>NC_041732.1:58679289-61179289 GCF_004115215.2 Ornithorhynchus anatinus | reverse complement strand
ATAAAAATATTCTCAACCAGTTCCCCTTTACCTCTCATTCATTCTTTCAATCATACTTATTAAATGCTTATGTATACAAAGCACTCTACTAAGAGCTTGGGAGAGTACAATACAATAATAGACACATCCCCTTCTCACACAAGCTTACGATCTAGAGTCTAGCAGTCTTACGTCCCCTATCTCCCATGTCACTAGATCGTAATCTCCTTGTGGCCAGGCACGCATCTATCAACTGTACTGTCCTCTCTTGAGTGTTTAGTACAGTGGTTTGCCCCCAGTGAGGATTCGAGAACTACCGCTGTCTCTGTACTGATTCCCACCTCTTTCAAGCTAACCACCACAATCCTCTCTGCACGTGGTTCTCTCCTCTCCATCCTGCCTATACCATTCCCCCTGTATGGAATACATTCTTCGCTCCTCATAAAATCACATCGCACCCATCCTGCCAGACTCCTTTGTCCATGTAGCCTTCCCAGAATAAATCCAGTCACTCTGTCAGATTATTCCAGCTTCCCCTAGTATTTATGAGTAACTCTGTAAATTATGTATATAGATGTAACTGGTAGCTGTGTTAGAATGTGTTAATTAGGTGCTATGCTTCTGAAACTTGAGTTTCAGATCTACGTATGTGTTGGCTTAGTTATGTCAGCCCCATATCCCTCATTAGATTATACATTCCTGAAGGGACTAGAGGTTTTTTTTCACCCCTGCATCTCCCCACAGCACCCGGCGCAGAGTTCGGCACCCAGTGGGCTCTCGGTAATCTGTGTTGTCTTGCTGGCTGACTGATTTTCCCTTGCTCTCAGAGGACTCCTCAGACCTGGTGGGTTTAAGGTAGAATGACAGTGTGTTGACGTCCTTTGTGGAATCAGACCAATCTGTTGCTGGGATAGTTTCTGACATCTCCTCCAATTTTCTTCCAATTCTGTCACCTCCAATCCTCCTCCAATCTCAGCTTCAGAAAGGAAAGGCAACAGGCCCCCCCGAGAACTCAAGGGGGCAGGAAAGGTTAACAGCTCCTGTGACCTTAGGCAAGCCCCTTAAGATAGCCTAAGAGGAATTTCAAGATCCTCCATCAGTAGCCTATGTGATGCTTCTAGGGGTCGTCAGCCCTAAATCCTGGGTGAAAGAGCCCATGAAGTCACTCTAGGAGTGCCCAGACCCTGGTCAGCCTCTGCTGAAGTAATTTGAACAAAATTTTGGTCTTGTAAGCCTGAAGCCCCCCAGCACCCCTGTTCTAACACAAGCTTGGGGGACACTCTCAAGGCTCTCCACGTAATAATAACAGTGATGATGACATTCATTAATTGCTTACTATGTTCTAAGCACTGGGGTAGATACAACCTTTAACTGTTGGAGTTCCTCAAGGGTCAGTTCTTGGCCCTCTTCTGTTCTCCATTTACACTCACTCCCTCGGTGAACTCATCCGCTCTCACGGCTTTGACTACCATCTCTACGCAGATGACACGCAGATCTACATCTCCGCCCCTGTCCTCTCCCCCTCCCTTCGGGCTCGCATCTCCTCCCGCCTCCGGGATGTCTCCACCTGGATGTCGGCCCGCCACCTAAAACTCAACATGAGCGAGACTGAGCTCCTCATCTTCCCTCCCAAACCCGGTCCTCTCCCAGACTTCTCTATCACCATTGATGGCACGACCATCCTTCCCGTCTCTCAGGCCCATGATCTCGGTGTCATCCTTGACTCGCCTCTCTCGTTCACCCCACGCATCCTATCCGTTACCGAGACCTGCCGGTTTCACCTCTACGATATCGCCAAGATCCGCCCTTTCCTCTCCACCCAGAGGGCTACCTTACTGTTACGGGCTCTCGTTATATCCCGGCTAGACTACTGTGTCAGCCTTCTCTCCGACCTCCCTTCCTCCTCTCTCGCCCCGCTCCGGTCTATTCTTCACTCCGCTGCCCGGCTCATCTTCCTGCAGAAACGATCTGGGCATGTCACTCCCCTTCTTAAACAACTCCAGTGGTTGCCTATCGACCTCCGCTCCAAACAAAAACTCCTCACTCTAGGCTTCGAGGCTCTCCATCACCTTGCCCCTTCCTACCTCTCCTCCCTTCTCTCTTTCTACCGCCCACCCCGCACGCTCCGCTCCTCCGCCGCCCACCTCCTCGCCGTCCCTCGGTCTCGCCCATCCCGCCTTCGACCCCCGGGTCGCGTCCTCCCGCGGTCCCGGAACGCCCTCCCTCCTCACCTCCGCCAAACTGATTCTCTTTCCCTCTTCGAAACCCTACTTAAAACTCACCTCCTCCAAGAGGCGTTCCCAGACTGAGCTCCTCTTCTCCCTCTACTCCCTCTGCCATCCCCCCTTTACCTCTCTGCAGCTAAACCCTCATTTTCCCCTTTTCCCTCTGCTCCTCCACCTCTCCCTTCCTATCCCCACAGCACTGTACTCGTCCGCTCAACTGTATATATTTTCGTTACCCTATTTATTTTGTTAATGAATTGTACGTCGCCTTGATTCTATTTAGTTGCCATTGTTTTTATGAGATGTTCTTCCCCTTGACGCTGTTTAGTGCCATTGTTCTTGTCCGTCCGTCTCCCCCGATTAGACTGTAAGCCCGTCAAACGGCAGGGACTGTCTCTATCTGTTGCCGACTTGTTCATCCCAAGCGCTTAGTACAGTGCTCTGCACATAGTAAGCGCTCAATAAATACTATTGAATGAATGAATGAATGAACCTAATCAGGTTGGACACAGTCCCCGTCCCACAAGGGGCTCATAATCTTAAACTCCATTTTACAGGTGAGATACCTGAGGTCCAGAGAAGTTAAGTGGCTTTCCCAAGGTCACACAGCAGACAAGCGGCAGAACCAGGATTATCTACACCCCTATCACTGCGTCCATCTATAGTTGAAGTCTAAGGCGCCCCCTCAAAGGCACAGGGGTCATCAGGAGTTAGCCTCCCACACCCTCCCGGTCCTGGCTGCAGGAAGTTCCTCCTGTGCCTGCAACTCTCCGAGTCTGTGCAACTCCCCAGCACACAGAGTTTCTCCTCCAGCCCCTATTGTAGGAAAACACCAAGATCTGAGATCTCAAAAATGTTTAATAGTTTCTCAACAAGGTAACAGTGAAAAACAAATCTTGTTCAAAGCACCTTTCCCTGGATCTAATATGTTTTCTCCAAAAACCTATCTATCTCACCACCGACCTCTCATTCGCATCATGCCTCTGGCCCTCCCGCTTCATATCTGATGGACGATCACTTTCCCCACCTTCAGAGTTTTGTTAAAAACACATTTTTTATGGTAGTTGTTAAGCACTTACTGGGTATCAGGTACTGTACTGAGCCCTGGGGTAGGTGCAAGCTAATCGGGTTGGCCACAGTCCCTGTCCCCCATGGGGCTCCCAGTCTTAATCCCCATTTTATAGATGAGGTAACTGAGGCCCAGAGAAATTAAATGACTCGCCCAAGGTCACATAGCTGACAGATGACAGAGTCGGGTTTAGGCCCGTGCTCTATCTAAAAGGACACGTTGCTTCTCTGCTGCTTTACATCTCCTCCAAGAGGCCTTCCCTGACTAAGCCCTTACTTCCCCTACTGCCTCTCCCTTTTGTGTCACCCTTGCATTTGGATTTGAACCTTTCATTAGCCCTCAGTCCCAAAGCACTTAAGTACATTTTGGTAATCTCTTTCAATATCTGTCTCCCCTGTAAGCTCCTCCTGGCCAAGGAAAGTGTCAACTAACTGTTATATTGTACTCTCCCAAGAGCTCAGTACTCAGCTCTGCACACAGTAAGCACGCAATAAATACCATTGATTAATAGATTGTTTGATGGATTGACCCTCCATATTTCCCAGGGCTTACGTTCCTTTGATTCTTACTCCTTTTCTCTCTAAGAGTCCCAGGTTTCAGTCTTGCCCTCTGTGAGTCTGTGAGAGGCAGAGTCGCTAGGTGTCCTTTCTCCCTCTCGGACGCAGCAGCCTCACTCCTCTGAAGTTGTAGCCACTAGAACCTGAACCTCCAAAGTATCCTAGCCCTAATCCAAGATCACCTTCCTGAGCCTTGTGCCCCATCAGAGTCCAAAGCATGAGCTCACCGCTGCTCTCCCAGGCAAGCAGCACGCAGCTCGCTAATCTCTGACATCAAAATGGCCAAGGGTCCTTTTCCTCATCTACCTGGCCCCTCCGCTTCCCCCTCAATCTTTCAATCTGATTGGCTCAGCTAAGTCTTCACACTTTCCTCAGAAAAGAGCATCATGCAGTGACTCTTGGATCTGTCTCCTTCCATACCTAAGTGTGGGGGCCGGTGGAACTGGCAATCACAGCCTGATGTCCAATCTAGGAAGCAGGGAGATCAGTTTCCCCCAAAGCTGAGTGTCTAAGTAAATTAAGAAGTGGAACAACTCTTTTCTGAAAAGCAAATATCTGAGCTATTAGGGCCGATTTAAAACCATCACCAAGGCATTTGGAGGACGACTGGAACCAAGAGACCAAATCTCTGTTGACCCCTCTCCTCCACCCTCCATTCTCTCAAATATGAATAGAGTGGGGTATGTGTGTGTGTGTGTGCCCGTCTGTGTGTGTGATTTATTAGGCCTCCACTGGGAACAACAGCAAAACAGAGGCACCCAATATAAATGTTAATATTTTTCTCCTGCAATTTACATCACTTACTGTCTTCCTTCATGTCCTGGAATCTGCCTGATCTCCTGCAAATTCCGCTCCTGCATACCGGGCTCATTCTCGTTCTGGTTGTTCTAGGGCAGCGAGCAAACATGGCAAAGGCTTCGGACAGCAGCAAAGGCAAGGAAAGGTTTTATGAAGAGCCCACAGCGGACAGGACATTAGACTAGGCACCTCAAGCCCAAGCTGAAGGATAGATAAATCAATAAACAACTTGCTGTCTACTAAAGAAGATATGACAGACAGCATGCAATCAATCCATCCATCAATAGTAGTTATTCAGAGCCTAATGTATTCAAAGTACTGAACTAAGTGTTTGGGAGAGGATAGTAGATTTAGAAGGTGCAATCCCTGACCTCCAGGAGCTTACTATCTAGCGGAATGTGGGGCAGACACACAATGAATCACAGAGAGAAGGAAGAAAATATGCAAAAAATGGATGTGTGGATGAGTAAGTTCTTAAATTCTAGACTGGGTAAATCTTACAGAAGTGCGACGGTTATTCCAAGTGCAAAAATTCTGAAATAGTTGTTGGGAGGAAGTGAAGGGGGATGCCTCCTGGAGAGGGTGGGAGTTCAGAAGTTATTTGAAGAAGGGGAGAAATGAGGAGTGGTGGATTTGAGGAGAGAGGTAGTTCCACACAGGAGAAAGGCCATGACCAAGGGGTTGAAGTTGAGAGAGATGAGGATGAGACACTCTTAGGTTGGATTGAGAGGAATGAAGAGTACAAGCTGGAGTGTAGTGGGAGAAGAGAGTGGATAAAAAGAGGGAGAGAGAATGATGTAGTGCCTTAAAGCCGGTGGTCAGGAGTTTCTGCTTGATATGGAGAGGAATGGGTAACTACTGAAGGTTTATGAAGAGAGGGGAGATGTGTAAAAGAAGGTGTTTGAGGACAGTGATATGCAGTGGACTCAGTGGACTGGAGAGAGGAGATACTGGAAGGAGAGACCATAGAGGAGATTGAAGCTTTGCTGCAGTTGAGATATAATGATGAGCCTCTCAGTAGTAATTTTTGAGCACTTCCTATAAAGCACTCTACTAAGCTATTCGGAGAGTACAATGAAACGTAATTGGTAGACAAACTCCCTGCTCACAGGAGTGGGCAGCCTTGTCGACTGAGAGAAGTGGTCAGATGTAGGAAATGTTGTGGAGGAAAAATACCAGGATTTAGCGACCGACTGAATGTGAGAGCTGACAGAGAGCAAGTGGTCAAGGATTTTAGCAAGTTTGAGGGCTTCAGAAATGGGGAGAATGGTGGCTTTGTCAATGGCAATAGGAAAGTTAGTTGGGGTGATGGTTATGTGAGGGAAGATGAGGAGCTCAGTTTTAAATGTAAGAAGTTTGGGGTGCCAGCCGGTCACCCGTGTAGAGGTATCCTGGAGGCAAGATGAAATAGGAAATTGCCAAGAAGATGAGAAATTGAGGGTAGCAACGCTGATTTGGGAGTCATCCGCGTAGAAATAATAGCTGGAGCCACGGGAATGTTTGAGTTCTGCTATGGAGTGAGGATAAAATGAACAGAAGAACACCCCTAAGAGTAGAAGAGGCATAAAGAAGCATCATGGCTTAGTGGAAAGAGCATGGGCTTGGGAGTCAGAGGTCTTGGGTTCTAATCCTGGCTCTGCCATTTGTTTGCCGTTTGACCTTGGGCAAGTCACTTAACTTCTCTGTGCCGCAGTTACATTATCTGTAAAAATGGAGATTTAAAAAAGAAATGTGAGCCCTACGTGGGGCAATCTGTTTACCCTGTATCTACCCCAGCGCTTAGAACAGTACTCAGCACCTAGTAAGCACTTAAATACCATAATTATCATCATTATTATTATTGTGTGCCAAAACAACAGACTGAAAAGGAGAGACTAGAGAGGCTAACAGAGACACAGCAGAGAACTGAGTCAGGAAAACCAAGGTTAGATTTGTTTCCAGGAAGTGGAGAGTGGTCCAGAGTGTCCACGGTGGAGGTTAAGGAGGATTATGGCAAGAGTCCTGTAGATGTGGCGATGAGGAGATCGTTGATGACCCTGGAAAGTCGCATCTCTTTGGAATAAAGGGGAGTGAAATCAGATGTACCGGTGAGGTCATAGAAGAGAAGAATGAGCTGAGAGAATGGAGTTAATCAAAGATTAGATGAGATAATCAATCAATCATTTACTGAGTGTGTACTGTGTGCAGAGCACTGTATTAAGCACTTTGGGAGAATTCAATATGACAGAGTCGGTAAGCACGTTCCCTGACTACAAGGAGTTCTAGAGGAGGAGAGAGATCATTAATATAAATAAATCAATTATGGATTTATTACAGAGGTCATTCAAGGAAAGCTTCCTAGATGAGCTGGACCTCATGATGAGATTGGAAAGAGGGGAAGGACTATGGTATGAAGAACAGGAGCTGAGAGGTGGTTCCATTCAGAAGGGCGAGGTCCTTTGAGAAAACGTTTAGTGGCAAAAAGAGAAAGAGGGTGAGAGATTAGGGGACGCCAAAGTGGTCAGGTTCAGTACGTTGCCCATCTGGAGCTTTGGGTTGAGTTCGATCTCTAGAGTCATTCAATCTTCTGGGCTATGCAAGCAAACTCAGCTCAGTTTCTCTGGGAAGGGGAATGAAGTAAACATAAGACTATCCATTGAGAGAAGCCGCATGGCTCAGTAGAAAGAGCACGGGCTTGGAAGTCAGAGGTTGTGGGTTCTAATCCTGTCTCCGCCACTTGTCAGCTGTGTGACTTTGGGCAAGTCACTTAACTTCTCTGGGCCTCTTTTACTTCATCTGGAAAATGATGATTAAGACTGTGAGCCCCACATGGGACAACCTGATTACCTTGTATCTACCCTCACTTAGAACAGTGCTTGGCACATAGTAAGCGCTTAACAAATACCAGCATTATTAGTTATTATTAGCGTGGCTCAGTGGAAAGAGCACGGGCTTGGGAGTCAGAGGTCATGGGTTCTAATCCCGGCTCCGCCGCTAGTCAGCTGTGTGACCTTGGGCAAGTCACTTAACTTCTCTGTGCCTCAGTTACCTCCTCTGTAAAAATGGGGATTAAAAAAAACTGTGAGCCCCACGTGGGACAACCTGATCACCATGTATCCCCCAGCGCTTAGAACAGTGGTCTGCACATAGTAAGCGCTTAACAAACACCACAATTATTATTATTATTACAAGAATATCAATAATAAAAATGATAATGATAATAATTGTGGTATTTCTTAAGTGCTTTCTATGTACCAGGCACTGTACTAAGCACTGGGCTGGATACAAGAAAATGAGGTTGAACACAGTCCCTGTTCCAGATGGGTTTCACAGCCTTAATCCCCATTTTACAGATAAGGTAACTGAGGCACAGAAAATTTAAATGACTTGCCAAAGGATACACAGCAGACAAGTGGCAGAGCCAGGATTAGAACCCAGGTCCTTCTGACTCCCATTCCCATGCTCTGTCCATAGACCATAAAACATAAGGGAGCGAGAACACAGTGTGGGTTTCAGCAACTCCTGATAGGATGTTTTCCCTTCTGCTACTTAGCTCCCTGAGCCCCAGATCAGTGTGGTTCCTGGTGGAGAGTCCAATCCATTTATCCCTTCTTCCTCTGGGAGATTGTTAGCAATTTCTCCCTGGCCCTTCCCTGCTGAAAGAAGGAGAATTTTGTTCAGGAGCAAATGGAAGAACATTGGATTTTATTCCAGGGTCAACCACGGCTGAGTTTTCCTGGAAACACAAATGAAATTGCTATGTACCGTTCTGTGTACCTTTCGTTCAACGTCCAAAAATCCTGACAAAAGGAAGTGGTTTCAGGAGGTCCTGATGGAGACTTGGTGTGTTCTGATGGGAAGACCTGGTTGTGTAATTGTAGGTTGATTGGCTCATGCTTCTAGCCCTCAGGCAGGGGCAAGGTTCGCATTCGTGCGGAGTGACACAGCTGAACATTTGCTCAGAATTTCCTCTCTTGGTGGTGTCTGGGGCCCTGGACCTGTTTCTCTCCCCAACAGTGATGGGGTTAAGGCCTACGTCCCATATCCAGCCTTTGCAAAATGTTGTCTACTCCTTTGGGCAGTTGAGAGAAGCATAGCTTACTGGAAAGAACACAGGCCTGAGAGTCAAAGGACTTGGGTTGTATTTCCTGGCTCTGCCACTTGCCTGCTGTGCAACCTTGGACAAGACACTTCACTTTTCTGTGCCTCATTGTCTGATCTGAATAATGGTGGCGAAATGTCCGGTTTCCTCCTACTCACAGGGTGAGCCCCATGTGGGACAGGGCCTGTGCCCGATCCACTCAACTTGTATCTGCTCCAGGACTTAGTGAAGTGTTTGGCACAAAGTAAGTGCTTAACAAACACTATTATTATTATTGTTATTATTATTATTACTGGGCCCTGGACTGGTCCATCACTGGTCCAGACAGCCCGGATGTTTGAAGCAGCAGAATTAGTTCACAACTCCTCTCCCAGGCCCAGATATTGTTAAGACCTCAAGTGGCTTCTGACTTGACGGACTTTAAACCCCTGTTAAACTGAATTGGCATCAGTCTGCAGGGTCACAAGTCAAGAGAAGTCCATCCAGGCAGGCAAGCAGCAAGGCGGTAGCTTGTTTCTTAGGAGAGTTAGTTAATTTGTTCTCCATCACTCTCGCCCCTCCACGGGATAGAGAGAACAGGAGTACACAAGCCTCTCATAGAAGCATCTGATAGCCACAAGCTGTTCTGTCTCAATCCGCTCTAACAACTCCTGTTTCCTCCTAGTTGCCAACTGTACTGGGAGTTCTGGGAAGGGGTCTTTTGGGAATCCTTCTCACTCTCCCCCAATCCTTAAAATCCCTCTCTCCATCATGACTGCTGCCTGATTTTCAGCTACCACAGGCCAGAGGCTCTCGGAGATCCAGTGATAAGGGTAATAAAGTAGCCTTGTGGCACTTGCATGAAGCCAGCAGTCCTGGCTTCCCATTCCAGCTCTGCCTCTCATTTGCTGTGTGAATTCAAACAAGTTACATAACCTCTCTGTGCCTCTTTTGGATCATCTGTAAAATGGGAAGAAATTTATTTGTTCCTCCTATGTTTTGGACCGTGAGCCTACATAAGACAGGGACAAGCTGTGTGGCCTAATGGAAAGATCACAGGTCTAGGAGTCAAAGGACCAGGGCGCTAATCCCAGCTGTGCCTCCTTGGGTAAGTCACTTAACTTCTCTGAGCCTCTGTTACCTCATCTGCCAAATTGGGATTAAGACAGTGAGTCCCATGTGAGACAGGGACTGTGCCCTGCCTTATTAACTTGGATCTACCCCATTGTTTAGTACAGTGCCTGACACACAGTAGCACTTTTAAAAAGGCATTAAAAAAAGGACTGTGTCTGATCTGGTAACCGTATAATGGCATATAAGTAAGCACTTAATGATTACCATAGAAATAATTAATGAGTATCTATTGCTATATATTATGAAATTTTTATTCAAGATGGCCCAGAAGAAGAGGTCTCATTTATTCCTTTTACTGCTCAGTTGTCACCTGCCTAATGGTACTGTTGGCTTTATCGTGTGACCTTCACAATACAGAAGAAGTACGAATGCCATAATAATAATAATGATGATAACAATATAGATGAAAGCTTGGCATGAGATCACCAAACTATCCAAAGGAGTTTGTAGCCATTTGAATCTGGGTCCTCCTTATGGGTGTGATTGGGCCACCCCCTTAAATATTTGTGTGCCAGGTGTTTATCGGGGAGAGAGAAAAGAGACACAGAGGGGTTTTTTTTCCCCTTACGCAGGCGCTAGGGCCGATCTGATAAATGGCTGCTGGAGCTGGGCTCCATTTCTGCTGGTAAATTTTTTTTCCAGGCCAGAGGCCGTGGTCAGAGATATTCTCTACGGAAAGCAGAGTTGAGCCCTTCTGATCTCCCCAGGGTGCACCTGCTCTCCACAACACATAAAGTCCTAGAGAGCAGTTTGATCAGCAGCACCTGTTGCTCTTCCCTGCCCCTGGAGACACCTGAGGGAGAGAAGCTCTCGGGTTCCCTGCTGGCCTCCCCACTTAGTGGTGTTGGAAAGGGTTCCAGTGAGATCCCGGCTGGTGGAGTGTCCTCTAGACTTCCCTACAGTCCTCTTGAAGGTGAGCTCAATGTGGGCAGGGAACGGGTCTGTCAACTCTGATGTCTTATACTCTCACACAGTAAGAGCTCAATAATAGCAACTGATGATGACCGGAACGAAGCCTGAGCTGGAACTGAGGTCATTCACGTAGAGTGCGTCTCTCCGACTCCATGACCTCTTGGAAAGGGCACGGATTTGGGAGTCGGGGGATCTGGGTTCTAATCCAGACCCCGGTACTTATCTGCAGAGTGATATTGGGCAAACCATCTAACTTCTTTGGGCCTCAGTCTCCTCCTCTGTAAAATAGGGATTCAATACCTGTTCTCCTTCCCCTCTAAACTGTGAGCCCTCAGAGGGGCAGCCACTGTATCTGGTATTCATATATTGTATCTATCTCAGCGCTGTACTTAATGCATAGCACCATTACTAAGTGCAAGAGGTGGAGAGAAACTGGAATCCACCTCACTGACATCCATCTTCCAGCCCCTCAGAGTGGCTTTGTGATGGCTAAGACCTGTCCTCCTCTCAGAGCAGACATCTGCAGAACCAGGGTAGATATGACCCCGGAGACCCACAGAGATGAAAACACCAGGCTCTGTTTTGACTGTTTCCTGATGAAAGCTCTGGGAATGAACCCCTGATGAAGAGGAACCTTTTAGAGGTGCTTCCCGTCTCATTATCTCTCTGCCAGCGGCTGAGCTGGCGGCTTCTGGCCCCGATTAGGCTGCAGTGTCCACTCAGCAGCCCCTCCTGGAACTGGAGAGGACGTCAAAAGGTCAGCTCCCCTGGCAGCCCTCTGTCTCCAGGAAAGACAGTCTCTTAAATGGTCCTAAAAGTCTCTGGGGAAAGGGCTTTCACAGCCTCCTTCAGGCCCCTTCCAGTGTTTCTCAGTCCTCATTTGCAGAAAGTCCTTTCTATCTAGGTCATGGAGATTGTATTTATTTGTGTATTCATATATTTATTTGTCCACTTATTTAACTCTTTCATCTGATTCATTTGCATTCCTTCGTTCTATATCTTGATGCTCCCACTACTGGTAACTAATTTCTGTCTGTCTGTCTCTCTCATCTCTCTCTCGCTCCCAACAGACTGTAAGATCCTTGAGAGCTTAAAATGTCTCTTAGTTTCCAAACATTCAGTACAGTGCTTCATCATTCAGGAGGCACTCAATCAATGTCACTGATTGAGCCTTTTTTCAGGTGGGGAAACCTATGCATAGAAGGGTCAAGTGACTTGACTCAAGTCACCCCTTGAGTCAGTAACAAACAAGACTAGACCCCGAACTAAACTCAGGTGTCTCGGATTTGTTTCAGTAACGTAATGTGGCTGCCACGTTCTAGTGGTCCCTTAAGAACTTGCAGTAGGCACTGGCCCATCCCAACACACACAGCAAGGGGATGGCTTATTCACTAGCAGGATTCAACAGGAGGAACTCAGTAAGACCCACTGGTCGATCATTCAGTTGGGCCCATTGTGTGCAACTATTGTACTAAATGCTTGTGAGGAGACGGGAGAGTGGGTAAACTAGATCCCTGCCCACAAGATTACAATCTAGTGGGGAGATGGACATCAAAATAAATTTCAAAGAGGAGGATAATAACAATAATAATTATGGTATTTAAGTGCTTACTATGTGGTAGGCACTGTTCTAAGCAGTAGGGTAGATACAAGCAAATAGGTTTGGACATAGTCCCTGTCCCATGTGTGGCTCACCATCTCAAACCCCATTTTACAGATGCGGGACAGAAAAGTGAAGTGACTTGCCCAAGGTCATACAGCAGACGAGTGGTGAAGGTGGGATTAGAGCCCATGACCTTTTGACTCTCAGGTCCTGCCTAACCACTGCACCAAGTTGCTTCTCTAGGATATGGATAAGGATATGGACATTAGTGCTGTGAGGTGGGGATGAGTTGAGAACCTAAGTACTTAAGATATAGGGACTCAAAAGCATAGGTGAGGCAGAAAGGAGAGAAAATAAGATGAGGAGATGAGAGATTAGTCAGGGAAGCCTTCCTAGAGGAGATTGGATTTTAGAAGGGCTTTGAAGACAGGGACAGTGATGGCCTATAAGATATGAAGGTTGGGGGATGGATTCCAGGCAGGAAGGGGAGGATATGAGCAAGAGGTTTATGGAAACAGCGGTGAGAATGGGGCACGGTAAATAAATTGGGGTTAGAAGAATTAAGTCTGGGGGCTGGGTTACAGCAGGAGAAGAGTGATTGTGTATTCCAAAGACCAAGCCTAGTCTCCCACCCCAGCCTCAAGATCCTCTGCCCCTTGGGCACTCTGGCTTGTCCACAGCTATTCCGCTAACAGGGGAGTAGGAGTCCAGGGGAGTTGAGGCAGACACCCCCTGTCCCTTACTGATGGAATGGGTATCAGTGATTGATCAGGAAACAGGACAATTGTCGGGAATTGCCAAGAATTCTTCTAAACTAATTTCCTCACTTAATGAAATAGAAATATGGTTTTTTCCCCCCCTGATTCTTCCTAATGTGTTTTAAATGATATCCCAGTTGTTACATGTCTGGGTTATTAATTTAAAACTATGCACATAATATGTTTATCTTCTGCAGGCACGCAGATTGCTCCAAGAGATTACCTGAGACAGCCGGGCAGAATGAGGAGCCTTAGCTGAGGTGGGGGGGGGGAGGAGGGGAGGAGGGGAGGCAGGGGTTAGGAGAGGGAGATGGACAGAGGAAAGGGTCCCCAGAAGATATAGTTGGATCTCACGAGGGAGGAGGGAAATTTTGACCAAGGTCTCACTCCAGAAAACCCAACCTGGACCTATGTTGCTTTTTTGAAGTGAAGGTGCAGCTCAATAGTAATCAAGGTATTTGTTAAGTCGATCACTTAGTTGAGCACTTGCTGTGTGCAGAGCACTGTACTAGATGCTTGGGAGAGTACAATAAAACAATAGACACATTCCCTGCCCACAGAGAGCTTACAGTCTAAAGGAGGAGACAGACATTAATATAAATAAATTACAGATATACATTTATAATGTGCCTAGGACCATGCTAGATGCAAAATAATCATTTTTAGACACATCCCCCACCCTACATGGGCTCACAGTCTAGGAGAGAGGGAGTTCCCATTTCACAGAAGAGGAAACAGAGGCACAGAGAAGTGATTTGCCACACAGTAGGGAAATGGTGGATCAGAGATTAGAATCCAGGTTTCCTGATTCTCAGGCCCGGGATCTACCCACTAGGCCACGCTACTGACACTGACACTTTGTGGGTTTGTACATGTTGGCGGTTACCCATCACTGTAACATTTTTGAGATGGAGAGGGATGGTGGCGATCTGAAGGCTGGGGCATTGGTCTGAGGTGACCTGAGAAGGAAGAAGTGGAAGGGCACGTTGGGATGGTAATAATAATAATAATGTTGGTATTTGTTAAGCGCTTATTCTGTGCAGAGCATTATTCTAAGCGCTGGGGTAGATACAGAGGAATCAGGTTGTCCCACGTGGGGCTCGCAGTCTTAATCCCCATTTTACAGATGAGGTAACTGAGGCACAGAGAAGTTAAGTGACTTGCCCACAGTCACGCAGCTGACAAGTGGCAGAGCCGGGATTCAAACCCATGACCTCTGACTCCAAAGCCCGTGCTCTTTCCACTGAGCCACGCTGATGGTAGGGGTAGACACGTTCCCTCCCTTCAAATGGGCAATGGACCTAATACATGGACTCATGAGAGAAGTGACTTATGCCATCCTTGCCTATTTGTGAGCAGGGAATGTGTCTGCCGACTCTGTTATATTCTACTCTCCCGAGGGCTTAGTACAGTGCTCGGCTCACAGAAAGTGCTCAATAAATACAATCGTTTGATTGATTTGGGGTTGTCCTGTTTTGGGGATGATCTTATATGATGATTTCTAAGTATAGCAAGTCTCCCAGGCTTCTGGTCTCATGATTCATCCCTGAACCAGACTCTTGATTCATTCCTCTCCATCCAAACTGCTACCAAGTTCATCCAAGTATTTGCTCTATCCCACCTAGATTATTGTATCAGCCTCCTTGCTGACCTCCCTGCCTCCTGCCTCTCTCCACACCAGTCCCTGCTTCACTCTGCTGCCTAGATCATTTTTCTACAAAAATGCTCAGTCCACCTTTCCCCACTCCTCAAGAACCTCCATCCACTTCTGCATCAAACACTCTGTACCTTTGTTTTAAAAACACTCAATCACCTTGCCCCCTCCCACCTCACTTTGCTACTTTCCTATTACAACCCAGCCGGCACACTTCTGTAATTTGTTTATTTAGATATTTATATCATATATATCTGTAATTTATTTATATCAATATCTGTTTCCCCCCCGGACTGTAAGGTCATTGTGGGCAGGGAATGTGTCAGTTATATTGTTATACCGGACTCACCCAAGTTTTTAGTACAGTGATCTGCACAAAGTAAGCACTCAATAAATACGATTGATTGATTATTGACCCCCACCCTCGGTCCCAAACATTTATCTTTCTATCTGTAATGTATTTGCTTATTCACTCATTCAATAATATTTATTGAGAGCTTACTGTGTGCAGAGCACTGTACTAAGCACTTGGAAAGTACAATTCCACAATAAAGAGAGACACTCCCTGCCCACAGCGGGTTTTTACAGACTAGAAGGAATGTTTGTCTCCCCCTCTAAATTGTAAGCCCCTTTCGGGTAGGGATCATGCCTACCGCCCGTTAAATCGTACTCTCCCAAACAGTATAGTGCTCTATGCACAGCAAGCACTCGACAAATACAATTGATTGATTGATTGATTGAATGGCAGGCTTGGATAAAGACTCTGGTGGGCCTGGGATAGAAGAAGCCCAGTTGACCCCCTTCAAGCCCCTTTCTTTCTGGGGCTATTTAATGTTGGTATTTGTTAAGCACTTAGTATGTGCAGAGCACTGTTCTAAGCACCAGGGTAGACACAAGGGAATCAGTGTCTCACAGTCTTAATCCCCATTTTCCAGATGAGGTAAATGAGGCACAGAGAAGTTAAGTGACTTGCCCACAGTCACCCAGCTGACAAGTGGTGGAGCCGGGCTATTTGTAACTCAAGAGCTGTTGTAGTAGAAGTGAGGTGAGGAGGAGGACACTGGGTGATGAATTGCAGGGGACCCTGGGAGGACTTCAGAAAGCCCCCTGTGTGAGTTGAGCCTAGGGGAGAAGTTTCAAGGGGTGCTGGGAAGGCTTCAGAAAGCCCCCTGAGTGAGGTGGGCCTGTGGCAGCTACCCACCACTGGCCAACCTCCATCCCCGTCACAGATCAGAGCGAAGCAATGTGGCCGAGTGGATAGAGCACAAGCCTCACAGTCAAAAGGACCTGGGTTCTAATCCCAGCTCCGCCACTTGTCTGTTGTGTGACCTTGGGCAAGGCACTTCATTTCTCTGTACCTCAGTTTCCTCATCTTTGAAAGCAAAAGCTGAGTGTACCTGGAATCTGTATCCTTGCTCTTGGTGAGTTAATGACAGTGCCCCCTTAAACTTCCATACTACAGTCCATCCAGGAGAATCCTGAAGTGCTTTGAAAATTCTCATACGTGTTTATACACTCGAGTACTTGATAAAAATAAAACCACTTCACCTACCCCTGAAAAGCAGCCACTCTGGGCGTGAAATATGGTCTGATTAACAGAGGCAAGGCCCGGCAATCTTGGAGAGGCCTGTGTTCCCCTGACATTGCAGGGGGAAGCTGGAAAGAGAGAGGATTTAATTATCTTAATAAGTCTGGGCTCGAGAGCCGAACCTAAGATCCAACTCTTGCTGAGTAGTCTTGGCTAATTTCAAGGACCCCGGGGCTCTGTGGGTAGTGTCCTTCATTTCTAAAGAGGAAGTTCCTGAGAGGAAGAATGGTGTTCACTACACGTCAAGAAAGTGGGTGTCTTACACTGCATCATCCACACTCCCCCTGTGCCCAGTGGCCTCCATTCGGCCTTGGGAAGAAGATGAAGTGGGGAACGAAATGGATGAAGTATAGTCCGCTAGACTGTAAGCTCATTTTGGGCAGGGAACGTGTCTGCCAACTCAGTTATATTTTACTCTCCCAAGCACAGTGTTCTGGACACGGTAAATGCTCAATAAATACGATTGATTGATTGAGGGAAGGGGGAGGGAGAGAGTTCCCTAAAGCCCAATCCTGTGCTATGCTCAAACTTAATTTTAAACTTAACACCTCAAACTAAACATCTCCAAAACAGTACTCATTCTCAAACCTAAAGCCATTCCTCCTCCTGCCTTTTCCACCACTGTAGACAGCAACACCATCCTCCCGATTTCACAAGCCCATAGCCTTGGCGTTATCCTTGACTCATCTCTCTTATTCACCCACATATTCAATCTGTCACCAAATCCTGTCAGTTCAACTTTCACCACATCACTAAAATCCACCTTTTCCTCTCCATCCAAACTGCTACAGCATGGCTTAGTGAGATGCAGTGTGGTTTAGTGGAAAGAGCACGGGCTTGGGAGTCAGAGGTCATGGGTTCTCATCCCACCTCTGCCACTTGTCAGCTGTGTGACTTTGGGCAAGTCACTTCATTCTCTGTGCCTCAGTTACCTCATCTGTAAAATAGGGATTAAGACCGTGAGCCCCACGTGGGACAACATGATTACCTCGAATCTACTCTAGCGCTTAGAACAGTGCTTGGCACATAGTAAGTGTTTAAAAATGCCATCGTCATCATTATTATCATCATTATTATTAATAATCTAAACCCTTACCTTATCTTCTTCGCTCAGTGACCTGCCTCTTTATCTCTCCCAACTCCAGTCCATACTTCATTCTGCTGCCCAGATCATTTTTCTACAGAACTGTTCAGTTCATGTTACCCAGTGGTTTCCCATTTACCTCTACAGCAAACAAAAACTCCTCACCATTGGCTTTAAAGCACTGAATCACCTTGCCCCCTCCTACCTGAACTCCCTGACTGCCTCCTACAACCCTGCCCTCACATTTCAATTCTCTAATGCCAACCTACTCACTGTATCTTGATCTCGTCTGTCTTGCAGCCAACTCCTTGCCCATGTCCCGCCTCTGGCCTGGGACTCCCTCCCACTTCATATCCGCCAGACCATCACTCTCCCCACCTTCAAAACATATTATAATCACAACGCCTCTGAGAAGATTTACTGACTGAACCCACATTTCCCCTTCTCCGACTCCCTTCTGTATCTCCATTGCATTTGGGTTTGAGCCCTTGATTCACATTCACCCCATCCTCAGCCCCATGACACTTATGTCCATATCTGTCATTCATTTATTTATATTAATGTCTGTCTCCCTCTCTAGACTGTAAGCTCACTGTGGACAGGGTATGTGATTGTTATATTGTTATAATATATTCTCCCAAACGTTCAGTAGAGTGCTCTGCATTCAGTAAGCACTCAATAAATATGATTGATTGATTGATTGACTGATATGCTGATAAGGAGTGGGGCAGCACTGAGCATGTAATTCCAGAGAGGGATCAACTCAAGGTGTCCTTTTTTATCTGGAGAACTCTGTGTCCTTCTCTGGGCTGAAGATCTCCGAGAAAACAGGGTTGGTTCTGACCTACTCCAGAGAGGATTCAGGAACCTGGTTCAGTTCACAGCTCCTGTTTTTCAACTCCCAATTTTGCCCATTCTACCCAGAGTCTCTCAGTACAGATGGGAAAAGGAACAAAGCTCCCAGAAGGCTAAAATCATTCCCCAGGGCTCAGCGCTCTTTCATCTCATCCATCCTTCCAGCATCCCTGCAAGGTTAACCTCTCTTACCGAGGGGGAGGAAATGAGGGTCAGGCGAGTTGAAGGGGCTTGTCCCCCAGCAGCGAACAAGCAGGAAGTGGAGTTAGAAGCCTGGTCTCCTGACTCCTGGCCCCGGGTTCTGTCGGCCACGGGTGACCCGCTCAAACAATAGCTTAAATGGAAATTCAAAGTCTTCAGTGCTGTCGCAGCAGGAGGATTTGCTTAATGTGAGAGCATTCAATTTCTCGAGGGGATGGCTTGCAAAGTTAAAGGGACATTGGCAAGATACAAATCGGCAGCTCTACTTTGGAAGAAGAAAAGTCCTTGCCCGGCTGCTGATAATGTCTTGGCTTATTGAAACCGAGTGGGTAGGCTTGGGGGAAGAGAAAGGGTGGGAGCCGGGGGATGGGGCAGAAAAATTACTTCACTATTTATCTTCTTGGACAGAGTTTTGTTCTCTTCTCTGAATTGAAGGTGGAGAGAGATTTGTCTCTTCTCTCCCCCGTCCTCGCTGTTCATGAATCATTCCTGGTACATAAGAAAGGGCTAAATGGGGAGTATAGATGTCCAGCCTTCTCTCTTTCTACCGCCCACCCCGCACGCTCCGGTCCTCCGCCGCCCACCTCCTCACCTTCCCTCGGTCTCGCCCGTCCCGCCGTCGACCCCCGGGCCACGTCCTCCCGCGGTCCCGGAACGCCCTCCCTCCTCACCTCCGCCAAACTGATTCTCTTCCCCTCTTCGAAACCCTACTTAAAACTCACCTCCTCCAAGAGGCGTTCCCAGACTGAGCTCCTCTTCTCCCTCTACTCCCTCTACCACCCCCCCTTCACCTCTCCGCAGCTAAACCCTCTTTTCCCCCCATTTCCCTCTGCTCCTCCCCCTCTCCCTTCCCATCCCCTCGGCACCGTACTCGTCCGCTCAATTGTATATATTTTCAACACCCTATTTATTTTGTTAATGAGATGTACATCGCCTCGATTCTATTTAGTCGCCATCGGTTTTTACGAGATATTCTTCCCCTCGACTCTATTCATCGCCATCGTTCTCGTCTGTCCGTCTCCCCCGATTAGACCGTAAGCCCGTCAGACGGCAGGGACCGTCTCTATCTGTTGCCGACTTGTTCATTCCAAGCGCTTAGTACAGTGCTCCGCACATAGTAAGCGCTCAATAAATACTATTGAACGAATGCGACACCAGTGGGTTTAGAGTCAAGAAGCTCTTTTTCCCAGATGGACCAACCCATCCTTCCAACTCCCTGAAGGGGTTGGGGTAGGTAGTCCAGGGGATTTGTACTTGCGGTATGCAGGTGAGTGGCTTCTGTGGGCCATCAGAGTTTAAATGATGACATAAAAAGGTCATGCTTATCGGGGGCAAGCAGTGTGGCCCAGTGGAAAAAGCACAGGACCAAGAATAAGGAGCGCTGGATTTTTATCTTGTCTCTGCCTCTACCTGCTAGGTGGCCTTGGGCAAGTCGATTGACTTATCTGTGCCTCAGTTTATTTTTCTGAAATGAATACCTGTTTTCCCTCCCCTTTGGATTATGAGCTCCAGGTGAGACAGGGAGTGCGTCTGATCTAATTTTATCCAATCCACTTTAGTACTTAGCATATAGGAGGCATTTAAAAACATTATCTTTATCCTTATCATTACCATCCACACTATTACTGAGAACATTGGAGGAAAGAGCAGGAGTCGATGTTGGGGGCCACGGTGGTCAGGGAGCATAGAACCACAGGGATATAGCCAGGAAAGGATCTGTGTTTCAGTGCTTCTGAACGGTTAGCTACTAAATCAGTAACAAAAGTTAACTAGGCAAATGATACGCCAAGCATCTTTCTCTCAGGAGCCCGGGCAATTTTTCTGATAAAGACAGTCCGTGAGAAGAGGAATCAGAGTAATTAATTTGGGTATTTGTTCCTCACTACTATGTGCCAAGCACTGTATTAAGTGCAGGGGTAAAACAAGATAGTCACATCGGAGACTCGTCCTTGCCTCCCGCCTGGGGCTCACAGTCTAAGTAGGAGGAAGAACAGGTAGCGAATCCCCATTTTACAGAGAAGAAACTGAGGCACAGAGAAGTGAAGTGACCCACCCAAGGTCACACAGCAGACAAGAGAGAAAGGCGGCATTAGAACTCAGGTCTTCTGACTCCCAGGCCCGTGCCCGTCCACTAGGCCACTCTGCTTCTCGGAACAATACAAGGGTAAAATATCCAGGCTCCTCCGCCCCCTCTCTACCATCTGAAAGTGCCAGCGTCCTGCCCCCATAGGATCTGCCTATAACCTTCATGGACTTATTTTGTTAATGAGGTGTCCATCCCCTTGACTCTATTCATCGTGATTAAGTTGTCTTGCTTTTGTCCGTCCGTCTCCCCCCTTTAGACTGCGAGCCCGTCGATGGGCAGGGACTCTCTCTGTTGTCGAACTGTCCATTCCAAGCGCTTAGTCCAGTGCTCTGCACATAGTAAGCGCTCAGTAAATGCTATTGAATGAATAAATGAACGAAAGATGACCCGGAAGGAGTGGTGGTGGTGGTCAGTGGGGAGAGGGGGGAGGTGTCTGAACCCGAAGAGAGGGCTGGGCAGAACCCCAGTGGGGGAATCCACTCTTAGGCATGGCCACTAGTGGGCATATGTGGCCAGGAGAACGGCGAAGGAAAAGACTGAAAAAGACCGAGCTGCCTGGAAATTCAAAGACGACTTTCATTCGAAATGAATGTTCACTGTGTGATTTCTTTTTAAAGCTTTGGGAGTTGGGGTTGGAGGAGGAAGAAAAGAAATCAAAGACAAGCAAACAGCTTATCCGATCCGCCTTTAAAATCCCTCACGATGGCCTCTGCAGGATTTCAGTTTGACTGGGGGAAAATGAGCCCTAGTTTCTTTGAATGCACTGAGGCAGCTCGGGGTGTATGTTATGCACCCAGATCTCACATACCTCTCCGTGTGGCTGGTATGTGCCTTCTGTGTTTGAATAATGACAGGAAAAGGACTGCCTATCTGGCAGATTCCTCTTGAATCATAAAATCATTAATAACGCCTCTGTGTTCCCAAGCCAACAGGTCATTTGCATTTCTTAAAGGACAAAAGGACTTTCTGGGGTGAGAGCTTTCTTTTTTTTGTATTTTGAGTTTGTTGGGGGGAGACGTTGTCTCCCTCCCTCCTGGGTCAACGTCTTCTAAACATCATCATTGGATGAAGTGATAACTGGGGTGAATTCCGAGAAAGGGACGCAAGTGATTCCGGGTGACGGAAGAGAGTTTAGAAACCAATTTTTCTTCTAGGTGTTTGAAGATCTCATTCCCATGGATCTGTAATGTTGGCGGGGATGTGTATGGGCACACGTTGTGTGTGCGTACATGTGGGTATATGTTTTGACTGGGTTCTGTGTGTATGTGTGCATCTGTAAGGGGGGTCCGCATGTGTGAAGAGGCGTCTGTGGGTGTAGGCCTGTGTCTGTGAAAGAGAGTCTGTGGGTGGAGGGTACATTCCAAGCGCTTAGTACAGTGCTCTGCACATAGCAAGTGCTCAATAAATACTATTGAATGAATATTGAATGAATGTCTGTGTGTGTGTTTGTGCTGGGGGAATCTCTGTGCGGGGGGGGTGTCTGTGAGTGTTTGTGTGTGTGTATTGACCTGCGGAGGGGCAGTCTGAGGGGGTGTGGGGGTTGATTTGTTTGGGGGGGAGTCTGAGTGGAAGTGTGTGTGTGTTTGTGTGTGTTTGTGTGTCCAAGAGAAATATAAAGCTCAATTGGTTGGAGGGACTGAAATCATGCTGTTTGCCAGGAGTAGGTACCTGGTGGTAACCCCAGCCTCAACAGAGTAGAGGAAAGAAGTTGTTTTAGAATAACCCTCTCATTCCCCTCTCACCTCTTCCCCAACCGCTGTACTCCCAAGTCCCAGGATCATTCCAACCTGACCCCATTTCCTGAGCCTCAGGTCAGGGGACGAGATGAGCCGATGATGTCCGTCTCTGACTGGCACAGAGAACCCTGCTCGGCCCAGAGGGGGGTTTCAGTTTCCCAATCCCTCAGGGTAGGGAGCTCTCTGGCTCTGACGTCAGCTAGGCTATCTGCTAGGTTTCATGCTACAGAGTAGGAACCATTCACCTGCAAGGGTCAGGAAGGAGTTTAATGAGAAGCAATTAATGCTGCTTCACTCTGCTCCAGTAACGTTCAAAAGAGGCTTGAAAATGCTTTGTGGACATAAAAAATGGAAACCTCCGGCTGTGCGGTATGACACTGCACAGGAGCCGAATGCTGCTTCCTCAAACCAAGTTGCAGATCTGTGGAATACTTTTCCTGGAAAGGGACTCAAGGGGTCATCTGGTCCAGCCCACTGCCTTCAGGCAGAGTCCTCCCTAAAAAATCCAGGACAGACTTATTTCTTTTACTTTTTCATTTTTGTGTTTGTGTTCATTTAGACTCCACTCCATTTTGTGTTCATTTAGACTCCACAATCTCCTCGGTAGCCTGTTATAACGGTGAATAATCCCCCTGGCAAGAAGTCTTTCTTTATGTCTACCTGAATCCTCACTGCAGTGTGTAACCCCATTTATTCTTGGTTGGCTATCAGTGGAGACCAAACAGTCAGACACCCCTCTGAAGCCAGTTACTCCCCCTTCTAGCTTTCTCTTCGGCAGACAGCAACCCTTGCCTTCTCAGATGGATATTCTCCATCCCTTTAATCATTACTCTTCTTCAAGTGGGAGCACTTCCAATCATAAACCAGAACAGGCCCTTGAGTTCTTCCAAGGATGACAGTCCAGGTGGGCTTTTCCTGGTGGGGTGGTCTCCCTCCTCAAACGAATAATTACAACTGTGGTATTTGTTAAGCGCTTACTATTTGCCAAATACTGTTCTAAATACAAGCTATTCAGGTTGGACACCCTCCCTGTCCCACATGGGGCTCACAGTCATTCATTCATTCATTCAGTAGTATTTATTGAGCGCTTACTATGTGCAGAGCACTGTACTAAGCGCTTGGAATGAACAAGCTGGCAACAGATAGAGACAGTCCCTGCCGTTGAGGGGCTTACAGTCTAATCGGGGGAGACGGACAGACAAGAACAATGGCAAAAAATAGAGTCGAAGGGAAGAACATCTCGTAAAAACAATGGCAACTAAATAGAATCGAGGCGATGTACATTTCATTAACAAAATAAATAGGGTAATGAGGGAACCGAAGCACAGAGAAGTGAAGTGACTTGCTCAAGGTCACAAAGCAGACAAGTGGCAGAGCTGGGATTAGAACCCAGGTCATTCTGACTCCCTGGCCTGGGCTCTATCCACTGAGTCATGTTGCTTCCCTGGGTTCTGTCCCCTAGACACTGCTGATGGTATTTTTTAAACACTTACCTTGTGCCAGGGACCGCACTAAGCCCTAAGGTGGATACGAGCAAATCAGTATGGACCCAGTCCCTGTCCCCTGTGGGGCTCACAGTCTCAATCCCCATTTTACAGTTGAGGGAACCGAAGCCCAGAGAAGTGAAGTGACTTGCTCAAGGTCTCACAGCAGACAGTGGTGGAGCCAGGATTAGACCCCATGACCTTCTGTCTCCCAGGCCCGTGCTCTGTCCACTGTGTCATGCTGCTTCTCTGAGTGACATGACTCTTGGGATAGAGGTCAGCATGGATCTGTCTGACATTTCCTTTCCTCCTTTAGACTTTGAGGTTTACGTAGGTCAGGGAGAAATGTGCCTATTAACTCTGTTGTAGTCTACTCTCCCAAGCAATAGTTAGGACCTGCACACAGTAAGCACTCAGTAAATACCATTAATCGATTCTCCACCAGGCCCTCTGCTTCTCCCTTCTCCTTGTGCTGTTCCTTGATTCAGACTTTGAGTTCCGAGGAAGTAGAAATGTGCAGGTAGTGCTGGGGACAATCGTTACCATCATCATCATCACCAATAGTATTTGTTGAGGGTTCATCCTCTAGTAGGAGCTGAGATAAAGTGCAAGAAAAATAGAAAGCAGCATGGCTCAGTGGAAAGAGCCTGGGCTTGGGAAGCGGAGGCCATGGGTTCGATTCCCAACTCTGCCACTTGTGAGCTGTGTGACTGTGGGCAAGTCACTTCTCTGTGCCTCAATTACCTCATCTGGAAAATGGGGATTAAAACTGTGAGCTCCTCGTGGGACAACCCGATCACCCTGTATCTACCCCAGCACTTAAAACAGTGCTCTCCAAATAGTAAGCGCTTAACAAATACCAACATTATTACAAAGTCCCTGTCCTCAGGAAACCTTGGGTCTAATGAACATTCCACAGGGAAAGTCCTGAATATTAAGCAACTGGGGAGATTTCAGACTATTTCTTGGGCTGAATACCTGAGGAATCTTGAGCAGATTTCTTAACCCCCTCCCGGTTGCACTTCCCCCAGTGCCAGGAAAATCTAATACCCAGCTTCGCTGTCACCATCCCTGCAGTGAAGATCATTTCAGAAGTGATGTTCTCTGGATAGCACAATTAGCAAACACTTCTGAAGTGGGCCTTCCCCCACTCCCAGTCCAGTGCACTCTGCGGGAGTTCGAGCCCAGAAGGTCCGGCTCGTGCCCGGAGATGGGGAGGGGCAGGGTTGCCAACCCACCAGCCCTCCTGAGTCCCATCTCCGCCTTTCCTTTCCCCACCTTTGAATTGGCAGCAAGGTTGTGTCTGGTCCCCTAGGGCCCTCCTGGTCTTTCGCTTAACAGTAAAGACATCGGTTGTGAGGTTTGGCCGGGCGTGAGGAGGGGGTTTTCTTTCTAACCGTTCACCGATTTTGGCTGAGGTGGTTCGGGAGCCCCTCTGGGAGACAGGAGCACGCCAGTAAGGACCAAGGATAAACCTTTCTGCATGAGCAACCTTGACCTAATTGTTGAACACTGAATGTGTGGGATGCTGAGGTTGCTAGTGGGAGGAAAGGTTAAAGATAGCTAAGCTCTTAGGATGTTAAGAATGAATCTAAGTACTTGGTTTTGACCATGGTTGTGTTTTGCAGGTTTTTTCTCTGTTTTTCCCCCTTCATTCTATTTCCCCACTTCACCCACATCGAACTGGGCTCCCCCACGTGTAGCCGACTCTGGATTTCTGGTTCTTGGTACTTGACATCCTTAAGGTACCCCTCTAGACTGTGAGCTCGTTATGGGCAGGGAACGTGACTGCTGATTCCGTTGTATTGTACTCTCCTAAGAGCTTAGTACGGTGTTCTTCCCACAGTGAGGGCTCGATAAATAACACCGACTGATAAGGTCTAAGGGCAGAGGCCGATATAGCTGAGTGGATCAGGTGCTTAAGGGCTCGGCGTCACAACTCTGAGATGGTGAGTTCGAATCCCAATTCCTGTTAGTAGAACAGCTCCGCCATCCTCTTTCTGTGCTCTCCCTCCCCTACCTAGAACCTACCTTCTCTCTGGAGGTGGCAAGAGGGTCATCAGATTGGGGAAAATGAGCTCCCCGGAGCGAGGGAGCTGGGGAGGGCAGATAACCCACTTGCCTTTAATCCCGTCTGAGATGGAAAAGGCATCAGGAGGTCCATTAAGGATACAGCATCAGGCTTCACTCCCCATCGCTTGACTTCTATTGATCTGGGTCACCAGTGTTAAAGTCTCTGTTTCTGTTGCATTTAATTTAAACAAATAAGGACATTTCCATCCTGGCTTGGCTACAGCAGTAGCACCCCACCCCAAGAGTTGGAGTGTTGATATGGAAAGGAGCCAGGGGAGAAAGGCCAGCTTAATGTCATGCAATGGACAAGAAAATGAATCCACAGGTGAATTCCCAAGCCAACCAAAGCTCCCTTGCTAGGGGCTGGACCTTATTTTGGTGCGGTGAAACCTCTGGTTCCCTCTCAGGGTCGTCCCTGGAGAGTTTCCAGCACTCCATCAGTCTCAGCTATAGGAGGGAGAATCAAGCTGAAGCCTACCCAGATTGCCTTCCTAGCTTGGGCAGTGGCGAGCGAGTGGAAGGCAATCTGCTACAAGTCAAAACTCACCTTTGCTGGGCAGTAGCGGCATAGGAGAGAGTCGAGGGTGGCGAATCAGGTTTACTGCACGGAAGGAGTCGGTGGTAAAACACTTCTGTATTTTTACCAAGAAAACTCTATGTACACCCCACCAGAATGTTTGCAGATGATGTGGGGCATTCCAGGAGAGATGTGTCCATGGAGTCGCTGCGGTTCAGACACGACTCTACAGCATAAGACAAGACGAGACCCCTGAAGAAGGCCTTGGTCCTTACAGAAATCAACTAAGGGCCAGAAGTCTAACCTCAACCCTTATCCTAGTCCAAACCTGCCTACCTGAACCAAGAGAAGCAGCATGGCCTAATGGATAGGCTATGGGCCTGGGAGTCAGAGGACCTGGGTTCTAATTCTGCCTCCCCTTGTATCTGCCTTGTAACCGGATGAAAATGGGGCTTACAGTCTAAGTAGGAGGGAGAACAGGTAGAGATGCAAGCTAATCAGGTTCGATGTGGTCCTTGCTCCACGTAATAACAATAATAATAATAATGTTGATAATTGTTAAGCGCTTACTACGCGCAGAGCACTGTTCTAAGCGCTGGGGTAGATACAGGGTAATCAGATTGTCCCACGCGAGGCTCACAGTCTTCATTCCCATTTTACAGATGAGGTAACTGAGGCACAGAGAAGTGACTTGCCCCCAGTCACCCAGCTGACAAGTGGCAGAGCCGGGGTTCGAACCCATGACCTCTGACTCCCAAGCCTATGTGCTTTCCACTGAGCCACGCTGCTTCTGGGTTTACAGTCTTAATCCCCATTTTGCAGATGAGGGAACTGAGACACAGAGAAGTGAAGTGACTTGCCCAATGTCACAGAGTAGGCACGCGGCAGAGCTGGGATTATAACCTAGGTTCTCTGACTCCCAGGCCTCTTCTCTTTCCACTAGGCAACGCTCCTTCTCACTTTTCGACTTCCTATTGTGTGCAGAGCACTGTATTTAGAATTTGGGAGAATATTATATAGTTAGGAGACAAAATCCCTGCCCTCAGGGGCTTGAAATCTAACTAGGGTATACAGACGCTAAAATAATTTACAGGTAGGAGGAAGTAATAGAGAATAAATGTGCGTATAACCGTGTTAAGGGAGGAAGGAGGGGGTACCCAAGTACTTAGGTGTCAAGGAAGGGCTGAAGTGGCAGGTGGAAGGGGGAGATAGAATGAGGAATGGAGGTATTAGGGAGCAGGAGGTCATAGAAGAAGTGTGGCCTAGTAGAAGGGAGCCAGAGGACCTGGGTTCTAATCCTGGCTCTTCCACGTACCTGCTGTGTGACCCTGGGCAAGTCACTTAATTTCTCTGTGCCTCAGTTCCCTCATTTGCAAAATGAGGATTCACTCAATACCTATTCTCCTTCCTACTTAAATAGTAAACTCCATGTGGGAACTGATTATCTGTATCTACTTTAGCATATACTAAATACTCAACAAATATCATTTTTGTTATTATTTTGTTACTGACATGGGAATCTGCCCAATGCATATAGGGTTTTTGGGTGACACCAGGATCCTTCTGCATCCTCTTGTTTAGCCCCAAATGTGTGGATGTGAACTGTCAACTTTGCTCAGTAAGAGTCAACTCCCTGGGAAGTGGCTGGGCCAGAAACAGCCTCACACCCCATTCCACTCCAAGTTAGGGTGACATAGAGGCTGGAGAGGACATGGAGTTTGGACAACTCTCGGTAGGAGTTTCCCAAAATTCTGAGGGGTGACCATTGAAAAGACACTAGCTGGGAAGGGAAGGACTAAGCACCTCTGCAGGGTCACCCTAAACCCTTCCCTCTCTCCCCTTGCTCTAGAGCAGAGGCAGACAGTGGATTTGAAAAAAGACACTCACTAAGACCCGAGTTGCATCATGTCTGGTGACGTTCCTTGGAAAATAACAAATCCAGCCAACGTGAGGCGTAGTCCAAGCTCCCCTGGTAGCGGGAAACAAGAGTAGGTGCCAAGTAGTTGCATCCAGGATCTGTGTCAGTTGACAGATATTATTGATCTTGGGGTCCTGGTGTGTTCCCTCCTCATCTTCCCTTTTACTCCCACCTCCCTCCTCTCAGTGTCCTTGGCACCCCAACCTTCCACCGGCAGCCTCACGTTTGCACCTGAGTTATTCAGCTACATCGGCCCCTGTTCTTAGATCTTAGGAACCTGGAGCCGGAAATCCAGAGTCAGAGATGCATGAGGGAGCCTAGCTCAATGTGGGTGAAGCGACCTGCCTAGGTTAGCGAGCGCATTATGGACAAGGAACACGTCTGCCAATTCTTTTGTCTCCCAAGTGTCTAGTACGGTGTGCTTAGTTTCAGCCGTGGATGGAAAGAGCAGGGCCGGATTCCCTAGTGTTCAGCTGAGGGTTGAAGAGGCAGGGCATGATGGTTTAGGACAGGCTGAGGCAGGTGGGCAGAAATGCTACCTGACAACCCGTGCGTAGGAAGCTGAGAATGAGTTGGGTTATTATCTTCAAGAGCTCAATAAACACCACTGATAGACTGAGATAGAACTCGGGATGTCAGATACCACTTATTTACAAACACCACTCAAGTAATGCTGCTTTAAAACAGCTTAGAAATTTTGTCAGCTGCCGGGGACTCTAGGAGAGGAGGAGAGGTCGATAATAGGAGGGGGAACAGGTTCATCCCACCACTCGAATAACCGAAGGCAGGATACATTGGGAACCTGTGACTTTGGGGAAAGGAGTGACCGCCACTCAGGTAAACTCTGAGGCATCTGAAAAATTAATCATTCAATCAATGATATTTATTAAGCATCTACTGTTGGCAGAGCAGTGTATTAAATATTTGGGAGAGTACAATATAACACGAGTTGGGAGGCGCAGGGTATCCACCTCGACTTCCTTCCCAGTGTCCCGGGCTGCTTACAGAATTCCTAAACTACTTTAACAGGGCATGAACTGAACTGCATTTGTAAGGCAGGATTTTGATGTCCAAACAAGGTCCAAATGCAGGACTCCCAGAGTGTGATGTGAAATCGGACAACACATTTATGCTACCACAGCCCCTAAGAAGCAAGCATTCTGTTCACGTGTTTTAGGACACGAGACGTTTGATTGTAGAGAGGCATTTTTCCCTCTTTTAGATTTCCCGTCTGGTCATGCACTGTATGATCTGCATGCCCTGTTTGGACACCTGTGCTCTCCGGCCATCTGTCTGAGGGCCCCGTGGGGGCTCGTCTCGGCTGTAGACGGAAGGGACGAGGCCGGGTTATCTGGTGTCCAGCCGAGGGTTGAAGAGGCAGGGTGCGGTAGTTTAGTATAGGCTGAGGCAGGGTGGGCGCAATTGATACCTGATATCGCAAGCGTAGGAAACTAAGAATGAGTTGTGTTATCACCTTCAAGATGATGCTGCCCCATGTACCGGAGTGATGAATGAGCAAACTCAGCTTTTAGTACAGTGCCTGGGACATAGTAAGCACTTAACAAATATCGTAAAGAACAATCATCTCACTAAGGAGACACTCTCTAAATTAACCACACCGTGCAACCCAAGTCAAAAACTAGCTAGCTATCGTCTCCGTGAAGGGGTCCCTCCCCACTGACTCTCCCGACGTGGCCAAGATCCACTCATCCACTGAGCTGCCTGAGTAGCGATCTCGCTAAATCCAGGTAGAGCGCTGAGGTTTAACCCTACAGTTCTTCAGGGCTGGGCCATATTCGTGATTTCCATCACCGAGTTAGGAGGTTCTCAATCTTACCGGGCAGCAAAAGGACAGCTAAGATAGGACCGTGCCCCAGAGATTTCAGAAGCTGGGGGAGCCAGGGTGAAAAGCAAAAATAATGCACTCACCAAGTGACTCATGAATCCAGAGTTGCAGATTGGAGGAGTCTGCCACGACACATTATCCATTAGAGAAGCAGACGCTGGTGGAAGTTAAGCAAATTAAAAGCCTGTTGCTGCCCTGGAGGCCTTTCATTTTAGCTGTCACCTTCTTTTTTCTGCTAACTTTAGCTTTTAATGTTCTGGAGATGGACTTATGATTAAAAGCCAACGACAAACTGATTTTTTTCAAAAAGGCAAGTCAATTCTGGAGGAAGGATTTGTGAATGGACTTGAAAATAGATTTACTAATTCCCAGTTTCCGGTTGAGGGAGCACCTCCGGTTTAGTAAGAATTCCCGTCCGGTTGCATTTCTCTCCACCCCGGTCTTTTCGCGGGATGGCACGAGCACTGGACGTTGCCGTGGCAACTGTACAGGCTGACCATCCTGCTTCTTAGACTCTTCTGCCTCTCACCCGGCTTGAGGTGGTGCGGAGGACTGGGTGGGTCGCAGATCCATCCCACGATCTCAGTCAGATGCCAGATACCTAAAGGGTGGTGGTGCCTGCCTGAAGAAAACAGGCAAATAGGCTTCCCTTTTGTATGCCACGTCTCCCAAGTCCGTTATATTCCACTTTCCCCAGCGCTTTGTAATAATGATAATGCTATTTGTTAGGTGCTTGCTGTGTGCCAAGCATTGTTCTAAGCGCCGGGGGAGATACAAGGTTATCGGGTTGTCCCAGTGGGTCTCACAATCTTAATCCTCATTTGTAAAATGGGCACTGTAACTGAGGCATTGAGAAGAGAAGCAGTGTGGCTCAGTGGAAAGAGCATGGGCTTGGGAGCCAGAGGTCATGGGTTCTAATCCCAGCTCTGCCACTTGTCAGCTGTGTGTGGCCGTGGGCAAGTCACTTAACTTCTCTGTGCCTCAGTTACCTCATCTGTAAAATGGGGATGAAGACTGTGAGCCTCACGTGGGACAACCTGATTACCTCGTATACCCCAGCGCTTAGAACAGTGCTCTGTACATAGTAAGTGCTTAACAAATACCAACATTATTATTAAGCGACTCTCCCAAAGTCACAAAGCTGACAAGTGGCATAGCCGGCGTTTGAACCCATGACCTCTGACTCCCAAGCCCACGCTCTTTCCACTACAGTGCTCTACACACAGGGAGCACTCAATGAATACTACTGATCGATTCACTGCAACTGGGAGATGTACAGGCAGATTATTCAGGGTAATGGCTGCAGAGGGGATGGAGCTAAAGAGTCCAGCTCCATCTGGACTGGATTTGGAGTTAATTTAATCATTTAATGAATGGTATTTGCTGAGTACTTACCGTGTGCAGAGCGCTGTATGAAGTGTTTGGGAAAGTGCAATACAATTGGCAGATGTGATCCCAGATCAGAAGGAATTTACAGTTGAAGAGGGAAGACAGACGTTAAAATAAATTACAGATAGAGAAAATGGCCTAGTATGAGGCTATGATCATAAATGTTGTGGGGTTGAGGGTGGGGTGAATATCAAGTGCTTTAAGGGATAAGATCTGGATGCGTAGGTGATGCAGAAGGTAAGGCAAATAGGGGAAGTGAGGGTTTAGTAAGCAAACAGAGGTCGGTAGCTTTATAGTGGATTTGGCTGTCCTTGGGGTAAGATGGATCCCGAGCATTTTAGATGAGAGGAGAGCGGGGCCGGGAGATACTAAAAAGAGAGAGCGTGGCTTAGTGGAAAGAGCACGGGCTTGGGAGTCAGAGGATGTGGGTTCTAATTCCGCTCTTCCACTTGCCTGCTGTGTGACCTTGGGCGAGCTACTTAACTTTTCTGTGCCTCAGTTAACTCATCTGTAAAATGGGGATTGAGACTGTGAGCCCCACGAGGGGCAACCTGATTACCACGTATCTACCTTAGTGCTTAGAACAGTGGTTGGGACATAGTAAGTGCTTAACAAATACTATAATTATAATTATTTAGAGGCAGTGAGTTGGGGGAGCGAAGGGGGAGAGGTGAAGAGAGAGTGGAAAAAACTAGAGGAGAGGGAGGAAGCTAGACCGTAAGCGCCTCGAAGGCAGGGCCTGGGTCTAAAAACTCTATTGCATTGTAATAATCATAATGATAATGGTATTTAAGCGCTTATTATGTGCCAAGGCACTGTTCTAAGTGCTGGGGGAGATACCACAAGGTAATGAAGTCCCAAGAGGGGCTCATGGTCTTAATACCCATTTTACAGAGGAGGTAACTGAGGCACAGAGAAGTTAAGTAGCTTGCCCTAGGTCACACAGCAGACAGCTGGCAGAGCGGAATTAGAACCCACATCCTCTGACTCCCAAGCCTGCGCTCTTTCCACTGGGCCACGCCGCATCTCTGTTGTGCTCTCCCAAGCACTTAGTACAGCGCTCTGCGTACAGTAACTCCTCAATAAATGGGATTGATCGACTGACTGATGGATCGAAACTGAGGCACAACACGGGGCTATTCCTGAACCGCATTCTCATCTAGTTAGATCAGCTTGGGAACAACTAAGACTGGTTAAAACCAAATAGGAGCAAACTGTAATCAAACACCTATTTGGAAGGGTTTATTATTATTGTAATGTTGTTATTATTTTACTGAAAGAATCATCCTAAAGTCTGTCAGGGGAACATGAACTTTAAAATCTTCATAAATGCAAATCTCTTCCTTCCTGAGGCGCTCTGCTGCGGTTCAGAAGCAGTTGCTTCCTACCGGGATACTCTGATGATACAATCCGGAGACGATTAGCCGAGCTGGTTCCTGTGTGGAAGAAGCGGTCGTTTTTCACCCATTAACCACCAGCGTGAAGCCCTGCTCGGGGAAATCACCTGTCCCAGGTCGAGAGGGTCGGCGGGGCAGGAGAAGGTAACAGGAAGGAGCCAGCCTGGACTTTGCCCTCTGATTTTCCACACTCTACAGAGTCTGACGATCCATCTGTTACTGCTTCCCTCTGAATCGGTAAACTGAGGCAGAGAATGCCTCTTTCTAGCCTAAGCCAGATCTAGAGAAACCAGGGTCCTTAATGTCAACTTTGCTGGGCGATCTGGAATCCCCCCGGGGCCGTTAGCCTCCGGACTAGCATCCAGCCTCCCAGGCCTTCACCACGTATGTACATATCTGTCATTTATTTCTTTATATCCCATGTCTGTCTTGCCCTTTAGACCGTAAGCTCGTCGTGGGCAGGGAACGTATCTGTTCATTGCCGTACCGTACTCTCCCGAGCGCTTATTACTGTGCTCTACACACCGTGAGTGCTCAGTAAATACCACCGAATGAACGAAATGGGAGAAACCCCGCCTTTGACCACAGCACTGGGAACCAAACCTTTGACCCCTCCAACACCCTAGCGCAAAAACAGCCAGGAAGACCAACCGTCGGTCGACGCCGCCTCTCCGGTCTTCCCGGACCCCAGAAGCGGGCCTGCCCCCGGGGGCCCCGTTGGGATATTATAAATACTGAAAGTGGTGTGACCGGCTCAGGGCGGGATTCCGACGATAAAGGGAGAGGTCGGGGAAGCGGAGTCTCCAGTGGAGCGGATGGGGCCATTCCACGTGTCTGGGAAGTTTTCGCCCTGTCGGAGAAGGGTCAGTCGTCCAGCGAGCCCCCGAAATAGGGGGATCGGGATGGGAACTGCGGACCTTCTCTGGTCAGGCCGTCCTGCTTTGTTGGTTTGCATGGGCCTTGTCCCTCTGTCTTTACCTGGGGTCCCGTCCCTCTCTTTCTCCTCCCCTCCCTACATCTGCGGCGCTTCGTCCTCCAGGAGTGGCCCGGTTCCCTCGTCTCTCCTGTCCGGTCCTGTCCGGTCCAGTCCCGTCCAGCTGATGGCTGGAGCGTCAGAGGCTCTCGGGGGGGGAGATGGGGTGGTCGAGGGCGGGCCCAGAGGGGGAAGGGGTCGATCCCTCTCTGACGAGGCTCAACGAGGAAGGGAAGCAGCAGGGAGAAAGGGGCTGGGGGCCGGTGGGGACGGTGGGCTCGCTCTCGCTACAGTAAATCGGCTTAGAGGACCAAAGCGGAGCAGCACATCGAGGATTAAAGCGAAGTCTGTATAATACCGAGCGGGGGAGGGGAGAGAAGGAGGAGAAAGAGGGGAGAGGAGAAGAGGAAGGGGGAGGAGGAGGAGGACGAGCGGGGAGGGGGAAAGGGAGCGTTTTCAATTCCAAACTCGCTGCTGATTTGGACGCTTTCCTGCGGGCTGCACACACACACACACGCACAGATCCACACACACAAGCTCACACACGCACACGCCGCTCGCAACACCCGCGCATCACAGACACAGGGGTGCGGAGCCTCGCGCGCACGCACGCACACACAAGCACACCCACAAACACACAAGCACACACACAGCCGTGCGCGGGAAGACTGGGCTTCGCCTCCCGGTCCGTGGGGACGAAGGGTGCAAGGAGCCGGGGCGGTCGGGCCCGTCCGGAGGTGGGGGGGGGGGGGGGATCCCGGTTTCGGTCCAGGTCCCGGTCCGGACGGGGACAAGGGAAAGGGGCAGGGCAGGACGGGGGGAGGATGTCTGCGCCCCGGCAGGTCCCGGCCGTGCCCCATCCTCCCGCGCCCCTCGCCGCCTCGCCATGCAGGAGGGAGGAGAGCGCCTGAACCAGATGGAGTTTGTATTCCCGGGGCCAACATGCGGAAGATGAACGGCCTGAGTGTCTGCCTTCTCCTCTGGGATCTGCTGGACCTGGCGCTGGGTGAGTGACGGACAGGGAGGCGGGGAACGGGCGGGGGGCGGAGGTGGGGGGGAGGGGGTGTAGAGGGAGGGAGCGGCGTGGCCGGGCCGGAGGACCCCAGCCCTGTCCTTGCAGGCCGGCCCCAGTCTCCCCCCGATGTCCCGGTCCGGTTCCCCCCCCCCACCAGGGTCCCGGTCCGGTCCTCCCCCAGTGTCCCGGTCCGGTCCTCCCCCAGTGTTCCGGTCCAGTTCCCCCCAGTGTTCCGGTCCGGTCCTCCCGCAGTGTCCCGGTCCGGTCCTTCCCCAGTGTCCCGGTCCGGTCCTCCCCCAGTGTCCCGGTCCGGTTCTCCCCAGTGTCCCGGTCCGGTCCTCCCCCCGGTGTCCCGGTCCGGTCCTCCCCCGGTCCTCCCCCAGTTCTGTCCCAGTTTGGATCCAGTTCTTTCCTCAGTCCTGGTCCAATTTCTGTCCCGGTTCAGCTCTTCCCCCGTTCTCCCCCGGACCCGCAAAGTCCCGGTTCAACTCTTCCCTAGTCCCGCCCCAGTCCCGGTCCAATTCTTTCCCAGTTCTCCCTCAGTCCCCCACCGGTCCTCGTCCGATTCTTCCCCAGTTCTGGCACAGTTCTTCCCCAATTCTGCCATTGTCCCCCTGCCTCAGGTCCTCCTAGTTCTGGGCCAGTTCTTCCCCAGTGCCGCCCCGGTCCCCCCAGAGTCCCCCCCAGTGCCGGTCCAGCTCTCCCCTAATCCTGCCTCCGTATACCCTCAGTGTACCAAATCTTAGCGTATGGCCGTGGGAGGACGGGGGTGTTTGCAGTGGAGGGTAAATGTGAGGATGTGTGTAAGTGTTCGTATTTCTGTGGGTACGTACTCGGTTGTGTATTCGTGTGTGTGTGAGGGTGTGTGCTTGTGTTTTCCTCCGGGCACATTTACTTGGTGGTTCGTGGGGCCGGGGTAATCGGCGGGCTTCCCTGGCGTCACTTCTCGGCTGCCCCCCGGGGGCGGGGGCGGGAGGACCAGGTGAGGGTCTCCCTTCCACCTTGCGCTCTGCGGCCCTTTATCCAAAGCCCGGGCTCGCTCCTCATTTCTGGTCTTTGTTCTCGAGCGGCCCAGGACCCAAATCTGGGGGGGGGTCCCTCCTCCCCTCCCTCGGCCCGGCCTGGGCTGCTCGGGAGGGGGCCCTGCCCTGAATCCTGTCTCCGGGGTCGCAGAGAGGCGGAGGTTCGGGGAGATGGGAGTAGAGGAGAAGGACGAAAGGAGGGAGGGCAGGGCATCCTCAACCATTCCCTCCCGCTGCTCTCTCCCTGCCCCCTCCCCTCTGCCCCCCTCCCCGCACCTGCCGGGGCCAACTTTGGGTACCGGGGAGCCCAGCTGGAGAGGGGCCCTGGGGTGCCCCTCCCCGCCGAAGGGAGAAGTAGCGGGGAGAAAGGCGGGGCCTCAGTTTCCCCTCCCTGTCTGTCTCCCTCCGGACCTCCTGGGTCCCCTCATTTCCCCATCCCCTTCCCAGCACCGCCGCCTCTCTCTTCCGCATGGCTTTACGTGGCTCCGGGGGTACGGGAGTGGCCGTCTCGGGGTGGGGGGTGGGGGTAATGGGGTGGCACCCTGCCCCCCATTCCCGCCCTTTCTCCGGCTGGGCGAGGGGCAAGGGGCGGTGACAGGCCAACCTCGGCGGGGATCCGCCGGGCAGTGTCAGCCGGGTTGCCCCGTCTATCTCTCTCTACCCGAGGCTGCGGGGCTGGGCGGGGTCGGGGATGGAGGGGGGGGGGAAGGAGATGGGGGAGCCGAGATAGGGGCGAGATTGGAGGATGGGGAGCGGAGATGGGGGAAGGGGGAGCGGAGATGGGGGCGGAGACGGGGGGGGGGGGAACAGAGAGAAGGCACAGGGACATTCGATGGGCGAGACCCATCCGACCCCCGGGGGTGGGGAAGGTGGCAACGGGACTTTTACAACTGGTTAAAATTGTTTCCTTCGCCCTCCGCCCCTACAGCGGCCGGGTTTTGCTCCAAGGGGGGAACTGGGGGTTGGGAGGGGGCATTTGGCGGCCGGTCCTCGGGGCGGGGGGAAGGGAGGAGCGATAGAGCCCCTGTGTGGGGCGAGGCGGAGGGGAGACTCCCCAGAGGCCGAACATCAGGAGGGAGAGGCTGGACGCTGGAGGAAAGGAAACATCGCCCCCGGGGCTGGACACCCGCCTAAACGGAGGCCGGGAGTCCAGCGGGGCTGGGCTCTCATTCGCCCGCCCCCGTCCTTAACTGGCCCGGAGGAGAAACAGAGGGACGGCACGTCTCCAGGGGCCGGACGCCACCCGGAAGGGACAGGAGCGGGGCTGGGAAAGAGAAGCCCCCCTCCTCCGGGTGGGAGGCCGGGTGAGGGTCTCTGCCGTTCGGGGTCCCGGGTTGGCAGGCCAGCTGGCTGGCCAAGGGGTGCAGCCCGCAGTTGCCATCCGTCGCCTTGGGGCACTCCCCCCACCCCCCACCCCGTACCTCTCCGTCTTCCCACGGAAGAGGGGATCCAGGGTGCCGGCAGCGGGAGAGTTGGGGGATTTTCCAAAGATCCGTCTTGGAGGGAGGATGATGGGGGTACAGTTCATCTCTTTTCTTCTGCAGCCCCCTTCTGTCTTCTTCCGGACTGGGCCGGGGGCAGAAAGAGGCGGGACTCTTGCTAGGACCCTCCTAACCGCCCCTTCCGTTCGCAGTCCCCCAGAGAGCGGGGGGCAGAGACTGGTTGCTCACCCTTCTGGCCTCTGGCCCTGCTCCTGCGACCTCCTTCAATTCTTCACTGGGTGGGCTCCCGGGTGAAGAGGACTCCTAGGCCCAACGGGACCAGGGGCAGGACGGAGCCGTCCCTCCCCGACGCCCTCTCCCCTCCTCCCCCAAGGAGGTAGTCCAGTTTGGGCCAGAGGTAGTCCAGTTTGGGCCAGCTGGGCCCGGCGACCGAGGGCCAGATGTGCCGTGCCAGCTGTGCCAGAGGAGGGCACCCTTCCCCGCTCTGACCCACCTTCCGTAAGCTCGTCCCGGAGCAGGGACGAAAGGATGGGGGAGACCGTCTCATCTCTTTGGGAAGAAGGGCCGGGGGCTCTAGATGTGCTCGCCCACCCGGCACCAGGAAGAATCCCAGGGCAAGTTTTCCTGCACGCCTCCCGGGTCAAATTCTCTCTCCATCTTCTAGGTTTGGGTAGAGCCCGGCCTTGGGGAGGTGGGCAAGGGACAGGGCCTTTCCAGCCGTCCGGAGTCAGGATTACCCACCCGGACATTTGGAGTCTTGGGGGTGCGGGCTGGGTCTAGGGTGGGCGTCTGCTATCCGCGGCTGTGGTCCCACCCTCTCGAGCGGGTGAGATCCCTCCTTCGTCCTGAAGTTCTCCACTCACCTTTCATGGCACACCAACCCGCAGGGCTGTCGAAAGCTCTCTGAAGCTTCTGCAGTCCGCCACCTTCGCTCTGACTTGTGCTTGAACCAAACTGGCCAAAGCATTTCCCAGTCCTCTCTACCGCGAGGTCTCCCTGGTCCTGCCAAGCCCTCCAGCCGCTCAGGTGATTAAAAAACCCCCGAAACCCCACCACACAATGACACCTGGGCAGGTGGACGTGCCCCACCCCCCGCCCCTTTTCTGGGTTAAGTTTCTTCCGCTAGGTGGGATGTCGGGCGAGGGGACGGGGAAAGGGGGCATTCGGTAACTGAAGTTAAACGAGCACGGAGGAAAAGTGGGTCGAGGAATCGTTCGACCCGACACCCGGTCCAGAGGGGAGCAAGAAATCTTCTTAGGTGGGCCCGGGACAGAAGTGGGCTTTAATGGACCCCTAATTGGGCTTCTGAAAGGATCCCAATCTGAAGCGGGAATGAACAAGGGTGACTGGTTTTCTGCTTCACCAGCTCAGGCTACACCGGATCAGACCAGAGACTTCAGGGGCAGCTACGATAGCTTGCTTTGCCAGGTGCCTCTCTCCGCTTCTCTTCCCAGGCCGGTGGGGGATCCGGCTCCCAGGCAGCCAGGATGGCATCATCTTTATTAATTGTCCTCTAATAGGAGGGGGCTGCCTGCCGTAACCGGGGTTTAATAACTGTTCCCTACTTCATCGTTGCTATTAGAATTCCATCCATCCACCCAGCTGTAAACTTTCTTCTTTCAACTACCTATGCATGAAAATGAGTTTTGGAGAGGTTGATTTTTTTTTTTTTTCAACAGCGATGTGGAATTTGCTCATTGCTCTTTCGCTTTTGTAATGACAGAGCCACTTTTTTTTTCTGGGAAAGTCTACGACCAGTTACTATGTCTTACCTCCGCCGCCCCCCGCCGCCCCCACCCCACTGCAGTCTGCCTCTGAGGAAAGTTCAGAAAAAAACCCTCCCAGCCTTCTTTTGCTTTCTCCTTGGGCTCAGGAAAATTATAATCCTTATTGCAGTATTTTAGTACTTTCTATTTAATACTTGGCAAAATTGCAAGGTAGATTCCATGAGGAAAGATTTAAGGGCCTGAATAATAGTCATCAGGCATGGGCATGGTTTTTATGGTATTTGTTAAGTGCTGGGTGCTGTACTAAGCACTACAAGATATCAGATTGGACACAGTCTATGTTCCATTTGGGGCTCATAGTCTTAATCCCCATTTTACAGATGAGGTAACTGAGTCCCAGAGAAGTTCAGCGATTCACGCAAGGTTGCACAGCAGACAAGTGGCAGAGCTGGGATTAGAACCCCGGTCCTCTGACTCTCAGGCCCGTGCTCTTTCTGCTAGTTCACACTGCTTCTCTTTCCCACAAATGTCTCTAAACCCTTCTTGAACCTGTGTTCCACTTTTCAGGGTTGTAAGGTGTGAGGTCGGCGAGAGGATCCAGAGGGCTCACACACCTTCCATCGGGTCGTGCGGGTTCCCTCGTAAAATCGGCCTGATGTCCTGCTCCTCCTCGGGCCCCGGTTGAAGTGAAAAGGCCTGTTGGCTATCACGAGGTGCGGCAAAATACCGTAATTACATTATGAATTTAGGACCATGTTTCAAGCTGGGCTACGTTCCCTTTCCTAAAGATGGTAGGGGTACGAGAGACCGGTCTGAAAGGGACAGATGTGCAGGCAGGGAGTTTCCCAACCCAGACACACTCCAGAACTCAATCCCCAGAAATTTACATCCAAGATGACTGTGCCAGCCCAATCCTAAAGTGATGCCAAATCATTTTGACATCATGCTCCATTTCACAATCTCCTTTGCATTTGAGGAAAAGCTAAGCAGGGAAAATATGTTTGGGTTTTGTGGAAATTAGTCTTGGTTTTGCCCTTTGTAGACGGGACCACTCGAGGCTTGGCGGTAACCTTACTGTGAAGATGTGTAGAACCGAGGACATGGGGTTGTGTGGGACAAAAAATTGTGAGACAACAATGCCTTTGCTCTGTGCAACCCCTGAACTAAGCTCACACGCTGCAGGAGAGCTGAGCTCATCTTGAATGAAACCCGATCTTTGAGGCGGTGCCTCCTATTTCCAAAGCTGCCCGATGGGGAGGTGGAGATTTTTGTTGTCTCTTATCTATCAGCCTAAATGAGGAGCGATTTGGGACAGTGAAATTGGGACAGATGATAGTGTCCCATTAATTTTGCTCATCGCCTCCATCCTCGGGACCAAACAGTTTGGTGAGCTTGCGTGACCTAGTGGGAAGAGTATAAATGTGGGAGTCCAAGGAGTTGGATTCTAATCCCAGTGCTGCCACGTGCTTGCCGTGAGACCTTGGGCAAGTCACATAACTTCTCTGTGCCTCAGTTTCCTCATCTGTAAAATGGGATTCAATACTTGCTCTCTCTCTCTCTCCTATTTAGATTGTGAGCCTCATGTGGGACAGGGACAAGTGTCCAAACAGATTAACTTGTATCTTCTCCCGTGCTTAGAATAGTGCTTGGCAAATAGCAAGCACCTAACACATATAATAATGATGATGATGGTAATAATAACAATAATAATAATAACAATAATAGCTTTCAAGACTGCACTAACTCAGGACATGAACAAGGTTATGGATGGAATTTAGTCTGTGATTTTTCCTGACATTTCACAATTAAGGCTCTTTCTAAAATGATCCAGGCTCTATAGTTTTGGTGGTTTTTTTCTCGCTCCCTCTCATCCTCTCCCCCTTTTTTCCTCTCTCTTTCCCCTCTCCCTCTCTCTCTCTCTCTGCCTCTATAGATATTCAAAACGTAATTAGTGAGTTTTCTTCATCTGGTGAGCTAGATGTATGAACTGGCTGGAAATCATCCAACCTCTTGTGACGGTGTCTCTTGTCAACTGCCAGACCCTGTTGGAAAGCACGGAGGTGTGAATGTTGATTCCGGGAACATGGTTTGATGGCTTTTTAGCGGGAACTTCATCTTCAAGACAAATGCCCTTTCAGGAAGTGATGTCATGCGTTCCTTAGCTGTTGACATTTATAGTTATAAACACAAAGCTCCTCGCTTTTCCGCAGAAATAATGGCATATGGGGTGGGATGGGGGAGCTTTTCCCTCCCCCTCTTTATCTTCTTAACAAAATTACTGTTGCTTACTCTGGCATCTCCCTTGGTTTTTTTGTGGGTGTTTTTTTTAAAGCTCGGGTCTGACCTAAGTACCCCGCGCTCTTCTCAAACCTGCCCGACTTGGGAGTGGGCATTCTCACCTGTCCCTGTGTCCCCTAAGGCATTCTAGCAGCTCAATAAAATTCCCTATTTCTGGAAGCCCTTGGAAAGATCTCTAGGTTACTTTATCTCCGCCTAATCCGTGGAAACTGTGGCCATTTGGTACCCCTCTATGCCCCATCGTCTGTGATGTGTCTGGCCAAGATTCAACCACCCCCTTTTGACCTCTGCTCTGGTAACGTTTTCCCTCCCCCAGGTGATACTGGGAAAGGGTTGGGGGGGGGCGCACAGACCGTGTCTACAGAGGATTGTCCTCGAGTGGGTTTCCGAGGGCAACTTCCCTAGAAATATTTAAGAATCTGAACAGGTTTAAGGGCCTGCCCTGGTTGGATGATTCAAATAGTCTTGCAAATACTTTTCTAAAGTCATTGAGCCACAAACATTCCATTTAGCCTGCAGAATCTGCATTGAACCACATCCCTCTCCCAGTTTTATCTCTTGCTATTCCCCAGATCGCTTGGCTGAGAACATACGAGCATCTATCTACCTGTAGCGTACCCTCAGGATCAATATCAGAATCAATAGCACTTATTGAGCACCTGCAGGGTCCAGAGCACTGTATTAAGTGCTTGGGCAATGTATAAAAGAAATAAAGAACCTAATACTCGTCCTCAAATTGCTTAGGCAGGGAACGTGTCTACCAACCCTGCTTTATTGTTATATTATACTCTGCCAAGGGCCTACCTAGTACAGTGCTTTGCACACAGTAAGCACTCAATAAATGTGATTGATCGACTGAATGATTAGAGTCTACTGGGAAGAATTCAGAGCCCCCCCGCCCCACCACATCAGTCCCAAAGATACCAGCCCATAAATTACAAAGAAATAGGGAGCAGAGAGAAAGTAGACTCATATTCTTAGTGCTGGTGCCTGATTTCCACTGCACTGGACCTGTTAGCCATTCGGCCCTGAGCCCTCGGGCTAGTGCTTATTTTCACGGCTAGTCTGGTCGACCTCTGGAGGATCCTAACCCTGTGGATCTCTGTAACGAGTCCCTCTCCTTGGCATGGAGCCCATCCTTGCAGTGGCCACTCCGTTGGCATGCCAGCTGTCAGCCAGGAGAAGGGCCAAGAACAAAATGTGCCAGGAAAGCAGGCGCTCTGAACTCCGCATCCCTCTTTTTCCCTCCAGCCACCGGGGGAGGGACAGGAGGAAGAGATACCCAGCTTCATCCCCGATAGGCTGATCGCCCAGAGGAGGGGAGACCAAGACATGGCAGAGCAAGGCCCTGGGTGTCAGAAGGTCTAGGTTCTAACGCCCAATCTGCCATGGGGAGGTCACTCAGTAACCTCATCTCAGTTTCCTCCTCTGTAAAATGGGGATTGAGACCGTGAGCTCCACCTGGGACAGGGACTGTGTCCAACTCCATTTTCTTGTATCCATTCCAGCGCTTAAAACAGTGGCTGGCACCTAGTAAGAGCTTAACAAATACCAGAAGTATTATTACTACTATTATAGTCTAAGGAAGAGAAGCAGCATGGCATAGTGGATAGAGCGCGGGACTGGGAGTCGAAAGGTCATGGGTTCGAATCCCCGCTCCGCCACTTGTCTGCTGGGTGACTTTGGGCAAGTCACTTCACTTCTCTGTGCCTCAGTTGCCTCATCTGCAAAAGGAGGATTAAGACTGTGAGCCCCACATGGGACAGGGTCTGTGTCCAGCTAGTCTTACTTCTATCCACCCCAACACTCAGTACAGTGCCCGGCACGTAGTGAGAGCTTAGCAAATACCATCATTCTCGTTACTATCATTATTATTATTATTATTATTAACCTCAAGCACTGAATTGACTGTGGTGGACTGGGTGGGTACGGTAGAAAATCCCATGGGCTGGTAAAGACATTAAAGGGCTAGTAGATTTTTGTCAATTATTTCCAAGGCAGGTTTATTCCAACATCTTCCAACTCTCATCCATCCACCCCTGGCAGCCAGCATGTCCGCTCCGTGGGTGGGAAAGGCTTGGGCCTGGAAATAAAAGGAGACCTGGATTCAAGCCCCAGCTTGACCGTTGGCCCCTCTGTGACCTTAGGTAAGTTGCTTTGCCAACCTGCTCCTAGATTTCCCCCCCATGGCACAGGGAAAGGTAAATAAATAGAAAATGGGGACAATTCAACCTTTCCTTTTCCTGCCTCACATACTTTCCCTCGGGGATCTGTGAGAATAAATAATGGAACAGATGGGAAAGAGGCTGGGGAAGAGAGATGGGCTATAAACCCGAAGTTTTATCATTGGGGCTAATGATTTCTCTCTAGGGTTCCCAGGCCCATTTGCTAAACTTTTCTCAGCATTTGAAAATTTCCCAGACCTTTCTCAGGGATTGACCCTCTCCTTTCGCATCACAAAGACCCTTCCAGCCTCCAAGAGGTCTGATCAACCCCGGGCCGCCTGCCGATATCCGGAAAGCAGCAGTTCCATGGATCTGGGCCTCAGGCTGTGCCCCTGACTGGCTCCTTGAATCAATCCTTCCGCGGCCAGTCCTCTTTGTGGTTTGGGGTGAGGGGGCAGAGATGGATGGGGTTGGGCTAAAATCTGTTACTCTCTGCTGCAGCCATCAATCCGCTCGTGATCCACATTCCCAGGTTTAACTGGAGTCACTTCTCCAGATACCTAGAGGGAAGCAGCGTGGCTCAGTGGAAAGATCACAAGCTTGGGAGTCAGAGGTCATGGGTTCGAATCCCGGCTCTGCCTCTTGTCAGCTGTGTGACTGTGGGCAAGTCACTTCACTTCTCGGTGCCTCAGTTACCTCATCTGTAAAATGGGGATTAAGATTAAGATTGTGAGCCTCACATGGGACAACCCGATGACCCTGTATCTACCCCAGCGCTTAGAACAGTGCTCTGCACATAGTAAGCGCTTAACAAATACCAACATTATTATTGTTATTATTATACCTCTGGGGAATTGGCCCAATCCAAAAATCAATCAATCAGTGGCATTTCCTGAATGATAACTGTGTGCCGAGCACTGTGCTAAGCACTTGGAAAAGTACTATATAACAGAGTACACGCATTCCCTGACCACAAGGAGCTCACGGTCCAGAAGGGAGACCCCTGTTCCAAGCCAGTCCTAGAAACTCTTAGGGAAGCTCACCGGGATATTTTTAACGATATTTGTTAAACACTTTCTGGGTATCATGAGCTGTTCTAAGCTCGGGGATCCCACAGGGAGCTCAAGGTCTAAGTGGGAGGGAAAACGGGTATTGAATTCCCATTTTGCAGATGAGGAAACCGAGGCCCAGAGAAGTGAAGAGATTTTCCCAAGCTCATTCAGCAGGAAATAGGAAAAGCAGGGCTTAGAATCTAGGACCTCTGGGTTCTCTTCACTAGACCATGTTGCTTCTCTGGATTTGCGAGGGTTAATGGTGTCTGGAGCTACAAAGAAACAGCACCTTCCCCTCTTCCATCCGTCTGAAGCAGCTGGTCTAGTGGCAAAATCATGGGCTTGGAAGTCAGAGAACGTGGTTCTAATCCCGGCTCTGCCACTTGTCTGCTGTGTGACCCTGGGCGAGTCACTTCATGTCTCTGTGCCTCAGTTACCGCTTCTGTAAAATGGGGATTAAGTCTGAGAGCCCCATGTGGGACAACCTGATTACCTTCTATCTACTCCAGCGCTTAGAACCGTGTTTGCTACAGAGTGAACACTTAACGAACTCCATTATTATTATTATTATTATTTTCTCAGTGATCTTGTCCAGGGGAGGAGGAGAAAAGAGGAGTGGAAAAAGCATGGTTCTCCCCTTCTGCCTGGATCAAGCCCAGGCATCCTCTGTTGCCCCGAATGTAGGCATATGGGGAAATGTAGGCCCAGCACCGGCTATTTCATCAGGCCTGACACCAATTATCCATCTTTTCCTGAGCTCCAGAGCTTGAGCTGGGGAAGAACCTGGGCTACAATGATGGCTACTGATCCAGAGAACAAGGAAACAAAGACTGGCCAGAGCACAGGCCTGGGAGTCCGAAGGTCATGGGTTCTAATCCTGGCTTTGTCATGTGACCTTGGGCAAGTCACCTCACTTCTCTGGGCCTCCGTTACCTCATCTGTATAAAATGGGGATTAAGAGTGTGAGCTCAATGTGGGACAGGGACTGTGTCCAACCTGATTAACTTGCATCTACCCCAGTCTTTAGAACAGTGGCATAGTAAATGCTGAACAAGTACCATAATTATTATTATTCACTTCCTATCTCATACACAACCCCCACTGGCACACACACACACACACAAATACACACTCATACACATGTACAGCCACACATACACACACACACCCATCCATAACCATACACTAGCCCCTGTTCTGTTCGTTTCCAAAGGTACAATTATTCCATTGTATTTATTGAGCATTTATTCAGGGCGGAACACTGTCCTAAACTCTTGGAAGAGTACAATAGATTAGTAGATGTGATCCCTGTCCTCAAGGCGTTTAATATATAGGCAAGAGCCTTAAATTATAGGAAGGGGTAAGCAACAGTTCTAAGGTGTGTACACAAGGGCTCTGGAGTGTTTGAGGTGGAAAAGTTCATGCCCAACTGGTTGGATGAAGTACTGAAGTGGCAGTAAAGGGGAAATAGGATGAGAAAACGAGAGATTAAACAGTGAAGCCTTCCTGGAAGAGATGCGATTTGAAGCTGGAAAGAACAGTGCTTTGCTGGATAGGAAAGGGGAAGGCCTTCCAAATGGGATGGAGGATAGGGGCAAGAGGTGGATATGAAACTGATGAGAACAAGTCAGTGCAGAGGCTGGTTTGTCAGGAACAAAGGGTACAAGCTGAGCTGTGGTGGGAGAAGAGAATGGATGACTAGGAGGGACAGAGCTGATGGAGTTCTTTAAAATGATAGTGAAGAGTTCTGGCTTGATCCAGAGAGGAATGGGCAACCTCCAATCCTTAAGAAAGGGCATGGCGCATAGTTAGTGCTTAGCAAATATTATTATTATTATTTTTATTACAGGTTTCTGAAGAGTGGGAAGATCCATGCAAAATTATGTTTTGAAAAATGATTGAGGCATCAGAGTGAGGTATGACTGGAGAAGGAGGGAGTGGAGGCCTTGCCCCTAGAATTAAGAAAGTTTTGGGCCAATGCCCGTTTCCTAAAACGCACGAACCTGCATCTTGCTGTAGAAGCAGCATGGCCTATTGGACAGAGCACAGGCCTGGGTATCCGAGGGCCTGGTATCTAAACCCGCTCCACCACCCGTCTGCTGTGTGAGCTGGGGTGAAACACTTAACTTCTCTGGGCCTCAGTTACTTCATCTGTAAAAGAGGGATTAAGACAGACCCATGTGGGATATGGACTGTATCCAATCTAATTAGCTTGTATCTACCTCAGCATTTGGTACAGTGTTTGGCGCAGAGTAAGCACTTAACAAATTCCATAAAAAAATTAAAAAAGTAGTCTGAAGAAAGTAGAGCACCTGAAGTCTGGAAGCCAATCAGGGCAGGTCAGAGGGCTCTATCTCCCACCCCACGGCTCCGTGATGTTCGTTCTTTCATTCAATCATATTTATTGAGCACATACTGTGTGCAGAGCACTGTACTAAGCTCTTGGGAAAGTACAATATAACAATTAACAGAAACGTTCCCTGTCCGTAAAGAACTTACAGCCTAGGGAAGCAACTTGGCTCAGAGAAGCAGTGTGGCACGTGGAAAGAGCACAGGCTTAGGTGTCAGAGGTCATGGGTTCTAATCCCAGCTTAGCCACCTGTCAGCTGTGTGACTTTGGGCAAGTCACTTAAGTTCTCGGTGCCTCAGTTACCTCATCTGAAAAAAAAAATGGGGATTAAGACTGTGAGCCTCTCGTGGGATAACGCGATTTCCCCTGTATCTATCCCAGCGCTTAGAACAGTGCTTGGCCTATAGTAAGCACTTAACAAATACCAACATTATTATTATTACTAGAGGGGAAAAACTGGGAGACAGCTTCCCTTCCCCCAGCACCAACAGGGCCTGGGGAGTCACCTCTCTCTCTCCACTGCCCGCTCCAAGGGGATGGGCATAGAGCAGCTCCAAGAGGGCCACAAAACCCAGTGCTCTGCCCCTGGCTAGGCCCTGCTGGCTCAGCTCTCGCCTGGCGGCTTCCAGCCTCATAAATCACCCGAGCCCAGATCGGGAGCCGCTGGGGGAGGAAGCAGCTGATCGGTCGGCTTTTTGTTCCCTTGCCAAGTTGGTCCTCTTGCCCTTTTGTTTCCTTTCTGCAGAGGCGCTCGTAGTCCTGATGGGGTTGTTTTTAACTAATGACTGGAACTTCCATTATCTCCCCGGCATGATCTCTTCCTCCTTTCGCCGGCTCCTTCCGAAAATAAAATGTCAATCACGGGCCGGGCCGGCGGCTTTTCGGTCTCCCCGGCTGGGGAGTACAGAGGCCTGGTCTTCGTCAGCAGGGGCGGGAGGCAGCACCGATGTCTGTCCACCCGTGGAGGGGTCGGGGGACCGGGCGGCCGGACGCCTGGGAGGCCGGGTTGGGGCGGGGGCTGGGCGCGTGAGGCATCCAGGCAGGGGATGTCGTGGAAAGCAGCGGTACCGGGGTTCTCACTGCCGAGTACCGCTTATTGTCAAGTGCATATTCGTCGGCACAATAGCTGCATGCTGGCGCTGGCTCAGAAATAAACAGGTGATTAAATCCTAATTGCCAGCCGGCACCTAGTGTCACCGGCAGAGCTGGAGTTGGGGCCGGCGCATTGTAGAAATGCTATTGTGGCTTTCTGCTGGAGAGAAATCATTTTGGGTAATGGGACCCAAGTTGACTTGGAGGGGAGAAACATCAGACTCTGGCGGGGCTCAGGGCCAGATGAGAAACAGGGATGGGGCCAATACTATTTTAGTCCAGAGAGGGGAAGGCGGACGGGAGGCTTAAAGGCCTCCTCACTCAGATCAGCCTCAGAGCTGTTGTGTGACCTTGGCCCAGTCATTTGACCTCTCTGTGTCCCAGTTTTCTCATCTGTTAAAAAAAAAAAAATTATCAGTAATGCACTCCTACCTTACAGGGTTGCTTTGAGGCTCACTGATGTTGGAAAGTAAAAGCAGCATAAATTCAAAGTAGAACCTTGATATAGCAAGCCGGCCTATGAAATCCTCATTAGAGTGAGAGGAAACAAAGGGGCTGTTGTAATCCATGGTCACGGTATTATCTCTGGATATAACAAGGTCTCATTACAACAGATTTTTATTTTTTTTTTTGCCAATGCCTGATGCCTCACGGTGCAGAAGTAAAATTCTTATTTTGAGTCCCTGCTAGGTGTAATGCACTATTCTAAGCATTTAGGAAAGTAAAAAAAAAAAAAGATGGCTAAGACATATTCCCTGCCCACGAGGAGTTTACACTCTAAAGTGAGAGGCAGGCCTAAAAATATTTGCAAAGAGGGGAACCAGAATAATCCACAGACTATTTGAAAGGATCGGAAACTCTTTTAAGTTCAAGAGTGAATTAGTCTGTGGATTATTCTGAGCCCCACGTCATCCCTTTCGACTATCATAAACCTCATTATTAAGGTGTTGGCGTGGTTGGAGAAGGAGGTAAGGAAGAGATTAAAGCTACGGGCTCAAATCATCAGCCTCATTTATGATCCGCCCTATTGATGAGAAACGGCGTGGCCCCATAGAAAGATCTTGGGCCTGCGAGGCAGGGAACCTGGATTTAAATTCCGCTTTACCTGCCGTGTGACCTCGGGCGAGTAAGTCACTAACTTTCCCGAGCCTCCGTTCCCTCACTCGGAAAATGGGAAGTCGATACCTGATCTCTTTAGACCGTGAGCCCTGTGTGAGACAGGGACTGTGTCGGACCTCATTACTTTGCATCTGCTCCAGGGCTCAGCCCAGTGCTTGGCACATATAAGTATTTGGGAAGTACCCTAGTTATTATTATTATTATTTTCATGAATTACCCCAAATACAGAGAGCCCTCTGGAGATAGAGCAGGAGAGTGAAACAATATATGTCCTGGCCTCAAGAGGGAGACAAGAAAACATAAATTCGATGACCTTAAAAGCTCCTAACATTCCATCTTCACTAATCTCTCAACTCTCCACCTTAATTCCTCGCCCTACTGCATCACCTTCACTCGTCAGTCTGCACCCATTAAGTCCTACGGTCCTCATCCCCATGGACACACACCTACATATACTTGATTTTCACCTACGCGTAATTTACTTTTATGGCCCTCTCTCGACCGTAAACTCCTGGCGGACAGGGAACGAGCCTACCTACTCCGTTGTACCGTACGCTCCCAAGCGCTGGGTGAAATTCTCTGCTCACAGTAAGCGCTCGGTAAATGTAATTTACTGATTGAGTCTCTAGAAACAGGAGCCTCGAGGTGGTGTTTCGGATACCAAGAGAGTAGAGCTGCCTTTTCTCGATGATTTTGACAGCGCATCTTTTATTGGAAAGGGAATGATTTCATTTGAAATGCAAATGGCTGTGGGAAGGTGACGGAGAGATTCGAGTAGCCACAGTCCTGTGAGGTTTGTCTGGGAAGGCTTCCTGGAGGGGGTGAGTCTTGAGCGGTATTTTGTAGGAAGGAAGTGATATAGTTCGGGGAGCTGGACTATCCTGACTGTGCGGATGGCATGCGTAAAGACATGGAACTGGTTCAGTTGAGGGGACAGAGGCCATAAGCAAGAGGGAGATGGGGGAGCCAGGTGAAGAAGCAGACTGTAAGACTGTAAACTCCCGTGGGTGGGGTCCTTGTCTATCAACTCTGTTATTCTGGACTCTCTCAAGCACTTAGTACAGAACACTGCCCATTATAAGTGTACGATCGATTGATTGATTGAAGCAGAGATGGGACCAAATAATCAGCGCTCTTCTTCTTGCAAGACTCCTGGGTCTATCACTCTGGTGGTTCAGAACCTGGTGTGCATTTTCTCCCCATCTCATGCCCTGAGACTTTGACTGGAAGCAGCGTGGCCTAGTAGAGCGCAGACCCGGGCGTCAGAAGGACCTGGGTTCTCAGACTAGCTCCACCACTTGTCTGCAGCGGGACCTTGAGCAGATCACTTCACTTCTCTCCACCTGATCTGTAAAATGAGGATTAAGGCACTGAGCCCCATTTGGGACATGAACTGTGTCCAACCGGAGTACTGTGTGTCTACCCCAGCACTTAGTACAGTTACCCAGCACTTAGTAAGCACATAAAAGGCACCATTTAACCAAAATAAAAGCTGTTAGGCTCCCGGTTTACTCCATCTCTGTCTGCTCCTTCAATGGCAATCACCACTGGTGTTCACAGGTATAGGACAATCCGGGCCCAGCCTCAGCGTCCTCTCACCCTGGACATGCTCAGTTACGGTCACCTTTCCCATAAACCCAGCTCATAAACAACCCTTTTCCCAAATAAATGTCTCGTGAGATTTTTATTCTCTTTACATGAGCTTAATTCTCTGCTCCCTCACCCCACCACCCGGCTCCCCAAGCCCCTCCACATGGAGTGGGGCTGGTAGACGTCATTAGCGGACTCTTTTCTTCTGCCTCTTGATCAGTAATAATGCTAACTATGATGAAATCTGGCACCATCCCCTGCAGCAGCCAGCTAACAAGCCGGATACGGTGACATTCATCATTACCCTTTATTTCTCATCTTTCAGCCAGTTTTCAATCCACCTGACGGTTCGCATTGACTTTGATGAGAACTAATTTTGCAAGTAAAATTTCATGCGACATGTTGTGTCAAATGCATTGCTAGAGTCTCGGTGTTCAACATCAGCTGCAATTTCCTCACCTGCTCATCCCCTAATGCCATCCTGCGAGATGTGCTGTTTATAGCCCAATTCCCTCCATGCCCCTCAAATGGGTCTTACTATTTCTATTCGTTTCTTTCCCTGGACTGTAATTCGTTGTTTTAGGTTCTTGCTGCCCATCACGTAAGGAATCAGTTCCCCGGATCGCCCTTTTGTACTTTTACTGAAAGGTCAGTGTCTCATTTGTATCGGCTGTTCTTTTGACTTGACCACAATGCCACCAGAGATCTTGAGCGGGCATCGTGCCCTCCTCTTGTGCTTTCCTGGGTGGCACCAGGCTCCCGTGTCCCTGTGCCCATCTGCTGGCTTTCTGCAATCCCAGGTGCAGATGGGCAGCACCTTGGCATTCTCTGGAGCAGGGAGAGGACTGAGCACATCTTCCCTCTCTGACTGATCTCCCAGAACTCAGAGAGTTCTCAGCATGGGCCTCCCTCCCAAGATGTGATCCTTGTCTCCTGGGTGCCCAACAAGCCCCCAACAAGCTGAAAAGCAGCACGGCCTAATGGAATGAGCATGGGCCTGGGAGTCAGAAGGACCTGGGTTTTAATTCTGCTCTACTATTCGTCTGCTTTGGGGCCTTTTTTGTTTTTTTATGATATTTGTTAAGTGCTTTGTTGGGTCAGACACTATTCTGAGCCCCGGAATAGTGCAAGTTAAGTAGTCCACCAGTCTTCTGCTTTGCGGCCTTTTTTTGTTTTTTTATGATATTTGTTAAGTGCTTCATTGTGTCAGACACTGTTCTGAGCCCTGGAATAGTGCAAGTTAAACAGGTCAGACAAAGTCCCTATCCCACACGGGGCTCACAGTCTAAGTAAGATGGAAAGGAGTTATTCCTGTTTTACAGATGAAGAAACTGAGACACACAGAAGTGATCTGACTTGCCCAAAGTCATCCAGCAAGCAGTCTGCAGAGCCAGGATTAGAACCCATGACATTCTGACTCTCAGGCCCGGGCTGTCTCCAGTCGACCGTGCTGCTTCTTGGGCAAGTCACTTCGCTTCCAGGTGCCTAAATTACCCCAGTCAGTCGATCAATCAGTCAGTCAGGGACTCATTACCTCAACTATAAAATAGGGATTAAATTCCCCTCCTTCCGACTTAGACTGTGAATCTTGTGTTGTCCAAGGACTGTGTCCAACCTGCTAAACATATCTACATCAGTGCTTAGAGGAGTGCTGGACAGGTAGTAAGTGCTTAACAAATCTAGTTGAAAACCCAAAAAGCAGGTCATCCTAAGGAGGGTGCGGACTGCTGAGGTGAAGTGGAAGACTTGGCTCCTTGCAGGACCAGAGTCGCCATGCTGTTCAAACCCTGAAGAGAACACCTTTCAGTCACGCCAGTGAGACGCAAGCTGTGTCTGTGGAGCTGTTGAAGGAGCTCAGTGGAGTACTGCTGGAGATTCAGTGTCACCGAACGGAAAGAAAACGGGCCTCGGAGCCAGAGAGCCTGGGTTCTCATCCTAGTGCTTCCATTTGTCAGCTGTGTGACCCTGGGCAAGCCATTTTACTTCTCTGCACCTCAGTTGCCTCATCTGTGAAGTGGGCATTCATTACTTGTTCTCCCTCCCATGTTGGATAGGGATTGTTTCCAACCCGATTATCTTGTATCTCCTCCAGTGCTTAATACAGTGATTTTCACACAGTAAGAGCTTAGCAAATGTAATAATACGAATAACGATAAAAGTGGCTTTGTCCAAAACCTTCAAGTTCTGCCCGTTCAACAGCTCCCCGTGGATTTGAACTTGGATGGTGCCATCCGTTGTGCCAAGGGAGCTGATTTCAGTACTGGCTGGCTACGAGGGTAGATGATTTAGTCAGAGCGCGAAGTCTCAGCCATATGCTGTGGCGGAGAAGAGCCTCGGCCCTCCCCGGTGCTTCCCCAGCTAGAAGCGGACCCCTGGGCCTCACCGATGCCTCGGAGAAGCGTGTTGGCACTTTCCCACGAGCCTCTGCATCTCACCCATCTCAGCCACGCGGGCGAGGTAGCAAGCCAAAAGTTTGATCGCTCCCGATGGTGCCACTGATGATGAAGATTTTCCCGCATTTGCATTCCCTAGCACCCACCCCCTTCAACATCTTCTCCCAGGATAGACGGGAGCAAAGCCGAGTTTCCTGGAGGCTTACAGTGGGGAATTCAGGAAGGAGAAATGAGCAGGGGGGCTGCCTCTCAGTCAGTGTCCACTCGGACAGGGCCGCTCTAAGCCAATGGGTCCTACGAAAATATCCCTTCAGGCCCCGACAGGATGTTGGAAACAATCAATCAATTGTATCTATTGAGTACCTACTCTGTGCAGAGAGCTGTACTCAGCACTTGGGAGAATAAAATACAACAGAGTTGGTAGACACATTCCAGGCCCACAACGAGCTTACCGTCTAGAAGCCCACAGTGCTACAGAGGGTCCCAAATGTTTACGTATCATTTGAATACAGTTTCCGTTTGCCAGCGGGAAAATGGCCTAGTGGATAAGAGCTCGGGCCTGGGAATCAGGGAACCTGGGTTCTAATTCTGCTCTGCCACATGACTGCTGGGCAAACTTCACTCAACTTCTGTGCGTCTCAGTTCCCTCGTCTGTAAAATGGGGATTAAGACTGTGAGCTCTGGGTGAGACGGGCAATATGTCCAACCCAATTTGCCTGTATCCACCCCATTGCTTACAACAGTGTCTGGCATCTAGTAGTGCTTAACAAATACCACAAGTATTATGAGTATTATTATTATTATCTGTTTTTAAGTTACAATACTCTGTTGCTGATTTAAATGCCATTTCTTGAGCACTCTCGTTTCCACTGTATCCCTTCCCTCCGTCATCACGGCCCCATCCATCAGTGTCCAACTGGAGGAAGGCCCCTCAGACCTCCCAGTGACCCGTTGCGGCTGTCTCTCTACCACTCTTTGGTCCTCTGCAGTCTTCTTTTTCATCCATCACCATCAGCGTCTCATCTCGGTCAATCGATGGTATTTATTGAGTGCTTACTGCATTCAGAGCACTGTAGTAAGTACTTGGGGGAATCCAATACGAGTATGTAGACAAGAAGCTGACCGTCTAGAAAGGAGCATTCAGCCCTGAAACCAGGTGTGGTAAATAAAAAAAAACCCAGATTAAACAGAAATGGGACCTCCTGTCCATCACTCCATTGCCCTATAAGTTCCTGAATGGCCAGCAGCATGTATGTCTTGTGTTTGCTAAAGTCTCACAAGTGTTTAATACAATACCACTGTACTAATACCACCAATGAGGATGATAATAATGATAATTATGGAATTGGTTAAACATGTACAATGTGCCAGGCGCTGTTCTAAGCGCTGGGGTGGGTACAAGGCAATTGGGTTGGGCACAGATCCTATAATAATAATAATGTTGGTATTTGTTAAGCGCTTACTATGTGCAGAGCACTGTTCTAAGCGCTGGGGAAGATACAGGGTAATCAAGTCGGCCCACGTGAGGCTTACAGTTAATCCCCATTTTACAGATGAGGTAACTGAGGCACAGAGAAGCTAAGTGACTTGCCCACAGTCACGCAGCTGACAAGTGGCAGAGCCAGGGAGTCGAACCCATGACCTCTGACTCCCAAGCCCAGGCTCTTTCCACTGAGCCACGCTGCTTCCCCGTGATTAGGAGGGCTTCTGATCCACAGAATGGAGACCTGGATTTCTCTCCCTGACATTTCTGGCTGATCCATGCTGGGGTCCTGGGCTGCCCCCAGTCTCCCCACTTCGCTCCTCTCAGATTTACTAAATCTACTTCTTCTGAGAATCACCCTCCTGCTTCCAAACTGCTTCCCAGTACATACTCTACCTGGACTGTCCCTCCTCCATAGATTACCGGCCCCTCTCTGGAATCTCACCCCCTCCAGGAAGTCATCCCACATCAATTGGAAGAGATATCAAATTCATCGTCACTCCAGTCTGCCTAAACACTTAACCAGACCGTGTACCTCATCTTAATCTATTATTTCTTTACCCATTCCTTGGTTCAGGGCTTATCCAATTGTTCGTATACCACCTCTGCTATATTGTACTCTCCCAAGAGTGCTCTGCACACAGTAAGTGTTCAATATATATGATTTATTGATTGATTGACATTGTGTTTCCATTACAAAATTTGAATACAACACAAATGACAAATTAGAAAGCATTCTTACTACTACATGATGTTATTCTGATGCGATCTCTCTCCTCCCTCCCTCTCCCCCCCACCTCCATCCCCCCGCCCTCCCGTCCATAAGCCCTTTGTGGGCAGGGATTGTGTCTACCAACTCTCTTGTACAGCAGGTATAGACGACTTACTCGAGGAGTTCGGAGAGGAATGGTAGGAGGGAGATGGGATGATTCCCCAAAAGAGTCTTCCCATTACCTGAGTCTCTTCAGGGCCCTCTATCCCTCAACACATCCCTGTCTCCCAAGGTTGCAATAGGGATAGTGGAGATCCAGAGGGAAGAGTGGTAAGCTCTCTGGGAAGCAGAAATTCCCAACCACCTCCACCTCCTTCGGCTCCCTATTTCAGTCAGCTCCAAAAACGCATTTTGCCTGCAGAAGTCAACAAGACCATTCACCCCTCCCTGCCCCTGTCCCCCAAATGCAGCTTCCCACAAAAACCGGGGCCTAGTGGGAAGAACACAGGACTTAGAGTCAGGAGATCTGGGTTCTAGGCCCAGATGTGCCACTTGTTCGCTGTTTGACCTTGGCAAGTCACTACTTTTCTCTGGGCCTATGTTTCCTCATTTGTAAAATGGGGATTCAATTCCTATTCTCCCCCTCCTAGTTAGACTATGAGCCCCATGTTGGACAGAACTGTAACAGATTTTATCATATGGCCTCCAGCTCAGTGCTTAGTACAGGTTTTGACACCTAGTACTGGGCATCTAGTAAGATCTTCACAAATACCACAAAAAAAAAAAATCAGGCACACGGGTGTGGGGAGTGGGGGTGACAGTCACATCCTGGGGCTCTCTCCCAACATCTCCCACTTGGTGACGGAAAGGGGCATTTTCATCCCCTATCTCCTCTGCCTGCACATTTCCACAGCGGACACCGAGGCATATTAAAAGAGTGTCCCACAGTGTGGGGAAGGCAGATAAGCGTCTGGCCATTAGGTTATCGGCATAAACGGCTCTCGTGTCCCGGTGTTTTTTGCCGAGAGGAGCAGAGAGGGGGAGGATGGGCTGTGAGCATCTCTCGGCCCTTTATCAACCTGAAGGCTTTGTTTCCATCCTCTCTCCCGTCAAGGGGCAGTACTAACCCCCCAGATCAGTCATGGAATAACGGACCCAGCTCTTTTATAGCATCTGTTAGTCACTTCCCAGGTGTCAGGCACTGTATTAGAGCTGGGGAAGATACAAGCTCATCAGATTGGACATACTCCCTGTCCCACTTGGGGCTCGCGATCTTAATCCCCATTTTACAGACGAGGTAACTGAGGCACAGAATAGTGAGGGGACTACAGCAGAGTGGTGGTGGAGCCGCCATTAGACCCAGGTCCTTCTGACTCCCAGGCTTATACTCTATCCACTAGGCCATATTGCACCTCGGCTAGTCTTTCTGGTGTGGCGGACGTCGCGGATGAAAGAGACGGCGGGGGCTGGTCATCCTTAACGGACTCTTCTGTGCCAATTGGAGAGGCCTAGGTTGTGTCCTAAGTGTTTGGGAGAGTATGATAGTGTTGGTAAATACATTCCCTCCTCTCGAGAAGCTTCCAGTCTAACAGGGGGACACGGGCCATAGGCTTCCTGCCCTCCAGCAAGGGGGTTCAGTGCCCCGGCCTGTGGTTGCCAAGGGACTTTGGGGGCAGTTAGTGAGTGACTCACCAAGGTAAGAGCACTAGCCTCTCCTGTCATCCCCAAGCACTTAGTACAGTGTTCTGCACACAGGAAGTTCTCAATAAATAGCATTGATTGAGCGATCCCCATCTCCTACTCCTCCTTGGTCGCTGCCTTGGCAAAGAGAGGAGGAACTGGGAAAAAGGTGTTGGCTGGCTGCTTCGCTCTTGGCTTGGTAAATCAATCAGCTGTATTTAGAGGAGCATCTTGGCTCAGTGGAAAGAGCACGGGCTTGGGAGTCCGAGGTCAGGGGTTCAAATTCCGGATCAGCCGCTTGTCAGCTGTGTGACTTTGGGCAAGTCACATAACTTCTCTGTGCCTCAGCTCATCTGTAAAATGGGGTTTAAGACTGGGAGCCCCACGTGGGTCAACATGATCACCCTGTAGCCTCCCCAGGCTTAGAACAGTGCTTTGCACATAGTAAGCGCTTAACAAATGCCACCATTATTATTATTTACTGAGTGCTCGCTGTACTAAGCGCTTGAGAGAGCACACTATCACAGAGCTGGAAGACACCCTCTCGGCCCATAAAGAGCTTACAGTCTGGAGGAAGAAGTCAAGGGACTTGTCCAAGGTCATGCAGCAAGCCACTGGCAGAGACAGGAGAAGAACTTTGGAGTCCCAGGCCCGAGCTCTCTCCGCTAGTTATTTAGGATCTTTTAAGGCCCGAGTTGCTGCAGGAAAATACCCTGGTCAGTGCTTGACTCCAAGACTCCGAAGGGATCTGTAAAATGGCGATGAAGACTGTGAGCCTTACGAGGGACAACCCGATTCCCCTGTGTCTACCCCAGCGCTTAGAACAGTGCCCTGCACATAGTAAGCGCTTAACAAATACCAACATTATTATTATTTCTTGAATAAAGCGTTTAGTCCAGGGTTCTGCGCACAGTAAGTGCTCAGTGAATACCATCAGTTGACATATTCATCTCCGTGGTGGCACATGCCAAGCTGTCCCTGGTGCAGAGGCAGAAATGGAGGGGGCCAGTCAACGACCACAGCAAGTGCTCCAGCAGCAGCCATCCGGTCTCCTTGAGGTTCTGTGAGGTCAGCGCCGGGCTGCCGCTGTTTTTCTTTGCCCGCTGGGATGGTGGAAGGTGGCTCGGGATGAGGCTCCTCTGAGACCCAGCGCGGGGTCCCGAGGAGCCAGCGTGGCGGTCTGGAAGAAGAGAACGCTCAAGGGCCTCGGAGCTGCGACGGAAGGTGGCAGGCCCCTGCAGGGGTCTCGCAGCCGTCGGATGAGGTTGGCCGGAGCGTGATCAGCTGCGGTTTAAGTCTACGGTAGGTGGCCCGTGGTGCAAAAGGCAAGCTGGGAGAAAAGTCGCTTGAGCTGCAGTGGAGTGAAGGAGGCACTGGAGCAGGAAAGAACTGTTATTTATAATTTTCCCAATTGCATCCAACTGAAACTCCTTATCACTGGCTTTAAGGAGTTCAATCAACTCTCCCACTCCTACCTTACCTTGCTGATTTTGTATTACAAACCAGCCTGTACACTCTGCTCCTCTAACTCTACCTTGATCCCATCTACCTCACTGCTGACCCTTTGCCCACGCCCTCCCTCTGGGCTGGAACTCCCTCTCCCTTCATATACAACAGACGCTTACTCTCTTCAAAACCTTACTGAATCACGTCGCCAAGAGGTCTTCCTGACTAAATCCTCACTTCCTCATCTCCTTCTCCCTTTTGCATCTCCCTTGCCCTTGGATTCATCCCATCCTCAGCCCCACATCACTTAGGTACACATCCATAATGGATTTTAGTGTCTGTCTCCTCCCTCCAGACTCTAAACTCTTTGTGGTCAGGGCACGTGTACTCCTTTCTCCCAAGTGCTTAGTACAGTGTTCAAGTGAGGGCTTATGTGTCTAACAACACTACCGTACTCTTTTCTCCCAAGTGCTTAGTACAGTGTTCAAGTGAGGGCTCAATAAATACCAGAGATCGATAGATTGATAATTGTGCCCGGGTACTTCTTATCCAGGCAACTTCTGCCCTTCAAGATTCTGCCAATCTTGAGAGCAGCGGAGAGGGAGGGGTGCTCCATGTCTGAGCTGTGCTGATTGTACTGCTGTCTCGGTCCTTTTAATGTTAATTTAATGTCGGTATTTGTTAAGCGCTTACTATGTGCAGAGCACTGTTCTAAGCGCCGGGCTTTTGAATGGTGGAGCCAGATAGGGTGGGATTCAAAGACCCCCCCCCCCCCTTCCGGTCATCGTCCTTTGGATCTCAGCGGTGGCACTAGGTCTGACTCTAACCTCTTCAGGTGAAATTTGTGGATGTATAGTTGTTGTCATTAAACTCTTCAAATTCTTATTATTATTCGTACTAGTATTTCCCCTTTCACTACTAAAAGCTTCCCGTGTAGAGCACATAACCCAACTCTTTAAAATACAAAGGGCTGACTTAATTAAAGCTATCTCCCTCCCATCGAGAGGGCCCTGTGTGATGGTCACAAGATGTGCAGCTGGGTGCGGGGCGGCCGTGTTGGGGAAGGTTTCAAGTTGGCTCCGGGCTCGACGTGAGGGTTAGGGAGGGTGCTAAGTCAGGGATGCCAGGGAGCATTTCCTTTGGAGTCACCCCCATGGGAAGTGCGGCCCCAGGGGAACTTGGGGTAGAATGTATTTCTTAGAACCCAGGAGACCGTGACCCCCAGTCCAGGCCTTATGCCTATATCATCATCGTCCTCCACTGTGGGCAGGGCACGTGTCTGTTATATTGTTATATTGTACTCTCCCAAGTGCTTAGTACAGTGCTCTGCACATAGCAAGTGTTCAGTAAATCGTGTCTTGTCTTATGCTGTTGAGTTGTTTCCGACCCATAGCGACTCCGCGGACACTTGTCCCCCAGAACGCCCCACCTCCACCTGCAATCGTTCTGGTAGTGGAGCCATAGTGTTTTCTTGGTAAAAATACGGAAGCCATTTACCATCGCCTTCTTCCATGCAGTAAACTTGAGTTTCTGCTCTCGACTCTCTCCCATGCCGTTGCTGCCCAGCTCAGGTGAGTTTTGACTTGTAGCAGATTGACTTCCACTCGCTAGCCACTGCCCAAGCTAGAAATGGAATGGGTAGGCCTCTCCTTGACTCTCCCTCCTATAGCCGAGACTGGTAGAGTACCGGACACTCTCCAGGTGCGAACCTGAGGGGGCGTTCAATAAATGCGAATAACTAAATGACTGATCATCATCATCATCACTGGGATAGTCGTTAAGCATTTACTATGTGTCATGGGCTGATAGGCACAACGTAATCAGATCAGACAAAATCCCTTTCGGACACGGGGCTCGCAGGCTAAGGGAGAGGGAGAACAAGTATTTATTTAATCCCCATTTTACTGCCGAGGTAACTGAGGCACAGAGAGGCTAAGTGATTTGCCTAAGATCACACAGCAGAGCTGGGACTGATCAATCCATCAGTGGTATTTAAGAAGCACTCCGTGCAGAGTGTTGTACCGATCTCTTCGGCGAATACTATACGTTCGGTGGACATGATCTCTACCGTTAAAGAGTCTGTAATCTAGTTGGGGAGATAGAAACTAAAATAAATCACAAGGAAAGGAAGGAACTGAGTGTAAGAATATGGACGTAAGTGCTGAGAAACTAAAGATGGTGGAGAGGAGAGTACTAAAGTGGGACCACGACCACGTGCATGGGTGAGGCAGTAAGGAGGAAAAATAGGATGGGCGTATGAGAATTTAGTCTGAGAAGGTTTCCTGGAGGAGATGTGATTTCAGCAGGGCTTGGGCCTCTTGAATGAGTCCCAATCTCTTTCCACAAGTCCCCTCTGAAGCCTGAACGCTTCAAGACTTGCTCCTTCTCTGCCACCACCCTGCGGGGGTGGGTGAATACCCACAGCTGCTAAGAGAGGTCTGTAGACGACCCACTTTCTGCTCTGAAAAGATCGTACAGAGACATCCTTCTGCTAGAACTGTCGGGGTTACACCCTGTATAATGCCACACCTTTGTCTTTTCCTGTGTGCTTCCCAGCTCCAGTCCAGGGCCAGGAAAACAGTAGGAGCTCACTAAAGTTATCACGGAGAGTAATGACATTAAAGAGTCTCACCACAGCAAAACCCGGCTCCATCCGCTACCCACTCGGTGCTCTTTTCTCCTCCCAAATCAACCTCCTTCCAAAGCTCCCTCTCCCCTCTCTTGCCCCCAGTCCTCACATACGCCCTTCCCTTGGTCTGGGGTTTTCTCCCCGTTGTAATATATTTTTTAATGGTATTTGTCAGGCACTTACTCTGTGCCAGGCACTGTAGTAAGCCCTGGGATAGATACAAGCTAATCGGATTGGTCAGGGGCCACGTCCCATGTGGGGCTCACAGTTAATCTCCATTTTACAGATGAGGTGATTGGGTCATAGAAAGGTCACACAGAAGACAAGTGGCGGAGCAGGGATTAGAACCCAGGTCCTTCTGTCTCCCAGGCTTGTTCTCTATCCACTAGGCCATACTGCGTCCCAGGATGTCCTGAAGGATACGGCTCTCTCCCTCTTCGAAAGTCCCTGAAATCCTACTTCCTCCATGAGGCTTTCCCTGATTCATTCCCACTATTCCAGGGCATATCAAACCAACAACCACTCTTAGCACTTAGGTATATAAAGCAATCTTTAGCACTTAGGCATATATCGATTTTCCAACTCTATGCATTTACTCATCTATTCATCTTTCCACACTCAAGCTATTACCCAGTTTAGCTCTGTTGTTTGTCCTAGTGGAAAGATTTCGTGCCTGGGAAGCAGAGGACCTGGATTCTAATCCCAGCTCTACCACTTGACTGCTCTTTGACCTTGGGCAAGTCACTTAACTTGGGCCTCGGTTTCCTCCTATGTGAAATGGGGATTAAGACGGTGAGCTTTATGTGGAGCAAGGACTGTGTCCCACCCGATTAACGTATCTACCCCAGCATTTAGTACAATGCTTGGCACACAGTAAGCGCTTAACAAATACTATTTAAAATAAAGAAAAAAGAATAGGAGCTGTTGAGACCTGGGTTCTAGTCCTGTCTGCTGTGTTTCCTTGGGCAAGTAGCTTCATTTCTCTGTGCCTCAGTTTCTTCATCTGCAAAGTGGGGATAAAATACCTATTCCCTTTCCCCCTTAAACCTGGAGCCCCATGTGGGATTGGGGCTGTATCCAACTTCATATTGACCCCAGAGCTTGGCACAGAGTAAGCATTTAATAAATACCATAATGATTATTAAATACCTGCTTTGTTATATACACAAGTAGGGACTCTGTAAATTCTACTAATTGACACACCCCATCAGCCAACTTCTCCCACCGAATGCCCTCGTTGACCACCTAGACCTCTGCCCATCTCTGCCCCAATTTGGTCCTTGGACGGGTCCACATAGAGGAAAGTGAGGGGTAAGTAACCACTCTCCAAAGTTCCAACCAAGCCTGTCATCGTCTCTCCCAGTCACGTCTGCTTGGTGGGAGTACGGCCCAGGACGCTGTCACTCACTGCTTTTCTGCCCCTCCTTCTGGGCAGGAGGAAGAGGTCAGCACTTAGTATGGTGTTCTGTACGTAGTAAGCGCTTAATAAACACCGAGGATTGATGGATGGATTGAGAGCCTCATGGGCCTTTCTCCTAGCAAGCTGTTCCTGGCCTGGGGAGCTTGCAAGAAGCTCAGGAAGGGGAGACATCAGATCAGATCTGGTAGGTGTGTGGGGTTCTCTCCCCCACATCCTCCCAGATTCCCCAACCCCCTGCCTCCCGCCCCCATCCAGCCCCCCGACCCCCTGCCCGGCCCAGGGAAGCTCTCAGCCTCACACCAGTTAGAAGCCAGGCAATCCTATGCTCTGCCTAGTGATTATTACCCACCCTCGCGGGAGCACTGAATTAAAAGAAATATTTTATGATCCTACGCTTCGTTATGTTTTATTAAAAGCAGACGCGCCGGCCTCTCCAGTCACAGGCATCAGGCCCGAGGCCAGAACTGCTCTCTCCCCTCTGCCACTGTGCTGACAGGATCGCCCGAGCCTTGCCACCAACGCCCAGCTACTGAACAGGACATCCGATGGCTTTGAGGCCAGGGTCTAGGCTTCACTCTGCCGCCCGTTGCATTTTTCTGAAGCACAGTTCTGCATCTTGCCTCCCCACTTCTCAGAAACCTCCAGTCATTGCTTCTCCACCTCCACAGCAAAGGGAAACTCCTTATTATCCACTTGAAGATAATCAATCAGCTCCCTACCTCCAACCCAACCTCGCTAACCTCCCACTCGAACCCAATCTGCTCACTTTACTCTTCCAACGCCAACTTGCTCACTGTACATCACTATCATCTCTCTTGGCATCAATCTCTTATTCACACCTCCTGCTCCTGCCTGGATCTCCCTCCCTATTTATATGCGTCATATCACTACCCTCCCCATTTTCAAAGCTGTATTAAAATCATATCTTCTCCAGGAAGCCTTCCCTCTTTTCTCTCCACCCTATTTTCCTTCCCTTCTGTATCTCCCCTACACTTGAATTTGTATCCCCTAAGCACTTAGGTACTCATCCCATCCCATTCACTTGATGACACTTATGAACACATTTTATATTCTGTTTCTTTCCCTACCTGCAATTCATTTCAATGTACGTCTCTCCCCCACCAAATTGTAAACTTGAGGGCAGGGATTATTTCTACTCACTTTATTGTACTGAACTCTCCCAAGGATTTAGTATAGAGCTCAGTGGACAGTAAGATTCAGTAAATACTATTTACTGATAGATTGGGTTGCATGAGGGTCAGCAATGGGGGTGAGGGGCAGTAGTTACAGAAGCCAAATGACCTAGTGGATAGAATCAGAGCCTGGGAGTCCCAAGGACCTGGGTTCTAATCCTGGCTCTGCCACTTGTCTGCTGGTGAACTTGGGTAAGTCCCTTAAGTTCTCTGTGCTTCAGTTCCCTCATCTGTAAAATGGGGTCGAAGGCTGTGAGCCTCATGTGGGACATGGACTGTGTCCAAGCTGATTATCTTGTATCTAGCCCAGTGCTTAGAACAGGGTCTGCACATAGTACGTGCTTAACAAATACCATAAAAAAACAAAAAAAACCTCCCCTTGATGACCCATTAGCCTCTCTCTCTCTCCAGCCAAAAAGATCTTGGATCTGAGAGCCTGGTTTCCCTCCCAGCTGTCATTTCCGAACTGGTGGCAGGAATTTATTCCGTAGCTCGGCCTCTCCCAAGTCCCATCCCATCCCTGTGAGGGAGGAGAACCAAACCGGCATCAATCATGGTCCAACCTTCACTAGCCTCACCCGAGTCATCCTTTGGCCAGTCAGTCAGTCGAAAGTATTTACTGAGCACTTACTGTGTGCAGAGCTTTGTATGAATCGCTTGGGAGAGTACAGTACAATAGTATAAGAGACACGTTCCAAGCCCACAATGAGCCCTTAGCATTTAGCACTGGGGTTGGGTTTCAAACGCTTCCAGTTAAAAGCTCACTTGGGGTCTCTTCTTACAGCTCACTAGGCTCGTTCCCCAGCTCAGAGCCTCCCTAGACTTCCAGTCCTCGTGGATGATTTGGTCCGCTGTGCCACCAGCCCAGGGCGGCTGCCCAGGGCGTCGGAGGAGCTCTAGCTAAGCTCCCCCGGACAGCAGGTAGGGGTCTGAGGTCGGTGAGGGGAGAACGGCACGGTAGGAAAGCAAAGCAGGGAATCCTCTTCTCCTTGAGGGAATACCAGCCAGCGGCAAGGAATCCGAGCGGGGGTGGGGAGGATCTTGGACTCCACAAAACGGGACTCCAGAGATGGCGGGATTACCTGGCTCCGATCGCGGCTGATAGGAGCGGAAGCTTAAGAAGGTTCGGTGGCAGGCTGCCAGGTGAGTATTGATAGGCAGTCATATCTGGCAGGGGTTGGGAGACGGAAAGGTATTAATTACCAGTTATTCCTCAGCAGCGGGGAGATGGATAGAGATTAAGGGGACGGGTACGCGCATCCGTTCTGTAGCAGCTGAGAAGTAACAGTAAATCAGCATTATGAATCGATGCTGTAAGAAGGAGATATGTTTTAATCTTATTAGTGGTTCGGCATTACGGAGCGAGCGGGGGGATTATTCATCATCAGGAGTAAATCGGGGGGAAGAGGGAGCTTCGAATTAGGGACTGGACTTTGTCGGTCAGCGGGGAGTGCAGCGTTGGGTGTTGGGCGGGAGGAGGACCAGAGGCAGGGTGAAGCGGTGAGGGAGGGGAAAGTGGGTGAGGGAAGTGGCCAGGTGGGAGCAGGGAGTGGGTGCAGAGTGAAGAGGAAGGCGGGGATGACTGGAGGCAGAGGACCCTGGAGGCCAAGGTGTGGTGGAGGTGTGGGGGCCAAAGGGGATTAAGTGTGAGCCTCATGTGGGACAATCTGATTCCCCCGTATCTACCCCAGCGCTTAGAACAGTGCTCGGCACATAGTAAGCGCTTAACAAATACCAACGTTATTAGGCCTTGGCCTCACCTCTCCCCACAAAGGTTGAAGTAGTCAGTGCCGCCCAGCTGCCCAGGACACTCATCATTTTCTGCTTGGCACTGGAAAAACAAAAGGGGCATGTGATAAACCCAGACGATCCGGAGCAGTAGCTGATCAAGGGTGTAGGATCCAATTCCCCTAGATTTTATTTATTGCTATTGTTCTTGTCTGTCCGCCTCCCCCGATTAGACTGTAAACCCATCAGAGGGCAGGGACTGTCTCTATCTGTTACCGATTTGTACATTCCAAGCACTTAGTACAGTGCTCTGCACATAGTAAGCGTTCAATAAATACTATTGAATAAATAAATACTATTGAATGAATTCCTTGTGCACAAACATAAACTCAGTCAAACACACACGCACCCTCTCCGCAAAACCCGCCTTGCTGATAAAAGCTCCTCTTGGCTCCTCTTCCCCCTCTACTCCCTCTGCCATCCCCCCTTTACCTCTCCACAGCTAAAGCCTCATTTTCCCCTTTTCCCTCTGCTCCTCCACCTCTCCCTTCCCATCCCCACAGCACCGTACTCGTCCGCTCAACTGTATATATTTTCGTTACCCTATTTATTTTGTTAATGAATTGTACATCGCCTCGATTCTATTTAGTTGCCATCGGTTTTTACGAGATGTTCTTCCCCTCGACGCTGTTTAGTGCCATCGTTCTCGTCTGTCCGTCTCCCCCGATTAGACTGTAAGCCCGTCAAACGGCAGGGACTGTCTCTATCTGTTGTCGACTTGTTCATCCCAAGCGCTTAGTACAGTGCTCTGCACATAGTAAGCGCTCAATAAATACTACTAATAATAATAATGTTGGTGTTTGTTAAGCGCTTACTATGTGCCGAGCACTGTTCTAAGCGCTGGGGTAGACATAGGGGAATCAGGTTGTCCCACGTGGGGCTCACAGTCTTAATCCCCATTTTACAGATGAGGGAACTGAGGCCCAGAGAAGTTAAGTGACTTGCCCACAGTCACACAGCCGACAAGTGGCAGAGCTGGGATTTGAACTCATGAGCCCTGACTCCAAAGCCTATGCTCTTTAATGAATGAATGAATGAATAAAAGCCAGTCAGTAGTGAAGCAGATCATTATTATTATTACTACTACTATTATTATTATTAAAGTGCTTACTATGTGTTAAGCAGTGTACTAAGTGTTGGGTTAGACACTAGCTAATCAGGTCAGACATAGTTCCTGTCCCTGGGGATCACAGTTTAAATAGGAAGTGGAACAGGTGTCGATTCCCCATTTCACAGATGATGAAACTGAGGCAAAGAGAAATGACTGGTCCAAGGTCACACGGCAGGCAAGTGGCAAAGCTTCCCTGTGTTCTTTCCACTGGGCCACACTGCTGGAAATAGAGAAGGCTTAACTTTAGATCCTGGAAATAAAGTTTCAGGGAAAAGTTTGCCCTTCCTGCTCTCCAAACCAGCAGAACCTGACACCTAGGAAGGGGCTAGAGGTGAGAGAACACACAGTGGGGAAGGAATCTGGAATCACCCATCTCCCAGCCTCCATAGAGAGTGGAACTCGGCGTCGAGGAAAAAAATGTTAGAAGTGGGAAGGAGGCCAGTAAATCTATGAAGAACCAACCAGCAGTAAACCCGACCTCCTTAAACTGTCAGTTAATTATATTTATTGAGCGCTTTCTGTGCGCAGAGAACTGTACTTGGGAGAGTACAATACGACAATATGAGAGCCACATTCCCTGCCCACAACGGGTTTACAGTCTAGAGGGGGAGACGGACATTAATACAGATAAATTACAGATATGTAAACAAATTCTGTGCGTCTGGGACCAGTGACAAATAAAGGAAGCAAGTCAGGGTGATGCAGAAGGGACTCCGTGTCTGTCTTTCTCGGGAGAGATGCCCTGAATTCCAGTAGGGATGGCCGTTTGGTTTGTTGGTTTGTTTGTTTCATTTTCTATCTCAGCCTCTGAAAGGCATATGGGCAGTTTGGATATGTCTCTAGGGAATCGATCAATCAATCCTATCTATTGGGTGCTTACTATGTACAGAGCACTCCACTAAGTGTTTGGGAGAGTACAGTAATATTAATGTTGGTATTTGTTAAGGGCTTACTACGTGCAGAGCACTGTTCTAAGCGCTGGGGGAGATAGAGGGTCATCAGGTTGTCCTACGTGAGGCTCACAGTCTTCATCCCCATTTTTCAGATGAGGTAACTGAGGCACAGAGAAGTGAAGTGACTTGCCCACAGTCACACATCTGACAAGTGGCAGAGCAGGGATTCGCACCCATGACCTCTGACTTCCAAGCCCGTGCTCTTTCCACTGAGCCACGCTGCTTCTCTATACACACAATACAATACAATACACACAATATCCTACAGTCAAGAAGGGGAGAATGGAGAGAAACTATCTTCCCCCATGTAAGAAAATCGGACTGGGGTCCGAGACAGGCTCCCCGATCTCTTTGTTGTCAGCTGCTCCTGGGTCAGGTAATAATAATGTTGGTATTTGTTAAGCGCTTACTATGTGCAGAGCACCGTTCTAAGCACTGGGGTAGGTACAGGGTAATCAGGTTGTCCCACGTAGGGCTCACGGTCTTCATCCCCCATTTTTCAGATGAGGTAACTGAGGCACAGAGAAGTGAAGTGACTTGCCCATAGTCACCCGGCTGACAAGTGGCAGAGCGGGCATTCGAACCCACGACCTCTGACTCCCAGGCCCAGGCTCTTTCCACTGAGCCATGCTGCTTCTCTCATTTGGGGTATTTGGGGAGAGCATAGCTGCTTTTGAAGAAAGACGGGGAAGCCCCTCTCTTCATCAAAAGCAGGACAGGAGAACTCCCTTTGCTCCTTTTAGTAAGGGGTGAAGGGCTGTCATCCAAACGAACATCGTGAATGTGCTGAATTTATCTCCCTTCCTCTCTGCATTGCAATGCAGAAAACAAACAATTCTGGCAGCTCAATTATAAGACTTCAGCTCACGTAAAATGCGTGGTTAAGGTTCAGGAGAAAGCTCCTCACCATCGCGGAAATGATCATTTTCTCATTAGTGCTTCAATTCCACTGCCAGCTAGTTGCGATAGTAGTGACGGTATTTATTAAGCACCTCCTGAATAATAATAATAATAATGATGGCGTTCGTTAAGCGCTTACTATGTGCACATCACTGTTTTAAGCACTGGGGCGGATACCAGGCGCTCAGGTTGTCCCACGTGGGGCTCACGGTCTTAATGCCCATTTTACAGATGTGGTAACTGAGACAGGGAGAAGTGAAGTGACTTGCCCAAAGTCACACAGCTGACAAAAGGCTGAGCCAGGATTTGAACCCATGACCTCTGACTCCCCAGCCCGTGCTCTTTCTACTGAGCCACGCTGCTCAATCAAGGCTATTTATTGGATGCTTAGTCTGTGCGGAGAATAATAATAATAATAATAATAATAATGTTGGTATTTGTTAAGCGCTTACTATGTGCCGAGCACTGTTCTAAGCGCTGGGGTAGACATAGGGGAATCAGGTTGTCCCACGTGGGGCTCACAGTCTTAATCCCCATTTTACAGATGAGGGAACTGAGGCACAGAGAAGTTAAGTGACTTGCCCACAGTCACACAGCCGACAAGTGGCAGAGCTGGGATTCGAACTCATGAGCCCTGACTCCAAAACCCGTGCTCTTTCCACTGAGCCACGCTGCTTCTCCAGTACTTACAGTACAGGAGAACTGTACTAAGTGCTTGAAGAGTACGCTACCACAGAGTTTAAAGGCATGTTCCCCGCTCACCGTGACCTTATAGTCTAGAGGGACTTAATACAATGCAATACACTTTACCGGATGCCCAGGAAAGTACAACAGGACCATCAGATGCCTCTGCCCCTAAGGACCTTCCACCATAATGGGTTGGCAGAGGTAAAAACATTTGTCAATGTATTTAGAATAAATTGAACATTCAATCAAAAGCCTGGCTCACTGGAAAGAGTCGGGGCTTGGGAGTCAGAGGTCATGGGTTCGAACCCCGGCTCTGCCACTTGTCAGCTGTGTGACTGTGGGCAAGTCACTTCACTTCTCTGGGCCTCAGTTCCCTCATCTGTAAAATGGGGATGAAGACTGTGAGCCCCACGTGGGACAACCTGATTCCCCTGTGTCTACCCCAGCGCTTAGAACGGTGCTCGGCACATAGTAAGCGCTTAACAAATACCAACAAAAAATACCAACTTTCTCTTTCTCCTCTTTCTCCTCCTTCTCTTCTCTCTTCTTATTAACCCCTCCTTCATCCCCATAGCACTTCTGTAAATATATACAATGTATTCATCTATTTTGTAAATGCCTGCCTCCCCCTCTAGACTGTAAGCTGCTTGTGGGCTGGGAATGTGTCTACCAACTCTGCCAACTGTCCTCTCCCAAGCGCTTATTACAGAGCTCTGCACACAGTAAGCTCTCGATAATGATTGATTGATCGATTTTTCCTTCCCTTCCTTTCTCCTCTTCCCTTTTCCCCCTCTTCCCTGCTCCTCTCCACCTTACACCTATTCAATGGGAGAAGCAGCATGGCCTAGTGGAAAGTGATTAGACCGTCAGCCCGTCAAACGGCAGGGACCGTCTCTGTTGCCGACTTGTTCATTCCGAGCGCTTAGTACAGTGCTCTGCACATAGTAAGCGCTCAATAAATACTATGGAATGAATGAATGAATGAATATCAGGTTCCAGTTCTGGCTGTGTGTAATATGCTTGCTGGATGCATATTCAATCCGCATTGACAGATAAGTAACTAAGACCCAGAGAAGTGAAGTTAGTTGCCCAAGGTCACACAGCAAGCAAGTGGAAGAGCCAGATTTTGAACTCCGAGGCCCACGCTCTTTCCACTAGGCCACTCTGCTTCCTACTGCCAGAAAGACCTGCTAAGCCTGTAACTGTGAAGGCTGGACAACCCTATAATGGACTGTAAGCTCCTTGTGGGCAGGACGCGTGTTTACGGACTTGACTGTATTGTGCTCTCCCAAACATCTAGTACAGTGCTCGGCCCACAGTAGGCACTCAATTAATACCACTGATTGAACATTTGCAAAGTCTCCTTCCCTGGAGGGTTTTAAACGTGAGACTGACCGACTGACGACTGTTACGTGTTTGAGGTAGATGAGGTGAGATACTGTAGGCAGACAGGAGGGAGGAGAAAGTCCAGGCAGCTGGGATGGATCACTTCGGAGGTCTGTGGACGAATGTCCAGTGTTCTTGAATAACCTACATTTTCCCCAGGTCGTTGGGGGGCAGCCATGGTCAGTGGTTGAAAAGCAGCATGGCTCAGTGGAAGGAGCCCGGGCTTGGGAGTCAGAGATCATGGGTTCTAAGCCCGACTCTGCTGCTTGTCAGCTGTGTGACTTTGGGCAAGTCACTTAACTTTTCTGGGCCTCAGTTACCTCATCTGTAAAACGGGGATTAAGACTGTAAGCCCGACGTAGGACAACCTGATCACCTTGTATCCCCTCCAGCGCTTAGATCAGAGCTTTGCACATAGTAAGCACTAAACAAATACCATCATCATTATTATTATTATTACCGAGGTCCCACTTCACCAGGCCTCTGTCACCATCTCTGTCCTTGTGACATTATATCAGTTGTCACCGATCCCCCAGAATCTCCACCCAATGCTCATCCCTGGAAGTCTCACCCCCGGAAGGTCCACCCAGTGCCCACGTATTATGAAACTTGCCCTGGGCCTCTGGATGAAAATAGCCTGGCTGGCCTCCAATCCAAGAGTTTCGTGATGCTCAGGATGATGGGAAGTTTTTCTCCATTCTCTCTGGCGAGCTAAAATGAACCAAGCTGGCCCAGCCCCTCCCACTGGGCAAGTAGTAGGTGAGCCCGTGCAGCCTATAATTTCATTCTCTTCAAAAATAATGAAAAACCCAGTGAGGATTTAATTTCTCAAACCTCCCCCACCACCACCAACAACAAAATTGTGCCAGAAAGCTGCTAACGCGAGCACTATCTCAGTGCTGCATTAAGGAGTTTCAGCAATCCCTCTATGACAGCATCCTCAGAAAAGTGCCGGGTCAACATTTCTGTCCCTGCTCAAAGACCTAACGTCCCCTTTGCCCTTCCTTCCAGCCCGGCGTACGTTGCGTAGACAGTGAGGCTCTGACAAGGGTCTTCACGCTCTGAGGAGGTATCTGATGGGAGGTAAGCGCCTTAATATGGTCTTGCCAGGGAGAGAATTGGGCTTTAAAATTTCAACCTGAAATAAATGGATTCTCTCTCTCTCTCTCTCTCTCTCTCTCTCTCTTGCACTCTCATTCTATTTGGTCTCTGGATACAAAGCACTTTGGGAAACAATTAAGGGAAGACATAAATCAGTCTTTTCTAAAAAGGCTGGATGGGCTCTGTAGCATGCTGAGAATTAGCAAATCTACAATAAGGAGGAGATTGAGGATGTGCAGAGGGGGAGTTGGCTGGCAAGGACTTTGTGTCTTAATTGCTCTGTGACCGATTTCTGTGTAGATGAGGTGAAAAGTTCCTTACTTGTTGCTCTCTGCAAGGAGCTTGACCTCTAGAGTGCCCGTCTAGGGAATATCCAAGATGGTGGCTTGTAGGACAGCAATGAGACAACCAACACTGGCAGGACATGAACTCAAACCTGGGAGCCTGAGGGTGTCTGGACAGTGAAATGAGACAAAGCAGACACCTCAGAAATTGGGGGATCCAGCTGAAATCTCTCCAGGTCGCACATAATAGAGCCAACCACCCCTCCAAACCCCACTACCCACCTAAATAGAGTTGCCGAGTCTAAAAATCAGGGAAGTTCATTACATTTTAGCTAATTCCAGGCTGTTCCTGGATGATTTACAATTCCTGCTTCTCTATCATCCAATCTTATGGTGCCACTTATCAGAGACATAAGTGTTTAGACAAACACATTAGGCTAAAACCAGATTGTACACAGGACACTGGAGACAAGAGCAGGATCCTTTCAATAAACATTTACTGGTTTATTCTTCACTGCAGTTAGATCCTGTAATAGTGTGTAAACAGTTACATGACTCTGCCAGCACCGTGATTTCCTATTTCCTATTCAAGGACAGCAAAGCACATTCTAAGGGATCGTTTGGGGATGTTTCTAATGCTCCCAGAGTGGAGGTTGGGCCGGGAGGCACTTGGTGCCCTAGAGAAACTGAGGTATTGAAGGATCCTCAGCCCGGAAGGAAATTTAGGCAGTCAAATATCAATCTTCCTGCCTCCAGTAAACAGTGAGTCTCAGATTTCCAAGAATGATAGCCCTCTCTCCTTTTCTTGAAAATCTCTGGAGAAGGAGGCCCAGAGAGGGTTTTCAAGGCAAGTTTAAAGAAGCTAGAACTTACCTCCTCAGAGGTGTTATAGGTGCTGCCTAAGCTTTGCCTCCTCTTAGTATCACTATTATTAGTAGTAGTAGTATTCATCATTCATTCATTTATTCAATCGAATTTATTGAGTGCTTACTGTGTGCAGAGCGCTGTCCTGAGCGCTTGGAAAGTACAATTTGGCAACAGATCGAGGCGATCCCTACCCAACAAACGAGCTCACAGTCTAGAAGACTGTCAGAGCTGGGATTAGAACCCAGAACGTTTGACGCCCTGGCTCGTGCTCTTTCTGCTAGTCTTTGCTGCTTATAATAGAGGCTTGATAGAGGGGCGAAATGAAGTGGAGTGGAAAATATGAAACAACAGGTGATATAAATCTGGAAAGGGTGTGAGTCCCCATAAAGAGAATGCTGATAGCCCTGACATTTTCAAGGCAAAGAGGTGCATGGGATGTTATGCAAGCTACACCAGACCTGCAATGGAATATGATGACATCAGCATGGGTACCATTTTGCAAATGTGTGCAGATTTTGAGTAATTCTCGATTGTTTCTGTGCCCCTAATTTGTTCCAGCGTCTCTGCGTTCCCCTCCCAGGCCTGTGTGAAGCCTGGCTTTGTGCCTGAGCCATGGAATAGGCAACATGAGCCATGGCAGAGGAAAGCTTCAGGCCAAAAGAGGAAATGAACATCAAAGCCTCTGGAACTGTATGGAACGAAAGAGGGGACAGCTGAAAATTAGACTGAACAATAGAAAACCAGCAAACTGTCCAGCTTAGCCCTGGGTGGGTGGCTAGAGGCTCTGCCACATGTCAGCTGTGTGACCTTGGGCAAGTCACTTAACTTCTCTGGGCCTCAGTTACCTCATCTGTAAAATGGGGATTAACTGTGAGCCCCATGTGAGACAACCTGATTACCCTGTATCTACCCCAGCACTTAGAACAGTGCTCTGCACATAGTAAGCGCTTAACTAATACCAACATTATTATTATCTTGGTTCAGTGTAGCCTGATGAAAGCCACTGCTGCAGGCAGAAGCCTCAGGTGGACTAGACCAGCTGCTGGTAAGAGTGTAGAAACCAACCACAGTCAGTTAATGGAGAATCCACTTGGGGGGATTGGAGAGCTGACTGTGGGTTTTGGGGGTTTTTTTTGTAATGGCATTTTTAATGGTATTTGTTAAGTGTTTACTATGTGTCAACCACCGTTCTAAGCCCTGGGATAGGTGAAGTTGATTAGGTCGGGCACAGTCCCTGTCTCATATGGGGCTCATAGTCCCATAGTAGGAAGGAGAACAAGTATCCCCACTTTACAGATGAAGGAAACTGGGGACAGAGAAGTTAAGTGATTTGCCCAAGGTCACACAGCAGACAAGTGGAGGAGCCAGGATTAGAACCCAGTTCCTTCTGACTCCTAGGCCCAAGCTCTCTCCACCAAGCCAGACTGCTTTTAATTTGTTAAGCAGTTACTATGAGCCGGGCACTGTACTATGTTCTAGGGCAGATTCAAGATGATCAGGTTGGACACAGTCCATATCCCACACTGGGGCTTGCGGTCTTATTCCCCATTTTACAAATGAGGTAATTTAGGCACAGAGAAGTGAAGTGACTTGCCCAGAGGTCACACAGCAGGCATGTCGGGGGAGCCGGAATTAGAACCCAGGCTCTTGCTCTTTCCAATAAGCCGGTAGCCCTCCAATTTGTGACCAGTGAGAGTTCGCCCCATTCCAAGCTCAAATCTGGCCCCCACCGTATTCCTCTGGTCTCGCAAGGGCAGTGCCAAGGACAGCACTAGGTTCTGACCGGACGTCCGAAATCCAGCCCCGGAAGGGGGAGCGCGCTCAGTGTCCCCGGCCATAAGGGGAACCTATCCCTCCCCAGGCTAGCGGAACAGGAGCCGACAAGCAATCTTGGCAATCCCAGGAGGAGGAAAGGCCTTTGGAGGAAAGTTATTTTATTTATGGCAGAGACAGGTTTGAGTTGGAACCGTTTCAGGAGAAACATTAATCTGTTCTGGTCGGTGGGTGGAGGGTGGTGCCTGAAAGTAATTGGCAAGGATTGAGGCCAGAGGGCAGAGATGAGTGGCGTGGCAGTACCTGATCTGAGATTAATAGAGCGGGAGACTACCTTGGCACATAATACATTCTCCTCTGCGCAACGGGCACCCATCTCCGGGGAGGGGGATCCGGACGCTTGGTTGCTGGGGAGGACTCCCCAAGTCTGTTTCCACGGGAGGTCTTCCCTGCTACATCTCTGTTCACGGCTGCCTTTTGCTACCTTCTCAAAGCAAATGCCGGACAGGTTCTCCGTGGTTCTCGGGGAACAAGTTGGGCAAGGCATAGACAAACTCAAAAATAGCCCTAAATCTTCAATTCCCTCATCTTTGTTGCTGAACTGTACTTTCCAATCGCTTACTATAGGGCTCTGCACACAGTAAACGCTCAGTAAATACAAGTGAACGAATGAATGAATTAGAATGAAAATTTCTCGAGGCTTGATAAATGTCACTGACTCACGTGTTGACCAGTTCCCCTCCTGGCAGTAATAGATTACTTTAGGTATGAAGGGGAAGATGGAGCTTGTGTGTCCAGGCGAAGTGACTCAAATGGAGGGGATCAGGTGCCTAGCAATCGGTCAGTATTATTTATTGAGTGACCCCGTGGAACACGGTGCTGTACTAAGCACTTGGGAAAGAACAAAAGTGAGTGACCTCATTTTTGCTCTGAGGAGCTTTCATTCTAAGGGGAAATTAAAAGTTTGGGGTCTCTAGATGACCCCAGCTGAATGGAGAATTTGAGTCAGTGGAGCCAACACCTGGTCAGAAGGTGGGGCATGGGGGGCTTGGGTCAGCCCCCAAGGCTCCTGATGACCATCGTTGATGCCCTAGGGTGCCAGATGCCTGGACATACCCATCAAGGCGTCCTACTCGCCACGAGACACTGGATTATCATTGCCATCTAAGGATGTAAGTATTCTGGGTATGATGTTACGAGGAGTGAGAGGAGTTGAAAGTGAGATTCTCTGCCCACCTTGCCCTTGCCGTCTGCTTTCCCTGAGTTCAAACAGCATTTCCCTAGCCCATTCCCTGGACTCAGGGCTTGGCATAATCCCTGGAGCTCTGCATTGCCCATTCTGTTCCCTGAGTAGGTAGGTGGCAAGACCCTGAGCCCATTGGCGAAAAGATCTTTAAATCACAGACACAGTTGCCAAGCACATCGCCCAGCCACCCATTAACCAATGCTAAGTTCTCTAGAAACAATGGGACTCTGTTTTTATGTTTTTATGAATGAGAAGCCTTTGAAAGAGTCCACAAAATAGGGTCAGGGAGGTGCTCTGCCTGACCCAGTGGGGTCCTGGGCTGAAGTTCTCATTAGCAAATGGGACATCGGCCTCTCTAGATGAGAACAGAGGGAAATCTAGGAGGTGGAGGTCCAAAGTGGTCTGAAGTGAAAGCACTTCCGGAAAATATGGGAGTAGGAATAGGGTGAGGGGCTGTCTGCCTGGGTGAGTTATGCTCTTCCTGGTTGGGTGTGATGTTTTCTGCAAGGATCAGGGTCAGAGAGGGGAGAGCCAGCCCTGCTAACTGCTGGGCATCAAGTGCTGCTCTGCCAATCTCATGCCTTGGCCACCACGGCGGCTTGTGGGTTGTGCCGTGGGTAAAGACAGGACCGGGTGGTGCCTGATCTGAACTGCAGCCTTAAATGGAGTTCTCAGGGTATTGGGATGGGCAGAAGGCTGGCTAGTCGATCTGTCCCAGCAGTGTCCTCTCAGAGGCTTTGTAAGGTGAGATTGGGGTTAGACTTTTCAGTGAGATGCTCATGCCATGCCTCCTGCCCAAACTCCTTCCCTCTTCATCTGTGACAGGCCAGCGCTTGCCCCATCTTTAAGCCCTCCTAAAATCAATTCTCCCCCAGGAGGTCTTCCCTAAGTCCTCATTTCCCTAAATCAATAAAGTATTTATTGAATGCTTACCGTGTGCAGATCACTGTACTAAATACATGGGCAGTACAATATAAAATAGAAGACAAATTCCCTGCACACAGTGAGTTTACAGTCTAGATGGAGAGATAGACATTAATATAAATAAATACGTTATGGATATGTACATAAGTGCTGTATAGCTGAGGGAGGGATGAATAAAGGGAGAAATCCAAGAGCAAGGGTGATGCAGAAAGGAGTGAGAGAAGAGGAAATGAAGGCTTAGTCGGGGTAGGCCTTTTGGAGGAGATGTGGCAGGCCAGAGGCTGGATGTAAGTGAGAGATCAGCAGCGAGCTGGATGAGCTCGAGGTACAGTGAGAAGACTGGCATTAGAGGAGCGAAATGTGTGGGCTGATTTGTAGTAAGACAGCAGTGAGGTAAAATGGGAGGAGAGAATGTGACCGAGTGTTTCAAAGTTTATGGAAAGGAGTTTCTGTTTGATATGGATGTGGATGGGCAACCACTGGAGGTTCTTGAGAGTGGGGAAAAATGGCCTGAACGCTTTTGCAGGAAAATGATCCAGGCAGCAGAGTGAAGAATGGACAGGCGTGGAGACAGACAGGAGTCAGAGAGGTCAACAAAGAGGCCGAATCAGTAATCAAGGAGGATTAAGATAAATGCTTTGATTAACAATTGATTAGTAGCAGTTTGAACGGGAAGGAAAGGGCGGATTTTAGTGATCCTGTGAAAGTTGAACAGACAGGATTTAGGGACAGTTTGAATATGTGGGTTGAACGAGAGAGATAAATTGAGGAAAATGCTGGGGTTACAGGCTTTTGAGGCAGGAAGGACTTGGTGCCGTCTACAGTGATGGAAAAGTTGAGGGGAGGACAGTGTTTGGCGGGCGGGGGGCGGTTGATAAAGAATTCTGTTTTAGACATGTTAGGTTTGAGGTGCTGGCAGCACATCCAAGAAGAGATGTCCTTAAGGCGGGAGCAGGAGGAAATACAAGACTGCAGAGAAGGAGAGAGTTCAGAGCTGATATAGATTTGGGAATCATCCACATAGAGATGGTAGTTGAAGCCATGGGAGCAAATGAGTTCTCCGAGGGAACGAGTGTAGATGGAGAATAGAAGGGGACCCAGAACTAAACCTGCGGGACTCCCACATTTAGGGTGTGGGAGGCAGAGGGGAAGCCCATGAAAGAGACTGGGAATGAGCAAACAGAGAGATAGGAGGAGAACCAGGAGAGCACAGTGTCAGCGAAGCCAAGTTTGGATAATGTTTCCACGAGAGGGGGGTGGTCGACAGTGTCGACGGCAGCTGAGAGGTAGAGGAGGACTAGGATGGAGTAGAGGCCGTTAGATTTGGCAATAAGGAGAATATTTTCTTGCCCTATCCATCTTCCCTTCTGCCTCACCTATGCTCTTGGGTCTGTACTCCTTAAGCACTTTTCTTCTCACCCCAATTTAGCCCTACGTCACTTATGTCCACGGCCTTCAGCTCTATCGCTCCCCATCTCTGTACTTTAATTTACTGTCTATATCCCTTACTAGATTGTAAGCTCCTTGATGGCCATTATGACACCTACCAACTCCGTTGCAATGTACTTTTCCAAGCATTTGTTAAAGGGCCATTTACACAATAAAGGCTCAGTATATTCCATTGATTAACAGATTCAGTGACTGCTAAGTGTTCTTAGGTAAGACAGTGAGCCCCGACCTGTAACGACGGGAATGTTGGGCACCTCTAATGATAATAATAATAATAATAATGTTGGTATTTGTTAAGCACTATGTGCAGAGCACTGTTCTAAGCGCTGGGGGAGACACAGGGGAATCAGGTTGTCCCACGTGGGGCTCACAGTCTTCACCCCCATTTTACAGATGAGGTAACTGAGGCACAGAGAAGTGAAGTGACTTGCCCAGAGTCACACAGCTGACAAGTGGCAGAGCTGGGATACGAACCCATGACCACTCTAGACAGTAAGTCCTTTGTGGGGAGGGAATGGTGTTTACCAGCTCTGTTGTATCGTACTCTCCCAAGTGCTTATAATACAGTGTTCTCTGAACATAGTAAGTGCTCAATAAATATCATCAGTGATGATCTCACTGGGCAAGGGACTTCCCCTCTCAGTTAGACTGGTTGACTCCAAAAGGGCTAGGCAGCCATGGACCGGGCAGAGATCCAGGTACCCTGCGGGAGATGTTCCTAGAGGTGGCTCCCGGCCAAGACACTTAACTTCTCTGTGCCTCAGTTTCCTCATCTGTAAAATGGGGATTAACCGTGAGCCTCACGTGGGACAACCTGATGACCGGGTATCTACCCCAGTGCTTAGAACAGTGCTCTGCACATAGTAAGCGCTTAACAAATACCAACATTATTATAATGACCATATTATTTAAGAGCTTTCTATGGGTCAAGTAGAATACTAAGTGCTGGGGTAGATAGCAAATAAGTAGGATGGACACACTTCCTGTCCCACCTGGCTCAGCGTCTGAGTAGGACGAAGGACAGATATTCAATCCCCATTTTGCAGTGAGGAGATGATATCCAGAGAAGTTGAGTGACTTGGACGCGGCGACCCAGTAGGCGCAACAGCACCAGAATCCAGGTCCAGGGACTCATGCTTTTTTCACTAGGCCATGACGCCTCTGTCCAAAGAAAGCTAGAAGGAACAAAGAGAGATGGCTGGCCCTGTGGGTGGAAGGATTGCCAGGCAGGCCACCCTCAGGGTCAGGTCACTATGGCCTGGCTGGACGTTGGGGTTCCTGGTCAGGGTGAGGACAGGCAAGATTTTGTTGGCTTTGGAGAGAGATGTCCCCACCTCTTCACTCAGACTCACAGGTTACAAATGGAGAGGTTAGGAAGGACTTGGTGAACCAACAAATGCAGCTAGTACCTGGGAAATTTAGCATTCTCTGAGAAATATCTCAAGACTGTAAACCCCCGGAGGGCAGGCGGCTACCTGTCACGCTTCTGTTGTAGCCACCGAAAGCTTCACATTCTGTAGATGCTCAATGAATACCACGATCGGTCGGCTGACTGAAAGCCCGGCTCTTGGTATGTGAAGTTCGCCCTCATATCCAGGGTGGGTTTCGATTGGAGAAGAAGCGTGGGGTAGTTGATAGAGCACGGGCCTGGGAGTCAGAAGGTCATGGGTTCTAATCCCGGCTCTGCCACATGTCTGCTGTGTGACCTTGGGCGTATCACTTCGCTTCTCTGGGTCTCAGTTACCTCATCCGCAAAGCGGGGATTGAGACGGTGAGTCCCATGTGGGACAGGGACTGTGTCCAACCCAATTATCTTATATCTACCCCAGCGCTTAGTACAGAGCCTGGCACATAGCACGTAAGAAATACTATAGTTATTATTGCTATTATCATTACTTTTGATTGAGGGCTCAGCTGAGACCCCTGGAGGAATGTCTGCCCCACTCATGCTCCCCCTTCCCTCTAAACTAAGAAATCTCCTGGCTCTGACACCCTTATGGCACCGTCTTCCCCGCGGCCTGTTTTGAGTGGGTGAGTTTTATCTTCTTATTTATAGTATTTGTTAAGCACTTATTCATTCATTCAATAGTATTTATTGAGCGCTTACTATGGGCAGAGCACTGTACTAAGCGCTTGGAATGTACAAATCGGTAACAGATAGAGACAGTCCCCGCCCTTTGACGGGCTTACAGTCTAATCGGGGGAGACGGACAGACGAGAACAATAGCAATAAATAGAATCAAGAAAATTTGCATTTTCAATTACTTCTTCTGGTAGGCATCTTGATCTACTGGAACCATTTCCTAGCAAATTCCCTGATCCATACCATTTGTAAATAGTTTTTGCCTGGGTAGCTCCCCTTTTAGATTGTGAGCTCCTGGAGGATGGAAAACACTCGTCTTGTTTCTCCCGTACGCTCCCAAAGTCTAAACACAGGAAATGAACACTGCTTTGAACTTGGTTGACATTAATAAATCCCTCTGATTGACTAAAAATAAGAACTAAAAATGCTTTGACACATTCACTATTAAATCACATCCTTAGTTCACGTCAGCCAAATCTTTCAATGAAGAGATTCTCTTACTATGTGCCGGGCACTGAACTAAACCCTGTGGTACATAAAAGCTAATCAGTAGGACAGAAGTCAATAGAATCGGTAGATTCAGTAGAATCATGGGTCATTAAGTAAAGGGGGTGGGAAGGAGGCAGGTGGGTAGTCGGGCACAATGAACTCCCCTCTTTCGCTTCTTCCTTCCCTTTCTCTGCCTAAGTTCCAGCCTCCCTCCATGGGGATGGGGGTGGGGGAGGGAGAAGGAGGGAGAAGTCTGTGCTCCTGTCCTGGGGGCTATGGGAACCCAAGGGAAGTCAGAAAATGAGGGAACTAACTGTTACCTCACCTCATAACCTGAAAAGGAGGGATTCATTCATTCATTCAATAGTATTTATTGAGCGCTTACTATGTGCAGAGCACTCTACTGAGCGCTTGGAATGTACAAATCGGCAACGGATAGAGACAGTCCCTGCCCTCTGACGGGCTTACGGTCTAATCGGGGAAGACGGACAGACAAGAACAATGGCAATAAATAGAGTCAAGGGGAAGAACATCTCCTTAAAACAATAGCAAATAAATAGAATCAGGATAAACAGAATCAGGATAAATAGAATCAGGGATACAACAGTTACCTCAACTCCTAACCTCTCTGCCCTGTATCCCTCCTTATTCATTCATTCATTAGTATTTATTGAGTGCTTACTATGTGTAGAGCACTGTACTAAGTGCTTGGAATGTACAATTCGATAATAATGTTGATATTAGTTATTCTGTGCCAAGCACTGTTCTAAGCGCTGGGGTAGATACGAGGTGATCAGGTTGTCCCACGTAGGGCTCACAGTCTTCATCCTCATTTTGCAGATGAGGGAACTGAGGCACGGTGAAGTTAAGTGACTTGCTCAAATCACACAGCTGACCAGCATCAGGGCTGGGATTAGAACCCATGACCTCTGACTCCCAAGCCCGGGCTCTTTCCGCTCCTTAGCCCTTTGGGAGCAGGGCAGTCAACTAAAGAAGACTGACTGGTAGACGAGGCACTATAAAGGGCAGGTGGACATTTCTGGGAACCACATATTCAGGCTTCAGATCTTTATTCCAGCTGCCTCAGTTACTGCATCTGTAAAATGGGAATTAAGACTGTGAGCCCTCTGTGGGACAGGGTTTGGGTCCGACTTGATTATCTTGTCTCTACCCCAGCAACAGAGTGCGTGCCTAACAAATGCTGAAACTCTCATTACCTTGCCAGAAGTTGTAGGGAAACTGTGCCCCGCAAGCCTTTGGTAACTCAAGAAATCAAAATCCGCAGCAATATTTATTGAGCACCTAATAATAATAATGATTGTGGTATTTGTAAAGCACTTACTATGTCTCAGGCACTGTACCAAGCACTGGGATAGACACAAGATCATCGGGTTGAGCATCTACTATGCTCAGAGACCCAAATAATATTTGGGAATATGGATTAGAGTGAAATATCTGGTTCTTGCCCTCCAATAAATATGAATTTAATCAAATCAATCATTGTAATCAAATGACAGGGTTTGTTTTTAATCACGCTAATAAATACACTTTACACTCTGCCCTGTGCTGGCACTATGACGAATCTAAAAGCCCATCTGTCTAGACCAAGTTAGATGTGGGAGACAAGAGACTGGACTGTGTCACCTCCCAAGACTCCATCAAGACCAAGGGAGGTTCACGCGGCATATTTTCCCTGCAGGTCCTGAGGGATTGGATGAATCATAGCCTGCGTTTGGCCCTGCTCCTGCTCCGGCCTCTATGCTGGCTTGTTTTTCATTTGGTTGCTTTTTTTTAATGTTATTTGTTCAGTGCTTAGAACAGGGTTTGGCACATAGTAAGCGCTTAACAGATACCGTCGTTATCATTATTGTTTATTATGCGTCAGGCACTGTATTAAAAGCTGGGGTAGATAGAAGGTAATCAGGTTGGAAACAGTCCATGTCCCACCTGGGGCTCACAGTCTTGATCCCCATTTTACAGATGAGGTAACTGAGCTTTCTTGATTCACCCTCAAGAAGGGGACACACCCTCAAATCCAGGGCACGGGTTCAGTCTACCCCATCTGCAGTAGGGAATTGCCTGAGCAAGGGTTGGTAGCTTAACTGGCTGAGCCCGTTCCACGCCATCGCCCGGGCCTCAGGTCCAGCCTCCGCCACGGGCCCGCAAGCGTCGGCTTTGACCCACTCGGGTGGCCCGGTAGAGAGACACCCAAGCGACCAAATCCACTTACAATCAGCCCGGTGTCTCCTGCCAATCCCCATCACCCGCCGCAGGATTTGTCAGAGTTGCTGAGGTTTTCACACTGCAGGCGGGGCCAGACTAGGCCTTTTAAACTCTCTAGTCACTTCACTTCTCTGTGCCTCCGTTCCCTTATCTGGAAAATGGGGATTAAGACTGTGAGCCTCATGTGGGACAATCTCATCAGCCTGTATTATCCCAGTGCTTGGAACAGTGCTCTGCACATAGTAAGCGCTTAACAAATACCAACATTATTAAGACCACCCTCCCGCCACTCCCTCACCAGGCACCCGGAGCTGGACCCTCTCAGCTCCAGGAACCGGCACGGTATATAGAGAGAGCCACCAGGCGAGACAGAAACGATGAATAAAACTTTATAGCAGCCTGGTAAATGCTGCTAAACATTTCTGGTGTCCGCGTGGCGGAGTGCCGATAAATATTAAATCCATAATTTATGTAGATGGCTTGGAAACCCAAACAGTGGGACGGGAGTGGCTAATAAAATATGATACATCGCCGGGGCTTATCAATGCAGCAAATGAAGCGAGTTAATAATTTGCAGGGAGATCAGCTGGCTGAAGGATGGTGGAGAACATCCATTTCTACCTGGAGTTTCTCCAGGAGGGCTGGGCTTTGGGTCATGTTTTAAAGACTCCTTAAACCCAAGGATGGAAGAGGGCTCTCCAAATGTCATTTGGTCCAGCCCGCTCCCTTTTAGGGAAGCAACGTGGCTCAGCGGAAAGAGCCTGGGCTTAGGAGTCAGAGGTCATGGGTTCGACTCCTGGCTCTGCCACTTGTCAGCTGTGTGACTGTGGGCAAGTCACTTCACTTCTCTGTGCCTCAGTTACCTCATCTGTAAAATGGGGATTAACTGTGAGCCTCACGCGGGACAACCTGATCACCCTGTATCTCCCCCAGCGCTTAGAACAGTGCTCTGCACATAGTAAGCGCTTAACAAATACCAACATTATTATTCAGGAGAGCTCCACCCAATCCATTCCACCATGTCACACGGTGGGACGGACAACGCTTAGCAACTTGCTCGGCACCCAAGCACTTGACAAATACCACAGCTGCTAGATAAGGAGGCACTTCAGATTCTAATCCCATCTCTGCCATTTTCCTGCTCTGGGCCCTTGAGCAAATCACTTAACCTCGCTGAGCTTCAGGTCCTTCATCTGAAAAATGGGGATAAGGTTCCTGTTCTCCTTACGGATTCCTCTGTGAGCCCCAAGTAGGACAGGGACTTTGCCCGGGGGAGTAAACGCAAGGCTATAGATCAGCCAGAGTGTACCGTGTTTTGGCACCTAATAAGCACTTAATTAATACCATCGTGAATTCATTGAGTTAGGATCAATCTTGCCCGGATCAGAGGGTGGAGAATTGTAGTAAGGGAGTTTGTTAAGGGCTTACTACGTGCCACGCATAGCATGATCAGATTGAACACAGTCCCCGTCCCCCGTGGGGGTCACGGTCCGAGAGAAGAAAGAGGCGGTGGAATCCAGTGGCTGGAACACAGGGCTGGTAATCAGGAAATCTGTCTTTTCCCAGCTGGGTGCCTGACTTGGGAAGAGGTGACCTTGCCTTATCCGTTCACCTCTCCGCCCCTGCCTCCTGCAGGGCCGTGGAAGAGAAGAGCTGTGTAAATGTGAGAGACTGCCGCCTTCAGTTATTATTTCACGGGATGATGATCAACAGCAAGAAGACTTAAAAACAGCCGCTCTAATGCTGCTCATAATGGTGGGATTCATTTCTCCACTGATGCACGCTGACCCCAAGCCTGCCAACCACCAGGGAAGTCCAAACCCGCTGTCAAGCCAGAACCAGGGGCTCAGAGTCTCCTAGCCCCTCACCCTGCAATCTGTGTAGCTGAGGCGGGTGGGGGGGGGGGGCTGAGGACAAGGCACCAGTGACTGTTTCAGGCTGGGAGGGGCTGGCTTGGAGGGGGTCGATAGGTGAGAGTAGGAGGTGGTAATTACTCAGCCGTAATTAGCGGAAAGAAAATGAGGCCGCGGGTTATTTGACCTGAGTTCAAATCTCGGCTCTGCCACTTGCTTCCTGTGTGATCTTGGACAAGTCACTCAATTTCTCTGGGCTTTTGTTTTCTCATCTTTAAAGGTTGGGGGTTAGATCCCTTCTAGTCCCTCTTGGACTGCGAGCCCCATACTAATGGTGGTATTTGTTAAGCGCTTACTGCGTGCAGAGCACCGTTCTAAGCGCTGGGATAGAAACAGGGGAATGAGGTTGTCCCACGTGAGGCTCACGGTCTTCACCCCCATTTTACAGATGAGGGAACTGAGGCACAGAGAAGTGAAGTGACTTGCCCACAGTCACACAGCTGACAAGGGGCAGAGCGGGGATTTGAACCCACGACCTCTGACTCTCAAGCCCGGGCTCTTTCCACTTGGCCCGATTCGCTTGGATCCGCCCCATTCATTCAGTCAGTCGTATTTATTAAGCGTTTATTGTGTACAGAGCACCGTACTAAACGCTGGGGAAAGTGATTTATCGATTTACTGACTTGGTCATCAGTACATCTGTACATAGAAAAGTAGCGTGGCTTAGTGGATAGAGCACTGGAGCCCTGTTCTAAGCACTGGGGTAGACACAAATTAATCACAGTCCTTGTCCCACATTGGGCTCCAGGTTCCAACACTGGAGAAGCAGCGTGGCTCAGTGGAAAGAGCATGGGCTTTGGAGTCAGGGCTCATGAGTTCGAATCCCAGCTCTGCCACTTGTCGGCTGTGTGACTGTGGGCGAGTCACTTAACTTCTCTGGGCCTCAGTTCCCTCATCTGTAAAATGGGGATTAAGACTGTGAGCCCCACGTGGGACAACCTGATTCCCCTTTGTCTACCCCAGCGCTTAGAACAGTGCTCGGCACATAGTAAGCGCTTAACAAATACCAACATTACATTATTACATTATTAACACTGGAACCACGAGAATCGAGGGGCCGTGATTAACTTGATTCTACTCCAGTGCTTTGTTCTCCCTCCCTACTTCATCACCTAGGCACTTAGTCTTATCCCCTAATAATTTAGATACTCATTCCCTCTTATCCCACCCAGCACTTATGTACCTATCCATATTCTCAACGGCTTTGCCTATGGATAATTTGTTTTAAAGCCTGTCTCCTCCACTAGATAGGAAGCTCCTTGAGTGTCCACTCACACTACTGTGCTCTCCCACGTGCTTAATACAGTCTTGGCTTGTCTTATGCCATCATCTCTGACCCATAGCGACACCGTGGACGCATCTTCTACCGCCCGCCCCGCACGCTCCGCTCCTCCGCCGCCCACCTCCTCACCGTCCCTCGGTCTCACCCATCCCGCCGTCGACCCCCGGGCCGCGTCCTCCCGCGGTCCCGGAACGCCCTCCCTCCTCACCTCCGCCAAACTGATTCTCTTCCCCTCTTCGAAACCCTACTTAAAACTCACCTCCTCCAAGAGGCCTTCCCAGACTGAGCTCCCCTTCTCCCTCTACTCCCTCTACCATCCCCCCTCCACCTCTCTGCAGCTTAACCCTCTTTCCCCCCCATCTCCCTCTACTCCTCCCCCTCTCCCTTCCCATCCCCTCGGCACTGTACTCGTCCGCTCGACTGTATATATTTTCATTACCCTATTTATTTTGTTAATGAATTGTACCTCGCCTCGATTCTATTTAGTCGCCATCGGTTTTTACGAGATGTTCTTCCCCTCGACTCTATTCATCGCCATCGTTCTCGTCTGTCCGTCTCCCCCGATTAGACCGTGAGCCCGTCAAACGGCAGGGACCGTCTCTATCTGTTGCCGACTTGTTCATCCCAAGCGCTTAGTCCAGTGCTCTGCACATAGTAAGCGCTCAATAAATACTATTGAATGAATCTCTCCCAGAATGCCTCACCTCCATCTGCCATCGTTCTGGTGGTGTATCCATAAAATTTTCTTGGTAAAAATACAAAAGTGGTTCGCCGTGCCTCCTTCCACACGGTAAACTTGAGTCTCCACCCTCGACTCTCTCCTATGCCGCTGCTGCTCGGCACTGGTGAGTTTTGACTTGTAGCAGATTGCCTTCCACTCGCTCTCCACGGCCCAAGTTAGGAATGCGTATGACTCTACTTGACTCTCCCTTCCATGGTCAAGACTGGTAGAGTACTGGAAATTCTCCAGGCGTGACCCTGAGAGGGAGCTTAATATAGTGCTCTGTGAAACATCGATCAGTGGTATTTATTGTTTGCTGTGTGCAGAACGCTGTATTAAGTAGTTGTACTAAGCACTTGGGAGAGTTTAATACAACAAAGTTAGTATTTACATTTCCTGTCCACAAAGAATTTGCATTCTAGAAGAGGAGCTTAAAGTTTAGAGTAGTAAATACTCAAAAAATACCATCGGTTTTATGGCGTATATTAAGGGATCAGCATGGGGTAGTGGACAGTGCATGGGCCTGGGAGTCGGAAGGTCATGGGTTCTAATCCCATCACTGTCACTAGTATTCTGTGTAGCCTTGGGTAAGTCACTTCACTTCTCTATGCTTCGGTTACCTAATCTAATAATAATAATAATGTTGGCATTTGTTAAGCGCTTACTATGCGCAGAGCACTTTTCTAAGCGCTGGGGGAGATACAGGGGAATCAGGTTGTCCCACGTGGGGCTCACAGTCTTAATCCCCATTTTACAGATGAGGTCACTGAGGCACAGAGAAGTGAAGTGACTCGCCCCCAGTCACACAGCTGACAAGTGGCAGAGCCGGGAGTCGAACCCATGACCTCTGACTCCGAAGCCCAGGCCCTTTCCGCTGAGCCACGCAAATGGATATTAAGACTGTGAACCCCACTTGGTACTGGGACCGTGTCCACCCCAGCTTGTATCCACCCCAGTGCTTAGGTCAGTGCCTGGCACATAGTAAGCACTTAAGGAACACCGCAAGTATCGTTATTATTATTACTATTGTATGCCATAGTTATGATTATTCACTGAAAACCCGAGTTGAGTCCGGGAGTTTCTGCCAAGCTTCCTTCCAGGCCGCTGGCAAACCTGTTGGTCAGTAAATAGTATTTATTGAGCATTTATTCTGTGCAGAGCACTGTACTGAGAGCTTAGGAAAGAACAAGACGTTCCCTGCCCACAGTGAGTTTACGGTCTAGAGGGGAGACAGACGCCAAAATAAATAAATAAATTACAGATATGTGCATAAATGCTGTGGGGCTGGAAGGGGGAATGAATAAAGGGAGCAAATCCGAGAGACACAGAAGGGAGTGAGAGGAAAAGAGGGCTTAGTCAGAGAAGGCATCTTGGAGGAGATGTGCCTTCAGTGAGGCTTGAAAGCAGAGAAGAATAATTGTCAGTTGGATATGAGGAGGGAGGGCATTCCAGGCCAGAGATAGGAAAGACACACCTGTGTCAGGTTGGACACAGTACCTGTCCCACATAAGGCTCACCACCTCAATCCCCATTTTACAGAGGAGGAAACTGAGGTACAGAGAAGTTAAGGGACTTGTCCAAGGTCACACAGCAGACAAGTGCCAGAGCCGGGATCAGACCCGTGACCTCGTGATTCCCAGGCCCTTACCCTATCCACTAAGCCAGGTATCAGAATGGGGTTGCCCCTGCTATCTCATCTCGTGACTCTTCTACTACAACCCAGCCTGCACATTTTGCTCCTCTAATGCTGACCTTCTCACTGTGCCTCCACCTCGTCTAACTCGCCTCTCGCCCGCATCCTGCCTCTGGCCCGGGACACCCTCATATCCTCCAGACAGGTATTCTCTCCCACTTCAAAGACTTACTGAAGGCACACCTCCTCCAAACTGCCTTCCCTGACTAAGCCCTCCTTTCTTCTTCTCCCACTCCCTTCTGCATCACCCTGATCTGCTCCCTTTATTCATCTAAACATATTCATTTATATTACTGTCTATCTCCCTCTCTAGACTGTAAGCTCATTGTGGGCGGGGAATGCGCCTGTTTACTGTTACGCTGCACTCTCCCGAGCACTTAGGACAGAGCTCTGCACACGGTAAACGCTCAATAAATAGGACTGGCGGTTTTGGCAGGGCCAGGGCTGGAATCCCATGGAGATTTCCCCTCTTCCCTCCGTGGCTCAAGCGTGTCTGACTGCCCTTGGGCTCTGGCGGTCCCCCCTAGTTTACAACAGGCTCCTCTTGGGGTCCCAGGTAAAGAGGACCACAGCCCCCACCTGCAGCCACCACATCAATCAATTAACCAATCAATCAGTGGTGTTCAGTGAGCACTTACTCTGTGCAGAGCACTGTGTTAAACGCTTGGGAGAGTACAATAGAGTAGGTAGATACAGTCCCTGCCCTCAAGGAATCTGAACCCCCTTCTCAACCGGAAAACCCCGAGCCTGCAGCCCCATAGAGAAGCAGCGTGGTTCAGTGGAAGGAGCCCGGGCTTGGGAGTCAGAGGTCATGGGTTCGAATCCCGACTCTGTCACTTGGCAGCTGTGTGGCTGTGGGCAAGTCACTTCACTTCTCTGTGTCTCATTTACCTCATCTGTAAAATGGGGATTGACTGTGAGCCTCACGTGGGACAGCCCGATTACCCTGTATCTACCCCAGCGCTTAGAACAGTGCTCTGCACGTAGTAAGCGCTTAACAAATACCAACGTTATTATTATTAAGTCACTTCACTTCTCTGTGCCTCAGGTACCTCATCTGTAAAATGGAGATTAAGACTGTGAGCCTCATGTGGGACAACCTGATTACCCTGTATACCCCAGTGCTTAGAACAGTGCTCTGCACATAGTAGCGTTTAACAGATACCAACTTTATCATTATCATCTCCTAAACCACTCTCTGGAGGTTGATTTCATTGGGAGGCGGAGCCCACCAGAAAAGTCAGGCGCTTAGGGGCTTCACGAGATACAGAGGAGTCCAAGAGGCTTTCTCATATTGTGCTCCGCTGGGTTGGAACAGCACTGCCAATGATGGGGAGAAATGGAAAGAGATGAAGACGTTATCGGGTTTTGTCTCAGCATCCGCACAAACCGTGTAACTGTTATGGATGATTCTGTCTGCTTTAGAGCTGTTTGTTTCATTAGTGTCCACGGAAGACAGTAATAGGCTTATAAAAGGCCACCGTCTCCATTCTTAATCCCGGTCAGCGGGCGGAGGGGTTGAGGAAGCAGGGATCTGGGCAGGAGGCAAAAAAATCGACTGGGCCTGGTTAAAATTGGCAGAGGGAACTCTGGGGCTACAGAGAGGGACTCTAGACGCCCCCCCCCCCCAAATAGCACCCAGGGAGGTAATAATAATAATGTTGGTATTAGTTAAGGGTTTACTATGTGCAGAGGACTGTTCTCAGCGCTGGGCTAGATACAGGGTAATCAGGTTGTCCCACGTGAGGCTCACGGTCTTCATCCCCATTTTACAGATGAGGGAACTGAGGCACAGAGAAGTTAAGCGACTTGTCCACAGTCTCACAGCTGACAAGTGGCAGAGCCTGGATTTGAACCCATGACTTCTAACTCCCAAGCCCGTGCTCTTTCCACTGAGCCATGGCCGGGAAGTCAGAAGGTCGTTTGTTCTAATCCCAGCTCTGTCACTTGCCCACTGTGTGACCTCGGGTAAGTCACTTCATTTTTCTGTGCCTCAGTTGCCTCATCTGTAAAAGGGGGCTTGAAACTGTGAGCCCCAGGTGGGACAGGGACTGTGTATAACACGATTTGCTTGTAACCACCCCAGCATGTGGTTTCAGGGCCTGGCACATAGTAAGCACTTGACAAATACCACAATCATTATTATTATTATTATTCCTTCCCTATATTGCACTGAAAAGCCTTCCAACAGCAGACTCTCCACGGAGACTGGGCCGAGTGGGGATCGGGATCTGATCACTAGAGCACTCAGCCACTGAGGCCCTGTCAGCTGAGAGGGTCTCGGAGGGGAGGCCGAGAGCGGGGCGACGCTGAGGATCAAACGGTGACGGGGGCTGCCGGCCAGGGACCTGAACTAGTCGTGCTACTCGTCGCGGCTGGCTCGGGGATGACAGGCGAGGGCGTTCGCCTGGGGTTTGCAGGGCCCCGGACAAGGAATGTGGCAGAGACATGAATCAGACTCACGAAGCTTTGAAAGCACCCACCTGTCTTTAATATAACAATCCCAGTTCTGAGCATCCTGCAGCTTTGTTAGGTCACAGACGTGGCGAAGTGAGGGACGGAGATGCTGTGTTCCAGAATGTAGGGCAGGTTTGAGGGTTTATCGGGCCTTTTTCTCTGCGAGTCTTCATGCCTGACTTTTAGCCGGTCAGAATACGGGTGGGGGGAAGAAGTTCCATGATTCTTTGAATTTTTATAAGGCTTTTGTTTTTAAACCGTTCGCTCATTCTATCCTCCCAGTGTCCCTGTGACAAGGTGTGATATCTTTCCCGATAACAGACGGACATTGGGGAGCACAGAGAGATTAAGTGATTTTCTTTTTGGAGCACAGAGAGATTAAGTGATTCTCTTCAGGTGGCACAGCATATCAGTGATGGAGCTGGGTCTAAAATCCAGGATGGCCTTCTGCCTCTTTGAAGATAATAATTATGGTATTTGTTAAGCCCTTACTTTGTGCCAAGCACTGTTCTAAGCACTGATCTATATGGTGTAGTGGATAGGGCACGGGCCTGGGAGTCAGAAGGTCAAGGGTTCTAATCCCAGCTCTGCCACATGTCTTCTATGTGACCTTGGGCAAATCACTTCACTTCTCCGGGCCTCAGTTACCTCATCTGTAAAATGGGGAATGAAACTGTCAGCCCCACATGAGACAGGGACTGTGTCCTACTCGATTTGCTTGTTTCTACCCCAGAGTTTAGTACAGTACCTGGCGCATAATAATTATGGGATTTGTTAAATGCTTACTATGTGCTAAACACTGTTCTAAGTACTGGGGTAGATACGAGGTAATCAGGTTGCCCCAAGTGGGGCTCACGGTTTTAATTACCATTTTGCAAATGAGATAACTGAGGCACAGGGAAGTTAAATTATTTGCCCAAGGTAACACAGCAGAAAAATTGCAGAGCTGGGATTAGAACCCACGTCCTCTGACTCCCAAGCCCGTGCTCTTGACGCTAGGCCTTGTTGCTTCAGTGCTTAACAAGTACCATAATTATTATCATTATTATCTACACGCTCAGCTCCCCCACCGGCTTGTAAACTCTCGGAGGGCAGGGATCATGTCTTCCTACTTTACTTGTACTCTCTCAATTGCTTAGTTCGGTGCTCTATACAGAGTAAGTGCTCGGTAACAGTTGTGATATTCAGTTGCTTAGTATGTGTCAAGCCCTGGACTAAGCTCTGGAGGAGAAAAAGGTAATCAGGTGCCACATGGGGCCTTACAGTCTAAGTAGAAGGGAGAACTGGTAGTGAATCCCCATTTTGCAGATGAGGGAACTGAGGAACAGAGAAGTTAAGCAACTTGCCCGAGGTCACACAACAGGGACGTGATGGACCTGGGATTAGAATCCACGTCCTCTGGTATCCAGGCCTATTCTCTTTCCAATAGACCACACAGCTTGAGTGATGGATCTGAATTTGACTTTTAGTGGGTCTGGTTCCCTATAGAAGCTAAGGAGGATACATCTGTTCTGACTCTGAATGAAGGACCCACAGCTGAAAGGGATGAGGAAAGAATGAGACAGAGAGAGAGAGAGAGAAGGAAGGGGTGTGGGGAGGAAACTCTATCACTGGCCACAACTGTATAAGAAACAGATCCCTCCACTCTATCGGCTTCAGTTGCTATTTTTTAAAGTTGACAGTTTCACCTCTCAGGCCTTCTGAGCTGCTCCCTTGTGCAGGAAGACTGAACAGTTAGATAGAGGACCAGATCGGCAAGAGAAGTGGGATTTGGGGTAAATGGAGGCAGTTGTCTATCTCATCCCTTTTCCCTCCCCTCATCTCTCTTCTTGCCTGCACAGGCTCCAGCAGCTCCATTCATTAAATCATATTTATTGAGTGCCTACTGTGTGCAAATCATTGTAATAAGTGCTTGGGAGACTACAGTACAACAAACCCCTTCCCGGCCCACAACAAGCTCACATCTGATCACATGACCACAGGCAGCTGAGGCAATCACCCTCCCAAGAACCTAGAGGAGGAAGAGGCAGCTGTTGGCCGTACCGAATTATACTCAGTCGTCGGCCATGCAGAAGGGTCTGTTGAAAGTTAACTAGGAAATAAAAGGAAAAAAAAGCAACATTTCCCAGGAGGCAAGGGGCTGACTCGTGTTCTTTTTGCCCCACATTAGGGCAAAGCTCCTGAGCTATCTTAAGCAGGCTTAGGGATGAAAGATGGGCAGCTCCTTCTCTTTTTCTTTGGATGCTGAATGGTGAGGTGCTTCTTTGTCTCCCTCATGGATTAGTCCCGGTTCCTTAAGATGAGGGGAAGATATGCAGGTAAGTGGTTTATTTTGGAGTTTTGGGATATAAATCTTAGTTTGAGCTTTTAAATCTATGTGGATTCACATCCTTGCATTCATTTTAGTTGTCTCTCTGCTTAAGATATTATTTGAAATCAGAGCCTCATAGTTATTCTAGGTGCTTATGCAGAGTTCCATTTTAGATTCTGAGCAGAATCCACTATCTTTTCTAACTTTAGAATACTGCTTTTGGAGAAAGGTTCAAGCTTCTAGTTCCAGGTATTTTAGCAAAGGGGCTCTTACCTTTCCACGGGGAGGATGGGGAAGGCAGGGGAGGTAGAATGTAGAACTTGAAGTCAAATTCAGGGAAGCAATATGGCCAGGGGAAAGAATGAGGGCCTAGGAGTCAGTGGACTTAAATTCTAATGGTGGTTCCACCATGTGTCATCTGTGTGACGGTGGGCAAGACATTTCACTTTTCTGTCTGTTTTTTCAACTGAAATGGGGATTAAGACTGTGAACCCCATGTGGGACATTGTGTTCAACCATTCATTCAGTTGTATTTATTGAGCTCTTACTCTGTGTAGAGCGCTGTATTAAGACCCTGGAAAATATAGTTCAGCGACAGATGGAGACAATCCCTGCCCACAAGGGAGTCACAGTCTTATAGCCACCTTAACTCTTAGTATAGGACATGGCACGTTAAGTGCTTAACAAGTACCGTTAATCACTGGTAGAGAAGCAGCATGGCTCAGTGGAAAGAGCCAGGGCTTGGGAGTCAGAGGTCATGGATTTGAATCCCAGCTCTGCCCTCGTCAACTGTGTGACTGTGGGCAAGTCACTTCACTGCGCCTCAGTTCCCTCATTTGTAAAATGGGGATGAAGACTGTGAGCCCCTCGTGGGACAGCGTGATCACCTTGTATCCCCCCAGCGCTTAGAAAAGTGATTTGCATATAGTAAGTGCCTAAATACCACCATTATTTATTGAGTTCTTACAATGTGGAGAGTATTGTCCTAAGTACTTGGGAGGGTACAGTACAGTGGAATTAGCAGACACATTCCCTGTTTATAAAAGGCTAGTAGTGTGTATACAGCACTGTGTAATTATTTCAGTGAGTACAGTGAAATGGTTGGTAGACATGTTCCCTGCCCACAAGAAGCTTACAGTCTAGTAATCATTATTGCTACCCTATTACTGAGAGATGAAATTGGCCAAGGAGAGGAAGGGAGGACAGCTAGCCTGTAAGTTTTTTTTTTTTTTAAGATATTTAAGTACTTTCAATGTGCTAGGCACCGAACTAAATGTTGGGGTAAATACAAGCTAATCAGGTTGGACACAGTCTGTGTCGCACCTGGAGCTCCCGGTCTTAATCCCCATTTTACAGATGAGGCAACAGAAGTCTGGACAAGTGAAGTGACTTGGCCGAGGTCACATAATTGACCAGTGGCAGGGTCAGGATTAGAACACAAGTTCTCTGACTCCCAGGCCTGTTCTTTCCACCAGGCTATGCTGCTTCTCTTGTTGGGGGCAGGGAGTGTTTCTGCCAACTCTGTTGTATTATAGTCAGAGAAGCAGCGTGGCTCAGTGGAAAGAGCATGGGCTTGGAATTCAGAGGTCGTGGGTTCTAATCCCGGCTCCGCCACTTGTCAGCTGTGTGATTGTGGGAAAGTCACTTAACTTCTCTGTACCTCAGTTACCTCATCTGTAAAATGGGGATTAAGACTGTGAGCCCCACGTGGGACAACCTTGTATCTCCCCCAGCATTTAGAACAGTGCTTGGCACATAGTGAATGCTTAACAAATACCATTATTATTGCAGTCTCTCAAGTGCTTAATACAGTATTCTGTACAGAGTAAGCACTAAATACCAATGATAAATGATTGACCCTAGAGTCCTTCTCCAATCCTTAGCACAGTGTTTGCCCTCCCACTTCAATTGTATTTGAATGTTTACTGTGTACTAAGTGCGTGTAAGTGTTTAATAGATACCTTAGTGGTATTTATTGAGCTTTTACTGTATACATTTGTGCAGAGCCCCTCTTCTAACCAACGTGGATAATGGGGTCTTCCTGAGAACAGTGATGGTGGGCAGGGAATGTTTGTTTGTTGTATTGTATCTGTTGTACTTTCACACAGTAAAGCGCTCAATAAATGATTGAACAAGGGGGAGAGGAGCCTCTCTCTTTTAAAGACTGATCTAAACCACTGTAATCCAGGAACAAGAGCCATCAAGAACCTTCCTAACAAGGAGAGTCAGAGTCAGGACCCCTGAGTTTCTTCCTCCGCCCTGGCCTTTGCTCGTGATCTTGGCCCAGTCACTCTTCCTGCTCTAGCCTCTGTAGGTAAACAGGCTCTGTCTAAAACAAGCCTCACCAAGGAGACCAGAAGCTTAATTGATTAATGTTTGTCAAGTGTTTTGACATCCCCAGACGCAAGGTGCTGTATAAAGGTGAAGTATTAATACATATATATAATTATGATGTGAGGCCTGGCTGGCGACTTGTTTAAATAATTATCCCGGCTAGAAGCTAATCTAGGTAAGTGGGAAGGGGCCGAATTTCCCGCCGTCTCTAAGATTGCACTGCAGGCCTTCCATACCAATCAGGAGGTTCTAGAACTAATCAGACGTGGATATTTCTGCTTGGGGGAAAATGGTCTGGGATGGCAGGAAAGGGGAGGGTGGAGGGGAGCTAGGCTGGGTTGGAGAGAGTGAGGACAAGGCGGCCCACTTGGAGAGGAGGTGGGAGTCCAGAGGACTGAACTGCAGGAGGTATGGTGGGGATGCTGGGGAGTGGAGGGGAAGGATTTGGGGTTAGGGTTCAGGAAGAAGACAAACCACCTGTCGGTACAGGTTTTCCAGGTATCTGAGATCCTAGGTACCCCAAATGTTCCTCTCTGCCCCCCACAATGCTAGATCACCGGCCCAGCGGTTTCAGTAAACAGGGCCAGCCTCTGGAGCTCGGTCCAGCTGCGGTGGTCGGGGGAGGCTCAGCCCCGGGATTGGGGGCGGTGGGAGGCAAACTGGAGGACCGGAGGAGAAAGAGCTGCCCAGCCTGGGAAGGAGTAGAAAGGATCGAGCCCTTGAGCTGGGCAGCCACAGAGAAGAAACCCACTTAGCTTTGAGACTCCACTTAGCTTGCAAGGCAGGGACTTAGGGGCTCCAGCCAGGGGAATTTTGGATCTCGGGCTCCAGAGCCAAGTCCTTCAGAGGAGGAGGCCAAGGTTGGCCCGGCCATCGGGCGGGAGATACTAAGGAATTGGCATTGTTGTGACTGGGTGAATGTTCACTTTCTTGGCACTGCAGAATGCTGATTAACATGGGATGCCGCTCTTGACCTGGCGGTGACTGATTCACCCTGGAGAATGGATTGGCTCTTTATGGTCTTACAGTCTTAGGCTGGTTGGTGGTGAGCGGGGTGTAGGACCAGGAGGAGAAGACAGGAAGTTGCTTCTGGCTACCCAGTTGGAAGCCATGTGTCACTCCACAATGGGGCAGGTTATATAGCATGGGCCAGTGGAAAGAGCACGGGCCGGGAATCAGAAGACCTGGGTTCTAATCCCCACTCTGCCATTTGTCTGTTGAGTGACCTTGGGCAAATCACTTCTCTGTGCCTCAGGTCATCTGGAAATGGGGACTGTGAGCCCCATGCGGAACAAGGACTGTGTTCAAGCTGATCGTCTTGTATTTACCCTGGTGCTTAGTACAGTGCCTGGCACATAGTGCTTGCCAAATTATTATATACCTTGATTGGTCCCTCACTTGAAGGTGTGTGTGGGGGAGAGAGGGAAAGAGAAGATCCAGCACCTCTCTTCCTATGGTTATCTCTTTGGCCAGTTGGATTTCCTTTTAGTGACATGAGTATGTGACTGCGGTGACCTTTCTTTCCTCCCCCTGACTTTGATTATTTTCTTTTTAAGGCTCTTCTTCTCCCTCTCTCAGGGCAAATAGGCTTGTCTCACGTAGAGGAATGACAGCCTTGCCGGATTCTCTTACCGGCTGGTTCCATTGCTCGTACGCTGTGACCCCCGAAAAGTAAGCGCTCTCTCTGTCTCGCCAATCTTACCATACAGCGAATATTCCCTGACCCTTGATGTAAGTGGACCAGGGAATGTCTGAAGAGCCATCTGAGAGAGGCACTGTGCCTCGAATGTAAGGAGAGGTTTTTGCACAGATGGTAGTGAGCAGCTGATTCGTGCTGCCAAGGCAAAGAGAAGGGAAAGCATTTAAATGTAGCATATAAGTGTCACCAGGAGGGACTCAGAACAGACTCCAAGAAGAACTTCCTGGAGGCCATGACCTCGGCATATGTTAACAAGCATGGTTGAGAGCCTCATTTCCTGATGGTGTTTAGGAGAGGGGAAGAGAAGCATTTTTATTACCATTCCCCTGGCCCCAGCATGGACTGGATCAGAAATCCTCTCAACGGATGCCTTGGAAAATAGCATGTACTTCACAGGTTCTGCAGGCTGTCATCTTTGATTTGGCTGAACAGGTATGAGCATCCTTTTGTGTGTTTATGCCCATCTAATAATAACTGTGGCATCAGTTAAGTACTTAGTAGGCACCAAGCACTATTCTAAGCATTGGGGTGGATACAAGCAACCTGGGTTGGACACAGTCCCTGTCCCACATGAGGCTCACAATCTTAATCTCCATTTTACAGATGATGAAATAGGCACATAGAAGTGACTTGACTGAGGTCACGCAGCAGCCATGTGGCAGAGCTGGAATTAGAGCCCAGGTCCTTCAGACTTCTAAGCTAGTGCTTATCCACCAGGCCATGCTGCTTTTCACCTGAGGCCTCAATAGCTTCATATGAGGTGCAGACTGAATTCCTGCTGCTGTTTTGGCCAGGCGGGCCAGGGCCAGAGCCAGCTTTCCCCCATTACCGTGGACTTGCGATGGGTAGGGAGACGTGTGAGGTGGGGTGGTTGGGTGAGCAGCAGCAGTGGGAGTGTCTCAGAGGTTGGGAAGCCCTTGGCCAACTAGGGTCTTGAGAACATTTCCTGGCCTAGACATCAAGGAAACTGCTATAAGAGACCCCAGGTGACTGAGTAGGAGCGGTTAACCTCAGTGTGCCACCTCTGAACGCCCAGCCTGGGCCAGCTTGTCTGCCTCCAGAAGTTCCTGGGTGATATGGGTGGTGGGCCAGTAGACCCAGCCCTTCCTGGCCTAAGCTCTAGGTCTCCACCTGGCTCGCCACCTTACCTCGTGGGACCCAGAATTAACCTCGTTGGCGGGGACAGGCCCAGGTAGGCAAGCCGGGTACACACCTCCCGTAATGCATCAGGCTTGGGCAGCGACATCATGACGAGCTACTTACTGGAGGCTGCAGCTCTCCCGGCCTGGGCCTTCCAGGCCGCAGAAAATGGAAAGGAAAGGGAGAAAGAAGCAAGTTGATCGTGGGCCACTGTTCCAACCTGCCTCTCAGTGGCTTAGCTGAGTCTTTCAGACCAAGCCTGGTCTGGCTTAGAATCCTAGCACTTGTGAACTTATTTACACACTTCTTAACCCTCCTGTTTATATGCCGGCTCCATTTATTTGGCCATTTTAACTGTAAATATTTGCATATTTGTTTCCCTCCTTAGAATGTCAACTCCTTATGGGCAGGGATTATATCATTTCTTTATTCTCTGCTTCCCAAAAGGCTAGTTCAATACACCACATCAAGTGGGTGCTTGGTAAATGTTGCTCTTCTTACTTCTAAAATGGTTTTCACCAATTAACATCTCCCCTTTCTCTTCCACTCTGCTAGGCCCTTTTTTCCATTGTTCCCAATACATGAGTTTGGAGCCCAGGGATACCCATCCTCCTCCTCCCTCCTGCCCCTTCCACAACTTCCCCCCACCCCAATTGATCCAAACAGTTATTCTATCTCATCTTGATTACTCTATCAGCCTCCTTGCTGATGCTTCTGCCTCCTTTTTCTCCCCACTCCAGCCCCTACTTTACTGTGCTGTCCAAATGGTTTTTGTTTGAAAACATTCAGGCCATATTTCCCCACTCCTCAAACTCCAACCAACCACCCTTCAAAGAGAAACCCCTCACAATCTGCTTTCAAGGACTTCATCATCTTGTCCCCTCCTAACACACCTCTACTTTCCTTCTACAAGTCTGCACACTTCTCTCCTCTAATGTTAACCTTCCTACTGTTCCTGGATCTTGTTTATCTCGCTGACCTTTCGCCCATGTCCTGCCTCTGGCCTGGAACACTCTCCCTCTTCATATCCAACAGATTCTCCCCGCTTCAAACCCTTATTGTAGGCACATCTCCCCAGGAAGCCTTCCCTGACTAAGCCCTCATTTCCTCTTCTCTCATTCCCTTCTGCATCACCCTGACTTGCTCCCTTTATTCATTCCCCCCTCCTAGCCCTGCAGAACTTGTGTGTACATATCTATTACTTATTTATATTAATGTCTGTCTCCCCACCCTTCAGACTGTAAGCTCGTTTGGGCAGGGAATGCATCTGTTTATTGTTGTATTGGACTCTCCACAGTGCCTAATACAGTTCTTGGCACACAATGAGTATTCAATAGATACAATTAATAATAATGTTGGTATTAAGCGCTTACTATGTGCAGAGCACTGTTCTAAGCGCTGGGGGAGATACAGGGTAAACAGGTTGTCCTACATGAGGCTCACAGTTAACCCCCATTTTACAGATGAGGTAACTGAGGCACAGAGAAGTTGTGACTTGCCCACAGTCACACAGCTGACAAGTGGCAGAGCTGGGAGTCGAACCCATGACCTCTGACTCCAAAGCCCAGGCTCTTTCCACTGAGCCAAGCTGCTTCCCCTGAGCCACTGACTCCCCCTGGTTTTGGGACAGTTTCCCTTCCCAGAACCAGTTTCTCAGCTGCTCTGAGTTTATTCAGCTCTTGGAAATGGGGTGCTTCCCTCGCCCCAACTCCTCCCAACCCCCGCTGATGATTAAACACTGTCACACGTCTGCCTAGTCTGGCCTCCTCTGCAGCCAACACATTCCTGTTAATAGCCAGTGTTGGGACAGGAGAGCCGTGAAATTAGCACCAGCCCAATTGCCCAGGCTTTATTGAAATTAGGTTGGTCCGAAGCACAATCAGGCAGCAGGCCCAAAGGCAATTCAGTCTACTCTGCCTCTTTTTTTCTCTCTTTCCTTTATGATGTATTTTCTGGCATCTGGCTCTGGGGAGGAAACCGAGGGTCTGAAGGTAAGAGGAGTAGGAAGTGGCATAAGGGGGAGGGAAGGTTTGGTATTGGCAAATGTGGGCAGGGCCATTGGGCAGCAGAATGGAATTTGTTTTGGCCCAAAGACTTTTGAAAACCGCAAGATGACCTAATTTGGGGGTTAAACCCTAGTAGCTCCTCAGTCGATGCTGCTCCTATGGCTCAGGGGCCTCTAGCAAGGCCTTTCCTACCGACAGCCTGTTTGGCAGGATGGAGATAGAGAATTCAAGGGGTGACTGAGGCGGAAGTTTATTAAACACTGTGTGCATAGAACTGTACTACACATATGAGAATGTCTGGGTCCCTGGCCCTCAAAGGGCTGACAAACTAAGAATGGTCTCACAGTTCTCCCTTCTCTCTGCTTTCTAATAATTGTGGAATTTAAGTGCTTACTATGTGCCAAACACTGTACTAAGCATTAAGATAGATACAAGATAATCAGGTCCCACATGGGGCTCACAGTCAGTGGGGGAGAGAGAATGGATATTGAATCCCCATTTTACAGATAAGGGAACTGAGATACAAAGAAGTTAAGTGAGTGTTCAAGGTCACAAATTAGACAAATGGGATTAGAATCCAGGGCCTCTGTCTCTTAGTCCTGTGGTCTATCCACTAGGCCATGCTGCTTCTCGTGTTCATAATAACCTTCAGTATCTGCAGTCAGGTCCTGAAGCTTTAGGAGGTTCACATTGTCCCCTATGCTGGTTTGTATTCGTTTTTCGAAGTTAAATACCTTACACAGCTGGTTCTCCCAATTCGTGTGGCTCAGTTTCCCATGGTACTGGCCACTCTGCTCCAACGTCGAGGTTGGGCAATTGAGAATCCAGTGGCTCAGACTTCTAGCTGCCTCTTCTTGGCCCTCTCGAGCTTGGAATGAAGGCAGTTTGACAGATGGTCCCTGGGGCAGTTGTGGGATGGGGCTCGGCAGTGGACAGTCCCTTGGGGCTCAGGAGGCTGGCCTGCTCTCTTGGCCCTCTTGTCAGATCCTGCCGCTGTTCTCTGGGCTCAGTTAGTGATGATGATAATTTTGGTATTAAGCACTTTGTGCCAGACACAGTACCTAGCACTGGGGTGGATACAAACAAATCGGGTTGGACACAGTCCCTGTCCCATGTGGGGCTCACAGTCTCAATCCTCATTTTACAGATGAGATAACTGAGGCAGAGTGAAGTGACTTACCCAAAGTCACACAACAGACAAGTGTCAGTGTGGATTATAACCCACGACCTTCTGACTCCCAAGCTCGTACTCTATCCGCAAGGCCATGATGCTTCTCAGGTGGAGGCAAGGGAGTCTTTGAGGAACAAGATGCTTTGTTTCTTGAGTTATCAGCCTGGCTGGTGACCTCCCTGGGCATGCAATCCTTCACTTGAGAGCTGGAGCAGCTTCTAGCTGGGTATGGGGGTGGAGGCATTAGAGGGGGTCCTGGGGCAACTGACCTTCTCCCAGCACTCGGACAGACCACCCAGGGAGTGCCAACTCAGGACGGGGGGAGTCCAAGGTCCTGAGCTGCTGGAGAGGACTCACCTTTGAGAGAAGATTTCCTCCATCTCCCCTGTGTCCCCACAGGCAAGGCTGGCACAGAGCCTGGCCCCATTTCCATGTTCCGCGACGTGCCAACATGGCTCTTTAGAGGGCTGTAATTCATGAAGGGGTAATGGTTTCCTGGTTTGCCTCCACTCTCTCCTGCATCATGATGGGAAACAGGGGTGGCTGGTGCCAAGGAGGTCAGAGCGGCAGCCTGAGGTTCCCTTGGGGCTGAAGTCAGCTGGGCATCATACTGGGTGTGTAAGAAACTGGGGTTTTGCCTGTCATCCTAGGGACGCAGGACTCCTTGAGTGGTGGAGGAGGAGCAGGACAGCTCCTAGGATGACTCAGGGCAGGAGAAGCAGACTCCAGTGACGTCGCAAAGCCAGCACTGCAAGGAGCGATGGGAGGGGGCAGGGAGGACCATCTTCCTAGAGCCACCTGCCTTCCCATATACCCTCAGAGGACCAGGTGGAGACCTCCCGGGTTCCAATACCCCTAGTGGTGAGGTACTTTACAGGATTAGGGGCACCAGGCCTTCCTGACCCCTGTAGGGAAGCAGCAAGGTTACACTCCTCACTCCCTGCCCACCCAGACCTCTTCATGCCCACTTCCCTAATAATAATTATGGTATTTGTTAAGCACTTATGTGCCAGGCGCTGTACTCAACACCGGGGTGGATACAATCAAATTGGGTTGGACATCCCACGTAGAGCTCACAGTCTTAATCCCCATCTTATAGATGTGGAAATTGAGGCACAGAGAAGTGAAGTGACTCATCCAAGGTCACAGAAAAGACACGTGGTGGAGCAGGGATTAGAACCCATGACCTTCTGACTTCCAGGCCCATGTTCTATACACTACTCCATGCTGCTTCTCATCTGAGCAGTAGCAGCGGAAGAGATGCTACAAAAGTGGGGATCTCTGCACCTCCATGCCCTATTCTATCCTGCCTCGGGGGACTGACCTTGTGGAACTGTCAGCTCCTTGAGGGCAGCAATTTTGTCGGATCAGCTATCAGATTTTACATGGTGGGCAGGGAATGTATCTGGGTATTCTTATACTGTACTCCCCCACGAACACAGTACAGTGCTATGCACATAGTAAGTGCTCAATGAATGCAACTGACTGACTACTCTCCCAAGATCTTAGCTCTGCATACAGTAAAGGCTCAATAAATGCCACTGATTGATATCCCTGGGTGCTGCTCCCTCCCAACTTGGAGTATTGGAGATGGAGGGTAACTTTACCTCTCTGTGGGTGGGCACCCATGTCACTCTTGCCATCGCTTCCTAACCCTGCGGGAGACAATGGTGAACCCTGAGACAGGCGACCGGAAGAGTGGTGTGGCTTCAGAGGGGCTCTGTTCTGCGGGCTACCTGGCCTGGACGTTCTCCCCTCTGCCTGATTCGATCTCTCCAAACAAAGACCAGTCCTGTTGGTCGCCTCGCAGCATGCCAGATCCCAGCCATCCCAAACCGCCCAGCTTTCTGACCTTGAGTAGGAGCTTCCCGGGCCTGGGACGAGCTGTTCAGCCAGGCTCCTGGGTTCATGGCATATAATTGTGGTATTTAAGTGCATCCATAGCACCTAATTAATTGTGGTATTTAAGTGCTTGCTAGGTGCCAAGGACTATACTAGAAGCAAGGGGAAGATCCAAGATAATCAGGTTGGACACTGTCCCTTGTCCTACATCTGGTTCACGGTCTAAGGGATAACAGGTATTACATCCCCGTTCTTTACAGGTGAGGAAACAGGCACAGAGAAGTTGTGACATGGTGTGATGTTTCTGGGGCCTCACAGTCTTATGTACCCTGGCTAAACCAGCTTCCAGAGTCGGTTTAGGAGCACCCAGACCCTTGTTGACCTCTACTGGGTCCTAAAGCCTTCCAGGTCTTCCCTTCAAGAGTTGGCTAAGATTTGAAGGAGCTGCCTAAACACTGCAGCCCTATCACTTCCGCTATTCCTTGGTCTCCCGCCCAGACACCTCCCCCAAAGCCTCCAGGGCCTAGCTTCAGGAAGCTCCCAGAGAAAGCACTCCCTCCCCGACCTTTGGTTTCCAAAACCCATATGTCGCCCTGGTACCCAGAGCTTCTCCTCCAGCCCTTTGCAAGCAGACACCGAGGACAGAGATCACACGTGTTTAAATTGCTTTATGCTTAATCAGGTAATAGGCAAACCGAATTCCAGTCCAATATTACACTTTTCCCCGGATCTACTACTTTCCCCCTCCAAGCCCATCGGTTTTTGGAGGCATCTGGAGGTTGCTGCTCCTCTGATTCTTTCCCCTCCTCTCTCTGCACATCCCAGTTTGTGTGTCTCTCTCCAAGTTCTTCATATTCCAGCATGTAACTGTGCTGTTTCTTCCACCCATGGGCAGGAACCTCATTTCTCCCCAGTATTAATTCTGGATTCTGAACCTTGATGGTATCCTAACCCACATAACAGCATCATCTCTGATCCCTCCATGTTTCCCGTGTCCTCCCAGGGTCACAGTTTAGAGCCATCTCTCTGTCCCCCCCCCCTCCTAGGATCACAGCTCAAAGCCTCTCTCTTCAAAGTAACCGAGGGTCTCCCTCCCCACCTATCAGACCCTGTATGTCCTCCCTTCTGACTGACTTGGTTCCAAGTGAATACCATATAATGCATTAATAACTACTCAGTTGAACTTCTCTCAGAGAGGAAAATTTAGGATCCCCTCTCCTGGGTTCCTCTTTCCCCTTATGAAAGTAGGGGTCTATTACAGTGACCATCACATTTGCCCAAAGTAACACAGAGGGCAAATGGTGAAAGTGGAATTAGAATCCAGATCTTCTGACTCTCAAGCCTGTGATCTTTCCACTAGGCATGCTGCTCCTCCCACCTATCTTGCCCAGCCAACGTGTTGATTCTGGCATCTTCCCTGACCCGGAACGATCACTGTTCTGGACCCCAGATGTGCCCTGGGTTCTCCGGCCCCTGTCCCAACCTGGGTGGATAACGGGCCACTAAACTCACATCAGGGATAATTAGCGATGCAGCTGGTAAGTGTATTTTTCCCCCATTTATGCAGATCAATGAAGTAAGAGGCATATAATTAAGTGTTTGTAGTTTAATACATTGTGGTGGGAAGGAAGATGAATTTTAATTACTGGCACTTAATTGGCTGGTCGGAGTATTGATATTCTCCTTACAAGGAATTCATGTCCCTTGGATCCCACCAGCATAGAGACTTTGGGGGCTGCAGCCTGAAGGGTCAGTCGGGCATGGGGATTGGCACTTCTGGTGTCCCCTGGCACAGAAAAATGAGTTTCCTACATAATAATTCTCTTCTCCTTCCTCCTTCGAGTATTGTACTAAGCACTGGGGTCTTGTCTTATGCCGTCGAGTCGTTTCCTATCCGTAGCGACACCGTGGACAAATCTCTCCCAGAATGCCCCACTCTCCATCTGCAGGTCATTCTGGTAGTGGATCCATTGGAGTTTTCTTGGTAAAAATATGGAAGTGGTTTACCATTGCCACCTTTCAGGCAGCAAACTCAAGTCTCCGCCCTCGACTCTCTCCTCTGCCTCTGCTACCCAACATGGGTGAGTTTTGACTTGTAGCAGATTGCCTTCCACTTGCTAGCTGCTGGCCAAGCTAGGAATGGAATGGGTGGGTCTCTGCTTGACCCTCCCCCCTGTAGCCAAGGTTGGTAGAGTACTAGAAACTCTCCAGGTGTGAACCCGAGAGGGGTAAGCACCGGGGTAGATGCAAGATGATTATTTCACAGTTCATGCCTCACAGGCTCACCATCTAATGGGAGAAAAACAGGAATTGAATCTCCATTGTACAAATGAGGAAACTGAGGCCCAGAGAAGTTCAGTGACTTGCCCATGGTCACACAGCAGACAAGTGATGGAGCCAAGGTTAGAATCCAGATCCCCTCTCTCCCAGGCCTGCGCTCTCTCCCCTAAGCCACATTATTTTGTTTTTGCTCCTTGTTCTCACTATCCTTTTGGAGCATCTGCTCAGATAACATTGTACTTTCAGTCCTGGGCTCTTTCCGCTCAAAGTCTAGGATCTAGAGTTTCTGCTTGATGTAGAGGGGAATGGACAACCACCAGAGATTTTTGAGGAGTGGGAATATGTACACAGAATGGATTTTTAGGAAAATTCATAGGCAGCAGAGGGAAGTTGAGGAAGGCTGGAGGGTAGGGAGGTCAGAGAGGAAGCTAGTACAGTATTTCGGGATGGCTGGGACTAGGTCTTGGAGCAGCATAGTGGCATTTCAGATGGAAAGGTAGGGGTAGATTCTGGAAATGTCACTGAGGAAAAGCTGAAAGGAATTTGCAACAACCTGAACAAGGGGGCTGAATGTAAGGGAGGAGTCCAGAATCAGGCCAAAGTTGCTGGCCTCTGTGAAGGGAATGCCTGCCAACTGGCAATGGTCCAAAAGGCATGTAAATGCTTTGGCTTTGGTTTCCTATTTCTTTGTCTCTCTGGTCACTGCTGTATCTCTTTTGGCCTAGGTAACCTCTGTGTTGCCAATTAAAAGCTCTTTGGTGCATCCGTGGTCTCATCATCTCTTGACTTATTTGTTATTTGCAATTGAAGAAAATATCACAGACGGTGGAATTCACACCCAGCTGCTGTGTACCTAAAAAGGCCGATGTGAAACCTACGATCCAGACCTTCCTGTCCACTCAAAGACTTTACTCTGTTGTGCTGATTATGTTGGTTTGCTGCTCCTTGTGCTTTTTTTAATGGTAATTAAGTGCTTAACAATGTGCTGGGCATTGTACCAGGCACTAGGGTAGATAGAGTTAATCAGGTTGTGAGGCTCACAGCTTTAATCGCCATTTTATGGCTGAGGTAACTGAGGCCCAGAGAAGTTGTGACTTGCTCAAGGCAGGCCACACAGCAGACAAATGGTGGAGCTGAGATTAGATAAGAACCCAGGTCCTCTGATTCCCAGGCCTATGCTCTATCCACTGGGTCACGCTGCTTTGCTTTTGCCTTCTTGTCGCTATCCTTTCGGAGCATCTCCTCAGAGTTCCTCCTTTTTTGATCACAGTGTACATCTTGGCCTAACCGAGTCAACTGACTTCCAGCTTTCAGGTGGGATGTTGCATGTCTAAGACTTCATTTTACCACATCCCTAAAACACTTCTTCTGTCCCCACTGCTTCAGTCTTCCCATTCTAGTTCACCGGAAAAGCAGCTATTTGGGTATCCTGCTGCATCCTAAGCCCAGTTGTGTGCTTTCAGTAGGTTCTGGGCAAAAGATGCAGAGATTTTCTTGATGGGACTTGAAGAACCCAGAGTTAACAAAGTTTCTGGTGGATCAGAATCCCATCCTGACACCACTTTCTTGAGTATGAGGTTGATTGCCTTTTGTTTAGATGGTGCTTTTCTGTAGCATTAGCAACAGTGATATTTATTGAGCATTTACTAAGTGCGGAGCATTGTACTAAGCAATAGGGAAAGTTCAGTACAACAGCGTTGGCAGACAAGTTCCCTGCCCACAGTAAGTTTACTGTCTAGAGCGGGAGACAGGCATAAAAATAATTTATAAAGATGTGTTTATCTAAGTGCTTTAGGGTTGAGGATGGAATGAATACAAAATGCACTAAGGTCCACAGCTCTGAGTGCAGAGATGATAGAGAAGGGAGAGTGAGCTGGGGAAATGAGTGGTTAATTGGGGAGGCTTCTTTGAGGAGATACAACCTTAATGCTTTGAAGATCGGGAGATTCAGGGTCTGCCATATGCAGATGGGGAGGGAGAAGGTGGGAAAGGGATCACAGGGAGATCGATGAAATCAAGGCACAGTGAGTAAGCTGATGCTAGAGGAACTAAGTGTGTGTAGGCTGGGCTGTAGTTAGATCCGAGAAATAAGGTAGGGGGCAAGCTGGGTGCTTTAAAGCCAATGGTAAGGAGTTTTTGTTTGATACGGTGGTGAATTGACAACCAATAGAGGTTCTTGAGGAGGGGGGGGGGACTTGGACTGAATGTATTTTTAGAAAAATGATCTGTGCAATGTGAAGAGGCAGGGAGGTCAGACAGGAGGCAGATGCAGTAGTCAGGTGGGATAGGATAAATGCTTGGATCAACTTGGTAGCAGTTTAGATGGACACTGGTTTTTGTTGCTTTGTAATTGTGTTGTATCTGATAGTGTCCAGGCCAACACTCAGTACCCTGGTGGACTGTGAAGATCTAGATATGTTCCAAGACCCTGCCATGATGCTGATGGAAATATTGAGATGCCATTGGGGCTCTTAGATCGCTTTATCTTCCTTGCCGGTCTCCTGCCCTCTCTCTCCCCTCCAACTTCTATAACATGCTACGCATAGATAATCTTCCTCAAGCATCACTTGGCCCCTAATTCCCCTCTCCTCAAACCCCATCCACTGGCTTCCCTCATTTCTTCTCATTAAACATAAGCTCCTCACAACCACCCTCAAGTCTCTACACCTGACCCCACCTTACAAATGTACTCTCCTCACCTCCTCCTCCCCAAATCACTCATTGTTCCTCCAGAGATGATCTCCAACTCTCAACTCTGACTTTTTTGTTTCCCAGACATCGGCGGTAATAGCAGCAGTATTTGACACTTTTTTGGCACTCTCTTAACTCTGCACTCTCTTAACTCAGTCCCCTTACTTGTGCTGCTCCCCAGGAAGTTCCAGAAATTCCTGTTTTTTTCATCCCTAATCACAGAACACAGCTCTCCCCACATCCTAATCCTTCTTTAAATCCCAGCTCCTCCAAGAAGCTTTCCCTAATTAACCTCCAAGCACTGTGAGCCACATCATCCCTTCAACTTGCTTTAGCACTCTTGAATTTTATCCCCTTCTTAGTCCTCTAGCTCTATGTTTGGCTGCTTAGTGTTATAAATATTTTTCCATCTGTCTCCCTGTTTGAGTATAGACTCCTTGGGAGAAAGGAACATGTCAGTTTGTTACTTGTACTTTCTAAAAGTCTACTATGGTGCTCCTCAGAATGGCCCAGTGGATAGAGCAAGTGTCTGGGAGTCAGAAGGACCTGGGTTCTAAATCTGCCTCCTCCACTTGTCTTCTGCGTGACCTCTCTGTGCTTGTTACCTCATCTGTAAAATGGGAATTAAGACTGTGAGTCTTGTGTGAGACAGGAATTGTAACCAATCTGATTACCTTTTATCTATTGCTGTCCTTAAAACAGTGCTTGGCACATACTAAGTGCTTAACAAATACCAATTTAAAAAAAATAGGCACTGATCAAATACTGCCGCTACTACAGTCGATGTTTGTGAAACAGAAGTCAATCTTATTTTTTGAGTGCTTACTGTGTGCAGAGCACTGTACTAAGCACTTGGGAGAGTACAATGTAACAGATGCATTCTCAGCCCACAACAGGCTTACGATCTAGATGAGGAAGACTGTGTTGTCCGTACTATGTGGCGATTTGGCACGCTGCCTGAGCAGGATGGGTTGCTGCTATTTAGCAGTGTGGCTTAGTGGAGCAGAGTCCTGGGAATCAGACCTGGGTTCTAATTCTGGCTCCAGCACATGTCTGCTGTTGTGACTTTAGGCAAGTCACTTATCTGGGCCTCAGTTACCTCATCTGTAAAATGAGAATTAAGAGCGTGATCTCCATAGGAGACAGGTACTGTTTCCAATCTAATTAACTTGGGTCTCCCCAGTGTTTAGAACAATGCTTGGCATATAGTAAGTACTAAACAAGTACCATAATTATTATTAGCTTTTTCTGCCCCCATGCGGGACTGATGACTTTGTTTTCACATTTGGGCATCGCTACCTTTCCACATATAGAAATCCCCCATGATCATCAGTTTGTCAAGTTTTATTATTGCTTCATTAAGTATGTCCAGATCAATTGTAATGATGATTTGTAATTTTGACTAGAGTGTTTACTACGTACCAAACACTGTACTGAGCTCTGGAGTAGATACAAGAAAAGCATTTAGGACAGTGCTATGCACACAGTAAGTGCTCAGTAAATACAATTGCATGAAGTTGAATGTAGTCTCTGTCCCTCAAGAGGCTCACAGTCTAAGTAGGAGGGAAAACAAATGAGCAAACTGCAGCCCAGAAAAGTTAAGGGACTTGCTCAAGCTCATTTATCAGGGAAATGGTGGAGCTGGAATTGACTCCCAGGTCTGAGCTTTTTCCATCACTGATCCTGTTCAAGTCACTTTCCCTCTACGAGCCTCAGTATTCGACTAGTTGGTCACACCTACCTTCTCCCCAATCAACAATAGAGCCAGGAAATGAGTGTTTAGAAAGTGTTCTGTCCTTTGGAGACTTGCTATTATTTTAAAGATTGGACCAAGGGGTTGGGTTAAGTTTAGTTGCATTGGCCTCAAAACTGTAGCCTAGAGTTAAACAGCCCATTCTAAATACGCTTCTGATGAGTGAGGAATAAATATGCCCTTGGGCAGCATACAGAAAGGGGACCTGGAACAAAGTACTTTATTTTGTGTTTTTGATTCCAAAGTGTTTGAAAGCTTACACTAGATTGTAAGCTCCTTGAGGGCAGGGATTGTCTACCAACTCCTATTGTATGCTCCCAGGCATTTAGGACAGTACTTTAATAATAATAATAATAATAATAATATTGGTATTAAGCGCTTACTATGTGCAGAGCACTGTTCTAAGCTCTGGGGGAGAATCACGGTAATGAGGTTGTCCTACATGAGACTCACCGTCTTCATCCCCATTTTACAGATGAGGTAACTGAGGCACAGAGAAGCGACTCGCCCACAGTCACACAGCTGACAAGTGGCAGAGCCGGAATTCGAACCCATGACCTCTGACTCCCAAGCCCGGGCTCTTTCCACTGAGCCACGCTGTTTTACTTAAGTTCTCATCAAATACCATTCACTGATTAAAAAGGGGGACTGCTATTGGACAGATGTATGCCAGACTCAGGTTCGAGCAGCCTTATTCTTGCTTTAAGAACCGGATCTACCAAAGGCAATACAAATCATTCAATCATTTTTATTGAGCGCTTACTGTTTGCAGAGCACTGATCTAAACACTTGAAAAGTACAATACAGCAATAGAGACAATCCTTTCCCACACCAGGCTTACAGTCTAGAAGGGGGGAGATAGGCATCAATATAAATAGAATTAAAAATACATATATACATAAGTGCTGGGAGGTGGGGAGAGGGAAGAGCAAAAGAAGCGAGTTGAGGTTATGCGGAGGGGAGGGGGAGAAGAGGAAACGGGGGCTTAGGTTGGGAAGGCCTCTTGGAGGAGGTGATCCTTCAGTAGGGCTTTGAAGGGGGTAAGAGTGATTGGTGGATTTGAGGAGAGAGTGTTCCAGGCCAGAGGTAGGATGTAAACCAGGGGTTGATGGTGGGACAGGTGTGATCAAAGCACGGTGAGGTGGTTAGCACCTGAGGAGTGGAGTGTGTAGGCTAAGATGTAGAAGGAGAGAAGGGAGGTGAGGTAAGAAGGGGCAAGGTGATGGAGAGCTTTGAAGCCAGTAGTGAGGAGTTTTTGTTTGTTACATTCATTCATTCAATGGTATTTATTGGGCGCTTATGTGCATAGCACTGTACTAAGCGCTTGGAATGAACAAGTCAGCAACAGATAGAGACAGTCCCTGCGGTTTGACGGGCTTACAGTCTAATCGGGGGAGACGGGCAGACGGAACAATGGCAATAAATAGAGACGAGGGGAAAAACATCTCATAAAAACAATGGCAACTAAATAGAATCAGAGTGATGTACATCAGAGGTTGATAGGCAACCTGTTAAGTGTTTACTATGTACTCTGTGTCAATTTTGGACACGGACTGAGAGCCCCTTGTGGAACAGGGACTAAGTAGGAGGAAGTAGGCTTTAATCCCCATTTTACAGATGACGAAACTGAGGCCCAGCTAAGTGACTCACCTAAGATTATGCATCAGACAAGTGGCAAAGCTGGGGTTAGAATCCAGGACCTCTGACTCTCCAGACCAGTGCTTTTTCCATTAGGCCACGCTGCTTCCCTGTGTCCCAACTTCAAAAACAGTGCCACCAGCACTATTTCCGTGTAAACTTAGCATCAAATGGTGAGCCGGGACCATGAGCAAAGAAGCCTTGGAACACAGTCAGAACGCCAGCTTTGAAGCGTAGCTCATTCCCTCGCACTTCCACTGGGGGAGACGCACGTGAAGAGAATGGATGACCAGCAGGCTATCCAACCAGCTGTTCTACGGTGAGCTGAAATGAGATCATCATCAAACAGGGCGGGCAGCCTGTTCAAAAGCATGTGAAAAAATCTCGAGCAATGTGATGGGGCAGTGGATGGTTGAAAAGCAGCAGTAGGCTAATCTACAGGGACCAGAAATGGATCGACTGCCTTGTGGTCACAGGTCTGGGGAAGATCAGAGTATCTAACTAGAAATGAAAACAACGGCAGACACTGGCAGTAACATGCAACAGTAGAGCAGAGCAGATTTACCTGTCTAGCTGTACTCACAAGCGTTCTTGGTGCACTGATACATTTGTTTGTTATAACCCCAAATAATGATGATAATTGGGTAGTTAAGTGCTTATTGTGTGCCAGGAACTGTACTAAGTGCCGGGGTGGATACAAGAAAATTGGATTGGACACGGTCCCCATACCACATGGGGCTCACAATATCGATCCCTATTTGACGGTTGAGGTAACTTAGGTACAGAGAAGTGAAGTGCCTTGCCCAAGGTCACACAGCAGACAAGTGGCAGAGCCAGAATTAGAACCCAGGTCCTTCTGACTCCCAGGCCCACTAGCCCATGGTAGAAATAACCCCAGCAGAGGGAACAGTGGAGCAATTTATCAACTCTTCATAAACTTTGGCTTAAAATCTTGATATGAATTTTGAGTTGGGAAGCAGACTTTCTCCCTCTTGAGAGATGGTAGCCGATCCCACCAGCTCAGATTGTGGGAACATTTGATGGATCAAAGGCTCAGTCAAGTGGAGAGTTCCCTATAGGTGTTTGGATAAGATTGAAGGCGGTCAGATCCTGGCTGCATATCAGACAGGGCCTGCGGTTACCTGATGTGTTGTGGAAAAGTTCAGCTGCTGACTGATAGCTGTGCCAGTGAGAAGATAATAATAATAATAATGTTGGTATTTGTTAAGCACTTACTATGTGCAGAACACTGTTCTAAGCGCTGGGGGAGAAACAGGGTGATCAGGTTGTCCCAGGCGGGGCTCACAGTTTTAATCCCCATTTTACAGATGAGGTAACTGAGGCACGGAGAAGTGACACGCCCACAGTTACACAGCTGACAGTGGCAGAGCCGGGAATCAAACCCATGACCTCTGACTCCCAAGCCCGGGCTCTTTCCACTGAGCCACGCTTATGGGCAGGGAGGTGATGGCATTTGTTTTAAAGGCCTGCAGATTGTGTGTGTGTACCTATGTTTCTCTCCAGTCCAGTTTCTTGTTACTCCAGTGTACCCTTTTGGACCCTATTTCAAATGACCTCATATGCAGAGAAGAAAGCAAACTGGGCTACGTCTACAAGAAACGAGACAGAGCCAAAAAGACATTCAATAAACTCTGCTTTTCCTTTGTTTCCTTTCTATTCCCTTGTAAGTCAATGTTTGTTGTGGGGGAATCTGACTGGATTAGTTCCAGGCAGACACTTGCCCCTAGGAACGTGTAGGAGAGGTTGGAAAAAGAAGAGAGACAGAGGAGGAGGCAAGCTGGAAAGTAGTTGTGGCTAGTTTACTCTTTGTGAGTTGAGGCCCACAAAGGGCAGGACATCACTGTCAATAAGGGGTAATTATTGAGCACTTATGTGCAGAGCATTGTTTTGAGAGCTTGAGTGAATACAACAAATTAGCAGATATTAATTCATTCAGTAGTATTTATTGAGCGCTTACTATGTGCAGAGCACTGTACTAAGCGCTTGGAATGAACAAGTCGGCAACAGATAGAGACGGTCCCTGCCGTTTGACGGGCTTACGGTCTAATCGGGGGAGACGGACAGTCGAGAACGATGGCGATAAGTAGAGTCGAGGGGAAGAACAGCTCGTAAAAACAAATGGCAACTAAATAGAATCGAGGCGATGTACATTTCATTAACAAAATAAATGGGGTAATGAAAATATATACAGTTGAGCGGACGAGTAGAGTGCTGAGGGGATGGGAAGGGAGAGGGGGAGGAGCAGAGGGAAATGGGGGGAAAAGAGGGTTAAGCTGCGGAGAGGTGCGGGGGTGGCAGAGGGAGTAGAGGAGCTCAGTCTGGGAAGGCCTCTTGGAGGAGGTGAGTTGCTCTCACGGCTTTGACTACCATCTCTACGCAGATGACACGCAGATCTACATCTCCGCCCCTGTCCTCTCCCCCTCCCTTCAGGCTCGCATCTCCTCCCGCCTCCGGGACGTTTCCACCCGCATGTCGGCCCGCCACCTAAAACTCAACATGAGCAAGACCGAGCTCCTCATCTTCCCTCCCAAACCCGGTCCTCTCCCAGACTTCTCTATCACCATTGATGGCACGACCATCCTTCCCGTCTCTTTGGCCCGCGATCTCGGCGTCATCCTTGACTCGTCTCTCTCGTTCACCCCACACATCCTATCCGTTACCGAGACCTGCCGGTCTCACCTTTACAATATCACCAAGATCCGCCCTTTGCTCTCCACCCAAACGGCTACCTTACTGTTACGGGCTCTCGTTATATCCCGGCTAGACTACTGTGTCGGCCTTCTCTCTGACCTCCCTTCCTCCTCTCACACCCCGCTCCGGTCTATTCTTCACTCCGCTGCCCGACTCATCTTCCTGCCCATGATGAGCTTATAGTCTAGAGAAGCAGCAAGACCTGGTGGGGAAAAAACACAGACCTGGGAGTCAGAGGAACTGATTTCTAATCCCAGCTCCACCACGTTTCTGCTGTGTGATCTTGGACAAGTCATTTCACTTCTCTGTGTCTCAGTTCCCTCATCTGCAGAATGAGGATTGAATACCTGTTCTCCCCTTTATGTAGACTGTGAGTCCCATTAGGGGCCTGATTATCTGGTATGTACCCCAGTGTTTAGTACAGTGGTTGGCACATAGTAAGTGCTTAACAAATAGAGGGGAACTTCCAGTCTAGAGGTAACAGTGTGTGGCATGGGCTGGGTTGGTGGCTGTGTGGCCTGGTTGGGAACCAGGACTGGGAGCCTCTCATTTCTGACAGTCCCTCAGGGGCTTAAGGAATGATCAAGGCCTTAGGACAAGAATGGGAGTTGAAACTCATGAAGTCTGCTTTTCAGAGCCTTCTCCATCAATCAACCAATTGATGCTATTTACTGAGTGCTTTCCTGCTTCTGTTTCCCCATTTGTATAACAGCATAGAGGACTGGAAACCTGGACAGGCAAGCTACTCAGTATTAATGAGGTAGATTGGCATTTTTCCAGCCCCAGCGGCTGATTGATTGGTAAACGTGGAATTTAAGGTAGAGACCCGGACAACACCATCAACCTATCTGGTGGGGTTGTTGGACGGAATAAATAAAAATGCTGCAAAATGATTTGTCACTGGGAAATATCCAAGCATGATGTCAAGATCCCCTGAGAAAGGTTGTGCAGAGAAAGAAGATGGTAAGAGCTGGAGGGGCTAAAGAACAGGGTTCTCTGAGGGGATGATCTTGGAAAGGAGGATTTTTAGAATGAGGGATGGTGGCCTAGAGCTAGGAGAAATGTAATTCCCAGAAAGATCTGCCTTGAACAAATCCCTTCTGGCTTCCTCCAGCTCTCTCCCCCTCTCACATATCCTTTTCCATTCCCTCCTCACTTCTACTTCACTTGATCTTCATTAACCTCTCATTTCCTTCTCCCAATTCCCTTCTTCCCTCTATCCTGCTAGGGAGATGGGATTCTTCTCATAGCAAATATCTAGTCCCTTGGAAGACCGTTCCGTGGTTGAGCAGTCCTAATAGAACATTCCTCTTTGTATCTAATTTGAACCCCTTTGATTACCATTGAAACCCATTTTTCCTTGTTCTGCCTGGAGTGGAGATCAGCTCATCACCACCCTCTGTATAATAATCCTTGAAGATTGCCATTAAGTCACCGCTCATCCTTCTAAGTGACCAAGGAAAGGGATTCAGGATCAATTACGAGGCACTTTATGGCTGGTCTTGGGTAGCTTAAGAATTTAGCGGCACCTCAAGCACCTAGGCTGGGACATAAATAAGAATAGTTGACAATTTGCCAGCTGTGATCAGAATCAGGTTTCCGATTACCACGCACACTCCACTGTTCATGATGTCTCTGGACTTCCTCCCAAGTGGAAGAGGGTGATCTGTGACTCATGGACCCCACTCATGTTGGAGGAGCTTGGGAGGGCAGAGCCAGAGGTGATAACCTAATAAAATTGGTACCTTTTCAAGTTCTTACTATGTGCCAAGCACTGGATCGAAGTACCTGATTGTTCTGTGGGGACAACAGCTAGCAAACTGCTGAGAACTTGGAGTGAGGGTCTATGTCCCCAAATTCCCCCTTCTGGTCCTGGAAGCAAGGAGACCTCCAGGTGCCCTGCCACTGAGGCAGCATGGTGTACTGTATAGCGCACGGGTCTGGTCAGAAGGTCAGGGGTTCTCATCCTGGCTCTGCCACCTGTCTGCTGTGTGGCTCTGGGCAAGTCACTTAACTTCCCTATACCTCACTTACCTCATCTGTAAAATGGGGATTAAAACTCTGAGCCTCCTGTGGTACACGGACTCTGCTCAATTTGATTTGTTTGTATCCACCCCAATGCTTAATACAGTGCCTGGCACATAGTAAAGACTTAACAGATGCCATTTTAAAATTATATGACTTGCCCGAGGTCCCAACCTAAGTTGAAGTTGGGCCTGGAACCCTGCTCGACCTGGACTAGTGATCTGTGTACTTCTTTCTCTTCCTGGAATGACCAGAAGCAACATATATATAAATACTGTGTGTATATATGTGTGTATGTACATGCACACACAGTTTTTAACCACTTACTAAGTGCTAGAGACTGTTTTCGACTTTGGGGTAGAAACAAGTTGAGTGGGTTGGACCCAGTTCCTGTCGTAATTAACATTTTACAGATGAGGTAACTGAGACACAGAGAAGCTAAGTGACTTGCCCAAGGTTACACCGCAAAGAAGTGGCAGAGCCGGAATCAGAACCCAGGTCCTTCTGACTCCTAGACCCGTGCTCTATCCACTAGCCCGTGCTGCTTGTCACCTGCTTATACACTGCACCATCTCTCTTGGGTTCAGATGTCCATCCTTCACTCCGCCCCGAGCCCCCAGTGCTTCTATTTGAAGGTGGGATTCATCCATGAATGAAATTCCCAAGAGGTCGGGCGTCTGAGGCAAGGGGGTGGACAGGCAGGTGGGCGTCCTGCGGGGATGTTGATGGTTAACAGAGCTGTGCAGCCATGCATGTAGAGATGGCTCATGGCCTCTCCAAATCGTAAATAAGACATTGGAGGAACCGGGGAAGTAATAGGAGATAGAAACATTTCCGCACGCTTGCTAGGTGAAAACAAGCAGTGGCCAACTGTTTAATGTTTAATGAGCAAAAGCATCCTCCTGGGTCTGGAAGTAATAAGTTTATTTAGTTATTCTGGCCAAGATCCAGCGGCCAAGGACTCAGTGACTGAATCAGAGTTTTAAGTTCCCTGAGCAGAAGCCCCTTTCCTCATAATCTTCCCCAAATCCCCTCCAATGGTCCTTAAACTGATTTCCCCAGTGCTAGATGGAGATTAGCCCAGTTCCTGTTCCCTGTCCAGTGGTGTTAATGATATTTGTTTACCTCTTACCTGATACCTATGCAGCATACTTATAATAATTGTGGTGTTTGTTAAGCACATAATTCAGCCTTAGCCCTTTGTCCTTTTATCTGTTACCCCCTAAACACTTGGTGGTGATAATAACAATAATAATGGTATTTGTTAAGCGCTTACTATGTGCCAAGCATTGTTTTAAGCGCTGGGGTAGATAGAAGGTAATCAGGTTGTCCCGCGTGGGGCTCACAATCTTAATCCCCATTTGACAGATGAGGTAACTGAAACCCAGAGAAGTGTAGTGACTTGACCAAGGTCACACAGCAGAAAAGTGGCAGAGTCTGGATTAGAACCCATGTCCTCTGACTCTCGGGTCCGGGCTCTTGGTCTGGACTAGGAGAGGCAAGAGTGAGGGGCAGAGAGAGGTTTGCTTGAGAAGAGCATGTGTTGAGTTGTAGCTGAAGCAGAGGGCAAACAAGTCAGAATACCATTTTTATTTTTTTTTAAAAAGCCAGCTGACAGGGCGCCTTGGAGCTGGTGGTCAAGAAACGTCTGCTTCAGACAAGAAACGGGGATTATATGGAAGCTTAGGCCGAGGAGGTGCCAGCGGAGCATGGCTTGGGCACCCAGGGTCCTCTTGAGACAGCCAACTCTGGATTAGTGGTGGCTTTGAAATTATTTTGTGCAAGCATGTTTTGAACAGGCTGGAGATGACAAGTACCCACTGGTCAAAAAACAGAACAGGGATAGGGGAGCTAATCCCCCACTGGAATATCGAACACCCATAGCTCAAAATGGGGCTGGGGGTGGAAATAATGGAAGGGGACACGTTTTAACTCTGGGTCATCCAGAGAAATGAGATGCACTCTGGCCTGCATACCCTCCTAACACCTTTGTCATAAGGAGCGCAGTCTACTTCAACCCGGCTGGCAACTGCCTCCCGCAGAAGGCTGATAGGATCTCAGGCTCCCAGCATGACCCCCACCCCCAGCCTCAGGGGACGTGGCAAGGAGGGAGCGAGGATGAGGAAGAGAGGGAGAAGCTATAACTGTCACCTTTCCACTGTGAGGGAGAGACCAACGCAGGTAAATGGAGCAGAGTGAATTATGCATGAGCCCTGTTCATCATGCCCTGATTAAAATGATTGTGTTAATATTCATTCTCTCTACCCCCTTGGAAGAGAGGAGCAGAAGGTCACCTGGCTGAGACCCAGTGGTGAACTTATCTTGGTCGCATTCCTCTGCGTGCCAATAATATTAATATTGTGGACCAATTCAGTCTCAGAGCCCCCATCTAGTAGATCTTACCTCCCCCCCGCCCATCCCTGAAGAAGAGTTGGGGGAACACTAGCCTCATTTTACAGGTGGGGAAACTGAGGTCAAGAGAGGACAAGTGACTTGCCCGAGGTCCCAACCTAAGTTGAAGTTGGGCCTGGAACCCTGCTCGACCTGGACTAGTGATCTGTGTACTTCTTTCTCTTCCTGGAATGACCAGAAGCAAGAGGCTAAGTGATGCAGTTTGAGGTCAGAAATGGAGTGGTCCAGGGCTCTGCTGTTAGGCGATGAACGGCAGACCCCCGAGTTCCAGGTGATCCATCAAAGGACTGGGAAATTCTGCCCTCTACTCCCTTCTTCCCCTCTCCCACACACCTCAGAGCGAAAGTGGATGGGTAGTAACTCGTGCTCAAAGTATCCCAAGGAATTATGTGCAGAACTGGACTCTTGGGCCAAAAGAACTGAGCCAGATGCCTGAGACCCCAAAGAAGAGCCCTGTTTCCCTGAAACATTCAGTTTTGAGGTGTCCCGGGACTGGATCTTAATTATAATGGTATTTAAGAACTTACTATATGCCAAGCACTGTACTATGTGCTGGTGTGGATACAGGAAAATCGGGTTGTACATAGTCCCTGTACCATGTCTCAAACCCCATTTTACAAATAAGGTAACTGAGGCCCAGAGAAGTGAAGTGACTTGCCCAAGATCACACAGCAGACGTGTGACAGAGCTGAGATCCAAATCCCTGACCTGCTGACTCCCAGGCCTGTGCTCTATCCACTGAGCCATCCTGCTTCTCTTTTTGACCCTCAAGCTAGATGGACATGGTCCTCAGAGGGAATCCCAGGCCTGTCCAGTTCCAACTCAAATTCAACGGTTGGAGAATGTCCTGAGACTCCAAAATACGGGAGAAAAGTGAGAAGCTGCTGCTTTAATCCATTCCCAGGCTTTGTGATGCAAGTTCCTGGAACAGGGGGGCTGTCTATGGTGTTGCAGCTCACCCCGGCTCCGGAATGGGGTGGAGAGGAAGGTGGGGAGGATGCCTCGCCCTCTGAGAAAGCTTACCCCAGGGGAAGGATGAGGTGGCAGAGTGGAGACTGTGGTCCTGGATATGTCCATGCCCAGCTCTGGCCTACTTGCTGGAGAATCTCCACCATTCCTGCAGAAGCAGCGTGGCCTAACGGAAAGAGCACAGCCCTGGGAATCGGAGGACCTGGGTTCTAATCCCAGCTTCACTGCTTGTCTGCTGTGTGACCTTGGGCAGGACATTTAATATCTCTGTGCCTCAGTTACCTCATCGGTAAAATGGGAATTAAGACTGAATTCCATCTGGGACACACACACTGTGTCCAACGTGATTAGCTTGTATCTACCCCTGTGCTTAATAGAGACCCTGTCATGTAGTAAACACTTAACAAATACTGCTTAATAGAAATCCATCACCCTTCTTTTTTCCAGTTTCCCCATGGTAATGGAAGTAACCGCTGCTTATCTTCATTACTGCTAGTATGTATCCCAAACCCAGAAAATGCAAAGTCCCGTACCTGGAAAGTAACAAGAAAGCTTAGGATTGTGTTCCTGCCCCTTAGAAGCACATATCCCTTGGGCACGACCCTCATAGAAATGACCTCGACAACCCACCCTGTATTATGTTGCACCCCCAAAATGAGAAGGATCTTCCCTGTGGGTCTGTGGGGGCTCAGACCTTCATCCACTTCTCCCCTCAACACTTCAGGCCCCCGATGGCGGGGAGAACAGACCTGTGAATCGGATCGGCCCACACTGCTGGTACTGAGAGGCGGGAGGAAGTGGGGGCTTGATATAAGAGAATGCTCAAGAGGGAAGATACACTCAAACCAGATGGTTGCCGTGACAAAGTGCTACGTTGATGCCAAATAGCATCCAGTCTGGGGAGACGCTGGAGTTCCTTGCATTGCTAGGGAGATGAAGCTGGCATCCCTCCCAATCCCCGCAGGACTCCTGCTGTAACACCGCTCTCAATTTCCGTGGGCCTTAGCCACGGAACGTCATCCTTCCTTGTCACACTCCGTTGGGGCAGGGAGGGGTCGAGTGTACGTTGCCCCCTCTGAGAGATGGGGAAACTGAGACTGAAGGATGGGTCTGAAGTCACCCAGCTAGGAATCAGACAAAAGTGCCTTCATTCTAAATTGTCACTCTTGGGCTTGCCAGAAGCCTGAGTGGAGAATATGGGCCAGGTCTTTGAAAAGCTTCTGACCTCCTGACCACCCATCTTGCCATATGGGGAAGGAGGGAGAGAGGAGGGGTGATTCTCCCTAGCAACATCCAAGGGGTGGGGTCGTTAAAGGAATATGAGCCAAACTGTCCCAAGTGAGGCCACTGGGAAGCAGCATGGCGTAGTGGATAGACTATGGGCCTGGGAGTCGAATGTCATGGGTTCTAATTCTGGCTCTGCCACTTGTCTGCTGTCTGTGGCCTTGGGCAAGTTACTTGACTTCTCTATGTCACAGTTACCTCATCTGTGAAATGGGGATTAAGACTGTGAGCCCCATATGGGACAACCTGACTACCTTGTATCACAGAGCAGACAAGTGACAGAGCTGGGATTAGAACCCAGGTCACTCCAAATCCCAGGCTCATGCTCTATCCACTAGGCCATGTTGCTTTTCTATTCTGTTCCGTAGCTTTCCAGGAAGGGACAGTCCAGCTTGGTGCTTATTTTGGGGGAACTTTATGATGGTATTCATCATCAGTAGTATTTATTCAGCACCTGCTGGGTACCAACTCTAGGCTACACACTCAGAAGCATTCCATTGGCATAAAAGGATTGGTTCTTGTCCTCAGGAAAGTACATTCTATCAAGGGACAGACACAAACAATAAGAGTAGCGGGGAGAAAGATGTAATTCACACTGGACAGAGTATGGAAATAGAAATAAAAGGAGGAGTGCATACAACAGTATCAGTGAGCTAATGTCTGTTGGGTACAAGGATACTTTTATTGCCTTCAGGCTTCTCCATCTTGAATCCCATCCCAAGACACGTCTCCCAATGTGCAGCCCTTACCATCTGGTATCGTCACATCCGTGTGCCCTTTTTCCCCAGCTCTGCAACTTTCCCCCATCCCACAGTCTGCTGGGCCTTACAACCCCAAGTCCTCAGTCTCCCCTTCTTCCGGTGATTCAGAGAACCCGACTCTCTCAAGTCTCTAGGCTTGAACTCTATTAATAAAAACCCTAATGAATACCATCAATTTGATCTATTCCTGGGAATTGGATTAACTGAACCCTTACCCCTGGCAATCTGATGATTGGCTTTCCTTTGAAAGACTTACCTCCTCCACCATAGGGCCCCCAGGTAGGTCATCCTTCACAGCTGGCTTGCTGACCCCTGCTCCCCCTTATTCTTTTTTGATTGGAAAATCCTGGTCTCCCCTGCCCTGTCTGTTCGGGCCCACTGCCCACGTGGGTACAGAATCCGGAATCATTTCTCGGATCAGAAGCCCGGCTTATCCGAAGGTGGGTTTGTGAGGTGGGATGAAGAGATTGGGGTGGGTAGCTGGCCTGCTAATCAATCAGTGGTATTTGTTGAGCGTTTACTGTGCACAGAGCACTGTATTAAACACTTGGGAGAGTAGAATATAACAGAGTTGGATGACATTCTCCCTGCCCACAGCAAGCTTACAGTCTAGAGGGTGCTAGGACTAGAGTAAAGGATGGGGGTTATTGTTTCGGTCAGTTCAGCTACTCAAACCCGGGAGCTCATAGAGCTGGAGGGGCCGATGGGAGGTAGGAGCTCAGAGATCTGGAAAGCTGTAAGAGAAGAGTAGGTGCTCACCGAGAGCTCAAGACTGTTATGGACGGAAAACGTGTCTGCTAATTCTGCTGTATTGTGTGCTCCCAAGTGTTTAATACTTTAATAATAGAGAAGCAGCATGTTCTAGTGGCAAGAGCACGGGCTTGGGAGTTAGAGACCATGCGTTCTAATCCCAGCTCTGCCACTTATCAGCAGTGTGACTTTGGGCGAGTTACTTAACTTCTCTGTGCCTACCTCATCTGTAAAATGAGGATTAGGTCTGTGAGCCCCACGTGGGACAACTGATTACTTTGTATCTATCCAGTGCTTTGAACAGTGCTTGGCTCATAGTAAACACTTAAATGCCATCATTGTTATTATTAATACAGTATTCTTACACAGTAAGCACTCAATAAATAATGTTGATATCGATTGAGCGCTTTTCACCTGGAAGGCACCAACCTCCTGAACCTGCTCGCCCTCTCTGAGTGTCCTTCCAGATCTGTTGTACTGCCAAAGGGGGAAATATAGGGCTTGAGTGGTTTTAGTCAGGGATTAAGACTTTGGGCTCCATGTGGGAAGTGGACGGAGTCCACTCTGATCCTTTTATAATAATGTTGGTATTTGTTAAGCGCTTACTATGTGCAGAGCACTGTTCTAAGCGCTGGGGTAGACACAAGGGAATCAGGTTGTCCCACGTGGGGCTCACAGTCTTAATCCCCATTTTCCAGATGAGGTCACTGAGGCACCGAGAAGTGAAGTGACTCACCCACAGTCACACAGCTGACAAGTGGCAGAGCAGGGATTCGAACCCATGACCTCTGACTCCAACGCCCGGGCTCTTTCCACTGAGCCACGCTGCTGCTTCTTTTATCTTCCCCCGTGCTTAGTACACTGCTTGGCACATAGTAAGCTCTTAACAAATACCATTGAGGAAAAAAGAGGAATGATGTGGGAGATGACATGAGAGACTGGAGTGGACGGGGATAGTATGATGAAGTTAAGAGAATGACTGGTTCAGGAGCATGAAACTATTAAACCCGGAGTAGCAGCATGGCTCAGTGGAAAGAGCATGGGCTTGGGAGTGAGAGGTCGTGGGTTTGAATCAGCTGTGTGACTGTGGGCGTGTCATTTCACTTCTCGGTGCCTCAGTTACCTCATCTGTAAAATGGGGATTAAGACTGTGAGCCTCACGTGGGACAACCTGATTCCCCTGTATCTACCCCAGCGCTTAGAACAGTGCTCTGCACATACTCAGTGCTTAACAAATACCAACATTATTATTATTACTCCCCCCCTTCACCTCCCCTGAGCTAAGCCCCTTCCCCCTCTTTCCCTCTGATCCTCCCCCTCTCCCTTCCCCTCCCCTCAGCACTGTGCTCATCTGCTCATTTGTATATATTTTTATTACCCTATTTATTTTGTTAATGAGATGTACATCCCCTTGATTCTATTTATTGCTATTGTTTTTGTCTGTCTCCCTCGAGTAGGCTGTAAGCCCATCAGTGGGCAGGGATTGTCTCTTTCTGTTGCCAAATTGTACATTCCAAGCGCTTAGTACAGTGCCCTGCACATAGTAAGTGCACAATAAATATTATTGAATGAATGAATATAAGATAAACAGGCTGAGCACAGTCTCATCCCACATGAGGCTCACTGTCTTAAGTAGGAGAGAGAACAGGTATTGAATCCCCAGATGAGGAAATTGAGACCATAAATTGATTTACCCAAAGTGATCCTGCAGACAGGTGGTGGCGGCAACGGCGGCAGAGTTAGAACCCAGATCTCTGGACTCCCAGGCCGCGCTCTCTCCACCAGTATCCGCGGAAGGATTCTTCTGATGTGACTTTGGATGGGGCTGCTGCTGGGAAACTTCTAACCATGCAACTTGGGCAAACAGACGCTACCTGGGTTGGAGACAGTCTCATCCATTCACTGAAGGGAAAGTTTTAAATTTTTTGTTTTTTGTTTCATTTTTTAATGGTATTTCTTAAGCACTTACTGTGTCCCAGGGTCTATATTAAGTGCTGGGGTAGCTACAAGATATTCTGGGTTGGACACGGTCCCTGTGACACATGGGGCTTATAGATGAGGCAACTATGGCCCAGAGAAGTTGAGTGAGTTGCCCAAGGTTATAGAGCAGACAAGTGGCAGAGAAGTGGATTAGAATCCTTCTGACTCTCAGGCCCATGCTTTATCCACTAGATTATACTGTTTCTTGTGAATGGAAGGGTGATTTTTTTTAAGTTTTTTTTGAGGGAAGCAACCTCCAATTGGTCTGTCCTGTAAGCTACTTGTGGGCGGGAATCATGTCTACCTAGTCTATTGTGTTGTACTCTCCCAAGCGTTTAGTACAGTGTCACCCGTCGCCAGGGACAGGTTCTTTCGGAATTGGCTCAGAGAGAGAGAGAGAGGCCGGGGATGGAAAACCTGAGTTTTGTATAGAATTTATTCCACGGGGCGAATTGAATTAATTAATTATTTAGACGTGACAATCGGCCTTCCCTTTTGGGGGGAAATATGGTGTTAAAGCTTCCCCTTTGGGAGGAATATGGTCTTAGAGCTTCCCTAACGGGAGGAATACACTGATATGATACTCGCGTGTGGGCGGACATCCGAGCCCACTTATGATTTACTCACAGCGTGGTGAGTGGGCTGGCTCCCACCATGTGCTCACCCCACCCGGGAGGAATCCACCTTTGCGTTAAATACATTTATGTGTTAAACACTAATGAGTTACATACACATAGGAGTTACATACAGTTATGCGTTAAACCCAGTTATGCATTACCCACTTATGGTTACTGGCACTCGGTGAGGCGGCTAGCTCCCACCCTGTTCACGTCCCACTCGGGAGGGACCCACTTAGACATCAAATCCACTTATGTGCTAGTCGTACCCGGTGAGGAGGCTAGATCCCACCCTGTTCACGTCCCCCTGGGGAGGCACCCACTTAGACATCAAATCCATTTTAAAAGTTACATACCCATGGTGAAGCATCTGGCTTCCAACCCCACGAGCTCTCAGCAGGACAGGACACTCTCCCATCCCGCGGCTCCTCACTCGGTGCAGGCAGAGCGGCCTTCTCCCGCTCTGGACAGAGGCGACCTGCAGCCGGCTGCTGCGAGTCCCATTCCTCCGCACGGAAGGTTAGAGGCGGCAGGTATCTATCGCCTGTGCCCTTAGGCCGTTCCAGCTTCCGGCCTCAGTTTATCCAGTCTCTGCCCTCCTCCCCCCCCATTCCTAACTTGATTGGCACGGGGGCGAGGGGCACTTTCTGTATTCCCAGCTTGGGCTGTCAATCTGGCAGTTTGGGTTGTGGGGGAGGTGTCCCACCCTCACTTCCGAGTTCTGCCTGCTGCCTCAGGAGGTCACGAGATAGCATTTGACCTGAGATGTTCGGTACCTCAGGGTCACCTGGGACAAGTGTACACAGTAAGCACTCGGTAAATGTCATTGACTGGAGGAGGTTAGAAGTAGTAGCATTTATTGGTTCGATGCACTGTACTAGTTGCTTAGGGAGTATACAATCTTGATTTGCTACCTGCCCACAAGGAGGGTACACTCTAACAAGGAAGGCAAACAAAAATATTTACATCTTGGGTGAACAAAGTCACTGAGTATCCATACACAAGAGTTCTAAGGAAGGTGTAAAAAGATTCATTAGTGCTAGAGTTGGCTGAAGGGTTGATTATGTCTTGGGGTGCTGAGAGATCACTTGACAGAGGTGAGATTTTAAGAAGACTTTTGAATGTTCTCAGCAGTATCTTTAGAGGCAATCTCTTGCCTCCTCTCAAAAGCCACTCCCTCCATATGCATTTCAGAACGCATTCCTCTGCACCTTATCAAAACTCTCACCCTCCGTTCTTCCCTCCCTTGGTCATCTTCAACTGTTCACTCTCCAATGACTTCTTCCCTAGTGCTTTCAAACACGCCCATGTCTTTCTTATCCTAAAAAAATCCTCCCTTGACCCCTCCAGTTCATTCAATCATATTTATTGAGTGCTTACTGTGTGCAGAGCATCTCAAATTCATTTTCACCTGTTTCAACTCTGCCCTCTCCCTGACCTAGCAACATTATCTCCCCATCCTTGTTGACTACCTTGCCAGTTGTTTCAGATTTTTAGCTCTCTTCTCAAATTCCCCGTGCCCCCACTTTCTCCCTCCCTCGATCCTATTGACCTGGCCACATAGTTTATTAATAAAATTGATCAGGCATGCTCTCCCTAGAGTCCCCTGCTCCTCTCCAACCCCTCCCTCCTCCTGCTCCTTTTCCAACTCTTCCATCTTTCCCAGCAGTATATCAAGAGGTATTCCTGCCTCCTCTTGAAATCTACCTTGTCCACCTGAGCCTCCAACCCCATCCCTTCAGACCTTATTATAAACCTGCCTCCTAATTTCCCTCCCTGACCACCGTCATCAACTATTCACTCTCCAATGGTTTATTCCTCATGCTTCCAAACGTACTCATGTATCCCTTATCCTAAAGAAAAAAAAAGCACCTCTGACCCCATGGCTCCCTCCACCTATCACCCCATCTATTGCCTATGATTCCTCTCCAATCTCCTTGAGAAGTTGTCTACACCCATCATCTCCAGTTCCTCTCCTCCAATTCTCTCCTTGACCCCCTTCAATCTGGATTCCACATCTTTCACTCTACAGGCACTCCTCTCTCAAAGATCACCAATGATCTCCTTCTTGCCAAATCCAGCAGCTTCTACTCCATCTTAATCTTCCTCAACCTCTCAGATTCCTTCAATGGTTCACCACCCCCTTCACCTGGAAACATTATCCAACCTCGGCTTCACTGGCACCGCCCTCTCCTGGGTCTCCTCCTTTCTCTGTGGCTCCTCCTTGTTCTCTTTTGTGTTCTCCTCTACCGTCTTCCACTTTCTAAATGTAGCAGCCCCCTCAAGGCTCAGTTCTGGCAACCCTACTGTTCTCCATCTACATCCGTCCCCTTGGAGATCTCATCCATTCCGATGGCTTCACCTACCATATCTATACGGACAATCCCCAAATCTACATCCTCAATCCTGATCTACAATCTCACATATCCTCCTTCCTTCAGCACATCTCTATTTGGTTGTCCCACCAACACCTCAAACTTAACATGTCCAAAACAGAACTCATCTTTTCACCAAAACCCTGCCCTTCCTGTGACTTTCCCATCACTGTAGACATCTTCTACTGTACATCCTCCCTGTCTCAAAAGCCCATAACCTTGGCATTATTCCTTCTCATTCAACCGATGTATTCAATCTGTCACCAAATCCTGTCTCTTCAACCTCAACATCGCTAAAATGTGCTCTTTCCTCTCCATCCAACTGCTCATCTGTTGATCCAAACACTTATCCTATCCTGTCAGCCTCCTTGCTGACCTCCCTGCCTTCCACTTCTCCCCATTCAAGTCCATACTTCCATCTGCTGACAAGATCATTTATCTAAAAAAAAAAAGTTCAGTCCATGATTTCCCACTCCTCAAGAACCCCACATCAAACATCAGCTTGAAAACACTCAATCACCATGCCCCCTCCTCTCTTACATTGCTGGTTTACTTGAACCAGCATGCTCACTTCGCTCCTCTAATGTCAACCTACTCACTACCTTGTCTGTCTCGTCACCAGCCTCTCGCCCTCCTCTTGGCTGTGGCCTGGGACGCCTTCCCTCTTCATATCCGACAGATGATCACTCATCCCACGTTCAAACCCTTAATTAAAATAACATCTCCTCAGACCTTCCCTGTCATTTTCCTCTACTCCATCTACCTTCTGTGTCCTCTTTGCAGTTGGATTTGTACCATTTATTCTCCCCACACTCAGCCTCACATCAGTTATGTACAAAATGGAAATTTATTCTGATGTCTGTTCCCCTATGTAGACTCTAAGCTCCTTGTGAGCAGGAATATGTCTACCAACTCTGTTTATATTGTACTCTCCCAAATGCTTAGTACTGTAAGTGCTCAGTATATATGATTTATTGATTTAGGTATGGCTAGAAGTTTAGCTTATGAAGAATTAAGGTTATGAACTGGGGAATGGTGGGAAAAGAAAACCAATATTAAAGTGGAGCCAGATGGGCAAGAGCCTTGTTCCAGTTTGAAACATACTGGGACTGAGTCAATGTACTTGGGGCTGGGGTGAGCTGCTCTGTGCATTCCCAGACCCTGAAGCTGTCAGGAAAGGAGGACCAACTCTAGGCTGGTCAGAGGTGATCCCAGCCAAATCAACTGCCCTCCTCTTCCCAGGCTAGCTCCAGTGGGTAGAGGTGCTCTTTCCACCCCCAAGTAAATGCTCAGCCTCATCAACATCCCCCTCTCACCATAAGCAGCTGTAGGTTCTTGTCTCTCAGCCCGGGGGTCCCTGGGGAGGAAATGAGGAAGAAGGCAAAATGGTGACACCAGATGCTCCCAGACAGACACCACACTGAGCTCTGTGTGTGTGTGTGTGTGTGTGTGTGTGTGTCCTCTCCCAGAATACGGGGGCATAAGTTAGATAACTGTGACACCTGTTTTAAATTAGCCTTCAGAAGCCTCCGACAGCTGAGAAATTATTTAACAGGGAAAGAACTGAGTGCATGAATAAATATTAATATTAAATCACTGCTTTCCTAGAATTTAAAGGGAAAAGGGAGACAACGAAAGGAAGCTTTTGAAGGGCAGTATATAGGCAGTTATGAAGGAAGGGATGTAGGAATGTAGGAGGCCTGCTTGGAAGGAGATGCTTTGAATCATCTGTCTTGGGCCCCCCAGGTCACTTTAAGCCTAGAGTCAGCTATATTTTCTCTTCCTCAGACCACACCGGAGGCACCCAAGGAAGTTGCCAATCAGAGACCCAACATGGTCCTGGCGGAGGAGGTCTTGGAAACTCATCTATTGTTGGTGCCTTCCTAGGTTTGGTCCTGCCTTGGGGATAGTTTCCTGGTGATTATCCCCATTCTAGAGATGGAAAAACTGGGGTTCCAACAGGGAAGTTGACATACATACTCCCAGTTATGGAGCAGGAGATGGGACCCAGAGTACTGACTCCTGCTGCTCTTCTGCAGTCTCTCTTGCGGAGGTGGCCCTTGAAAAGTGTCCAAGAGCAGTTGTTCTAAGGGATCAACAGGTGGCCATCTGGTTTCCAGCAAGTTTGCATGTCAGGAGGGGGTGGCTTCCTCCATCTTTGGAATGCACACACTCCTCTTTTCCCACTTCCTAGGGCCAGGCCCCAAAACTGGCCAGGATGGAAGATCTCCATGATGGATGGTTTGCATCAGTGAAAGGAGGGAGATTAAGGTGTTCTCCGGTGTCCTGGTTGTCGTTGTTTAAGGCATTGATTAAGCGCTAATATGTGCCAGGCACTGAACTATACACTGAGGTGGTTACAAACTAATCAGGCTGGACACAGCCCCTGTGCAACGTGGGGCTCAGTTTTAATCCCCGTTTTACAGATGAGGTAACTAAGGCACAGAGAGGTTAAGTGACTTGCCCAAGATCACCCAGCTGAAGAGTGGCAGAGCTGGGATTAGAACCCAGGTCCTTATGACTCCCAGGCCCGTGCTCTGGCCACTAGGCCATGCTGCTTCTGAAGGAGCAGCATCCCTTGCCTGGCACTTAGCTGAGAGCTACCCCAAAAATTCACATCCCTTGCCTGGCACTCTTCATTCCACTCAACCAACGCATGGCTCCCTCCCTCTCAATGAAGCTACAGCATCTCTGGTCAAACCTGACAGCCTCCATCCCCGTCAGGGATTTGGGTTCAGGTGGCATTTATTCAGCCCTTACTGTGTGCAGAGCACTTCTCTATGTGCTTGAGGGAACACAGTACAACGGAGTAGGTAGACACACAGGGAGATTATAGAATGGAGAGAAAGGCCGACATGAAATAAATTACAGGGAAGGGAAGTGGAGAATAAAGATATGAACGTAAGTGCTGTGGGGCAAGTGGTGGGGTGAATATTAAAATATTAAAGGACTTAAGTGACAGACTCAAGTGCATAGGTGATGCAGAAGGGAGGGCAAATAGGGAAATTAGGGCTGAGTCACCGATGGCTTCTTGGAGGAGGTGTGATTTAAGGAGGGCTAACAGTTCAAACGTGGCAGTGGTGTGGATGAGACCCCTCATGGGGTGGAGCTTTCTGAGGTCCAGAGGGCATCTAGTCAGTGTGGATATTTATTTGGGCTACGGGTCATCTAAGGGCTTTGAACAATGATAACAATAATAATGATTGTGGTATTTAATGGTTTACTCTCTGCCAAGCACCACACAAACCACTAGGACAGATGAAAGATAAGCAGGTAGGACACAGTCTTTGCCCACGTGGGAACAGACTTCCTCCAAACACACAGTCTTTGGAGGAAAAACAGGTATTGTCCCATTTTACAGAGGAGGAAACTGAGGCATAGAGAAGTGGAGTGATTTGCCCAAGGTTACACAGCAGTCAACTGATGGAGTCAGGGATTAGACCCAAGTTCTCTGATGTCCAACCTTTTCCCCCTAGGCTGTGCTGTCTCTCAGACTGTAAGCCCGTCATTGAGCAGAGCTTGTCTTTGTTGCTGAATTGTACTTTCCAAGTGCTTAGTACAGTGCTCTGCACATAGTAAGTGCTCAATAAATACTACTGAATGAATGAATTTGCTAACAGGCCTGCATCCAGAGTAGTTGGTGCTGAATTTTGTAGTGAGGGACCTGTGCCACTGAAACCCAGCCCTCATGCCACTGCCGGCCTATCTTCACCAGGGTTCCTGCTTTCAGTGTCTGTCACATCTGTGGGTCTCCTCATGGGCAGGGAACATGGCTATCCACTCTGTTACAGCGTACTCTCCCAAGAGTTTAGTACAGTGCATTGCACAGTGTAAGTGTTCAATAAATACCATTGACAGGTGGAAGCAGCTGTGCCCACTTCCCCCTCCCCACCCGGAGGGCCCTGGCTGCTAGTGATTGTCACCCTGATGTGAGTTAAGTGACTTGCTCAAGGTCACACAACAGACAAGTGGCAGAGCTGGAATTAGAACCCATGACCTTCTGACTCCCAGGCCCGTGCTCCGTCCGGTACACCGTGCTGGAAAGCCAATGGAGTTCTCATTTTCTTATGATATTAAGCGCTTACTATGTGCCGGGCACTGTACTAAGCATTGGCGTAGATACAAGATAATCAGACTGAACTCAGTGCAAGTCCCACCTGGAGATGACAGTCTTAATCCGCATTTTAAAGACATGGTGACTGAAGTGCAGAAAAGTGAAGTGACTGAACCAAAGTCACACAGCAGACAAGTGGTGAGGTTGGGATTAATAATAAAAATAACTCTGCTATTAAGCGCTTACTGTGTGCCAGGCACTGTACTAAGCGGTTGGTTGGATACAAGGAAATAGTGTTAGCCCCACATGGGGCTCATAGGGGCTCTTAATCCCCATTTTTACAGATGAGGTAGCTGGGGCAGAGAAGTGAAGTGACTTTGCCCAAGGCAGCAGAGCAGAGAAACGATGGAGCTAGGATTTGAATCCGTGACCTTCTGACTCCCAGGCCTGTGTTCTATCCACTACGCCTTGCTGCTTCCCTAACCCAGAACCTAGCTCTTTCTGATTCCCAGGCCCCTGTTTTATCCTCCAGACCACACTACTTCTTCCTCCTGACATTTGATTGTCATCATTATTTAGAGTGCCTGCCTTGGTGTCCAGGATCCTGACCTGATCTGTAGTTCCTTTTCACTCTGATGCCTCTTCCACTCACCAGTGTACAAACTGAAAATGTCTTTTGCCAGAGTCTCTACCGAGACCCAAGATCCCAACACCAACCCTGCCCTGTTTGCCAAGCCTGCTACTTTGGGATCATGTTGCACTCTTCCCGCTCCTTCAGCTCTCATATTATCTGTCCCTGAATCCTTTCAGCTTTTCTGGCACATCATTCCCAGACCCTGCTATTTTCTCTCCATCCAAACGACCAGTCATTCATCACAGTCCACCCAGATGACTTTGCCCACTAGGCTCACTGGTCTCCCGGCTTCCAACCTCTCCCCTCTTCAGCTCACCCTTCATTCGGCTGTTCGGATCATATCTCTGTAAACTTGCTCTGAACGTATCTTCACATCAGACCAAAACTCCTGACCTCTGGCTTTAAAGAAGTAGCGTGGCCTAGTGGATAAAACGGGCCTGGGAGTCAGCTGTGGTAAGTCACTTCACTTTAGGGCCTCAGTTCCCTTATTTGTAAAGTGTGTAAAATCTCTAAAATTAGCACAGTGCTCTGCACATAGTAAGCGCTCAGTAAATACTATTGAATAAAATCTGTAAATTATCTGTGTTCCCTCCTTCTCAGACAGTGAGCCCCGTATAGGACGGGGACTGGGTCCAAAGTGATTAACTTGAATCTACCCTTGAGCTTAGCACAGTTCTTGGCGAGCATTAAGCATTTAACCAATACCGCTATCATTATTAGGCACTCAAGCTTTCTCCTCTTAAGAATCAACTCTCTTCTACTACACCCCAGCTGACACTCTCCTATCCATCTTCCCAAATTCTATCTCATCCCTGTGCCTCCTTCCCCATTCCCCCGACTCAGACCACTGGCTCATGCCCTTCAAATATGCCAGTCTGTCCCTTGTCTCCAGCATCAAACCCTTCAGTAATGTAACCTCCTCCAGGAAGCTTCTCCTCATTAATTTTTCTTCTTCCCTGATCTTATCCTCCCTCTGATCATCTCCTGTAGCACTTTGTACAAATTGATTTACAAACTCTATTATTTAAGCACTTCTTCCTCTCATCTGTAAATTACTTGATGTTGGTCTCTGCTGGGTTGTAGGCTCCCCGTGGGCAGGGATTTGACTCTCTGTTTCCCTCAGGCTCCCTTGAGTGCTAAATACAGTGCTGAACCCCCACAGTAGATGCTCAATAAGTAGTATTAACTGATTGATCTATGACCCATTTTGATCTGCTGGCACTGAGGCTATTTTAGACTGTAAGTTGTTGGAAGAGGGGGAAAGACCTGTTCAACTTGCGGTGGACCATTTGCAGCATCTGATTTCTGACGGGGCTAATGGAGCCGATCACCTCTCTTTTTAATCTGGAGGAGGCAATCTGTGGCGGCTTCTTGTAATGCCATTTTAAACTGTTTTCTCCTTGTGGTTATTCACCTTTGCAGTTTGTTGGCCCGTGTGTTTTAACTAAGGATCGATTTGGTTTGATTTTTTTTTCTCTCCCTGAGGCTATTCAAGGGAAGGGCACAATTTAAGAAAATGCAAGAAATAAATAAGGTGATAGAGTAAGTTCTCCTCTAATGTGGTAGTGACGTTCTTGAGCAACCTTGTGTGGAAGAAAGTCCTCACTGTGATAGTCGGGTCTCAGCAGAAGCTGTGCGCTTATGCAGAATTGCTTCTTCAAATGTTTCCTCATGTTTTATCCAGAGACAGTGTTTCCCAAGGAATGGTCCTTGATTCCCTAATAATCCATCAGCGAAATTTGTTGAGATTTTATTGTGTTCAGAGCACTGCCCTTAATGCTTGGGAAAGTTTAATATAACAGAGTTGGTAGATATGTTCCCGGCCTCCATTTCTTTTCATAATATTTTTTTAAACCTCTATTATGTGCCAGTCACTCTAAGCGCTGGGGAAGATAGAAGATCAGGTTGGATACAGTCCATGTCCCACATAGGACTCACAGCTTTCATCCCCATTGTCCAGATGAGATAACCGAGGCACAGAGAAGTTAAGTTACTTGTCCAAGGTCACACAGTGGACATGTGGCAGAGCCAGGATTAAAACCCAGGTACTCTGACTTCCAGTCCCGCCTTCTTGCCAGGAGGCCATTGTCTTCACCAAGGAGCCTATATTCTAGAGGGGTAGACAGATATCAATATAAATTTAAAAAATTAACTTACAGATATGTACATAAGTACTATGGGACTGAGGGAGGGGGTGAATGAAGAATACAAATCCAAGTGCAAGAGTGATGTAGAAGGGAATGGGAGAAGAGATCATGACAGCTAAGCATTTCTACTCGAAAGGTATAGTGAAAACAACTGTTACAGGAGAGCGGCCTGTTTTGGTGGAGTGGTTGGAGAGTTGGGGCACATGGCAGTGTGTCCCTTTTTTTAATGGCATTTATTAAGCACTTAGCATGGCTCAAGCCCTGTTCTAAGAGCCGGGGTAGAAAAGAGTTAATCAGGTTGGACACAGTGCCTGTCCCACATGGGCCTCATGGTCTAAATTGGAGGGAGGAGGATTTAATCCCCATTTTCAGATGAGATAGCTGAGGCACAGAGTAGTTAACTGACTTTGCTAAGGTCACACAGCAAGCAATTGGCAGAGGTGGGATTAGAGCCCAGGTCCTTTGACTCCCAGGCCTGTGCTTGTGTATGGAAAGGTCTTGTGAGTTAGCAGGTGCTTGTGGGTCCATGAATGTTTACACTATGGAGAGGGAGGCAGTTTGGCTTAGTAGAAAAAGGTCAAGATGGGGAGGCAAGAAACCTGAATTTGCTTAATAGATGCTATAATTATTTTGCAAATATTTTTTGTTTTCATGTTTGTCTCCCCCATTAGCTTATAGGCTCCTTGTGGTCAGGGAATGTGTCACTTGGTTATTCTGTACCCACCAAATCATCTAATGCGTTGCGTTGTACTAAGTGGGTGCTCAGTATACTCTTCTATTAACGCTTTTGTTAATAGAATGTTACTAGTTCTCGTCTTTTGTTTGTTGTGAATTCCCAGAAGGTTTTGAGACTCAAACTCTCCCATCCGGATGCAAAGTGAGAGGAACTTGGATGGTCTTCCTTGAGGTTATTTGGAAAGAGGAAAACCCTGGCTCTCTGCCTTAACTGATTCAGTAGTAATGGGTTCGGACCACCAACCCTCCCTCCAATCCCCACTCCAACCCAAGAGGTGCCTAAGGCCACATCAATCTCCACCTGAACCCAAGGTGTTTGACAGTGATGAAGGCTATCAGGCTTGTCCAGGGTTGCTGCAGGTCCAAAATATAGCACCAGCAGACACCTTGGTGCTCACCTCCTGGCCAGCCCAGCTCTTCTGAGGAAAGGTCTCTTCAATTAACCAATCGGTGGTACTTACTGAGCATGTACCGGGTGCAGAACACACTACTAAGCACTTGGGGAAGTAGAATATTCTTGGTAGACATCATCCCGGCTCTCCAGGAGTCTATAATCCAGTGGTCAGGTATTAAATTCCAGATGTAGTCCACTAATATGTATATATCTGCTGTGGGGATGAGATGACTCTCAGAGCAATTAGGGGATATGGACTCAAGTGCATAGATGAGGAAGAAGGGACGGAGAATAGGGCAAGGAACAAGAGATTAGCCAGGGAAGGCTTTCTGGAGAAGACAATCATTGGGAGCGGGAAAGATATCTACCAACTCTATTTCATTGTACTCTCCCAAGTTCTTACAATAGGGCTCTGTACACAATTGGCACTCAATAAATACAATGGATGAAAAGATTTTAGTAGTGCTTTGAAGTTAAAGTCAGTGGTGGTCTGTCAGATATGGAGTGGGGAGGAATTCCAGGTAGGAGGGAAGGTGTGAGCAAGAGATCGACTGCCAGAGATATGAGATCAAGTCTGTTCATCATAGCTTTCCTCTCTGGGAGGAAAGTTTCCAACCCAACAGAGCTTCCCCAAACTCAGCCGTCTCTTCACACCACAAGGAAGCTTTTCCGAAGCTTTCTTTTTTCACTTGGCTTCTGGTTCCCAGTCTCCTGACCCTCCTAGCTGCTGGGTCAGGCAATCCTGTTCTTTCTGAGGTCTGTTCTGTCTTCAAATATTTGGAAAAGGTTGCCACGTGCCCAATCCCGACGACGGCTAAGCCAAAATACACAGATTTAGCTCGTTTAATCTCCCCTCATAAATGAATCTCTCTGAACCCTTAATCATTTTGACTGAGCAAGAGTCAAACAAGGAAAAGCATCAACAGGATCTATGCAGAACCATGCAATGCATGGCCGGATTCTCTCGTTCCAAAAAGAAGCCCAGCCTAGCCATCAGTCAAACTCCTCACCTGACCCAGAGCACTGTGGGGTTTAGAGGGTCTGTTCCTCTGCCTCACAGTTGAATTGCCCCTTACCCCTGACAGACACATGGGCACCTAGCCTAAAATAACTCTTAAAATCCTAGACCCCTAGACAAGCAGTGTGGTTAGAGCACTGGCCTGGGAATCAGAGGACCTGGGTTCTAAGCCCTGCTCTGCCACTTGTCTGCTCTGTTACCTTGGGCGAGTCACTACACTCCTCTCTGCCTCAGTTCCCTCATCTGTAAAATGGGGATTAAGACTGTGAGTCCCATGTGGTTTGTGGCCAATTTAACTTGTATCTACTCCAGTACTTAGTAAAATGCCTGGAACGGAGTAAGAGCTTAACAAATACCGCAAAAACAAAACCTGCGAATGAATCCAACAGAGGACTTCAGAACAGGGATGAGGGAGAAGAGTTTATAAACAAATACATGGACTTAGAAACTCTCTGAACCAGGAGACCCTGGTTTCTTAGGAAATAATGAATCCGGTCAGTGAAGCCAATGACAGTGATCTCACAACCAGTGCTGGTGTCCGTTTTGGCATACGATAAGCCCTTAGCAACTACAATTATTATTATCACTATCCTGGAGATTGGGGGCATAATGTTAGCATCATTTTTAAGGTGGTGAGGGGGCTTCATCTCCTGACCTTATGCATCCCATCATCATCATTATCCCTGGTATTTATTGAGCATAGGCTGTGTGCAGAGCACTATACTAAGCTCTTGGGAGAGTACAATATGACAGAGTTGGTAGACCTGTTCCCCTCCCAGCAAGTTTACAGTCTCAAGTGGTGCTCTGAAGACTTTAGGTCTATTCTAGATTTTAGCTCCTTACCCTCGTGACAGATGTAGTACTAAGGTACTGTGGAATCTACTGTAGGAGCCTCCATTCCACTTGGATTGTCAAGGTCCCAAATTTCAGGATAAAGATAAAAAGGCAGAGGAAGTTTAGAAATCTTCCTCATCTTTGAGGGAGTTAGCAGGCAAGAGGTGGAGGAATTGCACTTCAAGGGGACATTTAAGAATAAGCTCAGACCCATTGGCTTGGAGAGAGAGATCATAGACTAGATGACATCTACAGTGCGCCTCAGTTCAAGAATTGCATGGTCCTGTAGGAAGCCAAGCTGTCCACGATAATGATCTCTGACACCAGAGGTGCTTAACCAATTATCATCTAGGATGGTTTCCTTTTAAAACTAATAATAATATTTAAGCATATACCTTCTGCAAAGCATTGTCCTAAATGCTGGGATAAAGTATATGCAGAGCCATGATCCCTGTCCCACATGAGATTCAGTCTGATGCATCATGGCCTAGTAGAAAGATGGGCTTAAATCCCATCTCTGCCAATTATTTGCAGTATGATCTTGGGCAAGTCATTTCATTTAGAAGCAGCATGGCATAGTGGATAGAGCATGGACCTGGGAGCCAGAAGGTCATGGGTTTTAATTCCAGCTCTGCCACTTGTCTGCTGTGTGATCTTGGGCAAGTCACTTCTCTCCTCTATGTAAAATGGAGTTTGAGACTGTGAACCCCACACGGGCCAGGGACTGCATTCAACCCGATTGGCTCTTAGGACAGTGTCTGGCACGTAGTAAGTGCTTAATAAATGCCACAATGATTATTATTATTCTCTGGGCCTCAGTTTCCTTATGTGTAAAACAGAGGTTAAATCCTACTCCCTTCTACTTGTCCTGTGGACTTCATGTGGAATAGGGACTGTGTCCAACCTGATTATCTTGCATCTACCCCAGTGTTTAGTACAGTGTTTTTAAGGCACAGTGTACCTTAAACACACACACACACACATACACACACACACACACACACACATTGAACCACTCTGATCAACCCACCGTGAAATATGCAGCATGATTAGATCTTCACTGTGAAATAGTACCTCTTGATTAGATCGCATGCCATGAACAACATCCCTACATTTAGATCTTCACCATGGAAATAGAGCTTTCTGGTTAGCTAACGCCTGTGAAATATGACCCTTAAATAGTTCACGGCTCTGAAATCTAATCCTTGATTAGATCGCTGTAGGGACGTCTGAATTACAAACTGGAGTTGAGACTTTGACCGTTTCCATGAAAAATAATGCATGGTGTATGTATTTACATTTAGATCATTTGAAGGCCAGGACAATTAATGAGGAACGGAGACCCCTTGAGGTCCGTCTTGGCCTGTGGTATGGGCTGTTTCTTCTGCGGCTAGGGTGGGAGGGGGGGAGGTTCAGTTGTCACAGAGTTTTCCTTGAATGTGAAAGTTGAATTGCCTCCAGAGATCTCTACCGAACCAAATGGTAATCTGAGCCCGCGACTCTCTGTCTTAAGGTCATCCTGGGCTGCCTCTTCCACAGAGTGTGGACAGGGCCGAGGATACCAGGACAACAGAATCAATTAGTAAGTCATTCGTATTTACTGAGCACTGTACTAAGCACTTGGGAGAGTACAATATAACAATGAACAGACCTGCCCAAGGAGCTTACAGTCTACAGGACAGACAGACATTAATGAATTACAGATAGGTATATAAGTGTTGTGGGGGAAAGGGGTGATGAATAAGGGGAGCAAGTGAGGGGGATGAAGAAGGGAGTGAGAGGAAAGGAGAAAAAGGGTTAGTCTGGGAAGGCCTCTTGGAGGAGATGTCAGTCACTTGTATTTGACTACTCACTCTACTAAGCGCTTGGGAGAGTACAATATGATCATGTGGCTCCAAGAGTCAGAGGTGATGGGTTCGAATCCCGGCTCGGCCACTTGTCAGCTGTGTGACTGTGGGCAAGTCACTTCACTTCTCTGGGCCTCAGTTCCCTCATCTGTAAAATGGGGATTAAGACTGTGAGCCCCACGTGGGACAACCTGATTCCCCTGTGTCTACCCCAGCGCTTAGAACAGTGCTCTGCACATAGTAAGCGCTTAACAAATACCGACATTATTATTATGTACACATTTTCTGCCCACAGCAAGCTTACAGTTTTGAGGGAGTGCCTTACAGACCAGCAAAGGTAGAGAAGATCTAGCTAACCAGGCCTTCGCCTATCACTCCAAATCTAGTTAAACATCTCAGCAGACAGCTAGGTGCATTACCCAAAATGTTTCAGCCAACCCACGCAGGAAACCCGCTGCAATTATGTGGGAGGTGCCACGGGTTGGCCTGTGTTCGGGTGGGTGAACCAAAGGTCTTCTGTGCCAGAGCCTTGATGGTGGGGTAAGGGATGGCGATCCTCTGGGTTGTCTGAAGGGGGGAGGGATAGAACGGCCACCATTAACCTTTTTAGCAGTGTTGTGTAGTGGATGGAGCACGGGTCTGGGAGTCAGACGGTCATGGGTTCTAATCCCGACTCCACCACTTGTCTGCTGTGACCTCGGTCAAGTCACTGCACTTCTCTGTGCTTGTTACCTCATCTGTAGAATGTGAATTGAGGCTGTGAGCTCCTCACGGGACAGGGACTGTGTCCAACTTGATTTGTTTGTATCCACCCCAGCATTTAGCATAGCCTTAGTAAGTGCTTACTAAATACCATCATTATTATTGTCATTATTATTATCGTTGCTGTTATTAACAAGGTGCTGAAAGAATGAAGGGGGCTGCTCGGGGCTGGGTTGTGGTTCCCTCAGCCTATACTGACACTGCCATTTGTCAGCAAACCAGCGGCCGGTCCGAGCCGCTCCCGGGCCAGCAGCCCCGGCTCGTAAACAGAGCTGAGAGGAGTCTGCAGCCTTGCCGGTGGAATTGGATTTCACTGCAGGGGAGGTTCACATTTGCAGGCTGCTTGACTCGGGGAGAGACTGAGACTGGGCAAGGAGGACCTTGCCAGGCCTAGCCACTTGCCCCCTCTTCTCGGGTAGCCCCGAGTCTGCAGGAAAGAGAGGGCCCTTGCGGTTAGGAAAAGCGGACTAACTTAAACCAGGAATCTGTGCCCTACAGACGTGACCTTGTGGGGCTTTGAAGGCCACTCTCATTTAGGTCACCCGGGCAGGAGAAAAACAGTTTGTTTCCGAACAGAGGAGAGCCCCATTTCAGCTGCCCCATGTTGGCTTGAATGCCAGTTTGGCCTTGTGGGGGTGGGGGTTAGGGGAGGGGTTTGCCATGGACTGCCAGACTTGCAGTTGTCTCCTTTTAGAGCTGAAATCCCAGCAGCCCCCAGAGTCAGCAAGACCTAGAGCTCCAGCCTGGGAGTCAGAAGGACCTAAATTCTAATCTGGACTCTGTCACGTGTTTCCTTTGTGATCTTGGGTGAGTCACTTTAGCACCTCTTGCTTCAGTTACCTCGTCTGTAAAATGGGGATTGAGATTGTCGGCACCATGTGGGGCAGGGAATCTGTCTGACATAATTTGTTGGCCTGGAACATACTAAGTGCTTAACGAATACCATATGGCCTAGTTGATAGAGTAAGGGCTTGGGAGTCAGAAGGTCATGGGTTCTAATTTCTGCTCTGCCACATGTCCGCTGTGTGACCTTGGGCAAGTCACTTCATTTCTCTGTGCCTCTGTTACTTCAGCTGTAAAATGGGGATTGAGACTGGGAGCCCCACACAGCGCAGGGACTATGTCTGACTCGATTTGCTTGAATCCACCCCAGCGTTTAGTACAGTTCCTGGCACACAATGAGTGCTTAACAGATATCATCATCATCATTATTATAATTATTATCATTGACTTTCCCTGTGGGGGCCCAAAGTTCTTGCACTGAGCCAGCCTATCCTGTCTCCGTCCACGCATTCTCTATGCCAGAGGAAACCTCGTTCTCTATCTCCTCCCTCAACATCTCCGACCCTGCCTTGAGCCAGACTTGGGAATCTCTCTGCCTGAGCCCTGGGAGGCCTTGTTTGTCCTAGATTGTGGGTCAGTGATGGGGCCCATTTCCAGAAGTCCCTCGCCTCCGGCCAGACCTGGAAGCAAGGGAAGGAAAGGAAATGAGAGTATTCATTCATTCAGTGCGATCATATTCACTGAAAGTTTACAATGTGCAGAGCACTGTAAGTGCTTAGGAGAGTGCAATATAACAGTAAACAAACACATTCCCTGCCTGTAGAGGAGCTTAGATTCTAGTGGGGGGTGAGGGAGCAGGTATTAATATAAATAAGTTACAGATATGTGCATAAGAGATGTGGGGCTGGGGGCGGGAGTGGGGATATATAAAGGGAGCCAGATGTATAAAGGGAGCGTTAGGGTGACACAGAAGAGAGTGAGAGAAGAGAAAAGGAGGGGTTAGTCAGGGAAGGCCTCTTGGAGGAGATATGAGTTCAGTAAGGCTTTGAAGGGGGAGAAAGTAATTGTCTTTCAGAGTATTCGGTGTGGCCACAGGCAGATGGTATCTTGGGAAAATGACAGCAGGCAGCTGGGAGGAGAGGTGTAAGGAAAGGAAATCCTGAGAAGGAGGAAGGAGGGGGAAAAAAAAGAATACATATGTGTATGAGAGTGTGGAGGGGATGGCTGAAGGAAGAAGTCAGTTGGGAAAGAGAGCAGGCAGCAGAGTCCCTTGCTGATCTCTTGGTCAGCAGCATTAAACTGGCCTGATCTGGGATTTGGGAGCTTGAAATCGCGGCCATCTTCAAGTGGGCCCTCTCTCTGTGGCTTGCTTGGTTCCAGCTCCCAAGCACACTATGGGTTGAGGGGGAGAAACGGCTGGGACCCGGCCAAGGGTGAGGATGAGGGATCCAGGAGGAAGGGAGAGAGTGGAGGGCAGGCCCTGACTCTCCTTCCAAAGGACGCATAACCATTTCCGTCTCAAAAGTGAGGAGCAGATGGGGTGGGCGCTGGTCCGGTGCACTAATCCCTCCCGCTGTGTTACTCTGTATCTTCATCCCCTCCTGCTCCCACTTCAGGGGGCCGCACCATCCGGGTGGAGGAGGGGGGAAGAGAGTTGAGAAAACCGAGACTCGCCCCATCTGGGGGAAGGTAGCGGGAGGAGGCTTCTCGGGGAGAACACTTCTCTCCCCGAACAAGGATGCCCCAGGAGCAAGGCTGAGGCAGTTGCTATGGTGATGGAGTTGGATGGTCCCCAGGACGGAGAGGAAAGTCTGGATGTGAAAGGAAACAATGAAATATTGAACCTAAATAACTGAGCAGTAGCAGGAAATGCTCTCTCCAGCTCCAAGAAGTGAGGGTCAGGGGTCGCCTGGGGCCGGGGAGGGGGAGATATAAGGAGGAATTGCAGGTAATTTCAACTGTGAAGAGGTGGAGGCGCAAGGGTTTTTTTCTCACATGTTCTAGGCCTTGGGACTCTGCCAGTGGGGGAAGTTGATGGCTGAATCCTGCCCCATGCTCTGCTGCATCAGTGTCACCATACCACCCTGTGCTTGGCAAATTTCTGTCTACTTTCTCCTGCCTTCTATTCTCTGCCCATTCAAAGATCTCATTCAATGATGCCCTCAGTTAACAGACCCCCACACACACCCCAGAAGCCCCCTAGGTTCCAAGCACGGGGTTAGACCCTTGAGGAATTAATTGTATTTAATGAACACTTTTGTGCGCAGAGCGCTTGTACTAAGTGCTTGGATGAGTACAGTATAGAAGAGTTGGTAAACATGTTCCCTGCCCACAGCAAGTTTACAGTCTAGAGGGGAGACAGACATTACTATAAATAAATTGCCGATGTCTACAGAAGTGCTGTGGGGCCTCAGTCAATAAGGAGAGCAAATCAAAGTGATGCAGAAGGGAGTGGGAGAAAAGGAAATGACAGCACAGTTAGGAAAGGCCTCTTGGAGGAAATGTGCATTCAATTGGGCTTTGAAGGGTTAGGGTTAGGGTTAATTATCTGTCAGATAAGAAGAGGGAGGGCATTCTAGACTAGAGGCAGGATGTGGGCAAAAAGTCAGCCATGAGGTAGATAAGATTGAGGAACAGATGAAAGGCACAAATAATAATAGTATTGATTTGTTAAGCACTTACTATGTACCAAGCACTGTTCTAAGCACTGAGGTAGATACAAGGTAATCAGTTCCACGTGGGGCTCACAGCCTTAATCCCCATTTTACAGATGAGGTAACCGAGGTACAGAGAAGTTAAATGACTTGCCCAAAGTCACACAGCTGACAGGTGGCAGAGCTGGGATTAGAACCCATGACCTCTGACTCCCAAGCTCTTACTCTTTCACTAAGCGATGCAGCTGATGAATGTGTGAAAGCCACACAGCACAATGGAGGCAGAAACTCAAATCCAAACCTCCTTGTCTCCCCTCCGCCCCATTTAATCAGTCTACAGACTGTGCCATTTGGGTACAGACCTCTGTTCTGAGCCCTGAGGGGTGCTGATAGAGAGCACACTGAACCAGGTCCTACCCTTATCCACTCACAGTTAAATGGGGAGGACAAGAGACACAAAAAAAAAAACCAGTATGGGCTAGAGAAAATAGTGGGAGTCTCAATTAGGGTTCCAGGTTTCTCCTTTCGTTTCTTTCTGGTATGTGTTAAGCGCTTACTATGTGTCAAACACTATTCTGAACTCCGGAGTAGGTACATATTAATTAGGTCAGACACAGCTCCTGTCCTGCATGGGGCTCACAGTCTAATTAGGAGGGCCAACAGGTATTTGATCCCCATTTTGCCATTGAGGAAACTGAGGCCCAGATAAATTAAGAGTCTTGCCCGAGGTCACAACCCAAGCAATTGGCAGAGTCAGGATTAGAAGCCAGGTCTTCTGACTCCTGGGCCTGTGCTCTTTCCACTAAGATATTCTGCCTATGCACTAGCCTGCTGCAGACTGTTGGGTCACTCAATTAACCTCTCTGGACCTCTGTTTCCACACATGTAAACATGTAAAATGGGGACAATATATTACCTCTTCTGGTCTCTCATACTGTCAGTCCCATGTGGGCCGGGGACCTTGCAGATATGATTATCTCGCATCTGCCCCGTTATCTTAGCATAGCGGTTGGCATAAGGGTAGGGCTTATTCAACACCATTATAATAAACATTAAGCGCAAGCATCAAAAGCTTAACAGCATATAAAACTGCACTAGAGAAACCTATGAATATAAGCTTTCCAGAGGTAAAGTATAAACAATTAGCGGAGTGATTGGAGTGGCTGAATCTGGGGGAATTTAATTGGGCTGGGTCCCGGTGCCCAGTGACCCACTCCTGGGGAGAATCATCCACCAGCATCCGGAAAAGACAATGGCCGAGATGGAAGAATCTCGAGGGAAGGAGCTCATTCGCTCCCTTTATTCACCCCCAGCCTAGCCCTCTAGCACTTTAGGTACTTATCTGAAATTCATTTATTTATATTAAGGTATGTCTCCCCCTCCAGACTGTAAGATCATTATGGGCAGGGAATGTGATTGTTGTGTGGTGCCCTTCCAAGTGCTAAGTAAAGTGCTCTGCACACAAGTGCTCGATAAATACAATCAATTTATTAATTGAGCATGGTCTTTTGTTAAGAACACAGGCCTAGGAGTCAGAGGGCCTGGGTTCTAGTCCCAAGTGCAAGACCTCGGACAAGTCATTTATCTTCTCTGTGCCTCAGTTTTCTCATCTGCAGAATGGGGATTCAATACAGTTCTCTTTCCACATTAGATTATTTGTCCCATATGGAGCAGGGACTGTGTCCAATCTAATTACTTTGCATCTTCTCCATTGCTCAGTATAGTGCTTGGCATCTTCCCCTTTGCTCAGCACGGTGCTTGGCACACAGTAAGCACTTAACAAATATTATTATTATTATTATTATTGAAGAAAGCCATGAAGAGTGTAGCTGGGCAAGTGGGTGGCAGGAGGGTCGTTCCATCGGTGGCTCCCTCTGGGGAATAAAGCCACAGAACCCAAAATCCTGCTACTTCCTGATGGGAGGTTGCAGGAAGTCACACATGAGGCTGGATAGGGGCGGAGTGGGGGGGAATAGTCAGTCAATCATATTTATTGAGTGCTAACTGTGCACAGAGCCCTGTAGTAAGCACTTGAGACAGTACAAGAGAAGAATAAACAGATACATTCCCTGCCCATAACGATCTTACAGTCTAGAGGAGTTAGATACTCCCAGGTCATCAGCTCCTCCCTCCTTCTTCCTCTTCTGAGCTCACTGCTTCTGGAGAAGTGCCTGGAGCTTCGGTATGGGGAAGGAATAATGAGATCAGGAAGCCATAAGGGCACAAGGACCAAGTGAGATTCAGTGTTGGGAGTGTCTCTCTCAGCGGAGGGCCCGACTACATAGTCACCAGAAGCCACGTGGCTGGGAGCCCTCACCCAGTGGACAGGACAAAGCATGGTAGTCATGCAGATCTAGGTCATGAGAACGGGTTTCAGAGGCCTCCATCTGGCTTTGTTTTCCTCCCGTTGATTTGACGTTTTCCTCATTCCCTGCATCTCACCGCTTTTTGAGCGGCTTCCCCTCTGAACCAGACAAATGTTTTCAGTTCCTCGCTGTGCCTCTCTGCCCCTCTGCTCCCTTCCTCCGGAGTAGACTGTCTTTGCACCGGGGCATCTGTTCAGAGCAGAGTACGGCCCCGGCTTCCATCCCGGAAGACACGGGGTGGGAGGAGATGCAGCCCCTGAGCCCTGGCTGGGGGCAGCCCTCTGTTTTCTGGAAACTGGGGTGGCCATCATATTTTGCATCTCCCTCTCCCTACCCCCAACGCCTGAGGCCGTGCCGCTTAAAGCCGAGTGCGATCCGATCAGGTGAGTAAGGATCTGTTTCAGGCTCTGGATCGACTCCTTCGAAAGCAAAGCAGCATAGCTTCTGCAATAGAGCAGAGGCCTGGGAGTCAGAGGACCTGGATTCTAATTCTGGCTCTGCCACCTGTCTGCAGTGTGACCTTGGGCAAGTCACTTAACTTTTTTGTGCCTCAGTTACCTCATCTATAAAGTGAAGATTAAATCTTCCTCCCTCTAGCGTCAACTGAGAGCCTTATGTGGGAAAGGGACTGTGTCCAACCAGAAAAACTTCTATCTACCCCAGAGCTTAAAACAGTGCTTACAAAATACCATAAAAAAAAAATATAATATAAAAACTCACTGAGAAGACACACTTTGTAGCTTTCCGCCTGGCAGCAGAGGTCCTGGATACAATTAGTCATCCAGGCCTGGTGTCCCTTACTCCCTCCTCCCCAATACAGTGAGCACTCAATAAATGCTGCTGCTAGTACTCCTGCTCTCATTTCATAGAGGCCTAATAATAATAATGATAATTGTGGTATTTGCTAAATGCTACCAGGGCAGATACAAGATAATCAGGGCAGACACAATCCCTGTTCCACATGAGGCTTGCAGTCTGAGTGGGAAGGAAACCAAGTACCCAGTGCCTATTTTGCAGATGAGGAAAGGGAAGCACAGAAAAATTATGTAACTTGCTCAAGTTTACACAACAGGCAAGTGGCAGAACAGAGATTAGAACCCAGGCCCTCTGATTCCTAAGCCAGTAGGCCATGCTCCTCCTCGAGGCCTCTGATCTTGAGATCTTCTTTGCTTTTCCCAACTCATCCTGCCCCATTTGGACTCCCTACTCTGTCTTTCCAGATGCACAAATTCACCTGCTCAACATTTGCCCCCTCTACCTAACTCCACCCTCTTGCACCCTCTGTGTTCCTGCTCTTCTGACCTCTTGAATTCATCTCCATCTTTCCCTCCACCAATCTTGCATTGCTAATCTCCTGCCCTGGCTCATCTCCACAGCTCTCTTCCTCCATGTCTGCACTTGGGTCACGAAGCACCTTTGGCCGAAATCCAGTTACCGGGTTGATTCGACGACCTTCGATTCATCCTCACCTCCTGTAACTTGACCCTCTCTTCTGGCCAGCAGCATCACTTTTTCTTCCTTGATCAGTCCTCAGTCCCACCACCCTCAGCAACTATTCCAGACCCTTACCCCTTCTGAAATTTCCAGTGCCTCTGTCTTCTCTCATCTACCCCCTGAGAGCCATATCAACTATTTTGTTGACAAAATGGAAGCGTTCAGGCATGAGCTTTTCGGAGTCTTTTCCTCCTCATCTCCCCAGCTCTATCGCAACCCTATGTCCACACTTTTCTAATCAGTCAATCAGTGGTAGTTATTAAATGCTTACTGAGTGGAAATCAATGTATTAAGCTCTTGGGAGCTTACAGTTTAGGGGCGCTTCATCCTTATCAATAGTCTCTCTAGAAGAGATTTCCTTTTTCATTCAGTAATATAAATTTTCCACCTTTACCTCTGCCCTCATCTTTGACACTTTCAATAAACCCATGCACCTAATTTTCTTCTCTTGTTGTTCTGCCCTCTTCTTTCTATAGAACCCCCACTCTATAAGGTCATCAAACAACTTCCTACTTCCCAAATTTAAGAGACTCTACTCTGTCTTAAGCCTCCCTTGATTGGTTTCTACCACTCCCTTGTCCAGGAAACACTGTCTAATCTCGGTTTTACTGACACACTTATCTCCTATTTCTCTTCAGGCTTCTCTGGTTGATTCTTCTCAGTCTCTTTTGCCGTCTCTTTCCCTTCCTCCCAACCGCCGCTAAGTATATGTGGCCCTGAAGAAACTGTTCTGGGCTCTCTTTTTATAGTATTTAAGCACTTACTATGTGTCAGGCACTGAACTAAGCACTGGGATAGATACAAGTTAATCAGGTTGGACACAGGCCCTGTCCCACATAGGATTGACAGTCGTAATCCCCATTTTACAGAAAAGGTAAGTGAGGCACAGAGAAGTGAAGTGACTGGCCCAGGATCACACAGCCGACAAGTGCCGGAGTCCAGATTAGAACCCAGCTCCTTCCGACTTGCAGGAATGCTTTTGATCCCAAGGTCAGGCTGCTTCTCTTTTCTTCTCACTTTTCATTCTCTCGGGAAGCTTGTACACTCCCATGACTACAAATACCACCTCTCTGCAGCAACTCCCATACCTATCACATTAGCTAGCCCCAACTGTGCAATCTCTTCTCCACAATCTTGCATTCCATCTCACCTCCAGGATATCTCTACATTAATGTCTCTCTGGCACCTAAAGTTCAAGATTCCAAAATGGAACATTTCCTCTTCCCTCCTCCAATTCTATTCTCTTCCACCTTAACCAATCAATCATTGGTGTTTACTGGGAACTTATGTGCAGAGCACTGTACTAAGTGCTTGGAATTACAATGCAAAGAGAATTGTCACTTTCCCTGCCCTTAAGCAATTTGCCACCTAGAGATAACATTCCCATCATTGTGGACAACACCACCAGTCTCCCCCATCTCTGAAACCTGTAACCTTGGCATTATTCTTAACTCTCCTCCTTCACCCTCCATACTCATCAGCATCCTGTCAATTTGACCTCCCCGGACATTTACAGGGTCATCTCCTTTCTCTTCATCCAAAATTTCCACCCCACTGGTCCAGGAACATATCTTGTCCCACCTAGTCTACTGCATCTGTCTCCTCGCTGATGTTCCTGGCTCCAGTCTCTCTCCCTCCAGTTTCTACTGCATTCTGCTGCCCAGTTCGTTTTCTTAAAACTTTGCTCTGCACATTGGTTGCCCATTCCCGTCCGTGTCGAGAAGAAACTCTTGACCGCTGGCTTTAAGGCATGGCATCGGCTCCCTCTCTTTTAAAAATGCACTTTCACCTCCCACTTCATGCTAGAGCTCAGCTCTGAGTCCTCTCGAACTATTCACTGTGCCTTATTCGTATCTCTACTACTGCCTACCTATTCCTCACGTTCCCCCCCCACCCCTGAAACTCTCTCTTCCTTCAAATTTGACCAACCCTGCCTCTCTCCATTTTCAAAGCCATTCTGAAATCACACAATAAGAATGATGATAATATGTAAGCACTTACTATTGCCAAGAACTGTACTAAACTAGATGTAGATGAGTTCCACATGGGGCTCGCAGTCTAAGTGGGAGAAGGAAAAGGGATTGAATCTTCATTTTACAGATGAAAAAGCAGGCACAGAAAAGTGGAGTGACTTGTCCAAGGTCACACAGCAGGCAAATGGCAGAGCCAGCATTAGAGCCCATGTCTCCAGGCTCCTAGTTTCATGCTCTTTCCACTACTCCATTTCATTTCATTTCATTGGCACATTTCCTCCAAAAGGACTTCTCTGATTATCTAATCTCCTTGCCTTATATCACCTCCTCTATTATGTGTTTAACACTTTTGCATCCCCTACTTACTTTAGTGTTCACAGCTTCCCATAGAACTTTTGTACATTTTATGCCCCCTATTGTTTAAGGAATAATTCATTTATAATAATTCACTTAGCAATAATTCATCTGTTTCCTCTTCCTCCCACCTGTAATTTATTTTAGTGTCTCTCTTTCCCCACCCTTGCTAGATTGTCAGATCCTTAAGGGCAAGGATGTTTTCTATTAGCTCTGTCATACTCTTCCAAGTGCTTGTACAGTGCTCTGTATACAGTGGCCTCTTTGTAAATACCACTGATCAATTGATTGATGGGGAAACTATTCTAAAATCCACAATAGGGGAGCAAGGAGGTAGAAAATCTAAAAGGGGCCATGGACCAGGAAAAGTCCCTTTCCTTTCCCTTTTCTCTTCCTCAATGTATATATTTTTCTAATCACTCTAGCTGCTGATACATATCTGGCTTTGCAAGAGAGCAAAAGAGACTTTGTGTCAAACATTGAAAAATGACTCTTCAAGCAGCCGCTCTCCCTCCTGAAAAGAGGTGACATGCTCCAAGCATACAAATCACTCAGCACTCCAGCATCTCAGCTCAGGAAAGTAGTGTGTGTTTGGATTGTTAAAAATTTTCCAAGGTCACCGGCAGGCAACCCCGCAGGATGGTAGAGCAGCCCAGAGCAGGGAACTGGCCATTCTGACGGAGACAGAGAGGGAGCCCCCATCAGGGAATAAATGACCCAAACTATAGAAATTCAGCGCTTCTGGATTTGGTTGATTTTTATTTTTGCCTTTTGGTCAGCCAGAGGGAACAAGCTGTGGAACGAGGGGAGATGGAAGTATTGATTGAGAGACCTCAGGTTGCTCAAATTCTCTAGGCCTCGGTTTCCCCATCTAGAAAATGCAGGTGACCTTGCCACCCCTTATTTCACAAGGGCACTTGGGTGAACTGCAGGGTGAAGCAGATTCCACTCCTCAGAATACTGGTCCAAAATATTAGGATCGATTGTTCTAGACCATCGCATTCCAAGGCCAAGAGCAGAGGTCAAGGCCTCCCGGGATCTTGAATTTTTGAGTTTAGGTACCTCTGTTTTTCGCCTGGCACAGAGATTTCTGAATGTGAAGCAGGTGAGGCAGTAGGAAGGAGGTTGGAAGACCTGAATCGGAGAAAAAAATCGCCCCTCTTCTGCCTTGGTGTTGCACCGAGGTGATTCCCAACAGAAGTAAAAGATGGGGAATTACGAGGAGTGGGAGGAGCCCCAGCAGACTCAAAATCCTGCTCCCTCCCATTATATGGCACCCAGGGCCCAGGATGGTTGAGTCCCAGCCTGTGTTGGGTAAAGATTGATGTCTGTGAATATCAGGCAAACAGCAGTCTCCCAGTGGCAGAATCATTCATGTCGATCTGGGCTGGAAACGAGCAGAACCTAAATTACATTTCCTTGAAGGGAAACATCCTATCGTATCATCATCATTATTATTGTTGTTATAGAGAGGCAGGAGGGAAATGGAAACCCATTCCTCCCCCCACATTATCTCTCACCTCTTGGCAATCAAGTCTCTGCCGTGTTCTTTATTTTACCAACTCCATCGCATGTTCCACAACTGTAATCTTGACTCAGAACACGTCTTAACAAATAGACAAAGTTTGATGGGGCTGGTCAGTTCGCTTTGGCTTTTCCTGCCTCTGCGTTCGATCGGATAAGAGGATCTGGTGGGTTTAGCTCTTTCCTCCTCAGGTCGCTTGATCCCTTTAGAAATGTGAATCCTACTCTATTCATCAATAGAGTGATGGGTCCTTCCACGCCACGGCCCAGAGAACCCTCTCACCTTCGGGGTGTCGATGACCCAAAACTCGATAGTTCAGGGGGTTGGACACTTTATGGTTTTGTCTTTTCCTGGTCTTAACCCCTGCAGCAGAGGCTGGCATCGTCAGAAAGGGGGTTCAGTGGGAGAGAAGAGGGAAGCTGGCAGGTGACATCTGGGAGATTTTAAGGGTTAATAATAATGATTATTGCGGTATTTAAATGCTTACTAAGTGCAGGGGGGGATACAAGCAAATTGGGTTGGACACAGCCCCTAGTCCACCTGGGGCTCAGAGTCTTGATCCCCATTTTTCAGATGAGGTAACGGAGGCACAGAGAAGTGAAGTGACTTGCCAAAGGTCACACAGCAGACAAGTGGCAGAGCTGGGATGAGAATCCATAACCTTTAGATTCCCAGGCCTGTGCTTTTCTTCCAAGCCATGCTGTACTGAGCACTTGAAGAGTACAATTTGGCAACAGAAACAATCCCTGCCCACAACGGGCTCACAGTCTAGGATGGGGGAGAAGACATCATCCCCCTTCCCCTCCCCTCAGCGCTGTGATCATTTGTATATATTATTTATTACCTTATTTATTTTGTTAATGAAGTGTACATCCCCTTGATTCTATTTATCTTGATAATGTCCTCTCTTTGTTTTGTTCTGTTTTGCTCTGCTGTCTGTCTCCCCCGTTTAGACTGTGAGCCCGTCTTCGGGCAGGGATTGTCTCTATCTGTTGCAAAATTGTACATTCCAAGCGCTTAGTACAGTGCTCTGCACATAGTAAGCGCTCAATAAATACTATTGAATGAATGAACATCAAAACAAGTAAACAGGCATCAGTAGCATCAATATAAATAAATAGAACTATAGATATATATGCACATCAAAACAAGTAAACAGACATTAATATAAATAAATAGAATTATAGATATGTACCTATATACACAAGTGCTGTGAGGGGGGGAGCGGGGGTAGAGCAGAGGGAGCGATTCGGGGTGATGTGGGGTGGAAGGGGAGCTGAGTCTTGGAACCAATTGCACATTCCAAGTGCTTAGTACAGTGCTCTGCACATAGTAAGCGCTCAGTAAATACTATTGAATGAATGAATGCTTCTCAGTTACGCTCAGTTGGGCCAGGTCCCTGCAGCTGGGAATATTGTTCCAACGTCATGCTTCTGACTGGACCTGGCATGAGGCAGGGCAGAATGAAATGGTTGGGCCCAGGTATAACACTGGCCACCTGACATGAGGTCTCTCGAGCATCTCGTTCTCACGGCTCCTCCACGTTCTAAGAGAACCAGAAACATTGCTTGAGGACAGTGAGCCGAATCTGTGCCCTCTCTGTTCGATCCCCATTTCGGTCTGTGCCTCAGACTGGCAGCAGAGGCCTTGAGAACCGGGTCTGAGAGGCCAATTGGTTCCACCCAAGCTCAGCTCTCAAAAATCTGTCCATCTTCTCCCTTCACCTTGTGCCAACAGAGGGCTGGGGTGAGCTGGAGTAAAAGCCCCTTGGGGGCAAAGACCCTGAGGATCCTATCTCTATTGTATGGTACTCGCCCACTTGGTACAGTGCTCTGCACTTAGTGAATAATAATGTCGGTATTTGTTAAGCGCTTACTATGTGCAGAGCACTGTTCTAAGCGCTGGGGTAGATACAGGCTAATCGGGTTGTCCCACGTGAGACTCACAGTCGATCCCCATTTTCCAGATGAGGGAACTGAGGCACAGAGAAGTTAAGTGGCTTGCCCACAGTCACGCAGCTGACAAGCGGCAGAGTCACGCTGCATGGCTCAGTGGAAAGAGCCTGGGCTTGAGCGTCAGAGGTCATGGGTTCGACTCCTGGCTCTGCCACTTCATTCATTCAATAGTATTTATTGAGCGCTTACTATGTGCAGAGCACTGTACTAAGCGCTTGGAATGTACAAATCGGCAAAAGATAGAGACGGTCCCTGCCCTCTGATGGGCCTACAGTCTAATCGGGGGAGACAGGCAGACAAGAACAATGGCAATAAATAGAGTCAAGGGGAAGAACATCTCATAAAAACAATGGCAAATAGAATCAGGGTGATGTACATCTCATTAAACAAAATAAATAGGGTGATGAAGATATATACAGTTGAGCGGACAAGTGCAGTGCTGAGGGGATGGGATGGGAGAGGGGGAGGAGGAGAGGGAAATGGGGGAGAAGAGGGTTTAGCTGCAGAGCGGTGAAGTGGAGGTGGGGGTAGAAGGAGCATAGGGAAAAAGGGGGGGAGTTCAGTCTGGGAAGGCCTCTCGGAGGAGGTGAGCTTTAAGTAGGGAATTGAAGAGGGGAAGAGAATCAGATTGTCGGAGGTGAGGAGGGAGGGCGTTCCAGGACCGCGGGAGGACGTGGCCCGGGGATCGACGGCGGGACGGGCGAGACCGAGGGACAGTGAGGAGGTGGGCGGCGGAGGAGCGGAGCGTGCGGGGTGGGCGGTAGAAAGAGAGAAGGGAGGAGAGGTAGGACGGGGCAAGGTGTTGGGGAGCCTTGAAGCCTAAAGTGAGGGGTGTTTGTTTTGAGCGGAGGTTGATAGGCAACCACTGGAGGTTTTTTAAGAAGGGGAGGGACAGGGCCAGAACGTTTCTGCAGGAAGAGGAGCCGGGCAGCAAAGTAAAGAATAGACTGGAATGGAGATCAGAGAGAAGGCTGACACGGTAGTCTAGCCGGGACTTGTCAGCTTTGTGACTGTGGGCAAGTCACTTAACTTCTCTGTGCCTCAGTCACCTCATCTGTAAAATGGGGATTAACTGTGAGCCTCACGTGGGACAACCTGATTACCCTGTATCTACCCCAGCGCTTAGAACAGTGCTCTGCACATAGTAGGCGCTTAACAAATACCAACATTATTATGATTATTAGTGAGTGCTCAATAAATACCATTAGTTGATTGAGGGCTGGGATGGAGGGGCCAGGCATTGTTTTCTCAAGCCTGTTTCCACCCTCCCAGTCTCACACATTCTCTCTTCGATTCTCCCCACCACCAGCCACCTCCACCAACTGCTATCTCCTCCTCACCAAAGCCCAGGATGATTAGGGGGAATGTTAGTTCTGGAGGAAGAATACTATAATTTTTTTTTTTTGGTATTTGTTATGCACTTACTATGTCGTTCTAAGCACTAGGGTAAACGTAAATCAATTAGGATGGACACAGTCCCTGTCCCGCATAAGACTCACAGTCTAAGTAGGAGGGAGAAGCGGAGAACCGAGGCACAGAGAAGTCAAGTGACTCACCCAAGGTCACGCAGCAAGCATTGGGCAGAGCCGGGAGTAGAACCTAGGTCCTCTGACTGCCAGGCCCGGGCTCTTTCCACTAGGCCATGCTGCTTCTCTTGTGATGTGCTTGGACAGAGGCTTGGGAGGCGGGCAAGGGAGTTTTTGGTACAGGGAGCGTTACCAGAAGTCCCGGTGGGTATGATGGGAGATAAAGGAAGACTGGAAAAATGCAACCTTGGAAGGTCGCAGGCCAATGGGACAAGGTGGCGGTGAAGGAGGTGTACATGTGTCAGAGCAGAATCAGACACTGTTGTAAGACTCTCGATAGGAGTAGCATTTATTGAGAGCCCACTTGGTGCAATGTTTTGGGAGCTATAGAATAAAGAAGTAACACATTCTCTGCCCGCAGGAAGCAGGGAAGTACTGTGGCCTAGTGGAAAGAGCATGGGCCTGGGAGTCGGAGGACCCGAGTTCTAATCTTACTTTGCCAAATGCTTCCTGGGTGATCCTGGACAAGTCACTCAACTTCTCTGTGCCTCAGTTTCCTAAGCGGCAAAATGGGATTCGATATATCTGTTCTCCCTCCTACTTAAATTGTGGGACAGAAACTGTCTCTGACCCTATTCATTTGTATCTACCCTAGTGCTGAGAACAGTGTTTGACACATAGTAAAAGCTTAGCAAAACCAATAGAAGAGGGATTTTATGCTTTAGAAGGGGGATACACACTTAAAGAACAACCACTTCCTCCCCAGTCCGTGGGCATGAGGGATGAAATCCAGGTCAGAGAAGCTTTACCATCTCCGGTCCTATGCTTGGGGCCCCTACATTACCAACCTGAACCTTGTCTCCTCTCCCTTCCAGGTGGTGGGAGTGAAGAGCTTCTCTACTCAAAAATCCCTGGCTCTGTCACTTGTCTGCTGGGTGACTTCAGGCAACTCACCTAACTTCTCTTAACTTCTCTGTGCCTCAGTTCCCTCATCTGTAAAAGGGGGATGAAGACTGTGAACCTCACGTGGGTCAACCTGATTCCCCCCCCGCCCAGTGCTTAGAACAGTGCTCTGCACATAGTAAGCGCTTAACAAATACCAACTTTATTTCTTTGAGCTTCAGTTTCCCCATCTGTAAGGTGAAAATAGAGTCCGTATGTGTTCTCCCTCCCGCTTAACCTGTGTGTGGGATAGGGACTGTGTTTGACCTGATTATCTTGTATCTCCTCCGGTGCTTAGTACACTGCCTAGCACACTGTGATTAACAAATATCACTATTATTATTATCTGTAAAAAAAAAAAAAAGACCATATGGAAGATTTTAGCATTTTTCTGTACTTCCTGTACAGGTGTCATTTATTTCTCTCTGCTAATCTTGATTAAAGCCATTTGCAAATACTCCAGATATTAAATTCCCCTTCTCTAGGCTCCATTTTTTTTTTTTTTGCCTGTAACACGTTCTGATGAGAAGAAAAATTGGAATTTTCCATTGTGGATCACGTACAACTTCTACCTCCACTCTCTCTGTGGCTTGACAGTTTCACTTTTAACTCTATTTACATTCTGAAGAGTACATAAGATTTTTATCATGTACTTTCCTAATGTCAATTTCCCGTGATGAGAATAAGGTTGTAAACACCCATATTTTTATAAGCCTATTATAGTCCTTCATGTATTCAAAATATATGAGAGATGCAATCTAGCTCTCTAGGTTTGGAAATAAATTGGCAGAGGAAGAGGGAATTAGCTGGGAAGGTAGGATCTTAGGCCCAGCTGGGGCTCCAGTTTGCATTGGCGATGGGGGTGAGCCAGTTATTCTCCTTGTAGCTCTGATTTTGCATCCAGAAAATGAACTTATTAATAGAACCCTTGGAACGGAGAGCAGTGAAAATGATGAACGGATTGATGAACGGATTGGAGAAAGGGGCCGTGGGCTAGGCTAAAGGGCCTGGGATCACTTGGCTCAGAGAAGAGAAATTGTAGCAGGAAGTATTTAGGAGAGACATATGTAAGGACTTGCCAACAGAACTTACCAAGGGAGATGGTAAAATTCCTCCTGTAAAATCCCTCTTCTTTGCCTGCAAATCCACCAGACCATAGCCCTCTGCATCTTTGAAGCCCTTCCAAAATCCCTCCTCCTTCAAGAAGCTGTCCCCGTTTGTCACATCAGTTTTTTTTTTAATGGTATTTAAGTGCTTGCTATGTGGCAGACACTACTAAGCACTGGGGTAGATAAGCGAATCAGGTTAGACACAGTCCATGTCCCACAGCGTTAATTCCCATTTTACAGATGAGCTAAGTGCGGCACAGAGAAGTTAAGATCACACAGCAGACAAGTGGCAAAACTGGGACTAGAACCCAGGTTCTCTGACTCCCAGGCCTGTACTTTTACAACTAGGCCACACTTATGGGCCTAACTACCCTTGGGTGTGAATTTGTTTTTTCTGCTCAACACTCAGGTACATATATCAGAGAAGCAGCGTAGCTCAGTGGAAAGAGCCCGGGCTAGGGAGTCAGAGGTTTGGCAGCTGTGTGACTGTGGATAAGTCACTTCACTTGTCGGTGCCTCAGGGACCTCATCTGTAAAATGGGGATTAACTGTGAGCCTCTCGTGGGCCAGCCTGATTACCCTCTATCTACCCCAGCGCTTAGAACAGTGCCCTGCACATAGTAAGCGCTTAACAAATACCAACATTATCTTTTTTTTTTAAGATTTTACCTGACATTTACCTGTCCATTTCACTTCATTGTTTGGTGGTGTTTTGTGCTCCTTCCAGCTTTACTCATTCATTCAATAGTATTTACTGAGCATTTCCTGTGTGTAGTGCACTGTACTGGGTCCTTCGGAGAGGATCTCTCTCTCCTGTTTTCACTAAAAGCAATTTATCTGTCTTCCCCCTTTAAATAGTAAGTTCCTTGAGAGCAGACAACTTGTTATTTGCTACTGTTGCATTTTCCCGAGTACTTAGCGCTGCGACTAGTACTCCGTAGTGGCACTCAGTAAATATCTCTGACTTATTCCTTCAGCGGAGGACATTGAGAAGCAGCATGGCCTAGTGGAAAGAGCATGGGACTGGGAGTCAGAAGGACCAGGGCTCTAATCTCACCTCTGCCACTTATCTGCTGTGTGACCCTGGGCAAGTCACTTCACTGTGCCTCAGTTCCCTCATCTGCAAAATGAGGGATTCAATATCTGTTCTCCCTCCCACTTGAACTGTGAGCCCCAGGTGGGAACTGATTATCTTGTATCTATCCCAGCAATTAATACAGTGCTTGGCACCTAGTAAGTGATTATCAAATACCTCAATTATTATTAAGGATAGTGCTGAAATATTTTATGCCCTTTTCTGCATAGAGGCAGGGGGGTGGACACGATGACCTCTCCCTAAAAATTGTGCATGCCCCCGTTGAAGGATGACTGCTTGAGAAATGGTTTGAGAGGGAAAACGACTCTGTCCACCCAGCTTCTCAGCTTGCTTAAAAAGGCCAAAGATGCGGGCCAATTCTCGCAGGACGCAGAGGCTTCGAGAGGCCCGGAGTTCCGGGTCTGTTCGTCTCTGCCCTGGTGATGGACACCTCTGTAATGGTCTCTAGCAGCCAAGCAGAGAGAGCGGTGGGAACACTTCCAAGTTCTGGGTTCGGTGATTTCACGGGGTAGATTGGTTTGGGGGAAGGGACCCAGAGAGAGAGCAGTCGATCAGTCAATTAGTCTTATTTGCTAAGTGCTTAATGTGTGCGGATGACTGTACTAAGCCCTAGGGAGAGGACAATATAATAGTGGTGGTATTTGTTAAGCTTTTACTATGTGCGAAGCACTGTTCTAAGCAATGCGGGTGGGATTCAGGGTGATCAGATTGTCCCACATGGGGCTCACCGTTTAAATCCCCATTTTCAGGTGAGCTAACTGAGGCCCTGAGAAGTTAAGTGACTTGCCCAAAGTCACACGGCTGGCAAGCGGCAGAGCTGGGATTAGAACCCATGACCTCTGATCCCCAAGCACAGGTTCTTTCCATTGAGCCACGCTGCAGAATTGGTAGACACATTCCTTGCCCACAGTGAGCTTACAATCTAGAGAGCAGGGGGGTGGGGGTGGAGGCATGAGAGGGAGAGGAGGTTGGCTGCCTTATCTGTGCATTTCTGTTTCTGCTAAAGTTTTTGTTTGTTCTGAATGTGGTGACCTTTGCAAGATGTAAAGGGAAACTGTTATCAAAAATCGATTGATCATATTTATCGGGTCCTTACCGTGTTCAGAGTGCTGTACTAAGTAAACCCTAAAGACAGTACCATAAAAACAGAGTTGGTTGACATCCCAACCCACATTGAGCTTACGGTCTAGAGGGGGAGTTTATAGTCTAGAGCCACAGTACCTTAGAGCTTTATGTATATATATATATATATATATATGGTATTTAAGTGCTTACTATGTGCCAGGCACTGTACTACGTGCTGGGGTAGATACAAACTAATCAGGTCAGACGCAGCCCTGACCCTTATAGGGTCTCACTACCTTAATTCCCATTTTACAGATGAAGTAACTGAGGCACACTGAAGTGAAGTGACTTACCCAAGGTGTTACAGCAGACAGCAGACAGATTTGAACCCAGGTCCTTCTGAATCTTAGGTCCCTGTTTTACCCACTAGGCCACACTGCTTCTCAAGCTGCAGTCCTCTAGATTGTAAATTTGTCGAGAGCAGGGAATGCGACGGCCAACTCTGTTGCATTGTACTCTCCCAAGCGCTTAGTACAGTGTTCTTCACACAGTTAGCGCTCAATAAATGATTGCTTGTAAGGTCAAGAGATCATTATATATTGTACTCTCCCAAGTGCTTAGTATAGTGCTGAGCACACAGTATGTGCTCAAAAAATACGATCCAAGGATCCAGAGCTGCTCTGATCAGCCCAGGAGGGTCATTTTGCTCCAGGAAATGCGGAAGCAACCTGGCAAAAAAATAGAAATAAAATGAAACCGGCAAACCCTCCGACCCTCGTTCCCTAATTCTTCTGCAATCCGTTTCCCAGCATTTGACTGGAGGAAGTTAGATGGAAAAACGAAACGGAACCCAGTAGCTGTCCGGTGACAAGCTAGCACTCTATAACTGAGTGACGGTAATAGTCTGATGTTTATCTGCAGGACATGCACGTTTAATAAAGTATTAATATGAAGCCCAGATTGCTTCTCCTGCCGAGCCAGCAAAGAGAGATTAGCTGGGCGGGAAAAGGTTGAAGGCAGGCGGGTGGGCCGTCCGTTGCACTGACACATTTCCTGGAAAATAGCTGTAAGGAGATAGCACTCCCTGGTGTCAACCCAGGCCCCTTATAACCCGGTGTCACCTGTCCCAGGACAGATCTGTCGACAATAACATTAATAATAACGGTATTTCAGTGCTTACTACGTGCCAAGCACTATTCTAAGCCCCGGGGTTAGTATTCATTCATTCAATAGTATTTATTGAGCGCTTACTACTTGCCAAGCACTATTCTAAGCCCTGGCGTTAGTATTCATTCATTCAATCGTATTTATTGAGCGCTTACTATGTGCAGAGCACTGTACTAAGCGCTTGGAATGAACAAGTCGGCAACAGATAGAGACGGTCCCTGCCGTCTGACGGGCTCACGGTCTAATCGGGGGAGACGGGCAGACGAGAACGATGGCGATAAATAGAGTCGAGGGGAAGAACATCTCGTAAAAACAATGGCGACTAAATAGAATCGAGGCGATGTACATCTCATTAGTACAAGGTAATCAGGATGTCCCACGTGGAGCTCAAAGTCTTGATCCCCATTTTACAGATGAGGTAACTGAGGCACAGAGAAGCAAAGTGGCTTGTCCAAGGACACACAGCAGTCAAGTGGCAGTCTGTTTATTGTTCTGTGGTACTCGCCCAAGTGCTTCTGTTCTCCCCAGTACAGAGCTCTGCACACAGTAAGTGCTCAGTAAATATGGTTAACTGAGAGGGGGTTTCGAGGGGGAGCAGTAAAGACCGTCTTGCTGATAGTCGTTTCATTCCAGCTGAAATCCTCCGAGCCATGCAGTAGGGGGAAGCGCAGAATGTTTTCTCTGCTTTATTCTACTCTCCCAAGTGCTAAGGACAGTGGTCCACTGGATTGTTAGCTCCTTGCGGGCAGGGATTGTGTCTACCTACTCTATTGCCTTATAATAATGTTGGTATTTGTTAAGTACTTACTGTGTGCAGAGCACTGTTCTAAACGCTGGGGTAGATACAGGATAATCAGGTTGTCCCACGTGAGGCTCCCAGTTAATCCCCATTTTACAGATGAGGTAACTGAGGCACAGAGAAGGGAAGTGACTTGCCCACCGTCACACAGCTGACAAGTGGCAGAGCCGGGAGTCGAACTCATGACCTCTGACTCGGAAGCCCAGGGTCTTTCCACTGAGCCACACTGCTTCTTCTCCCAGTGTTTAGTACAGTGTTCTGAATGCCGTTAGGGTTCATTCAATATCATTATTAATGACCACTGATCAAATGTTGAGGAACAGAGATATTGATATCCATATTTATACATTTTAAGGGGATGACGATGGACAAAATAAGTGCGTTTGCTCTCATCAAAATGAAATTTAGCTGGGAAATCCAACTTGAAATGAGAGTTGAAGGAAACAAGCGAAAGGCTATGATACAGTTTCTGCTCGACTGTATACTCCTCGAGTTCAAGCACTGAATCTACTTACTCTGTACTCTCCCAAGTGCTTAATATGGTGCTCTGAACTCAGTGGGGGGCAATAAATACTACTGATTGGTTGATGGCCAAGCTGGGAAGCAGAGTGGTCCCTTGTCTGCTGTGTGACCTTGGGTAAGTCACTTCATTTCTCTGGGCCGCAGTTTCCTCAACTATAAAACAGGGATTTCGGTATCTCTTCTCCCTCCTGCTAAACAGTGAGCCTCACGTGGGACGGGGACTGTGTATGGCCTGATTCACTTGGATCTACCCCATTGTTTAGAATGAGTCAATCAGTAGTGTTTATTGAGCACTTATTAGTGTCCAGAGCATTGCACTAAGCTCTTGGGAGAATATAACAGAATTGGTAGATACAATTCCTGCCCATAAGGAACTTGTAGTCTAGATGGGGAAACAGACATTAATATAAAAAAATTAGGGATATCTACAAAAGGGCCGTAGGACTGAGGGAGGGTATCTCCTATGATCACAGGGGCGAAAAAAGGGTGCAAATTCAAAGGCAAGGATAACACAGGAGGGAGTGGGAGAAGAGGAAATGAGCTCTTACTCAAGGAAGGCCTCTTGGGGGAGATGTACTTTTAATAAGGTTTTGAAGATAGGGAGAGTGTTCATCTGTTGGATGTGAAGAGCGAGGCCATTACAGGACAGAGGCAGGACTTGGACAAGAGATGGGCAGTGAGACAGATGAGATCGGAGTACAGTGAATAAGTTGGTGTTAGAGAAGGGAAGTGAACATACTGGTTTGTAGTAGAAAATCAGCAAGGTAATCTAGGAGGGTCCAAGGTGTTTGCTTTAAAGCCAGTGGTAAGGAGTTTCCATTTAATGATAGACGGGCCACCACTGGAAGTTCGTGAGGAGACATGGACGGAAAGTCCGTGTAGAGAAATGAACTGGGCAGCGGAGTGAAGAATGGACTGAAGTGGGGAGAGACAGGAGGTAGGGCGTAGAATACTGCAAGGAGGCTGATGGTAGGATAGGATAAGTACTTGGTTTAACATGGTAGTAGTTTGGATGGAGAGGAAATGGCATGTTTTCGAGATGTGAAGGTTGAACCGACAAGATTCGGTGATAGATTGAATGTGTTGGTTGAGTGAGAGAGAAGAGTTGAGGATAACACCGAGGTTACAGGCTTGTGAGACACGGAGGATGGTGGGGTTGTCTACGGTGATGGAAAAGCTATGGGAGAGGACAGAGTTTGGGTGGAAAGATAAGGAATTGTGTTTTGGACACATTGCTTGAGGAGTTGTTAGGACTCCCAAGTAAAGATGTCCTGCACGCAGGAGGAAATGTGAGATTGCTGAGAGAGAGAGATCAGGGTTAGAGATGTAAATCAGGGAATTGTCTGCATAGAGGTGGGAGTTGAAGTCTTGTGAGTGAATTAGTTCCCAAAGGGAGTGGGTGTAGAAGGAGAATAGAAGGGGATTGGAAACTGAGCCTTGAAGGACTCCATATTTAAGGTTTGAGAGTCAGAGGAGGAACCTGCGAAAGAGACTGAAAGGAGTGGCCAATGAGGTAGGAGGAGGACCAGGAGAGGACATAGTGAAGCCAATGTTGGATGATATTTCCAGAAGAAGGGTACGGTCGGCGGTACTCAATGCACAGTTAGTGCCTAACAGATACCATTAAAAATAGTCTTTTTTATAATGGCGTTTGTTAAGCACTTACTATGTGCAAAGAACTGTTCTAAGCACTGGAGAGGATACAAGGTGATCAGGCTGTCCCACGTGGGACTCACAGTCTTCATCCCCATTTTCCAGATGAGGTAACTGAGGCACTGAAGTTAAATGATTTGCCCAAAGTCACACAGCTGACAAGCGGCCGAGCGGGGATTAGAACTCATGACCTCTGACTCCCAAGCCCGGGCTCTTTCCACCGAGTCACGCTAGTCTCAATCCTGAGGTATATTTGCATTCCTACCAACCCTTCCATCACCTTCTTATGCCTCGATCAATCAGTCACTGAGCCCTTACTGTGTGCTGAGGGTAGTACTAAGCTCTTGGGCTAGCACAGAAGAAAGGGGTAGGTATATACGTCCCCTGCCCACGAGGTGCTTACAGTCTAGAAAATATCGACTTCAGTGCTGTGGGGCTGAAGGTGTGATGAGCATCAAAAAGCATCATTCAGAGTAGTCTGTGGAAAGGGGGACTTTGAGAAGGGATTTTTGGTGTGAGTGTCCCCTGACAACTGTTCATCTCTGACTTTGGGGATGTTGTTTGGCCTGAGGGTCTGTTTATTTATTTTTTAACTGTACTTGTTACTTGCTTTCTGTGTGCCCTGCGCTGTTCTCAGCGCTGGGGTAGATACAAGTTTATCAGGTTGGACACAGTCCCTCTCCCACAGGGGGCTCGCAGTCTAAATTGGAGGAAGGAGGGTTTAATCCCTGCTTTACAAATGGGATAATTTAGGCATAGTAAAGAGACTTCACTCCCAAGGTCACACGGCTTAGTGGCTTAGAGAGAAGCAGCATGCCTTAGTGGATAGAGCGTGGGCCCGGGAGGCAGAAAGACTTGGGTTCTAATCCCGTCTCCACCGTGTGCCTGCCGTGTGAGGTTGGACCAGTTACTTCACTTCTCTGGTCCTCATTTACAGCATCTGTAAAATGGGGATTAAGAATGTGATTGCCATGTGGGACAGGAACTGTGCCCAACCCAATTAACTTGCATCTACCTCAGTGCTTTCAACAGTGCTTGGCACATTGTAAGTGTTCAACAAGAACATAATTGTAATTACTATCATTATTGTTATTATTTAGCGGTGGGGCTGCGATTAGACCCCAAGGTCCTCTGACTCCCAGGTCCATGCTCAATCCACTAGGGCAGGCTACATATTCAGTTTGCAGGGTTTTCCCCCACCTCTTGCTCTTCCACTTGTAATAATACTGTTGGTATTTAAGTGCTTACTACGTGCAGAGCACTGTTCAGAGTGCTGGGGTAGATACAGCGTAATCAGGTCGTCCCATGTGAGGCTCACAATCTTCATCCCCATTTTACAGATGAGGGAACTGAGGCACAGAGATGTGAAGTGACTTGCCCACAGTCACACAGCTGCCAAGTGGCAGAGCCGGGATTCGAACCCACCTCTGACTCCCAAGCCCGGGCTCTTTTCCACTGAGTCACGCTGCTTTCCTTGTAGAAGAGGATACCTCCTGGCTAAGGTCAGAGGTAAGAGAATTGGGTTTCCATTCCCTGTTATGGAAGCAGCTTCTCCTCCTTAGCCCCAGTTCACTCCCATCTGTGAAATGGGAAGAGAAGCCTCCGTCATACAGGGAGGTTGAAATATCTACAAAGCACTTTCTGAGCAGGAAAGTGATCTGGAGTTCCGCATGCTTTTATTAATCGTAGGACCACATTATTATCAATAATGAAACGCAAATGAATAATAAATAAACAAACTAGTGATAAATAATAAATGACATGCATAATGCAGTGTTATCGTGAGTCCTTTGAGCATCTACTGCCTCTGACGGTGATGAAGGTGAATTCTTCGCTAAAGATGGGAGACGAGGAAGAGTTCAGAGGGTGTTGAAAGGTCAGTCAGATGGCACTGATGGGGCCTTCAGTCGCCTCAGGCTTTGCTTTGGGAATAGTTCATTCATTCAGTAGTATTTATTGAGCGCTTACTATGTGCAGAACACTGTACTAAGCGCTTGGAATGTACAATTCGGCAACAGATAGAGACAGTCCCTGCCCATTGACGGGCTTACAGTCTAATTGGGGGAGATCGTAGGAGTCGATTAAAGGCTGGAGACCTATTCCAGCATAGTAGCAGTGTGGCATAATGGAAAGAGCATGGGCCTGGGAGTCAGAGGGCCTGAGTTCTAATCCTGGCTCCTCCAGTTGTCTGCTGCATGACCTCAGGCAAATCACTTCACTTCTCTGTCTCCGTTCCCTCATCTGCAAAATGGGGATTGAATACTTGTTCTACTTGTTCATTCATTCACTCATTCAATAGTATATATTGAGCGCTTACTATGTGCAGAGCACTGTACTAAGTGCTTGGAATGTACAAATCGGTAACAGATAGAGACGGTCCCTGCCCTTTGATGGGTTTACAGTCTAATTATCGCTCCTACTTAAACTGTTAGCCCCATTTGGGACCTGATTATCTTAAATCTACCTTTGGGTTTAGTGTTAAGCGCTTAGCAAATACTACTACTGTTGAAGCAGCGTGGCTCAGTGGAAAGAGCCCGGGCTTGGGAGTCAGAGGTCATGGGTTCGAATCCCGGCTCTGCCACTTGGCAGCTGTGCGACTGTGGGCAAGTCACTTCACTTCTCGGTGCCTCAGTTCCCTCATCTGTAAAATGGGGATGAAGACTGTGAGTCCTACGTGGGACAACCTGATAACGCTGTATCTACCCCAGCGCTTAGAACAGTGCTCTGCACATAGTAAGCACTTAACAAATACCAACATTATTATTATCATCATTATTATTGTTATTATTATTATTCCCCTCGGAACAAGCCATGTTCCCTCTAGTCAGGTATGGACTTCCCGTCGGATCGCTTCCCCTATTTTTGCCCTATTCCTCCTCTTGGCAATAATAATAATTATGGAATGTGCTAAGTGCTTACAACTGTGCTAACACGATCAGACCGGATACAGTCCCTGTCCCACATAGGGCTCAAAGCCTAAGGGAAAGGGAGAAGAGTTTTTAATCCCGACCTGACAGAGGAAGAAACTGAGGTCCAGAGAATTTAAATGACTTCCCCAAGGTTACAGAGCAGGCAAGTGGTTGAGTCTGGATTAGAATCCAAGCCTCCTGACTTCCAGGCCTGACCTCACATTCCCCTAGGCCCCGGTGACGAGTCAGGAGCAGGTCTGGACTATTTACCGGTCTGCAGTGAGCGGCCCCAACTCTGAGGGGGTCATTCCCTCTGTCCTACATCCCTGGTGATGGGCAGGGGTTGAGTCTGTTATGTCGTAGTCTTATGAGAGTTTAGAACAGTGTTCTGCACCCAGTAAGCACTCAATGAATACGATTGACTGACTTATGAGCACAAAAAGAGGGAGTGTGGTCCCTGGTTGGGCCGTGCCCACTACAGGTGCAGTTGGTTCAGTGGGTTTCAAAAGTAAGGGCAGGGACATAGGCCGGTGGGCTTTGTGTTGTCACCTCCGCTCTACCCGCAGGGTCGGTGGCACCTCCTCACCCAGTCGTGGAGGTCTGGCCAGTTTTGGGAACAGTCCAGGGAGCCTGCAGTGACCCTGAGATGCTCATCTGGCCCGGGGCCACATCTCTCGGGGAGCTCTGGGAATACGGCGTGATCCTGGGGGACTCTTAAGGGTCCTTTTTTTTTTTAGCGGGGGAGTCGGGGAGGAGCAGTCATCCAGGGCGCTGGGATTCCTTTGGCCCCGCCCAATGGTCAGCGTGTATCCCCAGAACACAGTAGCTCTAGACCCCGTGTCTGAGGATGGGTTGAGAGAAAGAGGGACTTACTCCCCAGATGAGGGTAGAACACTGTCTTCTGGGGAACAACCAAACTTAGCGGCAAGTACACGGGCTTGGGAGTCGGATGGTGTGGATTCTAGTCCTGGCTCTGCTGCTTGTCTGCTGAGTGACCTTGGGCAAGTCACTAAACTTCTCTGGGCCTCAGTTACCTCATCTGTAAAATGGGGATTAAGACTGTGAGCTCCACATGAGTCACCTTGTAACAACTCCAGCGCTTAGAACGGTGCTTGGCACATAGCGTTTAACAGATACCTTAATCATTATTATTATAATAATTAAATAAGTTAAACAAGTGGGCAGAAGACTGACAGTCAATTAGTGCTGTCGAGCAATCAGTTGGATTTATTACGTGCTCACTGTATGCAGAACACTGTGCTAAGTACTTAGGAGAGTACAATACAATAGAGTTGGTAGACATGTTCCCTGCCCTCAATTGTAGTTACTGTCATGGCTTTTATTGAGCACCCATTCAGTATTGAACTGTTCTAAACTGCGCTGTAATTTTCCCTAAGCACCTAGGGAAAGTTCTACCGAAGTCCAGGACACGATTCCTGTCCACGTGGCGCTTACGCTCAAATCGGGGAGCCCGACATAACCATACTGGCAAAGAATGGAATCTGAATCAATGACTGATCATTCATTCCATTGAACATTTGTATATGCACAGTTGCTGAGGATGGATATAAATAAACACAAAAGAGCCACGGAGATCACACTATCCTTCACCACCTACTGCTCTGATGGCTTTCATTCCCTGAAAGAGATCCCTTGACCCACCTTTCCCATCAGTGGGAAAGGTGGTTGGAGTAGATCCCAAAATCCCACTCGGGAACAATGTGTTTCAGAGAGCCCAGCTGCACCTGGCTGAGGGATAGTGTTTCCGTAATTGGTTTGTTGTACTAATATTTATTGTGGTCATAATTACTCTGCTCTGGTAGTATGGTGAGGCTGTCATAACTGCCTTGATATCATATTTATCTTCCTGAGATAGTGGTGACCTCTTTTCATCACAAGCAGTGGGACAGGAAGCTCCCATTATCAAGAGCAGATAAATCCCCGGCCCTCAGGTTGCCGGTGACATGGTGGATTTATGTATGTTTCGTTACGGCGGCCAACCTCAGCCTTGTGTCTAAAATCCAGCTGGTCGTCTGTGATTGCCGCCACTCCTCCATCGCCCCCCAAATCAGAGAGCCGATGGCAGTGACTGGGTGGTGTCCGGGGTGAAGGGCCCAGAATTGTTCAAGCCTGGTCTCTTGGGAGATCACACTTTTCTCTTAGCCTAATGTGGCATTTTCCTCTGTAAATTATCCAGATAATTCCATCACCCACAACACATGTTGGTCTCAACGATTTGACTGCCTCTTTATTTAGGGAGTATTCCCTTCATTCATTCATTCAGTAGTATTTATTGAGCGCTCACTATGTGCAGAGCACTGCACTAAGCGCTTGGAATGTACAAATCGGCAACAGATAGAGACGGTCCCTGCCCTTTGACGGGCTTACGGTCTAATCGGGGGAGACAGGCAGACAAGAACAGTGGCAATAAATAGTCAATAGCCAAGTGTCAAACCAAAGTGAATCCTTGGAGCTTGGTTTTCCAGACCTTTTCAGAGTTGACCAACATCTTTCCCTTGGCTCTCTCAGAATTACTGGGCCACAGAGTGCTGGGATTTCATCCTGGGCTGGGCTCTGCCTCCTGCCTCCACAGGGACCCCGCCTGGTTCAGCTCACAGATCAGGGGCGTTAATACCGGTGAAATGCTTTGGGGCCACTGGGGCGGGTAGGAGGCCCCCAGAAATACCCGGCCTCAGTTATCAGCCCAGGTCCAGAGGGCTGGATGGCATAAAGAGAATGGTTATTTGTATCCCAGGCAATCAGGTTGTCAGGCAAGTTTCAGCCCCGCAGAATGGAACTGACACATCCTTCAGAGGAGAGGAGAGTGGGGCTCAGCCTTATTCAGGTTCAGACAGCCTGCATTCTGCTGGCGTGTGAGGCTCTCCCGAGGTTTTTCTTGAACCTTCTACCAGACGACAAGGCTGCATTTTACCATTGTCTACCAGGAGCATGTTCCCAACTCCACAGAACCCTTTCCAGCTTCCTAAGGAATAACTGATGCCTAGATACTACCGGGACTGTTACTAAGGATCCCAAAGTGCTTTAGCTGGGTATAATAATAATGACGATAATAGGGGTATGTATTTAGCACTGACTACGTGCCAAGCACTCTACTAATTCCTAGGGTAGATAGAAGATGATCAGATCAGATCTCACAAGCGACTCACAGTCTAAAGAAGAGCGAAAAACTATATTGAATCCCCATTTTATAGATGAGGCAACTGAGGCACGGAGAAGTGAAGTGTCTTGCCCAAAGTCACACAGAAGACAATTGGCAGAGACAGGATTAGAACCCAGGTCCACTGACCCTCAGACCTGTGCTCTTTCCACTAAAGTGCACTCTGTCATCTGGCCCAGTCTCCAATCTCAGGGCCCTGGAGTGTCTAAAGAATCTAGGACAAATGGTTGTCTTTTGTGTAAGATTCTCCAGAGAAGGATTGTCCTTCTACTTAACTAGTTCTTACTGGCAACAAATATTTAGGGAGGCAGGCAGCAAGGCCCTCCCCCATCAATCCAACCTCCCAAAACACCTCACGAAAATGAGTTTTTATTTTGTGTTCTTGTCCGTCGTGTTTGAATCTTTCATCATTTCTGTGGTGCCTGTCTCCAGCCTCGTCTACCCACTTACACTTTTAGATTGAGCTCCCCGAGAGACAGGGATCATAGCTCTAATTCCCAGCTGAGTTCTCCCCCAGCACTTAATACAGTGTTCTGCACATAGTATGCGTTTAACAAATACTGCTATTACTACTTGAGAAGCAGCATGCCTCAGTGGAAAGAGCATGGGCTTAGGAGTCAGAGGTCACGGGTTCTAATCCCGGCTCCGACACCTGTCAGCTGTGTGACTTTCAGCAAGTCACTTAGCTTCTCGGTGCCTCAGTTACCTCATCTGTAAAATGGGGATTAAGACTGTGGGCCTCACGTGGGACAATCTGATTACCCTGCATCTACCCAGCGTTTAGAACAGTGCTCGGCACATAGTAAGCACTTAATTCCAACATTACTGTTATTATTACTTCTGCTACAGAAAGAGTTAGTCCCCGATTCCATTTATGAATAAGGAAACTGAGTCCCAGACCTGGCTGAGTAAGGGTCCTATCCTTCAGACCCTCGCCGTTTAGCCCGTGATTAGACTGCAACCCCGTGATTAGACTGGAAGCCCGTCAGTGGGCAGGGATTGTCTCTGTCTGTTGCCGGATTGGACATTCCAAGCGCTTAGTAAGCGCTCAATAAATACTATTGAATGAATTTAGCGGCACCTACTCCTAAATAAAAAAACAGGTGAGTGGGGCAGAGGGAGCAGGTGGGCCCCATAATCCATTTTAATAGGCCTCCCCCCACCAGACTGCAAGCTCCCTATGGGCAGGGTCGCATCTACCCACTCTGTTGTACTTTTCCAAAACCTTAATATAGGACTCTACATCCAATACGTGTTCAATGAATACCATTGATTAAATGACTGATAGGAGAGGCTCGTGCTGTCCAGCGATATTCTGGAGAGGGAGTTCATTTTTCATCATCTCTCTGCATGTGTGCCTCTCTCCTGGATATCTCTGTTAGCTTGCTAAATGTATCCTAACATTAGTGGAGTACATGCTGTCACAGATAGAGGGGGAGAGTGATGGAGCCCACTCAAAATAATGAAGTGTTTAGTTAAGACAAATCCATCTCTCCTCCTGATCTTCCCTCTAGAGGCTTGGGTGTGTGTGGGTGGGTGGTGGGGGCTGCATTAGAATTGATTCAGGGTGAGTTTCATGCTGGTATACAAGGAGGGTCAATCTGTATCCGACAGCTAATTAATTGGCTGAATTTGCTTAATAATTGCGGTATTTGTTAAGCATTTACTCTGTGCCAAGCCCTGTGCTTTGTGCTGGAATAGATAGAAGATAACCCAGCTGGGCATAGTCCCAGACCCTATAGTTTAAGGAGGAAGGAGAAAGAGGTATTTAATCCCCCTTTTACAGATGAGGAAATTGAGGCACAAAGAAGTTAATCGCCCAAGGTCACCCAGCAGGCAAATAATAATGTTGGTATTTGTTAAGCGCTTACTATGTGCAGAGCACCGTTCTAAGCGCTGGGGGAGATACAGGGGAATCAGGTTGTCCCACGTGAGGCTCACAGTTAATCTCCATTTTACAGATGAGGTAATTGAGGCAGCGAGAAGTGAAGTGACTTGCCCACAGTCACACAGCTGACAAGTGGCCGAGCCGGAAGTCGAACCCATGACCTCTGACTCCGAAGCTCAGGCTCTTTCCACTGAGCCATGCTGGTGGAGCTGGGATTAGAACCCAGGAGCTCTAACTCCCAAATCTATGCTCTTTCCACTAGTCCATGCTGTTTCTCAATTAATAATAATAATAATAATAATCCAGACCCTTAGAGAGATGGTGGGGCAGGGGAGAGAGAGAGAGGAAAGGGTGGAGAGAAGTAGAGTGGCCTAAAAGAAAGAACATGACTCCACCGCTCATCTCCTGTGTGACCTTAGGCAAGCCGCTGAATTTTTCTGTGACTCAGTTGCTGCATCTGTTAAATGGGGATTAAGACTATGACTCCTATGTGGGCCAGGGACTGTGTACCACCTGATTATCTTGTAACTACCCCAGCACTTATTTCAGTGCCTGATATATAGTAAATGCTTAATAAAAACCGTTAAAAACGATCTTGAGGAATAGAGAGTTTACGTGACTTGCCCAAGGTCACATGGCATGCAAAACTGGGATTAGAACTCAGCTAACCTAACTCCCAAATTTGGAGTCTTATTCTAGGCCTTGTTGCCCCTTTGAGAAATGTCCTAAAGTCATGTTGAGGACTCTGAAGGGGTTGGGTTGAGGGAGAGAAGTTTTTAATTTTAGGGAACAGGGATCAGCCCACGCCCCATTTCCCTCTGCTCCTCCCCTTCTCCCTTCCCATCCCCTCAGCACTGTACTCGTCTGCTCAACTGTATATATTTTCATTACCCTATTTATTTTGTTAATGAGATGTACATCGCCTTGATTCTATTTAGTTGCCATTGTTTTTACGAGATGTTCTTCCCCTTGACTCTATTCATTGTTATTGTTCCTGTCTGTCCGTCTCCCCCGATTAGACCGTAAGCCCGTCAAAGGGCAGGGACTGTCTCTATCTGTTGCCGATTTGTACATTCCAAACGCTTAGTACAGTGCTCTGCACATAGTAAGCGCTCAATAAATACTATTGAATGAATGAATCCCTGCCCACAAGGAGTTTACATTCTGGTGGGGGAGATGGATTAAAATGGAATATATGTCCCACTTGCTCACTCTCCCCCACTCACCCATTTTTCATATTTGGGAGTGGGTGCTGTGAAATGGCGAGGGCCTAAACGTTAGGATCCTAACTCAGCTAAGTCTGGGCCTCAGTTTCCTCATCCATAAAAGGGATCGGAGACTAACTCTCTTTTCCTAGTCGAAATAGTAATAGTAGTATTACTATTTTATTGCCGTTGTCCTCGTCTGCCCTTCTCCCCCGATTAGACCGTAAACCTGTCAAAGGGCAGGGACTGTCTCTATCTGTTGCCGACTTGTACGTTCCAAGCGCTCAGTACAGTGCTCTGCACATAGTAAGTGCTCAATAAATACTATTGAATGAGTGAATAGTATTTGTTAAATGCTTACTATGCGCAGGACACTGTACTAAGTGCTGGGGAGAACTCACAGGTGGGAATTAGAGCTATGGTCCCTGAGGACGTTGGTGTGTATGGTTGTCGATGTGACTGTGTGGGGGTTGGGGAGAGCTACAGGGTGGGAGGTCCATCTCTTCTCCCACCTTGATAAGGATGAGTCAGATTATCCAATCAGTCATACGCATTGATCGTTTACTGTTTGCAGAGTACTCTACTAAACACTTAGGAGAGTACAGTATAACATGACCTGTTCATGTTTATGACCTGAAACTTTTAAACCTCCAAGCAGGGTCTCATAGGCTCTGCCCCCAATCCCTTCCTTCATCATCCCAATCCATTCCCATTTTGGGTCACTGGACTGGGACCCTGGAATTCTGCCATCTAGACTGGGTTACGGCATCCATTCGATCGTATTCATCGAGCGCTTACTGTGGCTGTCCAGGAGTCCACCATGCACACAGCCGCCCCTGAAATCAGACACCCTTTGGCAGTTGGTTCCGGCAGAAACTGCTTCCCTCCCACACAGTTCCTATGTCCTCGCAGTGAAATTGGGCTTCTGCTTTGCCCTCTGGCTGTTTCCAGGACTCCATAATGGTGATATTATTATTTTGTACCTTCCCAAGTTCTCGGTATAGTGCTCTGCACACGGTATGTGCTCAGATAATACCATTGCTTGACTGACTGATTGAGGATATGAGATTGTTTCCCCAAGGCGAAAGGGAATAAAAACCCAGACTGGTCTGCTGCTCCTTGTCACCATCATCAAAGTTCCTTCTTTTCTACTAGTGTGTTATGATTCTCACACTGTCCCGACAAACACATCTCACATGGAATTGCTCTCACTGACAGGGGGTTCTCTATGAACCAAAGGAACTCTCCCCACCACTTTCTCCCCCTTTACTCCTCTCCCATTCCTTTTCCTTTCTCCCTCACTCCTTTCTCCCCATCACTTTCCACACTGTCTTCCTCCTCTTTCCCTTTCTGACTTTTCCCCCATCTCCCCCCTCACTTTGGCAGAACGGAGTGAACTGTATCCAGCTCCCAAGCTGAGAGAGAAAGACACAGTCCGACAGACACCATCCTAAACTTTCCGGGAGCTTCCGATTAAAATCAGCGCTTAAGAGTACTTCTGCTTGCGTGACCGTGTTAGTGCCTGAGATGCTCCTTGGAGCTGGAATGATGGGTGTCATCCAGCTTCTTGTGACCTGAGCTGGGCAGCCAGGTGATTGAACCCTGGCAGGCGTGCCCCTGGTACCCCCCGTCCCCCACCCCGTGTGGACTGTCTTCAGTTGGGAGCAGCGGCAGCCGGCCGTGGTTCTACGCGCTCCCCCATCGCAGTCCACCAACTTGTTAGGGGCAACTCCCTTGCCAACAACTGTATAGCATGATTGTTCACAGACAAGGGAGCCCAGTGGGGCTTCTGATCCAGCCTCTTGCCCCTGGGGCAATGGAGGCCCGTTCCATTAGACAGCTTGGAAGTTGTAGTTACTGTTTGGTTGTGGTGTGGCTTAGTGGATAGAGCACGGGCCTGGGAGTCAGGAGGACCCCAGGTCTGCCACTTGTCTGTTGTGTGACCGCGGGCAAGTTACTTCACTTTTCTGTGCCTCGGTTCCCTCATCTGTAAAATAGAGATGAAGACTGTGAGCCTTGTATGGGACAGGGACTGTGTCCAATCAGATTATCTTCTAATGATAATAATGTATCTCTTAAGCACTTAATGTGTGCCAAGCACCATTCTAAGTGCGGGGGTAGGTACAGGTCAATCAGGTTGGACACGGCCCCTGTCCCACATGGGACTCACTCGCTTAAACTCTATCTTCAGATGTATCTACCCCAGTGTTTAGTAGAGTGGCTGGGACATAGTAAGTGCTTAACCAATAACACAATTGTTATTATTGTGGTGGATTGTGTGGACTTGTCCATCTGCTCATTCTCCTTGTGCCCAATAGTGTGTTTTGTTTGAGAGGAAAAGGGCGCCAAGAGAAGCTTGTTCTGATTCTCAGCTTCACCTCTCAGGGCCCTCAAACTGTCTCCTCCAGCAGTTAAACTGTTTGAAGGGAATTAGAAGGTGCCAAGAGAACACTGCTTCAACTCCCCATCCCAAGTGAAATCAATCAAATTTATTGTGCTCTCACTGTGTGTAGAGCACTATTCTAAACATTTGGGAGAGTACAGTAGAATATAACAGGCAGGGAATGTGGCTGTTCTAGTGCACCCTCTCCAACACACAGTAATCATTAAGTAAATACAATTGACTAACAGAGGTTTCCTACCCACAATCGCTGCCCATAGCAAGCTTACAGATTAGAGGAAAGTGAAAAAAGCAGAGCCATAGGAAGTAGAGGAGGGAGGAGGGGATAATACCCATCCATTTCCCTTCTTCCCCTCACCCCCAACCTTCCTGTCAGTCCCCTCACCTCTGTACCTCCATTCCCTGGAGGCCCACTCATCGAGTCTCTGTTTCCGGGCATCCCTGGGCTGACGCAGTGGATTTCCTCCCACTCTCCCCTGCCCACTTCAAACTGTGGTTTGAGTTGAGCTCCGTGGTATAGAGGCGCTCTGAGCTGTTTCGTCAGTTCCACAGTCCAGGGTGAGTGGAGGGGGGCATCAAGCTGCTTAAGCTGCAGAGCCAAAAATGTCCCTTTCCCACTCTCCAGACTCCTCTCACCTGCAGTGGCACACCCTGAGGGTCTGAACCACCACCTGGACTAGCCACCTCCGTGGGCACCGAGGCCTCTGTGCCAACATGCAGTGCGCCCCCCCCCACCCCCCATCAGCCCCACCAGCTCTGGGGTCCGATTCCACTGTCAGACCAGTCTAGTGGCCTAGGACCAAGACTCCCTGCCCACATACACACCCTGATGCTGGGCTGCATGACACAGTCCCCAAACCCTGCCTTGGAGTACAGCCCAGACCACCTTCGGAGGCCACTGCCCACCCAAGACATCACCAATCCCTCCTCATCACAGCTGAGCACTGGCACCTCATGTTTCCCCAACAACTAGGAATTTCAGGAGTTTGCACTGTCTCCCCAGCCCTCCTCACCATCACCCCCGACACACACACGCCTCTGGGCTTTGTAGCTCCAAGCTAAAGGATTGCCAGGAGGTGGGGAATCAACAAGACACTTGGTGGAAGGACCAGGGATGAGTCAGTTGTATTTATTGAGCACTTGGTCTGTTCAAAACACTGTCCTAAGTGCTTGGGAGAGAACAGTATAACAATAAACAGATAAATTCCCTGCCCACATTGATCTTACAGTCTAGAGGGGGAGATAGACATTGATATAAATAAATGACAGATATCTACATAGGTATTGCTGGGCTGGGAATGGGGATGAATAGAGGGAGCAAGTTAGGGCGATGCAGAAGGGAGTGGGTGAAGAGGAAAGGAGGGCTTAATCAGGGAAGGCCTCTTGGAGGAGATGTTCATTAAGGCTTTGAAGCAGGGGAGAGTAATTGTCTGTTGCAGGCCACAGGCAGGACATGGATGAAAGGTTGGCAGTGGGATTGACAAGATTGAGGCACAGTGAGAAGGTTAGCATTAGAGAATTGAAGTGTGCAGGCTGGGTTGAAGTAGACGAGTAGCGAGGTGAGGTAGGAAGAGCCAAGGTGGTTGACTGCTTTAAAGCCAAGGGTAAGGAGTTTCTGTTCAATGCGGAAGTGGACATGCAACCACTGGAGGTTCTTGAGGAGTCTAGAAAAATGACCTGGGCAGCGGAGCAAAGTATGGACTGGAGTTGAGAGAGACAGAAGGCAGGGTGGTAAGCAAGGAAGCTGATACAGTAATCATGGCAGGACAGGATAAGTGATTGGCTTAGAGTGATAACAGAAAATAAAGGGTGGATTTAAGCGGTGTTGTGAAGGTCGAACCGACAGGATTTAATGACGGATTGAATATGTGGATTGAATGAGAGAGTCAAGGATAACGCCAAGGTTATGGGCTTGTGAGACAGGAAGGATGGTGGAGCTGTCTCCAGTGATGGGAAAGTCAGGAGGAGGACAGAGTTTGGGTGGGAAGATAAGGAGTTCTGTTGTAGATACGTTAAGTTGGGGGTAAGGGTGGGACATTGAAGTAGAGATGTCTTGAAGGTGGGAGGAAATGTGAGACCGAAGAGAGAACGGGGCTGGAGATGGAGATTTGGGTATCAACTGCATAGGGGAGGTAGTTGAAGCCATGTGAAGGAATGAGGAGCGATGAATGGGTACCACTGGAGACTGAGAGATGACAACTTCCTGCTCAATCACTAATGAGGATCCGACTCACAGTACAGCAACTAATGATGGTTCGCTCCTGAGGGAGCATATTCCGGAAGGCCAAGAAGAGCAGATGGTGTCAGCTCGGGGCAGGCTTATGCAAATAAATGGATGTGTTAAAACCCCTCTGTGCTCCGTACTTGAACCAGCAGCAGAGTTCCGAGGCCTTTCGGGAAGGAATGGGGTTCCTTTTGGGAAGGAATGGGATTAAAGAAGCCGGGCTTGGAACCAACTGTTGTCTTTACCATATATCTCTCTGGGAGCGGTAGGAGACTGTGCACTGGGGTAGAGACAAGATAATCAGGTCAGACACAGTTCCTTTCCCACGGGGGCTCCCGGTCTAGGATGGAAATGGGTATTAAATCCCCATTTTACAGATGAGGTCACTGAGACACAGTGAAGAGATTGGCACATGGTCACAAAGCAGACAAGTGGCATATCTGAGATTAGAACCCAGATCTCCTGACACCCAGCCCTTTGGCCTTCCCATGGACCATTCTGGTGGTCTGATCCCCCTCCCTCCAGAAATGGGGATCCAGTGGTCCATAAAGTATCCTCGAGTGCCTTTGGCCTGACTCCAGGTTATACTGACTGCAATCCTGCAGCTGCCTTAGCCCTCAGCATCCCCACTAAGGGGAACTTCCGATGGCAATGGATAGTTACGGGGTGGTCCAGCCCACGAGCAGGGGGAGGATGGTCCTCCCAGCCCAAGGTTTTATGTCTTTGTCTTGAAGTTGTGGACAACTGACCCTCTCAGGAAAGTCACTGCTTCTTCCAGTCCCGAAAGAAGCTCCCACCTACTCCCCTCAGCCCCCTATCTGGCTCTCTGCTGCCTGCCCCAGGCCACCCTGCCCAGCCCCACTCGGTTTCGATTCTGACTCCCTGAAATACAGCATGCTCTCCAAGATGCTGCAGCGCCCCCCTGGATCTCATCTATCTCGCCTCTCTCCCACATCCTACCTCTGGCCTGGAATGCCCTCCCGCCTCATATCCAATAGACAGTTACTCTCCCTCCCTTTTAGAGCCTTATTGAAGGCACAACTCTTCCAAGAGGCCTTCCCTGACAAAGCCCTCCTTTTCTCTTCTCCCACTCCTTTGAGTGTTGCCCTGACTTGCTCCCTTTACTCATCATCCCTCCCAGCCCCACAGCACTTATGTACATATCTGTAATTTATTTATTTATATTAATGTCTATCTCTCCCTCGACTGTAAGCCCACTGTGGAAAGGGAATGTGTCTGTTTATTGTTACGCTGTACTCTCACAAGTGCTTAGTACAGTTCTCTGCACGCAATAAGCGCTCAATAAACACAATCGAGTCGCTGACTGTCTCCATTGAGCTTCAGCTCACTGATCTCTCTCCCATCTTCCAGGTGCCCATGGCTAACTCAGTTCTGCTTTATTACGATCCTCTTTGATCTCCAAGTGAGTACGAGGTTCAGACTTTCGAATCTGATTAACCCTCTATACCGAGCATCTCCAAGTAACAAGCCCCTCCCGACTCCCTACGAGTGCATCACGAGGCCATCCAGCTCCATGTTGCTTAGAGGGGACTGGCACCTCTAAAGAATCAACCTCTGGTGGACAGATAATCTAATTAACACTCCCCACATCTGAGGAATGGAGCTCTGCCACGGTGGCTGGTGGGGAACCAGGTGTCAGGCGCAAGCTCGTAAAATGTGGGAAGGAATCGAAGTGAACTCTGACAGAGCATTTTAAAGCAAAGTCCCCGTGCTCAGTCAGGCGCTAAGCCCTGTGCAGTAGTGTTTGCATTGGCTTGTTTGGGATTGATGCCTCCTCCCACTCCCCTCTGCTTCGCCCTTGCTCTTGCAAGCATCTTGGAGAACATGCTTGCACCCTCAATTCAGCCCTCCCTCAGCCCCACAGCATTTATATACATATCCATAATTTAATTTACTTATTTACATTGATGTCTGTCTTCCCCTCTAGACTGTAAGCTCCTCGTGGACAGGGAACATGTCTCCCAACTCTAAAGGGCTTTCCTAAGGGCTTAGCACAGTGCTCTGTACACGGTAAGCGCTCAATAAATGTAATGGAATGATTGATTGAGGAGGTGTTTGCTTTGTGTACTCCTGGATGTGGTTGATGTGTGTGCCTTTCAACAGAGTTTAGTTTGTAAGCTTCTTGTAAACAGGGAATATCAATACCTACTCTTTTGTACTCTTCCAAGGGCTTAAAACAGTGCTCTGCACACAGTGAGTGCTCAATCAATACTATTAATAGATTAATCAGTAGTGTCAGGGCTCCAAGAATGTCTCTGGTGGCACTAAAGGATTCTCTCCATTCCTTTGCAGATCCACTAACCTCTGCGCATTTAAAGATATCCCAATATTTATTGAAAATATTGAAACAAGTATAATGCTCTTGAGGAAGGGAAAAACGTGGGTTTGTAGTTCTGTCTGATCGGGGTGACATTCCTGAGTTTCTGGTTTAGAACCAGGTAAGAAATAACATTAATTGCAGTGCAAACTAAAGACTGAATGTAACTAAGATTCAGTGATATGTGTCAGGGGGTCATAAGGCAGACATAATACAAGGTTTCGGGTGACATTTGCAGATCTTTTATAGCTCCTGGGCATTTAAAAATAAAAATAGTGGACATGAGGCCTCTGGTGATGAATCAGCACCGAACAAGGCCCAGGCCAGCTGAAGAACGACTGTCTAGATTTCAACTGGGCAAATGGTGGGTTACAGATGAGCAGAGGAAGGCGGGAGAAACCTAGTAGGATGGAAGGAGAGGAGGTAATTTAACAAGTGAAAGAGAAAAGTGGTAATGGTGGGGAGGAAGGGAGTTTAGAAGTTACTTCAGCGACACTGAGGCACTGAAGGGGGTACTAAAGCATTTATGTACACACCCATAATTTATTTCTATTAATGCTTCTCTCCCCCTCTAGACTTTGAGCTCCTTGTGAGCAGGGACTGTGTCTACCAACTCTGTTATGCTGTACTCTCCCAAGCGCTTAGAATAGTGCTCTGCACAAAGTAAGAGTTCAGTAAATGCCATTAACTGGTCGATTGAAGCTAAACTAAGACTTTACATTGTGAAGATTTTCCTGTGAGAATTGAGGGTTGAGTGGGAATAGCATCCCTCTGTGCTGATCTTACAGTGTCCACCCGGCCAGCTACATCTGTTGCTCTTCTATAGCCTGGTTTCATCAACTGAGCAGGGGGTTGGGGGTTGGAGGTGCTGAGTTCTAATCCTGACTCCACTCCCTGGCCTCTAGTGTGACTTTAGGCAAGTCACAGCTTCTCTGCACCTCATTTACCGCACCTGTAAAATGGAAGTTCAATACCTGTTCTCTCTCCCTTTACTGTGAGCACCCATGTGGGACAGGGATAGTGTCCTCCCCCAGCATACTGCGTGGCATAGTAACCACTTAACGATCAATCAGGTGATCAGTAGTATTTATTGAATGCTTACCGTGTACCAAGTGCTTGGGAGAATACAAATCAGAGGAGTAGGTATAGATGATCCCTTCCCAGAAGGAGCTCACCGTCTAGAGGAGAAGATGATACAAATTGTGGCATTTGTTGTTGTTATGATTCTTATTATTTCTCAGTGGGAACAGGGTAGAAGGGAGAGGGTGGGCTCAGAACACGTGACCTTGGACAACCTTGTTTCCCTCCCCTTAAAAGTTAAGTTAGTAGGATCAGCCGGATAATTCTTCGAAACAGCACATGACAGGTGCGGTTTCCCTGCCTGGCTTGCACTGGCTGTTTTCAGCTCCTGCTATTTCGGAACTCAGTTCAGCCGCCTCCCCACGGCTGCTCATCCGAACACCTTAGAAGATTGTGAGTGTTGAGGCTATTAACAATCACACCCGATTAATGGCGGCCAGCCTCTACGCCCAACCCGAAGGCCACCTGAGCCTCCCCCCACCTGCCCTTAATCAGCAGAGACTCTCCAGGGTGTGTGTTGCGGGGGAAAGGGCTGCATTCTCAGTCCTGGAAACCCGTGAACAAACACGCCACCCTCTTCAGCCCCCCTCGGGCTGACTTGTTGATTTATGTCAAACCGGGAAGCAGTGTGCCCGTCCTTGTTTCTCCTCCTTCAGGAGCTGGAGGTGACCTTTCCCTCTTATCGGTGTCTTAAGAGGATATATGGAGAGAACACAGTTGCTTCTTATCTGTGCCTTCAAAGACGACCTCTCTAAGAGAGGAGCTGCATACAGAGATCCAACCTGGCCTGTGAGGTGGTGCGGGGGACTGGGAATCCACAGCCGGGGATTGCAGGCGAGCTTCCCCGGGCTACCTTGACTGGTCTTTTTTCCACCCTGTGCTTGTTTATTTTTTTTACGAAAGTTGTGAAGAGCTTACTATGTGACAGGAACTGTACTAAGAACTGGGCTAGATAAAAGCTAATCATCTTGGACTCAGTCTCTGTCCCACAAAGGGCTCACGGTCTTATTCCCCATTATTCAGATGACATAACTGAGGCACAGAGAAGTTACATTACTTGCCCTAGCTCACACAGCAGACATGTGGTGGAGCTCCCCAGCTCTTGAATGTCCAGGGCAACCCGTGCTCTGTCCCTGTGGAAGTGAGGAATCAATCGATTGTATTTACTGGACGCTTCCTTTGTGCAGGGCACTGTACTGAGCTCTTGGGTGAGTACAACACAATAAAATAACAGCGGGAAGAGGTTATTCTAGATATGAGTGGTTTCTGCTGAGGGGCTTGGGAGCGTCCTCCCTCCTCCTGGGGGCGGTTCAGCAGCCAGGGTTATCCGAGAACTGAGTCAGAGGTATCAGACTGGCCACGGCTTCATCTTCTTTGTCACGATACCCCGGATTCTGGCTGCCGGGTAGGTCACTGACCACGTGGCACCGGGAGTCCTATCAGCCCCTGCTCCTGCCCAGGGAATGACTCGACTTGGGGGCCTTCTCAACTTTTCCAACATTGAGAAAGCCACGGCTATAGCCAAAGCCGAGACTCATGGGACTGTCAGTCTGAGCCGTGAGGAGCCTGAAATCCTGCGGCTCCTTTTACGTTTGTTGGTTCGTTTACGATTGTCATCTTTATTTTTTGTGTCTTAGTTCATCTTTCCTCATGTGAATAGTAATAATAATTGTGCTATTCATTAAGTGCTTTCTATGTGCCAGCCACTGTACTAAGCACTGGAGTAGATACAAGGTAATCAGGTTGGACCCAGTTAATGTCCTACACTGGGCTCACAATCTTAATTCCCATTTTATGGATGAGGGAACTGAGGCACAGGGAAGTGAAGTAACTTGCCCAAGTTGCACAGCAGACAAGTGGTGGAACTGGGATTAGAACCCAGGTCCTCTGACTCCCAGGTCCGTGTTCTATCCACTAGGCCACCTTGCTTCTTGCTCTTGACTCTCCCGTCTCCAGCTCCTCACTCACGCTCTTCCCCCATCTTGGAACTCCTTCCCTCCCCACGTCAAACGGACCACAGCTTTCCCCACTTTCAACTTCCCTTACTGATTCTTAGCACCTCATGCCATGTCGCCCCATCAGTCTGTTCTAGTAAATAAATAAGAATTTCCCCTCCCCCTAAAAACTGCCTGTCTCCCCTCACTCTTAGATTGTGAGCTTCTGGGGGGGCCAGGAACCATGACCATAGCTCATCTCTGTGTTTCTTTCCCGGCGTTTACTTCAATCCCAAGTGCTTAGCACAATGCTCTGCACATAGTAATCGTTCATTAAATACCACTGACTGCTTGCTTTGCATTTAGTAAGCACTTACATACTGTTACTACAGTATGGAGGGAGGGGAGGGTACCTGAGCCCCCCAGAAGTTAAGTGACTTGCTCAAGGTAACGGAGCAGACATGTGGCAAAGCCAGGATTGGAACCCAGGTCCATCTGACTCCCAGGCCCGTGCTCCATCCACTAAGCAGTGCCGTTTCTCATGGACTGCCACGTGGTAATCCAATGAAAATCAACTCTTGGGTCATAACACTGCAGGGAGAAACTTAGTCTGGGCTGGAGCGGAAAGGGGGAGCTGCCCGCTAGTCTCCTTTCTGCCCCTCCAGTGACCTCTCCCCTGACCGACTCCTGTCTCCTCTCTCCCAACCGCGCAGGCTACCTGACCGTCAGCATCGAGCCCCTACCTCCCGTGGTGGCCGGGGATGCCGTGACCTTGAAATGTAACTTCAAGACCGATGGCAGGATGCGGGAGATCGTCTGGTACCGGGTAAGTCCCACTGCCTCCCAGGGACGGCCGCGGGGGCTCGAGGTGGGGCTGAAATGAGTGAGTGGGGTCGGCGGGGTCAGAGCCGAACTGTAACGGGCCCCCCGATTGTCGGCGGGGCTGGATCACCGCACGCGGCCAACGTCCTGACGCAGGATTCTGCCTTGGGAAGAGGCAGTGAACGGACTCGGAATCCCAAAGGCTGGTCAAGTAGACTTTCTGAATCGCCCTACCCTAGATACGGGGGTGGGCGGGGAGTGGAGGGGCTCGGTTTAACCCGGGATTGAGTTGCCTCAGTCAGAGGCGGGGCATCGAGGAAGGGACGGACAGGGCCGGAAGCCGCCCTTCGGCAGGCAGAGATAGGACGGCCCTTTCTGCGCAGAGACTTCAGGAGGAACCCACATGGCTGACTGCCTCTGCAGGTGCAGGCGGTGCAAGGTGACTGCCGATTGTAGGTGGGTGACCCCTGCGGTCACACCCATCCATCCTAGAGAGAAGCGTCGATTCAAATCGGGTCTCAGCTGCACGGAGGCAACTCCGTACAAATGGAAATGAGCATAAAATTAGCTTGACCAGGGTGCAGTTTACCCATCCCCATCCAGCTCCACTCTCCTTTGTGTGCCGCAGAGAACCAGCCTGTTATCTGTGGGTCCTTCTTTGTTTGGAGAGAAAACAAACAGCTCTGGACTTGACCCCACCATCCCCTGCTTTTACTGTTTTTTAATGGTATTTAAGTTCTTACTATGGGCCAGGCACTGAACTAAGCGTTGGGGAAGATATAAGCAAATGAGATTGAACACAGTCCATGTCCCACAGGGGGTTGACAGTCTTAATCCCCATTTTACAGATGAGATAACTGAGGCACAGAGAAGGGAAGGGACTTGCCCGAAGTCAGACAAGCGATGGAGCTGGGATTAAAACCTAAGTCCTTCTGACTCCCAGGCCCGTGCTCTATCCACTGGGCGCTCTCCTTATGTTCCCCTACCATCCTTCATCATCTTCCTCTCTGTCCTGATCTTCGGGACACTAGGACAGGGAAACTCCTTTCCTTAGTTCCAGATGCCTCCTTCCTGTCGTCACCGCTCTCCCACAAATGGGGCGAGGGGGTCGTGTGTTCGCCTCTGGCAAAATCTCACTCCCCTTGCCCAGGAAACCCCTCCTCAGAGCTAACTCCAATCCCTCCTGCTGCAGCCAAAAACCTATCTCTTCCGGTTCTGGAGGAGGAGGCGGGTCGTCAGCATCTTTACACACTCAAAGCATGTCAATGAATCACCCCTCGCCACCCCCGGCTCCTCGGTGGATCGAGTGCCTCACGCTCATTTAGCTTTCTCGGCTTCTCCTCTGCAGCCGGGTGCCAAGACCTTGTTCCTCATCCAGATGATGTTTTCCGGTTGATACCCACGGCACTACGCGGGAGAGCTGGGCCGGGGACGGTCCCTTCCTCTTGCAGCCCGGCGGCCTAGAAGGCCCACGAGGGTTAGTCGTCCCATGGAGGTCCTTTCTCAGAGAGACTCCCCGCGAGCCAGAGGGAGATGGGGAAGAAGGAGAGGAGGGGCAAGATGATTCCTCTCAAAGGGCGAAATTGGGGCACCAAGCCTTTCCAGGAGCAGTCAGAGGAGCACTTAGTACACACTGAGAGAATTGAATGAATTCCCCAAGCTCAGGGCTGCAGTAGAGGCAGGGCACCCTCCTGTGGCTGTTACTTCCAGTCAGGGTAGACCAGGGTGGTCCCAGACCTCCCCCCCGCCGCCCCAAAACCCACCCCCTGCTTCCCAACGGAGCCTTGCGCATGTCTTCAGCTGGGCCCCTGTCTCTCCTAATCTAGTTGGTGATTACACTGATTGGCTTAGAAATCAGTTATGTAGCATGGGTGTCAGGCCCTGACTATTCGGTTAGAATGCGCTAATTAATTAATTTTATTTTATCTTAACCTACTTAGAGAGCAAGCACCTCCTGACTGTGGCATACAAATGAATGCAAATGGATGCAAATGACTCTTTGGAGCCAAGCGCCGAGCTGCTTTTTTGGTTGTTGTTTTGGCCGGGACTGACACACACTGACTAGACTCTGCCTCTCTGCAGGTAGCCCTGTCTGAGAGGTCAGAAGTCATTCTCTGCGTTACCCTCTCCCACCCCACCGCATACACACACAATTTAAAACTCCAGCAGACCAGTGCAGACAGAGGGGAAGGGGAGTGAGGGCACTGGGGACTAATTGGAGCTTATTGCCTGTTATTTCATTGGCCTCACACCATTCTGGCCATCGAGGAAGCCAACGTGCCCTCCTGTAGGGAACCAGCAAATAAGAGTTTTTGAGGCAAATTCGGGAGGAAAAGAGATGATGGTGGTTACGGGGGGAGACCCTCGGCCTCTAGGACAAGGGCCCAGGCAAACGACTACGACAGTTTGTCCTTCTGGACGGCTCCATCCGTCTCCCGACTCCCTCCTCTGTCTGGAGGGAAACCGGACTTGGGTTGTTGTTTGTTTCTGCTTTTTTTTTTTTTAATTCCCCCCCCCCCCCCCCGCTTCCTCTCCCTCTTCCCTGTGAATGGACTCACTGAGCAGAGCTTGGAAGGAAATGAATGGCTCACACTGGCGTGGGGAAGACTGTGTGTCAAATCTGTTTAAAAGAAAATCAGAGCATTGTAATGATGCTCGCCTCCCCGGCACAGCCCAGTGTCTGTGAAATGGACTGAGACTTATTCCAAGTCCAACGTCCTTCCCCCTGGTTGAAATAGATGCTGGAAGTACGGACGCGTGAATGCCCAGAGCTGATTTTTCCACCTAATGATAAAAATAATAATGATAATGTGCGGTATTTAAATGCTTACTGTGTGCCAGGTACTGTAGTAAGCCCTGGGGTAAATGCAAGCTAATCAGGTTGGATGCAATTCATGTCCCCCACAGGGCTCTCAGTCTTAATCCCCATTTTATAGATGAGGTCACTGAGGCACAGAGAAGTTGAGTGATTTGCCCAAGGACACAGAGCAGACAAGTGGAGTCGTCAGAATTAGAACACAGGACCTTCTGACTCACAGGCCCGTGCTCTGCCCTCCTGGCCACACTGCCTGACTGTGAATGGACTGGAGTCTCTGGGGACAGGCAGGGTGAGATGACTAAAGTTTCACCGGAGAGAGGCGGGGTTGGTCCCCCTTCTTGCCACCTTGCACTGCATCCGCCCCCCGCCTCGCCCCGTCTGACTCTGGTCCCGGGCTCCCCCGATCTCCTTCCTTCCTCTCAGACTGGCCAGTTGAATCCCTAGTTGCCTTCCCACTCGCTTCCCCTGCAGTTTTAGAACGGCCAGGAAAAGGCATCCGATCAATCGATTGGTATTTATTGAACGCTTACGATGTGCAGAGCACTGTACCGAACCCCCGGATGGTACGACACAATAGAATTAGCGGACCCATTCCCTGCCCGTTACGACGCCCGTATAGGGCAGCTCGAATGGGGTCCTGCAGCTCAGTGCTTCTCACGTAGATGGTGAGCTCTTTGAGGGCAGGGATCGTGTCTACTAATTCTGTTGTGCTAGCCTTAGCGACTCATACAGTGCTCTGCACACAATGAGAGGTGCTCAATAAAAGGGACTGTTCGGTTGAAGTCTTTAGAAGATAGAGGGAGATGATTTCAATCCTATTAACTCAAGATCCAGAATACTTGGCGGGGGGGAATGATAATGACGATGACGGTGAGAGAAGCAGCGTGGCTCACTGGAAAGAACACGGGCTTGGGAGTCAGAGGTTATGGGTTCTAATCCCGGCTGCCCCATCCGTCAGCTGTGTGACTTTGGGCAACTCACTTCTCTGTGCCTCAGTGACCTCATCTGTAAAATGGGAATCAAGACTGTGCGCCCCAGGTGGGACAACCTGATCACCTTGTATCCCCCCACAGCTTAGAAAAGTGCTTTGCACATAGTGAGCGCTTAACAAATACCATAACAATTATTAATTATATTTCTTAATTGCTAACTATGGGCTCGGCATTGTAATAAGCACTGAAGTAGATGCCAGGTAATCGGCCAGAGGTCAGACATAGTCCCCGCCTGACAGAGGACTGACAGTCTAAGGTGGAGGGAGGACAGGTTTTGAGTCCCCATTTTACAGATGAGGATTTGAATTACATGGAACTTGTGACTCGCCCAAGGTCACACAGCAGGCAAGTGTGGCAGAACCCAGGTCCCCTGACTCCTAGGCCTGAGCATTTTCCAGTCTCCTGTTTGTTAATGGAAAGACCAGAACAGAATGTATTTAATCCTCTCTACTGGGATTCAAACAACAACTCCTGACCATCGGCTTTAAAGCACTCTATCAGCTCACCCCATCCTACCTCACCTCGCTAATCTCCTACTACAACCCAGCCCGCATATTCCCTCACACTCCACTCCTCTGGCACCAATTTATTCACTGCAATCTCATCTATCTTACCACTGACCCCTTTCCCATATCGTCTCCCCTAGCCGGGAACCCCCTCCCCGTCCATGTATGCCAGACCACCACTCTCTCCAATTTCAAAACACAGTTAAGGTCACATCTTCTCCATGATGCCTTCCCTGATTAAACCTTCTTTTCCCTGGCTCGCTGTCATTCATTCAATTGTATTTATTGAGCACTTACTGTGTGCAGAGCACTGTACTAAGCACTGTCCCTACTGGATCTATGGCCTCTGGACATTTGATATTTGCCCCGACCCCATTTCACTTTCGTACATATCTTTAAATTATTTATTACAAATCACTTGTTCATTTTAATATGTCTCCCTCTATAGACTGTAAGCTCATTCAGGGCAGGGAATCTTTCTGCTAATTCTATTGCACTGTACTCTCCCAAGTGCTTAGAACATTGTTCTGCATATAGTAAGCATTCAATAAATATCATCAGTTGATTGAATGTAAGTGACGGTACACTGGGTTGCTTGAAGTAAGATTGTCAGTGTTGCCCTTGGTCTACATGGTGGGGGAGCTCAGTGGTAAGAGCCCGGGCTTGGGAGTTAGAGGTCATGGGTTCGAATCCCAGTTCCGCCACTTGGCAGCTGTGTGACTGTGGGCAAGTCACTTAATTTCTCTGTCCCTCAGTGACCTCATCTGGAAAATGGAGATTAAGACTGTGAACCTCACGTGGAACAACCTGATTACCCTGTATCTATGCCAGCGCTTACAACAGTGCTCTGCACATAGTAAGCGCTTAACAGTTCGTGGTGGGTCACTGGAGGGAATAATGCCAACATTATTATTATTCCCTCCAGGGACCCACCACGAACTGGCACCATGCTAAAGAATTCTCCCTGCCCATTGCCTGACAAGAAAATCAGGGTGTAAACTAGGTTAGAAGATAGAAAGGATTAGGCCAAAGTGTCAAGAAGAGTCAAAATCTGGATTAGACAACCATTGCCTGACAAGAAAATCAGGGTATAAACTAGGTTAGAAGATAGAAGGGATTAGGCAAAAGTGTCAAGAAGCAAGAGTCAAAATCTGGATTAGACAAGACTGGACTCCCCTTTATCTTTCCCTGCTTTAGAAAAAATGAGCAAGAAGCTGTTTCCTCCGCTCCATGAGGTCTTCCTATTTTAACTCCATAGAATGGGGATTAAGACTGTGAGCTCTATATGGGATGCGGACCGTACTAACTTGCATCTACTCCAGCGTTTAGTAGACCCTACTAACTTGTATCTACCCCAACGTTTGGTACAGTGCCTATTACATAACGGACCCTTGATGAATACCATTAAAAAACATAAACAGAACTCTGCTCTGGAGTCTAAGGGAGCTAGCACCCTTTTCATTTTATACTCTTGTCCCCTGCCGGTCCTGCCCGGGGAGCTGGATCAACAGTACAACTGGCCTCTTGCTGTTTCAATCTGAGTGAAGAAATAGATCACTGAACGGCAAACCGCGGTGTCACTGACCGCGGATTCAGGTAGTGATGGATGCATCTATATAGGTGGTGAGTCCCTCTGAATGTATACTGCAGGGTGTATGGGGTTTGAGGCCATTTGTGTGTGCGTGGTTAAAAGGAACATCACTTATTAGGAAACTCAAACTAAACTCATTTAGCTGGAGGTCACCTGCCCAGCGGGCAGAGCCAGAGGTCTGTTTATATCACAGAAACCCATTAAGCATCTTCAGAGGATCATGGGAATTTAACCTTACTTGGCAGTTGGATCGTCCCTCCTTTGTTTTTCCTCCGGCTTTCACGGATTTTGCTGAGAGCTGCTGCTCTGTAGCCAAAGGGAAGGGAAGGAGGAGGGCAAGTGGAGAGAGGGAAGGTGGGGAGAGAAGGAATGAGGAAGGAAAGGAGAGAGGGAGAGACTGAGTTGAGCATTTTGAAGTCTAATGTCCTCTCTTGTATGCATGAATCTGTATTGCAGTCATCTCTTCGGGACTCCATCTGACCGGCCAGCAGTGACCCTTTGTGTTCTGGCAGCTCAGTCAACCAGGGGTATTTATTGAGTTCTTACTATGTGCAGAGCACTTGCACTAAGCCACCCCTTACCCTATTTATTTTGTTAATGAAATGTACATCGCCTTGATTCTATTTAGTTGCCATTGTTTTTAGGAGATGTTCTTCCCCTTGACTCTATTTATTGCCATTGTTCTTATCTGTCCGTCTCCCCCGATTAGACCGTAAGCCCGTCAAAGGGCAGGGACTGTCTCTATCTGTTGCCTACTTGTTCATTCCAACCGCTTAGTACAGTGCTCTGCACAAAGGAAGCGCTCAATAAATACTACTGAATGAATGAATGAGTTTACAATCTACCCCAGAAGATGGACACTAAGATATGTGGCTCAATGGAAAGAGCTCGGGCTTGGGAGTCAGAGATCGTGGGTTCGAATCCCGGCTCTGCCACTTGGCAGCTGTGTGACTGTGGGCAAATCTCTTAACTTCTCTGTGCCTCCGTTCCCTCATCTGTAAAATGGGGATGAAGACTGTGAGCCTCACGTGGGACAACCTGATTACCCTGTATCTACCCCAGTGCTTAGAACAGTGCTCTGCACATAGTAAGCGCTTAACAAATACCAACATCATTATTATATATTACAGGTAGGGGAAACAACAGAATACAAAGATCTGTACACAAGTCCCATGGAGTGTTGGGTATATGGATGCAGCTGTTGGATAATATCGTGCTGGGGTTCCCTGTCTTTCTTCCGGCCCTTCCAGGAAGCTGTGGGAAACTAGGGGCAGGAATGTTTGGAGAGCTGAGTTTGGAAAACAATAAAAGAAAAATAGAACAGGGTAGGGCACAGCTTTCGGCTTGACACCGGAACATGCTTGCTTTTCTTCAGCCTACCTTAAGTTCACTCGGTGCCCGGAAGACAGAGAGAGCTGCAGCCAAATCTTTAGTGAGTTGTCCAGGTTGGGGGGGGGGGGGGGTGACACGACGTGAGCGGGGCATAGACATTTTATACTGTCTTGTCCTCCTGTAGACCTCCAGGTAATTTTCCCCAGTATGCAGTGCACCTCTCAGGCGGGCACAATTCCCTGGAGATTGGAGTGTGGCAGCTGATAACAGGTAGAAGGGCTACAAGGAAATCAAGGGCTGAGTGGAATAGAAATGGACTCGAATACTAAGCTCCGTGTTTAGAAGAACATAGAAACAAGACTAGTCAAGCCGAATGGTAAAATAACATTTAATTCAAACTGTTCCCCTGTTTGGAAAGTGGGGCTGGTGTTATTAACAATACACTGTACTGAGCACTTGGGAAAGCACAACAGAAGTAAGAGATGGGGTTGCTGACTACGTGGAGTTTACACTCTAGTGGGGTGACAAGCATTTAAATACTTACAAATAGAAGAAATTGATATTAGTCAATTAAGTATAATAATAATTGTGGCATTATTTAAGCACTTATTATGTGCCAAACGCTGCGCTAAGGCTAGATGCAGAATATGCAGATTGGCCACAGTCCCTGTCCAGAACGGGACACAAGCTCTAAACAGAAGGGAGGACAGGCATTGAATCCCCATTTTAGAAACTGAAGCACAGAGAAGTTAAGTGATTGCCCAAGGTCACACATCAGGCAGGTGGCAGAACTGTGATTAGAATCCCGGTCTTCTAACTTCCAGGTTTGTGCTCTTAATAATAATTATGACATTTGTTACTTACTACGTGTCAGGTGCTGTTCTAAGCTCTTCCGGCTGGAAGGCTGGGGAAGGGTTAGGGTAAAAGTCATCCATCCTAGGGATAGGTTGTCCAGCTGGCATTTGCTGAAGGAGATGGGATATAAAGGGACCTTTAAAACTTGGGGAAAGATGTAATCTGACAGATTTTGTAGAGGAGGGATTCTAGACCGACGGAGCAGCTGAGGTGAAAGAGGTGGGAGAGTCAAGTGCTAGGTACAGTTAGAAGCCTAGCTCAGGAGGCATGAGGAAAACGAGTTGGAGAGTAGAGGATGAAGAGAGCAAGTATGAACGATGGGAAGAGTCGGTGAAGAGACTGGAAGTTGATGGTGAGGAATTTTTACTTGAGGCGGAAGGGCAGAGGAAACCACTGGAGGGATTGAAGAGTAGAGAGGCATGCGCCGAGAGGTGGTTCAAGAAGATGAGCCGTGCACCCGTACAATAATAATAATAGTGATAGCATTTGTTAAGCGCTTACTATGAGCCAAGCACTGTTCTAAGTGCTGGGGAGATACAAGGTAATCAAGTTGTCCCACGTGGGGTTCACAGTCTTAATCCCCATTTTACAGATGAGGTAACTGAGGCACAGAGAGGTGAAGCGACTTGCCCAAAGTCACACAGCTGACAAGTGGCGGAGGCGGGATTAGAACCCACGACCTCTGGCTCCCAAGCCCGAGCCCTTTCCACTAAGCCATGGCCATATCTCTTGCAGATCGGAGAGGGGAGAGATTGGAAGCAAGGAGCCCGGTGAAGAGACCCAATCGGTTCCAATGGATTCATATAATGTTGTTTAGGAAGAACTGGTTGGATTTAGGAGTAGATTAGACATAGGAGTTGAAAGACAGTGAGGATTCGATGATGACCCCAAGGTTGATGGTGGTATTATCAACCGAGATGGGAAATGACAAGGGATATTGACTTAACGGGATGAATTGAAGGTGACCAAGAATCCAGAATTGGGTGGGACAGTCCACGTTTTGAAAGTCCACTCTAGACAGTAAACTCGTTGTGGGCCGGGAATGTCACTGTTTATTGTCGTCTTGTACTTTCCCGAGTGCTTAGTACAGTGCTCTGCACACAGTAAGCACTCAATAAATGAATGAATGAAGTTTCTCCTGCTGTCACCACTTCATCACTACCAAATTTGGAAGGTCTAATAATTATGATATTTGTATTAAGGGTTGGGGTAGATTCAAGATAATCAGGTCCTAGATGGGGCTCACAGTCTGAATAGGAGGGAGAACAAGTATTTTGTCCCCATTTTGCAAATGAGGGAACAGAGGCCTAGAGAAGTTTAGTGACTTGCCCATGGCCATACAACAGGTAATTAATCAATGGTATTTATTGAGCACTTACTGTGTGCAGAGCACTGTATCTAGTTCTTGGGAGAGTACAATATATCAGAATTAGTGGACATGTTCCCTAAGTGGCAGAGCTGCTATTAGAAGCCAGGTCCTCTGATTCCCAGACCCGTGCTCTTTCCCTTAGGTCACACTGCTTCCCTAGAGACCATACTAGTAGTTCTTTTGGCCCTAGGTTTTAGAGTCTAGAAAACAGGCCTGGGTCTCTCACTAGACCTGCCTGCCATTCAGAGGGAATGTTCTTCTCCGTGCCCTGCTGCAGAGACAACGGGCAGCTGTGGCTCATCGTAGAGTGTCTCTGATGTCTCGGCGTGATGAGATAATGACAGACCACTTCCGCCGCCTCCCTCACCCTCGACATAAGGATGTCTTTGACCTCCAACGTCTTCGGTCAGTAGAGTCACTGCAGAGATGTGGGTCTTGGAAGGGAAGATGTGGACTCTTCTATTATAGCACAGCCCGCTCACTTTGCTCCTCCAGCACCAGCTGACTTCCTGTGCCCCAATCTCGTCTATTTTACCACAGACCCCTTTTCCACATTCTCCCTCTGGCCCGAAACTCCATCCGCCTCCACACAGGACAGACCATGAGTCTCTGCACCTTCAAAGCTTTATCAAGGTCACATCTCCAAGAATCCTTCCCCATTTAAGCTTTTCATTCCCCTGAGTCCCTCTCCCCTCTGCATCACCTATGTACGTGAATCTGTACCCTTTGAGCACCCCAACCTCAACCCCACAGCACTTACGTCCATAATTCATTTATATCAATGTCTGTTTCCCCGTCTAGACTGTAAGGTCATTGTGGGCAAGGAATGTGTCTACCAACTCTATTATACGCTCCCATGCACTTGTTACAGTGTTCTGCCCACAGTAGGCATTTCATAAATACAATTTACTGACTGACTGGAGAACAGAACAAGAATGGAGGATTAGGCTAAGTAGAAGAATGGTACTCAACCAATTATATGTATTGAGCACTTACCGTGCAGAGTACTATACGTAGTACTTGGGAGAATACACTATAACAGAGTTAGTAGACAGCTACCCTGTCCACAGTGAGCTGACAGTGCAGAGGGAGATACTGACGTCAATAGGAATAAATTACAGATACGTACATAAGTGCTGTGGGACTGAGGGAGGGGTGAAGAGTGAAAATCAAATGCAAGGTGACACAGAGCAGAGTGGGAGAAGAGGAAATGAGGGTTTAGTAAGGTAGGGCCTCTAGGATATGTGCTTTAAATAAAGCTTTGAAAGTGGGAAGAATGATTGTCAGACATGACGAGGGAGGGCATTCCAGGGCAGAGGAAGGACGTGGATGAGAGATTGATGGCGAGATAAATAAGATTGAGGTACGGTGAGTAGGTTGGCATTAGAGGTACAGTGAGAAGGATGTCATTAGTGAAGTGAAGCACATGGGCTGAGTTGTAGTAGGAAATCAGAGCGATAAGGTAAGAGGGAGCAAAGTGTGCTTTAAAGGCAATATAAGGAGTTGGTTTCTGTTTGATGTGGAGGTGGTTGGGCAACCTTAGGAGGTCCTTAAGGAGTGGGGTGGCATGGACTGAATGGTTTTGTAGAAAAATGATCTGGGAAGGGATGTGAACCCTCATTTTTCTGAGATCCCCAGCCAGTTGGCCTGTGCAACTGCTGAACAAAAGGTACACGCCTAAGGCCTTACCCTTTGAAGACTTCTCTCTTCCTAAAACATGGCAATCTCCATTTTGGCAGACTCTAGAGGCTGAGTCCATTCTGGGGTTGCAGTGGATAGATGACTCCTGGATCACGGTGAGAAATCAGAGCTTCAGGATTATTGTCCTCCACTTCTGTCAGAAACAGTGAGACAGCTGGAATCAGGGAGCTAAATTTAGCTCCGTAAGTGTGATTTGCAGCAGGCTCAGTCTGACTTAAACCCTGCTGAGTTAACTGACAAGAGGACTGTTTTTACTTGTCAGGAAAAGATTAATGGTTAACTTCCCTTGTGTCAAAAGAGAGCTAAAATAAGATATAATCAGAAATGGGGGTCCCGTCCTCCCCATACTAATAAGGTAATAAATTAATGGATTTACTAAACACCCACTCTGTATAGAGCACTGTTCTAAGCCTTTGAAAGTACTTTTCGAAGCGCACTGAGAAGCAGTGCAGGCTAGTGGAAAAAAGCACCGGCCTTATCAGGAGACTTGGGTTTTAAAGCCAGCTCTGGTTTTGCCTACTGTGCAACGTTGAGCAAATCACTTACCTTATCTGGGCCTCAGTTTCCTCAACTGTAAAATGGGGATTGAATATCTGTTTTTTCAATGTCCTTGCTGACCTCTCTGCCTCCTGTCTCTCCCCACTCCAGTCCATACTTCACACTGCTGCCCCTATCATTTTTTTCTGAAAAACCATATCACCTCAAAATCCTGTAGGATTTCTTCCACAGCAACCTCCTTATCATCAGCTTTAAGGCACTCAATCCTTCCTAATTTACCTTGCTGATCTACTGCAACACATCTTGTTCCTCTGATCCCAACGTACGCCCTGTACTTTGATCTCGTCTAGATCCCCACTGACCCATTGCCCACATGCTTCCCCTGGCCTGGAATTCGCTCCCCCTTCCTATCCAAAATACCACCGCTCTTCCCACCTTCGAAACCCTCCCAGATCACGTCTCCTCCGAGAGGCCTTCCCAGACTGAGCCCTTATTTCTCTTTGCTGCCCTTCCCCAGTGTCACCTGTGCATTTGACTGTATACCCCTTAAAAACTTTGATATTCACCCCTACTTATGGACATACCTTTATACTCTATTTCCCCTTTCTGTAATTCATTTTTATGTCTGTCTTCCCCCAGAGATTGTAAACTTCTTGTGGGCAGGGATGGCACCTATGAACTCTGCTGTACTGTACTCTCCCAAGCACTTAGTACAGTCCTCAGGCTAAGCAAGCCATCAATAAATATCATTAATTGACCGATTACTTAGACTTTAACTGTTTCCCTCATCCCTAGTGCAAAGGACAATGTTTGGCATATAGTAAGTGCTTAACAAATGCTACAGTTGTTGTGGTTATCATTTAGTTGTTGCGGTTATCATTACTAGTGGTGGTGTTAAGAGTAGCGTGGTCGAGTGGTTAGTGCATATACTGGGAGTCAGAAGGTCCTGGGTTCAAATCCTGCTCAGGCACCGGGGCTGGACTCTGCTTTACAGGGAGCAGGTAGAGCCCCTGAGACATCCTCATCTGTCCCCAGCCTAGGTTTATCAACCCTTCAGCAGTCAGAGGGTCTGGTTATTCCCATTTTCCAGAGGGAGAAACTGAGAGCAATCAAGATGAAGGACATTAATTAGCTCCAGACTCACAAGACACCTCACGATGAAACCTCTTGTCTTTCCCTCTTCCCCTGCAATCACTGATTGGGACAGACCCCTCTCACTCTGACCCCTGGCCTCTCCCCAACCCGAAACCTCATCCCTCTCCAGACCACACCACGACTGCGGGACTCACCCTGATCCCAGGCCTCACCCCGTCCCCAGACCTCTTGCTGACCTCAGGTCTCCCCCTGACTGAGGCTACATTCCAACCCCAGGTCCCACCTCAAACTCAGACCTCTCCCTATCTCTCCTCCACGCCACCCCCCGCAAAACACATCAACTGCAGATAACCCTCAATCCCGGGCCTAACTCTGACCCTAGGCCTCACCCCCAACAGATGCCTCACCCCATCCTCAGGTCTCACCCTGACCCTAGCCTACTCTTCAACCCCAATTTCCACCTCAAACTCAGGATCTCCCTCCACCTGACTCCAGGCCTCCAATCCCAGGACGCACTTCAAACCCAGGCCTCACCCTGAGCCCAGACCTCCTCCTGACCCCAGGACTCTCCCCCCTGCACACCTCCTCCTCGAGCCCCAGCCCTCACCCAGCCTCCTTCACCCCCACCTCCCACCTTCCCTATCTCCCACTCTGCAGTGAGACACAGTTACTGCAAGGGAGTTTCTCAGGTCAGAGCAGCTGGGCCTCATTTCCACTTAAAAGAGTCCAGAATGCTATTTCCAGCAGCTCCTCCGGGCAATAGTCTATGCTGGCAGGAGCCCCTGCAGTCATAACAGTGCCTGGAGAGCAGTGAGCCTTCACTCACTGAGCTCCACAGGCTCCCTCACCCACACTTCCTATCCAGAGACAACTTCTCTCATAGTCCCAGAAACCTGCTGTCTGTTTCTCGTGCTCTCCGTGCTCCATGTTGTCCCTTTCAGGGTCTTGGGACTCAGCTCCTTCTTGTTCGGGGTCGTTCTCTCCTCGTTCCCAGCTTGGCAACCCTGTGTGGACTCTCTCCACTTGTCATCTCCCAGAATTGCAATCACCTCCAAGTCTTCATTTCCTTTCTCCTAATAGGACCAAAACCTAATTACCTTCTCCTTGTCTTCTAATACTCACCCCCAGACTCACTATCTTGGCAATTACCCTCTTCTCCACCTTTTTGGATGCTTCATTAGCCTTACTGTGAGGAGGCATCCAAACCTCTCTTCAGAATCCCCCGAGCTTTTGTGTGAAGCCCAACTCGGGCTCTGGAGTGGCAATTTTATCTTTTTCTCTGGTGTTGGGATGGTCTAGGGTTCTCTGGGTTTCTGGAAACTTCCCCGGTTTCTTCAAACACAGTTGCGCAGGAAACAGGAACGGGAATGTAGCCTGCAAATTTATGAATTTAGTTATAGCTACTTCATCTTGACAGTCAAATAGCTGGGTGACCTAGTTGATAGACCATGGGCCTGGGAGTCAGAAGGACCCGGGTTCTAATCCCAGCTCCGCCACTTGTCTGCTGTATGCCTCAGTTACCTCATCTGCAAAATGGGAATTAAGACTGTGAGCCCATGTGGGACATGGACCGTGTCCCACCTGATTTATGTGTATCTACCCCAGTGCTAAATACAGTGCCTGGCATAAAGTAAGTCCTTAACACATTCCATATTTTTAAAAAAGGTATCACTTTCTCGTCTAACCTTGTTCTTCCACCTGTTCCCTCTATTGATAAATCATTTTTGTCTGTATCTCTTCCCCATTAAACTGGAAGCCTCCCAAGGGCAGGCAGGAAACATAATAATAATGATGATGGTGGTATTTGTTAAGCACTTATTATGTGCAAAGCACTGTTCTAAGCACTGGGGGGATACAAGGTGATCAGGTTGTCCCACGTGGGGCTCACAGTCTTACTCCTCATTTTACAGATGAGGTTACTGAGGCCCAGAGACGTGAAGTGACTTGCCCAAAGTCACACAGCTGGCAAGTGGCGGAGCCAGGATTAGAACCCACGACCTCTGACTCCCAAGTCCGTGCTCTTTCCACTGAGCTGTGCTATGTCTCTGGGAGATGAACATGGACCCTGCTTCTGTTGTAGACTCCCAAGTGTGTAGTACATTGAATATTCATTCAATAGTATTTATTGAGCGCTTACTATATGCAGAGCACTGTACTAAGCGCTTGGGGTGAACAAGTCGGCAACAGATAGAGACAGTCCCTGCCGTTTGACGGGCTTACGGTCTAATCGAGTAGGGGTACTCGGTTGATTGATCAAATTGCAATAAGATATTTCAGTGATCCATAATAGTAGTAGAGTATTTATTAGGAACTTACTGTGTGCAGAGCACACAGAGTACTCATTTCTGGGAAGAAAATACCCAAGTGGGAATTAGACACTATCCCCTGTCACAATCTAAATATGTAAGTGGGGAGAAATTAGAGACAGGCACATCCGGAGTTATGAAACATTAAAACACATGCAAACAAATATACAAAATAGGCTCAAAGTCTCAGCAGCGACAGAGTCCAAGAGTATGTGAAAGCAAACTGGGAGCAGTGATCCTCCATGATGGGAGGGAATGCAACAGTTCAACGGTGCTTTTCTTAGAAGGGATGGAGGAGTCTGAGTGCGTGAGGGAGCTGCTAGTATTTCCCGGCCCCAGGTCTCAGATAATACTGGTAGCCAGGGACCTTGGAAACAGGAGAGAGGCTGGTGGTGGTTATAGGGTGCCCAATCTTCCACTTGTAGTTCAGACAGTCCAATTTAAAGCAGGTCTGCCCTGTTCAGATCGGCTATGACTGGAAACTTTGTGGTCTGATTCATCAGCACACAGTCCCTCTCTGCCTCAACTCCTGCCTCCAAGCCCAGGTATGGCACCCAAGTTCACACGACCCTGGGAAGAGAACATAAAGGTGCTGGAACAATTTAGGTGGTTAGGTGTCCCCCCTGAACATTTAAACTGACTCAGGTGAACTCGACGGTCTTCTCCCAAATGGCTCATGGCTCAATGGAAAGAGCTTGGGCTTTGGAGTCAGAGATCATGGGTTCGAATCCCTGCTCTGCCACTTGTCAGCTGTGTGACTGTGGGCAAGTCACTTAACTTCTCTTTGCCTCAGTTACCTCATCTGTAAAATGGGGATTAAGACTGTGAGCCCCACGTGGGACAACCTGATTCCCCTGTGTCTACCCCAGCGCTTAGAGCAGTGCTCTGCACATAGTAAGCGCTTAACAAATACCAACATTATTATTCCACAAAGCTATCTGCAAGCCCGACGTAATGCTCATCCATCCCCACATGCATCGCGCTATTTGATGTGCTTTTGTGCAATCATTGCCTACACTAGCGGCCCTGAGCTGGGGCTGGCTACCCAGAATCGAGCCTAGAGCCCAGCTAGTCCCTTTCTAAGGGCCCTGAGACCCTCTGAATCTCAGCGGGAGAGGAGAGGAAGAGGATTACTGGTCACATTGGATGCCACCGAACAGATCCCATTTCCTAAGCCCTCTCTGCACAGGGGAGTGTGTAGCCAAATAGAGCAGCCCTTCCGGTGTCTAGGGACGAAAGCAATTTGTAGGAGATCAGACTGTATTCCCAGGATCTTAGCAAGAGAAAGCTGTGGGCTGAGTGTCTAGGACCTGGAGAGTGGCTCAGTGCCTTCCTCAGCCTCACAGTGCTTTTGTACATATCTGTAATTTATTCATTTATATAAGTGATCATATTATATTGTCCCCCTCCAGACCGAAAGCTTGTCGTGGGCGGGGAACATGTCTACCAACTCTGTTTTATTGTACTCTTCCAAGAACTTAAGTGCTCCGCACAGAGTAAGTGCTCAGTGAATAACACTGAAAGCTTGTTGTGGGCAGGGAACGTGTCTACCAACTCTGTTTTATTGTACTCTTCCAAGGACTTAGTAAAGTGCTCCGCACAGAGTAACTGCTCAGTGAATATGACCGATTGATTGGGAACCATGTCCCGGGCAGGAGAGAGGATCAAATAACCACTGGAGATGTATTCCACATTCATGTCATCTCCCCTCTGTCCTGCTTGCCCCTCCCTCTTTCGATCATCCCTGGGAATTGACTGGTTCAGATGCTGCATTAAGCCCCGGGCCCTTCCCCTTGCTGTTCATGGTGGCGGAATTTTGGGCCGGAGTTGGAAGCCCTGCGGTTCTCACAGCAGGTAGTGTCTTTTCAAGCTCTCTGGGCAGAGCAGGACTATGAACCAGAAGCTGTGGACCCACTGGAACCTTGGAGATGTTACAGGCGTGTGTGATGGTTCGTGTCTGTGTGGGGGCACCCACCGATCAATCAGCTGTATTTATTGAGGGTTAACTAGGTGAGGAACTCTGTAGTGCTTGGGAGAGTATAAAACAGTTGAGTTGGCGGATACTCCAGCTGCCTCCCTACTGGGACTGGGGGAACCATCCCTTTCCCCAAGCCCAACCTACCGTATCGTGGCCTGCCTTCAGGACTGTGATCCATACCGAAGCCATTTGACCAGCCTGGACCTCCCCGTTCAACGAATCACCAGCCCAAGCAACTTTGGTCTCAGAAGAGAGGGGAACAGGGAGAGGCATCGGGCCGGGCCCCATTTCACCTGACGGCAGTAAGTCAGGAGGGTGGAAGTGGCACAGTCCAGCCAGCAGATGCACAAATGGGAGAAAGGGAAGCCACTAACTCTCCTCTCCAGGGCGAGGGTGTGTGTGGGTTGGGTGGCAGGCAGTGTTGGGGGGTGGAATTCACCCTGTCACCACCCCCCCCCAGGCTTCCCACATCATCTTCTTCCCCAATTCCTCCACTGCTTATGAATTTTCATCTGTTTTCCCATTAGAGCATAAGCTTCTTGTAGGCAGGACTGTGTCTTGGGGTTCTGTTGTTTCTCCCAAGAGGTTAGTACAATGCCCAATAGCTGCTTAATGAATTTCATTTCTACTACTATTACTCGCCCTTCTGAGGTAGCAAGGACAAGCCCGACTACCTTTGCGGGTACCCTTTGCCCCAGTTGGCTGTCGCTCTGCTCATGCGTGATAACCACAGCCAAAGGGTGGTTTTCCAGAGTTTAAGCAGTGTGGTCTAATGGAACGTTCACGGGCCTGGGCGTCAGAGGACCTGGGTTCTAAACTCGACTCCACCACTTGTCTTCTGTGTGACCTTGGCCTTCGGCTTTTCTGGACCTCAGTGTCTTCATCTGTAAAATGGAAATTGATTACCTGTTCTGCCTCCTACTTAGACTGTGAGCCTCACGTGGGACAGGGACTGTGTACGACCTGATTAACGCGTATCTTCCCCAGCGTTTGAAACAGTGCTTGACATACAGGAAGCACTAAAGAAATGCTATTAAAGGAAAAAACAACAACTCCCAAGCAGGCCCACCCCAGAGTTCTCCCACTCACGAGGCTGAAATTTCTGGGCAAACCATACTGAACCCAGCCCGAAAACAACTTCTCCTCAGTCAACCACACTGAACCCTGGCAGAGAAGGGCAGCATGGGCCTGGGAATCAGATGGACCTGGATTCTAACCCCTGCTTTGTCACATGTCTGCCGTGCGACCTTGGGGAAGTCCCCGATTTGCATCTGTCTTTCTGTGTGCAGAGTATTCTGTTAAGCTCTTGAGAGAGAACAATTGCAGTAGAGTCGGTAGGCCCTCTTGTGGGAAAATCTCTCCCCGTTGGCCGAGAGCTCCCGTAACAGATCCTCCATGGGAAAGTTCATGAGCCCCATATTTGCCAGAAGAATAAACTTCATTGCTGTGCATCCCCACTTTCAGTGGATGCTCCCTGAAGGGAGCTGCTCCATCAACTAACCCACCTGTCAGCAGACTCAACGCGTTGAATGATTTTGCTATCTGTACACTCCTAACCTTAGTAGCCCCTTCCCTGACAGCATGGCGTGACGCAGTTTCTTCCAAGAAGTGTCCTTGTCTTCTCAAAGAAACAGGAGCGCAGAGAGGCAGGTAACTTCGAGGATGGCCCGGTGCCCCCAACCACTACCTCCCTAGTCAGTCAATTGTATTTGTTGGGCACTTACTGTGCTCAATATTAAGTACTTGGGAGAGTAAACTATAACAATATAACACATTCCATAGTAGGGTTGATCTTTGCCCTTTCTGCGTGAGTCCCATCTCCTTATCTCATCTGGTTTCAATTAGAGGCTTGTGAGGTACTCTTCTGTGCTTCCTGAATCAGATTTGTTTTCTTCCAGTGATCAGTATTCTCTTCCACAGCCGCTGTCCTCTGCCTATTTTGCAGGCCTAGCTTTCCATCTTATACGTGGCCTTCCACCTTACATCTCATCTACATTCCTGGCTTTCCACCATACAATCTTCTTTTCACACTTGGACTTCTGTCCGGGAGTCAGAGGTCGTGGGTTGGAATCCTGGCTCTGCCACTTGTCAGCTGTGTGACTGTGGGCAAGCCACTTCACTTCTCTGTGCCTCAGTTACCTCATCTGTCAAATGGGGATTAAAACCGTGACCCTCACGTGGGACAACCTGATTACCCTGCATCCCCCAGCGCTTAGAACAGTAGTGTGCACATAATAAGCGCTTAAATACCAATATTATTATTATTCTAAAACCCGACTGGGGTCATGCAGGACCCAGTGTCTATAGCCCCCATCTTTTGAGCTTATTCCCCCCTTTTCCACCAAGGTCATGTTACTTCTGGTAGCAAACACAACCCTTTCCCACTAGGAGCTTGCATTCCAATGGAGGAGATGCATCAAAGCGATTTTCAGATAGCAAAAGCTGGAGAAAGAACAAGCAGTTAGCAGTTCAAACATAGGAAGAAACAGTGAAACAAATGATGAAAAAATGATTGAATCATGAGGCGAATATGTAAATAAATAACTTGTATGGGAGGACTCGAGTGCCGAATCTTATCCCCAAGGATCCGCTGATGGAGAAACAGAGGGAAGAAGCCAAGGTCCCCTACCTTGGGAGAATTGAATTGACTTTCCCTGGGGTGGAGGAATCTGACACATCACTTAACTCTGTGATCTGTTCCTTCAAGATGATAAGCTCACTGTGGCCAGGGAATGTGTCTATTGTACTCTCCTTGGCTCTCAGTACAGTACTTTACACACAGTAAGTGCTCAATATATACCACTGATTGATCTTTTGGAATGTAGCAGCATGGGAAGCAGCAGGGGAAGCAGCGTGGCTCAGTGGAAAAGAGCCTGGGCTTCGGAGTCAGAGGTCAGGAGTTCGACTCCCCGCTCTGCCGCTTGTCAGCTGTGTGACTGTGGGCAAGTCACTTAACTTCTCTGTGCCTCAGTTCTCTCATCTGTAAAATGGGGATTAACTGTGAGCCTCACGTGGGACAACCTGATTACCCTGTATCTCCCCCAGTGCTTAGAACAGTGCTCGGCACATAGTAAGCACTTAACAAATGCCAACATTATTACTATTATTATTAATGTATTCTCCCATGTGCTTAGTATCGTGCTCTGCACACAGTAAGTGCTCATTAAATGACCTTGATTGATTGATCTGCCAGTTTCTGTTGAGGGTCTTCTCAGTTTAGAGCCAGTGAAAGTCCATCTGGAATTTTCCATCTCCCTCCTAGACCTCTGTCAGTCAGCCCCTTGATCTTCAGCATCAGCACCACTACTGGATGATAGAGGGGAATGGTGCCCAAAGAGATGAGACGTCTTTCTTGCAAGTGTGTTTCCCAGGCTGGTTTCAGACCATGGGGCCAAAATGAATTTCTATATTTTTCTGGGAGAGGAGAGGAGGAGTGGGTCAGAGTGGAGCAGAGAGTTTTGGGCAGCAGCTGGGAAGAGACCCCACTGTCCTGGATCAGAATCTCCAGGTCTAAATCTTGAAACTTAATGATAGCTGTGCTATTTGTTGAGCATTTACTATGTGCCAAACACTGTACTAAAGGCCGAGCTAGATACAAGATAATCAGCTCAGACACCATCCCTGCCCCACATGGGGTTCACAGTCAAGGAGGGAGGGAGAACGAGTACTGAATCCCCATTTTACAGAGGAGGAAACTGAGGCCCAGGGAAGTTAAGAGATTTGCCCAAAGTCATAATGTAGACAAGGGGCAGAGTTGGGATTAGAACCCAGGTACTCTGACTCCCAGGCCTGTGCTCTTTCCACTAGGCCGTGCTGCTTTAACCTTAGACAGCCACTACCTAGCTGGGTTATCGTATGCCCATAGCATTCCTGTGGGTCTCTGAAGTCACGTGATAATCACGGTATTTTGGCCAAACACCGGTCTAAACGCTGAGTTAGATCATCAGCGGCCGCAACATTTATTGAGCACTTACTGAGCGCAGAGGACTGAACTAAATGCTTGGGTGACTACAATAAAACATACTTCCTTGCTCACAGTGAGTTTACAGCCTAGAGATACAAATTAATCAGGTTAGATGCGGTCTCTATCCCACATGGGGCTCACAATCAAAGGATGTCTATCTCTGCTGGCTACCTGAGCCTTGCTGTCTACGTGTTATTTTATTAGGAAGTAGAAGCTTCCCAGGAAACTCCACCAGATGACCGAGGAGCAGTTTAGATTCTGGGGCTTGTTGAGAAGCGGTCTTCGGTTTCACTTCATTTAGAATCAATCCCTGGCTCAGGGTGAGGCCTGGTGGAAAGAGCTGAAGTCTGGTAGCTAAGAGATCTGGGTTCTAATCCTACCTCGGGCCTGCTGGTAGATCTGAGACAGGTCACCTGAATCTCTCTGGGCCTTGGGCTCGTCATCTGTGTGGTGGGGATAATACCCGTCTTTCCTCTTGAGAAAGGGATGATTGGAGGATAAATGCAAGTTAGAGACATAAAGGAGGGATACAAAATCTTGGCGTTAACAGAATATAGCTGTTTTACATCAGGAATGAGAGAGAGCAGTGCATTACGGGGAGCTCTTCCCCACCTTGCCCTGCTGTGAGAAACGTCTGAGAAAGATCAATCGGTGGCACTTACTGAGCGCTTATTATGTGCAGAGCACTACACTAAGTGTTTGGGAGAGAACAGGGAAGCAGCATGGCTCAGTGGAAAAGAGCCCGGGCTTGGGAGTCAGAGGTCATGGGTTTGAAACCCAGCTCTGCCACTTGTCAAGCTGTGTGACTGTGGACAAGTCACTCAACTTCTCTGTGCCTCACTTACCTCATCCGCAAAATGGGGATGAAGACTGTGAGCCTCACGTGGTACCCTGTATCTACCCCAGCGCTTAGAACAGTGCTCTGCACAGAATAAGCGCTTAACAAACCCCAACATTATTATTATTAATACCATAGAATTAGAGGACTAGTCCCCTACCCATAATGAGCCCACAGTCAAGAAGAAGAGCTCACAGTCTAGAGGATCGACGGAAAGGGTGTACAAACCCGTGTCTGAGACTTCGTCTCCCCCTACTCTTCCTCCCCCCCACTGCCCACTTTAGATCAGTAAAAAAACAAAGTAAAATTATTCTGTGGAAAGGAGCTTCAACTCCTTCAACTCCTCTGTTAGGAGAAAAGATTACAAAATGCATCTTCGGCTCAATTTAGAATAATAGAAGATGGGGATGGGGAAGGGAGGGAGGAAATTTGCTATTACCGTGTCTCTCCTCTCCAGTTTTCTGATCCTTCTTCTATTACCAGATTTTAGCATCCCCTGCAGGGCTCCATTATCAAGGACATGTACCAAAAATGTCCACCCGGATCCAATAGTCCTGCAGAAACGATCTGGACATGTCACTCCCCTTCTTAAGCAACTCCAGTGGTTGCCTATCAACCTCCGCTCCAAACAAAACTCCTCACTCTAGGCTTCAAGGCTCTCCATCACCTCGCCCCTTCCTACCTCTCCTCCCTTCTCTCTTTCTACCGCCCACCCCGCACGCTCCGCTCCTCCTCCGCCCACCTCTTCACCGTCCCTCGGTCTCGCCTATCCCGCCGTCGACCCCCGGGCCACGTCCTCCCGCAGTCCCGGAACGCCCTCCCTCCTCACCTCCGCCAAACTGATTCTCTTCCCCTCTTCAAAACCCTACTTAAAACTCACCTCCTCCAAGAGACCTTCCCAGACTGAGCTCCTCTTCTCCCTCTACTCCCTCTGCCACCCCCTCTTTACCTCTCCGCAGCTAAACCCTCTTTTCCCCCTTTCCCTCTGCTCCTCCACCTCTCCCTTCCCCTCCCCACAGCACTGTACTCGTCCACTCAACTGTATATATTTCCATTACCCTATTTATTTTGTTAATGAATTGTACATCGCCTTGATTCTATTTAGTTGCCATTGTTTTTACGAGATGTTCTTCCCCTTGACTCTATCGCCGTCGTTCTCGTCCGTCCGTCTCCCCCGATTAGACCGTAAGCCCATCAAACGGCAGGGACTGTCTCTATCTGTTGCCGACTTGTTCATCCCAAGCGCTTAGTACAGTGCTCTGCACATAGTAAGCGCTCAATAAATACTATTGAATGAATGAATGAATAGTAGTTGTACTACTACTAATGATAACATTTATTAAGTGCTCATTATGAGCCAAGCACAGTTCTAAGTGTTGGGCTAGATGCAAGTTAATCAGGTTAGATACAGTCCCCGTTCCACATGGGGCTCATGCTCTTAAGTCCCATTTTACAGATGAGGTGACAGAGACCCAGAGAAGTGAAATGACAAGTTGGGGAGGCGGGAATAGAACCCAAGTCCTTCTGACTCCCAGGTCTGCTCTCTGTCTATGCTCTAACAGTGCTCTTTCTCCCTAAGCCATGCTGCTTCTCTACTTCTTTTCTACTTCACTGCAACTATTTGTAGATGACTTGTAGACTCCCTGATAGTAGTAGAAGTTTAGCAGCATTTACCGCAGGCTTCCTTCAATCAAAGGACTTGGATTCGAATCCCGGCTCTGCCACTTGCCTACCGTGTGACCTTGGGTAAGTCACTTAACTTCTCTGGGACTCAGTATCCTCATCTGTAAAATGGGGATTAAGACTGTGAGCCCTAAGTGGAACAGGGATTGTGTCCAACCTTTTGACCTTGTATCTACCCCTGCATTCACTACAGTGCCTAGAACACAGTAAGCGTATAACAAATATCATTAGTGGTAAAGCAGTAGACTATGGCAGGATCGGAGCTTGTACGAGGATGAGAACAGTTATGGGCAGATTGGGGAGAGGTGCAGAAGACTAGCGGACTTTGGCAGAAGACTGAACAGGAACGTTGAGGACAACACCGAGGTTGGGATGGGGAAGATGGCGGCAGTGTTGAATGAGATGGGAGAGTTAGTGGGAGGAGTGGGCTTGTAGGGAAAGCTAACGAGTTCGGCTTTAGAAACACTGAGTTGAAGGGATGGCAAGTCATTTAAGTGGAGATAATAATGATGGGATTTGTTAAGCGCTTACTACTGGCCATGCACAGTTCCAACTGCTGGGGGTAGATACGTAGCTCAGTGGAAAGAGCACGGGCTTGGGAGTCAGAGGTCATGAGTTTGAATCCCGGCTCTGCCACTTGTCACCTGTGTGACTGTGGGCAAGTCACTTCACTTCTCTGTGCCTCAGTTACCTCATCTATAAACTGGGGATTAAGTGTGGGCCCACGTGGGACAACCTGATTACCCTGTATCTACCCCAGCGCTTAGAACAGTGCTCTGCACATCATAAGCGCTTAACAAATACCAATATTATACAAGATTATCAGGATGTATCACTTAAGGGGAGACAGTCATAATCCCCATTTTACGATGAGGTACCTGAGGCACAGGGAAGTTAAGCGACTTACCCTTAAGCGACAGGGGAAGGAGCGTGGCTCAGTGGAAAGAGCCTGGGCTTCGGAGTCAGAGGTCATGGGTTCGACTCCTGGATCTGCCACTTGTCAGCTGTGTGACCGTGGGCAAGTCACTTAACTCCTCTGTGCCTCAGTTACCTCATCTGTAAAATGGGGATTAACCGTGAGCCTCACGTGGGACAACCTGATTACCCTGTATCTACCCCAGCACTTAGAACAGTGCTCTGCCCATAGTAAGCGCTTAACAAATACCGACATTATTATTATTATTATTACCCAAGGTCACACAGCTGACAAGAGGCGGGGCCGGGATTAGAACCCACGACCTCTGACTCCCAAGCCCGGGCTCTTTCCACTGAGCCAGGCTGCTTCTCAGGCCCAAGAAGCCTGAGGAGATGAAGGATCACAGATCAAAAGAGAGGTCGGATCCAGTGTTTTAAACAGGCGGTGGTGGCAGGGTGCCCATCCGTGCCAGGTTCACTTTCTCCACTGGGCTCTGTCCTAGTCAGTTTGCTAATAATCATGACAATAATAATAGTGGCATTTGTTAAGCGCTTATTATGTGTCAAGCACTGTACTAAGTGCTGGGGGGAGATACAAAGAACAAGATGGGGGGTAGTCCCTGTGCCACACAGGGCTCACAGTCTAAGCGGGAGGGAGATCAAGTATTGAATCCCCATTTCAAAGATGAGGAAATGAAGGCACAAGAAAAGTGAGTTGCCCAAGGTCACGCAGAAGGCAAGTGGCAGAACCGGGAATAGAAACCAGTCCCCTGACTCCAGCCCTGGGGCTCTTTCCTTTAGATCATACTGCCTCAGTCCTTGGCCCCAAGTTCCCGGTGACCCGTGAGGTGCCAGAACCCACCCTTCTTGAGCATGGCCACTGCAGCCCTCAGTCCCAGAGACCTGGGCAGAGCCGAGACCAGCTAGCTCTGCCATGTCCCGACCCACTCTTGCCATCCTGCTGCCAAAGGCTTCATCTCTACTATCTTCTCTGCTCCTGCATATTAGTCATTTTCAGAAGTTCCAAGACTAAGCATGGAAGACACAGTGGGAGGGGACTAGTTTCACCAGAGAAAGCTGGCCAACAGGAAACATTTCCCCGTGTCTGAAGGGCTGGCCTTTAGATGGGTCTGACAGCTTCTGAAGATAATGCTGGGGTCTGATTTTGCCAGTTGTCATGTCCTTCATCCCATCCCAGGCTCTTCCCTCCCTCACTCCCAGTATTGCCTCGGTGCCTCCCGCTAATGTCTCGTTCCCTCTGGAATAGGGAATTGCTTGAGAATCTTGATCCGCATATGCTTTATTAGGGAATTTGCTTAGATCTGAAGCCAAGCCTTTGCTGGAGGAGCCAGAGAAAGTGGCTGGTGGTTAAAATCCATACTAAGATCCTTTGTGTGGCAAATCCCGGCCTTTGGCCTTAAAGCTTTAGGTCATATGCTACTTTAAAAGCATTTTTTATAAAGGTACAAAACCAGTAAAATTAGTAGCAATGAAAGCCATATTTAACTAGGTCTTGGAGCTTTATACTGCGTCCTGAAGCAAAACTGGATATCCGAGTTTGAGGCAAGATATGGCAGGTGAGTTAGCTCTAAGGTTCTACTGTTTGAGACTTTATCAGCTTAAGGCAGCCAATCGCCCACGATAGATGAAGCCACTCTGAGGATTGTCTTTTGCAGAATTTTCTAAAAAATCTCCCAGACTTGATCCTTTTCTCTGACCTTCTGCTATCCTGAATCTGCAATAGTAGCCCTCTTCAGGCCTGACTGGCCCAATTTGAATATCGATGGATTGACTGATTGATTGTGGTGTTTGCTGAGGGCTTACTAAGTGCTAAAGTTGTGCTGAGCCCTCTGGGGAGGGGAATACAGTTCAGACACAGCTCTGAGTAGTGGAGGGCAAGCACGGGGAGAGAAGAGTTCATAAATCAGTCAGTCAATCAGTGCTATTTATTGAGTGCTTATTGGAATACTGTATTAAGTATTTGGGGGAGTAGCATCCGTGGAGCTGGTAGACAAGATCCCTGGAGCTTACAGTCTCCTGGATATGAATAGTGTTAAGGAGAAATAGGGATTGTGTCTACCTATCCCACTGGATTGTACACTCCCAAGCACCTAGTACAGTGCTCTGAACATATTAAGTGCTCAATAAATACCAGTAAGCTCATTATAAGCACAGAATGTGCCTGCCAGTTCTGCTGTATTTTACTTCCCCAAGTGCTTAGAGCAGTGCTCTGCACATAAGTGCCCAATAAATACCTTTGACTGATGGTGAACAGGTCAGTCTCCCTCGTGTTGTTGAAGTTGGCAAGGCAAATGGCCACCACTCGAATGGTTCCACTAGAATTTCTCCCCTAGGGATGTCCCAGCCTCTGGGATACAGGAATGATTTGAGGGAGTACAATATAGCAGAATGGGTAGACGCTTCTCTGCCCACAAGTAGTTTACAGTCTAGAGCGGGAGACGATAGACATTAATATACATTACTAAGGTTCAGCTATGTAGATAAGTGCTGTGGGACTAAGGGACGGGTGAACAAAGGGAGCAAATCCAAGTGTGAAGTCAAAGAGGGATCTTGTCTTATACCATCTAGTCATTTCTGACCCATAGCGACACCACGGACACGTCTCTCCCAGCATGGCCTGCTCTTCATCTGCAATCATTCTGGTAGTGTATCCATAGAGTTTTCTTTGTAAAAATATGGAAGTGGTGTACCACTGCTTCCTTCAACGCAGTGAACTCGAATCTCTGCCCTTCACCCTCTCCCATGCTGTTGCTGCCCAGCATGGGTGAGTTTTGACTTGTAGCAGATTGCTTTCCACTCTCTAGCCACTGGCCAAGCTAGGAATGGAATGGAATTGCCCCTGCTTGACTCTCCCTCCCATAGCCGAGACTGCTAGAGTACTGGAAACTCTCCAGGTGTGACCCTGAGAGGAGGTAAAGAGGGATAAATATCCATTAACACCCTGCAGGGTGCTGACTGCCCACTTGCATCAGAATGGAGGGAACAGGGCCACCTTTCTGGAGGCCTCATTGGGGACAAGCCCAAGGAGCCTCTGGAGGGCTGGTGGGTGGAGAGAAACACCTCACGTTGCGCTTAAAGCTATTAGTGCCTAGGATTCTAGTTCCAGTTGGATCCACGCATCGCAGCACTAGGAGACACTATCCTACCCAAAGCAGTGTGGCCCAACAAGGCTTGCAGGTAAACTAAAATTGACGTATTAAAGGGACAGTTGGCATGGCTCCAGGTTATAGATGGCACATAAATTGGGGATTCATTCCATTATTTTCTTTTCCTCTTCTTGGGCCACCTCACAACCACCATCACCTCAGGGCTTTTGCACTCACAATCAGTCAATCAAATTGACCCACTTATGGTGTGCAGAACACTGTACTAAGTCAGCACTTGGGAGAGTATGATAGGACGGAGTTGGTAGATGCGCTCCCTGCCCACATTGAGCTTAAGGATTTGAGGGGGAGACGGACATTAATATAAATGAATAAATTATGGCTATGTATATAAGTGCTGTGGGACTGAAGGGGTGGTGAATAAAAGGCAAGGGGGACACAGGAGGGAATGGGACAACGCAGAAATGAGGCCTTAGTTGGGGAAGGCCTCTAACTCACACTCACCAATAATCCTTCCTAATATAGTGATTTACAGAACTGATTATTTAAATTCATCTTTCAATCTCTTCTCCTTCCTAATTGTAAATTGCTTTGTGTCGGACTTCCCCAACTAGAGTGCAAGCTCCTTAAGGACATAGAACCGGTGCCTCGATTGTGGTGTACTCTCTCAAGCACTTAATACGGAGCTTTTCGTTCAGTAATCCTCCCTATCTGAATTTGTCTTAACATCTGCTCACTTCAGAAGCAACTGGTGTCAGGGTAACTTGAACAGATAAAGAGGAATCTCTCTGGACAACCCCATCTGCGAATAAGACCTAGCAGACTTTCTTCTTTCCCTTCCCTTCATGCAGTGTTACATGCAGTGGCCCAGCAGCGGGCGTCAAAGAAACATGAGACACAAACCCATCAAGGACTCCCGTGTCGCCGAAGAAACAGGCGAACTCCTGGTGCTCCAATTGTCCTGGAAACGGCCTTTGTTGAAAGGGTTTTGATCTAAATTTAGGAGTGGTGAAAACATGCTCCCTTCTGAGAGTAAGCACGAGTTTCACGCCAAAGCCCCTATCGTATCAGCCTCTCTAGAATTCGCACTTCCTCTTTCCTTCTCAGCTGCACAGAAATACTCAAAGGTTGGATTCCTTGGCATCTTGTTATCCAATATGGGATCTTGGGGGTGGCTCAGAAAAGAGGATTTTAATGGTTTTTAATGCCTGATGGGAGAGCCTGATGGGACATGCCATAGGGTCAAATGCATGGGTAAGCCTGTATGTCTTGACCCTATTGAGTAGCTCCCCATTTGAAATGATATCAAGTGCTCAGTACAGCGCTCTACACACAGTAAGCACTCAGTAAATACTACTGATTGATTTTAGGTATTTGCGGAATATCACACTGGTGACGTACACCCACGTGTAGAGAAGCAGCGTGGCCTAGTGGATAGAAGGTGGGCCTGGGAATCAGAAGGATCTGGGTTCTAAACCCGGCTCTGCCACGGGTCTGCTGTTTGACAATGGGGAAGTCACTCAGCTTGTCTGTGCCTCAGTTCCCTCATCTGTACAAGAAGCAGCGTGGCTCGGTGGCAAGAGCCCGGGCTTGGGAGTCAGAGGCCATGGGTTCGAATGCCCGCTCTGCCACTTGTCAGCTGTGTGACTGTAGGCAAGTCATTTCACTTCTCTGGGCCTCAGTTACCTCATCCGTAAAATGGGGATTAACTGTGAGCCTCAAGTGGGACAACCTGATTACCCTGTATCTACCCCAGCGCTTAGAATAGTGCTCTGCACATAGTAAACGCTTTAACAAATAGCAACATTATTATTAATTAAGATTGGGATTCCTTTGTGGGACAGGTACTGCGTCCATCCTAATTAACTTGTACCTACCCTGGTGCTTAGAAGAGTGTTTGATGCATATTAAGTGCCTAACAAGTATCATTAAAAAATGTGGTATCATTAAAAAATGTGCCTTAGGAGTTAGCTGGGGAGGGAGAAGTCACTTTAGCTGGATGAAGCTGAAGCACACTTCGTTTCTAAATGTGATCTCTTAGAATCTTCAGTGTTGAGAAGCTTGTGACTTAGTGAGAAGAACAGAGGCCTGGGAGTCAGTAGAGCTGAAGTGAGTTCTAATCCCAACTCGGCCACCTACTCGCTGAGTGATCTTGGGTAAATCAACTTATCTACTACCCCTGATGCCTCACCTCCAACACTTTGAACCATTTTGATCCCTTCCTCACGTTCCTTCTCTCTCCGTCCATTCACTGATTCCTGGGGACTTCAGTATCCACATAGATGTTCCTGATGACCCCTTGGCTACCCACTTTCTATCACTCCTCAACTCCGCTAACCTCCTGCTTCATCTCAGCTCACTCACTCATCAACTTGGACACACACTTGATCTCATCCTCTCTAGTCACTGTACAATATCTACCTGTACCAGCGTTGAAATCTCTGTATCCAACCAAAACCTCCTCGTCTGCCTTCTCTCCCACACACCACCTCACAAATCTATCCTGTTCTCCCAGAGAGATCTCTTATCTTTTAATTCCAATCTAGTCATCATGACCCATTTAGCCTCCATACCCAAACTACTTTCCCTTGATCATGATAGAGCACCGGCCTGGGAGTCAGAAGATCATGGTTTCTAATCCTGGCACCGCCACCTGTCTGCTGTGACCTTGGACATGTCACTTCACTTCTCTGTGCTTCAGTTACTTCATCTGTAAAATGGGGATTGAACTGTGAGCCTCATGTGAGCCAGGGACTGTGTCGAATCCAATTTGCTTGTATCCACTCCAGTGCTTAGTACAATACCTGCCATATAGTAAACGTTTAACAAACACCACTATTACTATTACTATTGCTGAACTCGACTCACTCCCTCTTGTCGATGTTGAACCACTATCTCACAGCCCTATATCACTTCCACAGTCCATGTCCTTCATTCCTGTATACGAGTGGCAGAGCGCTGCTGGTGGAAATCTAGGTATCAGGCTGACCTCGTCTACGTCAAGTTAATCCTTGTATGCTGTAGCTCTGACCTCTCCTTTGCCTGGAACAGTTGTTTCTCCTTCCTTGTCGATTCCCACGCCCATTGCCCTTGCCAGTTGTTCCGGACATTAAATTCCCTCCTCAAACCACCTGTTTCCCCCTCACCATCGCTTGCCCCAGTGACCTGGCAACTTTATTCAAAAATTTGAAACCATCAGGCATGATTCCCCCTAACATTTCCACTGCTCCTCTCCAGTCCCTCCCTCCTCCTGCAACTTTCCCATCCTTCCCAGCAGTAACTCAAGAGGTGATCTGCCTTCTCTCAAAATCCCCCTCCTACATCTGCACATCCAACCCCATCCCTTTGAACTTTATCAAAACACTTGCTCCCTCCCTTCTTCCCTTCATGACCATCATTTTCAACTGTTTGCTCTCCAGTGGCTTCTTCCCTGTTGGTTTCAAACATGCTCATCTCTCCCCTATCCTTAAAAAACCCTCTCATGACCCTATGGCTCCCTCCTACCACTCCTCTCCAAACTCACTGAGTGAGTTGTTTACACCTGCTTTTCTAGTTTCCTCCCGTCCAATCCTCTCTTGAGCCCCTCCAGTCTGGCTTCCATCCCCTTCACTGTACATAAATCACCCTCTTAAAGGTCACAAATGATCTCCTTCTTGCCAAATCCAACGGCCTCTACCCCATCCCAATCCTCCTCGAACTCTCAGATGTCTCTGATGCGGTCAACCACCCCCTTCTGGAAACATCCAACCTCAGCTTCACTGAAACTCTCTTCTCCTGGTTCTCCTCCCATCTGTCTGGCTGCTCAGTCTCTTTCACGGGCTCCTCCTCTGCTTCCCAATCCCTAACTGTGAGAGTCCCTCATGGTTCAATTCTGAGTCCCCTTCTTTTCTCCATCTCCATCCACTCCCTTGGAGAACTCATTCACTCCCACGCCTTCAACTACCGACTCTATACAGATGATTTCCAAATCTACTTTTCGAGACTTGATCTCTCTCCCTCTGTGCAGTCTCACATTTCCTCCTGCTTTCAAAATATCCCTACATGGAAGTCCCGCCATCTCCTCAAACTTAACATCTCTAAAACAGGACTTCTTATCTTCCCACTGAAACTCTGTCTATCCTTCCTATCTCCCAAGCCCATAATCTTGGCATCGTCGTTGACTCCTTTCAAACTCTGAGCCAAAGGGGAACGAAGGACCAGATCGGACACCTGCCGTGTCCGAGTCAGGACCTCTGTCAACATGCAACCAGCAGGTTCTCCCTCTTCTGAGCTCTTCCTTCCACTCATCTACTCGGTTCTGCTGGTCACATCCCCCGGGGGCTCCATGGTCCTCGCTCAGCGCTCTAGGATGGAGCCGGGGAAACTTGGAGGGCCTTCTGCCCTGCCTTTCCTCTCCCCTCCTTTCCTCTCCCCTCCTTCCCACTCCCCAACTTGCATCTTTCTTGCCTCCAAGGGCATGTTTTCCTTCCTGACCCTGTCAGGACTATTTCTAGTCCACAGCAGCCATGGAAGAGGTATTGAGTGGAAAACAATGGCCACCAATTTGCAGACCTCCAAGTACTACCCCCACAAACAAAGGACACATTTGAATGAGCCTATGCTGTAGAGGCAAGAGGAGGGGTGGGAGTGCAGGATGCTGGGGGGGGCCGTAGGAAGCCCCCCTGTGACTGGATTCCCCCGGGGGCAGTAGGGAGAGAACGGTAGCCACTTTTGTCCCTGGTAAAGGCAGCCCTGGGGGTTTGTAGTTTTACAGCTCCACAACTCATTTTACTGGCAGGTTCTATTATCCTCGGAGGTGGGAAGTCCCCGATATCCAGAGGGGGAAACTGAGGCCGTACACCGGAAATGACCTGCTCAAAGTCACCCAGTGAGTCAGCGCTCCCAAAGGAGCCGTCCACAATCCCGTGCCCCCATGCCCGGTGCATCCTTGCCGTGATACCCATCCCCATCCCCCATTTCCTTTCCTTCTCTGGCTTTCAGTGCCTTTGTGGAGGAGCCTCCCGGTGGCCGACGGCACGGCCCTCCCCCTCTTCGTTGGCTTTCCCCTCGCCCCCACAAAGCAGGCAGCCTGGCTCTATAATATTGGATTAGCCCACTTTCTTGAAAGCTGATTTTTTATTTGCATAATCCTCCCCTTCCAGAGCCAAGCTATAGTCCTTGGTGATAAGCTGATGGGTGGGGGCACTGGAGCAGAGTCTGCTCTTCTTGCTGAACAGTATTTGGTGGCGCAGAGAGGGGCGGGGATGGACAGACTTTGTTCAAAAATCAAAATTTTGAATTTATTTCCTACCTTCCCTGGTATTCCCAGGATGTTCCCTGCTGTTTGATGAACTTCTGGAGGTTTGTGGGACCCAGGACCCATGAAGCTTCCTCCTAGATCAGTATTTCTCACAGAGGGGCTCATGGGAAACTTCTAAGGGTGCCACAAGGCCCAGAGGTGCTGGGATCTGAGCGGCTGTTTGATAGTTCCTGAAATGACGACTCTTTACGATAATCTTCTTTCTCCTCCTCAGTATGTCCTCCTAGCCTAGGAGTCTTTTCCTCCAGTACACCTCTCCCTCTTTTCAATTAACAAGAGGCCTTCCCCGAACAAGCCCTCTTTTATCCTGACTCCTTCTCCCTTCTGCATCATTTATGCACGTGGATCTGTACCCTTTGGACATGAGTATTCACCCCACCCTCAGCCCCACAGCACTTATATACATAGCCATCATTAATTTATATTAATGGCTATCTTCCCCTCTAAACTATAAGCTCATTGTGGGCAGGCAATTTGTCTACCTAATCTGTTGTATTGTACTCTCCCAAGCACTTAAAACAATGCTCTGCACATAGTAAATGCTCAATCAATACCCTTGATTCTCTGATTAATTGATTGATGGATCACCAGTCAACAGCATTTACTGGGAATCCACATCCCTACCACATTCCTCCAGCCTTTCCCTTTTAGTTCTCCAACTGGGGGTGGGGTGTTTGGGGGTCAGTGGTCTGAGGTCATTAGTGTTGTGATACCCACCCAAAGGATAAAATTTGAGACCTCTATTTTTTTTCTATAATTGCTCCTCTAGACTGTTAGCTTGTTTTAGGCTGGAAATTTGTCTGCCATGTCTGTTATAGCAGTGTATCTATAATCTATAAATTATATCTTATAAATCATGTATTTATTTATTTTAGTGTCTGCCACCCCTCTAGACTAAGCTTGTTGTGGGCAGGGAAAGTGTCTAGCAATTCTGTTGTATTGTACTCTCCTAAGCATTTAGTACAGAGCTCTGCACACACTAAGTGCTCAGAAAATACCACTGACATGATTAAGTGGGTACTTAGAGTGTGCAGAGTGTTGTACTAAGCACTAGGGAGAACACAGTAGAGTTAGTAGACATGATCCCTGCCTTCAAGGAGTTTACAATCTAGTGGGGCCTCCTTGTTGTCACTCCCTCACGCATATTTTCGTTTAAGCAAATGATAACCATTAAAAATATCAAAAAAAACCAAACCTCTGGGTTTTCACAACATAGGACTGACAAGTCTTGGCACTTTGATCCATTCCTGGTGACCAGGCAGATAGGGGTCCTGTCTACCAGCTCGACTGTATTGTAGTCTGTTACTAGGGTTGGAAAGGGGACAGTCCAATAGAGTGGTAGTCATGATCCCCACCCTCAAGGAGTTTACAATAATAATAATAATGATAATAATGACAATGGTATTTATTAAGTGCTTAATATCAAGCACTATTTTAAGCGCTGGGGTAGATAGAAATAATAATAATAACGTTGGTATTCGTTAAGTGCTTACTATGTGCAGAGCACTGTCCTAAGAGCTGGGGTAGATATAAGGTAATCAGATTGTCCCACGTGAGGCTCATAGTCTTGATCCCCATCTTACTATGAGATAACTGAGGCACCGAGAAGTTAAGTGACTTGCCCACGGTCACACAGCTGCCAAGTGTCAGAGCTGGGATTCGAACCCATGACCTCTGACTCCCAAACCCAGGCTCTTTCCACTGAACCACACTGCTCAGAGTGGACACAGTCTATGTTCCAAAGGGGGCTCACAGTCCCAATCTCCATTTTACAGATGAGGGAACTGAGGCATAGAGAAGTGAAGTAACTTGCTCAAGGTCACACAGCAGACAAGTGGCCATGCCAGGTTTAGAACCCAGGTCCTTCTGACTCCCAGGCCCGTGCTCTATCCACTCGGCCATGCTGCTTCTCAGTGTCCTGGGACTTTCTACCTAGGAAATGGGTAGAGCTTCATGAGGAGGGTTTTATCAAACGAGGCTCAGCTTTCTGCTACTCCTGTGAGCTGAGGCTCCACCCACAGAGATGAATATTTTGGAGCCTCCAGAGGATGAGGATGGACAGGGAGAAACACACCTACACACAGAGTGAGCCAACCATGCCAGCCTCTCTTTTTGGAGAGAATACTCACCGATGCCCTCCAGCCGTATGCCAAGTAAAGATTCTAGGCTCTCGCTTCCCTCCTCAAACCGCTGCATTTGTGAGTGAGAAGAGCATGGACCTGGGAGTCAGGAGAGCTGGGTTCTACTCCTGGCTCTGCCAGTTACCTGCTGGTTAGCAGCGTGGCTCAGTGGAATGAGCCCAGGCTTGGGATTCAGAGGTCATGGGTTCGAATCCCGGCTCTGCCACTTGGCAGCTGTGTGACTGTGGGCAAGTCACTTCACTTCTCTGTGCCTCAGTTCCCTCATCTGTAAAATGGGGATTAAGACTGTGATCCTCATGTGGGACAATCTGATTACCCTCTATCTACCCGCGCTTAGAACAGTGCCCTGCACATAGTAAGCGCTTAACAAATACAAAAAACCCTAGACAAGTCGCTTAACTTCTCCGCACCTGATTTTCCTCATCTGTTAATTTGGGGATTAGATAACTGTTCTCCTTCCCACTTAGAATATGATGATCTTGGATCTATTCCAGTGTTTGGCACATAGTGAACACTTAATAAGTATCACAATTATTGTTATTATTACAGCCACAAAAATATGGTTCTCTGGCAGTGTTGAAGGTTGGATTTGGAGCCCCACTTAGACTGGAAGGCCCGCTTAGACTGGGATCCTGAGGGACTTTTTTAAGATATTTGTTAAGCGCTATGTGCCAGGCACTACAGGAAACTCTAGGGTAGATACAAGATAATCAGGTAAAACACAGTCCATGTGCCTCAAGGAGTTCCCAATCTTAATTCCCATTTTAGGTACAAATTGATACACAGAGAAGTTAAGGTCATTCATTCATTCCATCGTATTTATTGAACATTTACTGTGTGCAGAGAACTGTACTAAGCACTTGGAAAGTACAATTCGGCAACTGATAGCGTCAATCCCTGCCCAACAACAGGCTCACAGTCTAAAAGTGGGGAGACAGACAATGAAACAAAACAAGTAGACAGGCATCAATAGCATTAATACAAATAAATAGAATTATAGTGACTTGCCCAAGGTCATAGAGCAAGCAAGTGGCGGAGGCGGAATTAGAACCCAGATCGTCTGATTCACAGGCCTTTACTTTTCCCACTGTGCAACATCGTTTTTCTGTTTCCGCTTCTTACACTGGCAGCCCCATCTACTTAGACATGGACATGGAATGCATCCAACCTGAGTATCTTGTAGCTATTCCCAGTGTTTAGGTCAGTGCACAGGACACAGTAAGTGCTTTATATTAAATCATTAAAAACAAAATAAAAATACCATCGTGGAAATGAATCAAGGGGAATCCCTGTATTGTGGCTAGGTTAGAGTTGCCTAATGTGAAAGAAAAGAAGGCTTAGGCATGATTTGAATGGCCTTGAAATTAGAATTTCTGAGGGATGGTGACTGTTTTTATTCATTCATTCATTCATTCATATTTATTCATTAATTCATTCAAAAGTATTTATTGAGCTCTTACTATGTGCAGAGCACTGTACTAAGCGCTTGGAATGTACAATTCGGCAACAGGTAGAGACAATCCCTGCCCGGTGATGGGCTCACAGTCTAATCGGGGGAGACAGGCAGCAAAGCAACACAGAACAAAACAAAAACAAGACAACATTATCACGATAAATAGAATCAAGGGGATGTACATCTCATTAATAGCATAAATAGGGTAATAAATAATATATACAAATGAGGACAGGGCTGAGGGGAAGGGGAGAGGGGGAGAAGCAGAGGGTGGGGTGGGGAGGGGAGGGGGAGCAGAGGGGAAGGGGGCTCAGCTGAGGGGAGGGGAAGAGGGAGGAGCAGAGGGTGGAGGGGGAGCAGAGGGAGAAGCGGGGGAGCTCAGTCTGGGCACTTAGATTTATTGAGCACTTACTGTATGCAGAGCATTCATTCATTCAGTAGTATTTATTGAGCACTTACTATGTGCAGAGCGCTGTACTAAGCACTCGGGGGAATACGGTACCACAATAAACAGATACGTTCCCTGACCAAAACAAGTTTACAGTCTAGAGGGGGACAGACAGGCATTAATATAAATCAGTAAGCAAAGCATCAGAGGAAATAAGCTTAATGAATGGCATAACTACTAAGATAATAATTGGATTTCTGAAGTGCTTACTATCTGCCAAGTACTGAGAAGCAGCCTGGCTCAGTGGAAAGAGCCCGGGCTTGGGAGTCAGAGGTCATGGGTTTGAGTCCCACCTCTGCCACTTGTGTGACTGTGGGCAAGTCACTTCACTTCTCTGTGCCTCAGTTCCCTCATCTGTAAAATGGGGATTAACTGTGAGCCTCACGTGGGACGACCTGATTACCCTGAATCTACCCCAGCGCTTAGAACAGTGCTCTGCACATAGTAAGCGCTTAACAAATACCAACATTATTATTATTACTGCACTAAACACTGGGGTAGATAAAAGATAAAAAGGTCGGACACAGTTCTTGACACTCACCATCTAAATAGGAGGAAGAATCAGTATTTGATCCCCATTTTCCCTGTGACAAAACTGAGGCCCAGAGAAATGACGTGACTAACCCGAGGTCCCCCAGCAGGCAAGTGACAGGGCCAGGATTAGAACTCGGGTTCTCTGACTTCCACAGCTGTGCTCTTTCCACTAGGTCACTCTCCTCCTCATATTCTACCATATTGTTTCATCATTAAACTGCAACAGGAAGGATTTTGATTAGATGTGAGGAAAGATTCCCTTGGTGAAGAAGGATCCTTGATAGTGTTGCAAGTGAAGGAGGGAGACAGTAAAATAACCTTCACGAATCACGCCTCTCCTCTTCCCATAAGAGACCCCCTGAACCACCTTGCCTGAAGTCAGGCAAGCTGGGCTTCGTGTCTCCTGCTCAGCTTCCCCTCTGGGCGGCTCCGAAGAAAGTCGACAGGAAGCTTCCGCCTCAGCCTCTCACTCGCTTAAACGTGAATGATGGCTCTTCAGTGAACTGATGCGAAGATGCCGGGGCTGTGGAGTTATATTTATACAATTTGTAAATCATCTTGACAGGACTTTCTGAGAAACCCTGGAACCAGTTGTGCAGGGCGGGCTGGGCTTGTTGGGTTTTTTTGATATATTTTTTCGTTGTTAATTCCATTCCCCGATGACATACAGATGCGCGTTCAGCTACCTGGAAGCCTGCCTATCCCTGGATTGTCCAGATCCTAAGGATGGAGGAGGAAAGCTTGTATTGGGTGGGGAACGTTTCTGCTAATGCTGTTGTACTCTCCCAATCACTTAGTACAGTGCTCTGCACAGAGTAAGCGCTCAATAAATACAATTGATGGATTGATTGGCATAAGGAAGGATTTCCGTTTGATTGGGAGATCCTTGAGGATAGAGGTTATGCCTGTTCTTTTTAGTCATGCAATGCGTTTAACATGAGAACCATGATATAAATACTTGGGGACTGACTGACGGAATGTACCTTATGGGAGTTCTCTCAACAGGGACTTCACCATCGCTTTGTCTAGGCCCTAGAATCAGTCAATCCATCCATCGTATTTACTGAGCACTTAGGTGATCAGAGCACTGTACTAGGTGCTTGCATGGCTGATGTTGGGTGAAGCAACTGGGCACTGTGGGATTCCTGCCTGGAGCCCCATGGTCAGAACAACTCAGCCTTGGTCCCCCTCAAACCAGATTTGCGCCCTAAAGAGTCGTGGAGGGGACAGAACTGAGGGTGGAATTGGCTTAGTGTTGGCAAGTGTGTGACATCATTGAGTGTGGACACTAGGAGTTAGGATTTGCAATCCTGGATTCCGAAAGAAGTAATCATCATCATATAATAATGACAGAGGTAATTGTTAAGTGCTTACCGTGTGTCAAGTGCTATGCTAAGCACGGGAGTTGTGGCACCTTTCTGGGCAGGAAAGCCTTTTGACAAACCAAGCTGGGCATTTTGGGCACCCACGTTCTTTGCGAGATGGAAATGGCTAATTCTGCAAGAGTGAAACACAACCGCCTTTGGCTTCTCCCGTCCCAGCTCCTGCCGTTCCTTTTCCCAAGTAGGCGAAACACTAATAAATAGTGAAAGAAAGAAAATGGGACTGGGCGCGGAGGATTCTGGGAAATAAAACAAGTGAGGGGGAACGTACACCAGCTTGGTGACACTGGGCACGGGGTGTCGGATCAGAGGGCGTTGACCCAGGCCTGAAGGATGATTCTCAAACTGGAACCGACCTTTGAGGATGGAAGAGTCAGTCTGGCTTTTTGGTATTTGTTAAGCGCTTACTATGTGCAGAGCACTGTTCTAAGTGCTGGGGTAGCTACGGGGTAATCAGGTTGTCCCACGTGAGGCTCGCAGTTAATACCATTTTACAGATGAGGTGACCGAGGCACAGGGAAGTTAAGTGACTTGCCCACAGTCACACAGCTGACAAGTGGCAGAGCCGGGATTCGAACCCATGATCTCTGACTCCAAAGCCGGTGCTCTTTCCGCTGAGCCACGCTGCTTCTCTGAGCCACACTGCTAATCCAAAATATAGATTCCTGAGCCAGGAAGGAACCCCCCCAAGGCCCCAACTAGCCAACAGAAGACATGCCTTCCAATTCTGTTGTATCAATTGATCAATCAATGGTATTTATTGGGTGCTTACTATGTGTGTAGCACTGTACTAAGCATTTTGGAGTACAGTATAACAGAGTTGGTAGACCTGTTCCCTGCCCACGATGAGCTTACAGTCTAGAGGGAGTGACACTCATCAGTAGGGATGAAGAAATTGTGGATATGCACATAAGTGTTGTGTGAGGCCGCCGGTGGGGGGAATATCAGTTAGCCGGAAGGTACGGATCCAACTGCATGGACAACGTAGAAGGGAGTTGGGGAAAAGAGGGCTTTATCAGGCTAGGCCTCTTGGACTTTACTAAGGCTTTGAAGGGGGGGAAAGTGATGCTCTGTCAAATATAGACAGGGGGAGGGAGACCCAGGCCAGAGAGAGGATGTGGGAAAGGGGTAGGCAGCGAGATAGATGAGATCGGGGCACAGTGAGCGAGATGGTGCTGGAGGAATGAAGTGTGTGGGCCGAGCTGTGGTAGATCGGTGAGGTAAGGTAGGAGGGGACTATCTGATTGAGCACTTTAAAGCCACTGGTAAGGAGTATTCTCCCAAGTGCTCAGTAAAGTGTTCTGCACACAGTAAGTGTTCAGTAAATACCATTGCTTGATTGATAGAATTACTGCTGAACCCTCCCACCTGGGTGGGTGCTTGAATTGACTTCAAGATTCTCCCTAGAAAATGCTTCAGTGCTTTCTGATATTAGAAGGTTCTTCTCCCTCTCTATATCTTGAGGTCATGAGTTCGACTCCCGGCTCTGCCACTTGTCAGCTGTGTGACTGTGGGCAAGTCACTTAACTTCTCTGTGCCTCAGTTACCTTATCTGTAAAATGGGGGTGAAGACTGTGCGCCTCACGTGGGACAACCTGATTACCCTGTATCGACCCCAGCGCTTAGAACAGTGCTCCGCACATAGTAAGCGCTTAACAAATACCAACATTATTATCTTTTTGTAATGACAGTCCTTGGAAGTGAAATCTAGCTGATAATCACTTTCCTGACAGTCTTGCCCAGATTTAAGGGAGGGAATGAGGACCCCACTCAGGGACCTTTCCTTTGGGCAAAATCATTCTAGTGAGCTTAGGTTTTCTTCGTTGGTCCCCTTTTTGAAAGTAGAGTTCAGGGCGCGATAACAGAGGGTTCTAAGTAGAGCCCATTCGTTCATTCTTTCAGTCGTATTTATTGAGTGCTTACTGTGAGCAGAGCACTGTACTAAGCCCTTGGAAAGTTCAATTCACAACAAATAGAGACAATCCCTGCCCACAACGGGCTCACAGTCCAGAAGGGGGGAGACAGACAATAAAACAAGTAGACAGGCATCAATAGAATTATAGATATATATACATCATTAATAAAATAAATAGAATGATAAATATGTACAAATATACCCGAGTGCTGTGGGGCGGGGGGGAGGGGGGCAGGGCAGAGGGAGCTCAGTCTAAGAAGGCCTCCTGGAGGAGATATTATTACAGTACCTGGCACATGGTAAAAACTTAACACATGAGAGAAGCAGCGTGGCTCAGTGGAAAGAGCCCGGGCTTTGGAGTCAGAGGTCCTGGGTTCTAATCCCGGCTCGGCCACTTGTCGGCTGTGTGACTTTGGGCAAGTCACTTAACTTCTCGGTGCCTCAGTTATCTCATCTGTAAAATGGGGATTAAGACTGTCAGCCCCACGTGGGACAGCCTGATTCCCCTGTGTCTACCCCAGCGCTTAGAACGGTGCTCGGCACATAGTAAGCGCTTAACAAATACCAACATCATCATTAGGAGAGACCGACACATTCAGTTCGGGCAACAGTCAGGCCCTGGAAGTGGCGTCCTGGCCCTGCCTCGGCCAGGGGACCGTGAAGAGGGAGGTGGGCTGCGCCTCCTCCATGACTGGAAGGCGAGCGTTACCCTTTACCTTCTTGACTTTGCCGAGGCTGCGGTCCCGGCAGCGGATGGAGGGCAGGCGGCTGGGGGTCAGTAAGGTGGCCAGCTGCCAACCGATATGGCCCCGGGACCCAGAGAAGGCGGGGCGGACCCCTCCGGCGGTGCCGGAGTCGCCGCTCGAGCTGCCCTCCGTGGGGCAGAGAGAGCAGGGATCGTCTCCTCCCGCTGCAGCTCCTGGGCTCTATTTCTGGCCTAGCAACTGGATGAACCTAGACCTCAGTTTCTCCAGCGATGCTCTGGATATAGAAGCCCTGCCTGAAGGCCTCCAGAGCTTAGAGCAGTGTTTGACACACAGAAGTCCTTAACAAATACAGTGATAGCAGTGATCATAATGATTATTTTGAAAAGCAAACCCAATCCAAGTCCCAGCTCTTAGAACAGTGCTTGGCATATAGTAAGGGCTTAACGAATTCCATCATTATTATTATTATTACTCATGGAATCCGCTGGGCTTGGCCTGGGTGGACTGAAATAGAAAAATGAATCCATCAACGAATAGTATTTATCGAGTGCTTACTGTGTGTATAATTGAGTAGACACATTGCCTGTTCACAGCAAACCTAGTCTAAAAGATATGGTGGAAGACAATGTTCCTTCTCAGTGGACATCCAACTGTGTTCGCAAATGTTAGATAGTTGTTTTTTATGGTATTTTTTCAGCTCTTACTATGTGCTTATGCACTTACTAGGAGTACTTACTTGGGTACTCACCTCCCCTCATGCCCCCAGAAGCACTTAGATGCATAACTTTCAATTCTGTTGTTTCCTCCTACCCATAAGTTATCTTGTTGTCTTTCTTTACCACTAGGTTGTAAGCTCCTTGGGGCAGGGAATCATGCCTACTAACTCTAGGACACTCTCCCAAGTGCTTAACACAGTGCTCTGCCCTCCGTGAGCACTCAGTAAATACAATTGATATATTGACCCCTCTAATGACAAGGTTCCCCATTTGCGAGCCCGTCTTCTAGACTGTGAGCCCGTTGTTGGGGAAGGATTGTCTCTCTCGGTTGCCGAATTGTACTTTCCAAGTGCTTAGTACAGTGCTTTGCACACAACAGGCACTCAATAAATACAAATGAATGAATGAATGAATGAATCGAAAAGGTCAAAAACAAACCCAGAAGGGGACATCTATCCGGTAGTTTCCGGTCCTGTTGCCGGTCAGTTATAGAACCAACTTGAGAATGAAGCCAGATCGGAATGAGGAGAAGGGAGAGGAGAAAAATTAGGAGAAGGGGGAAGAGGGAGAGAGGGCAGGGAGAGAAGGAGAGAGAAGGGAGAGAAGGAGAGAGGAGGAAGAGAAGAATGAGGAGAAGGATGAGAAGAAGAAGATGGGGAAAAGAGGAGGGAAAGGAGAGAAAGGGGGGAGAGAAAGGGAAAGGAGGAGGGGGACGAGAGAGGAGGGGGACGAGAGAGGAGAAGAATAAGAAGGATGAGGAGGAGGAAGAGCAAGGAGAAAGAGAGGGAGGAGGAGGAAGAAGAGAAACAGAACAAGAAAAAGATAAAGAGTCCATGACAAGTTCAAGGACCAAGAAGAGACAATGGCAAGAACTTCACAATTTAGTGATGTTTTTCTTAGCAGGGAGAGAGGCCATAAATTTGAAAGGACAAATAGCAACATCCCTAGGTTTGGCCCTGTGGCGGTTCTGAAGCGGCTTCCTGCCATTCGCAGAGGAGATTGATGGTCAGGTAGGAGCTGGCCATTTTTCCCTTCTGGAACTGTTCCCCAATCACTGGCCTGCTGTGTGACCTGGGACATGTCACTTGACGTCTCTGTACCTCTCTTTAAAGGGGATAGGATACCTGCTCTCCCTAATCAATCAATTAGCAATATTTATCGAGACCTTACTGTGGGCAGAATACTGTATCATGCACTTGGGAGAGTACAAGACACAACAATAGACGATGGTAGATCCCTCCCTTCAAGGAGTTTACAGTCTAGTTGGGGGCGATCTGATTATCTTGTATCTACTGCAGCAATTACCACAGTGCTAGGCACATAATAAGTATCATCTATTTTTCATTATGCTTAGCGTTTTTATCTGCTTCTCAGTATTTATAATAATTAACAGAGGCATTTGTAAAGCCAGAGGTCAGGAGATTCTGCTTGAGGCGGAGACGGATGGGCAACCATTGGAGATTTACGAGGAGTGGGAAGATGTGGACTGAAAAGGTTTTGAGAAAAATGACTGGGGCAGCAGAGTGAAGTATGGACTGGAGTGGGGAGAGACAGGAGGTGGAGAAGTCAGAGAGGAGGCTGATAATATTTAATAATAATTATGGTGTTTGTTAACCGCTTAGTATGTGCAGAGCACTGTTCTAAGCGCTGGGGTAGATACAGATTGTCCTATGTGGGGCTCGCATTTTTTTTTTAATCCCCATTTTTTACAGATGAGGTAACCGAGGCACAGAGAAGTTAAGTAGCTTGCCCAAGGTCACACAGCAGACAAGCGGCAGAGCCGGGATTAGAACCAACGACCTCCGACTCCCAAGCCCGGGCTCTTTCCACTAAGCCACGCTGTGCAGTAGTCAAGGCAGGATATAATAATTGCTTGGATCAGTGTGGTAGCTATTTGGAAAGAGAGGAAGAGATAGAGATGTCACCAAGGTAGAAGTGACAGGATTTTGTGGCAGATTGAATATATGGCTTGAAAAAGAGAGATGAGTGGAGGATAATAAGGTTATGGGCATGTGAGGCAGGGAGGCGGGTGGGGACCTTTTTCGATGTGGAAGGTAGTTGAGAAGCAGCAATAAGCCTAGTTTTTTGATTTGCTTGTTTGTTTTTAATGGTATCTGTTAAGCAATTATTACGAGGCAGGCACTGCATTAAATGCTAGGGGAGACATGAAATAATCAAGTTGGATGCAGTCCCTATCCCACGTGGGACCTCACAGTCTTAATCCCCATTTTACAGATGGGGTAACTGAGGCACAGAGAAGCTAAGTGACTTACCCAAGGTCAGACAGACAAGTGGTAGAGCCGGGGTCAGAACCCAGGTCTTCTGACTCTCGGGACTATATTCTCTCCATTGGGCCACGCTGCTTTTAGTTGAAAGAGCATGGCACTGGAAGTCAGGAGACCTGAGTTCTAATCGCAGCTTCTTAATTTTCCTACCGTATGACCTTGGACAAGACCTTGGGAACCAGCATGGCATAGCGGATAGATCCCGGGCCTGGGAGTCAGAAAGTCATCCTGGCTCTGCCACCTGTCTGCTGTGTGATCTTGAGCAAGTCATTTCACTTCCTCTGTGCCTCAGTGACCACATCTGTAAAATGGGGATTGAGACCATGAGCCCCATGTGGGACGGGGATTGAGTCCAACAGGATTTGCTTCTATCCAACCTAGTGTTTAGTATAGTGTCTGACACATAGAGCTTATCAAATTGCCATGTTAAGTTCTCTGTAGCTCATTGCCCTTATCTGTATAATGGAGATTAAATACTTGTTCTCTCTCCTCAGACTGTGGCCCAGGTGGGACATGGGCTCTCAGGCATTTAGGCCATCATATTTATTGAGCACTTACTGTGTGCAGAGCACTGTACTAAGCACGTGGGAGAGTACAAGAGAAGCAGCGTGGCTCAGTGGAAAAAGCTCCGGCTTGGGAGTCAGAGATCATGGGTTCGAATCCCAGCTCTGCCACTTGTCATCTGTGTGACTGTGGGCAAGTCACTTAACTTCTCTGGGCCTCAGTGACCTCATCTGTAAAATGGGGAATAAGACTGGGAGCCCCTCGTGGGATGACCGGATTCCCCTGTATCTACCCCAGCGCTTAGAACAGTGCTCTGCACCTAGTAAGTGCTTAAAAATACCAACATTATTATTATTATTACAATAATAGTAAACACATTCCCTGCCCACAGTGAGCTTACCGTCTTTGTGTTGCATCAGCTTCAGCGCTTAGTACAGTGCTTAGCACATAGAAAGTGCTTAACCAATCCTGCCATATCATTGTCATTACTGCTTCTATCTTCAGTAGTCGCAAGGAAACCCCATATGGAGTCCCCTTGCGTCCCTGACTTCTAATAGGAAGAGCAAGAGCACTAAGAGAACAGCTTCCCTAGGCTGTGGAGAAAACCCAAGATGGACAATGACTGGACAAAAGGACGGAGTCGCTCACAGCCGCGGCTGCACTATTTCCGGGCATTGGAAGCAGCTGCATGGATAAATTGGCTACTTAATTCAGAACAGTTAGAGTATTAGAGCTGGTGCCCGCTTTCAAAGTCGGGCGAGAGGGGCTCGAACCATTCGCCCAGGGAAGAGAAGGCTAAGAGAAGGGAAGGCACTGCTGTCAAGCCAGAGCTTTTTTTTTTCTGGGGATACCTTGCTCATTATCCCCTCAGGGTCTCAACCGGAGAGCTTCCAGTACTCTACCCGTCTCAACTACAAGAGGGAGAGTTAGGCAGAGGCCTACCCGTTCCACTCCTAGCTTGGGCAGTGGCTAGTGAGTGGAAGGCCATCTGCTACAAGTCAAAACTCACCTGTGCTGGGCAGCAGTGGCACGGGAGACGGTCGAGGGCGAGACTCGTCTACTGTGCGGAAGGAGGTGATGGTGAACCACTTCCGGATTTTTACCAAGAAAACTCCATGGATCCACTTTAGAGCGGTTGCAGATGGAGGTGGGGCGCTCTGGGAGAGATGCGTCCGCGGTGCCGCTATGGGTCGGACGCGACTCGACAGCATAAGACAACAACAGCCTCGCTCGTGGCCGGGGGAGGCCGGGTGGGAGGATGTTTGAGGAGCAGAAGCTACTCCATCCGTGATCCAAATTGGCTGCACCAATAGTTCTAACCACAGACACGCTCAGACCCATTGTCAGACTAGAGATCGCCCTCGAAAGTCCTGCTATGAATCGAGCCCTGCTTCCGGGCCAGAACCGAGGGCCACCGTGAAAACGTCGCTGCCCTGCTTTCTTTGCTCTCCCAGGTGGCATCTGAAGAGGAAATGGCCCCAACTAGAAGCGACACAGTTTGATAAGATGCCAGACAAGACCGCTTCATTTTTTTATGGTATTTGTGAAACGATTACTATGCGCCAGGCACTGCTCTAAGTGCTGGGGTAGATGCAGGCTCATCAGGTTGGACACAGTCCATATCCCACCTGGGGCTCACAGCTTTCATACCCATTTTACAGAGAGAGTAACTGAGGCACAGAGAAGTGACTTGTCCCAGGTCGCACGCAGATGTGGTGGAGCCAGGATTAGAACCCAGGTCCTCCTGACTCCCAGGTTTGTGCTCTTTCCCTTGGGCCTCGTTGCTTCTTGACTTCCAGGGGATGAGTGTTGGGATAGCAAACTAAAGAGGGGTGGGGGTCTCCCTCCCAAAAGAGCTCCGAATTGGGGGTGGGCACGTGCCTTGCTTTGATATAAGCGTTCATTTCTCTGGAGTCCTTAAGCACTTCGGTGCTCATCCCACTGCACTTACGTTCATATCCTTATATTTTGCTCTCTCTCCCCTATCTGTATTTTATCTCAAGGTCCATCTTTCCCTATAGATTGTCAGCTCCACGTGGGTTGGGATCGCATCCACTGACTCTGTTATACTGTATTTTCTTAAGCACTTAGAACAGTGCTCTGCTCACAGTCAGCATTTAATAAATATCTGTTCGATTGGAGTCAGCCTACTGGAACAGATCATCATAATAATGTTGGTATTTGTTAAGCGCTTACTATGTGCAGAGCACTGTTCTAAGCACTGGGGTGGATACAGGGTCATCAGGTCGTCCCACGTGAGGCTCACAGTTAATCCTCACTTTACAGATGAGGTAACTGAGGCACAGAGTAGTTAAGTGACTTGCCCACAGTCACACAGCTGACAAGTGGCAGAGCCGGGATTCGAATCTGTGACCTCTAACTCCCAAGCCCGGGTTCTTTCCACTGAGTCACGCTGCTTCTCTATCAGATCCCATCCAGTCCTCTGATTTTCACACCTGTCATTTGTGAATGTTCTGTGCCTTTTCAAGGGCGGGTACCTTGAGTTACAGTTCTGATCAACTCTAAGGATGAGATTTTCAAATATTATCTCCTTCATTTAACCCCACCTGTACCTAGAAGGGTTTTTCTTTGAGACAGATATAATCCAATCTCTCCCAGCCCTGTCAATCAATCAGTTAATATTTACTGAGCATTGACTGTGTGCAGACCACTGTACTAAGTGCTTGGGAAGTTCAATATAACACAGTTGGTAGACACATTCCCCGCCCACGTGAGCTTACAGTCTAGAGGGTGGGGAGAAACAGGCCCCTTTCAGGAGGGAGAAGTGTAATAAATGGGGTGCTCACGAGATCTTTGGGGTTCCATGTCGGTTGAACATCTTCACTTGCTGTCATCCATGTCTGACTGAATCCGTTGTGACTGCCCGACTGTTGACCGCGATAGGATTTTCACCACTTGTTTTTCGTTATTCGCCTCGCCCTCCTCTACTCTAACATCTATTGCTGGGGGCCTCCTACATCTCTTTCACCCTGTGAAGCAGGGTGGCTCATTGGAAAGAACCTGGGCTTCGGAGTCAGAGGTCATGGGTTCGACTCCCGGCTCTGCCACTTGTCAGCTGTGTGACCGTGGGCAAGTCACTTCACTTCTCTGGGCCTCAGTCACCTCATCTCTAAAATGGGGATTGACTGTGAGCGTCACGTGGGACAACCTGATTACCCTGTATCTACCCCGGCGCTTAGAACAGTGCTCTGCGCATAGTAAGCGCTTAACAAATACCAACATTATTATTATTATTTATTACGAGTCCCAAAACTGACCGCCTCCATGGCTTCCCTATGTCCTCCTCCCCCCACCAGGCACCTCATAACTCCGAACCCACCCGGTGCATCTTCTTATTTTTAAAGCTTGTTCCATCACAGCTTCCCTGTCTTTGTCAAGGCTGCGCAGTGGTGGAAGAGGATAAGGTTGGAAAAAGTCTGCCCAGTAGGAGGGGAGATTTCCCGCGGTGCCAGTCCAGCAATCAAGCTTCCAGGGGTGGGATTGGAGAAAGCACCAAGGTCTAGTGGAAAGAGCACTGGTTCTAATCCCGGCTCCGTCATTCGTCCGCTGGTGGCCTTGGGCAAGTCGCTTCCATCTTCCGGGCCTCAGTTCCCTCATCTGTAAAATAGGGATTCCACCCGTTCCTCCTCCTAGTTTAACTGTGAGCCCCATGTGGGTCGGGAGTTGTGTCCAACCTGATAATCTTGACTTTACCCTACAGCTCAGGGCAATGATAATGTTGGCATTTGTTAAGCGCTTACTGTGTGCAGAGCACTGTTCTAAGCGCTGGGGAGGATACAGGGTGCTCAGTTTGATCCACGTGGGGCTCACGGTCTCCATCCCCATTTTACAGATGAGGTAACTGAGGCACCGAGGAAGTGAAGTGACTTGCCCACAGTCACACAGCTGACAAGCGGCAGAGCCGGGATTTGAACCCATGATCTCTGACTCCGCAGCCCGGGCTCTTTCCACTGAGCCACGAGGGGCAGCCGATGCTAGCAGGGCAGGTAACGCTAGGCACGTAGGAAGTCTTTAACAGATTCCACAATTATTGGGGCTTCTTTGGATTGGTCACAGTCTGCATGCTGTGTCACCGGAAGGTGGGGCAGAGGCAGAACTCAGCAATCCACCACCTTCTGTTTACCCCTCTCAGACCACCCAGAATACCCCCGAGCTGATGCCCACATTTCCTCCAGAATGGGGTGATCCTAGGCCCCATCCATTTGCCTGGGGCTTGTAGGGCAGCATCTTAGGGTTCTCCTGTCCTTAGCGCTCCAGCGAGGAGCAGTTCACCAAGGCTGCCCGACTGCGTTAATGTGGGGGAGGCTGTTGAGTGCAATAACTACGGGAAGACAGGTCCTCACCAAATGAAACAGGATTACATCGTTTGGGATAAAACGGTTTTCTTTCCAATCTTCTGAGGAAAGTGACAGACAAAAATGAGCACCAGCTCAGGAATTAGAAAACGATCAAGAAAAGAAATGCCTTTACTGGCCGTTTAAGAATGTCGGACGGTTCCCAGACTCACTTTTCCTCGTTGGGTTTTGTTTTTGTTGTTTTTATTTTGGTCACTTTAATAAAATTGTTTCCTCTAATACGGTCATCTTGGTGTTCCCCAGTCTACATATGTGACTCCCTCCCTTATTATTATTATTATCATCATCATCATCATCACATTTGTTAATTCCTATGTGTCAAGCGTTGTTCTAAGCGCTAGGGTAGATACAAGTTAATCAGGTCAGACCCAATCCCTGTTTCATCTGGGGCTCCCATTTTAAGTAGGAGGGGGTAGGATTTAATCTCCATTCTACAGTTGAGGAAATTGATACCCAGAGAAGTTAGATACCTTGCCCAAGGTCACACAGCAAGCAGTTGGAAGAGATGGGATTCGGACCCTGGACCTCTGACTCCCAGGCCTGTGCCATTTCCACTATACCATGCTGTTTCTCATGGGTGAGTGGTTATTCTCTCCCTTCTTCTCGGGATCGTAGCAATCTCCAGCTCTTTTTTTTAATATAGTATATGTTAAGTACTTACTACGTGCCAGGCACTGTACTAAACACCGGGGTAGGTAACAATGATGGGATTTGTTAGCGCTTACTATGTGCCAAGCACCGTTCTGAGATGATAATATTTGTTAAGCCCTTACTACGTGCAGAGCACCGTTCTAAGCGCTGGGGTAGACGCAGGGGAATCAGGTCGTCCCACGTGGGGCTCACGGTCTTCATCCCCATTTTCCAGATGAGGTAACTGAGGCCCCGAGAAGTGAAGTGACTCGCCCACGGTCACACAGCCGACAAGTGGCAGAGCCGGGATTCGAACCCGTGACCTCTGACTCCAAAGCCCGTGCTCTTTCCACTGAGCCACGCCGCTTCGGACACGGTCCGTATCCCCCACGGGGCCCACGGTCTTAATCTCCATTTTACAGATGAGGTAACTGAGGCTCAGAGAATTGAAATGAGCTGCTCCGAGCCACCCAGCAGATGCGCGGTAGGGTCAGGATCGGAACCCAGGTCCTTCTGACTCCCGGGCCCGAGCTCTATCCACCAGGCCAGGGTGCTTCTCCATGGCCAACACCCTAAGCATGTGGAAGGAAAAGGGCCTACAGGGCCTCCCCTCTCCCTCTTTCTTCCCCGAGGGGTGGGGTCCATTTTGAATAAACCTCTGGGCCTGGTCACCTGCTGCGTGAAGGTCAGCTGGAACCTCCCTGCCCAAACAGCCCAGCCTCACGGGGGCCACCTATGATCATTTGGGTCCATCAGGTGGCCCAGTCCCCTCTTGGCTCGGATAAACAGCGTGGCTCGGTGGAAAGAGCGCGGGCTCTGGAGTCAGAGGTCATGGGTCCGAATCCCTGCTCTGCCACTTGTCAGCTGCGTGACTGTGGGCGAGTCACTTCACTTCTCGGCGCCTCAGTGACCTCATCGGGAAAATGGGGATGAAGACTGGGAGCCTCAGGAGGGACAACCTGATTCCCCTGTATCTACCCCGGCGCTTAGAACAGTGCTCGGCACATAGTGAGCGCTTAACAGATACCCACGTTACGATTATAAGACCCGGGAATCCCTGCAGCTGCTGCAGGGGTGCTCAGGTTCTGGGCAAAGTCCAGGGTCATTCCCAGGCTGCAAGGCAGGGAATTCCAGCATTTATGGGCATGCCTGGGCCCTTTCCACCATGCTCCTAACTGTGAGTGCTCAGCTCTGGTACTCCTTCCTGCTGCCTGTCCATTGGTCTGCACTCAATAAGCACTCAATAATAATAATAATAATAAGAGGAGCAGCGTGACTCAGTGGAAAGAGCGCGGGCTTGGGAGTCAGAGGTCATGGGTTCTAATCCCGGCTCTGCCGCTAGTCAGCTGTGTGACCTTGGGCAAGTCACCTAACTTCTCTGTGCCTCAGTTACCTCATCTGTCAAATGGGGATTCAAAAAACTGTGAGCCCCACGTGGGACAACCTGATCACCTTGTATCCCCCAGCGCTTAGAACAGTGCTTTGCACATACTAAGCGCTTAACAGGTACCACAATTATTATCATCATTATTATAATGTTGGTATTTGTTAAGCGCTTACTATGTGCAGAGCACCGTTCTAAGCACTGGGGTAGATGCAGGGTAATCAGGTTGTCCCACGTAGGGCTCACAGCCTTAATCCCCATTTTACAGATGGGTAAGTGAGGCACAGAGAAGTTAAGTGACTTGCTCAAAGTCACACAGCTGATAAGTGGCAGAGCAGGGATTCGATAATAGTTATAATAATACGTGTGGCTTTTCTCAAGTGCTTACCGTGTGCCAAGCACTGTACTAAGTGCTGGGGGTAGATAGAAGAAAATCAGGTCTCACATGGGGCTCACAGTCTCAGTAGGTGGGAGAACAGGCACTGAATTCCCACTGTGCAGATGAGGGAACTGAGCTCCTGAGAAGTTCAGTGACTTGCCCGAGGTCACACAGCAGACAAGTGGTATAGCTGGAATTAAAACCAGATCCCCTGACTCCCAGGCCCGTGTTTTTTCCACTAGGCCAAGCTGCCTCCACTATATATAATTTCTCGATCACAGTCATTTCTCCGCTAAGGATCCCAGAGTAACGTGGCTGCCGATCTCGATCTTGCCGTAACTGTTCACATTTCTTCTCCCCGTGACGCTCACCTCTTGGAACCTCTTGGCGTGTTTGAGTTGGAAGAAGGAAATTGCAGAGGAAGCTCTGGGTGTGTGCGTGTGTGTATATGTGAGTCAAGTATATTTACACCTTCACATGTGAGCACATGCACATCCTCTGTAAATTTCCTTCTTTCAACCCTTTCACACACACGCGTGCCCATAGGTACACGTGTGCACACATACGCACAGAGCTTCCTCTGCAAATTTCCTTCTTCCAATTCAAATATGCTTTTTCTCTCGCACACACACACACAGACCCACCCATTATTCATTCATTCATTCATTCAATAGTATTTATTGAGCGCTTACTATGTGCAGAGCACTGTACTAAGCGCTTGGGATGAACAAGTCGGCAACAGATAGAGACGGTCCCTGCCGTTTGACGGGCTTACGGTCTAATCGGGGGAGACGGACAGACGAGAACGATGGCACTAAACAGCGTCGAGGGGAAGAACATCTCGTAAAAACCGATGGTGACTAAATAGAATCGAGGCGATGTACAATTCATTAACAAAATAAATAGGGTAACGAAAATATATACAGTTGAGCGGACGAGTACGGTGCCGTGGGGATGGGAAGGGAGAGGTGGAGGAGCAGAGGGAAAAGGGGAAAATGAGGCTTTAGCTGCGGAGAGGTAAAGGGGGGATGGCAGAGGGAGTAGAGGGGGAAGAGGAGCTCAGTCTGGGAACACCTCTTGGAGGAGGTGATTTTTAAGTAAGGTTTTGAAGAGGGAAAGAGAATCAGTTTGGCGGAGGTGAGGAGGGAGGGCGTTCCGGGACCGCGGGAGGACGTGACCCGGGGGTCGACGGCGGGAGAGGCGAGACCGAGGGACGGCGAGGAGGTGGGCGGCAGAGGAGCGGAGCGTGCGGGGTGGGCGGTAGAAAGAGAGAAGGGAGGAGAGGTAGGAAGGGGCGAGGTGACGGAGAGCCTCGAAGCCTAGAGTGAGGAGTTTTTGTTTGGAGCGGAGGTCGATGGGCAACCATTGGAGTTGTTTAAGAAGGGGAGTGACATGCCCAGATCGTTTCTGCGGGAAGATGAGCCGGGCAGCGGAGTGAAGAATAGACCGGAGCGGGGCGAGAGAGGAGGAAGGGAGGTCAGAGAGAAGGCTGACACAGTAGTCTAGCCGGGATATAACGAGAGCCCGTAATAGTAAGGTAGCCGTCTGGGTGGAGAGGAAAGGGCGGATCTTGGCGATATCGTAGAGGTGAAACCGGCAGGTCTCGGTAACGGATAGGATGTGTGGGGTGAACGAGAGGGACGAGTCAAGGATGACACCGAGATTGCGGGCCTGCGGGACGGGAAGGATGGTCGTGCCATCCACGGTGATGGAGAAGTCTGGGAGCGGACCGGGTTTGGGAGGGAAGATGAGGAGCTCAGTCTCGCTCATGTTGAGTTTTAGGTGGCGGGCCGACATCCAGGTGGAGACGTCCCGGAGGCGGGAGGAGATGCGAGCCCGAAGGGACGGGGAGAGGACAGGGGCTGAGATGTAGATCTGTGTGTCATCTGCGTAGAGATGGTAGTCAAAGCCGTGAGAGCGGATGAGTTCACCGAGGGAGTGAGTGTAAATGGAGAACAGAAGAGGGCCAAGAACTGACCCTTGAGGAACTCCAACAGTTAAAGGATGGGAGGGGGAGGAGGCTCCGGCGTAGGAGACCGAGAATGATCGGCCAGAGAGGTAAGAGGAGAACCGGGAGAGGACAGAGTCCGTGAAGCCAAGACGAGATGAGGTATGGAGGAGGAGGGGATGGTCGACAGTGTCAAAGGCAGCAGAGAGGTCGAGGAGGATCAGAATGGAGTAGGAGCCATCGGATTTGGCAAGAAGGAGGTCACGGGTGACCTCAGAGAGAGCAGTCTCGGTAGAGTGGAGGGGACGGAAGCCAGATTGGAGGGGGTCTAGGAGAGAATGGGAGTTAAGGAATTCTAGGCATCGATCGTAGACGACTCGTTCTAGGATTTTGGAAAGGAAGGGTAGTAGGGAGATAGGACGATAACTGGAGGGGGAAGTGGGGTCGAGAGCGGGTTTTTTTAGGATGGGGGAGACGTGGGCATGTTTGAAGGCAGAGGGGAAGGAGCCCTTGGAGATTGAGTGGTTAAAAATAGAAGTTAAGGAAGGGAGGAGGGCAGGGGCGATGGTTTTAAGAAGGTGAGAGGGAATGGGGTCTGAGGCGCAGGTGGAAGGGGTGGCACTTGCGAGGAGGGAGATCTCCTCTGAGGATACTGCAGGGAAGGTGATGTTACCATCGGTAACAATTATTAAATTAGTTCCCATATGATGCTGTCTCTTGACTTGGCGGTGTTACCTTCCACTGTAATTTGGTTGACTTCACGGGTATCTTGTGGTCTGTTTTTTCTGTGGTCCTTCACTGCCCCCGCCCCAACCCTCACACAACTCATTCATTCATTCAATAGTATTTACTGAGCGCCTACTATGTGCAGAGCACTGTACTAAGCTCTTGGAATGTACAATTCGGGCAACAGATAGAGACAATCCCTGCCCACTGACGGGCTTTACTCTGTCCCAAAATAGTAATAGTAGTTTTGAATCACTTACTATGAGCAGGACATTGTTCTAAATGCTGGGAAAGAATGTGCAGTTTAGCACGAAACCTGTATAACCCTTCTGGTTGTCCTCACCACCACATCTTCCACACTGATACCTGACATAAATTCTCCCGTCCTCCCTCACTCCCGCCCCCATGTTTATGTGCTCCGGCCCATAGAAATAGAAATAGAGAAGCAGCGTGGCTCAGTGGAAAGAGCATGGGCTTTGGAGTCAGGGCTCATGAGTTCGAATCCCAGCTCTGCCACTTGTCGGCTGTGTGACTGTGGGCGAGTCACTTAACTTCTCTGTGCCTCAGTTCCCTCATCTGTAAAATGGGGATTAAGACTGTGAGCCCCACGTGGGACAACCTGATTCCCCTATGTCTACCCCAGCGCTTAGAACAGTGCTCGGCACATAGTAAGCGCTTAACAAATACCAACATTATTATTATTATTAGAAATACCATTGCTAATCCCCACACCCTCAAATGTTCCCTTTTTCTCCCACCAGAAAACACTCCCTCACTTCGTCTCACACACCTATGTCCTCACAATCTCTCCCCCAGCTTCTCAAACTCCTCCCTCTCTCCATGATTTCCACATCTCATTTTCACATACCCACCACCCCTCTTTCTCACACACACACACACACACACACTCTCTCTCTCTCTCTCTCTCTCTCTCTCTTACGTGTACACACACATTCTCACAAATCCCCTCTCACACACTCACCTTCTCCTTCTCAGGCTGAACCTATTTGAGCTGCCTTTGATCAACTAAGGTGAAAGAATGCATTTTGACCCCAATCATCTGGCTATTTGGAGTGAAAGCTTTGTTGTCTTTCTTTTCAACCTGGTGCCCCAAATATTTTTTTTTTGGGTGTCTGAATTACCCAGATAGTCTGCTGGTCTAGACCCAAGCTCTCTCCCCTTCACAAGATATTCATGCACATACCCAGAGAACATTTCCCTCCCGTTCACTGTCTCCCTCATTTCTAGGACCGGAAGCCTCCATTTTGATCAGCTCTTACTCTGTTGCTGGTTCTCTCTTTGCTTGCAGAGGATTAGCTTAAAGTCCCAATTTGCTCGCCGGTCGGCTTCATCGAGGGGGTGAGAGCCAGCTCTCTCTCCTGCGTGTTTTCCTACAGAGGCAGAGGGATTAAGGGATTGGAAGAAGCCCTGCTGCCAAGGAGGAAATTGTTCTTGGGGGTGTTTAATGAACCTGGGAGCTGAGCACAAGAGAGGTTTCTTGCCACGAGAGAGAGAGAGAGAGAGAGTAGAAACACCATCCTCTCTGTTCCTGGTGGGGGATTGGGAGGAGCAGAAAAGAATAACGCCTTGTTTTTCTCCGAGAAACTTAAAGCACTGAACAGATGTGATCTCATCCACCCTCATGAACTCTTCTCTAAAGCTGGGCAGGGTCATGGGTGGGGGCCACTATTATACAAATGGCACAGAGAGGGGAGGTGATTTTCCCAAAGTCAAACAGCTGGTGCTGCTGCCAATCAAATAAAAAGGGGATGGGTGGGCAAGGAGAAGCAAGATCCGCAACCCAGAGGCTACCCCACGGAGGAGCCTGGCAGCCCAAGTAGCCCTAACTGGCCTCTTCCAAATCAATCAATCATTCGATGGTGTTTACTGAACATGTACTGTATGCAGAGTGTGGGAGAATACAATAGATTTTGTTGGCGTGATCCCCACCTACATGGAACTTAAAGTCTAGAGAGGCAGATGGAAATGAAAATAAATTATGGATATGTATATAAGTGCTGAGTGGGGCTAAGGCTGAGATGAATATCAAGTGCTTACAGGTTATAGATCCAAGGACACAGGCAAAGCAGAAGGAAGGGCCAATATGGGTCAGGCCTGAAATCAGAGATCATCCACATTCCCTAGACTGTAAATTTCTTGTGGGCAGGGATCATGTTGACCAATTCTATTTTGTTGTACTCTGCCAAGCCCTAAGTAGCCAAGCCCACCGTAATCGCTCAGTAAATACCACCGAGTGATTGATTGATGGAGAGAAGTGCGGGTAGTAGAAAATGTTGAATGATCCAAAATCAGGGAAATGGCAGAGAGGGGCCAATCATGCTGCTTTAAGCTGGACAGTACTGTTTTCAGCTGGTCTGTTCTCATCCAGTACGGACTCCTCCAAACCCATTATTTCAGTTATCAGGGTCAGATTCCCTCTGCCCGGCCCTGTGAATTGGGAGGGGAGGGGGCACAGGTTTCTGGAGCAGATGGGGCTTTCAGGGGCTCTCTTGCAGAAATATTCCGAGTTTAGGCCAAAGGGCCCTTACGATGTCATCGCACTTCACTGCGAGCCCATTGTAACCCCTGTGATGTCATGTGCGCCTCAAAGCCCGGGATGTTTGAGTGGCATCGGTGGCCACCCTGCCCCTGCCGAGAAGGCCGGGGAGAGGAGAAGCAGCATAGTGTAATGGATAGAACGTGGACCTCGACTTCAGAAGGTCATGGGTTTTAATGCCGGCTCCACCGCGTGACTTCTCTGTGACCTTGGGCAAGTCGCTTCACTTCTCTATGCCTCAGTTACCTCATCTGTAAAGTGGAGATTGAGATTGTGAACCCCAAGTGGGACGGGGGCTGTGTCCCACCCAATTGGTTTGTATCTACCCCAGCGCTTAGTATAGTGCTTGGCATTTAGGAAGCACTTAACAAATAGCAGTATTATTATTAGACAATAATAGTAACAATTCTGTAACTTGTAAAGAGCTGGGCTCCATCCTGGCAGACCCCCAGGTGGAGAAAGTGTACAATTAGCTCCAGATAACTCGCAAAGTGGATGACCCAGTTATAGATGATTGAGCATCGAGTACTGCAGACTCTGTGGTCTGTGATTTCACACCGTCAGAAAGAAAAAGAAAACTATCCATGAGGGCCCATTTCCTCTCCTGTAAGAGAGCAGCCTCCCTCTAGTCCTGCTGGTAAATACCTTGAGCTTTCTCCCCACCCAGCATTTTCCCATTGCTCCCCCGGTGCCTTCTGCTTCATGGAGCCTCTCTCTCCCCGCAGTGCAGAGGGAGCCCCCGGTTGCCATGGCAACCTCACTCCAGCCCTGGCTACCACCCAAGAATTTGGTATGGTCTTCCTCAGGGGCCCTTAGGGGTTGGCAAAGGCTTGAGCTTTCTCTCTCTCAGGAGAGGCCTCACAGACCAACAACCATCTCATGGCCCCTGATACCTGGGGACCGACGGTCAGAACAATTCCCGGGTACCTCTGCGGTGGATAATCCTGGGAGAAGAAGTCGCCAGTAGTCTTTGCCCACTCTCAGGGAAAAAATGTCTAAGAGAAGCAGTGCGACTAGTCGAAAGATTACGGACCTCGGAGCCAGGGGACCTGGGTTCTAGTTCCGGCTCTGCCACTTGCCTGCGGTATGATCTTGGGCAAGTGACTTGACTTCTGTGTGATTCAGTAATCTCCTCTGTAAAATGGGGATGAAACACCTGCTCTCCCTTAGACTGTGAACCCCATGTGGGACAGGGACTGTGTCTGATCCGATCATATTTACCCCAGCACATAGCACGGTATTTGACACGTAATTAGTGCTAGCAGATATTTTTGTAAGTACTACTAAGATTGTTATTAGGATCACTACAGGTTGGCAGAGAGGAGAATAGACCCAGGAATCCAGGTCCCCCAACCCGGTGCCCAGTGAGTGAGGCCATCAGACAATCAACAATTATTTATTGATCTCTCAAGGTGCCTGGCTCTGGGGCTCTGATGGGAGGCTTCCAGGAAAGCTCAGGATGGGAGGGGAAAATCAGAGCCTAACACGGTTTGCACAGAAGGTGTGGGCTGGGGTTCACTGGGGGATGAGAATAGTAAGACAGGAAGGGCTCCCGTTCACCAGATCCCTTTTATAGTGAAGGTGATTGGGAACCAGAGGAGAAGGGAGGGGGAGGAGTGTATAAGAGGGGCCCCCAGAAAGTGAAAGAAGGTCACAGCTGAGTTCTTAGCAGCAAAGACCTCTTTTCCCTTCTACAGAGCTAATCTCCTCTCCCTTCCACCCATGATAATCTTCCTCGCAATTCTTGGCGAAGAAAACCGATTAAAATACATGGCTGAAAATGAGAAAGGGAAGCTTTCTCTTTCTGCAGCTTGGGAGTGGACAATAACAGTGTTTGAACATACTGGGAAACGACCGAGGCGCCGAGGAGGCCCCGGGTCGCCCTCCCCTATGAAGAATGTGCTCTCTGAGGGTGGGGGCTCAATACCAAGGGAGGGAATAGTTGGGGGTCTCTGCTTCACCCTGAAATGGAAATCCCCAAGAACAGGGATGTGTGTAGTTTCCGGGGGGTCTTCCTGTCCCCATAAGCACTGCTGGGACACTGTGAAGGGAGCTCCGGGAGGCTGTTGGGAGGGTGGTCTCAGCTGGCCCCTACTGTCCTCCCCACGGCTCAGATTCCAGAGAGGCTTCCTCGGCCAGATTTCATGTCACTGATGGAACTGGAGTCAGCTGTGTCCTGGGTCTCAGATCCCCAACCTGGCTAAGCCCCGGCCAATACCCTTCCCCCATGACACTCCCAGCCGGGGTGAGTGGCCCAGGTCAGACTCTGGGTTGGGGTGCTCAGACCAGAGCCGGGAGGCTGCTCCAGGCCGGATGGTTGTGGATTCGGGCCCCGTGAACCGATGCCTCGTTTCTCTCCCTGTCGAGACTCAACTTAGCCAGCAGGCAGGCCTGCTGGGAAGCTTGGGTTTCCCTGCCAGAGCCTCTAGTCCTGATGCAAGGTTTAACCCCGGTAATATCTGGCAGCTTCTGGGACCAGACGAAGAAGAGGCAGTGTGTCTCCGTGTGGATGGGAGGGGACAGAAACTCCAGCCCATCTCTCCGCACACTTGTTCTTGTTCCTGCTCTCTCGCCTCCAACAGTGGGGGGAAGGTCCCCTCGGTACCCTCCCTCCCTATTCGGCCGTCTCGATGGGTTAAGGTAGAGGAGGTGATGGCCCGGGAGCGTATGTGCTCATCAGACACGGAGAGGTGAGACCAGCGGAGCCCCCTTGGGATTTCCATGCCTCCTCCCTCCCTCCCTACAGAGCTGAAGACAGTGGACTCTGTGTCCTGTCAACGTCATGGAGGTGACGGTCACTGGGGTTTTAACTCCCGCCTTTCAATCTTCTGTTTCCCGCACGACCAGCCACCGATTTCCGGTCTCCGGGCTCCGGGAGGCTTGGGTTTGGTGTCCTTCTGGAATTTGCTCAAGGATGCCAAGTTCCTCAGAGCGAAGGGGAAGGTTACCACAGCCGTGCCACCTGGAACTCTGCCCAAGGACTGGGGCCGTGGTACCCCGAGGACCCCCCTCTGACCAGCTGCCGTAACTACTGTGTTAGTGTTCAAGGAGATCGAAATGGTGTCATGGCCTGTACAGACATAAACATTTTTTTTTAATGGCATTTGTTAAGCACTCACTATGTACCAGGCAATCTTCTGAAGTCCGGGTTGAATACAAGAGAATAATAATAATAATGTTGGTATTTAAGCGCTTACTAAGTGCAGTGCACTGTTCTAAGCGCTAGGGTAGAGACAGGGTAATCTGGTTGTCCCACGTGAGGCTCACAGTCTTCATCCCCATTTTACAGATGAGGTAACTGAGGCACAGAGAAGTGAAGCGACTTGCCCACAGTCACACAGCTGACAAGAGGCAGAGAGGGATTCGAACCTATGACCTCTCACTCCCAAGCCCGTGCTCTTTCCACTGAGCCACGTGTGGCACATTGGATAGAGCACGGGCCTGGGAGCTAGAAGGTTCTGTCCCAGCTTTACCACTTGTCTGCTGTGTGACCTTGGGCAAGTCACTTCACTTGTCTGGGCCTCAGTTCCCTCACCTGTGAAATGGGGATTAAGAGTGTGAGTCCCATGGGGAAATTGGATCGTGTCTAACCCGATCTGTCGGTATCTACCGCAGAGTTTAGAACAGTGCCTGGCACATAGTGAGCACTTAACAAATGCCATAGGAAAAAAAAATACAGGCTAAACGGGTTGGACGCGGCCCATGTCCCATGTGGGACTCTCAGTCTTCATCCCCATTTGACAGTTGAGGTAACCCAGGCAGAGAGAAGTGAAGTGACTTGCCCAAGGTCACACAGCAGATTATTACAGAAAGTCAGTGAATTTCAGCCCTCTTAGTCCGTCCACAACAGTACAGCCAGTCTCTCACGTGCTTTGGCTGCGGCATCGGGAACATTTGTGTGAATTTACAAGCAGGTGAAAAACTTAGTTGCCCTCTCAAACCGGGCAGAGAACCTTAGTTTGTCCCCCGGCCTGGATTCATTCATTCATTCAATTGCATTTATTAAGCACTTACGTGTGCAGAGCACAGTCCTAAGTGCTCGGGAAAGTACAATACCAATAAAATGACGATCCTTGCCCACGATGAGCTCACAGTCTGGCAGGAGGAAGCAGGGTGGGGAGACAGCCATCAGTATAAACGGTAGCTGCAATTACTGCATTCATTGATTCATTCAATAGTATTGAGCGCTTACTATGTGCAGAGCACTGTACTAAACGCCTGGACTGTACAATTCGGCAACAGTGACGATCCCTGCCCAGTGACGGGCTCACAGTCTGAACGGGGGAGACAGACAACGGAGCAAAACAGAACAAAACAAAAACAAGACACTGTCATCAAGATAAATCGAATCAAGGAGATATATACCTCATTAACAAAATAAATAGGGTGATAAATAATATGTACAAATGAGCACAGTGCTGAGGGGAGGGAAAGGGGGAAGAGCAGAGGGTGGGGGATAAGGGGAGGGGGAGCAGAGGGAAAGGGGGGCTCAGTCTAGGAAGGCCTCTTGGAGGAGGTGAGCTCTCAGTAGGGCTTTGAAGAGGGCAAGAGAGTTAGTTTGGCGAAGGTGAGGAGGGAGGGCGTTCCAGGACAGCGGGAGGACGTGGGCCAGGGGTCGACGGCGGGATAGGCGAGAACGGGGGACGGCGAGGAGGTGAGCGGGAGAGGAGCGGAGCGTGTTGGGAGGGCGGCAGAAAGAGAGAAGGGAGGTGAGGTAGGAGGGAGCAAGGTGATGAGAGCTCTGAAGCCAAGAGGGAGGAGTTTTTGTTTCGTGCAAAGGTTGATAGGCAGCCACTGGAAGTTTTTGAGCAGGGGGAGTGACATGCCCAGAGCGTTTCTGTAGGAAGATGATCCGGGCATTGGAGTGAAGAATAGATTGGAGTGGGGCGAGACAGGAGGAAGGGAGATCTGAGAGGAGGCTGACACAGTAATCAAACAAAGTCTTCCCCCTGCAAATGTAAACCAAATGGAATATGTTCCCAAAGACAGTCAATAATTATAATGATAATAATTACAGTGATAATATTAACAATTGTGGTATTTGTTAAAGGCTTACTATTTGCCAAGCACTGTAATAAGCATAATGCTAATAACGACGGTATTTGTTAAGCACTTACTATGTGCCAAGCACTGTTCTAAGCACTGGGGTAAGTGCAAGGTAATTAGGACAGACAAAGTTTCACAATACGATCTGACATGGGGCTCCCAGGCTAAATAGAAGGGAGAACACGTACCGAGTCCCCATGTTACAGATGAGAGAACTGAGGCACAGAGAAGTGAAATGCCTCGTTGTTTTGTTTTGGTGTTTTCGGTATTTAAGTGCTTAATATGTGTCAGTCACCGTTCTAAGCTCTGGGGTAGATAAAAGTAAATTAGGTTGGACACAGTCCCTGTCCCGCATGGGATTCACAGTCGAAGTAGGAGGGAGAACAGGAGAACTGAGGCAGAGAGAAGTTAAAAGACTTGCCTAAGGTCACACAGAAAGCATCCGGCAGAGTCGGAATTAGATCCTTTGACTTCCAGGTTCATGCTCTTTCCACTAGGCCACACTGCTTCTCCCGCCCAGGCTCCCCACCTTGCCCATCCCAGGAGAAGAGTACTGGAGAGGAGCAGGGGAGGTTTTGGAGAGATCACACCTGATAGTTTCAATTTTCTCAGTAAAGTAGGTGGCCAGGTCATTGGGAGCAAGAAATGGGAGAGGCTGGGGGCAGGGAGTTTGAGGAGGGAGGCGGGACTCAAACGTCTGGAGGACTGATGAAGGTAATCGGCATGGGTGTCAATAAGGATGGAGAAATAATTTTGCCAGGCAGAGGAAAGGGCAGAGTTAAAGCACGCAAGGATAAACTTGAAGCGGGGAGACGTTAGCCTGATATCTAGATTTCTGCCAGCTGCACTCTGCGGTTCAGACACCTGAGTGAAGGATGCAGGCTGTGGAGGTGATCCATGGCTGTGGGTTAGGGGTGCGAGATCAACGAAGGGATAGGGGAGCAAGTGAGTTGAGTTCAGTAGAGAGGGTGGTGTTGAGAGGGTAATTTGGTCATCGAGAGAAGGTAGTTTGGGTATGGAGGCTAAATGGGGCACGATGACTTGAGAAGCTTGGATGGGGTCATAAGATTGGCGGTCTCGGGGGGGGAACAGGACAGATTTGCGGGGAGAAGGGGTGTGAGAGAGAAGGCAGGTGAGGAGGTTGTGAACAGATAGAGGGATTTCAGAGTTGGTGAGGGTAGAGATTTTACAGTGACTAGAGATGGTGAGATCGAGTGTGTGTCCAGGTTGGTGAGTGGGTGAGCTGGGGTAGAGCAAGATGGTGGTGGAGTCAGTAAAGGTCACTGGTCTTTACTGGGTGCTTATGGTGTATGGAGTACAGTACTAAATGCCTGACAGAGTACTTTAGAGTCGGTAAATACAATCCCTGCCTACAAGGAGCTTGCAACCTAATGGAGAACCTTAAAATCTTTAATTCCCAAAGGCATACTATAGGTGCGTTTCACCTAGTGAATGCTAAATAAGGGCTAATACTACTACTACTAATAATGATGATATCTGAGGCATTTGTTAAGCCAAATCTGTGGCATTTGGAAGGCAATATACTAAGCACTAGGGTGGTTACGGTCCCTGTCACACATGTGGCTCACAGTCATAATCCCCATTTTGCAATGAGGTAACTGAGGCATAGAGAAGTGAAGTGATTTGCCCAAATGTCACACAACAGACAAATAATGGAGCCGGGAATAGAAAGCGGGTCTTTCTGGCTCCCAGGCCAGGCGTTACTGCCACCAAAGCTCCTAATCAGCATCCGGGGAGGGGGCCGGAGGTAGGGAGGAGAGAGAGAGAGAGAGAGAAAATAGAAAGAAAAAAATAAAATGCAGCCACGTCTTCCCTTTCCCCTCCTCTGTGGCAGCCCGGCCCTTCCCTCCGATCAGATGGGGCTGCTGCCGGCAGGTGCTGCTCACCAAGGTAGGGCAGCGGGGGCTGGTTGTCCAAACTTCCTGGCACACCCACCACCAAAACCCAGGAGAACTGCCCCGGCGCCAGCAAGCTATGGCAGCGACTGTTGCGGCAGTGACTTATTGGCCCTGAGCAGGATCAAGTTGCCAGTCTGCCAACAACAGAGTCAGGGGAGCGTTGGGGTGCGTGTGTGTGTCTCTCTCTCTCTTTTCCCCTCTTCTTTCCCTTCCCCTGTATGGCTGGCTGTCCTGACCAGGCCACTGAGAATCTCCCAGCTAGCCACAACAGTCCATCTGCCTGGCTAAAGAGAGGTCACAGTGAGGATTGCCGGGCAGAGGGACGGGCTCCGTTCAGCCCTGATTCCCCCTTCCTGCCCCACCTCGAATGGAGGAAGTGGCGGGAGCCGTGGGCGTGCAAGACTATATGTATCGTGTTTTAATATCTATCCATCATTTATTGGAAATTATTTCTATTAGTGACTGCCTCCACCCTCTAGACCGGAAGGTCCCTGTGGGCAGGGAATGTGTCCTCCAACTCTGTTGTGTCGTCCTCTCCCAAGCGCTTAGTATAGTGCTCCGCACATAGTGAGTGCTCTACTAATGATGATGAGGGGAGATCACGTTTCCATCTGAACCGGGTCCTGAGGGCCTTGAATGGAACCATTAAGCTCAGGAACAATAAAAATATTCCATTTGGTTGGTGGATTTATTAAACCCTATTTTCTGAAGATGTGTAGATCCGCTTGGGGGAAAGCCCTCGAGGCGGAAGACGGGGCTAGGCTTCCTCAGGCCAACTCACCCCTCAGCCACCACTGATTCCAACCTGCCCGGAACCCAAGCCCTTGTTCCCTTGTTCAGCCCTTATTCGGTGGAAAGAGCCCGGGCTTGGGAGTCAGAGGTCATGGGTTCGAATCCCGGCTCTGCCACTTGGCAGCTGTGTGACTGTGGGCAAGTCACTTCACTTCTCGGGGCCTCAGTTACCTCATCTGGAAAGTGGGGATTAACTGTGAGCCTCGCGTGGGACAACCTGATTACCCTGTATCTACCCCAGCGCTTAGAACGGTGGTCGGCACATAGTAAACGCTTAACAGATACCAACATTATTATTATTATTCCCCAATCCTGGTAAGGGGAAACAGATCAATTCCAGTCCCTCTCAGTGCCTCTTCCCTCCCCTAACTGGGGATCCCAGGGTCTAGACCCTGAAAGGCCTCACTGCTTTCTTACCAAGAGAAACCCTGCCAGTCAGAGTCCCCGATGGTGGAGGACTCCAGGCTCCTGGGTCCTCGAAGAAGCCAAAGACAGGTGGGGGCTGGCGACTCCCGCCGTCCCTAGGCACCAGCCTTCCCACGAGCCGGCTGGTAATGAGTCTCGAAAGACACAAAGCTGTCAAGCTGTTAGCTGGCGGAGGATCTGGGCCGTGGACAGAGCTGTGCTTGAGACCTTATTAGGGTGGTCACCGGCGTCCTCCAGAGAGCCCTGGGAATTGAGAAAATTACTTTTCACAGAGTTGCAAAACAAAAACAAGCCCAGCCCTCCCTGCCTCTAAATATAGACCGATAGCAATACCGCAGGTAACCGGACAACTGCAAAATCAGAATCGTCTGCCAGCTCTCCGAGATGACGAATCACAAACACAATTATTCATCTCCAAAGTATACAGAGAGGTCGGAAATTCTCCAGTCATTAGCCTCTTGTCAGCTGATGTCTCCCCCACAGATTCCCTCCTGACCTCCTCCGGAAGGACGAACAAAGGGATTTTAAAAAAAGCCAAGCCTGATCCCTAACTCCCCCCCAGGTATTCACTCCAAGGTCCTTGGCCCTGGTAGTCAGGTGACGGTAGCTTAATAATGACACTTGATAATAATAATAGTGCCTGTCGCTTCATAATAATACTTTGAATCTGTTCAGTGAGAAAGCACTGTCACATCATTGATCTTTTTTTATCCTCCCGGTATCCCCAAGAGGGAGAGAAAGACAGGTTTCATTTTTTTTCATTTTGCAGATAAGGTACCTGAGGCCCAGAGAGGTTAAGTGTCTTGCTCAACATCACCCAGCCCTTGTTCAGGACCAGAACAGGCCTTCTCCCGGACCCCTGCCCTTCCCTTCAGACAACCTGGCTATGGTCACCGGCCCTGCCTCGGTCTCCCGATTATGGGGTCCATGTCACCCACACTGGCGGGAGGCTTGTTCACCCTGTTAGCCTTTGCTCTGTGTGCCTAAAGGTGTGGTGAGAGGTGGATGAAACTTCTCTTCTGGGTAATAATAATTGTATTTGTTAAGCACTACTTATATGCCACACACTCTACTGAGCGCTAGGGTAGATACAAGATAATCAGGTCCCACACGGGGTTCACATTCTTGCCTGCCCGTCTCCCCCCGATTAGACCGTGAGCCCGTCAAAGGGCAGGGACTGTCTCTATCTGTTGCCGACTTGTTCATTCCAACCGCTTAGTACAGTGCTCTGCACAGAGTAAGCGCTCAATAAATACTATTGAATGAATGAATGAATGAATAAATAGGAGGGACAGCAGGTATCGAATCCCCACTTTGCCGACAAGGCAGCTGAGGCGTAGAGAAGTTAAACGACTTACCCAAAGTCACAGAGCAGGTACGTGGCAGAGTCAGGATTCGAATCCAGGTCGCAGGGCCTAGTGGCAGGAGCACAGGCTTGGGAGTCAGAGGATGTGGGTTCTAATCTCAGCTCTGCCATTTGTTTGCTGTGTGACCTTGGGCAAATCACTTAACTTCTCTACGCCTCAGTTGCTTCATCTGGAAAATGGGGATTTAGACCGTGAGCCCCGTGTGGGACAACGTGATTACCTTGTATCTATCCCAACATTTAGAACAGTGTTTGGCACATAGTAAGCGCTTATCAAATACCATAATTATTCTTATCATCTCTGGCTTCCAGGACTGTGCTCTTACCGCTAGGTCACACCTATTCCCTAAACAATAAGGGAGAATGGGAACCCTGCCCCAACCGGGGAAGGAAGAGTCTGTTTCAGATATTCAAGGTCAGGAAAATGGTGGTATAATTTTTTTTTAATGGTATTTGTTAAGTACTTACTATGTGCCAGGCACAGTTTTGTGCGCTGAGGTAGATACAAATTAATCAGTTTAGGACACAATCCCTGGCCCACATGGGGCCCAGAGAAGCAGCGTGGCTTAGTGGAAAGAGCATGGGCTTAGGAGTCATAGGTCGTGGGTTCGAATCCCAGCTCCGCCACTAATCAGCTGTGTGGCTTAACTTCTCTGTGCCTCAGTTACCTTATCTGTAAAATGGAGGTTAAAACGGTGAGTCCCAAGTGGGACAACCTGATAACTTTGTATCTACCCAGCACTTTGAACAGTGCTTGGCACATAGTAAATGCTTAACAAATAACATTATCATTAGTATTATCATTAATGATTCCCATTTTATAGATGAGGTAACTGAGGCACCGAGGAAGTGATGTGACTTACCCAAGGTCATACAGCAGATCCAATGCTGGCCAAAATTAGAACTCAGATCCTTCTAACTCCCACGCCTGTGCTCTATCCACTAGGCAACACTGCTTCTCAATGAATGAAGCAAACCCCTTCCTTAGGGTTCTCAGTGACCAGCTGGTCATTCGTGGCCTCTGTCTTTTAGGCCCTGGGTCTCTGTAATAATTGAGGCCTTTGTTAAGCACTTACTATGTGCCAAGCTCTGTGCTAAGTTCCGGAGTAGGTACAGTACAATCGGATCAGACACAGTCCCAGTCCCACAGGGGCCTCCTAGGCTAATGAAAAGCCCAGTTCCCTGTGGGTGAGCTGCTTCACACGGAGAGGATTTGGCACGGCCGTGAAATCCAGCAGCTTTGTGTTCACCTTTGCCACCTCGTTTTCGGGCCTCTCCAGCCCTCGCACACTTCCTAGTGGCCAAATTTCCAACACTGCAGGGGACAGAAATTAATGAGAATCCAAATTCCCACGTCTTCCCACAAAGTAGCGATTCGCAAGAGCCTCGTTTTTTAAAAAAAAAAAAACTTAAATATTCAGCTTACAGCCCTTGAATTGGCTTTCTTTTCATTCTTTTCTAGAGAAGCCCTAAAAATAACAAAATGGAGTTATTCAGCATGGGCATTAGTCACTTTCCCTAAACTGGCTACTCTGCAATTCTTTCTTGGCAAAGGACAGCCGCTGGTATTAGTTATTCCTCATAGCAACCCAGCAAGCTAGGGGTCTGCCCAATAAAGACTGACCGACTTTCTGATTTACCACCTGCCTACCTGCCTCTCTGATTGATTGACTGACTGTCTGTCTGATTGACTGAATGTCTACCTGAGTATCTGACTGAATGACTGTGCGACTGAATGACAGACCATCTGATTGACTGACAGACTCTGACGGAGTGACTATATGACTGATTGGCTGATTGACTATCTTTAGCTGATGATAGGGGGCAGAGAAGGTTAAAATTATAATGGCCCCGATGACCCTCGAGAATTCTGGACACCCCTTTGAAGACCTCCTACCATTATACTCGTTTAAATAAATAGAACAATAACTACTGAAAACGATCAAAAAGAAAATCCTCTGTGTTTATAGGTCTTGTCTAATTTAATTCACCCCACCTCAGCACCACACCATTCATTCAATAGTATTTATTGAGCGCTTACTATGTGCAGAGCTCTGTACTAAGCGCTTGGAACGGACAAATCGGTAACAGATAAAGACAGTCCCTGCCCTCTGACGGGCTTACGGTCTAATCGACGGGCTTTCAGTGGAATCGACGGACTATTTACCTATCTATAAATTATAAATTTATGCTAATACCTGTCACCCCTTCTGGACTGTAAGCTTTTTGGGGGTAGAGAATGTGTCTATAAACTCTGCTGTCCTCTGTCTCCTAAGTGCTTAGTACAGTGCTCTGCCCACAGGAAGTGCTCACTCAATACGACTGAATGAATGAATTGATTCATCTAGTGTATCTAACCTACCTTCCTGACCCCATTCGTTAAGGTTTTTCGCTTTGAACCTGATCATAAAACATTTAGTCTGTTGTAAGCTCTAGACTGTATGCTTGTAGTGGGCAGGGAATGTGTCTACCAATTCTGTTGTATTGCATTCTCCCAGTGCTTAGTACAGTGCTCTGCACACAGTAAGTGTTCAATAAATACCACTGATTAATTCTTCACTGCAGCCCAAGAAACAGACGTAGCATAACTTACGTAAGTGTCCTTGCCTTATAAGGGACGGCATCAGAAAGACAGCCACATGAGAGGTTCTTGGCAGGAATTTCTAGAAGCTATAGAGCCGTGGAGCATTTAAAAGATAAAAATACTGGACATAAAGGCATCCGGTGCTGTATCAATAGCGGGCAGGAGCCAGACCAGCTAAGAACTGGTCTGTCTGGTATAAAATCAGATGAATGGTCCCCCCCAGTTAAAATGCCTGTTAGGGTCACACAGGGAGCTAATATTGATTAAAACTTCTAGTTTATGCTTTAACCTATCTTTGCAAGTAAGTCAGACGCGGCATTGCCTAGCGGATAGAGCGTGGGTCTGGGAGTCGGAAGGACCTGAGTTCTAATGCCGGCTCCGCCACTTCTCTGCTGTGTGACCTTGGGCAAGTCAAGTCACTTCTCTGCCCCTCAGTTACCTCCTCTGCCAAATGGGGATTAAGACTGTGAGCCCCATGTAGGACGTGGACTGTATCCGACCTGATTACTTCGTATCTACCCCAGCACTTAGAACAGGGTCTGGCACATAGTAAGTGCTTGCTTAACAAATACCAAAATAAGGAGTATTTGCCTGCCCACGTACAATTTTACTAGCAGTTGAAATCAGAATTGTACTACGTTTTCCTGGTCTTGTGAGTGACTTTGCTTAGCAGCCTTATCCCAGAAGCCCCTAAAACTACTCTCTGTAGGCTGTATGCCGGCTTCCCGTGGGCTGATGGTGCTTCAGTAATCACCGAAGCTCATAAAGGTCTAGTAACAGCACATTCCTTATCTTTTCTAGTCACTGCCTGGATGCAGTGACTGTTGCGTCCTTAGGACAGCTAAATCTCTAGTCAGGGGATGAAAGGGCTTGACCTCTGGATCATTGCCCAGAAGCCTCTGGTTGGATTCATGACCTTCAGTGTACCCTTCTCCAAGCCCACCCCCTGTTCAGATTCCCTGCTCTGAGGGAGGCATATCTATGAGGTTGTTATAGCTCTCACCCTAAAAGTTTGCCATCGGGGTCTCCCTGGCCCACTGCTTCACCTCAGCCTGGAAGATGGAGGCCTGCAGGGAGTGCCCCTCCCCAGCATTTAGTGACAAGTGAAGTGAATGCCTGCCCTCAGTGACAAGTTCCGGCACTCGTCAGATTCCCCGGGGGGTTTGGAGAAGAGGGGAGATAGCCAGATCTCCCGGAGTAGGTGGCCCGGCCCTCCCTTCCGGAGGTTTAGAAAAAACATTCAGTCCATGTCTCCCACCTTGGCATCATACAGAAACTCCTCACCATTGGCTTTAAAGCACTCCACCAGCTCTCCCTGTCCTATCTTACCTTCCTGATCTCTTTCTATAGCCCAGACCTCACACTTTGGTCCTCTAATACTAACTGTGGCTCAATCTCATCTATCCCACCACTGACCCCTTGCTCACGTCCTTCCTCTGGCCTGGAACTCCCTCCCCCTTCATATCTAACAGTCCATCACTCTTCCCCATCTTCAAAACCATTTTCAAATCACATTTCTTCCAAAAGAATTTCCCTGACTAAACCCTCATTTCCCCTACCTGATTGTCTACAAGCTCAGTCTGGGCTCTTTAAGCGTTTAATTAACCCAACATTCCACAGCACATATGTCCATATCCTTACACTCTGTTATTTCCCCTATCTGTAATTTATTTCAGTGTCAGTCAATCATATTTATTAGTCCTTACTGTGTGCAGAGCACTCTACTAAGCACTTGGGAGAGTACGATAGAAGAATGTAACAGACCCATTCCCTGCTCACAATGAGCTTACAGACTATATTCATTCAGTTGTATTTATTGAGCGCTTACTGTGTACTAAGCACTATCTCTAGGGGGAGATAGACATTAAGATAAATAAATGCAATTACAGATATGTTCAGAAGTTCTGCAGGGCTGGGAAGGGGGATGAATAAAAAGAGCAAGCCAAGGCTGCAGAGAAAGAAGTGGGAGAAGAGAAAGGGAGGGCTTAGGGAGGAGATGTGCCTTCAATAAAACTTTGAAAGATATGGAACACTTCATAGATTTACATGTCTTCCTTGTGCTGGATCCATGCTGATCTTCTCTGCATCATTCTGATTTTAGCATATATGTTGCTGAAAGTAGCACATTTTCACTGTCCCTCTCCCCCTCTGAACTGAAAGCTCCTTGTGGGCAAGGATTGTGCCTGCCAATTCCCTTGCATTGTACTCTCCTAAGCACTTAATACAGTTCTTTGCCCACGGTAGGCGCTCAATAAATCCCCTCGATCGATTGAGTCTGTCAGAGAGGTGGGCCAGCAGGGGACAGGCCCGATTAATGAGAAGACAGAAGCAGCTTACACATGCTTCAGACCCTGGATCTGTCAGTCCTGTCCACGTCGGGGGCAGGCGGAGTGGCTCGAGCCGGGAAAAAGCCATCGGACGGGATAGGAAGAGGCTGATGAATTGCAGATGCTTTCTGCATTCCGGGAATGTGCTGGTGATACAGTGAGGTTCTAGCAGGTGTGTCTGCCACTGCCCATTAAGGGAATGAGACATTAAATCCCAACCTGGCTCCGGCTCTGGTGACCAGAGGCGGAAAGGGGTGTCGGGGAGGCCGAGTGGGGGCCATTTCCAATCAGTGTCTCTGCATTTGCTCTTCTGTTATTCTCGGGTGGGAGAGGGAGAGAGAGAACACTGCAGAGGCGAGCCAGAGGCGACTGTCTTCCAGTCTCCCCAGTTCAGTTCACACTCTCTGTGGCATCTCTTCCTGAAGCATCCCTCAGCACTCTTCTCTTGACCCCTCAAAACCCCTCAAAGGTTGGCCAGTTCCCTCTATCGTCAACAAGCCCTCCTCACCTATGGCTTTACGACTCCTCTCCTCCTCCTCTGTTTCAAGTGGGCACTCACTTCTCCTTCTACTCCTCAGCTTGGCCACACTTGCCCTGCTTCCCTGCCTCCTCACTCACACTCTTCCCAAAACCAGAGTTCCCTCCCAGTCCAAATCTGCCACGTCCCTCCTGAAATTCTACAACCAATCAATGTTATTTATTAAGCATTTACTGTGTACAGAACACTGTATTAGGTGCTTTGGGAGAGTACAGAAGAGTTGGTAGACATGTTCCTTTTCCACAAAGAGTTTACAATCTACAGGAGGAGCTTACAGTCTAGAGGACACAACAACCTTTCCTTGATGAAATCCCAACTCCTCGAGTTTTATCAACCCCGAAATATGTTTATTTGCACATTCAATTCCTTAGAATGCTTCCACTATTTCTAAATATTTTTTTGGGCCTCACCCATAGAGTCTAAGCTCCCTGTGGTATTTGTTAAGTGCTTACTTTGTGTCAAGCACTGTTCTAAGTGCTGGGGTAGATCCAGGGTAATCAGGTTGTTCCACATGGGGTTTACAGTTTTAATCCCCATTTTACAGATGAGGTAACTGAGGCACCGAGAGGTTAAGTGGCTTGCCGAAGTCACATAGCAGACAAGTGGCGGAGCCGAGATTGGAACCCACGGCCTCTAACTCCCAAGCCTGTGCTCTTTCCACTAAGCCATGCTGCTTCTTGGTAATACGTAATGTAAATTACCCATTACCTATAGGTAATCTATCTTGTGCTTCGCGTATATTTTTCAAAGCACTTGGTATAGTATAGTGTACCCAGTGGGCACTCAATAAATAATAATAATGATGATGGCATTTGTTTACTATGTGCAAAGCACTGTTCTAAGCGCTGGGGAGGGTACGAGGTGATCAGGTTGTCCCACGTGGGGCTCACAGTCTTAATCCCCATTTTACAGATGAGGTAACTGAGGCACAGAGAAGTGAAGTGACTTGCCCAAAGTCACACAGCTGACAAGCGGCTGAGACAGGATTAGAACCCATGACCCCCAAGCCCGGGCTTTTTCCACTGAGCCTCGCCGCTTCTACTATTACTACCACCTCTACTGCTACTATTAGTCAATCATATTTATTGAGCGCTTACTATGTGCAGAGCACTGTACTAAGTGCTTGGGGGGGTATAATACAGCAATAAACAGACATATTCCCTGCCCACAACAAGCTTATAGTCTAGAGGAGAAGACAGGCATTAATATAAATGAATAAATTGCAGATATACACATAAGTACTGTGGGACTGGAATGAGGGGCTTAATAAAGGGAGCAAGTTAGAGTGATGCAGAAAGGAGTGGGAGAAGAGGAAAGGAGGGCTTGGATAGGGAAGGGTGATCGGGGTATTCCTGGACCTCCTGGAATACAGTGCTCGGTGGGTGATGATGAAGTTGTTGAGGAGGAGGAGGAGGAGGAGGATGATGACGACGCTTATGATTACGTTGGTGACGATAACTGCACTTGACTGATGATGATGACGGCAACGACTCCACCGATCACCATCTGTGATTTTAAATGGGAAGTGTCAAAATATTGAAAGATCACCTCACCATCGGGTGGTGCCTAAAATAGCTGGCGCCTCAATGTGGCACGAAACCAAAGCCCTCCTTGTCCCTCTCTCTGCTCCCTATTTGATCCGAGTCCCTCAGGGTCCTCTTCTATCAGGCAGAAAACAAGGTGGGAAGCAATGAATCTTGCATATTCATTTGGGGGTAAGTCTCTTCATTAGAGACTAAGCCTCTAAAAGGCAGGGGCCTTGTGCCTGGCTTGGGGTTTTCCTCTTTCCACACAGTAGTCCCTTCATAATTACCATTGACAATGATGATGACAGTGAGGTGGTTGAGGATTCCAGCCCCACCTGAGGCTAAGGGGATTTGGGAGCCATCCTTTGCTGATGCAGCACCTCCGTCATCAGGAGCCGAGTGGCACTCGACCTCAGATCCAAACCCGTCTCTGCCTCGGGCCCCGAAACCCATTGTGCTTCCACCACGGCAGCCCGTTTGGGTCCAGATTGTAACCCGACGTCTCTGCCGGGAACATTCTCTCTCCATAAAACCCTCTTCCTACCCTCCCCTCTGACCTGCACTTGCAAGGGAACGGAGAGTCACCTCAACCCCTTTCTTTTCCAGATCCATCAGGGCTTAACAAAAGTGTTACCGACGCACCAAGGGCCATCAGTCATGTCTTCTCAGAGAAGGATATGGGTGGATGGTTTGATGCACTGGTAGCATTTCTGGAAATTACACATCATTTTCCCACAAAGCTAGCACCTTTGACTGCTGTAATATTTATTTTCTGGGGCGCGACATTCTCAGGCCTCACTTAGTGTGCAAGTGAAGCGTGGATGTGAGCAGAGGCCTGAGCCCAGCAGAGAGCCACAGATGAGACAGAACACGGAGGGGGACACCAGACACCCTGATGCGGTTGGGGTTCTGTGGTTCGGGGAGGTGCTTTTTCATCTCTCCTTCCTTTGTTCACCGAGAGGGTGATGCGGGCTGAAGGGATGGCAGAGGTGGAGGTTCCTGGAGCTGGGGGTGAGGGAAGGGGCAGATGAGTGGAAAGCTAGCCAGAGAGTTTGCCATTTGGGTCAGAGACATTTTTTTCTTAATGATATTTCTAAAGTGTTTTCTAAGAGTTGAGGTAGAGACGTTAATTAGGTTGGACACAGTCACTGTCCCACACGGGGCTCACATTCCAAGGAGGGAGAACAGGAGACCCGAGGCACAGAGAAGTGAAGTGACTTGCCCCAGGACACACAGCAGACATGTGGCAGAGCCGGGATTAGAACCCAGGTCCTCTGACTCCCAGGCTCATGTTCTTTCCACTAGGCCATGCAGCTTCTGTAGGCCATACCGCTGCTGCCATGAGGGCTGCCGCCAAGAGCCAGTGGAAATATGGGGGGCTGGGGGCGCTTAGGAAGTGGGAAGAGCGGCAGGTGAATATGTCTTTGGTATCGCCCATTATACCAATCTGCTTAATTTCAGGAAGTCCCTGTCAAGATAGTTAGGCCTCGGAATGAACCTACCTTTGGCAGCTGTTCTGCATCAGCACAGCTGTTAGCTGAAGGAATAACAATGCCATGTCAGCGTATTTTCACCCTTCTCCGCTGCACCATTAAATTTAAAGAGAAAGCCACCACTGACTTAGTCTAGGACAGAGGAGGCAGACGGACAGAGGGTGGAGGAAGAGGGGGAGAGCAGAGCGCAATAAGAGAATGAAATCAAGTGATGAAAAAATAAATTAGACAGAAAAATCAGAGCCGAAAGCATACCAAAAGGCTTACATGAATCTTTCATATGTGGGCCATAAAAACCAGATATAAGACTCTTCAAAAATGTTGGAAACAACCTCGGCCGAATTGGGTGTCCTTGTGGAGAGCCAGACGGGCAAACTGACTGGAAGAGAGAGGGCCAGGCTGGATTTAATGAACAGAGGAAACCGGCCCTGCTATTCTTACAGTCCCAGGGCCTCTTTAGAGTTCAGGAGCTGAGGACAGGTTTTTGTGGGTGGCCTCTCCTGGAGAAACTTCTCCCCATAGAATCTGACCCAAATTCACCTCGGAAGGTGTACACTGCAAGCTCCTCCTCCTCCTCATGGACAAGGAATATGTCTATCAACTCTGCCGCATGGTACCCTTCCAAGTGCTTAGTACGGTTCTATACACACAATAATCACTCAATACCGCTGATGTATTGATCGACTGATTCTTTCCGCATAGAGGAAATGGGCCCCAACACTATCTGTCCCTGAATCCAAGAAGGCCTTGTAGTGGAAGAACTAAGGCCACAGAGGCCCTGCTACCATTTAGGATGCGACACTCGCAGTCTTCCAGGAATGTGTCTACCAAATCTATTACATGGCACTCACCCAAGCGCTTAGTACAGTGTTCTGCACACAGTAAACACTCAATATATATGGTTGATTGACTGATTGCTGTGTTGAAGAGAAGCTCACAGTATTCCATCCAAAACCGCTCACTTGGGCAAGCCTTAATTCCTTCTCAGTTTTCTACCTCAAGTAGAGAAGCAGTGTGGCTCAGTGGATAGAGCATAGGTTTGGGAGTCCAAATAATCTGATTTCTAATCCCAGATCTGCCTCTTGTCTGCTGTGTGACCTTGGGCAAGAAACCTCACTTCTCTAGCCTCAGTTACCTCACCTGTAAAATGGAAATTAAGACTGTGAACCCCATGTGGGACATGGACTGTGTCCAACCTGATTAATTTATATCTACTCCAGTGCTTAATACAGTCCTGGCAAATGGTAAACACTTAATGAATACCATAAAAAAGTGTGTAATGTAGGGTTTTAAACACATTAGAGTCAGTAGAAGAAGCTCTTTCCAGTAAAAATGTCAAGCCTCTTATCAAAGGATTTCCCTCCTTTGTTTTTAAAAATCCCACGAACATCTGGTGCCCTCAGGTAAGTGTGGATCTATGGAGATCAATCAATCAATATTATTTATTGAGTGTCTACCGTGTATAAAGCACTGTACTGAGTGTTTGGGATAGTACAGTGCCACAGAGTTGGCAGGCATGTTCCCTGCCCTCAATAAGCTTATAGGCTAGAGGAATCCCACTTCCATGGGTTTTAAGGTACTCAGTGAAGTCTGTCCCTCTATCCATTCTCTCTCTTCTCCCACTGCACTCCAGGTCACAGTCTTCATTCTGTTGAAGTAAACCTGTCCACTGCACTTTGTTTTCTATTCTCTCACCCCTGATCCCTTGCTCATGCCTTCCCCAGTCTGAAACTCCTGCCCCTTCACATCCAACATATCCCTACAATAATAATAATTGTTTAGTGCTTACTGTGTGCTAAGCACTGGGGTAGATAGACGATAACCAGGTCCCACATATGCTCACAATCTAAGTAGGAGGGAAAATAGATGAGGCACAGAGAAGTTTAGTGATTTGCCTTAGGCCCCACAGCAAGTAGGTGGCAGAGTCAGGATTAGAACCCAGGTCCTCTGACTCCCAGGCCCGTGCTTTTTCCATTGGACCACACTGATTCCCTTCTTTAAAGGCCTTCTAAAAATCACATCTCCACCAGAAGGTCTTCCTCGATTAATTTCTAACTTCCCCAGTTTATATCCCTCAACCTGCCAGGTCAGGCCTCCTGTGTCATTAAGATATTGTCGAAGCACCTTGGGCTAGGGGGAAGAGTAAAGTCAGAAGACCTGGGTTCTAATCCCCACTCCACCACTTGCCTCCTGTGTGGCCTTTGGAAAGTCATTTAACTTCTCTATGCCTCAGTTACCTCACCTGTAAAATTAAAAACCTGTTCTCCCTCCTCACCTAGACTGTACACCTCATACGTCTGATCACATCTCACTGATGCTTGACACATAGTAAGCGCCTAACAAATACCACGATTACTATCATTATTATTATTATTTTTATTGTTAGTAGTAGAAGTAATATAAGTACTCACAACCCCCTGGCACTTTTATATAGGCCCTACCACAGAGGGACTAACTCATGTACGTATTCCCTTTTTCCATCTTCCTCCTGTCTGTAATTCATTATATTGTCTATCTCCCACACTAGATAGTATGCTAGGCAGGAATCATGCATATAATAGTCTCCTAAGTGCTTAATACAATACTCTGGGTGTAGTAGACACTGAATACCGTCGATGGATTGGCACTCTGGGTGGAAAACTGACTCGTGAGAATCAGAACCGGGGCTGGCTGTTCCGTGTTTTCTCCCAGGCCCTGGGGAGTTGTGAGTCCGGTTTCTGCACTGAATTTGCAGCGAGTGCTGAGACAGTGGGGAGAGATTGGCTGTGGAGGCAGCCCCTCATGATTCTCTCCAGATACACAGCCCAAAAGGCACTTTGGCTCAGAGTGGGTAGGGGGAGATGACACAATTCTTTTGGGGGCTCGCTCCCCAGTCCAGCTTCCCTCACAGGGTTTGATGTAACTCTCCCTCTTAATGTGGGTGGCTGGACCCCACTCCTGGACGCTGTGGGAGTTGGTGCAGGAGGTTGAACGAAGCTGAAGAGATCAGTCAGTCAGTCAGTTGTATTTATTGAGCGCTTACTGTGTGCAGATCACTGTATTAAGCATTCACTTGGGAGAGTTCAGTACAACAATATAATAGACACATTCCCTGGTCACTGCAAGTTTACAGCCTTGAGGTGGTTGGGGACAGCCAGGATCAGTCCCAGAAGCAGTGGGGAATGCAGCCTAGAGCCAGAGGGAGACTATTCTCATCTAGTCTTCCTCTAGAGCTCTGAACTGAGGGTCAGAAATTCTGGGTTCAAAGTCTGACTTGCTGTGTGCCCGCAGACGAGTCACTTTACTACTCTGTTTCCGGTTCTTCTGAATCTAACCACGCATCAGTCTGTGTGAAAGGTTGGTTCTTCCCGAGAACGGTTACCAATTCCCTTCACCTCAAAACAATCCTTATTTCCACCTGTCAAACACCAGCTCAGACCTGACAAATCCTTTCTCAACAAATCCTTTCTCAACCACATCTTGCCTCCAGAAACATCCTACAGCAATGGATCCCTACGGTGCCTTGAATGTCGTCTCTCCCTCCGCCAGAGACAACTCCAGAATGGAGTTCGCAAAATAGCTTGAGAAATTAGACTGGGAGACGGCAAAGTTTGTGGCTCGACCTCTGCCCTCCCGCCCCAGCCCGGGTGGCAGGTGGAGCCGTCTGCATTCTGAGACTCCCCCTTCCAGCCCCGGGCTCTGCCCTGGACCGATCTTCCCAGCGGACGGGAGCTGGGTGGCAGGGGAACCGAGGCAGATTGGACTGGAGCGGGGAGAGGGATGGAGCGAGAGTGGTAATCAGGCGTGAGGCGAAGGGAAGGAAGCGGAGGGAAGAGAACATGACAGCTTAATGGGAGTTTCTCGGATGATATTTTATTCCGCTGTAGAGAGGGAGTGGGGGCTCCCTCCCTCTCCTTAAGCAGCTGTTGGGAAACAAGACGGGAAACTGATGATAATTGAAAGCCCCACGGGCCGACGTTCACACCGCTCCCCGATCCCTCGAAACCACCGGCTCCGTCAGGTGGAACTGGAACGTTCACTTCCCTCCCAGGCGCCCCCCGCTCAGCAGCTTTGGCAGATTAAAAAAAAAAAGCAATACCGAGGCTTGGACAGGCTGGATCTTAGAAGAGGGTGAGGTCGTTGGACTTTGTGATCCTCAGATGTATTTGATCTCTCGTGAGGCTGCAGCAGTCACCGATTGCGGGTGGGCTAGAGTCAGAGGCAAGGCTGGCTTCAGATGACAATAATAATAATCATAATTGTATTTGTTAAGCACTTACTATGTGCCGGACACTGTACTAAGCCTGGGATGAATACAAGCAAATCAGGTTGGACACAGTCCCTGTCTCTCGTGGGGCTCACAGTCTCCATTCCCATTTTACAAATGAGGTAACTGAGGCACAGAGAAGTGAAGCGACTTGCCTAAGGTCTCACAGCAGACAAATGGTGGAGAAGGGATTAGAACTCATGACCGCCTGACTCCCAGGCTCATCCTCTATCCACTATGCCATGCTGCTTCCACGATCAAAATAAGTCCCCTTCAGGGCCATCCTACCTATCCGAGAAGCCGGCAGAGCCGCACCATTCTCTTGTACTCTCCCAAGAGCTTATTACAGTTCTTTGCAAAGAGTAAATGCTATTAAATACTCCTGATTGACTGATTTGGCAAATTCAAGGTGTCATTATCATCAGAGAAAGGAAAGTCACGCAAATAGAATGAATACCAGAGCAGTTGCCTAGGTGATTTCTGAAGTGTGTTATGCAGGCAAGTGTGGAAAGGCCATACGGCAGAGCTATACCATTCTAAGATGGCAGCAGGGCCAAACTCTTTCAAGACGGCAGTCACACAGGCACAAAATGAGAGGAGATAGGACCAAAGCTGAAAATAACAGCCAACCCAGTTCCTCTCTCTCAATCCTGCCTATCGGCGGGAGCGGACCACAAAGAAACCGCAGTCTCATGACAGTTCTGTCTACCTCTCTCGGGGAAGACCCTGTCATAGCCTGCTATGAAATGGTGTTTATTTACCTCAGGGTCCAACCGGGGAGCAGGGCTGAAGGGAAGAAAATTGAAAATTTCGTTGCTCCCTCTCCATCCCTGCACAGCATCTCGCTGCCGGTAGAGGACCCTCGCCCGCCCACCCCAACCCCATCAAGTCCAGCGAGATGCCAGAGCTGAGGTACCCAGTGGAGCCCCGAGCAGTGGCAGTTTAATCAGAGGAGCTGGCCAGGTCCAGTACAGGAAGGTCTTGGTGGCCCTCCCGGGAGCAAACCGGAGGGATGGGAGGAAGGAAGGGTAGGGCGCAGTCTAAAGATGTTATACGGAGGGCTGTGTGGCATGATGATACTTTCATGTCCGGGAATTGAACCTGGTGTAACAGGAGTGTGCACCGGGGGTGATGGCGGCCTGGCCAACGTGGAGATGGGTCAATCAGTGGCATTTATTGAGCACTCACTGTGTGCAGAGCTCTGTGGCAAGTGCTTGGGAGAGTGCAATACAATAGAGTTGATAGACACATTTCCGGATCCCAAGGATCTTGCAGTCTAGAAGGGATAGTAGTTTGGTCTCATCTCACTGTAATCCAAAATCTGAAGCCAGCCTTGGCCAGAGGAGCTCTCAACATCCCTCAAGCCCTGTCTGGCCCAAATCCTAAAATCCTAAGGCCAGCAAAAGGATACAGACACACACCAACCCCCCCCCCCCCGCCCCCCCCGACTCCCTGATCCCCAGCAATGTGTCCTGTAGCTCAGCTGGCTGTAGCTCCTCATATAGACAGAGGCAGATAATCTCCATCCAAGAATGAGGCAAATCAATCAATCAATCGATCGTATTTATTGAGCACTTACTATTTGCAGAGCACTGTACTAAGCACTTGGGAGAGTACGGTGCAACAGAATTAGCAGACATGTTCCCTGCCCTCAACGAACTTACAGTCTAGAGAGGGAGACAGACCTTAATATGAATAAACAGGAAATGTATATATCAAATTTCAAGATACGTGCCTAAGTACCGTGGTATTGGGTGTGAGGCAAATATCAAATATTCAGAGGTCCCAGATCGAAGCGCATAGATGACGCAGAAGGGAGAGGGAGCTGGGGAAAAGAGGATTTCATCAGGGAAGGCCTCTTGGAGGAGATGTGACCTTAGTAATGCTCTGAAGGTTGGGAGAGTGGTGGTCTGGTGTATACGGATGGGGACAGAGTCTTAGGCTTGGGGGAGGATGTGGGGAAGGGATCTGCGACGAGATAGAGGAGGAGGCTGGGGCACAGTGAGTAAAAGCTGCTGCTCGAAGAGGAGCGTGTGTGGACTGGGCTGTAGTAGGAGATTAGTGAGGTGAGATAGGTTGGGGCAAACTGCCTGAGCGCTTTCAAGGCAAGTGGTAAGAAGTTTCTGTTTGAAACTTCTATCTTCTACCTATACACAGATGAATCCCAAATCTACCTTTCTCCTTCTCTACAGTCTTCATTCCCTCCTGCCTCCGAAACGACTCTTCTCCAATGTCACACTGGCTCCTCAAGCTCAAGATGTCCAAAACGTGTCATCTTCCCTCCCAAATCCACTCGTCCATGGACCTCTCCTATCCCATTTAACAACGCCACCGTTCTCCCTGTCTCTCAGCCCGTTACCGTGGCATTATCCTTGACTCCCCGCTCTTTTTCAACCCCAATATTTAGTCTTTCCCCAAATCCCGTTGGTTCTTTCTCATCATTTCCCAAATCTGCCCCTTCCTCTCCATCCGAACTACCACCACACCGGTCGAGGCATTGGTCATATCTTTCCTGGACTACTGCATCAGCCTCCTCGCTTGACTTCCTGCCTCTAGTGTCTCCCCTCTTCAAGTCACGCTTTACTCTGCTGCCCAGATCATCTTTCTACATTGCCATTCAGCATTCATCTCCCCACTCCTCAGGAACCTCAAGTGGTTACTAATCTTCTCTTTAATCTTCCGTTTCTATAAAAAGAAATTCCCCACGATTGGTTTTAAGGTGTTCAGTGGGCTCTTCCCCATCCACTTCTGCACCCTCCTCTTCCACCACAACCCAGCTTGCACTCATCATTCCCCTAGTGCCTCAATTTCTCATCTCCCACTACTGATGTCTTTCTCACACTCCGCCTCCTGCCTGGAACTCCCTTCCCCTTCATATTCATCTCTCCCTCTCTTCAAAGCCCTACTGAAATCACTTCTCCTCCAGAAAGGCTTCCCTGGCTAATCTTTTATCTTCCCATCCTAAATGCCTCAACTGCCACTTCGGTACTTTCAGGCCATAATGTGTATTAATGATAATGATCATTATCGTGATAACAACAGTAATATTAAGCACTGGCTATGTGCCAAGCACCCTGCCAAGTGCTGGGATAAATAAAGAAGCAACGTGTCTCAGTGGAAAGAGCTCAGGCTGGGGAGTCAGAGTTCATGGGTTCAGATCCCGGCTCTGCTGCTTGTCAGCTGTGTGACTTTGGGCAAGTCACTTCACTTCTCTGTGTCTCAGTTACCTCATCTGTAAAATGGATATTAAGACTGTGAGCCCCACGTGGGACAACCTGATCACCCTGTATCCTCCCCAGGGCTTAGAATAGTCCTTTGCACATAGTAAACGCTTAACAAAATGCCATTGTTATTATTATTATTATTATTATACAAGTACTCTCGACCACTGAGCCCTTGTGTTCATATCTCTTTACTTGATACATCTTATCTACTGTTTTTTTTAGTGACCGTCTCCCTGCTATTTTGTAAGCTCCTTGAGGGCAGTATATTTACTAATTCTATTGTTCTCCTTTACACTTATTACAGTGCTCTGCACAAAGTAAGCATTCATCTTGTCCTGCCTGGATTATTTTATCAGCCTACCTGCTGAGCTCCCAGCCGCCGGTCTCCCCCTAATCCAGTCCATACTTCCTTCTGCTGCCCGGATTATTTTTCTACAGAAACACTCAGGACATGTCACCCTGCTCCTCGGAAAACTCCAGTGGTTGCTTATTCACCTCCACATCAAATAAAAACTCACCATTGGTTTTAAAGCAGTCCACCACCTTGCTCCTCCTACCTCACCTCCTTCTCTCCTTCTGCAACCCAGCCTGCACACTCCGCTCCAGGGGTGCTAACCTTCTCACCGTGCCTCGATCTCACCTATCTCACCTCCAATCCTTCACCCACATCCTGCCTCTGGCCTGGAACATCCTCCCTCCTCAAATCTGACAGACAATTACTCTCCCGCCTTTCAAAGCCTAATTGAAGGCACAGCTCCTCCAAGAGGCCTTCCCAGATTAAGCCCCACCTTTCCTCTTCTCCCACTCCCGTCTGCGTCGCCCTGACTTGTTCTCTTGTTCGTTCCCTCTCCCAACCCCGCAGCACTTATGTACGTATCTGTCTTTTTTTTTTTAATTTGTATTCATGTCCGTCTCCCCACCTCTAGACGGTAAGTTTGTTGTGGACAGAGGATGTGTCTGCTTATTGTTCTACTGTACCCTCCCGAGCACTTAGTACAGAGTTCTGCACCCAGTAAGCAATTGGCTGAATGAATGAATAAATACTACTGATTGATTGTTTGAACGCACAGGCTGCAGTTTCCCTCCAGGACCTGAGATCCCGCACTTCTTATCTCCCTCTTCTTCCTTCCCTGTGCAATATACAAAGAAGCATGGCCTAGTGGAAAGAATCCGGGCCTGGCGGTCAGAAGATTTTGTTTCTAATCCTGATGCTGCCACTAACCTCCTGTATGACCTTGGACAAGTCACTAAACTTCATTGTGCCTCGCTTTCCTCATCTACAAATTGGGATTCATTTATTGTTCTTCCTTGTACTTAGAGAAGCAACACGGCTTGGTGGAGAGAGCCCGGGCTTGGGAGTCAGAGGTCATGGGTTCTAATCCCGATTCTGACACTTAGCTGTGTGACTTTGGGCAAGTCACTTAACTTCTCTGTGCCTCAGTTGTCTCATCTGTAAAATGGGGATGAAGACTGTGAGCCCCACGTGGGGCAACCTGATTACCTTTTATCTACCCCAGTGCTTAGAACAGAGCTTGGCACATAGTAGGCGCTTAACAAATACCATCATTATTATGTGGGACCTGATTATCTTATATCTATTTTAGTGCTTAGTACACACTTGGCACATAGTAAGTGCTGAGCGCAATTATTAACATGTTGAATTGATCAATCAATTAATCATAGATGAATTTCACCATCACCAGGGTTCTCTTCCAGAATGTATACAGAACCATTTACAGACAATATGAATCGAAATCCAGGATTCATAAGCGTTCCTGTCCAGAGGCAGAGGGTGGACTAGATGACCTCTCCCACTCCATGACTCTCTGATCCACTGAACTAAGATAGGGATCGAGGGGAATCTTGGGGGTCCAAGTTGCCCCAGCCCTGGGTAGGTTTCTTCTCTGGCTTCTCCTGCTGAAAAGATCATTTGCACAAGTGACCCGAAGATAGGAAGGGGGTCGCTGATGGGGTGTTCTAATTCCCGGGGGCTCAGCAAGCTGGCACCGGTCTGGGCACGGCTGATCTGCCTCCTACTGAGAGCTACTGCTGGACAGGCTGATACTGGGCCAACCATTGCCGGGCAGGGTCCAGCGGTGACTGCTGGGCAGGCATGTCGGGACACGCCCCTGCATCAGTAGTCCGTGCGGAGCTGGGCGGTGTCCACCCTCAACCGACTGAAATCCAGTGGTTCACCGGTCCAGGGCTCTGACCGGGCACCACGGTGAACTAGACTGGCACGGACATGAGCGTGTCACGTTGTCTTACCCTTGCCAGAGCACAACCTGGCGGCACAGGTGTGCCACAGGTGGGGAAAACCGGGTGGGTCCAACACAGGCTGGGGTTGTCAAAAGTGCCCAACACAGAACCACTTTGGGCCCAGATTTGGAGCTCACACAAGAGGTGGTAATATTCATTCTATCTTACCTATTGAGGCTTTACTATGTGCAGAGCACTGGGCTAAGCGCTCGGGAAAGTATAATACCACTTGGTGCTGCAGTGGTACAGTCATCCGTGTCTACTAAATCAGTCCACCAACCTGTGGTATTTACTGAGCACTTGCTGTATGTATAGCGCTGTACTGAGTCGTTAGGAGAGTAAGTGGTTGGGAGAGTACAATAGAACAGAGTCGATAGCCGTGTTCCCCGCCCACAGGGAGCTTCAGGTTTAGGGGCCCACCCTGGTGAGAGGAAGAGGCCAGTGGTGAAGGGGAAAGGACCGGAAAATGGCACTTCAGAGAAGCAGGAATTATGGCTTAGAATTCCCTCTCCCTTTATATCAGACAGACCGTCACTCTCCCCACCTGAAAGTTTTATTAAAATCCCATCTCCTCCAAGAAGCCTTCCCCGATGAAGCCCTCGTTTCCTCTTTCCCCACTCCCTCTGCATTTCTCTTGCACTTGGATCTGCATCCTCTATTTGCCTGCTCTCAGCCCCACAGCACTTCTGTATCTGTACGTATCCGTAATTTATTTTGATTAATGTCTGCCTCCCACTCTAGACCGTGAGCTCTCTGTGGCCCCGGGAACACGACTCCCAATTCCGTTATGTTGTACTCTCCCAAGTACTTAGGGCAGTGCTCTCTACACAGTAAGAGCTCAATAAATTCCATTGATCGATAGATCGATTTAGTTCAGAGAAGGGAAGACGGAGGGGAGACTGAATTGCAACAGTCCTCAAGGGTCGGATAGGATTGTGCCCACATAAAAACCGTTCATCTCCACAGAGGGCAGGACCAGAGAAGACAGGCTTAATATGCTGCAAGGGAGACTCTAGATTAGACTGAAAGAAGATTCGTTCTCTCCGTAAGTTGTGACAGATCAGATTGTCAAGGGAGTGGCTCAGTTGCCCCGTTACGTTGTTAAAGAGTCAGAGTTAAAGGCTTAGAGTGAGAGGGATGGATTTAGTGAGCTCTGCAAATTCTATGTCCACCTTGGGCTTCCCTACTTTTGGAATGCCAGAAAATAATCCAGCATTCCTGTACCCTGGAACTCTCTTTGTCAGCTCTGTCTGAGGGAATAGGGAATGTTTACTATGGATGGCAAACTCCCTGTACACTCTAAACTCCTTGTGGGCAGGAAATGTGTTTTCCAACTCTGTTATTTCACAATCTCCCAAGCGCTTAATACAGTATTCTACACGCAGTAGCTGCTCAATAAATACTAATGATTGATTGATAGACTGTGTCCAGCTCTGAGGAGGAGAAGGACTATGTTAATTGGACCCCGGTGAGAAGCAACCTTGCCTAGTGGATAGAGCACAGGTATGAACATCAGAAGGACCTGGGTCTCAATCCCAGCTCTGCCACTTGTCTACTATGTGACTTTAGACAGGTCATTTCACTTCTCAGTGCCTCAGTTACCTCATCTTTAAAATGGGGAGTAAGGCTGTGAGCCCTGTGTGGGATGTGGTCTGTTTCCAACCTGATTATCTTGTATCTACCGCGGTGCCTGGCACATAGTAAGTGTTTAACAAATACCATTAAAAAATCAAAATGAAAAAGTGGGAGACTGACTTCAGGGTCACCAACTGGGCCCAACACTCTCCTCTCACCTAGTTTCTCCCAGGCCAGTATCTCTCCCCGGACAATGGCTTACTACTCCACCATTAAACTTGACTCATTTGCCCATAAACCACTGAGTCGTCCCTCAAGGGTAATGTAGGTGAATACCTTCTCAGGATGGTTTTCCCACTGAGTGGATAGAGACTGGGGAGGGCAGTGCCAACGTGTCTTCGGCGACGGACTCAAGTCAGGCTAGCTCATTAAGGGCGTGGATCCCGCCTACCAACCGTATTGTACTCTCCCAAGTGCTCTGCATGCAGTAAGGACTCGATAAATGCTGTTGATTGATTGATTTTTCTTTGAATGGTATTTGTTAAGCACTAATTATATGTCAAACCCTGTTCTAAGCACTGGCGTAGTCACAGGTGATTTAGTTGGACACAGTCCCCGTCCAGCTCAGGGCTCACAGTTTAAGTAGAAGAGAGAACAGGAGAACTGAGGCACAGAGAAATGAAGTGACTCGATCGAAGACACACAGCAAGCATTCGCCAGAGCTGAGATTGGAACCCTGGTTCTCTGACTCCCAGGTCCGTGCTCTTTCCACTAGGCTGAGCCACTTCTCCGATTGGATGAGCTTTAAGAAAATAAGCCACCTACTCTGATGTCACTAGCCACCTCCTCACCTGTGCTGTCACAGAGTCCAGGCCTTATCCTACCCCATAAAAAAGCCTCCTAGATTGCGAACTCCTGAAGACCAGGAATCGTATCTACCGACTCGTATTGTCTTCTCCCAAGTGCTTAGTACAGTGTTCTGCACACAGTGGGCTCTCAGTAAATAACATTGATTGATCGCCCTGGTCATTTTGTGTTAGTGACCTCCATACGGCTCCCCCCGGCCCCACTTTCGCATTCCATCTCCCCAGCCCCAAGAGGTTCTCCACAGGATGAGCTCGTACCCGGGGGTGAAAAGATTCCACCTTCACGTCAGGCTCCGAAGCATGTCTGTGTCCTCCCCAGAAGACCCTCGCCCATGGGAACACAAGCACCTGCAAGTGACATTCACGCGCAGACTAGACAGGCCCACATAATCTCCATATGGACACAGATAATTATGTTGGTATTTGTTAAGCGCTTACTATGTGCAGAGCACTGTTCTAAGCGCTGGGGGAGATACGGGGTCATCAGGTTGTCCCACGTGAGGCTCACGGTTAATCCCCATTTTACAGATGAGGTAACTGAGGCACAGAGAAGTGAAGTGACTTGCCCACCGTCACCCAGCTGACAAGTGGCAGAGCCGGGAGTCATTCATTCATTCAATAGTATTTATTGAGCGCTTACTATGTGCAGAGCACTGTACTAAGCGCTTGGGATGAACAAGTCGGCAACAGATAGAGACAGTCCCTGCCGTTTGACGGGCTTACGGTCTAATCGGGGGAGACGGACAGACGAGAACAATGGCACTAAACAGCGTCGAGGGGAAGAACATCTCGTAAAAACCGATGGCAACTAAATAGAATCGAGGCGATGTACAATTCATTAACAAAATAAATAGGGTAACGAAAATAAATACAGTTGAGCGGACGGGTACAGTGCTGTGGGGATGGGAAGGGAGAGGTGGAGGAGCAGAGGGAAAAGGGGAAAATGAGGCTTTAGCTGCGGAGAGGTAAAGGGGGGATGGCAGAGGGAGTAGAGGGGGAAGAGGAGCTCAGTCTGGGAAGGCCTCTTGGAGGAGGTGATTTTTAAGTAAGGTTTTGAAGAGGGAAAGAGAATCAGTTTGGCGGAGGTGAGGAGGGAGGGCGTTCCGGGACCGCGGGAGGACGTGACCCGGGGGTCGACGGCGGGATAGGCGAGACCGAGGGACGGCGAGGAGGTGGGCGGCGGAGGAGCGGAGCGTGCGGGGTGGGCGGTAGAAAGAGAGAAGGGAGGAGAGGTAGGAAGGGGCAAGGTGACGGAGAGCCTCGAAGCCTAGAGTGAGGAGTTTTTGTTTGGAGCGGAGGTCGATAGGCAACCACTGGAGTTGTTTAAGAAGGGGAGTGACATGCCCAGATCGTTTCTGCAGGAAGATGAGCCGGGCGGCAGAGTGAAGAATAGACCGGAGCGGGGCGAGAGAGGAGGAAGGGAGGTCAGAGAGAAGGCTGACACAGTAGTCTAGCCGGGATATGACCTCTGACTCCCGAGCCCAGGCTCTTTCCACTAAGCCACGCTGCTTCACAGATGTCCCTGGAACCCTGCCGATGCTCGCGCGAACACCTCCACAGTCACCCCCACCCCCACCCCCCCATACACCCACAAGCGCACATGGGATTAATCAATCAATCAGTGGTACTTATTGAGCGCTTACTAGGTGCAGAGCATTGTACTGAGCACTTGGGAGAATACAACAGAATCATCTTACAGTCTGGGAGGGGGAGACAGACATTAATATAAATAAATATTGAGTAATTATGCACTTGGGAACCTCACTCATCCACCACTGTTCTCCGATTCCCCATCACCTTCCCTCCCTCCCTCTTTCCTTCCCTCCTTCTCTCTGTCTCTCGCTCTCTCTTTCTTCCCGCTCTCCCCCATGCTGCTGCTGTCTGCTTTCCCACTGTAACCAGATGAGACAAGCCAATTTATGACACCAGCTGTCTCTGTCAAAACCGGATCCCCCAAATAGTGCGGCAGAGAGCAAATTATCTGCGTCCTGCGCTCACCGCCGGAAAACACATGTCCGGACTGTCCAAGGAGCCAAGTCGAGGAGTGGGGGGAGGGCAGAGTCCAGGAGAGGAAAATTGAGATTCAGGCCCTGTAAAGGGGCAAAGAGGTTAACGTCTTCTTAGCACAGCGATGAGCGCTGGGGTGTCAAATTGGGGGAATCGGTCTTTGGGTTCGAAATAGGATTTTTTTTTTTCCTCTCCCGTTCATAAATAATGCATGGTGCAGGCTCCTGCCTCGGGCCAAGCGGAGCTCGGCTCTGATTGTTTGAGCGTTTTCCTTCCGCCGCCTCGCACTCAGATCACGGTTCGTGGTTTCACAGGAGGGTGGGAGGCAGGGGGCCAGGGGATGAACCGGCCATGGGGTGTTGGCAGGGGTCGGGAGGCGGATGGGTGAGGCGTGGAAGCACATCAGCAATGGGGAGACCCACTGCTGGCCTCGGGTGGTGCCCAGGCCCTGGGAGAGGGGAAGTGAGAGGAGGTGAGGCTGGTTTTGGTTGACCTTGAAGAGCAGGAGGGGAAAGCAAGAGATATTTGTCGAACCATACCCCTCTCCTCCTCACAAACTCTATTAAAGTCCACCTCTTCCATGAAGTCTTCCTTGATATATCCATCTTGACTCCAGTCACTCCAATCATTCCAGGAACCCCTGGACACTGATAGAGCCACAGAAAGATACAATTACAGGATACTGAGGATTCTGTTGTTTGGGGTTTCATGGTTCTGTTTATGTCATTGTGTTTCAGTAACTTGGTGTTAGGTGTTGGGCAAGTCATTTAACTTCTCTGGACCTCAGTTACCTGATCGGTAAAATGGGGATTAAGACTGAGCCCCTTGTGAGAGAGGAACTGCGTCCAGCCTGATTAGCGTGTATCTTCCCCAGCGCTTAGTACAGTGCCTGGCACATAGCACTTTAGAAGAACCATTAAAAAAATAATTCTCCCAGGCAGCATCCATCCCCACCAGCAGACCCCACTATCCTGTCTCAGCCCAGCTGGCCCATAGGTTCCCCCTCCCCACCCTGATAAAATGTGGCCCACATCGGGTCTGAGCCTCTGCCCAGCTGAGAGGAACCTGTGGGCAGCTTTGAAGAGCCACTCGGTCCATCTTTGCTTGAAACTGACCCCAGGGCTCAGATGAAGGGACATAAGCTGGTCTAATCCTTGGAGATAGGCCTCTTCTTTGGCTTCTTTTCCTTTTTATGGAAACCAAATAAACTGCTGTAATCCCCTGAGACAAGTCCGTTTGCACTGAGGGATGGGTCCCAGCTTTGCCTGCCGTTTGACTCTTCTGAGATGATTTCGGGGTCAGGGAGTCCGTGGCGGGAGCAGGGGATGCCTGGGGGAGAGGAGACAAGGGCACCGGCTCTTCACGGTCTCTAGGAAGTGGGTCCATAAATCGATCAGTCAATCAATGATACTTATTGAGTGCTTGCTGTATGCAGAGCCCCGTACTAAACACTAGGAAAGGGTACGGTAGGGTTGGTAGACACAGTCTGCGCTCTGCCGATAAATCATTCAGTTGATTAATAGTAATTATTGACTGCTTGCTCTGTGCAGAGCACCGTACTAAGTACTTGGAGAGAGTACAGTAGAATTGGTAGACACAACCAGTACTCTTCAGGATGGACAACAATTAAGGATGAGGCAGCAAGCCCACAGGTTCACCGGAAAAGGATTCAGGGGTTGTCATTGACCACCTATTGATTCGGATTTGGCAGGGTAGCATTTGGTTGGCCATTTGTCCAGCTTTTAACGAGACAATCTGATCGTGAGGTAATCTCTTCCCTATTTGATACAGATATTTCCCTGGTCTCCTCTTCCTCCTTTTTCCTACTCCTCCTCTCTTTCCTCTTCTTCCTCCTTCTCTTTTTCCCCTCTATTCTTCCTCCTCCTTTTCAGCCCTTTCCCCATGATCACAGGGACCTGGAACCTTGGAAGAGGAATAAAAAGTCCCAGGAGCAAAAGAGAGGGAGAGAAGAAGAGAAAGAGAGAGAAGAGAGAGTGCGTGTGTGTGGTCGGGTGGGGGGACATAGGGGGCAGGGGGTAGGTTGAATTTCTTCTGGAAAAACGATCTACATTTGGATAGCCTCGGATGGACCTCGGCTAAATATAAAAATAGTACTTCCTCTAGCGATAATAATATTATAATGGGATTTATTTATTGGTACACAGTAGGAGAGCTTGAATGAATATGAGGAAAACCCCTCTGAAGATTAGAGTGATAAAATAATTGAAAGACAACAAGGGGAACTTGTGGAATGTCCATCCCTGGAGATTTCTTCCAAAAGAACAGCTCTGCATTTCCTGCAGGGGATTTAGTCATGCACCTGCCTGAAAGCAGGAGTTGGAACTAGCTGACCCCTCAAGGTTAGCAGTTAATTACTGTAGAGTGCTGCTCCTTATGGGCAGAGGACGTGTTTGCCAACTCTGTTGTATTGTACTCTCCCAAGCGCTTAATACAGGGCTCTGAGCACAGTAAGCACTCAATAAATGCTACTGATGGAATGATTGATCCCACGTTTGGATCCCTTGGGAATTCCAAGCCTTTTTAAACAAAGAAAGTGAAGCCCTAGGTATGATCGGAGCAAATCGCAGATTAATTAATTCATTCATTCCATCGTATTTATCGAGTACTTACTATGTGCAGAGCACTCTACTAAGCGCTTGGAAAATACAATTCGGCAACAGATAGAGACAATCCCTACCCAGCAATGGGATCTGGCCTGAGATCAAGGACATTTACTGTGCTTACTGTGGACAGAACACCATAGTTATTGCTTGGGAGAGTACAATAAAATAGAGTTGGTAGACACACTCCCAGCCTTCCAGGACCTCACAGTTTATAGGGATGAGAAAGCAAAAAGAGTTCTTACAGACAAAGACCCCCCCTCACAAGCCAAGGATCAGTACCAGGGAAGAAGGCCAATCAGCCAAACTGACTGGGATCAAGATTAGTAGAGACAATTACCACTTTGTTAATAATAATAATGATATTTGTTAACGGCTTACAACATGGCAAGCGCTGTACTGAGCCCTGGGTTAGATACAAGATAATCAGGTCAGAACAATCTCTGTCCCACCTCGGGCTCACAGTCTAATGGAGAGAGAGAACATAGAGTGAATGCCTGTTTTACAAATGAAGAAACTGAGGCACAGAGTAGTTAAGTGCCTTGCTCAAGATCATGCAACAGGCAAGCGGTAGGGCCAGAATTAGAACCCGGGGCCTCGCTTCCCAGGCCCATATTCTTTTGCCTAAACAAACCACACACGGGATTTGCTGAGAGCTGCTTGTTGTCAGGGAACGTGCCTACCAACTCTGGTATATTGTACTCTCCCAGGCATTTAGTACAGTGCTCTGCACACAGTTAGTGCTCAGTAATTACCATCGATTGAGTGTCTCTTGTCCAGTTGCATTTGGATAGCAGAACCTCTGACGTTGGTGGTCTATTTAGCTTAGGTTTAGATAATACTAATCAGTTTCCTTCCCATCGCTGATTTCGCCGGCAGGAGGGAGGCTCATCGAGGCTTGACTGCCTTTGAAAGAAATGTCTTTGTAAGTCATATGAAAACTCTCAGTTTGTGGGTGCGTGTGTGGTGGAGTCTGGCAAGGCAGGCGGGGTGGGAGATCCTGACCCCCCACATTCAACCAGAAGCCGGACACCTGGATTGCCTGCGGAAAGCCCAGGAGAGGGAAATGAGTTCCCTAAAACCTTCCCAAAAAACAAATCCCTTGGATGCCCAGTCTGAAAGACCTCAGCTGCTGCATTTCCAGGATGGCAAATTCATTCTGAGCTGGAGAGGAGTTGGTGTAATGTGGGAATGCAATTTAAACAGCTCCAGCAGTTTTCACTCTCTGCCACTATTACACTTCTCAGTCGAGGCAGGATCGGCCCATAAGTGGGATATCAAGTTTATTACAGCTATTTCCAACCTGTAATTGGTTTTGTGGAACACAAAGAGGGAAGGGAAGAAAAAAAAGGTGAATTGGGGGGGGGGGCTTTTTTTTCTTTTCCCGGATGACGGTGCCGGGGGACGGGGAGGCCAACCTGGCTCGTGGCAGAGGCTGATTTGTTTTTCAAATGAAAAGAATCAGCCCGGGTGCTCTCTGCGCTTGCCAGCTTATGCCCATTCTCTGCGCTGCAGTTCCCGGGCTCGAAGCACAGGCTGAAGAGGAGAGAAAGATCCAAGGCCACCTGGATCTTTCCTGAGAGAATCCACTTAGCAGAGGCCAGAATAAAACAGAATGATCCACCTGGGAGAGACCAGTCTCGGGGCGGTTGGGGGAGCTCCCGGGAGAGCTGCCCACACTGGCTTGACCACGCTGACCCTCTGCAGCCTATGTGTCTGTTTATTGTTATATTGTACTCTCCCAAATGCTTAGTACAGTGCTCTGAACCCAATAAGCGCTTCATAAATACGACTGAATGAATGAATTCTCTTGAACTGGGAGCCCCGTGGGAAACAGGAACAGTGACTGACCTGATTATCTTTATCTACCCCAGTGCTTGACATACAGTAAGTACTTAACAACTATCACGATGACTGTTATTACCCCAGAAGCTAGATGCCAGCCGACACCCCCATCCCGAAGGTCCGCTGGAAAGGAGAAAGGTTGGCAGTGGCTACGACTCCCAAGTGTGTAGCAGTACTTTGCACTAAGTAGACACTCAAGAAGTAATATTACTATCATTATCATTATTATCATTACTACCAATACCACATTACCTCTCGTGGTGAGGGTCAGAGCCAAGTCAGACCATGAATCTCCCCACCTTCGAAAGCTTTTTAAGGCCACGTCTCCTCCAAGAAGCCTTCCCCGACTAAGACCCTTTTCCCCAGTTCCCTCTCCCTTCTGCATCACCTTCGCATGTGGATCTGTACCCACTGGGCATCTAGTATTCACCCCCCTCCTCAGTCTCACAACATTTACGTACAGGTGTGTAATGCATTTATTTTTATTAATCTTTCTCCTCCTTTAGACCGTCAGCTCACTGTGAGCAGGGAACGTGTCTACCGGCTCTTTTATATTGCATTCTCCCAAGCTCTTAGTACAGTGCTTTGTACACGGTAAGCGCTCAATAAATACCATTGACTGATCGATGAGGTATTTGGCAGCGTTCCAGGGATCTGCTGTATCTTGCCGACTGAACTGTGCAAGGAGGTGCATTAAAATGTTGCAGGCTGCAGCTTGCCATATTCCCAGATCAACTTACAGTAACAGTAGGGCGGAGTGGCCTGTGGATCTGTTGTGGCAGGGAGACCCACAGCCCAAATTCACCTACATGCCCACTGACTAAAAGAAATCAGCCTAGGCAAAAAGGAAATCAGGCAGCGAAAGTGAAGTAAGCAATCTGCCTTCAACTCCTCTCGGTGTCGGTTTCAGGGGAATCCGTGTTTGTGGAGCAGTTCTTGAACGTATTTGGCTTCGGGAGGATTCAATTGAATCAAATTGAATTCGATTCAATTAATATTTATCGAGCCCCCACCGGGTTCATGGCGCTGGGTATCAGGTGTTTTGTGTGCTGGTTGCTTTGATCTCTTTGGCTCATTATAGAGAGAAGTGGAAGGAGGAGGGCTGGATGGGTGGAGTAGCAGCGTGGGAGACTGGGGTCGGGACAGTGCAGATTTTTGTGAATCAAGTCCAATTTTGGTTGATTGATCATTTGGAGGGAAAAAAAAAACTGTGTAACTCTGGACCTCCCTGACTTCCATCCTCAAGCTGTCACTTTCCTATGGTTCTCTCCCATTTTTTCAAATCTGCTCATGTCTCTCCTAGCCTAAAAAAACACCCCCAAAACCCCCTCCATTGACCCTATGACTCCCTCCTTCCTTCCATTCCTCTCCAAACTCCTCGAATGAATTGTCTACACCCGCTGTCTCCGCTTCTTCTACTCCAACTCCCTCCTCGACCTCCTGCAATCTAACTTACGCCCCCTTCACTGAACTGAAATTGCTCTCGAGATCCTAGATGACCTCCTTCTCCCTTAATATAACGGACTTCCTCAAGGCTCACTTCTGGAGCCCCTTCTGCTCTTAATCTACATCCTCATCAAGCAGAAACTCCTGGCCGCTGGTTTTAAGACATTCAACCAACTCTCTCCCTTCCGTTGAGCCTCACTTCTTTCCCACTATAACCCAGCTCGCACACTTCCTCCTCTCAAGCGAACACGGTGCCGTGTTCTCGTCTTTCTCACGCCTCCCTCTTGGTCCCTCCTTCTCTCCTGCCTGGAATTCCCTTCCCTTTCACATCAGTCAGGTTGCTGCTCTCCCCATCTTCCAAATCTTTCTGAAATCCCATCCCAAAGCCTTCCTTGGTTAATCTCTCATCGCCCATCGAACATCATACAAAAACTCCTTACCATCCACTTTAAAGCACTCAATCACCTTGTCCCCTCCTCCCTCACCTTGCTGCTCTCTTATTCATTCGAACAATCTTATTTATTGAGCGCTTACTATGTGCAGACTACAACCCAGCCCACACACTTTGTTCTCCTAAACCTAATCTACTCACTGGACCTCGATTTTGTCTAACGCACCGCCAACCTCTGCCTCTGGCCTGGAATGACCTCCTTCCTCATATCTGACAGACAATTACCTTCCTCACCTTTAAAGCCTAATTGAAGAGACATCTCCTCCAAGAGGCCTTCCCTGCCTAAGCCCTCATTTCCTTTTACCTCACTCCCTTCTGTGTTGCCCCGTATTCCTCCCTTTATTCATTACCCCTCCCAGCTCCACAGTTCTTTTGTACATATCTGTAATTCATTTATTCAATTTAATGTCTGTCTCCCCCAATAGAATGTAAGCTTGTTGTGGGCAGGGAATATGTCTGTTATATTGTTCTCCCCCAAGTGCTTAGTACAGTGATCTGCATGCAATGAGCCCTCCATAAATACGACTGACTGTCTTATTGATCGACCACATTGTTTAGACCCCAGCGCTCAGCACAGGTCTCACCACATGGTCAACACCTAACAAATACCGTCGCAATTAATAATCTATTGTGTGGATTATCAGCTTTGTGGATTACCAATAGAAGGTCCACTTTCTCTCCAACCTCCTTTCAGACTGTAGCACCCACCAACCTCTACAGGGACTTTTGGTTGGGGTTACCGCTCCCCCAGTCTGCCAGGCAGCTCCTGTGACCACCTCCCCACACCCCGTGAAAGGACCCCCGCCTCTTCCCCTGTTTTATTTCATCCACTCAATGCTTTTACCCACTGTACTTCTCTCTTCCGTTAGTGCAGTTGAGAGTCACATGTATTTACTGGGCGCTTACTCTGAGCAGAGCACTGTACTAAATGCTTGGGAGAGGACAATAAGCAGTGCTTCCTAATGGATAGAGTACAAGCCTGGGAGTCAGAAGATCGTGGGTTCTAATCCCAGCTCTGCCAATTGTCTGCTGGGGGACCTTGGACAAGTCACTTCACTTCTCTGGGCCTCAGGACAAGTCACTTCACTTCTCTGGGCCTCAGTTTCCTCATCAGTAAAATGGAGATTAAGATTGTGAGTCCTATGTGGGGCAGGGACTGTGTCCAACCTGATTAGCTTCTATTTACCCCAGTCCTTGATACAGTTCTTGGCAAACATTTGTAAATGTTTAACAAATGCTACAAGAAAAAAAACGCTAGCTGTTCCCCTCCCTAGCTTTTGCAGGTCTCCCTTCAGACAGTGAAAAAATAAACTCATCAGAAAGGCTGGATCTGAGATCCAAGGAGTGGAGAGCTCATTTGGTTTAAATTTTGCTCTTCCTGTGCAGGTTTCTCTGCTGGGCAGTACATGTAAATTAACCAAAAGCATGTGGTCCCCGCCCAAGAGAAGCTCACCCTCCCGGAGAAAACAAACTCTACATATTCAGTGACAACTTTCCACATACAAAAGGGAAAAAGTAATGGTTAAGATTAGCAATGTGCCTAGTGGAAAGAACACAGGCCTGGGAATCAGAGGACCTGGGTTCTAATCCCAGCTCTGCCAGTTACCACCCATGTAATTGATATAATTAAAAAAAAAATGGTGGCATTTGTTAAGTGCTTATTATGTGCAAAGCACTGTTCTAAGCGCTGGGGGATACAAGGTGATTAGATTGTCCCACGTGAGGCTCACAGTTTTAATCCCCATTTTACAGATGAGGTCACTGAGGCACAGAGAAGTTAAGAGACTTGCCCAAAGTCACACAGCATAATAGTTTTTATTATAATGGCACTTTGATGCTTATTATGTGCCAAGCACTGTTCTAAGCACTGGGGCAAATACCAGTTAATCAAGTTGGACACAGTCCCTGTCCCTCATGGGGCTCACAGTCTTAATCCCCACTTTACAGATGAGGTAACTGAAGCCCAGAGAAGTTAAGCGACTTTTCCAAGGTCATACAGCAGGTATGTGGCAGAGGCGTGATTAGAACCCAGGTCCTTCTGACTCCCAGGCCTATGTCACTTAATTTCTATGTGCCTTAGTTTCTTCATCTGTAAAATGGGAACTCGATACCTGGCCTCTTTGCTACTTAGACTATGAGCTCCATGTGGGGTAGGGACTCTGTCCAAACTAATTAGCTCTCAAGTAATTTTTACAGTCCTTGATACATAGTAAGTGCTTAACAAATACTATCTTTATTATAAAATCATAATTTTACTGCTTTTCTCTATTTTTTTTCCCCTGAGGGAGAAGGGACCAGAAGAGAAGGGCAGGAGTTTGATGGATGGTTGAGAAGTAAAGAGGGAGGTAACAGATAAGGAGGGACAAGAGGCAAAGGGGGAGGAAACAGATAAAGAGGGACAAGAGGGAAAGAAGGTATAGAAAGCATCTTACATCTCCCAGGTTGGGAAACTGAGGCCCAGAATGATCAGGGGAATTCTCCCACAGCCCCACTGTCCAGGTAAACATTTTCCAAGACTAAATCATAGAAGCTGGCTTCAGCGGGGAGCAGCCAAGCTGGGACAAATTGGAGAAAATCCTCATGGCTCCAGGATTCTGACGTCGGAACACTGTCCGGTTAAGGGTGTGAGTCGACCCAGGATTCCGGATCGACCTGTGTCGAGTGAGGCTCGCCGAGGGCCCGAGCTGCCTTTCTCCCGCCCTGGAACCTTGTGAAAAGAGCATGGCCTAGTGGAAAAAATATGGGCCTGGGAGTCAGAGGATCTGGGTTCTAAACCCGGCTCTGCCAATTGCTTCTTGTGTGACCCGGGACAGTCACTTAACTTTTCTGTGCCTCAATTTCCTCAACTGTAAAATGGGGATTTAATATGTGCTCTCCCTCCTACCTAAGACTGTGAGCCCCATGCAGGACCAGGGATTGGGTCTGACCTCACTGACTTGTATCTACCCCAGCGCTTACAACAGTGTTTGACACATAGTAAGTGCTGAACAAGTACCATAAAACAAAACAAACAGCTTCCCCAACTCCTTGGCTTGAGATGACATGTGGGAGTATCCACTATGCCCCCATTTAATTGTGTGTTAATGTGGCCAAAGCCATCAAGGAAAAATGACACTGACCATCTCGACAAGTGTGACTTTAGTAGAGGAGCACAAACAAGGGGGCTGTTGAGCAGGGCTGGCAAAAGGGACTTGGGCTGGCCACCGGGATAGGGTCAGCTCGAGACATTTGGGAAGACATTTGCTGCCTCCCCTCTCCCATTCTGACCTAATGGAAAGACCCCAGGACTGGGAGTCAGAAGACCTGGGTTCTAATCCCATCTCCATCAGCTCATTCATTCATCCAGTCGTGTTTTTTGAGCACTTACTGTGTGCAGAGCACTGTACTAAGTGCTTGGAAAGCACAATTCAGCAATAAAAAGAGACAACCCCTGCCCACACTGGGCTTACAGTCTAGAAGGGGGAAGACAGACATCAAAACAAGTAAACAGATGTCAATATAAATAATTAGAGAAGCAGCGTGGCTCAGTGGAAAGGGGACGGGCTTCGGAGTCAGAGGTCACGGGTTCGAATCCCAGCTCTGCCACTTGTCAGCTGTGTGACTGCGGGCAAGTCACTTCACTTCTCTGTGCCTCAGTTACTTCATCTGTAAAATGGGGATGAAGACCGTGAGCCCCACGTGGGACAACCTGATTCCCTTGTGTCTACCCCAGCGCTTAGAACAGTGCTCTGCACATAGTAAGCGCTTAACAAATACCAACATTATTATTATTATTATTAAAATTATGGATATATACACCTCAAGACAAGTAAACAGGCATCAATATAAATAAATAGAATTATACATACATACATAAGAGCTGTGGGGTGGAGAGGTGAGGGAGCGAGTGGAGGTGACGGAGAAGGGAGGGGGAGCTGTTGTTTCCTGTATGATTTGGGGCAAATCACTCCACTTCTCTGTGCTCAGTTACCTCAGCTGCAAAATGGGGATAAAGACTGAACTCTCTGTGGGACTGGGATTGGGTCTGACCCAACTGTCTTGTATCTACTCCAGTACTTAGTACAGTGCCTAGAACATAGCAAGTGCTTAACAAATACTATTATTATCATTATTATCTCTGAAATGGGGATTAATGCCTGTTCACCCCTCCCTTAGACAAGGAGTCCCATGTGCGACGGGGACTGTGTCCAACTGAATCATCTTATATTTGCCCCATCGCTGCCCTCAGTGCTTGGCACATAGCAAGCGCTTAACCAACACAGCAGTTATTATTGTTATTAGTGAAGCTGGATGTGCACACATCGTCAGTTAATGGCCTCGTCGAGAACTCTAGGGACTCTCCAGGGCCCCATCTTGGTCCAGCACTATTAGGTTTCCCCTTCTGGGTCCCTGTCCACCCAGATGCCCTCCTGGTTCAGGTGGGTGGCTGGAAAATGTTGATCCCTTGCCTCCTGCTCTCAGCTCTCCTGGCTGAGCTCTCAGCCTTTTCCCAAGTCTGGGTCACAACCACCTCACGTTCACACTTGTCCCACCTCACCCATTCACGCCTTACCTAATTTGGGAGGTAGAGCCCTTCCCTGGGGTTGGCTGTTAGGGAACTGTGTAATGTTTCTGTTCACACACACAAAAACCCTCCCCTCCACCCCCCAGTCCCTTACCACTGTGGCTCCTCCAGTTATTTATGTGTTAGATGGATGGATGGAGTCTCAGGTGGAGACTGATGGACAAGTTTTGGTCCTGACCCTGCAAGACCTGCGCAGAGAATTGGTTACGGTACAAGAGGCTTCCACAGCTCTGTTCTACCTCCTTCACTTCCACCAGTTATGTTCCTGCAGGGGCGCGGATTGCGACAAGCGAAAAGGCTGGCAAGGGATGCAGCATGCGAGTCAGAAGGACCTGGGTTTTAATCCCGGCTCCACCACGTGTCTGCTGTGTGACCTTGGACAAGTCACTACACAGCTCTGGTCCTCAGTTACCTCATCTGTAAACCGGGGATTAAGAGTGTGAGCCCCAAGTGGGACAGGGCCTCTGTCCAACCTGATTAACTTGTATCTACCAAAGCGATAACAGTGCTGGGCGTATTCTAAACACTGAACAAGTACCGTAATTATTTACTATCATCATTTAATTATTGATTTATCAAGCAGCACAATGCGCTGAGCTTCTGCAGCCTGGGCCCAAGTTAGCAAGCTAGAGTTAGTGCCAGGGCTAAGACCTAGGTCTCCTGACAATAAGAATGTTGCTCTTTTCATGAGACCAACAGCAGGATTGTGTGGGTGGTGAACAGCCCAAGAGAATCAACTTTCTTTGGGAAAGAATTCAGGTACGAGGGAAATCTGTAACACCCACGCAAACACCTCCGAATACATACTTGCACATGCACACACCCGCAAACATCTACTAATGCACCCGCACACACACCTTCACATTCTGCTGCACACCCTCAGATCATCTACTTCGGCACACAGATTCCCCTGTCCCCCAGATCTGAACTTCATGGTGGAGGCAGTGGGGAGAGACTCCTGCATTGCAGGCTCAGGGAATGACTTCCCAGGCATACAGTTTCCTCTGCTTGGGGCCTGGGACTCTTTATAATAATAATAATGATGATAAAAATAGTATTTGTTAAGCCCTTACTATGCGTCAAGTACTGTTCTAAACGCTGGAGTAGATATAAGTTAATCAGGTTGGACACAGTCCCTGTCCCACTTGGGATTCACAGTCTTAATCCCCATTTTACAGATGAGGTCACTGAGGCAGAGAGAAGTGCAATGACTTGCCCACGGTCTCACAGGAGACAAGGGGCTGAGCCCGGCAGTGGCACCCAGGTCCTTCTGACTCCCAGGCCCATGCTCTATCCACTAGGCGTGGATTGCATCACGTGACTGGATCTCGGTGGGGAGTGTGAACCGGTGGACAGATTGCATCATATGATTGGCAGATGTCAATCATAGGGAACGCGGCTCTTTGGCGGGTCATAAGCCAACCCATCTACTAGGGGTCACTACATCTGATAGGGCATTCAGATTCATCTGTAAATCCAAACAAATGCCTCTTATGCAAATCACGCTCCCTTTGCCTACCCCCACCGGTCAGTCAATTTTATCCGTTGAGCACTTGCTTGTGCAGAGCACTGTACTAAGCGCTTGGGAACATACAGTGTAACAGTATGACACATTCCCGGTTCACAAGAAGCCTACAGTCTAACGCTCTAACAGCTCTAACAGAGAGTTCCCACTCCACCTTTGGAATGGGTAGAAAACAATCAATTGAAGCAGTACGGCCTAGTGGATATAGCACAGATCTTGGAGTCAGAGGACCTGGGTTCTAATCCCAGCTCCACCACTTGACTACTCTGTGACCCTGGGCAATTCACCTCATGTCTCTGGGCTTCGGTTCTCTCCTCAGAATGCAGATTCAATGCCTGTTCTCCCTCCTACTTAGACTGTGAGCCCCATGTGGGGCCTCATTATCTTCTATCTACCCCAGCACTTAATACGGTGCTTGATATATAGTAAGCAATTAACAAATGCCTACCACTAGAAATCGATCAATCAGTGGTACTTATTGAGTGCTTACTATGTGCAGAGCACTGTACTAAGCGCTTGGGAGAGTTCAGTACAACAAAACGAGCCCATAATGAGCTTAAAGTCCAGAGAGGGAGACAGACAGCAATATAAGTAATTTCTAATGTATAATTTGAAGATATGCACATACATTCTGTGGGGTCGGGGGTGGGGCAAATATCAAATGTCCAAAGATCGATTCCAATAATAATAATATTAATAATAAGCCAAAACCTGTGATCATTAAATGACCTTGCAATCACCCACTTGCCCAAGGTGAATAGAAATCTATTTTGGACGGTAATGAAGAATGCTAATTGCACTTATTTCACCCTCTCTGGTAAATGGGAGAAGTGTGATGCTATTTACCAGGCTTAGAAATAAGATCAGCAAACCGTGTTGCTGAAAGTCTCAAGAATTGAAAAATCTAGCTTGGAACTCACTTGGGAGCTCTCCAGGCTGCCTGGTTCTCGTTTGGGAGGTGAAAAGAGTTGTTTACTTCTCTGCCTTAGAGCAAGCCTCCGGCTTGGTCCCAAATAAAAAGATGTAAATAAAACAGAAGGAAATCAGAAAATTGGATATGTCCTTGAAACTCCCTGTATTCCCTCTCCCCTTCCTACGCCCCCCCCCCCACCCCTGTCAACCACACGCACGTATACATAAACACGCGTGCGCACACACCCTTCCCTCCCCGAAACTATGATTTATTAAGCGGATAATTTTTTGTGCAGTTCTTCATCTTGTATACGAGAGAGCGTGTATTTTCTTTGTAATAAAACCCTCATCCCAGGCAAATAAATTTGAGAAGACAGTTTTACTGACAGATTTTTCCTCCTTTGTGTCATAAAAAAAAACCAACCCAGAAAAAAAAAAACCCGGAGTGAAATTTGAGATCGGCCTGATATGGCAAGCAGCATTTTTAAGAGGAGATAAAGGAGCAGTACCTGCGGGGAGGACAAACAGAAAAACAAGCAACAAGTCAAATGTAGGGCCTTGTTTCGAGTTTTATGGTCGCAGAAAACCTGGCCCGGTTTCTCTGGCTTCCCTCCCACCTCTGGCAGCGGTACAAGAGCGATGGAAACCAGGATTGGAGAAGGGAGAGGCGGCAGGTGGAAACACTGGTGAGAAACTTGCCCGATTTAGGCCTAGCCCACCGGGAATCCACATCGTGCAGACTTGGCTGCCAGGCTCCTGGATCCTTATTAGCTCAGTTTTGCCCTCTAGTAACCCTTAGTCGTAGGCTATTAGCATCTCCCTCTGGTCCCTTCGGAACTGGGCTAATAATAATAATAATAATATTGTTAATTGTAATTGTAATTTGTTAAGCACTTACTATGTGCAGAGCACTGTTCTAAACGCTGGGGGAGATACAAGGTAATCGGGTCGTCCCACGTGAGGCTCACAGTTAATCCCCATTTTCCAGATGAGGTAACTGAGGCACAGAGAAGTTAAGTGACTTGCCCACAGTCACACAGCTGACAAGTGGCAGAGCCGGGAGTCGAACCCATGACCTCTGACTCCGAAGCCCAAGCTCTTTCCACTAATAATAATGCTATTTATTAAGCGTTTACTATGTGCCAAGCACTGTTCTAAGCGCTGAGGTAGATAGAAGGTAATCACACTGTCCCACGTGGGGCTCACACACTTAATCCCGCTTTGCATTCATTCGTTCATTCAGTAGTATTTATCGAGCGCTTACTGCGCGCAGAGCACTGTACAGATGAGGTAACTGAGGCACAGAGAAGCTAAGCGACTTGCCCAAAGTCACACGGCTGATAAGTGGCCGAGCCGGGATTGGAACGCATGACCTCTGACTCCCGAACCCGTGCTCTTTCCACTGAGCCATAACTACCATAATAATAATCTTAATAATAGTGTTCATTAGGACGCTGGTGAATGCCAAGTACCGTGCTAAATGATGGAGCAAGTAGAGTACAGTCAAATCAGGCATAATCCCTGTCTCAGTTGGCATTCTGAAGGCATTGAATTCCCATTTTACAGTTTAGGGAACTGAGGCGCAGAAAAGTCAAGGGACTGGCCCGAGGTAGGCCGGTGGTGGAGCCGAGGTTAAAAATCAGTATTCCTTGGCCCTCGCCCTGTGTCCCTCCTCGCTAAACCACCCACCCAGCCCCGGCATTTCTTTTAGAAAGGCTCCTCACTCACATAACCAGACATCCGCATGGCTCAGTGGAAAGAGCACGGGCTTTGGAGTCAGAGGTCATGGGTTCGAATCCCAGCTCCGCCACTTCTCAGCTGTGTGACTGTGGGCAAGTCACTTCACTTCTCTGTGCCTCAGTTCCCTCATCTGTAAAATGAGGATGAAGACTGTGAGCCCCACGTGGGACAACCTGATTCCCCCGTGTCTACCCCAGCGCTTAGAACAGTGCTCTGCACATAGTAAGCGCTTAACAAATACCAACGTTATTATTATTATGAAGTGGGATCGTCATGGTTTTCAGGGTTCCATCGCGGCACCCGAATTGCAGAAGTCGGGGCTTATCGAGTGTGCCACTTATAGGCAGCTTGGAGGCAGGAGCGGCGGCTGATGCTGGAGAGAGGAGGGGGAAAGGGAAGAGTCCCCCTCCTCTCCATTCCAGTTCATCTATCCTGGACCCTCCCCCCCGTCCATCTCAGCTCAGCGACCCTGGACTCCCCTGCTCTCCTTCCCAGCTCGGTGACTCTAGATCGGCCCTCCTCCTCCCCATAATAATGATAATGTTGGTATCTGATAGGCGCTTACTGTGTGCAGAGCACTGTTCTAAACTCTGGGGTAGACACAGGGGAATCAGGTTGTCCCCCGTGGGGCTCACAGTCTTCATCCCCATTTGACAGATGAGGGAACTGAGGCCCAGAGAAGTGAAGTGACTTGCCCACAGTCACACAGCTGATACGTGGCAGAGCTGGGATATCCCAGCTCACTGGCCCCGGACCCCCGTCCTGTCCGTCCCAGCTCAGCGACCCTGGCCTCCTCACCAACAGAGGGGCTGCTGCTGTTCTGGTCCCTGGAACCAGTCCTACCCCTCCTCCCTCATCCCAGTCTGATCCAGCTCTCTGCAGACCCCAGGTTCTGAGAGCTCCACCAGCAAAACTAAGCAAACAGTCCCTTCGACTTAGCGCAGCAAGCAGAGGCCTAGCCTTAGCTCAAGGCAAATAAACAAACAAACCTGATAAGCTCCAATCTTATCCCTTATAAGATAAACTGTAGCTGCTGCAATTACTCAGTTTACCTAAGGATTCAGTTAAGTAGCCGGCTTGAGCTCCCGATCCACTCTCAACAGGCCTGGCCCCGGCCCCAGCCCCACCCCCAGGTAGCCCAGGCCTTACAGATTCATGCAGATGAAAAATCTTCCCTGAGCAAGTCTGCTGATTGGTCCCATTGTTGCCGATTTTTAGCTTTGTATTCTGAGTCCTAAATAGGTTTTTGTGTTGCATGCAGAAGGTTTGAGAAGCAGCGTGGCCTAGAGCCGGGGCCTGGGACTCAGAGCACCTGGGTTCTAATTCCAGCTCCTCCGCTTGTCTGCTGTGTGATCTCGGGCAAGTCACTTCACTTCTCTGTGCCTCGGTTACCTCATCTGTAAAATGGGGGTTAAGACTGGGAGCCCCATGGGGGACAGGAACTGTGTCCAAGCTGATTAACTTGTATCTACCCCAGTGCTTAGAACAGAGCATGGCACATAGTAAGCATTTAACAAATACCATTTTTAAAAATGTTTTCTAGCCAGGTGTGGGTGTGAGTGTATGTATGTGTGAGAGAGACACCTATATGTGAGAAATTCTAGACTGTGAGCCCGTCTTCTAGACTGTGAGCCTGATGTTGGCCTGGGATTTTTTCTATTTGTTGCTAACTGTACTTTCCAAGCGTTTAGTACAGTGCTCTGCACACAGTAAGCGCTCCCTAAATACGTTTGAATCAATGAATGAATGCGAGACAGTGTATTGGGGTTGTTGTTGATCAAGATCAGCGTAGCCTAGTGGATAGAGCACAGGCCTAGGAGGGAGAAGAACCTGGGTTCTCATCCCAGCTCCGCCGCTTGTCTGCTGTGTCACCTTAGGCAAGTCACTTCACTTCTCTGTGTCTCAGTTACCTCCACTGAAAAATGAGGATTAAGATTGAGCTCCATGAGGGACAGGGATTGTTTCCATCCTAACAAATTTGTATCTGACCCAGCACTTAGTACAGTGCCAGGAACATAGTAAGCACTTAAAAAATACCACAGTTATTATTATCTCTGAGTCAGGTCCCATCTTCCATGTTCAAGATGGTTCTCGGATACGCGCTGTCTCCACAGATGCAGCAAATTACTTTAAAACCAAGACGTGCACCCGTCCCACACACCTGCACACACACCACAGAGCTATTTTTTTTTAATCTCTAGGAAATACAGGGTTATCTGAAAGTTGCAGGCTAAACAATCACTCAGGTCTCTTGGAGAAAAAAACAACAACAGATCTTCTGAACTGGATGTTTGAAAAGAGAACCCTTTGGGCACTTGCTGAAAATGGCAGGTTTTCTCCAGCATCTGAACGGATTCTACTTTCCTGGAACCAGTTCAACTTCTGAGGAAAAGTATGCAGCCTTTGAGGTTCCACTCAAGAAATCGAAGGCCAAGATCAATCACTCAATCAATTAATCAGTGGCAGTCGAGATGCAGGAGATTAACCTAGCTTTTTCCCTCCTGGAGGTAGGGGGACTGTGAATGTGTACGTGTGTGGTGTGTGTGTTTGCGTGCCCCTTCCATGCGTGTGTAATCAACCAGTGAAGATCATCTATTGGGTGCCTACTGACTCGGTGAAGAACTCTGAACAAAGTACTTGTGAAAGCACAATGGAGGCAGAAGCCGTGATCCCTGACCTCAAGACAGACATAATCTAAAAGGCAGACATCCGACGAATGACAAAAAGGAGGAAGAAGTTTTCAAAAAAGCAGAGAATCTGCCAGCATGCTACGGGAGGTTGCAAGTGGATAAGTGCTGAGGTGGTACATAGTATTCAAATGAGAGTTGGAAGAATATGGTGGTGAGAAGAAAAATTGACTGGGGAAAGTCTGGAGGGGAGGGTGGTTTCCCAAAATGGGCAGAGCTGTGCTCGCCTGGATTTTGAGAGAGTGAGTTTTCATTCATTCGTTCCTTCAGCCATATTTATTGAGCACTTACTGTGTGCAGAGCACTGTACTAAGTGCTTGGGAGAGTACAATATAACAATCAGTGAGGTTCCTAAGTGGGAAATTCAGGAAAGAGACATGCATTATGCTCTCCCAAGTGTTTAGTGCGGCGTTCCACACAGAGTAAATACTCAATAACGACCACTGATGATGATAAAAGAGTCAGAGAGCAAAGGTTAACTTGCGAGGAATGGAGAGTGGGAGCTGGAGTTCAGTGGGAGAAGAGAATGGAGGAATAAGAGGGAGAGAACGCCAGTGGACTGCCTTAAAGCCAGTGGTCAAGAGGGAAAACAGGTGTGTGTGTTTGTGTATATGTGTGAGCACATCCCTGAACTGGTGAGAGGATGTGTGTGCTTGTCAATGAATGTGTCAAGTTCTGAGGCTCTGGTCTTGATATGTGTCATCAGGATGTATGTGAAAAGGATGAGGAACAATGTTGAAACTGATGAAGTCTGGAAAAAGAGTATTGGAGTGTGATAAAGTTTGATGAAGATATCTAGAAATATTAGATTGACTAAGTAAAATATTTACGATGGCCCACTTAATGAATATTCATAAAAATAGCACCATTAAGACAGAATGAGCCGAGAATAATTTTAACATTGGGTCATTTTTCCTTTGTAAAATGTTGGAGGCTGGAGGTTCGGATTTTAGAGAGTTGTCAAGTCCAGGTCATCTTGGTTGCACTGAGTGCTCTCAGAATCCTCTCTCCGGAACATGTAGTTGCCAGAGGCTGGGGGGACTTTCCCGTCCTGAAGTTCAGAACATAGGTTCATTGATGTCTTTGAAGAGAGCGACACAGCAGCAGGAGGTAGGGGTAGGAAAGTATTTCTCCCTGTAGGACTCAGGCTTGGGTGTTTTGGACCCCTGGTTTTTTTCCTTTCAAAGGCAATGGCTACTACTCAATACAGTTCACATATCTCCCCCAGCCTTTCACACTGCGATTCATCTCCCTATTTACATCTGATCCAATAAACGTGAAGGTGTTTGGGGAAAAGTCAGAGGCGGAATAGCCCCGGGGTTCCCCGCGTTCTGGATGACTGTATTTTTTTTTAAATGCTACAGTGAGGATTTTTGAGTTGAGATGAAATGCCATCCAAGGGTCTCGAAGAGTCAAAATCGTTTGGGAATTCAGGCTGACAAGCACAGACAAAGTCAACATGTCCACTGGAAGTCAAACCTCCCTCTGGGCCGATCTCCTAGAATGGGAGGGCACCCCCTCTTCGAAGCAGCGTACCGTAGTGAAAAAAACACAGGCCTGGGGATCGGAGGACCTGGATTCGAATTGCAACTCTGCCAATTGTTTGCAGGCAGTGTGACCTGGGGGAGATCATTTAACTTCTTAAGTGTGCCTCAGTTTCCTCCATTAAAATGGGGGTTCAATACGTGTCCTCCCTCCTACTTAAGTCCGAACAGGGACCGTGTCCAACCTAATGAACTTGTACCTTCCCCAGCTCTAAGAACAGCGTTTGACACATAGTAAGCACTTAACAAATACCAAAGAACAAAACAAAGTTAACTCCTTTTTGCCTCAGTTCTCTTGTTCTCCCTCCTACTTAGACTGTGAGCCCCATGGGACTGTGTCGAAACTAATGAACCTGGATCTACCTTAGTGCTTAGACTAGGGTTTGACACATAGTAAGTGCTTAACAAATTTCATTTTAAAAAAAAATGCTCGTCTCGGCCTAGTGGACGCATTCCAGCTCCCCCTTCTAGAAATAGTAGAAGTGATAAGTAATATCAATATTATTAGTTGCAGTAGCAACTCTCTTACAGTGTACTCTCCCAAGTGATTAGCACAGTGTTCTGCACCCAGTAAGCACTCAATACGACACACTGATTGGTTGAGAGTAGCAGGAATAACAGTAATGATAATAGGAGCAGTAGGAATAGTAGGACTAGCACCCTCTAAGCCCTTAATATTCACCCATCCTTCAGCCCCACAGCTCTTACGTACATATCCATAACTTATTTTAATGTCTGCCTCCCCATTTAAACTGTAAGTTCCCTGTGGGCAGGCACCGTGTCCACCAACTCTGTTGTATCGTCCTCTCCTGCGTGTCTAGTCCGGAGTTCAGTGAGCACAGTAGAGGCTCAATAGATACCATCGATTAATTGACTGATTGTGCATATAAGTTCCTAGGTGTTAGAGGGGCTAGCGGTGTCGCTCAAAGGGAATGGAGTTGGGAAATGAAATTTTGTGGGCCCCAAAACTGATGCTTTTTCAATTATTTCTGTTGGCAAGGCTGAGCCTAAGGGATTATTTGTATTTTGGCGCACTCTCCATTTCTGAAGCCTCCCAGGCAGCATCAGCTAGCCCTTCTACCCATCCACTTGCCACCTGCAGCAGCTGGCTTTCCACCAGAGATGCTAAACCAGCTGAAGAAGTGGTAGATAAAAATCTGCCTCAGTTTCCAATTCTTTCCATTCTGGGATTCCTCCGTTTCTTTCCCACAGATTTGTTTTTCCAGCAGCCGGGAGTATTCTGCAATTAGATTCCCTTCAACAAGAGAGCCAGGAGGCGGAGGGTGCAGATAGGAGCCGGGGGAAAAAGCATCTCTGAAATGGAGAAACCGGTCTGTTCACATGAGCTGTGGTGAGATAACGGCTCCAGCAAGGTGGTTTATCATTACTAGTTTTATATTTGGTATTTCAGGCTGGGAAGGAAAAGAACAGAAAGAGGAAATGGCAGAGGAGAAAGCGGACCTCTCGGTTCTGACAGATTCTATGGGGTTTGCAACACCGGGACGGGGAGGCGGGCCACCCTCTAAGTAATTGAGGTATTTGTTAAGCGTTCACTATGTGCCAGGCACTGTATTAAGTGTTGAGGTACCGTACTAAGCTCTGAAGCACTGCATTAAGGGCTTGGACACTTGGGGGTGTGGGAAGGGCACCCGGGAAGGAGGGTGGGAGGGTTACAGACTTCCCGATTCCACCTGGATCCCTCTGCCTGGACAGCTATCCAGGAGATGGGCCCACCCCTATAAATTAAGGAACACCTGAGGACATTATATTAAGTGGATTTTTAGAGAAAGGAGAAAGGATATGCACTTGGATCTGTGACCTTATGACATTTGATATTCACCCCAACCCCACAGCACTTACGTACATATCTTTAAATTGCATATTATAAATTACTGGTATATTCATATTAATGCCTGTCTCCCTCTCTAGACTGTAAGGTCGTTATGGACAGGGAATGTGTCTGCTAAATGTGTTGTATTGTACTCTCCCAAGTCCTTAGTACAGACTCTGCACATAGTAAGTGTTCAATAAATGCCATTGATTGATTGATTGATTGAATAGGAGTTTGCTCCGTCCATTCCATGAGTCAACCTGGCATTGCAGTCTAGACTGTCAGCTCGTTACTGCAGGGAACGGGTCTGCTAATTCTGTTGTGCTCTCCCGAGTGCTTTGCACAGGGCTGCGCATGTGGAAAGTGCTCAGTGAAACCACTGATTGATTGAATAGGAGTTTGCTCTGTCTACTCCATGCGTCAACCTGGCATTGCAGTCTAGATTGTCAGCTGGTTACTGCAGGGAACGGGTCTGCTAATTCTACTGTACTCTCCCAAGTGCTTTGCACAGGGCTAGGCACCTGGTAAGTGCTCAGTCAATACCACTGATTGATTGATTGAGATGCCCATGAGGGTACCTCTCCTCCTCCTCCTTCCTTTAAGCCTTAGCATTGCCTATAACGAGGCCCGGGCGGGAAAGAGGCAGAAGAACGGGGGACCAAGACTAGAGGTGAAAAGAGCCCAGGCAAGACTAGAGGTGTGAAAGTAAAAGTGGGGGAGGGTGGTCAACAAGAAACAAGGTATACACACCTGCCAGATTATCCTAACTATGCAACTGTACCAAGTGCTGGGTAGACAAGGGATAATTAGGTCAGACCAGTCTCTTTAGCATCCGTGAACCTGGACTGAGAACCAAGTTGGGGGGCAGAGCTAGGGGAAACTCATTCATTCGATCATTTCTTTGTCAACATTATCAGTCATGCCTCCTGTCTCTCCCGACTCCAGTCCCTATTTCACTCTGCTGCCAACCTACTCGCTGTACGTCCATCTCGTCTATCTCGCCGCCGACCTGTCGCCCGCATCCTTCCTCTGTCCCGGAATACCCTCCCTTCTCATATCCAACAATTACTCTTCCCCACCTTCAAAGGCTCACTGAAGTCACATCTCCCCAAGAGGCCTTCCCTGACCAAGCCCTGATTTCCTCTTTTCCCACTCCCTTCTGCGTCTCCCTGATTTGTTCCCTTTATTCACCCTTCCCTCAGCCCCACAGGTGCTTATGTACATATCCATAATTTATTTATGTCTTGTCTCCCCCTCGATACTGTGAGCTCGTTGTGGGCGGGGAATGTGACTACCAACTCTGTTGTATTCTCTCAAATGCTTATTACATGTAAGATCTCAATAAAGATGTTGATTGATTGAGTGCTTACTGAATGCAGATCTCTATACTAAGTGCTTAGAAGAATACAACAGAGTCAGTAGACACATTCTCTGCCCACAGTGAGCTTAAGGTCTAATGGGGGGGGGGGGACAAACATTAATGTAAATAAATAATTTATAACACGTAATTCACAGATGTGTACGTAAGTGCTTGTAAAACAGAACATAAGTGCTCGATACAGTGAGCTCATTGTAGGCAGGGAACACGTCTACCAACTCTGGTACATTGGACTCTCCCAAGCGCTTAGTACAGTGCTCTGCACATAGTATGTGCTCAGTAAGTAATAACAATAGTAATTATGGTATTTGTTAAGCGCTTACTATATGCCAGGCACTGTTCTAAGCACTGGGGTGGATAGAAGCAAATAGGGTTGAACACAGTCCCTGTCCCTCTCAGATGAGATAACTGAGGCCCAGAGAAGTGAAGTGACTTGCCCAAGATTGATCGGTTGCTGCGGGGTTGAGGGTGGAGCAAATGCCAATTGCCCAGAGGTCACAGATCCAAGGGCATAGACGACGCAGAAAGGAGAGGAAGTCGGGGGATGGAGGGTTTTATAAGGAAAGGCCTTTTGGAGGAGATGTTTAGGAGCCATTATGGTTGTCCCATGATGCTTTAGACTGATGATAGGCTTGAGAAGCGTCCACCGCGAATTGGCACGTTTTGTTCTACTAAACATTAATCAAGTGAAATCCTTCAAGATGATCCAGTAAACGAGAGGAAAATGTGGCTCCGGATCGATCGTCTTCGTAGTTTAAATTACGAGTTCACCCGACCTCCCGAGCAGGGGGCGGTGCCGGGGAGAGGGAGGCGAAGTTCTGTGAACCTCTGGGGGAAGGGACCCAGACGGACCACGGGAGCACATATGAGGGGTGGCTGAGCGTGCAGTGGATTATCCACTGGAAATGCTCATACTTTCCTCCCAAACTGAAAAGACGCCATTCCAGCTTTCCCTCCCTATCTCCTGACCCTAGGTCTGTTGTCTCTCGAGGGGACGGAGAGGAGGTGGAGGGCTCTGTGGTTGAAGGAGGAAGCGTGCGTGCAGTTGAGGTTGCTCCGGCAGGAGGTCCTTCTCCCTCCTTGTCTGTCCAGGTTCCGGAGTGGTGGCCGAAGGGAGGAAGCCCTCCTTTTCCCTCCCCTCAAAGCAGAAAAGCCCAGGCAGCTCCTAACCAGTCCCAGGATGGTTGGAGGAGACCCAGCCGGTGGATTCACGTGCCCCCATGAGGCGTGCTGAGACTGTTCTCTGTAAAATGGGGATGAACTGTGAGCCTCACCTGGGACTACCAGATTACCCTGTATCTACCCCAGCGCTTAGAACAGTGCTCTGCACATAGCGCTTAACAAATACCAACATTATTATACATCCTTCTACGCCTAACATCACTCACTTTCCTCTCTAACAACCCAATCCAGCCCAATCCTGTCACGGAGTGGTATTAATTATTTCCTGAAAAGCAGCGTGGTCTAGTGGATAGAGCACCGGCCTAGGAGTCCGAAGGACCTGCGTTCTAATCCCGACTCCGCCACCTGTCAGCTGTGTGACTGTGGGCAAGTCACTTAACTTCTCTGTGCCTCAGTTACCTCATCTGGAAAATGGGGATTAAGACTGTGAGCCTCACGTGGGACAACCTGATTACCCTGTATCTGCCCCAGCGCTTAGAACAGTGCTCTGCACATAGTAAGCGCTTAACAAATACCAACATTATTACTTTTCTGAGCCTCAGTGCCCTCATTTATAAAGTGGGAGTTAAGACTGTGAGCTACAAGTGAGACAGTCCAACTCAATTTACTTGTATTTACCCCCGCATTTAGATCAGTGCCTGGCACATAGTAAGGTGCTAAACAAATACCAAAGTTATTATTATTATTATCAGTAAGCACTTACTATGTGTCGATCACTGAATTAAGCACAAGGGTAGATAAAATGCTGGCAGGTCAGATATAGTATCTGTCCCTCGTGTGGTTCACAGTTCAAGGGGAAGGGAGAACAGGCATTCATTTAATCCCCACTTTTACAGATGAAGAAACTGACCAGAGAAGGTAGGTAGCTTGCCCCAAGTCACAGAGCCCCTCTTGAACCAGAAGAGATGGTGAATCATTCCAGAGGAAGCTCTTCTTCAGAAAAACGCCCATCCCAGAGGTCCTCAAAGACTATAGCCAACAACTATTTCCCCACCCGAATCCGGAGACTGTAGGCAGCCATTCGGTCGTCACTTGACTATAAATCATTATATTTTTGTTTGGATTTTCTTTCGTTCATTCAGTCATCCGCTGTGCTGTTACGTCGGTTAGAGTTGAGTTACTTCCCGTTATATTTGCCTGTGCCTATTTAAAAAATACATTTTTTCAGTCTCCTCCATTAGACTGGGAGCTCCAAGGGGGCGGGGAGTCTGCATCTGGTTTCTGCTGGACTCTCCCAACTACGTACTATGAGACATAATGATAACAATGATTATAGTATTTATTAATCGCTTACTACGTGCCAGGCACTCTACTAAGCACTGGAGTAGTTATAAGCTAATCAAGTTGGACACAGTCCCCGTCCCGCATGGGGCTCACAGTCTTAATCCCCATTTTACAGCTGAGGGAACTGAGGCCCAGAGAAGTGCAGTGACTTACCCAAGTCCACACAGCTGACAAGTGGCGGAGCGGGGATTAGAACTCATGACCTTCTGACTCCCAGGCCCGTGCTTTATTCATTAAGCCGTGCTTCCTCCCTACACCCCCCCTTAGTAGTCACTCCGTACATATTCTTGATCGGTTGAGGGCCGAACATGGGGTTTGGAGTCAAGTAAATACCAAACGTCATACCGTAGGAAATTTGGTAACGGGTGGTGTGAGGGAAGAGTCTGGCTGGACCTGTCCTGCTGTTCATTCCGGGGCTTTTGTATTTCACTGGCAGGTGACCGACGGAGGAACCATCAAACAGAAGATCTTCACGTTTGACGCCATGTTCTCCACCAACTACTCTCACATGGAGAACTACCGCAAGAGAGAAGACCTGGTGTACCAGTCCACCGTGAGGTGAGAGTTCCTCTCTTCTCCTGGGTCCCAGCAGTGGTGGAAAACAGCGGCGACATCCCCGAATCTGGCAGGATTTGGGTGGTCTGGGTAGAGTTTGCTCAAGATCCACCGGGGGTGATTGGAGGGGAATGGAAGTAGGGAGGTAGAAGAGTTTTTTCCAGGCCCCGACACCCATGAGGGAGAGACCTCCACAAGTGTTGAATCATATCTACACTAAACAGTCAAGCTGAGTCACACGTGTTCGTGCTAAATTGTGGGGCAAACCCAAGTGCTCTCGAACATCGGTAGCTTCAGGTGCCACCCAAAAATCTGGCCTTTAAAATGCCCGCAGCCTTCTCCCTCTTGCCCCCAGCTTCTGAGACTCGGAGCTGATATAGCACAAGTACCGGGAGCCCCAGAAGCTAGGGCTTCAAGGATCCGAGCTAGATCGCCACCAATAACCATTGCTCATCCATCTCCGCGTCAAGCAGAAACTCCTTCCCGTCAGATTCAAGGCTCTCAACCAACTCTCTCCCCTTACTTCTCCTCATTCCGCTTCCACCCAGCCTGCGTACTTCATTCCCCTAACACCAACCTACTCACCACCCCTCGCTCTCTCCTCACCCACCTTCAACCCTGTGCTCACACCTGCCCTGCTGCGTGGAAGTCCCAACACTTTCCCCATCTTCAAAGCCCTACTGAAATCATATTTTCTCTAGAAAGCCTCCCTGGACTAAGCTTTCATCCCCTCCCCACCCTATTTTCCCTCCCTAATGCCTCTCCCATGAATTGACTCCCACCCCTCTAGACTGTAAACTGTGAACTCACTGTGGACAGGGAATGTGTCTATTTTTAATATTGTACTCTCCCGAGTGCTTAGTACAGTGCTCTGCGCACAGTAAGCGCTCAATATGATTTACTGATCCCTAAGCACTTAGGTATTTCCTAACATTCCCATTCCGCAGGATTTAAGCTTAGCCACCTACTCAGTTGCTTCCCTCCCCTGTGATTCATTTTAATGTCTGTCACCCCACTAGACTGTAAACTCCTTGAAGGCAGAGCATGTCTACTCCCTTCAGTGCACTCTCCCAAGCTCTGAGTACACACAGAAAGAGCTCAGTAAGCATCGATCGGGCAATCAGTGGTATTTATTGAACGCTTACTGTGTGCAGAGCACTGCCCTAAGTGTTTGGGAGCGTACAGTATAGCAGACCTGGTAGACGCGTTCCCTGCCCACACCACTGATTGAGGAGGGGTGATTCATTCATGCATTCAGTAGTATTTATTGAGCACTTACTATGTGCAGAACACTGTACTAAGTGCTTGAGCACTGCACTAAGCGCTTGAGCACTGTACTAAGCGCTTGACAGATAGCTCCTCGTGGTGGAAGGGCCACTGTGAAAGGCAGTGAAAGATTCTGGGCCCTTGCCCGAGGCCCCAGCATCTGGCAACAACAAGCTGAGTGAGTCGGTTAGCCATGAGGACCTGGGTTCTAATCCTGCCACCCCCCGCTTGTCCGCTGTGTAACCTTGGGTGAGTCACTTCTCTGAGCCTCAGTTCCCTCATCTGCAAAATGGGGATCAGGCCATGCTGCAAAGCAGTATGGCATAGTGGGACGATGCATGGCGTAGTGGATAGAGCACAGGTCCCCGGAGTCAGAATCCTGGCTCTGTCGCTTGTCTGCTGTGTGACCTTGGGCAAGTCATTTCACGTCTCTGTGCCTCAGTTACCTCTTCTGTAAAATGGGGATCGAGACTGTGAGCCCCATTTGGGACAAAGACTGTGTCCGACCCGATTTGCTTGTATCGGCCCCAGCACTTAGTACTGTGCCTGGAACATAGTAAGTGCTTAACAAATACCATGATATTAGCTATTATTATTATTATTATTAATCATTTGAATCCCATGTGGGACAGGGACTGTGTCCAACCCAATTTGCCCGTATCCACCCAGTGTCTAGTACAGTGCATGGTACATAGTAAGCACTTAACAAATACCACCACAATGAGGAGTCTCCACACCTGGGACATCTGCTCTGTAATTCAGGAAGCCAGGGTCCAAGGTTAGCTCAGCTCTTGCCCCCAGAGATCCCCACAGGGCTGGGTGAGCTTGGCCTTCCAACAGGCTCTGGAAAGAGAGGGTTGGCTCGTCCCCAACAACTCCCGTAAGCCCATCAGAACATGGAAAGCCCCAGAACCGCCCCAGATCCAGGAGGGAATCCCAGTGCCCGGAGTCAGTCGGTCAGTCAGTCAATCATATTTATTGAGTGCGTACTGTGTGTACAGCATTGTACCATGCCCTCCCAGACTGGATCTCCTGAGACCCCAGAATCCCCATCCCCAGGGCCGCCCCAGAGTAGCTACATGCCACCAGAGAATTGGCGAGTAGTCAGTGATCCCCGGGGCTGGAGAGGTGTATTTAGGAATCATCCTCATTATCTTCCCCGACAAAGCCCTCCTTTCCTCTTCTCCCACTCCTTTCCCTTCTGCGTCACCTTGACTTGCTTCCTTTCGTCATTCCTTTGGCCCACTGGTTAGGGCAAGGCCTGGGAGTCAGATGACCTAGGTTCACATCCCAGCTCCCTCACTGGTCCGCTGTGTGAAATCACTTTATTTCTCTGTGCCTCAGTTACCTCATCTGTAAAAGGGGGATTGTGACTGCGAGTCCCATGTGGGACAGAGACTATGTCCAACGCGATTAGCTTGTATCTGCCCCAGCACACAGAACGGTGATCGACACATAGTAAGCGCTTAGCAAATAACATTATTATTCTCATTATTATTCCCTCCACCCAGCTCCACAGCACTGAAGTATCTATTTGTAATCTTATTATTTATTTAAAGGTCTGTCTCCCCCTCTATACTGAAAGTTTATCGTGGCCAGGGAATGTGGCTGTTACATTTTACTCACCAAGGGTTTAGTAGAGTGCTCTGCACGCAGTAAATGCTCAATAAATACAATTGACAGACTGGACGTGGTAGTTGAACTCATGGGAGTGAATGAGTTCCCCAAGAGAGTGGACGTAGATGGAGAACAGAAGGGAACCCAGAACTGAGCTCTGACGGACTCCCATATTTTGGGGTGGGAGGCAGAGGAGGAGCCCGTGAAACAGACTGAGGATGAGCAGCCAGAGAGATAAGAGGAGAACCAGGAGAGGACCGTGTCAGTGAAGCTCAGGTTGGAAAATTTTTCCAGGAGAAGGCAGCTGTCGAAGGCAGCTGAGAGGTCGAGGAGGATGAGGATGGCGTAGAGCCTGCTGGATTTGGCAAGAAGGAGAGGTAAGCTCATGGTAGGCCTGGAATATGTCTTTGTATTGTTGCATTATACTCTCCCAAGCGCTTAGAGCAGTGCTTTGCACACAGTAAGCTCTCAGTAAATACCACTGAATGAATAACCTTTGAGAGAGCAGTATCTAATATCTAACAACAATAATGTTGGTATTTGTTAAGCGCTTACTATGTGCAGAGCTCTGTTCTAAACACTGGGGTAGATACGGGGTAATCAGGTTGTCCCACGTGAGGCTCACAGTCTTAATCCCCATTTTACAGATGAGGTAACTGAGGCACAGAGAAGTTAACTACTTGCCCACAGTCACACAGCTGAGAAGCGGCGGAGCCGGAATTCGAACCCATGACTCCTGACTCCCAAGCCCGTGCTCTTTCCACTGAGCCATGCTGTTTCTCTATCTGTATCTCTCTCTATCTCTATCTATCTGGGATCAAAGAGAGAATTGGAGGAGAAGTAGAGACAGAGGTGTAGACAAACTTGTTGCAGGAGTTTGGAGAGTAATCGAAGGAGGGAGATGGCGTGATAACCGGAGGGAGCCCTGAGGCCAAGGAAGGCTTTCTGGGGGGGATAGGGACGCCATGAACATGTTTGAAAGTGGGGAAGAAGCCCCTGGAGAGCAAACAGTTAAAGAGGGTGGTGAAGAAGGGAAGAAGAGAGGGGCCAAGTGCTTTGATAAGGAGCGAAGGGATGAGGTAGGATGTGCAGGTGGAGAAGGTGTGAGCCTGGGAGTCAGAGTTCCTGGCTTCGAATCCCAGTTCTGCCACTTGGCTTGCTGGGTGACCTGGGACAAGTCACTTCACTTCTCTGGGCCTCATCTGGAAAAGAGGGATTTAACAACTGTCATCCCCACTAAGACCGTGAGCCCCATGTGGTGCAGGTGCTGAGTCTGACCCGATCAGCTAATCTGCCGCAGCGCTGAGAACGGTGACTGGCACACGGTAAGCACCGAACGAGGACCAGAACAACCGTAACGGTTGACGTGAGCGCCTCGTGCTGCCGCAGGGAGAGACGGAACTGACATTCTCCCGGGACAAGCTCTGCTCCAGTAACCCCTCTTCCCACACCGCGGCCTCCTTCAGGGCCTCGGTGGTCGATAGGGAGAGGCAGGTCAGGTCTCCGACCCAAGGCGGAAAACCCACGGAGCTTTTTAGTTTGGGCCAGTGGGACGAGAACGTGAGTTTTCGGAGGCGATCCTTAGGGGTCACAGGCCTCTCACCTGTCCCCGGTCTCCCCTCACTGTGTCGCCTCCCTTCTCCTTCATCTCCGCTCCACTGGAGATCTCTGCCAGGGCCGACCGTCAGATTCCGTGGCTGCTGTTATCCCTCGCCCCGCTGGGCCACGAGACAGTTGGATATCCGGGGCCGTGCTCTCTCCGCTCACCGAGAGCTCCTTGATGGATGCTTCCAGTCAGCTTTGTGAATACAATGGGGTCTCTTACCTGGTCTCATCAGAGGAGGGAAAGGGGGGAGGATGCCAAGGCTTGCGCGCCGAGAAAGAAGGCTTTTAAAATCGAATCAAATAATAATACAAAGACACCCAACCACCTAAATGTTACATGAAAGGAAGACAGGTTGAAAGCCGGGCTGAACATCTTATTACCAGGACGGTTTGGGAGGACAGGAGGCAAGGAATTCCACATTTGCATATAAATGAAGATATTTACAAATTAATGCATTTCAACGAGAGAAAGTCCCGACTTCGCAGCTGTCAAGGCTTCTTCCTCTCTCGCTGAGGGAGAGTTGGAAGAGAACGAGGCGGAGATGATTGCCAAATGCACGGCAGCGGGAGAACGTCAAGTCAAGTCACGATTGACCGTGAGAGCAGAAGAGACCCTTGATGGCTTCTTTGAACTTAGATCTCGCATTGGGTGGGGGCAGGAGAGGAGAAAAGCGGGGAGGAGAAAAGTAAAGAGATTGAGGAGAGAAGAAAAATCAACCATTCTATAATGAAATAATGATAATGATAATATAATAAGGAAAATGATAATAATTCCCTCTGGATTGTAAGCTCATTGGGGGCAAGGAACCTGTCTACCAACTCTTTTTTATTGCATTCTCCTGAGTGTTGAGTATAGTGCTCTGCACACAGTAAGCACTCAATAAATACTATTGAATGAATGAATGAATAAATACTATTGATTGACTAATGATAATACTTATTAAACACTTACCGTGCTAAGTGCTGGGTTAATAATAATAATGTTGGTATTTGTTAAGCGCTTACTATGTGCAGAGCACTGTTCTAAGCGCTGGGGTAGATACAGGGTCATCAGGTTGTCCCACGTGAGGCTCACAGTTAATCCCCATTTTACAGATGAGGTAACTGAGGCACAGAGAAGTGAAGTGACTTGCCCACAGTCACACAGCTGGCAAGTGGCAGAGCCGGGATTCAAACCCATGACCTCTGACTCCCAAACCCGGGCTCTTTCCGCTGAGCCACGTTGCTTGCCCATCGAATTTAAGTTTATCAGACAAAACAGTCTCTGTCCCGCGTGAGGTTCATAGTCTAAAAGGGAGAGCAATCGGATATTTTAATTCTCATTTTACGGATGAGGAACCTGAGATACAGAGAGATTAAGTGACTCACCCAAGATGGCACAGCTGGCAAGTGGCACAGATAGGATTAGAACCTGTGTCTCTTGACTCCCAATCCCATGCTCTTTCCATTGGACCTCGCTGCCTCAGTTTAATAACAATAATAATAATAATGTTGGTATTTGTTAAGCACTTACTATGTGCAGAGCACTGTTCTAAGCGCTGGGGAAGATACAGAGAAATCAGGTTGTCCCACGTCACAGTCTTAATCCCCATTTTTCAGATGAGGGAACTGAGGCACAGAAGTGACTTGCCCACAGTCACACAGCTGACAAGTGGCAGAGGCGGGATTCGAACCCGTGACCTCGGACTCCCAAGCCCGTGCTCGTTCCACTGAGCCACGCCGCTCGACTGGATCTGGAGGACGGAAAATTAAGGAAGCGTCAAAGGGGTGGCTAGGAAGGGAGATGAGGGGGAGGGACAGCTATTGTTCACCTTCTCTAATGGCGGGTCTTTCCCAACTGCATCCCAATCAATCAATCAATCAGTGGGATTTATTGAGCACTTACAATACTGTGCAGAGCACCATCGTGAGCACTTGGGAATGAACAACACAGTAGAGTTGGTAGATGTGATCCCTGGCTATAAGGAGCTTACCATTTATAGAGGGAGACAGACATTAAAATAAATTACACGTAGGGGGGGAAGAGTGATAGACTGTGAGCTCACCGTGGGCAGAGAATATTTACTCTTCTATCGACTCTCCCAAGCACTTAGTCCAATGTTCTGCACACGGTAAGTGCTCGATAAATATGATGGACTGACTTTTGAGTCCTTACTGTGGGTCAGGCGCTGTGCAAAGCACAGAGGTAGGTATATCAAAATCGGTTTGGACACAGACTCTGTCTCGCATGGGGCTCACAGTCTAAGGGGGAAGAACAGGTATTTAACACCCATTCGACAGATGAGGGAACTGAGGCACGGAGAAGTTGTGATTTGCCCAGGGTCACATAGCAGGCAGATGGCAGTTCTGGAATTAGAACGCGGGCCTTGACTCCCAGTGCTGTATTCTTTCCATTAGCCCACCCCGATTCTCTAATCTTAATCCTCACCCTTTAGGATACCCCTCCATCCAGTGGACTCCCTGGTTCTAAGTGAGGCGTCCATACCTCTCCTCTCAAGCCACTGCGGGGGGCGGGTAGGGGGTGTCTACTGTCAAACAGTCAAATTTATCGAGCATTTCCTCTGTGCAGAGCACTGTAAAAATAATAATGGTAGTTGTTAAGTGCTTACTATGTGCCAAGCACTGTTCTAAGTGCTGGAGAAGCAGCGTGGCTCAGTGGAAAGAGCCCAGGCTTGGGAGTCAGAGGTCAAGGGTTCTAATCCCGGCTCTGCCGCCTGTCAGCTGTGCGACTTTGGGCAAGTCACTTAACTTCTCTGTGCCTCAGTTACCTCATCTGTAAAATGGGAATTAAAAATGTGAGCCCCACGTGAGGCAACCTGATCACCCTGTATCCCCTCTAGCGCTTAGAACAGTGTTCTGCACATAGTAAGCGCTTAACAAACACCATCATTATTATTATTACAAGTCAATCAGGTTGGACACAGTCCCTGTCCCACATTGGGCTCACAATCTTAATCCCGTTTTACAGATGAGGGAACTGAGGCACAGAGAAGCGAAGTGACTTGCCCAAGGTCACACAGCAGGCATTTGGCGGAGCTGGGATTAGGACCCAGGTCCTTCTGAATCCCAGACCCATTTTCCATCCACTTAGCCACGCTGCTTCTCCAAGCCACGCTGCTCGAGCTGTACTGTGCTCTGCTCTTGGGAGAGTACAACATAATAACATCGCAGAATTGATAGACACATGTCCTGCCCACAACGAACTTACACTCTAGAGGGATATTGAGTGCATCGAGCGGATTAGACTGTAAGCCAGTCATTGGGCAGGGATTGTCTCTATCTGTTGCCGAATTGTACATTCCAGGCGCTTAGTACGGTGCTCGGCACATAGTAAGCGCTCAATAAATACTATTGAATGAATGAATTAGCACATTTGCAGATGTGTTTGCCAAGCATTGCCCTCCTCTGGTGCAAAAGAGAGACGGCAAATAGCTTTCCTTCTGGGAAAATCTGGCTCAATAAATATTTGATGGATTGAACTTCAAACGAACCGACCACCTCAGGGGAATCAAAAGGCCGGCAAGAAGAAGAGTTCTATTTCATGCCTTCCCTTCTTCCTCCCGTCATTTCCCTCCTCAACGCCTGTGTCTGCCCATTCTCAGCCTCATTTCTTCAGAGACAAGCTTCCCCGCACAAGCTGTCTCCCTGGGCTTCACAAAGGATCAAATCAGAGTTTGAGCTAAGGAGGGGGTAACACACCCAGCCATCGTAGACCCTCATCTCTCCCCCCTGCCCCAAGACCCCAAGAGCCGTCAGTTTGAGGAAGTGAGACAGGGTTGCGGCAGACCTCTTCGTAACAGGAGGCCCAGGCCCACAGAGGCAAAAGTCCCGGCAATTAAAGCCTCCTCGGTGGTCCCCTAGGACCCTTGGAGCGGCCCAGGCGCGGGCCCCTGGCATTTAAAAAGAGGAGCTTTCTTGTCGATTTCTCAACTGGGCCTTGGCAAGGAGTTGAAGTGGGTTTTCCCAGTGTGCTGTCTCCGGGAGACGGGGCCCCGTGAGTCACCTAGTTGTCTGGGAGCTGTTGAACGGAAACAGAATCATTCAGTCTCTCATCTGATGACATCAATTTCATTCTGCCTGCCAAACGCGGGAAAGAACTTCTTTTAGCCCACACGTTTCTCCGTCTCTTTCCCCTCTGTCCCCATAGATGTCTATCTCCCTCCCTCTGGATCACCCCCGTCGTCTCCTTGTCTCGTTTTTCCTCTCTCTTTCTTTTCTCTCTTTTTCTGCTATTTGTAGCCTCCTCCCTTTTGTCTTTTTGTCTTTTCCATTTTTTCCTCTCCCCCTTTTCACTTTTTCTTACCTCCAACTCCCTCCTTCTCTCACTCTTCTCTTCATTCATTCAGTAGTGTTTATTGAGCGCTTACTATGTGCAGATCACTGTACCAAGCGCTTGGAATGCACAATTCGGCAACAGATAGAGACAGTCCCTGCCCTTTGACGGGCTTACGGTCTAATCGGGGGAGACAGACGAAAACGATAACAATAAATAGAATCAAGGGGAGGTATATCTCATTAACAAAATAAATAGGGTAGTAAAAATATATGCAAATGAGCAGACAAGCACAGTGCTGAGAGGAGGGAAAGGGAGAGGGAGAGGAGCAGAGGGCAAGTGGGGGATAGGGGGCTTAGCTGAGGGGAGGTGCAGGGAGGTGCAGAGGGAAAAGGGGAAGCTCAGTCTGGGAAGGCCTCTTGGAGGAGTTGAGCTCTCAGTAGGGCTTGGAAGAGGGGAAGAGAGTTAGTTTGGCGGAGGTGAGGAGGGAGGACATTCCAGGACAGCGGGAGGACGTGGCCCAGGGGTCGACGGCGGGGTAGGCGAGAACGGGGGACGGCGAGGAGGTGGGCGGCGGAGGAGCGGAGCCTGCGGGCTGGGCGGTAGAAAGAGAGAAGGGAGGAGAGGTAGGAGGGGGCAAGTGGTGGAGAGCCTTGAAGCCTAGAGTGAGAAGTTTTTGTTTCGTGTGGAGGTTGATGGGCAACCACTGGAGGTTTTTAAGAAGGGGAGTGACATGCCCAGAGCGTTTCTGCAGAAAGATGAGCCGGGCAGCGGAATGAAGAATAGACCGGAGCGGGGAGAGACGGGAGGAAGGGAGATCAGAGAGAAGGCCGATACGATAATCCAGCCGGGATATTATGAGAGCCCGTAACAGTAAGATAGCCCTTTGGGTGGAGAGGAAAGGGCGGATCTCGGTGATATTACAAAGGTGAGACCGACAGGTTCTGGTGACGGATCGGATGCGTGGGGTGAAAGAGAGAGCCGAGTCAAGGATGACACCGAGGTTGCGGGCCCGAGAGACGGGAAGGATGGTCGTACCGTCCCCGGTGGTAGGGAAGTCAGGGAGAGGACAGGGCTTGGGAGGGAAGATGAGGAGCTCAGTTTTGGACATGTTGAGTTTTAGGTGGCGGGCGGCAGCGTGGCTCAGTGGAAAGAGCACGGGCTTGGGAATCGGAGGTCATGGGTTCGAATGCGGCTCTGCCCCTTGTCAGCTGTGTGACTGTGGGCAAGTCACTTAACTTCTCTTTACCTCAATTACCTCATCCGTAAGATGGGGATTAACCGTGAGCCTCACGTGGGACAACCTGATCACCCCGTATCTACCCCGGCGCTTAGAACAGTGCTCTGCATGTAGTAAGCGTTTAACAAATACCAACATTATTATCATTACTATAATCCAGGAAGAGACTTCCTGGAGGCAGGAGGAGATAGGAGCCTGAAGGGAGGGGGAGAGGACAGGGGCAGAGATGTAGATCTGTGTGTCATCTGCATAGAGGTGATACTTGAAGCCGTGGGAGCGAATGAGTTCACCAAGGGAGCGAGTGTAGATGGAGAACAGAAGAGGGCCGAGAACTGACCCTTGAGGAACTCCAACAGTTAGAGGGTGGGAGCGGGAGGAGGAGCCTGCGAAGGAGACCGCGAATGACCGGCCAGAGGGATAAGAGGAGAACCGGGAGAGGACGGAGTCCGTGAAGCCAAGGTGAGATAAGGCGTGGAGGAGAAGGGGATCCTGCTCAGTAATAAAGATGATAAGAATTATACTTTCGTTAGGCACTTACGCGCCGAGAACTGCGCTGAGCATCAGAATAGATACAGGCTAATCAGATAATAATGATGGTATTTGTTAAGTGCTTACTATGGGCCAGATACTGTACCAAGCGCTGGCTTACTTTATAATCAGCTCCCACTGAGACTCACAGTCTAACTAGGTGGGAGAACAGGTGTTGAATTCCTATTTTGCAGATGAGGGAACTGAGGCACAGAGACGTGAAGTGACCTACCCAAGCTTTGTGAGTCACCTGAGTGTCTGTGGTCCCCCTCAGTGACCCTCCCCCCAAGCCCTTGCTCATTCCAGTAAGTCACAGTGCTCCTCACTGGTTTGCACTGCCTCCTCTCATCCCCTCCTTTCTCTCCTTGGCCTCTTGCACATCTTCACCCACGGAGAAGCGGTGGGGCCTAGTGGATAGACCATCGTCCTGGGAATGAGAGGACCTGGATTCTAATCCCAGTACTGCCATTTGTCTGCAGTGTGACCTTAGACAAGTCACTGTAGTCCTCTGTGCCTCAGTTCCCTCATCAGCAAAATGGGATTCATTTCCTGTTCTCCCTCCTACTTAGACCGTGAGTCTTACGTGGGACCTGATTGATTGTCTTTATTTAATCCAGTGCTGAATGCGGTGCTTGGCACACAGGGCTTAACAAATACCACAGTTGCTATTATCATTGGTATTTTCCCCTTCTTCATTCCTTTTTTCCCTCTTCCTGTTGTGCACTCATTTTCATTCTTCATTCCATCTTCCCTTGGGCTCCTTATCGTCATTTCTTTCTATCTTTGTCTTTCCGCCTTTTTTTTTCCTTTCCTCCAAGATCCTTGTCCCCAATCTTCTTTCCCTCCCCCTGGATCCCTAAACTATAAGCTCCTTACGGGCAGGGAATATGTTTACCAACTATGTTATACTGTAATGTTGAACTCGCCCAAGTGCTTAGTACACAGTAAGTGCTCAATCAATACCACTGATTCATTCGATTGCCATCCTTCCTCCTCCTCTCCTGTCTCCCCCCGTTTTCTTTACTCGGAAACCCCGCACTCCCCCATTCTCTTTTCTTCTCTCTCCTCATCGGCACTTTTCAGTCCACAGAGATGCCCCGAGAAAAAGAGCCACAGAAACGGAGCAGAACAGAGGATCTAATAACTAATAATATCTAATAACATCTCACTATTTCCCTATTTTAAGCAGCGGCTACAGACTCCTAATCAGTATCTATTGTCCCTCCCAGCTCGTCTTTATTTGGTATCAAGCGCATTCTCCTGCAGAGACACATGGGTAACTCCGCTGCGTCTTTTCAGTGGGCCACGTTTCTTGCTCTGGTCATCCATCTCCGTTTGGAACACCATCTCCAGGCCCTTGGTGACCAGACTGGCCCTGCCCCCGACATTCATTATTCCTGGGTATCGTGGCCTCAGGAAGCAGCAAGAAGCAGCATGGCGCGATGGCTAGAACACGGGCCTTGGAGTCAGAAGGACCGGGGTTCTAATCCCAGCTTCACCATTTGTCTGCTGGGTGACCTTGGGCAAGTCACTTCACTTCTCTGTGTCTCGTTTTCTTCATATGTAAAATGGGGATTAAGCCTTTGAGCCCCATGTGGGAAAGGGACTGTGTCCAACCTGATCGGTTAGTATCTACCCCAGCGCTTAGTACAGTGTCTGGCACATAGTAAGAGCTCAGAGAAGCAGCGTGGCTCAGTGGAAAGAGCCCGGGCTTCGGAGTCAGAGGTCATGAGTTCGAATCCCAGCTCTGCCATCTGTCAGCTGTGTGACTGTGGGCAAGTCACTTCACTTCTCTGGGCCTCAGTTCCCTCATCTGGAAAATGGGGATTAAGACTGTGAGCCCCACGTGGGACGACCTGATTCCCCTGTGTCTCCCCCAGCGCTTAGAACAGTGCTCTGCACATAGTAAGCGCTTAGCAAATACCAACATTATGATTAAAAGATACTCTGTGAAAAGAATGATAAGAAAAGGGAGCAGTTTTATTGTCCTCTAGTGGAACTGTGGAATACTGCATTTGGAGATTTTTGACTATCGGTGATTTTTGACTCTGTGAAGAACGCTGCGCTAAGCGCTTGGGCGAGTGCAATACAACAGAGTCGGCAGGTCCCCTTCCCTTCTCTCCCATGCCCCACTTGAGACGGCGATTCCGAGTGGCAGTGAGCAGAGCGGGAAGGAGGGATAAGAAACATTTGGAGGGTGAGAATGGGCGATTTTCTAAGCTTGTGGTCCACCCACTGGCAGAAGGGAGAAGAAAGTAGGGGAGGAGCGGTAGCTTCAGGAAATTCTGGCCACCTGGCCCCGATTCCTTTCAGAAAGCAAGCAGATTTAACCTGGGACCCTGTCCAACATTGTGCGGGGCCGAGGAGGCAAATAATTTATATATCCGCAGTCAGGAAAACACAGCGATTTGAAAAAGAATATATTCCCCTTTTATTTCTAAGTAAAAAATCAGTAACAAGGCTGTCAGTTTTATTACTAATTATGCAGCTACTTTATTGCCGGTATTAAAAAAACTGAAGGCTAAAAATGTCTGGGAAAGACTTAATTTAGTAAACAGTTTGGAATAAAGTATTTGTCTCGGTGATATTTCTTCAAATTAGAATTTGCTCAGGGTGATTCAAATCTCCTTTTTAATATATTATCGCTGGATAATAAAGACCCCTGTTACCGTGGGAATATGTTCACTTCAGAAAGTAATTGTGCGGCGGCGCGCGCGGATTAGCCGGGACTTGAGTTGAATGTCGAGGTCCGGTTATTGCTACGGAGGGGAGTGGGTTTAGCAGCTGTTCAGGCTGGGATGAGGGGAGAGAAAGAGGTGTCCACATTTGAGAGAAGCAGGGAGGAAGGAGCCAAGGGTGGAAAAGCAAACTGGAGTTTCCCTGGCCTGGTTTATAGTCATTATAACTGTGGTATTTTTGAAGTGCTCACTAGGTGTCAAACACTATCCTGAGCACTGGAGTAGATACGAGACAACCAGATCGGACACATCCCTGTCCCACAAAGGCCACGCGGCCTAAGGGGGATGGAGGACCGGTATTTTATCTCCATTTTCAGGCGAGGGAATGGGACACAGAGAAGTCAAATGACTTGCCCAAGATCTCCCAGCAGGGTTATACCCATGTTGCTCTGCATCCCGTCTGAGACGGAGGTGGAGAAATAACTTGACACTTTGCTTTCCACACCACCAAAAGGAAAACAGATTTCCAGGCTCTCTCCAAACGTCTGAAGGCTTTGTCGAGCACCTGCAGTGGGCAGAGCGCTACCTTATAGTATTTGTTATTATGGTTTTCGTTAAGCGCTTACTCTGCGCCGAGCGCCGTTCTAAGTGCTGGGATAGATGTGCGGTTATCAGGTGGAATGCAGTCCCTGTTCCCATGAGGCTCCCGGTTCAGATAGGTGAGAGAGGGATTTAATTCCCATTTTACAGGTGAGGAAACCGAGGCACAGAGACGTGACTTGCCCGTGATCACACAGCAGGCAAGTGATGGAGCCGGGATTAGAACCCAGATCCTCTGACTCCCGGGCCTGTGCTCTTACCACTAGGCCGTGCTGCTTCTGATCTGCTACTAAGCCCCTGGAAAGGTCCTGCCCCTGAAGTTCTTTTAATTTAACGGAGGTGACAGACACTAAAATAAAGCTAGAGGAAGAAGGCAATGAATAGAGGGCTACGTGGACGAGTAACTACTTAAAAGGTAGAGGATTTAAGCCACTACGGCCGCAAGTGCTGCAGGTGGTTGTGAGCGCGTAATTTCAGAAGCGGCACGAAGCTGCCGAACTGATATTTGGGAGACGGAACAGGGGGTGAAGAAAAATTAATCGGGGAAAGCTTCCCGGAGAAGGTGGAATTTCAGGAGGGCTTTGGAGACGGGTGAGAGCCGTGACCTGGCGGATTTGAAGGGGAGGAAGCGCGGGTTAAGGGACCGGAGATGGGAGAGTCAAGAACGAGGTACGGCAAGTAGGTTACACTGAGAAGGATTAAGAGTGAGAGCTGGGGTGTAATGGTTGAAGAGAGTGGACCTGTCAGCTTCTCGAGGGCGGGGATTGTTTCTCCTTCCTCTATTGTACTCGTCCAAGTGTTCCGTACATTGCTCAGTCCGGAGTAAGGGCTCAGTTAATACCGGCGATCGAGCGGGGCTCAGTGGAAGGAGCCTGGGTTTGGGAGTCCGAGGTCATGGGTTCGAATCCCGGCTCTGTCACTTGTCACCTGTGTGACTGTGGGCAGGTCACTTTACTTCTCTGGGCCTCAGTTCCCTCCTCTGTAAAATGGGGATGAAGACCGTGAGCCTCACGTGGGACAACCTGATGACCCTGTATCTCCCCCAGCGCTTAGAACAGTGCTCTGCACATAGTAAACGCTTAACAAATACCAACATTATCATTGTTATTATTAGATTGAAATGCCATTGATTGGTTGAACGAGAAGAAAGACGTGGTATAGGGCTTCCCCGCCGAGCTGCTTCCGAATCTTTCGGGTTCTGGGAGGAGCTACAGTCCCGGCCTCACCCAGAGGTCTCTCTCTCTCTCTCTCTCTCTCTCTCTCTGGGGGGGGGGGGGCTCATTACTAGTGGAATAGAAGTGGGGGGAGTGGAGAGACTACCTCTGAAGGGAAGGGGGAGCCCCGAAGACCCCCAGGGTGTACTGCAGGTACTTGAAGTTTCAATAGAGAAGCAGCGTGGCCCAGCGGATAGCGCACGGGCCCGGAAGTCGGAAGGACCTGGGTTCTAATCCCAGCTCCGCCACTCATCTGCTGGGTGAGCCTGGGGAAGTCACTTCACTCCTCTGTGCCTCAGTGCAGCTTGGAAAGAGCCCGGGCTTCGGAGTCAGAGGTCATGGGTTCGACTCCCGGCTCTGCCACTTGTCAGCTGTGTGACTGTGGGCAAGTCACTTCACTTCTCTGGGCCTCAGTTCCCTCATCTGGAAAATGGGCATTAACTGTGAGCCTGATGTGGAACAACCTGATTCCCCTGTATCTACCCCAGCGCTTAGAAGAGTGCTCGGCACATAGTAAGCGCTTCACAAATACCAACATTATTATTATTATTATTATTAAAATGGGGATTGAGACTGTGAGCCCCTTGTGGGACACGGACTGTGTCCAACCTGATTAACATGTAGCTACACCAGCGCTTAGTATAGTTCCTGGCACTTAACAAACACCATTAAAAAAGAAAAACACGAGCCACCATTCGAACCTCCCGTGACTGCCTTGCACTACTCATATTCGGTAGGTAATAATAATAATGTTGGTATCTGTTAAGAGCTTACTACGTGCAGAGCACTGTTCTAAGCGCCGGGGTAGACACAAGGGAATCAGGTTGTCCCACGTGGGGCTCACAGTCTTCATCCCCATTTTTACAGATGAGGTAACTGAGGCACAGAGAAGTGACTTGCCCACAGTCACACAGCTGACAAGTGGCAGAGCTGGGATTCGAACTCACGATCTCTGACTCCAAAGCCCGGGCTCTTTCCACTGAGCCACGCTGCTTCTCTAGGTAGCACGGTATAGCGGATAGAGCCCGGGCCTGGGAGTCAGAAGGTCACGGGTCCTCTCCCGGCTCCTCTACTTGTCTGCTGTGTGACCTGGTGCATGTCACTTCTCTTCTCTATGCCTCAGTTACCCCCCCCCTCCCCCCGTGTAAAATAAGGATTGAGACTGGGAGCCCCACCTGGGACAGGGACTGCGTCCAATCTCATTTGTTCGTATCCACGCCGTCAGTTAGTACGGGGCCCGGCACATAGTGAGTGCTTAACACCGGAATTATTATTACTCGAGCGGGGACCCAGCCCAGGGTGGTTGGAGCAGCAGCCGAGAACGAGGCGAACCGTGCCGCTTCCTGTGGCCCAGGACTAACTTTAGAAGGTGAATATAGTCAGGACACCCCAGTAGCTGGTTAGATAACGAGGTCATCGCTCCCGCAGATGGGGCCCCCGGGGCGGGTGTGGGCTGAAATAGCACTCAGAAGACATCACCCTCAAGATGCCCCAGTGGGCCGTTACTCAGGAAGAAGCCCTTACTCGAGAAGTGGTTCTTACACAGAAAGTGAACCTTGTACCAGAAGTGGGCCCTTTCACAGGACATGGGCCTTTTAAATGTTGGTATTTGTTGAGCGCTTACTAGGTGCAGAGCACTGTTCTAAGCGCTGGGGTAGATACAGGGGAATCAGGTTGCCCCACATGAGGCTCACAGTCTTCATCCCCATTTTACAGATGAGGGAACTGAGGCACAGAGAGGTAAAGTGGGTGCATCCCCGGGGGGGGCCCAAACGGGACCCGAAATGCAGGTGCGTGTGGGGGCGTGTGTGCTTGGCCAGGGTGGGGAGGGATTTGATCGACTCTCTAGATACACACAGTACATATCTATTATGTACAATACATACAAATGCATATTTGTATATATTCCGTCTCTCTTTTATTAATGACACGTATATATATTTATGATTCTGACTCTGAGCAAGTCACTTCACTTCCCTGGGCCTCAGTGACCTCATCTTTCAAATGGGGATGAAGACTGGGAATTCCACGGGGGGCAACCTGATCACCTGGTATCCCCCCCCAGCGCTTAGAAGGGTGCTTTGCCGGTAGTAAGCGCATCCGTGAGCCCGTCTTTGAGCAGGGATGGTCTCTACCTGTGGCCGAATTGTACATTCCAAGCGTTTAGTACAGTGCTCTGCACATAGTAAGTGCTCAATAAATACTACTGAATGGATGAATGAATGAAGTGACTTGCCCACAGTCCCACAGCTGACAGGTGGCAGACACAGGATGAGGGCTGTATACAGGAAATGGCCCTTACACCAGATGTAAGAAGTAACCTTTACACGGAAAGTGGACCTTACGAAGAAAATGGGTTGGTCGTTCCCGGCCCCCCCCCTCCCCCCCCCCCCCCCAGTTAGCTGAACCCAAGGCAGAACAAAGACACCAATTCTCCACCCACATTTGCTTCCTCCAAGCCACGGCTTCTCTCGGTACCAGAGACAGAGAAGGGGCTGAGGAGAAGGCGTCGCGCATCACTCTGGCAAAAAGACTTCAGGGACATGAAGAGAAATGGTTTCCCAAACAGATTTGTTTTATGTTTTCACATTTTGATTCTCTGAGGAGCTGCTATTGCTTTGATGTGGCAATTTCGTTGTTGTGAGATCTGCTGACATTCTTAATTATTATTTTGAAAGGTTTGGGGAGGCTTCACTAATTGATTACATATTTTCTTCCTTGACACATCATTTCCCTGGTGGTGCCTTTTAAAAAATTCTGTTGTTGGTTCTCTAGACACATCAAACAATCAGAAGGGGAGTTTGAGTGATGTTTGCTCTACTGCTAATTCCGTGTGACCTTGAACAAGTCATTTCACCCCTCTGTTCCTCAGTTCTTTTATTGAAGATTCTCCTGTCCCTTACCTTCCTCACAGGGTCTTTGGTGAGAGAAAATGCTTCTAATGCATTTCCAGTGAGCCAGGATTATCAGTTGTCTGGTCTAGCCCATGTCTAATACCAGTAGAGCCCCAAATGTCTTTATGGCTGGTGTGGTTGGGTTTTTTTATTCAGCTTCAAGCCTTTCTCCACCTCTGCTCAAGCAGGTGAACTTCATGGGAAGAAGCATGGCCTACTTAACAGAGTACGGGCCTGGAGTCAGAAGACCTGGATCTTTATTCCAACTCTGTCTCATGCCCGCTGTCTGACCTTAGACAAGTCACTTAACTTCTCTGTGCTTCAATTTCCTCCTCTTTAAAACGCAGTTCAGTATCTGCTCTTCCTCTCCTTTAGGCTGTGAGCCCCATGTGGGACAGGGACTGTGTCTGACCTGATTATCCTGTATCTACCCCACCACTTAGTACAGTGCTCGGCGCCCAGTAAGCTCTTAACCAGTACCACAGTTATCATTATTATGACCCAGAAATGGTGCATGTCTTCAGCAGTTTTGGAGTGCACTATGATGGCTCTGGCACAAGTGGGCGGGGATTAGGGGATCCCTCAAGAGGTTCAGGTGACTGTAGACAGATTTTCACAAAATAGTATGTAGATTATCACTGCATGCTGACGTAGCACATGCGATGTCAGTCACGTGCGGTGAACTAAACACTTCGGAGAGGGCAGTAGAATTACTAGACATGAGCCTGTCCTCAAGGAGTTTCCAGTCTAGTGGGGGAGATAGACAAAAAACAAAATAGACGTAGGAGGAAAACCAATCTAATCATCGATTATATCTATTGAGCATTTACTGTTTCCAGAGCACTCTACTAAGAGCTTGGAAGAGTATAATACAGCAGAGTGAGTAGACACGTTCCTTGTCCACAATGAGCTCACGGTCTAGGGGGGAGACAGACATTCATATAAGTCAATTACGGTTATAAATACATTTTGGATATAATAGATTATGGATATGACTGAAAAAGGAATATGTAAAGAAGTTAGAACTTGAATAATAGAGTATGTAAGGGACTGGCGGAGTAGCAGTTTGGATGGAAAGGAAAGGGCAGATTTTAGTGACGTCGTGAAGGATGAACAGGATCTGGTGACAGGTCGAATATGTAGATTGAACGAGTGAGATAAATCGAGGTTAATGTCAAGCTTATAGACTCGTGAGACAGGGAGGGGGGTGGTGCCGTCTACAGTGATGGGAAAGTCGGGGGAGGACGTGGGAAATAAGGAGTTCTGTTTTGGACATGTTACGTTTGAGGTGTTGGTGGGAAATCCAAGTACCTGACTGTTTAGCGGATATGGATTCGAGTAATCGGTGATGTAGTAGGGAGGAAAAGTAGGGTGGGAAGATGAGGGTTAGTCAGGGAAGGCCTCTTGGAGGAGATGGGATTTTAGGAGGCTTCTGAAGATGAGGAGATTGGCGAGGAACTGTCTTCTCTGGAGAGATTGTAAGCTCAGTGTGGACAGGGAATGGATCTCCCAACTCTTTTGTACTGTAGTCTCCCAAACGCTTAGTACCGTGCTCTGTGCTCACTAAGCGCTCAATAAATACAACCGATTGATTAGTTTTCCAGGTATCTCTCTAGGGTGGCGCCTGTGGGGGTGGGAGAGTGGATTGGATGACCTTTCCAAGTTCCATCCCATCAGGCAGGGCTTAGGGCATTTTGAAAGATGCTGTCCACAATAAGTGGAGCTTACATCAGTGCCACAGCCGAGGTCATTTTCAACGTATCTTATCCAGCGTTTAAACAATCTGGAATAGGATGAGCCTGGACTGAGCAGATTGCTAACACTTAAATGAATGTCTGGAAATGGGGATGCATCTTTGCTGGATTGCACTCTGGTGCATCATACTGCTTATTTTCCATATTAATATTTCCGTAGACCTCTCTGTGATACGATGTTAAGGGGGACTGCCGCGTGGCAATCTCACGTTGAGTTCTTGCGGGGCGTCGGGTAATTACGGCAGCTTCAGTTTATCTAGGGTCCTCCAGGAAGCTCTAGACACTCCTCCTAGCCGTCTCCTGGAGGACAATCCAGGAGAAAGAGGGGGAGGTAGAAGAGGAAGAAGAGGAGGAAGGGGAGAAGGAAGAGGATGAAGGCATGGAGGAAGAGAAGGGGGGGGAGGAATGAAGGGAGAAGGAGGGGGAGGAGGAGGAGAAGAAGGAGAGGAGCATAGGGGAGGAAGGGAAGAGAAGAAAAAGAGGCAAAGGAAGGGGAGAAGGAGGAGGAAAGGGAAAAGGAGTCGAAGAGAGGGAGAAAGGGAGCAAACCGGGAAGGGGAGAAGGAGGAAAAAGGGGAAAAGGAGGAGAAGAGAGGAGGAAAAGGAGAAAGGATAAGGAGCAGAAGGAGCAGGAGGAGAAGGGGGAAGTGGAGGAGGCTGGGGAGGGGGAGAAGGAGGAGGATGGAGGGGGGAAGGGAAGAGGGAGAGAAGGCGAAAGATGAAGAGGCAGAGGAGGAGGAGGAGGAGGGGGAGGCAATAAGGGATAAGGAGGAGGAAAGGGAGAAAGAGGAGGAGTGGGAAGATGTAGAGAGGAAAGAGGAGGAGGAGGAGGAAAAGGAGGTCATTTCCCAAAGCTTCTACCCCAACAGTCCTATTGCAAAAAGTGTTAGAGCAATGGCTTCAGAATAACAGATGTTAATTTAATATACCCATTAATTTGCATACAATTTGCATGTGGATCATTCAAGGGGAAAATGTGACCTTCCAACCCCACCTTCTTCCTTCCAATCCTCCTTGCTTCTCCATCTTTTCCCCGGATCCCCTCTAGCCCCCCTCTTTTGTTCCCCAGCAATCACCTCCTGCTCCTTTTACATCAGTGTTTCTCATTCCTCTCTCATAGGATTTGACAACCAGACGGGGTTTGGCTGGACCAGGGATCAGGCTGGCCCTGAACAATAACAATAATAATAATAATAGTGATGATGGTATTTGTTAAGCACTTACTATGTGCCAAGCACCGTACTAAGCGCTGGGGTAGATGCAAGGTAATCGGGTTGCCCCACGCGGGGTTCACAGTCTTAACCCCCATTTTTACAGATGAGGTAACTGAGGCACAGAGAAGTTAAGTGGCTTGCCCAGGGTCACACAGTAGACAAGCGGTGGAGCTGGGATTAGAACCCACCACCTCCGACTCCTAAGCCCGTGCTCTTTCCACTAAGCCACGCTGCTTCTTTAACCCAAAGATCCCAGGCCTATGGGAGGTGGGGTCCTGCTCTCAGGAAAAGTGGGGAGAAATGGGTGCCACAGGAGTGTCCCAGGACAGAGTAAAAAGTGCCCCGGTACCAAGTACAAAAGGAGTGGCTGATGCCAGGCTGCATTCTTGAAGCAGCAGCTGCTGCCTTCCCCTGGGCTGAGAGAGCGCCTGTCTGACCTGCGGGTTCCCTCCGTACCCCCGAAGAAGGGGAGCTGTGGGGCTGTCAGGAACAGCCGGTTTGGCCCCAGAGATGGGAAGATGTCTCTCTTTTGGCTTCACACCTCAACTGCTCCCAGCAGCCCTGCGGGGCAATGAAGACCCCAGTCTGCACCACGCCAGAGACACGCTGGCTGTGTCCGTGTGCGTATGTCCCGGGTGGAGGGGAGCGCCCTGGGACAGGTTCTCTGATCCCTCTCTCTCTCTCCCTCGGCAATCTCACGCTTGCCCATCACGACTGCATCCCTGAGCAATCACACGCCTACCCTCACAATTCCACACACAGACACACTCACACTCTCACACACTCGCCCACATAAGATCTGAGTTTCCAGACTCCTCAGAGTGGACACATAGGAGGGCCCAGGGGAAGAATGGCTGTGAATAGTCTCCCCGAGGCGTTGTGCTCCTAAAGACTCTCTTTTCGCACTCCGAAGCAGGGAACTTGGCCACTGATTCTGTTGTAATGTACTCTCCCAGACTCTTAGTCCAGTGCTCTGCACATAATAAGAGCCCCAGTAGATGTCACTGACTTATAGATTGGAGGAATGCAGGGGAATTCCCGTATAATTATAATAAAAATCATGTGTTAAGCACTTACTTTGTGCCAGGGACTGAACTAAACACTGGGGTGGATACAAGCAAATTGGGTTGAACGCAGTCCCTGTCCCACATGGGGCCCGCAGTTTCAATCCCCATTTTACAGAGGGGGTAACTGAGGCACAGAGAAGTGAAGCGTGTCCGAGGTCACACAGCAGACAAGTGGCAGAGCCGGGATTAGAACCCATGATTTTCTGACTCCCGGTCCCCGGTTCTATCCGCTTCTCTCCAGGAGGTGGGAGCCCAGGCTATAAAGTGCAACCGAGGATCCCGAAGGGGGCTCGGACCCTCTTCGTCCCTCTTGAGGATTTAGACCGGAATTGTCTCGGGAATCTCCTCCCCCGATCGGGGCCAAAGTAGTGCAGGATAACTAACTGGCTGGCAAACAGACAGACACCCCTAATTGCCCCTGAACAAACCGCCCCAACAGGCGAGGGGGAAGACAATACAATGCTCATGATATACTTGCAAAATGAATCGTGCCACCAGCCCCCCTGCTCCAGTAGCTTGACCCCTAAATAAAATTATCCATTTGCAACTAGAGGCAATAGAGAGAGAAGCGGTGTGTCCTAGTGGAGAGAGCGTGGGCCTGGGAATTAGAAGGACTTGGGTTTAAATCCATCTCCGCCACATCTGCCGTGTGATCTTAAGCAAGTCGCTTCTCTGTGCCTCAGTCACCTCATCTGTAAAACGGGGATTAAGATTGTGAGCCTCACATGCAACGTGGACGGTGCCCAACCTGATTGGTTTCTGGGATATGGATGCGGGCTGGGAGTCAGAAAGTTATGGGTTCCAATCCTGGCTCTTCCCAATGCTTTCTGCGTGACCTTGGGCAATTCACTTAACTTCTCTTGTCTCATTTCCCTTCGCTATGAAAAGAGGATCAAACAGCTGTTTTCCCTCTTAGACTGTGAGCGCCACGTGGGCTAGGGACAGTGTCCAACCTGATTAACTTGTTCCGACCCCCACGCTTAGAATAGTGTTTGATACATAGTGTTTAACAAATCCTGTTTTAAAAAAGAGGCCAACCTAATGCTGGACGCCCTCTGGAAGGGAATAGAATGCAAAGCAAAAGGCAGAGTTTTGCCTTTATGTCAAAGCAGGGGCGGTCAATCAATCAACGGTATTTATTCGCTGCTTACTGTGTGCAGAGCACTGTATGACACTATGCCTTATCACTGGATTACTGAAGACAAAAGCATGTTTTAGTACACACATTTAATACAGTGTTCAGCCTCAATCGCGGCTCATTAAATAAATGCCTCTGTTCGGTAATAGAGTTGGAAGAGGACACAGGACGAGGGGGATGATATAGAGGATGGAAGTTTAGAGAAGCAGCGTGGCTCAGTGGAAAGGGCACGGGCTTGGGAGTCAGAGGTCAGGGGTTCGAATCCCGGCCCTGCCACTTGTCCGCTGGGTGACTGTGGGCAAGTCACTTCACTGCTCTGTGCCTCAGTTCCCTCGTCTGTCAAATGGGGATTAACCGTGAGCCTCACGTGGGACAACCTGCTTACCCTGTAGCTACCCCAGCGCTTAGAACAGTGCTCTGCACATAGTAAGCGCTTAACAAACACCAACATTAAGTTTCTCCTGTGAGGAGGGATTGAAGAGGAGATGGGAATTCTTCAGTCTGGAAAGTTGCAGACTGAGAAAGGGCAAGTCTGAAGACTACATATTCACAAAGGAATGGACAGGGGATTAACTGTGGTATTTATTAAGCACTTATGCTATGCAAAGCACTGGGTTAGATCCAATATATGTATACCAGTCACAATTCCTGTCCCACAAGGGGCTCACAGTCGAAATAGGAGGGAGAGCGCAGTTTGTTATGGGAGGGACTGTGTCTGCTAATTCTATTGGATTGTACTCTCCCGAGCTCTTAGAGCACTGCTCTGCACCTAGTAAGTGCTCAGTAAATACCATGGATTGATTGACTGGTTGACGTTCATCGCTTCAGGCAGTTGTGCCGGTAAACACATTATGGGCAGGGAAGGTGTCTACCAACTCTGCTGTGTCGTACTCAGCGTGGCCTAGTGGCAAGAGCACGCGTGAGCTTGGGAGTAAGCGGTTGCGGTTCTGATTCCAGCTCCGCCACTTATCAGCTGTGTGACTTTGGGCAAGTCATTTAACTTCTCTGTGCCTCAGTTCCCTCATCTGGAAAATGGGGATTAAGTCTGTGAGCTCCACGTGGGACAACCTGATTACCTCGTATCTACCCCAGCGCTTAGAATGGTGCTTGGCACATAGCACTTAACAAATGCAATCATTATTATTATTGTTATTATTATTATCTCCCAAGCACTTAATAAAGCACTCTGCACACATAAACATTCAATAAACGCCCTTGGTGATGATGATTGTCAGGTTTAAGAGGGGACTGGATCAATGAATGTAAGAACGATCCATTGTGGGTCAATGGAGGGAGGTTGAGATGAAAAGGAGAATGTCTAGGATGTTGGCCAGCAGATCCCTGAACGTCGGGACGAAGGTCCAGAGGCCCCCCCCCCCCCCCCCCCCACCCCACGACATCTTGTTGCTGCCGCCAGAAACAGACAGCCGTACCGAGCTGATGGGCCACAGATCCGACTCGGGACTGGCCTGACTTATAGTTTCTGTCCATATGAGCCTGGGGAGTCCAATTTGGTCCCAGAAAGCAGAGGTGAACTTGGGTCCACACCAGAATCTTCCAGACTAGATCTGGTCTCTCTGGGGAACTTTCAACCTGGGATTGGCCAAGTGCCACTCTGAGACCTCAGGCCTTCACCCTCACCCCAGGGCCAGCTCGAAAACCAAACCGAGACCAGTGGCCCAATTGTGACTTGGCCAAATTCTATTCCCCGTCAATCTGGGTGAGCGTCTCCAACGGCAAGCCCCTCCTGAAACCTGGGAGACTGAACTCTGGGGACCGAAGGAGCTCAGAGAAGCTTGCCGATGGGGCTAATTGCAAACCAGACACACTGGAGAAAAACTGTTTATTGTTGAATTATGTTTATTATTGAATCGTACTCTCCCAAGCGCTTAGTACAGTGCCGTGCACACAGTAAGCACTTAATAAATATGACTGACTGACTGACTGACTGACTGACTGCACTTCCCTAAGAACCTCCCGGGAAAACCTGATGGAAAGAGCTTTAGGCCTGGGAGTCAGAGGATCTGAGTTCTAATTTCGGCTCTGGCACTAGCCTGCCTCGTGACCTTGGGCAAGATACCGAAGCTCTCTGCGCCTCAATTTACTCATTTGTAAAGCGGGGATTCACTACCTGCTCTCCCTCCCCTTTAGACTGTGAGCCTCATGCGGGATGGGGACTGTGTCTGACCTGCCTTGCCTTGTATCGACTCCATTGCTTAGATTAATGCTGGGCACATCATCATCATCATAATTGTGGTATTTGTTAAGCACTTACTATTTGCCAGGCACTGTATTAAGCGCTAGGGTGTATGCAGGTTAATCGGGTGACACATAGTAAGCACTTAATAAATACCACAGTTCTCATTATTTCCAAAACCACAGGGAACAGGAAGTGTTTAGAGAACCTGTGCCCTCTGAAGAGACCTGGATCGAGAGTGAGATGGGCTTCTGGGGACAGAGAGGATAAATAATAATAATAATGTTGGTATTTGTTAAGCGCTCACGATGTGCCGAGCGCCGTTCTAAGCGCTGGGGTAGACAGGGGAATCAGGTTGTCCCCCGTGGGGCTCAGTGGGAGTACCCGGGGAGGCGGAAAGTCAATCCTGGGACTGGATGGAGGGAAGAGCAACCTGGAGAATGAGAAACTGGCTGACCCGGGAGAGGAAGGAAAAGCAGAGTCAATGGATCAGGATTCCAAGGGCTTGACTGGGCTACTGGCCCAGGACTAGCTGTTTTCCCCTTTGCTCTTGTCTCTTTAATTCCCTCTGGTGGCTACTCCCTGTTTGCTTCCTGGTTCGCAGTGTTCAGCCGAGATGTGTCCTTGGAGCAGTACGGCTCTAGTCCTCTAGACTTTAAGCTCCCTGTGGGCAGGGAGCCTATCTACCAACTCTGTTTTCTTCTAATCTCCTAGACCATGCTACTAGTAGAGTAGTCCGGTGCCCTGCCCACAGCAAGCCGTCAATAAATACCAATCGATCGATCGATCGATTGATTCTAGACTGTAAGCTCGTTGTTGGCAGGGAATGTATTGTACTCTCCCAAGCGCTTAATACAGTGCTCTGCCCACAGTAAAGACTCGAGAAATACCATCGATTAATTGATTCTAGACTGTGTGCTCCTTGTGGGCAGGGAATGTGTCTACCAATTTTATCACGGTGTACTCAGCGAGGCTCAGTGGCCAGAGCCCGGGCTTGGGAGTCGGAGGTCATGGGTTTGAATCCCGGCTCTGCCACTTGTCAGCTGTGTGACCGTGGGCGAGTCGCTTCACTTCTCTCTGCCTCAGTTCCCTCATCTGTAAAATGGGGATGAAGACTGTGAGCCTCAGGTGGGGCAACCTAATTACCCTGTATACCCCAGCGCTTAGAACAGTGCTCTGCACACAGTAAGCGCTTAATAAATACCAACATTATTACTCTCCCAAGAGCTTAGAATAGTTCCCCGCACACAGTAAGTGCTTAAAGATACCATTGATGATGATGATGATGATATTGACATTGCTGATGATAACAGTGATATTCCCACGATATTCATTCATTCAATAGTATTTATTGAGCGCTTACTACGTGCAGAGCACTATACTAAGCGCTTGGAATGTACAAATGAGCAACAGATAGAGACGGTCCCTGCCCACTGACGGGCTTACAGTCTAATCGGGGGAGACAGACAAAAACATTAGCAATAAATAGAATCAAGGGGATGAATATCTCATTAAAACAATAGCAATAAATAGAATCAGGGAATCGATAGAATCAAAATACATCTGTCATTAAGGTCTGATGGGCAGGTAATAACAGTAAGAAGGATCACAGTATGTGTTAAGCACTTACTGAGGGCCAAACACAATGGTGGATACGAGATAATCGGGGCAGATTTAGTCCCTGCCCCACACAGGGCTCACAGTCTAAGGAAGAAGGAGAACAGGAACTGAATGGCCGTTTGACAGACGAGGTAACTGAGGCACAGAGAGGTGACTTGTCCAAATTCATGCGGCAGGCAGAGAAGTAGCATGGCCTGGTTGATAAAGCAAGGGCCTGGAAATCAGAGGACCTGTGTTCTGATCCAGGTTCCGCCACGGGTCTCCTGTGTGACCTTGGGCACCTCGCTGAACTTCTATTTACCGAGCACTTACTATGTGCAGAGCACTGTAGTAAGCACTTGGGAGAACAGTGCAGTAGAATTAGCAGACACGTTCCCTGCCCATAATGACTTTCGATATTCACCCCAACCCCATAGCACCTCTGTATATATCTTGAACTTATATATTCTAAATTGCTTACATAGTCATATTAATGTCTGTCTCCTCTAGACTGTGATCTCGTTATGGACAGGAAATGTGCCTGCTAATTCTGTTGAATTGTACTCTCCCAAGCGCTTAGTACAATGCTCTGCACATAGTGAGCACTCAGTAAATACCACTGATAGACTGATCAGGGCATCACAGTAACAATAATAATAATCATTTTGGTATTTGTTAAGCACTTACTATGTGCCAGGCCCTGTTCCAAGCACTGGGTAGATACAAGGTAATCAGGTTGTCCCAGGTGGGGCTCACAGTCTTCACCCCCATTTTACAGATGAGGTAACTGAGGCCCAGAGAAGTGAAGCGGCTTGCCCAAGGTCACACAGCAGACAGGTGGCAGAGCCGGGATTAGAACCCATGACCTCTGACTCCCAAGCCCGGGCTCTTTCCACCGAGCCACGCTGCTTCTCTAGTCCAGTCCCCTGCCTTCAGACAGGTCTGGATTTTACCATCTCATATAAATGGGATAATACTAATTATCCATGGGAAACAGCATGGCCTAGTGGAGAGAGCATGGACGTGGGACTCAGAAGGTCATGGGTTCTAATCCTGGCTCTGGCACTTGTCTTGGCCAGGTCACTTCACTTCTCTGGACCTCAGTTACCTCATCTGTAAAATGGGGAGTGAGACTGTGAGTCCCACAGGGGACAGGGACTGTGTCCGACCTGATTTGCTTGTATCTGCCCCAGTGCCTGGCACATAGTAAGCAGTTACCCAGTACCACAATTAGCATCATTACTATTAAAAATTATTGTGGCATTTCAGGTTAAGTTGGACCAGTCCTCGTCCCACCTGAGGCTCACGGTCTAAATAGGAAGGAGAACAGGGATTGAATTAGAGACGCAGCGTGGCTCAGTGGAAAGAGGCCGGGCTTAGGAGTCAGAGGTCGTGGGTCCTGATCCCGGCTCCGCCACCTGTCAGCTGTGTGACTTTGGGCAAGTCACTTCACTTCTCGGTGCCTCCGTTCCCCCCATATGTAAAATGGGGATTATGACTGTGAGCCTCACATGGGACGACCCGATCACCTGTATCTCCCCCAGCGCTTAGAACAGTGCTTGGCTCAGAGTAAGCGCTTGACAACTTCTAACGTTATTATTGAATTTTACAGATGAGGTAAGCACATGGAAGTTAAGTAACTTGCCGAAGGTCACACAGCAGGCAGGCGGTGGAGCAGGGATTACAACCCAGGTCCTCTGACTCTGAGGCCCATGCTCTTTCCGGTAATAATAATAATGTTGGTAGTTGTTAAGCGCTTACTATGTGCCGAGCACTGTTCTAAGCGCTGGGGTAGATTCAGGGTAATCAGGTTGTCCCACGTGAGGCTCACAGTTAATGCCCATTTTACAGATGAGGGAACTGAGGCCCAGAGAAGTGAAGTGACTTGCCCACAGTCACACAGCTGCCAGGTGGCAGAGCCGGGATTCGAACCCATGACCTCGGACTCCCGAGCCCGTGCTCTTCCCACTGAGCCACGCTACTTCCCGTTCTAAAGGACCTCCTGAAGGGGAAGGTTCGCAGTTTCCCTTGGCAATCTTCTTTTGGTCTTGGCAATCAGAAATTTCTCCCTGTTGTCTAACCTAAATCCTTCCTGTTGTAATTTAAAAAGCCTTCGTCCTGGCCTCGGTAGTCGGGGGGATAGCCGGACTCCACGCTCCCCCTTCCGCCTCATGTGTAAGCCTCCTTTTCCAGCCCATCTTCTTGCCATTTACCAGAACTGTTGGATCAGAATCCACTGGGAATAATCCTTTGGGAACCTCAGGTCTGGAGACCAGAGAGCAGGAATGTGATAGCTAGAATTTAGAAGATTATGGATTGGTTCTTTCATTATAAAAGGCGCTTAGCCATGTAAAAATCCGTCTCTGATCCGATTAAATCCACGTTATGGTATATATCTCTATATTCACCGTTGAAGCGATAAACAGATGAATTAGGCAAAATGAAAATACCAATGGGCAGCGCTGCCCATGAAACACACAGCAATTATTATCGCAGTTGGTACAGATTTTTCAAATCTCTCCTTGGCCGAGTCTCCTCAGGCCGCCACATCCCTAATAAGGCATAATTCGCCCTATAAAGAGCAAATCGACTTACTTATTTACAGTGATGGTGGAACTGAAAAACCACCCTGTTAAAACCCTTTCCAGGCACCTGGCTTTCCAGAGAAAATGGCCACAGAGTTTGGACCAGAAAAATCATCTTTTACGTGCACGGTTCCCAACGGCTTTTCCTGTGAATTGAGTCGCCGTTGCCACTATACGTTTCAAAACGTGTGGTTGTATCATGAGGTTGAGGAGGTCCTGAGCTTCTGAAGCCGCGGAAGGTCGTTTACAGAAAGCCGGGGCTCATCTGGGAGAACTGTCGAAACCGAGAGCCCGCAGACAACTGGACTGAAGAGTCAAGCCTAAAGAGCTGACTGCAGGCTTGCTAAAAGGCCCCCAGATTCCACCTGGGGTAATTGGTATCTATTCTTTTTTTTTAAAAAAAAAAAAAAACAACCTTAGGAATCGGAGGTTTCAGCGTTTGCCTTCCCAGTGTAATCACCTGACAGGAAGTACTTCCTTCTATCTAACCAAACTCTCTTTGGCTGTATCTCCAATTGGTGTCCGCTGAGGCCCCTGGGTTGGTGTCTCCCCCTTTGGCACTTGGGCAGCTCTCCCAAATCCAAATTTGGGCCACGTGAAGCAGTGTGGTCCGGGGGATGGAGCACAAGCCCGTGCTCGGGCTTCTGGCTCCGCCTCTCACCTGCGGTATGACCTTGGGCGAATCATTTCATTTCGCTGGGCCTCAGTTATCTCGTCTGTGAAAAGGGGATTAAATCCCACTCCCTCCTACTCAGGCAGTGAGCCCCATGAGGGGCAAGGATTATGCCCGCCCTGATTCACTCGTATCTTCCCCAGTGTTTAAAATGGCGCTTGGCACATAGTAAGTGCGTAACGAGTACAATTATTATTATTATTTTTGTTATCGATCCATCCGAACTGGTGTTTTTCCTTGGCTATTATTCAGCCTTCCTGGTGGCATGAATCTCTCCCATTGGCAATGTCGACATCGGGGCCAAACAAGTGACCTCTGGGGCTAATTCTGTTGTACTGTCCTGAGCGTTTAACACAGTGCTCGGCCTATAGTAAGTGCTCAGTAAATACCGTGGATTGATTGATGGATTGATGCAGAGGCGAGTTGTTGGCTTAGTAGTGATAAGGACTGAGACTGAACCCTGGCATAAGGGACAGAGCACGGGCCTAGGACTCACAACATGGGTTCTAATCCCAGCTCTGCCATTTGTCTGCTGGGTGACCTCGAACGAGTCGCTTCACTTCCCTGGGCCTCGGTTACCTCATCTGAAAAAGGGAATTGAGACTGAGCCTCACGTGGGGCAGTGACTGTGTCCAACCCAGTTTGTTTGTATCCAACCCAGTGCTTACCTCAATGCCTGACCCATAGTAAGTGCTTAACAGATACCATGAGAAGCAGCGTGGCTCAGTGGAAAGAGCACGGGCTTTGGAGTCAGAGATCATGGGTTCGAATCTCCGCCCTGCCACTTGTCAGCTGTGTGCCTGTGGGCAAGTCACTTTGCTGCTCTGTGCCTCGGTTCCCTCATCTGGAAAATGGGGATTAAGACTGCGGGACAACCCGATTCCCTTGTGTCTACCCCAGCGCTCAGAACAGTGCTTGGCACATAGTGAGCGCTTAACAAATGCCAGCATTATTATGATTATTATTTTTATCATTAATAAAAAGGGGGAGAATAATTTGAGGAAACCAACCCTCTAGACCCATCCTGCTCTTTCTCTGGCTAATCTCAGGCTGGAAAAAAGGGAGAGGAAGCGGTGTGAGATTTTGGAAAAGACTACTCCAAATGGCAGTCCATCTGCCAGGCTTCTCTTTCACCGTGTCCCTCCGGGGAGAGAGGGATCTGATCTGCTCAGAACCCACGCTCCCAAGTTCCTACAGCTGGTCCGTCCTGTCCAATGCTGCAGAGATCCGTGTCCCGGGCAGTGTCCTTTGTTCCATCTCCTGAGAGACTGAAAGTTTCTTGTGGGCAGGGAACATATAACGTCGGTATCTGTTAAGCGCTTCCTATGTGCAGAGCACCGTTCTAAGCGCTGGGGGAGACACAGGGTAATCAGGTCGTCCCCCGTGAGGCTCACCGTTAATCCCCATTTTCCAGATGAGGGAACTGAGGCCCGGAGAAGTGAAGTGACTTGCCCACAGTCACACAGCTGACAAGGGGCCGCCGAGCCGGGAGTCGAACCCGTGACCTCTGACTCCGAAGCCCGGGCTCTTTTCCGAGGAGGGCTCTTTTCAGAGGAGCAGCGTGGCGCAGTGGAAAGAGCACGGGCTTTGGAGTCAGGGCTCATGAGTTCAAATCCCAGCTCTGCCACTTGTCAGCCGTGTGACTGTGGGCAAGTCACTTAACTTCTCTGTGCCTCAGTTCCCTCATCTGTGAAATGGGGATTAAGACTGTGAGCCCCACGTGGGACAACCTGATTCCCCTGTGTTTACCCCAGCGCTTAGAACAGTGCTCTGCACATAGTAAGCGCTTAACAAATACCAACATTATTATTATTATTATTTTCCATTGAGCCGCGCTGCTTATGCTGGGCTTCCCAAATGCTTAGCACGGTGCATCATCATCGTCTTTATCAGTGGTTTTTATTAAGCGCTTACTGTGTGCAGAGCACAATACTAACAGCACGGGAGAGTACGGGAGTTGGTAGACACATTCCCTACCCACATTGAGCACCACCCCTCTAGACTGTAAGCTCAGGGTGGGCAGGGATTGTGTTTGTTCTATTGTTCTTGTCCGTCCGTCTCCCCCGATTAGACCGTAAGCCCGTCAAAGGGCAGGGACCGTCTCTGTTACCGATCTGTACATTCCAAGCGCTTAGTACGGTGCTCTGCTCATAGTAAGCGCTCAATAAATACTATTGAATGAATGAATGAATGAATTGTACTCTCCCAAGCGATTAGTACAGTGCTCTGCGCACAGACACGCTCAACAAATACGATTGACCGACTGACTGACCGCCCCAATAAATGCTATTCCTTTGTGGTACTGTAGTGGCTTTCAGCCAGGACAGGAAAGAGAGGGTGAAAGTGTTTTCCCAGGGGAAAACAGTGCTTGAAATCTCCCTCCTGATGCCGGGATTCAGGCTCAGCATCCTCTGCCTCCGGGGTCTGTTAGCCAGCGGGGTGATAAAAGCCACATGGTTCAGCGTGAGGAGCAGCAAATTCCCACAGCGGGGGGCCAAAGTGATAGAGAAGCCCTTATTAGAACCAATTTGGTCTCATGGGTTAGGGAATCAGAGGACCAGGGTTCTAATCTCAGCCCTGGAAGGTGCCCAAATCACCAAAATTCTCTATGCTTTCATTTCCTTGCCTATAACATGGGGATTAAGTATCCGGTTTCCCTGTCCCTTAGATGTGACCGCCCTGATTATCTGGTGTCTAGTACAGTGCTTGTTCCTTTTAGACAGGGAACGTGTCTGTCGACTCTGTTATATCGTACCCTCCCGTGTTCTCAGTACAGTGCTCTGCACAGAGTAAGTGCTCAATAAATAGGATTGAATGAACGATGAGTACACGTAAATGCTTAACAAAGTGAGAAGCGGCCTGGGAGTACGAAGGACGTGGGTTTTAATGCCGGTTCTGCCGCTTGTCGGCTGCGTGGCCCTGGTCAGATCACTTCACTTCTCCGGTCGTCAGTTCCCTCGTCTGGAAAATGGGTATTCAGGACGCGAGCCCCATGTGGGACACGGACTGTGTCCGACCTGATCGCCTTGCATCTACCCCAGCAGTTAGAACAACGCCTGGCACAAAATACGCGCTTCACAAATATCATTTAAAAATCACCATTATAATTAAGGAATTGGGAGTGCTGGTAAAGAACGTGGGGGGGGGGGTGTTGGGTTAGAGAGACTCTAAAACTGTCACAACGAAGGCTGTGGAGACTGGTTAACTGGGTGGAGGCGAGGACAAGTGCTGAGGCAGAGAGCAGAGCATTAATGGTTTCACCAATCCCCGGAAGACCACATTTAAAAAGTAATTCCGGGGAGCTTAGCATCGTATTAACCTTGGGGATACTGCAGGTGTGGGAAGTGAACACCCAGACTGGCAGGGGAATATCTATCATCTATCAGTCGACCTAGCGAATGATCTGTCGTCGGCCTATATCGCAGCGTGTCGTGTGGGAGAGGGAGCGAGAGAGAGAGAAAGATTTGGAGGAGGGGTCACCGAGAAGGCCAGGGAGTCGGAGAGAGGGCAGAGAGAGCGGAAGTGCAAGGAAGGTCAATAAAGTCCAAGCATTTCCAAGTCTCTTCTTCAGCATACCTCTGGTCACTCATCTGCTGTGTCTCTTAGTGGAATAAGCGCGAACCTGGGAAGCAGAAGACCTGAGTTCTAACCCCAGCTCCATCCCTTGCCTGCTGTGTGATCATGGGCAAGTCACTTCACTTCTCTGGGCCTCATTTACCTCATCTAGAAGATGGGGATTCAATACACTGGTCAGCTGGGTGACCGCGGGCAAGTCACTGCACTTCTCTGTGCCTCAGTTACCTCATCTGTAAAATGGGGATGAAGACCGGGAGCCCCACGTGGGACAACCCGATTCCCCTGTGTCTACCCCAGCGCTTAGAACGGTGCTCTGCACATAGTAAGCGCTTAACAAATACCAACATTACTATTATCATTATCATTACCTGTTCTCTTTCCTTCTAAGACTGTGAGTCCTGTATGGGCCAGGGACTGGATCTGACTTGATTATCTTGTATCTTCCCAGCACTTAGCACGGTGCTCGACACTTAGTAAGCTCTTGAACAAATACCACAGTTATTATTATTATTATTCGGATCCAGGAGGAGTTTCAGGATATGAACTGGGCCCTTCGTTCCCAGGACAGTCTCCCACTCTTCCCAGATGGGAGAAGAGGTTCTCTGGAACTGAGAAGTCAGAAACCTGTCCCTCTTTCATTCATTTATTCATTCAGTCATATTTACTGAATGCTCACTGTGTAGCAGAACACTGTACTAAGTGCTTGGGAGAGTACACTATTACAATAAACAGATTTCCTAACCAGACTGAGTTTACAGTCTTGAGGGGGAGACAGATATTAATATAAATGAATAAATTACAGATGTGTACACAAATAATAATAATGTAATAATGTTGGGATTTGTTAAGCGCTTACTATGTGCAGAGCACTGTTCACAGCGCTGGGGTAGATACAGGGTGATCAGCTTGTCCCACGTGAGGCTCACAGTCTTCATCCCCATTTGACAGATGAGGTAACTGAGGGACAGAGAAGTGAAGTGACTTGCCCACGGTCACACAGCTGCCAAGTGGCAGAGCCGGGATTCGAATCCATGACCTCTGACTCCCAAGCCCGGGCACTTCTCACTGAGCCACGTTGGCAGAGGGGATGGCTTGGACCCAAACCCTCCTCACCCCAAGGACTTTTCTGCCCCTGCTCCAGTAATTTATTTTTCTTAGTTTTCTTATTTTTCCCATTTTTCTCTCTCTCTTTCTCTCTCTCTCTGAACACGCACACACACGCAAGACATATACGGCGGCAGGCCCCAGCATCCAGATCTGCACGGCTGGCAGCCCCAGGTTGGCAAGTGGACAAAGGAAATTTCCTTTTGTCTCTCCAGCCAAGTGATCCTTACACCTCCATTATTGAAACGGTTCCTCGGGATGTGCCGGTGTCCTCCCTTCCCCAACTCCAGGCTGAAGCTGGAAAGCAGGTTTTGGCAGGTGGAAGGATGGAGAGAAATTGCTTCTGAGCTGCCTCTTTCAGGCCCACGAGCCCACCTAGTGAGGAGGAGGGGAGGAAAAGAGAAAGTCTGAGAGAGGGGAATGGATTGGGGGTGCATTTGGCTACAGATTTGCCTGGGCAGCTTATCAGTTTTACCAATCCCAGTGGAAGGGGTTGAACTCTGACCCAACATGGCATCATCTCCTCGGTGATTGACGTCTTCCAGTCCTGAGACATAATCTGACACCATCCCGGGGCCCAGCCCCTGCAAGCGTCTCCTCTCCCGGCAGGAAAGCCCTAGATCCCACCCTTCCTCAGTCCCGGGTACAGAAATGGCGGGCAGCAGCAGCGACAGCTCTCTGCACCACCGCCTCCCTTCCCCGCGGGGGGGGGGGGGGGGGATCCCCAGCTGCAGCACCTTAGATTGGGGTCGCGCCCGCTCCCGCCTCCGAAGAAAAGTCCTTCCTCCCTCTTCCCCGACGCCACCCCCCGTCTGGAAGGCTGGGCGGCTTTGTAATTGAAAGTATGAAGACAACAGAGTCGGAGGCATTATAAGCCACTCCTTTACGGTATCCTCTCGAACGATCGCTGTGCCGATCTACTGTGGACATTGCCAACTCTGTTGTACTCTCCCCAGCGTTCAGGATAGTGCTCTGTACGCAGTAAGCACTCAATAAATACCAGTGACTGATTGAGTGGCCCTCGGAGAGCCTTCGGCATGAGGGACACCCTTGGTGGGCATCCACTGGGTGGTTGGGATTCAGTTCCGTGTCGATCCTTTGGCGTAATAACAATAATGATAATAGTTGTGATAATTGTTAAACGCTTAGCGTGTGCCGACACTGTTCTAAGTGCTGTGGTACAGTCAAGATAATCGGGTAGGAACAGTCCTTGTCCCCCCTCAGAATCCCACCCGGAGAGTTTCTAGTACTCTCCCAGTCTTGGCTACAGGAGGAGAGTCGAGCAGAGGCCTATCCCTTCCATTTCTAGCTTGGGCAGTGGCTACCAAGTGGGTGACAATTTGCTACAAATCAAAACTCACTTGTGCCGGGCAGCAGCGGCATGGGAGAGAGTTGAGGACGGAGACTCGAGTTTACCGCGTGGAAGAAGGCAACAGTAAACCACTTCGGTATCTTTACCGAGAAAACTCGACGGGCACGCTACAAGAACGATCGCAGATGGAGACGGGGCGTCCTGGGAGAGATGTGGCCATGGAGTCGCTCTGGGTAGGAGATGACTCGACAGGATTCATTCATTCGATAGTATTTATTGAGCGCCTACTATGGGCAGAGCACTGTACTAAGCACTTGGAATGGCCAAATCGGTAACGGATAGAGACAGTCCCTGCCCTCTGACGGGCTTAGACGAGCCACTCCCTGCCCCACCTGGGGCTCACAATTTTAATCCCCAATTTACAAATGAGGAAACTGAAGCACAGAGAAATGAAGTGACTTACCCAAGGTTCCAGAGTAGATCCGGAGCTGGGATTAGAACTCAGGTGCTTCAGACTCCTGGGTCTGTGCTCTGTCCACTAGGCCGTGCTGCTTTCCATATTTAGAGTCTGTCAGCTATCCTCTTCCAATTCAAAGGAAAATTTGATTTAGGAGAGTTCGGGGATGGGGGTCCCAAGCAGACGTCTATTACCCTATTTATTTTCTTAACGAAATGTACGTCGCCTTGATTCTATTTATTTGCTATTGCTTTAATGCGATATTCATCCCCTCGATTCTATTTTTTGCTATTGTTCTTATCCGTCCGTCTCCCCCGATTAGACCGTAAGCCCGTCGAAGGGCAGGGACCGTCTCTATCTGTTACCGATTTGTACATTCCAAGCGCTTAGTACAGCGCTCTGCACATAGTAAGCGCTCAATAAACACTCTTGAATGAATGAACGAACATCTTGGAAGCTACACCTATTGAATGGGTGGGATCAGGAGGAGACATTTCTTCCAGTGATGTACGGTGGGCCTCTTGGAGGAGGAGGAGGATTTTCAGGAGATAATTGAATGGTAAAAAGGGGGGAGTTTGGAGAGCTGCTTGGGAGAAACTCCATCCCAGGAGAGGGGGTCGGAGTTAATCCCGGGGAATAACAATATTAATAATGTTGGTGTTTGCTATGTGCCGAGCACTGTTCTAAGCGCTGGGGTAGATACAGGGGAATCAGGTTGTCCCACGTGGGGCTCACAGTCTTAATCCCCATTTTCCAGATGAGGTAACCGAGGCACCGAGAAGTGAAGTGACTTGCCCGCGGTCACACAGCTGACGAGTGGCCGAGCGGGGATTCGAACCCATGACCTCTGACTCCAAAGCCCTTGCTCTTTCCGCTGAGCCACGCTGCTTCCCTACGAAAACCTGAGAGGAGGAGCTGGGAAGCAGGAGGAGATGGGCAGTCTGATGCTCACCTCTAACCGGAGAGATCTCTCTAATTCATTCATTCAGTAGTATTTATTGAGTGCTTACTATGTGCAGAGGACTGTGCTAAGCGCTTGGAATGTTGATATAATCATACTCCAGGAGAAGCAACATGGCTGACTGGGAAGAGCCTGGGCGCCATCTCGGTTTAGTTTTTCTGGTATTTGTTAAGCTCTATGTGCCAGGCACTGTATTGAGCACTGGGGTAGATACAAGCTAATCCGGTCGGGCACAGTCCAAGCCCAAAAAACAGTTCACGCTCGTAATCCCCATTTTGTAAGTGAGGTAACTGGGGCACAGAAAAAGTAGATAACTTGCCTAAGGTCACACGGCAGGCAAGTGGCAGAGCCGGGATAATAATGATGGTGGTATTTGTTAAGCTCTTACAATGTGCCAAGCACTGTTCTAATCACTGGGGTAGATACGAGGTTATCAGGTTGTCCACCTGGGGCTCCCAGTCTTAATCCCCATTTTCCAGATGAGGCATCTGAGGCACCGAGAAGCTAAGTGACTTGCCCAAAGTCACACCAGCTGACAAGTGGCGGAGTCAGGATTAGAACCCAGGACCTCTGACTCCCAAGCCCGTGCTCTTTCCTTTAAGCCGGGCCGGATGAGAATCCAGGTCCTTCTAACTCCCAGGCTCATGCTCTATCCACTAGGCGAGACTCTTTCTCCGGCTGTGTATCCCTGGGCTCAGTTTCCTCATCTGTAAAAGGGGGATTCCGTCTTAGTTCTCTCTCCCCTTCTGACGGTGAGCCCCAAGTAGGAGAGGGGCTGTGTCTGACCTCATTCTCATGTAACCGTGCCGTGGCCTTATACGGTGCCTAGAACACAGTAAGTGATTAGTAATTACTACAATTACTATTTTTTCTGAACAATAATAATAATAATGTTGGTATTTGTTAAGCGCACACTATGTGCCGAGCACTGTTCTAAGCCCTGGGGTAGATACAGGGTAATCGGGTTGTCCCACATGAGGCTCACAGTCTTAATCCCCATTTTACAGATGAGGTAACTGAGGCGCAGAGAAGTGAAGTGACTTGCCCGCGGTCACTCAGCTGCCAAGTGGCAGAGCGGGGATTCGAACCCATGACCCATGAACCCCCAAGCCCGGGCTCTTTCCACTGAGCCCCACCGCTACTCTTATTATTTAGGCACGAGCCCGGGTGGAGACGAGGGCCTGGACCGGTCGGTCCCCTCTAATCCCGTCCCACCCCGGGATTCTGAGCCACTGAGAGGAAAGATTATACACACACCCGCTGCCACTCCCCTGGCAAATATAAATGTTTAATAATAGCAAGCGTTTGCTTTTGCCAGGGACCATTTGGCCCCACCAACCCATTCCCCGGCCCGGGTCTGAGCCGAAGAAATAACTCACCTGGCTTTCTAGCGCTCCCGCACGTATATTTAAATCACGCACTCTATCTGCGCCTTTACATCTCTGCCTTTACGGCGTCGCTGCTGCTGCTGTGAGTTATTCTCCCTTTTTGCGTGGTTAATTAGCAGGGGGGAACAGATGGCGGAGGCTTAGTTTAAAGCGACGGGTCCATTAAAACACACTAGCCTGCCAAGCGACTGCTCTCTTTAACTGGGGACTTGTTTCGACTGACGGAGCGTAGGTCTTCGGGGGGCCGGTCGTCGTTCTCGGCTCTGCTCTTGGGGAAGATCCAGGGGAGGGGACCTAGAGCGTCTCGGGGGGTTTCTGGCAGCCAGGGGAGGGACACCAGTTGGCAGCCTGCTACTCTTCGGTCGCTTCACGGACCCCAGGGTCTTCCCTCCCTCCACCGACCCAGCAGTAAACAGGATTTATTGAGCGCCTACTCGATGCGGGGGACTGGGTGCTAAGCACTTGGGAGAAGTTAATAACTGGTATTTGTTAAGCACTTACTCTGTGTCGAGCACTAGACTAGGGACTGGGCTTGTGACAAGATAACCGGATCCCACGCGGAGCTCACGATCTAAATAGGAGATATTGAATGCCTATTTTGCGGATGAGGAAACTGAGGCACAGAGAATTAAGTGACCCGCTCAAGATCGCACAGCAGGTACGCGGTGGAGTCGGGATTAGAGCTCTGGTCCTCCGACTCCCAGACCTGTGTTCTTTCCAGGAGGCCGTGCTGCCTCTCAATTATAACATTAATAATAATAATAGTGGTATTGTTAAGCCCTTACTGTGTACCCTGCGCTCTGGGAAGGATACAGGCTGATTAGGTTGGACACAGAAGGGGGTTCACGGTCTTAATCTCCATTTTACAGATGAGGTAGCTGAGGCACAGAGGATAATAACGACAATGCCGGTGTTTGTTAAGCGCTTACTATGTGCCGAGCACCGTTCTAAGCGCTGGGGGAGATACAGGGTCATCAGGTCCCATGCGGGGCTCGCAGTCTTAATCCCCATCTGCCAGATGAGGTAACTGAGGCACAGAGAAGTTAAGTGACTTGCCCAAAGTCACACAGCTGACAAGTAGCAAAGTCGGGATTAGAACCAAGGATCTTCTCACTCCCGTGCCTGTGCTTTTTCTACTAGGCCACGTTGCTTCTTACTTGGGTCTATTCCCCTTTAGCATTTTGGTATTCATCCCTCCCTCAGCCCCACAGCACTTACGAACATACCCATTTATAGTTCATTTTAATGCCCGTCTCTCCTTCTCTAAACTCTGTGGGTAGAGATCACATCTACTCGATTAGACCGTAAGCCCGTCAGACGGCGGGGACCGTCTCTCTCCGTTGCCGACTTGTTCATTCCAAGCGCTTAGTACGGTGCCCTGCACATAGTAAGCGCTCAGTAAATACTATCGAATGAATAAATACTATTGAATGAATACTCCGCTATACTGTACTTGCTCAATTAGCCGCTCGATACGAGTGACTGATTAGGAATGAATCCCCATTTTACAGATGAGGAAATTGAGGCCGAGAGGAGTTAGGGGACTCGCCCAAGACCACGCGGCAGGCGGTTAAGTAGACCTAGTCACCGCCTCACGTTGCTGACGCTCCAACGGGCGGGGGGACACCCTGAAATCATTTTGTAGATATGAGGAAGGAGAAAAAGAGGGGAAGCGCTCAAGTTAGGGTTTAAGTACTAGGATTTGTAAGTTATGCAGACAGTGTGATGGGAGGTGGCGAGTTCACCCGGGCTCAGTTGGCACACAAGTGCTGAGGTTGCAGTTGGGTCGACGTAACGGAGGGAGAGAAGAAATCAATCGGGACGGCTTCTTCGACGAGATGCGATTCCAGGAGGGCTTGGACTACGGGGGAGAGCTGTGGTCTGTCGGACGTGAAGGGGGAGGGACCGCAAGGAAAGAAAGGGAGGGAGCAAAGCATCAGCAGTGGGACAGATGAGGAGGAGGTCTAACGAGTAGATGGACTTGAGAGGAGCGAAGAATGGGACGCTGGACCGTAGCGGGAGAAGAGAGGGGATACGTAGGAAGGAAAGAGTTGATCGAGTGCCTTAAAGCCTGTAGTGAGGAGTTTCTCCTTGATGCAGAGAGGAAAGGACAACCGTCGGAGGTTTCTGGGGAGGGTAAAGTGACGTTCTCCCCCGATCAGACTGAAAGCCCGCCAGTGGGCAGGGATTGCCCCTATCTGTTGCCCGATTGTCCATTCCAGGCGCTTAGTGCTCTGCACATAGTAAGAGCTCAATAAATACTATTGAATGAATGTTCTAGGAAAGCCATCCAGGCCCTAGAGCGATGTTTGAGCTGGGAAGGAAGAGACTGGAAGTAGGCAGGAAAGCAAGCTCATTATGGGCAAGGAATGCGTCTGCTAATGTTTTTGCATTGTACTCTACCAAGCGCTTAGAACAGTGCTCCGTACAGAGTAAGCGCTCAGTAAATTGACCGACTAATGGGACCGCGAGCAGGTTGATGTAGTGTCAAGCCCAGATGTTACAAGAGTCTCAAGGAGAGTGGTGGCTATTTGGGTAACAATAATAATAATAATGTTGGTATTTGTTAAGCGCTTACTATGTGCCAAGCACTGTTCTAGGCGCTGGGGTAGACACAGGGGAATCAGGTTGTCCCACGTGGGGCTCACAGTCTTAATCCCCATTTTACAGATGGGGGAACTGAGGCCCAGAGAAGTGAAGTGACTTGCCCACGGTCACACAGCTGACAGGTGGCCGAGCCGGGAGTCGAACCCATGACCTCTGACTCCCAAGCCCGGGCTCTTTCCGCTGAGAGCCACGCTGCTTCTCTAGAAGTAGAGAAGCCCTACTTCTCTAGAAGTAGAGTAGAAAGGAAGGGGCGCATCCTGGATTTAGAGAAGCAGCGTGGCTCAGTGGAAAGAGCCTGGGCTTTGGAGTCAGAGCTCATGAGTTCGAATCCCAGCTCTGCCACCTGTCAGCTGTGTGACTGTGGGCAAATCACTTAACTTCTCTGTGCCTCAGTTACCTCATCTGTAAAATGAGGATGAAGACTGTGAGCCCCACCTGGGACGACCTGATTCCCCTGTGTCTCCCCCAGCGCTTAGAACAGTGCTCTGCACATAGTAAGCGCTTAACAAATACCAATATTAAACACCAATATTATTATTGGAGTTGTGGTGAAGGGAAACCTGACAATAATCAATCAGTTAATCAAAGCTATTTATTGAGTGCTTACTTTGTGCAGAGCATGATATTAAGCCCTTGGGAGAGTACAATACAACAGAGGTAGCAGAACATTCCCTGCCCGCTATAAATTTACTGCCTAGGGACACGCTTACAGCAGCACTAGACTGAATATGGGGTCTCAAATAGTAGTAATAGTAATCCTAATTGTATTTATTAAGTGTTTACTGTGTGCACAGTGCTGTACTAAGCACTGGGGAAGAATACACAGGTAAGACTTGAGAAGTATTGTGGCCAATGGATAGAGAAGCGTTGATTGAGATTGAGATTGAGATTCTCAGTGGATTGAGAAGCAGCGTGGCTCAGTGGAAAGAGCCCAGGCTTGGGAGTCAGAGGTCACGGGTTCTAATCCCGACTCCGCCACTTGTCAGCTGCGTGATTTGGGGCAAGCCACTTCACTTCTCGGTGCTTCAGTTACCTCGTCTGTAAAATGGGGATTAAGACTGTGAGCCCCACATGGGACAACCCGATCACCTTGTAGCCCCCCAGCACTTAGAACAGTGCTTTGCACATAGTGAGCGCTTAACAAATACCATCATCCCCATCACCAATCAATCGTATTTCATCAGTCAGTCGTATTTACTGAGTGGTCACTGTGTTCAGAGTACCGAACTAAGAGCTAGGAAGACTACAGTAACCCAGATTAGGTCGACACGTTTCTTGCCCACAAGGAGTTTGCAGTCTCAGGGAGGTGAGCAATTCGATTTTGGACATACTGAACCTCAGGTGCAGGTGAGGCCTCCAGTGAAGAGAAGTACTGGAAACAGGAGGCCGGGCAAGATTGCAAAAGAGGGAGGTCAGGGGTGGTGAGGTAGATTTGGGATTCATCCATCTGAAGCTGTATTTGAAGCCTTGGACCAGTAGAGCTCACGGAAAGAGTCGGGGTAAGCGAGGTGACCGGGGGTCTAGAACAGAGGCTTGAGGAATTCCCGCACTTTGAGGAGGGGAGGCAGAGGAGGAGCCCCCGAAAGAGACTGAGAAGGAATAGACTGAGAAATAGGAGGAGAACCTGGAGAGGACGTGTCAGTTAAACCAAGGTAAGCTAGCGTTTTCAGGAGAACGAAGCGGTCCGTAGTATCAAAGGTAACAGCGATGTCTGGGAAGCTTAGGATAGAGTAGGGTCTCCTGGCAGTGAAGAAACAGATGGGAGATGGAGGAGAAGAACCCCATTCTCACAGTTTGAACAGGATGGGTGAGGTGGGGGGGATAGCTGGACTGTGCAGAGAGATCCAGAGAGAGTTTTATTAAAGATGAGAGACATAATAATAATGATAATAGCGGCATTTGTTGAGTGCTTACTATGTATCAGATACTGTACTAAGCACTGGGCTAGATACAAGCTAATCAGGTGGGACCCAGCCAGCGTCCGGCATGGGGCTCACACTCTTAATCCCCATTTTGCAAAGGAGAGAACTGAGGCACAGAGAAGTGAAGTGCCTTGCCCAAGGCCGCACAGCAGACAGGTGACAGAGCCGGCATCAGAACCCAGACCCTTCTGACTCTCGGGCCCGCGCTCTACCACTAAGCCACCCTGCTTCTCGTGAGAGTAGCGGAAAGTAGAGATTAAGGGGATATTGGTGGTCAGGGAGAAGGATACAGTTGGCCGAAGCAGAGGTCGCGCCTGGCCAGAGGGTGGTGGTCATCGTGGGCTAGGGTAATCCAGCACATTGTAAGGGTAATTCAGCCTGGAAGACGTGCCAGATTCCTGGCTATTTCTGGCCCCATAACGGCTCTTGCAGAAACACTGTATTGTGGTGGACCGAACCACTTGATAATTTGTTAGTAGAGAGCCAGCGTGGATGTCCAAGAGGCCCAAGTGAGGATCTGTGCCAGAATGGGGTGAGGGACAGAACAGTATAGAGAGTGGCACCGTGTGACCCGCCCAGTGCTGCCCATTCCTCAGGGCCCAGTGCCATGGCTGGGCCCTGTCAAAACAACCCTAGGGCACCGAGCCGATCCTCGGGTGACTCTGTGGTCTCCGGAAGTGGGGCCTTCAGGTCACATCTCCCTTCCCATGTGGTGGCCCCACAGCCCCTGCCTGAGTCAGAACGTCCCGGATCTGGGCAAGGCCGGGCCCTCCCCCGAATGGCCCGGCGGGCTTGAGGCTCGCAAGATCTGAGCGTTTTCCCAGGCTCAGGCAAAGCTGTCCGGGGGAGTTGGGAAGAATAAGAAACCAGAAGCTCTCCAGCAAGCTGAGGCAGGCGGACTGTCAGCTACCTCGTCACACCCCCCACCCCCCCCCCCATCTTCCTCCTCTCCAGTTACCCGCTGCTGCCCAGTGCTGCCCGCTGCTTCGGACAGCGTACAGCGTAATTGCGTTTGTCCTACTTTCCGAAGCGGAGTTAGCAAAGTAGTGGATTTCTCTCTTTTTTTTTTTTTTTGGCTGGGGGGGGGAGCGGGGGGCGGTGGTTGGGAAAGGAGGGCAGATTGAGTTGACCTGTTTAAGAGCCTAAGAGAAGCTGAGGGTTTACATTTTCCGCTGCCCAGACCAGGCTGTTTTTAGCTACACTTTGATGAGCCAGAAGGGACTGTCACTTTGTACCGGGTTCATCCATCAACCACCGAGGCAGAGGGAGGGCTCTCTTGGGCACAGTTTGAATCCAGGACTTTGGACCGCACAGTGGGGGGTCACCGGGACTCAGTAAAGCAAAGAATTGGGCATCTCAACCGGAAAAGATGGTCACCCACTGGTTGGCTGGGATCCAGGGGTTTCTCCAAGGCCTTTCTAAATGAGAAGCGGGCTCCTCAGAGAGAGGGAGGTTCCGGGGAAACGTGGGGAATTAGCAGGATGAAAGGGAGAGGGACACCGGAAGCCTCTCTCTCCAGCAACCCCAGAAAACTCAGCTCTCCGGACTTGGGAGCAAGTGGGTTGAATTGTGAGTGATTGCCGTCCTGAAAATGGATTTCAGGAATCCGAGGGTCTCAGGGAAAAAGCAGCCTGGTTCTTCTGGGGACCGTTGAAGTAATCAATCAATCATTGGTATTGATGAAGCACCTACTATTTGCAGATCCTGTACTAAGCGCTTGGGAGAGTAAAATAAAACAGAATTAGCAGATACGTCCCCTGCCCGAAAGGAGCTTATAGACTAGTGGGAATGGAAAGAGCCCGGGCTTTGGAGTCAGAGATCATGGCTTCGAATCCCCACTCTGCCACTTGTCAGCTGTGTGACTTTGGGCCAGTCACTTCACTTCTCTGTGCCTCAGTTTCCTCAACTGTAAAATGGGGATTAAGACTGTGAGCCCCACGTGGGACAACCTGATTCCCTTGTGTCTACCCCAGCGCTTAGAACGGTGCTCTGCACATAGTAAGCGCTTAACAAATACCAACATTATTATTATTACCACAGGTCTGGACCGCTGGAGACCCTAAGTAGAACTCAGCTCCGACATTTGTCTGCTGTGTGACCTTGGGAAAATCTCTGCTTGACCGTCAGTCCCTTTAAAATGGGGATGAAATATTCGTTCTCCTTCCCTCTTAGACGGTGAATCCCGTGTGGGACGGGGACTGCACCCCACTGTACGAAGAGCTGAGGTAGATGCCGGCTAATCAGGTGGGACACGGCCAGTGCCCCACATGGGGCTCACAGCTTTAATTCCCATTTTACAGGTGGGGTAACTGAGGCCCAGAGAAGTGAAGTGACTTGCCGAAGGTCCCACGGCAGACAAGTGGTAGAACCGGGATTAGGACTCAGGTTCTCTGACTCCCGGGCCCGTGCTCTTACCCCTGCGCCCTGCTTCTCATCCAATGTGTCTCTTATACAGTTGAGTCTGTACCCCCTAAGAACTTCGATCCCCATTTCTAGCCCCGCAGTACTTTTGTCCAAATCCTTAGACTCTGGTGCTTCTCCTCTTGGTAATTTAGTTTAATATAACTCCGTTAACTAGACCATAAGCTTCTTGTAGGCAGGGAATGTATCTACCAACTCTGTTATATTGTATTCTCCCAAGTCCTTAGCGCATAGTAAGCACCCAGTAATAGAATGGATTGATTGAGATCTGACTGTGGACAGCCTCATAAGGAGAGGCGAACAAAGATACAAACATTGACTACAAAACCCAAAAGGAGCAACAGGATTTCAAGCTGAAATCACAGAAGTCACAGCTGCAGCTATACAGGTGACCTACATGTCTTTATAAAAGTTAGGAAGGTCTTTTGCTGTAGATGGTCAAGTCCTTCCGTTGGGCAGGAGCAGGGATTGATGAGAATTCTAGTATCCTTGGGGGAGAGGTAACGTCCTTCCCTTTCTAGCTTACAGGCCCTGAAGACCACCAGACATTGTGAATAGCCGCTAACCAGCTCGCCCGAGGGGCTCTGTCCACCCGAGCAAAGGTGGGCTGATGATGGGAGGACGGGTAGATGATAGGTTAGAAATGTGGTGTCTGTTACTCATTTCCTATGTGCAAAGCGTTGTACTAAGCCATGGGATAGATACAAGGTCATCGGGTCGGACACTCAGTAGGATGGTAGGCATCAGTAAGAGCTTAACAAATGCCTTCATTGTTATTTTTATTATTAACTGACTTGCCCCAAGTCAACAGACAAGGGGAGGAGCCGGGATTAGGATCCAGGTCCTCTGTCTCCCAGGCTTGTTCTCTTTCTTCGAGGCCCTGCTCCTTCTCTAAAGCCGCTTCCGGAGGCTCTCCTCCCTACCGGACCAAGATCGGGGTCTCCATCATCCTGCCGTGGCAGTGACAGCTCCAGGAGGCTTCCCCGGATTTCTGGGAACCAGGAGGTGCAGTTCTTCCTGGAACCTGGCCCTTTTCAGACCCTCCCCACGCTCCTCCGCCTTTTCCTAACCAGCCCAGACCCAGAGAAGCTGGGAACCCTGACCTGGACGGTTTCTGCTGGCCAACCCAATTCACTCATATCTACCCCAGTGTTTAGAGCAGTGCTTGATACAAAGTAAGTGCTTAACAAGTACCATAATCATTATGATTAAAACACCCTCTTACCTCACCTTGTTGCTCTCCTACTACAACCCAGCCCACACGCTTCCCTTCTCTAATGCCAACCTACTCACCATTCCCCCTCTCGCCTACGTCCTGCCTTTCGCCTGGAACACCCTCCCTCTTCCTTTTCGACAGACGATTACTCTCCCCCACTTCAAAGCCTTATTGAAGCCACACCTCCCCCAACTAAGCCCTTTTTTCCTTTTCTTCCACTCCCTTCTCCGTCACCCTGACTTGCTCCCTTTCACAGTTTCAATTCCCGTTTTACAGATGCACAGAGAAGTGAAGTGACTTGACAGAGGTCACACAGCAGAGAAGGGGTGGAACCGGAATTAGAACTCAGGTTCTCTGACTCCCAGGCCCGGTTCTTACCCCTCTCCTCCCTCCCAGCCCCACAGCACTTGGGTACCTATCGGTAATTTATTTATTCGTCGTATTTATGGAATGACCACCGAGTGGGATATGCTTTATGAAGTGCCAGGAAGAGTGCAACAAAAGTAAGAAATGCATTGCCTTCCTTCAAGGATTTCACAATCTAACGGGGGAGACCCGCAGGCCCAAATTATTTGCAAATGGTGGGAACAGGCAAATATAACAAGAAATAGCTCAACTAGATCAGGGTGAAACAGCAGAATAAGTAATTGACTGAAGAAATGAAAATCTAAATAGATATGTATATATAAATTAGATATAAACATAAGAATATGTACACAAGTGCTAAGACTAGGAATGAAACAGCTAAGAGTTTAGGCTGGAATAAATTTTGATTTAAGACTACGCACCCTGCTCGGGAATCCATGCGGAATCGGGCTTGCTCCTTGGAGCTTTTCTTGTTTCGGGATCCTGATGGGGCTCGTTCCGAATTATCGGTCAGTGCTGGTCATTATCTTCTATTGTACCTAAAAACGAGTGCGCACGCTCCTATTGTCCATTTTCCATAGAACGCATCCTCCAGACTGCTATTCATCCTGACTAATGAGCTACTCGTTGTCTTGTAATGACTTGCCCAGTGGCTTGCTGGCAGAGGGTTTTAATAATAATAATTGTGATGGAATTAGTTAAGCGCTCACTATGTGCCAAGCACATAGCAGATACAAGGTAATCAGGTTGTCCCACGTGAGGCTCACAGGCTTCATCCCCATTTTATAGATGAGGTAACTGAGGCACAGAAAAGTTAGTGACTTGCCCCAACTCACATAGGTGACAAGTTGCAGAGGCGGGATCAGAACCCACAACCTCTGACTCCCAAGCCCGGGCTCTTTCCACTAAGCCACACTGCTTCTCTAGGGCAGGCTCCCAGGCAGGCCTGGGTCAGCATGGTCCCTTTTGGGGGGGACTCAGAGCAACCACGGGGGGTTCCCCGACCTGGACTATCCTTCAGGGGTCCCTCAGAGATTCAGCCCCCCTCACGTAAGTATGCCCAGAGGGGAAAGACCCCCAACACACCCGTCTGACAGGTAGGCCGTCCTGCGATGGTGCTGGGCTCCCAGAAAGGGAGAGACTAACAAGCTCAGGGAGGCCCGGAGACCCCCGACCCTTTCCTCCTGATCGTTCCACATTCAAGGACGGCACATCTGATGGTGGCCCGGGGTTCCAGCACGCCCGGTCTGGCCGTTCCACGTTCTTGCCGACCCTGCCACCGAGGCCCCGTATAGGCCGTTTACCCCCTTTGCACCTCAGTCTTCTCCTCTGTGAGAGGGGGAGATTATTAGCGAACCCCTCTGCCCAACTCCCTGGAGACTGGATGGAAGGGGACGAGGAAATTTGCAAGGTCCCAATCCGGGTTCGTGCAAGGGGGTGGAAGAGAAAACCGTGGCCCCACCGGGCCTCCGCCCGGTCTAGGCTGTCCTGGTCCCCGACCCTGAGCCTTGGGGATGTTGCTCCTCTGTTCTCACACTGGCCCGGGGCCCACAGTGACTCCTCCAGCCCTCTCCACGCTGGCCAGATCAACCGAGGCACACAATTCCGAGGCAGAAGCCAATTGCTCTTATTTACATAGCACTTCCTGTGGTTTCTCATGCTTCAGTTCTGTGCCTTGGGCTTATGCCATGGATTGTGTTTTTGTTATCTCACCTCTTCCATTAGACTGGCAGCTCCTGGACGGCGGAGAACATATATCTTCTCCATCCACTGAAATTCCCCTCAGCGCCCAGTACACAGGTCTGCACCCAGGGAGAGATTAACGGCCTGACTTGAATCCACTGATTCTTCAACAGGCGGTTGCCCAGGAAAAACAGATGCAAGGGGAATGGAAAGAACGTGGAAAAGACTCTTTTTTTCAGCCTCGCTGCTTCATTTCCACTAGTCTCATTCCTCTTTTCCCAGTGGACTCACCATCTTCCATTTGCGCAACCTGGACTCCTGGGCCGGTAACTTATTTTAAAGACTGGTCTGTTTCATTCCATGTCCCAGACTGGGGCCGGAGTGGCCAACGAGCAGTGCGTCTTACCCGCATCGAGTTCTCGGGGCACTTGGTATTCACCGTCCCTCTCGGTCTCACAACACGATCGTACCCATCCATAGTTTTTTAGTTTATATTAATGTCTGTCTCCCCCTCTAGCCTGTAGGCTCCTTGTGGGGAGGGAGTGTGTCTCCGCAGCGTGGCCCAGTGGAAAGAGCCCAGGCTTGGGAGCCAGAGGTGGTGGGTTCGAATCCCGGCTCTGTCACTTGTCAGCTGTGTGACTGTGGGCAAGTCACTTCACTTCTCTGTGCCTCAGCGACCTCATCTGTAAAATGGGGATTAACCGTGAGCCTCACGTGGGACAACCTGATGACCCCGTATCTACCCCAGCGCTGAGGACAGTGCTCTGCACAAAGTAAGCGCTTAACAAATAGCAACATTATTATTATTACCAACTTTGTTATATTATGCTCTCCCAAGCATTTAATACAGAGCTCGGCACATCGTTTTGTCCTGTCTTGTGCCGTCGCGTCGTTTCCGGCTCGTAGCAACGCAACGGACGCTTCTCTCCCTGAACGCCCCACCTCCATCCACAGTCCTTCTGGTAGCGAATCCATAGAGCTTTCTTGGTCAAAATATGGAAATGGTTTCCCATTGCCTCCTTCCGCGCGGTAAACTCGAGTCTCCGCCCTCGACTCTCTCCACGGCCGCCGCTGCCCAGCACAAGCGAGATCGTGCTCAATAAATAACACCGATAGATTGACTGATTGGTTAATTAGCTCTCCCTCCCTCCTTCCTCCCCTCTCTTTCTCACTCCTTCCCTCCATCCGAGTTTGACTTCCAACAGTTGGACTGGGCCGATCCATACTGCTCAATCAGGATGTAGAACGAGGTGTGTTTCCATGGCAGCAGAGAGAGGCGGGAAAAGCAAGGAGAGAAGAAAGACTGGGGAGGAAGTCCAGCTGGAGGACCGAAAGGAAGAGGAAGTGGGCTGGTGGGGATGGGAGGATGGAAGGAACCCGGGAGAGGATGGGAGGCAGAGACGGGGAGCCAGAGGCAGCTAGAGTCGGAGGACGTGGGCTGGGAGAAGGGGGCCGGAGACCACCAAAAGAATCAGATGAAATCGCCCTTATGGGAGGAAAGACCACCATCTTCGACCCACCCCTGCCCCCTCTGACTCAGGGAACCATCTCGGGAGAGTGTGGGCAAGAGGAAGAGGTCGAGGCAGAGGCGAGGAGGAGCGAAACCCCTCGGTGCAGAGCCGGCGAGAACCGGAATCTGTTTCCGATGGGTCATCGCTGCTCCGCTATCGGCATAATGAGGTGTCGGTAATGGAACGGAGGCAATCGCGCTGCTAATTATAACGACATTAACTCTGAAGTGCTGTAATTGCCAATCGAGAATGCCTTCGGTTCTGGAAGCTGGGCACTATTACGGGGACTACAACTACATTAGTGTTTAAATCTCCGGCATAGTCACCCTGAGCCTATTCGAGAATTTTTTGTTGTTGTTGTTGTGTCTTTTTTTCTTTTTTCTTTTTTTTTCCCCTCTCCCCTCGCCGGCTTCCATTATGCCTTCTTAACAGCCCCGCGTTTGATTTGATGCCGTGGATGTTTTTCACCCACTGAGCGGTTTTATTATCGGAACAGTTTTCAAGTTGAAAGGGGGGAGGAAATAACGCTAATGGTTTTTTAAAGGCCCTAAAAGAAGAGTTCAGACGGCCTCTGAGAAAGAGTAATAAAATTTCCCGGCTCCGTTGCGCGCGGCACTCGGATAATAACGTTTTTCCTCTGCCCGGCTCCCTCTCCCTTGCTCCTCTCTCCCAGCAGCTTTCCTGTTTTCGACATTCTTGTGTTTGGCTAATTGGCAATACTTAAATATGCTTGGATAAACTAAACATATTTAAATCCGCCGGACTTGGTGGTTTTGTCTCTCGCAGGGGAGGATCCAGCAGGATCAACAGCTGTTGGCTTTCAACAAATCACCAAAAACTGGGAAATCCAGGGCACCTGGTTTCCTTTAAGCGGGAACTGGTCTCGGTTGGCCTCCGGGGGGGTGGGGGTTGGAAATCCCTGTGTGAGGATGGCATTTGATAAGCGCTCGTTATGTTCCGAGCACCGTGCTGAACACTGCGTGGCTCGGTGGAAAGAGCCTGGGCTTCGCAGTGAGAGGTCGTGGGTTCGACTCCCGGCTCTGCCACTTGTCGGCTGTGTGACTGGGGGCGAGTCACTTCACTTCTCGGGGGCCTCAGGATTAACTGTGAGCCTCACGTGGGACAACCCGCTGACCCTGTACCTCCCCCAGCGCTCAGAACAGTGCTCTGCACATAGTAAGCGCTTAACAAAAACCGACATTATTATTGGCACTGTAATAAGTTGCTTGGCAGGTGATCTTCTCCCCTCTTCTGCTCAGACCCCAGAAAGCAGCACGGCCTAGTTGAAAGAGCGCGCGACCTGGAGTCAGGAGACCCAGATTCGAATCCTGACACTACCGTTCGTCTTTTGGGTGACTCTGGGCCAGTCCCTTATTGATTCCGGGTTACCTCGGTTTCCTCCCCTGTCAAATGAGGATTCAATTCCCGTTCTCCCTCCCCTTTAGTCTGTGACCCCCACCATCTGGGGCAGGGACCGGATCTAATCCGATTATATTCCCCTTAGCACTGGTCGGAGAGTAAACACTTAACAAATACCATTAGTAGGAGTATTATGCGACTCGCCACCTCTTCGCCCAGCATAGTTTGTTCTCTCCTCCTCCTCTTTCTCCTCCACCCTTCCCTGGAAGCCAAGAGAAAAAGACACCCAAGAGACATTGATAATACCAGTAATAATAATTATAATAAGGGAAGTAGCATGGCTAACTAGCTAGAACATGGGCCTGGAAGGCAAGAGGACGTGGTTTCTAATCCTGGCTCCGCCATTTGTCTGCTGCGTGACTTTGAGCAAGTCACTTAACTTCTCTGTGCCTCAGTTACCTCATCTGTAAAATGGGGATTAAGGTTCTGAGCTTCATGTGGGACAGGGACCGTGTCCAACCGGATTATCTGGTATCTACCCCAGCGCTTAGAACAGTGCTTCACACATAGTAAGCCCTTAACAAATATCACTATTGTTATAACAATAGTAGTGGTAATAAAAATAATATCAATGAGGATACTTACGTACTTACTCTGAGACAAGCACTGTGCTAAGCACTGCGGTAGATAAACAGGTTGGACATAGTCCCTGGCCCCAAATGGGCTCACGACATAAGAGGGACGGGGAGTAAGTGTTTAAATTTTACAATTTAAATATTTCATTTGAATATCTGAAGTTAGGCACAGAAAAGTTAAGTGATGAGCCCAAGGTCACACAGCAGGCAAGTGGCGGAAGCCGAATTAGAACTCAGGTCCTCCGACCCCCAGGTCTGTGCTCTTTCCACTAAGCCACGCTGCCCTCCTCTAATGATCCAAATTTTCATATATTTACCCACCCCCCCCCACCAACTCCGGGATTAAAGGGATCAGTAGGGCACATTCTGGGAAGTTTCATTCACTCTTTCAGACATCTTGTATCTGGCGGTACTGCCTGCCTAGGTTGACACTAGGCTCACTGGCTCTGTAGCGGTCTGTCCTTAGGGACTCAGTTTATAGAAGCAATATGGCATAGCGTAAAGAGTTCACGCCTTGGAGTTTCAGGAGCCGGGCTCTAATCCCGACTCTGTCAGGGCTGGTGGAAGTTTGCAGTTAGTAATTTGGGAGAATGTGTAAGGGTTTTTCCCCGTCTCTTTTTCCAACCCTCTGGAGTCAGAATCCCGGACCTCATATGAAAGTGCCATTGATGGATGCTGAGAAGCTTTCCTTTGAATTTAGCACCTTGCCTCCCGCTTCCTCATCTGCATCGCTCCGGGAGAGTCGGCGATCGAAGGTCTCGGTGTCGGGACCCACTTTCCTAAAGGTCCCCGACACCGACCTGGCGCTGTCTCGGGGCTGCGTAGCATCTTCTAAGCCTGGTCCTGCTCCCAGACCCCCAGGCTGACCTCCAGACCAAAAGTCAGTCATGTGCATCTTGCGTGGGGATGGAGAGAGAGGCGATGTCTAGGAAATAGACCACCCCTCCCACCTACTCCCTACCCCATTCTTCCCTCTCCCAAAGGAGACCGAGCCTACCGGCAGCCCCCTCATTTTCCAGGGGTATAATTACACACCCGGACTGGCACCGAATGCCGAAATGGGCAAGCAGCAGGCCCAAGACAGGCCTGACTGGTGGTCGACCAACACCGTGAGACTGCGAGCTCCCTGAGGGCAGAGAACGTGTCTATCGATTCTGTTGCACTGTACTCTCCCAAGCGCTTAGTACGGTGCTCTGCACACAGTCAGTGCTCCGTAAATACCATCAATTGATCGACCGAACAGCCCAACCTCGGTGAAAGCAGAACTCTGGACCACCTCCTGCCAATTTAACTTGGTTAAGGCAGCTGTCGGCTTGGCAGACTTTCCAGGCACGCAAAAGAAGCACATTCACAGAGCTTGTTTAAGAGTGAGGTTTCTTGGGGTCGAGCAACAGTCAGTGGTATTTTTATGGTATCTGTAAAGTGCTCACTCTGGGCCAGGCACTGTACAAAGAACCGGGGTAGATACAAGTTAACCAGGTTGGACACAGTCCGTGTCTCACAAGGGGCTCACGGTCTTAATCCCCATTTTGCTGATGAGGTAACTGAGGCATAGAAAAGTGAAGTGATGTGTTCAAGGTCACACAGCAGACAAGTGGTGGAGCTGGGATGAGAACCCAGGTCCTTCTGATTCCCAGGCCCGTGCTGTACCCGCTAGGCCATCCTGCTTCTCGATTGAGCGCTTACTCTGTGCAGGCCGCTGTACTAAGCCCTAGGGAGTGCGCAGTACAACAGAGCTGGAGGACGCGATGCCCAACCACGAGGCGTCTGTGGGCAGGGAATATGTCTACCAACTCTGTTATAATGTTACATTGCACTCTTCCAAGTGCTTAGTATAGTGGTCTACAAAGAGCTCAGTAAATACTATTGATTGAATCGGGGGGGAGACGTATTAAAATAAATCAAGCGGCAATTCCACATGGAGCACTCCCGGGGGGCTAGTAAAGAACTAAGTGTACGGGGTACGGATTGAAGATCAAACCGCGGGTCCTATCTTCAAAGGTCTCCAGAGGTAAAAGGAAAGACACAGCTGCCAACCTCAGGATTTTCTCAGCGCAAGTGCTGGGAAGAAAGGGGAGGCCCCTGGCCCTTTGGGTGCTTAGATTATTCTGGGGGTGATGGGGAAACTACGGCAGAAGGATGAGGAGAAAGAGAATAAGGCGGAGATGCAGAAGAGAAGAAAAGGAAGAAGTATTTTTATTTATTTATTTATCAATCGCAATTATTGAGCACTTGCTGTATGCAGAGCACTGTACTAAGCCGGCGCTGTGTGACTGTGGGCAAGTCACTTCACTGAGAAGTGACTGTGCCTCAGTTCCCTCCTCTGTAGAATGGGGATTAAGACTGTGAGCCTCGCGTGGGACACCCTGCTTACCCTGTATCTCCCCCAGCGCTTAGAACAGTGCTCTGCACATAATAAGCGCTTCACAAATACCAACATTATTAAGCCCTTGGGAGAGTGTAACATCAAACACCTTCCCCGCCCCCAACGAGCTCACAGTCCAGAGGAAGGAAGAGTGGAGACAGCATGGGCTCAGGAGTCAGGAGACCCAGGTTTGAGTTCCAGTTCTACCAGACACTGCTGTGCAACATAGGGCAGGCCACTTAACCTCTCCGGAGACCTCAGTCTCTTCATCTGTAAAATGGGGACAGAAAGATTTGGTGGCCAGTATGGGACCAGGACTGTCCAAGCTCACAACCTTGCATCTACTCCAGTATTTATTCCGGAGTAAGCTCTTAAATGTCACTAATATTCTTATTATTACTATAAATGTGAAAAACTGGCAGGGAAAAGAGGATTAGAGAGAGAGAGAGAGTTATTTCTCCATATCTTATCTGGGCCCAGATAAAGGAGGGGATTTTTGCCCGGAGTTAAAGAGGATGAATTGACAGTGGAACCAAACTATGCTGCCCTGGCCGTATACAAGGACTTTTCCTTGCCCTCCCGCAATCACTTACCCTTCTGGGAATCCGTCAGCTTTGGTAAACTCTAGTCGCCAAACTACACTGCACCAATCTCGCCCTAAACCTTTGCAGTTATTAATAGTTTATTGATCTCAACCCATCGCTGGTGAAAAGAATCCTCTAGTCAGACCCCTGTTATCTGTATCCTGCCTGCTAACCAGCCATCAGATCAATGCCACTCAATTCGGGGGAAGAAACTCTCTCGGTTGCTTAATCCACTTCAGGTGCGAGACGGCCGGGGGAGAGCCTTTAGATTAGGTGGTAAGCGTAGCCCAGTAGAAACCGATCAAAGTCGTGTCTTGGCTACAATTGGATCGAAGCAGGGTGGCTCAGTGGAAAGAGCCCGGGCTTGGGAGTCAGAGGCCATGGGTTCGAATCCCGGCTCGGCCACTTGTCAGCCGGGTGACGGTGGGCAAGTCACTTCACTTCTCGGTGCCTCAGTGACCTCATCAGTAAAATGGGGATGAAGACTGTGAGCCCCACGTGGGACGACCTGATTCCCCCGTGCCTACCCCAGCGCTTAGAACAGTGCTCGGCACATAGTAGGCGCTTAACAAATACCAACATTATTATTATTATCTGCAGCTGAAGAGCCCGTTTGGAGTGGAAGGCCTGGCACTCCCGAAGAGTGGCTCCGATGCTCCGCCCAGAGCACGGTGGCCTAGTGAAAAGATCCGGGGCCTCGGGGAATCCCCATTCCTCAAGACCCTCCGGTGGTTGCCCATCCACCCCCGTATCCAACGGAAACTCCTTTCCATCCATCAGCTTTAAAACATTCCCTCACCTTGCCTCCTCCTACCTCACCTCCCTACTCTCCTATTACAACCCATTCGCTCCTCAAACGTCAACCTTAGATCTCATCTATCTCACCGCAGACCTCTCACCCACATCCTGCCTCTGGCCTGGAATGCCCTCCCTCTTCCTATCGCATGAGAAGCGGCGTGGCTCAATGGAAAGAGCCCGGGCTTGGGAGTCAGAGGTCATGGGTTCGAGTCCCGGCTCTGCCGCTTGTCAGCTGGGTGACTGTGGGCAAGTCACTTCGCTTCTCAGTGCCCTAGTTACCGCATCTGTAAAATGGGGATGAAGACTGTGAGCCTCGCGTGGGACGACCTGATTCCCCTGTATCTACCCCAGCGCTTAGAACGGTGCTCTGCACATAGAAAGCGCTTAACAAATACCAACATTGTTATTATTATTATCCAGCAGACTATTACTACTACTATTATTAATAGTATTAATAAATACTATTGAATGAATGAATATTACTCTCCCCTCCTTCAAAGAGCTTTATAGAAAGCACATCTGACTGAGCCTTCTTTTCCTCTTCTCCCACTCCCTTCTGCGTCACCCTGACTTGCTCCCTTCCTTCATATCTCTCCCCAGCCCCGTAGCACTGCGTATATATCTCTAATATATTTATATTAATGTCTGTCTCCCCCTCTCGTCTGTAAGCTTGTTGTGGGCAGGGAATGTGTCTGTTATATTGTCATCTTGTACTCTTCCACGTGGTTAATACAGTTCTCTGCACACAGTAAGCGCTCAATAAATATGATAGACTGAGTCAGAGGACGTAGGAGAAGCAGCGCGGCTCGGTGGAAAGAGCCCGGGCTTGGGAGTCAGAGGTCATGAGTTCGAATCCCAGCTCCGCCGCTTGCCAGCGGCGTGACTTTGGTCAGTCGCTTAGTTTCTCTGTGCCTCAGTTACTTCATCTGTGAAATGGGGATTAAAAAAAACTGTGAGCCCCACGTGGGACTACCGGATTGCCTTATATCACCCTAGCGCTTAGAACAGTGCTTTGCACATAGTAAGCGCTTAATAAATACCACCATTTATTTTTTATTTAATCCCAACTTGGCCATGTGCCTGCTGTATGCCCTTGGGCAAGTCGTTTCACTTTTCCGGCCAGCAGCGGGGAGCCTTGTACCCCCTGGGATTCAACTGGAGGCAGGAATTCCAGGTTCCCCGAGACAGCTGGGGAACGGGGCTCATGTTTCAATCAATTAACCAGTCGTACTTACTGAGCGCTTACCGTGCGCACAGCACTGTGCTAAACGCTTGGGAGAGTATGATATAACAGAGTTGGTAGATACCGTCCCCTGGCAACCCTAACATTTTTTTTAGCTTGTTTGGATCCTGTGCCCCGGTTGCCTAGATCATTCTGGGGGTGATGAGGAAACCAGAGCAGGAGGATGAGGAGAAAGAGAAGAGGGCGGAGAAGCGGAAAAGAAGGAAAAGAAGAAGAAGTAGAGGGGAAGGAAGAATGAGTGGAGGCAGCTTGGGCTAGTGGGACGGCACAGGCCCAGGAGTCGGGAGACCCAGGTTTGAGTTCCAGCTCCACCGAGGCTCTGCCGTGCGACCTCGGAGAAGTCACTTAGTCTCACTGGGCCTCAGTCTCTCTGTGGCACAGACAGTGTCTGTTCTCACATTCTTGCAACTACAGCAAAGTTTATTCCACAGCAAGGTTTTAATGATAAATATCATCAGTATTATTATTACTCTAAGTGTGAAAAATTGGGGAGGAAAAGAAGGTTACGGAGAGAATTACTTTCTCCATATTATGGGGGCATTGCGATCAATGGTATTTATTGAACACTTACCGGGTGCAGAGCTCTGTAGTAAGAATGTGGGAGAGGACAATGCAACAGAGTTGGCAGGCACATTCCCTGCCCACAGTGAGCTTTAGTCTAGAAGCAATTGTGGTTTAATTTTCACCTATTCTCAAACCTCCAGAGACTCCTCATTGCTTCCCGTATAAAAGAAAATATCTTGACCATTGACCTCAAAATGCTGCTGGCTTTCTCTTACCTATCTGCTCTCTTTCCTTGCTACATCCCACTTTGCTCGTCAGTCAATTAATCGGTGGTATTTATTGAGCATTTACTATACAGAACAATGTACTAGCACTTTCCTTCCCTCCCAGGGAAACCTCCCAAAAGCCTTCCTCTCTACTCAGAAGCAGTGTGGCTCAATGGAAAGAGCCCGGGCTTGGGAGTCAGAGGTCATGGGTTCTAATCCCGGCTCCGCCGCTTGCCAGCTCTGTGACTTTGGGTAAGTCACTTCACTTCTCTGGGCCTCAGTTCCCGCATGTGTAAAATGGGGATTAAAACTGTGAGCCCCACGTGGGACAACCCGATCGCCTTGTATCCCCCCAGCGCATAGAACAGTGTTTTGCACATAGTAAGCGCTTAACAAATACCAACATTATTATTATTATTATTACTACTCTCCTGCCTCAACACCCTCTTAGCACCTGGGCAGTTTATGCTTAGCCATGGCATGTGTGTAAATTATTATTACCATTATTACTAAGGTATTTTTAAGCACTTTTTTAAGCACTGGGGTAGATACAAGATAATTAGGGCAGACACAGTCCCTGTTCCGCATGGAGCTCACACTCTGAGTAGGAGGCGAACAGGCATTTAATCCTCATTTCTTACAGTTGAGGAAACTGAGACACAGAGAGTAAAATGTCTTGCCTAAGGTCACACAGCAAGCAATTGGCAGAGCAGGGATTGGAACCCAGATCCTCAGACTCCGAGGCCTGTGCTCTTTCTACTAGGGAATGCTGCTTCCCAATGTATACGTTAATTTATATATTCATGATTCGTTTAGTTCTTTCACACTGATGACTTTGTCTTCCTCCCTGACGTCTCCCAGTATTTTTAAATGAATTCTTGCTGCCTCCCCCATTTGAGTATAAGCTTCTGGAAGGCAGTGATCGTTTGTCTTGCTTCGGCTATACTCTCCCAGATGTTTAGTACAGTGTCTTGTATTCTGAGGGTGCTCAATGAATAGGATTGATTGATTGCCTTAAACCACTGCCCAGTCTGAAACACCCTTCCTCTACAACTTCACCAAGTCACCCCCCTCCCACCATCCGAAAAGTCACCTCTTTTGTGACACCTTCCCTGATTGATCCTCTTCCCCCACAATCCCCGGTCATGCTATCCTATCAGCCCCCTCAGCCCTTACGTGCATTTCTCTGTCATGGATTTGTTGATCCGATTTGCGCTCATTTACCCGTTCTCATGCTCTTTCAATTACTACGTCTCCATCAACTTATATCTGCTTGTCTTTTTCATCAACTGTAAGCTCCTGGACGGCAGAGACGACATCTTCTACTTCTGTAGGTTCCACACATTTTACGCAAGACTCCACACACAACCGGTACAATTATCGTACTTTCCCAAGTGCTTAGTACCGTGCTCTGCACACAGTAAGTGCTTAATAAATACAGTTGAATGAATGAATCGGTTAAGCAGTGTGGTCTAGTGGATAGAGAGTGCAGATATGATGCAGTAGGGAGGGAAAACGGGGTGGGGAAATGTGGGATTAATCAGGGAAGACTTCCTGGAAAAGGTGATGATGATAATAACGAATGATTGTGGCGTTTGTTAAGCACTTAACAAATGGCCGATGGCGAGATGGAGGTCCAGCGAGTCAAACATCTACTCTTGAGCCCCAGTTGAATTCTGTTGCTGCTCTTTACCTCATATCCCGCCTCCTCTTCTCCTAGGCTCCCCGAAGTTCGGATCTCGGACAACGGGCCCTACGAATGCCACGTGGGCATCTACGACCGGGCTACCCGAGAGAAGGTGGTCCTGGCGTCGGGCAACATCTTCCTGAATGTCATGTGTAAGTGCGGGTCTCGATCCTTTGAGGTGGGCTCGAGGGTGGTGATGGGGGTACATGGGGAGACTGCTGTGCTCCAAGGCGTTAGCTGCCTCCTCCTGGAACTTTGCAACAAGTTTTCCTCTGGTTAACTCCTTCCACTCCCCGCATCCTATGACCGAGAGAGCTCGGTGACTGCAGCTCCATAAGGAGCGGGGAAGGAATACTGGACATGGCTGTTAGTCTTTAATGGGAAGCCACCGAGAAGGAGCCAGAACAGCCGTAGCCAGCGGAGTCGTGGCACTAGCCTGGGACCGTTTCACCTCTCCTGCCACCCTCGCAGCTTCCTGGGGCGGCGGGGGGAGAACTGGGGTAGTCAAGTGGACAGCTCCCCTCAGGGACAACTGGACCAAGTTCCACGGGGAGAGGGAGACAGGTTTTATCTCTTCACCAAACCAGAGGGCTCCCGTCAGCCTTTTCTCAGAGAGGAGGGATCTCCGAAGCACGAGTTAGAGAGTTCTGGGTCCCCCAGTATTTCAGACTATTGGGCGCGGGGAAGAGCTCGGGAGGCTTCCCTGTGTCTGGCTGCTGGCTGAGCCCAGGGAAACCTCCACAGCATCATTTACGCATTTGATTTGGGCATCTCTGGAGAAAGTTGACTGTACTAAGGTGGCTGGAGTCAAGGAGCTTATAGACACAGTTTTGCCATGTTTTCTAATGTCTTCACATGAGCCCTGGAACACCCCCTCAACATCCCTGAGGCGGGTTGGGAGACGACTCCGTGTTTACAGGGAGGTATTTGCCTTGCGTTATAATTTCCGTAGAACCACCGCTGTGCGCAGCATTATTTTTTCCTCTTAAGCTAAAGATAATAAACGTCCCAGCTCCAGGAAGCTGGGATAAAAGCAGATTGTTGTATTGTCCAGTTTGAGGAAGCCAATGCATCGGTTAAGATTGCCTGGCAGATCTCTCCGGCCCCAAGGTTTCCTCCACGGCTCCTCCTTTGGGTTCCGTCCTCTAGATTGTGAGCTCACTGTGGGCCAGAAATGTCTACCCACTCTGTTATATTGTACTCAGTACAGTGCTCTGCAAACAGCGCTCAATAAATACCATCGATGGATGGATTGTCATGGCGAAGGGCAAGCCATGTGTCGACCAACTCTGTTATAGTATACTCTCTAATGTGCTTAGTACAGTGCTCTGCACACGGTGTGTGCTCAATAAATACCATTGATTGATTAACTGATTGAAGGTTTCCAGAAGGAGGATGGCCTCAAAACAGTTTCTCATAAGTCTAAGTCTGACAGGCAATCAGCTAAGCAAATACAGACTGGACTCCTTAGGATCAGGAATGGTACTCTTTTGAGTACTTACTCAGAACAGTGCACTGTACTATATGCTTGGGGAAATCCAGCAGGTGGAAAAGGCCCATTCCCTGCCCACAGGGCACTTCCACTCAGAACCGGTGACTCCTAAAGCCCAGAGAAATGTAGCTGTGTCGGTGGCTCTTCTCAGGAAAAGGTGGTGTTCTCACCAGTGGTCATCCTTTGCCAGGGTGGAGGACACTGATCACGAATAATAATAATAATGACCATTATTATTATACTTCAGTGTTTACTATGGGCCCAGTACTGTACTGGGGTACATAGAAGTTAATCAGGTTGGACACCGTCCCTGTCCCACATAGGCCTCACGGTCTTCATCCCCATTTTACAGATGAGGTAGCTGGGGCACAGAGAGGTGAAGTGATTTTTCCCAAGGTCACACAGCAAACTAGAGGTGCATTAGAACTCACTCCCAGGGCCGTGTGCAGTCCACAAGGCCATGCTGCTTCTCATTTCACCTCTCTATGCCTCTATTTCCTCAGTTGTAAAATGGAAATCGAACAGCTGTTCTCCTTCCCCTTTAGACTGCAAACTCTGTGTGGAACTCTGAATTGCATCTCTACCCATGTGCTTGGCCCCTAGTCAGTGCTTAACAAATAATACCCCAATCATTATAATCATTATTAGCGGTAACTGCACTCAGACTGGCTCCTGCCAGACAGAAAGGATCCAAGGAGGCTGAGATGCCAATTAATCCAACAGTCATATTTACTGAACACTCCCTGCGTGCAGAGCACTGTGCTAAGCATTTGGAAGCAAAGTCAATCAGTCAATCATATTTATTGAAAATTTACTGTATACGGAGCACTGTACTAATTGCTGGGCCAGAGTAGTCAGTCCATAGAATTGATTGAGCACTTACTGTGAGCAGAGCATTGTACTAGGTGCTTGGGAGAGGACGATATAGCAATACAACCGACACATTAGTAATGTTGGTATTTGTTAAGCGCTTACTAGGTGCAGAGCACTGTTCTAAGCGCTGGGGTAGATACAGGGTAATCAGGTTGTCCCACGTGAGGTTCACAGTCTTCATCCCCATTTTACAGATAAGGTAACTGAGGCACAGAGAAGTGAAGTGACCTGCCCACAGTCCCACAGCTGACAAGCGGCAGATCCGGGATTCGAACCCATGACCTCTGACTCCCAAGCCCAGGCTCTTTCCCCTGAGTCACGCTGCTTCCCTGCCTACAACAAGCTTGCAGTTTAGAGGGACTACAATATGAGAGTACAATATAACAGAGTGGGTAGGTCCATTCCCTGCCAACAAGGATGTTACATGGGATTCTTTTCCAAGAGAAATTCCTCTTTAAACCAAGAAAAATCAATGAAGAATAAAGGACCCGAGCCCCAGCAGCAGAATTGAAAGAAATTGAGAAATCGAAAAGGTCTAAGTCTCTAGAGTGACCTGGATTCACCCTCCCACGTTGCACCTCGGCTGTTCTCCATTCCCAGCCTGGCTTTTCCACACGTTCCCGATGAGAGAACAGGGAATGGGCTCAGGGGCCCACTCAGGGGCTTCTATAGCTTCCATTTCCTTTCTCCGCTCCACAGCAGAGCAAGGAGGGCCAAGGGAGGTTGGGCTTTTCCCTGGATCTGGTGGCCTCCTTTCCCAGGATTATCAGAGGGGGCGGAGTCATTGGAAAGGCCCCAGCAGAAAAAGGATGAGCGGTGTGGGAAACAGGAGGGAAAAGACGTTATGACCCATGAGGAGGTAGGCACAGGTTGACATCATGACTGGGATTAGAGAAGCAGCGTGGCTCAGTGGAAAGAGCACGGGCTTTGGAGTCAGAGGTCATGGGTTCGAATCCCGGCTCGGCCACTTGTCAGCTGTGCGACTGTGGGCAAGTCACTTCACTTCTCTGTGCCTCAGTTCCCTCATCTGTAAAATGGGGATGAAGACTGTGAGCCCCACGTGGGACGACCCGATTCCCCTGTGTCTACCCCAGCGCTTAGAACAGTGCTCTGCACATAGTAAGCGCTTAACAAATACCAACATCATTATCATTATTATTATTATTCCAGAGGAAAAAGTTCCAATTACTTCCTGAGTCCTGCACGTGCTTTCCCTGAAGTAAAGAGAGTCTAGGCTGACATGGTAACATCTGGGTGGGGCTCGAGGAAGAAAACTGGGTTATCGCTTTCCCTGGGAGTTTCGGGGGCTAGAAGAGTCACAGCTGGAGGATATGGGTGAGGTAGGTTGGCAACTGATAGACCTCACGACTTCTGGATCAGAATTCTGAAGCATTTGCTGTGATATCTCACATTACCTCCCTGGGGGCAGGAAATATGTCTGTTTATTTTTATATTGTACTTTCCCAAACGCTTAATACAGTACTTTGCACACAGTAAGTGCTCAGTTAATATGATTGAATGAACGAATGAACATATTGCTCTGGGCACACAGATGATCATGTCCTAGGCACCATTTTGTAGAAGTTTGCCGTTGCAAATAATCCTAGAGCAAAGGCCTAAAGTAAGTACTGTTGACTGATTGGTCGATTGACTGATTTCCTGGGGACCCCCCCGATGCTTCCACTTGCTCTGGAGCCGTCACTTCTCCTCCGAGTCTGAAAGGTCTGGTGCCACTACAGTGCCTTGGGAAGCAGCGTGGCTCAGTGGAAAAGAGCCTGGGCTTCAGAGTCTGAGGTCCTGAGTTGGACTCCCGGCTCTGCCACTTGTCAGCTGTGTGACTGTGGGCGAGTCCCTTCACTTCTCTCTGCCTCAGTGACCTCATCTGGAAAATGGAGATTAACTGTGAGCCTCACGTGGGACAACCTGATTATCCTGTATCTACCCCAGCGCTTAGAACAGTGCTCGGCACATAGTGAGCGCTTAACAAATACCAACATTATTATTATTATTATTATTATTATTAACTGGGGACCAAGAGCTATGTTCCAGGGTGAACCGTGGCTGAAATTTTTTTAAATGGATTTGAAAATTCCCGGTTCTATATTGAAACCAGACAGGGGAAAGGTGTGCAAGATACCAGACTCCCAGAATAAAATCAGACAAATTAATAACGATAATAATGTTGGTACTTGTTAAGCGCTTATTATGTGCAGAGCACTGTTCTAAGCGCTGGGGTAGATACAGGGCAATCAGGTTGTCCCATATGAGGCTCACAGTCTTCATCCCCATTTTACAGATGAGGGAACTGAGGCACAGAGAAGTTGTGACTTACCCACAGTTACACAGCTGCCAAGTGGCAGCGTCGGGATTCGAACCCCTGACCTCCCACTCCCAAGCCTGTGCCCTTTCCACTGAGCCACGTTGCTTCTCACCCTCGGGTGGGGTGCCCCGGAGGCTGGGGGATGGAGGATTTGACACCGAAGGTTATTTCCTTCCGGGGCTGAAAGCGGAGTCGGATGAGGTTCCCCGAAACTCTCCCTCCCGCCTCCTGTGAAGAGTTAGGTCTGTAGCTGGGTTCGTGCCATCTTCCCTTCCTGGTTCCTCCCACTGAAATATGGCACAGACCCTCCCGTTTCCTTTTCCCTTTCACTCCAGGCACTGTTCCCCACCATATTTCAGGCCGGGAAAAATGAGACCCAGGCCAGAGGCTTAGGCGTGGGCACCCTGAGATAGGGCCACAACGTAGCCGGCCAAGGACCTTACTGAGTTAGCTGAGCTGGATGTCCAGGTTGTCTGCTCCACCCCCCTTTTTTTTTTAACAGTATTTATTATGTGCTTGTCGAGTGCCAGGCACTCGACTAAGTGCTGGGGTAGATACAAGCTAATAAGGTGGGACACAGTCCGTGTCCCACATGGGACTCGCAATCTTAATCCCCATTTTACAGTTGAGGTCACTGAGGCACAGAGAAGTGAAATAACTTGCCCAGGGTCTCAGAGCTGACAAGTGATCAAACTCCTACCTTGCCGGTACAAGCTCTCATAATAGCCCGACTGCATTATTGCACCAGCCCCCTCTCTGATCTCCCAACGACCTGTATTTCCCCGCTCCAGTTTATACTTCATTCCGCTGCCCGGATTATCTTTCTACAGAAACGCTCTGGGCATGTCACTCCGCTCCTCGAAAACCTCCAGTGGCTGCCTGTCAACCTTCGCGTGAAGCAAAAACTCCTCACTCTCGGCTTCGAAGCTCTCCATCACCTGGCCCCCTTCTACCTTACCTCCCTCCTCTCTTTCTCTAGCCCTCCCCATACACTCTACTCCTCTGCCACTAACCTCCTCATGGTGCCTCATTCTCAGCTGCCCCGCCGTCGACCCCTGGCCCATGTCCTACCACTGGCCTGGATTGCCCTCCTTCCGCACATCTGCCAAATTCACTCTCTTCCCCTCTTCAAAGCCCTACTGAAAGCCCACCTCCTCCAGGAGGCCTTCCCAGCCTGAGCCCTCTCTTTCCCTCTGCTCTTCCGCCCCTCACCATTCCCCCTCCTCTCTCCCTCTGCTCTTCCCCTTCCCCTCCCCACAGCACTTGTGCATATTTGTATATATTATTTATCACTCTGTTTTATTAATGATCTGTAAAAATCTATGACCATTTATCTTGATGGTATTAATGCCTGACCACTAGTTTTGCTTCGTTGTCTGTCTCTGTCATTTAGACTATGAGCCCGTCGTTGGGCAGAGATTGTCTCTATCTGTTGCCGAATTGTACGACCCGAACAGTTAGTACTTTTCTCTGCACACAGTAAGCACTCAATAAATACGACTGACTGAATGAAAGAATGAATGAAGAGACCGATCTGGAGTTCAAACCTCTATAGGAAACTCCCGTCTCCCTCCCAGTCTGCTTTTTCACCGGCATTTCCCCTGAAGCAGGTAGGAATCCAGACTGCCGGGCTCCTTGCTCGTCGCTGAAGAGGGGAGGTACTCCTCGCATCAACCGCGGTCAGGAACCCCCAAGCAGCAGATCAGCCCTGAGCAGCAGGAAGCCTGGGAGAGCAATCTATCGTCAATCATTAAATGGTGTTTATTGAGCGCTTGCCATGTGCAGAGCACTGTATCAAGCAACTGGGAGATCACAATATGACAGAGTTGGTAAACACACTCCCTGACCACCAGGAACTCATAGTCAAGAGCAGGTGCTGGACCTACACTTCCTGGGCTGTGGACATGGGAAGTGGCAGGGAGGAGTGGTTAGGGCAGCACCTGAGAGTCAGAAAGTTATGGGTTCTAATCCCCCCTCCTCCATTTGTCTGCTGTGTGACCTTAGCAAGTCACTTCAATATTCTGGGCCTCAGTTACCTCATCAGTAAATAATGGGGATTAGAAGGGTGAGCCCAGTGTGGGATAGAGACTGCGTCCATCGTGAATAACTTGTATCTACACCAACACTTAGAACAGTGCTTGGCACATAGTAAGTGCTTAACGAGTACCATAATACCAATAATAATGGCTCGGTGTGCCATGGAGACATGTGGGCCGGGCCAATAGGCCTTTCTGTCCCAGGTCACGTGCCGTGATGGTGTTCCCAGTGATGAGGGAGGGTCGAGGGCTTTATCTGGGCTTTTTCAGCGGGGTCTTGACTCTGAGCCATCTTGAGGGTACCTGAGACTGAGCCTGCTGGTTGGTCACATAACCAGTTGGAGTTGGAAGTAAGGAAGAGCTGCCCCCGGGGTGATACCCTGATCTGGGAGAGACTGGAGGAACCCAATCCCAGAATCCTCTAGCTGATGGGGTTTCCTGACTCTCATAAGTAATAATAATTATGACATTTGTTCTAAACACTGTTCTGAGCACTGGGGTAAATACAAGCAATCAGATCAGACACAGTCCCTCTCCCATGTGGGGCTCCAAGTCCCAATCCCCATTTTACAGATGAGGTAACTGAGGCCCAAAGAAGTGACGCGACTTGCCCAAAGCCACAGAGTAGACAAGTGGTGGAGCTGGGATTAGAACCCTTGACCTTCTGACTCCCCCGCCCATGCCGTATCCTCTCTACCATGCTGCTTCTCCAGGCTGGGCTGCCAATGGCCTGAAATAATGTCCACCTCATTCATTCATTCAGTAGTATTTACTGAGCGCTTACTATGTGCAGAGCACTGTATTAAGCGCTTGGAATGTGCAATTCAGTAACCGATAGAGACAATCCCTACGGGCTTACACTCTAACTGGGGGAGACAGACGGACAAAACCCAGACAACTTAATCTCAGTAAATAGAATCAAGGGGATGTGGCTAGCCCCAAATCTCGTTATCTACCCCAGCACTTAAAACAGTGCTTAACATATAGTAAGCATATAACAAGTATCACAATTATCATTATTATCATTATTCAAAGGCTGAAAGCTTGTGAGCGGGGAACATATTTACCAACGTTGTTATGTTGTACCCTCCCAAGGACTTGGTACGGTGCTCTGCATACAGTATGTACTCAGTAAATAGGTTTGATTGATTGATTAGGCTACTCACGCTAGATTGAAGAGCTGGTGGTCTGGATACTCTCCCGAGGACTTGGTGCGGTGCTCTGCATACAGTAAGTACTCAGTAAGTAGGTTTGATTGATTGATTAGGCTAGTCACGCTAGATTGAAGAGCTGGTGGTCTGAACTGCAGTTATTTTCTTGCCCTAAACAGAGCACTTGGATAGAATGGACTCCTCAGTACTAGCCACAGTGAGGCCCCTACAAAGTTCCCTGAGCTGTAGGAACTGGGAATATGTTTCTGTTTTTTTATCAATTAATCTCTTTATGAATAAGAATAATAGGTATTGTTATTTTTGGAATTTAAGCACTTACTATGTGCCAAGCAATGTACTCAACACTGGGGTAAATTCAAAATAATCAGGTTGGACAGTTCCTGTCCCACATGGAGTTTGCGGTCTATTTCACATATGAGGAAATTGAAGCACAGAGAAGTTAAATGATTTGCCCAAGGTCACACATCAGCCAGGTGGCAGAGCGGGGTTTAGAACCCAGGTCCTCTGACTCTCAGACCGTGCCCTTTCCACTAAGCCACGCTTCTCTTTGAACCAACGGCAGAGCAGACTTCTGCCAAGGGAAGGAATCGGGGAGCTGGGACTGGTTTTTCTGGCTTGGTCTGGTTTCCGTAGCTGCCTCTGAAAAGGAGATCTCGACAGGGAAGGCTCCAGAGGAGATTAGGAAGGCTTGAGCCGAGCTATCACAGGGCAGTTGTCAGGGACGCTGCCTAAGAGATGGGGAAGGATAAGATCCGGAATTAGAGGGCATCACAGATTTGACCGAGAACCAGGGGCAGAGAAAGAGAAGACAGACTGGAAGCCGGGGCACTGCCTATGTTTTCAACCCAATTTATCCATCACATTTAGAATAATGATAATAACTGTGGTATTCGTTTAGCCCATACTGTGTGCCAGGCACCGCACTAAGTGCTGGGGTGGATACGAGCAAATCGGGTCGGACACAGTCCCTGTCCCATGTCGGGCTCTCCGTCTCAATCCCCCTTTTTCAGATGAGGTAACTAAGACCCAGAGAATTGAAGTGACTTGCCCAAGGCCAGACAGCAGACAAGTGGCAGAGGCAGGAGTAGAACCCAGGTCCCTCTGACTCCCAGGCCTGTGTTCTATCCGCTACGCCATGCTTGGAGGGCACCTGTGTCCTGAAGACTTCTGGGAGAATATGAAAATCGAGTGACTAATTTCAGGCCTTTAGCGTTCACATTATAACATGGAAATAGCTCTTCTGAAGCTGCAGGAGTTACCCAGGCCAGTCGGAAGGATACGGGCACTAGAGCGTTTTCGTAGAAGACGGCAGATCTATTCCAAGCCGATTTCAAAGTTTGTTGTGCCTTAGACGTGACAGGTAATAATAATAATAATAATGTTGGTATTTGTTAAAGTGTTGTCAGCTGTGTGACTGTGGGCAAGTCACTTCACTTCTCTGGGCCTCAGTTACCTCATCTGTAAAATGGGGATTCACTGTGAGCCTCACGTGGGACACTCTGGTGCCCCTGTATCTCCCCCCGCGCTTAGAACAGTGCTCTGCACATAGTAAGCGCTTAACAAATACCAACATTATTATTACTATATGCAGAGCACTGTTCTAAGCGCTGGGGAAGATACAGGGTAATCAGGTTGTCCTACGTGAGATTCACAGTCTTAATCCCCATTTTACAGACGAGGTAACTGAGGCACCGAGAAGTAATGATAATAATAATAATGTTGGTATTTGTTAAGCGCTTACTATGTGCCGAGCACTGTTCTAAGCGCTGGGGTAGACATAGGGGAATCAGGTTGTCCCACGTGGGGCTCACAGTCTTAATCCCCATTTTACAGATGGGGGAACTGAGGCCCAGAGAAGTGAAGTGACTTGCCCGCAGTCACACAGCCGACAAGTGGCAGAGCTGGGATTTGAACTCATGAGCCCTGACTCCAAAGCCCGTGCTCTTTCCACTGAGCCACGCTTCACGGAAAGCTTCTGGGGAAATTTCTGGGGTTGCTAGGAGGTGTCCTTTTTAAAGGCAACGTTTCCGCGGCAGCTGTTAGCCACCCCACTAAAGAACACTGCAGGTTTGCCCCTTATCGGTGAATCTGGGTGGAACAGATCGAACTTCTAGCAAGCCTTGTGTAGACCTCCTCAACCAGCAGTGGTTCTTACTTTCTTAAAGATCGGAGGCATGGAAACGGGTCTCCTCTATGGTCAAATTCTCCAAATGACCACGTCAGCCACTTTGTGTTAATTATGCCCTGGTATACTCACAATCCCCCTACTATTTAAGCATTAACTGACATACGCATATCCATTACGCTCTTTATTTATTTTGTTCATGAGATGTACATCCCCTTGTTTCTATTTATTTGCTATTGTTTTAATGAGATGTTCTTCCCCTTGATCCTATTTATTACTATTTATTGCTATCGTTCTTGTCTGTCCGTCTCCCCCGATTAGACCGTGAGCCCGTCGAAGGGCAGGGACCGTCTCTATCTGGTACCCATTTGTACATTCCAAGCGCTCAGGACAGTGCTCTGCACATAGTTAGCGCTCACTAAATACTACTGAATGAATATGCATCCACTTCTCCTCCCTCCTATCTGTAAATCACTACATTTACTCTCCTAATTGCCTCCACCACATAAATTCCCCACCCCCATTTTTGAGGAGGAAATTTTTTTTTTTCATGGTATATATAATTGAGAGTAGTGAGAGTGATGCACACCAAGGGAGGAAGAGAAGGGTTAAGATGTGATCATGCTGTCCAGGCAGGCTTACAGTCGGAAATGGGAGGGGGTTTTTTGGTGATGTCTGTTTCGTTTTTATGAGGCAGATTTGCTCCAGGGGAGAAGGGGAGTTTTGGAGTGCCAATTACCTTCAACAGTTGGGAGGGTGAAATAGAATCAATCAGTCAATTGTATTTAGTGAGTACTTACTGTTTGCTGAGCACTGTACTAAGACCTTGGGAGAGTACAATATAAAAGAATCGGTAGACATGTCCCCTGCCCACAACAAACTTACAGTCATGAGGAAGAGATAGAGCTCTCAAATGCCCTCTTATCTTTCTCTTCCTTCACTTGTCCTTTCCTCTTCATTTTTTCCTCTTTTTTCTCCCCTTCCCCTTATTGCTCGACTTAATTCCCCACCCCTGTTTGTACGATGCACAAATTATACAAAAAAAAAATGGGGCAGTTATGTGAGGACCTGTCACGTGGCATATCAGTGTCTGTCTTTGCTTTTAGATTAATAATAATGTTGGTATTCGTTAAGCGCTTACTATGTGCCGAGCACTGTTCTAAGTGCCGGGGTAGACACAGGGGAATCAAGTTGTCCCACGTGGGGCGCACAGTCTTAACCCCCATTTTACAGATGAGGTAACTGAGGCACCGAGAAGTGAAGTGACTTGCCCAAAGTCACACAGCTGACAAGTGGCGGAGCTGGAATTCGAACCCATGACCTCTGACTCCAAAGCCCTCGCTCTTTTCCACTGAGCCACGCTGCTCCTTGAGGGCAGGGCCCATGTCTAACTAACCCTATTGCACTCTCCCAAGTACTTAGCACCATGCTTTGCACCAGAGGGCGTTCAATCAATAGTATTTTAGTGCCCACTATTTGCACAGAGTAAGTGCCTGGGAAATACAATACAATCTAACACATCCCTTGAGTGCAAGGAGCTTACAGTCCTAGCAGGGAAGACAAATCTTTATCTTTAAATAAATTAAATTAGGAGGACGGACTAGAGTATATAAAATACGGACTGTACTCTCCTAAGTGCTTAGTACAGGGCCTTGTACATAGTAAGCACTCATCATAATAATGATGGTATTTGTTAAGCACTTACTAAGAACGAACGAAGCACTGTTCTAAGCGCTGGAGGGGATACAGGGTGATCAGGTTGTCCCAAGTGGGGCTCTCGGTCTTAATCTCTATTTTACTCTAGTAATACCATTGATTGATTGAAGTGCTTTGGGAGATTTGTGAATACCGAAGTGCCTAGGTGAAGTGAAAGTACCCAGGTGTCATTAAGAGGGGATTTAAAGTCGGGAGATCAGAAATTACTTGCTAAAGGCTTCCTGGAGAGGTGCCTTCGAGAAGGTCTTTGAAGATGGGGAGAGCTGTGATTTTCCAGTTGTGAAAGGGGTGGAAGTTACCGTCTAGGGGAAAGATTTCAGGGAGACATCAGTGGCTGGAGAGAAATGGTTTGTAGGTTAGCTTGAGAAGAATGAAGAGTGGGAAGTGGAGTGGGGTGGCAGAAAAGCACGAATATGTAGGAGGCAGAAGGCTGGCTGAAACCTCTAAAACTAATGATAAGGATTAAACCATCATTTCTTCTGCAGGGTTGAGGCCCTGACCCGCAGAAAGGCGGAGGGCTGGCCCAGATGACACGTCTGATAGTCGCCCAGCTCTAAGAACCCATAATTGGGAAGTAGCGCTGTCAATTAGGAAGACCCCCCAGCACTGGAAGTCCGAGAACTAAACCCAGCTCCGCCACCTGCTTACTGTGTGACCTTGGGCGAGTCACCTCAGTTCCCTCATCTGCAGATTGGGGATTCGTTACCCGTTCTCCCTCCTACTTAGGCTATGAGACCTATGTGGGATCTGATTATCTAGCTTCTACCCCAGCACTTAGCCCGTGACATGTAGTAATTTCTTATATATAACTATTATTGTTGTTTTTAGAGCCTGGGCTTCGGAGTCAGAGGTCATGGGTTCGACTCCCGGCTCTGCCACTTGTCAGCCGTGTGACTGTGGGCAAGTCACTTCGCTTCTCTGTGCCTCAGTTACCTCATCTGGAAAATGGGGATGAAAACTGTGAGCCGCACGTTGGACAACTTGATTCCCCTGTGTCTACCCCAGCGCTTAGAACAGTGCACTGCACATAGTAAGCGCTTAACAAATACCAACATCATTATTAAAGTCACTGAAACATAAAGAGGACTCACTGCTTCTAGGCCCCTTACCTCGAATCCCTTCAAAAGGAATCAATTAATCAGTCAGTGGTGTTTCTTAAGGGTTTATTATATGCAGACCTACTTTGCCAAAGACAGCATCACCAAGCTGGGGGACCTGGCCTTCAGGCAACATTGGTGGTATAACATGGCCGTAACGCCTTCTCGGATAGTCGTCGTACCCCCCCCCCCCGCATCAGATTCAGCTTCCCCCTCCTTCCTATCTCCCGGATTTAGGATGCCCCAGAATTAATGTAATCCAAGCCCCAGACGCTAATGAATACATCGATCATATTCATTGAGCATTTACTGTATGCAGAGCACTGTGCTAAGCATTTGGGAGAGTAAAATGTCAGAGAGCCCATCTCGCCTGCCACGTGTTTGATACAATTAAACCACCTGCAATGGGAGTACGAGGTTTCCAGGCCTGTGGTCAGAGATTTCTGTTCATCAAGTCAACTCAGACTAGTGTGGACAGTAAGCTCATTGTGGGCAGGAAATGTGTCCTCTAATTCTGTTCCATTCTCCCAAACTCTTGGTACAGTGCTCTGCACATAGTAAGCTCTCAATAAATACCACTGCTTGAGGATGGGATGACTACAGATGCCTGAAGGTCACAGATCAAAGTACACAGATGATGCAGAAGAGCGAGGAAGTTGGGAAAAGAGGGCTTAATCAGGGAAGGCCTCTGTGAGCAGATATTTTGATGAGGTGATTTATTTCTTGATAGTTCTCGCACTATGGGGCTCTCAGAACAGGGAAATAGACTTGAAGGGATGGGGATCGTGTAACCTGGTGAAGAGAAGGCTGACTGCCTCTGGGCCTGGTGAGAGGGTCAGATTTATTGAAGACACTAAGAAGGACTTGTACCCTGCAAGGGCTGATAAAATTCACTGGGATGTTCTTTTCACTAGACCACGCTGTTTCTCACGTAGTAAGTGCTTGCAAATACTACCATTATTATTATCTTGGACTAATCTAGTTGTAAATTTCACAAGCCCCCCCCCCCCCCCCCCCCCCCGTTCATACCAACTAGGACCTTCCTGGCCTGGGGGGAGTCTCAGTGACACACAGTAGCAGTCAAACCATGCTGGTTCAGCTGCTTGTCAGCTGTGTGACTTTGGGCAAGTCACTTAACTTCTCTGGGCCTCCGTAAAATGGGGATTGAGACTGTGAGCCCCATGTGGGACAACCTGATCACCTCGTATGCTCCCCGGTGCTTAGAACAGTACTTTGTACAGAGTAAGCACTTCAATGCCCTAATTAGTATTACTAAACCACACCTCTGATCACCAAGGTTAATGTGCAAGGGTCTTTTTACTTAGTTTTACCAACAGGCAAGGGAGATGACACATAAGTACACTCACTCACTCCACCGCTCCAGGGTCCAATGCCAGTCTGTGGTCAAAGGAGCACATTCTGCCATTGCTTCTTCTTTCTGCTTCCAAGTGCTGCTGCCTTCTGCTGCTCTCTGAGTCTCAGCATGCCTCAGTTGGGCCTCCCTTCTTGCTGCTTCTGCATGTACCCCCTTTGTGATTCAAAGCGACTGCCTTTCATGTGCCTCAGGCATTGCACCTGGGGCTTTAAATGGCAGTCATTGATTGTTCCAGGACCTTCGCTGTTCCAGGACAGTTAACAGGTAGAACAGGAAGAGAAACCCGACTCCCTCTATGTTCTGGTCCCATAGGCCCACAATCACCTGCCCTCAAGGAAAGCCCATCAGTACCTTCGCAAAGTCTCTCTCTTGTTGTTCGGGAGATCACAAACAGTCACAAGAAAGGCGGCTTGTTGTGGGATCACTACAGTCAATATTTTCATATATGTCTCCCCTGTTAAATAGGAAGCCAGGTAAGGTTTTGAAAGAGGGAACAGATACCTGCTGAGCCATGCTTCAAATAGTGGGAGAGGTTAGAGACAGGGAGACCAGTGAGGAGTCTGATACTCCAGTCTAACCCTAATAAGACAAGAGTTGGGACCAGAGGAATGGATAGATGTGGGAAATGATGTGAAGGAAGAACCAGCAGGATTTAGCAGTGGATTGAATGTGAGAGTGGAAAGAAAGTGGGAGCTCATTCATTCATTTAGTAGTATTTACTGAGCGCTTACTATGCGCATAGCACTGGACTAAGCGCTTGTAATGTACAAATCGGTAACAGATAGAGACAGTCCCTGCCCTTTGACGGGCTTACGGTCTAATCGGGGGAGACGGACAGATAAGAACAATGGCAATAAATAGAATCAAGGGGAAGAACATCTCATGAAAACAACAGCAAATAAATAGAATCAGGGTGATGTACATCTCATTAACAAAATAAATAGGGTAATGAAGATATATACAGTTGAGCGGACGAGTTCAGTGCTGAGGGGATGGAACGGGAGAGGGCGTTGAGGAGGAGCCTGAGGTTGTGGGCTCTTGGGGCATGGAAGATGGTGGTGGTGTCAAATGAGATTGGAAAGTTGGGTGAAGGGTGGGTTTAGCCAGAATTTGATCGATTGATTCCTTGAATCCGTCATCTAAGCCTGGACAATTTATGGTACGGGAAGAGAACAAAGCAACAGATAAGAGATGGGTAATTGTAACAATTGTTAAGATATTTACTATGTGCCAGGCGATGTAGTTAGCGATGGGATTGATACAAGCTAATCAGGGTGGGCACGGCCCAGGTCCCGCATGGGGCTCACAGTTTCAATCCCCATTTTACAGATAAGGGAGCTGAGGCACAAAGAAGTTAAGTGACTCGCCCAAGGTGTTGTAACATACAAACGGCAGAGCTGGGATTAGAACCCATGACCTTCTGACTCCCAGGCCCATGCTCTATCCACTGTGCCATGTTGCTTCTCTAATGGGCTGAGATGGGATGATGAACCAGGCCCATTTTAAGAACTGAGGGAGGAGTTCCTACTGTGAACTGTGAGGGTCGTTATGGAAAAGGAGGAGGCTGGAGAGGCTATTGTTGAGTTCTTAAAAAAAAATTGGGCATGATTAATCCAAAAAGTGGATAATCCACATGCGGCTCATCAAAACTAATCTGCCCTCCAATTCAGGCCAAGCCAGGCCAGTGATAACTATCATAAACTAAAGCCCAAGTACCTCTGGCTCAGAAATTTCCTAGTCCTTCGTCACCCATAGCCAGCCAAGCTCAGAAAAAAGAACTGACGCGTGTTCTAATCCACCCCGAGCAGGCCCTGCCACCAGCCAAATCCATTTCATCCTTGAGGCAGAGAGCAGAGATCCAGATTTCCAGCGTGGCCGCCCCTACTGCCCCACTCTTCACAGAACTCCTGTTGGGTGGATAATGGATTTCTCGCTCTCCTTTCCCTGGATTCTTGGATCCAAGCCTGCCACCGGGGCGCAAACAAATTAAGTCAACACAGATTGATCATTAACCTTCTCCCCAGAAGCTCACAAAGAGCCCCTCCTGAGAGTGTGGGAGACTGAGCTGCTTCCTTGTGGTAACAGGTGCTCTCTGACATCCTCAGTCCAGTCAGAGAGTGTCCTGAAAGAAGAACAGGATGAGATTGGCCCAGGGCATTACTGCCAGGAGTGCCTGGGCACAGATAAAAGTAACCGGGCCTAGAGGATAGAGAATGGACCTGGGAGTCAGAAAGAACTGGCTGAGAGCCCAGTTCTTCCACTGGCCTGCTGTGTGACCTTGGGCAAGTCACTTTAACTTCTCTGGGCCTCAGTTTCCTCATCTGTAAAATGGGGGGTTTAGACTGAGCCCCATGTGGGATTATCTTGTATTTACCCAACACTTAGTACAGTGCCTGGCACATAGAAAGCGCTTAACCTGTACTTAATAAGGAAAATGGAAAGCCCACCAACCAAAGCATCATCCTCTAGACTGCAAGCTTGGTGTGGGCAGGGAATGTGTCTACCAACTCTGTTATATTGAACTCTCCCAATCGCTTCATACCATGCTCTGTACCCAGTAAGCGATCAATGAATGACAGCGATCGATCGATTGGTTATTCCTCTAGGCTTGAGTGTAAGAGACCAGCTGCTTTTCCCATTCACCCAACATTAATTATGACTTGCCTTGGGCGAGTAGCTATTTGCAAACCTGCAGGAATCACCAAGGGGGCATCAGCCCCGCCCGCTCATTATAGAAGAACTTCTCTGCGGCTCTAGCGGGCTCCTCCTCCTAGCCACCGTTAGAGGAGGATGCCAATACTGTTGTATCTGGAGGAAGCTGTTCTCACCTCCTCTCTCCCTCCCCCCATCCCACCCCACCCCCTCAGTTTCTACCTCCCACCGGCTGATAGCCCCCTGGGCTCAGGGCTAATCTGTAGCTGCTGAGCAAAAATTCCTCATTTCCTATTTAGTGCAATGGGGCCAACCAGAAGGAAGTCATTAACTAGAGAGCTCAGAGGAGAGATCATTAATATTTAAACAGCTCAATATAAATAGAAACTTTCCTTTGGCAGCCTCTGGGATGGGCCATTCTCATCACTTCTCAATGCTTTCTCGGGCCCAAAAACCTGCTTACAGAAGATGCCTTCTTGGCATCTCCACGGTACAATCTAATTAGTCAACCAGTGGTATTTATTGAGTACCTACTATGTGCCGCACACTGTTCCAAGTGCTTGGGAGAGTACAGTATGACAGAGTTGGTAGAGACATTCCCTGCTAACGAGGAGATTATGGTCTAAAGGGGAGACAGACACTGAAAAATAAATTACAGATATGTATATAAGTAATAATAATAATATTGGTATTTGTTAAGCGCTTACTATGTGCAGAGCACTGTTCTAAGCGCTGGGGGAGATACAGGGGAATCAGGTCGTCCCACGTGAGGCTCACAGTTAATCCCCCTTTTACAGATGAGGTAACTGAGGCCCAGAGAAGTGAAGTGACTTGCCCACAGTCACACAGCTGACAAATGGCAGAGCTGGGAGTCGAACCCATGACCTCTGACTCCCAAGCCCGGGCTCTTTCCACTGAACCACGCTGCTGCTGCGGTGTTGAGGATGGGGCGAATATCAAGTGTTTAAAGAGAATGGATCCGAGTTCCTTAGGTGACTCAGGAGAGAGGGAGAGTAGGGGAAAGGAGAGAAGGTCTCTTGGAGGAGATAGGCTTTTAATAAGGCTCTGAAGGTGGGGAGAATGATCGTCCGTCAGATACAAAGGGGGAGGGAGTTCAAGGCCAGAGGCAGGACTTGGGCAAGGGGTTGGTGACAAGATAGACAATATCAAGATACAGTGAGTGGTTTGGCATTAGAAGAGGGAAGTGTGTGGGCTGGATTATCGTAGCAGATGAATGACATAAGATAGAAGGGGTCAAGGTGACTGAGTGCTTTATAGCTGATGATAAGGAGTTTCTGTTTGATGCAGAGGTGGATGGGCAACCACTGGAGAGTCTCGAGAAGTGGGGAAATACGGACTGAGTGGTTCTGTAGAAAAATGATCCGGGCAGCAGAGTGATGTATGGACTGAAGTGAGGAGAGAGCAGGCGGGAAGGGCGGCAAGGAGTGGTCAAGGCAAGACAGAAATAAGGGCTTGGATTAGTGTGGCAACAGTTTGGATGGAAAGGAAAAGGTAGAGTTTAGTGATGTCATGGAGGTAGAACTACAAGGTGTGGTGACAGACTGAATATGTTAGTTAAATGAATGGAATCTCCTATAGGTCTTCCCAAATCCTGCCTTAGAGTCCCTCCCTCTCACCTACTTGCCGACCTCCAAGCTTCCCCCTCCTTCCTAGACCCTGTTCACCCTCCCCTACATTCTCCCCATCGGCAGCTTCTTCCTCCATCCGGGGACAACTTGCGTGGTGAATTCCATTGGCACCCGACTGATTTTCCATGGTCCCTAAGGAAATTGGTCAAGCAGCTTCCTTGGGAGTAGAAGAGAGGATACGTGCTTGCAGAACTTCACCTCTAATGACACATCTACTCGATTCCTTTCCCACCAGAAGTGCTTCAGTTCTTCCTGCAGATAGCTTTGATTTAAGGCTAACCTGAGTTTTGGTTTTTCTCCCTTCTCCTTTAGCTTTTCCCTTTCCTTCTCTCTCTCTCTCTATTTCCCTCTTTTCTTTTCTTTCTCTTTCTTGCTTTCTCTCACTCCTCTTCATTACTTTCTCTGTATCCTTTCTCTTTTCTCTCTCTTTCGCTCTCTCTCTTTTAAGGTATTTGTTAAGCACTTACTAAGTGTCATGCAGTGGTCTAAGGGAAGACCATAGTTTTAGAATCCCCGGTGACTCTCATCAGAACCTAGGAGTTCCAATTCACAGGTGAGACTCCACCTCTCTCCATAGGGCCTGCCTTTTCCTTCTCACCTCAGTGCAATTCCCACTACACTCAGGGGCTGGAGTTGGAGGAAGAGAAAAAGTAACTCCTTATCTTTCCACTGCCCGCTCTTCCCATCATCCTGTCTTCCCATCTCCCTTCCCATCACCGTTCTTTCGCAACGCCCTGTCTTCCATATCTCTGTCTCTTCCCGTCACCCTTCCTTCCCATCACGCTTTCTCCTCACTGTCTTGTCTTCCCATTGCCCTTTCTTCCCGTCTCCTTCTTTTCCCATCACCCTCTCTTCCCGTCGCCCTCACTTCCCATCAACTTCTCTTCCCATTGGCCTCCCCCTACCGCTTTTCCAAGCCTCGCTCAATTCCCCACCAGACTATTTAATGCCTTCTTCTTCTCAGTGGATTGTGTTTTCCCCAGTGCCCCAGAGAGCCAATTGTTTCCAGATCCTGTATTAAGAGCATGCTCTCTCCCCAGGCTCGACCTCCCATTCCCTAGGCATTCTGCCACCTGTGTTGTCCAGTGAAAGGCTCATAAATATCAGGAGGAGATCGATGGGCCCAGGTCTGCCCACTTGGAGGAAGAGCCAGTCATGTCTGTCCCTCCTATTCCCGCCTCCATCAAGCGGGGGGATCCCAAACTGCTTACCAACACCCCCGCTGCAGCCTGTGACCAGAGGGGCCCCTTTGGTTAGCACTTAGACAACCATGAGGGACAGGGACTGTGGCCTACCTGTTTTTCTTGTATCTACCCCAGCACTTAGTATACTGCCTGGCATTTAGTAAGCGCTTAACAGTCGTTACCACCATCATCATCATCATCTTTATTATCATGAAAGTAGCCTTTGCTCATATCTTTGATTTCATAATTTGAATGCAAGGGAATTCCATAATCCCAGCTCTTTCCCCACATTGACCCCCCCCCCCAGCCACCAAGGATACCCTGGAATCGGGGGTCCCCTTGCTGCCAGCCCCCAAGGGGGCCACCACCCTGGCTAGATCCAGGACCTTGGCAGCTCTAACTTGGACAAATTTCACACCGGCATTGGCCGGTGGTTCAGTCTTGAGAAGGTTGTTCTTCTTCATGCGATACTGCCAGAGGGAATTCAGCAGGCCTCTTCCTTCTAACACGTGCAGGAATGGATGGGACACCGGTCTGGGCTCTAATCCCGGCTCCGCCACTCGTCTGCTGTGTGAACGTGGGCACGTCGCTTCACTTCCCTGTGCCTCAGTTCCCTCATTTGCCAAATGGGAATTCAGTATCTGTTCTCCCTCTGATTTAGACTGTGAGCCTCATGCGGAACCTAATTATCTTACATCTATCCCAGCATTAAGTCGGTGTTGGCACACAGTAAGTACTTAACAAATGCTATTATTGTTATTATTATTATCATTATTAGTATTAGTGCCCAGGACTGACCTGTGCTCTAATCTGTTTTTTTCACTTGCCTGCTTTGTAACACTGGGTATTTCACTTAACTTCCCTGGGCCTCAGTTTCCTCATTTGGGAAAAGGGAATAAAATACCTGTTCTCTATCCTACCCAGACTGTATGGTTCAGGGACTGGGTCCAGTTATATTGTACTGTAATTTCCCCAGCACATAGCACAGTGCTTGGTGCATAATAAGTGTTAACAAATACTACAATCATTAGTAGTAGTAGTACAATTATTAATCATTATTCCAACTACAGAATAAACTGGACTCTGAAGATCAGAGTCTAGGGCACTGGACGATGGACCCTCTTTCAAGTCCTGCCCCTTTCCTGAAAGAATGACCAGCCTGGCTTTGCTTCGAAGAAATCTCCGTGATGCCCCTTACCTCGTGAGGTTGCCTTCAGCAGCAGGTTAACCAGCCTGTGAGGGCTAAAGAGGAGATAACTAATCAATGGCATTTATTGTGCACTTACTGTGCGCAGAACACTGTACTAGGCAGTTGGGAAATTACACTGTATGGGAGTTGGTAAACTGTGCCCTGCCCACAAGGAGCTCACAGCCTACAGGAAAAAGAACAAGGCAGAGCCCTCCAAGTCGGCTCTCCAGCTCTCAGAGGCCTGAATGGGCTCTGAAGTGAAAGGGTGGATGATTACCTCCAATCATCCCAACTTGATCTCGTGGTCGTTCTCCAACAGCCTAATTGCACGTTTTAATTTTTTAAATCTAGTTATCAGTGAAACAAAACCCCCTCACACGCAGTGCAAAGGAGAAATCTCTCCCATCTTCATGAACCGAGTGTGACTCTAATACATCCCTCCCCATGTGAAGGGCCCGGGTCTCCAGGAATGTGTCTGTTATACTGTTATTTTATACTCTCCAAAGCGCTTAGTACAATGCTCTGCACACAGTGCTCAGTAAATACGATCGACTGATCTGAATCCTTTCTCCTTTGTTTCTTTCATTCACCCTCCAGATCTCTCCCTCCAACCATCACACTCCCTTTCCCTATATTTTTGAGTTCCCGTTTCTCTCTGTTTGCTTCCTCTTTCTGTTTCTTTCTTCCCTGTTAAATTCTCACTTCTTCCAATTTCATCCTAATTTTTCTTTCCACTTTCTCACTCAACCTACAAGTAATAGGAACCGACCTATAGAATCCCAGTGAGGCAATGCTGTTAACTGGTGAAGTACTATCAAAAAAGGTTGTCTGGAAACTAACATCTCTTGTGGTGGGAAGTACGTTATCAAGCATAAACGTCTCATAAATTCATGTAGGTAACTAAGCTGGATAATTCCAAAATGTTCCCGCATTCAGCATTCCCCTCTCGAGCATTCTCTCAGCCACATCAGTGCCCTGCCTTGTTTTCTGTCTCTATTTTGCCCTCATTCGCTCCCCCCATTCTTTCCTCCTAGCTTGCTGTCTCCCTCCTTATAGGAAGACAAAGAATCGGTCAATTGTATTATATTGTCTCCCCCCAAGCCCTCGGTTCAGCTGGGAAGCAGCATGGCGTAGTGGATAGAACATGGGCCTGGGAGTCAGGGGCTGATGAGTTCTAATCCCGGTTCCACCACTTGTCTGCTGTGTGACCTTAGGCAAGTCCCTTCACTTCTCTGAACCTCAGTTACCTCATCCTTAAAATGGAGATTAAGACCGTGAAACCCCTGAGGGACAGAGGCTGTGTCCGACCCAATTCGCTTGCATTCATCCCAGGGCTTAGTACAGTGCCTGGCACAAAATAAGCACTGAACAAATGCCACAGTTATTACTATTATCATTACAGTGCTCTGCGCACAGTAAATGGTCAATTGATAGATTTGATAGAACATTTCCTTCCTTCCTTCCTTAATTTATTCTGTTTTAGCATGCACCTCACCCTCTCTGGCCCTCTCCCTCTCTCTCCATCACCCCCTCTTTCTCCATCTCTCCCTCTCTCGCCCTCTCTTTCCCTGTTTCTCCTTCTCTCTCGCGGTCCTCGTGGAAGCAGTGTGGTCTGGTGGAAAGAGCACAGGACTGAGAGGCAGAATCTGGCTCCCTTCTCCCCCTCTGCTCACTTGAGTGAAACATCACCTTAGCGGCCCCGGCCCGAGCTGCTTCCTCACTACCGATTCCTCCCCGATGGCTCCTCCAAGACCAGTTTTAGCTCTGCCCTCAGCACCCCGGAAGGCTAGCACCCTCCCACCAGACCGACTCTTTCCCAGCTCTCTCTCTGCTCTCTGCCTGGCTTTCGGTCAATCGTATCAATTAATAATAATAATAATAATAATAATGACGGTATTTAAGTGCTTACCGTGCGCCAAGCACTCTCCTAAGCACTGGGGCAGATACAAGGTGATCAGGTTGTCCCACGTGGGGCTCACGGTTTTAATCCCCATTTTACAGATGAGGTAACTGAGACACAGAGAAGTAAAGTGACTTGCCCAAAGTCACACAGCTGTCAAGTGGCGGAGCTGGGATTAGAACCCATGACCTCTGACTCCCAAACCCGGGCTCTTTCCACTGAGCCACGCTGTGATATTGTTATATCGTACTTGCCCAAATGCTTAACACAGTGCTCTGCGCAAGTACAATATAGCAATATCGCAAATTTGGTAGACATATTCCCTGCTAACAACGAGCTTACTGTCTAGAAGGGGAGACAGACATGAATATAAATGAATAAATTATGGATAGGTAATCATAATGTTGGTATTGGTTAAGTGCTTACTATGTGCAGAGCACAGTTCTAAGCGCTGGGGTAGATACAGGGTCATCGGGTTGTCCCACGTGAGGCTCACAGTTAATCCCCATTTTACAGATGAGGTAACTGATGGAACAGAGAAGCGGAGTGACTTGCCCACAGTCACACAGCTGAGTAGGTACATGAGTGCTTGTGGGGCTGAGGCAGGGGGGATTGAATAAAGGGAGCAAAACAGGGTGATGCAGAAGGGAGTGGGTGAAGAGCAAATAAGGGCTCAGACAGGGAAGGCTTCTTGGAGAGGTTGTGCCTTCGATGTGCCTTTTTTTAATGGTATTTGTTAAGCGCTTGCTCTGTGTCAAACGCTGTTCTAAGCCCTGGGGTGGACACAGGTGCATTAGGGAGAACACAGTCCCTGTCCCACATGGGGCTCACAGTCTAAGTAGAAAGGAAAAGAGGAGAACTGAGACATGGAGAAGCTAAGTGACTCACTCAAGGTCCCACAGCAAGCATTTGGCAGATTCAGAATTAGAACCCAGGTCCTCTGACCCCCCCTCCCCCCCCAGGCCCCTATTATTTCCATTAGGCCGCGCTGCTTCCCTTTTCAGGGTCCAAGCCCGCGTCCACATGGAAAATCAGTATCACAGAGGCTGATCAGCATGCAGATTAGCCAATAAAAACCCAGAAAGGTGTTGCATCTTGTTCAATTTTTGCAGCTCTAAAAATACAAGCCTCTCTGTAATGAAGTAAGAGACCCCGCTGGGAGAATAATCCTCAGAACCCAAGGAGCAGAGGGACTCTGCGGCTTGGCTTTATCGCAGAAGCACCGAGGTGGAACGTGTAGACTCCGCGGAGGGAATGTTCCCTCGGCACCTGGCGTCCTCCAAGTTTCTGAACCGGTTTGAAGGGTCGCGGGGGAGGGCGGGCGGTGAAGGAGATCTGGTTTGAGGCCCTCCATCCTAAATCCCCCTCTAGACTGTAAGCTCGTCGTGGGCGGGGAACGGGTCCGTTTATTGGCATGTCGTACTCTCCCAAGCGTTTAGTACGGTGTCCCGCACACGGTGAGCACTTCGTAAATACGAATGAATGATTGAATGAATGAAGGAATGACCCCCCCCCCCCCCCCCCGGTCTGCGACGCGGGGAGCAAGAGGCGGACAGGTGGATCATGACTTTTGAGAAGGGGTCGAGACACTGAGTTCCGCCTTCCTCGGGCTCATCTCACGGGTCGAGGCAACTCAGTTGCTTCCTCCGGCCTCAGAGTCATCGTCATCCCCGCAGTACGTTGAGCATGGGCTTGGGAGTCCGAAGGACCTGGGTGCTAATCCGGCTTCTACCACTTGACTTCTGTCTGACCTCGGACAAGTGACTCTGCAAGTTACCTCATCTGTAAAATGGGTAGGGAGACTGTGAACCCTAAGTGGGCAACCCAGTTACCTTGTAACTACCCCAGCGCTTAGTACAGTGGGAAGCGGCGCGGCTCAGTGGAAAGAGCCCGGGCTTGGGAGTCCGAGGTCATGGGTTCTAATCCCGGCTCCGCCGCTTGCCAGCTGTGTGGCTTCGGGCAAGTCACTTAACTTCTCGGGGCCTCAGTTACCTCATCTGTAAAATGGGGATTAAAAGTGTGAGCCCCACGTGGGACGACCTGATCACCTTGTATCCCCCAGCGCTTAGAACAGTGCTTTGCGCATAGTACGCGCTTAACAAATACCAATATTATTATTATTACAGTGACTGGCACATACTAAGAGCTTAACGAATACTAGTTATTATCATCATTATCATCTTCAGTATCAACAGCAGTGCAGCAGCGTGGCCAAGTAGAGAGAGCGTGGGCCCGCAGGTCGGGGGATCTGGGTTCTAATCCCAACTCTGCCACTCGTCCGCTGTGTGATCCCGGGCCAGTCGCTTCACTTCTCTGTGCCTCGGTTGTCTCATCTGTAAAATGGGGATTAAAAGTGTGAGCCCTGTGGGACAATCTGTGCGGGTCAGAGACTGGGTCTGAGCTAGTTATAATCATTATGGTACTTGTTAAGTGCTTACCGTGTGCCAGGCATTTTATCTTAAAGCAGCGTGGCTCAGTGGCAAGAGCCCGGGCTTGGGAGGCAGAGGTCGTGGGTTCTGATCCCGGCTCGGCCACTTATCAGCTGTGTGACTTTGGGCAAGTCGCTTGACTTCTCTGTGCCTCAGTTACTCCACCTGTAAAATGGGGATGAAGACCGTGAGCCCCACGAGGGACAACCTAATGACCTTGTATCTACCCAGCGCTTAGAACAGTGTTCGGCAAATAGTAAGCACTCGATCAATACCAACGTTACTATTATATTTAACTTATTGTTCTGAAGCCGCATCACCTTGAGTTAACAGCACAGGTCTGGGAGTAAGAGGACTTGGTCTATGGCTCAGTGGAAAGAGCCCGGGCTTGGGAGTCAGAGGTCATGGGTTCGAATCCCAGCTCTGCCACTTGTCAGCTGTGTGACTGTGGGCGAGTCACTTCACTTCTCTGTGCCTCAGTTACCTCATCTGGAAAATGCGGATTAACTGTGAGCTTCCTGTGCCACGCTCTGATTACGTTGTATCTACCCCAGTGCTTAGAACAGTGCTCTGCACGTAGTAAGCGCTTAACAAATACCAACATTAATGGAGAAGCAGCGTGGCCCAGTGGAAAGAGCCCGGGCTTGGGAGTCAGAGGTCAGGAGTTCGAATCCCGACTCCACCACGTGTCTACTGTGTGACCTTGGGCAAGTCACTTAACTTCTCTGTGCCTCAGTTACCTCATATGTAAACATGGAGATTAAAAAATGTGAGCCCCACGTGGGACAACCTGATGACCCTGTATCTACCCCAGTGCTTAGAACAGTGCTTTGCACATAGTAAGAGCTTAACAAATACCATTATTATTATTAATAATCCTGACTCTACCACTTGTCTGCTGTTTGACCTTGAGCAAGTCATTTAACTTCTCCGTGCCCCAGTTACCTCATCTGCAAAATGGGGATTAGGACTACGAGCCCATGTCGGACAGGTCCTCTATCCAACCTGAATAGCTTCTGTTGGGGGCAGGGAACATGTCTGACGTCTCTGTTGTATTGTAATGTTGGTATTTGGGATTTGTTAAGTGCTTACTATGTGCAGAACACTGTTCTGAGCGCTGGGGGAGATACAGGTGTAATCAGGTCGTCCCACGTGAGGCTCACAGTCTTCATCCCCATTTTACAGATGAGGTAACTGAGGCACAGAGAAGTGGCGTGACTTGCCCACGGTCCACACAGCTGACAAGTGGCGGAGCTGGGATTAGAAGCCGTGACCTCTGACTCCCGAGCCGGGGCCCTTTCCACCGAGCCACGCTGCTTCTTTGTAACCGTATCTGTATCTGGGGTAGATACAGGGTCATCAGTTCTCCGTACTCTCCCAAGTGCTTAGTACGGTGCTCTGCACATAGTAAATATCTCAATAAACGTGAGTAGTTGATTGATCATGTCCCAGCACTTAGTGGCACAGAGTAAGCACTTAACAAATTCCATTAAAAATGCTTATTAACAAATACCTTAACAAATACCACGGGTATTACTGTTATCAATCACCTGTTCAGTGTCCGGGAAGTGAGCTGAATCTGGGCCTGGAATGGAGAGGGCGTGGGAGAACTTTCAGATTCCAGCAGTCAATCAATCGATGGTATTTACTGAATGCCTACCAAGTGTGAGACACTGTATTAAGCACCTGGGAGAGTAGAACACAAGCAAGACACAGGTTCTTTGCCCTCGAGGAGCTACCAAGTCTAATGGGAAAAACTGGGCTGATTGCATGTTTGTCGTCAGCAGAATTCCCACCCGCAATATTCCCTCTAGTTTCTCTCACTCTCACCGACCTGGACCTGGTTCCACCTAGGAGAATCCACAGGAGTTCAATCAGTGGTAATTATTAAGGGCTCACAGTGTGCTGAACACTGTGCAACGTGCTTGGGAGAATTTCGTAATAATAATAATAACGATAATAATGTGCCAAGCACTGTTCTGAGCGCTGGGGTAGGTGCAAGGTAGTCAGGTTGTCCCACGTGGGGCTCACAGTTTTAATCCCCATTTCACAGATGAAGTAACGGAAGCACAGCAAAGTTAAGTGGCTTGCCCGAAGTCACACAGCAGGCAAATGGCAGAGCCGGGATTAGAGCCCATGACCTTCTGCCTCCCAGGCCAGTGTTCTATTCACTGTGCCATTCTGCTTCTCCAATAATGGTATTTGTTATCGCTTGTCTAAGTGCCAGACACCGTACTAAGCGCTGGGGTGGATACAAGCAGATCGGGTTAGACACAGCCCTTGCCCATATGGGGCTCACAGTCTCAATCCCCATTTTCCAGATGAGGTAACTGAGGCCCAGAGAAGGGAAGTGACTTGTCCAAGGTCACAGAGCAGCCAAGTGGAGGAGTCAGGATTAGAACCCATGGCCTTCTGACTCCCAAGTTCATGGTCTATCCACTAAGCTGTGCTGCTTCACGTTGCTTAGTACAGTAGAGATGGAAGACGCAATCCCTGCCCTTAAGGAGATCACAGGCCACCGATTCCGATCGTTTCTAAGTCTGTGTCGGGGGTGGGGGTCGATTGCCTTGAGAGTCTGGCTCGGTCCGGGGTCCCCACGGTCACTCCGCCTGTCCCTCCCCGGAGTGGACGGAAGTCCCAGGTAAACCTCAGAACTCCTCTGGCTTCTCGGACTGGGGCGTCGGAAACGAAGACCGTAACAGGAGCTGGAGAGCCCCGCAGCCGACTCAGGCGGGACAGAGGGCCGTGGGGAGAGTGTCCTGGCAATAACGATCGGTGACATTTTTCTGGCTCCCCCCCCCCCCCCCCGCCCTGGGCACTAGCTTCCAGCACCTCCCTCTGTCGTGGACTGGGGAAGGACAGCGGAGACATTAGACATCTGGGAAGGTCCACTGCCCATCCGTGGAAAACGCACGCTCGATCGAGCGGGGAAGGCAGAAATGACCGCAGCATTGGAGGAACCATAGTCAAGCACGCGGTCGCCCCCCCCCCCCCCCCGTCCTGCTGCGGCCTTTAATTGGACAACTGGGACCGGGGCCGACGAGAGAGGACCGAGGATTCGGCTTGGGAGAATAGGGTCTTTACGCAGGCGCTGGGCTGGCCGGCGGGGCTCCCAGCCACTGAAGGTCATTACCTCAAATCCGGACTTTATCTAAAGGGCCGATCATTTGACGACCATTCAGGGTGTTCAGTCCTCGTAGGGTCACATATTAAGGGCAATCAAATCTCTGGCGTGGGGACTCGAGCGGAGCTGAGCTGTGCTGGGAAATGATTTTATGTTACACTCGCCGTGACTTCAGCCAAGAAAACTCTGGAAGTTTCTCCCTCCCCCTTTTCCCCTCTTGCTATGCCTCTCCCCTTCCTCCCCTTCCACTCCTCTTCCCCCCTTTTCCTCTACTCCCTCTCTGCCCTTCCTCTCCTTCGCTTTCCTTCTCATCCTTTACCTCTCCCTCCTCCCCCTCTTGCTCTTTCCTTCTCTCCTTCCTCCCATTCATTCCCCTATATAGATATGTACCTACACATATATGCATACATCGCTATGTATATTTATATATATGTGTGTAGATTTATCTTATTTATATTTTTTTTGTGAAGTGCTTACCGTATGCCAGGCCTTGAGTTACGCACTGAGGTAGATATAATACAATAGGGTGGGAACCAGTGCCTGTCCCACATAAGGGCTCACAGTCTAATCCCCATTTTACCAGTGAGGTAAATGAGGCACGGAGAAGTTAAGTGACTTGCCCAAGGTTCCACAGCAGACAAGTGGCGGAGGCAGATGAGAACGCAGGTCCTCTGACTCCCAGGCCTGTGCTCTTAACACTAAGCAGTACTGCTTACTCTCCTGATCGTAAGCAGGCAAGTGGCGGAGAAAGATTAGAACCCAGGTCCTCTGAGTCCCAGGCCTGCGTTCTTTCCACTAGGCCAGACTGCCTACTCTCTTGGTTGTGGGAGGATGTGGCTACAGGAAGAACCTGGGCCCCATGCTACTCTAGGAACTACAAATATGACCTGGTACCACCTTCAGCTTGACGTTCTGCCACCAACCGGACAACTCCAACTTGTCCTCCTCAAGTTCTCAGCTCCAGCCAAGCCCACCATTCCACACCCATATTATTCCCTCCTCCTGGGATGCCCGTCCCTCTCCTCTTCCCCAAATCCCTCTCCCCCCTTCCTGCTAATTTCTGTTGAAATTCCATGAAGCCCATTTGGATTACCCCTCCCTGACTGTTCACTGTGTTCCCTCTAGCGGATAAAAATGTTGGTATTTGTTAAGCGCTTACTATGTGCAGAGCACTGTTCTAAGCGCTGGGGTAGATATAGGTTAATCAGGTTGTCCCACTTAAGGCTCACAGTTAATCCCCATTTTCCAGATGAGGTAAGTGAGGCGCAGAGAAGTTAGGTGACTTGCCCATAGTCACACAGCTGACTAGTGGCAGAGACGGGCGTCGAACCCAGATGCAGATGCATACGGTGCTGCAGTTTATGCTTTAATCTATCGGGTATGTTCTTTGCTTCTCCGCCGATTGTCAGCTGTGTGACTCTGGGCAAGTCACTTAACTTCTCTGTGCCTCGGTGACCTCATCTGGAAAATGGGCATTAAGACCGCGAGCCCCACGTGGGACAACCTGAACACCTTGTATCCTCCCCAGCGCTTAGAAAAGTGCACCGCACATAGTAAGCGCTTAACAGGTGCCATCTTTATTATTATTCCATCCCCCGCGGCACTTGGGTCAGTGGTGGGAAGTTACAGAGACAAACAAGACCCAGTCCCTACCCTCAAGAAACTTACAATCTAATGTCTTCGGCTCGCCTCCGAATCTCTCCTTGACTCCGTCCAATCTGGTTTCCACCCCCTTCTCTCACCGGAAGTTGCCCTTTCTAAGGTCATTAATGGCATCCTTCTTACCAAACCCAATCCATCCTAATCCTCCTCGTCCTCTCAGGTGCCTTTAACACTGTGGATCTCTCCCTTCTCGAGGAAACATTTTCTAGGTTTTCCTTCACTGTCACTGCTCTCCTGACCACTTCTTCTCAGTCTCTTGTACAGGCTCCTCCTCTGCCTTCTACCTGCCGGGGGTGTCCCGCAAGGTTCAGTCCTGGGTCCCTTTCCATTTTCCATCTACGCCCACTCTCTTGACGAATTCATTCACTCCCACAAATTCAACTACCATCTCTATTCTGATGTTTCCCCAATCTACCTCTCCATCCCTGCCTTCGCTCTTTCTCCGCAGTCTCGCATTTCCTCCTGCCTGTAGGACATCTCTGCTTGGATGTCCCACCGACACCTCGAGGTTAACATATCCAAAACATAATTCCTAATCTTCCCATCCAAACCCTGTCCTCCCCCTGCCCTTCTCCTGTCATTTCTGTTATCAGTATCCTTCCCGCCTCACCAGCCCGTAACTTTGGAATTACTCTGAACTCATCTCTCTGGTTCAACCTACCTATTTTTTCATGGAATTTGTTAAATGCTCGATATGTACCAGGCCCTGTGAAAGAGCTGAGGAAAATGCAAGTTAATCACCTTGGACACAGTCCCTGTCCCACAAAGAGTTCACAGTCTTAATTTCCATTTTACAGAGGAGGTAACTGAAGCACCGAGAAATTAGGCGACTTGCCCGTGGTCACACAGCAAACAAGGGACAGAATTGGGATTAGAACCCAGTTCCTTCCAACGCCCAGGCCTGTGCTTTATCCACTAAGCAATGCTGCTTCTCTGTCAACCTGACGCATCTTCAATCTGTAATCAGATCACCTCGGTTCTACTTTCACACCACCTCTAAAATCCATCCTTTCCTCTCCAGTACACCTGCTACCGCACCGATCCAAGCACTTACCATATCTTACCTTGACAGTGCTCTGCACCTAGTAAGCGTTCAATAAATACGACTGAATGAATTAGTCTTCTCGCTGACCTCCCTGCCTCCTGTCTCTGCCCACTCCAGTCTTTACTTCACTCTGCTGCCTGGATCGTTTTTCTAAAAACCCGTGCTGTCCATATCTCTCCACTCCTCAGTAATCTTCAAGTAATTCCCATCCTACTCCACATCAAACAGAGACTCCATACCATTGATTTTAAAGCACTCAACCACCTTGCCCCCTCCTACCTTGCCTCACTGATTTTCTACTGCAACCCAGCCTGCTCACCTCCCTCCTTTAATGTCAACCTATTCACTCTCCCTCAATCTTATCTGTCCCTCTGCTGATCCCTTGCCAACATTTTTCCTCTGCCCTGGCACTCTGTCCTCCTTCGTGTGTGACAAATCACAGCTCTCTCCATTTTCAAAGCTTTAACAAAATCACATCTCCTCCAAGAGGTCTTCCCTGTCTAAGCCCTCCTTTCCCTACTCCCTCTCCCTTCTGTTTGGCTTATGCGCTTGGATCTGTGGTCTTTAAGGCATTTGATATTCCCTCCACCCTCAGCCCTACAACCCTTATGTACATATTCAATAGTATTTATTGAGCGCTTACTATGTGCAGAGCACTGTACTAAGCGCTTGGAATGTACAAATCGGTAACAGATGGAGACAGTCCCTGCCCTTTGACGGGCTTACGGTCTAATCGGGGGAGACGGGCGGACGAGAACAACAGCAATAAATAGAATCGAGGGGATGAACATCTCATTAAAACAATAGCAAATAAATAGAATCAAGGCGATGTACATTTCATTAACAGAATATCTGTACAACATACAACAAATCTGTAATTTTATTTATCTCTATCAATGTTCCTCTCCCCCGCTAGAGCGTAAGCTCCTTGTGGGCGGGAAATGTGTCTACCAACTCTGTGGTATTGTCTTCTCCCAAGCCTACTTAATACAGTGCTCAGCAAACAGTAAATATTCAATAAATCCCATTGACTAATTGATCTGTCCTCTCCAAGGACAGGGCAGATGGGAGTCATTCTGTCTACCGTTGCCGATGCCGCAGGAATATTGAGAACACGGACTAATTTATTTCTGAAAACTACTTTCAAGGTCTCCCAGCGGAGCCTCATTTGAGTCCTAAAGGGGTCAAGTCTATATGTCTTCACATGCAAAGAAAAGTAGAGAGTGGAGCAGTCGCCTGCTCAATCTGATAGGAGTGGATCATCGGGAGCATTTGGGATACAACTTTCCACTCCACTTGATCTTAGGGTAGCCGCTGATAACCCTGAAGAATACTCCCACTTAATAATTACAATAATAATAACAATCGTGGTATTTATTAAATGCTCACTGCATTTCAAAAGCTGCACTAAGCACTAGGGTAGATAAAATAGGAAGCAGCATGGCCTAGTGGATAGAGCATGGGCCTGGTAGTCTGTAGAATAGGGGTTCTAATCCCGGCTCCACTACTTGTCTGCTGTGTGACCTTGGGAAGGTCACTTAACTTCTCCATGCCTCAGTTACCTCATCTGTAAACTGGGGATTGAGACGGTGAGCCCCAAGGCGGATAGGGACTATATCCAACCTGATTTGCTTGCATCTTCCCCGGCACTTGGAATAATGCTTGACACAGAGTAAGCGCTTAACAATTACCCTCATTATTATACAGGATAATCAGGTCCCGCATGGGGCTCGTAATCTAAATAGGGAGGAGAACCCCCATTTTGTAGATGAGGGAACTGAGGCACAGAGAAGTTAAGTGACTTACCCAAGGTCACACAGCAGACAGTGGAGGAGGCAGGATTAATAATAATGTTGGTATTTGTTAAGCGCTTACTATGTGCAGAGCACTGTTCTAAGCGCTGGGGGAGATACAGGGTCATCAGGTTGTCCCACGTGGGGCTCACACACTTTTAATCCTCATTTGACAGATGAGGGAACTGAGGCCCAGAGAAGTGAAGTGACTTGCCCACAGTCACACAGCTGACAAGTGGCAGAGGATTAGAGCCCAAGTCCTCCAACACCCAGGCCTGTGCTCTTTCCTCCAGGTCACTTGCCTGCTGGGGACTTGGTTCAAGTCAGTCAACATCTCTGGGCTTCAGTTTCCTCATCTGTCAAATGGTGATTCAATATGCGTTCACCCTCTTACTTAGACTGTGAGCCCAGTGAGGTGCAGATGGTGTTTCTGAGTATGTTCAACCTGATTATCTTAGATCTTTCCCGGTATGTAGTATGATGGTTGGTACGTAGCGAATGCTTAATACATATTGTTATTAATATTATCATCATCATTATGCTCAAGGTGGTACACATATTGCCCCAGGTCTACAGCATCATGTGATAATAATTATGGTATCTGTTAAGCACATACTATATGCCAGACTTTGTACTAAGTGCTGGGGTGGATAGAAGCAAATCAGGTTGCTTTTCCACATGGGGCTCACCGTCTCAATCCCCATTTAACAGATGAGGTGACTGAGGCACAGAGAAGTGGAGTCATTACCCCAAGGTCACACAGCAGACAAGTGGCAGAGCCAGGATTAGAACTCATGACCTTCTGACTCCCAGACTTATGCTCTATCCACTATACCTTGCTGTTTCCCATCACCTGCACCCTTTTGGGGAAGTTCTCCAAGTTCTCTGTAATGAAAGGTGTTTCTCAGCCGGTGACAGGGGTTGGGAAGGGGCTTTGACCTTCCCACTCCAGATTCATTGCCATCCATATTCCAGGAGCACTTCTCAGTAGCAGAGGGAGACCGCAGGCTGCAAATGCCGTTACCTGGCAGAAGGGTGTCTGGGGCCACATCTGTCCTGAACAAGGACAGACCAGCTGAAAACCAGACTGTCCGAGATGAAACTGCATCTTTTTTCTTTGGCTCATGTAGATATAACCTAAATTTCCACCCAGCCAATACAATGAATCCCTGGTAATAGCCCAGAGCCTCCTATTTTCAGCTCTTTAATCTTCCTTCAGCCCCCCACACCTCATCTCTAATAATAATAACAATAGCACCAATATTATAAATTGCAGTATTTTGTAAGCACTTACTCTGGGCCAAGAATTGAACTAAATGCTGGGGTAGATACAAGATAATCAGGTTGGATGCAGTCCCTGTCCCACATGAGGTTCACCTGGGCTAAGTAGGAGGGAGAACAGGCACCGAGGCATTGAACCCCCGTTCTACAGATGAGGGAAATGAGTCAGAGAGAAGGTGAGTGACTTGCCCTAGGTATCTCACTATTATTATTGTGGTGTTAGTTTTAAGCACTTACTATGTGTTAAACTCTTCTATGCACTGGAATGGATACAAGTTAATCAGGTTGGACACCGTCCTTGTCCCACGTGGGGGATGGACGTGTACACACACACCTGCCTCCATTTTAAAAGTTTCCTTTCCCTTCTCCCTCCCTTCATTTCTCACCCCCGCCCCCGACCCACATATTCTCCCAACTAACTCTCTCTAATCTTCAGAACCAGGCTCCCTCCCCCCCCCCCCCCCCCCCCCCCCCCCGAGCTCAGAAAGACCAAAGAAGGCCTTTTATCGGAGCCATCGGCTCTTTTCTTCCTCTTCCCTTTCCCTTTCACCCTCTCCCTTTCTCCACAGGTTCATCTAGGCCAAGCCCGCTCGCTATATAATTGCACGCTGACAACCGTTAGGTCAGCAGAGGTGCTTTATAACTCCCCGTTGCCTGTGTCTAAATTTAGTGGCCTCAGCATAAGGAAAAGTTTCCCTCTTTGGATTAAGGTCCTTAATTACCTGTGATTTGTGGTTTTCCAGTCTGGGAAGCACCAGAGCCCTGTGATTTAATGCCTGGAAGGGAGGTTATAGGTGAGACTGTCAGTAGGAAAGACAGAAGGAAGATAGAAGGGAGAAAGAGAAGGTGCCCGTTGAAATCCAGCAGAAAATGACACTTGCCTTAAAGGACTCCTCACGGATCTGTGGCGTGGCTGCTCTTGTTAATAGCTGGACTGAGCTCTCTAATTACAATCTGCCCGGAGTCACGGGGGCTGGGGTTATGCCCTTGGCTTAAAGCTCTCACAACAGACGAGGTGTCTCTATTTATTTGGCTCAGGCATTCAGAAGCACCAAGACTCATGAATCCTCCTGCACTCCCCAGTCTGGGGTGCTTGATTCAGTCCCCTGTCTTGGAGGAGACGGTTAGAAATAGCTTGATTCCCTTTGGAGACAGCACGGCTTCCTGGAAAGAGCATGGGCCTGGGAGTCAGAGGACCTGGGTTCTAATCCTGCCCCTGCCAGGTACTGGCTGTGTGACCTTGGGCAAATCACTAAACTTCTTTGTGCCTTGGTTTCCTTATCTGCATAATGGAGATTTAACACCTGTCCTCCCTCCTACTTAGACTGCGAACACCCGAGGGACCTGATTATCAGGTATCTATCCCGAAACTTCATGTAGTGCTTGGCACATGCTAAATGCTTAACAAATACCACTATCATTATCATTATTATTAGGTTTCTTGAAGTATTCTACCCCAAACCCTCATAAATTGTCTCCTAGCCATGTGACTCTTCCTTCTGAAGAGTCCAACCTCCTCAGCATGCAATCAGTTAATCAGTATTTTTTATTAAGTGCTCACCGAATGCAGAACACCGTCCCAAGTGCTTGGGAGCTAAGATGCAGTAGAGTTGGTAGACACAAACCTTACCCTCCAAGTCCAGTTGGGGAGACAGACGTTAAAATCAATTACAGGTCGGGGAAGGAGCAGAGAGTATAAGGATATGGACAAAGGTGATATGGAGGTGGAGAGTAGCAAAGTGCTTAAAGGGTACAGAGCCAAGAGCAAAGGTGATGCAGAAAAGAGAATAGGGTGGGAAGATGAAATGTTAGTCAGGGAAGACTTCCTGGGGGAGATGTGCTTTTAGTAGACCACAAGAGATATTACAGTCTAGAGGATCAGACAGACATTAAAATAATTTACAGATAGGGGAAATAGAGTGTAAGGATATGTACTAAAGTCCTGTGGGGCTGAGGGTGGAGCGAATATCATCAGTGCTTGGGGAGTACAGATCCAACTGCACGGCTGACGCAGAAGGGAGAATGAATAGGAGAAATTAGAGCTCAGTCGGGGTAGGCTTCTCGGAGATGTGATTTTATTAAGGATTACTAGATGAGGAAAGCGGCGGCCTGTAGGATGGGAAAAGAGAGGAAGTTCCAGGCCAGTTGGAAGACGTGGGCAAGGGGTCAACTGCTAGCCTGTCCACTCTCTCAGAAACCGACAGGAGCCTAGTGCTCCTCCTTGGATTTTCCTGGTGGAAGACTTGAGGGACAAAGAGGAGAAGTGCCTTGCCTGAGAGCAGAACCCCTCTGGTAACTGAATCAGAAGGTTGTGTCAGAAATGAAGGAAGGGATAGAAAACTGGAAAATCCAGGGCCGGAAAAAATCTCTAGTGGTCGTCAAGCTCATTGAGTCTGTGCTCCAACTTCCGGGAGAGACAGTGCCGTGAAAACCTTAAAAAAGTCATTTACCCATTAGTCAGGCCCAGCTCAATATTCTGCTTTCACAGTGGCAGCAGGAACCTGGATTCTCGTCCCGGTTCTGCCACTTGTCTGCCGTGAGACCTTGGGTAAAGTCACTTTACTTGTCTGGGCCTCCGTTTTCCCATCGGTGAAATGGAGATTGAATACCCGTTCTCCCTCACAGACTGTGAGTGTGGAACGAGGACCGGATCCAACCAAATTATCATATTTCTACCCCAGATCTTAGTGCAGCGCTTGGCACGTTGAAAGTGCTCAACAAATACTTCAATTATTATCAATAATAATAATATTTTTTCATTATTATTATCATTATTATGAGGATCAAAGCAACCCAGGCAGCGGGAGCTCTCCTCTTCTTAGCGATCCTCAGGAGTAAAGACTCCCCTGGGAGTCCCTCGATAGAGCACGGGCCCGGGAGTCAGAAGGACCTGGGGTCTAATCCGGGCTTCATCACTTGTCTGCCGTGTGACCTTGGGCAAATAACAACTTCTCTGGGCCTCAGTTCCCTCAACTGTGACGTGGGGGTTAAGTCTGTGAGCCCCACGTGGGACATGGGACTATGTCCAAATCGATTGCCTTATATAAACCCCAGCTTTTACAACAGTGTTCGGCACATAGTAAGTGCTTAACAAATACCACCCCCCCCCAAAAAACCTCAGCGATGGAGGATCGTTCCACGCGGCAAGGCCGATAGGGGAGATTATGGTGGAAGTTGTTTCCTGGGCCCAGTGGGAGTGAAGAACATCAGGGAGCTGCACTGGGGCCTCAGTACCGGAAATCAAGGAAATCACATTCTTCCTGACAGGACCAGACCAGATTTGCTCAGTCTCTCCCTCCTTTAGTTGGGGCTCCTAGGGGCTATCTCGGGCCATTTGCCCTTAGGGACTCCAGCCTGAGGAGGGGGCGGGGGCAATCTGGATGGAGGATCCAGGTTGGGAAGCGGCCCAGGAGAGGGATAGGCACCTCTGAGGGACAGTAAGCAACATAAAGGGGGTTAAGAAGCAGCTGTGGCCTAGCGGAGCTGGGTCTTGGGAGTCAGGAGGACCTGGGTTCTAATCCTGGCTCTGCCACTTGACTGTTGGGTGACCTTGGCCACGTCACTTCACTCCTCAGTGCCTCAGTCACCTCCTCTGTAAATTGGGGATTAAAACCGTGAACCCCGTGTAGGTCATGGTCCCTGTCCAACCTGATTACCTTGTAAATGCCCCACTGTTGAGTGCCGTGCCCGGCACATAGTAAGCTCTAACAAATACAATAAAAAAAAAAAGTGCCGGGGTTTCTGAGACTACTCCAGAGATGGGAACCAGGGGAGGAGACGAAGTCAGCCCCTACATTAAACCGCTCTCATCTCATGACTGACCTTGAGCGGCTCATTTTAGGAGGGAGCTGAAGAGGGTCCTGAGAAGGAGCAACGGAATGATGAATGGGTGGAAAGGCAGAACCTTTGAGGCGAGGTCAGAGGGGGTGGAAGCCATAAATACGGGAAGGGCTGAGGGATAAATTAATGACCATTTTCAATTATATGAAGGCTGGTGGTGACCCAACGGTCTCCACCTCCATTATCTCTAGCTGTCCTTCGGACTCAAAGACGATGCCTCTGCTGGTGAAATTCACCTTTGGGAGCTCACGTGGCTGAGAAGGCCAAGGTGTGATCCACAGTCCCCCCAGTACTAGGCACACACAAAGACTATCCTTGGTTAGGTTCAATCAATAATAATAATAATGTTGGTATTTCTTAAACGCTACTATGTGCCAAGCACTGTTCTAAGCGCTGGGGTAGACACAGGGTAATCGGGTCGTCCCACGTGAGGCTCACAGTTAATCCCCATTTTACAGATGAGGTAACTGAGGCCCAGAGAAGTGAAGTGACTTGCCCACAGTCACACAGCTGACGAGTGGCAGAGCCGGGAATTGAACCCATGACCTCTGACTCCGAAGCCCAGGCTCTTTACACTGAGCCACACTGCTTCCCTAATCAATCAATCAATCGTATTTCCTGAGCTCTTACTACGTGCAGAGCACTACGCTCAGTACTTGGTAGAGTACAATACAACAGAATTAGCAGACCCGTTCCCTGTCCGTAACGAGCTTACAGTCTGGAGGGGGTGGATGGATTAAGGATGGATCATGAGCAAACAGAAGAGATTTTGATTAGGCAGCGTGGCTCAGTGGAAAGAGCACGGGCTTCGGAGTCAGAGGTCATGGGTTCGAATCCCGGCTCGGCCACTTGTCAGCTGTGTGACTGTGGGCAAGTCACTTCACTTCTCTGTGCCTCGGTTACCTCACCTGGAAAATGGGGATTAAGACTGTGAGCCCCACGTGGGACAACCTGATTCCCCTGTGCCTACCCCAGCGCTTAGAACGGTGCTCTGCACATAGTAAGCGCTTAACAAATACCAACATTATTATTAGGCCCAGGAAACGCTTCCTAATGGAAGAAATTATAAGTGGAGGAAGTAGCAGAGCTTAAGGATACGGACATAAGTGTTCTGGGGGTTGGGTGAGTACCAAGGTTCATTCATTCATTCATTCAATCGTATTTATTGAGCGCTTACTATGTGCAGAGCGCTGTACTAAGTGCTTGGAAGGGACAATTCGGCAACAGATAGAGACAATCCCTGCCCAACAACGGGCTGTGCATAGAGGGTACAGACTCAAGTACACAGGTGAACCAAAATGGAGGGAAAATAGGAGGGGGAGATGAGGGATTAGTCAGGGAAGACTCCCTGGAAGAAGTATGATTTTATTAATGCTTTGAAGATGGGGAGAGCACTGTCCTGTAGAGTACATAGCGGGAGGAAGTCCCAGGAAGGAGATTTTAGTGAGTTCACGCTTGAGGGTTTCCAATTTGTGTCTCAATAATTGGGTGCAAAGAATAGCACTCAACTAATAAACAGTAAATAGCTGATTCTCTACCGGGATATAAGCATGGGGCTACACGCTGTGACCTAATTTCCCAGCTATTTCTAGCTCTCAATAGGCCTCCCACCTGAAACGTCTAGATAGTCAAGGAACGGGTTTCTTAATGACAGTGGTGGGGCAGGGGGAAGAGAGAAGGAGGACTAGGTGATCTGGTTACGCTGCATGTTTGAATGCATCCTATGACACGAGACCTTTTCAAGGGGAATCTGACTTTAAAGACCGCGTCCTTTTACCCCAGCTAATATGGTATATGGTGAAATTGCTGTGTAGATAATATATGTCTGAAATATATTGAAAACATCCCCAAATTGGCCGGTTTTACTGCGGTTTAAAACATATTCATGTCACACGCCATATATTTCACATATCGAGAAACGGCACCAATTCTAAAGGAGCTTAAACACATTTAATATATTGTCACATAAACCGCTCGAGCATGGAAGAGTCAGTGGAATCCTAACTCAGGCTGGCATGGCTATAGGGTAGGGCACAGAGGAGGGCACAAGAAGGGTTGGTCCCCTGGGGAAAGACCTGGTGGTCTCTTGGACCAAAGAGATTGCATGGGGTCCCAAGCCCCAAAAGAGACCTGGGAACCAATAATAATAATAATGTTGGTATTTGTTAAGCGCTTACTATGTGCAGAGCACCGTTCTAAGCGCTGGGGTAGACACAGGGGAATCAGGTTGACTGTAACGTGGGGCTCACAGTCTTCATCCCCATTTTCCAGGTGAGGTAACTGAGGCACAGAGACGTGAAGTGACTTGCCCACAGTCACACAGCTGACAAGTGGCCGAGCCGGGATTCGAACCCATGACCTCTGACTCCAAAGCCCGAGCTCTTTCCACTGAGCCACGCTGCTTACCCACATTGGGCTAATCAGAGCAGGTGGAATGACAGACCAGTAAGACACCAGGAGGTCAGAAGTCAGGGAGACTTCCAGAAGAACCGGAGTGAGGGTCTCTGGAAGCTCAAACCATGGAGTCTCTCCTCGTCTCTCACTCCTCCAGCTCCCTTCCACACATTTGAAGTCTGAGGAACTAGACTGTAAGCTCGTTGTGGGCAGAGAATAGGTCTACCGCCTCCGTCGTATTGTACTCTCTGAAGCGACGGTGTTCGGCACGTAGTAATCATTCAATAAATACCGTTGATTGATGGCTTGTTTCCCTGAAAGAGGCGTTGGCAAAGGTAACTAGGGTGCAGGAACATCATGCCCATAAGCAGGTAGATGCCCATTCACACAATTTCATTCTGGACCGTCCAATTTCTGGTGGTCTCTCGAGTCTGGTATGGTGGGCAGATAGTGTGAGGAGGATTTCAGCAAGGGGGGGGGGGTCCCGTTTCGTCGATGCCGAGACACCCCCTGAAAGTAGGACTTCTCTCTCACCATTTTACTTTGTCTTCTCTGGGTCCTCGAATCTCCCCAGAATTCCCACTGGGTCCTCCACACATCAGCCGAGTGAGAGTGACGGGAAGCAGCGTGGCTCAGTGGAAAGAGCCCCGGGCTTGGGAGTCAGAGGTCATGGGTCCGAGTCCCGGCTCAGCCCCTTGTCAGCTGCGTGACTGTAGGCGAGTGAGATTCCCATAGAGGTTTGGGCCTCCATTTCCATGACTCTCACAGCAACTCTGAGAATTCCCAGTTTCATGCTCTATCCTCTAGGCCTCACTGAGGTAAGCCCGTCCTCTAGACCGTAAACCCATTGCGGTTAGGGATTGTGTCTCTTTATAGCTGTACAGCACTTTCCAAGCAGTTAGCACAGTGCTCTGCACACAGTTAGCACTCGATAAATGTGATTGAATGAATGAATAAATTATCTGGTATCTGTCCCATTTCTAAGTTCAGTGCTTGGCACATAGGAACCTCTTAACAAATATAATAATAATTATTATTATTATTATTCAGACACTTCCAGAGGGAGCCCAAAGCCCAAAAGCCTGCTCCCCAAGGGTAGTAAGGGAGAATTTACGAGGTCCCACCTAGGAAGCGGAGGGAAAGCCATTTCTCAACATCATTTGTGCAGTGCTCTCCCACTGCTGTAATTACACCGAAAGAGGTGGGTGACAGTGTGCAGCGGAGAGAGACAGGCCTCTGAGCAGCTGCCACATAAAAAGGTCGATTGCCACCAATGCCGGGCCCCCGGAAGATGTGTTCATCTCGCCACCGCTCATTTGGAGGGGGTGAGGGAGGCCCAGCCTCAGCCGCTGTGGAGGTTCGGTTCAAGATTGAATTTCCACATAAACCAGGGAGTTGGGGTTTTTCTCTGCCCCTGGATCTTCACCCTCACCGGAGAATGCCGGCAACTGTCGATCAGAGGTGCCCCGCGCCATCCTTCCGCATCCGTCGGAGATCCGGCCACCGGCCAACTGGCGCCGGGTACTGAGGGGCAAAGGATGAACTTTGGCTGGGCATGAATCAGAGGAGCAGGGCGGGGGGTGAGGGAAGTTGGAGAGAGTTAAGGGACTCCTGCGACCAGAGAAGTAATGAAAAGAGTTGGGCACGCTCAATAAATATCAACGATTGATTCAAGGGAGAAAAGCTTGGTTCTCATCCCCCGCTTACTCTGCCGCATGCTCTCTGTGTAAGCTTGGGTCAGCTGCTTAACCTCTCTGATTAAAATAATAATAATAACATGGCCTAGTCAGTGGAGCGCTGGCGTGGAAGTCAGAAGGTCCCGGGTTCTAATCCCCGCTCCTCCACTTATCTGCTGGGTGACTTTGGACAAATCACTTCACTTCTCTGTGCCTCAGTTACCTCATTTGTATAATGGGGATTAAGACTGTGAGCACCATGTGGGACAGAGACTGTGTCTAAGCTGATTAACATGTATCTACCCCAATGCTTAGAACAGTGCTTGACAAAGTAAGCGCTTCACGCATGCCATCTTGGCATTATTATAATTATTATGATTAATAGCAATAATAATAATAATAAGTGCTTACTACGTGCCAAACACAAGATAGACTGTGAACAGTCTCTGTCCAACGTGAGGCTCGTGGTCCAAGGCAGAATCCCCATTTTACAGATGAGGAAACCGGGGCCCAGAGAAGTGAAGTGAGTTGCCCGAGGTCCAACAGTGGGTAAATGGGTTGCTTTCTTCATTTGTAAGATAAGGATACTACCTCCTGTCCTCTCTTCCCTCCCTCCCTCCCTCCCACAGAGGGATGTGGTGAAGACACGGAGCTTATTGACAGAATAGTGCTTTTAATTCTATGGAAGCGGCGGAATTTCTTTGGGCATAGAAGAGGGGACGGTACTGAGTCTTAGTGACTGTGTGTCTGATTTCTGGATCTTCCCCTAATGCCATCACCGCCTCACCTTGGGAAATTTCCAAAAACATGGCCTCCGTGTCTTTGAGGTTTCATCCGGGCTGGGAAAGCCATTAGAGGTGGATGCTGGAGAACAGGCTGCACTTCTCAGACGTGTCAGGAGTCTCCTACTTCCTTGTCATCGACTGAGCAGGGTGGCAGGGTGGCCAATTTGATGCTCTTAGCATCGCTGCTGTCATGGAAAACCTTCTCAGTGGTGCGGGAACTATCAGCGCTTAGAACAGTGCTTGGCACATTAACAAATACTGTCACTGTTATTGTTACACTGCTTTCTAGACCTGGGTCTGTTGCTGGTGACCTAGGGCATTCCTCTTACCCGCTCTATTCTGCAGTTTTCTTTCTTAAAATGGAGATCGAACCCCTGCCCATCCCTACCCTCAGCGACACTTTAAGAGTTCAGAGAGAGAGAGAGAAGCAGCATGGCCTAGTGGATAGAAGCATGGGCCTGGGAGTCAGAAGGTCTTGGGTTCTAGTCCTGGCTCTGCCACTTCCCTGCTCTGTGACCTGGGATAAGTCGCTTCAATTCTCTGTGCCTCAGTTTCTATACCTGTGAAGTAGGAATTCAATACCTGTTCTCCCTCCTACTTAGACAGTGAGCCCATGTGGGACATGGACTCCCATCAGACCTGATAATCCTGTCTCTACCTCAGCATTTAGTTTGGCACCTGGCATAAACTAAGCATGTAATGGATATTATCATTATTATTATTATTTTGATATTTCTGGCCTGCCTGGTTTAAAAACTTTTTTTATTATAATGGTATTTATCAAGTGCTTACTACGTGCCAGACGTATTAAGCTCTGGGTTAGATACAAGCAAATCAAGTTTAACACGGTCCATGTCCCACATGGGGCTCAAGATCTTAATCCCCATTTCACTGATGAGGTAACTGAGGCACAGAGAAGTGAAGTGATTTGCCCAAGGTCACACAGCAAGCAAGTGATGGAGCCAGAATTAGAGCCCACATCCTCTAACTCCCAGGACTGTGCTCTATCCACTCCCAGGTCTGTTCTCCTTCTCACTCTTTGCGCTTGTCCCGCCTTGCAGGGTGAGCTCTCTTTCTCCTTTGAGTCGTCTTTCCCGTTCCACCATCTAACTATAATGGAAGTCACCCTTTCCGGAGGTGTGGGAATTGGTGGGTCACAACTCTATGGTAGTTGTCACCTCAGGCATGTCCCCTCCCAGGCTTTACCCCCTCTCTCTGAAGATCGGTTAATCAATCATTCATATTTATTGAATGCTTACTATGTGCCGAGCACTGTACTAAGCACTTGGGAAAGTACAATCCCAGCTCTGCCACTTGTCAGCTGTGTGACTGTGGGCCAGTCACTTAACTTGCCCACTGCTTAGAGAAGCAGCGTGGCTCAGTGGAAAGAGCACAGGCTTTGGAGTCAGAGGTCATGGGTTCGAATCCCGGCTCGGCCACTTGTCAGCTGTGTGACTTTGGGCAAGTCACTTCACTTCTCGGCGCCTCAGTTCCCTCATCTGTAAAATGGGGATGAAGACTGTGAGCCCCACGTGGGACAACCCGATTCCCCTGGGTCTACCCCAGCGCTTAGAACGGTGCTCGGCACATAGTAAGCGCTTAACAAATACCAACATTACCAACGTTATTATTAACTTCTCTGTGCCTCAGTTACCTCATCTGTCAAATGGGGATTAACTGTGAGCCTCACGTGGGACAACCTGATTACCCTGTATTTCCCCCAGCGCTTAGAACAGTACTCTGCACATAATAAGCGCTTAACAAATACCAACATCATTATTATTATCATTATTACGATATAACAATAAACAGACACATTCCCTGCCCATAACAAGCTAAAGTCTAGAGGGGGAGGCAGACATTAACATAAATAAATGAATTATGGATATGTAATGTAATATGAATATGTATGTATATAATATGAAGAGCCCTAATATTGTTCCTCTCTCCCCATAGTCCACCCTGACCTATTCAGCCCCCTCCCCCTCTAGACTGTAAGCTCACTGTGGGCAGGGAACGTGTCAAATAACTCTGTTGTATCGGACCCTCCCAAGCTCTTAGTCCAGTGCTCAGTAAATATGATTATTTGATTGATTGAATCATCCTTCCCTATTCCTAGCTCTGAAGCAGGACCCGTGAATGGGAGAGATACTGAAGATCATTCTTCCTCAAGGGACTCAATAAACCAGTTGCAGTTTCTCTGTGGACGGTGTGAATCAAGGACAACTTTTACTGCCATGCAAATCACATATAAATGTTCATGCAGAGTGCCATGTGATCCTCCTAGCTCCCCAGCGTGTGGCCCGTGGAAATTCCAGAGGGAGATCCAGTGACCCTTGGAATCCAATGGCCTAGAAGAGGGATTGCACCTCCGAGTGGGAGTGGGAGACTTCCATCTCGCTCTTAAGATTCAGGGAACCCAGTTCTCGGGTTATCGGCCCTGACCCAGACCTACATTTCCCAGACAGCACCAGCCTACCCCCCAATACAACTGGGTCGTGTCCCTTGAAAAGTCAGCCCAATCGTGGTGTTTGTTAAGCGCTTACTATGTGCAGAGCACATGTTCTAAGCGCTGGGGTAGAGACAGGGTAATCGGGTTGTCCCACGTGAGGCTCACAGTCTTCATCCCCATTTTACAGGTGAGGTAACTGAGGCCCAGAGAAGTGAAGTGACTTGCCCACAGTCACACAGCTGACAAGTGGCAGAGCAGGGATTCAAACCCATGACCTCTCAAGCCCTGGCTCTTTCCACTGAGCCACGCTGCTTCTATGTATCATGGGATACCTTTTCCCATAGACTTAACATATTACAAATTAAAATTTGTTCCAGAACCTCTAGAAAAACCTGGAATTCCTCTTCGACTAAGGATGGTACTGATAAAAACAACCAAGTTACTCTTTATTTGTTGTTTGGATAATTCAAAGAATAATATTATAATGTTAACTAATGAGAAGTTGTGGGATTATAAACTTTGGAGGATGCTGCAGAGATAGAAACTTATTTTTCTTTGGCAGTGGTTTTTCAACGCCGATGAAGAACTTGTCTTTTTTAGGTTAAACAGCAGGCTTCTTCTTGTCCTCTCGAAGCACCTTGTAGCAGATCAACCCTTTCTGAGGAATTTGAACCTTTGTGATGGTGGTATTCTTTGATCATTTGACAGAGATCTTTGAAAGAGAAGCAGCGTGGCTCAGTGGAAAGAGCTCGGGCTTTGGAGTCAGAGGTCATGAGTTCGAATCCCAGCTCTGCCACTTGTCAGCTGTGTGACTGTGGGCAAGTCACTTCACTTCTCTGGGCCTCAGTTACCTCATCTGTAAAATGGGAATTAAGACTGTGAGCCCCATGTGGGACAACCTGATTCCCCTATGTCTACTCCAGCGCTTAGAACAGTGCTCTGCACATAGTAAGCGCCTAACAAATACCAACATATATCATTTTTAGAAATTTGTTTGCTTTTTTCAGAATTAATACTAGACTTTTAGATCCCCAAATCTATACTTGGAGGTGGAGAGAGACCATAATGCCTTCATTATTTTCATCCTCTTTATTCATTCATTCAGTTATATTTATTGAGCACTTATGGTGTGCAAAGCACTGTCCTAAGTGCTTGGGAGAGTACAATATAAAACAAACACATTCCCTGCCCCAAATGCGCTCACAGTCTAGTGGGGGAGACAGACATTAATATAAATAAATGAACAAGGTTGCATGGCACTGTCAAGGTGACAAACAATGGTGGAGTGATAACCGGGATTCACGTATCGTCGGGTGGCTTTAACCTAGAGAAATCCATCAAACAATAATAGCTGTATCTCCAGGCTTTATATATCACGGGCCGACTTTGACTAGGGCTAACGTATCAAACGACAACGACCGTATCTCCAGGTCGTCTGCACTGTGGGGCAAATGTACTTGGGCAAAGTTTCAAATAATGAAGACTGTATCCCCGAGTTCTCCGCATCTTGGGTAACTGGAATTTGGGGTGACGCATCGAGCGATGACGACAGCATCCCCAGGCTCTCTGGAATCGTGGGATAAATGTAACTTGGGGTAATGCGTCAAAAGATAACGGTTGTGTCTCCGGGCTCTTGGCATTGTGGGGTAACAGTCACTTGGGATAACACCAGAGGCTAATGACTCTATCCCTAGAGAACATAGATGATGGAGTGATTGTTGCCCCGGTTAGACCCTAAGCCCCTCAAACGGCGGGGACCGACTCTATCTGTTACCGATTTGTACATTCCAAGCGCTTAGTACGGTGCCCTGCCCATAGTAAGCGCTCAATAAATACTGTTGAAGGAATGAATGAATAATTGTTACTCAGGGTAACGTATAAAACAATAATGACTGTATCTCTGGGCTCTAGATATGGTGGGGAAACTGTACCTTGGGGTAATGTATCAAATAACCGTGGCTCTGTATGTCAAGGTAATATTATTTCATTCAGTCGTATTTATTGAGCGCTTACTGTGTGCAGAGGACTGTACTAAGTGCTTGGGAAAATACAATACACCGATAAAGAGAGACAATCCCCGCCCTGGAATCCTAGGTAGCTGCACCGTGCGGTGCTTCTGAGGTGTCGTGTGCGGCTTCTGCCTGAAAATGCCAACGACCACTTAGATGAAGAGGCGACAGAGGGACGGTCCAGGCAGAGGGGAGGCGCGAGCCAAGATCTGACCCGGCTTCACTTCTCTTTCCCCGAGGTGGCCGGGAGCCAGCGTTCTGCACGCAGATTGGGTGGGCTTCTAGGTCCCAGGCTTGTGTCCCACGCTCTGAGCTACTGTCTGTCTTCTCCCCCTCTCCCAGCTCCTCCCACTTCCATCGCGGTCCTCGCAGCTGATTCTCCTGCCCCCTTCAGCCGCTATCAGGCCCAGAACTTCACCCTCGTCTGCGTCGTCGCCGGAGGAAAACCAGCCCCCATGGTGAGTCTCTCTGGAGCCCCTAATTAACAATCCTGATCATAACTTGGACATTCGGAGAAGCAGCGCGGCTCAGTGGAAAGAGCCCGGGCTTGGGAGTCAGAGGTCATGGGTTCGAATCCCGGCCCTGCCCCTTGTCAGCTGTGTGACCGTGGGCAAGTCGCTTCACTTCTCTGTGCCTCAGTTACCTCATCTGGAAAAGGGGGTGAAGATTGTGAGCCTCACGTGGGACGACCTGATTACCCTGTATCTACCCAAGCGCTTAGAACAGTGCTCGGCACATAGTAGGCGCTTAACAGATACCAACATTATTATCACTTACTGTGTGCCAAGCACGGTAAAAAATGCTGATGTAGATTAGATCAGATACAGCCTTCGTCCCTCGTAGTGCCCGCATTCTCAATAATCAGTTGTATTTTGGGAACACTTGAGAAGCAGCGTGGCTCAGTGGCGAGAGCCCGGGCTTTGGAGTCAGAGGTCATGGGTTCGAATCCCGGCTCGGCCGCTTGTCAGCTGTGTGACTGTGGGCAAGTCACTTCACTTCTCTGGGCCTCAGTGACCTTCCTCTGGAAAATGGGGATGAAGACCGTGAGCCCCACGTGGGACGACCTGATTCCCCTGTGTCTACCCAGCGCTTAGAACGGTGCTCTGCCCATAGTAAGCGCTTAACAGATACCAACATTATTATTATTATTTTTAACACTCTCAGTATTGTAGAGCACTAATTAGGGTGAAGACTAGTTATCAAATCCCCATTTTACGGATGAAGAAACTCAGGCACAGGGAAATGAAATGACTTGTCCAAGGTCACTCAGCAGGCAAATGGCAAAAGGTGGGATTAGAATCCAAATCCTCCGACTCCCAGGCCGGTCCTCCTCCTTCCACACGGCAGACTGACTCTGGATGAGGTGCAGGGGAGAGAACACACTTTCCTCTCCAACTCAGCCTGCAGTCTGGTCTCCCGTGTAGGGGCCATGCCTACGGGGAGCAAAAAACAGACAGAGCTCTCTCTGGGACCTTTAGCAAATCTTAAACCCAACAATGATGCAACAGGAGAAAGAAACAATCAACCAGTCACTCAATGGTATATACTGAGCACTTAGTGCTTGCAGAGCACTGTACTATGTGCTTGGGAGAGTACAATACAGTAGAGTTGGTAAATATGTTCCCTGCCCGATCCACCGAAGAGCTATCGATCTGCCCCGTTTCCACGGAATGCTCTAGGGTTACCTGGGAGAGGTTTAGTATCAGGTCACAGAGCGGACAAGTGGTGGACCCAGGATTAGAACCCAGGCCTCACTTTCTATGAGAAGTGTTTATTATTATTGTGTTCATTATTATTAGAGAAGCGGCATGGCTCACTGGAAAGAGCCCGGGCTCGGGAGTCAGAGTTCATGGGTTCGAATCCCGGCCCTGCCACTTGGCAGCTCTGTGACTGTGGGCAAGTCACTTCACTTCTCGGTGCCTCAGTACCCTCCTCTGTAAAATGGGGATTAACTGTGAGCCTCACGTGGGACAACCTGATGACCCTGTATCTACCCCAGCGCTTAGAACGGTGCTCTGCACATAGCAAGCGCTTAACAAATACCAACATTATTATCATTATTGTTGTTTATGGTTTTTGCTAAGTGCTTACTACTTGTCGAGCACTGTGCTAAGTGCTGGGTAGATACAAGTTTATCAGGTTGGATCCAGTCCCTATCCCCTAGAGAGGCTGCACGGCGTGGTGGGCAGAGCCCCGTCTGCTGTGTGACCTTAGGCAAGTTTCTTCACTTCTCTGGGCCTCAGTTACCTCGTCTGTATAATGGGGATCGAGACTGTGAGCCCCAGGTGGGACAGGGACTGTGTCCAACCCAATTTGCTTCTCTCCACTCCAGTGCTTAGGACAGAGCCTGGCACATAGTAAGAGCTTAACAAATACCAAAATAATAATAATAATAACTAGAGTCTAAGAGGTATTTAATCCCCACTTTTTAAGGATGAAGAAACTGAGGCACAGAGAAATGTAGCGACTTACCCAAGGTCACACAGCCGGGAAGTGGTGCAGCCAGGAATAGAACTCACATCCTCTGCCACCAAGGCTCTTGCTCTTTCCTCTAAGCCGTACTGCTTCTCTACCCAGAGTCCTTCGGTGATGATGATGTCGGTATTGGTTAAGCGCTTACTATGTGCGGAGCACCGTTCTGAGCGCCGGGGGAGATATGGGGTCATCGGGTCGTCCCTCGTGAGGCTGAAGGTCTTAATCCCCATTTGAGGTGATTGAGGTACCGAGAAGTGGAGTGACTTGCCCACAGTCCCACAGATGACAAGTGGCAGAGCCGGGATTCGAACCCACGACTCCCAAGGCCAGGCTCTTTTCACTGAGCCACGCGGCATGTGGGCCAGGGTTTATTTTCATGGTTCAGGGCTGTCGCTAATGTCACCCTGAGAGAAGGGAAGAGGCTCAAGGACGTAGAGAGTGAGCCCTCAGAGAGCAAATAGCCATCGCTCCCAGAGGCAAGTACTTCCCCAGCCACGGTACCTGGCACGGGGCGCGGTGACTATAATAATAGTAACGTTGGTATTTGTTAAGCGCTTACTCTGTGCCGAGCACCGTTCTAAGCGCTGGGGTAGACACGGGGGAATCGGGTTGTCCCACGTGGGGCTCCCAGTCTTAATCGCCATTTTTAGTGCCTCCCCACGAGGGACTCGCAGGCTAAGTAGGAGGAAGAGAGAGTATTGAATCACCATTTTGCAGATGAGGAAACTGAGGCCCAGAGAAGTGATTTGCCCCAGGTTACAGAGCAGTCAAGTGGCAGAGCTGGGTTTAGAACTCAGGTCCTCTGATTCCCAGGCCTTTACTCCGTTCGCTAGGCCGCCCTGCTTCCGGAAGATTGCGGAGGACAGGTGCTATGAGATCCTGGACAACCAGTGGCCCCCAGCGCCTCAGACCGGGCCTCTTAAAGCGGGGCGGTTGCTACGTCGCCGTTGGCCTTCGGGGTCTCGGCTGGCCGACGGGTGACGGAGCGGCGGCGGGAGGCGGTGACTCCTCGAACGTTTTCGCTCTCCACACCGGCTCGTTCCTCTCAGCGGGTTTTCAATCACTCGGTCGAACGCCACCCTCTGCCCCGAGCCCAGTAGCCGACGGTCCACGCCGGGGCAGGACCTGTGGGGGAGAACCAGACGTTGGGCAGACCGGCTGCCGGGGTGGCAGACCTAGGGGGGTAGGTCCGTGGCTCGGCGGAAAGAGCCCGGGCTTCGGAGTCAGAGGTCATGAGTTCGACTCCCGGCTCTGCCGCTTGTCAGCAGGGCGACCGGGGGCGAGTCACTTCACTTCTCTGGGCCTCAGTGACCTCATCTGGAAAATGGGGATCAAGACTGTAAGCCTCACGTGGGACGACCTGCTTCCCCTGTATCTACCCCAGCGCTTAGAACAGCGCTCGTAAGCGCTTAACAAATACCAACATTATTAATTCTTGGAGGCCAGGGATCAACCCTATCTATTCTACTTTGCTCTTCCGAGCTCTGAGTAAAGTGCTCTGCACACAGTAAGTGCTTAAAGCAGCGTAGCTCCGTGGAAAGAGCGTGGGCTTGAGAGCTGTGTGACTTTGGGCAAGTCACTTAACTTCTCTGTGCCTCAGTTACCTCATCTGGAAAATGGGGATTAAGACTGTGAGCCCCGCGTGGGACAACCTGATTACCTTGTATCTACCCAGCGCTTAGAACGGTGTCCGGCACATAGTGAGCGCTTAACAAATACCAAATTATCATTCGGGGTCATGGGTTCGAATTCCGGCTCTGCCACTTATCAGCTGGGTGACTGCGGGCAAGTCACTTGACTTCTCTGGGCCTCAGTTACCTCATCTGTAAAATGGGGATTAAGACTGTGAGCCGCCCGAGGGACAAACCGATCGGCCCGTATCTCCCCCCAGCGCTTCGAACGGTGCTCTGCACATAGTAAGCGCTTAACAAATACCGACATTATTATTAAATAATACTGCCCACTGAGTGATTGAAAACCCGCTGAGAGGAACGAGCCGGTGTGGAGAGCGAAAACGTTCGAGGAGTCACCGCCTCCCGCCGCCGCTCCGTCACCCGTCGGCCAGCCGAGACCCCGAAGGCCAACGGCGACGTAGCAACCGCCCCGCTTTAAGAGGCCCGGTCTGAGGCGCTGGGGGCCACTGGTTGTCCAGGATCTCATAGCACCTGTCCTCCGCAATCTTCCGGAAGCAGGGCGGCCTAGCGAACGGAGTAAAGGCCTGGGAATCAGAGGACCTGAGTTCTAAACCCAGCTCTGCCACTTGACTGCTCTGTAACCTGGGGCAAATCACTTCTCTGGGCCTCAGTTTCCTCATCTGCAAAATGGTGATTCAATACTCTCTCTTCCTCCTACTTAGCCTGTGAGTCCCTCGTAGGGAGGGACTTTGTCTAACCTAATTATCTTGTAACCGTTTCAGAGCTTAGTACAGTGTTTGGTACCTAGTAAGAGCTTAGCGAAAACAGTAATAATAATTTTTAAAAAACCACTGCCCCCCCCCCGGTGTCTTCCGCAACTGCCGCTCGCATCTGCTCTGTCCCAACGCTTGCTTCCCTCGAAGTAGATGGGCCTCCAGAGATCACGGAGAGGCTCCTTCTGTCCGTCAAAGCCTTCGGAGACCCTGGGACTGCCCTTCCCGGCCGGCTCAGACATTTCAAAAAAAAGTTTCACTCTTGCCCACCTCCCCCCATTCTGCCGGCATTTACGTTTCTCTGAGGTGTCGGGCGCTTGTCGGAAATTCTCTGACATAAATTACGATTTTGCTTCTGAAGCTGTTTACCCAAACCCCAACTAGGGCATCGTGCACAGAAGAACTGCTTTTACAGATCTTTAAGCGCGAGCGTATTTCTCCTGTCCTATATTTCATTCTCCCCCTCCCCCCAGTCCTCCCCATCTACTCTTCTACCCAGCGCTTAGAACAGTGCTCTGCACGTAGTAAGTGCTCAACAAATACCAACATTATTATTCTCTCTCATCCCATCGCCACTCCCAGCTTCTCTCTATCTCTCTCTCTCTCTCGCCCCAACAGGCACCTCTACTCGCCCCAGTCTCTCGCACTGGACCCACCCGCTTCCTCGCCCCACCTCTCACATTGATTTACTTATTCGATTTATTAAAAGCACACCTGCTCCCCAGAGGCTTCTGGGCACATGTCCTGAAATATAAAAGTGACAAATTCAATTGCTGCAGCTCAAAACTAAATTTCCCTGTCGAACGGGGAAGCAGGAGGACAATTTCATACTGTCAGAACACAGTGCTCTCTGGCCGCCTCCTACCCCCTTCCACCACTTCCACCCTGACTCCCTCACACCCGCTCTCTCTCACTCCACCTTTCTCCCTCCTCTCTTCCCCCAGTGTGATCCCTCGGTCTCTTCACGCTCCCTCCGACTCCCAACCTGCCTTCTGCCCTTCAAACCTGCTCTCCCCTGCCTGTGCCCACCACCCGTCCAGCTTCCTCTTCCTCTCACCCAACGCTCACCTCCTCTCTCTTCCCCTTAAATATTGGATGGAGAAAGTGAAGAAATAAGGCTAAGCAAGGGAGATCTTCCCGCGTTATATTAGCTAACCCAGTGGCTCAGTGGAAAGAGCACGGGATTCTGGAGTCAGAGGTCATGGGTTCGAATCCCGGCTCGGCCACTCGTCAGCTGTGTGACTGTGGGCAAGTCACTTCACTTCTCGGTGCCTCAGTTACCTCATCTGGAAAATGGGGATCAAGACTGTGAGCCCCACGTGGGACAACCTGATTCCCCTGTGTCTACCCCGGCGCTTAGGCCAGTGCTCGGCACGTAGTAAGCGCTTAACAAATACCCACCTTATTACATTATTATTAACCTAGAGACTGGAGGGCTGATTGGGTCTAGCCTTGTTCAGGTGCCCTTTCCCCATGTATCATCACCATCATAATCATAATAATTGCATTTGTTAAGCGCTTACCATGTTCCAGGCACTGTACTAAACTCCGGGGCAGATACGAGGTAATTGAGTTAGACACAGTCCCTGTCCCACTTAGGGCTTACAGTCTTCATTCCCATTTTCCAGATGAAGGAACTGAGTCCCAGAGGAAGTGAAATGACTTGCCCAAGGTCACACTGCAGACAAGTGGTGGAGTCAGGATTAGAACCCAGGCCCTTTTGACTCCCAGACCCATGATCTATCCACTAAATCACGCTGCCTCTCTGCTTCATGATATTGGCTGATCACTATGCGCCAAACACTGGGCTAAATGCTGGGGAAGACACAAGGTATTCAAACAGGGGCACACGATAGAGGAGGGGGTGGGAGAACAGGAGTTTTATCTACATTTGATAGATGAGGTAACTGAGGCCCAGAAAAGGGAAGGGACTGGCCCAAGGTCACGCAGCAGGCAAGTGCTGGAGCTGGGATTAGAGCACAGGTCCCCTGATTTCCAGGTCGGTGTTCTTTCCGCTACGCTGTGCTGCCTCGGAAGGAAGGAAAGGATTAGGGAGGGAGACAGGAAAAGCGGGAGATTCTCTTAAAAGAAGCGGCATGGTGTAGTGGCTGGAACACGGACGTGGGAGTCAGAAGGTAATGGGTTCTAATCCCGGCTCCCCCACTGGTCCGCTGTGTGACCTCGGGCTAGTCGCTTCACTTCTCTGTGCCTCAGTGACCTCATCTGTAAAATGGGAATTGAGCTTGCGAGCCCTATTTGGGACAGGGACTGTCAATTTGGCAACCCAATCTGCTTGTATTCATCCTAGCACTTAGAACAGTGTCCGGCACACAGTGCTTTACCAATCCCAGGATTATTATTATTTATTACTATTATTAAAAGTCATGTTGAGGAATCACCCCTAGGTTTATGATTTCCTACTCCCTTCTAGGACATTACCTTTGGGAAGAATCAGTTTTAAAACAGCTCTGTGTTCCAGGTTCCCCCAACTGGACGGCGGGTTCTCTTGCCTAAACTTCTCCTGGAGAAGGAGACCTGCGTGTCCTCGTGGCTCAGTGGAAGGAGCCTGGGCTTCGGAGTCAGAGGTCATGGGTTCGACTCCCGGTTCTGCCACTTGTCAGCTGTGTGACTGGGGGCAAGTCACTTCACTTCTCTGGGCCTCAGTTCCCTCATCTGTAAAATGGGGATTAACTGTGAGCCTCGCGTGGGACAGCCTGATGACCCTGTATCTCCCCCAGCGCTTAGAACAGTGCTCGGCACATAGTAAGCGCTTAACCAATACCAACATTATTGTTATGTGCTGACTCTAATAACAGCGCTCTGCTTAGGCACCGCCCTTTCAACTGAAGATCTCTTTTTTTATATAGTTTTTAAGTGCTTATCGTGTGCCAGTCACGGTACTAAGCTAAATGAATCAGGTTGGACACAGTCCATGTCCCACACAGGGCTCGCGTTCTTACCCTCCGTTTCGCAGACGATGTGACTGAGTCCCAGAGAAGTTAAATGACTTGCCCAAGGTTACACAGCAGGCAAGAAACAGCATGACAGAGTGGAGCGATCACAGGCCTAGGACTCTGGTCTTGGGTTCTTCTCCCAGCTCCGCCACCTGTCCACTGCGTGAACTTGGGTAAGTCAAAACTTCTCTGTACCTCAGTTACCTCATCTGTAAATTGGGGATCGAGACTGGGAGCCCCACGTGGGACAGAGAATGTGTCCAATCTGATTTGTTTGTAGCCACCCTAGCGCTTAGTACAGTTCCTGGCACATGGCAAGCTCTTAGCAAATACCATAATCAGTTTTAAGTGGTGGAGCCGGGATTAGTCATTCTGATTCCCGGGCCCGTGCTCTCTCCGCTAGGCTACGCTGCTTCTCTGTGAGGGCGAGGCTGTTCCCGCTGGAAGAAATGGGGAAAATGCCAGGGAATGGGTGCCTGTGGGCAGCTCTGAGCAGAAAATCCGGTCACGTCTGTCCTTCCTGAGCCCCAAGCGGAGGTACAGGGATGTTGTCCCTTAAACACTCACCTTCCTCAGCCCCGCTCTCAGGCGTTCAGCTTGGGATTCCTGGCAAGGATTCGGGAGTCCCTCCAAGCCATCTCCCTGTTGGTCCTGGGGTGAGCCTTGCCAGATGGCAGATGGAAAGAGCACGGGCCTGGGCGACAGGAGGCCCAAATTCTCACCCGGATCTCCTCTTGCCTGCTGGATGACCATGGACAAGTCAGTTCACTTCTCTGGGCCACAGTTTCCTCCTCTGCAAAATGGGGATTAGATACCTATTCTCCCTCTCCCTTAGTTTGTGCACCCCAATCTGATTATCTTGTATCTACTCCAGCACTTAGGGACTGTGTCCAATCTGATTATCTTATATCTACTCCAGCACTTAGCAAAGTAAGGGCCTAACAGATACCGCTATTATTATTATTATTATTATCATTCTTATCATTATCGTTGTTATCACGAAGAGAAGCAGCACGGCCTAGAGGTAGAGCATTGGTCTGGTGAGTCAAAAGGACCTGGGTTCTCATCCCGGCTCCGGCACTTGTCTGCTGTGTGACCTTGGACAAGTCACTTCACTTCTCTGGACCTCAGTCGCTCATCTGTAAAATGGGAGGGTACCACTGGGAAACTCATGTGGGACAGGGACTGTGTCTAACCCGATAAGCTCGTATCTACCCCAGCGCTTAGTACGGTGCCCGGAAGATAGTGCTGACCCAGTAAGAAAAATAATAAAAAGAAATTACAGATAAGATCAGGGGGACTTAGCGAAGAAAGCCGGCAGGATTCCGAGTCCTGAGACCCCCTCAGGGACAACCAGGGGATAGGGAACTGGGGTGGGCGGACCGAGGAGGACCGGAGGACGCAACCGGTCAGAGTCTGAAGGTCACGTCCCTCGGGGATTGACCAGTGCCCACCAGCCAACCTTCCCCATCCCTCCCTGCCTCCCTCCCTTCCCCCCGCCACCCCGCCCCGTGCCATTTCAGGTTTACTTCAAACGCGACGGGGAGCCCATCGAGGCAGTCCCCCTGCCGGAGCCCCCCGTCGGAGCCGCCGCCCTCCAGGACAGCCGCGCCTTCCGCAGCCTCCTGAACCGCGACCTGGACGACACCAAGATGCGGAAGTCACTGTCCATCCTGGACGTGCAGGGCCGGGCCGGGCGGCCCCCCACGGAGGACCCGTCCCGGGGCCGGACCCCGGACCCCGGCCTCCTCTCCGACCCCACCCCCGAGAGCATCCCGGAGACCGTGGTGAGCCGGGAGTTCCCGCGCTGGGTCCACGACGCGGAGCCCGTCTACTTCCTCCACCACAGCCACGTCCCCGTGAGCGACGGCACCGTCGAGGTGCGGGCCCTGCTCATGTGGACCCTGAACCCACAGATAGACAACGAGGCGCTCTTCAGCTGCGAGGTCAAGCACCCCGCCCTCTCCATGCCGATGCAGTCCGAGGTCACGCTGGGTAAGACCCGCCCGGCCCCTGTCGCTTACCTCCCCCTAGTCCCTGTCAGAGGCCGAGCCAGGCCGAGTCCACTGGAGCCATCGACCCACCCTAGGCCCCCCCAGCAGGGAGTCTCTTGAAGGGGGAACAGACGGGGTCCCCCAAGTCATTGTCCCCCCGCACCTCGGTGACATCCCTGGCTGCGGAGCGGGAGGCTGGGCTCCGGCCCAGCCTCTCCAACCCCGGTGACTCTGCCCCTTCGTTCCTGAATCTCATCCGTCCCTGGCGGGGATCACCGTGGGACTCGACGTCATGGTAGCCGAGGACCCCGGGGAAAGGGATGGAGTTAGGATTTGGAAATATGGGAGGACGGTTTTGCTGCGAACGCTACCCGGGGGTAACGGGACCTAAAGGACGCGAGGGATGAATTGAAGGCCCGAAGGGTCAGGGTTCCCCAACTAAGGATGGGGAAGCCCTAGAGCAATGAGTTTGTAATCCCAACTCCGCCAGGGACTCACCGTGTGACCCTACCCTGACCTCTGTGTTCTGGAGAAGCAGCGTGGCTCAGTGGAAAGAGCCCGGGCTTTGGAGTCAGAGGTCATGGGTTCGAATCCCGGCTCGGCCACTCGTCAGCTGTGTGACTTTGGGCAAGTCGCTTCACTTCTCGGTGCCTCAGTTACCTCATCTGTAAAATGGGGATGAAGACTGTGAGCCCCACGTGGGACGACCTGATTCCCCTGGGTCTACCCCGGCGCTTAGAACAGTGCTCGGCACATAGTAAGCGCTTAACAAGTACCAACATTATTTATTTATTATTTTGGATGACTTGGAGAAGTCAGGAGGGGAAAGCTGGTGGGGTAAGTGCGGCTTCTGCTCTCGGCAGACAGAGGTCTGTGGGATCTTAGGTCAGGCACCTTGCTGCCACATTTTTTAGGTCTGTGCGTTTAAGGGAAATACTCACCCCCTCACCACCCCCACCGAAAAAAAGCCATCAGTTGCTCCAGCACCTGATGGTCCAGAGACAAAACCTGTTGGACACAGGCAGAAATGCAGCACCCTCCGCGGCTCGTGCGGGTGATTGGCCAAGTTGAATCTCACACTCCTGCTACTGATCTGGTCCAATGCTCGCTGAGGCCGTGAAATGTGTGTTTTTTTATGGTTTTGTTAAGCGCTTTCTACATGCCGGGCACTGTTCTAAGCACCGGTAGATACAAAGTAATCAGGTTGGACACGGTCCGCGTCCCACATGGGGCTCACGGTCTTCAACCCCATTTTACAGATGCTGTAACTGAGGCCCAGAGAAGTGAAGCGATTAGTCCATGGTCACACAGCAGACAAGTGGCACAGCCGGAATTAAATCCAGGTCCTTCTGACTCCCAGGCCCGTGCTCTATCCACTGGGCCTCGCTGCTTCTATATTCCACTTGGCTCTGCCAGCCGTTCACCCCATCCCAAATTTCTGGATGACTAAAACCGTGTCCAGTTATCCTCACTCCCCCCCTACCCTCCCAAACAGTGGCTTCTCCATCCAGCTAGAAGCAGCGTGGCTCAGTGGAAAGAGCTCAGGCTTGGGAGTCAGCGGTCAGGGATTCGAATCCCGACTCCACCACTTGTCTGCTGTATGACCTTGGGCAAGTCACTTAACTTCTCTGTGCCTCAGTTACCTCATCTGTAAAAATGGGGATTAAAAAATGTGAGCCCCACGTGGGACAACCAGATGACCCTGTATCTACCCCAGCGCTTAGAACAGTGCCCTGCACATAGTAAGCGCTTAACAAATACCATGATTGTTATGGATTGCCAAATGCCACTCCCCCTCACAGTCCCCATTATCAATCAATCAACCGTATCTACTGACCACTCTCTGTGTGCAGATCACTGTACTAAGCAATTAGGAGAGATAGATATGTTCCCTGCCCACAAGGAGCTATCAGTTTTATTTCTACATTAGATTTGAGAATTTAATTTCTAGGAGTTGTCTTCTGGGCTGGATTAGGAGCCAACCTGGATTAAATCAATTGTATTTATTGAGTGCTTACTATGTGCAGAGCACTGTACTAATTGCTTGGGAGAATGCAGTGCAAGAGAGTGGTAGACACAGTCCCTGCCCACAGGGAGCTTACAGTCTAGAGCAAATCAATCAGTCAGTGGTATTTATTAAGCTCTTGCTATGTGCAGAGCACTACAGCGAGCAATTCGGAGAATGCGATACAGCAGAGCTGGTGGGCGCTTTCCCTGCCCTCAAGGAGATTAAAGTGAAGAATAAATCAAGCAAGCGATCAATGACATTTATTGAGCACTTACTGTGTGCAGAGCACTGTACTAAACTCATCAGAGAGTAGAATACAACAGAATTGGTAGACATAATCCCCGTCTACAAGGAGCTCACAATCTACAGGAATTCATAGTAGAATGGGGAGGTGGGGCAGCCTGGGAACGCAGAAATAGAACCAAGATGTCCTTAGTAAGCATTTAGTGCTCTTATCGGAAGCAAAAATCATAAATGAAAAAATCACAGGAGTAGCACAGACCCACGATTACCGAGATGTTCTTAAGTTCCAAATCAATCAGCGTGTCATATTTACGAAGCGCTTACCGTGTGCAGGGCCCTGGGCGAGTCAGCTGAGTGAAGCGGTCCGAGTCTGGTGGGGTTAAACTGGGAAGACTCCTTGGAGCAGGCAGCTACGGAATAGCTGGCGGGAGGACAAGTGCGACAGGTTTTGGAGAAGAGGATGGGGGAGGAAATTGCATAAATTAATACATTATTTAATGGATTACATAAATTAATTACAGAAGCAGTGTGGCCCAGAGGAAAGAGCACAGGCCTGGGAGTTAGAGGACCTCAGTTATAATCCCAGCTCTGTCAATTGCTTGCTATGTGATCTTAGACAAGTCACTTAATTTCTCTCTGCCTCAGTTTCCTCAACTGAAAAAGGGGAATTAAACCTTATTCCCTCCTACTTAAGTCTGTGAGCCCCATGTGGGACAGCGACTGTGCCCAACCTGATAAACTCCTCTCTACCCCAGCACTTTGAAGAGTGATTGACACATAGTAGGCACTTAACTGCCATAAAACAAAATTGCCGGAAAGAGAAAGGCAGGTGCGGTGACCTCCTGATAGGGCTGAAAGTACAAATGGATGCAAAACAGGGCAGGAGCTGGCCCAATCTCTCCAAGACCTACACTCCAGCACTCACACCCAACCGACCCTCTGCTCCACTGCCGAGCCATGGAAAAGGCAAAAAAAGTTCCAAATCACAGAGGACGGCCAGCCACAGTGTGAGGGATTCAGTCAATCATGTTTATTGAGTGCTGTGTGACTGTGGGCAAGTCACTTCATTTCTCTGTGCCTCAGTTGCCTCATCTGTAAAATGGGGATGAAGACTGTGAGCCTCACGTGGGACAACCTGATTACCCTGTATCTACCCCAGCGCTTAGAACAATGCTCTGCACATGGTAAGCGCTTAACAAATACCGACATTATTAATAGTCTGTCAGACCTGATGAGGGAGGGCATTCCAGGCCAGGGGCAGAATTTGGGCAAGAGGATAGAGGCCAGATAGACAAAACTGAGGTACAGTGACAAGGTTGCCATTAGATGAGAGAAGTGTGTGGGCTGGGTTGCAATAGGGGAGTAGCAAGGTGAGGAAGAAGAGGGCAAGGTGATTGAGTGTTTTAAAGCCACCGGTGAGGAGTTTCTCTCTGAAGCAGAGGTAGATGGACAATCACTGGAAACTCTTGAGGAACCTCTATCTTATTGAGGCTCTTCCTCTATTCCCAGTTTCCCCCTCTTTTTTTTTTTTTTTAAATGGCATTTGTTAAGTGCTTAGTATGTGCCAGTCACTGTACTAAGCTCTGGGGTAGACACGAGTTAATGAGGTTGGGCTGAATCCATGTCCCACAGGGCTTCACAGTCTTAATCCCCATTTTACAGATGAGGTAACTGAGGCCCAGAGATGTTAAATGACTTGCCCAAGGTTACACAACAGACAAGTGGCAGTGCTGGGATTAGAACCCAAGTCCTTCCGACTCCCAGGCCCCTGCTTTATAATAATGATTATGGTATTTGTTAAGCCCTCACTTCGTGCAAAGCACTGTTCTAAACACTTGGGTAGACAAGGTAATCAGGTTGGACTCTGTCCCTGTCCCTCATGGAGCTCACTTTATCCACTGGGCCATCTCAGATGCTTGTTAAACACTAACTGTGTGCCAAACACTGTACTAAGCACTAGGGTAGAGACAAGATAATCAGGTTGGACACAGACCCTGCCCCTTGTGGGGCCTCACAGTCCACGTAAGAGGAAGAACAGGGATCGGATCCCCAGTTTACAGAGGAGGAAACTGAGGCCCAGAGAAGCTAAGCGACTTGCCCAAAGTCAGCCAGGAGGTGTGACACAGCCGCTGGGAGCCACTTCAGATCAAGTAGTAAAAGTAATAGTCTGTTAAGTGCTTACTGTGTGCAGAGCACTGTACTGAGATCTGGGAAGGAATGCAGAGGTGAGAACTAGAGTGGGAGAGAGCAAAATTGCCCCAGCTGGTTCCCTACTCCCCTGGGATGGGTTGGGGGGGGCAGTTTAGGGTGCTGCACGGTCCTGCCTCCCCTAAGCACCGCCCCCCCCCCCCCCCCAGCCCCCTTCCAGGGCAGGGGCACTCATCACATCCACGGGTCCAGGAGCACAAAGCCTGGCTTGCCCCATCCGTCCCCTGGGGCCCCCTCCTCTCTTGTGTTCAGCAAAGATTAGCTGATGTTCTAAAACGAACTAATCTTAGTGAATGCTATTCCTTATCAAACAGTTCATTGAACTGAGCCTCTCTGAGAGTTGCTCGCTCCTGTCAGTCCCCAGCATTTGCATATTAAAGACAAAATACCTTTTATGTTCATCCTGACTGGATAGCCACCTTCACTGGAGGGAGACACAAACCTCCCTCTCCAACACAAAGGACCCCCCCAAAGAAACAGCTAAGAGCTCTTTATGAAGTAAAATGTTCTTGCTCGATCTGTCTCATTTTCTCCCTCCCTCCCTTTCTCTTATACTCTCCTTCTCTTCCCCCTGCTCCTCCCGCTCACATCTATTCTTCTGTGGGGTTTTTCTTCTCAAGATTATTTTGAAGATTAAAGCGTCCTTCCGGACTGAAGGAAAGGGAGAGAGAGGTGATAGCCATAGGGCAGGATACCTGTCCTTTTCTTCTGCTGTGAATTATCGTGTCCCTAGCACAGGGCCTTGCACATAGTAGGGGCTAGTGAGGATGAGAAGGAAGAGGCAGAGAAGGTGTTGGTGGAGGAGGAAGTGAAGAAGGAGAAGAAAGTGGAGGAGGAGGAAAAGGAAGTGAAGGAGAAGGAAATGGAAGAGGAGCAAAAGGGTTAAAGAGGGAGAAGGAAGGGGACAGGAGGAGAAGGAAGAAACAGATAAAAACGTGGAGGGAAGGAGAGTGGGGTGAAACAAGTGAAGGAGGGAAGAAGATGAACACTAGCAAGTGCTTAACAAATACTAGTTAGCTTTAGAAAGGGAGAAGTGGGAGAAAAGAAAAAGCTGGAGAGAGAAAAGCACATCGTGTAAAATACGTGGGGAAAAATCACACGGTTGTTTTAGGTAGGTTCTTTATCCTTCGTGAGGTGAAGTAGGGGACTGGTAGGGAATGAGAGAGACAGCCTGATATGGGGGTTGGGGCAGCAGCCTAAGGATCAGGAGGCCCACGCTAGGGTTCGGACTCAGCTCAGAACTTGTGAGAGGCTTTTGGCTGGTCAAAAGCTCCTCACGGCAGAGAATGAGAGAGCTTCTTCTGTCAATCAATCATTCGATGTCCCCCAGTGCCTGATTACAGTAAGTAGACCCTTGGTAAATGTGGGTGCGGTGATTGATGACTTAACCTTTCTGAGCCTCGGTGATTCCGGCACAACGGGGATTTTAATGCCGATCGGTCACTGGCATTTCCTGAGAGCCGCCTGAGTTGTGCTTATGCCTTACTGATGGGCTCTCAGCAGGGCAGAGAACATGGGACGCAGTGCTTGGACTTACACTCTCCATTCACCTCACCATCAGCCCCACAGCACTTACGTAGGTATCTGTAATTTATGCATTTAAATTAACATCTCTCTCCCCCTCTCGACTGTAAGGTAGTTACGGGTAGGGAATGGACCTGTTATGTTGCTATCTTGTACTTTCCCATGTGCTTAATGCAGCGCTCTACACACTAAGCGCTTAATAAACACGATTGACTGACTGATGTCTGTCTCCCTCTACAGTGTAACCTCCTTGTGGGCAGGGAACATGCCTACCAACAAATTCAAAATGCCAGTCGATCATTGGTATTTATTAAGCCCGTCCTGGGTGTGGATCACTAGTACTAAGTGCTTGGGAGACTACCGATTCGAGCTGATAGACCCGATCCCCGCCACGGTGCGCGTACAGAAGTCCAAGGCAAGAGAGCGACAATGGCTCAGTGCAAACCATCCCACCAGCCCAGAACAAAAGTTCTGTGTCCTGTTGGCAGTGGTTATAGCTTCGCCCTCTGAGCAAGGCTCACTTGGTTGGCTAGGGCCAGAGAAGCTCCAAGACTCTATTTTTATAACACAGTGTTCAACACATCCTTTCTCGGTAACAGTCACGCTCATGAATACAATCTCACAGTCCACTGGGGCTAAAACAGATTAACCCAGAAGCACCAACAGAAAAATAGCATCAGATCTAACCGATAGAAACATCAAAACTTATAAAGAGCCCGAGTCACAAGAATTCATTCCCACAATTTAAGGCGATAAGCATAAAGGCTAAGGGACGAGCCTTTTGGTCGGAGTGACCAGCCTGGGGGAGGGAGGGTGCTAATTAGGGGGAGAAGGGGTTTAAGGTAGGGTTTCTAGGGATGGCAAGGACTTTGGTAATGAGAATAGTTATTTCATGGGTCTGAATTAGTCTGGTCACACCATTCAGGGATGCCTGTGGATTCAGGGAACAGGTAACAAAAGTAATAATATTTGTTAAGCTATGGTAGGCACAAGATAATCAGGTCAGGCCCAGTCCCTGTTCTACGTAAGACTCACAGTAGGACTCCTTTAAGTAGGAGGGAGACCAGGTATTGAATCCCCATTTTACCAATGAGGAAATTGAGGCACGGAGAAGTCAAGTGACCGGCCTAAGGCTAAGATCACATGGCAGACAAGTACAGCACTCTCACACCCCCAAAAATAAATCCAGGACGTTATTTCTTTCACCAGCCCTTGCTATTTTTGCCATGTGCCAAAGGGTAGATTGAGGCATTAGGCAGGAAAGTCCTGTATGACCTAGTGGGAAGACCACAATGGCCTGGGAATCTGAGGATCTGGGTTCCAAACCCAGTTCTGCCACTGAATTCATTCTTTGCCTGCTTTGTGACCTTGTGTAACTCCTTGAACTTCTCTGTGCTTCAATTTCCTCATTTTAAAAATAAGGATTCTCTCTTAGAGTGTGAGCTCTATGTGCAACAGGGACTGTGTCTGACCTGGTTAACTTGTATTTACCCTAACACTTAGTACAGTGCTGGGCACATAATAAGAACCTAACGGATACCATATCAATAAGATTATAGTCCCTGCTTCCACTTAGCTCCCAAGGGGGGCTGAAGAGGCCCGTGGCAGGCTGGGAGGAGGGCGGGGAACAGTACCGGAGGTCCCATTCGTCCTTTCTAAAGTCTGGTCCGGGATCCACTTCCCTCTGATGTGCTTGTCGCCGGCTGAGATGCATTGAGAAACGGGGTTCTGGCCACCGTGTCCTCTCTGCAGGGAGGGGCCGTCTTTCTCGGAGCCGCCCACGAGCCTTTGTTTCTCCACTGGACTTGAAAGGAAAGCTAACTCTGAGGCGAAGGTGGGAGAGGGTGAAGAAAGAGGAAAAGGAAAAGGAAAGAGAGGAGGGAGGACCAGGGATCTCTCCTGTCAGGAACCCTTGGGGAGACTGCCCGAGGCGGTCGGCGGGATCCATTTACCAAGAGGAGACGATGGGCTCAGTGGACCAGCGACAGTAGCCGGAACATGCTCAGGAAGCGGAGAGGGAGCGTGAGCAATGTCAGGGATGTCTGCTGTTAGAGAACCAGTGCCCGTGCCTGCTGGGGATGGAGGCCAGAGGAATGAGTGCTCTTCTCCCGTCTGCCCTCCAGCTGGGGAATATGGATCTCTGCAGGTCCCAGGAGGGCAATTGCCCAGCTCAGGGAGACTCCACGGGGGTTGGAGCAGATAATGGCCTCAGTGCTGCTGTCTAACAGGACACTAGTTTCCCCAGCGTAGGGGAACGGGCAGCGGTTCTTGCCAGGATAGTCCCGCCCTACCAGCTGGGGAAACGAAGCATCCTGGGAGCCCCAACTATGTCCCTCTGACCTGCTCCTCCGGTTGCACTGAAACAGCCATCTCCAATTCAGCCTGGCTCTGTGGTCCTGAGCCAAGAGGGACCGGAATGTCCACGGGGGTGGACACCAGCCAGCTGGCTCAGGCCTCCAATATATCCTGCCTGCTCAGCCTGGCCCGAGAGGGACTGGGGAAACTGGGGCCCTGTGACATCTCACTTCCCAACCAGCCGCATCTGCAAGGTGGCCTGTCAACCCATCTCCCCCAGCCCACTCTGCCGACGGTTCTCAGCGCCCTCACCTTTCCTCTGCGGCTGGGGGAGGCAGGGAGAGACGTGTTTGTTTATTCATTCAGTCGTATTTATTGAGCACTTAATATGTGCAGAGCACTGTACTAAGCACTTGGAAAGCACAACTCAGCAGTAGAGAGAGACAATCCCTGCCCACGTTGCTTTGTTGCCTCATTAACAGCTGAGGATCTGGGGAGAACCTTCCCATCTGTCCCCTCAGCTTCCCTTCCACATCTTTTCCAGGCCATTGGTTCCCACTGCAGGTCACTAACTGAAGGCCTCATGGCCCCTGCTCTGGCTTGGGGAGCCACGCAGCCCCAGGCTGTCTGGGCAGGGTCACTCCATGGTCCTGGCTCAATCACTCTGGTCACTTTCAGGTCACCAAACATTCCAGCCATTGCACATTGAGAGGGGGAGCAGGGCTTGGGAAGGACACTGGGGCCAATGCCATATGGAAGTCCTGATCAGAGAATGTGATTTGCAGTCCCTTCCTTCCCAGGGACATATCTGCTGGCCTCTCCTCCTCCTCAAAGCTGCCAAATGAAAGCAAAAGATTTCTTTTTTTTATTGAAAACAATAATTAAATCAGAACACCCCGAAAGACACAGTTCCACGGGGCAACCAGCAGTTGCAACTAACGGGGCGACTAACGGCTGACATTATGGGGGCCTGGCCGTTGATCAGCCTTTCAAACAGCAAGGAACCCAGCTGAGTTCCAGTTTGAACTGGGTGAATCCAGAGTGCAGGTTACCTTCCCTGGGATCTCTGGGGCCCTGAGAGCTGACCGCCAGGCTGGTGAAAACATCTTGGGCTGTTAACCTATTTGCACGCAATACTGGTACTGTCCATAAAGAAGGTTTGCCTCTCTCGCCTCCAGCCTTCACTCTGCCTTGCTGCCCGGATCCTCTTCTTCAAGCATTGCTTGAAACATATCTCTCAGCTCCTTAGAATCCCCTCAGTAGAACTCAGCTCGTCCTCTAGGCTCTAAGCTCGTTGTGGACAGGGAACATGTCTACCGACTCTGCTGTATTATATTTGCCCAAGCGTTCAATTCAGTGCTCAAGTGCTCAATAAATACCACTGATGATGAATAAATACCATTGCTTCCAGAGTGAAAACAACTGTTCCAATCCTAGCTCTTCTTTGCTTCCCTTACTGGTCCCCTGCCCCCGCCATCTGAGAAGCAGCGTGGCTCAGGGGAAAGAGCACGGGCTTTGGAGTCAGAGGTCGTGAGTTCAAATCCCAGCTCTGCCACTTGTCAGCTGTGTGACTGTGGGCGAGTCACTTCACTTCTCTGTGCCTCAGTTACCTCATCTGTAAAATGGGGATCAAGACTGTGAGCCCCACGTGGGACAACCTGATTCCCCTGTGTCTACCCCAGCGCTTCGAACGGTGCTCGGCACATAGTAAGCGCTTAACAACTACCAACATTATTATTATCTCTCATCCTACATAATCAATGGTATTAGAGAAGCAGCGTGGCTCAGTGGAAAGAGTTACTCCCGTGGGCTTGGGAGTCAGAGGTCATGGGCTCGAATCCCAGCTCCGCCACTTGTCAGCTGTGTGACTTTGGGCAAGTCACTTCACTTCTCTGGGCCTCAGTTACCTCATCTGTAAAATGGGGATTAAGACTGTGAGCCCCGTGTGGGATAACCTGATTACCTGGTATCGCCTTCCAGCGCTTAGAACAATGCTTGGCACATAGTAAGCGCTTAACAAATGCCTTCATTATTACTATTATTCACTGACTGCTTATTATGTGCAAAGCACCATACTAAGCACTTGGACGAGTACAATAAACAGAGTTGGTAGATATGTTTCCTGACCACAAGGAGCTTAAAGTCTAGACGGGAAGGATGGTGTCTTTGGAAACCAGGGTGTTGAAGGTTCTGAGTTACTCGGAGAGAAGACACCCTGGCAGTATGGGGGGAGAAATGCCATCGTGAACTTTTCCTTCCACTGTGAATCTCTCCAGTGACAGAACTCCGGAGTGAAGCAAAGCTCAGGCAGCTTCCTGCTGAGCCATTTCACAACCGCTTTCATCCTCATGGAAGATTTTCAAGAACGGGGGAGACAACTACCTGTCCCCCAGAGTTTATGGGGAAGGGGAGGGACTTAACTCTTCAAAGCCTCCCACTGCGTGCCAGCTCTGAGCTTTAAAGATCCACACAGTATATCATGGTCTTCAGATTGGTGCTGGTGGGGCCACGGCCTCTCCGGGCAAGTCCCTTTCCCTGCCCGCTTCAGTTTACCTGTGTGTTACGGGAGTGGTTTGCAGACGGTGAATAGCTGAAGAAACTGAACTGGGCCGGGAGGAAGGGGGTGAGGGAGAGGACAGAGAGGGTGTTCTCCCTATTAGAGCCGAATCGATCAATCAGTCGTATTTTATTGAGTGATTACCATATGCAGAACACTGTACTAAGCCTTTGGGAGGGTACAGTGTTGTAATAATAATAACAATAACTGGTATTTGTTCATTGCATACTATGTGCCAGGCCCTGTACTAAGCCCTGGAGTGGATACAAGCACATTGGGTTGGACACAGTCCCCGTCCCACTTGGGGCTCCCAGTCTCAATTCACTCACAGTCTTAATCCTTGGTAGACAAGAAAGAAGAGACATAAAGGGTGTCATGTAATGAGACACAAAGGGAGAAAGAAGGAGAGAGAGAGTTGGAAAGGACCCCTGGATTGGGGCTCAAGAAGGAGTTGGGGGTTGGCGATCAGATGATCAACTTAATTTCCCAGCTGTCTCGGGCCCCCACCTGCCCTCCCCCAGCCAGACCCTTCTCTCCACAGTTGCTCCCAAAGGCCCCAAGATCATGATGACTCCAACCAGAGCTCGAGTCGGGGACACCGTGAGGATCCTGGTGCACGGCTTTCAGGTCAGTCGATTGCCTGTCAACCTCCATATCAAGGAGAAACTCCTCACGTGTGGCTTCAGAGCTCTCCATCACCATGCCCCCGCTTACCTCACCTCTCTTCTCTCCCTCTACATCCCAGCCCACACACTCCGCTCCTCTGGTGCTAACCTTCTCCCTGTGCCTCGTTCTTGCCTGTCCCGACACTGACCCCTGGCCCACGTCCTACCTCTGGCCTGGAACGACCTCCCTCCTCAGATCTGCCGAATAACCACACTTCCCCCCATTCAAAACCCTACTGAAGGCTCACTTCCTCCAAGAGGCCTTCCCACACTAAGTTCCCCTTTTCCTCAGTTTCCCCCTCCCCTCCCCATCACCCCGACTCGCTCCCTTTGCTCTACCCTCCCTCCCCGCCCCATAGCACTTGTGTATATGTGTACATATCTATAATTCTATTTATTTATATTAATGCCTATTTACTTGTTTTGATGCGTAGATATCTATAATTCTATTTGTTTAGATTCTATTTATATTCTATCTGTGAGCCTGGTGTGGGCAGGGATTGTCTCTCTTTATTGTTGAATTGTACTTTCCAAGCACTTAGTACAGTGCTCTGCACACAGTAAGCGCTTAATAAATATGACCGAATAAATGAATGAAAGAATTCTCCTCAGGGGGGCAAACTCGGAGGGCCGGCCCCCATCCTCCTCCCCAGCCACTTGGGATCCGGGTTAGCCTTGGGAAAACTCAGTCCATCCTGCAAATTGCTCCCAGTCTTGGAACAGTCTAACTGGGGAGGCGAGCCTGAAAAAAGTCCAGCAGCCTAGATGGAGAAAATACAAGAATGAGCAGAGGGAGAGGAGCGGGCGACTCATGACTTGGTGGAGAATAGGTGGGGTTAGTGCTGGGACGTCTCCTGGAGGGGAGGGACCCGGAGCTGGAGTTTGTGGAAGAACCAGGAAGTAGGATGAATAGGAGCAGAAAGTGAGGGCCTTCCAGAAGGGAGGGGGAAATGAAATATCTTGGAAATCCCCAGGCAGAACATCTGACCTTTCCCCTCTTCTCACAGTGCCTGAACTTGGGCCCGGGGGCTGGGCCGGCCCAGGTTTTTTTTTCAGGGGCTTAGGGTGCTTGGGGGTGGAAAGTAGCAACACTGGACGGTTGCAACTTAAAAGGGGCGGGAAGAGAAGGATCCAAGACTGGAGGAGATGGGGTAAGGGCATGCCAATCTATTTCGATGGTGGATGCGTCGTGTACAATGATCAGCACCCACGTCTTTCCTTACCTTTTTATTTCATTTGAGTCAGCAGCTTGGGCACCTTTTCCTTTCACCTTCAAACCTCCATTTGCAGGGGATCGTGTGCCCTCTCCTGACCTCCAGAACACAAGTGACTCCAAAGCCCCCGAGCCCCAGTTTGGGAGTCCGTGACCCCGGGGTCAGCACTTGCCGTTGCGTCCGGCCTGGGGAGGGGTTTGAAACTCCTCGTTTAAGCCGTCTCCTTCCCTTCCCCCGCAGAGGTTTGACCTATTTTCTCCTTTGAGTTACAGAATGAAGTCTTCCCCGAACCCTTGTTCACCTGGACCCGGGTCGGGAGCCGCCTGCTCGACGGCAGCGCTGAACACGATGGGAAGGAGCTGGTGTTGGAGAGAGTGCCAGCCGAGCTGAACGGCTCCATGTATCGCTGCACTGCTCAGAATCCCTTGGGATCCACGGATACCCACACCCGGCTTATTGTGTTTGGTATGGCTTCCCCTTCCCTACCGCTGCCATCCCTCTTCCCTCCCTCCCCTCAAGCGCCTTCTCCCTTTGGGATCGATCAAACAATAAGCCAGTCCGTCGGTCAGGCATATAAAGTCCCGCCGCTTCCGCTCCTCTGCCCTTTCCCGGAACCCTCTGAGGGAGGGTAATTCACCTCCTGCCAGGGAGGGAGGGTTGGGGCGGGGAAAGAGGACGGGGCTCATCCTCTAGACTGTAAGCTCTTAATCGGCAGGGTAGTCGGGGCTAATTCCATTCATTCAGTAGTAATTATTGAGCGCTTACTGTGTGCAGAGCACTGTACTGAGCGCTTGGAATGTACAGTTTGGCAACAGATATTCATTCAATAGTATTTATTGAGCTCTTACTATGTGCAGAGCACTGTACTAAGCGCTTGGAATGTTCTATTCGGCAACAGAGGCAATCCCTGCCCACCGACGGGCTTTCGGTCTAATCGGGGGAGACAGACGGACAAAAACAATAGCAATAAATAGAATCAAGGGGATGTACACCTCATTAACAAAATAAATAGGGTGATAAAGATATATACAAATGAGCATTGTATTGTACTCTACCAAGCACTTGGTACAATGCTCTGCACAGAGCAAGGACTAATGAAACTGACTGATTGAGCCGGGAGGGTACGAAAGTAAAATAGCCTAAGGAATCAACTTGCGCCAGTGGAAAGGGCATAGACCTGTAAGTCAGAGGACCTGGATTCCACTGCCGGCTCTGACGCTTGCTGTTGTGACCTTGGGCAAGTCGCTTAACTTCTCTGTTTTCCTCACCTTTATAATGGGGATTCAATAATAATAATAACAATGTTGGTATTTGTTAAGCGCTTACTATGGGCTGAGCGCTGTTCCAAGCGCTGGGGTAGATACAGGGTCATCAGGTTGTCCCACGTGGGGCTCACGCTTTTAATCCCCATTTTACAGATGAGAGAACTGAGGCACCGAGAAGTTACGTGACTCGCCCAAAGTCACACAGCTGACAAGCGGCGGAGCCGGAATTAGAACCCATGACCTCTGACGCCTAAGCCCGGGCTCTTGCCACTGAGCCACGCTGCTTCTTCGATAGCAGTTCCCTCCCCTCCTCAACCCCAGCCCTTTAGACAGAAAGCCTCATTTGGGACAGGGACTGTGTCTGACCTGATTATCTCGTATCTAACCCAGCATACAGTCCAGTATTTGACCCATAATAATAATACTGGTATTTGTTAAGCATTTACTATGTGCCAAGCACAGTTCTAAGCCCTGGGGTTGTTGCAGGGTAATCAGGTTGTCCCATGTGGGGCTCAAAGTCTTAATCTCCATTTTTTACAGATGAAACAACTGAGGCACAGAGAAGTTCAGTGACTTGCCCAAGGTCATACAGCAGTCAAGTGGCGGAGCTGGGATTCGAACCCATGTCCTCTGACTCCCAAGCCCGTGCCGTTCCTACTAAGCCACGTTGCTTCTCTATAACGATGGTATTTGTGAAGCGCTTACTATGTGCCAAGCACTGTTCTAAGCACTGGGGTAGATACAAGGGGGTCCGAGGTCATGGGTTCGAATGCCGGCTCTGCCACTTGTCAGCTGTGTGACTGTGGGCAAGTCACTGCACTTCTCTGGGCCTCAGTTCCCTCATCTGTAAAATGGGGATTAACTGTGAGCCTCACGTGGGGCCACCTGATGATCCTCTATCTCCCGCAGCGCTTAGAACAGTGCTCTGCACATAGTAAGCGCTTTAACAAATACCAACATTATTAATTAGGTTGCCCCATGAGGGGCTCACAGTCTTAATCCCCATTTTACAGATAACTGCTCAACAAATGCCACGATTATTAGTTCCTGCTGGGGAAAAAGGAGTGACAGTAAAGACCACCCAAATCATGAGGCGTGATTACAGCAGGAGTGCTGTTCTTTGTCCCCATGGGGGAAGAGAACAAAGGAAAATGGGGCCAAATTACAGCAAGAGGGATTTGACCTAGACTCTAGGAAATACTTCCTGGCCACAAAACATGGAGAGGAGCTATTGAGGCATCAGTGTTTCCGAGTGAAAAGGGCATGTTTGAGTTCCAGCCCTGCCACTGGCCTGCTGTGTGACTTTAGGCAATGCTGAGAAGCAGCATGGCCTAGTGGCAGGAGCCCGGGCTTGGGAGGTGGAGGTCGCGGGTTCCAATCCTGGCTCCGCCACTTGTCTGTTGCGTGACCTTGGGCGAGTCACTTCACTTCTCTGCGCCTCAATTACCTCATCTGGAAAATGGGGATTAAGACTGTGAGCCCCACGTGGGACAACCTGATTATTTGTATCTACCCCAGTGCTTAGAAAAGTGCTTGGCACGTAGTAAGCACTTAACAAATACCATAATTTTTATTATTATTATTAACCTTTCTGGACCTCAGTTCTTTCCTCAGACCCTCCTAATAATGTTGGTATTTGTTAAGCGCTTACTATGTGCCGAGCGCTGTTCTAAGCGCTGGGGTAGACACAGGGGTATCAGGTTGTCCCACGTGGGGTTCACAGTATTAATCCCCATTTTACAGATCAGGTAACTGAGGCACAGAGAAGTGAAGTGACTTGCCCAAGGTCACACAGCAGACAAGTGGCAGAGCTGGGACTCAAACTCATGACCTCTGACTCCAAAGCCCGGGCTCTTTCCACTGAGCCACGCTGCTTCTCTAGAATATGAGCCCCATATGGGGCAGGGACTGTGTCTGATCTGATTATCTTGTATCTATCCCAGTGTTTAACACAGTGTTTCGAACCAGAGTTGGATAACCAGTTTACAAACTGCTTTCTCTGTATAGGATTGACAACCATCTGATTCTCTTTATTGCTATTGTTCTTGTCTGTCCTTCTCCCCCGATTAGACTGTAGGCCCGTCCAAGGGCAGGGACTGTATCTGTTACCGATTTGTACATTCCAAGCGCTTAGTACAGTGCTCTGCACATAGTAAGCGCTCAATAAATACTATCGAATGAATGAATGAATGAATAGGTAAAGGGCAGAACTGCGTGGAAGTAGGGGTCTGAACTGACTGTGTATTTTGACGATGACTGGCATTTGTTAAGCATTTATTATGTGCCAGGCACTGTACTAAGCTCTGGGGTAGATACACCATAACCAGCTAACACATGGGGCTCACGCTCTAAGTAGAAGAGAGATGCGATATTGAATTCCCATTCTGCAGATGAGGAAACTGCGTGGCTCAGTGGAAAGAGCCTGGGCTTCGGAGTCAGAGGTCATGGGTTCGACTCCCGGCTCTGCCACTTGTCGGCTGTGTGACTGTGGGCAAGTCACTTCACTTCTCCGTGCCTCAGTTACCTCATCTGTAAAATGGGGATTAACTGCGAGCCTCACGTTGGCTCAACCTGATTACCCTGTATCTCCCCCAGCGCTTAGAACAGTGCTCTGCACATAGTAAACGCTTAACAAATACCAACATTATTATTAAGTGATTTGCCCAAGGTCACACAACAGGTATAAGGTGGAGTCAGAATTAGATCCCAGGTTTTCTGACCCCCGGGCCTGTTCTCTTTCCACCCATTGGATGAGCTTGTTGGTCCTTTCAGCTCCAGGATTCTAGAACCATGGGACATGACTAGGTACCTTCCTCACTCTCGTCATCCCACTCCCTCCTTTCCCCAAACCTCTTGAAGTGGAATAACGTTTCATAATAATCTCAAGGAATGTGCCGCGGTTCTTGCCGGCCTGAATCCACAGACCTGGTGTCCCCATGTCTAACACAAATGTTCAGCGTGTAAATCCTCGGTCCTAATTCGAATTTTCTTCCCATAGAAAACCCAAATATTCCCAGAGGAACAGAGGACTCCAATGGTAAGTGTCAGCCCCTCCAGATTTCTTGTCGGAAGTCAAAATTGAGTGCCTGGGTCAAGGTTTCACCGCGGAGAGGTTCCAAATCGGCCCTCTGAAGGGTCCTGGCCCTCGCCAAGATCAAACGATATTTATTGAGAGCTTCCTGTGTCCAGAGCACTGTACTAAGCTATATGGAGAGCCCTATGAAGCAGAGTTGCTGGACACGTTCCCTGCCCAAATCGAGCTTACGGTCTAGAGAATGCACCCCACTCTCATCCTCATGACTTTGAGAGATAATTTTGGTTGAGTCCAAGAGTTCCGTGGGCCAAGAGTCCTCATCTAACACACATTGGATTTGTTTCCAAAGCTTCGCACCAGTCGAGCCCAGTGAGCTCAACTAACACATTCTTCAGACGGGAGAGAGCTGAGCGTCTCGGTTCCCCCTGTTGGACCTGTTCTATTCCAAACTAAAGGCCAAGAAAGAAAAATGCACTAGACACAAAATCAGATCCAGGAGATGTATAGCAAGACCTGAGCTATGAAGTCAAGAATACACATATTTCCTGGAATCACAACCCATCAAGGGAGGCTAAATCATTATAATGGATATTCTGTTCCCTCCCTAACTTCCCCTGGGCTGCTTCAGGTCGGTGGCTCATTCCTCCCCGTCTGTGTCTTATGTGACACCGGCGCTCGGTTTCCAGGAAGAAAGGCTAGTTTAGAAAGGCACGGTCAGTGCTTTGTTAACAAGGGCGCCGGTCAGAGTCCAGGAGGGACTTCAGCTAAATCATCCATGAGAACGGATCTGTTGGGCTACAGGTTGGCAGGCCGAGGTTCCGTCATCCAACGGAATCGAGCGGCCACATTCCGGGTGGCTATTGGAAGGATGTGGTGACTCCGAAATTTGCCACGGGTGGTCTGCCGTGACAGTTCCCCCAACCCTTTCGCCACCGGGCGTGGAAATCAACAAGCTAGCACACCCCCGTCGCTAGTATCCATCACGTTAGAAGGAAGAAAAGGAAAGTATGCAAGGGGGGAGTGGCTTGACCCAATTCTTCATTCCCGCCAATACCAGACCTCACGCACTGCTGTTATCCGGCAAAGTAGTAAATGGGAGGGAGGAGGGAGGAGAGGAGAACAAAAACTTATCAAGAAGGGCCCTGGGTCCCTGACAGGGGTTACAGAGAAGTGGAGTTGGGGGACGCAGATAAAAGAACAGGTGTGGTCTCTGTCCCCCAAGAGAGAAAACAACCGTTGAAATAATAACTCGTGGAGCGCTCTTGCAGCTGGGAGCTCACATGGGACCCAGAAGTTAGTTTGCACTCAGTAATACCTTTGATTTACTCATAGTCCCAGCTTTGCCCCTTGGCCTGCCAAGTGACCTTAGAACAGTCACTTAACCTCCTCTCTGGGCCTTAGTTTCCTCATCTTTAAATGGGGAAAACAATATCCTTACAGAAATGTAGTGGGGATAAAATGAGATCAGTGATGACAAAACAGTTGGGAAAAAGCGCTAAACATAGACGAGGCATTATTATTATTGTTATTATTATCAATCTAGTCTCAGGGTATTCACATTTGGCTCCCACTAAAGCATCTGGCCTGGGCAGGTTTCATCATCAGCTCTGCTAGGTCATTTTGCTTCCTCCCTCCATTTTCTTCGGTCAACCCGAAAATGAGTAGAGACGTTGGGAGAGGCGACCTTTGCTTCCAGAAACACTGCCTTTCTGCCTTTCCAAAACATTGATTCCTACTGGGCTGGCCAGTGAGTGTCCCCCTCCCACCTCACTGAGATGGCTGCGTTTTGGAGGGCAGGAAAGAGCCACTCACTAGTTGACTGGTTGATGGGAAAGGGCTTTCCAGGTTGGGGGGACGGGGCGGTACCCTCAACGGCCAGGATCGTTATTCTCATTAATGCTATTTAACGGTAGTACTTGCAAAGTCGACTGTGAGTGAATTTTGAACGTAAAGTTACCACCCATACACTCCAGCGGCTCGGCCTTACCCGTATGGGATTTTGGAATCATTCGTTCGTTCGGTCGTATTTATTGAGCGCTTGCTATGTGCAGAGCACTGTACTAAGCGTTTGGAACGTACAATTCGGCAACAGATAGAGACAATCGCTGCCCAGTGACGGGCTCACTGGAGCCTGGCTTTATTTGGGGATTGACCCACACTTCATTTCTCTTACCTAAACTTGGATCCAGGAGCTGGAGGCTGGGCGGGCATCTTATATGAGAAGCCGCATCGCACGGCCTGCGATTCAAAAGGTCATGTCTAATCCTGGCTCTGCCACCTATCTGCTGAGTGACCTTGGGCAAGTCATTCACTTCTCTGAGCCTATTTTACCTCATCTCTAAAATAGGGATTGAGACATTGGGACAGGGACTGTGTCCAATCCCATTTGCTTGTAGCCACCCCAGGGCTTAGTACAGTGCCTTGCACAGAGTAAGCACTTAACAAATAGCATAATTATTATTATTATTATTATTACATTCACACATCTACTTCTACCGGGTGCGGTGTGGTATACGGGAGATAATCCTGAGGGCACTTATCACTGACCGACACCAACTAGATTGCTGGGCCACGTTCGGTGATTGAGTCGCCACCCGAGGCTCTCGATAGGTCATTTACGAGCATGAGAGATACCGAATCCTAGAAGGAAGCACAGATTTGGACAGATAGGACCTCCCAACGTGGTCTGAGAGCGACCACCAGGTAGGAGAGGAGGGTATCAGATGACACATTTATTCCATGAAAGTCACACAAATGTCAGCTCTGAGCAATACCCGCAAGGGGCAATAAATTCCAGATTTCAGCAGGAAATCGTGCCGGGGGTAATTGATTCTCATGGCATCCCAAAGGGAGGCTCAGTCTATGTATCTCCCTTTACCAGCTGGAAACCTGAATTGATGAGTTAATTTTGACGCACGTCCCTCTGGCAGTCAAAGTGGAGCTCCCGGTGGCTCCGCTGCCCGGGATCTCACCCCCTCCAGAGCCAAGATGTCTTGGCTCGGGTTCCAGCGGAGCGGCTCCGCGCTTTCTCCGAATGAGAGCCCATCGGTCAGAGGCAGCTTGGCCCTCAGCTACTGGAACGCACACTGGACCGAGTGCCGGAGAAGCCGCCGTTCGCAATTGCATTTTCTCATAGTAACAGAGAAGCAGCGTGGCCTAGTGGATAGGGCAGGGGCCCGGGAGTCGGAGAGTCCTGGGTTCTAATGCCACTTGTCTGCTGTGCGACCGTGGGCAAGTCACTTAACTTCTCTGGGTCTCGGTAAAACGGGGATGAAGACTGTGAGCCCCATTTGGGATGGGGACCGTGTCCCACCTAATTGGCTTGTATCTACCCAGCGCTTACAACAGTGCTTGACCCATAGTAAGCGCTAAACAAATCCCGTCATTATTAATTGAGGGCAAGCCAGAGGGGCAGAGAAACAGGACAAGGTCCTCCTAGGAAAGGTTGGGACCCAGGTGGAGTTTGTGCCTAGGGTTTTCTGGATTGTTGCTTTTCTGCCCCTGGAAAACCAGAAACGGTGTAGTTTAAGTAACCGGTAGAAGAGTTGGTTCAAGGAGGAACTATTAACTATTCTCCATTTCCACTAAGGAAAAGGGCTCCCAATGCAATGGAAAGAGTTTTTTTAATAGATTTTTTTTAATAGATAATAATAATATGATTTTTTTTTAATGGTATTTGTTAGCTTACTATGTGCCATGCACTGTACTAAGTGCTGGGGTAGGTACAAGTTAATCACATTAGACATAGCCCCTGTCCCATAGAGGGCTCACAGTCTTAATCCCCATTTTTACTGATGAGGTAACTGAGTCACAGAGAAGTGAAGTGGCTTACCCAAGGCCACCCAGCAGACAAAAGGCAGAGCCAGGATTAGAACCCAGGTCCTTCTGTCTCCCAGGCCCATCTCTACCCACTAGGTCACGAGCTTCTCACAGGAAGAGCAAGGAACCAGGAATTGCTCCTCAGCTGGAAAACACATCCACGAGGGTTGATGGGGTCTAAAACCGGGATGGATAGGAAGTGGAGGCAGGGAGATGGACTGGTTGATGTCTAGTCAGACTTCTGGCTTTAAGATTATAGAGGGATGGCACTTGCCTAGGTACTCTCTACTGGATTTCTGACTTCAAAATGTTCACGGTCTAACTAGGCCGAATGGAGGTGTGGCAGTTTCATCAAATTGGCCTGTGGCGTACCCCAAACGGCCTCTTCGTTTAGCTGAAGGGAGACTCTGCTTAGAGCGTTCCTGTCTAGGATGCAGATTTTAGTGCTTTCTGGGTTGTTGTTTGGTTTTCCATTGATATGACTGTGAGAAACAGAGTGGACTAGTAGAAAGAGATTGGGCCTGGGAGTCAGTAGACGTGGGTTCTAATCCCGGCTCTGCCAATTGCGCGCTGTGTGACCCTGGGCAAGTCACTTAACTTCTCTGTGCCTCAGTTTCCTCCACTGTAAAATGGGGATTAAATACGGTACTCCCTCCTACTTAGACGGTGAGCCCCAGGTGGGACTGCGACTGTGTCTGATCTGATTAGCTTGTATCTAGCCCAGAGCTTAAAACAGTGCTTGACACATAGTAAGCACTTAACAGATACAACAACAACAACAACAATAATAATAATAATTTAGAGTATTTGTTCAGTTCTTCTGTAGCGGGATTGACCAGTAGCACCCAGCCCATCCAGAAAGGCAGCCTCGTAGGTGGACTCTGGCAGACAGAGGAGAGCAGAGGTGAATCATCCGGGTAGATGTGGAGGAGGAGAGTTTACAAGAGCAGGGGAAAAGTCCTAGATTTGGGAATGGTAGGCTAAGTAGCAGAGAGACTGGAAAAACCCCAGAAGATCAATGTCATTAAAGCTTTAAGGTCTGTATGACTTCAGAGCCATCGTCGTTCACTGAGCCCATTACAGCTCGCACCTGGCTGCCCTCAGAAAGTGTTCGGTTTCTACTCTCGGAGCGACGGGGCAATAAAGTAATAATGACGTTGGTATCTGTTAAGCGCTTACTGTGTGCAGAGCACTGTTCTAAGCGCTGGGGGAGATACAAGGTCATCAGGTTGTCCCACATGAGGCTCACAGTCTTCATCCCCATTTCACAGATGAGGTAACTGAGGCCCAGAGAAGTGAAGTGACTTGCCCACAGTCACCCAGCTGACAAGTGGCAGAGCCGGAAGTCGAACCCATGACCTCCGACTCCCAAGCCCGGGCTCTTTACACTGAGCCACGCTGCTTCTCAAGGGTTTCGAGAGTTCGGCTCCCCATCCGCTGATGCCCCAACCTCTGTAGCCTCCTGGCCTGAGGGCTGGTTTCCCATCAGCCTCCCATGAAGTGAGGCCCCATTAGCCTCAGTGGTCAAACGAGAACCACGGTAATGGAGAGGTGTGGGATCCTGGGGCAAAGGCCTTTCAGGGTTGGTCTTTGGCTAGCTGTGTCCAACGTCAAAGCACACGACGCAAACTCCTTCCCTGAGGTCTCGGCCTCCTGTTAGGGTGGAACAGGGTCAGCTTGTGTTCTGAACTTCCCGAGCTCCCAGTACAGTATACCGCACCCAATGAATGCTCAATAAATCTATTACTACTCCTATTATTACTGTTGCTGCTATCTCTTGACACATTACAAAGACAACACCTTCCCACCTTCAGTTGCTACCACTCTTGATCACTCTCCCCTCCTTCAAAATCTTACTGAATGTACGTCTCCTCCAAGAGGGCTTCCCTGACTAAGCCCTCCCATTCCCCTTCCCTTCTCCATGGCTCTTGCACTTGAATTTGCACCCTTTATTCACCCCTCCCTCAGCCTAACAGCACTTACGTGCCCATCCACCATTTATTTATTTGTATTAATGACTGTGTCCCCCTTTAGACCGGAAACTTGCTGTGGGAAGGGAACGTGTCTACCCACTCTGTTCTATTTTAATAATGTCGGTATTTGTTAAGCGCTTACTACGTGTCGAGCACTGTTCTAAGCGCTGGGGGAGATAGAAGGAAATCAGGTTGTCCCCCGTGGGGCTCACAGTTTTAATCCCCATTTTACAGATGAGGTCACTGAGGCCCAGAGAAGTGAAGTGCCTTGCCCACAGTCACACAGCTGACAAGTGGCAGGGCCGAGATTCGAACCCATGACCTCTGACTCCCAAGCCCGGGCTCTTTCCACTGATCCACGCTGCTCCCAAGCAGTTAGTGCAGTGCTCTTCACTCAATAAGCTCCAGGTGAACACGACCGATTGATCGATTGACTGATATTGCTAGCACCATTTCACGCAAACGGCCTGATCTTTTCTCTCACGTTCCGGTTTAGGTTCGGTTTGTAGCCTCGTCGGCGTCAGGCTCACGTTGATGCTTGCCCTAACAGTGATCTTGGAGCTGACGTGAAGCCTCGCCGCCTGTCTCCTTCCAGTGGCTTCCACCTGGCATTTACATCTCCGTCGATCGGTTTTCATTTCTTTTCTAAACTATTTACAGTCTTGTTCTCGGTCTCTTTCCGTCTGTGTCTTGGCTTCTTCGGTCGGTTTAATTAAAAACGAAACGAGAAAATTTTTCCCCGGTCGGAGGCTCCGCGTGGTCTGTTCTCTCCAGGCTGGCCGGGTGGTGGGAAAAGGGAGAGGCAGGAGGGGACGAAGGAGCTCTGCTGAAAAAGGTAAAAAAAAAGAAGTATTAAAGGCAACCAGTCCTCCTGTCTCCTGTAGGTGCCAGTGATATTGATGAACGTGATTCTCCCATCGTGCACGGGGAGGTGGACGATAAGTCAACTGAGATGTCTCCATTGAGTGCCCCTGGGGTCCCACGATTGTACCAATCTTTGACCCCCCCCCCCCAAAATCCGACAGCGTGCTAGGAGACTGACGTTCCCATGACTGCAACGGGATGTGCTTTCTCTAACAGGAAGAATAGGCAACTCTGCAGTGGGTCTGGGGGTCACAAGAACTGGGTTCTAATCCCAGCTCTACCTCTTGCCTGCCATGTGACCTTGAGCAAGTCACTTCACTTCCCCAAAAGAGAACTCATCTCCCCACCACAACGCTGTCCTCCCCACCTCTTTCCCATCGCTGCATTCAATACCATTCTCCTCTCTATCTCACAAGCCCGTAACCTCGACTCATCTCTCTCATTCAACCCACATATTCAGTCTGTCGCCAAATCCTGTCAGTTGAACCTTTACGACATTACTAAAATCAGACCTTTCTTCTCCATCCAAACAGCGATTATGCTGATCCAAGCACTTATATACAGCCTTTACTACTCTGTCAGCATCCTTGCTGACCTCCCTGCCTCCTGTCTCTCCCCTCTTCAGTCCACACCTCACTCCGCCGCGCCTATCATTTTTCTTAAAAAAAATTCAGTCCATGTCTCTCCTCTCTTCAGAAACCTCCGGGGTTAACCATCCACCTCCGCATCAAGCAGAAACTTTTTCCAATCTGCCTTTAAGCACTATATCAGCTCACCCCTCCTATTTCACCTTGCTGATTTCCTACTATAACCCAGTCTGCTCACTTCAGTTCTCCAGTCCCACTTTATTCACTGTATCTCGATCTTGCCTATCTTTCCTCTGTCCCCCCTCTGATCTGGAACTCCTTCCCCCTCCGTATAATAATAATAATAATAACAATAATAATGTTGGTATTTGTTAAGCGCTTACTATGTGCAGAGCGCTGTTCTGAGGGCTGGGGTAGATACAGGGTAATTAAGTTGTCCCTCGTGAGGCTCACAGTCTTACTCTCCATTTTACAGATGAGGTAACTGAGGTCCAGAGAAGTGAAGTGACTTGCCCACAGTCACACGGCTGACGAGAGGCAGAGCCGGGATTCAAACCCATGACCTCTGACTCCCAAGCCCGTGCTCTTTCCACTGAGTCACGCTGCTTCTCTGTATATATATTCCAGGCCACTACTCTCCCCACCTTCAAACCCTTATTAAAATCATATCTCCTCCAAGAAGCCTTCCCTGATTAAGACCTCATTGCCACTACTCCTATGTAGACTATGCACTTAGATCTGTACCCTTTTAACACTTGATATTCACCTCCTCCATCAGCTCCACAGCACTTATATACATATCCATAATTTATTTTAATATGTCTCCCTCTCCAAACTGTAAGCTCCTTGCAGGAGGGAAAGCGTCTACCAAATCTGTTGTGTGGTACTTTCTCAAGCGCCTACTGCAGTGCTTTGCACACAGTAAGTGCTCAATAAACACCAGTGATTGATTGATTCTCTGTGCCTCAGTTATGTCTCCCTCTCCAAACTGTAAGCTCCTTGCAGGAGGGAAAGTGTCTACCAAATAATAATAATAATTAATAATTATTGTATTTGTAAAGCGCTTACTACGTGGCAAGCACTGTTCTAAGCGCTGGGGTAGATACAAGCTCATCAGGTTGTCCCACGTGGGGCTCACAGTCTTAATCCTCATTTTACAGATGAGGGAACTGAGGCCCAGAGAAGTGAAGTGACTCGCCCAAGGTCACAAAGCTGAGAAGTGGCAGAGGCGGGATTGGAACCCACAATCTCTGACTCCCACGCCCTTGCTCTTGCCACTGGGCCATGCGTGATCTGTTGTGTGGTACTTTCTCAAGCACCTATCCCTGCTCTGCCTCTTGTCAGCTGTGTGACTGTGGGCAAGTCACTTGACTTCTCTGTGCCTCAGTTCCCTCATCTGTAAAATGGGGATCAACTGTGAGCCTCACGTGGGACAACCTGATTACCCTGTATCTACCCCAGCGCTTAGAACAGTGCTCGGCACATAGTGAGCGCTTAACAAATACCGACATTATTACCTAGTACAGTGCTTTACACACGGTAAGTGCTCAGTAAATACCACTGATTGATTGATTCTCTGTGCCTCTGTTTCCTCATTTGTGCAATGAGAATTAAATACCTGTTCTCCCTCCTACTGAGACTGTGAACTCCTTGTAGAACAGGGGCTGTGTCTGACCTCATTACTTTTTAGCTACCGCAGAACTTATAGTACAGTAGCTGTCAATTAGAAAACACATAATAAATACCACAATTATTATCATTATCGTTATCATTATGTCACCGGTACCCCCGGCGGGCACGGGAGACAATGTGGATGTGGGCATAGGGAGGCCCTTCAGGCAAAAGTGGCATGGAGCCAGCCTTTGCCCCAACAGAACTAATAAATAATCAATCAGTCAGTCTATCATATTTATTGAGCGCTTCCTGTGTGCAGAGCACTGTACTAAGCACTTGAGAGAGTACAATTGAATGAGCTTACAATCTAAAGGGATAATAGTAGTAACAATCACAATAGCTGTGGTCTCGGATAAGTGCTTACCCTGTGCTAAGTGCTGGGATAGATACAGAATGATCAGATCAGACACAGCCTCGGCCCCACGTGGGACTCACTGTCTAAAGGGGAGTGAGAGCGGCCTTTTAATTCCCATTTTTATAGATGAGGAAACTAAGGCTCAGAGAAGTTAAAGGTCTCGCTCTGGTCTTCTGACTCCTAGGCCACTATCGATCGCTTTTCCTTCCATCAGTAATAATAATAACAATGTTGGTGTTTGTTAAGAGCTTACTATGTGCAGAGCACTGTTCTAAGCGCTAGGGTAGATACAGGGTAATCAGGTTGTCCCATGTGAGGCTCACAGTTAATCCCCATTTTACAGATGAGGGAACTGAGGCACAGAGAAGTTAAGTGACCTGCCCACAATCAATCAGTAGTATTTACTGAACACTTATTGTGTTTAGAGCACTGTACTAAGCACTTGGGGGAGTACAATATAACAACATAAGAGACAAATTCCCTGGACACAATGAGCTTACAGTCTACAGGACAAGTCTTCTGGTAGAACACTCCCTATCTCTGCCCTCTCTTGGGCCTTGAACACGTACAGAAACAGCTGCCCCTGTCCCTTACCTTTCCGCTCCTTTTCGGAACTGGTTCCCACAGAGAAACACACAGGCAAAAGATGCACCTGTGAAAGAGGAATATGTTTTCCAGCCTGTGTTAACCCAACCCCCGCCCACCCCCCCACCACTCCGACCAGGCAACCTCGTATCTGTTGGCAACACTCGGAAGAACTGGGCCCATTTTCCACTGGGCCATACCCAAGGTGGGGATACTGCACCTAATAGGTACGGGACACGGGCCAATCCAATCAGATACGAGTCGCTGTGACTCGCTCAGCTTGCTGATGGACACCTTTGATCACATCCCATGGCTAAAAGTTTGTTTTACAGGCCACCCGTGGACTTCGTCTTCTGATTGATTTCCACAGACAGGAACTGATCGGGATGGCCCCATCTGCCCATCGAGATGCAACTCCCGGATCCGAAACGGAAAGGTAGGGGGCAGGGAGAGGGGTTTATGGAGACAGCCCACCAGCCGGCCACCTGACATTGGTTGTGAGTTTCAGGGAAACATGGGGGAAAGCCACCCAAGGGCAGAATCAACATGGTTTAGTGGATGGAGCATGGAACTGGAACTCGGAAGGACCTGGGTTCTAATCCCAGTTCTGCCACGTGTCTGTGGTACAATCTTGGGCAAGTCACTTAACTTATCTGGGCCTCCAGTTCCCTCATCTGTAAAATGGGGTTCGAGAGTGTGAACCCCATGTGAGACAGGGACCGCGTCCAACACAATTACCTCTATCTATCTCAGAGCTTAGAACAGTGTTTGGCACATAGTAAGTGCTTACCGAGTACCATAATTATTATTATTATTAGGGAGCTGATGGCACAGCTGAGTTTACAGTCTGAATGACAGTTCAAACAGCTCAGACCAGAGCACAGAATACACCATTCCCGTAGTAATAATAGTATTTGTAATGCATTTAATGTGTACAGAGCACCGTACTCAGCACTGAGAGAGAAAACACAGGTGGGAATTAGACACGGTCGCCGTCCCGGGCTCTCGAAGCTTCGGCCTTGCTCTGTTTTCTCAATAATCTGACACTGATTGCTGAAATTACAGGATATGATAAATCAGTGGCAGGTTTGCCTATGTTATTATGGGATGCAATGCTCCAAGATGCTTAATAGCTGGATCTGATGAGCGGAAATTACCAGTAACAACAACGGCATACGCTAACCACGCCTCCATCCTGTGGACTCCCCTTTAGCTTGTGAGCTAAACGGAAGACTGTGTCTGGCCTGATTAACTTGTATCTATCCGCGAGTTTAGACCCGCTACCGACACGTAGTAGGTTACAGATACTAGACTGCAGCAGTAGACCCTAGAGCGTAAGCTTGTTGCGGGCAGGGAATGTGCCTGTTTATTGTACAGTGCTCTGATTAATTGACTGGCAAATGCCATTATTTATTATTATTATTATTATCATTGTTAATTTTATCATTATTCAGTTTACGCCCGTCAGCCATTTGCCCGTCCCCTTCCCCCTTCTGGCCAGAGACAGTACGGCGCCATTCCAGCATCCTGGTTTATCTTCAGAAAGAAATAAAACAAGATTTGTTCCCTCTCCTTCTTTTAATAGAGGGAAGCCCATGTAGGCATGAAATTGGAATTGCCTCGGCCTATTAACAGCTCGGTTGTTGGGCTCCCCTGACCCCTGAAATACATTAATTCCTCAGCAGCAAGTGGATGAACTGTATTAAATAGAGACGGTCTGCCAGGGGAAAAGTCAGCTACGGAAACCGGAGAAACCTGCTAAGGAGGACGGAGCCCCCTCTGAGCTACCTCGCGAAGAGGGCTTCTGAGGGTGGGTCTCACCCAACCTCTTGGCCACTGCCCCTCCACCCCAAATCCTTCCTGACGTATGTGGGGTTATTCCTCGAAAATCAGCCCACCCAGACAGAGACCGTGGTAAGCTGCTTTGTGACGCTTACAATTGACGGGTCGATCGTCGGTATTTAATGAATGCTTCCTGCGTGAAGTAAGTGCCGTGTACTAAGAACTTGAGAGAGTACGATACAGCTGAGTTGGCAGCCGTGACCCCTGCCCTCCACCGACATATAGTCTAGAGAGTTCTCCCAGGAAGCGCTATTCTCCCGGGAAGCGCTACCATCAGCCGTGGGGTAAAAGGGGAAGAGGGTAACTGGGGGCTGGAGGGCATTTGCACACATAACCCAACTGCCCCCATGGCCCACCCAATAGCTGAGGGAGCAGGCATACTGTGGTCAGGAACTAGGAAAGAGGATTCCATTATTAATTATTATTATGGTACCAGTTAAGCGCTTACTATGTGCGAAGTACTATTCTAAGCACTGGGGTAGATACAAGTCAGTCATTCAGGTTGGACCCAGTCCCTGTCCCACATAGGGCTCACACTCTTAATCTCCAGTTTACAGATGAGGTAACTAGGCCCAGAAAAGTAAAGTGACTTGCCCAGGGTCACACAGCAGAGTCAGGATTAGAACCCATGACCGCCTGACTTACAGGTGCGTGCTCTATCCACTAAGCCATGCTGCCTCTCATTACTATGCCCCAGTTCCACTGTCTTGCACCCTGTGTCTAGGCAGCAAAGGGGCTCAGCCATTTACCGGCTGAATGAGAGCTGGGTCCATCTCCCCTGAGGGAGTTGCCAAAGAAATGATCTGACCAATGGTTTTATGGTGCTCAATCAGCTCTCCTACTCCTACTTTCCATCCCTGAGCCCCTTTCTCTCCACCGTTCCCCTCCGCCCTTTCCTCTCCACCCAAATGGCTACCTTACTGCTACGGGCTCTCGTTTTATCCCGGCTAGACTACCGTGTCAGTCTTCTCTCTGATCTCCCTTCCTCCTCTCTCGCCCGGCTCCAGTCTATTCTTCACTCCGCCGCCCGGCGCATCTTCCCGCAGAAACGCTCTGGGCCTGTCACTCCCCTTCTTAAACACCTCCAGTGGTTGCCTATCGACCTCCGCTCCAAACAAAAACTCCTCACTCTAGGCTTCGAGGCTCTCCGTCACCTCGCCCCTTCCTACCTCTCCTCCCTTCTCTTTCTACCGCCCACCCCGCACGCTCCGCTCCTCCGCCGCCCACCTCCTCGCCGTCCCCCGGCCTCGCCCGTCCCGCCGTCGACCCCCGGGCCGCGTCCTCCCGCGGTCCCGGAACGCCCTCCCTCCTCACCTCCGCCAAACTGATTCTCTTCCCCTCTTCGAAACCCTACTTAAAACTCACCTCCTCCGAGAGGCCTTCCCAGACTGAGCTCCCCTTCTCCCTCTACTCCTTCCACTGCCCCCCCTTCACCTCTCCGCAGCTTAACTCTCTTTTCCCCCCATCTCCCTCTGCTCCTCCCCCTCTACCTTCCCATCCCCTCAGCACCGTACTCGTCCGTTCAACTGTATATATTTTCATTACCCTATTTATTTTGTTAATGAAATGTACATCGCCTCGATTCTATTTAGTTGCCATCGGTTTTAACGAGATGTTCTTTCCCTCGACTCTATTTACTGCTATTGTTCTCGTCTGCCCGTCTCCCCCGATTAGACCGTGAGCCCGTCAAACGGCAGGGACCGTCTCTCTCTGTTGCCGACTTGTTCATTCCAAGCGCTTAGTACGGTGCTCTGCACCTAGTAAGCTCTCAATAAATACTATTGAATGAATGAATAATACCACCCAGCCTGCACGTTTTGCTCCTTTAAAGCCAATTTACTCGCTGTGCCTCAATCTTGTTTATCTCATCACCAGTCCCTTACCCACATCCTCTCTCAGGCCTGGTACTCTTTCCTCTTCATACTAAAATCCTCTCTCCTCTAAGAGGTCTTCCCTGATTAAACCCTGACTTCTATTTGCCTTCCCCTATTTCTGTATGGCCGATGCATTTGGATCTGTCCCCTTTAAGCACTTGCTAGTCACCCTACCCTCAGCTCCACAGCACTTTCCTATTTCCCCTCTCTGTAGTTTACTTTCATGTCTACCTATCCCTCAAGTCTGTAGCTCTGTATGGGCAGGAAACGTAACTACCATCCTACGGAAACTCCTTACCACTGAAACACTCAATCAGCTCGCCCTCTCCTATCTTACCTTACTGATTTCCTACTACAACCCAGCACACCCACTTCACTCCTCTAATGCGAACCTACTCACTCTTCCTCGATCTCGTCTATCTCACCACTGACCCCTCTCCCACGTCCTGCCTCAGGCCTGGACCTCCCACTCCCTTCTTATCCAACAGACCACCACTCTCCCCGCCTTCGAAACCTTATTTAAATCACATCTCCTCCAAGACTAACTGTGCCCTCTTTTCCCCAACTCCCCCTTCTGCGTCACCCTAGTACCCTTTAAATAATAATGTTGGTATTTGTTAAGCGCTTACTATGGGCAGAGCACTGTTCTGAGTGCTGGGGTAGATACAGGGTCATCAGGTTGTCCCACGTGAGGCTCGCAGTTAATCCCCATTTTACAGATGAGGGAACTGAGGCACAGAGAAGTTAAGTGACTTGCCCACAGTCACACAGCTGACAAGTGGCAGAGACGGGAGTCGAACTCATGACCTCTGCCTCCGAAGCCCAGGCTCTTTCCACTGAGCCGCGCTGCTTCCACAGTATTATTTAATTATTTAATATTTAAATATTCGATTCACCCCACCTACAGCATTTGTGGACATATCCATAATTTATTTTAATGTCTGTCACCCCCTGTAGACTAGAAGCTCCTTGTGGACAGGGAATATGTCTACTAACTCGGTTATATGGTCCTCTGCCAAGAACTCAGTACAGTGCTCTGCAAACAACAAGCGCTCAATAAATACAGGCAGGGACTGTCTCTCTTTATTGCTGTGTTGTACTTTCCAAGCACTTAGTACAGTGTTCTGCACACAGTAAGCGCTCAATAAATACGATTGAATGAAAGAAGGAAATTCAATTCATCGATCGATGCCAAGTCTATTGTTTTGTACTCTCCCAAGCGCCTAGTGCAGGGCTCTGCACGCGGTAAGCATTCAGTAAATACCACTGATTGATTGGTTGATTGATTAATAGAAGGAAGATTCCCAGAACCCTATTCAGAGCCTCAGTGATACGTGATTTGAAACACAAATTCACATGCTGTTTTTTTCCCTCCAGTATTTGTTAAGCACTTACTACGTGACAAACGCTATTCTAAGAGCTGGGGGCAGATACAAGTTAATTAGGTTGGTCTAAGTAGAAGGGACAAACTTCCATGTGAACTCTGAGCTGAGGAAACACCCATGACAGGGAGATCCGGAGGTTGACGTGTCAGGGAAAAGAGCCAGGCCCGGGAGCTTGGGAAAAGGAGAACCCTCTCCCACTGCTCCCTGAGATGTGGACGTAGGATGCTGATTCAAGAGCATCGTGGCTTACTGGCAAGAGCACGGGCTTTGGGGTCAGAGGTCATGGGTTTTAATGCCGACTCCACCACCTGTCTGCTGTACAACCTTGGGCAAACCACTCAACTTCTCTGTGCTTCAGTTACCTCGCCTGAAAATGGGGAGCAGCAGCATGGCTTAGTGGAAAAAGCCCGGGCTTGGGAATCAGAGGTCGAGTGTGCTGATCTCGGCTCCGCCACCTATCGGCTGTGTGACCTTGGGCAAGTCACTTCACTTCTCTGTGCCTCAGTTCCCTCATCTACAAAATGGGGATGGAGACTGTGAGCCCCACGTGGGACAACCTGATTAACTTGTATCTCCCCCAGCACTTAGAACAGAGCTTGGCACCTAATAAACGCTAAACAAATACCAACATTATTATTATCATTATTATGAGGATGAAGACTGTTAGCCCCATGTGGGACAATCTAATTACCTTGTATATACTCCAGTGCTTAGAACAGTGCTTGGAACATAGTAAGCACTTAACAAATACTGTAATTGTGATTATTGTTACCCGCTAACCTGAGGGCTTCGGCTGAATTTCTATGATCTCCAGGACCCCTACGGAGAAGCAGCGTGGCTCAGTGGAAAGAGTCTGGGCTTCGGAGTCAGAGGTCTTGAATTCGACTTCCGGCTCTGCCACTTGTCAGCTGTGTGATGTGGGCAAGTCACTTCACTTCTCTGTGCCTCAGTTACCTCATCTGTAAAATGGGGATTAACTGTGAGCCTCAAGTGGGACAACCTGATTCCCCTGTATCTTCCCCAGCGCTTAGAACAGTGCTCTGCCCATAGTAAGGGCTTAACAAATACCAACATTATTATTATTATTACTTCCATTCTAGGGCAGAGCTAAAACCCCTCGTCCTCCTCAAGGCTGCTCTGGAGCTTCTCAGTCTCCCCAGGGTCAGTCAGTCAGTCAGTCACTCGTAATTATTGAGTGCCTACTGTGTGCACAGCACTGTACCAAACTCTAAAATACAATAAACAGACACAGTCCCTGCCCACAAGGACTTTACAGTCTAGAGGAGGAGACAGACAGTAATAAAAATAATAGATTACAAATATGTAATTAAGTGCTGTGGCACTGGGAGAGGAGTGAAATGAAGAGGAGTAAAGGGAGTAAGTCAGGGTGAGGCAGAAAGGAATGGGAGGAGAGGAAAAGGGGGCTTAGTCAGAGAAGGCCTCTTGGAGGAGATGTGCCTTCAATAGGCTTTGAAGCCTACGAATAAGCTTTCATAGGCTTTTTGCCCCAGCCTATGTCAATCACAGTCTTTATCCCCATTTACAGATAAGGGAACTGAGGCACAGAGAAGTGAAGTGACTTGCCCACAGTCACCCAGCTGACAAGTGCTAGAGGCAGGATTCGAACCCATGACCTCTGACTCCCAAGCCCGGGCTCTTTCCACTGAGCCACGCTGTGCTCATCAAATAGTGCAGCTATTAAAAACCATCCTGCTCATCCTCCCGAGGGCGGCCTGGGGAGGACCAGGGGATGGGCAGTTTCAGGCGACGCCCCCGGGGCCGGTGGCCCACTGACAGGGCAGCGAGCGGTGGGGAAGGGGATTCCCCGGCCCGTGACGTGATCAGAACCCAGGTCCTTCTGATCCCCAGGCCTGTGCTCTATCTACTAGGCCATGCTGCTTTTTGCCCCAGCTTTTGTCAGAAGGACTCCCCTGTGGCCCAGCCCCGCTGTCCTACCCATCTTCTTCTGGGATGAGACAGAGGTTGTACCACCCCAAGGGTGACCCTCCCAACCTTCAGACCCAGTGGCAAATCTGGCCTCTCTCCTTTGGGCTCAAGGTCCTGGGATCAAAAATCTGAAAAGGTCAGAAGCCCCAAAATCATAACAGGCAAAGAACCTCCATTCTATTCATCTGCCACGCAGTCACGCCAGCTCATTGGTGCCGTGGAGCGGCGCGGCTCGTCGATGAATATTTATTTTTCTTGTACCGACACCTGCGATATTTCCACGTTAGATAGGGATTTGGTGTTTAATCGTGTGGATGGTACAACTCCAGGGGGACCCGCTGCAGTGATCTCCCTCGGCTTGCGCCGGGCTAAGCAGCAATAACACTATGCAAACACAACTGGCTTGGGGAGCAGGAAGCCCAGCCTCGAAGATTTCCCCTGTTTGGTTCAAACTCAGCCTGAATATGGATTAAATGAGCCATTTAAGCAGCTCATCTTAGCTGCCGCGGCGAGCCAAACCCGACTTCATGTGCCGTCCGGGATTGATCTAAGAAATGGCTTCTAGTCGGTCTTGCCGGTCCCGTTCCCCGTGGCGGCCCCGATAGTTCAGAGCCCTTTCACCATCCCCGCCCCGCTCCTTCCAGAGATAATAATGTTGATATTTGTTAAGCGCTTACTAGGTACAGAGCGCTGTTCTAAGCGCTGGGGTAGATACAGGGTCATCGGGTTGTCCCACGTGAGGCTCACAGTTAATCCCCATTTTACAGATGAGGTAACTGAGCCACAGAGAAGTGAAGTGACTTGCCCACAGTCACACAGCTGCCAAGTGGCAGAGCCGGGATTGGAACTCATGACCTCTGACTCCCAAGCCCGTGGTCTTTCCACTGAGCCACGCTGCTTCTGGATGGAAGCAGGCTTCCAACCACTCCTTAACTGGAACCTGAGAAGCAGCATGGCCTAGTGGATGGAGCACGGGCCTGGGAGTCAGGAGGTCCTGGATTCTAATCCCAATTCCTCCACTTGTCCACTAGTGTGACCTTGGGCAAGTAACTTTACTTCTCTGTGTCTCAGTTACCTCATCTGTAAAATGGGGATTAAGACGATCACCATACAGGACAGGGGTTGTGTCCAACTTGATTACTTTGTATCCATCCCACCACTTAGTATAGTGCCTGGCACATAGTAAACACTTAGCAAATGCCACTTAAATAAAAATTTTTTTTAAAACTGCCCTGGACTGAGGTTGAGGTCAGGTGGGCCCTGCAATAGGGGGATGAGCTGGGAGACCTCCTTACCGCTGCTTCTCACTTAGCCTGGTGGAAAAACCACAGGTCTGGGAGTCAGAGGACCTGGGTTCGAATTCTGTCTCTTCCATTTCAATGCAGTATGACCTTGAGCAAATCACTTCGCTTCTCTGTGCCTCTATTTCTTTATCTGGAAAATGGATATAAGAAATGAGGGTGAGCCCCATGTGAGACAAGGACTGCATGTGATCTGATTGCATCGCATCTAACCCAGGGCTTAGCATAGTACCTGGCTACTATTATTGTTATTATTATTATTACTAGTACTCTCAGCACTCCAAAAGGACGACAGCCCTTGGAGAACTCCTCCTCACTCCACCACCCTCCCTTCCCTAAAACAATAATAATAGCTGCGGTATTTGTTAGGTGTTTATTATGTGCCAAGCCCTGTACTAAGTCCTGGGGCAGATACAAGGTAATCAGGTCCCATAGTCAGGTACTCACAGTCGGCAGAAGAGAAAGCATTGCATCCCTATTTTGTAGCTGAGGGAACTGAGGCACAGAGAGGTTAAGTGACTTGTCCAAAGTCACAGAGCAGGTGAAAGGTTGAGTAGGGATGAGAACCGAGAACTCCTGACTTCAGACTCCTGCTCTTTCCACTAGGCCTTGCTGCTCCTCTGTGAGGCACACTTACACCAGTGTATTGGCAGAATTCCTAGGAATTTGGACTCTACTTGTGTGAATTAATCAGTCACTGGTGTTTATTGAGCATTTATTATGTGCAGAGCACTGTACTAAGCGCTTGGAGAGTACAATACAACAGAGTTGGCAGACACTGTTCCCTGCCCCAAAAAAGCTTACAATCTAAAGGGCCCGGCTCCAGGAAAAAGACAAGGATGGGAAAGAGGGAGAAGGGAACCGACGGAAGGAAAGGAAAGACCGAGGAAGAGTCTCCAGTGGAAAGGATGAGAGACGGAGAGGGAGAGAAGTGGATGATAGTGTCAGGGACACAGGAGTTTCCAGAAAAACACTTAAGCTGCTATGTCAGTGATTGAGTCAATGGCCTCCTTGAGGGAGCGACAGGAGTGAGTGATGGGTGGAAGAAAATAGGCGTACAAAATATATACATTTTGGAAAAACTGAGTAAAATCTGGGATGTCTGCGTGGCGCTCAACGTCGCTTCCGCACGAACGGAGAAACCGCTCTGATCTCTATCAGGTTGAGGTTGACCTTGGAGCTCAGCATCCCCGCAGCCAAGATAGAACCCCAAGCTAAAGCAGGCAACGCACCTCCACTCCCTCCCCCTCCCCCTAAAAGGGCCTCCAGTAGACCCCACTCAACTGGCCCAGGGGACCCTTGTTTCAGCCATGTTCCCACATCACCTGCCCTACTCTGGCTGTATCCTTCTCCCAAAAGCCTGCAGAATTTTAAATGAGAACCCTTTGAGTCGCACACTGTGTTCCAAGCACTGGGTAGAGCACTGCGCAGGCACCATAGGAAGAAGTGCTCTGCTAAGGTTCAACATGGACAAGCACCCAAACACACAAACACACTTCCTCCATTTCCAGGCAGTTAAAAGTACCTGGCAGAAGTGCAGATACTAAACTGACTTCTTCCAAGACAAGTTCACCCTGTTCCTGCAGTAAACGAGCCCTCACTTCCACTCAAAACTCTATTCCTCTCTCAACTACTTCTTTGCCCACAACCCCTATCAACCTTTCCAGTCAATAAACTGTATTATTGAGTGCTTTCTGTGTACAGGACACTGAACTAAGGGCTTGGGAAAGTACGATAGAGTTGGTAGACACATCCCCTGTCCAAAGGAGCTCTTCAAAACATTAAACCACCTCTTGAAATCTCCAGTGACTCCACTGCCTCCTTCTCTAACCCCCCCACTGACCTCACCAACTACTGGCTTATCAAATTTGAAATCCTTAGGCGGGAACCCCTCAGTGTTTCACCCATCATCTCCTCACTGTTCCACTTCCCCTTCCTCATCTCTCTACTACTTAGAGAAGCAGCGTGGCTTAGTGGAAAGAGCCCGGGCTGGGGAGTCAGAGGTCATGGGTTCGAATCCCGACTCTGCCACTTGTCAGCTGTGTGACTGTGGGCAAGTCACTTCGCTTCTCTATGCCTCAGTTCCCTCATCTGTAAAATGGGGATTAAGACTGTGAGCCTCACGTGGGACAACCTGATTACCCTGTATCTATCCCAGCGCTTAGAACAGTGCTTTGCCCAGAGTAGGTGCTTAACAAATACCAATATTATTATTATTATTATTACTGTTTCTCAAGAGGAAGGGACTTCTATTCTTTATATTTTGCACTTTTCACCCTAGCCCCTCTCACCTCTTAAAAATATTTGTCTCCATTCCCCTCCCTCACTGCTCTCTTCAAATACAATCAGGTTTTAGACCCCTTCACGCCACAGTAACTGCACTGTCCAAGGTCACCAATGACCCTTTTGTAGTCAAATCCAATGGGCCTAATCTAATCTAATCTGACCTCATCCCCCTTGGTCCTTTCACTGATTGGGGCCACCCTCTCCCTCTTGAAAAACTACCATACCTCTCAGATTTACTTCTCCTTTTCCCCTCCTCTCTGACCACTGCCCCTCATTTAAGTTCCCAATTTAAGTTTAAGGTCTCCTCTTCTGCCTCTCACCTCTTTCCTTGATCCTTTGACTGCCTGGGGCCACCCCCTCCCTCTTGAAAAACTACCAGACCTCAGATTTGCTTTCTCCTCTTTCCCCCCTCTCTGATCACTGTTCCTCATTTAAGTTCCCAATTTAAGTTTAAGGACTCCTCTTCTGCCTCTCATCCCTTAATGGAAGGTGTCCCGAAAGGTTTTGCTGTTCTTTCTCCCCTTCCTTTTCTGCTCTTCACCCCCTGACCCCGAGAGCTCATCCTCTCACATGATTTCAGCTTTCACCTCTGTGTGGATGACTCCCAAAATCTACCTCTCCAGTCCCAACCTTCCAACTACCCTACAATTTCATCCCTTCCATTTGCTTCCAGGACAGCTCCACTTGAAAATCCCCCCAGCACCTCAATCTTAATACATAAAAATATGACCAACACAACTTCCCTCCTAAATTTCCACCGCCTCTTTCTAACTTTGCTATGTCTTTATTTAACACCTTCCTCTTCTAAACTGTAAAATCTCTGTGAACAGGGAATCTTGTCTACCCATTCTATTGCATTTTACTCTCCCAAGTGCTTAGCACAGTGCTCTGCGCACAGTAAGTGCTCAATCAATATCACTGATTGACCGATCATCTTTCCTGTCCCAGAAGCCAACAAACTCGATGCCATCCTTGACTCCTCACTCTCCTTTAATTCTCATATTCGGTCTACTGCTTAATCCTGCCCGTTCTTCCTATTCGTTCATTCACTCATTCAATCATATTTATTGAGCACTTTCCCTGTGCAGAGCACTGTACTAAGAGCTTGGAGAGTCCAATGCAACAATAAACAGTAACATTCCCTACCCACAACGAGCTTGCAGTCTAGAGTGGGGAAGACAGACAACTATAGATATAAATAAAATTACAAATATGTCTGTAAATGCTGTGGGGCTGGGAGTGGGGAAGAGCAAAGGGAGCAAGTCAGGGTGATGTAGAAGGGAGTGGGAGATGAGGAAAAGTGGTGCTTAGTCTGGGAAGGCCTCTTGCAGGAGATGTGCCTTCAATAAAGCTTGGAAGGAGGGGAAAGTAATTGTCGGTCAGATATGAGGAGGGAGGGCATTCCAGGCCAGAGGTAGGAAATGGGCTAGGAGTCAGCGACTAGGCAGAGGAGATTGAGGCACAGTGAGAAGGTTAACATTAGAGGAGCCAAGCGGGCTGACTGGGTTGTAGAAGGAGAGAAGCGAGGTGAGGTAGGAAGAAGCAAGGTGGTGGACCGCTTTAAAGTCAATGGAGGAGTGTTTGTTGGATGATGAGGAGGATATACGGTAATCACTGGAGTTTTTTGAGGTTGTGGGTGACATGTCCTGAACATTTTGATAGAAAAATGATCTAGGTATCAGAGCGAAGTATGGACTGGAGTGGGAAGAGACAGGAGGCCGAGAGGTCGGCAAGGGAGCTGATGCAAGGGGGCCTTTTCCTCGAGCCTAAAACTTTTCCCCGAGCCCAGGCCTTTTCCCCGAGCCTAAGCCTTTTCCCCGAGCCCAAGCTTTTTTCCCCAAGCCCAAACATTTTCCCCGAACCCAAACCTTTTCCCCAAGTGATTGTATTAACACGGTAGAAGTTTGCATGGAGAGGAAAGGGCGGATCTTAGTGACGTTGTGAAGGTGGAACCGACAGGACTTAGTGATGGATTGAAACTACATAGAAACTCCCAGACCCACCTCTTCCTCTCCATCCAGTCTGGAACAAGCTTTGGTCATAGCGTAGCTAGGCTATTGCATCAGCTTCCTCTCCCCTTTCCCCTGCCTCCAGCCTCTCCCTACTCCTATCTATTTTATATGCTATTGTGCAGATCTGCTTGGCTCACAATGAGAAGTAGCTTGGCACAGCGGAAAGAACCCGGGCTTGGGAGTCAGAGGACGTAGGTTCTAATCCCGGCTCTCCCATCTGTCTGCGGGGTGACCTTGAGCAAACTATTCAACTTCTCTGTGCCTCAGTTAACCTCCTCTGTAAATAGAGGTTAAGACTGTGCTATCCATGTGGGACAACCTGATTACCTGATATCTACCCCAGTGCTTAGAACAGGTGCTCGGCTCATAGTAAGTGCTTAACGTATACCATGATTATTATCACTATTTTTAACTCCCCTCTTCTCTCTGTGACCTTGGGCATGTCATTTCACTTCTCTGTGCCTCAGGTACCTCATCTGTAAAATGGGTATGAAGACTGTGAGCCCCACGTGGGACAGGGACTGTGTCCAACCTGTGTCCACTGCTCAGTACAGTGCCTGTGACACAGAGTAAGCACTTAATAAGTACTATCATTATTGTTATCATTAAATTAAAACTGTCCATTGGTCCCATGTCCCTGCACAAAGGAAAAACTCTTCACATATGGCTTCAAAGCTCTCCTCAATCTCTCCCCACCTCAAATACCTACTCTCTTCACCCGCTTCTCCCCAACCCTTTCTCTTCATCGTAACCGATGTAACCTTCCGACTGATCCTCACTACGAACTCTCCCACCTCCACCCCATCACTCATACTGTTCCCCTGGTTTACAACTCCCTCCCTCCTTAAATACAATAGATCAGACCCTCCTCCGGACTAAATTCACAGCCCTCCTCAAAGCCCACCTCCTTCAATGCGCCCTCCCCAAATAATTCCCAACCAACCAAGTCATAGCCTTCCATTAGTCATCTCTAACAACTAATATATTCATTTGTACCTATGCTCAGCACCTAGGTCTCAATTATTTATTTTGATTACTCTGTTTGCTTTTATGTCTATCTTCCCTATTGGAGTGTAAGCTCCCTGTGGGAGTTTGTATCACTTCCTTGCTCTGTCCTTCCCAAGTGCTTTGTACAGTCTTTACACCCAGTTGGAGCTCATTAAATGCTGTGATTACTGTGAATACACACTGAATGAACAAAGTATAGAAGCAGTTTTTTTCTTGCCCAAGGAGGGCCCCATCTAGAGACCTGGTCCCTCTGTGAGCAGGAAAGGTGAAAAGTGTCCCATAAATGCTCATTAAATTCTAAGAATTCCCTATTATTGACTTTAAAGCATTCGATCAGTTTGTCCCCTCCTATCTTCCCTCTCTGCCCTCCTACTACAACTCAGCCTGCGTGCTTTCCTTCCCTAGCCCCAGCTTGTTCGCTGTGCCCCCATCTCCTCTATTTTGCTGCCTACCTTTTCCCACATCCTCCCTTTAGCTTGGAACTCCCTTCCCCTCCGTATATGCCGCACCACCACTGTCCTCACCTTCAAAGCCTAAGGCCAAAGATTCTCCAAGAGGCCTTCCCCAGTTGTCTTCTTTCCCCACCTCCCTCTCCCTTCCGAGTCATCTGTGCACTTGGTTCTGTACCTTTTGGGCACAAGCGTGGCCTAGTGGATAAGAGCACAGGCTTGGGAATCAGAAGGACCTGGGTTCTAATTCCGGCTCTCCACTTCGCTGTGTGACCTTGGGCAAGACACTTCACTTCTCTGTGCCTCAGTGCCCACATCTGTCAAATGGGGATTAAGACTATGAGCCCTCCATGGGACAGGGACTGTGTCTAGCCTGATTATCCTGTATCTACCCCAGAGCTTAGAACAGTGTCTGGCACATCATAAACACTTGACAAATTATTATTATAATTATTAATTTTACTTTTTGTCTCCCCCTCTGTATTGGAAGTTCCTTGTGGGCAGAGAACATGTCAACTAACTGTTCTGAATTATCATAGTACAGGGCTCTGCAAAAGATAAGCACTCTATAAATGCCACTGATTGAAGAACGAGATATAGGATGGAAGCTCCTAGGCTGAGAGAAGGCAGGTGGACTGAGGAGGTTTCCTAAGGCACCTCGACCCCCGACCGTCACACATCCACTTTTCAAGGAGGCCAAAAGTACCCATCTCTAGAACCGAGGATCTTCTTTTCCTCCTCCTTAACCCTCCATAGCCCCGCACTCCTTAGTCCCACACTCCAGTCTCTCCGCTCAGTTCAGACACAAAAATTGGCCATTCCCGTACCAGTTTTCTAGATAAAAAGACCAGCATGAAGCCTAAAAGAAATGTCAGAGTGCAAATGGACAAGAATACACACAGAGAAGCAGCGTGTCTCGGTGTAAAGAGCCCCGGCTTGGGAGTCAGAGGTCATGGCTTCGAATCCCCGCTCTGCCGCTTGCCAGCTGTGTGACTTTGGGCAAGTCATTTCATTTCTCTGGGCCTCAGTTACCTCATCTGTAAAATGGGGATTAAAACTGTGAGCGGTGTAAAGAGCCCGGGCTTGGGAGTCAGAGGTCATGGCTTCGAATCCCCGCTCTGCCGCTTGCCAGCTGTGTGACTTTGGGCAAGTCATTTCATTTCTCTGGGCCTCAGTTACCTCATCTGTAAAATGGGGATTAAAACTGTGAGCCCCAAGTGGGACAACCTGGTTACCTTGTATCCCCCCAGCGCTTAGAATAGTGCTTCGCACATAGTAAGCGCTTAACAAATACTACCATTATTATTATTATTTTAAATTACACACGAAGATGGAAGGGCCGAGAGCTGGAGAGATCAGAGAGATAATAATGTTGGTATTTTATTAAGCGCTTACTATGTGCAGAGCACTGTTCTAAGCGCTGGGGTAGACACAGGGGAATCAGGTTGTCCCACGTGGGGCTCACAGTCTTCATCCCCATTTTACAGATGAGGAACTGAGGCCCAGAGAAGTGAAGTGACTTGCCCACAGTCACACAGCTGACAGGTGGCAGAGTTGGGATTCGAACCCATGACCTCTGAGTCCAAAGCCCGTGCTCTTTCCACTGAGCCACGCAGAGATTGGCTCCCTGCCACACCAAGAACTGCCAACACATTCTTTCTGCAAAATCCCCCTGCTCTTGGGGCAGGGGCAGTTTTAAGGTACCATTCAGCTTCCCTCTCCTCTCTCTGCTTCTCGATCAAACTGCTGCTCTGACTGTCCCCACCCTTCCTGCCCCTTCGGCCTCACCACAGCTGGGGGCCGAGAGAAGTTGGCCTCCATCCGTTTCTCCTCCACCTCTAGGTTGGAAAGATCCGGGGCCTCAGACCCGCTGGGACACAGCACAACAGCTGTCTGACTTGAATGGATTCATTCCTACCTTGGGAAATACTGTCTAGACGGCGTAGCTCTCCAGGGGCTGCAGACGAGACTAAGCCTGGTCAATCTGGGGAGTGGCCCAGAAATATAGAGATTTATGACCGTAACTATAAACTACTTCTCATAATGTATTTACTGATATTTCCCCCTCTAGACTGTAAACTTGTTATGATCAGAAAAAGTGCCTTATCAACTCTGTTGTGTTGTCCTTTTTCCATGAACGTAGTGCAGTGCTTCGTACAACATAAGTGCTCAATAAATAGCCTTGATTAATTGATTAATAATACTAATAAACGTGCTGTTTGTTAAGTGCTGGCTATGTGCTAGGCACTGTAATAAGAGCTGGGGTGGATAGCAGCGTGGCTCAGTGGAAAAAGCACGGGCTTGGGAGTCAGAGGTCATGGGTTCGAATCCCGGCTCTGCCACTTGGCAGCTGTGTGACTGTGGGCAAGTCACTTCACTTCCCTGTGCCTCAGTTACTTCATCTGTAAAATGGGGATGAAGACTGTGAGCCTCACGTGGGACAACCTGGTTGCTCTGGATCTACCCCAGCACTTAGAACAGTGCTCTGCACGTAGTAAGCGCTTAACAAATACCAACATTATTATTATTATTATTATTACAAGTAAATTGGGTTGGACACAGTCCCTGTCCCACATGGGGCTCTTAATCCCCACTTTATAGATGAGGTGACTGAGGCACAGAGAAGCCAAGTGACTTGTTCAGGGTCACACAGGAGACAGGTGGCAGAGCCGGGATCAGTACCCAGGTCCCTCTGACTCTTAGGCCATGCTGCTTTCCTATCGATTGAGGTATGATGAGAGGGCTTCCTCGGGACCCAGAGGGATTGGAAATGTACTGCCTTGATCTGCTCCTTGGATTAGGTGACATCTTGGATATTTTAGGATTATGATTAAAAGCCTGGGTTCACGTCACCCACATCTCCAAAAACCCTTTTTACAGAATGATGGTCTGAGGTGATAGCCCAGGGATCCTCTGGCTAATCTTGCCAAGGACCGGTCTTGCCGGAGTTCTTACTAATCTCTGAGGAAAGTGTTCCTTCTTACTGGCAGATCCCAATCTTCCCGACGTAAGAGCTAGAGAGGGAGATACAGGGTGTCCTTTGGCATAGAGATGGAATTTAAGATTAGACTCGCTGGTTGTCTGCTATGTGACCTTGGGCAAATCACTTAATTTCTCAGTTCCTCCATTTTCTCTTCTGTAAAATAGGCATTAAATAACTGTTCTTCCTCCCCTTTAGATTATGAGCCCTATGTGGGACTGGGGCTGTGACTCTTCTGATTGCAATGTAGCTACCCCAGTGCTTGGCAGAATGCTCGGCACCTCATAAACACTTAGCCAAAGCCGTTAATACTATTATCATTATTGTTATTATTATTATTCAATTCCCCACCTGCTAGTTCCATGCTAATCTGGACCTTAGACTTTAGGGAGAATTCTCTAGGGAGATCCATTCCTTCGGAAACACCATGACCTCAATGACATCTCATTTTCTAAGTTGGGATCAGAGTCGTACATTACTGGAACCTCCTGTTGCCATTAGTTTGTCTTACCCGTATCCCTCTTCCCAAGTCTTTCCGACGGTCTGAAGAAGCTGGTTGGGACTGTCCGTCTCCTCTGTTGTGTGCTTTTGGATCTAGACCCTTTCTTCCCCCCTCTTGCCTTTTCAAAATACCTACTACGCCAGTCCAAGCTTTGAACAGGGCCTCTCCCTTGATTCTACCCTGCCGCCATCCCGTTGGTTTTACGGACTTCCCCTAAAAAAATACATATATACGTGCTGTAGTCATCCTCTGGGGACTATTAACTAAGAATAATCTATCCTAGAAATTTGTTATGTTAGAATTACCAATTAGATACGATTATAACTTACCACAGCGAACGCCGCACTACCGACGGAAATGTGAATCCCATTAAAATCAAATTAGCATATATTAGGGGAAAGGAGTTTTTACTGCACTGCACCACCGGTTTATAGCCGAGCTGTGCAGGGGCCGATCGGAGGCTGCCCGCTTCAGCTGGCTCACCTCGCCGGCAACGGCACCCGGCGTGCGACAAGGCCCCGGGTGACTTATTTTCGCCTCCTGAGCCACGACCGGATAGACCCGTCCGTTTGGATAGACGGTGGAGGGCCCGCAGGAGGGTCCGCCAATCCAGGGGACCGGCCATCCTCAGCCTTCCCGCCCCCTGTCTTTCCAAGCCGAGGATAAAGTGAGTTGGAAATCTTTGCCCCCCGGGGGAGGGGTGATGGTGCGAGAGAATAGAGACTTTGCTGCCGATGTATTGAGGGTGATGGGAATTCCTCAACCCCGCCAGCTCCCGTCATCGACTGTCCTGCTTGATACAAATCCCTTCAACATCTCCTCTGGGCCAGAGAGATCTCCTGAAACAGATTAGCCTCCTGCAAAAGTCTCGGTGTCGACAGATTAGCCGTCCGCTCTCCTGCCCGATCCTCCCTCCAAGCAATTGTTGTCTCCCTGAGGGTCCGTCTGCGGCCTTCCTGCCACCTCTACTTTGCTCTCTTCATCTGACGGCTCAAAGGACTCCATTAGGGCCAAAGACTTTTATTTTCCTGCCGTGCAGGCGGGCTCTGACACTTTGTACTATCATGAGTATTTACCAGAGAGACTAGGAAAGGAAGAGGAGCAGAAGATGAGTTCACGAGCCATACGGCTCCTACAGCTTTAAGGGACCCCCGGACAGAGGGGAATAACGCTGCTATATGTTAAGCGCTTACTATGTGCCACGTACTGTGCTAAGCCCTGGAGTAGATATGAGATAATTAGGTCCCACATGGGACTCACAGTCTGAGTAAGAGGGAGAACAGGGATTGAAGCCCCGTTTTGCAGGTGAGGGAACTGAGGCACGGAGAAGAGGAGTGACTGGCCCAAGGTCACACAGGAGGCATAATAGCCTAATGCAGAGAAGCAGCGTGGCTCAGTGGAAGGAGCCCGGGCTTGGGAGTCCGCGGTCATGGCTTCAAATCCCGGCTCTGCCACTTGTCAGCTGTGTGACTGTGGGCGAGTCACTTCACTTCTCTGTGCCTCGTTTACCTCATCTGTAAAATGAGTCTCACGTGGGACAACCTGATTACCCTGTATCTACCCCAGCGCTTAGAATAATAATGTTGGCATTTGTTAAGCGCTTACTATGTGCAGAGCACTGTTCTAAGCGCTGGGGTAGACATAGGGGAATCAGGTTGTCCCACGTGGGGCTCACAGTTAATCCCCATTTTACAGATGAGGTAACTGAGGCACAGAGAAGTGAAGTGACTTGCCCACAGTCACACAGCTGACAAGTGGCAGAGCCGGGAGTCGAACTCATGACCTCTGACTCCGAAGCCCAGGCTCTTTTCCACTGAGCCACGCTACAGTGCTCTGCACCTAGTAAGCGCTTAACAAATACCAACATTATTAACATTATTATTATAATAATAATCATAGATAATTGCGATATTTGTTAAGCCCTTACTATGGGTCAGACCCTGTACTAAGCGCTGAGGTAGATACAAAGTGCCTTGTGGCAAAGCTGGGATTAGAACCAAGTACCTCTGACTCCCAGGCCTGTGGTCTTTTCGCTAGACCGTGCTGCTGGAGATTTTAGCATCAGGGTCCACTTTTGCCCCCATAGGCTCAGAAATTGACCCCTTCCTATTTGCTTCACTCTGGAGAGTCTGGGTCACTGAGTGGACACTTTCGTTACTTAAAGAGGCCCTGGGATTCCCTCTAGTGTCATACTTCTCTAAGGGACTGGAGTGGCTTTTTATTTTGGTATAAAAATAATAATAATAATAATAATGTATTTGGCAAGCGCTTAGAGAAGCAGCGTGGCTCAGTGGAAAGAGCACTGGTTTGGGAACCAGAGGTCATGGGTTCAAATCCCGGCTCAGCCGCTTGTCAGCTGTGTGACTTTGGGCAAGTCCCTGAACTTCTCTGTGCCTCAGTTACCTCATCTGTAAAACGGGGATTAAGACTGTGAGCCCCATATGGGACAACCTGATCATCTCGCATCCTCTCCAGCGCGTAGAAGAGTGCTTTGCACATAGTAAGCACTTAACAAATGCCATCATTATTATTATTATTATTATTATGTGTCAAGCACTGTCCCAAGCGCTGGTGTAGATACAAAGTAATCAGGTTGTCCCATGTGGGGCTTACAATCTTAATCCCCATTTTACAGATGAGGTAACTGAGGCCCAGAGAAGTTAAGTGACTTGCCCAAAGTCACACAGCTGATAAGTGGCAGAGCCAGAATTAGAACCCACAACCTCTGACTACCAAGCCCGGGCTCTTCAGCACTTACTAAGTGCCAGACACTGTAGTAAGCACTGGGGTAAATACAAGCTAATCGGGTTGGATACAGTCCACATCCCACAAGAGACAGTCTTAATTCCCATTTTGCAGGTGAGGGAACTGAGGCACAGAGAAGTTACTTGCCCAACGTCACACAGCAGACAAGTGGCAGAGCAGGATTAGAACCTAGGTCCTTTGGACTCCCAGGCCCATGTTCTTTCCACTAGGCCATGCTGATTCCCAAGCAGGAAACTGTTAAACATTTTTGAGATGTCAGATTTTGGTGTCCACCTGAGGTAGGAGCAACGTGGCTCAGTGGAAAGAGCCCAGGCTTTGGAGTCAGAGGTCATGAGTTCGAATCCCGGCTCGGCCACTTGTCAGCTGTGTGACTGTGGGCAAGTCACTTAACTTCTCTGGGCCTCAGTTACCTCATCTGTAAAATGGGGGTTAAGACTGTGAGCCCCACGTGGGACATCCTGATTCCCCTGTGTCTACCCCAGCGCTTAGAACAGTGCTCGGCACATAGTAAGCACTTAACAAATACCAACATCATCATTATTATTATTATTATTAGGAGCCAGAGGGAAAGACCTGAGTGCCAAGAAGACACAGAGACCTGAGAGTCCATAGGCGAGGAAAGGGGAGTTTTGTCCGTGATCTTCCTGCGATCAGTCCTGGAAAGGTGGATGTTAGGCTAATCCCCGCCGACTCCTACACATTCGAGAAGGCACTTGAGTTTCATTTGTAAGGTGATGGCTTAGATGGGGTGCAGGGACTTGGAGAACCCTAAGCAGAGGTCCCCAACCTCTTAGGACAAGAGGAGATCTTGAGGTTTTTAAGACCAACCGAGTCCGGCACCCCTACGGTGACTCTGGGGTCTCTTTCGGCCAAGCTTTATGGCTGAGAGTCCCCGGTACATGTCACAAATGGTGTCCTGTGATGCGATCACTTGTATGGCATTAATCTGGACGTTGGGGATTTTTTCAGAACCCTGGAATGGAAAACCAGAAGTTAGAGGCACCGGTACTTCCAAGGAGAAGTCACTCAACGGCAATATCTCAGACATCAACTAGGAGCAGTGAAAATCTCCTCGCTCCTAAACAAAAGCCACGCATTTTCATCTTTCTGAAAGAAGTTGGTTTTCCAGTACTGACCCTCAAAATTTTCAATTGCCAGATTTTTTTTCTTAATTTTATTTTCTAAATTTTGAAGTTTGATTTTGGGCTTTGATTTTGAGAAAGAGCATGGTTTAGTGAATAGAGCACAGGCCTGGAAGTCAGAAGGACTTGGGTTCTAGTCCCAGCTCTGCCATATATCTGCTGTGTGAACATGGGTAAGTCACTTAACTTCTCTGGGCCTCAGTTATCTCCTCTGTAAAATGGGGATTAATACTGTGAGCACCATGTGGGACAGGGACTGTGTCCAGCCTGTTTAGCTTGTAACTCCTCAAGAGCTTAGAACAGTGCTGGGCACATAGTGAGCACTTAACAAGTACCATTATCATTATTACTATTATTATTGGTAAGGATCTTAAAGTTTAACCAAATGGCTACCTCCAGATTATTTTAGAAGCATAGAAAGCCATTCTCAGTATGAAAAGAGACCATGTAATTGCTATTTACTTGAGTGAAGGCATCCCATTTGAGGGGAAAGATGTCAATCAACTTCCTTTTTGCTTTTTTGCAGTTTTTTTGGAGCCCTTTTTTAGCTTCTCATTTGCATGGGAGCTCAGCGGTCTATTTTTCCATGAGACTGAGACCCACTGAGGCTTTGGAAGCAACAGCTGGATTTGGTGGTTGCACAGGTCTGAGGAGAACACAAATCTCCGGTGCTTCAGTCATGAAGATATGTGCACCTTAAAAGTAGCTGAAGAAGCATATAAGGGTCAAAGACTTTGACTTTCAGAGATGAGATACAGACCCAGCCTCATAGATCGATCAATCAATGAGTGGTATTTATTGAGCACTAAATGTGTACAGAACTGTGTGTTGTAGTACACTAACTGTGTAATAATAATGTTGGTATTTGTTAAGCGCTTACTATGTGCAGAGCACTGTTCTAAGCACTGGGGTAGATACAGGGTAATCAGGTTGTCCCACGTGAGGCTCACAGTCTTAATCCCCATTTTACAGATGAGGTAACTGAGGCACAGAGAAGTGAAGTGACTTGATAGATAGATAGATGTTGGTATTTGTTAAGCGCTTACTATGTGCAGAGCACTGTTCTAAGCACTGGGGTAGATACAGGGGAATCAGGTTGTCCCACGTGGGGCTCACAGTCTTAATCCCCATTTTACAGATGAGGGAACTGAGGCACAGAGAAGTTAAGTGACTCGCCCACAGTCACACAGCTGACAAGTGGCGGAGCTGGGATTCGAACTCATGAGCCCTGACTCCAAAGCCCGTGCTCGTTTCACTGAGCCACGCTGCTTCCCAATAACAATGTTGGTATTTGTTAAGCGCTTACTATGTGCCGAGCACTGTTCTAAGCGCTGGGGTAGACACAGGGGAATCAGGTTGTCCCACGTGGGGCTCACAGTCTTAATCCTCATTTTTTACAGATGAGGTAACTGAGGCCCAGAGAAGTTAAGTGACTTGCCCACAGTCACACAGCTGACAAGCGGCAGAGCGGGATTCGAACCCATGACCTCTGACTCCAAAGCCCAGGTTCTTTCCACTGAGCCACGCTGCTTCTCCTTAATAGAGTGCGCGGTACATATTTAGAGCTTAAGAAATACCGTGAAGAAGAGGGGGTTGTCTAAGGGGGAGGATCGGGATGAGAACCTCATAGAGTTTGAATTGCCACTGGCAGATTCTCAGCGCCAAGTTTAACTGTATTTATTGAACACTTACTGTGTGTAGAGCACCGTACTAAGTGCTTGGGAGACCACAATATATTTGGTAGTAATTTCCCTGCCCACAAGTAGCTAACAGTGGTAGAGATCTTGGTGAAGGGAGGTGCCTTTAGGGGAGAACTCAGTATTCAGTGAGGTTCCAGAGGAGAAGACCTAGGTATCTAGTGAGGTGTTAGTTGGGACACCTCAGTTTACAGTGAGGTGTCAGTTTGGGACACAGGGAGGTGAACACAGGGGTACGATGGGCCCCTCTCATTCATCCGATTCCCCAACACACATGCCCCTCCCTAAACACTCATAGTGAGCAGAGGGAAGAGAAGGGACTAACTGGAGGGATTTTGGAGAATTTTTCCCTAATCAGTTCTAGGACCTCAGAGCGGTAAATGGAGGTAGACCGAGGAAGTGCCGAGCAGCAACAGAAGCCCCTCAAAATCAACACCGGCCATGAGAGAGAGAGAATTGATACGGAGGACTGGGCTGCAGGCCAGGGGGGACAGTGAAAGTACCGAAGTGTACATTGAGGCCAAGCGCGAAGATGCCCTTGGAATGGGGGATGAGCACCTTGGATCCTCAGAGAGTGTCTTTAGCTGGTTTTAAGAACCACACCAAAGGGTTTGTCCTTTGGGGAATCTTCAAAGATAGGGAAACCCACAAAATCACCCCTGCAAGAAGCAGGTGGAGAGAGGCTGAGCTCAAACAATGGATAGTCCTACAGGAAAGAGAAGATATCAGATCTGCGGGCAGCAGTGAGGAAGCTCAGGTGTGAGAAGGCTTCATCTCTGACGAGATTGGAAACCAGCCACCACTTGCTGTAATGCTGTAAGCTCGTTATGGGCAGGGAACTGGTTTGCTAATTCTGCTGTGCTTAGTCCCGAGTGCTTAGTATAGTGTTCTGCACATAGTAAGCATTCAATAAATACCACCGATTGACTGATTGAGGTCTGGAAAAGCTGATGTTTGTTGGGGTGGTAAACCTCCCTGAATTACCAAAATGGTGAAACAAGATTGAAAACATTCTTGAGTTAAAGAAGAAGCCCTTAAGCCATCTTGAAATTAGGGAAGGCAATCTGTGTTTCTGGGAGAGGAGGGCATAGGGAAAGCTCATGCTATGGACCTGGATGCACACAGGGCACAAAGAGGAGTTAAGATTAGGGTTTGGCAACTTTGAGGTTGGGAATCCGGTGAGTAGAACTCCAGAGGAATGAGATTGTTGTCCTGAATGGGAGAAAGGACACTCTGTGATTAAAAAGACTTTCAAAGGGTTCGATTGGATCTTTGGATTGTCCCTAGAAAAGAGAGGCAAGGACAGGAGGAATGTGAGTCCTGAGTTGCCTTCAGAGAAATCCAGAGGGTTTTGGGGGGCAAAGTAGTAGATCCAGGGCAAGGTGGTTTAAACTGCATTTTTTTATTGTTACCTTGTTAAGAAACTTTGAAAAATCGTTGAGATCTCAGATTTCGGTGTCTTCCTATGGTAGGGGCTGGAGGAGAATCCCTGAGTGACAGAGAAACATATGATGGACCTGGGGAGCCTCAGGAAGTGGAGGAACTGCTTCAGCCACGAGCTTCCTAAAGCCAATCCTGGGAGGAAGGTGGTAGGCTAGTCCACAGTGTTTTCAGAGAGACACCTTGGCTTCAGTGGTAAGGTTGTGGCAGTGATAGGAATACAGGCACTTGGAGAGCCCTGAGCATTCTCCCCCAACCTGTGTTAAAATAACGGGATGATAGAGGTCTTTAGGGCTCAGTGGAAGCTGATCGGGGTCTGAGGGGTCTTAGAGTGACTGGGGGACTCTTTTGGCAAAGGTCTAGAGCTGAGGACCCCTCGTAATGTCACAGAAATTAGTCAGGCAAGACTTTCTGAAGGCAAAGTGATTTCAGTAGGACTTTGAAGGTGAAGAGAGCAGTAGTCTGCTGGATGGGAAGGGGGAAGCATTTTTGGACAGGGGGAAGGGTGCAATCGGGAACACAGCAGCAAGGCCAATGAGAAGGAGGCTCAGTGAGTAGTTTGCATTAGAGAAGTGAAGTGTGTGCTCCTGCTGCTCTAGTTCCACTGGGGCCCACCTGGGCCCACCTTCTTCTGGCTTCTCCAGGCCTGTTTCTCCCCAGTCAAGCAGAAACAAGGGGAGCTCTCAGGGAAGTACGCTTGATCTCCCTCAGCAACCCGTTACAGGGCTTTGCAGTGTCAGCAGGACACCAGAGAGTCTGGAAAAGAAAAGACGTAGCGCGAAGCGAGGTGTTCAGGTATGTTACTTAATCTTTCCACCCTTCCTCCCCACCTTTTTCTCCCCCCTCAGCGAAACTCTCCCACTTCTCTTCTCCTCACCCCAAACCCACATAAACTTTGAAAGGAGCTAATTTGCTCCTTCCTCCAAGTATGGTAAGTCTCAGCACTTTGGAGTGCCCTGAAGAGGCTGCTTGCCTAGTGAGCCCTTGTGACGCCCAGACCCTCTTCTTAGTCATCTTGGGCCTATTTGTTCACTAATTCAATGTCACGGATTAGAGCAACCTGGCCTAGTGGATAGAGCACGGGCCTGGGAGTCAGAAGGACCTGGGTTCTAATCCCAGCTCTGCCACATGTCTGCTGTGTGACCTTGGGCAAGTCACCTAACTTCTCTGGGCCTCAGTTACTTCATCTATAAAATGGGGATTAAGAGTGTGAGCCCCACATGAGAGAGGGACCGAGTCCAACCTGATTAACTTGTATCTACCCCAGCGCTTAAAACAGTACATTCATGCAATCATATTTCTTGAATGCTTATTTTGTGCAAAGCTCTATGCTAAGTGCTTAATGCATACTTAACGAGTACCTTAATTGTTACTATTATTATTATCATTATTAGCCCCATTTTATGGGCCCAGAAACGGAGACCCAGGAATATCGGGTGACTTTGGCAGAACGTTGATATTTGAGAAGCATTTGGTACTAGAGAAGGGGTACTTGAGTAACTAACATCCAGCCAACTAACATCACTCTATCCGTCTGATTCCTTCATTTGGAAAGAATTCCCCAAAGTCTCCCAGTTCGACCCCTGCCTCCAAGGGTCCTCTAAACATCACAACCTGATACTTCTCCCTTGTCATTATGCAAAAGACTCCAACTCCAATCCCAAGCTCTGTTTGGAGGGATATCAATCAGTGGTTATCTATTGAATGCTTACTACATGCAGAATCTTGGCCACTGAGGAGCCCAGCCCTGGAGCAGGGACATTCTACCGGGCAAAGAACACGATTGGAGAAATGAGTTAATTTTGTTCAAGCTCCAAATAGTCCAGCTTGTTTATAAAGCATTCTCAAAACTGCTGGGATCAAAGCAATTGCAGGACTGCAAGTCAGCAATACTATTAATATTAACGCAAACAACAATACACCCTGCTCAGCAGAAGGAGCATGAGAAGCTGTGATGGATGTTCTTTAAAATGGTCCCATTCAGCAGATTGCAGGGAGGAAAAATTACTGCTGTTCAGGAGGCTCAGAGGAGACATCAGGTGAACCTAATAGCCGAGGAATATAATAGGAATCAAGGCAGGTGGGCAGACAGAAGTTATTCAGTGATGTTGAACGCAGATCTGTATTATTTCCAGCACATGAAGGAACTGATTCTAGCAGTTTCCAAAGGCCTGCCCTCACATGTGATCCTTGAAGGTCCATTTTGTGTTTTGTGGGGGTTTTATAGTATTTGTTAAGCACTTACTATGCCCCAGGCATTGTACTAAGCACTGAGGTAGATACAAGATAATCAGTCCGTGTTCCACCTGGGGCTCACTTTCTTAATCCCCATTTTACAGATGAGGCAACTGAGGCACTGAGAAGTTGAGTGACTTGCCCAAGATCACACAGCTAAGTGGCAGATCAAGGGTTAGAATTCAGGTCCTTCTGACTCTCAGGCCCGTGTTCTGTCCAACGGGCCATGAACATGTCACTTTTTATTCCGTACTTCCCAAACACTAGTTCAGTGCACTGTACAGAGTGGGTGCTCAATAAACAGTACTACTAAAATTGCTACTATATTTGTCACCTTTCCAGACAGCATCAGTAAGAACAAGAAATGGCTGGTGGGGGGGCTTTGGAGGGCTGAGATTGGGGAGCAGAGCTGGGGGTGTTAACCCCGTCCTAGTTTCCCCATCTTTGCCAACTTTCAGAGGTAGATCCTTTTTCCTGGAGAACTGTAAGGGTGGGATTGAATCCTATAACAACAGTAATAATGACTGTGGTATTTGTTAAGCATTTACAATGTCCCAGCTACTGTACTAAGCACTGAGGGGGATACAAGGTAATTGGGTTGGACATAGTCTCTGTCCCACATGGGGCTCACAGTATAATCCCCATTTTACAGTTGAGGTAACTTAGGTAGAGTGAAGTGATTTGCCTTAGATCACACAGCAGACAAGTGGCAGAGCCAGGATGAGAAGCCAGATCCTTTTCACTCTTCAACCTATGCTCTACCCCCTAGGCCATGTTGCTTCCCCAAGAATAGGAGTACTTATAGTAGTTGAATTATTATTAATTGAGCACACCTTCGTGTAATACACCGTACTAAGTGCTTCAGAAATTTAAAACAAGCAAATGATATATTCCCTACCCATAAGGAGCTTTCACCCTAATAGAGGAGATAGACATGAAAGTATTTACAAGCAGAGTAGTCTAAATAATAGAATGCATAATCTAATAAACAGCTGAAGGTGGGTATGCAAGAGTTCATATGGTCTGGCCTCTGACTTCCCTTGCTTAAACCTGGATGATCTTTCTTTTGTTAACTCTCCCCAGGATGGTGAGGCCATAACTTCTTTTGCCAGTGCATTCCGGGCTTTATTCTCCCTGATAGTCAGGGAGTTCTTCCTGTCATGTCGAATTTTTTTTGGCAGCTGAAGCCCAAAACTCTCATATTAAATCCTCAGTCATCCTCCAGAACAGCTGATCCCCATGTTCCTTTTCATGTACGGGTGAGCTCAACTCTTCATCTTCAGTACTCTAGGCTAAACAACTACATTTTCATTTGCCTGGGAATGATGGGGTGGTACTATCTGGAGGGAAGAGATTGGACCAGATGACCTAAAGAGGGCTCTTTCCACCCTAAATTCCATTTCACAGAAGAGTGATGAGAAATGGGTGAGCAGTAAGGTTCCCCAGAGATGGGTGCTCTTCTCCCAGCCTTATTATTGATTTATTGAAAAATCCTTGATTGGTCCATCAATCAATTACTCAGTGGTATGTATTGAGCACCTATTGAATACAGAGCACAGTACTAAGTGTTTTAAAGGGACCTCTTCCATTCTCCATCTGTACCCAGTCTTGGAAAACTCATTCATTCACTTGGCTTTAACTACCATCTCTATGCCAACCTACTCAGTATACCTTGATCTTGTCTCTCTCCCACCTCCTGCCTCTAGCCTGGAATGTCCTCCGTTTTCATAATGGACAGACACTACTCTCCCCATCTTTAAAACTTTACTCAAGGCTCATCTCTAAGAGACTTTCACCACCAAGGCTCTCATTTCCTCTTCTCCCACTCCCTTCTGCATTAATCTGGCATTGGAATTTGCACACTTTATTCACCCCTCTTTCAGCCCCACTGCACTTATGTACATATCCATAATTTATGTATATTAATGTCTATCTCCTCCTCTAGACCGCAAGCTCACTGTGGGCAGAGAAGGTGTTCATTATGTTGTCTATTGTATATGTATTGCATATTGGGGAAGGCCTTGTGGAGGAGTTGGGACTTTAATAAAGCTTTGAAGGCAGGGAGAGTGTTGGTCTGTCACATACGAATGGGGAGAGAATTCCAGGACAGAGGGAGGACACTGGCAAGGAATCAGCGATGAAATGAATGATATCAAGTTATGGTCAGTAAGTGGGCAGTAGAGGAGCAAACTGTGCAGGCTGGGTTGTAGTAGGAAAACAGAGAGGTAAGATAGAGAGGGTAATCAGATTTAATGGTTTAAAGCAGATGGTAAGGGTTGATGGGCAACCACTGGAAGTTTCTGAGGATTAGGGAGGTGTAGATGGAATGTTTTTTAGAAAAAACATCCGGGCAGCAAAGTGAAGTATGGATTGGAATGGGGAGAGGCAGGAGGCAAGGAGGTCAGCAAGGAGACTGATACAGTAGTCCAGGTGGGATATGATAACTTCTTGGGTTGTTGTAGTAATGGACTAGATGGAAAGGAAAGGGCAGGCTTTAGCAATATTACAAAGGGAGAGCAGACAGGATTTGGTGACGGATTATATGTATGACAGAGATGAGTCGAGGATAATGCCAAGCTTATGGGTTTGTGAGATAGGGTAGCATCATCTATAATGATGGGAAAGTCAGGGGGAGGATAGCATTTGAGGTGTGGGGGAGAGGTGGAGTTCTATTTTAGAAATGTTAACTTTGAAGTGTCAATAGGGAGGGACATCCAGGGAGAGATGGCCTGGAGGCAGGAGGATGCTCTTTGAGAACAGGAATCATGTCTTCTAATTCATCAATCAATAGTATTCACTGGACACCTACTGTGTGCACAATACTTGAACTAAATGCTTGGGAGAGTCCAGTAGAAATCAGTATAATAATTATGGCATTTATTAAGCACTTACTGTTCCTGCCCATGGGGATTTTACAATGTTGCAGGGAAGGCGGGACTTAAGTTACAGATGAGAAGAGGTAATAGAATAAATAAGATATGCATATGAGTTTCAGGGAAAGTTGTATGAGGTTTGTGAGTACTCAAGTCCTTAGGTAGCATGGAAGGGTTGAATTGTCAGTTGTGGGGAAGACAAAATGGGGGATTTACCAAGGAAGACCTACTGAAGGAGGTTTGATTTCAGCAGGGTAGCTCAAGGGTTGTGCAACTAGACCAGTGCTTAGCCTATGGCAGGCCTCAGTATAGGTGATTTACTGACCCTGAGCTATCACAGAGAGAGTTGCTTAGGTCATTCCATCAATTATATTTATTGAGCACTTACTGTGTCCCAAATAATCTACTATGTGCTTAGGAGAGTACACTCTGAAAGAGTTGATAACGTTTTCCCTGCCCACACAGAGCATAAAGTCTAGAGGTGAAGACAGATATTAAAATAAATTACAGATGTATATAAGTGCTGTGGGGCTGAGGGTGGGGTGAATAAAGGGTATAGATCCAAGTGTGAGAGTGACCCAGAAGGAAGTGGACTTAGGGGAAACTAAGTCTTAGGAACGGAAGGTCCTCTTGGAGAATGATTTTATGGAGAAGATGTGATTTGAGGCCATTAGTTACATCTATAACATGTCTTTGTTACTTTATCTATCACTAACCATTAGATCACTCTGCTATGCCCCCAAGAGAGTTCTTTCCCCCATGTAAAAGAGAGGCCCCCGTAGTTTAGTGCCTTGAGCTCCCTAAAGCCCACTTCATTCACCAGAAATGATACATTCTACTTCTCCGAGTTTCTGTAGCACTCCTGAGTTTCCACGATGGGTCATTTTCTATGCTTTCTACATATGGAGCTCTTGAGGGAGCATAAGGACATTGCAGAGAAATGAGAAAGTAATTGTTTAAATACATTTTTAATCATACCAAATATGTATTTCAGAAGGCCTGCCATTTCCTGCCTTCACTCAACTGTCATCCTTTCTCCCCCTTCCAGAAAGACGGAGACGATTTAAGGAGATAAAACTCCTCATAGATTCCTGCCAACTTTCCATTTTGCTCATCTCTTGAGCAAAATGCCTTTCAGGAGGCAGGAAAGTGAGTGGTTTTTTTTGGAATATGTGGGTACCTGCTACTAGCATGTCACATACTGAGGGAAAATGGGGAGAGGAATAATAATAATAGTGTTGGTATTTGTTAAGCACTTACTATGTACCAAGCACTGTCCTAAACACTGGGGTAGATATAATAATAATGTTGGCATTTGTTAAGCGCTTACTATGTGCAGAGCACTGTTCTAAGTGCTGGGGTAGATACAGGGTAATCAGGTTGTCCCACGTGAGACTCACAGTTAATGCCCATTTTACATATGAGGAAACTGAGGCACAGAGAAGTTAAGTGACTTGCCCACAGTCACATAGCAGACAAGTGGCAGAGCCGAGATTCGAACCCATGACCTCTGACTCCCAAGCCAGGACTCTTTCCACTGAGCCATGCTTGTCCCACTTAGGGCTGACAGTCTTCATCCCCATTTTATAGATGAGGTAACTGTGACACAGAGAAATTAAATGACTTGCCCAAGATCACACAGCTGACAAGCAGCAGAGGCAGGTTTAGAACTCATGACCTCTGATTCTCAAGCCTGTGTTCTTTCCACTAAGCCACGTTGCTTCTCATATGGAAAAGAATAGAGGAATGGAAAGAAGAAGGAGAAGGAGGACAGACAGAAAGAAAGAAGAAGAAAGGGAACCAAGAAGGGGAGAAGGAAGAAGAGAGAGAAGTAGGGGAGAAAGAAAAGGAGATGGAGAAGGACGATGAGGTCAAAGAGGAGGAAGAGAAGGAGAGAAAGAAGGAAGGAGAAATAAAGAAGAGGGGGAAAAAAGAAAGGGAGTGAAGAAGGGGCGGGGGGAAGAGGAGGAGAATAAGTAGAAGGAAGACGAAGGTGTCAAAGGAAGAGAGGAGGAAAGGAGGGAAGAAAGAGAAAGGGGGAAGAATTAGGGGAGAAAGAAAAGAAGAAGAAGGAGGGGAAATAGAAGGGAAGATGTCAGAGCAGGAAGGAAGCCTGAAATTTGAGCAGATGTGAAGTGAACCCCTATCAAGCGATGTTTCACCAATTTTGTCTTCAGCCATACAGGCTGTTTTTCAGAAGAGTGAGAAGGGTGATCATGAATGGGAGCAGCAGTGGGATGGAGTACGGAGTTTGACATCTTAAACAACCTTTCAGTAGAAGAGACTTCAAGCAGAGAGGAATGTCCTGAGCTCATCACCATGCATTGCCATATCTGCATCCAATATCTGTTGAGTCCCCTAGGAGCCTGGACACTCTACTGGGGTCCTGAATGAAGGTCCTCCACACTGGGATTCAGGAATCCCCGGCAAAGGGCTCTGATGCTCTTTTTATCCTTCCTACCCTCTTCTCGGCCTCTCTATCTTCCTACCTCCCCCTCTCCCCCACAGCACCACTCACTCACTGTGAGTGGGAGAGAGGAAGGGGGGAGAAAACAGGAAATGACAAGCCTCAGGGGAACCAGCCAAACATTGCACCCTAAAATTTTCCAGCAAATAGACAACATGGTCTTCAGAGGTCTTTGCAAATTAAGGACAAATGTGTGTAAACTATATGCACATGCACCAGTCGTCCTGTTAATATAATACGAATTATGCTTCTGTGAAAAGCATTATTTTACTTTTGGAAAATAATGGAGGCTGCTATGGGTGAGGAAATGGAGTCTGTCCTCCAGGAGCTTGCAATTTCATATACTTTAAATACTAATGAATAAGCTAGCCAATTCAGTCAGTACAAAGGTGAGGTAAGAGATACATAAGCTCATACACAGACGTTTTGAGAAGAAGCATTATCGTTCTAACAAGACTAATAGAAAACTGAAGTTTACGGCTAATGATCTGTAAATAACACATTAAGAAATGGTAGAGGTGGAAAAAGACATTCGTTTCAGTCTACTTTTTTGAGTATCCCATCAAAGTGGATACTTCAAGCCTTCATTAGAAAGCCCCGTGGCCAAGTAGATAAAACACAGTCCTGGGAATCAGAAGACCTGGGTTCTAATCCCGGCTCCACCACAAGTCTGCTGTGTGATCTTGTATAAGTCGCTTAATCTCTCTGTGCCATAGTTACTCCATCTCTAACATGGCAATTAAGACTGTGAGCCCCATGAGAGGCATGGACTGTGTCCAAATTAATTAGCTTGTGTCTATTATCCTTGTGCTTAGTACACTGCTTGGCACATAGTAAGTGCTTAACAAATGCCATAGTGTATGTATGACTCGGTGGAAAGAGCGTGGGCTTAGGAGTCAGAGGTCACGGGTTCTAATCCCAGCTCTGCCACTAGTTAGCTGTGTGACCTTGGGCAAGTCACTTAACTTCTCTGTGCCTCAGTTACCTCATCTGTCAAATGGGGATTAAAACTGTGAGCCCCACGTGGGACAACCTGATCACCTTGTATCCCCCAGTGCTTGGAACAGTGCTTTGCACATAGTAAGCGCTTAACAAATACCACAATTTTATTTTATATATATATATATATATACATACAGATGTAGTGTGTACACACTGACATTCGTATCACAAAGCATCTGTAAAATGAGGATTGAAAAGGTGAGCCCACTTGGGACAGGGATTGTATCCAACCTGATTTGCTTGTATCCACCCCAGGACTTAGTACAGTGCTTGACACATAGTAAGTGCTTAACAAACACCGCAGTTATTATTATTATTAACCAGGTCAAAAGCAGGATTCCTGAATCCAGATGATCCAGTGTGAGAGCAGCTGGACCTGAGGAAGACACTCCACCCCCTCCCCATGAAACCATTTGAAAGACTCCCCTCCCAGCAGTGAGAAACTAACATCAGGTGGCCTGAATCCAAACTTCTCTCTGCTTTAATAATTATGCAAATCTTCTACCCCAGACTAAGCAAAGCACCAGAGGAAGCTGGGGCCATGTCCCTCTTGCTCACCCAGAGCTTGACAGGATAAGATAGCAAATGGCAGATTAAGGGAGGCCCACTCCTGTAAACACAAGTTTAATTACTTTTGAGGGGGGAAAAAATGAAATGAAATCCAAATCGGATCTGTCAAGGCAGAAAGGTTAAACACACGAAGAGCAAAGAACTATGCACATCCTTCTTAAAACCTGTGAAAGTGTTGGCAGGGGGCTAGGGGAAGGTGACTAATGGTTAAAAAAAACCACCCCAGAACCGGGAGAGCAGGTCTGAGGGTCAATTAATCACTCGATCAATCATATTTATTGAGCACTTATAATGGGCATGGCAAGTACTAAGCATCTGGGAAGGTACAGTACAACACAAATTTCACACACGTTCCCTGGCCACAACAAATTTACAGACTAGAAGGGGAGACCAAAATTAAAATATGTTGTGGATATAATAATAATTAACGGAGGCATTTGTTAAGCACTTAAGAGGTGCCAAGAATTGTACCAAGCTCTGGGATGGATACAAGATAATTAGGTCACACACAGGACTCGCAGTCAAAATAGGAAGAAGAACAGGTATTGAAACACCATTTTGCTGATGAGGGAACTGAGGCACAGAGAATTTAAATGACTTGTCCAAGATCACACAGCAGGTTAGTGGCAGAGCTGGGATTAGAACCCAGGTCCCCTGATTCCCAAGCCTGTGCTCTTTCTCCTAGGCCATGCTGATTCTTATGATATGTACATAAGAGCTGTGGGACTGAGAGTGAGGTGAATAAAGGGCACAACTCCAAGTTCAGAGGTGATCCAGAGGGAGAGGGAGCTGAGGAAATGAGGGCTTAGGCCGGGAAGACCTCTCGGAGTAGATTGTATTTTAAGGCTTTAGAGTTGGGGAGAGTGGTGGTTTGTTGTATATTTAGGCAGAGGACGTTCAAGGCCAGAGGCAGGACGTGAGCAAGAACTCAACAATATGCTAGAGGAGAACAAGGTACAGTAAGTAGCTTAGCACTAGTGTGGAAGCTGGGTTGGAGTAGGAAATCAAGGAGGTAAGATAGGAGTTGGCAGGGTGATTTGAGTACTTTAAAGCCAGTTGTAAGGAGTCTCTGTCTTAGAGCGTGATGGGAAACTGCTGGAGGCTCTTGAGGGGTGGGGAGAAGTGGGCTGAACTTTTTTTAGAAAAACGATGCAGGCAGCAGAATGAAGTATGGACTGGAGTAGGGAGAGACAAAAGGCGGAGAGGTCAGCAAAGAGGCTGATGCAGTAGTGAAGGTGGTATGTAAGTGCTTGGATCAGCACAGTAGCAGTTTGGATGCGGAAGAAAGAGCAGATTTTAGTGATGTTGTCAAGGTAGAACTGAAAGAATTTGGGGACAGATTAAATATGTGCACTGAATGAGAGATCTGAGTCGAGGATAATGCTAAAGTCAGAGGCTTGTGCGACCAGGAAGAGGGTGGTGCTATCTTCTGTGATGAAAAAGTCAGGTGAAGGACAGGGTTTGGGTGGGAAGATGAGGAGTTCTGTTTAGGACATAGTAAGTTTGAGGTGTCAGTGGGACCCCCAAGTAAGGAGATTCTGAATCAATCAATCAGTGGTATTTATTGAGCACTTACTATATGCAGAGCACTGTACTATTCATTCATTCAATAGTATTTATTGAGCGCTTACTATGTGCAGAGCACTGTACTAAGCGCTTGGGATGAACAAGTCGGCAACAGATAGTGTACTAAACGCTTGGGGGAGTACACTTCAGCAGAATTCACAGACTTGTTCCCTGCCCATAATGTTTACGGTCTAGAGAGGAAGACAGACATATAATACATAATTTAAAGATATGTGCATAAGTGCTATGGGGTTGGGAGTGAGGTGAATATCAAATGCCCAGAGGTAATGGATCCAAGTGCATACTGATGCAGAAGGGAGAGCAAGCCGGGGGAAAGAGGGCTTAATCCAGGAAGGCCTCTTGGAGGAGATGTGACCTTCATAATGCTGAAGGCAGGTGAATCTGGAGGAAGGGGATTATGGGAGGGGGGCCTTTCAGGGATTGGAATGATGTGTCAGGGACAGAAAGGGGCAATAGCACTAGTATTTATTAAGTACTAACTCTGTGCAGAGCACTGAACCAAGTACCGGGGGAGAACGCACAGGTGTTAATTAGATACGATCCCTGTCCCTCAGGGAACTCATGGTGCACTGTACTGGGAAGTCCAATAAAATGACTAGAAAGTGAGAGAGGAGACAGACACAGAAAGAGACAGGCCCAAAGAGAGACCAAGAAGCTTCTAGAGGTGAGGAGAGTCAGAGATAGAGAGGGAGATAGACCCAGAGAGAGAGGCACAATAGAGAGAGGAAGTGAATATAGAGAGAGCCAGATCCAAAGTTCTTGTTCCTCCACCCATCCAAATCCACCTCTTCCACTTCCTCTCTCCCACTAGAGTCCACATCCTGTTCACCTTGCCTGTCTTCCAGGACCTAAACCTGGACTGGTGAACTCCTTCAAGCCCTGCTGACCCCCGATCCAACAACATCCTGATGTCCAGTTGCAGGTGATTCAGTCACTCGGCCAATCATATTAATTGAGGGCTTGCTGTGTGCAGAGCACTGTACTAAGTGCTTGGGAGAGCACAATATAACATTAAAAAGACACATTTCCTGCCCACATAAGCTTACAGTCTAGAGTCGAGGGGTCAGTGAGAAGAGGATAGGGGTGGTAGAAACAGTCTCTCGCTGCCTTTGGAGAAGTTTAATCATCTCCCTTTCCCTCCTGTCCCTGGGGGTGAAAACATAACCATTCCCTCAGCATTCTGAGGGGGAGCCAATGCCCTTTCCCTTTCGTCCTCTGGGCTGGCCAGATGGGAGTTGGGATGCCTGGCTTCTCTCTTGGAGCTGCCTTTGGAAAGGTGCCACACTCTCTTTCACCTTGGGCATCTTTCAGCATTGTGAGTTTAAGGCAATAGAGGATTTCAGTGATCCAGACTCTCTCCATTCTTCATGGGCACATATAATTGAAAGATGGATGTACATGTCCCAATCCCTGCATGACTTGGGAAGAAGCATGGCCTAGTGGAAAAACCACGAGCTTGGGAGTGCTAACTCCCAGCTCTGCTAACTGGTGGCTGTATGATCTTGGGCAAGTCACTTTACTTCACTGTGCCTCAGGTTCCATAGCTGTAAAAGAAGCAGCGTGGCTCAGTGGAAAGAACCTGGGCTTGGGAGCCAGAGGTCATGGGTTCAAATTCCGGCTCTGCCGCTTGTCAGCTGTGTGACTGTGGGCAAGTCACTTAACTTCTCTGGGCCTCAGTTCCCTCATCTGTAAGCCTCACGTGGGACAATCTGATTACCCTGTATCTCCCCTAGCGCTTAGAACAGTGTTCTGCACATAGTAAGTGCTTAACAAATACCAACATTATTATTATTTATTATACTGTACTCCCTCCTACTTAGACTGAGCTCCACGTGGGACAGAGACTCGTTTTGACCCATCGTGTATCTAGAACAGTGCTTGAAACATAATAAGGGCTCGATAAATACTATTATTGTAATTATTACCACTTTAGGCTCCATTAGATAGGAAGGTGAGGTGACTTTGGGCTGTCAGTATTACCATTACTAGTGAGCTTCCTGGTCCAGGTCAAGGGGTCCTACCCCCTGACTTCTGCTGTTACCTAGAAGCTGCCTGTGACCTAGGAACAGTGTTTCAAGAGAAGCACTGTGCCCAGTGGAAGGAGCAGAGGCCTACGAATCACAGTACCTGGCTTCCAATCCTGCCTCTGCCACTTCTCTGCCTCAGTTTCCTCACCTGTAAAAGAGAGATTCAACGTCTGTTCTCCCTCCCACTTAGACTGTGAGCCCATGTGAGCAGATACTGTGTCCAATCTGATTATCTTGTATCTATCCCAGTTCTTAATACAGTGCCTGGTACATAGTAAGCACTTTACTAATTCCATCATCATCAACTGCTGTGCAGAAACCTGTAAAGGGCAGAGGCCTCCTGGAGGGCTCAGAGTGACTGAAATCAGGCAGGGTTAATCAGAGAAATCTTCATGGAGGTGGTGGAACTTTAGTAGTTCTGAGGGAGCAGGGGATCACATAGGGAAGAAGAAAACATAGGGATTCCAGGCTGGGGAAATGGTGTCTGGGGTGCTTTGGAGCCGAGAGAGGTGTGAGAGGGAATCGATGAGCTAGTGGAGTCACTTGGCTGGATCAAAGTCCCAGCAGGAGAGGACTAGGTGGGGTGCTAAACAAACAGAGCTCTGGGGGTGCTTGCTGCCCAAACCCTGATCCACCATCCACTCTGGTAGTCCTGAGGAGTCCAAGGTCTCTCTCATTTCCTCACCACTGGCTTAAATCAGGTCTGGGGAGGTTCGGCCTAGTGGGGGAGGAGACCGCTCCATGCAGCGAGTCTGATTTGTCTTCTCCTTGCACGCCGGATTTAAGATGCACCAACCTTCCAGTGCTCCAGGGGGTTAGTCTAAACATGATTAAACAACCATTAGGCCCACTCGCTCTGAAAATGGAGATTTACAGACTTCCAAACCTCCATTTAAATGCAAATGTGGCGTTTTCGCCTGGAACCATGGAAATGAAGAGCATTAAAGACACAGTAGTTCGGTCCCTGTCCTGCCGCTTTGCTGGGCGACCTCACTCTGGAGTTTAATCTCCCTGACTGAGCCTGGCAACGGCATCATCGGGGCATCGAGTGGAGGCCAGAGCCAGCAGGCTTGTGGTCCCTTGATGATGGACAGAGGTGGCCTAGTCCTAAATATTTCTCTTTGCACCATTCCCTCCAGGCCCCCTCCCTTGACTGGCCTGAGGATCGAGTTCCCAGATATTAATCCCTCAGCGGATGCCCAGTATTTCCAGTGAACTACATTTGAGAGCTCCCCTCCCCTACCGTCAGCTTCACTGCATGGGCCTGCTTTATAAATAATAATGATAGCATTTGTTAAGCGCTAACTCTGTGTCAAGCACTGTTCTAAGTACCAGGGTAAATACAAGGTTATCAGGTTGTCCCAAATGGGGCTCCCAGTCTTAATCCCCATTTTACAGATGAGGTAACTGAAGCACAGAGAAGTGAAGTGACTCACCCAAAGTCACACAGCAGACAAGCAGTGGAACCTGGATTAGAACCCACAACCTCTGATTCCCAAGCCCATGCTCTGTGTCATGGACTGTGCCCAACTTGATTAGCTGGTAATTACCCCAGTGCTTAGGACAGTGTCCGACACATAGTAAGTAGTTAACAAATGCCATAAAAAAAAGGGAGTGAATGTCATCAGTGTCAGCAGGGAAAGAAGAATTTCCCAATTCCCTGCTTCCTGTTAGATCCTTGTTCTTCCTCCTGGGGCCACTATTTGTGAACTATTTTGATCTGTCTGTCTTGCTTGTTAGATTGTAAACTCCCGCAGGGCAGTCATCATGTAGTTTGCCTCTTTCATATTCTACCAACTCAGTAGTAGTTTGCGCTCACCAGGAGCTTAATAAATGCCATTGATGGTGATGATGATGATGCTGATGACGATTAAACATCTGAAAAGTCTTCTGAGGGCAGTTAGGGAATCTCTGTAAGAAGAAGCAGCGTAGCCTAATGGAAAGTGCATAGACCTGGAAGTCGGCGGACCTGGGTTCTAATCCTGATTCCACCACTTGTCTGCTGTGTGATCTTGAGCAAGTCACTTCACTTTTCTAAGCCTCAGTTACCACTTGTACGATGGGGATAAGCACTGTGAGGCCTGTTGGAGCGGGGACCGTGTCCCACCCCATCACCTGGCATATAGTAAGTGCTTAAAAAGTACCATAAGTAAAAAAGAGAGAGGTTTGATTTGGGCTTTTTATTAAATCTGTCCCATATGGGACAGGGAATGTGTCCAACCTGATTACCTTGAATCTACCCCAGTGCTTAGACCAGGGCTTGGCACATAGTAAGCACTTAAGATATAACAGAATTATTATTATTATGCTGCCATTCATTCATTCAGTCATATTTATTGAATGCTTACTGTGTGCAGAGCACTGTAGTAAGCACTTGGAAAGTACAATACAGCAATAAAGAAGAGACAATCCCTGCCCACAACAGGCTCACAGTCTATAGGGGATCAGAGGGGGAGAGAGACATCAATACAAGTAAACAGGCATCAATATAAATGAATAGAATTATAGATATACACAAATATAAATGCTGTGGGGTGAGGAGAGGGGGGAAGAGCAAAGGGAACGAGTAGTGGTGATGTGGAAAAATAATATTAATTTGGTATTTGTTAAATGCTTCCTATGTGCCAAGCACTGTTCTAAGCACTGGGTAGATACAAGGTAAAGGTAGTGGGAGCCTTGTATTGATTGATCACACATCTTTATTAAGTGGTAACTGTGTGCAGAGCACTGTGCCAAATGCTTGAGAGAGTAAGTATAACAGAGTTAATAATAATAGAAATTATGTTGGTATTTGTTAAGCGCTTACTATGTGCCGAGCACTGATTCATTCATTCATTCAATAGTATTTATTGAGCACTTACTATGTGCAGAGCACTGTACTAAGCACTTGGAATGTACAAATCGGTAACAGAGACAGTCCCTGCCCTTTGATGGGCTTACAGTCTAATCGGGGGAGACAGACAAGAACAATAGCAATAAATAGGATCAAGGAGATGAACATCTCATTAAAACAATAGCAAATAAATAGAATCAAGGTGATGTACATCTCATTAACAAAATAAATAGAGTAATGAAAATATATACAGTTGAGCGGAGGAGTACAATGCCGAGGGGATGGGAAAGGAGAGGGGGAGCAGCAGAGGAAAAGGGGGGAAAAGAGGGTTTAGCTGAGGAAAGGTGAAGGGGGGGTAGAGGGAGCAGAGGGAAAAGGGGAGCTCAGTCTGGGAAGGCCTCTTGGAAGAGATGAGTTTTAACTAGGGTTTTGAAGAGGGGAAGAGAGTTTGGCGGAGGTGAGGAGGGAGGGCATTCCAGGACCGCGGGAGGACGTGGCACAGGGATCGACAGCGGGATAGGCGAGAACAGGGGATGGTGAGGAGGTGGACGGCAGAGTAGAGGAGCGTGTGGGGTGGTCAGTGGAAAGAGATAAGGGAGGAGAGGTAGGAGGGGGCAAGGTGATGGACAGCATTGAAGCCTAGAGTGAGAAGTTTTTGTTTTGTGTGGAGGTTGATAGGCAACCACTGGAGGTTTTTAAGAAGGGGAGTGACATGCCCAGAGTGTTTCTGCAGGAAGATGAGCCGGGCAGTGGAGTGAAGATCTAAGCACTGGGGTAGATACAGGATAATCAGGTTGTTCCATGTGAGGCTCACAGTCTTAATCCCCATTTTACAGATGAGGTAACTGAGGCACAGAGAAGTTAACTGACTTGCTCAAAGTCACACAGCTGAGAAGTGGTGGAGACGGGATTAGAGCCCATGACCTCTGATTCCAAAGCCCATGCTCAGAGTTGGTAGACATGCTCCCTGCCCACAGGGAGCTTTGCAAGATGGTGAGGTGTTCTCTCTGAGGGCAGAAGGCAATCTCTCCCAATCAATTGCCCATATTTAGTGAGTACTTATAGTGGGCAGAGAATTATAATAAACACTTGGGAGAGTACAGTGCAACAGAGCTGATAGGCACATTTCCTGCCCACAACAAGCTTACTATCTAGAAGGGGAGACAAACAGTTATATAAAGAAATAAATTATTGATATGGACATAAGTGTTGTGGGCAGAGAGTGGGGTAAATTCCTACATTCTCCAGAGAGCATATCAGGTTCCCAATCACGCCCGAGGTTTTGCCAGCGAGTCCCCTTGGGCATGGGGTCAGGTGCTGGATTTTGACTGTGCCAATCTGTGGACATCATTGCAGTACCCATCCTTATTCTGTTTTCTGAGTCGCTACAGATGATGATGATGATGGTATTTGTTAAGTGCTTTATTATACGCCAGGAACTGTACTAAGCACTGGGGTGGATACAAGCAAATTGATTTGGACACAGTCCCTGTCCCATGTGGGGCTCACAGTTTCAAACCTCATTTTACAGATGAGGTAACTGAGGCCCAGAGAAGTGAAGTGACTTGCCCGCGGTTACACAGCCGACAAGTGTTGGAGCTGAGATTTACTGCCTTATTGCCTCCCCCTCTCAGAGAGCAGTAGGGGAAGCGAGGGAGAAAAGGAGTGTGGAGAGGAGATGGCATTTCTGGGACATGATTCTGTCCTTCTCTCCGTAGGTAGCTAATCTGCAACTGGATAACTCATCCCCCACAGAGTAGCTCTTCCCCCACTGTATAGTTTATCTCAAACTGGATAACTCATCTCCCACTGGCTAGCTCAAATCTCCCCCTGGTTAACTCCTATTCTCTCCTGGACCCCCTCCAATCTGGCTTCCGTCCCCTCCACTCTACCGAGACTGCTCTCTCTGAGGTCACCCGTGACCTCCTTCTTGCCAAATCCGATGGCTCCTACTCCATTCTGATCCTCCTTGACCTCTCTGCTGCCTTTGACACTGTCGACCATCCCCTCCTCTTCCATACCTTATCTCGCCTTGACTTCACGGACTCCGTCCTCTCCCGGTTCTCCTCTTACCTCTCTGGCCGGTCATTCTCGGTCTCCTTCGCAGGCGCCTCCTCCCCCTCCCATTCTTTAACTGTTGGAGTTCCTCAAAGGTCAGTTCTTGGCCCTCTTCTGTTCTCCATCTACACTCACTCCCTCGGTGAACTCATTCGCTCTCACGGCTTTGTCTACCATCTCTACGCAGATGACACGCAGATCTACATCTCCGTCCCTGTCCTCTCCCCTTCCCTTCAGGCTCGCATCTCCTCCCGCCTCCGGGATGTCTCCACCTGGATGTCGGCCCGCCACCTAAAACTCAACATGAGCGAGACTGAGCTCCTCATCTTCCCTCCCGAACCCGGTCCTCTCCCAGACTTCCCTATCACCGTGGATGGCACGACCATCCTTCCCGTCTCTCGGGCCCGCGATCTCGGTGTCATCCTTGACTCATCTCTCTCGTTCACCCCACACATCCTATCCGTTACCGAGACCTGCCGGTTTCACCTTTACAATATCGCCGAGATCCGCCCTTTCCTCTTCACCCGAACGGCTATCTTACCGCTACGGGCTCTCGTTATATCCCGGCTAGACTACTGGGTCGGCCTTCTCTCTGATCTCCCTTCCTCCTCTCTCACCCTGCTCCAGTCTATTCTTCACTCCGCCGCCCGGATCATCTTCCTGCAGAAATGATCTGGGCATGTCATTCCCCTTCTTAAACACCTCCAGTGGTTGCCTGTCGACCTCCGCTCCAAACAAAAACTCCTCACTCTAGGCTTCAAGGCTCTACATCACCTCGTCCCTTCCGACCTCCCTTCCCTTCTCTCTTTCCACCACCCATCCCGCACGCTCCGCTCCTCCACCACCCACCTCCTCACCGTCCCTCGGTCTCACCTGTCCCGCCGTCGACCCCCGGGTCACGTCCTCTTGCGGTTCCGGAAAGCCCTCCCTCCTCACCTCCGCCAAACTGATTCTCTTTCCCTCTTCAAAACCCTACTTAAAACTCACCTCCTCCAAGAGGCCTTCCCAGACTGAGCTCCCCTTCTCCCTCTACTCCCTCCACCGCCCCCCCTTCTCCTCTCCGCAGCTTCACCCTCTTTTCCCCCCATTTCCCTCTGCTCCTCCCCCTCTCCCGTCCCCTCCCCTCAGCACTGTACTCGTCCGCTCAACTGTATATATTTTCATTACCCTAATTATTTTGTTAAAGAAATGTACATCGCCTTGATTCTGTTTAGTTGCCATTGTTTTTACAAGATGTTCTTCCCCTTGACGCTATTTATTGCCATTGTTCTTGTCTGTCCGCCTCCCCCGATTAGACTGTAAGCCCATCAAACGGCAGGGACCGTCTCTATCTGTTGCCGACTTGTTCATTCCAAGCGCTAGTACCGTGCTCTGCACATAGTAAGCGCTCAATAAATACTATTGAATGAATTGAATGAATGAATATCCCTGACTGGATAGCTCATCTTCCACTAGGTAGCTCATCCCCCACTGGAGAGTTCCTCTTCCACTGGGTAGCTAACTCTCCCACTGGATGGCATGTTTCCCACTGGTAATTCATCCCTTCCCCCTCTCAGGGTCGCACCTGGAGAGTTTCCAGTACTCTACCGGTCTCAGCTAGGGCAAGGAGAGTCAAGCAGAGGCATATCCATTCCATTCCTAGCTTGGGCAGTGGCTAGCGAATGGAAGGCAATTTGTTACAAATCAAAACTCACCCATGCTGGGCAGCAGAGGCATGGGAGAGAGTCGAGGGTGGATGGAGACTCAAGTTTACTGCACAGAAGGAGGCAGTGGTAAACCACTTCTGTATTTTGACCAAGGAGACTCTATGGATCCACTACCAGAACGATTGCAGATGGAGAGCGGGGTGTTCGGGGAGAGATGTGTGTTCATGGTGTCTGTATGGCTTGGAAATGACTCGATGGCACAAAACAAGACAAGTTCATCCCTTATTGGGTAGCTTATCTTCCACTACAGAGCATGAAGCAATATGGCTTAGTGGATAGAGCACGGTCCTGGTAGTCAGGCCACATGTCTGCTGTGTGACCTTGGCCAAGTCACTTAACTTCTCTGAACCTCAGTTATCTCATCTGTAAAATGGGGATTAAGAGTGTGAGCCCCATGTGGGTTAGGGACTGTGTCCATCCTCATTAACTTGTATTTACCCCAACTCTTAAAAGAGTGCTTGGTACATAACAATAATAATAATATTTGGTATTTGTTAAGTGCTTAAGTGTTAAGTGCTTACTATGTACTATGTACCAGGCACTGTGCTAAGCTCTGGGGTGGATATAAACAAATACTCTCCCTCCCCGCTCCAGTCAATTCTTCACTCCACTGCCCAGCTCATCTTCCTGCAAAAACATTCTGAGCATGTCACTCCCCTTCTTAAACACCTCTGGTGGTTGCCTATCAACCTCTGCTCAAAACAAAAACTCCTCACTCTAGGTTTCAAGGCTGTCCATCCCCTTGCCCCCTCCAACCTCTCCTCCCTGATCTCTTTCTACTGCCCACCCCGCACGCTCCGCTCCTCCGCCGCCCACCTTCTCACCGGCCCTCGGTCTCGCCTAACCCGCCGTCGACCCCTGGGCCACGTCCTCCCGCGGTCCTGGAACGCCCTCCTTCCTCACCTCCGTCAATCTAATTCTCTTCCCCTCTTCAAATCCCTACATAAAGCTCACCTCCTCCAAGAGGCCTTCCCAGACTGAGCTCTCTTTTTCCCTCTGCTCCCTCTACCCCCCCTTCACCTCTCCGCAGCTAAACCCTCTTCTCCCCCCTTTCCCTCTCCTCCTCCCCCTCTCCCGTCCCACCCCCTTAGCACTGTACTCGTCTGCTCAACTGTATATATCTTTACCACCCTATTTATTTTGTTTATTTTGTTTAATGAGATGTACATCACCCTGATTCTATCTAGTTGCCATTGTTTTTATAAGATGTTCTTCCCCTTGACTCTATTTATTGCCATTGTTCTTGTCTGCCTGTCTCCCCCGATTAGACCGTAAGCCCGTCAAAGGGCAGGGACTGTCTCTATCTGTTGCCGATTTGTACATTCCAAGTGCTTAGTACAGTGCTGTGCACATAGTAAGCGCTCAATAAATACTATTGAATGAATGAATGAATGAAAGATTGGACAAGTCCATGTCCCACATGGGGCTCACACTCTTAAGCCCCATTTTACAGATGAGATATCTGAGGTTCAGAGAAGTTAAGTGACTGGCCCAAGGCCACACCACAGACATGAGGCAGAAGCGGGATTAGTAGCCATGACTTTCTGACTTCCAGACCTGTGCTCTATCCACTACGCCATGCTGCTTCACATAGTAAGCGCTTAAGTACCATTATTATTATTATTATTAACTCATCTCTCACTTGGTAGCTCATCCCCCTTATTAAGTGTAGTTAAATATTGAGGAGATTCCAGATGCACGACCTGAGGGGCAGGGAGTAGGATGCCCCAAAAGCCAGGGTAAAAGAATGAGACATATGGAGGGCTTTAGGATCTAATGGAGACTGACTAGAGTCCAGGCACTCTTGCAGTGACTTGGAAGGCTCTTTTGTCTGGGATGTAGAATTGAACACTCCCACCAAAATGTTACATGGGGAGAACTGGAGGATTTGTAGGTTATGTCCTATGGCATTCGGGGATTTATAGAGTACATATTGCAGAATACTATATAATAATGTTGGTATTTGTTAAGCGCTTACTATGTGCCGAGCACTGTTCTAAGCGCTGGGGTAGACACAGGGGAATCAGGATGTCCCACGTGGGGCTCACAGTCTTAGTCCCCATTTTACAGATGAGGTAACTGAGGCACCGAGAAGTTAAGTGACTTGCCCACAGTCACACAGCTGACAAGTGGCAGAGCTGGGATTCGAACTCATGACCTCTGACTCCAGAGCCTGTGCTTTTTCCACTGAGCCACGCTGCTTCTCTATATGACTTTAAGCCCACCTTGAATCCCACCATTACCCCCTCTTGCTACTGCTCAGGTCACCAAGATGGTAAAAGACAGGGTGTGAGCTTTGTATGGGTTGCTGCTGAAGTCCTGGTTTTTAAGAGATATAATATAGTCAGCTTCCCCTAGAAGAAGGAAAGAGAAAGAGAGAGAGAGTTTGAGTGTGAGTGTATCCAGCCTTCTGTATCTCTCCACTCCAATCCATACTTCACTCTGCTGCCCAGATCATTTTTTTAAGCAAAAAATCCTCACTATTGGCTTCAAAGCTCTCCATCCCCTTGCCCACTCCTACCTCACCTCCCTTCTCTCATTCTACAGCCCAGCCCACACACTCCGCTCCTCTGCCCCCACTAACCTCCTCACTGGGCCTCCATCTCTCCTGTCCCACCATCCACCCCTGTCCTTCATCCTACCTCTGGCCTGGAATGCCCTCCCTCCTCACATCCGCCAAACTAGCTCTCTTCCCCCCTTCAAAGCCCTACTGAGAGCTCACCTCCTCCAAGAGGCCTTCCCAGACTGAGCCCCCTTTTTCCTCTGCTCCTCCTCCCCTCCCTCTGCTCTACTCCCTTCCCCTCTACAGAGCACTTGTGCATATTTGTACACATTTTTTATTCTATTGATTTTATCAATGATGTGTATATATCTATAATTATATTTATCTATATAGATGCTACTGATGCCTGTCTACTTGTTTTGTTTTGTTGCCTGTCTCCCCTTTGTAGACTTGTGAGCCCATTGTTGGATAGGGATTGTCTCTATCTGTTGCCGAATAGTACTTTCCAAGTGCTTAGTACATTCATTCATTCATTCAATAGTATTTATTGAGCGCTTACTATGTGCAGAGCACTGTACTAAGCGCTTGGAATGTACACATCAGTAACAGATAGAGACAGTCCCTGCCCTTTGATGGACTTACAATCTAATCAGGGGAGATGGACAGACAAGAACAATAGCAATAAATAGAATCTAGGGGATGAACATCTCATTAAAACGATAGCAAATAAATAGAATCAAGGCAGCGTACATTTCATTAACAAAATAAATAGGGTAACGAAAATATATACAGTTGAGTGGACGAGTACAGTGCTGAGGGGATGGGAAGAGAGGGGGGAGGAGCAGAGGGAAATGGGGGGAAAAAAGGGTTTAGCTGCAGAGAGGTGAAGGGGGGCAGTAGAGGGAGTAGAGGGAGAAGGGGAGCTCAGTCTGGGAAGGCCTCTTGGAGGAGGTGAGCTCTAAGTAGGGTTTTGAAGAGGGGAAGAGAATGAGTTTGGCGGAGGTGAGGAGGGAGGGCATTCCGGGAACGCGGGAGGACGTGGCCCGGGGGTCGACGGTGGGATAGGTGAGAACGGGGGACGGTGAGGAGGTGGGAGGCAGAGGAGCTGAGCGTGCGGGGTGGGCAGTGGAAAGAGAGAAGGGAGGAGAGGTAGGAGAGGGCGAGGTGATGGAGAGCCTTGAAGCCTAGAGTGAGAAGGTTTTGTTTTGTGCAGAGGTTGGTAGGCAACCACTGGAGGTTTTTAAGAAGGGGAGTGACATGCCCAGAGCATTTCTGCAGGAAGATGAGCTGGGCAGCGGAGTGAAGAATAGACTGGAGCGGGGCGAGAAAGAAGGAAGGGAGATCAGAGAGCAGACTGACACAGTAATCTAGCCGGGATATTACGAGAGCCCGTAACAGTAAGATAGCTGTTTGGGTGGAGAGGAAAGGGCGGATCTCGGCTATATTATAAAGGTGAGACCAGCAGGTTTTGGTGACAGATCGGATGTGGGGGGTGAACGAGAGAGCCGAGTCAAAGATGACATAGAGGTTGCGGGCCCGAGAGACGGGAAGGATGGCCGTACCGTCCACGGTGATAGGGAAGTCAGGGAGAGGACAGGGCTTGGGAGGGAAGATGAGGAGCTCAGTTTTGCTCATGTTGAGTTTTAGGTGGCGGGTAGACACCCAGGTAAAGACGTCTTGGAGGCAGGAGGAGATACGAGTCTGGAGGGAGGTGGAGAGGACAGGGGCAGAGGTAGATCTGTGTGTCATCTGCATAGAGGTGATAGTTGAAGCTGTGAGAGCGAATGAGTGCACCGAGGGAGTGAGTGTAGATGGAGAACAGAAGAGGGCCAAGAACTGACCCTTGGGGAACCCCAACAGTTAGAGAATGGGAGGGGGGGAGGAGCCTGAGAAGGAGACCGCGAATGACCGGCCAGAGAGATAAGAGGAGAACCAGGAGTGGACGGAGTCCGTGAAGCCAAGGTGAGATAAGGTGTGGAGGAGAAGGGGATGGTCGACAGTGTCAAAGGCAGCTGAGAGGTCAAGGAGGATTAGAATAGATAGGATTAGAATAGAGTAGGAGTAGTACAGTTCTCTGCACGCCTTTAAGCACTCAATAAATATGATTGAATGAATGAATGAAAGTAAGTCCAATCCCTTATCAGCTGGAGAAGGTTACCAGAGAGTACTGGTTAAGCACTGGTTAAGCAGATTTGTTGCCAGATCCCTTGGAGGAAGGCTAGAACATCTGATCACTGACAGAAGAGATATTCCACCTCCCTGTCTAATCTAAATCACTAATGTTACATCTTGAACCTATTTCTTTTTGTTCTGCTCTTGATGTAGTTGGAAAACTGTGGGTTGTTATTTTCATGGGCTGGAAAATATCTTTTCCACGGTAAATCTCCCTTCTTTTAGAATCTCATCTAGATTTTAAGCTCCTTTTTTAAAAGCATTTTGTTATTTGCCAAGCGCTTACTACTTATCTTCCCACCAAAACCCAGTCCTCCCTCTCACTTTCCCATCACTGTAGATGGCACCACCATCCTTCCTGCCTCACAAGCCCCTAACCTTGGCATTATCCTTCATTTCTCTCTCTCATTCAACCCCCATATTCAATCCATCATTAAATCCCGTCGCTTCCACCTTCACGACATTGCTAAAATCTGCCCTTTCCTCTTCATCTAAAATACAACCACGTTAATACAATTGCATATCCTCGCCCTCCTTGATTACTGTATTAGCCTCCTTGCTGACCTCCCAGCCTCCTGTATCTCCCCACTCCAATCCATATTTCACTCTGCTGCCCAGATCATTTTTCTAGAAAAATGCTTGCCATGTTTCCCCACTCCTCCAGAAACTCCAGTGACTGCCCTTCCACCTCCACATCAAACAAAATTCCTCACCATTGGCTTCAAAGCACTCAATAACCTTCCTCTCCTCCTACCTCACATTAGTACTCTCCTACTACAACCCAGCCCGCACACTTTGAGAAACAGCATGGCTTAGTGGAAAAAGCATAGGCTTGAGAGTCAGAGGACAAGGGCTCTGATCCCACCTCTGCCCCTTGTCTGCGCTGTGACCTTAGGCAAGCCACTTCACTTCTCTGTGCCTCAGTTACCTCATCTCTAAAATGGGGATTAAGACTGTGAGCCCCACGTGGGACAACCTGATTACCTTGTAACCAGCCCACCGCTTAGAAAAATGCTTGGCACATAATAAGCGCTCAACAAATACCATCATACCATACCTGGATTTCATCACCATACCTATATTTCATCAATTTCACTTCTGACCCCTCACCCATGTCCTGTTTCTGGCCTGGAACCCCCTCCCTCCTTAAATCCAACAGATAATTACTCTTCCCCCATTCAAAGCCTTATTGAAGGCACAACTCCTCCAAGATGCCTTCCCTGATTAAGCACTCCCTTTCCTCTTCTCCCACTTCTTTCTGCGTCGCCCTGACTTGCTCCCTTTATTCATCCCCCCTCATTCATTCACTCATTCAATCATATTAATTGAGCATTTACTGTGTGCAGAGCACTGTACTAAGCACTTGGAAGAGTACAAAACAACAATAAACAGACACATTCCCTGCCCACAGTGAGCTTGCAGTCTGCACTTGTGTATATATCAGTAATATATTTATATTAATGTGTCTCCCCCCAGACTGAAAGTGTGCTGTCGGCAGGGTATGTGCCTGTTTACTGTTATTTTGTATTCTCCCATGCGCTTAATTCAATTCTCTGCACACAATAAGTACTCAGTAAATATGACTGAATGAATAAATCAATGAATGAATGTTCCAGGCATTGTACCAAGCACTGGGGTAGATACAGGATATTCAGGTTGGACAGTGCTCGTATATCCCACACAGGGTTCACAGTCTTAATCCCCATTTTGCAGATGAGGTAATTGAAGCACAGAGAATTTAAGTGATTTGCCCGAAGTCATACAAAAATAAGAGGTGGATCCAGAATTAGAAACCATGTCCTCTGACTCCCAGGCCTGTGCTCTTTCCACTAGGCAACACTGTTTCTCCTTGAGGACAGGGAATATGTCTACCAACTCTGCTATACTCTCCCAAGGGTATATATAGTACAGGGCTCTGCACACAGTAATGCTCAGTAAATAACATTGATGGATATATTTTGCCTTTCCCTTTAAGTCTTCATGTCTTTAATCATTCTTAACAGTTTTCTTTCCAAACCTATGTTCCTTTAAATTGTAAACCCAGAAAAACCCCTGTAAACTGTAACCTACTTGTGGGGAGGGATCATGTCTTTCAACTCTGTTTTATTGTACTTTCCCAAGCACTTAGTACCATGGTCTGCACATAGTGTGTGCTCAATAAATACCATTGATTGATTGATTGATTACACCATCTTTGCTTAACAGAGAAAAGCATGATAAGCCAAACTTGCAAACTAGCACGGGCCTACCAGCAAGAAACCTGGCAACAGACCATGATGAATTTCAGTGTAAAATAAAAATGCACCTCATTGTCTAGCATTGTCTTTCTTCACAATGTAATGCTCCCAGCCCCTGACTCATATCAAGGAAAAGAGTATGGGCCTGGGCAAGCAAAGGTCTTGTGAGTTAGTTAAAAAGACAGTTCTTAAACTCTAACAAGGTGAAATAAATTCATTTTTGTGTCAAAGTCCTGATCACAAACGATTCTTTAATCTCTCAACATCCTCCTGTGACTTTAAAAAGAGAATTTACAAGGATGTAAAGAGCCCACAGGGAGCAAGACCTCAGTTGAGAGACCAGAAGGACCAAAGTAGATTTCTCTTTCTCACGCCTCTCCCTCAGGACCAATCACCCAGAATCCTTTGATTCCCAAAGAGCTAAGCACTGAGAAAGGAAGGTAAGGAAGAGGGAGGGAGCAGTAACCTAACTCTAAGGAGGTGGCTAACGTGAATAAGGATGAAGGGATGTGATTAGAAAAGACAAATGCCTGCCCAAGAGCTGAGTCCAGGCTTGCAAACCAGAGAGCAAAGGAATCATGGGAGAGGAGGATGAGAGGAAAACCAGACAGGGATGCCAAGGTGGGTGGAAACCAGAGTCCTTTGGAGGCTGAAGCAAAGGGGCGGGAGCGTGAGAGAGCAAATTAAAAGTGGGAGACAGATGTGCATTCTGCATCTCATAAATCAGTTTTTCCACAACCTCCCCTTCCCCTCCCTGACCAGGTTTCTGTGGGTAATTACAAAGGACATCAATTAGAGTTCCAGGGATCCTTTTTTGTTCTTTGTTTGAAGACCTGATGGTGAATAATGCAGGAGGCTGCAGGGGTAAGAAGCTGCTCAAACTGTTTCATTATTGATGAGAGATGACAGGCCCTCTGCTGACAATCTGCCTAAGAGATATGATTAGCTTGTAAAAAATTAATCACTGTTCTTAGGGAGGACACAGATTCAAACCCGGAGGAGCGCTGTTATCAATGTTCCCTAATTTCGGGGGACTTTGAAAAGGTTTTAGTGAAACTTGGAGGAGACAATTAAATTCAATTAGAATCACAAGGGCTGAAATGTCACCCTCTGTTCCAGGGTGGTGAAGCGGTGGGAGCCGGAGGCGGGGGAGGGTGGGAGGGATCGTGGGAGGCACACTGCTGCTTTTTGAGGGAGGGGCCCAAGATGGTTGAAGGATTGTGCATCACTCCAGAAGGAGCACATGGGCAAGGGGTCGGCGGAGAAATAGACGCAATCGAGGTAGAGAGAGTAGATTGACATTGGAGGAGCAAAGTGTGAGGGTTAGGCTGTGAGGAGATCAGCGATGTAAGGTAGGAGCTGGAGAGCTGATCGAGTGCCTTAAAGCTGATGGTAAGGAGTTTCTGTTTGATGCAGAGGTGGATGAGCAACACCGGAGGTTCTTGAGGAATGGGGATATATGGAATTTGAAGTTTTTTAGAAAAAAAAATATAGGCGGCGGAGTAAAGTATGGATTGAAAAGGGGAGAGAAAGCAAGAAGGTAAGTGATGAGGCTGATTCAGTAGTCAAGGCTAGATATAAATTCTCAGGTCATGGTTTGGATGGACAGGAAAGAGTGGTTGCTAGAGATGCTGTGAAGGTAGAACCCACAGGATTTGGTGACAGACTGAATGAGAAAGATGAGTGAGGATGATGCCAAGGTTACAGGTTGAACGACAGGGTGTTTGGTGGTGTTAATTAGCGATGGGAAAGTCTAGGGGAGGTCAGGGAGGTCTAGGGGAGGCCGGTAGATGAGGAGTTCTGTTTTGGAGATACTAAGTTTGAGGTGTCAGCAGGTCATCCAAGTAGAGACATCCTGAGGGTAGAAGGAAATGTGAGACTGCAGTGGAGAGAGTTCAGGGCTGGAGAAGTAGATTTTAGAATCATCCATATCGAGATGGTAGTAGAAGCTATGGGAGTGAATGAGTTCTCCAAGTGAGTGTATATAGATGGAGAATAGAAGGGATCGAGAACTGAGCCCTGAGGGACCCCAACAGTTGGAGAGTGGAAAGCAAAAGAAAACCTGCAAAAGGGATTGAGAATGAGGCACCAGAGAAATAGGAGAAGAATCAGGAGAGGACAGTATCAGTGAAGCCTAAATACTATTTCCAGGAGAAGAGGATGGTCCACAGCATCTAAAGTAGCTGTGACAAAAAGGAAAATTCAGATGGAGTAGAGGCCATTGGATTTGGCAAGAAGGACATCATTAGTGATGTTAGAGAAGGTCATTTTTTATGGCGTTAAGGGGGCAGAAACCAGATTGGAGAAAGTCAGGGAGAGAATTGGAGGAGAAGTTGAGCCAGTGGGTGAGCCAACTCACTCAAGGAATTTGGAGGGGAATGATAGGAGGGAAATGGGGTGATAACAGGAGGCAGCTGTGGGGTCAAGACAGAGAATTTTTAAGGTAGATATTACTTGGGCATGCTTGAAGGCAGTGGGAAAGGAACCAGTGGAGAGTTAGTGGTTCATGATTGTGGTGAAGGAGGGAAGAAGGGAAGGGGAGAGTGTTTTGATAATTACAAAGAGATGGGTTCAGAGGCACAGGTGAAGGGGATAGATAGAGTGGCATGATCTCTTCTTGAGATACTACTGGGAAAGATGGGAGAGCCGAAGCGGGGAGAAGACTGGAGAGGAGAAGGGGAGATTTTAAAGTGATCACATCTAATGGTTTTAATTTTATCAAAATTCATGGCAAGGTTATTATGATCAAGAGATTCACTCATTCAATCGTATTTATTGAGAGCTTATTGTGTGCAGAGCACTGTACTAACCACTTGGAATGTACAATTCGGCAATAGATAGAGACAATCTCTGCCCAAACAATGGACTCACAGTCTAAAGGAGGGAATGAAAAGTCAGAAACAGCTCGTGGAGACAATGGGCATGGGAATTTTTTGATTTTTTATGGTATTTGTTAAATGCTTTCTCTGTGCCCGTGACTGTTCTAAGCCCTGGGGTGGATACAAAGTAATTTAGTTGGACACAGTCCATGTCCCACATGGGGCTCACAGTCTTAATCCCTATTTTATAGATAAGGTAACTGAGACACGGAGAAGTGAAGTGACTTGCCCAAGGTCACAAGACAGACAAGTGGCAGTGTCAGGATTAGAACCCACCTCCTCTGACTCCCCAGCCTATGCGCTTTCCACTATCACGCTGCTTCTCTTCCAAGCACTCAATACAGTGCTCTACACACAGTAAATGCTCAAGAAATACAGTTGAATGAAAGATAATAATAATAATGGTATTTGTTAAGCGCCAAGCACTGTTCTAAGCGCTGGGGTAGATACAAGGTCATCAGGTTGTCCCAAGTGGGGTTCACAGTCTTAATCCCCATTTGACAGATGAGGTAACTGAGGCTCAGAGTAGTTAAGTGACTTGTCCAAGGTCACACAGCAGACAAGTGGCAGAATCAGAATTAGAACTCACGACCTCTGACTCCCAAGCCTGGGCTCTTTCCACTGAGCCACGCTGCTTCACACCTCAAAGATCACCCAGCAAAAGAGCGACAGAGGCAGGATTAGAAACCAGGTCCTCCTGACTCCCAGGCCTGTGGTCTATCCACTAGCCACACCACTTCTGGGAACATTCTGCCTTTTTTGACAGCTGCACTTCTTTGGCCCGTGTGTCCATAATCCTCATCTTACATCCTCATCATTTCCATCGCTTCTGGCCACCTGGCTGCCCCTCCCACTCACAGAAATAGCTACTCTCTCCTCCCTTGCCAGTGACCGCACCACCGCCACCATCCCAACCGAGAAGCCCCCCAGCGGGCCACCCCAAGCCACAGTTCAGGTGAAGGAGCAATAAGCAAATGTCCTGGCCAGGCCATCTGTTGTACATTGGGTGGTCACTTTTTGGTAGCCCACAGGTCCACTCTCCCATCTGGTCCAGCAAGCCTCTACTTCTCCTCCCCCAGCTTATCCTTATGTCGCCAGCCCCCAAGCCTCTGCCTAAAACACCCTCTCTGCTCCTGCTCCTCACACCAACTCCATCCTTCCCTGTCCCCCTAGGAACTCACAGTCTACGTAGAAAGAAGTAGTGATTCCCCATTTTACAGTTCAGGTAACTGAAGTCCAGAGACGGTAATTGACTTGCCCAAGGTCACCCAGCAGGCAATTGGCAGAGTCAGGATTAGAACACAGGTCCTCTGAGTCCCAGGATTGTGCTCTTTCCACTAGTTCGCATTGCTTCTCAAAGGCCATCTTCAAAGGCCCATTGGGTGAAATGCAGGGCTCCTCTAGGATCACCCCCATCACAAATATGGCTGCCTCCCCACTCCCCCGCCCCCGGGCTCAGCCATTACTTCCACTGGGGGAAGTAAGAAAAGGGTTAACCGAATTCCACTGCTAAAATATTCACTCATTCGACATTTCTGCATAACGACCCGAGAGGTTTGAACTCAAAGATAATCATCTTCTGGACTCCTAAGCACTTCAGAAGCAGTTCATTTCACTCAAGACACGGCTGCTTCTTTCATGATGTGAATAACTCTCCACATCCCTTCAAAATGCCAATTTTGGAAGATAACTACTACCTAAACTCCCCCCAGCTGCGTCCTTGCCAGTCTAACTCCATCTGAAACCCAGGTTATCTGGGCCTGACTCTCCCCTTTCTGAATCTTTTCCCAAGTTCTTCTGAAGGATTAGAATACCCTTCCTCCTGTCCACCGTTGTTCTAGACCACCTCCTCCAGGAAGACCCTACCCAATTCCCACCCTATTAGCACAACCCATGACTCACCCCTCACAACAATAATCATGGTAATTATAATAATGATGGTTGTGGAATTTTTAAGCACTTACTATGGCCTAAGCACTCTGCAAAGCATTCAGTCAATTAATCATATTTACTGAGTGCTTTCTGAGTACAAGATCTTTGTACTAAAGCACTTGGGAGACTACGATATAATAGAGTCGATACAAATGTTCCCTGCCCACCGTACACTTACAGTCTAGAGGGGGAGACAGAAACAGTATAAATATATAAAATGCAGATATGGACATGATTGCTTGGGGATGAGGATGAGGTGAATATCATATGTTTGAAGAGTACAGATCCTAGTAGAAGGGCAACACAGAAGGGAGAGGGAGAACAGGAAATGAGGACTTAATTGGGAAAGGCCTCTTGGAGGAGATGTGATTTTAATAAAGCTTTGAAGGTGGGGAGTGTGATAGTCTGTCAGATATGAAGGGGAGGGAGGCAGTTGTGGGCGAGAGGTCGAAGGTGAGACAGATGAGATCGAAGTTCAATGAGTAGGTGGCGTTAGAGGAGTGGAGTGAGCGTGCTGAGTTGGAGTAGGAAATCAGAGTAAGAAAAGTTGTTCCCTTTACTCCTCAACGTTGGAACATAGTAAGTACTTAACAAATACCCTCATCATCATCATCACCCCCTCGCAGCCCCACAGCACTTATGTCAGTCAGTCAATCATATTTATTTGAGCACTTACTGTGTGCGGAGCACTGTATTAAGCAGTTGGGAGAGTATAATATCACAATATAACAGACACATTCCCCGCCCACAATATCCATAATTTATTTATATTAATGTCTGTCTCCCTCTAAACTATAAGCTCAGTGAGGGCAGGGAATGTGTCTATTATATTGCAGTGAAGTACTCTCCCAAGTGCTTGGTACAGACAATACTCTACACACAATAAGTGCTCAATAAATACAATTGATGAATTGATTGAGAGGGCGAGGTGATCGCTTTGAAGAGGGTGATAAGAAGTTTCTCTTTGATGTGGAGGGTAGGCAACCACTGAAGACTCCTGAGGAGTGGGAAAACATGGACTGAATATTTTTTAGGAAAATAATCCAGGCAGCAGAGGAAAGTATAAATTGTAGTGGGGAGAGATAAAAGGAAAGGAGGTCAGCAAAGAGGTTGATTCAGTAATCAAGGTAGGATAAAAATAAGTGTGGTAGTAGTTTGGATGGAGAGCAAAAGGTGGATTTTAGCAATGTTGTGTAGAACCAAACGAATTTGGTGACAGATGGAATGTGTGGGTGAAAAAGAGAGATGAGTCAAGGATAATGCCAAGGTTATGGACTTATGAGAAAGGGAGGATGGTGATGCTGTCTAGAATGATGAAAAAGTCAAGGGAAGGACAGGGCTAGGGTGGGAAGATGAGCACTGGGGAAGATATAAAATAATCAGGTCGGACTCAGTCCCTTACACCCAAGATATAGTTGCTGCTTCCAAATATAAATTTTGATGGTCTGTAAGTTCCATGAAGACAGAGACCAGATCTGTAGTCCATCAGAGCTCCCAACCCCTAATAAGATCATCATCATCATAAACAGTGGTCTTTACTGAGAGTTTACCATGCGCAGAAAATTACACTAAGCACTTGGGAAAGTACAATACAACAGACTTGGCAGACTCATTCCCTGCTCCCAGCAAGCTTACAGTCTAGAGAGGGAGACAGACAATATAAAAAAAATTAATTTCTAATATATAAATTAAAGATGCTATGTGTGCACCAGGGGTACAACTCAGTCAAGAGTTATTGACTTTCTGGCTGACTAGCAAATTACTGCGTTCCCCAGAGACTATCAAAGAGGAGATCACGTTGTCCTGGCATTTTTTCCAGGGCTCCCAGGTTGTCCTCCTGTGTGACTCTGAGCCAAAAACCAGGCCTCTCTGTGCCTCTATTGACCCATCTGGAGAAAGTAGTTCATCCTTCTTGCCGCTCCATCCCTCAAGGCTAAAGGAGTTTAATTAAAGCTTGCAAAGCACTTGGTGCACTGCTTGACAGGTGCTCTATATGTGCGAACACTTTTGTTCCTTCAGCCTAAAGAATACCAGACAGAACATTTCCCAAACTCATTAAAATCCCACCCTGGTTTGGAGGAGGAGGGGAGGCTGCAGAGGGTGCTAGATCTTGAGAATGGCAAGTCTGGTTGGAGCACTTGTCCCTCCTTTCAAAACCCCAAAGCCTGTCTCCACAGGCCAACTTCTCTTTGTTGTTGCTAATGAGGAAGACTGGAATAACTAATGAAGCTATTAACAATGTATGCTTACTTTTCGAGTTCCAACCCCATACTAGGTGCGGAATAGAACATAGAATGACTCACACTACCTTATGAACTCCCGGTTCTAATTAGGCAGAATAGAAGCATGGAGGCAGCAGAAGACCCCACAGTTAGGTGAAGATTAATTAGATTGAGCTCTAGCTAGTTAAGCAAATAATAATGGACAGAGAAAAATGTAAAGAAACATTGAGAGAGGCTGATGGGCAGCTGCTTAAACATATTAGTCATCGCAGAAAGTGCTCGAGAGCCAGATCACGAGTAATAAAACTAAGCAGAAAGACCGACCGATGGAGCTTGAAACAGACAATGACTATTTAGGTTTTGTGCAACCTTCTAGGAGAAAAGTGGGAGAGAAAATCTTTATTTTGCTGACACATAGGAAACAGGAGCTGTTATTTCTTTTGAACCACAAAATTTAGTTTAATAGATCAAGGGTTTGGCTTCACCGAATCCATACTGTAGAATCTGTGATCTTATAATAACTCAGAAAAGAGTTTGTAGAGATACGGACCACTGAGGGTTGAGGGGAGATTGGAAGAAAGAGGACGCAGGATGTTGGATGCGCTGTAGACAATTAGCAGACAGGAAGCCCAGAAAAATATGTGGGAATGGATACACTGGCAGGAAGAAGGAGGTGGACTGGATGGAGGACGATTCTTTAGCACTCTCCCCCTAACTCCTACTGGCTCGCAGTCTGGCTCTAGAGAACAACTCACTGGGGGAACACAAGCACATAAATGATTCAGGGCCCTCCCACACCCACACATCTTTCCAGAGCTCATGTCTTCTTTACTCTGACAATCGATTTCTCTTTGCCTCTCTCTCCCCAGCATCCCTACACCTGGATCTTCATCAGAGAGACCCAATTTCCCTCCTGGTGGTTCCCAGGGCCGGCATCCATCTGGAACAAGACACCACATGTTCACCATCTTCGCAGCCTGGGGCATCTGTCAGGGCCACCACTGCCCCCCTCTACCCTCCCAATCTCCTCTTCAAAGCCTGACTCTCTCTCTCCCATCCAGGTCACCTTTTGATGTCTCCTTTCAAGCTGACAAAGTCTCGTCGTGTCCCTTGAACAGAGACTGGCCTGGGTGACTTCTGTCACAGCGGTGCTCTGGGGAGCCAGAGCAATGTTTTCATGAAAGTCGCACAGTGGAGTGGGGGGAGGAGGATGGACGAAACTCTAGTTCCAAACCAGGCCCAAGCCAATGGATGGGAAATTTTTCGAAGCCCCAAATGGGTCATGATGGTGGAATGTCATCGGGCCAGCTGTATCTTATTCCGGATCAGGCTCCACTGAAGGGAAAGATAATGATAATACTGATGATGATCATGGTATTTCTTAAGGAATTACAATGTACCAAGCATTGTACTAAGAACGGGAGTTGATATAAGATAATCACATCAATCAGAGTCCCTGTCCCACATGGGGCTCACAGTCTAAGGTGGAGAGGAAGAGCTATTTAATCTTCATTTTACAGATGAGGCATAGAGAAGTTAAATGACTTGCCCAAGGTGACCAGCTGGTGAGTGGCAGAGCTGGGATTAGAACTCACGTCCTCCTGCCTGGAAGTTCTGTGCTCTTTCCACAAGGCCAGGCTGTTTCTTGAAGGAGAGGAAATATGAATCGATAGGAAGTTTGGCCTGCCCCAGGGACCTTCTGGGCACCTTCCTGTCAATCAATCAATCAATCAGTGGCATCTATTGAGTACTTACTGTGTCCACAGCACTCTACTAAAATCTTGGGAGAGTACAATACAACAGAGTTGGTAGACACGTTCCCTGCCCTCATCGAGCTTACAAGGTGGTCTGAGGGATACAGCAGAGGGGCAGCCGGGCCAGCCGTGGTAGGCGGCCATCAAACTCCCCTCCTACCCTTCCCTACCCAACTCCCTAGTCACAGGACACTGGATGCTGGTCAGTCCCCCAGAAGCCCCATCACATCGGAAACATCTCCTAGTGGCCTGTCATCTTGCCGGTCTCTCTGGAGAAAATCCCCACAACTCCAACTCCCACTCCTCTCCCAAGCTTCCTCACCTGTCTTTCTATTAGGGGAGGGGAAACCACTGGGGAGGCCAGTGCCAGCACCCCATAAACCAGACTGTGAACCACCCTCAATGCCATATGTGACACACAACACTGGCACTTTAGTAGAGTGGCAAGAGCCCAGACCTGGATTCTAATCTAATCCCAGCTCTGCCATTTGGCTGCTGTGTGATCTTGGGCAAATCACTTGCCTCTCCCGTACCTCAGTTACCTCTTCTGGAAAATGGGGATTAAATCCTCCTCCTTCTTCTGACTTAGACTGTGAGCACTCTGGGGGATAAGAGCTGTGCTAAACCTGATTATGCTGTATCAGCCCCCGTGTTTAGAACAGTGCTTGACACATAGTGAGCACTTAACAAAATTCATAAAAAAAGAAAAAGTCTGCCTGATTCCATCCAAATCTGCCACAACTTAGTGTGTTTCTTTGGGTCACCCTGACCTCCACCAATTGCTCCGGGAACCTTTGCACTCCCTTTCCAGGTTCCTCTGAAAATGGCCACCACTTCCAGGCTATGGAACTCCACAGCAGGAATCACGGCAGAGAGAGACTCATGCCGAAAACACAAACATCGTGGCCTAAAGGAAAAACCATCAGATGGAGAGTCAAGGTAATCTGGGTTCAAATCCTAGATCTGCCCCAAACTACTATGTAACCTTGGGCAAGTCACTTTTCTTCTCAGTGCCTCAGTTACCTTACCTGCAAAATGGGGATTAATACTGTGATCCCCATGTGGTTCCCAGTGGAAAGAGCCCAGGCTTGGGAGTCAGAGGTCATGGGTTCGAATCCCAGCCCATTTCAGATTTGTGACTGTGGGCAAGTCACTTAACTTCTCTGTGCCTCAGTTCCCTTATCTGTAAAATGGGGATTAACTGTGAGCCTCAAGTGGGACAACCTGATTAACCCTGTATCTACCCCAGCGCTTAGAACAGTGCTTGGCACATAGTAAGCGCTTAACAAATACCAACATTATTATTACTATTATGTGGTTCACAGACTGTGTGGAACCTGTTACCTTGTTTCTACTGCTGAGTTTAGAACAGTGATTGGCACATAGTAAGCGGTTAACAAATACCACAGTTATTATTATTATTACTTAACCTCTCTGAATCAGCTAGATGGTGGCGCTCAGTGGGGGAAAAGGATTCTGCCCCATAGCATAGCCTAGTGTCCCCCCAGCCCTTAGGACAGAGTCAGGGCTTGGTAAAATGCCAAATACTGGGGGAATCTAGTGGTGAATCTGAGTAGGAAAAGGGACAGAACAGGTAAAAACCAAAAGGCCTATCACCCCAGGAACGCCCAAGTTGGTTTTAAGGGAATCACAGCCCCCAAAGAGGGTGTGAGATCCTAGGGGCCAGGCAGGACCCTGAGGGAAACTCCTAGGCTGCCTCTGAGGGAAAGGAGTGTCACTGAATGATAAGAATAATAACAGTAATAATAGTTATATTTGTTAAGTGCCTAGTACGTGCCAAGCACTGTTCTAATTTCTGGGGTAAATACAGCATATGCAGCTCAAATCCAGTCCCTGTCCCACATGGGACTCACAGTCTAAGAATGAGGGAGAACACATAGTGAATCCCTAATTTACAGAGAAGTGAAGCGACTTGTCCCACATCACACAGCAGGCTAGTGACATAGGATTAGAACCCAGTTCTTTCCACTAGCCCACTCTTTTTCTCTAAAACAGAGATTTCCCAAGTGGAATGACCTCAGACACAAGTGTCCTAGATGCCTATTCCCACCTTGACCACCGACATCCTACTCTGGAAATGTTAATAGCAACCCACTCCCCACGCAGGGGTTGTGGGCACCCTCTTTTCTCCTGAGACATCCAGGCAGCTCCAAACCAGCCCCGGGAAAGAGGAGGAAATCAGCGACAATATCACGTGTGGTTTGCCATCAAAGGTGGCCTTTGTTTGGGGGCAGGAAGCAAATCTGCTGTAGTTCAGGAAGAGAACAGACTTGTGTGTAGGGATTTGGAGGGGAAAATGCCAAGATAAGTTATCTCCAAGAACACATTGCCACCCAGGGAAGATGGAGTAAGAGTGGCTGCTGGTTTGTGTTTTCTCTTTGTATAGATGCCGTTTTCAATAAAAAACCATCAGGGCATCAATCAGGTCTTATTCAGAGGCCTGAGGTGGATAGAGACTAAGCAAAGCTGCACAGGTTAAAAATCTAAATGATTTTTGAAAATTGGCTTTTTTTTTTGCTGAATGCTGTTGGCGTGGAACTGGGACTTTGTTTTCACAGCCAGAGTGAAGCTGTTATCTTTAGACTGTAATCTCCCTGTGGCAGGGAGCATGCATACCAATTGTTGTATTCTCCCAAGCACTTAGTACAATGCTCTGCACACAGGAAATGCTCAATAAATACCAGTGATTGATTATCTGAATCAACGGGACCCCAGACTCTACTCCTGAGGAAAAGACTACTTGAGAGGCTTTAACGGTCTAAATTGCACAGCCTCATTTATTGGGTTCATTGCACAGCTATTTGACTTCCCTTTGATGTGGGGTGACTGAGCACAACCACTCTGAATGGGACGCAGGGATAACATAATAATAACAATAATGACAATAATAATACTAGTAATAATAATGTTGGTATATGTTAAGTGCTTACTATGTGCAGAGCACTGTTTTAAGCGCTGGGGTAGGTACAGGGTAATCAGGTTGTCCCACGTGAGGCTCACAGTCTTAATCGCCATTTTACAGTTGAGGTCACTGAGGCACAGAGAAGTTAAGTGACTTGCCCACAGTCACACAGCTGACAGTTGGCAGAGCTGGGATTCGCACCCATGACCTCTGACTCCCAAGCCCGGGCACTTTCCACTGAGCCATGCTGCTTCTCTATGGTATTAGTATTGTCATTATTACTATTGTTACAGTATTTGTTAAGCACTTACTATATGTCAAACACTTACTAAGCACTGGGGTAAATACAAGATAATCGGTTCAGATATTATCCCTGTCCCACAAGGGGTTCACAGTCTAAGGGGAGGGGACCATCAGTTTGAACTGTTGCAGGAAGGCAACAGGATGACAAATCTATCACTTCCAATCTTCTACTGGGAATGGAAACCACTGCTTAGTACAGTGCTCTGCACAATGTAAGCACTCCATCAGTATGACTGATTGAGTGGAGAAAACCCAGACCTTCAGGGATACAATTACTAAGGGATGCTGGAATCCAGCAATTCTCTGACAATCTCCGCATTCTCCCCATGCAGTTGTAGCAGGAGTCTTCAAGCATAGAAAAATAATAATAATAATAATAATCATGTTGGTATTTAAGCGCTTACTATGTGCAGAGCACTGTTCTAAGCGCTGGGATAGATACAGGATAATCAGGTTGTCCCACGTGAGGCTCACAGTCTTAATCCCCATTTTACAGATGAGGTCACTGAGGCCCAGAGAAGTAAAGTGACTTGCCCACAGACACACAGCTGACAAGTGGCAGATGGGGATTTGAACCCATAACTTCTGACTCCAGCCCGGGCTCTTGCCACTGAGCATGCTGCATTGCTCCCTCCCGTAGAGGAGGGGGCATTGGGTGGGGGCGGGGAGGACGTGGCACCAAGACCACTGAGGACTGACCCCAGACTGGTTGGCATAAAGCCATCCTGCCTTCCAAGAGCTGCTTTTTAAGCCCAAGGTTGAAGCCACACAGATTTTCATCAGTGACTGAAGCAAAAAGGTTTTTTCGCACTTACTGTGTGCTATTTATCGCTATTGTTCTTGTCTGTCCATCTCCCCAGATTAGAACGTAAGCCCGTCAAAGGGCAGGGACTGTCTCTATCTGTTACCGATTTGTACATTCCAAGCGCTTAATACGGTGCTCTGCACATAGTAAGCTCTCAATAAATACTATTGAATGAAAGAGCACTGTACTAAGCCAACAATCAGTCGATCGTATTTATTGAGGGCTTATTGTGTCCAGAGCACTGTACTAAGTGCTTGGGAGAGTACAACAGAGTTGGCAGACATTTTCCCTGTCCACAACAAGCTTACAGTCTAGAGAGGGAAACAGACATTAAAATAAATCACCAAAAAGCTGAAAGTTTTTCACATCCTGAAAGCTCTGTCAGGATGTGCAAATCTACCCTGAACCAGTCATCAAAAGACTCTCTATTCTGACCTAAGATTATCCCCCCAAGCTTTCAGGACCAATTCCCATCAGAGGAGACTTTAAGGAGCTTCCAGTCGCAAAGGGCATCCAGGAGAAAGAAATCTGAAGACACTCTCTTTTTTGCTCATAGTCTTCTGCCTGCTGCTGGTACTTCTACCTCCATAAAAACCCATCCCTCCATTTTCCTGCCATGGAGGAGTCTAGAATAGGAACCTTGCAATTCACTAGGAAAGTTTCGACTTGCAAACAATAGGAAAACTTGCAGAAAAAAAATCCCAATTTCCCAACAGCCCAGCAGAAGTGAGAATTCTGCCAACATCACGGCCAAACTGAAACTCTCCCTGACAGAAAGAGTGTTGATTCTTGTAGGTTTCTCAAGAGCACATACCCCTGTCCTTATTCACCTCCCAGCGTAGCTCAGTGGAAAGAGCCCGGACTTGGGAGTCAGAGACCATGGGTTCGAATCCCCTCTCTGCCACTTGTCAGCTGTGTGACTGTGGGCAAGTCACTTAACTTCTCTGTGCCTCAGTTACCTCATCTGTAAAATGGGGGTTAACTGTGAGCCTCACGTGGGACAACCTGACTACCCTGTATCTACCCCAGCGCTTAGAACAGTGCTCTGCACATAGTAATCGCTTAACAAATACCAACATTATCATTATCTGCCAAATCAGTTTTAACCTCTTCCATTTTAGCCAGGTGGTAAACAAACAGATCCGGGAAAGCTGATCCAGTCTCGGTCCAAGAACAGGATACACCGGTTTGACAAGGCTGTGGTCTGGACTGGACTCTCACTTTACACAGGTTCATGTCCAGAAGTGGGTAAGGAGAAATCAAATGTCATCCATCACCTACCCCTGTGGGAGAATGTCAGGTGAACCCATGATCCGCAGATGTGATGTTTGGACCATGCCCTAAGCTAACAAGGCTTCAGAAAACTGCAAAACTAACCATGGCTGATCTGCCCGGGACCACGCCATCACCCAAAACCTGGGTAGAGCCACCAGCCAGAAAGCTTACGTTCCCACCACGGCTCTATCCGCAACTTGCTGTGTCACCTTGGCTAAGTCACTTACCCTCTCTGGGCCTGGGCGAAAAGATATCCCCAAACCTGTGCTTTTTATCTTGAGGACAGGATGGGAATGACCCCAGCTAGCGCAGTTCAGAAAGATCTTTCTTTATCTGTATCCACAGGCTTTCCATCTGCATCTGATGACTCACTGGAGATTGAGAGACTTAATCAGGAACAGTGTTAACACCACAAGCGACTAAATAAACATGAAATAAATCAATGTTGGAAACAGCAAAATTACTCACTCAACAGAGGTGGTTGAAGAGAAACCGATTTTATCCAGAAGGATGATGGACTAAGTGAGGATCTCCACATGTGAATTATTTGAGTAAGTGAAGATTAAAAATACACCTGCTCCAGTTATCCAAGTACTCCAGGCCTGCGCTCCCAAAACACCCTTCTTTTTATGTAATGGCATTTGTTCAGTGATTACTATGTGCCAGACACTGTTCTAAGTGCCCTAAGCAATGGGGTAGATACCGCCTTATCAGGTTGGACACAGTCCAGTTCCCACTTGGGGCTCACAGTCTTAATCCCCATTTACAGGTCAGAAACCTGAGACATTGAGAAGTAAAATGACTTGCTCAAAGTCTTACAGCAGAAAAGTGGAGGAGCCAGGAATAGAACCCTGGCAGCGTGGCTCAGTGGAAAGAGCCTGGGCTTTGGAATCAGAGCTCATGAGTTCGAATCCCAGCTCTGCCACCTGTCAGCTGTGTGACTGTGGGCAAGTCACTTAACTTCTCTGTGCCTCAGTTACCTCATCTGTAAAATGAGGATGAAGACTGTGAGCCCCACGTGGGACAACCTGATTCCCCTGTGTCTACCCCAGTGCTTAGAACAGTGCTCTGCACATAGTAAGCGCTTAACAAATACCAACATTATTATTATTAACCCATGTCCTCTGACTCCCAGGTTCATGCTCTTTCTGCAAGGCCCCGCTGCTTTTCCTTTCTAGATAACGTATTAATGTATTAATAGATCTGGATAATTCACCCTGGAGCTGTGGTTCCCTAACAGAAAAATCAGGCCCACAAGACACATTCATCAGATCTATAGCAGGCCAAGATCTCTGGGTCCTCAGGCAAGTCTTATCAATTCTCCGTGCTCCAGTTTCCTCATCTGTAAAGTGGAAATTAAAAACCTGTTCTCCCACACCCTTAGAGAGTGAGCCCCATGTGGGTCAGGGACTGGGTCCCTTCTGCTTGTATCGTATCTATCCCAGCACTTAGCCCAGGGTTTGGCACATAGTGAGTACTTAAACAATACCCCTATTATTATTATTACGATTGTTATCTGAGAGGAAGTCTGCTATGCATTGCTATCTGAGAGAAAGCCTGCCATGCTGCCTGAAACATAGAGGGAAAGGAAAGGCAACAGAGGTCCAGGTAGGACTCAAAAATAAGGCCAGAATTGGGTAAAATGGTCACTGACTGTCCTCCCAAGGACTGGATAAGAAGACAATCCATTCCTCTAGTGACCATAAAGACCAACAAAAGAGCTGGGATTATTCTGCCTGCCGAGAAGAAGGTCAACGAAGGTTGAGGCCTGTGAAGATAATAATAATGTTGATACTTGTTAAGCGCTTACTATGTGCAGAGCACTGTTCTAAGCGCTGGGATAGATACAGGGTAATCAAGGTGTCCCACGTGAGACTCGCAGTTAATCCCCATTTTACAGATGAGGTAGCTGAGACACAGAGAAGTTAAGTGACCTGTCCACAGTCACACAGCTGACAGGTGGCAGAGCCTGAATTCAAACTCATTACCTCTGACTCCCAAGCCCGGGCTCTTTCCACTGAACCATGCTGCTTGACCACTCCGGGTGGGTCAACTAAAGAAAACATTCATTCCTCAAGGCCAAACAACAGCAGGAAGACAGTCAGGCCCAGGGAAGGTGGGTCAGACTGTAGTAGGACAAAACACTGCACAAGGCTACTAAGGGAGATGGCAGAGCTTCTCACTGTGTGAGGTGTTTTGATTTTTTTTTTTTACTTTTTATCCAGTCTCTCCCATGAAACAATGTGGACTTTTGGAGAGAACAAAGTCCTGGAAGTACAAGGACCTGGATTCTAACCCTCATTCTTCCTCTTTCCTCTTTGACATTCTCCCTCAATTTCCTCATCAATAAATTGGAGATTCAAAACCTGTTCTCCCTTCTACTTAGACCATAGGTCCCATGTGGGACAGGGACTGTGTCCAAACTGATTATCTTATATCTAACCCTGCACTTAGTCCAGTGCTTGGCAAATGGTTAAGTACTTAACAAACACCACAGTTGGTATTTGCTGGGGGCCGGAACAAATCCTCTCCTTGGTTCACACTTGAGTGGGCCGCTCAACCCCCATGCCCCGGGAGTCTCCAGCCCAGGAAGTTCAGTGAGACGTTAAAAAAAGCATCCACTTCAGAATAATTCTACCCAGAAGGGCCCTCCGGTACTTATTTTTCATCCACAGTCCTGACTTTTCCGGCTTACTTCCATCCCTGCAGAAGAGACACGTTGCATATACTGTTCGGCAGAATTCCTTTTGAAGTAACTGAAACCCAGAGTGTTTTTACGTGGAACCTCTAGCCCCAACAACTCGCTCCAGAACTACTGCATTCCCCTCCCAGGCCCGACTGAAAACAGCACGGCTTCCGAGCTGCAGGTCTCGGGAGGCAGGAGTGGAGATGGCAGAGGACCGGCCCTTCAAATTGTCCAATGTAAGAGGGTCTGGATCTGCATATGACTGGCAGCTTTGACCATCACCAACTGGAAATAGCACAGCACTGAGAGTCAGGAGATCTGGGTTCTAATCACAGACCCGCATTTGCCCGCTGGGTGTCCTGAGATAGCTCACTTAACTTCTCTTGGCCTCAATTTCCTCATCTGTAAAATGGAGATTCAATACCTGTTTTCCTTCCCGCTCAAACTGTGACCACCCACAAAGAATAGGAACTGAGGCCAACCTGATTGCATGGTATCTACCTCACTGCTTAGCAAAGGGCTTGGCACATAGTAAGCGCTTAACAAATAACGCAATTATTATCACTATTAGAATGATGTGTTACCCGGCATTAAACTGGATGCATGGCTACCCACCTGGGCCATAGAGTTGTAAAAAGCTTTTGGAACCCCTTGGCCCCTCTACAGGCTCTTTCTCTTGGAGTGTTGTTCCTGCTGCTCTGTTTCTCTCCCAGCAACATTCCCTTACTTATCCAAGACATGGATGTTGAGTAGCTGCAGACCGGGAGGGACATCCGCATCCAGAGCCGAGGGGCAGAAATTCTCCAGAGACAAGGTCTGAACCTGGTTTCTATAGTGCACAAGGGGAAGTCCCGAGAGGGAGAGTCTCTTGGGAGTTATAGGTTGTATTCCTCATAACCCATCCAATCCTCCCCATTGCCCACAGAAGCATCCCAAGGGATAAGGACACTATTAGTCTGGGGAAGAGGAGATCACCGGGGGGGGGGGGGGGGATCAAAGGGTGGAAGTCAGGAGTCCTGCCCCAGGGCCCCAGTGTCCAAGAGGTCAATGATCCAGACTACTGTCCCCACTGGTCCAACCTCAGTGGTGATGGCCCATCTCCTCTCCTCCCCTTCCCCAGTCAGTCCCCACTGTCATGTTCGGAGCTAGCTCCTACCTCCTTCTACTCTGTACACCTGGATGACTGTTTATTCAAACATCGATTCCAAACTAGCAGCCTGATACCCTAAGGGTACCACAGAACGTTGTCTGCTGGCTTTGACATTTGCTCCATCCTGTGTCTCCTTTTTTGTGGATAGCGCAGCTCCCCACGTGAGCGGCAGGCTGTTCCCGAAGTCAATGCTGGTTTTATTGTCTCTGGAAACAAAGAGCCAGACAAAGGAATGAGAGCTGTATCTTCACCCACCCCAACAATGCTTCACCTCCTCCCACAGCGTATGCTGAAGTTGAGAGGGATGGAATGTGGAGGTACAATATATTCAGAGAACTCCCACGTTCCAATTTCCTTGAGGCAGAAACAGCCTGAGAAGAAAGGGCTCTGGGCGGAGAGGCTGAAGACCTGATTTCTTGTCCCACTCACTCCCTCTGTGACCTCACGGGAGTCGATTGATGTCTCTGAGCCACCATTTCCCCATCTATGAACTGGGTGTAATGTTAATGGTCCCATTACTATGCTTTGGGATTTGAGGGCGGGCTTGGAAGTCAGAGGCAAGATGGCTGCCCCCCAGGAGGGTCAAGAGAAGAGCAGATGGACAAAACTGAAGGTAGGAACTGGGAAAGGGTGAAAGCATGAGTGGAAGGGGGAGAGTTGAGCTTGGAGCCTAGAGATATTATTTATATTGTTATAATATTGTTATAATTATATTCATTATTTGCACATATGTAATATACTTATATATATTAATGTCTGTACGCCCCTCCAGACTGTAAGCTCACTGTGAGCAAGGAACAAGTTTACCAACTCTGTTATATTGTATTTCCCCAAATGCAGCGCTCCGCACACAGTAAGCACTCAATAAATATAACTGATGTACTTACTATGTGTCAAGCACCGTACTAAATGCTGAGATAGACACAAGATCATCAGGCCTCACATACAGTTCACAGTTTAAGTAGGTGGAAGAGGAAGAGACACAGAGAAAGACAAGTGTATACAAGCCTAGAACTGATATCTCCTAGTCGTATAGGAAAAATCAGCTCCTCCAGCAAGCCTTCCATGATTAATTCCAGGCACCCCAAGTTATCCACACCCATCATCCATCTCTAGCACTCAGGTATTTATCCTCATCTTCATCACGCATTGAGGATATGTTTATTTGATTTCACATTTGCTTACTTATTGTGATTTACTCTGTAAAGACCTATAAGCCTGTCACTGACAGAGTGTCAGCTCCTAGTGGGCAAGGAACATGTCCTTTTCTAGTGTTGTACTTTCCAAAGTACTCAGTACAGTCTTGCACATAGTGGGTGTTGAATAAACACTGTTGCTAGTGGAATTTGTTAAGAGCTTACCATTTGTCAATCAGTGTTCCAAGCACTGAGGAAGATACAAGATAATTAGGTCAGACACAGGCTCTGGCCCACATAGAACTCAAAATCTGAGGAAGAAGGAGAACAGGTACTGAATCCCCATTTTACAGATGAGGTAACTGAGACTCGGAAAAATGAAGTGACTTGCCCAGACAAATGGCAGAGCCAGGATTAATAATGTTGGTATTTATTAAGCGCTTACTATGTGCCAAGCACCATTCTAAGCGCTGGAGTAGATACAAGGTAAGCAGGTTGCCCCATGTAGGGCTCACAGTCTTCATCCCCATTTTACAGATGAGGTAACTGAGGCACAGAGAAGTTAAGTGGCTTGCCCAAGGTCACACAGCTGACAAGTGGTGGAGCCGGGATTAGAACCCATGACCTCTGACTCCCAAGCCCGGGCTCTTTCCACTGAGCCACGCTGCTTCCCTAGTTCCCACCACCTTCTGACTTCCAGGCCTGGGCTCTGTCCACTATGCCATGCCGCTTCTCTGGGATTAGGATTTGTACTTGTGGTAGGGATAAACTTCAGCCTGGCATTATTTCCCTAGAGGCTAAGTAAGCTCACTGTGGGCAGGAAACATGTCTGCCAACCCTGTTGTTGCATTGTACTCTCCTAAGTGCTAAGTACAGTGCTGTGCATATAGTATCGCTCATACCATCCCATACGCGAGCTGTGGGTCTATGGGGTAACAATAATAACCGTGGTATTTGCGAAGCGCATACTTGTGCCAGACCCTGGGGTCGACTCAAGTTAATCGAGTCAGACACAGTCCCTGTCCCACATGGGGCTCAGCAGTCTAAGGGGAAGACTGTTCCACTGTCCCTCCATTATAAATGGGGTTCCCAAAAGTCTGGGATCAGACATTGTAACAGGTGAAAGGCTTTACTGCATGAAGAGGCCTCGTGGAGCCAAAGCCAAATGCCTTCTTGGAAAATAATAATGTTGGTATTTGTTTAGCGCTTACTATGTGCAGAGCACTGTTCTAAGCGCTGGGGTAGATACAGGGTAATCAGGTTGTCCCATGTGAGGCTCACAGTTAATCCCCATTTTCCAGATGAGGGAACTGAGGCACAGAGAAGTGAAGTGACTTGCCCACAGTCACACAGCTGACAAGTGGCAGAGCTGGGATTTGAACCCATGACCTCTGACTCCCAAGTCCGGGCTCTTTCCACTGAGCCAAGCCAATGGCAGCAAAGGGACTAATGATGGTTCGCTCCCGTGGGAGCATCTTCTGGAGGGCCAAGGGGAGGAGCTCAGCGTGGGCTTTTGCAAATGAAAAGATGTGTTAAAACCTCACCAGGGTAAGCACCACATACTCAGTACCTCGACCTCTCAGTGCCTGGCCTAGAGGTTGTGGGTTGACACCTCCCAGGAGTGAGTGGGAATTAAGGTGCCTGACTTAAGCGAGCTGTGATCTCTGTGTTCTCTACACTACATCTCACTAGAAGTGCTGGCAAGGGTGTTTGAGGAAGCAGCGTGGCTCAGTGGAAAGAGGCTGGGCTTCAGAATCAGAGGTCGTGAGTTCGACTCCCGGCTCTGCCACTTGTCAGCTGTGTGACTGTGGGCAAGTCACTTCACTTCTCTGTGCCTCAGTTACCTCATCTGAATAAAGGGGATTAACTGTGAGCCTCACGTGGGACAACCTGATTACCCTGTATCTACCCCAGCATGCAGTAAGGACTCAGTAAATACCACTGATGACGATGATGATGACAATGTGGGAAGGAGGAAGCGGAGAACGGTCTGTCTCTTTGTGTGTCTACATATTGGAAGAGTGTAATATCCAGTAAAAAAAAAACTTGGAGATATTTGGAAGCTCTTAAATGGCCAAAAGTCATTTCCTGAAGCCAGATCTCCTACCTCTAACCTACTCTGTGTGTTGTGGGGTGGGATGGTACTTGTGGTATTTGTTAAGTACTTACTATATGTCTGGACACAGTTCCTGTCCCATATTAATTCATTCATTCAATTGTATTTTTTGAGTGCTTACTATGTGCGGAACACTGTACTAAGCGCTTGGAATGTACAATTCGGCAACAGATAGAGACAATCCCTGCCCAAGAACGGGCTCACGGTCTAAATGGAGGGGACAGACAGCAAAGCGAAACAGAACAAAACAAAACAAGTAGTCTGGAGTAAATATCAAGATAAATAGAATCATAGATATATACACATCATTAACAAACTAGAGTAATAAATAATATATACAAATATGCACAGTGTTGTGGGGAGGGGAAAAGGGAAGAGCAGAGGACGGAAGAAGGGGGAATAGGGAGGGGAGGAGGAGCAGAGGGAAAGGGAGGGCTCAGTCTGGGAAGGCCTCCTGGAGGAAGTGAGCTCTCAGTAGGGGTTTGAAGAGGGGAAGAGAGTTAGTTTGGTGGATGTGAGGAGGGAGGGCATTCCAGGACAGCAGGAGGACGTGGGCCGGGGGTCCCGCCGTAAACGAGGGACCGTGAGGAAGTGATTGGCCAGAGGAGCAGAATGTATGAGGTGGGCTGTAGAAGGAGAGAAGGGAGGTGAGGTAGGAGGGGGCAAGGTGATGGAGAGCTTTGAAGCCAAGAGTGAGGAGTTTTTGTTTCGCGCGAAGGTTGATAGGCAACCACTGGAGGTTTTTAAGAAGAGGAGCGACATGCCCAGAGTGTTTCTGCAGGAAGATGAGTCGGGCAGCAGAATGAAGAATAGACTGGAATGGGGAGAGACAGGAGGAAGGGAGATCAGAGAGGAGGCTGACACAGTAATCCAATCGGGATATTATGAGAACTTGTACCAGCAAGGTAACAGTTTGGTTGGAGAGGAAAGGGAAGATCTTGGAGATATATTGCTCACAGTCTTAATCCACATTTTACAGGTGAGGAAACTGAGGCAAAGAGAAGATAAGTGACTTGCTGAAGGTCAAACAGTTGACAAATGGCAGAGCCAAGATTAGAACCCAGATCCTCTGACTCCCAGACCCAGGCTCTTTTCCAGTGGGCCATGCTGGTTAGGATGTCATTATCCGATTTACGTGACTCCCCCTGACTTCTTTCCTGTCTGCCCCATACACACACATATCCCTCCAACTCAAACACCCCAGCTCTAGCCTCCTCCTCTCCCTCCCAGAAAAATGAAAAAGAACCTTTCAGGAGGAACAAACCAGGATAAGACACTCTGACAATCAAATGAAAAGCTAATCCCATTTAAGATAGTCTGTTTATTTGCATCGCACGTGTTTGCATGAGATTGTTTTATCCACCCCCTGAGCAAACTGAAGAGTTCTCAATTTATCCTCCTCATGCAAAGAGATGCCAGATTGGCCCCAGACAAACATCACGCACACACACACACACACACACACACACACAGAGTACCTAATATAGTCTTCCAATTATCTTTTCATTTCATTCCTGTCTTCATTTGCCTCTTTCACGTTTTCAAATTAAAAAAAAAAAGCAATAAATTATACAGTTGAAAGCAACCCTCCCCCTCTGGAAACCTAGATTCACCTGCTAAACAGCAGCAGGGCTCTCGGGACAATTTCTCTTCCAAAATGGTCCCTGGGATGGAAAGAGTTGCTTGCTTCCCCGGGAACAGGCGTGTCTCTATTTTACAAGTCATCAGGTGTTGTGGAAGACAGTGGTATTTATTGAGTGATCACTGTGTGCTCAGAGCACTGGTGTAAGCCCATGAGAAAGTACAATAAATTAGAGTTGCTAGACACAATCTCTGCCCTCTAGGAGTTTACCATCTAGTAGGGGAGACAAATATTCAAATAAATTATGGAGGGGAAGCAGTGGAAAATGAGGCTAAGGATATAAGGATAATAAGGTTAAAATCTGGTACCCTCCCTCTCTGAGGTTACCCTACCTCCAGACGGCAATTAGAGGGGATGGGATTGGGACTGAGGTCGCGGTCAAGGAAGAGGCCTGGGCAGAGAGAAGTGAAAATGTTGGCTGGGAAGCCTCTGTAGGGGTGACTCCCAGACCCTTTGGCATTGCCAGTTATGGGACCCAGAATAACCTAAGCTTGTACCCGGTAATTCGCCCGCCCGCCCAGATCAAGGAAGCAGGTTTTCCAGGCTGGTAGAAGGGTCTCCCGCAAGAAGCGCCTAGATCCGGGAATCGCTGCCGACCAGACCTCTGTCCCAACCACTAGCACATAGATGGAAGCAGAAATGTTCCCCAGGGGATTCTGGGAAGGCATGAGGAGGGGAGCTGAGTTTGGGGTGGGGGCATTGGAAAGTTGGGAAACCTAGTGCTGTTATCTGAGCCCGGGCAGGACCAGTCACTGATGGCCAGTGAACTCTGGGGCCCCCAAACTGCTCTGCCAGTTCAAACGGCCCCCCAAACCGTGACCAAAGCAAGTTTACAGCCAGCACTCCCTACCTCTCGCCCCCACTCCAGGGATTAGACTGCCCATTCCCTCCTCCTCCTGCTCCCCCACCCTCCCCAAGCCCAACCTCCAGCTGATTTGAAAACTGCAATCGAGTTTCCGGATTTTTCAGCTGTCTATTTGATTAAGGGCGCTGCAGACTGCCGGCCTCCACACTCTAAGCCTCTGACTACCTGAGTGATAGAAACGAGCTCCTGCCCTGGGTCCCTCCTGCACACATTCTCCCCCTAACCCATGCCTGCCTTCTGGATGATCCATGCAAAACTCATAAATAGCAGTTTCCGTGTGTACTCATTGTCATCCGCATACCAGGTGCAGCCCTGAAGAGGGGACTGCCAACAGGTGAAAGTCACCTCCACTCCAACTCCCAGGGTCCTGCCAGGCCAGATCCCCAGAGCAAGCGGTAGGAACCGGTTCCCGTTTGGCAATCATTAATCAGCTTCTCCGCATTCTTGAGCCCAGGATCCGCCAGGACTGAAATCATGATTCACAGCAGAGCGGAGCCTCGGGACTCGCCCTCTGACATGCAGCTGACGGGAAAGCTGGCCCTCTCGGCTGCGGCTCTGCTCCTGGTATCTTGGGTATACAGGCTTTACAGGGCCCGGCCCGCAGCGGGGCCATCCCGGACGGGGGAGCCAGGGAAAGCTGGGGCCGGGGGAGACGTGGATGGTGCCGGACCGGCCAAGTGGAATGGGAAATCTCCCCGGGGAAGGTGGCTGGGGCTGAGGCGGAGGCAGATCGGCGGGAACGCGGCCGGAGGAGCCACTGAGACACCTGCTTGGGGAGCAACCCGGGTTCAGATCCTTGAAGGTCCAAAGGAGGAAGATTGGAGAGGAGCGGGTTCAGAGCTGAGCCCTGGGCAGCTTGCCCCGGCTGAGGAGGGGTTGTGCCCTGGACTGGCCCTGAGCCCGGAACCGTCTCCGAGGGGCAGCATGGAGCAGGAAACGGTATGTGAGGGGAATTACGCTCTCTCCCAGCTCGTCGAGAGCTCTAGGGCTGGTCTCTGCAGTGATGATTGTGGGAATGAGGTGATACAAGGATACAAGGACAGCCTCAGCTGGGGCCGGGAGCACCACGGAGGGGAGTGGGCTGCCCAGTCCAAGGGAGGGAGCGACATGAGCAAGATCCCGGTCTTCTCCCAGACAGCCGGGACCCTCAGGGCCACTTCGCACCTAGGGATGGCAATGAGCCAGCGGGACCACCGAGTGGATGCTTCGCACACCTTCTCTTCGGTGGCCGAGGTCCAGGTGGAGGAAAACTACATCAGAGAAAAGGAGACGACACCCCAAGAGCACACTGGTCCAGGGTGGCAGACACCTGGTCCGGTTCCCCGCCTCCGAGGCAAGATCTATGACTACTTTGTCGAGTCCACCTCTAAGTCTGTGACGAGAGACAGGCTGGGGCTGGGACCCAGGGTCCCCGAACCTCTAGGGAATGTGTCTGTGACCCAGGCCCTGGGGTCTGGGGCAGCCGAGCCGGGGCACAGGTCCCCCCCCAGTGCCTGTGCCCCCAGTCCAGTGGGGGACCCTGAGAACCCAGCTAGTGAGACCGGTACGGCAGGGCCAACTAGCTTGCTTGGGTTCCCACCTCCAGCACCGGGACGAAGCTTTGGCCGGAAAGAGAGTTTCCTCCAGATCGCGGACAATCCAGAGTTGCAGCTGCAGCTGGAGGGTTTCGGTGCCCCTGAAGACGGCACTGGGGAAGACCCGGGCACTCGGCCCTGCGAGCCCCTGGCTTCCCCGAAACGGTCCCAGCCGTCTGACCCCGCTGGAGCCAGTCAGGAGCCCCGGCTGGAGCTGGTGGCCGGGACCAATTTCTTCCGCCACCCACTCGCTCCCGAGGCGGCCCCCCAAGTCCACCTCGACCTGGGTAACTGCTTGAACGTGCTGACCATGGCCAAGAAGCAGAGGCTCGACGGCCTCAAGGAGGCAGCCTACCGAGTCATGAGCGACAACTACCTGCAGGTGCTCAGGAGCCGGGATATCTTTGGGCGGCTCAACGCGGCCGAGCGTGAGCTGATCCTGCAGCGGCGCCTGAGGGGCCGGCGGCGTCTGGTTGTGGTGGATGTTGGCCCCCGGGAGGGAGCGGGGAGACTCTGCTACTATGACGACGCGGGCGACTCCTGGCACCCGCTGTCCCGCCTGCCCCAGGAAGTCGTGTCACGGGGCTGTGCCGTCGGCTGCCTCTTCAATTACCTCTTCGTGGTGGCCGGCTGCGAGGGGCCGGGAAGTGCTAGTGGCCGGGTCTTCTGCTATAACCCCCGCACGGACATCTGGAGTGAAGTGTGTCCGCTCAACCAGGTCCGGCCCCACTGCAAGCTGGTGGCCCTGGACGGGCACCTCTATGCCATCGGTGGTGAGTGCCTGAACTCGGTAGAGTGCTACGATCCCCGCACGGACCGCTGGGACTTCATCGCCCCCCTGCCCGATGACACCTTCGCCGTGGCCCACACGGCTGCGGCCTGCGACGGGGAGCTGTACGTGACCGGGGGGACCCTGCGCTACTTGCTGCTCCGCTCCACGGGCCGAGTGGGCCGCTGGCTGTCCGAGCCCACTGGGGGCGGCGGGGACCGGACTGCCGAGATGGTGACCGTCGGTGGCTTCCTGTACCGCTTCGACGTGGACCGCGCCCTGGGCATCAGCGTCTACCGCTGCGGGGCTGGTGCCCGGCTGTGGTCCGAATGCGCGACCCGCCGGCCGCCCTGCCCAACCCCCTTCCGCTGTGCTGTAGCCGATGACCTCGTCTACTGTGTGGGTCGGGAGTTCTGCCTCCGCTTCAGGGCCGACTACATCTCGCCCGGCTTCGAGCCCAAAGAGTTGAAGGCCCCCCCTTCCCCTCTGGGATCCCTACTGCCCACCGTGCTGGTGTTGCCCCCACATGACCTGGTTCAGACCTGCGTCTAGTGTCTTAGCTCGAGCCTAGCTCTGGCCTGACCTTTCATTCATTCATTCATTCAATAGTATTTATTGAGCGCTTACTATGTGCAGAGCACTGTACTAAGTGCTTGGGATGAACAAGTCGGCAACAGATAGAGACGGTCCCTGCCGTCTGACGGGCTTACGGTCTAATCAGGGGAGATGGACAGACGAGAACGATGGCAATAAATAGAGTCGAGGGGAAGAACATCTCGTAAAAACCGATGGCAACTAAATAGAATCGAGGCGATGTACAATTCATTAACAAAATAAATAGGGTAACGGAAATATATACAGTTGAGCGGACGAGTACAGTGCTGTGGGGATGGGAAGGGAGAGCTGGAGGAGCAGAGGAAAAAGGGGAAAAAGAGGGTTTAGCTGCGGAGAGGTAAAGGGGGGGTGGCAGAGGGAGTAGAGGGAGAAGAGGAGCTCAGTCTGGGAAGGCCTCTTGGAGGAGGTGAGTTTTAAGTAGGGTTTCGAAGAGGGGAAGAGAATCAGTTTGGCGGAGGTGAGGAGGGAGGGGGTTCCGGGACCGCGGGAGGACGTGACCCGGGGGTCGACGGCGGGATGGGCGAGACCGAGGGACGGTGAGGAGGCGGGCGGCGGAGGAGCGGAGCGTGCGGGGTGGGCGGTAGAAAGAGAGAAGGGAGGAGAGGTAGGAAGGGGCAAGGTGATGGAGAGCCTCGAAGCCTAGAGTGAGGAGTTTTTGTTTGGAGCGGAGGTCGATAGGCAACCACTGGAGTTGTTTAAGAAGGGGAGTGACGTGCCCAGATCGTTTCTGCGGGAAGATGAGCCGGGAAGCGGAGTGAAGAATAGACCGGAGCGGGGCGAGAGAGGAGGAAGGGAGGTCAGAGAGAAAGCTGACACAGTAGTCTAGCCGGAATATAACGAGAGCCCGTAACAGTAAGGTAGCCGTCTGGGTGGAGAGGAAAGGGCGGATCTTGGCGATATTGTAGAGGTGAAACCGGCAGGTCTCGGTAACGGATAGGATTCGTGGGGTGAACGAGAGAGACGAGTCAAGGATGACACCGAGATCACAGGCCCGAGAGACGGGAAGGACGGTCGTGCCATCGACGGTGATAGAGAAGTCTGGGAGAGGACCGGGTTTGGGAGGGAAGATGAGGAGCTCGGTCTCGCTCACGTTGAGTTTTAGGTGGCGGGCCGACATCCAGGTGGAGACGTCCTGGAGGCGGGAGGAGATGCGAGCCTGAAGGGAGGGGGAGAGGACAGGGGCTTGACTGGGTCCTTGCTCTAACCTGGTTCTTCCCTGGCTCTGGCCTTACTCTAGCCTTACTTTGGCTTGGCTCTGGCCTTGCTCTCGCCTTATTCTGCCCTGGCTCTGGCCTTGCCTTAGGTTGGTTCTGCCCTAGCTCTGTCCTGGCTCTGGCCTCGGGAGGCAAAAGCTGTCACCCCGGGCAACCTTTGGTCGAAAGCGGAACTGTCTGATCGGAGCTTGGGACCTGTGGGGAGATGTAGGGAGGGGAAAGGACTGTGGCTTAATCTGGTCACGGGGACACCAGCGGGGGCAGTTTTAATCCCGGAAAATTTTCAGGCTGCAGAGTTTCCTTATTCTCCACTGGACATTTGACAGATGGACTTGGGCGGCGAGGCAAGTCGAGGTTGGAACCAGAGAAGGAGGTGAGCCAAGATGAGGAAGAGGGACTAGGGATGGAAGGTGGGGCCAGAGCCCCAAATGAGGCTGAGCCACTCTGTTCTCGCTGGACTCACCGAAACAAAAAAGAAAATGATTTTTGAAGTTATTTGGAATTCCAGTCGATGGTTGCAAGCTCTTTGACTAGGATCTCTACTCCATCCCTCTACCACAGCCCAAAATGCCCCAAACAATCAATCATTCAGTCAAAAGTATTTATTGAGCACATACTATTTGCAGAGCGCTGTACTAAGGGGTGGGCAGAGCACAATACAACAGGATTAGCAGACGTGTTCCCTGCCCACTCAATCAGTGGTATTTATTGAGGGATAACATCATGCAAGACATTGTCCTCAGCATCTTGGAGAGTACAGTGAAGTTGACAGGCATGATTCCCACCTTCTGGGAGCTTACAGAAAAAGAATCAAATGGCCCCGATTGGCTTTGATTATAGGAGAACTGGTACCTTAGAGCAAAGATGGAAGACTTTAAGCTCGTGATGAGCAGGGAATGCTTCTACCAATTCCATTGTATTCTTCTTTCCCAAGTCCTTAATATAGTGCTCTGCCCACAGTAAGTGCTCAACAAATGCTATTGATAGATTGATTGAGTAAAGTAATGGGGCAGGTTGGGGGCCAAGCCCCGAGCACATAGATACCATCCTCAAGAGACGACGTTGGTGCCGCCAAGTTGGCTGTGATGATGGAGTGGCTTGTGGTCACCACTGTGCCAGGGCAAATGCCAATGGAGACAAGATACTGGGGTTCCTGCTCACCCTACTTTCTGGTTCTTTGTCCTCTCTGCCTTTCAGTCTCATGGCAGCAGGGAGGAAAGGGGTTCAGACTTACTGGCTCTTGCCTTTTACCCTCTCAGTCAAAATAAAAGGGAAAGATGAGGGAATTGCCTAGTGGCTTTTAGAAGTGTAGGCAGCTCATCAGGTCTGAAAGAAACACTTTTATCAATAGTTTTTGCACAATCCAAATCATCTCCATTTTGCTACGCCTGTGTAGACCTTGTGTAGAAGCAGTGTGGTCTTGTAGAAAAAGTACGGAGTGGGAATCCAGAAACTTGGGTTCTAATCCCAATTCCAGAACTTGTGTGATGTGTGATCTCAGGCAAGTCTTCTTTGTGCCCCAGTTTCTCTTTCTGTAAAATGGGGACTCAATACCTATTCTCTTCTTCCTCGCGTTGTGAGCCTCTTGTGGGACAGGGACTGTGTCTGACCAACACTTGGGACAGTGCTTGGAACATAATAATGTCTGTCTCCTGTAAACTCATTGTGAACAGGGAATGTATCTGTTATACTCTCCCAAGTGCTTAGTACGGTGCTCTGCACACGGTAAGGGCTCAATAAATATGATTGACATAGTAAAGGCTTAACAAATACAACTGTTATATGTTTTATTACTGTCTAGTGTCCCACAGCTCTCTTGGGGGCAGCGTGAGAAGATGCGGAGTGGAAGCGGGGAGGCTGGTGCCCTGAGGAAGGATGAGGTGGATCCTGTAGTCATCTAGGCAGCCCGGTGGGATTCAAGAGCAGATGTCAAGCTGAGGAGCTGACAACCTCTGCTTTCCCCAGCATTCAAAATTCCAATCAGAACTAGAGAGCCAAAGCTCCCAAAATAGCCTAGAGACTCCGCTAAATTTAATACACTTGTAGTTTCCATGGTTAAGTGCCGCATGTCGTCGGGAATAACAAGAGCTCCGCTTCCTGGCTCAGGCAGCTCATGCAGAGACCGTCACTCTGGACAGGCAGCAGTCCTGCTCTTCTAAAGTGGGGAAACTGAGGCATGTGGTGAGGGAGAGGGCCAGGAAGAATGAAGAGGAGGACCTGGGAGTCCTAGGGGATCCAGAAATTACTCGTAGGAGGACAGGACTGGACCTCCAGGATTTGAAGGAGAGAGAGGACCGGGAGGGGGAAAAATGGGGAAAGAAGGGGTAGAGGACTACAAAGACAGGGAAAAGCCCAGGAGAAGGAACCCCAGGGAGGACACTAGGGAAAGGGTGGGTTGAAGGAAGCAGTCGCCTCTTATAATAATGTACTTGTTAAGCGCTTACTATGTGCCGAGCACTGTTCTAAGCACTGGGGTAGATACAGGGTAATCAGGTTGTCCCACGTGAGGCTCACAGTCTTAATCCCCATTTTACAGATGAGGTAACTGAGGCACCAAGAAGTAAAGTGACTTGCCCAAAGTCACACAGCTGACAGGTGGCGGTGTTGGGATTAGAACCCATGAACTCTGATTCCTAAACCCGTGCTTTTTCCACGGAGCCACGCTGCTTATCTGTAATTGATTTTAATAGCAGTCTCCCCCCACAGATTTTGTCTTAGACTGTGATCTCCTTGTGTGACAAGGCCTGGGTCTGTTCTGATTACATTGTATCCACCCCAGTGCTTGGCACTTTCTTGGCACTTAGCAAGTACTTAACAGATATTATTAGTATTATTAGTATTATTATAAATTCCTTAAGGGCAAGACTCACAACTATTCACTTCGTTGAACTTTCTCAATTAATTGACCTACACAGAATAAATGCTCAATAAATTGCATGGAATGTGTCTACCAACTCTGGTGTACTCTCCCAAGTGCTTAGTACAGTGTTCTGCACTAAAAAGCACTCAGTAAATACCACCAATTGACCTAGTGATACCGGGGGGGGCCTGGGAAAGGGCAAAGGCAGGGGAAATCCCCTACCTCCCCTGCTTCCTCCTTTCTGCTGCCACTTCAGCCCCGGTAGCCCCCACAGAGTCATGGTCCAGTCCAACCAGAGCCCGGGAGACGGAAGGACCTGGGTTCTAATCCCGGCTCCACCACATGTCTGCTGTGTGACCTTAGATAAGTCACTTCACTTCTCGGGGCTTCAGTTACCTCATCTGTAAAGTGGAATTAAGACCGTGAACCCCATGTGGGACATGGACTATGTCCTACCTGATTACCTTGTATCCACCCAGCACTTAGAACAGTACCTGGAACGTAATAAGAGCTTAACAAATGTCATTTAAAAAAAAAATGGTGGCAAGGGGGACATAGCCCCTGGGGTGCCAGGGAAAGTGCAATCCCCGCCACGGTGACCTGGGCAGAAAGAAGCATGCCGGTCTCGGCTGCTGCCCTATCTCCATTGGATCTTGCTGGGGATAGTCATGATTGAGCAGGAGTCTTCACCCAATTGCAGAGTTTCAGCTGCTCCGGAAATGCTTCGAGCCCAGCTTCAGCGATGGCTATTGCACGTGCAGCAGCAAGAGTGATGGTCTAGACGTGCCAGCTACCAGTGAAGAGGAAGAGATCTGGCCACTGTCTGCCCTTCTCGAGCTTCAGCAGAGGTGAGAGGTCATCGGGGCCCAATTGGGTGATGGGGACAGAGAACTTGTGGAAAGGCGGGATTCATTCAGTCATTCAAGCATATTTATTTAGCGCTTACTGTGAGACGACAAGTAGAGCATCCAGATTTCTTCCCCTATTCCCATTCCTATCCGAGTGGCTTCAGTTCTCTGTCAACACCTGGCTTTGAGGGGCTTCAAAAAACCATTCTACGTGTGTTGGGCTCCCGATGTATTTTCCAAGCATTTAGTACAGTGCATGGTATTCAGCAGGTGTTCAATAAATACCATTCACTACTACTACCCAGATTCAGCCATTTCACTCTGTCATAGCTTATTTAGAGCTTGATGGTTAGCGTCATATCCCTGTGGAACTCCCAAAGCAGTGTCCACCAAAAATCTTGATACAAAAGGGGTCCCTTTCTTGAGTCCCCTCTTCCCAGGCTAAACGTGGCTAATATCCCCTCAGGAGATATTTCCTCAGGGAATGTGGAGGAACTCCAAGTGTATTTGCTACAGCAGATACTTGTACTCTCTTGGAGACAGCTAGGTGGAGGAGGGTGACAGTTTTAGGGAATCGAGGGGGAAAGCCAAAATGAATGTGACTCTCTTCCCAGGCTAAACATTGCTAATATCCCACCAGAAACAGAGGGGACAGGGTGTCTATCCTCCCATGGCTGCCCTGGAGTATCTGGACTTAGTTTTGACTTGGGCTGGAAGCTTCTTCTGCCTGTCTCTTTTCAGGAGGATGGGCTGGGCTTCAAACCTCTGCTCTGCAGGGGTGAAACACTGGCATATGGGGACCAAAGTGCTCAGAGGACCGTGGGGAACAGGGGGAATCCTCATCAGGTAGCTCTTGACACTCATGTGGTTTAACTGCTGTAATGTGAGCAATTAATGACATCTGTTATTCCTATTTATCTTTATTCCTCCTGTGGGACAGGGGCTGTGTCCAACCTGATCATCTTGTACGTGCCCCAGAGCTTAATACAGAGCCTGGCACATGGTAAGCACTTAACAGGTACCAAATAAAAATGGCACCCGTATGATGTCATCATGTTGCATTGAGGGCCTGCGTGATGCATTTGATGTCATGTGTGTAAAGGGAGTGGGTTTTTGTGAGTAACATTGCTGACATCACCCTGACCCCATCCTGTTCTCTGGAATATGAAGGGAGGAGGTCAGCCATGCTAGTGGGAGGTGACAGGAGTGAGGATCGAGACCGTGAGGCAGTGCTCGACTCTACTGAGCGTGAAACATAGAGAATCAGTGTGGCTAGCGAAGCAGCATGGCTCAGCTAAAAGAGCAGGGGCTTGGGAGTCAGAGGTCATGGGGTCATGGGTTCTAATCTCCACTCTGCCGCTTGTCAGCTGTGTGACTTTGGGCAAGTCACTTAACTTCTCTGTGCCCCAGTTACCTCACCTGTAAAATGGGGATTAAGACTGTGAGCTCCACGTGGGACAACCTGATTACCCTGTATCTTCCCCAGCGCTCAGAACAGTGCTTGGCACATAGTAAGCGCTTAACAGATATCATTACTATTATTATTATTGAGGAAAGAAGAGATGAGTCCCAAGGGGTTGGGTGTAACCTAAGTCCACCCCCACCAACCCCTCTGGAATTTGATGATAATGTGCCCATAGCTCTGGCAGAACAAGCCTATCGCTTTCACCTGAACGGGCAGAGAAACCAGACAGATGATGAGTCCAATTAAACTATCACTGGGAGCACCCAAATAAACAATTGCTTCATCAACAAACCAATCGCTTCCCTCCCAGGCACAGATGGACAAACCTCACCTGGCATCCTGCAAATTATATGCTAAACCTCAGACCCTGGGGCTTCCCTCGGTTTCTATCTCCAAATCACATTTCACCAGGGAGGCCCCCAAACTGCGAAACTAAAGCCCGGTGAAACTCAAACTCATTCAACATCGCCACAAGGGATAGAGCCAAGGTTAAAACTGAGATTTAAACCACCACAACCACCACCATAACTATCACCAGCTCCACCGCCGACATCTAAACCACCAGCCCTGTTTGGCCACTGCGCTCTGCCATCTTGCTCACGCCCTCCCTCCTCCCCCTTCATATGTCAGAACAGCACTCTCCCCATCTTCAAAGCCCTATGAAAATCATCTCACTTCCAGGAAGACTTCCCTGACTCTCCACCCTAACCTCCCTCCCTTCTGCGTCATCTGAAAGCACCCATGTACATATCTTTATATTCAATTGCTTCCTCTACCTGTGGTTTATTCTGATGTCTGCTGCCAGAGCCAAACTGTAAACTCTGAGAGGGCAGGGCTCATGTCTACTAGCTTTATTGTACTCTTCCAAGCACTTAGGAAAGTTTAGTCACTCAAATGCTTAGTACAGTGCTCTGCATATGTAACTGCTCTAAAACCATAGATTGACTGATTGATTGCCAAACTACTTGATACATTGAATTAGAGGGACCCCAGAATATTAATGTTTATTTTCCTTGGATTTATAGAGTCTCTCCTCTTAATGATCCATTTGTCCTCACAGGATCCCTGAGAAATAGATGAGAAACTACATTTTTAACTCAATTTCAGCCATGAATGTAAGCACAGACTTATTTGCCCAGGAAGCCAAGACCAACTAGATGAAAAATGTTCTCTCTTCCTTTTATAAGAAACTGGGATGATTCTGGCACTCACTACCCACGCCTCCCACTTTCTGTTTTCTTGTTATTTTATTTGTTTTCCTTGGAACGTATGTTTGTGGAGGAACTCCAAGTGTATTTGCTACAGCAGATATTTGTACTCTCTTGGAGACAGCTAGGTGGGTGAGGTGACGGCTTTAGGGAATCGGGGGAAAGCCAAAGTCAATGTGACCCAAAAGGAATCTTTCTGATTCATGACTTCTGAAAATCTTTGGCAAAGCTGCCCTTCTTTAGGAAACGTAGCATGGTCTGGGATTCAGAAATTCGGTGGTTCTAATCCCCCTCCACCACTTGTCTGCTGTGTGACCTTGGGCAAGTCACTTTACTTCTTTGTCCCTTAGTTCCCTCATCTGTAAAATGGGGATTGAGACTGTGAGCCCCATGTGGAAGAGGGACTGTATCCAACCCAATATGCCTGTATCTACCCCAGTGCTTAATAAAGTGTTTGGTACAGAGTAACAGCTTAACAAATACAATTATCATTGTTATTATTATGATGATTATATGGCAGACCAGGCACAGAGAGGTTAAGTGACTTGCTCAGCATCACATAGCACAGTGGTTTATTGAGCAAGGACTCGAAGAAATGAGGTCTTCTCCAGACTTCACTTTCCCTCAGAGACGAGGCTTCTCCTTTCCAAGGGAATTTCCCGAAAGGAGTTAGTGGCTCACAATATTATTTTCCTATCAGCTGTTTATGTGGGAAAGTCAGACTACTGGTGGCATAACCTGTGACAGTTCCTGCTGTTGTTCCCAGCATGTTTCTCCAGTTTAATGTTCTTTAAACACAGCTCTTTTCTAGGCGGAACACAATTTGGATGAGATTATTACTATGTAATTACAGTTACTCATTTCCCCATTACTGTAAGTGCCTGCAATTACATAATTAGGACACACAACGTAACATCATCATTAACGTGTTTTACACCTCGGCCGTTTTCAAACTATATTTTTGTCAAAGCACCAAAAGCAATTAATTTGGCGTGCGATGAGGAGGCTAAAGCAAGCATTTTTCTTTTCTTTTCTTAATTAGTAGGGAATGTTAACATCCCCAAGAAGGGTGCTCTTTGTTAGATTCCTTAGATACAGGATCTTTGTCCTTCTGGCTGCCACTCTCGAGATTAGTCTACTTATGCTGGTGAAACATTCCCCAGGAAGTGCTGGAGGATGAAGGAAAGCATTCAATGAGTTCTTCCTGAAGATTCCTGAGGCTTCCCTGGGAACGAGTAATCCTATCTGGACAGAAGGAAAAACTGAGGCTGGGTGAGGATTTACCCAAACAACTAGAGCAAGTCCAGGATGGAGGAAGGAGACTGTGAGCTTTTTGTGGGCAGGGGATGTCACTGTTTATTGTTGTATTGTATTTTCCCAAGAGCTTAGTACAGTGCTCTTCACACAGTAAGCACTCCGTAAATGTGACTGAATGAATGAATGAACAAAACCCAGGACTAACGTCCCCAGGCCTACAGCACCATCTTGTCCTAAAGCTCTTGATCTCCACCAGCTCTGGACCAGGAAAAATGACTTTGAGCAACTGCACACAAAATCCGGCCTCTGGGGTGGTGTCACTTGTCACCTGGGGACCGCCTCATTCGGGAATCAGAGTGGCGAGAGAGAGAAAGAAGAGACCGGGGACAGAAAGGCTGAGTTTTATACAGAATTTATTCCGTGAGGCGAATTGAATTATTCGATTATTTTGGACACAGCAAATTGAATTATTTAATGGTATTAGAGTTTACCTATTGGGAGGAGTATATTTATGTGTTACTCGCACGTGGCAAAAACACCCAGGTCCCACCCAAGAGGAATTCACTTATGGTTTGTTGGCATATGGTGAGGCGGCTGGCTCCCACCCACGAGCACTTCGCACTTGGGAGGAATCCACTTATGCATTACCCACCCATGGCAAAGCACCCGGCTTCCAGCCCCATGAGCATTTAACAGAATGGGACACTCACCCATCCCACGGCTCCTCACTGGGTGCAGGCAGAGCTGGCATCTCATGCTATGGGCAGAGGTGACCCGCAGCCGGCTGCTGCAAGTCTTGATCCACTGCACATAAGGTCAGAGGCCGAAGGCATTTATCCCCTATGCTTCTAGGCCATTCCAGATTCCGGCCTCAGTTTATCCAATCTCTGCCCTCCTCCCTCCTCCATACCTAATTTGATTGACACACGGGCAAGGGACACCTTCTGTATTCCTGGCTTGAGTTGTCAATCTAGCAGTTTTGGCCACGGGGGAGGTATCCCACCCACACTTCCGAGTTCCCCCTTAATAGCTTGGGCAGTCACGAGATTACATTTTACCTTGAGATGGTGGGTACCCCGGGGTCACCTTAGGACAGGTGGACAGAGTTGTCAAGTTGGAACCACCAAGAGTGTTCCAACAAACCAGTTTCTGGGCATTAGTTTACTGATCTAGCAGGAAGAATCGACTTTACCGGTGAACAGGTGACCATGTGCCCTGTGCACCTACAGGAGGGGCAGGGGCAGGAGAGCAGAGGATGAGGGGAGCCAGCAAATATGTAATGGTGGCTGTTACAAATGTGAACTTGCAATTAGCTACAAAGTATCCCGGAGGCCTTTATCTTTTTTATGAGTTCATGATGATGGTATTGGTTAAACGCTTACTATGTGCCAGGCACTGGATTAAAGTGCTGGGACGGATATAAGAAAATTGGGTTGGGAGCAGTCTCTGTCCCACAAGGGGTTCACAGTCTTAATCCCCATTCTATAGATGAGGTAACTGACATACAGAGAAGTTAAGCAACTTGCCCAAGGTCACGCAGAGCCAGGATTAGAATCCTTGACCTTCTGACTCCCACTACGCCATTCTGCTTCTCTTAGTTCATGATGGCTGTGTGTGGGCGTAAGTGGGTAATAATAATAATAATAATAATGTTGGTATTTGTTAAGCGCTTACTATGTGCCGAGCACTGTTCTAAGCGCTGGGGTAGACACAGGGGAATCAGGTTGTCCCACGTGGGGCTCACAGTCTTAATCCCCATTTTACAGATGAGGTAACTGAGGCACAGAGAAGTTAAGTGACTTGCCCAAAGTCACACAGCTGACAAGTGGCCGAGCCGGGATTCGAACCCATGAACTCTGACTCCAAAGCCCGCGCTCTTTCCACTGAGCCACGCTGCTTCTGTGGGTGTGTATGTGGTTCTATGTTTCTGTATGTTGAGAGACAAAGAGAGAGAGAGAGAGAGAGAGTTTGGAAGAGTGAGAGAGTTGCCTTCCTTTACAGAAATGACACCACCACCACCACTATTACGGTGGTGATGGTGGAGAGGTCCTAGCCACTTCTGTTAGGATGGATGAAAAGACCAATGTAGGCCCAACACACTATTTCACAATGTTTACAAGTAAGAAAAATCCTTACTGAGCTAATGATAATCATAATAACCACGGTGTTCATCAAGTGCTTACAATATGCCAAACACTGTACTAAGCACTAGGGCGGATAGAGTGCATGGTTATTAGACACAGTCCCTAACCCACAGGGTGTTGCCTAAGCAGGAAAGAGGAGGAATTAAATCTCTTTTTACAGATGAGAAAACTGAGGCACAGAGCAGTTAAGTGACTTGCTCAAAGTCACACAACAGGCATGTGGCAGAGCCAGAATTAGAATTCAAGTTCTTCGGTTCCCAGGCACGAGCTTTTTCCACTAGGCTAAGCTGTCTCTAATGTGTTTATCCCACACTGAGCCTATCTCTGATTTCAGTTCTGCCTTCTGAGAGTCTCATCCTCACAAAGTCTTTGCTCCGGGAGAGTAGCCCCTTTCCTGGTGTCTGTCTGTCTGTCCACTGAGCTGGTCTCTCTGCTATATTGGTGTCCCAATAGTCCACTGTCTCACTGTGTCTTACAGGTGTCTTTACTGCCTTCCAGGCTTGTGTTTGTCCCCTTCCAGTTCCCCATACACCCATCACCACATTCTGCTACCTAGTCCAACAATACATGAATAACTAAAGAGGGAGAAATCAGAATGAAAAAGCCAACACACTTTTTGGAAAACTGCAGGATAGTTTGTGCGGCCATGAGATGCAGCAACCTCTTTATACTATATAGAATATCTATAAGGTTGTGTGACTTGTGTGGCTTCTCCAGGGCTGTGACACTCTGATCTCCTTCAAAAGGCAGATCCAGTTCCTGGAGCCATTTCCTTAGTACCATCTACAAACCACTTTCAGTATCAAACGGCACTGAGAACTAGCCCACAGTCACACAGGTCTGCTGGGCAAAACAAGTATGGAGGTTGTCCAAGTATGTGTGTGTGTGTGCTTGAATACATGTATATGTTTTTGCATATGTATATGGATGTGTGTTGCAAGACAGCGAGATGCAAGACAGCGAGACAACAAATACAAAATTCCCCAGAGGCAAAAAAAAAACCCGGGATGAAGCTATTCTTCCTGCCTCATTGAAACCCACTCACCCAGTAAACTGAGGTCAGTGATACAGGCAGTGGGGGCTGAAAGGCGGCCCAGAACCTGAGCCAAGTGCAACTTCAGAGTAACAGCAGTGAGTTATGTTCAGCAAAATGAATGTCCTTCAGTTAAAAAACTCTCTCTGGTTCTCCCCCCACCCCTCCCCATTCCCTCCTAGGTGTTTTTTCTCCCTTTACTGTGTGAAAGCTGTAAATATTGGCCTATTTGAGCCATACAATTCAGTGATTCAGGCCAGCTCCACCCTAGCCCCTAAACCAAGACTATCTCCTGCAAAGTCTCTTGGTAGCTGGTTTGATGGTTTACTACCCTGGTTTCAAAGGTCTCCAGAGAGGGGGAGTCTACGGCCTCTTTTGGTTTCAGGGAATCACGGCTCTTTCTATCTGGAAATCTGTCAGTGGATCAGAATTAAATATCTCTTGCTAAAAATATCTCTTGCTGCTTGAGAAACAGCATGGCCCAGTGGAAAGTTCTAATCCCAGCTCTGGCACTTGTCTGCTGTGTGACCTTGGGCAGGTCACTTCATTCTCTGTGCTTCAGTTATCTCATCTGTAAAATGAGATTAAGACCATGAGCACCACATGGGACAGAGACTGTGTCCAACCCCATTATCTTGTATCTACCCTAGTGCTTAGAACAATGGCTGGGATATAGTAAGAGCTTAATAAATACCTAAAGTAATATTACTGTTATTACAAGTAGCTCTTAAATGATTATTCCTTGGTGTCTTCAAGGCTATGTGAAGTTGTGGCTTTTTCAGGATGATGAGAGTAAAAAAATCTTAAGATTAGAACACAGGTCCTTCTGACTCCCAGGCCCAAGCGCAATCTACTAGACCACATTGCTTCTCTAGTGGTATTTGTTAAGCACTTACTATGTGTCAAGTACTGCTCTAAATGCTGAGATAAATGCAAGTTAATCTTGTTGGACACAATCCCTGTCTCACGTGAGGTTCATAGTTTAAGTACCCAGGTCATTGAAAGCAAAATCCTCCCTTAACCCCCTGATCCAGGTGAAAAATCTGAAAACAAACCATCTGTTGCCAGGGAGGTTCACTCAGGAGCCTCTCCTGGTAAGGAAAACCCCAAATTACTTGAAAGGCAATGTGGTCTCGTGTCAGGGCTTGGTTTACAGGAAAGAGGGATCTGGAGTTTAGAGAAGCAGCATGGCCTAGTAGATAGAGCAAGGGCCTGGGAGTCACAAGGACCTGGGTTCTAATCCTAGCTCTGTCACCTGCCTGTTGTGTGGCCTTTGGCAAGTCCCTTAACTTCTCAGGCCCTCAATTTCCTCATCTGTAAAAAGGGAATTCAGTGCCTGTTTACATCCTACTTAGTTCTGAACCCTGTGTGGGAAAGAGACTGTGTACAACCTGATTAACTTGTTTATACCCCAGAGTGCTTGGACCATAATAAGAGCTTAACAAATACCACAATTATTTGAGTCAGACCATCATATTTATTGGGCACTTACTGTGTTCAGAGCACTGTACTAAGTGCTTGGGAGAATACAATATAACAAGAAACACATTGCCTGTCCACAACAAGCTCACAGTCTAAAGGGAGAGACAGACCTTAATTAATATTAATATAAATAATACATTAAGAAATTATTATTACTATGGAGTTGATGTGCAGACAAAATTGGATGGGAGATGGTAAGAGTGTTTAAAGAGTTGGAAATTGGATTCACAGTTTTATGGCTTCTTAGAGATTAGTTAATGGCCAGCCTACATCAGAGTTTAAAGGAAGTGATTCAGTTGTCAGCAGGTAATGATGGAGTTATAAAATGTGACAGTTGCATCACTTCTTAGCAGTATCCCACCTGGAGAATGTCTGGCCTAGTGGAAAGAGGACAGGACTGGGAATCAGGAGACCTGGATTTCAATGCCATCTCTGCCACTTGCCTGCTGCGTGGCCTTGGGCAAGTCACTGAACTTCTCTGGGCCTCCGTTTCCTCATCTGTAAAATGAGAATAAAAATATATTTCCTCCTTCTTCTTAGATTGTGAGCCCCATGTGGCACAGGGACAGCTTCTGCTCTATCTTCTATCAACCCCGTGGCTTAGCCCATTGCTTGGCACAAAGTAAATCTTAATAACTTCCATTATCATCATCATCATCACATCATCTTTATCATCGCCATCTTCTGGAAACCTCTCAAGTTACTAATTTTATTTTCCAAAAAGCAGATTACCAAGCATATTTCCATTCGGAGCCAGGCTACTCCCTGAGGATGCATGCTCTGAAATGCAATACTCAAAGAATCATCCAAATCCCCCAATCCCAGGTTCAATCTTTTCCAAAATCAGGCCAGGTGACCAGTTTGTCCTGCCATTTCCAAGCAACAGAGGGAGAGCAGCAGAACTGCCTTGGGCTAGCGGGCAGATGGAGCAACTTTCTGGAATCCCATTTCACGTGGCTATTGGGTGTCACCACCAGGACAACAGACACAGCACCCACAAATCTCTAAGTGCACAATCAAGCTAACGACATATCGTCCAGCCCGGCTCAGGAGTCGGGAGGTCACCGTTAATGAACGATGCTATCCGGAGACCAGGCTGCAGGCCAGACAAACATAATTAGCGGTATTTGTGGTCGCTGAGGCTTGGCAAACCGGGGAAAGCGGGGGTAACGCGATGAGTTGTGAGGGGGGCAGATTTTCCCGTGATGGTATTGGAACCGAGACAGCAGTTTTGGAAAGCTTCCAGGCCCTGATAGCAGCCTTCCAAATAACTATCTAATTAAAGTCAGCCCAACGTTTGGAGAGACGGAAAGGCATGCGGCAAATAAACGCCGTGATGAAATATGTATAGATGCCACTCTCCTTTCTCTTTCATGCCCTGCCCATGGACTGCAAGAGTGTTGATAGCTTTTGAGTCAGCCCAAAAGCCTTCATGGCTGGGGGAGTTGTTCAGAGAGTCATAGCGGCTCCATTTGCATCAGTGCCCTTGCAAAAGCTGCTGAAACATATCAGTGAATTGGCTAAACTGGGTTCTCAAAGGTTTCTTCCTGGTGATGGGGAGAAAGCTTTTCTAAAGCTTCGGTTTCTTTCTGAATAGAACCAACTGCATCTATTTGGTTATTTAAAAGTCTGGAACAGTCTTTCTTCTTTTCCTAAGGGGAAGAGTCCAAGGGAAGTTAGAGAGTCTCTTCGGCCTTTGGTTTAGCTAAACCAGAAACACACTGGCTCCAATCAGTTGGTCGATTGAATGCTTACTATGTGCAGAGCACTGTACGAAGCACTTGGGAGAGCACAGTAGAACAGAGTGGGTAGACACGTTTCCTGCGCACAACGAGTTTATACAGCTCATCCTCTAAACTGTAATCTCGTTATAGGCAGGGAATGTGCCTGTTTATGGTCGTACTGTACTCTCCCAAGTGCTCAGTACAGTGCTTTGCACACGGTAAACACTTAATAAATGCAACTGAACTGAATGAATGAATGGGGATAATAAAGGAAAGACTGGATTCCAGCCAATGCACAGGAGCAGACCTTATTAGAGTACAGGTAGTCAACACACATTTTATGTGGGTAAAGAGTCTTTATATTTTCATGAGGTGTCTTGAAGATTCCTCCCTCTGACAACCCACCCAGATTTCACACCTGGTTAGTTGGATGGTTTTATTATTTATTAAATGTTTACGGTTCCAAGCACTCTACTAAGTGCTGGGATAGATAAAAAAGAAACAGTTCAGACACTAGTCAAAATTCCCCAGGAGCAACCTTCTCTGAAAGCATGAAGCTTCTGGAGTTAATCAATCGGTGTTAGATATTAGCCCCCGGAAGGATGCAGAGCACTGTAATAAATTCTTGGGAGAATTAAATAGCGTTGGGAGACAAACCTTTGCAATAACATATCGACACATACACACACACACATACACATTTGTGTATGTACAAGAGTATCTGGAATCGTACTGTACTTTTCCACTGTACAATGATTTGTGCATTGTGCTGTACTTTCCCAAATGTTCAGTTCGATACTCTGCACACAGGAAGTATTCAGTTGTCAGAGTGGGTCATATATGGTTGAGTTGTTTTGGTCACTATTTGGTCTTGGTTTCACTGCACGTTCATCAGTCAATCCATAACAATCAGGGTGGATGGTTCCCAAATTTACCTCGCAAGCCCTGACTTCTCTCCTTCTCTGCAGTCTCACATTTCCTCTTGCTTTTAGGACAGCTCTACTTAGATGTCCCACAGACCCCCAAAACCAAACATGTCCAATCAGAACTTATCTTCCCACGCAAACCATATCTTCCTCCTGTCTTTACCATCACTGTAGACAATGCCACTATCCTCCCCATCTCACAAGCCCATAACCTTGGTGTGGTCATCTCTCCCATTCAACCCATATATTCAATCTGTCCATTCTACATTCACAGCATCACTAAAATCAGCCCTTCCATTTCCATCTAAAGTGCTACTATGCTGATCTAAGCATTTATACTATCCTGCCTTGATTCCTGCATCTGCCTCCTCACTGACCTTCTTGCCTCCTGCATCTCCCCCTCAAGTCTACATTTCATTCTGCTGCATGGATCGTTTTTCTAAAAAAACTTTCAGTCTGTATCTCCCAGATCCTCAAGAACCTCCACTGGTTGCCCAGCCACCTTCACATCAAACAGAAATTCCTTACCACCAGCTACAAACCACTCAGTCAACTTACCCCTTCCTACCTTACCTTGATGATCTCCTTCTACAGCCCAGCCTGCACACTTTGCTCCTCTAGCACCAGCTTGCTCGCTGTGCCCTCATCTTGTCTATCTTGACAGCAACCCTTTTCCCAAATCCTCCCTCTGGCCTAGAGCTCTCTCCGCTGGCTCCATATACTCCAGGCCACCACTCACTCCACCTTCAAAGAATCACTAAGGTCACCTTCTCCAAGAGGCCTTCTCCATGAAACCCTCTTTTTCTCTTGCTCCCACTTTCTTCTGTGCTATCTAGGCACTTGGATCTGTGACCGCTGGGTATTTAATATTTTCCTCACGTTCAGCCCCCAGAACTTAACTCTTGTCTTATGCCGTCGAGCCATTCCTGACCCATAGCAACACCAAGAACACATCTCTCCAGAACTCCCCGCTCTCCATCTGCAATCATTCTGGTAGTACATCCATAGAGTTTTCTTGGTAAAAATACAGTGGTTTACCATTGCTGCCTTTCGTGCAGTTAACTCTAGTCTCCGCCCTCGACTCTCTCCAAAGCTGCTGCTGCCCAACGTGGGTGAGTTTTGACTGGTAGCAGATGGCCTTCCACTTGCTAGCCACTGCCCAAGCTAGGAATGAAATGGGTAGGCCTCTGCTTGACTCTCCCTAGCCAAGACTGGTAGAGTAATGGAAACTCTCCCGGTGCGACCCTGAGAGAGGAGAACTTATGTACATATCTAAAAATGATATATTATAAATTATTTATTCATATTAATGTCTGTCTTACCTCAAGACTGTAAGTTCACTGTGTCTACCAACTCTGTTGTACTGTCTTCTCCCAAGAGTTGAGTGGAGTGCCCTATACACAGTAAGCACTCAATAAGTACCATTGATGATTAGACATTTATTCTATAGGAAGCAAACTACTAGGCACTTGGGAGGGTACAATAAGGTAAGTAGAAATGATCCCTGTCCTCACTGAGCTCACAATCTAGCAGGGGAGATGGACACAGACAGACAGAAGCCATGTGGTCTGGGAGAGAGATCGTAGGCCTGGGAGTCAGAGGACCTGGGCTCCGCCACTTGTCTGCTGTGCGACCTTGGGCAACTCCCCTAATTTATCTATGCCTCATTTACCTCATCTGTAAAATGGGGATTAAGACTGTGAGCCCCACTTGAGAGAGGAACTGTGTCCTACCTGATTATCTTGTATCTACCCCAGTGCTTAGTACAGTCCCTGGCACACAGTAAGTGCTTAACAAATACCAATAAAAATCAACAACCTCAACAACAGCAACAAACCACTAAAAGAAAATGCCATTAGGAGGAAGCAAAACAAAAGAACTTCAGAGAATGTCTCTCAACGTTTTTGCCTGCCTGACTTCATTGTCAGCAGCCTTGAAGAGACTTATTACTTTGACAGACTCAGTGAAATCTGGATGGCATATTGACTCTTGCACTCCACATGCAGCAAGCACCCAAAATATGAAGTCTTACTATATACCAATTTCAGCAAAAATCTCTTACTGTGTTCATACAGACTATTTTCTTTACTTTATTTGCAAATATCATCAGAGAAGTGAAGTGATGAGCCCAACACAGCAGACAAGTGGCAGAGTCGGGATTAGATCCAGGGACATTGGGCAGAGATTGTCTCTATCTGTTGCCGAATTGTACATTCCAAGCACTTAGTACAGTGCTCTGCACATAGTAACCGCTCAGTAAATACTATTGAATGAATGAATGAATCAATCAATCAATCCATGGCATTTGTTAAGCACTTATTCTAATCAGGTCAGACACAGCTTAAAGGAGGGGGGACAGATATTTAATCCCCATTTTACAAATGAGGAAGCTGAGGAACACAGAAATGAATTTATCTGCCCAAGATCTTACAGCTTTTAATATTGTACGCTATTGTATTCTCCCTAGTTTACCTTATCAATAATTCAGGACACCCAAGGGCTCTCCTCTATCCTCCCCTGCTCAGCAGGCAGGTGGCAGAGAAAGAATGAGAACCCAGTTCCCTGATTCTCTGGCCTGTGGTCCTTCCACTGTGACGCTCAACACTGCTAGTGTTGTTTCAGGGCTAGTGAACTGCATTCCAGGACCACATTGGGAATGACTCTGTCTTTGATGTTCAGTGCTGTTTGGCTCAAAGAGAAGCTGATGAAATTACTCAAGAATGTGGATGTGAAGTCAATGACAGTTCTAGGTTTTGCATCTGTAAAGAAGTTGATTTTCTGCAGAAGAATATTGGGGACTACAAATAGCCAACAGGGATCATAACTATGCAGGAGAGGGAAAGTATTGAGGTGGACTGAATCCTAAACCCCACAGTCATAGGCACATGACCAGGGGAATTTCATACTAACTGACTAGATGAAATGCAAGGGTTGCTTTAGTGGGGATCAGCCAAGGTGGTCTCCTCCTTCCCATAATAATAATAATAATAATAATAATGCTGGTATTTGTTAAGCACTTACTATGTGCAGAGCACTGTTCTAAGCACTGAGGTAGATACAAGGTAATCAAGTTGTCCCACGTGAGGCTCACAGTTAATCCCCATTTTACAGATGAGGGAACTGAGGCCCAGAGAAGTTAAGTGACTTGCCCACAGTCACACAGCTGACAGTGGCGGAGCTGGGATTCGAACTCATGACCTCTGACTCCCAAGCCCGGGCTCTTTCGGCTGAGCCACACTGGGCTCGTGCTCTGCAAAGAAGTTGCTGGGGATGGGTTTTTTGTTTGTTTGTTTATTGGTATGTTTGTTTAAATGGAATTTGTTGCGCTCTTACTATGTGCTAGGAATTTAACTAAGAGCTGGAGTAGATACAAGATAATTGTGTTGGACACAGTCCCTGACCTACACAGTGCTCACAGTCTTAATCCCCATTTTACAGATGAGGTAACTGAGGCACAGAGAAGTTAATAATAACAATAATAATAATTCTGGTATTTAAGTGCTTACAGTGTGCCAAATACCATACTAAGTGCTGGGGTGGATACAAGCAAATTGGGTTGGATACAGTCCCTGTCCCACGTGGGGCTCGCAGTCTCAATCCCCATTTTACAGATGAGGTAACTGAGGCCCAGAATAGTGAAGTGACTTGCCCTAGGTCACACAGCAGACAAGTGGCAAAGCTGGGATTAGAACCCATGATCTGCTAACTCCCAGACCCAAGCTCTATCTGCAACAGACTTGTCCAAGGTTGCTAACAATCATGGAAGTGTGGGGATTGGAAGGAGGCCACTGATTCTGCCATGGGACGTACCATGGGTAGATCATGTGTGGCAGGGAAGGGAATCATTGGTTTGGAGGGAGGATAGCTCCAAGAAAGATAGCTTCTAAAGGGGGTTCCCAAGAAGAGGACTTGGGAGACAAGACTCTATCCTGGAAATGGAAACAAAAGAGAACAGTTGGAGCTGCTTGGCCTCGTTGCTGTAAAATGCAGAAAGAGCTTTGGAAGAGGGAAAATAGGCTCTTCCATGGCTGGAGAGCCTTGCCAGAAGCAGAAGGTTGTGCTCTCCTGTTATCTCACCTCTCTTTGTTCCCAGTTTTCACCTATCCTTGGTTTTATTGTCTTTCAATGAGAAACCATCTTGGGATAGGTTTTGAAATCAGATTAGAACTTACATGAAAACAACAGAGGAGGAAAAGATCAGAGAGCCATGAACTGGCTCCAGAATGCATATTTCTTTGATTTCAAACCCAGCTCCATTGGCGACGTTTGGGAGCGGTAGGAAGAACGAATCGGAATGAGGAGTCCTGGCAGAAATCAAAGTTTCTTCAGGACCCAAGCCAGAAAGTGTCCCAGAGGACTGCTCTGCCTCCCATCAGCCTCTGACCACTCCAGGCACGACCAACAGTGTCCACTGCAGACTGGACATCCAGGTAACTGAGCCTTCTTCTCCCACCCTGTGTAATAATGTTGGTATTTGTTAAGTGCTTACTATGTGCAGACCACTGTTCTAAGCGCTGGGGTAGATACAGGGTCATCAGGTTGTCCCACGTGAGGTTCACAGTTAATCCCCATTTTACAGATGAGGTAACTGAGGCCCAGAGCAGTTAAGTGACTTGCCCACAGTCACACAGCTGACAAGTGGCAGAGCTGGGCTACCACATGTCACCTCAGAGGCGAGTGGAGTTTGGGGCTCCCCAAAAGTAGCCATTGTGACCACCTTACCCAGAAGCCTCACAGGAAAATAGCCGTGGTACTTGTTGTGGCAATCGTTAAGCACTTTCTGTGTAATGATCGCTGTACTAAGCACTGGGGTAGACAGAAGATCATCAGGTCTGACACAGTTCCTGTCCCACATGGGGTTCACAGTCTAAGTAGGAGCATGAGCAGGTATTGAATCTCCATTTTACAAATGAAAAAACTGAGGCCTAGAGAAGTTCAGTGAGTTGCCCAAGGTCACATAGCAGGCAAGAGGTGGAGTTGGGATGAGAATAAGGGACAATTCTATATCCTTGGGATAGCTTAGCATTAATCCAGGACACTCCTGTGCCTCTCTTCTGTCCTCCCCAACTCTCGGTAGTAAGGGCAGACAGGAGGCGGCAGCTGCAGTAATAACTACCCTTCCACCAGAGGTGCCCCCAAGAATTTGGCAGAACTCTTTTCTGGAGGAGATTGGTGCCTCCTTTCCTCAAATTGGGTCTGACAACAAAGACTCTTGCTTGGTTAATGCACAGACTTATTTGCAGCTTTGAAGTGGTGGGACCGCTCCCAAAATCCCCCTCAGACTGATTAACAAGTCAGTGAGAGCAAACCCCAGGAGATCAATTGTCAACAAATCAATTAACTAATGCTGAGTCCATCATCCAATCGTCACCGGATCCAATCGCTGATTTTCAATCCGAGACCACCCTGCTGCCAACGATGATCCCAGGCCTGACCTCAACTGTGGCCCGACCTCTACCCAGGGAGAGCAGCAGAGGACAGGTAAATGCAGCGTGACCGAATGGAAAGAGCCCAGGCCTGAGAGTCAGGGGTCCCTGGTTCTTGTCCTGACTCTGCCACTTGTCTGCCATGTTGTTACCTTGGGCAAGTCACTTCACTTCTCTGAGCCTCAGTTTCCTCAGTGGTGATTAAATCCTATGCTCCCTATATAGACGGCGAGGCCCATGTGGACAGGGACCATATCCAATTTAATTATCATGTATCCTCTAGATTGTAAGCTTCTTGTGGGCAGGGAATGTGACTCTGTTGTATTGTACTCTCCCAAGCATTTAGTACAGTGTTCTGCACACAGTAAGTTCTCAATAAAGACCATTGATTGATGGATTGATTATCCACCCCTGCTCTTGGTACAGTGCTTGGCACACAGTAAGTACTTAACAAGTACCATAATTATTATTATTATTAGGAGAAGCCGAAAAGTGAGTGGCAGATGGATTGGTGACCTCTCCGTCTTGACCAAATTCTCTAGGATGGCTTTCTGCCTCTTATTCTGTTCCCAGCATGTTCCATATGCATCAAGCCAGAGATTCATTGATCATTCAAATTTACTGAGCACTTACTGTGTGCAGAACCCTGTGTTTAGTGCTTGGGGAAGTACGGTACAACAATAAACAGACACACAATAAGCAGATAAAGATGCTCTCTCTCTTTTTCAATCATATTAGGAAGGCACTTACTATATGACAGGCTCTGTACTAAACGTTGAAGTAGATACAAGATAAACAGGTTGGACACTGTCCATGACCCAAATGAGACTCACAGTCTTAATCCCCATTTTACAGATGAGATAACTAAGGAACAGACAGGTTACGAGACTTACCCAAGGTCACACAGCAGACAAGTGGCAAAGCCAGAATTAGAGGCCTCAACTCACTCTATCCCTATCCCTTTGTCGATCTCATACCACTAACCCACAGCCCTGAATCACCTCCACAGTCCCCCTCCCTTGCTCTTTTGGGCCAGTTGCAGATAGCGCTGCTGGTAGAAATCTAGATATCAGGCCTATTTCATCCACTTTAACTTTATCCTTGTGTGTTTAAACTCCGTCCTCTCTGCTGCCTGGCAAAATTATTTCTCCACCCTTGTTGACACCCTTGCCCATTGCCGTCGTCAGTTGTTCCAGATAATTAACTTCCTCCTCAAACCTCCTGTCTCCCCTCCTCCCATATCACTTGCCCCCAGTTCCCTGGCCACCTACTTTATTAAGAAAATTGACAATATCAGGCGTGAGCTCCCTAAAATCTTCCCTGCCCCTCCCTAGTCCCTCCCGCTTCCTGGCCCTCCTTCAACACTCCCATCTTTCCCAACAATATTTCTAGAGGAGATCTCCTGCCTTCTTTCAAAATCCACTTCTTCCACCTATGCATCCAACCCCAATCCTTCACACCTTATTGAAACTCTCACCCCCTCCCTTCTTCTCTCCCTAACAGCTGTCTTCAACTGTTTGTTCTCCAATGGCTTCTTCCCCACTGCTTTCAAACATGCCCATGTCTCTCCTATCCTAAAAAAAACCCTTCCCTTGACTCCACAGCTCCCTCCAGTTATTATCCCATCTTCCTTCTACCATTCCTCTCCAAAACTCCTTGAGCGAGCTGTCCACCCCAACTGTCTCAAATTCCTCACCTCCAATTCCCTCCTGGACCCCCTCCAATCTGGTTTCCATCTCCTTCACTCCACAGAAATCGCCCTCTCCAAGATCACCAATGATCTCCTTCTTGCCAGATCCAGTGGTCGCTATTCCATCCTAATCCTCCTCGACTTCTCAGATGCCTTTGATACTGTGAACCACCCCCTTCTCCTGGAAACATTATCCAATCGCAGCTTCACTGTCGCTGTCCTCTCCTGGTTCCCCTCTTTTCTCTCTGTCCACTCATTTTCAGTCTTTTTCACAGGCTCCTCTTCTGCCTCCCACCTCTTAACTGTGGGGGTCCCTCAAGGTTCAGTTCTGGGTCCCCTTCTGTTCTCCATCTACACCTACTCCCTTGGAGAACTCATTCACTCCCATGGCTTCAACTAACCACCTCTACGCAGATGATACCCAAATCTACATCTCCAGCCCCGATCTCTCTCCCTCTCCACGGTTTCGCGTTTCCTCCTGCCTTCAAGACATCTCTACTTGGATGTCCTCCTGTCTCCTCGATCTTAGCATGTCCAAAACAGAACTCCTTATCTTCCCACCCAAACCCTGTCTTCCCCTTCACTTTCCCATCATTGTAGATAGCACCACCATCCTTCCTGTCTCACAAGTCCATAACATTGGCCTTATCCTTGAATCCTCTCTCTCATTCAACCAACGTATTCAATCCATCACTAAATCTTGTCAGTTCCACCTTCACAACATCACTTTAATCTGCTCTTTCCTCTCCATTCAAACTGCAACCCCATTAATACAGTCACTTATCCTATCCCTCCTTAATTTCTATATCAGCCTTCTTGCTGACCTCCCTGCGTCCCGTCTCTCCCCACTCTGGGCCATACTTCACTCCGTTGCCCGGATCATTTTTCTTCAGAAATGTTCAGGACATGTTTCCCCACTCCTCAAGAAACGCCAGTGCTTGCCCAGCCATCTCCACATCAAACAAAAACTCTTCACCCTTGATTTCAAAGCACCCAATCACCTTGCTCTCTCCTACCTCACCTCGCTACTCTCCTCCTACGACCCAGCCGGTACACTTCGCTCCTTTAATGTTAACCTTCTCACTAACCTTCTCACAGTACTTCAATTTCATCTGTCTTGCCTCTGACCCCTCGCCCATATTCTGCCTCTTGCCTGGAACTCCCTCCCTCCCTCCTCAAATCCAACAATTTCTCTCCCCGGCTTCAAAGTCTTATTGAAGGCACATCTCTTCCAAGAGGCCTTCCCTCTTTTCCTCTGCTCCCACTCCCTCTGTGTCACCCTGACTTGCTCCTTTTATTCATTCCCTTCCCCCAGCCCGTAACACTTATATACATATCTATAATTTATTTATATTAATGCCTGTCTCCCTCTCTAGACTACAAGCTCACTGTGAGCAGGGTATCTGCTTATTGTTATATTATACTCTCCCAAGCCCTCAGTAGAGTGCTCTGCACACAGTAAGTGCTCAGTAAATGCAACTGAATGAATGAATGAAAAAACTCAGGTCCTTCTGTTCCCAGGCTCAGTCTCTTTCCACTAGGCCATGCTGCTTCTCTCTGAGTGCTCTTGGACTTCTCCATCACTACCGAGAAAGGCACTGTGATAAATGCCACCTCCCCTCCCTCCCCTGAGGGTCCCTGCTCCCAGCATGCTCCGTGTTTGTTGAACCAGAGATAAAATCTGCTCCCGTGCTCTCTCGGACTCCTTCGTCTCTGCTGAGATTTTGAGCCTATTTTGCCTATTGTTTGTGCTGTGTTTTAATGTTTCATCACTCCTGATGTGTGTCTCCAATCCCTTATCCACTCTTAAACACTTAGACTGTGACCCTTCAAACTCCCGGACAAAAGACAGGGAATACGGCCAAGTACCACCTATATATTCTCCCCCAGCACTTACTACAGTGCTCTGAAAACCTTAAGTGCTTAATGAAAACTGTTGTTACTAATACTATTATTGTGGGGAGAGACAGAATAGATCTTGATTGGTCAGAAACATCTGCCATGTTCATTAACACCTTTGCTTCATTAACAGGATGTAGCCATCGCACTCAAGGAAATCCTCATCGTTTCTACAGAGGTGCAGGAAAATGTGTCTAGTTGTGCGGTTGTCTGGGCAGCCCCAGGAGTACCCGATGATTCAGCTTCTGAAACAAATATCCTCATTAGGTTTGGCCCCGACTGGAATCAAGCCACCCGCTATGCATAATTATAATAATGGGAGCAATGTGCTGGAGTAGATTCAAGATAATCAGGTCAGACATGGTCCCTGTCCCATATAGGGCTCTCGGTCTAATTAGTAGTAGTAATAATAGTATTTATTAAGCCCTGACTGAGTGCAGAGCACTGTACTAAATGCTGGGAAAGAATACAGAGGCAGAGATTAGACACGGTCCCTGACCCCTGTGGGTCTCACAGTCTAAAAATAAAAAGGGGGAGAGAGGACTGGAAACTGATTCATTAGGGGAGGTGAAACAAAATACTAAGACAACATAAAAATAAAACCAAGCTCAGTGGGACACTTTGGCTGGAAGAGCAAAATTTCCAGCTCCTCATGGCTCAAAGTCCGCAGTCACAACCGTGGCCACAGCGGGAACTCCTGCAGCCTCCCTGCCTTGCTGGGGTTCTGAAGGGGCAGGACCAGGCTGGGGCTGCTTTTCTCTGTCTGCCGGGCTGGTGGGAGGTGGGTTGGGATGGGGTGGGGTCCCAGAGTGAGGTCCCCGGGAGGCAGTGTGGTGGTCTGGAAGAAGAGGAGTCTAGTGAGGCAGTCCCAAGTGCTATTGGGGGCTTCTTAGTAACAATAATGATGGTATTAGTTAAGTGCTTAGTATGTGCCAAGCACTGTTCTAAGCATTGGAGTAGATACAAGGTAATCAGATTGTCCCATGTGGGGTTCACAGTCTTAATCTCCATTTTACAGGTGTAACTGAGGCGCAGAGAAGCTAAGTGACTTGCCCAAAGTCACACAGCTGACAAGTGGAGGAATCAGGATTAGAACCCAAGACCTCTGACTCCCAAGCCCGTGCTCTTTCCACTAAGACACGCAGGTGGCCCAGGGTGCCCAGGACATACTGGGAGGAAAGCCAAGAGCCACAGTGTAGAGGCAGCAGGTCCTGGGAGGATGCTGGTGGGAAGGAGGATGTGTTTTGAATCCCCATTTTGCAGATGACGAAACTGGAGCCCAGAGACATGAAATGACTGGCCCAGGGTCACATAGCAGGCAAGGGACTGAGCCAGGATTAGGATCCAGGTCTCCTGACTCCAGACCCCTGCTCTTTCCACTAGACCACTAGGTTTATATCATTACACATCTGTAAAAAATTAGCCAGCCCACAGAGAAGTCAGGTTGAATGGCAAATGAGAGTTTTAATGAAACTCACCGAGACAGACCAAGAGCACTGCTCTTGCGCTTCCTTGGACTACAGATACTCCTGGGCAGACCAGTGAGTATCCTGTGGCCTATGGCAAGTAATGTTAGTGCCCTGTAAACTAGTCCTCTAGATGATAAGCCCGTTTTGGTCAGGGAACATGTCTGCCAACACTGTTATATTGCAGTTCCCCAAACCCTTAGTTCAGTGTTCTGTACACAGTAAACACTCAATCAATACAATTGATTGATTGACTGCTGCCCTACAAGCCTTATCAGGCCTGTTGCAAGAGCATGGTCTGTCGTGAGAGGGGGCAGTCAGTCAATTGTATTTATTAATTACTTACTCTGGGCAGAGCACTGTACTAAACGCTTGGGAGTGTACAACATAACAATAAACAGACATATTACAGGGCGGTAAGATTCCACACCCCTTGCTATTGCAAGGAATCTGCTGGGCCAGACCACTTCCTAGGGAGAGCCCAAGCAGCTGAAATATCTCCAGGCTCAGACCCTACAGCGCTCCTGACCTGAGCCCCCTTAGACCTCTCCCACCTCACTGCAAAAACCTTCCAGTTTAGACCCCTGCTCGGAGTCGGCAACGCCCATTCGTCCGCAAGACATTTCACCTAGAAATCCTGTCCTCGCTGGTCATCTCATCATGTGACTTGTGGTTCCACAAGGCATGTGGTTCGGCGGGCAGAAACCAACTTTTAAAAAAATCTGGGACCCTACCTCCCTCACAACACACAAAACGACACTTGACACGTCCGCAAACGAGCGTAAGGCAGATTGGTTCCGGTTCAGCTTGGTTCATCCAGTCACCCCTAAATTGGGTGAGGTAACCATGAAGCTGGGCTAAAGGCCATGGGGATGTCTTCTGACTAGCCACATCGGCAGGTGCCCGGGGTTCTGGCGTTGGGAGTAGCAGGGAAGAAGGGCAGGGGGATGGGGAGCTGGGAAATCCAAAGGAACGCTCATCTAATCAAGTCAATATGCTGACCGTTGTCAGTCTTACTGAGTCAGTCCTGTGAGACAAGAAGAGGTTTCATCTATGGAGCTCCGTCACTGCAGCTGAGACATTGACTACTCAATCAATCAATCAGAGGTATTTATTCAGTGCCTGTTCTGCAGAGAGAGCTTTGTTTATTACTTGGGAGGGTACAATAGAGTTACTAGGCATGACCCCTGCCCTCAAGGAGATTAAAATGCAGTGGGAATCTAGTTTATGAAAAGCAGGGTGATTCTGTAGAAAGAGCACAGGGCTGAGTCAGAAAGTCTGGACTGTATTCCTGGCTTTGAATAAGATAATATTAGGTGCTAAACACTGTACTAAGCTTGGCCTAGTGGATAGGGCATGGGTCTGGGAGTCAGAAGAACATGGGTTCTTATCCCAGCACTGCCACTTGCCTGCTGTGTGACCTTGAGCAAGTCGCTTCCCTTCTCTGTGCCTCAATTTCCTCTGCTGTAAAATGGGGATTAAGACTGTGAGCACTATGTGGGACAGGGACTGTGTCCAACCCAATTACCTTGTATCTACCCCATGGCTTCGAACAACGCCTAGCACGTCGTAAGCGCTTAACAAATACCATAATTATTACTGTCATTATCATTATTATTATTATTGGGATGAATTCAAGTTAATCATATCGGACACAATATCTGTCTTACGTGGGTCTCCCCGTCTAAAGAAGAGGAAGAATAGATAATAAATTCCCATTTTACAGACATGGAAACCGAGCTAGTTATCTTGGGCAGGTCACATCACTTCATTGCACTTGTTTCCTTATCTGGAAATTGGAGATTTAATATCTGTTCTCTCTCTCCTCTTTAAACTGTTAGCACCATGTGGGACAGGGTCTGTGGTTGCTCTAATTGCATAGCATCTGCCCCAGTGCTTGGCACCTCGTAAGCAATTAATAAATATTATTGTTATTGCTGTTATTTTATTTCAATTAATCCCCATGTAATCACTGAAGGTAGAGTCTCTTTGGAAAATCTCTTTCCAAACACCCCATAGGACTCATCCTGAGTTTCCTGTTATATCATGTAACACATCTGGCCATTTGAAAGACGTGACTCTTCGCTCTGAAGCCCAATAGCATTAATATGCATAGCACTTTGGTACTGATGCCTTTCTACTTGTTTAGTTTTGTTTTGTTGTCTGTCTCTCCCCTTCTAGACCGTGAGCCTGTTGTTGGATAGGGATTGTCTCTATTTGTTGCTGAATTATACTCTCCAATTGCTTAGTAAAATGGTCTGCACACAGTAAGCGCTCAATAGATACACTTGACTGAATGAATAAATGAAACCCGGAAGAAAGGGAGGGAAATTACCCAGATTCAGAAAGAAGAGGAAGGCAGACTCCCCAACGGCTACCGAACAATTCCAATCTCCACCCCCATTTCCAGGATACGTACACTCTTCGTCTTTGCCTCCCACGACTTATGAAATATGAATGAAGACGGAGAGGAAGAGCCGGCTAATTGGAGCCGTTTGTGGCCTAAATGGGCCTCCTTTATCACGGATCCAGCGGGACGGTCCTGCTGGGGCGGTGGGAGGCCTAACCGTTAACATTTAGGAATGAGCGCTGCTCTAAGCACTTCCCGGCTAAATGAGCTCCCAAGGGAGCTGCGCCTGCCCAAGCAGGAACATTTGCTTTCCCCACCATGCGTCGAGCGGGAACACTTGAGCGGGAGAAGCTGTGGCCCCGGTGAGGAGGACATGCCTTAAGGCCAGGGCCATTAGGAGAATGAGCTGCCGGCCTGGCTCCCCTGTGCCAGGCAGAGAACAAATGGCCAGAGGAGGACCAGAGGGGGAGAGGTGACTCCAGGTCACCACAGTTGCTCAACCCCCGATTCCTTCACCGCCGTGCCTCTCTGGCGAGCTGAGCCAGCAGCCCCGGAAGAAGAGAGATGGATCCCAATTACCAGCAGCCTAACTTAGCTAAGGAACTTTCCCTGATCGTTTTTCTCCTGCAGTCCTCCCTCGTTTTCCCAAAATGCTGTAGTGCTCTCTTCCCCTGCCTTCCTTCTGAGCTTCTTGTGTGCTCTCTCATCTGGAGAAGCCAATCAATCAATGGGATTCATTGAGCGCTTACTGTGTGAAGAGCGTTGCATTAAATGCTTGGGAGAATACAGTTTGATAGTGTTGGGAGACACGTTTCCTGCCCAGAAGGAGCCTGCAGTCTAGAGGGGGAGACAGTTGTATGTGTGTGTTCGCGTGGTGCTGTGGGGTTGAGGGTGAGGTGAATGTTAAGTGCTAAAAGGAGACAGATCCAAGTGCAAGGGTAATGCAGAAGGAAGAGAGAGTAGGGGAAATGAGGCTTTGCCAGGGAAAGGTTCTTCCTTTTTTTATGTTTTTTGTTACGCACTTACTCTGTGGCAAACACTGTACTAAGCGCTGGGGGAGATATAAGATACCCTTAAAGGAAATGTAATTTCAGTAGGGCTTTGAAATGGGGGAGCGTGGTGGTCTGTTGAAAACTGAGAAAACTGACAATTGAATACTGGAAACCGATACCTTCGGTTACCATATGTTCAAGTCACAGATCTCACTCACATCCCTCAGGGCTTGATCATAGATATATCTGTGAGAGTCACAGAACACATTCCCCAAGTCCTAGAGAGAAGGAAAAGTCTCCCAGAGAGTGAGGTGGGAGGGGGCTATATTGATATTGTTATTATTAAATTATTATTAAGCACCCACTATGTACCAAGCACTATGCTAAGCACTAGGATGGATACAATACAATCATATCAGATACTATCCTTGCCCACTGCTCAAGGCTACCCACCTCCTTGCTTTTTGAAGAGTAACTCCTTGAGCCACATAGGATACAGAAGTAAGAGAAAGGGGAAAATCCCCCTCCTCACCCCCCAAAACAGGGGATACTGTGGCAGTGCCCACCCCAGAACACCAGCGTGAGCGGTATCCAAGACCAGATATGTATTTGGAGGGCCCGCTCTACCCGCTGAAAGACAAGGCACAGAGTCCATTAGGGTCCTGCTTTCCATCAATCCCTGGTATTTGCTAAGTACGTACTCTAGGCAGAACACTGAACTCAGCCCTTGGGATTATGCAATAGAATTTAGTAGATACAATCCCTACTCTAAAGGAATTTGATGTGCCAGGCACTATTCTAAGCACTAGGGTGGATGCAAGGTTATCAGGTCGCCCCACGTGAGACTCACAGTCCTCCATTTTTCAGATGAGGTAACTGCGGCACAGTGAAGTTAAGGGACTTGCCCAAAGTCACAGAGCTGACATGTGGTGGAGCCGAGTGGAGGATAAGGAGTCCCCTCTGGTGTGGCAGTGCCCTTCAATATCCCTTTTTCTTTTTTAATATGTTACTCGTTAAGAGCTTACTAAGTGTCAAGCATGGTCTAACTGGGATAGATATAAGTTAATCAGGTCAAGCACAGTCCCTGTTCCAGATGGGCTCTCCTCTCTCCCTTCCTTCCCTCTTCCCTCTCCCTATCTTTCTCCCTTTCCCCTCTCTATCTCTCTATTTCTCTCTTTTACTTTCCCTCTCCTCTTCTCTATCTAATAATAATAATAAGGTTGGTATCTGTTAAGCGCTTACTACGTGCAGAGCACTGTTCTAAGAGCTGGGGTAGATCCAGGGTAATCGGGTTGTCCGTCCGACGAGAGGCTCACAGTCCTAATCCCCATTTTCCAGATGAGGTAACTGAGGCACCGAGAAGTTAAGTGACTTGCCCACAGTCACACAGCTGACAAGTGGCAGAGCCGGGATTCGAACCCACGACCTCGGACTCCCCAGCCCGGGCTCTTTCCACTGAGCCAAGCTGCTATCTCTTCCTTTGGACCCCACCCCTGGAGACCCCACACCCATCCTGTCTCAGGTAGCCCAAAATCTGAAAACCTTAGACTGGCAAGGGAAGTCAACGACTCATTGAAAGGGAAGTACAGTGAATTATGCTGAGGGCTTGGGAAACATAATAGAAATACAAGCCACGATCCCTGACCGCAAGATGCTTATTCAGAGGGAATTGTATTGGACAAGGAAAAAGGGCCAGGGACTGGTGGGCTATGTGACAGGAGTGCGTACTGTCTAAACTATATCTGATTAGATTATGGCTGCCTGGTATATCATCTTGAAGGATTTCGCCTTAATAACATGTCATAGTGAAAAGCCTGCCTCTTTGTAAAGGAACCAATTCTCGAGAAGCAGCAAGCCCTACTGGATAAAGCACGGGCCTGGGAATCGGGAGGACCTGAGTTCTAATTGTGGCTCTGCCACTTGCCTGCCGTGTGCCGTTAGGCAAGTCATTTAACATTTCTGCCTCAGTTACCCCATTTGTAAAATGGGGGTTAAGACTGTAAGCCGTCTGTGGGAAAGGGAGTGTGTCCAACCTGATTGGCTTGTATCAACCCCAGCACTTTGTAGAGCGTGTGGCCCCTAGTAAGCACTCAACAAATGCTATAAAACAAAATTCACTGGTGTTCACTGAACACCATTACGACCACTATTCCTTTGCAAACTCAAATCTCTGTCATGTCTGGACTTCCTCCTCACTAATCTAGACTTGAAAGCTCGTTGTGAGCAGAGAATGTGTCTGTTATATTATTATAGTGTACTCTCCCAAGTGCTTAGAAGAGTGCTTTCCACACTGTAAGTGCTCTATAAATACGACTGATTGATTACTAGTCCCACCTTGGCCCAGGCTGCAAATCTGAGGAGAAACCACCTAATCAAGTCTCATCCTTTCTCCTGGGGATAAAGACATCAAGATGAATCCCCAGTAGGCCCGAGTCTCTCCCACTCGAGTCCACTAACCTCTAGCAGAGGCAACGCCAAAGTCTTCTCGGGAAAATCACGCCATTAAGAATATGAAATCATCCTTCCCGTTCATCGCTAGCATACGGTGAGGGCCTTCCGTTTACCGGGCGGGAGACCATGTCAAATTGGATTTGGAAAGGTGCTTATGAGAGGCAGGATAAAATGCTGCCGAGGCCCAAGAAGGCGAGAGAGCCTCGCCCCGACAGCCCACTGGAGGAGGGAGATCCGCTGTTTAAGTCAGATTGAACTGGGCCAGGATTGCTAACGGGAGGAACTGGAACAGGCCCGAGCTGTTATTTTTCATTATCTTCTCATTAGCAGCCTCTGCCAGACGGCTCCAGATCCCACGGCGGATGTGTTACCTGGGCCCCGGCTCTACTCGAGTGATCGTGGGCCAGAGTTTGGTCATTGCCAACTCCACCTTTCACGCTAGAGGCTAGACTCATCACTCCGCCCCGACCTCCCGGGCATCCGCGCAATTGTTCACCGGTCAATCGCTTCCGTTACCGGGGGAAAACGGAGTCCGGGACTGACTTCCACCCGGAAACATCCACCGCGGCTCACTGGCCAATCCTGCAGTAGTAAGTATCCCTCCTCCAAGGCTTAATTTACCCTATTCAGGCCTGCTGGTAAGACTAGGTGAGACTAGGGCTAGTTTGACTGGGACATCACATTTTAATGTAGAAGGGATTAGTAAACAGGGTCGCCCAGTCAGAAGGATTCCCCTCTAGACTGTAAAATCAACTGTGGGCAGGAAATGTGCCTGTTTACTAATAATAATAATGATGATGGTACTTGTTAAGCATTTACTATGTGTGAAGCACTGTTTTAAGCACTGGGGGGATACAGAGTGATCAGGTTGTCCCACGTGGGGCTCAGTCTCAATCCCCATTTTACAGATGGGGTAACTGAGGCACAGAGAAGTGAAGTGACTTGCCCAAAGTCACACAGCTGACAGGTGGCAGAGCAGGGATTAGAATGTGCGACCTCTGACTCCCAAGCCTGTGCTCTTTCCACTGAGCTACGCTGCTTCTCCCAAACACTTAGTCCAGTGCTTTGCACACAGTGATCACTCAATTAATATGATTGGATTGAATGAATGAATGAATGAATGAAAGGACCTGGGTTCTAATTTGCCATTTTTTAAATAGTATTAATTAAATGCTTACTGTGTGCCAGGAACTGTACAAAGAACTGTTGTACAGCAGCAGCGTGACTCAGTGGAAAGAGCACGGTCTTAGGAGTCAGAGGTCATGGGTTCTAATCCCCGCTCCACCACCTGTTAGCTGTGTGACTTTGGGCAAGTCACAATACTTCTCGGTGCCTCACTGACCGCATCTGTAAAATGGGGATGAAGACTGTGAGCCCCATGTGGGACAAAGTAATTATCTTGTACCTCTCCAGTGCTAGGAACAGTGCTTGGCACATAGTAAGTGCTTAACAAATGCTATCATTATTATCATTATTGTTATTATTATTATTATTAACTGCAATAGATACAAGTTAATCAGGTTAGACAGTCCCTGTCCTACATGGGGCTCATAGCTTTTACCCCCATTTTACAGATGAGGTAACTAAGGCACAGAGAAGTGAAGTTACTTGGCCCAAATCACACAGCGGAGAAGTGGAGGAGCCAGGATTAGAACCCAGGTCCTTCTGGCTCCCTGGTCCATGCTCTATCTGCTAGGTCATGCTGTCTCACTTTTCTGCTGTGTGACCTTGGGCAAGACACTTCACTTCCCTGGGCCCCAGTGACCTCATCTGAAAAATGGGAATTAAGACTGTGAGCTTATGTAGGACAGGGACTGTGTCCAACCCGATTAGTTCGTTGTGTCTACCCAGTGCTTAGTACAGTACCTGGCACCTAGTATGCGCTTAACAAACTCCATTAAAAAACCTCCCAAAACAGGAGGAGTTCTGGATGGGGGAAGTGGGGAACCAGCAGGCAAGAGATTCTTGGATCACACCCCCAGGGGACATCTGGTAGAGAGGCGAGAGGGGAGAGCAAAGGAAATGAAGGGAGAGGGCACAAGGCTTCCAGCCCAGGTGCTGGCCCACCAAGGGACAATGGTGGAAGAATCCAAGTTCAAACTCCAGCCAAACGCTGTGATTAGGATCTGAATCTACGGTTAACGGTCTCCACTGACTCTGCCTTCCCCTTATTCAGATTCATGCCTGGCCCCTCCTGGGTTTGTAATCCAGGGCAGAGAATAAGGGCCCCTGGGATTAAGTCCCAGACCCACCACCGAATCCCTGTGTGACTTTAGGTAAATAACTTACTTGCCTCAATTTTCCCCTTTATGCAATAGGCACATGAATCCCGCCCACCTTCTGACTTCTCAGCGATGTCGTGAAGGTGAATGAGCCGTCGTCAGTAAAATAACAACACCGACAGTATTCACTGGGTTCCTAATGGGTGTAGAATGTTCACTTAGGTACTATGACATGTAAATAATATCAAAGACTCAATCCTTATCCTCAGGAAGCTTACACTCTAGCAGAGGAGATGGAAGATTTGAATTCAGGATGAGAGAATAGATGTAAGTAATAGACACAAGAGAATAATCACATGATAAATCTATTGAGCGCTTACTGTGCGCAGAACACTGTACTAAGTGCTTGGGAGAGTAGGATATAACGGAATTGGTAGAAAAGTTCCCTGCTCGTAAGAAGCTTACGGTCTAAAATGGGAGTTAGACATTAAAATGACTTATAGATACGTGCATAATTGCTGCAGGAGGGGGCTGTGAGATGACTACAAAGTGCTTAAAGGGCACAGATCCAAGTGTGTCGGCAATGCAGAAGGGAGGGGCAAGTAGGGGAGATAATAATAATAATAATGATGATGGCATTTGTTAAGCGCTTACTATAATAATATCGGTATTTGTTGAGTGCTTACTATGTGCAGAGCACTGTTCCAAGCGCTGGGGGAGATAAAGGGTCATCAGGTTGCCCCACGTGAGGCTCATAGTTAATCCCCATTTTACAGATGAGGTACCTGAGGCACAGAGAAGTCAAGTGACTTGCCCACAGTCACACAGTGCTGAGCACTGTTCTAAGAGCTGGCATGCGGGCTTAGTCAGAGAAGGCCTCTTTGGGGGAGGTGTAATAAGGATTCCAAGGTGGGGAAAGTGGCGGCGTGGCGTATATGAAGGGGGAAGGAGTTCCAGGCCAGAGGGCAAGGGGTCGGCAGCGAAACAGATGAGATTGAGGTCCAGTAAGGAGATTGGCATGAGAGGAGCAAAATGTGGGGGCAGGGTTATAGTAGGAAATCAGCAAGGTAAGAGGCGGCGAGCTGATCGAGTGCTTTAGCAACGATGGAATGGAGTTTCTGTTTGAGTGGAGGTGGATGGGCAACCTCTGGAGGTTCTTGAGAAGTGGGGAGATGTGGACTGAATGCTTTTTACAAAATGATCCGGGTGGCAGAGTGAAGCAAGTACTGAAGTGGGGAAAGAGGAAGCAGGGAGGTCAGAGAGTAGTAGAAAGGAGGCAGGGAGGTCAGAGAGTAGTAGAAGTAATACTACCTATTAATATTAATGTGTGCAGAACACTGTACTAAGTACTCAGTGGAAAGAGCCCGGGCTTGGGAGTCAGAGGTTATGGGTTCGAATCCCGGCTCTACCACTTGTCAGCTGTGTGATTGTGGGCAAGTCACTTAACTTCTCTGTGCCTTAGTTATCTCATCTGTAAAATGGGGATTAACTGTGAGCCTCACATGGAACAACCTGATTACTCTGTATCTACCCCAGTGCTTAGAACAGTGCCCTGCACCTAGTAAGCGCTTAACAAATAGAGCTTAACAAATACCAACATTATTATTACTAGGAGAGAATGCCCAGCTGGGAAGCAGATCCGGTTCTCATCCTTTGGGAGACATGCAATCTAGTAGATAATCAGCTAAGCGTGAATCTGAAATGACCCAAGAGATGTTGGTATTTGTTAAGCGCTTACTATGTGCAGAGCACTGTTCTAAGCGCTGGGGTAGACACAAGGGAATCAGGTTGTCCCACATGGGGCTCACAGTCTTAATCCCCATATTACAGATGAGGTAACTGAGGCACAGAGAAGTTAAGTGACTTGCCCAAAGTCACACAGTTGACAAGTGGCAGAGCTGGGATTCGAACCCATGATCTCTGAGTCCAAAGCCCGTGCTCTTTCCACTGAGCCACGCTGCTTCTCTGATGATGATATGATATGATGATGATATGATATGATATGATGATATGACTGCAAGTGTAGACTGTAAATTCCTCACGGGAAGGGAACGTGTCTACCAACTCTGTTGTATCATACTCTCCTAACCTCTTAGTATAGTGTTGTGCATGCAATAAGCACTTAATAAACAGGATTGATTGATAAAGAAGCTAGGCTCTTTGGAGAAAGGCACTACCTAAATATAACGTCTCGAGACAACACCAGATACTCCAGCACTATCCCAGTGACTACGGAAACTCAAGGAAAATAATAATAACAAGAATAATAGCTGTGGTATTTGTTAAGTGCTTACTACGTGCTAAGTACTGTACTAAGCACTGGGGTAGATACAAGACAGGTCCTGTGTGGGGCTCACAGACTAAGTAGGAGAGAGAACAGGTATTGAATCTCCATTTTGCAGATGAGGGAACTGAGGCATAGAGAAGTGGAGCGACTTGCCCAAGATCACACGGCAGGTACGTGGCAGAGCCAGGATTAGAAGTCAGGGCCTCTGACTCCCAGGCCGGTGCTCTTTCCACTAGGCCACGTCTCAGATAGATATAAACACAGGCATCCATCTGCTGTGTAAACCGTCTAGGATCCTCATCACCTCCCGTTTTCGGAGACAGCCACAGCCGAAACACCTCCCTCCTGGAACACAGGACTCTGACACGGGGCTCGGATTTGTGATCGTGAAGCCCCCCGAGAAATCAGACAGCAGGCGAGAATTATCCTTCAGCTCTCGGCTTAATCTCCACAGTGCTCCCAACCATGCAGCTAGTTTATTAATACCTAACTTCAGAGCCCCATATGCGACTCCCTCCTTTTCACCGGCCCCTCCCCAACTTCTAGAACTCTCCACCCACCAGGACAAAGGCTTCAGCTCCTCCAGGTGGCTGAAGAAAGAAGGATTGTATGAGGTTGGAGAAAATTCCCTCCACGGGGACATAGAATCAGCCCCCGAAGCTGCAAATCGTCCAGCTGTCTGCAGGAAACCTCGTAGACTGGCGTCTTCACCGCCGGCCAAGGAGTTCTTTGGAGTAGGTGGGTGGGTGAAAAATGTCCTTGCTCTTCTGGGAATTGTCCTCTAGTCCTGATTTATTCTGCTATTTCATCCAGGCGTATCTGATCCTTGCTTTTCTTCCTGCTCCCACTATTTATAAATCACTTTGTCTGTCTTCCCCATTAGAGACGCTTAGCACTCTGTGGGCGGGGGATGCAGCTGAGTAGTGGAGGGATGTTAACGTTGCGGATAGAGCACAGCCCTGTGAGTCAGAGGGTCGTGGGTTCAAATCCCGGCTCCGCCACTTGTCTGCTGTGTGACCTTGGGTAAGTCTCTTCACTTCTCTGTGCCTCAGTTACCTCATCTGTAAAATGGAGACTGAGACTGTAAGCCCCATGTGGGACAGAGACTGTGTCCCAAATGAGTTGCTTGTGTCCACCCCAGAGCTTAGTACAGTGCCTGGCACATAGTGAGCAGTTAACAAATATCACAGTTATTACTATTATTAGTGGCTGCTTGCCTGTCTGGAAGACGGAAACCCCAAGTTCAAATCCGAGTTCTGCCACACTCTTGTTGTGTGATGAAGTACAAATCACTTGAATTCTCTCTATATCAGTTTTCTCATCTGCATAGTGAGGATAGTAATACCTGCCTTTTCTACTTGCATCATAGAGTTTTTGAGTGGGCAAAAGTGAGGAATTAACCCAAAAGTGCACCGCGAAAAAACACCAAATACAAAACAAAGGGGTTTTATTTTCCTATGTCCAAAACAGAACTCCTCTTTTTCCTGCCCAAACCCTTTCCTCTCTGCAACTTTCCTATCATGTAGACAACACTATCTACAACATCCTCCCTAACTCATAAATCCATATCTTTGGCATTATCCTCAACTCATCTCTCTCATTCAACTGGCATATTAATTCTGTCACCAAATCCTATCAGTTCGACCTTCACAGTACCTTTGGAATCTGCCCCTTCCTCACCCCCCACTCCTCGAAAATCTCCAGTGGCTGCCCATCCAGGCATCTACTCCTTACCCTTGGCTTTAAAGACATTCAATCAGCTCTCTCTTTCTTATCTAGCCTCGGTCCTCTCCCCCTACAACCCAGCCCCCACACTTGATTCCTCTAACACCAGTCTACTCTATCTCAATCTTGTCTCTCTGTCAACCCCTAGCTCCTGCCCTCCCGTCTGCCTGGAACTCCCCCCAGCCCGCTTCATATCTGACAGACCACCACTTTACCCATCTTTTAAAAGCTCTACCGAAATCACTTCTCCTCCGAGAAGCCTTCCCTGACTAACCTCTCATTTCTCCATCATTTTCACCCTCCCTTTTGCTTCACCTATGCACTTGGGTCTGTACCCCTAAAGCGCTATAATACTCACCCTTCCTCCCCTCACACAGACACACACATACACACAGGGCTTGTGTACATATCCTTACACTTTCCTGCTTCTCCCATATGTAGTGTGTTTCAGTGTCTGTCTCCCCCATTAGATTGTAAGTTCTTTGAGGCAGGGACCCTTCCCTGCCCACCAACTGTATTGTATTGTATTCACGCGGCTCAGGGGAAAGAGCACGGGCTTGAGAGTCAGAGGACGTGAGTCCTAATCCTGGCTCTGCCACTTGTCTGCTGTGTGACCTTGGACAAGCCACTTCACTTCTCTGTGCCTCAGTTACCTCAACTGTCAAATGGGGATTAAACTGTGAGCCTCACATGGGACAACCTGATTACCTTGTATCTACCCCAGCTCTTAGAACAGTGCTAGGCACATAGTTAGCGCTTAACAAATCCTATAATTATTATTATTATTATTACTCTCCCAAGTGCTTAGTACAGTGGACTGTACTCAATAGGTACTCAATAAATGCCATCAATTGATAGATTGACTCATTTCCTTCTATCATACTCTCCCAAGTGCTTGATATGATGAGCTGCACTCAGTAAGTGCTCAAAAATTACCATTTCTACTCTTCCTAGAGCTCCACCTCTCCTACCTGGTTCAGATATTTTTTGATAGATGAATCCAGCCTGAAGTCAATCAATCGAGCAGTAGTATTTATTGAGCACTTACTGCATGCAGAGCATTGTTCCAAGCGCTTAGGAGAGTACAGTAGAGTGAGTAGAGGCCTGCTACCTCAGCACGTCCCTGTTATGGATGATAGAAATGTGCTTCTGCAGCAGGCAACTCAGTATCTTTTAAAAACTGATCATTTACTTATAGGACACCATACTAAGTGCTGGGGACAAATATCTGGGTGAGAATTAGACACAATGCCTGACCCTCTAGAAGCACACAATCTGAGATTAATACGGGGAGTGGATTGGCAGCAGGCACATGAGGAAAGATGAATACAAAAACAGCATGGCCTAGTGGAAAGAGCACAGGCCGGGGATTCAGAAGACTTAGGTTGTCATCCCAGCTCCACCACTTCTCTGCTGTGTGACCCTGGACAAGTCACTTCACTTCCCTGTGCCTCAGTGACCTCATCTGTTAAATGGCGATTAAGGCTGTGAGCCTCATCTGGAACATGGACTATGTCCAACTCGATTGGCTTGTATCTACCCCAACACTTAGGACAGCTCTTGGCATATATTAAGCACTTAGCAAATACTATCATTCATTCATTCAGTAGTATTTATTGAGCACTTACTATGTGCAGAGTATTGTACTAAGTGCTTGGAAAGTACATTTCAGTAGACAATCCCTGCCCACACCAGGATTACAGTCTGGAAGAGGGGAGACAGACATCAAAACAAGTAAACAGGCATCAATATAAATTAATAGAATTATAGATATATACACAACAAAACAATTAAACTGACATCGATATAAATTAATAGAATTATAGATATGTACATATATGCACAAGTGCTGTGGGGTGGGGAGAGGGGAGTAGAGCAAAGGGAGCGAGGTGAGATGACACGGAGGGGAGAGGGAGCTGAGGAAAAAGGGGGCTTAGTCTGAGAAGGCCTCTTGGAGGAAGTGAGCCTTCAGTAGAGCTTTGAAGCGGGGAAGTGTGATTGGCAGATTTGAGGAGAGAGGGTTTTCCGGGCCAGAGGTAGGGCATGGGCCGGGGGTCAACAATAGGACAGGCTATCACAAAAAATAGAAACTCAAAAATGACTTAAAGGACAAAATTTAGAGTCCAAAGATCTGGAGGTAAAGAGGATCCTGCAGGGCCTCACAGTGCTGTTGCCCAAGTCATCCAGAGTCCACTCACAACCAAAGCTGCCCGACATTCTCATATTTGTAGAAACAGAGCTGTTGTGGCTTAAAATCCCTCTCAACTCTTCAGGGCCCCGGCCCATCAGGCTGAACCAGGACCGGGCTGGCTTCTGGGTGGTCCAGAGATTAACCCCCCCCACTTCAATGCCGAGCATTCTAGGGCACCTAGTTGAAAACATTAAAGGGACTCAGATAACTACCAAAGAAGAGAAAGTGTAGCACTAAGTGGGACCGAGGTTAATTAATCAAGCAGTGGTATTTATCGAGTGTTTACTGTGTGCAGTACACTGTACTGTACGGAAGAGCATGAGCCAGGGAGCCACTTGTCTACTGTGGGACTTTGGGCATATCACTTCATTTCTCTTTATCTGTTACTTTATCTGTAAAATGTGGATTAAATTCTCCTCACTTTTACTTAGACTGTGAGCCCCATGTGGGATAGGAACTGTGTCCAACTTGATTCACTTGTATCTACCCTAGCACTTAGAATAGTGCTTGACACTTAGTAAGCACTCAACAAGTACCATAATTATTGTTAATTACTACTAACAGCTTGGGAGAGTACAATGCAACAGAGTTAGCAGATACATTTCCTGCTCACTCTGAGTTTACACCTAGAGGGATTGACAAGGAGACTGAGCTATCGGGCTAAAGGGCCAGAGACCTGACAAACTCCAGAGAGAATCCCGGCTGGAAGGAGGTTAGGACACAGAGTACAGATCCCGGAATCACATGATGTCACCATGGGGCAGAAGGGGCAAGGAGAAGAAGAAGAAACTATAGATAACTCATGAAAATATATGTTCTCTTTTTATGACAAAGGATGCTCTCCAGGATGTAGTAATAATTGGCAATTAAGAATTTTTGCAAAATATCTATCCAATGTGCCAAGCCAAATGACTTCAGAAACCTTGATTCTTGTTAAGTTATGATTGCCACATGAAAGACCTAAACCTCATTAGGATATTAGATGAAAGTCATGGTCTATCTGTCTTTGGACTAAGATCCCAAAGTGTGAAGAAGGTATGGGGAGGGTGGGGAGAGAAATGGAGGTAGGGAGAGGAAGGGAAGGAGAGCAGGATGAGGGGAGAGAAGATTGAGGAGAGAGAATGAGAGAAAGGAAGAAAGATAAAGATGAAGAAAGAGGAGGGAGGGAGAGGAAAAGAGAAAGGATGAGGTAGAGAAAGTGAGAGAGAAAGAGAGCAGGAGAGAGTGAAGAAGGGGGGGACGCAGGGTGAGAGAGAGGGTTTTCTTAAATGTCAAGAACAATCTTTTTCTGTTCATCTACAGGCTCTCACCAGTCTCCCAGTGTGTTCTTATTGTATTGTGATTTTACCTATAGTGTCTTTGTGATCTATTGCTTTCCAGTAGGACGTAACTACTATAATATGTTAGATAAAGGATATCTGTGCCATATTACTTTACTGTCACCAGAAAGGTTTTTCAAGGTAGAATTTGTAAGGTTACTGTTATTTTCCTGTCACTACAGCAACTGTGATATTATTATTTTATTATAGCCCTGGTCTACTGCTGTTATATCCAACCATTTTTAGTGATTAAGAGCTACATAAATAGTGATCACAATATACACCATCTCCTAGATTTCTGAGAATATTATCCTGTCATCCTCAAAAGTGCCCCAGTAGCTGAAGGGTTGTTTTAGACCATTCTTCCAATATATAAAAATAACTTTATGAGGATAATGATAAGTTTTTCTCCCATTTCCCCAAGGACATAAAAACATAAAGCAATGCCATTACTGGATCAAACCAATGGTCCACCCACAACCCAGTTTTCTGTCTCTACCAGCTGCAATGAAAATGGGGTGTGATTTTCACTTTTGATATCCATCCTTAAAGCTGTGTTGCTCTCCTTACTCTCCTTAGTTGTTATTTTCTGCTATCCCTAAATTTTCCCTTTAATAACCCTTATTGGCCTCTCGCCCATGAATTTTTCCAAACTTTCTGTCGGTACAATTTCCTGTGATAACCAATTCTATATGCTTATCCCCTCACTTTATGAAAATGACTGTCCTTTGTTTTGGTTTGAACCTAACATCTTCAGGGTTCCTGGTAGCCACATCATCCAGTTACTGTGACTTTTTTATGGTATTTGTTAAGTGCTTACTATGTAATAATGTTGGTATTTGTTAAGCGCTTACTATGTGCAGAGCACTGTTCTAAGCGCTGGGGGAGATACAGGGTCATCAGGTTGTCCCAAGTGAGGCTCACAGTCTTCATCCCCATTTTACAGACGAGGGAACTGAGGCCCAGGGAAGTGAAGTGACTTGCCCACAGTCACACAGCTGACAAGTGGCGGAGCCGGGAGTCGAACTCATGACCTCTGACTCCGAAGCCCAGGCTCTTCCCACTGAGCCACGCTGCTTCCCCTACTATGTGCCAGGCACTGAACTAAGCACTGGGCTAGACACAAGCTAATCAGGTTGGACACAACCCCTGTCCCATATGAGGCTCACAGTCTTAATATGGTTCCATAGTGTAGTGGTTATCACGTCTGCTTTACACGCAGAAGGTCCTGGGTTTGAGCCCCAGTGGAACCAGTGTCTCAATTAGAGAAGCAGTGTGGCTCAGTGGAAAGAGCATGGGCTTTGGAGTCAGAGGTCATGGGTTCGAATCCCGGCTCGGCCACTTGTCAGCTGTGTGACTTTGGGCAAGTCACTTAACTTCTCGGTGCCTCAGTTACCTCATCTGTAAAATGGGGATTAAGACTGTGAGCCCCACGTGGGACAACCTGATTCCCCTGTGTCTACCCCAGTGCTTAGAACAGTGTTCGGCACATAGTAAGTGCTTAACAAATACCAACATTAATTAATTAATTAATTAATTAACCTCCATTTTACAGATGAGATAACTGAGCCACAGAGAAGTTAAACAACTTGTCCAAGATCACACAGCAGACAAGTGGCAGAGCCAGGACTAGGATTCATGTCCTTCTGATTCCCAGTCCGATGTGCTATCCATTAGTCCACACTGCTTCTCTCTTGTGATGAACAATTCTGTATTTCCCTGGCTGCATTTCATGATTTTGTAAACAGTTTTTGTCTTTGTAATAGGAAGAGACCATTTCCCATCAGCAGTGATCAGGGGTTCCTATAAGAGAAAAAACCCCAAAATGGAAAGAACCCACCACTACACTGATTAGTGACTGGTAGACTTGAGTCTCCAGAACCATGACCACTGTCTCCTGCACCTCTTTTATACCTTTTCTACACTTCTTCCCCCTCCCCAGTTCCCCCCAAGGTGGGCAACCTCACCTCTGACATCAATCTGAGTGGTCCGGGGCATTGCTGCGGTGTATCTGCATATTTTGGAGTGTCCCCTTGTTGGGAGTCGGCATGGTTCTTAAGAAAGGGTGATGATTGTATCAGCTAGCATGTACTTCTTGGTCTGATTATCTGGGGAATGGTTCCCTGTCCCCTTCAATATTGCAAATCTCAATAGCTTCACTGGTGATGATGATGGGATGATCTATTCTTTGCTGTATCCTTGTTGTCCCTTGTAACAGCCCTAATCACACCCTCCTTCTGTGTTCTTTTTACTACTGTGTTGCTCCTCCTATCTGTCTTTTGTTATTGCCCCAAGATGCCTGCCCCACCCCATTTTCCTGCTCCTTCTAGTATCCCCGTACATACAGATTGGGTATCAGCCACAGGACCCCTCAACCTCAATGTCTAGCCTCTGTATGTCTCTAATTTGTAAGTTAGTCCTACCCCCTAAACAGTTCAGGGTGCTCTTCACTCTTCCATCTCCAGTGGCTAAGATGTGATGACCAGACAGAATTACATGTAGATGTGAATGTGCCACAGTTTTATATAGTGTTAGAACTATTCCTTTGATTTGTTTTCCGTACTCGATCTCATGATGCTAAAATTCTATCTCCTCCATTCATTCAGTAGTATTTAGTATTTTTTGAGCACTTACTACGTGCAGACCACTGTACTAAGCACTTGGAATGTACAATTCAGAAGCCTTCCCTGACTAACTTTTCATTTCCCCATCCTATTCGCCCTCTCTTTTGCACCATCTATGCATTAGGTCTGCTCCTTAAAGCACTCTGAAACTCACCCCACCCTCAGCCCCACACACTTATGTCTGTATCCTTATACTTTGCTGCTTCGCCAATTGTAATTTATTTTAAGATCTGCCTCCCCCACTTAGTTTGTAGAAATATTACCATATCCTCCTTACTCCTTGTTTCCCCTCTAGACTAAGCTCATCATGGGCAAGAACATGTCTACCAACTCTGTTATACTATACTCTCTCAAGTGCTTAGTATGGCGTTCTGCATACAGTACGTGCTCAATAAATATGATTGATCGAAAGCTCCTTGAGGAGAGGGTTCATGTCAACCAACTCTATCATAGTGTGTGTGTTGTGCCTTTCAAGTGCTTCGAATGGTGCTCACCTCACTGTAAGTGCTCAATAGATATCATTGATTGATTGATTTTGTTGGCCTTTTCGCCTTCTGCCCATTAAACTGATCATTTGAGGGTAGAGTCTACAATGACTCCCAAGATCTCCTTCTTGAGTTGCCTGACAAATATCACTAAGTCTACCATCAGGTAGTAGAAGTTTGGAGTATTTTTCTCCAGGTGCATTAATTAATCAGTAATATTTATTGAGTGTTTACTGTGTGCAAAGCACTGCACTAAATGTTTGGGAGAGTAAATGGCATTAGGAGATATGATCCCGGCTCTCAAGGAGCCTACAGTCTAGTGCACTATCAGGAAATGAATGAATGAGGGAGTAGTCCGAGAAGAAAAATACAAAAAGAGCAATAGACTACTGTGGATAGAGAAGGAGAGTTTCAGGCTCCTTGCAGCCCAGAACCCAAAAGTCCCAATAGTCACAGCTGAGGTTGCAGCTAGTAATCCTAAAATTGAGTGAATATTCTACTTATTTGCCAGAAATCGAAACACGATTCCCTCATCTATAAATACGCTGGCCGAGGACCAGACCCCTCCTAATGACATCTTTCTTTGAAAGTTGTTTCGGGAAACATTCATTTATCCGATCCCAAAACCTTCCCCGAGTTTCTCCTCCTGATGAGGGATTTGACCAATCTTTGTGAAGATAATTAAAACCTACCATTATTATGCCACAAAGAGCTTAATTTGTGTGGGAGCTTAAATGTTGGGATTTGTGTTGAAGTCCTGGTACCTTTGGGCAGAATCCCAGGACCTCCAAGATGCAAATGGACATAAAAATGGAATAAAGAAATAACAGTCTACCCTCTCTGGTTTTCACTGAAAAGGACTTATCTGCTTTTTATGCTATTTGTTAAGTGCTTACTATATGCCAGGCACTGTACTAAGCCCTGGGGTAGATTAAAGCTAATCAGGTTCCCACGTGGGGCTCCCAGTCTCAATTACCATTTTACAAATAAGGTAATTGAAGCACAGAGAAGTGAAGTGACTAGCCCTAGGTCACGCAACAAACAAGTGGAGGAGACGGGATTTGAAGCCAAGTCCATCCGACACCCAGTCCCGTGCTCTATACACTAGGCCGTACAACTTCTCTTGCATCACTTAGCTCACAGAGGCAACAGTGCAACACCTGGCCCAGGAAGGAAACCTCCTCACCTCCTCAAGCACCTGTCTGCTTTGAATCTTTCCCTCAGAGCCAGATCACTGGGGCAGAGCCTGCAGGAACTGTAAGTATGATTGATTGATTGATTGATTTGGTGATTCTCCTACTTTCCAGGAAAAATTCTACATTCTGTGTTCTATGTTTATCTCACAAAGAGTGCCCCACTCCCACCAGTATTGTTTTTTTCCCTTGGAATAGTGTTTAATAATAATAATAATTATTATGGCATTTGTTAAGCGCTTAGTATGTTCCAAGCACTGTTTTGAGCGCTGGGGGCACAAGGTAAGCACTTACTATGAGCCAGGCACCAAAGTAAGCTCTGGGGTAGACACAAGCTAATCAGGTTGGACATGATCAGTCCATGTCTCCCCACTCTTCAAGAACTTCTAATAGTTGCCCATCCACCTCTGCATCAAACAGAAACTCTTTTCCATCAGATTTAAAGCACTCAAATGGCTCACCCCCTCCTGAATTACAGATGAGCTAACTGAGGCACAGAGAAGTAAAGTGACTTGCCAAAGATTGCACAGCAGACGTAGTGAAACCAGGATTGGAAACCAGGCAGGTTCTCTGTTTCCCAAGTTCATGATCTTTCCACTAGGCCTTGCTGCATCTTTTTTTCCTCAAGTTCTTCGGGACAGGTGGCAGTGCATCTCAATGGCTTTCTTCCCTCCATCAAGCCTTAGATAATAATAATGTTGGTATTTGTTAAGTGCTTACTATGTGCAGAGCAATGTTCTAAGCGCTGGGGGAGATACAGGACAATCAGGCTGTCCCACGTGAGGCTCACAGTTAATACCCATTTTCCAGATGAGGGAACTGAGGCACAGAGAAGTTAAGTGACTTGCCCACAGTCACACAGCTGACAAGTGGCAGAGCTGGGATTCGAACCCATGACCTCTGGCTCCCAAGCCCGGGCTCTTTCCACTGAACCACGCTGCTTCTCTATGAAATGGATTTAACGGAAGCAAGAGGGTGTTAGGTTAGAAGGAATGAATATCTCCCCAGCAAGTATTGTGAAGTGGCATAATAGACTCCCCAAAATGGCTGTGGGATTTCTTCTCCTGGTGTTTTTTTTGAAAAAAGGACTGGAGCCCATTTGTCTGAATGATCAATCAGTCGATCAATCGATTGCATTTATTGAGTGTGTAGAGCACTGTATGTTGTTTTGTTTTGTTCTGCTTTGCTTTGCTGTCTGTTTAAGCCATTTAGACTGTGAGCCCGTTACTGCGCAGGGATTGTCTCTATCTGTTGCCGAATTGTACATTCCAAGGGCTTAGTACAGTACTCTGCACATAGAAAGCATTCAATAAATACTATTGAATAAATGAATACCAAGTACTTGGGAGAGTAAAGTACAAGAGAGTTGGTAGACCCCCCCCCCCCCCCGCCCTCAAGGAGTTTACAATCTAGGATGAAGCTTAAGTGTGCCTCTGTCTGGAAGCAGAAGGATGGCCTGGATGACCCTTGACAGTCCCTCCCAGTTGAAGGATTATGGAGAAGAGAGAAGGAAGGACTGAGAGGTAGGCACAGTATAGTCTAGGTGGAGACAAAGAAAGGAAAGAGAAAACAGAGGAGCCAAATAGGAGACAGAGAGTAAAATGGAGGAAAATAGAGGAAGAGGGAAAGAAAAGTAAGAAGGGAGATCAAGCAAATAACTTGGCCTTCTGACATTTAACAACCTTCTTTGCTATATATTTGGGTTTTGAATTATTTGTTTGTCTCACTAAGATTGTAACCCCTGGGGGCAGAAACTGTGTCTTCCACCCTCTCCAGGCCGAAGTGCAATTCAGAGCTCTCTAAATAATTAATAACACCAATTTACGCTGAGTAGGCAACTGTTCTTTTCTTTAGTCTCTAAATTGCCAGTTATTTACTTACAGGCCCTGCTCCCAGGAACCAGTAGTCTCCTCAGCGCTTTTCTCCACCAACCTCCATCCCCCTGATTTGAGCCATTCTTCACCCAGAGTAAATACTTCCCAATCCCTTCATCTCCTCCTCGTCCTCCTCATCACTGTCCTCATCCTTCTTCTCCTTCTTTTCCTTCCCCTCCTCCTTCTCCTCTTCCTCCTACTCCTACTCCACCACCGCTACTGCCGTCACTCTTCTCTGGACCGGATTCTGCCCTGAGGGGAAAGTGACCAAAATTGTCCCCACTGTTCCAAATGAAATGCTCTCATTGTTTGATATAATAGCGTAATATTTTCTGTACTATTTCCTCCACTTCCTAAAAGCCCCCTGGAGGCTCGATTACCTTCCTGCCTCGCTGAGTGGGGGAGATTGGGGTAGAGGGACGGAGGGCGTTTGCATCAGGTCCCCTACAATAACTCCTAAGTAACCATAATGTTTCGTAATCCAAATCCCTTGAAGGCCTGGGACGTTCAGAACCTGGAAAAATTTATAGCGTTAAAGCCAGGCACTTCCTTAGGCTTAATGCACCAAACAGTTTTCCAACATGGACTCTCCTTGAACCAGACCGAGTGGAGGGAGCACAGGTCGGGGAGTCAGAAGGGTGAGTTCTAATCCTGACTCCTCCACTTGCCTGTTGTGTGACCTTGGACGAGTCGCTTTACTACTCTACCCCTCAGTTTCCTCATTTGTAACATGGGGACTCGATACCTCTTTGCCCTCCCTCTTAGACTGCCAGCCCTGTGTGGTACAGGGACTGTGTCTGTGTCTACATTGCTTGGGACATAATAAGCACTTATCAAATGGCACAATTATTATTATTATTAGCATGGGATGGGGGAACATAGGATTAGATTACCCCAGTGGAAGACCAGAGGAAAGCCCCATGGCCCCACATCTGAGTCACCCCATCCTGGCTATCCACCTGCCTTGTTCTGTCTGTGAATATCTCTAGTTCCCAACATGACCTTTTACTCTTAAACTTTTCCCAAACTTTCCTAGCTCTCCCTGGAGACAACCTGAAAATCAGTTCTAGGTGGTGAAACTGAGGCCTGGTTCTCTTTCATCTCCACTGGGCTGTTTGACCAAGAAGGGACTGTCCAGCCACCTGCGTTTGCCTGGCGGCAGGTTGGGACTGGAGCCTGAGGGGCTCAATGTCTCTGTCAGATGGAGGGGCAGAAAAATGGCCGAAATCTCCAATGGGTTAAATTCAGGGCCCTTCTGGGGAGCTCATCCAAATCCCCAGACTGGCTGTGACCTGGGCTTAAATAGAAATCTAACCAACTCAGAACTGGATTTTAAAAGACCCAGTGAGGAGAATAATTAGCCAGATATGAGGCTACTGGCCAGGTGCATCTCTTAGTCAGAATTTCTTGCCCTGCCCTTAACTTGAGGCCAGATGTGTGAATGCCAGCAGACATTGCATTCTGGACCGCAGAAGCTCTGAATCATGGTAAAAGTACCTACCTCTCCACAAGATGGAAGCCCCCACAAGATAGAAGTACCCACCTCCCATCAACCTGATCATTCTGGGTTTTTTTCTTTTTGAATGGTATTTATTAAGCACTTACTCTGTGCCAGACATGTAGTAAGTGCTGGGATAGATTCAAGATAATTGGGCTGAACACAGTCCCTAGCCCACATAGGGCTCAGAGTCTTACTCCGCAGTTTGCAGATGAGGTAACTTAATCACCGAAAAGTTAAATGACTTGTCCAAGGTCACACAGCAGACAAGTGGCAAAAGTCAGGATTCCAACCCAGATCCTCTGACTCCCAGGCCCATTCTCTTTCCACTAAGCCACGCTGCTTCTCTTCTGTTCTTTTAGCATTTTCACCCCTTGAGCGGAAACCTTAGTGGGAGGAAGGTCAGACCCTATGACCTGGGGATTTTTCATTCATTCGTTCATTCACTCATATTTATTGAGTGCTTACTGTGTGCAAAGCACAGACTGTAAGCCCATCAAACGGCAGGGACTGTCTCTATCTGTTGCCGACTTGTTCATCCCAAGCGCTTAGTGCAGTGCTCTGCACATAGTAAGTGCTCAATAAATACTATTGAATGAATGAATACTAAGCTCTTGGGAGAGTACAAAGTAACAGTAAATGGATAATTTCCCTACCCAGAATAGGCTCAAGGTCTAGAATGGGAGACAAACATTAATAAAAATTAATTGTCCCACCTAAATCTGGATGTCTGATCACTTAAGAGTGGGAATATTGACAGCCAGAGAGGGGGGCGTCTAAAGTCTTGCTCTGGACTACCTTTCCTGGTTAGCCCTGGACCAGGGCTATTGATTGGCTGTGGAAACAACTAAATAGCAGGACTGCGCATAGGAACTTCGAGTGTCCAGGTGTGTGGGTTTGTATGGGTGTGCCTATGTGAGAGCTCACCTCCTCCAAGAGGCCTTCCCAGACTGAGCTTCCCCTTTTCCCTCTTCTCCCTCTGCTGCCTCTCTACCCCCCCTTCACCTCCCCTCAGCTAAGCCCCCTTTTGCCCCCCTTTCCCTCCGCTCCTCCACCTCTCCCTTCCCCTCCCCTCAGCACTGTGCTCGTCCGCTCATTTGTATATATTTTTATTACCCTATTTATTTTGTTAATGAGATGTACATCCCCTTGATTCTATTTATTGCCATTGTTTTTGTCTGTCTCCCCCGATTAGACTGTAAGCCCATTAATGGGCAGGGACTGTCTCTATCTGTTGCCGATTTGTCCATTCCAAGTGCTTAGTACAGTGCTCTGCACATAGGAATCACTCAATAAATACTATTGAATGAATGAATGCATGAATGTTAGCGTAGACACAGCCGTGGCCTCAGTGCCTTCTCATCACTGCTGTACTACCTATTATCGATCAATGGTATTTAATATTAATAATAATAATAATAATGTTGGTATTTTTTAAGCATTTACTCTGTGCCGAGCACTGTACTAAGCACTGGAGTAGATACAGGGTAATCAGGTCGTCCCACGTGAGGCTCACAGTCTTAAATCCCCATTTTACAGATGAGGTAACTGAGGCACTGAGAAGTGAAGTGACTTGCCCAAAGTCACACAGCTGACAGGTGGTGGAGGAGAGATTAGAACCCCTGAACCCTAACTCCTAAGCCCGTGCTCTTTCCACAGAGCCATGCTGCTTCTCTGCGTGCAGAGCACTGTACTAAGGGGTTTGGAAAAGTACAATACAACCGAGTTGGTAGTTGCTATCCTCACCCTTATAGAGCTTCTTTGTTCTTCCCCCGTATATATTATAAATTATTTTATTTCTATTAATTTCTACCTCCCCCTCTAGATGGTAAGCTCACTGTGGACATGGAATGTATCTGTTAACTCTGTTTAACTGTACTCTCCCAAGCACTTAGTACAGTGCTCTGCATATAGTAAGCACTCAATAAATGCTATTGATGACGATGATGAGGATGACGACGATGATGATGCCTTTATTTGTGAATAATTTTTGTCATGGTGAATCATTTGTCTCCTCCATTTGACGGCAAGCTTTTTGAGGACAGGGGATGTTTTCTCTGCATCCTTGGCTCTCTCCTAACCTCCTAGAACAATGCTCTGCACATAGGCAATACTCAATAAACAATAATAATAATGTGGTGTGCTTTAAGTGCTTACTACGTGCCAGGCACTGTATCGTAAGCACTGAGTAGCTAAAAGATAATCGGGGTGGGCAATAAAAATACAACCATTTTCTTGACTGTCACCCCACTGACAACATATGTGCCCAAGCCATAATCCACTCTCAGGCCTAGTTACAAGCCCTGAACTCCCCCTGCCCCAGTCCCTTTCAGGTCCATCCTTCCAACATCCTGGCTCTACTTCTGCCATACTCCCGTGCTGGTAGGGGCCGAGGATGCACAGAAGGTTCCAGTCGGAGAAGAGCAGCTGCAGAAGGATGTTTCTCCTCCCGGCTGCAAAGGGGAGGGGCCAAACTGGCAAGCGAGGCAGCTTGGACCGGTTGGTGGACTGGACCCTGTTGATAAAAGGTTTAGGGCCTGCTGCCAGAGGTAGGGGAGGCCCGGGGAGACCCCCCAAGAGGTGACGGGACCGGCTCCAGGCCTCCAAAACCGTGAGAGCCCTTTGTGTGGAAGAAGGGAAACAAAAGCCAATCGAATGAGGATAATAATGGACTTGGGTGAAATTCTATCAGGCTTCTGCCAAATTCCCAGAGACCTGGACGCCGATGCCAGTGTGAATGGCTGCTGGTGGGCTGCCTGCAATCTCCCTCCTGCAGACCAAATGGCTCAGCTCCACATCCCCCGCCCACCTGTCCCCCGACAAGCCCCCACCTCAGCAGGAGGCTGCCATCCCAGAAGCACAGCAATGCTACATTGTGTCTATTCTCACCGCTTTCCTCTCATTCCCACCTCCCGTGCCAGGCTCCAGACCCCAGGAAGGACCTGATTGCCAGTGACAGAGGCACGGGGAGAAGTCAGAGATTGACCGGGATGGACCAGGCTGGCTCCTTTGGGGCTCTTGCCCAGGAAGCTGAGCCACCTCTTTGGGGTACAGTGGCAGCGACTTAGAAGCTGAAGCCTCCTTCTGGCTTCCTTCTCCCTCTGTTCCCATGCATGCCCCTGACTGATTCACTGGTTCCCCTATCCATGGATTGGCCTGGGCATGAGAGGCTGCCATCCCTGAAGGTGACCTCCAGGATGCCTGGGACCACCTGAGCCCTGGAAGCTGGAATCAGCAGTGGTGGGATGATGGGATCCCCGGGCAGTTCCGTGGATACCTCCGGGGCTCTGAGGACCCCCTGGCTGACCCTTCCTGGACAACATCCAGCCAAGGATGTCACCTTCATTGGCACTGGGTGCATCAGATGTGGACGGATCCAGGAGGAGAGGGCCAGAGGGCAAGACGCAGGTTCGGGTTAAGGTAAAGGGTGATGCCCACAGCTTGGGGATCACCAATAGGCTAGAGCGATCATGGGCCCGGGAGTCAGAAGATCAAGGGTTCTAATTCCGGCTCTGCCATTTGCTGTGCGACCTTGGACAATTCACTTCACTTCCCTGAGCTCAGTTACCTCATCTGTAATTAAGACTGTGAGCCACATGTAGGACAGGGACTGTGTTCAACCGGATTTGTTTGTATCCACCCCAGGGCTTAGTACAATGCGTGGCACATAGGAAGCACTTAACAAATACCATAATAATAATTATTATTACTTAGAGGGAAGCAGCATGGCTCCACCTAGTGAAAAGAGCCCAGACCTTTGAGTCAGAGGACCTTGGTTCTGACCCCAGCTCTGCCACATATCTGCTGTGTGACATTGGGCAAGACACAACTTCTCTGTACCTCAGTTGCCTCATCTTCAGAAAGGAGATTCAATATCTGTTCTCCCTCCTACTTAGACTGTGAGTCCCATATGGGACTTGATGATCTTGTATCGTCTTGTATCGTCTTGCATCTGTGCTTAGTACAGTGCATGCATGGCACATAGCAGACACTAAACACATGCCACAGTTATTAGTATTATTATTATTATTACTTAAAGAGGGTATCCACAAGCCCCTCTGACTTCTGTTGGGGTCCTTCCGCTTCTGGAGGAGAGCCACATGTCAAGAGGAGAGAGCCGTAGGGTCGGCGTCCAAGAGACCTGGGCACCAGAAAGCCGGAACTTGCCATGGGCTGGGCCCTCGGGGAATGGGCCTAGACTGTAAGCTCACTGGGGGCAGGGAATGTGTCTGTTATATTGTTATGTTATACTCTCCCAAACGCTTAGTACAGTGCTCTGCACACAGTAAGAGCTCAATAAATACGATTGACTGACTTACTGGAGCACAGACCTCACACCTCTGAGGACCAAGGAACTGTAGTCGAAGCCCTGATGCAGAGAACTCGTGAGAACTCGTGAGATCTAGGGCAGCCGACCTCCACTTTTTTCAGCGTGGGTGAAGCCCTCAGTAGAACCCCAGTTGGTACAAGCTGCAGAGGGTAGGTCATAGGAGGATTGACAAGAAACTGGAAGGGTCAGAGAGGAAGGCTGAAATGTGACTGTAAGCCTGTCAAACAGCAGGGACTGTCTCTATCTGTTGCTGACTTGTTCATTCCAAGCGCTTAGTACAGTGCTCTGCACATAGTAAGCACTCAATAAATACTATTGAATAAATGAATGAATGAATAGTGAAAGGATTGGAAAACAGAACTGATGAGAAAAAAGCCACGGAACTGGGTTTTGTTTAATCTGGAGTAGTAACAGCATAACCCACCACAGCCTCCAACTCAACAGCGGACATGCTACCCGAGAGAGATGCTGGATGCCTGGATGTGATTTATAACAAAAATTAATGTCCCCCACAACATTTCCAGCCTCCAAGGATCCCCCCTCCTCCTGGGACTCCCCCAGTCTTTTGGTATTACTTTCCTATTATTTATATTAGAGAAGCAACATGGCCTATTGGAAGGAGCACCAGACTGGGAGTCAGTAGACTTGGATTCTAATCCTGATCTTGCCATTTGACTGCTGTGGGACCTTGGACAAGTCATTTTTCTGTTCCTCGGTTTCCTCATCTGTAAGATGACAATTCACTACCTGTCTCCCTCCCCACTAGGTTGTGAGCCCCACTTGGAACAGGCTCTGGATCCAAAATGTTTATCTTGTACTGCCCCAGTGCTTACCCCAGTGCCTGGCACAGAGAGCGCTTATGAAATACCACGGTTATTATTATATGCCTCAGCACACCAGGCTCATCGCCAGGTATTACACTGGGCATCTCCCACAGGCCAAATGATAATAATAATTGTGGTATTTGTTAAGCACTTACTATGTGCCAAGCACTGTTCTAAACACTGGGGTGGATACAAGCAGATGGGGTTGGTTACACTCCCTGTCCCATGTGGGGCTCACAGTCTCCATCTCCATTTTACAGATGAGGTAACTGAGGCCCAGAGAAGCAAAGTGACTTGCCCAAGATCCCACAGCAGTCAAGTGGCAAGATCAGGATTAGAACCAATGACCTTCTGACTCTATCCACTAAGTCATGCTGCTTCTGATATAGGGAAAATAGAGAGATTGTGCTTCAGCTCTAAGATGAGGCAGCTGATAGTGAGATTGCACCCATGAGCAGATGTGTCTTTGCATCTCTCACACACTTACAGACTTTGCCCGAGAAAATACAGTTGTGCATCTTCTTCACTCCCTTCCAGGAGTAGGAAACATCTACCAAACATCTATCCAAACATCTACCACCCCACTCCAAGCTCCGGTTGGGTGCAGTGTGGATCACAAGATAGAAAATCCCTCAGATTCGGAGATGGCAAACTTTCATCTGGACTAAACAAGAGGGGCATCTTAGCTGACTTGAAGTGTGAAATGTGCACTATTCACACTCTCCTGGGAACACTGTGATTCTTCAGTTGGCAACAGAAACAGTCTGGCAAGGACTGTCTACTGCTTCTGACCAAACCATGCTCCCCGGGTTAACAGATAAGCCAACTTATTAAGGTGTGTTTGGAAAGCCGAGGTCCTTGGCTTCTAGCCCCTAAGGTCACATATCTAGATAGAGCACATCAGAACAAATTCAGAACCCTATTTGCCTTCCAGATTAACTTTAGGATCGTAAAGGTCCGTTAGTGAAACTTCAATGGTAACGTGGGTCACTTACAAGCGTGTCTTCAATTGCCCTGCACTTTATCCACCTACCTGCCGGGGGGACTATTTTTACGTTTGAACATCTGCTTCTCAGTCGTCCTGATTTCTTTATATCCTTGATTACCAGTTCCCAAATCCAGCCCCAAGGCCCTATCACCGGTTACCCTCATCTCCGCAAGCCAACTAAACCCAGGGTCCTCTCTGACCACAGAGAGGGACCTGGAGGCCGTCCCCAGCCGGCAGCCAAGCGGAATCTAGAGAGTCCCTTTCCCCAGGGCTGGGGCAACCACCCTTGCAGCCAATTAACAAGCCACAGGGGCCCTCGGGAGCACGGCTGGCCAAGAAGCTTATTGATCGGATGGAGTGTCACCCTGGTGAGCGTGTTCATTTAAGCGATGGTCTCCTCTTTCGGAGAGAGAGGGGGACTCCGGAGGTGGAGAGCGAGTTGTATTTACTGTGATGGTAAATGAAAGACAACGGCGACGGTCCCCAAATTGTCACCGCCAATACCAAATTGCTGCTCAGAAAGCTTCTGGAGTGCTGGGTGTCTGGGCAATGGGGAAAAAAGTTAATCTAGCTAAGAATCAATAGAGAAAGCATTCACGGTGTCAGGCACAATAAATGGAGCTGAATAACTGGAAGCAGCAGAAAATTAGCCTCCGGGCTGATGCCTCGTGAAAGCTAAAAGCGGGGAAGCGCAGAAGCCGAAGGGAGTTCTCCATCGCCTCTTCTGTCCGTTTGTTGACGGCACGGAGTCCGAGGAAGCTGCACGTATTCCGAGGTTGTGGCTCGGGTAGGGTCAACCCCAACTGGTCTAAGCGGAGTGAGGTGGGCTTCATATCAGTCAATCAGTTGACCGGTGGCATTTATTGAATGTTTATTATGTGCAGAGTTTTGTACTAAGCCCTTGGGAGATTACAATCCAACAGACTTGGTAGATAATAATAATATTTATATTTGTTAAGCGCTTACTATGTGCAGAGCACTGTTCTAAGCGCTGGGGAGATACAGGGTAATCAGGTCGTCCCACGTGAGGCTCACAGTTAATCCCCATTTTACAGATGAGGTAACTGAGGCACAGAGAAGTTCAGTGACTTGCCCACAGTCACACAGCTGACAAGTGGCATCCATTCCCTGCCACCAGGAATTTACTGTCTAGAGGAAGAGACAGATGTTAATCTAAATAAATAAACTACAGATATGCATTTAAGTGCTGTGGGGCTGAGGGTGGGGCGAATACCAAGTGCTTGAAAGCCTCCCCCATTTGGATCACAGAGGGATGAGGGGAAATCATACTGGGATCTGCAGCAGCTTCCCAAGCCCCTCCAGCGGGGAAGCCCGGCTGGAGTCCGCTGGCAATTCGATCCCCAACATCAGCACTCCTCCTTTGGCATGCTACAAGGCCACTTGCTCGCAACGTATACCCAGGCACCATCCCCTGCAAATTCGGACTCCTAGGGGCCACCGGCGATTTTCACTGGAGTAGAGGAGAGGTGGGATGGAGTGGAGCAGGTCCAAGTGTCAGGGAGCTAAATCTGTTCTGCTGTTTAGCTCCTAAAATGATAAGAATAATAACTGTGATATTTGTTAAGCACTTAAAATGGGCCATGCACTGTATTCATTCATTCATTCATTCATTCATTCAATTTAATCATATTTATTAAGCGCCTACTATGTGCAGAGCACTGTATTAAGCACTTGGAAAGTACAGTTCGGCAACAAATAGAGAAAATCCCCACCCAACAACGGGCTCACAGTCTAGAAGGGGGGAGACAGACATTAAAACAAATAAACAGGCATCAATAGCATCAATATAAATACATAGAATTATAGATATATACACATCATTAATAAAATAAATAGAATAATAAATATGTACACATATACACAAGTGATGTGGGGTGAGGAGGGGGGTAGAGCAAAGGGAGGGAGTCGGGGCTATGGAAAGGGGAGGAGGAGCAGAGGAAAAGGGGGGCTAAGTCTAAGAAGGCCTCCTGGAGGAGGTGAGCTTTCAGCTTTACTAAGCGCTGGGATGGATACAAGCAAATCAGGTTGGACACAGTCCTTGACCCATGTGGGGCTAACAGTCTCAATCCCCATTTTGCAGATGAGGTAAGTGAGGCACAGACAAGTGAAATGACTTGCCCGAGGTCACACAGCAGAAAAGAGGTGAAGCCGGGATTAGAATCCATGACCTTCTGACTCCCAGGCCCATACTCTGCTGAAGCTGCTTTTCTAAGAAATGTCAGAAGCTCCTTCCGTCCAGATTCCACCAGTTCGCTCCCTAACCACCCACTCACTAATTATTGCTCCCTCTCCCTCAGCTCTGCATCTCTGCCTGCTCCTCTGCCGGCTTCTTTTATGGCATTTGCTAACCCCTTACTATATGTCAGCCACTGTTCTAAGCACTGGGGTAGATACAAGGTAATCAGGTTGGTCAGAGTCCATGTCCCTCATAAAAATAATTGAGGTATTTGTTAAGCACTTACTATGTGCCAGATACTGTACTGAGCACTGAGGTAGATACAAGTTTGTCAGTTTGGACATAGTTGCTGCCCCACAGAGTTCACAGTTTTAATCCCCATTCTACAGATGAGGACTAGAGAAGTTAAGTGACTTGCCCAAGGTCACACAGCAGGGAAATGGCAGAGCTGGGACTAGTTCCCAGCTCCTTCTGACTCCTAGGCCTATGCCCTATCCACTAAGCCACTCTGTTAACTTCTCCAAACGTCCTGGGCCAGAAATATTGAGGCAAAACTTTAAGTTTCTGAAGGAATGGCCAGACCCTTCCACACTCCATGAACCAAGCAATTAGGATGGTCAGTTTCCTCCAGTTAACGGTCAGAGTCACCACTCAGGGGAAATATGAAATTCCTGCCCAATAATTCATCTTCCTCACAACCCAGCAACCTCACACCGACAGGGGAGGAGAGATAGTTGAGCCATACGCACCTTTCTCACTTTCTGACAAACTGATTGCTTGCAAATTTCACACCTGCATTCCGACACTTTAATTGGCACTTCCTCATTAAAGCCATTTCGTAGAGATAAAATATATATATATATATATTATATATATATATATATATCAAGCAGACAGAAAGCCTGAAATATCAAATTAATCCTTGTCAGCTCCTAATGGCATCTGCCGGCTGGCAGGAAAAGGAGAGTTAGGAGAAGGCCAGAAAGGAAGGGACTGTGCAGACAACAAGGAGGTTACTGTCTAAGGGCTCGCAGCAGTGAACCTCCCTGCCAGAGGGAACCAGAAACGAAATGGGACATCATTCCGGAGCACTGGGACTAAATCCGACACATTTGCTGTGGTGCCGAAACCCTGCAGCATTAAACACTTCACTACAGGAGGGGATCAAGGAGACTCAAGGGGAAACAGAGTAGCTCATCAGTGGAGATAAATTCTTCCGAGGAAACCCTTAGGTGAGGGAGCCATCAGAAGCAATTGTACCCCAGGACTATCTTCTCCCCTGGGAGGGTGCCCTCGTGCCAGCTTTGGAACCTGGCGTTTGGATCACGGATGTGTGTAATGTCGATTGACAAGCGCGATTTGACCTCCAGCAGGCCGTCTGGAGAGCCCGAGCTACGGGAAGCTAAGGAGAATGGGCACCTTGTCTGCCCAGGAACACGTCTTTGATCCCCGAATAGGCCCTTGCACTCTCCCTCACCCCCTCCTTGCGCTCACTGCTCACTGCGCAGTCAACAGTGATGGCTCAGATGAGCTGGATTTTCACTGGGGTGGATGGGGCTGGGGATGGCAGTTGTGACAGGTGTCAGGAGTGACCCAGTGGCTGGATGGGAAGATGGGGAAAGGGCCCCATTAATCATCAGCAGCTCCAACATCCGCCCCCCCCACACCCCCTCCTCTCGCCCCAGTTGCCTTGTGCTCATTGTTTTTGGTTGGTTTTTTTAATGATATTTGTTGAGCACTTACTCTGTTCCAGCCACTGTACTAAGCCTTGGGATAGGGGATAATAAGGTTGAACAGAATCCGTGTCCCATATGGGTCTCACGGTCTTAATCCCCATTTTACAGGTGAGGGAACTGAAGCAGAGGGAATTGAGGTAACTTGCCCAAGGTCACACAGCAGACAAGTGGTGGAGCCAGCTCCTTTGACTCCCAGACCCGTGATCTTTCCACTAGGCCCCGTTGCTTCTCACTGGTCCATGGAAGGGACCTAATCCACTGTCCTTGTAATTACCCCACCACTAAATATGTTGCTTTGCACTAAGTGCCTAATGAATCCTATAACTACCGTTCTTTTTGAATCATCGGCCCACAGTGCGGAAGGGGATGAATCCCAAGACAAAATGCAGAATGTTGCAGCAAGATCAAACCTTGGTGCAGCCACACATGGGGTGCTGATGCTGTTCTGGTCTCTGCATCCCAAGTTGGACATTCTCCAGAGAAGACGTGTATACCTTCTTGGCACTTTGTCTTCCAGTCACAACACAAGAAATGTATATACCGTGGTGCCTTTCCACTAGGCCATGCCGCTTCTCATGAGTTGTGAGTCCCCTTTCCAGGACTCACAACTAGGGTGGTCACCGATAGCATTACAGAATTCCAGGCATCCCCTTTTCGGACATTTTAATGTACCTTACGTTGTACAAGAAAGGACGTCGTGAGCATGCAAGCGCACTCACACACACACACACACACACAAAGACTCTTTGTGGAAGTTTGCAGGTTCCGTGTAGTGTCGGCAACCCCTTGTTTGATCCAAAATCCGTGTTTCCCTCCCAAATCCCTGCAAACACAGGCATCGCCTCTGAGCCACAGAACTCAGCAACAGAACTCAAATCCAATGGACCATTCCCTGAGTAAGCCCTCTTCTCCTCTCATCTCCCTCCCTTCTGTGCCCCCTACACACCTGGATCTGTGGCCTTTTTGCCCTTGAAACTTACCTCACCCTGAGCCCCTCTGTACTTCCGTACATATCCGCAATTTATTTTAACGTCTTTCTCCCCCTCTAGACTGTAAGCTCCTTGCAGGTAGGAAATGTCTACCAAGTCTTTTGCATTATACTCTTCCAAATACTTAGTATAGTGCTTCACACACAGTAAGTTCTCAGTAAATATCATTGATGGATTGATTGAAGTCAAGGGAGTCTGAGCACTTAAAAATTCTCCACACAAAGGCATCTGGCACCATAACCATCGTGGACTGTCTGACAAATGGCCTCCTCGCTCCCAACTCACAGACACAATAAAGCCAGCGCCTACCCTACTTAGAGGGAGAGTGGCTGGCAGCGTTGCTCAGTGGAAAGAGCCCGGGCTTGGGAGTCAGAAATCATGGGTTCGAATCCAGGCTCTGCCACTTGGCAGCTGTGTGACTGTGGGCAAGTCACTTTACTTCTCTGTGCCTCAGTTCCCTCATCTGTAAAATGGGGATTAAGACTGTGAGCCTCATGTGGGACGACCTGATTACCCTATATCTACCCCAGCACTTAGAACAGTGCTCTGCACAGAGTAAGGGCTTAACAAATACCAACATTAGAGGGAGGGGTTGATGAATTTGTTCTTTAAAGTCTGTAAATCACTCTGAGAAGAGGAGGTGAAGTTCCACAGCATATACATTTCCTGTGTTGTGACTGGAAGACAAGGTGCTAAGTAGGTACACACATCTTCTCTGGAGAATGTGTTTGGCCGGCCAGCTGGAAAATGAAGCCACCGAGTGTTAATCACATCATGCAACACTTCCCTTCCTCCCCACCCTCAGCACCTTCCAGGAAAAGGCAAATCCAATTAACAAAGATCCAATTAATTCAATGTTCCTTTCCATTTGATACATTTGGCCAGAAAACATGATTCTCCCTCCTGCTGGCCTTGTCCACCAGAGAGCACAATGAACCGATTAGGAGTGTTGTTAAATTGCCCCTAAACAAACCAAACTCCAAATCCAAGAGTCCTTAAAGTGTCCCATCCGGGAACAGGGTGGCTCCTTGGGGTTGGGGAAGTCTGAGGAAAAGGTCAGGATGTGTCCTTTGCTAAAAATGTAGAAGAAGGGTGGGTCTCTCCCTTGGGAGTGGAGCCAACCCTGGAGGAATCTCTTCTTTAAGAGTGAGGCAGAATTTAATAAAAACTGTGGTAGTAGTGCGGAGATAGATACAAGATAAACATATTGGACACGGTCCTTGTCTCACACAGGGTTCACAGCCTAAGTAGGAAGGAATAGTTTTTGATCCCTAGTTTACTTATGAGGGAACTGAGGCACCGAGAAGTTAAGTGGCTCAGTGGAAAGGGGATGGGTTTGGGAATAAGAGGTCGTGAGTTCTAATCCCCGCTCCGCCACCTGTCAGCTGTGTGACTTTGGGCAAGTCGCTTCACTTCTCTGGGCCTCAGTTCCCTCATCTGTAAAATGGGGATGAAGGCTATGAGCCCCACGTGGGACAACCTGATCACCTTGTATCCCTCCAGCGCTTAGAACAGTGCTTTGCACATAGTAAGCGCTTAACAAATACCATTTCCCCCTTCCCCCCTCACCTCCCCTCAGCTGAGCCCCCTTCCCCTCAGCTCCCCCCTCCTCCCCGCCCTACCCTCTGCTCCTGCCCCTCCCTCCCTTCCCTCCCCTCAGCACTGTCCTCATTTGTATTAATTATTTATTACCCTATTTGACTCTGTTAAAGAGATGTACATCCCCTTGATTCTATTTATTGTGATAATGATGTCTTGTTTTTGTTTTGTTCTGTTTTGCTTTGCTGTCTGTCTCCCCTGATTAGACTGTGAGCCCGTCGTTGGGCAGGGATGGTCTCTATCTGTTGCCGAATTGTCCATTCCAAGAGCTTAGTACAGTGCTCTGCACATAGTAAGTGCTCAATAAATACTACTAATAGTAATAATGTTGGTATTTGTTAAGCGCTTACTATGTGCAGAGCACTGTTCTAAGCGCTGGGGGAGATACAGGGTGATTAGGTTGCCCCACATGAGGCTCACAGACTTCATCCCCATTTTACAGATGAGGTCACTGAGGCCCAGAGAAGTGAAGTGACTTGCCCACCGTCACACAGCTGACAAGTGGCGGAGCCGGGATTCGAACCCATGACTTCTGACTCTCAAGCCCGTGCTCTTTCCACTGAGCCATGCTGCTTCTATTGACTGAATGAATGAAAGTGACTTTTCAAAGGTCACAGAGCAGGTGACTGGCAGAGCCAGGATTAGAATCCGTGTCCTCCGACTCCTATGCCTGGGCTCTTTCCACTAGGCCTCGCTGCTTCCCTATTACACCCCATGGGCTGGGCACACCCCATTCATCCAATCAAAGAAATTTATTGAGGGCTTCCAGGGTGCAGAGCACTGTACTAAATACTTGGGAGAGTACGGCCGGTAGACACTATCCCTGCTCGCAAGGATTTTGTAATCTGATGGAGTAGGTTCATTGTGGGCAGAGACCTGTTAACCAGCCTTGTTGTTTATGGGAAGCAGTGTGGCTCAGTGGAAAGAGCACGGGCTTGGGAGTCAGAGGTCATGGGTTCTAATCCCGGCTCTGCCACTTGTCAGCTGTGCGACTGTGGGCAAGTCACTTCACTTCTCTGTGCCTCAGTTACCTCATCTGTAAAATGGGGATTAAAACTGTGAGTCCCACATGGGACAACCTGATCACCCTGTATCTACCCCAGCGCTTAGAACAGTGCTCTGCACACAGTAAGCGATTAACAAATACCGACATCATGAGAAGCAGCGTGGCTCAGTGGACAGAGCCCGAGCTTGGGAGTCAGAGGTCATGGGTCCGAATCCCGGCTCCGCCACTTGTCAGCTGTGTGACTGTGGGCAAGTCACTTCACTTCTCTGGGCCTCAGTTCCCTCACCTGTAAAATGGGGATTAACTGTGAGCCTCATGTGGGACAACTTGATTACCCTGTATCTACCTCAGCGCTTAGAAGGGTGCTCTGCACATAGTAAGCACTGAACAAATACCAGCATTATTATTATTACTATACTTTCCCAAGTGCTCAGTATAGTGCACAGTAAGAACTTAATAAACGTGATTGATTGGTTGAGGATTGATTGAGGGAGCTTACAATGTAAACACACGCTCAGAAAGACGTAGCGGACTGTGGCAGGTAAACTAGGATCTCTTATTTCCAGCTTTGAAGCAGTCTGATCCTTAGATGCCCTTCTTCCGCCACCTCTCCAAATGATTCACCTGTCAGAGGCAAAGCAACTTCCTATTTATTAACAATAAACGAGGGTCCACACAGAAATCCCAAAAGAATGATCCTACTGGCCTAATTCCTTACGTGACTTCGAATGAGGTTAGTCAGGGAAACCCCTTTGCTCTGCCTTAGCCAGCCAGAGGCGAGCGTAAAAAGAACATTTGATCTTCCAACTAAACAAGGTGCCTACAGTCATGTCAATTTCCTACAGAGGTATATCAAAACAGGAGGAAAAATACACTTTAATTCATCTTTAAACTGCCCCTCGACACGACGTACGAAAGGGCTAGTGAAGAGAAGCAGCGGGGCTTAGTGGAAAGAACTCGAGGGTGGGAGTCAGAGAACCTGGGATTGTTATCCCAGCTCTGCCACTCACCTGCTGTGTGACCCTGGGCAAATCACTGCACTTCTCTGTGCCTCAGTATCTCCATCTGTAAAGTAGGGATTCAAAAACCTATTTTCCTTCCTATTTAGTAGGTGAGCCTCGTGTGAGACGGGGACAACTTCTGACCCTAGTTATCTTGTATCTATCCCGGTGCTTAGTACAGTGTTTGTCACACAGAGTAAGCAATTTAAAAATGGCATTATTATTGTCATCCCAACGTCCTTCAGTTATTCATTCTTTCTCTTTCCTGGACCATCATGGTGTCCAGGTCCCAGAATCCTTCCTGCTCAGATCCCCACCAGGATATCAGCGAACCATAAGATTTTTGAATCTATCCAACAATGGTATTTATTGAGTGCTCTGTACTAAGCATTTGAGGGAACACATCAATCGCAAAAGACACAATCGCTGTCCTCAAGAGGCTGGCAATTTAATAATGCCCCCCTCGTCACTCTATGATCAAACAGTTGATAGTATTGGGGAAGCAGCGTAGCTCAGTGGAAAGAGCGTGGGCTTCGGAGTCAGAGGTCATGGGTTTGACTCCCAGCTCTGCCACTTGTCAGCTGTGTGACCGTGGGCAAGTCACTTAACTTCTCTGGGCCTCTGTTACCTCGTCTGTAAAATGGGGATTAAATCCTCCTCCTCCTCCTGACTTATACTGTGGGACAGGGACTGTGTCAGATGAAGCTGATTATCTTATATCTACCCAGTAGATGCTCAGTGCTTGGTATGTAATAAGTGCTTAGAAGTATTATTATTATTGTTATCATTACTATTATTATCCTTATTAATAATTGGATATGAACTGCTATAGAGGCCTCCCTGCTTAATGAGGTCTCAGACGGTAAAAAGATGTGTGGAGACACGGGAGACGGAAAGAAAAGGCTGTGGATCGTGGCCGGTGAATGGCTAATTAGTGACCTCCATTTGGAAAATCGGATCCATCAGAGCCCCTCCCCTCTATTCAAACTCCATTCTGCTGCCCTGCCACCATTTCCCACTCCTAGGAAAGAGAAGGCAGGAGCACCATTGAGTGGGCACCCAGAATGACCTCAGTGAGGTCAGATCTTCTTGCCAAGGAGGCCCCAGAGGGGCCAGACCAAATGGCAAGGATGACCTAGGATCCCGCTTCCCCCCACCAGTGGTTTTAAGCCCCCTCACTCACTCACCGTCACCTCATGTGAGGGGCCAGAGAGCAGGTGGGCTCCAAACTCTCCAGGGACTGCCTTGGGGCAGACCATTCCTAGTCCTGCACTATGGGCTTCCTGCAGAGCTGCCCACTCTCAAAATCACCTCGCTACTCTCCTACTACAACCCAGAGAGCACACTTTGTTCTCTTACTGCTAACCTTCTCACTGTACCTCGATCTCGTCACCGACTTCTCTCCCACATCCTGCCTCTGGCCTGGAACATCCTCCCTTCTCATATCAGACAGATTATTGCTCTCCCCCAACTTCAAAGCCTAACTGAAGGCACATCTCCTCCAAGAAGTCTTCCCTAACTGAACTCTCCCCTTCTCTTCTCCCTGACTTGCTCCCTTCATTCATCCTTCATCCCAGCCCAACATCACATACGTATATACCTGTAATTTATTTATTTATGTCTTTATATTAATGTCTGTCTCCCCTCTAGACTGTGAGCTCATTGTGGGCAAGGAACGTGTCCTTTCGTTGTAGAATTGTACCTTCCCAAGGGCTTAGTACAGTGCTATGAGCCCATTAGGTGCTCAATAAATATGACTGAATAAATGTTAGACCTCCTGGTGTCTATCCCTGATGTTTGGGGCACTTCCGAGTGGGTGGTAAAAACAAGGGGAAATAGAACATGATCACCAGCTTCCTGGCTGTGGGTGTCCCTTACTCAAATCAAGAGATGCTTGGCTGAGCAGCTGAGCATATCTTCCCTGGGAGCAGCAAGATCCACACAAGCAAGAAGGCAGGTGGCTGAACCAATATCTGAGGAAAGAGTACAGGCCGGGGAGTCAGAGGACCTGCATTCTAATCTCATCTCCTCCAAAAGCTCGCTGTGTGGCCTTGGGCAAATCACTTAGCTTCTCTGAGCCTCAATCTCCTCAATTGTAAAATAGAAATTAAATATTTGATCATCTTCCTATTTAGACTGTGAGCCCCATGTGGAGCGGGGACTGCGTCCAACTCGATTAACTTGTAACTACCCCAGTGCTTAGAGTAGTGTTTGATGCATAGTAAGTGATTAACAAATACCATTAAAAAACAAAAATCTTCATCTTGGGGCAATATTCATTCATTCATTCATTCATTCATTCAATAGTATTTATTGAGCACTTACTATGTGCAGAGCACTGTACTAAGCGCTTGGGATGAACAAGTCAGCAACAGATAGAGACAGTCCCTGCCGTTTGACGGGCTTACGGTCTAATCGGGGGAGACGGACAGACAAGAACGATGGCACTAAACAGCGTCGAGGGGAAGAACATCTCGTAAAAACCGATGGCAACTAAATAGAATCAAGGTGATGTACAATTCATTAACAAAATAAATAGGGTAACGAAAATATATACAGTTGAGCGGACGAGTACGGTGCTGTGGGGATGGGAAGGGAGAGGTGGAGGAGCGGAGGGAAAAGGGGAAAGTGAGGCTTTAGCTGCGGAGAGGTAAAGGGGGGATGGCAGAGGGAGTAGAGGGGGAAGAGGAGCTCAGTCTGGGAACGCCTCTTGGAGGAGGTGATTTTTAAGTAAGGTTTTGAAGAGGGAAAGAGAAGCAGTTTGGCGGAGGTGAGGAGGGAGGGCGTTCCGGGACCGCGGGAGGATGTGACCCGGGGGTCGACGGCGGGATAGGCGAGACCGAGGGACGGCGAGGAGGTGGGCGGCGGAGGAGCGGAGCGTGCGGGGTGGGTGGTAGAAAGAGAGAAGGGAGGAGAGGTAGGAAGGGGCAAGGTGATGGAGAGCCTCGAAGCCTAGAGTGAGGAGTTTTTGTTTGAGCGGAGGTCGATAGGCAACCACTGGAGTTGTTTAAGAAGGGGAGTGACATGCCCGGATCGTTTCTGCGGGAAGATGAGCCGGGCAGCGGAGTGAAGAATAGACCGGAGCGGGGCGAGAGAGGAGGAAGGGAGGTCAGAGAGAAGGCTGACACAGTAGTCTAGCCGGGATATAACGAGAGCCCGTAATAGTAAGGTAGCTGTCTGGGTGGAGAGGAAAGGGCGGATCTTGGCGATATCGTAGAGGTGAAACCGGCAGGTCTCAGTAACGGATAGGACGTGTGGGGTGAACGAGAGGGACGAGTCAAGGATGACACCGAGATCGCGGGCCTGCGGGACGGGAAGGATGGTCGTGCCATCCACGGTGATAGAGAAGTCTGGGAGCGGACCGGGTTTGGGAGGGAAGATGAGGAGCTCGGTCTCGCTCATGTTGAGTTTTAGGTGGTGGGCCGACATCCAGGTGGAGACGTCCCGGAGGCGGGAGGAGATGCGAGCCTGAAGGGAGGGGGAGAGGACAGGGGCGGAGATGTAGATCTGCGTGTCATCTGCGTAGAGATGGTAGTCAAAGCCGTGAGAGCGGATGAGTTCACCGAGGGAGTGAGTGTAAATGGAGAACAGAAGAGGGCCAAGAACTGACCCTTGAGGAACTCCAACAGTTAAAGGACGCACTTTATGCTGCAGCACTGCAGCAATATGAACGCAGCCTGGCCAAAGGACAAGAGCATAGGGCTGGGTGTCACAGGGCCCGGGTTCTAGCCCCAGCACTGCTGTGTGATTTTGGACAAGTCACTTGACCTCTCTGAACCTCCATTTCTCCATCTGTACAATGGGGATGACAGATTGTGAGCTCCATAAGAGGCAGGGACTCTGATCTTCCTCAAAGTCTGGTATCTACCCTGGCACTCAGAATATAATTAGCACTAAATCAATGCTATTATTATTAAAAATAATAATAATTCTCTTCAGGGTGTTTGATGAAAGCATGCGTAGATGATACCTGACCTCGCTTCTGTAGTAGTAATACTAATAATATTTGTTAAGCATTTTCTATGTGCCAAACCCTGATCTAAATGTCTGGGTAGAGACAAGTTCATCAGGTCCCACATGGAGCTCACAGTCTAAGTAGGAGGGCGAACAGGTATTGAATCCCCATTTTGCGGATGAGAGAACTGAGGCACGGAGCAGTGAAGTGACTTGCCCAAGGTCACACAGCAGACAAGTGGCAAAGCTGGGTTTAGATCCCAGGTTCTCTGACTCCCAGGCCTGTGCTCCTTCCAGTAGGCCATGTTGCTTCCCAACAGACCAATTACTCAAGCAATAGTACTTGCTCAATGAATACCATTGAGTGCCTGTGTGCAGAGCACTGCACTAAATGCTTGGGGGAGAGGATAAAGACACAGTACCTGCCTTCAAGGAACTTACACTCTAACAGGGAAGATTAACTTGAATTTATAGATAGGAGGAAAAAGAGAATGGAAAGATGGGTAGATCAATAAACGGGTGCTTAAATCCTCCAGGTCATTCATCGATATGTTCAAAGATGCGGTGGGTGGCAGTGAGGGTATAAGTGCTGAGGTGGCATTGGGCGATTGTGATCTAGAAAGAAAGAAATTAATTGGGAAAGGCTTCCTGGAGGAGGTGGGATTTCAAGAGGACTCTAAAGAGGGGGAAGAGCTGTGACCTGATGGATTTGAAGTGACTGGAGGAAGGCAGAGCTGATAGGCCCAGAGTGGAGAACCGTGCTGTAAAATTCCACTGATCCACTTCATAATAACAAGAATAATAATAATGGTATTTGTTACGCACTTACTATGTGCCAGGCACCATACTAAGTGTTGAGTACAGCACTTAGTACTTATTCTGACTTGAACTCCAAGCTCTCTTAAATTCTAAGCTATGATTTACTAGAGTATCACTGCTGCAGAGCCCAGAGCTGAACATAACTGGGCTGGGGCCTCAGTTTTTCCATCTGTGAAGCAGTGAGAAGGCTTTCAGGTCCTCTCTATACACAAACTACACACACATACACACACACACGCAGTCAAATAATCCCCATCTCCTCACTATCTGGCTTGAACTGGGCCATGCCAAGTCTCCAAAATGGGGAGGATCCTTGAAACTAACCTTTAGTCACTGGCATTCAGAATGGCCTCAAGCTCTGTGTCTGGCAAGGAGAGGCAGGTCTTCCCCCATCCCCTTCTGCTTCATTAGGACTGAAACGGGCTTCTCCCTGCTTCTGCTGCCTGCTTTCAGCTCTACTGCCTCGCACCCCACCTGCCTTCTTTCCTCTGCTGCTCTCCGGGGCTGTTTCCTCAACGCCCATCTTAAATGAGAAGCACCCAGTAGGCATGTGGTGCAGGAATGATAATCCGGGTTTCTAAGCACTGCTGTTTGTTTGCTGAACCGGATAGGTTTTCCCAGACCGGTTGTTGTGAAGGAAATCAATTTATATTTACCGGAACCAGGACACATTTGCTCAGCAAGAGATGTGAACTATTGCCGGGTCCCTGAACCGTCCCCTGTAAAAATGCAACTCTGCAGTGAGAAGAGGAGACCCTTGCCCTCTCTCTTCTCCCTGGCTTTGACCCCTCCTATTCTCCCTAGGCTATCTTCTTCCACTTTGCCACTTTTCAGACATCAGAGCATGATGACGGGTCTCTTGGCAAAGGGGATAGTGGGGTGGGGCGGGAGGAGATCCGCCCTTTCCTCTCCATCCAAACGGCTATCTTTCTGGTACGGGCTCTCATAATATCCCGGCTGGATTATTGTATCAGCCTTCTCTCTGATCTCCCTTCCTCCTGTCTCTCCCCGCTCCGGTCTATTCTTCATTCTGCTGCCCGGATCATCTTCCTGCAGAAACGCTCTGGGCATGTCACTCCCCTCCTTACAAACCCCCAGTGGTTGCCTATCAACCTCCACACAATACAAAAACTTCTCACTCTAGGCTTCAAGGTTCTCCATCACCTTGCCTTCTCCTACCTCTCCTCTCTTCTCTCTTTCTACTGCCCACCCCGGAGGCTCCGCTCCTCTGCCGCCCACCTCCTCGCCGTCCCCCGTTCATGCCTATCCCGCCGTCGACCCCTGGCCCACGTCTTCCCGCTGTCCCGGAACGCCCTCCCTCCTCACCTCCGCCAAACTGACTCTCTTCCCCTCTTCAAAGCCCTACTGAGAGCTCACCTCCTCCAAGAGGCCTTCCCAGACTGAGCTTCCCCTTTTCCCTCTGCTCTCTCTGCCGCCTCTCTGCCCCCCCTTCACCTCCCCTCAGCTAAGCCCCCTTTCCCCCCTTTCCTTCTGCTCCTCCCCCTCTCCCATCCCACCCCCCCAGCACTGTGCTCATTTGTATATATTTTTATTGCCCTATTTATTTTGTTAATGAGGTGTCCATCCCCTTGATTCTATTTATCATGATTAAGTTGTCTTGTTTTTGTCCATCTGTCTTCCCCAACTAGACTGTAAGCCCGTCAATGGGCAGGGACAGCGTGGCTCAGTGGAAAGAGCCCGGGCTTGGGAGTCAGAGGTCGTGGGTTCTGATCCCAGTTCCACCGCTTGCCAGCTGTGTGACTTTGGGCAAGTCACTTAACTTCTCTCTGGCTCAGTTATCTGTAAAATGGGGATTAAAACTGTGAGCTCCACGTGGGACAACCTGATCATCTTGTATCCCCCAGCACTTAGAACAGTGCTTTGCACATAGTAAGCGCTTAACAAATACCACCATTTTTTTTAATCTGCTGCCGAATTGTACATTCCAAGGGCTTAGTACAGTGCTCCGCACATAGTAAGCGCTTAACAAATACCAACATTATTATCAGGATCCAGCACCGGAAGCAGCAGGCTGCAGAGCCAAGCAGCCAGTTTTCCAGCTCAGTTTTCCAGTTCGGTTGGGCTTCTCAATGGGACGCTGCCAAGATGCAAGGTGTCTCCCTCTTCTAGGGGATCACCTCTCACCTGCCAGTTCAATCCCCAAACCTTCAGCTCCTTGGATCCTCATCAGACAGCTGGGACTGGGGGGCAGGACACTGGTTATCAGTCCCTTTGAGGAAGAGAGGCCCACATTACACACCAGGGAGGTTGTCCGCTGTGACATTCACCTGGATGTTTCCCCTTTGTTGTACTACGCTCTCCCAAGCACTTAGTACAATGTTTTCCATTCAGTAAATGCTCAATAAATGCCACCGATTCAACCTGCCACGTAGGTAGCCAACACAGCAATGGTAATTGCCTTCAAGGAAGGGGGAGCTGAATAAGGGATCAGACTCTATTGTATTGTTCCAAGTACTTCGGGAAGTGCTCCGCGCACAGTAAGGGGTCAATAAATACCACTGATTGATTGGTTGGTTGAGTAGGTGGGGTTGGGAGGGGGAGAAGCAGAGAGAGGAGGGGAGAACTTGGCCAGTCCAAGACCCCCAAGATGGCCTAACTTGGCCAGTCCAGGACCCCCAAGATGGCCTAGGTCCTGTCATCATCATCAGTGGTATTTATTGAGCACTTACTATGTGCAGAAAACTGAACTAAGGCTTGGGAGCGTACAGTACAACAGAGTTTGTAGATATGTTCCCTGCCCTCAATTCATTCAAACATTCAATCGTATTTATTGAGCGCTGTGTGCAGAGCACTGTACTAAGCATTCGGGCGAGTATAATACTACAATAAATGGACACAATTCTCTGCCCATAACGAGTTTACAGACTAGAGGATAAGATTACAACCCTGTGCCCTGGCACTTCAATTGAGTTACCCCTGCTCTGGTCTGACCCTACCCCAGGAATTTTGTTTAGGTTCCAAGTGTGCCTCAGTTACTTCATCTGTAAAATGAGGGATCTGTAAAAACACTCTTCTCCCCATTTTAGAGATGGGGGAGCTGAGGCACAGAGAAGTGAAGTGACTTGCCCAAGGTCACTCAGCAGAAAGGTGGTGGAGCCTGGATTAGAACCCAGGGCCTTCTGACTCCCAGGCCCTCGATCTATCCACTAAGCCACGCTGCTTCTCAGAAACTGCCTGGGTTCCATTCGCTCAATCGTATTTGTTAAGTGTAAGCGCTAACACGGGGGTAGATACAAGTTCCAGGCCCCAGCTCCCAGCCCATGTGCTGGGCGAAGAGGTTTCGGGAGCCGGACAGCCGCATTGCAGAGTCCAGTCGCCGGTGGGGAATTTCCTGCTTGCCCGCTCTCCTCCAACTTCACGCTGATAAACTTTATTGCTACTATCGGGCTTGGTATTGATAGACTCTGCGGAGTGCTGGAACTTGACTAAAGGCGGAAAAGACAAATCCTACGTTCCAAGCGGCTCCGGAGCCACACTGGATAAGCGCAGATGACCAGCTTACCGACGGGCGGGTGAGGAGGAAATCTGCCATCGAAGGCCTGGAAGAACTGGGTACAGATTGTGGGCAAGGAATATGTCCATTTATAGTTGTATTGTACTCTCTCAAGTGTTTTGTAATAATAATAATAATGATGGCGTTTGTTAAGCACTTACTATATGTGAAGTTCTATTCTAAGCACTGGGAGGGTACAAGGTAATCAGCTTGTCCCACGTGGGGCTCACAGTCTTCATCCCCATTTTCCAGATGAGGTAACTGAGGCACAGAGAAGTGAAGTCACTTGCCCAAAGTCACACAGCTGACAAGTGGCGGAGCTGGGATTAGAACTCATGACCTCTGACTCCCAAGCCCGGGCTCTTTCCACTGAGCCACGCTGCTCAAGTGCTCAATAAATACGATTGAATGAAAGGGGGAATTTAAAGGAGATTTGGGAAGTCAGCTGGTCGAGCCAAAGGGGAGATGCCATAAGCTACCCCTGGCAGAGGCAGCCTGGAAACTTCCGGGAAGATGGATTGGAGGTAAAGGGATATTGGGATGGACAGATGGGTAGTGGCCTGAGTTGCCAGCTCCCTCAGGACTCTCGCCTGGATCTGGTTAGGTCCTATTTGGAACCCTTAATATGCAAGAGACATTCAAAAGGTTGGGCCGAGGGGGTAGTAATAATAATAACAATAATAATGGTATTTGTTAAGCTCGTACTACGTACCACGCACTGTTCTGAGCCCTGGGGTAGATACAACAATAATAATAATGATGATGATGGCATTTGTTAAGGGCTTACTATGTGCAAAGCACTGTTCTAAGTGCTGGGGAGGATACAACCTGATTACCCTGTATGTCCCCCAGTGCTTAGAACAGTGCTCGGCGCATAGTAAATGCTTAACAAATGCCAACATATTATTATTATTATTACAAGGTAATCAGGTTGTCCCACGAGGGATTCACAATCTTAATCCCCATTTTACAGATGAGGGAACTGAGGACCAGAGAAGTTAAGTGGTTTGCCCAAGGTCACACAGCAGACGAGTGGCAGAGTCAGGATTAGAACCTATGTCCTCTGACTCCCATGGCAGTGCTCTTTCCACTAAGCCACGCTGCTTCGGGTATGCAGGGGTATGCTTGGGTAGGCAGAGGGGATTGAAACAAGTGCTTAGTACGGTGCTCTGCACACAGTAAGCACTCAATAAATACGACTGAATGCATGAATGAAATTTGTCCCTTTCCGAGACCGTATTGACCTAGGAGTGGCACAGAGAGACCTTCTTTTGCAACCGCTCATGTCCAGAAACCAAAGCCCCCCACCCCGACCCTTGTCCATCAACCTCCTGAGCCAGTTTGACCTAACATCAGCTTCTGGAAGGTCCTGATGATAACTTGAGATGCCGCAGCGTGGCTCAGTGGAAAGAGCCCGGGCTTGGGAGTCAGAGGGCATGGGTTCGATTCCCGGCTCTGCCACTTGTCAGCTGTGTGACTGTGGGCAAGTCACTTCACTTCTCTCTGCCTCAGTGACCTCATCTGGAAAATGGGGATGAAGACTGGGACCCTCACGTGGGACAACCTGATTACCCTGTATCTCCCCCAGCGCTTAGAACAGTGCTCTGCACATAGTAAGCGCTTAACAAATACCAACATTATTATATTCCTGGACGTCCCTTGCCCTGTACAAGAGGTAACCACATTTTCTTCAGAGATAAAGATCCTTTCAAACCTAAAACTTGGCAGTTGGTATCCTCAGCTTCACCTCCAGTGTTCAAAAGCCCTTTCTCCTTGGAGGAACGCTATTCCAAATTTCCTTAGGAAAAGGTTTCAAGAAGCCTGTTAAGGAGAATCAGGCTAGTCAAATGTCAAAGAGCTGTGAGCAAAAACTAATTTGATGATCTAAGTGCTAATGAATCCCTGAAATGTAGATTAAATGTTCTCCAAATTGCTGATGGTTTTAAAATGCCTTTCCCTTCAGCGGGCCTATCACACCCAGGCTCCTTACAAGGTAAGCTCCAGATCTGGGCTTGAAGTAAGCGCTGTCACCATTTCACAAGGAAACAGAAACATAGTGAGAGGCAAAATGCCTCATCCATCATCATCCATCAAGCCTGAGACTAGGGCTGGTGACATTTTGATTCTCGGGCCACATCGCGCTTTCCAAAACTATTTGCAAGGCGGGAAAGTGTTTGGAGATGATGATGTTTGCGACTCTCTCAAAAGAATCCAAAATTTTCAACGAGGCCCCATGTGCCCCTTCATTTCCCGCAGTATGAAAAAAATAACTAATTAGGGTTAGGGCTAGGATTAGGGTTAGGACACAGGAATGGTTTAACTCCACGGTTGCCCACAGCTTTCTCTCATGGCTTCAGGAGAGTCATCAGTCAGTCTCCTCTGCCGCCCACCTCCTCGCCATCCCCCGTTCTCGCCTATCCCGCCGTCGACCCCTGGGCCACGTCTTCCCACGGTCCTGGAATGCCCTCCGTCCTCACCTCCGTCAAACTCATTCTCTTCCCCTCTTCAAAACCCTACTTAAAGCTCACCTCCTCCAAGAGGCCTTCCCACACTGAGCTCCCCTTATCCCTCTGCTCCCTCTGCTCCCCCTCTCTGCCCCCCTTCACCTCTCCTCAGCTAAAACCTCTTTTCCCCCCTTTCCCTCTGCTCCTCCCCCTCTCCCTTCCCCTCTCCTCGGCACTGTACTCGTCTGCTCAACCGTATATATTTTCACTATCCTATTTATTTTGTTAATGAGATGTACATCACCTTGATTCTATTTATTTGCTATTGTTTTAATGAGATGTTCATCCCCTTGAGTCTATTTATTGCTATTGTTCTTGTCTGTCCGATTCCCCCGATTAGACTGTAAGCCCGTCAAAGGGCAGGGACTGTCTCTATCTGTTACTGATGTGTACATTCCAAGCGCTTAGTACAGTGCTCTGCACATAGTAAGCGCTCAGTAAATACTATTGAATGAATGAATATTTATTGACCTCTTACTGTGTGCAGAACGCTGTACTAAGCGCTTGAGCATCATTCATTCGTTACTCACCGAACCTCGCTTTCACCTCCCTTGCCACGGACCACTTGCTCATGCTCTCCCACCTGCCTGGAAATCCCTTCGCTTACGTAGCCAACGGACCAATACTCTTCCCTTCTTCAAAACCCTACCGAAATCACATCTTTTCCAAGATGCCTTCCCAGCTGAAGCTCTCATCCCCCCACCGCCTTATTTTCCCTCCCCCCGTCTCACCCGTGCACTTAGCATTTAATAATGTTGGTATTTGTTAAGCGCTTACTGTGTGCAGAGCACTGTTCTAAGCACTGGGGGAAATACAGGGTCATCAGGTTGTCCCACGGGAGGCTCACGGTTAATCCCCATTTTACAGATGAGGTAACTGAGGCACAGAGAAGTGAAGTGACTTGCCCACAGTCACCCAGCTGACAAGTGGCAGAGCTGGGATTCGAACTCACGACCTCTGACTCCCAAGCCCAGCCTCTTTCCACTAAGCCACGCTGCTTCCCCATTTAAGCACTTAGTTGCTTCCCCATCCCCACAGCGCTAATCGGTTGCTTCTCCTACTTGTAATTTATTTCACCATCTGTCCCCTACATATAGACTGTAAGCTCCCTAAGGGCAGGGACTGTGTCTACCAACCCCTGCTGTATTGATAATAATAGTAATAATAATTATGGTATTTGTTAAGCACTTACTATGTGCCAGGCACTGTACTAAGTGCTGAGGTGAATACAAGCAAATGGGGTTGGACACAGTCCCTGTCCCACAGGGGGGCTCACAGTCTCAATCCCCGTTTTTCAGATGAGGTAGCTGAGGGGCAGAGAAGCAAAGTGACTTGCCCGAGGACACGCAGCAGACAAGCGGCGGAGTGTGATTAGAACCCATGACCGTATTGTATTCTCCCAAGCACTAGTACAGTGCATTGCGTCCCGTAAGTGCTCAATACCTCCCTCCTGCCTGGAACTCTCTCCCCCTACATAGCCAATGATCCAATACCGTCCCCTTCTCCAAAACCCTCCTGGAATCGCATCTCCTCCAGGATGCAGTTTGGAGGGATGGAGATTTTGAGTGGAATCAAAGATCCCTTGGGACCCCAGGGACCCCTAGCAACAGTGAATGACATTCGGTTCTCGGTTTCCGAGAAACACAGTGGAGGAGGGCTCTCCTCCATTTCCAGGGCCAGGGTCCATGTAGCACGGCGGAGTGGATAGAGCGCGGGCCTGACAGTCAGATGGTCATGGGTCCCAATCCCGACTCCGCCACATGTCTGTTGTGTGACCTTGGGGAAGTCACTTCACTTTTCAGAGCCTCGGCTTACCACGTCTGCAAAATGCGGAATGAGACTGTGAGCCCCGCGTGGGACAGGGACTGTGTCCAACCCGATTCGCTTGTATCCACCTCCGTGCTTAGTAATAATAATAATGTTGGTATTTATTAAGCGCTTACTATGTGCCGAGCACTGTTCTAAGCGCTAGTACAGTGCCTGGTAAATAAGGACTTAACAAATATCATTATTATTAGTAGTAATAATGATAATAAACACAAAGAGGTGCCTCCCCTGGCTCGAGGTTAGGAGTGGCCAGTGCTGTGGTCAGACTATGGACTCAGGTACTCCATTTTCCTAAGTCTTCACTGGCTTCTGTTACTCTAGACGAGCCCCATCTTCCTCTCCAGATTGCTTTGCTCTGCACAGTGACAACCCCTGCCAACACCCTCTAATTCCGCGGCCTTCACCGACGTTTCCCCACGGCCTCATCCGAGACTATAAAATAGAAAGGAGGGACATGTGCGATTCTGCATGTAATTTGCACACACGCTGCCATCAGCTGTGAAGTCTATTCTCAGCTAATTTTCAAGTTAAAGCTTTATTGCCTTTCGAAGATGTCACTTCTTGATTTGTGTCCTCTCTTTTTCGCTCTCCCTGTATTGTTGCCAGAGTCCCTCTGCAGAAAAATTCCCACAGAGATTCCCCTCCGAGTCAGAGGGCAGGATCCTCGGCCATTTTGAAGACCACACAGCCCCACATAGAGCTCCCAGAACCAGAAGAATAAAGGTTCTGTCCATCTGTAATAATAATTGTGGTATTTGTTAAGCGCTTACTATGTGCAAAGCACTGTTCTAAGCACTGGGGCAGATACGGGGTAATCAGTTTGTCCCATGTGAGGCTCACAGATAATCCCCATGTTCCAGATGAGGTAACTGAGGCCCAGAGAAGTGAAGTGACTCGCCCACAGTCACACAGCTGACAAGTGGCAGAGCCGGGAGTCGAACCCATGACCTCTGACTCCCAAGCCCAGGCTCTTTTCACTGAGCCACGCTGCTTCTGTAGACCTTTTCGGAATGAATCTGCTAATTCTGTAGTATTGTACTATCCCAAGTACAGTGCTATGCACATAGTGAGCACTCAAAAAATACCGTCGATTGATTGATTTATTGATCTAGGTGAGTGGAAAGTATGGGATGAGGCTCTAATTTGGAATCCAAACCTCACGGGTCCTCCTCGCATCCAGTCTTCCACTCTGGACCTGGCCAGGGGAGGAGCTAAAGAAGATGACAGAGAAGCAACATGGCATAGTCGATAGAGCACGGGCCTGGGAGTCAGAAGGTGATGGGTTCTAATCCTGCCTCCACCCTATGTCTGCTGTGCGACCTTCGGCAGGTCACTTCATTTGTCTGTGCCTCAGTTACCTCATCTGGGGATTGAGACTGTGAGTCCTACACACAGGGACTGTGTCCAACTCGATTTGCTTGTATCCACCCCACAGCTTAGTACAGTGCCTGGAACATGATAAGTATTTAACAAATACCATTATTATCATATCATAATTGTTTTATTTTTTCTTTTATGATGAAAAGACTTCCACTCTCTGCCTTGTCCCAATCCACCAATCCCTTCTTTCATTTCACTCTCCTGTCAGAGGGCACCAGCACCACGTAATCAGAGCCACCGCAGCACTGTTGGCACTTTGGCTTTACCTGATGTTCCCTCCTTGGCTCTTTGGGCAGGGATAAAGAAGTCTGGAGACGAGGGCAGAGAGTTTCCAGGCACCGAGGAGGACACCTGGCAGGGACCACTTTGAGCCCAGTCAGGATCTCTCCAAGCCACCCAGCCAGCTTCGACCCCTGTTATGGGCAGAGAATATGTCTGTTAATTCTGTTGTATTGCAATAATAATAATTGTAGTATTTGTTAAGCACTTACTATGTACCAAGCACTGTTCTAAGTCCTGGGATAGATATAAGGTAATCAGGTTGGACACAGTCCCTGTCCCACATGGGACTCACAGTCTTAATTTACATTTTACAGATGAGGAAACTGAGGCACGGAGAAGCAGAGTGACTTACCTAAGATCACACTGCAGAAGTGTGCTTGTCCCATACTTCCTGCCACTAAATCCACATTCTGACCCTACCCATGCCCCAAGTATTGACATAACAGGGATCAAAGGGTAACCAGGGCTCAAATTATACAGATGTTAACTTAGCCTAGAACCACAAAGGAGAAGGAACCTTGGGTCTAATTCCCTGTCTCCAGGCTGTCTGAGAGGCAGAATGTTACCTATTCTTGTTTTAGAGGGAAATGCGGAAGAGTAAAATGGTTGGAGCAGAAGAAGAAGCAGTGTAGCCCGGTCAGTGTAGCCTGGGCCTTGGGAGACAGGACTTGGGTTCTAATCCTGGCTCCGCCACTTTTCTTCTGTGACCTTGGGCCAGTCGCTTCACTTCTCTGTGACTCAGTTACCTTATCTGTACAATGGGGATTAAAACTTTGAGCCCATGTAGGACATGGACCGTGTCCAACCTAATGAGCTTGTACAGTGCCTGCCATTTAGTAGGCTCTTAATAAAAAAATGAAATAATAATGTTGGTATTTGTTAAGCGCTTACTATGTGCAGAGCACTGCTCCAAGCGCTGGGGTAGCTGCAGGGTCATCAGGTTGTCCCACATGAGGCTCACGGTCTTAATCCCCATTTTACAGATGAGGTAACTGAGGCACCGAGAAGTGAAGTGACTTGCCCACAGTCACCCAGCTGACAAGTGGCAGAGTCGGGATTCGAACCCGTGACTTCTGACTCCCAAGCCCGGGCTCTTTCCACTGAGCCATGCTGCTTCTCTGATGAAAAGAGATGAAAAACGTCATCTCTCTCATTCAACTTACCTATTTAATCTGTCCCCGAATCCCATCAGTTCGACCTTCATGACATCACTAAAATCCAGCCTTTCCTCTCTATCCAAACTGATCCCACATTAATCCAGGCACTTATCCTATCCCACCTTGATTACTGCATCAGCCTCTTTGCTGAGCTCTCCGCTTTCTGTCTCTCGCCACTCCATTCAAAATCTCACTCTGCTGCCCACCTCATTTTCCTACAAATAAGTTTCCCCACTCCTCAAGAATCTCCAGTGGTTGCCCCTCTACGTCCGCATCAAATTACCATGGGCTTCAAAGCGCTCAATCACCTTGCCCACTTCTACTTTACCTTGCTGCTTTCCCACAACAGCCCAGCCTGCACACTTCACTCCTCTGATGCGAACCTACTCTCTTTGCCTCGGTCTTATCTATCTCGCCATTGACCATTTTGTCCACATCCCGCCTCTGGCCTGGAACTACCTTCCTCTTCATTTCCGACAGGCAATCACAGTCCCCACTTTCAAAGCCTTATTAGAAGCACTCCTCCTCCAAGAGGCCTTCCCTGACTGAATCCTCATTTCCTCCTCTTCCACTCCCTCCTGTGTCTCCCCTGCACTTGGATTTGAGTATTTTATTCACCCCTCCCTCTTCCCCACCGCACTTATGTACATATCCATGATTTATTTATTTATATTCATGTCTGTCTCCCCCTCTGATTGCAAGCTTGCTGTGTGCAGGGCTCATGTTTACCAAGTGTTATTCTGTACTCTCCCAAGCACTTAATAATACAGTGCTCCGCATACAGTAAGACCTCAGTAAATATGATTAAATGATTGATTGAACATTAAATCACTTTCAAATGTTTTGTGCAAGTCTCCCTGCTTCTCCAATGGTGGTCCATTCTTCTCCACATGAAGCAGAGACTTCTGATCATCACTTTTAAGGCACTACATCAGATCTCTTTCTCTCCATGATGCAGCCGGCACACTTCACTCCTCTGATATCAACTACTTAGCATGCCTTTTTCTCAACTCCCTCACCACCTACCTCTTGCTTACTGCCTCCCTCCTGCCTGGAATGCCCTTCCACTTCACATTCAGAAGTCCACCACTTTCCCGGTCTTCTAAGCCATTCTGAAAACCCATCTCCTCCAGGAAGCCTTCCCTGATTAATCTTTAGATTCTAAGATTCATTCATTCATTCAATAGTTTTTATTGAGCGCTTACTATGTGCAGAGCACTGAACTAAGCACTTGGAATGTACAAATCGGTAACAGAGACAGTAAGAGCAGTGTGGGCAGCGAACATGTCTGACTTCTCTATTGTATTGTAGTCTCCCAATCACTTAACGCAGTGCTCTGCACCCAGTAAGCTCTCAATAGATACTATTGATTGATTAACTCATCTCTCATCATCACATGCTATTTCCCCCCTCCTGACACTAGACCACTTCCAAATCACCTAAGCACTTGGGCATTCCCTTCCCCTCCCCACCCGATTTAGCACCTATGTACCTATTTTTTAAACCCTGTTTCTTCCCTCTACCTGAAATTGATTTTATTATCTTCTACTGAGATAGACTCTGAGATTCTTGAGAGCAGGGATGGTGGCTATTAACTCTATTATAGTGTACTTTCCTAAGTGATTAACGCAGTGCTCTCCATAGAGTAAATGCTGAGGTTTTTTTTTGTTTTTGTTTTAATATAGTTTTTGACAAGCACTTACTAGGTGTTGAACACTGTTCTAAGTGCTGGGGTAGGTACAAATTGATTACGTCGGACACAGTCCCTGATCCATTTGGGACTCGCAGCCTAAGAAGGAGGGGGAACGGCTATTTAATCCCCAGGTATTTAATCCCCATTTTACAGTTGAGAAAACCGAAGCACAGAGAAGATAAATGACTTGTCCAAGGTCACATAGCAAGCAATTGGCAGAGCCAGAATTAGAACCAAGTTTTCTGACTCCCAGGTCCATGCTCTTTCCACTAGACCATACCGCTTGCTGCTTCTTCTATGTAAATAATTCTCTTAAATACTTTTGATTGGCAGATCGACTGATTGTATCTCTGTCTACTCGTTCGTTGCACCCTGGTGCCCCAGCAAAATATGACTGGCAGGAGTGAGAGCGTGAGAAGCACTGTGCAAACCATGAACATGGCTTCTAGATTCCAAAGTCTTCATAACCGCCTGTCCTTTATATTTATCAGTGCATTCCAATCGGAGCAGGGAATGCGTCTGTCAACTCTGTTGTGTCGTACTCTCTCTCCCAAGCACTTAATACAGTGCTCTGCACATGGTGAGCACTCAGTAAATACCACTAATGGATTATTCAGATGTTTCACCCTGCTGCTACAGCCCAGGTGTCTCTAACTTGGGCCAGAAAACACTGCCCCTTTAAATCCCCAGAGGTTGCTGGGCCCTTCCCTGCCCTATTTAAGGCTCATGAGGGAGGCCCTACCTTAGTTTGCAAATGGAAAGGAGACAGAGCGTGGTCTGCCTGGGGTGAGTAATAATAATTTGTTAAAAGTGCTTACTAGGAGCCAAGCACTGCTCTGTGTAGTGGGGTAGATACTAAGAATTCAGGTTGTCCCATGTGGGGCTCACAGTCTTAATCCCCATTTCTGGGGCACAGAGAAGTTAAGTGACTTGCCCCAAATCACACAGCTGATAAGTGGCAGAGCTGCAATTAGAACCCACAACCCCTGACTCCCAAGCCCGTGCTCTGTCCTCTAAGCCAAGCCTCTTCTCTAGGAGTAGGAGTCCCTGGATATTTAGCTATCTTTCTTCTTCCCCCTCCCCCACACCCTTTTTTTAGGGTGGATCTTGGAGTGGGGTTGCTGAGATTATTGATGCTTAACAGTGCTTGGCACATAGAAAGTGTTTACCAAATACCAGCATAGAGAAGCAGCGTGGCTCAGTGGAAAGAGCACGAGCTTGGGAGTCAGAGATCATGGATCCTAATCCCGGCTCCACCGCTTGTCAGCTGTGTGACTTTGGGCAAGTCACTTAACTTCTCTGTGCCTCAGTTACCTCATCTGTAAAATGGGAATTAAGACTGGGAGCTCCACCTGGGACAACCCGATCACCTTGCATTCCCCCCCAGTGCTTAGAACAGTCGTTTATACATAGTAAGCACTTAAATACCATCATTATCGTTATTACTGAAGCAGTGTGGCTCACTGGAAAGAGCACGGGCTTGGGAGTCAGAGGTCATGAGTTCAAAGCCCGGTTCAGCCGCTTGCCAGCTGTGTGACTTTGGGCAAGTCACTTAACTTCTCTGTGCCTCAGTTACCTCATCTGTAAAATGGGGATGAAGACGGTGAGCCCCACGTGGGACAACCTGATAACCTTGTATCCTCCCCAGCGCTTAGAACAGTCCTTTGCACATAGTAAGTGCTTAACAAATGCCATAATTATTATTATTGGCGGTGATGATGTGAGGATGGGGGAATCAGGGTTATCAGGATTGGGTAGAGAAGGGCTGGGAGGAGGTGTTGATTTCAGGGTTTCAGAAATGACAGATGTACATGTTGTTGAACTGTGGGTGTTGGGGCAGGATGGGGGACGAAGGTTGGGAGGACAAAGGAAAGGTACCGGGGTGCTTGATATCGATGGGTTCTGACACTGATAACGATGTGTATATCCTGTGCAGGGCACTAGGGAAAGGGGGGAAGGGTTGGGATAGTGATGATCGTGTTGGGGCTTCTAATTATATTTTGGATATTGCTGCTGGGCCGGGACTGGTGGGGGCAGGACCTGAGGGAGGGGAGGGATGGAGATTGAGAGCTGCCGTGGCTTATCCGGACTTGGGGAGGAGGGCATAAGCAGCTGGGGGGGAAGGTTTTGGATCAAGTGGCCTTGATCTTGGGGAAGGCCAGGCTTGGTTTGGGGGTGACTGCTAGACTTGGGGTTGAGGGTCCTGGAGGGCTGGGACAGATGACGCCTTACTGACGATGCGTGATCCTTGTGGGCTGTGGACGAGGTAGTCCATGCTCGGTGGGCCTGTTTGTTTCTGCGTCCCTCCTGCTTCCACTAGTTCAAGAGCCAGAACAGTGTCTTTTCCATCTCCTTGCCACCCCCCCTCAGAGCTCAGTGCATACTGGTCATGGTGGGGAGGGGCTGCCCCAGCTGCTGCAGGGCTCAGCCCACTGTTCCCACCTACCCCTGTAAGGCAGCAGGCAAGGAACCAGCACATGAAGGCGGAGACTCTGTCTCTTCCTCAGAGCAGCAGCGTGGCTCAGTGGAAAGAGCACGGGCTTGGGAGTCAGAGGTCATGGGTTCTAATCCCGGCTCTGCCGCTTGCCAGCTGTGTGACTTTGGGCAAGTCACTTCACTGGGCCTCAGTTCCCTCATCTGTAAAATGGAGATTAAAACTATGAGCCCCACGTGGGACAACCTGATCACCTTGTATCCCCCAGCGCTTAGAACAGTGCTTTGCACATAGTAAGTGCTTAACAAATGCCACCATTATTATTATTAAGGGCTCCTTCCTGCTTTATCTCTCCTCACTCCATCTCCCAACTAGTGGTAAGGAATTATGACAGTCATCTCCATCCAAATTCATTCATTCAATAGTATTTATTGAGCATTTACTATGTGCAGAGCACTGTACTAAGCGCTTGGAATGTACAGTTCAGCAATAGATAGAGACAATCCCTGCCCAGTCATGGGCTCACAGTCTAAACCGGGGAGACAGATAGCAAAGCCAAACAGAACACAACAAAACAAGATGACATCATCAAGATAAATAGAATTATGGAGACATATACCTCGTTAATAAAATGGAGTAATAAATAATATTTACAAATAAGCACAGTGCTGAGGGGAAGGAGGAAGAGCAGAGGGCAGGAGGTGAGGGGAAAGGAGAGGGGAGGAGGAGCAGAGGGAAAGGAGGGGCTCAGTCTGGAAAGGCCTCCTGGAGGAGGTGAGCTCTCCGTAGGGCTTTGAAGAGGGGAAAAGAGTTAGTTTGGCAGATGTGAGGAGGGAGGGCATTCCAGGACAGCGGTAGATTGTGGGCCAGGGGTCGACGGTGGGACAGGCGCGAATGGGGGGCCGTGAGGAGGTGAGTGACCGAGGAGTGGAGTGTACGGGGTGGGCAGTAGAGAGAGAAGGGAGGTGAGGTAGGAGGGGACAAGGTGATGGAGAGCTTTGAAGCCAAGAATGAGGAGTTTTCGTTTTGTGCGAGGGTTGATAGGCAACCACTGGAGGTTTTTTGAGGAGGGGGGAATCAACAGAAGGCACTTATTGAGCACTTGCTTTGTACAGAGCACTGTCTTATGTCACATTGTGAACTCCCAAAGAGCAGCGATAGTGTCTTGTCTCTGCTGAATCTTCCCAAAAGTTTAGCAGATGACTGAGCTCATCAAATGCCCTTAATGTGAAGTTGTGCTCACTCCACTCCTCTGCACAGTAAAGTAACCTGTCAGACGATAGGTTAGTCCACAGGGTCCATCCAACACAATGAGACCACTAAGGGTAAGGCCATGGTGGCCATGGGACTGTCTGTCTGTCTGATACTGAAGCCCCCTGAAAGCAGGGCTACAACAAATTTGGGCCTGTCTGATATTGTGAGCACCTCCAAGGCAGGACCGCTGCGACTTTGTACCTGTCTGATTCTGTAAGCCCTGTGAGGGCAGGCCCGCAACGTCCTTGTGCCTGTTTGACACTGCGAGCCCCCTCTGAAGGAAGGGCTGCCATGACAGTGGGCATAGCTGACATTATGAGCCCCCCGAGGGCAGGGCCGCCACATCTGCACGTCGGCTTGTCTTAAGCCGTCGAGTCGTCTTCGACCCATAGCGACTCCATGGACTCATCTCTCCCAGAACGCCCCACCTCCATCTGCAGTCTTTCCGCGAGTGGATCCATAGAGTTTCCTTGGTCGAAATACAGAAGTGATTTACCATTGCCTTCTTCCTCACAGTAAACTTGAGTCTCCACCTTTTAACTCTCTCCCATGCCACTGCTGCCCAGCACGGGTGAGTTTTGACTTGTAACAGATTTCCTTCCATTCTCTAGCCACTGCCCAAGCTAGGAATGGAATGGGTAGGCCTCTGCTTGACTCTCTCTCATAGCCAACACTGGTAGAGTACTGGAAACCCTCCAGATGTGATGATCCTGAGAGGGGTCTGTGTGTTGCAGACGGATAAAAACGTGAGATTCGGCCTAGCAGAGGTGCAGCACCAACTGAAGGGTGGGATGGGATGTCAGCATCGGAGTCGAGTCTAAAGGGACCGTTAGACTGGAAGCCTCTTGAGGTCAGGGATTGTAGCTCCTACTTATCTGTTCCCAAATCCCTCAGTGCCATGAACATTCAATACCATATAGCCACCCCTTGGTCTTCCTGTAAGTCAGTGTCATCACTCTCATTGCTCATGGTGACTGGTTATATCTGTAGGTTCAGTCTATTTATATTAAAAATGTCTGTTTCCCCCTTTAGACTGTAATATTGTAGGCAGGGGATGTGTCTGTTATGTTATACTCGCCTAAGCCCTTAATATAGTGCTCTGCACAAGGTAAGCACTCAATAAATATGATTGACTGAAGACACGCAACCTGCTTCAGCCTGTCTCTATAATTTTGTGATAATAAACTGTGGTATTTGTTAAGCGCTTACTGCATGCCAGGCACTGTACCAAGCCCTGGGGTGGTTACAAGCAAATCATTTTGGACCCCGTCCCTGTCCCACGTGAGGCTCACAGTCTCGATCCCCATTTTACAGATGAGAGAACTGAGGTACAGAGAAGTGAAGTGACTTGTCCAAGGTCACACGGCAAACAAATGGCAGAGGCAGGATTAGAAACCATGACCTTCTGACTCCCAGGACTGTGTGTTTTCCGATTGTCAAGCTGCTTATATTGGAAGCTCCTTGAGGGGAGGAGCTGTTTCTTCCGTTCTGTTGAATGTGAAGTGCCTGGAGCGCACACAGCACTGAATCCACTACAAGGTTTTAAAAAGCCAGGTTGAAAAGGTGTTTTTATATTTACACCTTAAGGTGAAAAAGGAGATGAATCTGTGCAAGCTAGCATGAAAAAGCCAGAAGAGCTGCTGGACAAACAGCTTCCGGAGAGGGAAGGTGCCTTTGAAAAATTGGCAAACATTGTCCTAAACTGTAAGCTCATTCTGGGCAGGGAATGTGTTTGCAGATTCGGTTGTATTGGACTCTCCCACGTGCTTCGTATAGTGCTCTGTATATAATAACTCAAGGGCTCAAATCAATAAATAGAGAAGCGTGGTAGAGTGGGTAGAGCCCGGGCCTGGGAGTCAGAAGTACTTGGGTTCTCATCCCGGCTCCGCCACTTGTCTGCTGTGTGATCTTGGGCAAGTCACTTGACTTCTCTGTGCCTGCTATCTCATCTGTAAAATGGGGACTAAGACAGTGAGCTCCATGTGCGACAGGGACTGTGTTCAATCTAACTAGGTTGTACCTCCCCCAGAGCTTAGTACAGTGACTGGTAAAGTAAGTGCTTAACAACTACCATTTAAATAATAATAGTAATTGTGGTATTTGTAAAGCGCTTCCTATGTGCCAGGCGCAGTACTAAGTGCTGGGGTAGATACAAGTTAATTAGGTCGGACCCAATCCCTGTTCCACAGTGGGCTCCCAGTCTCAAACTCTATTTTACAGATGAGGGAACTGAGGCCCAGAGTTATGAAGTGACCGACCCAAAGTCACACAGCAGGTAAATGGCAAAGTGAGAATTAGAACCCAGGTCCTCTGACTCCCAGGTCAAAGCTCTTTCCACCGGGCCACACCGATGAGGTGGTTCGGCTTCCTGCTTTATACTCGTTCTCGTTCCACCTTCTACTACTGATAAATCTTTTGGCCAGACTCCCTCATGAGATTGTAAGCACCCCGTGGGTGAAGAATGGGTGTCTTTCTACTTCTGTACTCTCCCGAGTGCTTAATCAAGCAAATAATAATAATGGCATTTGTTAAGCACTTACTATGTGCAAAGCACTGTTCTAAGCGCTGGGGAGGATACAAGGTGATCAGGTTGTCCCATGTGGGGCTCACAGTCTTAATGCCCATTTTAGAGTTGAGGTAACTGAGGCACAGAGAAGTTAAGTGACTTGCCCAACGGCACACAGCTGACAAGCGGCGGAGGGGGGATTTGAACCCATGACCTCTGACTCCCCAGCCCGTGCTCTTTCCACTGAGCCACGCTGAGCACTTACTGTGTGCAGAGCACTGTGCTAAGCCCTTGGGAGAGTACAACATAACAGAATTGAGCGTCACATTCCCTGCCCACGTGGAGTTTACCCAGCATTCTGTAGGCGCTCAATAAGTGCCATTCATTCAATGACCGGAGACCCCATCCGTTACCTCCATTTACAGATGTGGCATGGCCTACTGGAAAGAGCAGGAGCCTGGGAATCAGAGGACCTGGGTTCTAATATGCACTCTGCTATTTTCCTGCTGTGTGACCTTGGCCAAGTCACTTACTTTCTCAGTCCTTCAATTTCCTCAACTGAAACTGGGGATTGAAAAACATGCCCCGTCTCCCGCTTAGGCTGTGATCCCCATGTGGGACGGGGACCGTGTCCAACCTGATTATCTTGCCTCAGTTACCTCATCTGTAAAAGGGGGATTAACCGTGAGCCTCACGTGGGACGACCTGATTCCCCTGTATCTACCCCAGCGCTTAGAACGGTGCTCGGCACGTAGTAAGCGCTTAACAAATACCAACGTTATTATTATCTTGCATCTATCCCAGCAGTTTGTACAGTGCTTGGCACATATTAAGCAGTTAACAAATACAATTAAAAAAAAAAAATAGATGGGAAAATTGTGTCCCAGAAAGACTCGGCAGCTAACCCACGATCACAGAGCAATTCAGGAGCAAAGTCAAGCGTAGAACATTGGACTTCTGGGTTCTACGATAGTATTGGTATTATCATTATTATTAATACTATTAATAATTACTATTATTATTACTATTATATTAATAGCAGTAATAGCCGTATTAACAATAGCTCCCAAGCATTTGTGTATATATGTGTATTTTTATAATTATCATTCTATTTATTTTTATTTATTTTGATTAATGATGTGTATATATCTCTAATTCTTTTCATTTATAATGATGCTACTGATGCCTGTTGACTTGTTTTGATGCCTGTCTCCCCCTTTCTAGACTGTGAGCCCGTTGTGGGCCGGGATTGTCTCTATTTCTGGCTGAATTGTACTTCCCAGGCACTCAGTACAGTACTCTGCGCACAGTAAGCGCTCGATCATTCATTCATTCATTCAGTAGTATTTATTGAGCGCTTACTATGTGCAGAGCACTGTACTAAGCGCTTGGAATGAACAAGTCGGCAACAGATAGAGACGGTCCCTGCCATTTGACGGGCTTACGGTCTAATCGGGGGAGACGGACAGACGAGAACAACGGCGATAAATAGAGTCAAGACTGAATGAACAGTAGTAATAATAATAATAATGTTGGCATTTGTTAAGCGCTTACTATGTGCCGAGCACCGCTCTAAGCGCTGGGGTAGATGCGAGGCAATCAGATCGTCCCACCTAGGGCTGGCCGTCTTCATCCCCATATTACAGATGAGGGAACTGAGGCACAGAGTTGTTCAGTGACTTGCCCAAGGTCACACAGCTGACAAGCAGCGGAGCGGCGATTAGAACCCATAACTCTGACTCCCAAGCCCGGGCTCTCTCCACTGAGCCTCGCTGAAGTCCCTAGTAGTGATTGGACTAGTAATAGCAGAATATAGAAGCGACATGGCTCAGTGGAAAGAGCCCGGGCTTGGGAATCAGAGGTCATGGGTTCGAACCCCGGCTCTGCCACTTGTCTGCTGTGTGACTGTGGGCGAGTCACTTCACTTCTCGGTGCCTCAGTTACCTCATCTGGAAAATGGGGATTAAGACTGTGAGCCTCATGTGGGACGACCTGATGACCCTGTATACCCCAGTGCTTAGAACAGTGCTCTGCACATAGTAAGCGCTTAACAAATACCAACATTATTGTTTTACTAGTAGTCATAGTTGCAATAAGGCAGTATCCTAGTTGTTCGGGAAATTCGGGATATTGAAGTGACCCATTTTCTGCCCTCAAGGAGCTTCCACTCCAAAGGGAAGGCCAAGTCACACTCTCACCACTCCTTTCCCATGGCCTTTTGCTGGGTCAAGTGAGAAGTTAATAATGTCGGTGATTGTTAAGCGCTTACTATGTGCCGAGCACTGTTCTAAGCGCTGGGGTAGACCCAGGGGAATCAGGTCGTCCCACGTGGGGCTCCCAGTCTTCATCCCCATTTTACAGATGAGGCAACTGAGGCACAGAGAAGTTCAGTGACTCGCCCACAGTCACACAGCTGACAAGTGGCAGAGTGGGGATTCGAACCCATGACCTCTGACTCCAAAGCCCGGGCTCTTTCCACCGAGCCAGAAGTTGACCCTGGTCCCGGGGTCACTCTGCCTCCGGCCACCCCCCTTCGTTCCTGCCGGACTCGGGAAACTCTAATGCGGTTTGGACCGGATGAGAGGCCAAACGGATCCCTCCCGTTCTCTGGTCAGAGAGCTACGTGACTCCATCTGACCACCCCTCCGTCTGACACCTAAAGTCTCTATCATCGGAGCGAGTCCTTCTCTCAGAACACTTGTCTTTCAAGGTTCAGAGAGAAATAAAAATAGATTAGGGCCCGGAGAGTTATTATCTCTTTCCCTTTGTCATTCTAGCCAGCGGTCCGCGTTCAGCCCCGAATCCGTCATGTTGTCACGCGCAAGGATTGCTCCTGGCAAGCGTGGTCGGCGCTGTCTGTCATCTTTTATGAACGCGTTATTTAAATGATAGAAAAGTTCAGAATCGCTGATTGTCAGCTCCGAGCGGGCTGCGGTGGAAATTAGGAGCGGAGGGGCACGCTGGGCGACGCTTTGTCCGACCGGCTTTATCTGGTGTCTACCCCAGCGTTTAGTACGGTGCGCGGCACGTGATATACTCGTTAGGGGCGGGGAATGTGTCTATATTGTACAGGGCTTAGTAGAGCGCTTTGCACACAGTAAGCGCTCAACAGATGATTGAATGAATGCGTGAATGAATAGGCAGTTAACAAATACCTCCATCATAATATCAAGTAGAGTATGGCTGGGGAGCGTAACAGCACCGCATCGTATCCGACACTGTGTGCACGACCGTTTATTCCTGTAACGAATCTACGTGTGAATCGTGGTATATTCAGGTTGGAGCGTGCTGAGAATCTTCCCTAATTCTTTAGCTCCGCTACATCCAAAGAGTGAACGGTGTCAGAGTAGAAACGCACAGGTCTGGGGCTCAGAGGACATGGGTTCTAATCCCAGCTCTGTCACTTGTCTGCTGTGTTACCTTGGGCAAGTCCCTTCACTTCTCTGTGCCTGTAACCCCCTCCGTAGAGTGGAGATTAAGACTGCGAGCCTCGTGGGGGACATGGACTATGTCCAGCCCGATTATCTCGTACCTACCCCAGCACTTAGTACAGTGCCCGGCACATAGTGAGCACTTAACAAATGCTAGTTAAAAATTAAAAAAGCCTTTGTCGCTCATCTGTGGAAGACGCACTCTGTCCGTAGACACAAACTCCCGGTCATTTAGATATGGAAGAGCAGGACTGCACAGGAACAAAGAGTTGTGCATCAGAGAGGGAGCACCGGTCAGGATCCTCGACACCTAGTTCTTGCTTTGTGTGTGTCTTCGGACCGGGGGCTGTGGGATTCCAGGCTCTGCCTTTGACTTCAAGAAGCTGAGAATTCAAACAAGGGAGGTGACTCCCCCACACAGGTAAATGACATAAAGACGGGAATTGTCTTAGAGGAAGGGGGGCTGGATAAGGGGTCGGTACTCATTATAATCTCCCGAGCACTTAGTAAAGTGTTCAGCACTCGATAATAATATTTGTGATCATTATGACATTTTCTTTGTGCCACAGGCTGTATTAAGCACTAGGGTAGTTTTTTCTAGGGTATTTAAGCACCTGCTACCTGTTCAAATGTTGGTATTTGTTAAGCGCTTACTATGTGCCGAGCACTGTTCTAGCACTGAGGTAGATACAGGGTCAACGGGTCGTCCCACGTGAGGCTCACAGTCTTAATCCCCATTTTACAGATGAGGTCACCGAGGCACAGAGAAGTGAAGCGACTTGCCCACAGTCACACAGCTGACAAGTGGCAGAGCCGGGATTTGAACCCATGACCTTCGACCGTTAGACACAGTTCTAAGAGCTGGGGTATTTACAAGTGATTCAGGTTGGACATAGGCCCTGTCCCACTTGGGGCTCACAATCTAAGTAGAGGGAGTAGGATTTAAGATTCATTCAATAGTATTTATTGAGCGCTTACTATGTGCAGAGCAGCATACTAAGCGCTTGGAATGAACAAGTCGGCAACGGATAGAGACGGTCGCTGCCCTTTGACGGGCTTACGGTCTAATCGACGGGCTTACGGTCTAATCGAACCCAAGTCCTCTGACTCTCTCAGCCCTGAGCAATTTGCAGAGGCCTTGCTGCTTCCCACAGCTCTAAATATCATCAGTTGATTGATTGGGCCAGGGAGTAGGGCTGGGGGGACTGGGAAAAGACAGCCGTTTGGCGGAGGTGGCGGAGAGCGGTCCGTGAGCGAGTGCGGAGCCAGGGATTTAGAGGAGCTCTGGACACTGATTGAGCAGCTGAGGCTGTGAGCTGACCCCAAGAGCCATTGGCAACGTCTAAGACAGATGGTTGGGGTGGACGAGCAGCTCTTCTCCTGCCAGAGGGAGGACCTGCTTTTTGAGCTCCCGAGGGAGGGAGAAGGGGCCTGGAGGCCATTTTCAGACAATAATGATATTTATTAAGCACTTACTATGTGTCCAGCACTGTTCTAAGAGCTGGGGTACATCCATCCTATTTACCTTTCCCACAAGGGGCTCCCAGTCTCAATCCCCATTTTACAAGTGAGGGAACTGAGGCACAGAGAAGGTAAGTGACTTGCCCGAGGTCTCACAGCAGACCACAGTGGTGGAGCCACAGTTAGAACTCACATCCTCTGACTCCCAACCCAAGCTCTTGCCACTAGGCTATGCTGTTTCTCATCAGCCTGTTCCTGGAGCCGCATCGCATCAGTTTCTAGAAAGGTTTGTCTCAAGGGCCCCACAGCGGGGGCCCACACACGAGTTCCGGAGCATGGCTCGCTGGAAAGAGCCCGGGCTTGGGAGTCAGAGGTCGTGGGTTCTAATCCCGGCTCCGCCGCTTGCCAGCTGTGTGACTTTGGGCAAGTCACTTCACTTCTCTGGGCCTCGGTTACCCCATCTGGAAAATGGGGATTAAAACTGTGAGCCCCACGTCGGACAACCTGATCACCTTGTATCCCCCCAGCGCTTAGAACAGTGCTTTGCACATAGTAAGCGCTTAACAAATACCACCATTTATTTATGAGACCCCACAAGCCCCCGAGAGGGGAGGGTGGGGTAATAATAATAAGAATAACAATAGTGCCCTTTTTTTAAACACTTACTATGTGCCAGGCACTGTGCAAAAACCATGGTGGATACGATTACACCAGGTTGGACACCGCCCCTCTCCCACCTAGAGCTCACAATCTCAATCCCCATTTTACAGATGAGGTTAACTGAGGCCCAGGGAAGTGAAATGACTTGCCCAAGGTCACACAGCGGACAAGCGGTGGGGCTGGGATTAGAACCCGTGACCTCGCGACGCCCAGGCCCGTGCTCTATCCGCTACGCCACACTGCTTCTCCATTTCACGCTGCCGCACGAAGGGAAAGGGGGAGGCGAAGAATGACCAAGCTTCATCTGCTCCCGGCTCCTCCGTGCCCTCCGCTCCCAGGCCTGCCTCGTTACTCCTCGGGAACTGGTGCCCACTGCCCCGGTGCCCTCTGTGGCGGGCTGCCAGTCGGCGCCATGGCAAGGGACAGGCCCAGCCGTCCAGCCAAGCGGCAAGCATCTGCCCCGGGACCGAACCTTCCAGAAGGGAGCACGGGAGCTGAGCAGAGACCGGCAGAGCTGCCAGAGGGGTCTTCGCTGCGGCCTTCACCACACGGGGCCCTGATTTGCAGAATCCTGCTGCGGGTCACGTTTCCGGATGCTTCCCCCTCTTCCTTCCTCCATCCCTCAGGGGTGACCGCGGGGTGGGTGGCGGTGGTGAGACTCACCGACTGCCCAGACCAACCCCCCTCGTCTCATCCAGGCACCTGCGGATAAGTCCCGGCTCTTGCTTGGGTGCAGAAAGCCTCTCACCAGGCTAGCGGGGAGGGACGGGCTCGTGACCCCCAGAGACCTCGCTCTGATGCAGCAGGGCCCATCCCCTCTCCCCCGCCCGATCTGCGGAGCGTGGGCTTTAATTAGAGGTCTCTGGGGAAATCTGTCAGTGCGCCAAGCCAGATGCAATGGCTTCCTGGGAGGAAATTTAATCTGCACCTGCTTCCTTTATCCCCCTATTGGCCCAGGTAGCTATAGCTTTGACAAGCAAGGAGTGATTAAATTGAAATGAGGGGCAAGGGGAAGAAGAGGCTCAGCAGAGGCAGACTACCATTACCCATCAGGTTGGAGAAATTCCCATGATGTCTCTGGGAAGGGACAAGGGTCACCTTGTGTTTCTCCCTCTACCCCCCTCAAAAAAGGACAAACCACCAGTCGGTGCCCAGGTGTCTCATCATTGGACCCTCCCTACTTTGGTCCTCAGTTTCTCTACTTGATAACTGGGGAGAGGCTTCCCTGGGCTGATGGTCCCCTGATAGGATGTAATCTCCTCAGTGCCCTTCAGAGGTAATAATAATAATAATGGTGGTATTTGTTAAGGGCTTACTATGTGCAAAGCACTGTTCTAAGCCCTGGGGGGATACAAGGTGATCAGGTTGCCCCATGTGGGGCTCACAGGTTTAATCCCCATTTTACAGATGAGGTAACTGAGGCCCAGTGAAGTGACTTGCCCAAAGCCACACAGCTAGCAAGCGGCGGAACTGGGATTAGAACCCATGAGCTCTGACTCCCAAGCCCGGAGTCTTTCCATTGAGCCACGCTGCTTCTCTAAGGGGGTAGCCCCGTCCCCTCGGCTATCCGAGACTCGCTGCCCGGACCCCTATGCCCCCTCTGAGCCCACCTTGGCTCTGGGTGGCAAGGTCTGCTCTGCCGCAGAACTTTCTCTGAAAGGTGATGGAAGAGGGTCAAATTCAGTGTGCCCGCCCTGCCCAAACTGGGTATTTTCCACTCTTGAAGCCGGGGCACTTGGAACATCTGGATCCATTTGTTTGTTCAGAAAAGCTGCAGCAGGCAAGCCCTGACTCATCATTCACCAGGATTAGTCAGTCAATCAATGGTATTTATTAATAATCACTGTGGCGCGTGTTAATTGCTTACTATGTACCAAGCATCGTACTGGGGTAGATAGAAGATAATCAGGTCCCACGTGGGCTCACCAGCTAAATAGGAGGTAGGACGGGTATTGAATCCCCGTTTTGCAGATGAGGGAACTGAGGCACAGGAAAATTAAGTGACTTGCCTAAGGTCAGTCTGCAGACAAGTGGCAGAGGAGGGATTAGAACCCAGGTCCTCTGACCCCCAAGTCAACGTGCTTTCCACTAGGCCACTCTCCTCTAGGAACGCCGTACTAAGCATTTGGGAGAATGCAATACAATAGACTTGGTAGGCGTGATTCCTGCCCAGAAGAGGCTTACGATCTACAGGGGGAAACCGGCAATAATTCGTGCAGTGTAAACACATCTTTGCAATGTAGACAAAGCCTTTTGTCTATCTCCGGGAGCAGCTGAAGATGCCCAGTGGGAATTAATAATAATAATAATGTTGGTATTTGTTAAGCGCTTACTATGGGCAGAGCACTGTTCTAAGCGCTGGGATAGATACAGAGTAATCGGGTTGTCCCACGTGAGGCTCACAGTTAATCCCCATTTTCCAGATGAGGGAACTGAGGCACGGAGAAGTGAAGTGACTTGCCCACAGCCACACAGCTGACAAGTGGCGGAGCGGGGAATCGAACCCATGACCTCTGACTCCAAGCCCGGGCTCTTTCCACTGAGCCATGCTGCTTCCCGAATTGAATTTGGAAATCCTGGACTGAGATGCCAGGTGGCACCCACTATCCCCACCCCAATCCCTGGCCTTCTAACCCCTCAGAGCTGGGATCCCCTGGAGGGGGACAGGGGAGGAGGAGCCGACACCCACCCCTTTAGTCTCCTGCCCGCCCCCCTCCCTCTGGCTTGAGGAAGACCAGAATGGTTCTCTCTCCTGAGACTAACAGCAGTAGTGAAATGTCCAATTTTCCCAAAAAGAGAAAATGTTATTAAATGTGGAAGTCAATATCACGCGGTGAAATAAACAGCCAGTGGTGCGCAAAGCTGGAGAAAGAAATGTTTATCTCTCCCCTGTCTGAGCATCCTCATCAGGCTGCTGGGATTTTAGGACAGCGGAGCCCGGGGAAGGAAAACAGCGGCAGCGGGGCTTGGCCACCGTAAGAGTCCAGTGGGTGGCCATTAGCCCAATGCTTTGGTTGTTCTGCCCTCTTGTGACCAATGCTGGGTCACCCGGCTCAGACCCTTGGTCTCCTCTCTCCCCGAGCCCCGCGGACCAAGACGCAGCCGCCCGGAAGGGCAGGGAGAGCAGGTCGGCAGCCGGAGACAGGAGGCCCAGACCATAAGGATTTGGGGAGAAAGTCATCAACCTCATCCTTCAGCAGGTAAGAAGTCAGGAGGTTAACCCTTCTAATCTTGGCGGGGCCAGTGATGCGCCTCGTGACCTAGCAAAAGCCGTCGAAAGATACTGCCGAGCACCTACGGTGTGCAGAACGCTGTAGGGGCTCTTGGCAGACGTGCTTCAAAAGCACGATGTGATGCCTGCCCTCGAGAAACCTAAAATCCACTGGAGAAGGCCGGAAAATGTACCCAGTAGAATAGACCAGCTAAGAGAGCGTGAGGATCTTAAATGGGAACACAAATGGATGAGTAAACCAGGAACCAAGAAGCAAACACACCCAAGACAGTGCTGAGAAGAAGCGGCATGGCCTGGTAGGAAGAGCATTCATTCGATAGTATGTATTGAGCGCTTACTATGTGCAAAGCACTGTACTAAGCGCTTGGAATGTACAAAGAGCATGGATCTGGGAGTCAGAGTGATCAGAGTTCTGATTCCAGCTCCACCCCTTGTCTGCTCTGTGACCTTGAGCAAGTCATTTAACTTTTCTGGGCCTCCGTTTCCTCGTGTGTAAAATGGGGGTTAAAGCCTATTTCCTTCTATTTAGAAACATGAGCCCCAAGTGGGACAGGAATTGTGTCCAAGCTGCTTATCTTGTATCTACCCCAGCGCAGCATGGTCTAGTGGAAAGAGCAGAAGCCTGGGAGCGAGAGTGTGTGGATTCTAATCCCTACTCTACCACGTATCTGCTGTATGACCTTGGGCAAATCACTTTACTTCCCTTTGCCTCGGTTATTTCATCTGCAAAATGGAGATAAAGACTGTGAGCCCCTTGTCGGACAGGGAGTGGGTCCAGCTTCGTTACCTTGTACCTACCCCAGTGTTTAGAACAGAGCTTGGCACATGGGAAGCGCTTCACTAATACCACAATTATGCTAGGCACATATTAAGGGCTTAATAAATTCCATAAAAACTGGGGAAAAAAGAAGATGCTGGAGGAATTAACCTCTCAATCTCCCACCTAGAGAGAACATCATTGACTTGTCCCCCTCCTGCCTTTCTGAAATGTTGGGAGAATGAAAAGGGGGCCAGATTTTATTTCCGAGCCCCATGTATATCTCTCACTCCCCCAACACCTCTTCAGCGTTCAAAACGTCTACCCGCCGCAAATTGTCCCACGCCAGAGTCACTGCCTTGATGTATCTGTTGGCAGTGATTAACTCTCACCAAAAGCAATGAAGACTCTTCCAAGTTTGTCACAAAGCCTCCTGCACTACAGCCTGATTTTGCTTCTTCCTCACCTGATTTCTTTTAGGCCCTCAGCCCGAGGCCTGTGCTACTTTGCAGTGAGTAGAGGAAGTTGAAGAAGGACCAAAGATGATGCTCATTTTATTCCCTGGAATCTCAAGGAGAAGCAGTGTGGGCTAGTGGAAAGAACCCAAGCCGGGGAGTCAGAGGACCTGAGTGCAAATTCCAGCTCCCTCACATGCCTGCTGTGTGACCTTGGTCAAGTCACTTTACTCATGTGTGTTTCTTCTTCGGCAAAATGCTCTCCTGCCCCTTAGGCTATGAGACAGAGACTGTGCCTGACCTGGTTATCTTGCATCTACCTCAGCCCTTAATAAAGTACCTGGTATGTTGTGAGCACCTAATACCACAATAGTTATCATCAGTATTATTATTATGATTACAGGAAAGTGATGAAAGTCTGGCGCTTCATAAAGCAGAGACTTTTTATGGTATTTGTTAAGCGCTTACCATGTATCAAACACTGTTCTAAGCACTGGGGTGGATACAAGCTCAGCAGGTTGGAAATGATCCATTTCCCACCTGGGATTAGAACCCAGTTTCTCCAATTCCCAGGCCCATGCTCTTTCCACTAAGCAACTCTGCTCGGAAACAGACATCCCTCTAGACCGTAAATTCACTGTGGGCAAGGTAGGTCTCTGCTAATTCTGTAGTTCTGTGCTCTCCTAAGCGCTCAGCATAGAGCTCTGCCTATAGTAAGGGCTCAAAAAATACATCTGATAGATCTCAGAAACCCCGTCTCCAGCTTCCACAACCATCTCTGAAGCAGGCTGGCTTCTCCAGGCCCTAAAAATAAACTCATTCCAGGAGATTTCAGAGCGATGCGGCCGACCCAGGCTATCAGTCTCTGTCCACTGCCCTGAGCCTTTTCCAGGTTGTGGGTAATAAAGAGCTAAATAACTCACAAGCAGGTTGAGTAGTTTACCTGTCTGCAGTACCTTCCAGGGAGTTAGGTCGATGTCAGCACTTTCACATCTATATATATTATATATTTTTATATATGTACACATATATTACCATTTGCCATCTGGCTGGGCCGATTTTTTTTTTTTTAACTGAAAATAGATATCATGGAAATTTTCTTTTAAAGATCTGGGAGCTGGGATTTGACCAAGCTCAGAAATTCATCTCCCAACCTCTCCTGGTATGTATCATCTTTCAGTAAATGCAGGCTCCTGTCGGCAGGCAGCCGCCCCCCAACCCCCACCTGCCTCACCCTCTTGCCAGAACAGCCCCCTCTTTGTCACCCCACCGCCGCTGCTGAAACAGCCCGTCTTCTCCTCCCCCACACTCTGCAACCTGTGCCAACCTTTAGGACGCGGGCAAGGGGAGCAGAGTGACTCTTTCCATCCTCTTGCTCCTCTCTGGGTCTGAATCGGGTCCTTCCAGATCAATATCCTGTTTCTGTCAGTAACAATAGTTGTTCACAGGTACTATGCAATAGTTGCCCAAATAAAAATAATGATGATGGCATTTAAGTGCTTGCTACGTGCCAGGCACTGTACTAAGCACTGGGAGGGGGGGGGGGATACAAGCAAAGTGAGTTGGACACAAGAGTGGGTCTCATAGTCTCAATCCCCATTTTACAGATGAGGGAACTGAGGCACAGAAAAGTGAAGGCATGGCTCTTCATTTTCTTAACGACGTTCCGGCGCGCGTATCTAACTTCAGAGAAGCAGCATGGCCTAGTGGATAGACCACAGGCCTGGAAGTCAGAAGGAGCTGGGTTCTAATCTCAGTTCCGCCATTTGTCTGCTGGGTGACCTTGGGCAAGTCACTTGATTTCTCTGTGCCTTGGTTACCTCATCTGTAAAATGGGGACTAAGAATGTGAGCCCCATGTGTGACACAGACTGTGTCCAACTTGATCAGCTTGTATCTACCCCAGTATTTAAAGTACCTGGTACATAGTAAGCACTTTACAAATGTCATAAAAAAGTAACGGCAGTAGGGGAAGTAGAATTAGTAATAGTAGAAGGCTTGATAGCAAGCAGTAGTATTTACTAAGAATATACTGTGCTTGTTTGTTTTATGGTACTTAATAATAATAATATTGGTATTTGTTAAGCGCTTACTATGTGCAGAGCACTGTTCTAAGCGCTGGGGGAGATACAGGGTCATCAGGTCGTCCCGCGTGAGACTCACAGTTAATCCCCATTTTACAGATGAGGTCACTGAGGCACAGAGAAGTTAAGTGACTTGCCCACAGTCACACAGCTGACAAGTGGCAGAGCCGGGAGTCGAACCCATGACCTCTGACTCCGAAGCCCAGGCTCTTTCCACTGCGCCACGCTGCTTCCCGCTGCTTACTTGTCGAGCAGTCACTCTGTGTCAAACACTGTTCTAAGTGTTGGGGTAGGTACAAGTCAATTAGGTCAAACAGAGTCCCTGTCCCCCATGGAGGTCACAGTCCTTAAGTGGGAAGGAGAACAGCTATCGAATCCCCATAATACAGTTGAGGAAACTGAGACATAGGGAAGTTAAGTGACTTACCCCAGGTCACTTCAGCTGGCATTTGACAGAGTAACTGGCAGAGCTGAGAATAGAATCCATGTCTTCTGATTCTCAGGCCCATGATGCTTCCTTTTGTGCAGAGCACTGTATTAAGCACTGGAAAAGAACACAACTTCTTCGTGTTATGATTCCCATTCAGATGGTGCCCAAATTTACCACTCCAGCCCTGACCTCTCTCTTTATCTGCAGTCTCATATTTCCTTCTGCCTTCAGGACATCTCTACCTGGATGTCCTGTCAACACCTCAGACTTAATATGTCCAAAACAAAACTCCTCATCTTCCTCCCCAAACCCTGTCTTCCCTCTGCCTTTCCCATCACTTTAGTCAGTATCACTACCCTCTCTATCTCATAAGTCCATAATCTTGGCATTATCTTCAACCCATCTCTCTCATTCAACCCATATATTCAGTCTGTCACCAAATCCTGTCTGTTCTACCTAAACGATATTGCTAAAATCCACCTTTTCCTCTTTGTCCAAACTGCTACCTTGTTAATAATAATAATAATAATAATGTTATTTGTTAAGTGCTCGCTATGTGTCAAGCACTGTTCTAAGTGCTGGAGGTGATACAATTGTCCCACATGGGCTCACAGTCTTAATCGCCATTTTACAGATGAGGGAACTGAGGCCCAGAGAAGTTAAGTGACTTGCCCGAATCAGATTGTCCCACATGGGCTCACAGTCTTAATTGCCATTTTACAGATGAGGAAACTGAGGCCCAGAGAAGTTAAGTGACTTGCCCAAAGTCACACAGCTGACAAGTGACGGAGTCGTGATTAGAACCCATGACTTCTGACTCCCAAGCCCGGGCTCTTTCCATTGAGTCACACTGCTTGCTTATATCCTACCCCACCTTGACTACCGCATCTGCCTCCTTGCTGGCCTCCTGTCTCTTCCCCACTGCAATCTGTACTCTGCTGCACAGATCGTTTTTCTTAAAATATGTTCGGTCCATGTCTCCCCACTCCTCGAGAACCGCCCAAGGCTGCTCATCTACCTCCACGTCAGACAACCTTTTTACTACCAGCTTTAAAGCGCTCAATCAGCTTCCCCCCTCCTATTTTACCTCACTGATCTCTTACTACGGCCAAACCCGCACACTTCACTCCTAGAGCCAGATCGCTCACACTGTGCCCTGATCTCATCTATCTCACCACTGCTCGTTTTCCACATCCTCCTTCTGGCCTCCATTTACGTTAGATCACCACTCTCCCCACCTTCAAAGCCATATTAAGAACGTATCTCCTTCAAGAGGCCTTCCCCGATTAAGCTCTCTTTCCCCCAACTCCTCCTTCCTTCCGCGCTATCTGCGCATTTGGCTCCGTACCCTTTAGGCCCTTTTTAATGGTTTTTCTTAAGTGTTTACTATGTGCAAGGCACTGTACTAAATACCGGGAAAGATACAACATAATCAGGTGGGACAGAGTCCATGTCCCACATGGGACTCAGTCTTAATCCCCATTTTACAGATGAGGTAACTGAGGCACAGAGAATTTAAATGACTTGCCCAACATCACACAGCAGACAAGTGGTAGAGGCGGGATTAGAACCCAGGTCCTTCTGACTCCAGGCCCGTGCTCTTTCCACTAGCCAAGGCTGCTTCTCACTTGGTATTCACCTCATCCTCGGTCCCACAGCGCATACATAAATATCCACATTTGATTTTTTCATATTAATATCTGTCTCCCCTCTAGACTGTCAGCTCCCTGCAGCCAGGGAATTTACCAACTCTGTTGTAAACTCCCAAGCGTTTAATACAGTGCTCTGCACAAAGTAAGCACTCAACAAATACCACTGACTGGTGTATATGTCATCTTAAAACAAATGTAGGCTCCCGTTGGCAGGCAGTCACCCCCAACCCCCGCCTGTCTCTCCCTTTTCCCAGAACAGCTGCTTCTTTTCTCACTCCTCTGCTGCCGCTAGAAGAGCCCTTCTTCTCCCCTCCCACACTCCGAATCCCGTGCCAACCTCTAGGATGCAGCCAAGGGGAGAAGAGAGACTCTTCCCATCCTCTTGCTCCTTTCTGGATCAGGGCAGGGTTACTGGCCCTGAAGGGGCTCAGGATCTAATAATAAAAGGAGGAAAGGTGGACATATAAGGAGCAATGAAACAATAAAACAAATAATGTAAAAGAGAAGGGTGAATGCACACAATAGAAACAAAAAGTAGTCGGGTACTGAGGAGAGAGGAGAATTCCGGGCTCTTGGATGCTCAGAATCCAAGGCACATCCACAGCCTCGGGCGAGATGCTTTCTGAACCAACAGCTCCTCCATGGTCTCTTCAAGGCCAACTGGGTGTCAGAGGGTGAGTGGGACAGTCACATGGGGGGGCGGGGTATTTTCAGGAACCCCAGCTTTCCACTATGAGCCCACCATGTTTCGGGGTGCGGGGGCTGGCCGTTTAAGAGTTGTAACACTGCCCATCGTTTGAAGCATTGTGGTCTGGTGGGTAGAGCACAGACCTGGGTTCTAAACCTGCTTGTCTGCTGTGTGACCTAAGTTTCCTCATCTGTAAAATGGGAGTTAAAACATTGAGGCCCATGTGGGACAGGGACTGTGTCCAACCTCCTTTGCCTGTAATAATGATAATAATAATAATGTTGGTATTTGTTAAGCGCTTACTATGTGCAGAGCACTGTTCTAAGCGCTGGGGTAGACACAGGGGAATCGGGTTGTCCCACGTGGGGCTCCCAGTCTTAATCCCCATTTTACAGATGAGGTAACCGAGGCACAGAGAAGTGAAGTGACTTGGCCACAGTCACACAGCTGACAAGTGGCAGAGCCGGGAGTCGAACCCATGACCTCTGACTCCGAAGCCCGTGCTCTTTCCACTGAGCCACGCTGCTTCTCTATCTACCCCAGCGCTTAATACAGTGCCTGGCACAGAGTAAGATCTTAACAAAACCACTTAATAGGAATAGGAGCGTCAGCAGTATGAGAAGTCTAATAATAGCAGTAGCATTTGTCGAGCACCCATTTGGTATAGCGCACAGTACTAGCACTTGTGAGGTTGTACATTCCAAGTGCTTAGTACAGTGCTCTGCACATAGTAAGCGCTCAATAAATACTATTGAATGAATAAAGTAGGGTATGTTCCCTGCCCGCCGGAAGCTTACACTGTAATAGGGAAGACAAACATTAACCTACACCTCAAGTGGTCAAAATAAATGAGTACACAAGTATGCCTGACTGCTAAGGAAGGTGTAAATTAAAATGGGCTGAAGGGACGATAGGGTTCAAAGTACTCTAGACTGTAAGTTTGTTATGGGCAGGGAACGTGACTGCTAATTCCGTTATAGTCTCCCAAGCTCTTAATACAGTGGTTTGCACGTAGTAAATACTCAGCAAAATACCATTGATTGATTGAATACAAAATTCATTCATTCAATAGTATTTATTGAGCGCTTATGAGGTGCAGAGCACTGTACTAAGCGCTTGGAATGTACAAATCGGTAACAGATAGAGACTGTCCCTGCCCTTTGACGGGCTTACGGTCTAATCGGGGGAGACGGACAGACAAGAACAATGGCAATAGTGACTTGAAGAAGGCTCGTTGGAGGACATGAGATTTTAAGGGGGATTTAGATGTAGGGAGAACCTCATGTCGGGAGAGAGGGAGTTCCAAGCTTGGGCAACAGCGAGGAAAGTCTTCTCTCTCCTTCCACAGGGTTCCCAGCAATCAGTTGGCCTTCCAGGCTGCCGCAGCACTTTGGACCACTGATTTAAAAGGGTGACCTAGTGAGAAGAGCACAAACCTAGTAGTCAGGGGACCTATGTTCTCATAATATTTGTTTTTTAATGGTATTTGTTAAGCCCTTAGTGCCAGGCACTGTACTAAGTGCTGTGGGTAGATACAAGATAATCAGGTTGGACACAGTCCATGTCCCACTTGGGAATCACGGTCTTAATCCCCAATCTACAGATGAGGTAACGGAGGCTCAGAGAAGTGAACTGATTTGCCCAAGGTCACACAGCAGACAAGTGGCGGAGCTGGAATTAGAACCCAAGTCCTTTTAAGTGCTTACTGTGTGTGAATCACTCTGCTAAGAGTTGAGGCATTTGCAAGGTAATCTGGTCAGACACAGTCCCTGTCTCACATGGGCTTCACACTCTATGTAGGAGAAAGAACAAGTATTGAATCCCCATTTTGCAGTTGAGGAAACTGAGGCACAGAGAAGTCAAGAGACTTGCCCAGGGTCACACAATAGACAAGTGGCAGAGCCAGGATTATAAAAATAAATAAAAATAAATAAAAGGTGGTATTTGTTAAGTGCTTACTATGTGCAAAGCACTGTTCTAAGTGCTGGGGGATACAAGGTGATCAGGTTGTCCCACGTGGGGCTCACAGTTTTAATCCCCATTTTACAGATGAGGTAACTGAGGCACAGAGAAGTGAAGTGACTTGCCCAAAGTCACTTCACTGGCAAGCGGCGGAGCCGGGATTCGAACCCATGAACTCTAACTCCCAAGCCCAGGCTCTTTCCACTGTGCCACGCCGCTTCCCCAGTCCACCACTTGACTGCTGTGTAGCTTTGGGCAAGTCACAACTTCTCTGTGCTACACTTTCCTCATCTGTAAAATGGAATTCAGTACCTGTTCTCCCTCCCCCTTAGACTGTGAGCCCCATGTGGGACAGGGACTGTGTCCTGACCTGCTTTTGTATCTACTCGGAACAGTGCTTGACGCTTAGTAAGCGCTTAACATGTTGGTAGTTTTATTTATATTAATGTTTGCCTCCCCCTTTAGACTGTAAGCTCATTGTGATCAGCAAATGTGTCTCTATTGTTATATTGTATTCTCCCAAGTGCTTAGTACAATGCATTGCACAGAAAGTGCTCAATAGATTGACTTAAAAAATACTGTTATTCTTCGATCTGTTTCTCAAGTAATGACTGGAAGCTTCAGACCTGGCATCCCTCAACTCCCCTGAGAAGACCGTTCCGTAGGTCCATCACCAGGCACGTGCTCACCCTGGGACTCGGCCACCATTTTCCAGCCCCCTCACTCTGCTTCATAAAGTCTCTTCCTGGCCCAGAACTTCCTCCCCTTCCTTATACGCCAGTCCACCACCTTCAAAGCATTTATTAAGGTCACATCTCCAAGAGGCCTTCCCCAATTAAGCCCTCATTTCCCTTGCTTACTCTCCCTTCTGTGTCATCTTTGCGCTAGATCTGTGACCTTTAGGAATGTGATATTTGCCCCAACCCCAAAGTAATAATAATGTTGGTATTTGTTAAGCGCTTACTATGTGCAGAGCACTGTTCTAAGCGCTGGGGTAGATACAGGGTCATCAGGTTGTCCCACGTGAGGCTCACAGTGAATCCCCATTTTACAGATGAGGGAACTGAGACACTGAGAAGTGAAGTGGCTTGCCCACAGTCACACAACTGACAAGTGGCGGAGCCGGGATTTGAACTCATGACCTCTGACTCCCAAGCCCGGCCCCCTCCACTGGGCCACGCTGTTATGTACATATACTTAAATTATACATATTATAAATTACTAATTCATATCAATTCCTGTCTCCCACTCTAGACTGCAAGCCTATTATAGACAAGGAGTGTGTCTGTTAATTCTGTTGTATTCTCCCAATAGTCCAGTGACAAATACCAATAATTATTATTATGATTACTTTGCTCCACACCTAATAAGCGCTCAATAAATATCATTGATTGATTCCTGCTGCTCATTCATTCAATTGTATTTATTGAGCGTTTACTGTGTGCAGAGCACCGTACTAAGCAATTATAATAGCATTTGTTATGTGCTTACTATGTGCCAGGAACTGTTCTAAACTCTGGGGGAGATACAAGGTTATCAGTTGTCCCAGGTGGGGCTCACAGTCTTAATCCCCATTTTACAGATGAGGTCACTGAGACGCAGAGAAGTTAAGTGACTTATCCAAAGTCACGTAGCTGCCAAGTGGCGGGGCAGGGATTCGAACCCACGATCTCTGACTCCCAAGCCCGTGCCCTTTCCACTAAGCCACTAAAGGAATCTTCAGCCACTAAATGAATCTTCCATCTACATGGCATCTTGTGACTGGAAATTGCTAGGAGTCGCTGCAGAAGGAGAGATTTCACAGCAGACGCAGCTATCCAAATCCAGGAGAAAAACGACCCAAGCACAGACCCCCTGCTATTTCCATCCTGAAAGGGGGCTGCTTGTCCCTGTTCCCAAATTTCCTAGCTATGACCACTTTGCTGACCGGCACAGGACCTTCCCTCCACGGACACAGTCGAGATCCAACGTCCTCTGCCTCGTCACCCGCGGTCCTTCTCCCGCTAACACAGATTGAGGGGTCGTGAACTCGACTTCCAACGGGGCATCCGAGCGTGGAGTCCTATCTCGGGAGCATTGATTGCAGACCCCGAGAAACTTGGAGGCCCAGTTTGCGTTCTGGGGAGACGCCGGAGTGGACAAACTTGGAGCAGCAGTGAGAAATACGGGGCTTAAAGGATTGTAAAAGGGGCAGTCACCTGTCTGTTATGGTGCAATAAAGTGCTGCTGTAGCGTGAATTTATGGCCTATAAAAAGCACAAAGCACAGATCGGAGATGTCTTCAGTAGTTTATAAACACATAAAAACACAACGTTCCCTTCCACACATCAGCGCTTCTTTTAGTGGAAAATGAATGTGTCTACCCAGGAATCTTCGCGTGCAAATTCAATTGTTTGCGGCTCCCCATCATCTGGAGAGAGATGGGGAACGGAGCCAGTTGGGGGGCCCTGCCCTCCCCGTCGGGAGGGGCTGGTGTGGGGGCAGGAGCCGGAACCCAAGAAAGGAACTGCCCCGGGATGCAAGGCAGAGGAGTTCTGGGAATCACAGCCCTGAAACTCCCTCGGGAGTCAGTGCACGTTACCCAGCTGATGCCAGGAAGAGCCATCTGGCCTCCTTCAGTCCCGTCTCTCTGCTCCCTTCTCTGATTCAACAACAACAAAGCTCCCTCCTCCCTCTATCCAAAGCCCATCTGCTTTCTCCTGGCCCTGGCCTGGAAGAGCACTGCCGATCCCAGTTCCCAGAGACCTCTGGCATAGAAGGAAGCAGGTATCCCCTCCAGGTGGGCAGCAACCTCTAAAACCCACCAGACTGCAAGCTCCTTAAGGGGAGGGATCATGTCTACCAACTGTATTGTATCGTATTCTCCCAAGCTCATGCCGTTAAGTTCTTGAAAAATAGCATTGATTGGTGGTTCTGAGTCGAAGCTTATTAATATCTATCTCACCCTCTAGCCTGTAGGCTCACTGTGGGCAGGAAACTTGTTATTTTTGGTGTTGGGTTTTGGGGGGGGGGGTTATTTTTATTTGTTAAGCACTATGTTTCAGGCACTTTGCTAGGCCCTGGAGTAAAGGAAAATCAGGTTGGATACAGTCCACGCCCCCTATGGGGCTTACAGCCTTAATCCCCATTTTGCAGATGAGGTAACTGAGGCACAGAGAAGTTAAATGACTTGCGCAAGGTCACCAAGCAAACAAGTGGAGGAGCCGAGATTAGAGCCCAGGTCCTTCTGGCTTCCGGGCCCATGCTCTAGGCCATGCTGCTTCTACCCATGTGTCTACCAACTCTGCTGTATGGTACTCTCACAAGTGCTTAATATAGTGCTCTGCACACAATAAGTACTCAATAAACGCTATTGATTGATTGATCAACTTAATCTCCGACCGTCTCCTAACCTAAATTGAAAGGGGAGGGATGGAGATAATGCCACACCTCCGGAGGTCTCTATCCTTCCAGCTAGAGAAAACTCAGACTCGATTCCAGGGACATTCTACAAGCCCAGATGGATCCCATAGAGGAAAGTGTAGCATCTTCTTCAGGGAACACTGTAAAGAAGAAAAGTGGCAGCAAGCTTTCCGATGATGCCCCTTCTTGATGGACAGTGCTTGGCACACGGTAAGCGCTTAACGTATACCATAATTATTATTCTCAAGGAAGGAAATGGACATAACTTTGCAAGGTTCTTCAGATCAGGGAATATCCCCTCTAGGCTGTAACCTTCTTGTGGGGAGGGGATGTATCTGTTTGATTGTTATACTCACTTCTCCCAAGCACTTAGCACAGTGCTCTGCACACAGTAAATGCTCAATAAGTGCTCTGCACATAGTAAATGCTTAATAAATGCGATTGACTGATTGAGAGAACACGGCTGGTGAACTCTAGTCCATTATTCTTTGCATCCTAGCCAAGAGCTCTGGTACCACCTAGTGACCAAGACGAATAAGCAGTCGGCCTAACCAGGGTTATTCCTTCCCCGTCAAGGGTGTTTTATGGATATTCTAGTAAAAATAATAGCTGTGCTATTCACTAAGCCCTTTACAGGTGCCAGGCACTGTTCTAAGCGCTGGGGTAGATAGAAGCTAATCGGGTTGAACCCAGTCCCTGTCCCACATAGAGTTCACCACTGCGGCTCCCCGGAAGAGTGAGGCCAACGAAGGGGACAGAGGTTTTTTGAGCCTGGAAAACTTCCATTCAGCCTCCTTATCCTGGCTGCAAGTCAGGCCCTGCTTCTACTAATCAATCAGTGCTATTTATTAAGCATTTACTCTATGCAGAACACCGTGCTAGGCTCTTGGGAGAGGGTGCTAGAGTTGAAGGACACGATCCCCGCCCTCGAAGAATTTACAATCTACTGGAGGAGACACGATTAAAATAAATTACACACAGAGGAAGCAAAAGAATACGCATGAGAGCTGGGAAGATGACGTGAGTATCAAAGTGCTTAGGAGATACTGACTTTTGTGCATAGGTGATGAGGAGGGAGAATAGGGTGGGGAGATGAGGAATTAGGGAAGACTAACTGAAGGAAACAGGATTTTAGTACGGCCTAGAAGATGGGGTTGTACTCTCATATAAATTGACACCTTATCATGGCAGAACAACAATAATAATAATAATAATGATAATGTTGGTATTTGTTAAGCGCTTACTCTGTGCAGAGCCCTGTTCTAAGTCCTGGAGTAGATAGAGGGTAATCAGGTTGTCCCACGTGAGGCTCACAGTTTACAAATGAGGTAGCTGAGGCATAGAGAAGTTAAGTGACTTGCCCACAGTCACACAGCTGACAAGAGGCAGAGCCGGGATTCGAACCCATGACCTCTGACTCCCAAGCCCGGGCTCTTTTTCACTGAGCCACGCTGCTTCTGTAAGAGTTGGCATATGTTGTTAAAGCGTAGAGCTATGCCAAATAGGGCTACCCACAATGGAAAGGGCTAAGCCACAGCGTCAAAGTCGATGCACCCGTCCTGGACAGCAACGGCATGGGAAAGAGTCAAAGGCGGATGATCAAGTGGTTGGTTGGATGGTTTTTAGTGCATGGAAGAAGGAAATGGTAAACCACTTCCATATCTTTACCAAGAACACACTGTGCGTAGACACTCCAGAACGATTTTATGACAGAAGATGGGACGCTCTGAAGAGGGTGCATCCGGGGAGTTGCTATGGGTCTGAGAGAACTCGATGGCATTTGAAGAAGAAGAAGAAGAAGATGAGGAGAGTGGTTTTCTGTAGGATACAAAGCGGGAGGAAGTTCCAGGCAGGAGGAAGGATGTGAACAAGGGGTTGAAGGTGACAGAGATGAGAGCGAAGATCAGTGAATAGGTTAGTGTTAGAAAAGTGATGTTTGTGGGGTGGCTTGTGGTCGGAGAGGGCCGAGGATTGGTGGAGGGGAATGCCTCACTCACTGTTACCACGCTTCTTGGCTCTCTCAAGTTCCCTTCCCATGTGTTAGAGAATTCCCCCCACGCTTCACCCCATCCCCTGTAGCATTCTGTACCCTTTTCTCCCTGATTGTTCAGTTATAGTTCTTAAGGACTCACAGAGATGCATTGATCCCAATTAGAGACTTCTGGGTGAATTCTTTGCTACTCTGAGTTCCCTAATTCTTCTTAACCTCCCAGTCAATATGTGCCAGCTGCCTCTTTGTTCCCTCTGTTTAAAAGCTTTTCATCTCTCCCTCTGGGACAGTTTGTCTTTGCTTCCCAAGACAGCCTCCACTGGGTGGGAGGGTCTCAGGGGGCAGGGCTTCCTGACACCTGCCCCTCTACCCAGCACAGGGAAGCAGTGAGGCCTAGGGAAGCAGTGTGACTCATTGGATAGAGCACGGGCCTGGGGAGTCAGAAGGACCTGGGTTCTAATCCCAGCTCCACCACTTGTCTGCCGTGTGATCTTGGGTAAGTCACTTCATTTATCTGTGCCTCAGTTACATCATCTGTAAAATGGGGATCAAGACTGGGAGCCCTATGTGGGACCGCGACTGTGTTCAATCTGATTAGTTTGTAACTACCCCAGTGCTTAGAACGGTGTTTGACAAATAGTAAGGGCTTAACAAATGCCATAATTATTATTATTACAGCTGCTCCTCGCCCCTGTGCCTCCCGAGTTTCGCCTGGACTGAACTGCCACATCGAGACCATTCCAAACCCCCAAACTGACAGGGTTTCCCCAAAACCTGAGCCTTTTAAATAGCATCAACATGGCCGAAAGATTCATTCAGTCATATTGATTGAGCACTTACTCTGTGCGGAGCACTGTTCTAAGCGCTCAGAAGAGTACAGTATAACAGTAAACAGATACATTCCCTGACCACGTCGTGCTTGCTGTCTAGAGGAGAAACATCCATTAATATAAATAAACTACAGATATGTACATAAGAGCTCTCAAAGTGCTCTTTTAGGTTCCTGGACTTACTTTGATAAAGATGGTTTTCTTCATAAAAAAACAGCACAACGATAGGATGAGAATGATGGGCCAAAGATGCTTCTTTTATAAGTTGTTACCAGTCAGCTCAAGTCATATTTACTCTGAAATGTGCTGTCGTACAACTTCATCATCTGTGAAGTCATCTTTTGCTGGACTGGCTAGTTCATTCAGCTGTATTTACTGAGCACTTAATGTATACAGAGCACTGTACTAAGCCCTTGGGAGAGTACGGTATGACAATAAACAGATACATTCCCTGCCCACAACGAGCTTACAGTCTAGATGGGGAGACAGACATTAATATAAATAAATAAATTACGGATATGTACATAGTAATAATTGTGGTATCTGTTGAGAGCTTACTCTGTGCACTAAGTGCCTAGGTGGATACAGGCGGATCGGGTTGGACACAGTCCCTGTCTCACATGGGGCTTTCAGTCTCAATCTCAGTCTCAGAAAAATGATCTGGGTAAACAGAGTGATGTGAGCCGGAGAGGGGAGAGACAGGAAGCAGGGGAGGTCAGCTAGGAAGCAGATGTAGTTGTCCAGGTGAGATATGGTAAATGCTTGGAACAGCATAGTGGCAGTTTGGATGGAGAGAAAAGGGTGGGTACTAGAGGTGTTGTGAAGATAGAGCTGACGGGATATGGTGACAGATTGAATGAGAGAGATGTGTTGAGGATAACGCCTCGGTTATGAGCTTGCGAGGCAGGAAGAATGTTGGTATTGTCTACAGTGATGGGAAAGATGGAGGAGGATAGGGGTTGGGTGGGGAGATATGGAGTTCTGTTTTGGACACATTAAGTTTGAGACGTTGGCAGGACATCCAAGTAGAGTCGTCCTGAAGGCAGGAGGAAATGCGTTCAATCCATCAATCAATCAATGGCATTTATTCAGAGTTTACTATGTGCTGAGCACTGTACTAAACACTTGGGAGAGTACAACACAACAGCAATAGCAGAAATGTTCCCTACTCATAATGTGCTTGCTGTCTAGAGAGGGAGACAGATATGAATATAAATAAATAATCTATAACAAACAATTTAAAGATATGTATGTAATTGTTCTGGGGCTGGAGGTGGGGCAAATATCGAATGTCCAAAGGTCGTAGATCCAAAAGCAAAATGACCCAGAAGGGAGAGCGAGCCGGAGAAAAGTGGTTAATCGGGGAAGCCCTCTTGGAGGAGATGTGACTTTAATAATGGTCTGAAGGTGGAGAGAGTGGTGGTCTGGCATATATGGAGAGGAAGGGGGTTCCGGGCCAGAAGAAAGAAGTGGGAAAGGGTGCATTGGTGAGATAGACAAGATCGGGGCACAGTGGGTAAACTTGTGCTGGAGGAGTGGAGTGAGCAGGCTGGGCTGTAGTAGGAGATCAGTGAGGTGAGGTAGGATAATAATGTTGGTATTTGTTAAGTGCTTACTATGTGCAGAGCACTGTTCTAAGCGCTGGGGGAGATACAGGGTAATCTGGTTGTCCCACGGGAGACTCACAGTTAATCCCCACTTTACAGATGAAGGAACTGAGGCACAGAGAAGTGAAGTGACTTGCCCACAGTCACACAGCTGACTAGTGACAGAGCCGGAATTCGAACCCATGAACTCTGACTCCCAAGCCCAGACTCTTTCCACTGAGCCACGGGATGGAGTGAACCGATCAAGTCCTTTAAAGCCGATGATGGTAAGGAGTTTCTGTTTGATGTGGAGGTGGATGGGCAGCCACTGGATATTTTTGAAGAGTGGGGAGACATGGGCTAAATGTTTCTGTTGAAAAATGATCCGGGCAGCAGAGCGAAGTATGGACTGGAGTGGAGAGAGACAAGAGGACAGGAGGTGAGGAAGGAGGCAGATGCACTTGTCAAGGCGCTCTGCACACAGTAAGCACTTAATAAATATGATTGAATGAATAAATGAAGGTAGGATAGGATAAGTGCATGGATCGGCATGGAAGTAGTTTGAATGGAGCAGTAAGGGCAGATTTTAGCAATGTTACAAAGGTAGAACCAACAGGATTTGGTGACACTGAACATGTGAGTGGAATGAAAGAGGTGAGTCGAGGACAAAGCCAAGGTTATGGGCTTGGGAGTTTGGGAGGATAGTGGTATTGTCTGTGGTATTGGGAGAGACGGGGGAGGACAGAGTTTGGGTGGGAAGATATGCAAGACTGCAGAGAATGAGAAAGGTCAAGGCTGGAGTGGTAGATTTGGGAATCATCTGGGTAGAGACAGTTGTTAAAGCCATAGGAGTCAATGAGTTCTCCAAGGGAGTGGGTGTCGATGGAGAATAGAAGGGAACCCATACCTGAATCCTGAGGGACTCCCACAGTTAGGAGTTGGGAGGCAGAGAAGGAGCCTGAGAAAGAAACCGAGAAGCAGTGGCGAAAGATAGGAGAGAACCAGGAGAGGACAGTTCATTCAATAGTATTTATTGAGTGCTTACTATGTGCAGAGCACTGTACTAAGCGCTTGGAATGTACAAATTGGTAACAGATAGAGACGGTTCCTGCCCTTTGACGGGTTTACAGTCTAATCGGGGGAGACGGACAGACAAGAACAATGGCAATAAATAGAATCAAGGGGAAGAACATCTCATTAAAACAATAGCAAAGAAATAGAATCAGGGTGATGTACATCTCATTAACAAAATAAATAGGGTAATGAAGATACATACAATTGAGCGGACGAGTACAAGTGCCGAGGGGATGGGATGGGAGAGGGGGAGGAGCAGAGGGAAAGGGGGGAGAAGAGGGTTTAGCTGCGGAGAGGTGAAGGGGGGGTTTAGAGGGAGCAGAGGGAAAAGGGGAGCTCAGTCTGGGACAGTGTCAGTGAAGCCCAGGTTGGATAGTTTTTCTGGGGGCGGGGGTGTCGACAGTGAGAAAGGCAGCTGCTGACGAGGTCAAAGAGGATTAGGATGGAGTGGAGACTGTTGGATTGGCAAGAAGGAGATCATCTGTGACCTTCCAGGCCCTTTTGGCGAAGTGAAGGGGACAGAAGCCAGATTGCAGGTATTTAAGGTGAGAATTGGAGAAGTGGAGACAGAGGGTGTACCCAGTGTGTTTAAGGAGTTTGGAAAGGAATGGATATTAGGGAGATGAGGCGATAACTGGAGGGAACTGTGGTGTCAAGGGAGGATTTCTTTTAGGATTGGGAATACGTGGGTATGTTTTAAAGCAATGGAGAAGTCACTGGAAAGTGAACAGTTGAAGATGGTGGTCAGGGAGGGAAGAAGGGACAGGATAAATGTTTTGTTAAGAGGCAAAGGGCTGGGAGCAGAGGTGCAGGTAGAGGGGATGGATAGATAAAGACAGGAGATCTCCTCTTGTAATACTGCTGGGCAAGATGGGAAAGTTAAAGATGGGATAGGAGGAAGATGGCCCTGGAGGGAAAGAGGGGAAACTTTAGGGAGATTGGGCCTGATCACTGCTACATCTTCCCTCCCAAGCCCTTTTCTCCCCCTCAGTTTCCTATCACAGTAGGCATCACGACCATCCTCCCCTTCTCTGAAGGCTTGACATTATCCTTGATTCCCCCCTCTCTTTCAACCCCCACATTTAGTCTATTGCCAAGTCCTGTTGTTTTTTCCTCCAGAACATTTCCAAGATCAGCCCCTTCCTTTCTATCCAAATGGCCACCACCTGCTCCAGATAATTGTCGTATCCTGGCTTGACACTGCATCGGCGTCCTCACTGGTCTTTTTGCTCTAGTCTCTCTCCTCTCCCATCCAATCTTCACTCTGTAGCCTGTAGGCACATCTCCCCACATCTCCAAAACATCCAGGAGTTTTTCGGTCCTCTCCACATCAAACAAAAACTCTCGATCGCTGTCAGTCAGCTCTCTCTCCCTCCTATTTAATCTACTGTCTTCTCCCTCTACACCACAACACGCAGTCTTGTTATCTCTCAAGCTAACCTACTTACTGTGTCTCATTTTTGTCTCCTGCTACTGACCTCTTGCTCATATCCTCTTCCCTGCCTGGAACTCCCCCAACTATCATGTGGGACAGACCATTGTTCTCTTAATTTTCAAAGCCTGTAAGCTCCTTGAGGACATGTCTTCCAATGCTGTTGTATTGTACTCTCATGAATGCTTAGTAGAGAACTCAGCACACAGTAAGCACTTTATAAATTCCATTGATAATGATGATGTACAGTTCACCAACTGTCCAACCTCCACAAATTCCTTTCTTTTATGGCTTGATGGCACCCATACTGACAAAACACATTAGTCATACCATATCTGTGGCTCATAGTTCAGTGAACAGAGAGCACTTTTTATGGTTTTGTTAAGCCTTTAATAATAATAATGATGGTATTTGTTAAGCACTTACTATGTGCCGAGCACTGTTCTAAGCGCTGGGGTGGATGCAAGGTAATCAGGTTGTCCCACGTGGGCTCACAGTCTTAATCCCCATTTTACAGATGAGGGAACTGAGGCAAAGAGAAGTGAAGTGATTGCCTACAGTCATACAGCTGATAAGTGGCAGACCTGGGATTAGAACCCACGACCTCTGACTCCCAAGCCCGGGCTCTTGCCACTAAGCCACGAACTGAGCACCAATTGAGCACGAAGTGAAGCCTTTACTATGTGCCAGGCACTGTACTAAGTCCTGGGGTATGCAAGTTAATCGGGTTCCACATGGGGCTCGGAGTCTTAATCTCCATTTTACAGATGAGGTAACTGAGACACAGAGAAGCAAAGCAAGGTCACACAGTACACAAATGGCAGAGCCGGGATTAGAAACCAGGTCCTTCTGACTTCCAGGCCTATGTTCTATCCACTAGGTCATGCTGCTTTTATAAGACTAATAACTATTTCATTCATTCATTCAATCGCATTCACTGAGTGCTTACTATGTGCAGAGCACTCCACTAAGTGCTTGAAAAAGTACAATTTGGCAGCAGATAGAGATAATCTCTACCCAACCATGGGCTCACGGTCTAGAAGGGGGAAACAGACAACAAACAAAACAAGTAGACAGGCATCAATAGCATCAAAACAGATAAATAGAACCATAGATAAATAGAACCATAGATAAATGCACATCATTAAAAAAAAAATAGAATAATAAGTACAAATATACACAAGTGCTGTGAAGCAGGGAAGGTGGTAGAGCAGAGGGAGAGAGTAGGGTTGATAGGGAGGGGAGGAGGAGCAGAGGAAAAGGGGAGGTTCAGTCTGGGAAGGCCTCGTGGAAGGAGGTGAGTTCTCAGTAGAGCTTCGAAGGGGAGACGAGAACTGGTTTGGTCGACGTGAAGAGAGAGGGCATTCCAGGCCAGAGGTAGGATTTGGGCCAGGGGTCGACGACGGGACAGGTGAGAACGAGGCACAGTGGGGAGTTTCGTGGCGGTAGGGGAGCGGAGTGTGCGGGCTGGGCTGTAGAAGAAGAGAAGGGAGGTGAGGTAGGAGGGGGCCAGGTGATGGAGAGCTTTGAAGTCAATATTTGTCTTATTAACTACAAAACAACAAACCTGTTAGATGTGTTTAGGAACTTGGGAATAGTCATGAGATGATTATTCACAGGTTTTTATTTTCTATATTTTTGGTAGTTGCTAGTTAAATATGGGGGGTGGGGGGTGCTCAGAGGGCAGCAGGCAAGGAGGGCTGGAGGTATTTAGTGGACGCCAGAAGTCACCCAAGATACAGAGGGACGGAGTTGGCATTAGAACCCAGGACTGGTCTGCTCTGGGCCTCGGAGCAGAGATGTCTTCTCTTCATTTTGAGCCTAAGGCATGGAGCAGAGGGTGGGATTGTAGCAGAGATGAGGGCTGGGAAGGGTCAGACTTCTGACAGCTAAGAGGCCAGAGACAGCCATTTTAGGTCTCTTCTGCTGTGACAGGAAACACTCGGGTCCAACAGAGGCCTAGGACGAGTAAGCGTAGGAGTCCAAACCAGACACCATCGTCTCTGGGGGAGTGAGACACCGTGCTTGCAGTGCTCGGCCTGCAGAGGCTGATGGTTTGCCTGTCAGCAGAGAGAGCATCCTATCTTTCCGAGCTGCGGAGGACAGACTGAGAGGAAGCAAGAGGGTGTTTAAACAGGAGAAACAACTTCCTGACTGCAGGGGAGATTTGAGCGCACAGTAAGTGCTCAATAAATATGAATGAATGAATGAATGAACTTATCTGTGCCTCAGTTACCTCATCTGTAAAATGGGCATTAAGACTGTGAGCCCCACGTGGGACAACCTGATCACCTTGTAACGCCCGCCAGGGCTCAGACCAGTGCTTTACGCATAGTAAGCGCTTAATAAATACATACCACCATTTGACCCCCTGCCAGATCTGATCTATTTGTGGGTACCAGGGCCCCAAAGGGAAGCTACAGAATCTTCATCCTAGCAAAACGGAGGATCTAGGCACTTGTCACGCATAGACAGAGGGCTGGTCTGAATGGCTTTTCTGCTTCTATCAGCTTCAGGATCGGTTGGTCCTATGGAGTTCAGGGCACCCTGGCACCTAAGCAACACTATTTGGAATCTGATTTTTCTTACCCAGAAGGAGGTGGAAATCATAAAGCTAATGTCCTCAGCTGTTGCCTTGTCTGTAACTGGCTACGGGATGAGGAACAAGGTTCAGAGGATCCCAGGAGGGTCTGAGGATTTTTCAGGAGCTAAAATTAGCCCAGACTCCACATTTAGAGTATCCATGGGAATTAGAGCACCGAAGCGGAGTGAATTAATTAAAGTTCATCTGAAGGGAAGTGGCAGTGCCCTCCCCGGGACTATTGGTCTGAGGTTTGACAATCCCAGGACACTTCGCTGACTGGTGGCGGATCCAGACACTCTCTTGGCCACCCTCTCCTCTGCTCCCCAGTTTGCTAATTGCTCCACAGCCAACTTGGTCCTGCGCTTATTTGGGGGCCTATGGATCAAAGGGAGTGATGGAAAAGTAGCACGGCCTAATGAAAAAGGCACAGGCCTGGGAATCAGAGGACCTAGGTTCTAATCCTAGCTCTGCCACTTGTCTGCTGTGTGACCTTGGGCAAATCTATTCACTTTTCTGTGATTCCATTTTCTTATCTGTTAAACGAGGATTCAATAACAGTTCCCTCTCCCTATTAGACTGTGAGTGCCATGTGGAACAGGGACTATCCAACCTGCTTATCTTGTTTCTACCCCAGAGATTAATGTGGTGTTTAGCACAAAGTAAAGCACTTAAGAAATAGCACAATCATTGATATTAGGGGTTTCCCAAGGTCCTTAGCCAGATCTGACCCTTGAGGACACCTCCCCAGATGCCACCCACACACACCTGGCAGGTGCCTTTCCGGGGTGCATGCTGCCCCCCAGGCCAAGGCCCAGAGGCCCAGTGGAGGACCATGCCACGTTGTTACTAGTGCTGTGGTGGTTCACCTCCTCCCTCCCTACTTGTTTTCACCTAACCAGCTGGCAGTGATACTGGAGTGGTGGTCTCTGCCCTCTCCCTCAGTAGTCCCAGCTCCCAGCTGGTTGGCAGAAATAGGGGGTGCTGGCCTGTCCCCCTCATCTCCATCTCTCTACTTCTGGTCACTTGCCTCATCTCTGTCCTCACCTCTCAGCCAATCATTCATGTTTATTGAGCACCTACTGTGTGTGGAGTCCTGAATTAAACAGTTGGAAGACTAAAATATAACAAATATAACTGACACATTTCTTGTCCACAACGGGCTTACAGTCGAGAGGAACTCACCTCTTGCCTCACCACTGACTCCCAGGACTATTCAAGTCTCTCCCCTCACAGGATTTATCCCCCTTAACATCCCCAACTCTCTCTTCCCCAGCTGCAGAGCCAGGAAACATCCTGGACCTGCTGCTCCCAGATTGGCTGGCTTTCACCCACAAAATATTTAGGGAGGTGGATCTAGGATTCTGGAAAAGCTGAAAGGCCCCACTACCTTAGCAGCAAGACATTTTATGAGACCATGAAATGTGTTTTATGGGCTAATAAATTGCCCTTTCAGAAATAAAATCCTGGAGCCCTGCCTTTGGCAAATAAACCGGCAGGGAAATACAAGAAAACTGGATTCTGTTTCTGGCTCTGCCAGTCATGTTCTGTGTGACTTAGAATTTCTCACTTAAACTCTCAGGGCCTCAGTTTCTTCATTGGTTATATGGAGGGAATCATTAGCTCAAGACAACTGGGTAGGTCAACATCACAGCCCTGGCTACCAGATCTGCTTCTCAACCCTGTATACACCTTGACCTTGGGCCCCTAATAACAATGTTTGGTATGTGTTAAGCACTTACTATGTGCCAAACACTGTGCTATGTGCTGGGGTGGTTAAAAGATGAATGAAAATAGTCCCATAGGAGGCTCATAGCCTAAAGGGGAGGGAGAATAGGTATTGAATCCCCATTTTACAGAGGAGGAAACTGAGGCACCGAGGAGTTAAGTGATCTTGCCATGGTCACACAGTAAGCAGGTGGCAGAGCCTGGATTAGAACCCAGCTCCTCTGACTCACAGGCCTGTGATCTGTCCATTAACCCTCCTTTCCTGTTGAGCTCTGCTTAGCTTCCCTGAGTTACTTATGCAAACTAGTTCCCTGATATACCATATCTTGCTTCATACTGACCTCCCACATGGCAATCTCATTCTACCTGTCCTTGGCAGTGAAGGAATAAACTTGATATTACACTCTACTGTGTCTGTGGTGGACTTCTACTTCCACCCAGAGGAGGCTCCAAGCTACTGACTGATAAACCAATCGATAAATCTCTGATCCAGTCTCTGCCCCCTAAAGCTTTTGTTACTGTGGACAATTCTGCCTGGGAGCATCTCAGAGATGCTATCTCCACTTCAACTCCAATCTTGAAAGTCTCTTCTCCTCCTTGGTGGAGTCACAAGTGTACACATCAGCATGCCCTACAGGACCAGGAGAACAATTAAGGATTTTCAAGATAACATTCACATGTTACCCAGTCAGCTAACACAAAGAGAAAATGGAGTTAGAGGGCCTTTGGGGAAAAGAGTCTCTCTAAACCGAATCATTCTAAACTTGTGATTCTTTCTAATCTTGATCTCCTTCAGGATTGAAAAGCTACCTGAGATATCTTCTTAAATGAGGAGTAGGAGGGAGTGGGAGAGGGAGGGGGAGAGAAAGAAGAGTAGAAGAAGGAGGAGAAAGAGGAATGATTCCTTTAGCGTGTGCTGATTCTGAGTGATGGCGAGCAGCTGTGGACAAGGTAAGAGAGGAATAGTTTTGCTTCACAGCAGCCAGGATGAAGATTAGACATTAGGAAGCCCTTTCAAAAACCGTCAAAGAAGTATGTGGTGTTTCCTTTTGGAGACATTTTGAAGGCTAAGGAAGGCTGTAAGTTAGCTCTTTGGAATTGTTTGAAGGGAGTCCTGTTCAAAGGTAGGGAAATGGTCTGGATGAGTTCTCATGGTCTATAATGCTCCCTGCTATTCTGCTTTAGTGTTTTAGGATGGTTAACAAGCTCCCCAAACAAGTCATTGATTTTTAATCATTTCCACTCTGGACCACTGCAGGAAGCAGTGTGGCTCAGTGGAAAGAGCATGGGGTTGGGAGAGGTGGTGGGTTCTAATCCCGGCTCCGCCACTTGTCAGCTGTGTGACTTTGGGCAAATCACTTAACTTCTCTGGACCTCAGTTACCTCATCTGTAAAATGAGGATTAAGATGGTGAGCCTCATGTGGGACATCTTGATTACCTTGTATCTCCCCCAGCGCTTAGAACAGTGCTTGGCACATAGTAAGTACTTAACAAATACCATCATCATTATTATTAGAAGTAGAAGTAGGATTAATGGACAGGTTTAGGTCACTAGGCGCCTACGTTTTTCGTGATGGGAACATAACGTACCTTGTCTAGAACTAGGAGCTGAAGCAACAGTAACTGTGATATCTATTAAGCACATTCTATGTGCCAAGCATCATATCAAGACTGGGACAGATGTATGATAATCAGGGTGGTCACAGTTCCTGTCCCTCATGGGGTCTTCAGGTAAGAACCATTTAATCTCCATTTTACAGATGCAAAACTAAGGTATGGAGAAGTTAAATGACTTGCCCAAGGTCACAAAGCAGGCAAATCCCAGATCCAGGAACAGAACCCAGGTCTCCTGACTCCCAGGCCCACACTCTTTCCACTAGGCCACACTGCTTTTCCAGTCAACCTGGGAATGAGACATTCTACTCAATGGAGGCCAAACTGGACAGAGAGCGGATGCCACAATTTAAAAAAAAAAAAAACAGAGCGATGATGGGAAAGGATGAGAGGAAAGACCACCATTTGGGTGGAGCAACAGGACCTAGGAGAAGAAACTGATTTAAGTGGAATTATTATATAATTAATTATTATAAAGAAGAGAAGCCTGAGGAAAGACGTCCCAGCAGGCCTCAAGCACTGCAAAAGAATGAGTTCCAGAGGGAGGGGATGCTGACCGGATATTAGTCCATTCCCAAGCAGAGAATGAATGTTGAGTTGGGCAACTTCTCCTCCAAAGCCCATCTGAGCCACTGACAGAGCCATTAACTTGGCAGGGTGCATCACTGGTCTGATCCTGTGATGGTTTAATGTAACTCCATAAAGGACCTGAACACAGAACATGCATCTAGTCCGATATTTACCTCAGCGCCTTCGCACAAAGGAAGGTTGTAATAAATACATGTGCATGATTGTGAGAGGTTTAGTTTAGACATCAAAATTCCTGAAAGTGAGACATTTTACTAGTGATAATCACCACGTGTCTCTCTATAGTAGCTTTCTTCCAAGGAAGTCAACAAATATTCTCGGAGAGTTCATTCATTCATTCATTCAATAGTATTCATTGAGTGCTTACTATGTGCAAAGCACTGTACTAAGCGCTTGGAATGTACAAATCGGTAACAGATAGAGACAGTCCTGCCCTTTGACGGGCTTACAGTCTAGTCGGGGGAGACGGACAGACAAGTACAATATTATCTTATGTATCTTCATAAATTAATGTGTCCAGTATTTTTCTGAGTTGCCCTACAAGTCAACAAAAGAACTCTACGTTTATACGGAGATAGACACTCATTCAGCTAATTATTGTGTGTTCATATCCCAGGCACAGGGAAAAGCAGGTACTGTCAGTTCTCCCATAATGGGGGAAAAGGATGGCGTTCTCCATGAATCCCAGGTTAAGAAATGCAGTGTAGTGGAAGTAGTAATAATAACATGTATTAGGTTCTTACTTTGTGCAGAGCACTAAACTAAATGTTGGGAGAGATTACACAGGTGGGAATTAGCAGTATGGTGAAATTGTTCCCGATTGTTTCTCTTGACATAACACTCCATCCCGCTCAGACAAATGCATGTGGCTGGAAAACTTTTCCGTGGCTCCCAACAGAATGAATCAGCATGGCTTAGCGGGTAGAGCACAGGCCTGGAAGTCAGAAGAACATGAGTTCTAATCCCAAATCCACCGCATGTCTGCTGCATGACCTTGGGCAAGTAACTTCACTTCTCTGGGCCTCACTTATCTGTAAAATGGGGATCAGGATTGTGAGCCCCATCTGGGGCAGGGACTGCATCCAACCTGATTAACTTGTAGAAATTACGGTATTTGTTAAGGGCTGACTATGTGCCAGGCACTGTACAAAGCACTGGGGTGGACACAAGCAAATTAGGTTAGACACAGGCCCTGCCCCACGTGGGGCTCCTAGTCCCAATCCCCATTTTACAGATGAGGTAACTGAGGCACAGAAGTAAAGTGACTTGCCCACGGTCACACGATAGACTATCTACATCAGTGCTTAGAACAATGCCTGGCACATAGTAAGCACTTAACAAGCAACATAATTATTATTATTCATTCTATCCCAAACCCACAGTGAAAACACACCCTAGAGCAGGACTGACAATTATCATGCCCTTGTGAAGAAGCTATTAAAATGTCCTATTCACCAGGTTTTGCTTTCATTCTTCTCTCTGCCGACCACTGGCTCACACCTTCCATCCTGCCTGGAATTTTTACCCCTCCATAGCCCACAGACCAACCATCCTACCCATTTTCAAAGTCCTACTGAAATCACATCTCCTCCAGGAAGTCTTCTCAGACTTAGCTTTCTCCCCCACCATATTTTCCCTCCCTACTGCCTCACCCTTGCATTTTGTCCCACCCCTTAATAATAATAATAATAATGTTGGTATTTGTTAAGCGCTTACTATGTGCCAAGCCCTGTTCTAAGCACTGGGGTAGACATAGGGGAATCGGGTTGTCCCACGTGGGGCTCACAGTCTTAATCCCCATTTTACAGATGAGGTAACTGAGACACAGAGAAGTGAAGTGACTCGCCCACAGTCACACAGCTGACAAATGGTGGAGCCGGGATTCGAACCCATGACCTCTGACTCCAAAGCCCGGGCTCTTTCCACTGCGCCACGCTGCTTCTCTTGCATCATTGATCATCATCACTGGTATTTATTGAGCACTTACTACATGCAGAACACTGTACTAAGCACTTGGGAGAGTACATTTAGCATTTAAGTATTCACATCACCCTCACTCCACAGCACTTAAGTGCATATCCCTATACTTGGTTACTTCCCATACCCATCATTTATTTTAATATCTCTCCCCTGGCTAGAATGTAAAAGTCCTTGAGGGCAGGGATCATACCTACTTACTCTACTGTACTTTCCCAAGTGCTTAGTACAGTGCTCTGCACACTGTAAGAGCTCAACAAATGTTGTTGAGTGATTGATAGAGCAAACCTGAGATCAGAGAAGGGAACTAAGGCGCTCAGGGTCACACAGCACATCCAAGTGAATCCAGGAAGAGATCCCTGGAATGCTATTTCCCAGACCAATGTTTTGGAAGCTTCAACCTCTCGGAATCAAGCCAACTTAATTGACTTGGGAGTAAGTAGGGCTGTGTGGGTGGTTTAGTCGACAGATCACGGACCTGAGAGTCAGAAGGACCTGGGTTCTAATATTCGCTCCACCATTTGCCTGCTGTGTGGCCTTGGGTAAGTTACTTGGTTTCTCTGTGCCTCAGGTCATCTGTAAAATGAGGATTAAGAGTGTGAGCCCCATGTGGGATAGAAACTTTGTCCAACCTGATTAACTCATATCTACCCTAGTGCTTAGAACAGTGCTTGGAACATAGTAAGTGCTTAACAAGTACCATAATTATTATTTTATATTGCTAATTGCTATTATAGCAATAATAGTAATAATAACTTGAGGAATCAGGAGACTTACAGTAAATACCATGTTGTTGGGTTTTTTGGGGGCGGGGGGACTGTCTTTTCATCTTGTCAGCTTAAAGCTGAGGTTTTCTATTTGGTGCAGTTCTCACTGCATTGGGGAATCCATCCTCTTTGTGAGTATTACCCTTAAGGATGGTCTCTCAACATGTTGGAAAACATGGATCCTTGGAAAAAAACAGAGTTTTCATTGCAAATAATTGCAAAGCAAACCACCCAGCCAAAACATAGAATTTCTTATCAGAGACATAAAAATGACCATGCAAGCCAATATTTTCAAAGCAGGATGCTTTATAAGCATATATAACCCACCTATTGGACATTAATGTATTGAACAGTAAGCATTTGTTGTTCTTCAGGAATTATAAATGCAAAAATAGCAAGCACCAGGACAATTGCTATTGCTGATATTTATAAAACTCCAAATTTAAATCACCAAAATCTCTCCAAAGGGAACAATGGGAGTAGAAGTGATAATAATTGTGGTATTTGTTAAAGGCTTACCATGTGCCAAACAATGTACTCTGCACTATGGTAGATACAAGAAAATAAGAAACAAGACAGAATCCCTATTTTAAATGGGCTCACTATCTAAATAGGAGGGAAAATAGATATTGAATCCCCATTTTATAGATGAGTAAACGGAAAAACAGAGAAGTTAAGTGACTTGCCCAAGGTCACAAAGCAGGTGAGTGACAGACTGAGATTAGATCTCAGATCCTCTGACTCCCAGTACCAGGCTGTTTCCTTAAACTATGCTGCTTCTCTAGGTAAAATAAGTCTAAAATGTTCTGTCCAAATAATAACAACAATGATGATGGCATTTGTTAAGTGCTTATGTTGTGACAGAAACTGTAGTAAGCACTGGGGAAGATACAAGCAAACCAGGATGGACACAGTTCCTGTCCCACATGGGGCTCACAATCTCCATCCCCATTTTGCAGGTGAGGTAACTGAGACCCAAAGAAGTGAAGTGACTTGCCCAAGGTCACACAGGAGACAAACGGCAGAGCCAGGATTAGAACCCATGCACTCTGACTCCCAGGCCCATACTCTATCCACTATACCACACTGCTTCTCTAACGTGTTAGATTAGTTTCCCTCTTCACCCCACCCACAGTGGGTCCAGAGTGAAATTCTCTGTCGTCCCCTGAGCACGATTCTCTCTCTCCTGGCTCCACCTTTGTTGTTCCTCAGGACATTAATAATGATGCTATTTGTTAGGCACTTACTATGTGCCAAGCACTGTTCTAAGCACCAGGGTAGATACAAGTTAACCAGATTGTCCCACATGAGGCTTACAGTCTCAATCCCCATTTTACAGATAAGGTAACTGAGGCACCGAGAAGTGAACTGGCCTGCCCAAGGTCACACAGCAGACAAGTGGCGGAGCCGGGATTATAACCCACATCCTCTGACTCCCAAGTCCACGCTCATGCCATTAAGCCACACTGCTTCATTCCAAGGTGTCCTGTAGCATGAGCCTTACCCTTCCTGAACCGAGCCCTGTTTATGTTTTTTAACTCCGAGCTGGGATTTACAAAACTAGAGGAAGCAAGCTTAGTATCCTCCCTGATGGATTGTGTTCTCCCACTTATGGCAAGAGTGCAGGACTGGGAGTCAGAGGACCTGGGATCTAATCCTGGATTTGCCACTTGCCTGCTGTGTGACCTTGGGCAAGTCATTTAACCTTTCTGGGCCTCAGTTTCCTCCTCTGTAAAATGAGAGTTCAAAATCTGTTCTCTCTCCTTCTTAGACTGGGAGCCCCGTGTGAGACTTGCCCAAGGTCATACAGCGGGTAAGTGACAGAGCCAGGATTAAAGCACCAGTGCTTTGACTCTGAGGCCTATTCTCTTTCCATTAATCTTTCCCATTGCTGCTCGAGTCTATTATGCTTCCTCAACAGCTTATATGGTGCTCTAGACTGTAAGCTCATTGCGGGCAAGGAATGTGTCCATTTATTTTTATATTGTACTCTCCCAAGCGCTTAGTACAGTGCTCTGCACACAGTAAGCACTCAATCAATACGTTTGAATAAATGAATGCAAATGATAAGCTCTCAATAAATACCTTTGGAGACTCCAATGGTGATGAGACCTAATAACAAGTTCCCTAATAACGAGTAATAATAACGTTGGTATTTGTTAAGCGCTTACTATGGGCCGAACCCTGTTCTAAGCACTGGGGTGGACAGAGGGGAATCAGGTTGTCCCACGTGGGGCTCACAGTCTTAATCCCCATTTTACAGATGAGGTCACCGAGGCACCGAGAAGTGAAGTGACTTGCCCACAGTCACACAGCTGACAAGTGGCCGAGCCGGGATTCGAACCCATGACCTCTGACTCCAAAGCTCATGCTCTTTCCACTGAGCCACGCTGCTTCTCAACTACAGTACTACAGAGAGCTGGAAAAAAACCTGGTGTGGGCTAGAACTGTTGCTTTAGAGCTATCCCCTAGATTGTAAGCTCCTGGTGGGTAGAGATTGTTTCTACCAAGTCCTTAATATCGTCTCCCCCGACTAGACTGTAAGCCCTTCAATGGGCAGGGAATGTCTCTCTCTGTTGCCGAATTGTCCATTCCAAGTGCTTAGTACAGTGCTCTGCACATAGTAAGCGCTCGATAAATACTATCGAATGAATGAATGAATAATATGGTACTCTCTGCACACATTAAGTGCTCAATAAATACCACTGATTGATAATGGGATGTGTCATGCCCTGTTTCCACAAACTCACCAAGACCTGTAATGTCCAGCCCCCTCCTCTATGTAACGGGTCGGTTGATTGGGTCAAAGTCAGCTCTCTCGTGATAATCAACTGGGTTAGGCATCGGGGGGGGACAGGGCAGAGCAAGAGGGAAGCAGCGTGGCTCACTGGAAAGAGCCCGGGCTTTGGAGTCACAGGTCATGGGTTCGAACCCCGGCTCTACCACTTGTCAGCTGTGTGACTTTGGGCAAGTCACTTAACTTCTCGGTGCCTCGGTTACCTCATCTGTAAAATGGGGATTAAGACTGTGAGCCCCACGTGGGACAACCTGATTCCCCTGTGTCTACCCCAGGGCTTAGAACAGTGCTCGGCACATAGTAAGCGCTTAACAAATACCAACATTATTAATAAGGAGGAGTAGGAGCGGAGCAAAGGAGAGGAGAGGGTTGTGGAAGGGAGGCAGGAAGGAGGAGGCCTGAACATAAAGCCACCAGGCAGGCGGGGGAGAAAAGATGGCAGAGCAGAGAGAATCGGTCAACCATATTTACTGAGTGCTGACTGTGTGCAGAACACTGTAGTAAGCGCTTGGGAGTGTACAATATCACAGTCGCATTACATGTCCACAATGAGCTGACAGCCTAGAGGAGTGTTAGAGGGCCTAGGCAGGGTGGGGGTGGGGAGTGGGCAGAGGTAGGTTACTGACAGGGAACAGGAAAGAGATGAACACTCAGGCACAGAGAGAGTATTTCTGCTCCGGGTAAGGCAGGAGCAGGTGGGCCGAGCATAGAACGACCCCATCATCCCCTGCTCACTGCATGGTTGAATACTTCGCCCGACCGGAGTTATTTTCCCAAGGGCCACCTCAGGTGTGGGAGCTGTTAGGGGCACCACCTTGATTTGCATATACTTTGCACATGCCAGCACCAACTGAACACTCTAACGGGCAATTTTCAAAGTAAAATGTTTCAGTGGCTCCCCTGAGGGTTGTCATCGTTGGATTTTTCTCTTCTGTCTTCCTTCTCACTTCTTGCGACCCCAGAAGTGTACGGCAGAGGATGGAGAAAGACAGGGATGGAGCCAGCTGCCAAAAACCTAGCTGGGCAGTGTTGGCCAGTTCTTCTGGCCCCTTCGCTTAGGAGAGGGAGAAGGAAGCCAGAAGAGTAGGATCTCAAAGCTTGCATTAGAAGAACAGGTAACTGGAGGGCATTAGGCCCCCTCCACGATTGATCAGGGTCCTGGTGCCCCTAAAATGTCTCCTGGAGCTCTTTTGGTCTGAATTTAGGGTTGAAAAACTCCCAGGAACATCACCCTCACTGGATCACAGAATTCAGGGGCAGTATCCGGTGACCCCGGAAAATCCCATGACCCAGAAGGCTGTAGGTCAGTTGTTTCACATAGCTAGGGTTCGGTGGCCCAGCGGAGAGAGCATGAGACTGGGCGCTATAACTCCAGCTCTGCCACTGACCGGCTAGGTGACCTTGGGCAAGCCAACTCTGACCTGATCTTCCCAAAACAAACCACCAGGATCTCAGATGTGAGGGAGGGGACGGATCTCCTAACCTGCTCTGGGCTGAAAGCCAGGGACCGGCCTGCAAACAGAGTCAAGCAGAAGTCCAGGCTTTGTAGACCCAGTAAAGTCTGACAGTTAGAACCACCTTATTGGCTTCCGGGAAACTGGGCTAAGCACGAAGAGTTTGGAATCCTCTTCCGTTAGCATCAACACCCTGCCCCTTCATGACAGACCCGAGAAATTCCTTGGGACAAGCAGATAAGAACCCAGGAAGGGCATCATGGAGCTAAGCTCACTGAAACAGAGAACACATAATTGGGTCTGTGTTTCCATTCATTCATTCGTTCAATCGTGTTTATTGAGCGCTTACTGTGCTTGGGAAAGAACAATACAACCACAGAGAGACACATTCACATTCTCTGCCCAACAACGAGCTTACAATCTAGAGTTGGGGGAGACAGAAAAATATAAATAAATTACAGATGTGTACATAAGTGCTGTGGAGCTGGAGGTAGGAGGGATGAACAACGGGTACAAGTCAGGATGACACAGAAGGGAGTAAGAGAAGAGGAAAAGGAGACTTAGGGAAGACCTCTTGGAGGACATGTGCCTTCAATAAGTTTTTGAAAGGCGGAGAGTAACTGTCCAGTAATTTTCAGTTCATAACCTGTCCCTTTTTAGGTCATTTTTACCTGTAGATTCCTTTCCCAAAGACCAGGCTTTCTTGGGAGTAGAATGGGCCCCTTTAGCAGGGCTGCAGAGGGGCTGGAATTCAACCACATTCTTAAACCCCCTCCTGAGAAGCCAGGATGAGGACAGTCTCTTTCTCCTGTTCCCAGTCAACTGGTGAATCCACTAAATTTCTTCATCCTCTGTGGTTTCCCAGTTCCCCCTCAGCCCTAGGGGAGGCACAGATAAGAAGTCAAGGAACTTCTCACTCTTTGGTCAGCCCAAATCATTATCTGCCTTGGGAGAGAGGATGAGAGGCTAATTGTTTGCCTGGTTTGAACTCTATTAGCTGTGATTCTTTGGTTCCACATGTTAAAATGGAACCTTCTCTGGGTTTCATCTTGCCACATTAGCTCAGAGATCTGTGTTATTCCAAGAGGGAGAGAAGGAATTTGGCAGTGTCCAGCTTTTCAGTGAACCTAGAGAAGCAATACCGCCTAGTCGAAAGAGCTCCAGTCTCAACTACGGGACAGAGAGTCAAGCAGAGGCCTATCCATTCCATTCCTAGCTTGGACAGTGGCTAGCGAGTGGAAGACAATCTGCTACAAATCATAAATCCCCTGTGCCGGGCAGCGGTGGCATGGGAGAGAGTCAAGGGTGGAGAGTTAGGTTTACTGCACGGAAGGAGGCAGTGATAAACTGCTTCTGTATTTTTACCAAGAAAACTCTATGGATACGTTACCAGAACGATTGCAGACAGAGATAGGGCGTTCTGGGAGAGATATGTCTATGTCGTCGTTACGGGTCTTGCACGACTCAAGACAACAACAAAATTGTAGTGTTATTATCACTACCACCCTCGAACTTTGGTAGGTGGGCCTTCTTCCTATCAGGTGACTTAGTAAAGATCAATTTATATTTACCTGGCTCACACCTTTTATGATTTAGCAAATATCAATTCTGCCCTCTCTCCGTATCTTTTCAAAGTCCTAACCCTTTCAGTCCATCCTCTTTGCAGGAACATCTCCTACTGATCATCTCGGTATCCAGAAGTTGGAAAACTCAGCTGACAGTTTAGAACCTTAGGGATCATGAGATTCTAATCCTGGATCAGCTCTTAATGTGCTGTGTGACTTGGGGTAAACCCTTGCACCTTCCTGGGCCTCAGTTCTGAAAAATGAAGAGAGTTGAAAGAGGAAAACTTTCCATGAAGTTCTGAACAAATGTAACTGTGAAGTTAAGAAATAACTATGATGATGATGATGGCATTTGTTAAGCGCTGACTATGTGCCAAGCACTGTTCTAAGCACTGGGGAGGGATACAAGGCAATCAGGTTGCCCCACGTGGGGCCCACGGTCTTAATCCCCATTATACAGATGAGGTAACTGAGGCCCAGAGAAGTTAAGTGACTTTCTCAAAGTCACACAGCTGACAAGTTGGCAGAGCCAGGATTAGAAACCACAACCGCTGACTCCCAAACCCAGGCTCTTTCCACTGAGCCACGTGGCTGCATATAGTCCAGTTTACGTTTCCTTGCTCACCTATGGATATTTATTTACTAGTCACCAAAAGCCCCAGAACCTTAAGTCCATGGGTCTCTGTCTCATGTTGTCCAAAAGCCACAGGGCTCCCCCTGTTTCTTTTGCCTATTTAAAACTTCCTCCTTGTGAAAAGATCCTTCACCGCCACAAACCACAAAAGAGGCTCTGTGAGCATCCAGCTTTGAAGGGACATCTAGACAGCGTTATCAAGGGCCTGAGGATTCCCCCATATCAGAAAAAGCAGCAAGGACGAGGGTCTATCTGGCCCCGGGACAAAGTCACATGTCCCCGGGGGAGAGGGGGAGAGAGGGTCTCAGGGCTGCACGTGGGAAGCAACATCAGCTCCAACCCCACCCGTGACCCTTCAGCCCACCCTCTACGGGTGGCTCACGAGGACCAGGGAGCAGTTTCTTTACTTTTCCAGGGATTCCCGCAGGCTGGGTGATTTAGCCTCAGGCTAGATTCTCCTCCCTCAAGACTGGCTTCCCATCAGCCTCCAGTTGATCTCTCCCTTAAAATGTACGCCAGCTGGAGTTGCCTGTTGCCCTCCCTCACCTCGACCCATCATTTTCCAATACCAGCTTGGGCTCTCATCTCTCCACCTAGCGTGGCCTTGTGGATAGAGCACAGGCCTGGGAGTCAAGAGGAGCTGGGTTCTAGTCCTGATCTGCCACTTGTCTGCTGTGTGACCTTGGGCAAGTGGTTTCACTTCTGTGTGCTTCAGTTTCCTCATCTGTAATTTAGACTGTGAGATTTACACTGTGAGGCCCATATGGTACAGAGATTGTGTTTATCCTGATTAGCTACTCCAGGACTTAAAACAGAGCTTGATGCATAATAAGTGCTTAACGGATACTATTATTATTATTATCGGTCAATGGGGCTCTTTTCATCATTATTATCAATCGAAGGCATTTACTGAGCTCTTTCGGCATGTCAAGCGCTGTACTAAATGCTTGGGAGAGTAGAATACATAGGGTTGGTAGACCTGATCCCTGCCCTCAGGGAGTTTATTATTTGCATTACGCATGCATTTAAAATGAAAATACTGGACATGAGGGTGTCCAGTGTCATATCAGTTCTGGACAGGGGCTAGGCCAGCTGAAAACAAGGCTGTCCAATATAAAACTGAACAAACTGCAAGCCTGTCTCCCCCCCCGCCTTCCATCTTGGCTTTTTAAATTGTTTCCTTATTTTCCCTGAGGCTTCTGTGCACCCCATCCCCAGAGACCAGAGACCGCAGCGCTAGTAGCACAAAGGAGGCTAAGACTTGTAAAATCGATGTGCGGTGAAGCCGAAACAGAGTGTGCATCTAGAAATGCTGTAAGTGCCATTCATCGGGAAACATCTAAAACCGAGGATTGCCTGGGCGTGTCTTATGCCTTCTGGCTAGAGGTAAATTCAATTAATTTCTTTATGGAGTTGTGGGGTTCATTCCAAGCTCTGGTGGGGGGCTTTTACTCTCCCTCTGGCCAACCCAAGCCAGGCAAGACACCTTGGCTAGTATTTTCCCAACAGGCCTGCCCACTTCTAACCTGCAAAATGGTGGAACAGAAATGATCTTTCCAGAAGGCGGCACTTAGCTGAGAAGCTCTTTGGCAGCCCTGTGGCAGCCACAACAAAAGGAAATGGCCACGAGAATGTGTGGAAGATCTACTTTGAGTTATCCCGGGTTGTAGATGTGAACTCAGTAGGTCATCTAGGCCATAACCCCACCTCCAGGAGGGCAAAGAGCCCAGACAGAAGGGTGTCTGTTTAGGAAAGTAAACTTAAAAGAGAGAAAATGGTTCAGAGACGCTAAGTCGGGTGATCATGCACAGTTAAAGTCTATAAAAAAGTCCCAGCATGGTAACAGCCACCAGAAAAACAGAAACCAGGCTGGTGGGGGAGAAAGATCCTGTTTTTTTAATATCATTGCTAGTAATAATAATATCTGCTGTTTTTGTGTACCCGTGAGTGGTCCGAGATCTCTCAGCAGACAAGTGGTGGAGTTGGGATTAGGACCCAGGTCTTTTGACCCCCAGGCCCTGGCTCAAGTGTCAAAAGGCAAGCATTTCCATATCCCCACAGTCACCTGACTCTCGCCTGGATAAGCTCCCAGGAGGGAGGAAAGGCTGGGGCCCAGCGATGACGCTCTACCTCTCTTCGAGCCTGAATAGCAACAGCTTCCTCCATGCGTGAGCTTTGTTTCCAGGCCACTCAGTAAGTCAGTCATATTTTTTGAGCGCTTTCTGGGTGCACTGGGAGAGTACACTGTAACAGATACATTCCCTACCCAGTGGGGGCTTCCAGTCTAGAGGGGGAGACAGATATTAATATAAATAAATAAATTGCAGACAGGTACTTAAGTGCTGTGGGGCTGAGAGAAGAGACGAGGGTCTTTGTCAGGTGGGCAGGCTTCAGTGACAGGTTGGCATATTTTGCACTATGGAATGTTACTGAGGCGAAATCCTTCAAAAGATGGCAAACGGATGTTTTTTCATCTCTACTGATAGACCGGCTCATAGTTTAAATTACTAGTTTTAAACTGGCCTGATCTTCTGAGCAGGAGATGGCAACAGGGAGGAGGGATTCTGCAAAGCGCCTTGGGAGGAAGCAGCATGGCATAGTGGCTAGAGTCTGGACCTGGAAATCAGAAAGTCATGGGCTCTAATCCCACCTCCACCACTTGTCAGCTGTGTGACCCTGGCCAAGTCACTTCACTTCTCTGGGCCTCAGCAGTCCCATCTGTAAAATGGGGATTGAGACTGTGAGCCCCATGTAGGACGGGGACTGTGTCCAACCCGATCTGCTTGTAACCACCCCAGCACTTAGTACAGTGCCTGGCACATAGTTAAGTGCTTAACAAATACCAAAATTATTAAAAAAGGGACTCACGTGTGGGGAACGGATTGGGCTGACCCCAGCGGCCGGGCCAGATACAAGGATGTGAGATCTGAAATAGCCCCGTCCCATAAGGGTCAGTCAGACAGTCAATCATATTTATTGAGCGCTTACTGTGTGCAGAGCACTTAATAATCACTTGGGAGAGTACAATATAATAAGGGTGATGCAATGTAACAAGGGTCTCGCAATCTATCTTTTCTCCATTTTATAGAAAAGAGACCTGAGGCCCAGAGAAGCTAAGTGACTTAATCCTAAAGTCCTAATCCTAAAATCATCCTGTGATTCAAGTCTGCATGTCCCTACTCCCTGTGAGTGTTAAGGAGGATGGAAGGGATGACAAAACTACGAAGGTAGGGCTGAATTGGAGAATGTGTCCCGGTGGATGAGATGGGTCTTGTGACTTCTCTCCATGTTCTTTCCATTCACCGACCTGATCTGAGCTGAAGGGTGAACGTCAGAAGCAGTGTGGTCTAGTGGAAAGAGCAGAGGTCTGGGATTCAGACGACCTGGACTTTCCTCCCACCTTGACCACTTACCTGCTGTATGACCTTGGGCCAGTGACTTCACTTCTCCATGCCTCAGTTACCCATTCTCCCTCCTCCTTAGACTCACGTGGGACAGGGACTGTGCCCAACCTAACGTCTATCTACCCCAGCACTTAGAACAGTGTTTGACACATAGGAAGCTCTTAGCAAATATAATAATAATAATTATAGTAATGTCAGCCCCCTGGGCTCCCACTGGAAGAGGCAGTTTCCACCCCGATTCTCTCTTCCTAAACCGAGGAAAAACACTTGGGGTCAATGCATTCCACTGAGCCATCTGCACCGGACAGACTCACCTGATAACGGCTCAGTGTCCACTTCACCTGAGCAGGCACCCCCCACATTCATTCCCTCCCAGCTGAGTCAGAGCCAGGCAACACCCTTCCACTCAACAGCTGTGAATGATGGGGTTGAGGGAGAGGTGAAGTCTTATTGATAGTTTAATATATATTCACACACTGTATTTCCTGCTCTCTGACACTAACATGACGGAGCAGGTGAGGTCTCCCCTCTGTTCCCCTGCCCTTTCACACTCCCTCACTTTGATATCAGCTCGTCGAAGCCTCCCTGACAGCTTGTTCTTCCACCCGCCCCACCGGCCCCCAAAGGCAGGAAACTGAGAAGGGGAGAGGGAAGGGGGAAATCCAGTTGTTGGTTCTTTTTCAAGAATTCCTCAGGGATTTTTCTTCCACCTTGGTCTCCCTCCCCGCTGCCCGGTCTCCATTCCCCAAGGGCCAACAGGACAGACAGCTTAAGTCGTGAAGTTCATTTTTCTTCCTGCTGAAAGCCATTCTCCCAAAGCAGGGGATGAGGCCGTGCTAGGGAGCGGTCTGGTTTCCATTACTCATTTATCTGTAACAGCTACCGAGCATACCCTGCTGTTAGCCCTCATCCCGTCCTCTCCCACCCTCCTCTCCGCCATCCATCCTTCGCCAGACAAGGATAAATAGCAGCACAATGTGGTTACCAGCATCGCGATTTCACACACCTAACAGAATCCACATGAAACTGCTCATTTATCAACAGACCTTCCAGGTTATAGAGGAAAGGACCCCACAAAAGGGGTGGCATTTTCCACCGATAGATGCCAGGACTGGCAAGCCCCTCCCATAGCCATTTTCTGATTCCCCTGCCTCCAAAAAAACTCACACCAAGCCATTTAGTAGAAGAGGCCTGAGATCACCCTAGAAGTAGATTCTCCCACCTCCTTGACGATTCTCCCACCTCCTTGAGGAGCCATGGCACTATTTAACCACCCTCATGCCTAGGAAGTACTTATTTTTGTCTCAGGACTTTACTGCTATGTGAACTTGGACAAGTCACTGCACTTCTCTGTGCCTCAGTTTCTTCATCTATAAAAAGGAGATTCAGTGTCTGCTCTTCCTTAGACCGTGAGACCCTTGTTGGACAGGGACTTTGTATAACTTGATTTTCTTCTATCTACCCCAGTAATACCACAATTAACAAATTCCTCATATTGCAGTTTAAGCTATTTCCTCTCGTTCGGGGGAGGTGGAGACAAGTTGGACACTGTCCTCTAAGATGAGCCTCCAGGGACTTAGACGCTCTTGGGAAATCTAAGACTCAGTCGATCAATGGTATTTAATGAGCACTCACCATGTGCAAAACACTGAACTAAACTGAACTAAGCACTTAAGAGAGTACACTACAATGGAGATGATAGACAACATCCCTGCCCAAAGGAGCTTATAGTCTACAGGGGAAGACATACATTAAAATAAATTACAAGTAGGGGAAATAGGCCCCTCTCACGGTCGTACACCCTCTTAGGGTCGCACCTGGAGAGTTGCCAGTACTCTACCAGTCTCAACTACGAGAGGGAGAGTCAAGGAGAGAGGAATACCCATTCCATTCCTACCTTGGCCAGTGGCTAACGAGTGGAAGGCAATATGCTTACAAGTCAAGACTCCGCTGGGTTGGGCAGCAGCGGCATGGGAGAGAATCGAGGGTGGAGACTTAAGTTTATTGTGCAGAAGAAGGCAACTGGTAAATCAGTTCCGTATTTTTACTAAGAAAACTCTACGGATACACTACCGGAACGATTGCAGGTAGAGGTGGGGCATTCTGGGAGAGATGTGTCCATGGCATCGCTATGGAATGGAGAAGACCCGACAGCGTAAGACAAGACAAGGGGAAATGGGAGAGTAGAAGGATACGAAAATAAATGCCGCGGGACTGAGGACGGGATGAATACCGGGTGCTTAAGGGATATAGATCCAAATGATAGGTGACGTAGAAGGGAGAGAGGGTAGGGGAAATGAAGGGCTTAGTCAGAGAAGGCGTCTTGGAGGAAATGTGATTTTAGAAGGACTTTGAAAGTAGAGAGTGGTGGTCTGGCAAATATAAAGGAGGAGGGAGTCCCTGGCCACCAGGAGGATGGGGCGAAAGGGTCGGTGGTGAGATAGAAAAGATCAAGGTACAGTGAGTAGGTTGAAGTTAAAGGAGCCAAATGTGCAGACTGGATTGTAGTAGGAGATTAATGAAGTTGGGTAGGAGGAGAGAAGTGATTAAATGCCTTAAAGCCAATCATAAGGAGTTTTTGTTTGACGTGTTGACGGATGGGCAACCACTGAAGGTTTTTGAGAAGTGGGGAGACATGGACTGAATGGTTGGTTTATCAAGCTGCATTCATCAACCAGTTCATCAATAGTATTTATTGAGTGTTTATTCTGGGCAGAGCACTGTACTGAGCACTTCAGAGAGTACAATAGAGCTTTGTATGACACCTGGTAAGCACTGACCATGTGTCGAGCACTGTATCAAGTCCTGAGGTAGATACAAGCCAATGGGGCTCACAATCTTAATCCCTATTTTACAGATGAGGGAACTGAGACAACAGAGACGTTAAGCAAGTGCACATAGCAGACAAATGGCAGAGCTTGGATTAGAACCCAGGTCTTTATGATTCCCAGGCCCTTGCTCTATCCACTAGGCCACACTGTCTCTCATGAGAGTTAATAGACCCACTCCCTGCACTCCAAAAGCTTACAATCTAGTGGTGAAATTCGTTTTTTTTGAGGGGTGTAGGTTATGGCTAAGAGTGGGGGAAGGAGAAGATGAGGAGCTGGCTAGTGATGTAACAGTTTGTTGGTCCTTTTCTTGTAGCTTGTCCAATCAATCAATCAATCAATGGTATTTATTGAGCACCTACTGGGTGCAGCGTGGCTCAGTGGCAAGAGCCCGGGAGTAAGAGGTCATGGGTTCGAATCCCGACTCTGCCACTTGTCAGCTGTGTGACTGTGGGCAAGTCACTTTACTTCTCTGGGCCTCGGTGACCTCATCTGGAAAATGGGGATGAAGACTGTGAGCCTCACGTGGGACAACCCGATTCCCCTGTATCTCCCCCAGCGCTTAGAACAGTGCTCTGCACATAGTAAGCGCTTAACACATACCAACATTATTATTAGAGAAGCAGCTTGGTTCAGTGGAAAGAGCCCGGGCTTGGGAGTCAGAGGTCATGGGTTCGAATCCCGGCTCTGCCACTTGGCAGCTGTGTGACTGTGGGCGAGTCACTTCACTTCTCTGGGCCTCAGTTACCTCATCTGTAAAATGGGGATTAAGACTGTGAGCCTCACGTGGGACAACCTGATTACCCTGTATCTACTCCAGCGCTTAGAACAGTGCTCTGCACCTAGTAAGCGCTTAACAAATACCAACATTATTACTAAGCACTTGAGAGAGTACTATACATAGAGTTGGTAGACATGATCTCTGCCTTCAAGGAGTTTACCATCTATTGAACATACCCCTCCCAGTGCACACAGAATAGACACTTCTGGTCCGGCCAGAACCTCCCTTAGCACAGTCCATTCCCCTCTATTTCGGCCCCGGGGCTCCGCTGAGCAACTGTTTCAGGCGACACAGTGGTCGAGGACAACATCTCACCTGGGAGGTAGGCTGGGGCTGAAGCAAACTCACTTGCAGGAGCCAGTGCCCAACTTCTAACCCCACTCAAATGGAATCTCTCCAGTTTCAAGGATCAGGCTGCTTTGAGTTGATTTTCACTCTTGTTCCGAAGAATGTAGAGCCCTTTCACTGCTATTGAGAAGCAGCCTGGCACAGTGGATAGAATATTGGCCTGGGAGACAGCCGGTCAAGAGTTCTAATCCCAGCTCTGCCTCCTCCTATCTGCTGTCTGACCTTGGACAAGTCACTTCACTTCTCTGTGCCTCATCTGTACAATGGGGATTGAGACTGTGAGCCCTATGTGGGACAGGGACTGTGTCCAACTGGATTTGCTTGTATCCACCCCAGCACTTAATATACTGCCTGACATATAGTAAGTGCTTAACAAAGACCGTAATTTTTTTTTTTAATTCTCATCGGGAATCCCTGGAAGTCAGGTATCAGGTATTTCGATGCCCTCATTTCCTTGTGACGGGGAAAAACTGAGGCCCAGAGAGGGTAGATGTCTTAATAATAATAATTATGGTATCTGTTAAGCACTGGAGTGGATACAAGCAAATCGGATTGGACACACTCCCTGTTCCATGTGAGGGTCACAGTCTCAATCCCCATTTTACTGATGGGGTAACTGAGACATAGAGAAGTGAAGCAACTTGCCCAAGGTCGCAAAGGCGACAAGTGGCAGAGCTGGGATTAGAACCCATGACAATAATAATAATAATAATGTTGGTATTTGTTAAGCGCTTACTATGTGCAGAGCACTGTTCTAAGCGCTGGGGTAGACACAGGGTAATCAGATTGTCCCACGAGAGGCTCACAGTCTTCATCCCCATTTTACAGATGAGGGAACTGAGGCCCAGAGAAGTGAAGTGACTTGCCCCCAGTCACACAGCTGACAAGTGGCGGAGCCGGCATTCGAACCCATGACCTCCGACTCCCAAGCCCGGGCTCTTTCCACTGAGCCACGCTGCTTCTGACTCCCAGGCCTGTGCTCTATCCACTCCGCCATACTCCTTCTCAAGGGTAAGTGTCTTGCCTAAGATCACACCTGGGGTGAAAACCCCAAGGGCCTTCAGCGAGGCTCAGCTTCGCCAGCCTCCGATGGACAAAAGTAAGATCAGAAAAGATAAGAACAACCTTGGGTGTTCCCTGAAGTGGACAGGCTCGGGAGGAATCCGGAAAAATCGGGATTAACTTGGGCACTAAAGACCACAGAGACTACCAAGGCAACTGCCTGTCTGATCATGGTACGTAACATCATAGCGTCATATGATTATAACGTCAAGGCTGTGCTGCAATCAGTTTGTCCATAAATAGATCCCGCATAATTATTCATTCATTCAATCATATTTACTGAGCGTTTACTGTATGCAGAGCACTGTACTAAGCGCTTGGAAAGTGCGATTTGGCAACAAAACAGAGACAATCCCTACCCAGCACCGGGCTCACAGTCCAGAAGGTGGGAGACAGACAACAAAACAAAACAAGTAGACAGACATTGATAGCATCAATATAAATAAATAGAATTATAGATATATACACATCGTTAATAAAAATAAATAGAATAATAAATATGTACATGTGCGCACATAAATGCAGTGGGGCGGGGAGGAGGGTAGAGCAGAGGGAGGGAGTCGGGCGATGGGGATGGGAGGAGGGGCAGAGGAAAAGGGGGGCTCAGTCTGGGAAGGCCTCTTGGAGGAGGTGAGCTCTCGGTAGGTATATATATATATCTAAATTATGAGATATATTATGAGATTATATCTCTATTATATGAGAAGCGGCGTGGCTCAGTGGAAAGAGCCCGGGCTTGGGAGTCAGAGGTCATGGGTTCGACTCCCGGCTCCGCCACTTGTCAGCTGTGTGACTGTGGGCAAGTCACTTCACTTCTCTGGGCCTCGGTGACCTCATCTGTAAAATGGGGATGAAGACCGTGAGCCTCTCGTGAGACAATCTGATTCCCCTGCGTCTACCCCAGCGCTTAGAACGGTGCTCTGCCCATAGTCAGCGCTGAACAGATACCAACATCATTATATAATATACGCATATATGGAATTATATGTGTATATGTGTGTACTTATATATGTACACATGTAATTATATACCTATATATGTCTGCTTACTTACACTAGACTCAATTCCTTTACACTGGCTCTCAACCGTGAAGTCACAGCGTTGAGACTCACCGGTCATTCCCGACGGGTAGAGAAGCAGCGTGGCTCAGTGGAAAGAGCACGGGCTTTGGAGTCAGAGGTCATGAGTTCGTAATCCCGGCTCCGCCACTTGTCGGCTGTGTGACTGTGGGCAAGTCACTTCACTTCCCCGGGCCTCGGTTCCCTCATCTGTAAAATGAGGATTAAGACGGTGAACCCCACGTGGGACAACCTGATACCCCTGGGTCTCCCCCAGCGCTTTGAACGGCGCTCTGCACATAGCAAGCGCTTAACAGCTACCAACATGATTATTATTAAGTCCACGGTCCCAGTTCATCACCTCTCCCTGTGGGCTCTTCCTAAATCCTCTTGGAATGAAACTTATTTTCAATCAGTTTTTATTTTCTGCCTCCACTGGAGGGCACTGGTGGAATTAGAGAAACGCAACATCCGCCCGTGGATGGGACCAGGGCAAAGATGAACCGAGGAATGCCGGAGCTAGGAAAGACCTCCGGAAGTCACCTCGTCCCTTCCCCTGCCTCCATTCATTCATTCACTCAGTGGTATTTATTGAGCGCTTACTATGTGCAGAGCACCGTACTGAGCGCTTGGAATGAACAAGTCGGCAACGGATAGAGACGGTCCCCGCCGTTTGACGGGCGCACGGTCTGATCGGGGGAGACGGGCGGACGAGAACGGTGGCGATAAACAGAGTCGAGCGGAAGAGCATCTCGTAAAAAACAGTGGCGACTAAATAGAATCAGGGTGACGTACATCTCATTAAAGGAAATGACCAAAATAAATAGGGTGGTAAAGATATATACAGTCGGGGGAGGCCTCACTTTCCCCAGCCCATCCAGATGAAACTCTCCTCTTCTTAAAGACCCTGAGAGAAAAGGTTTTCTCAACCACATGGCAATTCAAGAAAATATGAAGCAACTCTCACAGGGAAGTTCATTCTTTTCCTAATAATAATTAATGTTGGTATTTGTTAAGCGCTTACTATGTGCAGAGCACTGTTCTACGCGCTGGGGTAAACACAGGGGAATCAGGTTGTCCCACGTGGGGGTCACAGTCTTAATCCCCATTTTACAGATGAGGGAACTGAGGCACAGTTCCACAGCTGACAAGTGGCAGAGCTGGGATTCGAACTCATGACCTCTGACTCCAAAGCCCATGCTCTTTCCACTGACCACAGAGAAGTTAATAATAACAACGTTGGTTAAGTGCTCTGAGAAGCAACACGGCCTAGTGGATAGAGCCGGGCCTTGGAGTCAGAAGGACCTGGGTTCTAATTCTGGCTCCGCCTCTTGTCTGCTGTGTGTGAGCTTGGGCAAGTCGCTTCGCTTCGCTTCAACCTCATCTGTAATACGGTGATTAAGATTATGAGCTCCACGTGGGTCATGGACTGTGTTCAACGATTATTATTGTCATGGGTTCTAATCCCAGCTCTGCCACTTGTCGCCTTTGCGACCTTGGGCAAGTTGCTTCGCTTCTCTATGTCTCAGTTACCCCATCAGTAAAATGGGGATTGAGACTGTGACCCTCACATGGAACAGGGAGTGTGTCCAATCCGATTTGCTTGTATCCACTCCAGTGCTTAACAGATACCATTATTATTATTATTATTAAGTCACTTCACTTCTCTATGCCTCAGTTACCTCATCTGTAAAATGGGGATGAAGACTGTGAGCCCCACGTGGGACGATTCCCCTGTGTCTACCCCAGCGCTTAGAACAGTGCTCGGCACAGAGTAAGCGCTTAACAAATACCAACATTATTATTATTACTATTAATATATGCTTAACAAATACCATTTTTCAAAAATGTGCGTGATAGGTGCCAAACAATGTATTGAGCACTGGGGTAGATACAAAATAATGAGGTGGGACACAATCCCCGTACCATTTGGGGCTCACAGCCGAAGTAGGATGGAGAACAGGTATGGAACCTCCATTTTACAGATGAGCAAACTGAGGCAGAGAGAAGTGAAGGACTTGCCCAAGGTCACCCAGCAGGCAAGTAGTAGATCCGGGATTAGAATCCTGGTCCTCTGACTCCTAGGACCGTGCTCTCTCCACTAGGCCACTTATGCTGCAGTATGAAGCCCTTCTTTCCTCAGTGTCCTCACACAGCAGGTGCTCAATACTTTGGAAAGAGACTTTCTGATCTCATCAGTAAATACTGAGTGCCCAGGTGCTGTATTAGTCACCTGGAGATATCCGGGGTTCAAGCCCTGAGCCCCTTCCCCACTTTTTTGATACCTTTCAACCCACAGTGAGGGGATGAGCTCCCCCATACTGTAACCCCAAATTCTTAGGCCCGTCAAACGGCAGGGACCGTCTCTATCTGTTGCCGACTTGTTCATTCCAAGCGCTTAGTACGGTGCTCTGCACATAGTAAGCGCTCAATAAATACTATTGAATGAATGAATGCTTCTTGCCCCTAGTATGGCCTGGAATTGAAACCTAGTGAGCTGCAACCTAGGGCTGGAAAGTTATTTATTCGGGGAATATGTACTGAGCACCCTAGGCAGTTCTGACTGTCCAGGGTCTAAAAAAGATTCAGTTCTGCAGACTAATGGGGACTAATAATAATAATGTTGGTATTTGTTAAGCGCTTACTAGGTTCAGAGCACTGTTCTAAGCGCTGGGGGAGATACAGGGTATCAGGTTGTCCCACGTGAGGCTCACGGTCTTAATCCCCATTTTCCAGATGAGGGAACTGAGGCACAGAGAAGTGAAGTGACTTGCCCACAGTCACACAGCTGACAAGTGGCGGAGGGGGGTTCGAACCCATGACCCCTGACTCCCAAGCCCGTGCTCTTTCCACTGAGCCACGCTGCTTCAGGAGCTTAGTGGAAAGAACGTGAGCGTGGGAGTCAGGGGACCCGGGTTTGAGGCCTGGCTCTGCCATTGACCGCTGGGTGACTTGGGGTATGTCACTTCACTTCTCTGTGCCTTAGTTTCCTCATCTGTAAAACTGGGATTCGAAATCTGTTCTCGCTCCTATTTATCCTGTGAGCTCCAGGTGGGACAGAAATTGTGTCCAACCCAATTATCTGGAATCTACCCCAGGGCATAGAACGGTGATTGGTCCATAGTTGGTGCTCAGCAGATATTATTATTATGGTTATTTCTATTAGAGTTGGAGCTCACCGGGAGACAGCAAGGCTGGTGGAAAAAGTACGGGGTCTAGGGATCGGAAGGACTGAGTTGTCACCGCAGATGTGTCGCTGCCGTTGGCCTGCAGTGTTACGTAGAGAAGCCGCGTGGCCCAGTGGATAGATCACGGGCCTGGGACCTGGGTTCTAACTCTGGCTCTGCCACTCGTCTGCTGTGTGACCTTGAGCAAGTCACTTCACTTCCCTGCACCTCAGTTCCCTCATCTGGGAAATGGGGATTAAAACTGTGAGTCCCATGGGGGATATGAACTGTCCCTAACCTGATTAGCTTGTAGGTACCCCAGTGCTTAGTACAGTGCCTGGCACATAGTAAGCGCTTAACAAATACCATAAAGGAGTCACTTAACCTCTCCCACCCTCAGTTGCCTCATCTGTAAAATGGGGAAGCAAGCCATTCAGGAGAGCTCTGGGCAGTCACTTACTCAGCAGGTGGAAAGAGCGTGGGCCAGGGAGACAGTGGACACGGCTTCTAATCCTGGCTCTGCCACATAGAGAAGCAGTGTGGCTTAGCGAAAAGAGCACGGACTTGGGGGTCAGAGATCGTGGGTTCCAGTGCCGGCTCTGCCACGTGTCTGCTGTGTGACCTTGGGCAAGTCACTTCCCTTCCTCTGTGCCTCAGTTACCTCATCTGTAAAAATGGGGATTAAAAAATATGAGCTCCCTGTGGGACAATCTGATTGCCCTGTATCTACCCCAGAGCTTAGAACAGTGCTCAGCACATAGTAAGCACTTAACAAATACCGTAATTATTATTCTGCATGCTGTGTGACCTTGAACAAGTCACTTCATTTCTCTGTGCCTCAGTTACCTCATCTGTAAAATGGGGATTAAAACTGAGTTCCACGTGGGACATGGACTGTGTCCAACCCAGAGAGGTTGAGGGAAGGAGAGAAAGGGAGGGGGTGGAAAGAAAAGGGGAGGCAACAGGAGTCTCCCCAAGGGCATGCACATGATCCTGTTACATAGAAGAGAGGCTGAAGGATTAAACTCCAGGGAATTTAAAGTTCCCCCACAGCATGCTGGGAGTAGACCCTCTGAATTCTAGGGGCCAAAACCCTTTGTGCCTTTCCAGAAGCTCACATTTAAATTTCTAAGATCGAACCCCCTCCACAGTCAACCCTTTCCAGTCCTAACAAGCCAGAAACTGCTTTCTACCCCCCCCCCCCCCCCCGCCTTCCTTTCTGGACATGTGCATGGGATCAGTTTAATAATGTCGGTTTTTGTTAAGCGCTTACCATGTGCAGAGCACTGTTCTAAGCGCTGGGGGAGATACGGGGTCATCGGGTCGTCCCACGTGAGGCTCACAGTTAATGCCCATTTTACAGATGAGGGAACTGAGGCCCAGAGAAGTGAAGTGACCTGCCCACAGTCACACAGCTGACAAGTTTCAGAGCCTGGAGTCGAACTCATGACCTCTGACTCCGAAGCCCGGGCTCTTTCCACTGAGCCACGCTATCAGTTTCTGGGAGGTCGGAACTCCAGGTCACTTAGCCAAAGGCCTAGCCTCCTTTTTTTATGGTATTTGTTAGCACTTACTTAGCACTGTTCTAAGCACTGGGGTGGATACAAGATAATCGCTTTAGTCACAGTCCATGTCCCACATGGGACTCACAGTCTTAATCCCCATTTTGCAGGTGAGGTAACTGAGACAAAGAGAATAATAATAATAATGTTGGTATTTGTTAAGCGCTTACTATGTGCCGAGCACCGTTCTGAGCACTGGGGTGGATACAGGGTAATCAAGTTGTCCCCCGCGAGGCTCACAGTTAATCCCCATTTTACAGATGAGGGAATTTAGGCTCAGAGAAGTTAAGTGACTTGCCCACAGTCACACAGCTGACAAGTGGCAGAGCTGGGATTCGAACCCATGACCTCTGACTCCCAAGCGCGGGCTCTTTCCACTGAGCCGCGCTGCCTCCCACGGCCACACAGTGGATCTCTAAGGGGATCTCTGCTTAGTAGTGATGATTCCTGATCTGAGAGAAGCCTCTCAGAGGGAGTGGAAGGGATCCCCGGCCTGGACAAGATCGATGAGGCAGAATAGGGAGAAAATAAGCTTTTATTTTCTAGGTGCTCAGTCTGTCCGGAGAAGAATTTGGGGGGGGGCCCAGACCAGAAGGTGGCACCAGCCCCCTGTCGACGCGACCTGAGCGAGGGGATTTCAGCAGGTTCACAGCTGCTGAAATTTGGTTCCCACTGGAAAACTGAGAAGGCCGTGGAATTCTGGAATTCTGAAGGGACCAGAGGTCGTCTTGTTCATCCCCCGGACTCAATTCAAACTTATCTTGCCCTGCCTACCGGCTTCCAAACTGAAAGGATGACATTTTCCTCCTTAAACGTTTGTTTAATAGTATCTGTTCAGCGCTTACTATGTACTGAACTAAGCAGACACAAAATTATCGGGTTGGACGCAGTTCCCGTCCCCCATTGGGTTCACAGTCTTAATGCCCATTTCGAGGATGAGATAACTGAGGCGACAGAGAAGTTAAGTCCAGAAGCAGCGTGGCTCAGGGGAAAGAGCCCGGGCTTGGGAGTCAGAGGTCATGGGTTCGAATCCCCGCTCTGCCACTTGTCAGCTGTGTGACTGTGGGCAAGTCACTTTACTTCTCTGTGCCTCAGTTACCTCATCCGTAAAATGGGGATGAAGACTGTGAGCCCCACGTGGGACAACCTGATGACCCTGTATCTACCCCAGCGCTTAGAACAGTGCTCTGCACACAGTAAACGCTTAACAAATACCACCATTATTATTATTATTATTGCCAAAGGTCACCCAGCAGACAGGTAGTTCATTCATTCATTCAGTCGTATTTATTGAGCGCTTACTGGGTGCAGAGCACTGTACTGAGCGCTTGGAAAGTACAATCCGGCAACAGATAGAGACAATCCCTACCCAAGAAGAAGCTCTCAGGCTAGAAGGGGTCGACAGACAACAAAACAAATAGGCACTGGGTCCTCTGACCCTAATCTCGGCTCTGCCGTTTCAAAACATTTCTACCTCCAGCCAAAGCTCCGTCACCCAGGGGAAGAGGGAGAGAGAGTGTCTGCTCGTATAAGGGACTCTCCTTCTATTAGCTTTTGGTGTCAACCTCTACCCTCAAACCTTATAGCAAAGTCAACAGAATCACCTCTCCTTCCTTCCCCTACTCTCGCACTGGTGAGAAATTTCAGGATAACTGAAGAGAAGAGACTTAGAAAATCCACAGATTGGACCGTCACCCTTTAGTCATCATCAGTGGTATTTACTGAGCATTTACTGCGTGCAGAGCACTGTACTAAGTTCCTGGGAGAAATCAGTGAAGTTGGTAGACATGTTCTTTGCCCACAGCGAGTTTACAGTCCGGACCCTTTTAATGAATGGAGTTCACCAAAGATGGCCTCATTCGTCTTCCACGTGACATGGTCGGAGAGGCAGGTGCGGTGTTTTTACCCCGGTTTACACATGCCCTAGCCTCTAGGCAACACTACCAGACTTTCGCTATCTTGGAGAAGAACAAACCATCCCTTGCGTTAGGGAAGGAAAAGAAAGATCCGAAATGGAAAAAAAAAATATATTCTTAACCGAACACGCGGTTTGTGGAATCTATAATGTTCATTCGTTCATTCAATAGTATTTATTGAGCGCTTACTATGTGCAGAACACTGGACTAAGCGCTTGGAATGAACAAGTCGGCAACAGATAGAGACGGTCCCTGCCGTTGGACGGGCTTCCTGGAAGGCACTGGTCATCTTTTGGTGACTGCTCTGCAAATAAGCTATGGAAGTGGGCTAAACTGAGGGGGTGAGGAGGAGAGTGAAGACGCCTACCATTTCTCCTTACTTCCTCCTTTTCCCAGGTTTGAATTCCTGTCAGTGGTGTTCTTCGGTAAGATTGATACATTCTTACGTATTTTTCTATGTGTACCTCTGATGGTTCCATCTCCATCATTAAACTACCGATTCCCTGAAGAGAGGTTAGGTCTTCTTCCTCCTCTGGCTTTCCTCACAGAGCCTGATACAGTGATCTGTACCCAGCAGGACTTCAGTGCAGCCTTTTGACTGACTGATGATTGCAAGAAATACCCTCTTCTCCTTCTGGCCTCTCGCCCTGGCTCTCGCCCCAGCCTTCAGTCCTTTGCAATCTCAAGGGTGGACTTCTGGGAGACCAGCAGGACTGACATCTTTCCGGCTGGATTCCATTCTGCCTCGGGCACCTTCTTTCAAAGCGGGGCTCAGTTCTGATTCCAGGATCTTTATTGACCGCTCAGGCTGGGATGGGGCAAACCAGAGTCAGTCTATCGCATTTATTGCGTGCTTCCCGTGTGCAGGGCACTGTACTAAGCACTGGGACGGTACAGTATAGCAATATAAGAGACGCATTCCCTGCCCACAGTGAGCTTACAGTCTAGAGGGAGAGAGTTAGTTTGGCAGATTCTCCATGACTTAGTGGATATAGTGTGGGGGTCAGAAGGACCTGGGTTCTAATCCTGGCTCTGCCACAGGTCTGTTGTGTGATCTGGGCGAGTCACTTCATTTCTCTGGGCCTCAGTTACCTCATCTGTAAAATGGGGATTTAGAGTGTGAGCTCCATGTGGGACAGGGACTGTGTCCAATGTGGTTAACCTGTAGCTCCCCCAGAGCTTAGAAGAGTGCTTGGCACTGAGTAAGCACTTAAACAAGTTCCATTACCAGGTAGCTGACGGATGAGTGTTGTTTGAACTTGTCAGGGGAGAACGCTTGATCTGGAAGTCACTGAAGGAGAATAAACAGAGCCGGGGTGAGGATTGACTTCGTTTTAAGGCAAAAGTTCACTCGAAATTGTTGCGGGGTGGGGAGTGGTGACAAATAAGATGATAAGGAAACTAAGTGGATGCAGAAACAAATGGAAAGTGACATGAAATATGGAAGCCAACGCAGACTTTGTCTCCCAAAGCATGCCAAATAAGTGTTTGTGAGCGGTTGAGCTAACAAAAAACTTCCCTGGTAGTGATAGTGACTGTTGTTATTTTAGCAAACGGCTGCGTAGTCAAGGGCAGAGAGTCTTAAACTGGAAGTCAGGAGAGTTGAATTTCCTCACTGGCTCCCTAGGTGACCTTTGGCAAGTCACTCGAACTCTCTATGCCTCGATTTCTCCACCTGTAAAATGGGGCTAATAGCACCTGTCCTGAGGACAATTGAGATAATAGAGGTATGACCCCTTAGGAAGAAAAAGGTAATTACCTCTGATCACTAACCAGGTTTGAATCTTAATGGAGAGCAAACTGTAATAATAATAATAGATGTTGGTATTTGTTAAGCGCTTACTATGTGCCGAGCAATAATAATAATAACGTTGGTATCTGTTAGGCGCTTACTACGTGCCGAGCACTGTTCTAAGCGCTGGGGTAGACACAGGGGAATCAGGTTGTCCCATGTGGGGCTCACAGTCTTAATCCCCATTTTACAGATGAGGTAACCGAGGCACAGAGAAGTGAAGTGACTTGCCCACAGTCACACAGCTGACAAGTGGCAGAGCTGGGATTTGAACTCATGACCTCTGACTCCAAAGCCCGGGCTCTTTCCACTGAGCCAACTGTATGCAGTGCAACATCCGGGGCGGGGGAGGAGAGGGGGAGTCCATAAGAAATAAGATGTCATTTTTGCTTTCAAGGAGATGGAAAGTGACAAATACACCTTAGTGAAGCGAGAGACTAGATATTAATTAATTATGGTATTGGTTAAGCTCTTACTATGTGCCAAGCACTGTTAGTAATAGACACAAGTGAGTCAATGACAGATGTTTCCCTTCATCAGTCAGTCAGCGGTATCAATTGAGCACTTACTCTGTGCAGAGCACTGTACTAAGTGCTTGGGAGAATACAGTAAAACAGAGTTGGTAGACACGTTCCCTGACCACGATGAGCTTAAACCCATACAAATATGCATTCCATTCCAACTACCTTGCTGGCTGGGTTTTGCTCATCTGCCTGGCTGTTATTTTCTCTTGCCTGATTCAATCATTCTAACAGTCAGTGGTATTCAGTGAGTACCTACTAGGTGTAGAGTATTGTTCTAAGCTCTTGGAAGAATACAACAGAATTAGCAGACACGTTGCCTGCCCATAATGAACCTACAGTCTAAAGGGGGAGACATTAATATGAATAAATAAGTAATTTATAATGAATACTTTAAGGCTATGTACATGAGTGATGTAGGGTAGGGGTGAATATCAAATGTCCAAAGGTCCCAGAACTCTGTAAGCTCTAAAAAAGAGCCGGAAACAAAGCCAAACCATGTGAGTCCTTCTGTGAAACTGACTCCCATCTCCTGGCTTTCATATCTCTTCACCTTAACTCCAGATCACCATCCTCTTTCAAAGTTTTCATGCCCGTGACCCAAACCCTTTGAATTTCTGCACTGCTGTTTGTGAAAGTCATAGTCTGTATCCGGGGGATAACACTGCTTTTTTTCTTCTTTTTTTTTTCCTTTTTCATAAAGATCTATTTGTGTAGAAGCCCGTTTTTCAAGGTGAGGAAGCTAGAGAACTTTGGGCCAAGTAATCGAGAGGGATTTTAATCTTTCCGCTAGACTGTAAGAAATGGAATTTACCAAACAAAAATAATTCCAGTTTTCCAGTACTCTCCTTCTCGTTCTGTCATTAGACATATTCTTGCTCTTTTTTTTTTCATTTCTCTGTTAATGTGGCAGCTACCAACTACCTCTGGAACATCTAGAGAGACATTGGAGATCTCCACTGGGGAAAGCAAGGCCTAGTGGATAGAGCATGGGCCCGGGAGCCAAAAGGACTGGGTTCTAATTCTACTCTGCTGTGTGACCTTGGGCAAATCAGTTAACTTCTCTGTACCTCATTTACCTCACCTGTAAAATGGGAATTAAGATTGTAAGCCCCATGTGGGACCGGACTGTGTCCAACCTGATTATCTTGTATCTACCCCAGCACTTAGTAAAGTGCTTGGAACATAGTAAGTGCTTAACAAGTACCATTTAAAAAAAATAAAAAGTTTGCTCTCTGTTTCCTTAAGTGCTATTTAAACCAGGACTCATCAGGGCCCCCTCTACAATGCCTTGCTCTGAGAATTTGAATGTGGTCCACAGTTGCTATTGGAATCAAAACCTTTGAGACACTGATTGACATAGTATCAGTCAGATTGTATTCATTCAATCGTATTTATTGAGCACTTAATGCTTGCAAACCTTTGGAAACTCGACTTCCTAGGGCAGGGTTCCATCAGCAGCCTGGGTTCATCTCCCAGGGTTAAGCACAGGACTACACTAGATCAGAAGCTGCTCCAGAGTCAGGATCACACCTTTCTTCTTCTTCTTCTTCTCATCCCATCACAGGAGCTAATGTCAGCAGGTCAGAGTAGTCACTTGGCTGGCTGACTGACTGGCCGACTAATTCCAACTGACTGACTCCAACTTTCTGACTGCCTGCCTGTCAGACTGACTTTCTGACTGACTTTCTAACTAGCTGACTGTCCAGCTGTTTAACTGACTGGCTGACTGTCCAACCAACTGACTGGCTAACTTTTTGACTGACTGACTGACCGTTGTACTGATGGATTAACTTTCTGACTGACTGACTCAGTCTCCTTGCAGGTGGGGCACCCTTGCCCGCGGCAGGGATGTGGTGAGGGCTAGTGGTGATCTTAGGGTCCCCCACAGACATCCTGGGCAATTTTCTGTTCAGCCAAACTCTCTCCATTCCACCCTCTGCCTCCCCAGGCACTTTTTCCCTTAATGCTCTGCCCCTCCATTGCTCCCTCCCTTATTCCTCTCCCCCGCAACCACCGGGTATTTCAAGGGGAATTTCATCCGTCTGTTTCTGATTCATTTACAATTAATTCATTAAGAGGCTGTTGGGTTAAGGGGTTTTTGATGTCCCCGAAAAGCTGCTCATTTTTTTTTTTTTTACTTTCCACCAGGAAGTCGTGCCTTGCCAACAGTAAATGGAACTCAGACCCAGAACCCCCCTCTGAGATTGGAGCCAGTTCCCAGAGTTTGGGAGAGTCCACCCAGCTCCATTCTCCCAGCTGGATCGCCACAGACGAGGGTTGGCCCGAGCTCCATCTGCGTCGCGTGCCCGACCGGACCAGCCCCGATGTGACGCAGGAGAGGGGAGGGTTTGGCCAGGCCCACCGAGAGGAAGGACCAGAGAAAACAGGAGCCGGGATGGACCGCTGCGAAGATGGAGACGTCCACTGTCTGACTGAGTGGTCGGTCAAAATAACTAAGAATTTCCACCCTTTGTGATGACTCTGCTCTCTGCCTGGAGGGTTTCAGATTCAGTGCTGTCCAGACAAGTAAGGAAGTATTGTTTCACTGCCTCCTAGACCCGATTCCAACCTTAATCGAGAGTAATAATAATAATAATTGCAAGCTCATTGTTGTGGGTAGGGAATGTATCTGCCATCTCAGTTATGTTACATCATACTCTCCCAAGTGCTTACTGCAGTGCTCTCCACACAGTAAGCGCCCAACATATACAATTGATTTTTGTTAAACACATACTATATGCCAAGTGCTGTACTCAACTCTGGAGTAAATACAATATCTGCAGGACAGACACGGTCCCTGTCCCACATGGGGCTCACATTCTCAATAGGAGAGAGAGAGCAGGTATTGGATCCCCATTTTACAGATGAGGCAACTGAGGCACAAAGAAGTTAAGTGACTTATCCAAGTTCACACAGCAGACAAGTTGCAGGGCTGGGATTAGAACCCAAGTCCTTTGACTCCCAGACCCATAGCTTTGCCACCAGGCCATGTCGCTGCTCCATCAGTCAATCAGTGATATTGATTGAGCTCTTGCTGTGTGCAAAGCACTCTACTAAGCTCTAGGGAGAGTACATTTGAGTTAGTAGGCATGATCTCTGCCTTCAAGGAGTTTACAATCTAACGGGGAAGATGGACACTAAAATAAATTACAAATAAGGAAAGCAACCGAGTATAAAGATAGATACCTAAGGGATGTGGGAAACGGAGGTTATGGTAGATACCTAAGGCAGAGGGGGTGTGAACTCAAGTGCCGAGATTACACAGAAGGGGGGGAAAATAGGATGAGGAGATGAAAGATTAGTTAAGGAAGACTTCCTGGAGGAGGTAGTATTTGAATAGACCAGAGTCCCTGATGTCCTTCTCAGGCCTGTATCTCAAATCTGACAGAATTCCAGTCTCTTTCTGGAGTAAATGAGATGGAGAATATGGGAGAAATCAGCCTTTAAGGAGAAATACCATGAAACACCAACAAGTTCTAACACCTTACCTTTACCCTTCCTCTCAGAGGATCATAGCAATAGGAAAGCATTATGCAGTGGATGGGGTTGTGCCCCTTTTACAGATGAGCTGAGACCCAGAGTTGGGAGGTGACCTATCTCTGACCCAGGTCCTGACAACTCACATCCCAGACCCTACTGGCTCTCTAATGCCCTGCAGAAAACCCCTCGTGCAAAGGAGACTTCTCTAAACACCATCCCATCCAGCACTGACTAGTCCCTCCCTCCTATAGTCGCTTGACTGGAGATCTCAAACTCTTAACTTGTGTCTTTTCTTTGAAAATGAGGAAACCTCGTTTCTTCTTTCAAATCGAAGAACACCCCAGGTCCCATTTACCCACCAACCAAACGTTAATGCGATTTGAGGCTGGAGCCCGAGGAGAGACGTTAATTGCAGACCCCCCGGCTCCAAACCCAGATGGGCTCCCCACCACCAAGTCCCCCTTCGCCCCCTTCCTTTCGGCTCAATCGCCGGCAGGAAGTGGGTCAGCTTGAAGAATGTTTCCATTCAATGCTGACCCTGCTGGCATGCTGCCTGATTTTTCCATTTCTTCCCCAGTGCCCCGAAGAGGGGAGTGATCCCCTCACTCCTGGGGATAGAACGCAAGCTCAGAGATGGGCGGGTACCTCCCGGATGCCACAGCACCCAGAGTGGGGCTGGGGCTCTGGCCTGCTGTTCCCCTGCTGGGCTACCCAGCCAACTTCTGCTGTCGTTCCTCCACCAGTTCACTTCATCGTTCTGGCTTCTGGCCCAGGGGTTCTGATAACATGAAATCTAGAGGCTACCGAGCCCGGCTGACAAAACCACAGGGCCTGAATCGGCAGCTCCTGGAAGTCTGTATCAGAGAAATATAATTTAGGCTAATTCCTCGGGCTCATAAAGCATTCAAGTACCACCTACCTCTTTCCCAGCAGGATGGGGAGGATTTATAAGTTAATGGCCCTATTGTCATGTAAAGTGCTTTGAGATCCTCAAATAGAGAGCCCTGTGAAAGTATGAAATATAAAATGTGTTGTTCAATAGCATTAGCCCCCAATAATTCCTGAGAATAATTATTCCCCTGCTGTTATGGTACCCGAATCCCTCTACCCCAAGTTAATGTCTCATCTACTTCTTACCAGCCAGGAGCCCTGTTGCTGTTCCTTGGCCCAGTTGGGAAGCAGGATGGTCCAGCTGGAAACGGAACTGAATTGGTCGTTGGACTTGCTTTCGACTGTGCTGCTGTGTGACTTTGGGTAGGTCCCTTAACTTCTCTGTGCTTTGCTTTCATAGAAAGCACGATGTTACTCTCTTACAGGCTGGTTCTGTCCCTGGGGCTCTGGAGAGGAGCGGGGCCGGAGGAATTGAAGGTGGTTAATTATTTTATAATAATAGCAGTATTTGTTAAGCCCCTACTAGATGGTAGGCACTGTGCCAAGACCTGGGTTAGATTCAATACAAACAGTTCAGAAATAGTCCCTGTCCCATTTAGGGTTCACAGGCTAAGGGGGAAGGAGAACGGATATTTAGTTCTCATTTTACAGACAAGGAAACTGAGGCACAGGGAAGTTATGTGACTTGCCCAAAGTCACCCAGTAGACAAACCTCCCTGCTGCATCTACCCACAAAAGAATGAGAGAGACCTAGTGAAAGGCACTTTGTAGATGAGAAAATGAAGGCCCACAGGTCTCATAGCGAGGCAGAGGGAGAGCCACGGCTGCCTGGTCCCATTTTCCTATCCCGTACTGCATCTATGAATGCCCTAGGAGACGATAGGCTATCGGGGAAGTCCCCATACCGGCCAGGGATGCAATTTATAGCCACTCCCCTTGCTGTCACCCACATTTGGGATCCTCTTAGTGGGCCTGCAGAGTGGCACAGCTGCCCTGGCCTTCCGTGTTGGCACCCAAGGAAGGGTGGTACAACTTGGGACTTATGCCTGATCCCCACTGGGTGTCAGTCCCGGAATCACCGGACTAATCCGAAGAAGAATGATCCTCAGGCCGGGCCAGGCCCCACTCACCTGCCTCGGGCCAAGGCCAAACTAGAAATTACAGCTTGTGCAGGTCCCTGTCTGCAGGCTCCACTGATGGGATCATAGGATTGAGGTCAAGGAAACTAAGAGGTGCCATTTGTCTACTGGATGAGCCTGGGCAAGTCCCTTGACTTCTCTGGGCCTCAGTTTCCTTACCTGTAAAATGGGGATTCAATACCTATCCTCTCTTCTACTTCAACTACGAGACCCATATGGGACAGCGACTGTGTTTGTCTCTTAATATGGTGCTTGGCACAAAGAAAGAGCTTAACAAATACCCCATCATCATTTGTATTAGGGGGCAGCTCATTGTGAGCTGGGAATGTGGTCTGTTTATTGTGGTATTATACTATCCCAAGTGTTTAGTGCAGTGCTCTGCACACAGTAGGCACTCAATAAATCAACTGAATGAATGAATGCTGATCGTCACCGGTGTGAGCCAAAGACTCCAAGAGGATTGAAGACGTCCTATTTGGGTGACACACCCTTTTTGGATCATCTGATAAAATGTCGGCTTAGTTAGACTAGAGATGGGGATCTAGGGTAGAGGAAGAAAGAGAGGGATGTGAAAGAGATTTAGGCCTGTTGTGTACTCCCCAAAAGGACATGGAGGATTAACAAGTATCTGATAGATTTAGGCTGTGTGTGTGATTGTGTATGCATGAATACGCATAAACAAACATGAATTATATAATATAAATATATAAGTATTTATAAGTTGTCTCGCCCTCAAAGAAAGGGCTACTGACCGTTCACCTCTGGGTGACTTTGGGCCAAAAAGACAAGTGTGGGACCACGGCCCTGACTGTGCTGAAAGCACACAAAGGCGGCCCGCTGCAGAGCGGCCCGTCTGTGGTTCTCCACGCCTCACGCTGATTTCCCTATGATTCCTAGTCTCACAAACCAGAGCCAGCTCAGACCATTACTGAATGAGTGGATTGGGGGTCTATGCAGCCCAAATTCACCGCCACTACCTGCCCTAGCCTTTCCTTCCATCAAATCAACTGTGAGCAGCTGCCACCTCCACAGAGCTGATTCCAGAATCCCACACCACCCCTTTAACAAAGATTTGATTGGTGCTGCCTTTTTTTTTTTTTTGCCCAAAAGGCCAGGCTCAGACTCAGAGAGGTCTCCTCTTTCCCAGCCCACCAAGCCCAGCCTCTCATTTGCCTCCCCGTCCCAACCCACGAGGTCAGCAGACCCTCCTCGCTCACATTCCGCTGGCTTCACCCGTCAGAAGTTAATTCCTCGGAAACTTTATTTGGGAGCAATTTTCAATTTCTATTATGCCCGCTGCGCTCATAGAGTTTGTCCGGCTATCTAGCTCTCTCCAGCCTAGATGATAGTTCTCCTTTTCCCTAGAATAGCAGAGGTGATGTTAGGGGAGAAAGGCTCTCTGGATGATGATAAGGGATTGGGTCATTTGGTATGCTGAGCATAGGAACCAACTTTCCCTTCCATATTGGGGTGGCAAAGACTATTTTCCATGCTATTCCCTATCTCCTATCAATACCAAACATTCAAATACAGCCTTCGTTTTAAAAGCAGAGACCTTCTTTACAGATACCGCAGCCTCCAAAGGAAATTTAACCGTGAGATTTAAAAAAAAAAAATTAATGTAAGTAACTGAGGCGCTCCCGATCGATCCTTGGATTTAATAAAAATGAATTGTGTGGGGGAGGGTCTTAAGGTCCAAGCCAAAATGGAAAATGTGTATTTTCTCCAGCTCCTTTGAGGGGCAAATCTTTCCATCTGAGCTGTTGAGATGGTCTCCTTAAGAGGGCATGGGGTCCAGGAAATTTTACAATATTACTTCCAAGGGGCACAACCTGCCCATTTTAAAGTCAAGTTAAGCATGAGCTTGGAAGAAGAGGAGCGACACAAAGATGGAAATGGAGGAGCAATAGAGAACCCTGTTTTCTTTTTCTATTGAAATTTCACCAAATGAGAGGCACTAGCAACAGTGAGATTTTTTTTTAAAACCCCGGAATGATTTTCTGGGCTCGGGGTTTGTCAGCGGAATATTTATTCTACTTTATGGTACATTACTAACTTAGATTGTCTTCCCTCCCTGAGCCAAGAAAGCCCCCCTCACTATCTGGATCTGAAGTACAGAAAGTCCAATTCCTTTCTGCAAAAGTCAGCAGCGAAACAGAGCTCCTAACTCCTAGAAATATCCCCAGGTCTCTCCGTTTCTGTATTAATGCATGCGGCATTGTCTTGGCAGCAGCCTGCCTGCTCTGTTCTCCGGTAAATGCTCCCCCTTCCTAGAAAATAAAGTAGGGCCACCTCGGCCCACACCGTCCAGCTCTCTCCGAAGAATCCAACTAAGCCCAAAGGGATTTCCACTCCAGCTTTAAACCCCAAAGGAAATAAGAGGTGTATTTATGTTGGGGTTGGCGGGGAGGGTGAGATACCGTGACTCGTAAAACACCGTATTTCATTCCCAGTGCGTGGTCCCCTCCTCACCTTCTGAACTTTTCAATTTGCAGTCATTAGGAGCTACCTGGGGAGAACTGCAAAGAGAGGAATTGAGCCCCTCTCTGTGGGGTTTGCCCCACTTCCTCCCAGCTACTCCCTCCCCCCCAGCAATGAAGAGCCCAAAACTCTAACCCCATTCGTAAAGGGCTCTGAGGTTCGCCCAAATTACAACCTGGAAATGACAGAATTACAGTTCTTCGGGATTGGAGCCGGGCCCCAGGGAGACAGAGTGCCCTGGCAGGGGAAGCCAGCTAACAAAGACTCAAACATCCCATTAGCATGAACACAGGCCCAAGAGGATGAGCCCGACCGTTCCCTCTGGAAGCTGCTGATAATTGGAGCTTCTTGTACAGGTTTTACAGGTCTGAAGCAGATGCAGGGGGGAAGAAATGCATCCGCAAGCTATTCATTACAGATCGGTTAAGGGGAAAAGTGCTTAAGAAGGGTTTTCACCTCACTAACCTTACATCACCAGTACAGAAGAGCAATGTACAAACTAACGCTTAAATCACTTTTCTTCCAGAGCCTCCTAATGCGAAGCAGAAGGCTTTTTTTTATGGGAGGATTTACAAAGACTCCCCTGAATAATTTCTTGGTGTATTGTTCTAGCCAGTGATGACAAACTTATGGAGGGTAAGAGGTTGTAAACCCTCACAAGGTGTGATCTGGTTTTTTGTTGTTGTTTTTTTTAGGACATAAGGGAGTGGGTTGCCAGTTCTGCTCTTAGCTGAGAGGAAAGAGATTTGGGCTTTTGGGGGAGAACCAGTCATTCCTGTCAGGCCATGATTAGCCCCGCCCCCACCCATCATTCCAACTCAGATGGAACTCCTTGGAGAACCGGGAAGCAGTATGTCCTAGTGGAAAGAGCACGGGCCTGGGAGTCAGAGGACCTGAGTTCTAATCCCAGATCCACTGTTGTTTATTCTTTGTATGGTATTTCTTAAGCGCTTATTCTGTGCCAGGCACTGTACTAAGCACTGGGGAAGATATGAGCTAATCAGGTTGGATTAGTCTTAATCCCCATTTTACAGGTGAGGTAACTGAGGCACAGAGAAGTGAAGTGACTTGCCCTAGGTCATGCAGCAGGCAAGTGGCAGAGCCAGAATTAGAGCCCAGGTCCTTCAGATTCCCAGGCTCATGCTTGCCTGTTGGACAAGTCACTTCACTTCTCTGTGTCTCAGTTTCCTCAGCGTCCAGTGCTTAGTACAGTGCCTGGCACAGGCACCTAGTAAAATAGTAAACACTTAACAAACACCTAAATTATTATGATCCGTAAAATGGAGATTAAATGCTACTCCCTCTTTTTTGGACTGGGAGGTCTTTGTGGTACAGGGGTTGTGTCCAACTTAATAATCTTGTATCCACGCCAGTGCTTAGTACAGTGCTTGGCACATAGTAAGGGCTTCAGAAATAACAATGACAAATAAAAAGCTTTGGGCTATCCAACAGAGGGTTGCCTGCTACAGAGTCACATGGAGGATTTGAGAACTGCAATAAGGATCCTGGAAAAAGCCAGTAGATAGAGCACAGGCCTGAGAATCAGAAGACTTGGGTTTCAATCCTGTTGGCAATCTTAGGTAACTATTTTGGGCCTCAGCTTCTTCAGCTGTAAAATGGGAATTCAGTACCTGTACTCCCCTCCTGATTAGACTAGGAGTCCCCTTGAGACAAAAACTGCCACTGACCTGATGGTACTGTATCTGCCCCAGCTCTTTCTGATGTGCCTAGCGTATAGTAAGCCCTTAACAAATATCACTACTGTGGCTACTGTTATACCCTGGTAGGGGAAACATGAAATAAACTGTGTGGGGACACCTTCAGAGAGATTTCCAAAAGGAAGATAAATGGCAGTGTCTCATTTTCCACCACTAATGAGAAAAAACAAAGAGACGCAAACTTAGGCAGGTTAAGATGTGTAATACGGTGATCCTGTCTCCGTTTTCAGTGCAACTTGAAAACTGTGAAGGGTGAGTCTGTCTTAGGATCACAGTCCACATCCTGAATCCCATCTCTTTTGCCTCTTGCAAAGTTTTTTGATTACAAATGTGATTAGAATTTGCACTCTCTCTTTCTGTATCTCCCAGCAAATAAATTCTGATAAGGAATCCGGACCCTCTCAAGAAAATCATTAACCATCAAGCTTCCCATCAAGCACTCCCAAAGAAACTACATGTGCATAAACCCTCCAGACAACTTAAATAGAAAAAAATCACTAAACTGATATTCAGGACCAGGGTCTAACATTCTGCCAGAAACTTTAGGTGGTGGCTCTGAGTTTTAGTTGCAGAAGGCTAAGACTATCTCAGCAGCCAATGACTTGAACTTTCAGAACTTGCCAGTTTGCTTCGAGCTACCCTCCTCTTTCTCTTGTCTGTCCTTCTTGCCATAATTAATTCGTCCCACATTGCCATTTATGCCCTAAAAATATTTTTAAATCCACACTGCCCCTCCAGTCCTTTGTCGGCACTCAAACTAGCTATTAGGTGTATTATTCTATTAACACTTTGCATCTTTCTCCAGAAGCTACTCAAGAGCACTCTGCACCTCTTTGGAACATTTCTCTCAGCATCTTAAATACCTTCCCAGCATTCATTCATTCATTAATTAAGCCTCTAATTACCCTGGTAGGTAGCTATTATCCTCTACATAGCTAGTTGGGGATTGGACGGGCATCCAGAAAGAGCCAAAAGTCATGGGGGATGGACAGAACGGCCCCAAGACTGGGCCTTGGGCAGAACCCAGAAAGCCAGAGATTAGAGACAAACCCCATTCTGATCTTGGCCCCAGTCACCAAAATGGAGTTTGTAACGTAGTTGGAGCCTCTGGGATATGTGTTGCTTTGTGTGGCAGGATGTCTAATAATAATTATGGTATTTTTAAGCACTTAGTATGTGACAAACTCTGGGCTAAGTGCTGGGATAGGTCCAATAAGCAGAACAGACACAGTCGCTGTCCTATACGGGATTCATAGTCTAAGGAGGAAGGTGAGCAGGTATTGAATCCCCATTTTACAGTTGGGAAAAATGAGGCGTAGTGACTTACTCAAGGTCGCTCAGCAGGCACGTGACAGGGCATAATTAGAACTCAGGTCCTCTGACTCGTAGGCCCATGTTCTTTCTTCTATGCCATGCTGCAGAGAATAATTCCCCTCTGAGGCTCCAGAGAACTGTCAGACCGGTTCCTTTCTCTTCAGAAGAGTCCAGAGCAGGAAAAATATCCAGATGATCTCACCTATTTGCTGCCCAAACACCATTGCAGAAACCCAAAGTTCTGAGATGAGTGTGAGCTTTCAGAGGCACTCTCTCCCTGGTGATCTGACTGCACAATAGTTGTGCACAGCATCTAGAATTAATAAAACAGAGCGCTTCACCTCGACTGATCTGGAGGAAGCACGCTAGGAGAGCACAGTCTTCCATGATGATAATAACAATCATTGTGGTATTTGTTAAGCGTTTACTCTGCGTGCCCTCCTAGGGCCATTGAGAAGCACTCCACAGACCACAGGTAAAACATTAAAGCCAAGGTTTCGGAATAGGTGCATTCATTCGATTCATTCAATAGTATTTATTGAGTGCTTACTATGTACAGAGCACTGTACTAAGCGCTTGGAATGGACAAATCGGTAACAGATAGAGACGGTCCCTGCCCTTTGACAGGCTTACAGGCTAATCGGGGGTGCAGGTCCAGAGCCTTCATTCATTCAATCCTATTTGTTGAGCGCTTACTAGGTGCAGAGCGTTCATTCAACCCTATGTACTGAGCGCTTACTAGGTGCAGAGCCTTCATTCATTCAACCCTATGTATTGAGCGCTTACTAGGTGCAGAGCATTCATTCAATCCTATTTGCTGAGTGCTTACTAGGTGCAGAGCCTTCATTCATTCATCCCTATGTATTGAGCGCTTACTAGGTGCAGAGCATTCATTCAACCCTATGTATTGAGCACTTACTAGGTGCAGAGCATTCATTCAATCCTATGCATTGAGCGCTTACTAGGTGCAGAGCCTTCATTCATTCAACCTTATGTATTGAGCGCTTACTAGGTGCAGAGCATTCATTCAATCCTATGCATTGAGCACTTACCAGGTGCAGAGCCTTCATTCATTCAATCCTATGCATTGAGCGCTTACTAGGTGCAGAGCCTTCATTCATTCAACCCTATGTATTGAGCACTTACTAGGTGCAGAGCATTCATTCAATCCTATGCATTGAGCGCTTACTAGGTACAGAGCCTTCATTCATTCAATCCTATGTATTGAGCGCTTACTAGGTGCAGAGCATTCATTCAACCCTATGTATTGAGCGCTTACTAGGTGCAGAACATTCATTCAACCCTATGTATTGAGCGCTTACTAGGTGCAGAGCATTCATTCAATCCTGTGCATTGAGCGCTTACTAGGTGCAGAGCCTTCATTCATTCAATCCTATGCATTGAGCGCTTACTAGGTGCAGAGCCTTCATTCATTCAACCCTATGTATTGAGCGCTTACTAGGTGCAGAGCCTTCACTCATTCAATCCTATTTATTGAGCGCTTACTAGTTCAGGTGCATTCTGGAGGCAGGAACCGTGTGGATGGACCATTCGGTCCGTGGTATTAACTGATTGCTGGCTGAGCGCAGGACGCTGAACTGAGCACTTGGGAGAGAAAAATACAATACAATAGGCAAATATGTACTATGTATTATTACTATTGCTACCACGGTTACTAATACTAGTATTCAACTGCCTTTAAAACTGTGGACCCCTATTTTTTCAATCAATCAGTGTTATAAAACTGAGTGCTGACTGTGTGCAGAATGTTTGGGAGAGTACAGTAGAGTAGGCAGTCACTATTGCTGCCCACAGGGAACTAACAGTAAATATATAGCATCACTCCACCTCTACTACTAAGAATCCCCTCTCCCTCACCTGGAGAGTTTCCAGGACTCTACCAGGCTCGACTATTCATTCGTTCAATAGTATCTATCGAGCGCTTACTCTGTGCAGAGCACTGGACTAAGCGCTTGGAATGAACAAGTCGGCAACAGATAGAGACGGTCCCTGCCGTTTGACGGGCTTACGGTCTAATCGACGGGAGGGAGAGTCAGGCGGAGACATTTCCATCCCATTGCTAGCCTGGGCAGTGGCTAGTGAGTGGAAGGCAATCTGCTACACGTCAAAATCCCCCTGTGCTGGCCGCAGAGATATGGGAGAGAGTCAAGGGGGAAAACTCAAGTTTATTGCACGGAAGGACGTGACGGTAAACTACTTCCATATTTTTACTAAGACGCTCTATGGATACACTGCTGGAACGACTGCGGGTGGAAATGGGGCGTGGTGGGAGAGATAATGTCGGTATTTGTTAAGCGCTTACTAGGTGCAGAGCAGTGTTCTAAGCGCTGGGGTAGATACAGGGTCATCAGGTTGGCCCACGTGAGGCTCGCAGTTAATCCCCATTTTCCAGATGAGGTAACTGAGGCCCAGAGAAGTGAAACGACTTGCCCACAGTCACACAGCTGACAAGGGGCAGAGCTGGGATTCGAACTCATGACCTCTGACTTCCAAGCCCCTGCTCTTGCCACTGAGCCACGGTGTCCATGGCATCGCTATGGGTCAGAGATGACTTGACAGCATAAGACAAGACTACTAAGAATAATAGTAATAATAATAATACTGGTATTTATTAAGTGCCTTCAATGTGCCAGGCACTGTTCTAAGTGCTGGGGTAGATACAAGCTAATTGGGTTGGACACAGTCCCTGTCCCACCTTGGGCTCACAGTCTTTATCCCCATTTAACAGATGAGGGAACTGAGGCACAGAGAAATTAAGTGACTTGCCCAAGGCCACACATCAGGCGAACTGCAGAGCCAGGATTAGAACCCAGGTCCTTCTGGTTCCCGGACCAGACTCCCATCATCACCACTACTATTACCCAACTATCTTTCACAATCTAGACTACCACCTTCTCTATAATAACAACTATTATTATTATGGTTCTTGTTAAGTGCTTACTGTGTGCCAAGCACTGTTCTAAGCACTGGGGTAGATACAAGTTAATCAGGTCGGACGCAGTCCCTGTCCCACATAATAATAATAATCATAATGTCGGTATTTGCTAAGCACTTACTATGTGCAGAGCACTGTTCTAAGCGCTGGGGGAGACACAGGGGAATCAGGTTGTCCCACGTAGGGCTCACAGTCTTCATCCCCATTTTACAGATGAGGTAACTGAGGCACAGAGAAGTGAAGTCACTTGCTCATGGTCACACAGCAGACAAGTGGCAGAGCTGGGATTCGAACTCATGACCTCTGACTCCAAAGCCCGTGCTCTTTCCACTGAGCCACGCTGCTCACGCTCTTAATCCAAAATTTTACAGTTGAGGCAACTGAGGCCGAGAGAAGTTAAGTGACATATCCAAGGTCACAGAGCAGACCCGTGGCAGGACGGGTTTAGAACCCAGGTCTTTCTGACTGCCAGGCCTATGCTATATCTAATAAGCCATGTTGCCCCTATCCATTAAGCCACTCTATCAATCAGTGGTAATTATTGAGTGCTTACCATGTGCAGAGCTGTTTGGGAAGCTACAGTGCAAGAGAGTAGGTAGACACATTCTCTGCCCACAAAGAGTTTACAATAAATATATTTCATTACTCTAGTACTACCGTTATTGCTATTCCTCAGCAGCCTTTGACACTCAGGACTACCCCCTTCTCAGTCAATCAATCGATGGTATTTATTGAGTACTCACTGTGGTCAGAACACTGTACTAAGCTTTTGGGAAAGCATAATACAATAAAGTAGACAGGTACAATTCCTCCCCACAATGAATTTACTAGAAAAACACCGGTCAATCCAGGCTTGTGGCATTGTTCGTTCTTTGGAGACATAGGCAAGGCATCTGGTTAGAGAAGCTTAGAGAAACAGCGTGGTTCAGTGGAAAGAGCCCGGGCTTGGGAGTCAGGGGTCATGGGTTCGAATTCCGCCTCTGCCACTTGTCTGCTGTGTGACTGTGGGCAAGTCACTTCACTTCTCTGTGCCTCAGTTACCTCATCTGTAAAATGGGGATTAACGGTGAGTCTCACATGGGACGATCTGATTACCCTGTATTCTACCCCAGCGCTTAGAACAGTGCTCTGCACATAGTAAGCGCTTAACAAATACCAACATTACCCCGATTAGACTGTAAGCCCGTCAACGGGCAGGGACTGTCTCTATCTGTTGCTGATTTATACATTCCAAGAGCTTAGTACAGTGCTCTGCACATAGTAAGCGCTCAATAAATACTATTGAATCTGGTTGGCCTCCTGGAACGAGAGACTCAATTCTTGGTTTCCTGGTGACTTTCGAGACCGGGCCTGAGAGTCGCAGCAGCACAGTCCTAATCCCAGCTCTGCCACTTGTCTGCTGTGTGACCTCGGCGGGGTCACTTAACTTTTCTATGTCTCCGTTCAGGGCCTACCCCTACATCATCTCACTCACTCCCTCGGTGAACTCATTCGCTCTCACGGCTTTGACTACCATCTCTACGCAGATGACACGCAGATCTACATCTCCGCCCCCGTCCTCTCCCCCTCCCTTCGGGCTCGCATCTCCTCCCGCCTCCGGGACGTCTCCACCTGGATGTCGCCCCGCCACCTAAAACTCAACGTGAGCGAGACCGAGCTCCTCATCTTCCCTCCCGAACCCGGTCCTCTCCCAGACTTCTCTATCACCGTGGATGGCACGACCATCCTTCCCGTCTCTCGGGCCCGCGATCTCGGTGTCATCCTTGACTCGTCCCTCTCGTTCACCCCACACATCCTATCCATTACCGAGACCTGCCGGTTTCACCTCTACAATATCGCCAAGATCCGCCCTTTCCTCTCCACCCAGAAGGCTACCTTACTATTACGGGCTCTCGTTATATCCCGGCTAGACTACTGTGTCGGCCTTCTCTCCTCCGCTCCAAACAAAAACTCCTCACTCTAGGCTTCGAGGCTCTCCATCACCTTGCCCCTTCCTACCTCTCCTCCCTTCTCTCTTTCCACCGCCCACCCCGCACGCTCCGCTCCTCCGCCGCCCACCTCCTCGCCGTCCCTCGGTTTCGCCCATCCCGCCATCGACCCCCGGGTCACGTCCTCCCGCGGTCCCGGAACGCCCTCCCTCCTCACCTCCGCCAAACTGATTCTCTTTCCCTCTTCAAAACCCTACTTAAAAATCACCTCCTCCAAGAGGCCTTCCCAGACTGAGCTCCTCTTCCCCCTCTACTCCCTCTGCCATCCCCCCTTTACCTCTCCGCAGCTAAAGCCTCATTTTCCCCTTTTCCCTCCGCTCCTCCCCCTCTCCCTTCCCATCCCCACAGCACTGTACTCGTCCGCTCAACTGTATATATTTTCGTTACCCTATTTATTTTGTTAATGAATTGTACATCGCCTCGATTCTATTTAGTTGCCATCGGTTTTTACGAGATGTTCTTCCCCTCGACGCTGTTTATCGCCATTGTTCTCGTCTGTCCGTCTCCCCCGATTAGACCGTAAGCCCGTCAGACGGCAGGGACCGTCTCTATCTGTTGCCGACTTGTTCATCCCAAGCGCTTAGTACAGTGCTCTGCACATAGTAAGCGCTCAATAAATACTATTGAATGAATGAATGAATGAATCATCTAACTTGCCTGGTGAGGAAAACTTCCTACTGCTTCATTTTTCCAACCTGGGTAATGAGTGTGGCTCCAAACGTCCATCCAACCTTCTTGCCTGAGTACTCTGAGAATAAATCAAACATATTTATTGAGGTCTCAAGTACTAAGTGCTTGAGAGAGTACAATATAACAGATTGGATTAGCATCTGCCTAGAAATCACCATGGATTCCTTCTAGGTGCAGAGAAGCAGCGTGGCTTAGTGGAAAGAGCATGAGCTTGGGAGTGAGGGGACGTGGGTCCTTATCCCGGCTACAACACTTCTCTGCTGTGTGACTTTGGGTAAGTCACTTAACTTCTCTGTGCCTCAATCATCTCATCTGTAAAATGGGGATTAGGACAGGGAGCCCCACATGGGGCAACCGTATTACCTTGTACCTACCCCAGTGCTTAGAATAGTGCTTGGCATATAGTAAGGGCTTACCAAATACCATAGTTATCATTACTATTATTAAGATAACTATGTACTTAAAACCCATCCTTAATGAACCTTAAGCATATCCACATTAGGATGTAAGATCCTCGAGGGGAAGGATCATGTCTATCACCTTTAAAATATTCTCCCAAGGGCTTAGGGCAGTGTTCACAGAAAACGCTCAATAAATAACAGGCTCATGTGATATCCATGGGCATATACATGCCTTTCATGAGAACATAGACACTTCTCTATTCCTTTACAGAAACATATGCACACACCTTCAGAGATACAGTATGTGTATATCTGTGAATGTATATGTGCATTAATTCATTCATGTAATCATATTTACTGAGCGCTTACTGTGTGCAGAGCGATGTATTAAGTGCTTGGAATGTACAATTCAGCAACAAATAGAGACGATCCCTGCCCAACAACAGGCTCACTTACAAAGATGTAGGTGTAACATGTGAAATCCAAACACTGGAATATATACTGAGAAATGAAAGTCCTTGTAACTTCCTAGAATCTCCTTCTTTTCCCAGAATTGTTCAGTTTGTCATAGCTGGCTCAATTAAAAGCCTCAGTCAACACCCAGCTATGTGAAATGAGGAACAGGAGAAACATTACAAGTTTCAAATCTACTAGGATGAAAACACACAATAGAGGTTATTATCTGAATTTCAAGGGATGAATACGGTTACTTCTCTGGAAAAAAAAAATCTGCAAGCCCTCGATTGCTACAAAAGTTTTTGCAAAGCCTTTTCTAACCTAATATATGTAAAGGAATCTTTGGAGAGTCATTACCAGTTAATCAGCTGTCAGCAGCATTCTGTAGAGTGATAGCGGGGAGAGCATGGAAACTTAACTCATTACCCAGAGCTGGTCTTTAGGATTTCAGAAATGGGTTTAGCTGCACAAGCTGCTTTAGGGTTGTCTGATACGATGTAAGGGGCCTAGTAAGTCACTAACACCAGCAAGATACTGTGAGTCTAAAAAATGATTTCTCTTACATATAGGTATGCACAAATATTTGGATAATTCAGGGGGAAAAAACCCTTACTTTTGCCTGGATTGCCCTGAGAAACCTTTGCCAAATCCCTGCTTCATGTCATGTATTTGTCTCCTCCTCTCGACTGCAAGATCACTGTGGACAGGGAATAATAATAATAATTATTATTATAATAATGATGATGTTGGTATTTGTTAAGCGCTTACTATGTGCCGAGCACTGTTCTAAGCACTGGGGTAGATACAGGGTCATCAGGTTGTCCCGCGTGAGGCTCATGGTCTTCATCCCCATTTTACAGATGAGGGAACTGAGGCCCAGAGAAGTGAAGTGACTTGCCCACAGTCACCCAGCTGACAAGTGGCAGAGCCGGGATTCGAACCTATCACCTCTGGCTCCCAAGCCCATGCTCTTTCTATTGAGCCACGCTGCTTAATGTGTTTGTTTGTTGGCTGTATTGTACTGTCCCAAACAGTTAGTATAATGTTTTGCACACAGGAAGTGCTCAATAAATATGATTGAATGAGTGAATGAATATTCACTATGAAATTGTGTGCATAGAGAGAGCCCAGACCAATAGGCTCTCTTATTGTCTGTAAACTGTAAGCTCGTTGTGGGCAGGGAACACATCTGTTTATTGTTGTATTGTACTCTCCCAAGCGCTTAGTACAGTGCTCTGCATACAGAAAGCATTCAATAAATACAACCGAATGAAAGAGAGAATATAAAATTCACTATCCGCTACAGCATTTCTCTCCATTCACACCCTTCTCGACTCTGCACATGCATCCCCACACTTGCATGCAAATGTGTGGTACTAGAGGATCATCCAGGCAACTGACATACCCATACTATCCCCTAGACAAACTCCCTGTGCACCCCCCAGCATCCTCACACACAGTGGTTTTATACTAAGTAGTAAACAAACTCCCCTTTCCAGTTGGGTTTTATGTTTAAATCCACTGGTCTCCCATTCAGTGAGCTTTGAAAGTGAATGAAGAGCTTAAAACAAGCTCGACTGTCCAGTTCTGATCTGTGGAAATAGCTCAATTATCCACACAATTATAGATTTGAACCAGCCAAAGTCTTCCCCTTTCCCTTCATTCCTTCCCAGATTCTTTACCAGCACAGAGAATCTGATCCCTTTCCAATCTGCTTCCAACCTCCATCCACTGCACCTTGATTTCCTTACAGGGAAGAGAAGGCAAGAAGGAATAAGTCAATCAATCAATGTAATTTATTGAGCACGTATTGTGTGCAGAGCACTGTACTGAGCACTTAGGAGAATATGATACAACAAAGTTGATAGACCCATTCCCTGCCCACAAGGAGCTTAAAACCTACAGGGGAAGACACGCTTTAAAATAGACTATGACTATGTTTATAAGTGGATATCAAGTGTTTAAAAGATATAAATTCAAGTGCTCGAGTGATACAGAAGAGACAGGGAGTAGGGGGAAATGAGGGCTTAGTCAGGGAAGGCCTTTTGGAGGAGATGTAATTTTAATAGGGCTTCCAAGGTGGGGAGAATGGCATATTAAGGGGGAGGGAGTTCCAGGTCAGAGAAAGGATGGGGGCAAGCAGTCAGAGATGAGATAGATTAGATCGAAGTACAATAAGTAGAGGGGTATGCAGGCTGGGTTATAGTAAAAAATCAGGGAAGTAAGGTAGGAGTGGGAGATCTGATTATTAGTGCCTTAAAAGCCAATAGGAGGAGTTTATGTTTGTTACCTAGAATCATGTCATGGACCTTTACTTTTTCAATATGGGACTAACTGAGGAAGTGCGTGTGTGTGTGTGTATGTGTAATTAGGTGTGCTCTGCTCACTCCAAATGGGGAGAGAAGCTATAAAGGGTGCCCCAATCAATCAATCAATCATATTTATTGAGTGCTTACTGGGTCCAGGGCACTGTACGAAGCACTTGGGAGAGCACGAGATTACCAAGTGGGTAGATAGGTTCCCTACCCACAATGAACTTACTGTCTAAATGGGGAGACAGACATTAAGATTAATAAATAAATTGTGGATATGTATATTAGGGCCCTAAAAATGTCATCATTAGTGGTGTCATCCTAAAATAAGAATAATTGATGTGTACGGGTTAGTAAAAATATATATTCCCATGGGTGGGTGTGTTTTGAGTGTGGTGCCTCCCTACCCTCTAGAAGAAAGCAAAGAGTTGTTTTAGCACATCTTTACTTCTTGACACCCTCCTTAGCACTCATGCTCATGGATATATTTGTGCCCAGTTATCTCTCTCAAGGCCTAATGGAAGAAGCACAGACCTGGGAGTCAGAGGTCCCTGGTTCTAATTCCGGCTCCAACACTGGTCGGCTGTGTGACTTTGGGTGAGTCGCTTAACTTCTCTGTGCCTCAGTTCCCTCATCTGCATTATGGGAATTAATATCTGTTCTCCCCCCTACTTAGAGTGTGAGCCCTATTTCGGACCTGATGATCTTGTATCTACCCCTAGTGCTTAGTGTATTGCTTGGCACATAGTAAGAGCTTGACAAATATCATTATTATTATTATTATTATTACCATCATTATCATCATTATTCTCATGACCATTTTACTCCTAAATAGTTTGTTTCTCTCCCCATTTACAGTGCGAGCTCCTTGTGGGCAGGAAATATAGAACTTTTTTATTCTGTATTCCCCAAACACCTAATTCAATGAACCATACCCAGTGGATGCTCAGTAACTGTTACTCTTTCTCTTCCTCTTCTTTCTCCTCCTCCTGCTCTTCCTCTACCTCCTTTTCCTCCTATTCGGTCCGGGGATGTGGTTTCTGATGCTTAAAATTTTGGAGAATGCAAGTGAACTGGAAAGGAGGAGTAGAAAAGGGGGAAAAAAAGGCTTTGGTGAATGTGCTTTTTTTTGATCTACTTTAACTGCCGCTATAGAGAATTAAATGAAATTCATTTTTATGATGAAGGAATTAATGGTGACGGAGAGAATCGGGTTCAGGTAGGAGACATGAATCCAAAGAAGGGAATAAAGCCTTGAAATTCAAATGAAAAATTATTATATAAGCATAAAGGAAACCTATTTTACACCTGTAAGACTAAATGTATAAATATGAACCAACTGCTCCCTCTGGGAGCTGGGGATTGTGCTTTAATTCACCTAGACAAATATGCAAATATGAAGTAGGGCTCCCCTCTGATCCATCCATTTCAATGAAGACCAAAAGCCTCCTGGGTGCCAGTGTTCCCCAGTGACCACCACTGTGTGGCCCGTCACCACCTAGCAAAACCAAAAGCTTCTGCTCCTTGCAAACCAGTCAAGTGCTTTCCACCCCTACCTTAGTAACAATAATAATAATAATAATAATAATAGCATTTGTTGAGCATTTACGATTTGCCAGGCACTGTACTAAGCACTGAGGTGGATACAAGCAAATTAGGTTGGACACAGTCCCTGTCCCACGTGGGGCTCACAGCCTCAATCCCCCTTTTACAGATAAGGTAACTAAGGCCCAGAGAAGTGAAGGGACTTGCTCAAGGTCATACAGCAGACATGTGGCAAAGCTGGAATTAGAACCCATGACCTTCTGACTCCCACACCCCTGCTTTATCCAGTACTCCATGTTGCTTACCTTCTCCCTTCCCACTCCACGCTGTCCCCCCTCCCCTGAGTGTCTTCATTAAACAGAGAAACTAATATAGTTATAAAGCGAGTCTCCTGTGGGAATGTCAACCCTTGTACGGTATAACCCTTTTTATCTTGTCTTGAACACTTTTTTCCAAAAGCTATATTCATCCTCCTCCCAGCTGGGGATGAGGAGACATAAGGAAGCTGAACCCCAGAGAGGGCAAGTCACTGGTGTAAAATCACACAGCGTATGAATGCTCGAGCCCAGTTTAGAACTCGACTTTTAATAATAATAATGTTGGTATTTGTTAAGCACTTACTATGTGCAGAGCACTGTTCTAAGCTCTGGGGTAGATAAGGGAAATCAGGTTGTCCCTCATAAGGCTCACAGTCTTAATCCCCATTTTACAGATGAGGTAACTGAGGCACAGAGAGGTTAAGTGACTCGCCCACAGTCACACAGCTGACAAGTGGCAGAGCCGGGTTTCGAACCCATGACCTCTGACTCCCAAGCCCGGGCCCTTTCCACTGAGCCACGCTGCTTCTCTTTTGGGAACCCTCCCAGACTCTTCTCACAAAGCCCTGCCCAAGAGACCCCTTGAATGGAGTTAGTTGATCCTCACTTTGCAACTGGCTTCCTCCACCAAAAAAAAAGAAACTCTCTCCTTCCCTGGGATGGAGGGGAAAATTTTCCTCAAAGCACAGAGAAGAGGACTAGGGAGAGTAGGGATCCTCCCCAAGAGGCTAGGGAAGACTGTTGGCTGGAGACAGAATAAACCCAATTAGAGTGAAGTCTATAAACAACTCAAAGACCTCAAACTTTCAGCGAGCTGAGTTAAATCTTCTTTAAGCAACTCAACAGAGCTGGCCGCGGAGGTGGTTAGTGAGGAGATCCTTTAAAGCCATTTCTGCACTCAAAAGAATGGAGGAGAGCAGTGCCAGTCTTCTTATTTTGATTTGTTTAATGAAAATACTTTGCTCATTCCATAGATGTTATGCTTTGATAAGGTAATTGTTCAAGGGTGCAGCTTACATCCTATTAATACTGCACTCGGTGCGAATTAAACCTTGAGAGTTGATCCAAAGAGCCCCGTGGAAGCCAGCCCAGTGTGTTTTGACACTTCTCCTTTTGTTCAGGACTCCGTCGGCAGACTGGAGAGCTTGAAGGAGTCCTCTTCCTGGCTGCGTCGGCTGACCCTGGAGAAAGTGCCTGTGAAAATAAATAAATTCCCATTACACACACAAATTAGCGGCCTCTCCCATCCCGGCTACCTTCCGAGCCTCTATGTCTCTCTTCATTTGGCTTTCGGGCCGAGGCAGGGCAACACGTTGGAGGGGGAAAGCTACCGGCCTTCGGGATTATAATTTCAGATTTTCCCTCCAACCGGGGCTGGGGAGGGAGAGGTCAGAGACCTGAGATCGGGGGTGGATAGGGCTGGGGGGCGGTGGGTCCAAGGGCAAACGTTTCTTCACACCCACACACCCCAATAAATAAACACCACTTGGTTTTTCAGAGAGAATAAAAAGGTGGGGGGAGGCAAATGGGGTTAGAGGGGGGCAGTGAGATTGGAAAGGGAGACTAAAGGTAGACCCAGTTCTGTGACCCACTTCCCCGAGTGATCTCGAGGTTCCTTTCCTCCCCTCTTCTCCCCAGAATCCAGCTCACCTGGAATTCCCAAACCTGCTGAGCCCAAATTCTTGGGATTTGGCCCTGTGAATATGAGTCTGAAGCCTATGCTTGGGGTCAGTCGCACAATATTCACCAGCCTTTGCGTGGAATAATATTTTGGTCTTCTTCGAATGCAAAAAAAAAATCATTTATATTTTCTGCTTGAAAAGACCAGGATGCACCGCGATTCGGCCCTTCTCTCCCCTCTGTTCAGGTTTGAAGAGATAATTCAAGGTCACTACTGAACAGTCCCGATGCTTAAGAAAAATTGGATTTTGGGGTGGAAAAGGGTGTTATTTTTCAAGGGGGGCTTTTAACATATCGCCCATAGGAATTTCTGACTCCACATCAGGAACGAGTCTCTCTGAGTCTTTGTTCATTTATTTTCATTTCCCCGAACACCCGGCCCCGCCTCTCCTCGCTCCTCTCTCATTATAAAACATTTAAAGACTGAATGATTCCGTTGGGGTGCGGGGGGGGGGGGGGGGGGGTTGATATTCCACTCTCCCCTCCCCCGTTGGATTAGCCGGTCATTCTCAAATGCAAAGGTCCCACATAAATCAAAACTCCCGGTGCTCAAGGTAGATTTCTCACCTTTTAAAGGAAAAAAAAAACTATATTGGTTAATCGCTTAAAAATACTCATTGCTCAGATATCTTAACGAAAAATAGCAGGATCCAGCTTCGTTTTGAGCCACATTTAATTTTGAAGTACTTTTATGTCAGGGGAAGAGTGAGAAGTCTTCTCCGTCCAGAATTAATCCTTGGACTTTAAAACAAATCACGGGGGGTGGGGGGGGGGGGGGCGAGGGAGGTGACACGAGAATTTTCCTCCTTGTCGAAGTTTCCGCGATGGTTCTGTTCTCCCCGAGAAACCGCTTGAATATCGGTCTCCTCTTTGTCGGTTTTCCGGCCCTTCGGTCCTACAAACTAGGTTTTTATTTTAGTGGTTTTATTGACGGGGGTTAAGAGGTGGGCAGGAAGATTTTTTTTTTTTGAATATGGATCACCGGATTTAAAGTCATCACAATCCACTCGCGGAAAGGCTGGGCGAGTGTGAGGATTTATAACTGGGAGATCGTGGGGTCAAGCCGACTCCTCCCTCGCCTAGGAAAAAGCAAGCAGGAAATTCAGAGGGATGGGAAGAGCCCCCAAGCCCGAAATCTCCAGGGGGCCACCCCACCCCACCCCGACCCCCCTTTCTTCCCCCGCCCCAATCCTCCAAGCCTTCACCCGCCCTGGGCAAGAAGGCCAGGCGTTTGGCAACCCCTTGAGTTGTCTGGGAAGCTGATTTACAAGACATCTCTTCCTCCACTACAGTTATCAACCAGAAACATACCTTTGGAAACCATGGAGATGCGCGGAGAAGTGGGAGAGGGGGCGCATTCAAGACGAAGGAATGTTTTTTTCCCCTAAATCGAGTCACTCTGGTGTCTTTTAGCAGTTACTTGGGTTCTGGGGGTTGATTGATGCCTGTTGTAATCTATGGCTTAGGGAGAGGGGAGGGGGAGGTGAAGGGGCGAGAGGGGGAGGGGGAAGGGAGTGGGAGGGAGGGAGGGGGAAGAGCCAGAGAGAGAGACTTATTTTTGAAAAAGTCAAAGAATCTCTTGTGTAATGAAGCGAAGGTGAGGGAAAGGGAAACGATTCTGGAATTCCTGGGCTCCCCCCTCCCCCCTCTTCCCCAGCTCCAGCCTGTGGAGCCCGAGTTTACAGGTAGCCCCTTGCACCCCGCTAGATGGGGATGTGAAATTGCCATTTCACCCCTCCACACTTCTTAATTGTTGCAAAAATTATTTGTGAAATTGGTCTCCAACAGGAGAACACGGCCACGCTTATTGTGTCTAAAATCCACCCCCCCAACTCCTTTCGCCCCCCCTCTCCCTCCCCGCAATCCCCACCGTGGGGTGCCCGCGGAGCCGACCGGCCCCTGACCTATAAAATCCCCAAATTAAAAAAAATTAAGGAGTCACGAAAAGCCGTCGCGATATTGTGCTGGGCCCGGGGCCTCGCTGGGAGAATGATGAATTGGGGAAGGGGGCAGTTGAATCTGTGCCTAGAAAGAGGAAGAATTGGGGGGGTTAAAAGCCCGAGTCGTGCCGGGACGCGGGGCTGGAAATGAGCGCGGGGGGGATCGGCCTTGAGCTTCCAGCACCGCGATTGGAACGGGGGTCGCGATTCTTTATCGAATCGCGACTCTTAGGCTTATCGCGGTGAGGACCTAGAAGAGGAACCGCTTATTTGTTGGGCTGGAGAAGGGGGCGGATATGGGGGTGGGTTGGGGGCTGGGAATTCGTTTTCTGGATGCTATTTGGTTTGGCTATCGAAAGTGTCCGCTCTTCGGGCCGGAGCGGTCCTGAAGCCTCGGCCTTCTTATTCCCGGAGGCGCGATACCCAATCGCCGCTTGGAAATGAGTTGTTTGAACACATATCGTGACCATCGGACGGTCCCCTGATCTCTCTGATGGGGACCTTGCTCTTCGGCCTCCCCCACCCTCACTGTCCCCCACTGCTCCCCGAGATTCTACTCTCCTCTTCGAAGACACCCCCTCCCCTCCACCACATCCCCACTCCCACCCCTTCCTTCCCCAGCCCCCCAAAACCGAAGCCTCGATCCCGGTCCTTCAACACCCCCTCCACGCCCCATCCTCGACCCCCGCTCCGGGACTTTTTAGTGGAATGTCGGGAAGCTCTGGGAGACCCTCCGGGCTCCATCCCGGACCCACCCTCTTGTGAGGAGAGAGGAGCGGGGCCGACCCCCGGCATATTTTGCCAAGAATATTTTGCCAGGAGCCGACCTCTGAACGGGAGAGCCAGGGAGAGCCAGAGAGACCTTCAGTCCTGCGTTCTCCGACCCACACGCAAGCAACTCTGTGGGTCGAGCCGTGTGAAGGGGTGTGTGTGTTTGTGTGTTTGGGGGGGGGGGCGGTGCGTGCGTATGTGCTCCAGTGCTCGTGTGTGCGTACTTGCACCCGCGGGTATTTCTGGATAGATGTATCCGGCTGCATATGCTTTAGTGTGTGTGTTTTGGAGGGACGGCTGTCCGGGAGAACGTGTGAGTGTATAGACGTGTATATGAGTGTGGAGTGTGTGTGGCTGTTTCCGCGTGGGAATGTGTCCAGGAACGTGCGTGGGAATGTGTGCGCCGACCCCACCGTCTCGGGGAGTGTCACTGCGCGTCCTTGGAGGTGTCTAGGTGGGCTGGAAAGAGCTTTTTCTTCCGAGTCCACGCTCCACTCCAGCATTCGTTTCTCTGCAACAGAGCTTGCGGGTCCTCGCTCCCATCGAAGATGTAGCGGGGCTGCTTATCGCCCCCGCAGACGAGCTGCCTAGACGTACAGCCCCGACTAAACGGACAGCTCCCCCGGCCCCTCCCGCGGCCCCGCACGCCCTTCTGTCCGTCTTTCTCAGCCTGCACCTCTCTCCCCGGCTCACCCTCCCCTCCACCTCGACCGTCATTCGGACATTCGCTCTTCTCTCCGCTCGCAGAAACCCGCTCCGAAGCAGAATCGCTTGAACGGAAATCTTCTCCGCTCACCGGAGTCACCGACTCCAGGGGCTTTGACCCGACGGGCTCCTGGGGAGGGAGGGTACTGAGGGGCAGCCGAAACGGGGAGATGTGTGAACCCCGGGTCACCCCCGCCCGCCTTTCCCCCTTCCCCACACCCCGCACTCTATCTCTCGGGCCTGCTCCCTGATCAGTAACCGCACAGGTGCTGCTAGCCAAAAATCGCGAGTGGGAGCTGAGAATGAGCTGAGGTGCTGGGCGGGGAGGGAGGTTTATTGCATGCATCAGGGGACGAGTAGGGAGAGATTTATTTGCGGGAAGGGGGCAAGAGAGATAGATAGAGGAGCAGCTGAGAAATTGGGGAGGTGGAATCTTAAAATATCTTCCAAGGGAACAGGCAACCGAGCTCGGGTCAGGGGATGCCTCTGTCCTGTGTGGCTTTCCAATTCCCAGCCCCTTCCCCGCGCCCCATCCCTGCATCGAGTAAACCCAGGAACCTCTAGGGCAGAGGCGATGGTCGGGGGAGGGGAAAGACAGTTTGGGGGTTGGGTAGGTTTTTTTTTTAGTTTTTTTTTTTTTAGGACAGACCCGAAAAGGTCTTTTCCTTGGGACACAAAAGATTCCAGCCCTGGCGTCCTTCCCCGCTGAGAAGGAGTGATCCCGCAGTCTCCTTCCCCGCCCATGGACCTCTGTCAGTCTGGCCGCTGGGGAGGGAGTCGCTCCTCCGCCCCTTGTCCCTACAGCCTCCCCCAAGAAAGCCCGGATGGGACCCAAAAAAATGATAGAGCCCCCTTTACCCCGTTCTCCCCAAGTCCCCCCCGCCTCCCGACCTTCCGAGGCTTCGAATCTTTTCGAGGAACATTTCAACTCTCTGTAGCTCATACACACATGAACACACACACACACACACTCGCACACTTGCTAGGGGTCTTGGAGGGAGGGAAGTCAGGAAGGGAATGGGATCTTGACTGCTTTGAAGGTTCATCTGGGGTGTTTATTTAGGGGGAGATCACATCGGGCTCCCAGCCCACGGGAGCTTCAACTGTCAAGATGCTAAACCAGAATCCGACCAGCGGTGCCTGGAATCCGAGGCTACCAACCAGGAGAGGCTCAGAGCCTGGGGCAATTGAACCAGGGGAGACTTTTGGGAAGAGAGATGATCGTCCCTTCAAAAAAGGAAAAGTAAATTTCTAAAGCAGTCCTCTCCTCCTTTCCTCCCTCCCCCGCCCCCCACGCTTAATTCGCCGAATCCTCTGACCTCAGGGAGTTTCGGGACCTCTCAGTCCCTAGGCTGGGGGCTGGCGAGGAGGGTGGAAGTAGAGGAAACAAACTATCTGGAGATGTTACAGGTCGAAAAAGCAATTGGACAGGGGAATTGGGGGTGAGAGGGAAAGAGAGAGAGAGGGAGAAAGAGAGAGAGAGAGCTTTCTCTTAGTGTACGTTTAGAGCTGAAGTCTATACTATGGGGAATATTTTGTTGCTCTAACCCATTCATCGAAGGAAGATACTTGGAAAAGTTTGCTTCTCCGAGCCTCGACTTCTCACTCCACTTCCCCTCCTCCCTTTGCCTTTCTCCCTGTACTTTCATGAACAGTTGAAAATCTCCCCAGACGAGGCCGAACAATGTAATTATATATATATATATTATATATATATGTATATATACATTCGTTGGGGATTTGTTTTCGCTATTGGTCCACCCGCTTTTTCCGCCCTGGCCCCTTTCCTCTTCATGAATAAAAGAAAAAGATCCGAGCCTATCAGACCCTAGTCAGTGCTGCCTCTTTCCTCCTCCTCCTCCTCTTTCTCCTCCTCCTCCTCCTCGTCCTCCTTCTTCTTAGCTAAGTCAAGTTAGGTACTTTAAACAACTTCCAAAGCTGGCCCCCCCCCGATCCCCCGCGATTCCCCTTTCTTTCTCTCTCCCGAACTCCCCACCCCTTCTCTTCCTCCTCCTTTTCCTCCTCCCCCTCCTCCCTTTCCTCTTCTCCCCAAGTCAAACAGCCACCTTCCCTCTCTCCCAACTCCCCCTTCTTGGAAGAAAAACCAAGGGAAGAGAGCATGCGAAAGAGAAGAATGGAGGGGAGGAGGGAGTCGGGAGGAGGAAATAAATAAAGAAAGAAAGAAAGAAGAAAAATCCGGGCTGCCGATTTCTGTGCTCAGAAACTTTGGCCTGGGCTCAGGCGAGTCCTTCTCCGGGCTGAAGCTGAAGCTGGAGCGCGCTCTTCTCTTGGTCGGCGCTGGCTCTCTGCTTTTCCCCACCACATCTGCCCCACAACTTTTTGGGAGAAGGCGGGGCTGGGGGACAGGGAGAGAGACAGAGGCAGAGGGAAAGAAACACAGGGAGAGAGAGAGAAAGAGAGAGAGAAGGAGAGTTGAGTGTGTGTGTTTTTTTAACTTCTAAACCCCCTCCCATCCATCCCATCCCCACCTCGTTCCCCCCTCCCGGCTCTTAGCTTCTGGACGGGTCTGACTGCAGCCGGGAGGGGAGGGGGAAGACTGGGGGGGAGGGGGGTGGGTGTTTTTTTTTTTTTAAAAAAAAAAAGACAGACAAGAAAGCTCGCAGCAGGGGGAAAAGGGAGAAGACGGGAAGCTATTTGGGCCGTCTCCGGACCTGTCCCCAGCGGCGCAGGATGGCGGCTCTCCCCGGCACGGTCCCCAGGATGATGCGGCCAGCGCCGGGACAGAACTACCCCCGGACCGGCTTTCCCCTGGAAGGTAGGTCTGCCTCCTTCGCCCGCCGGTCCACCCTCCCTGAGGAGCCTTCCTTGCTCTCGGGGTCCGGGGGCCTGAGACTGCGGAGATCGGGGTGTCTGACTCCCCCTTCCCCAGCTTTCCAGCTTCCTGCTTCGCTCTTCTCCCAGTCCATCTCCCGTCGCTCGGTCATCCTCTTCCTGCCCTTTCCCCAACTTTTTCTGCCCCCCCTTCCCGATTTTCCGTTTCGTCTCCTTTTTCCCCTTGGCCCTGGACACTTAAAGATCCGCGCGGGTTCTGGGGCAATAGCACCGGATCCCCCACTCCCCCAACATACACGCACACGCACACACACACAAATACACACACACCCCCACCACCACCACCACGAGCAGGCTGAAAACCTCTCTTCCATCTTCTCCCGTCACCGGTTCCTGCTCGGCCTGCACGGAAAATCCGAATTCACCCCCCAAATTCTGCTCTCCGGGGCCTTTCTCTGGGCCCGGCGTGAGGAGGGAGAGGCTGCCAGCCGTTTGAGTTGGGGAGGTCTCCTCCCACTCCCTGTTTGCCCTGGAAAGTGCTAAACGTTTAGTGCAGTGCGCTGCACGCAGTAAGCGCTCAGTAAATACGATTGAATGGATAAATACGATCGAATGAAAACGAACGGGTCTCGGGCAGGGTCGAGGGTCCCTCGGGGCCGGACCAGGAGAGCCCGGCTACATTTGTTTTAGCTCATTAGAGATCGCTGAAGCTGTCACCGGGGGAAAGGGGTGCCGAAGCCCGAGGGATGGGAGTAGCGGGGAAGGGTCTCAGGAAACTTTTCCGAGTCCTGCCCAAGCGGGGAGGGGGTGGGGGGTTTCAGTGACTTTGCACGTTCTCTGGAGGGAGGGAGGGAGAAAGAGAGGAGAAGGAGCAAGGGGGGGGGGGGGATTGGGAGGGAGAGAGATGGGGGAAGAGGGAAAGGAAGAAGGGAGAGAAGGAGAGGGGGTGTCAGGAGCGGGCCGGGGAGCAAGCAGGAGCTCCGAGCGCGGATTAACGGGGGAGCGAGCGAGCCGGCTCCGTGCTCAAGTGTGAGAGGAAAACTCGTGCGAAGCCACGCAGCGGGGAGAAGTCCCGGGCTGCGGGGATTTGGCGGAGTACTTTTCTGTAGCAAATGAAAGTAAAACAGACGGCGAGGGGACGGATCAGAGGATTAGGACAATATTTGCACACCATGCCGGAGAATACTGAGGAGGGAAGGGAGCCGGGCTCTGGAGTGCCTCTTGAATATAAAATCGGCCACTCGACAGCTCTCGGCCGCTAATAGCATAGCCCCTCCGCCGCACCCGGTGACTCCGTATTAGAACCGCAGCTTTCTGATTAAATCGGAAGGCAACTCCGGCTCCCACTTTTGCAAAGAAAGAGGGTGGGGGGACACCAACAGAGCCCCCCTCTTCCCTTCCCTCTCCTCCCTCCCCCTTCAATTATGCAGCCGGCTTCTTCCATTCGGAAGCTGTGAAATCGTATTAATCTGCAAGATATACACTGCGAGAGTGCCAAAATTGGGGAGATGGGGCCGGATTAGAGCTTCGGCCGCCCCCAGGCTCCCGGAAGAAAATGGTATAGACATTGCATTAGGCACGCGGTTAAGGACACCTCCCCCCTCTCCTTTCCACCTCCCTCACTACCTCCCGGTCCGAAATCTCGGGGTCCACGGCGAAACACGAGCCCGCCCCCCCCTCCCCCCACTCCCACTCTGCCTGCTGCGCTCGGGAACGGGATTCTGGCGGGAGCCGAACGGGAAAATAAAATCCACAACGAAATAAACGTGTCAGAGCCAAATTCAGCGGGGAAGAAGCTGGCCCCCACGACATTCCCGGAGCCCGGGTCTAACCCCAGACCTCTCTCCGTGGAGTCAGGCCTCTCGAGCTTACTGGCTCTCTCTCGGGATACCGCGATCTCCCGGTTCGCTCTTTCCCCCAGCCCCACTCTCTTCTGCCTCTATCCTCGGGCTTGGAAACTTTGGTCACGGGTCTACACTCCTGAAATTCTACAGATGATTCAGGCCCTCGAAGAATCCTGCCTGAGCTTGAATTAACCAAATCATGGCAGGCGAAGCGGGGTGGGTACGGTCCCGAATTTTCCGAGCGGGCCTCTTCCCCGGCCCAAAGTCCCCGGTTAAAAACGATCAACTCTGTAATCCCCTGCGGGCGGTGGAGACTCGCTATTCACGCTCCCCGGGAGCTCGGAGACCCGGGTGTAGGGGAGGGGAATCTGGCGGGGAAGGGAGCTGAATCCGCTTTCCCACCCGCGTCTTCACTTGCCCGTCGCGAGTCAGATTCGAAGGGAGAGAGGCCCGATAGAAGTCGAGCGAGCTCTAGTGGAGGGAAACGGGGAGACAGGGTTGGAAGGGCCCCCGATCTGAAGCCCCCCGCCCCAATTTCTCGGCTCCAAGCCCCTCGAGTCGAGCCCCCGATAGCTCCAGATGGAGGGATCCGGAGGTCAAAGGGCACGGCCCAGGCGTGGGCGCGGTCTGTTCCGTGGGGCCCGCAGCCGGAAAGAGGCAGAGGGGTCCGGCGGGGTCCGGCCTCGGCCCCGCGGACACGATGGAGCCCTGTGGCCCCCTCTTTAACGCGCTACTCTTTCCTTTCTCGGCCTCCCACCCCATCCCCCCGCCCGCCTCCTCCCGGTTCTCCCCAGTGTCCACCCCGCTGGGCCAGGGCCGGGTCAACCAGCTCGGTGGGGTCTTTATCAACGGGCGACCCCTGCCCAACCACATCCGCCACAAGATCGTGGAGATGGCCCACCACGGCATCCGCCCCTGCGTCATCTCCCGCCAGCTCCGCGTCTCCCACGGCTGCGTCTCCAAGATTCTCTGCCGCTACCAGGAGACCGGCTCCATCCGGCCCGGGGCCATCGGAGGCAGCAAACCCAGGGTGAGTGTCCGCGGGGCCCAACGAGGCCTCCCCGGGCCCCAACCGCGGACAATGGCGGCGGAGGGAGAGGGGTCGTGGGGAGAGGGGAATCTAGCTCTGGCCCAAAGAGAGGCACACCTAAATCCCTCTCTGTAAAGTAGGGGTGGGAATCCCCATCGCTCCCCCCAAGTGAAAGGGATACCCAGGTGCTGATTGCAGGAGAGAAACAAGTGAACCGAATCTGGATTTTCTTGATTGGGCCGCGCCCTGGCTTTTCCTGGCGCCGCAGGCCCCGTCCGGGGCGCACTGAGGAGCACCCATTGAGATCTCACCGCCCCCCTCCATCCTCGCCATCCCTCTTCCCGAGAGACCCCCTTTATCTTCCTCCCCAAGTCCTCGGGCCGGGTACATCTCTTTCCAAGCAACAAGTTGCTTTCCTGCTCCGTTTGGCGGCTCGCCCGAAGGCTCCCCCAGGGCCCCGTTCCCCGTCGCCGAATCGCCGGGAGCCTGAGCTATTTCTTTCTCCCTCCCCTATCACCCCGTCCCCCGAGTCCATCCTGCCCCGGAGCCACCGGCCCCAAGAACTAATCTGAGCCAGAGGAAAAAGGTGTCCTAAGGCCTGGAGCTGGGGGGGGGGGGGTCCTGGGGCCAAGGAAAGATCCTCTCTGGGGCGTTGAGGCCCCCGATTCTAGGCTTCAATTAAAAGCGATTCTGTGCCCCTCTCTCCTGCCTGCGCCCACTTTGGCCCCTAAAGCAGGTAGCCACTCCAGACGTGGAGAAGAAAATCGAGGAGTACAAGCGGGAGAACCCAGGCATGTTCAGCTGGGAGATCCGGGACCGACTGCTGAAAGACGGGCATTGCGACCGCAGCACGGTCCCCTCAGGTGAGAAGGTAGCCAAGAAGGAAGGGAGCCGAACCTGGGCTCCCGGAGGGGCCCCGGAGAAAGCGGGGGGGGGGGGGTCAGACCGGCCCAAGGAAAGAGTCGCCCCTATTACCTCCTCCCACCTCGATCATTCATTCAATTCACTCAATCGTATTTATTGAGCGCTTACTGTGTGCAGATCACTGTACTAAGCGCTTGGAAAGTACAATTCAGCAACAGATAGAGACAATCCCTACCCAACGATGGGTTCACAGCCTAGAAGGTGTGGGTGGTGGGGTGGGAGGGGGCGTAGGGGCTGTCACTGGCCTAAGAAAGAAGAGAGGCCGTAGCTTCGGGGAAGGGCAGGAGAGAGGGGAAGGGAGAAGGAGGAAAGGGAGGGAACTCCCCCAACTCTTCGGTGCTTAGGGCAGGCGGTTCTGAGAGGCGGGTCCGTCCGGAGGGGTGAATCCCGGGTAGGCCGGAGGCGCCCTCCCCACCCTGTCTTCCCTACATCCACCGCAATACCCCCCCCCCCCCCCCCCCCCCCCAGAGCCCCGTCCAGGCCTGGGCTCATCGTTCTGCGAGGACTGGGGCAAGAGGTCGGGGCTGGAGTGGCGGAGCGTGGCTTAGTGGAAAGAGCCCGGACTTGGCAGTCAGAGGTCATGGGTTCTAATTCCGCCTCAGCCACTTGTCAGAGGTGTGACTCTGGGCAAGTCACGTAACTTCTCTGTGCCCCAGTTGCCTCGTCTGTAAAATGGGGCTGAAGACTGAGCCCCACGTGGGACAACCCTATTACCTTGTATCTACCCCGGTTCTTAGAACAGTGCTTGGCACGTAGTAAGAGCTTAACAAATACCATTATTATTATTATTATTATTGGAGGCTGGGTCGGGACGTGAATTAGGGGTTTGGGCCGGGGCTGAGGCAGGGTTTGGGGCAAGCGCAAGAGCTGGGGCTGGGGCCCGAGCAGCTCTGCAGACTCCGGAGGCGAGTCGGGCATAGGTGTGCGAGCGTGTGTGTCTCTAAGCATGTGTGAGCGCGCATTTGAGGGTGTCCGAGTGTGACAGGGCCAGGGACTGAATGTGTAAATGGAGCGGTATCTGCGCATGAAATAGAGTGTGCAATGCGTATCCTTAAGTGTGCGTTTTGGAGGCTAACCAGATCAACATGGGTGGACACATAGGGGATTGAGGGGATATGTGAGGGCGTGGAAGGGTGTGAAAATGAGTAGGCGTATGCTTGTAGGTGTGCTTAGTATTTGAGTGTGGGTAAAGATGACGAAAAGTAAGTTTGTAAATGTCTTGAAGTGGATGGGTGAATGTAGGTGGGAGTGGGAGTCTGTTCATGTGCCCGAGTGATTATGAGCGGGTGAATGAGTTAACAGTTCGAAAGTGTGAGTGTGTGTTTGTGTTTGAGTCTATGAATGAGCGTATAGAGGCATGGATGTTTGGGAGATGTAAATATCAGTATGTAGTTGTGTGCTAGTATGTGAGAGGCTGTGTGTCCCTCCCCAGGATCCTTGCTCTTGCGACAGACCTCGAATCTTTCCCTGTGGGGCGGGGGGGGGGGGGGGAGTTTCGGCCCTGGGGAATCTCTCCTTTTCCCCAACAGCTTATACTTTCTCTTTTGCTTTTGAATTTCTGAGGTTTAGTGAGTTCGATTAGCCGCGTGCTCAGAATCAAGTTCGGGAAGAAAGAAGAGGAGGACGAGTGCGACAAGAAGGAGGAGGACGGCGAGAAGAAGGCCAAGCATAGCATTGACGGCATCCTGGGCGACAAAGGTAGAGCGAAGCCCCCCTCCCTTCCCCCCAACCTCTCTCCCCCCAACCCCCCTCCACTCCCAGTCTTCTCTCCCTCTCTCATCCCGGGACCCTCCTCTCTTCAGCTCACTTGCGGTGGTCCCGGGCCCCGGAGCGAGGGAGAGGGAAGTCCCAGCTCCTCTTTCGATAATGTGACCGAGCAATGGGGAGCCCCTCTCCACTTGGTGGGTGCCGAGGGGGCTTTAGGGACGTCGGGGAGGAACCCTACCAAACTAAGCGGGATCTAGTGGGATCTGGGCCTCGCTCTCTCCCGCCTCCTGCCCCATCGCTCTGAAGTAAACTGGGAAGCTATCCCTGAATTGTAATGCACTCTCTAGCTATCTCCGCATCTTCCATCAAGGGAAGCGGATGGGGTAGCTCGTGGTATGCAGTTTCGGTGGGAATAGGGGATTTGAGGATCGGGGTGGTGCTGCTTCTGAGGTGTTGGTATTTTTATTCGGGTCCCGTCTCCATCAATTATTTCCAGAAACTTGAAGCGGGGGAAAGGAGGGGGAGGCGTGGGGAGCGGGGAGGGGGGAGGTTTTGCTACTCCCTAAATGAATTTGTTAAACAGATTTTTCTGCCGCTTTCTAAACGGTCCCTTGAAACTCAGACTGACAGTTGACCGATCTGCGCAATCAATATCAATTAGAGCGCGCGGGCGAAGCGCCTCTCTCTTTCGGGGTCTGCGGCTCAGGAAGAGGCGGATGGGGAGGAGAGGCTGGAGGGGTGCCCGAAGGCGAGGGAGGGGGAGAGGAAAGGGCAGCTTTTCTGAAGAGAGGTCCGATGAGACCCCGAGGAATCTTTCCCTTTATCCCCGGGGCGTGGGTCCCGGACTGCCCTTGCGTGGGGTCGAGGAAAAGGCCTGGCAGGGGAGGAGGAGGAGAACGGGCCCCTTAGGAGGAAAGGGGATTGCGGGGGAGTCAAAAGGGGTCTGTTCTCCATCCTTCCCTGGAGTAGGAAGAGAGTGCCTCTGGAGGGGAGAAGGAAAAACGGAAGGGGAGGATCGGACGAGAGAGTTAAGCATGAAAGGAACCCTGAGAGAGGAGTTCATTCATTCTTTCATTCACTCACTCGATCGTATTTATTAGTAATTACCGTATCTGTTAAGCGCTTACTATGTGCCAAGCTCTGTTCTAAGCGCTGGGAGAGATACAAGGTGATTAGGTCGGACACAGTCCCTGATTAGGTCAGACACAGTCCCTGTCCCACATAGGACTCGCGGTCTCAATCCCCATTTTACAGATGAGGGAACCGAGGGCGAGAGAAGTGAAGTGACTTGTCCAAGGTCATACAGCAGATAAGTGGTTATTGAGCTGTTACTGTGTGCAGAGCACTGTGCCAAGGTCTTGGGAAAGTACAATACAGCAATAAAGAGAGACAGCCCCTGCCCACAACGAGCTCACAGTCTAGAGCGGGCGGTGACAGATGTCAGTACAAGTCAAACAGGCATCAAGACATCAATACTAGTAAGCCGGCATCAATATAAATAAATACAATTACAGATATATACCTTTTCCCCCAACCCCCCCCCAACCCCGTGTTGGGGCTATTTAGGAGATTTTTGACTCCAGCACAAGCAGCCCATTAAAGCGATTCTGGATGGAGTTAGATGGGGCGACGAGTCAGAGGAGGGAGAAAAAATCGAAGCAGCGAAAGCTCAGCGTCCAAGCCAGGACGGTCTTCCACACACGCCGCACCACCCCCTGGCTTCCCCAGGACCGCCGAGAAACGGACATACCGGTCCCGTGCCCAACCGAAGCCTCCCCATCGGTCTGGGCCCAAGTCTCGGTCTTTAAAAGGGGAAACGAATCGGGCGCTTGTATTTTGGTGGAGGGCCCTCCGGGGTCAAGGGAGGCGAATTCCTTCTGGAGCCCTGAGGGGAGGGGGCCAGGGAGGAAGGGGACAGACATCGAAATTCAGCAGTATGAGGAGGAGAGGGTGACAGGACTCTGAAATGACAACCCCAAATTGTCCCTGAATCCGCCCCAGGTGCCTCCTCCAGCCCCCTTTCAGAACCCGACCCCTCATCCTTCTCCCCTCCCAACCTTGAAAGTGAACTTTAAGGACAAAGACCAGAGGGTCTATTGACGCTCTCGGAGGAAACAAAAGCAAACAGTTTAGAGAAGGGAGACAGAAAGAGAGAAAAAGAGAGAGAGAGAGAGAGGAAAAGAGGGGTAAGCGCCATTGACATTCAAAAACCTGCGAGGAGGAGAGGGGTCCCGAGACAAAAGAGCAAAGCGGGGAAGAAAAGGAGATAAATTATTCAAAACTCCCTGCTGTTCGGACAGTTTAGGAATATTATAAGGCGTCGAGTTGGAGGGGCCTGGCCCGGCGGATGCCGCGAAATGTTTTCTGATCCAGCGGGGTCAGGGCTCTTTGCAAATCAAACCATTGTGTCTCGGGGTTTTGTTCCACTTTCCTGGAGTTTTTCGAGAAGGTCGATAGCGTTTAGTTAGGGGGAACACACCCTCGAGAACTGCCATAAATAGCTCCCAAATGAGGGGGCTTGGAGAATTCGGTTCCTAGCGGCGCTGCACGGAGGGGAAGCCTCTTTTTTAGGAAAAGTCGAGATTTTGCCATATTTAGAACGTGCCGTCGGAGCTGTTTTCTGCGGGGAGTGGGGGGTGGGAGAAAACGAGAAGGAAACGGTGCTCTGGGGTCTGAGAAGCCGCGCAACGCCGCGGAGAAACCGGAGCCCAAATCGAGAGCGGTGTAACCGGCTTCGAAACCGGGAGCTGCTGAGAGTCGAAGCTACCGCTCCCCGGGGCCTCCAAGGGGCAGGGGCAACACGGGGGCTGAAAGCGGCCGGGGTGGGGGCGGGGGCGGTCAGTTGATCTGGAAGGAACGGCTGATGCTTTTAGCCAAAGACGAGCGACGTGATGGGGCGGGCATCCCTTGGCCTAGCCGGCATAAAACTCCGGTAACCGGAGGTGGGGGAGGCGAGGACTGGTGTCTTCGCGGGTCTGTGGTATCGAATCGTGTGTGAGAGTGTCTGTGTGTGTTGTGGGTTGTCTACGTTATTTCTGCAGAGTGTCCCCCGACACGTGCGGGGCCAGCTTGAAGGGTTGATGTGGCTGTGTTGCTCTTGCCGTGTGTGTGTGTACGAGCGCGCGTTTTTGTACGTGCGTGTCGGGTGTAGCGCTCTACAAATTGAAAACGATTTGGGGTCTGAATCCGTGACCCCGGCCTCCTGTTGTCTGGAGAAAGAGGCAGAGATAGGGGCGGAGAGAGAGAGGGCAGAGAGAGGCGCAGGCAAAACTTTGTTTTGGATTCCTGCTCCTGACAAATGCCTTCCCTGGCTTTAGCGACTCTGCTGGCGGGGAGCCGCGGGAGACGTGGGGTTTAAAAGCTCTCCTCTTTAAGCGCTAAAGAGAGAATCTTCTCTGCGCCCGTTTCTTTCTATCATCTGGTTGGCATTTAATAATGTTAAGACTTATTAGAGCTGGTAATGAAAACTGGGGCTGTTGAATAGGGACTGTGTTGGAGAGGGGTGTAATAGCTTCGAGGCATGGTAAGGAACTATTTATCCGCAATCAGTGCTCACTCTCTGAGTTGGAAGCACAAACGTTAAGTTGAAGGGTTTTAAGGCAGATTAAATTGAGCCTTTATTTCTCTGCACTTTCATCTTTGAACAGCTCACTCCTGCTCGCCTTGGGCTGATATTCATGAGGCCGTCCTTATTTTTTTCTCTCTCTTATCCTTGTTAAGACCGAGTTATTACGATTGTTGCTGTTGTTGTTTTTGTAGGGCGGCGGGGCTCGGGCGCAGGATCTCTCACCTGGCGGAGGAGCGCCGGGGTAGTTTTCACCTTTCCCCTCCGGCTCCGTCCAGCCTCGCCCTTGAGCGAGACGGGGATCGGGCCGAAGGAGAATCAGATCGAGCTGGAAAACCGTCCAGCTCACCACCTTGCTCGCCCCGGGTCGGACAGACAAGCGGACAGAAAAGGCAGGGCGAAGCCACCCTGAATGCCGAGGCCGAAGCCGAATGGGCGCGTCGGGGAAGGGGAGGGCGAACGAAGCGGTTTGGGGGCGATCAGTCCAACAGTCGATCGGTGGTATTTACTGAGCGTTTTCTGGGGGGCTGTCCTGAGCGTTTGGGAGAGGACAGTAGAGGGAGTAGACACTATCCGTCCCCTCCAAGCCACTGCAAGCATCGCTCGAGTTGGGAGAGAGAGATCCCGGCGAACGATGCTGAGATCTTGCGGGCCGGAGGGCGGGCAGGAGAAGGCTGTTATAACCGGGCCGGGAACGGGATGGACGAAGGGCGGAATAGCGGGGAAGAAGGAACGGGCATCCAAGTGTGGAGCGGAGAGGGGAGCGGGACGGGAAGCGAGGGGAGAGCGCGGAGAGTGTCTGTTTAGACACTTGTAAAAGGAGGTGGCAACAATTTAATTTGGCAGCGGCGGTAGCTGCTAATGCGGTTTTCGGTGGTTCGCTACACTGAAGGAAGCTGTTTTGATTGTGTGTACAAGGACCTGCCAAATTTAATTAGGCTCCGGGGGAGCGAATGAATAGGGGAAGGGGGAGCCGCTCCCCTCGGTCTCCGCTCCATTTTCGGTTTCACACCTGGAAGTGCTATTGTTTTCTGAAAGGGCGAGCGGGGGTGGGAAGATTGGGGTGGGGGGAAGGGAGGAGGGAGGGGAAAGAGGAGGGAGCCGGGGAGGGGGAGCAGATATCAGTCAATTTATCAAGAAACAATCTGCATTGATTTAAACCAACAAGCTCCCTCCTCTGTAAATGTGTGTTTAGAGAGAAGTAATTGACACTTCACAAAATCAAAGGATTACCCCGGGTTGGCAATCTAATCAAACAGAGACCAGGCGGGATTTGTGACCGTTCAGAGGAGGATCAACCTGGCATAATGGAGGCCAGAGAAAGATAGGAGGGTGTCAGGCAATTCTGTGGCTTTCGCCTGGGCTCCTCCGTGAATATTCAGCGAGACGCGGGGGGGAGGGAGTGGGCGGTTTGCGGGGGGATGGGGGGGGGACGGGGGACGAGAGAGAGAGAGAGAGAAAGTCCCAGCAAAGGAGACGCTATGCGAGGGAGCGCTCTCATTCAACGCTGACACACACCATCCTCCCCCCCCCCCACCCGCCCCCCTCCACCCCCAAAAGAGAGAGCTGAACAAATGAAGTACAACAATAAAGAGAGATAACAATTACAAAGGCAAACACGGGCTCTCGCGAGCTGGTAGCCTCAGAACCCGGTGTAAATAAACAAAGTAGGCAAATGTTTGCAAGATAAACTCTTTCCTAAATCGAGTGTGACGGGAAGGAAAGAAGAGACAGAGGGAGATAAGGTTGGAGGGGGAATAAACGAGGCATAATCTAATACGAGACATTTTGAAAACAAACTTTAAACGAGGGGAAAGGGGGGGGGGGGGGACAATTATCCAGCGGGGAGAGGGCAAGGCCCCAGACGGACGGTGAGTTCTGCAGCGGGAATTCTGAAGAATGGAGAGAAGGAGCGAGGGAGGAGGAGGGAAGGCGGTTTCTACATTGGAAAGGGAGATTTCTGAACACACTGTACGAGATCTGATGGCTAAACGAAGGAGGGGGAGGGGATTGAAATTGGAATTCGCCGTCAGAACCTGTCAATAATCCAAATCCAAGTTTTCCAAAGGGTTTTGGAGGGGGGTGGCTCTGGGATGTGGGTGTATCAGTAGGATGCGTGCTTTTGCGGTGTGTTTGGGAGGGGGATGCGTGCGTGCGTGTACCTAGAGACATCTCTATACTCCCAACTCTTTCAAGGCTATTGTACATGAGTCTTGTGTGCGACCGCAAAGTAGTTAAAGGCATTAGATATTTACCAGTTTGAAATAAGCTTGGTTAAGAAGAGGAAAGAGAGGAGAGAGAGCGAGAGAGAGACATTGAAAAGATGAGGCCGGGGTAGACTTCAAACGAATTCATCATTTGGAATGGTGGAGGGGAGATTTACCAGACAGTATTGGGAAGTTATTTAGATATTAATAACATATTTTCCTGAGGCGCGGCGGCAGCCGCCATCTGCACTTCTCTCGCAGCTATTTGGCTGGGTGAAATATGGGAGACTCAAATGTTGGGGAGAGATAACACAATCAGACTAACCCCGGTCCTGTGACGGCATCATAGCATTAAACCCGGATTAACCCCCCCCCCCCAACACACACACCCTCCTCCTTTCACAGCTTTCCGAATTTTCAGTGGAATTTACATGGCAGGATTTTAAAGCACATATAACACTAGCCTTAAAGCTGTAAGGTGCTTATTTGGGCATTAAAAAAAATCAAGTCTTTGTGAACATGATGGTTGTTATATGCCCGCAGACAAAAAGAGTGAAATATAGAAGCCATGAGATTCCTCCGTAACTTTTTCATCTTCTTTGCCGGAGTTCTTCCTAACTCCCGTATTTCTACTCTGTCAGGGCCGAAGGTGTGGGAGAAAGATTTGGGGGGCTAGTCCCTAGGGTCTTGGGGGGATGGTACAGGGGCAAGGGTCAGCTCAGAGGCCTCAGAGCCCCAAGGAGAAGAAGAGGAGGGAACGGTCCCGTTTCAATTTTCCCGTTTCAATTTCGCTGATTGAGGGGCGTCCCTCCCCTCACCCCCACCTCCCCTCCCCACGACCACCCCCCCAAAAATATTTCAGGCCAATTTTGGTTAAAAAGAGAAAAACGTGGAAGCGGGGTCAGCATTTTCTTGACCTTCTCCGGAGGTTTTCGGGCGGGGTAGGGGTCGCAGTGCGGGAAGGAGGCCGCCGATCCCCAAATCAAATCAAGGCAGAACGATGACCTAAGGGGGGAAAATAGTCACTATTAAAAAGTTCCCTCCTGAACTTCAAACAAAGAACTGGGGTGGGGGCTGAGGGGAAGGAGGGAGATGGAGAGGCCAAGGGGAGGGAGTGGGAGATGGAAAGGGGGGTGCAGGGGTCAGGGAGGAGTGAGTAGGGAAGCAGGGGACGTGGGGAAGGGGGGAGTGGGAAGGGAAATGTGTGTGTATGGGGGGGGGGGGCGGGTGTCACTCTCCTAGCCCTAGACTCGTGGGAGTCCAGAATCTTGGCCGTTTGATCGGGAGGGCAGGTGCCTAAAGGGGTGAGGAGGTGAGAGGCCGGTAGTTACTCCCGTAGTCACTGGGACCCCGAATTACCCCCGGATGGGGAAAAGCATTCTCAGAGGGGCCGGGCTCAGGACAATGGGGGCGCCACGGGAGGCAGGGGCTGGGGCCAGGGCAGTGTGCAGTGGGGGCCGTCCACCGGAGGGAGGGTGACAGGGCAGTGTGCAGTGGGGGCTTTCCACTGGCAGGAGGGTGACTGAGTAGTGTGCAGTGAGGGCAGTCCACTGGCTGGAGGGTGACAGGGCAGAGTGCGGAGTGGGCTGTCCTCTGGCCCGAAGGTGAGAAGGCAGTGATCGAAGTGCGGTGGCCCTGAATCGGACAAAAAGACTTGAAACGTGTCAGCCGGTGACCTTCTGAATGATGGAGGTGGGGATAACGGGAAGGTGTGGGGCGTGCGGGAGATATTGGTCCCAACCCACAATGGAGACACCGAGGGAGAAATTTAGAGAGACAGAGAGACGAAAGAAAAGCAAAGAGACATAGACGGAAGAGAGAGCTAGAGACTGACGCGGAAAGATCGAGACAGAGAGATAAAGAGATGCCCAGAGAGTGAAGGAGACGAAGAACGGGAAAGATGGAGATAGACGTCCTGGGACGGACACGAAGGGACAGGGTTGGGAGAGTAGGGAGGGTCGGGGGTGGAAAGGAGAAAGAGGGAGAGAAAAAGGGGAGAGAGAGAGGGAGAGAGACAGTGGGAGTCAGAGACACAGACGCGAAGAACGAGAGAGACAAGGGACAGTCAGGGAGACAGAGAGAGGCAGCGAAAGTCAGAGAGTTAGAGAAAGAGGTAACGAAAGAGAGACTGAAAGAGATAATGAGAGTCAGGGAAACAGAAATAGGAGTCCTGGGACGAATACGAAGGGACGGGGATGAGAGGGTGGGGAGGGTCAGGGTTGGAAAGGAGAAAGAAGGGAGAGAGAAAGAGATAGGGAGAGAGACAGTGGGAGTCAGAGACACAGGCGCAAAAACCGAGAGAGACAAGGGAGAGTCAGGGAGACAGAGAGTGGCAGCGAAGTCAGAGATAAAGTCAGAGGTGGCGAAAGTCAGAAAGACTGAGATAACGAGAGTCAGGGAGACAGAGAGACAGGAAAAGTCAGAGAGATAGAGAATGAGAGAGACAAAGACCGAAGGAATCAGTCAGAGAGAGACGGGGGGTGAGAGGGGACAGAGAGGGACAGCGAGAAACAGAGAGACAGAGACAGAAAGAGGCAGCGAAAGAGAATCAGAGAGCGAGATGGAGCCATCAATTAAAGGGAAGAAGCAACTTGAAGCGTCGACACGCGCTCACTTCCCCTTATCAGAAACGGTTTCGTCGACCCTGATAGAAAACGAATTCATCCCAAAAAGAGAGAGGCCGGATCGCGGGGCAGAGAGTCTGCGCCTGGCCAGAGCCTTGACCTTTCGCGGTTTGGACTGGTCCGGCCAGGACGACTCAAGTTTTGGGCTTGAATCTGTGGGTCCCCAGAGAAAGATTCCAGGGGAAGCGAAGACTGGAGAGAGTCATCGTTCATTTGTATAAACAAATAAAAAAGACGGAGCAGCGGGTAATCCATATCTCCTGGCATCTGAGGGGCTGTTTATCGAGCTTAGAAATGAACATTTTTTTGCGTGATGCCCGACAAGCCACGTTTAATTCCCAGCGCATCGTCCATTTTAAGATATCTCTGGAAGGGAAGGAGGGAGAGCGAGCGGGTCATCATCCCCACTCCATAGATCGGTGGCGGGGGAAGGGGATGGGGAGGGGCAGAGGTAGGCAGGACCAAAGAGAGAGTGGAGATGGTGTTGGGGGATGTGGGGGTGGAACACGGGATCGCGTACGGGTTTCCCTATCACCCAGCTCCGGAATCTGGATAATCCTTCTGCCCACCCACCCCCACCCCACCCAACCTCGAGTGTCCCTCGCAGTCCTCAACCCTTTCTTCCTTTCCCTCCGCAGAGCGGGTCTCTGATTCCCTTCTCTCGCAGTCTCCCTTTCAACAACTGGCCGAACTCGCTCTTTGATCGATCAATGGTATTAACTGAGCGTTTACCGTTGGACTCTGCGTGTGCTGATCGGGGAGAGGCTGCCAGTCAGTTTCCCCAAGAGACCCCTGCGGCTTCAATCAGTCAATCGTATTTACTGAGCGCTGGCCGTGTGCGGAGCACTGTACTAAACGCTTAGGAGAGTACAGTATAACAATATACAGAGTTGGCTGACATGTTCCCTGACCCCAACGGGCTTACAGTCTCGACGGGAAGAGAGACATTAATATAGATAAATAAATTACGCATCTGGACCTAAGTCCTGAGGGGCTGAGGGAAGGTTCCCATCTCTGCTCTGTTGCCGCGGCCGGAAGCTTCAGTTTCCCCGACCTCCAGGGACAAGGGCAGATAATAATAACAATAGTTACGGTATTTGTTAAGCGCTTACTGACAAACACTGTTCTAAGCGCTGGGGTAGTTACAAGGTCATCAGGCTGTTCCACGTGAGGCTCACAATCTTAATCCCCATTTTACAAGATGAGGGAACTGAGGCACAGAGAAGCTAAGTGGCTTGCCCAAGGTCACACAGCAGACAAGTGACGGAGTCGGGATTAGAACCCGAGTCCTCTGACTCCCAAGCCCGCGGTCTTTCCACTAAGCCATCGTAAGCTCTCCCCCCGGCCCTGGCCTCTGAGGAAGAAGGACGCGGCCGTGACCCCTCTCCCCTTCTCTCAGCCAGTGCGGGGCTTTCGGGGGGTGTTTTCGGTTCCGCGATCCGCTGTAGGGACGAGCCCGGAGAACTGAGCCCCCAAAGACCCCAGCCCCTCATCGCTTTCAGGCTCCGTGTGCCCCCTGCCAGAGGTTTTCTCCTGGCCTTTCATTCGACCCTCGGAACCGTTTCTAAAACTGGAAGGAAGCCCTTGGCGTGACCCTAAAGAACACTGGATGCGGCCCGGGGTCTTCCCGACCGGCTCCGGGGGCAGAAGGGAGGAGGGGCCGGGGGAGAAGGCCCTCGGGACTCTTTCGCCTTCACTGCTGTCTTTGTCTGAGCCTAAAGATCGCAGATCAAAGAGGCCTCGGGCCTTCAAAAAAAAAAAAGAAGAAGAAGGGGGTGGGGGTGGGTTGGGGGAGAAACTAGTTATGAAACCCCTGCCTGAACTCTGGTCATCTTTGTGGGCCCCAGACCTACCCAGCCCCCAAACCCAAGAGGTTGGGTTGGGATGGGTTTGAAAAAATTCTCTTGGCTGCCAATTCCGACCTCAAAGTTCCCCCAATTCATTCATTCAATAGTATTTATTGAGCGCTTACTATGTGCAGAGCACTGTACTAAGCGCTTGGAATGAACGAGGCCCGGTCCTCCCCTGGGGGAGACATTTGGGAAGGTGGAGTGGGGTGGGAAGAGAGACGGGGAAATTTATCCGGCTGCACCCTAGTCCTCAATGTTTGGGATGGGGGGTCGACCCCGCCAGCAACCTTTTGTAACTTTTGGGGACAGTTCGGGGAGAGAATGGGGGACCGAGATCCCAAGCTTTGAGTGCTGCGAAACTCAGATCTGGTACCCGGGAGACTCCCTTTGGGAAGGCGGAGGCCGAGGTGAAAACGAGGGGAAAGAGTGGTAAGACCCCCGAAGATAGGGCAGCTTTACCTGGCCCTTTAGAGAGCAGGAAAAATGGTGGGGGAGAACGCTAACCCCCGAAAGAGAGGAAGGAAATATAACTTGGAGAACGGGACAAAACCTTCAGCTTCTTCTGAACTTCTCCGGGATGGGAAACGTGGATCGTAGGAAAGTAGAGAGGATAATCGCGTCGAATAACCTTAGACATTTAAACGAAAGGCATTCTCCGTCATTCTCTGGCTTTTCACTTTGGACCTGAATGATCCGAATCTTTGGTTTCCCTACTTCGCGTCATTTCCCCAGTGTAGGCCTGGTCTACACTGCGGGGATTTCCGCAGACGCCGCCGTTCGGAGTTCCAGGATGATACTCCGGAGAGGAGGGGGAAGCTGGGGGGTTAACACCTCGGGGAAATGCGGGCAGGGACATTGGCTGTTCATTGTACTCTCCCAGCGCTTAGTATAGTGCTCTGCACATAGTAAACCCTCAATAAATAAGATTGAATGAATGAATTGGTTTCCCCAACTTCGTTAGAAAAGGGATCAGGGGCCAAACGTCTCCCCGTGGGAGAGTGGCTGGGGATTTCCAAGGGTGGGAGGGAAAGTGGAGGGATTCTGCCCTCTCCCCCCTTCCATCTCCCTAATTATAGGGGATCATTGACCTTAAAGGGTTGGGACCCTCGGGTCCGGGTCCTAGCGCCCCCCCCCCCACTTCCTGCTGGGATGAAGTTGGATTTTTTTTCTTTCTTTCTTTTTTTAGCTTGGAGTTTCCTTTGCCCAGTCCCTGCCCCTCGTCTCCCTTAACGAGAATATTTTCTAGCCCCTGGCCTGAAGAACCTGCCAACAACATCAGTATTTTGACGGGGGGTGGCGAGGGGGAGCTCTCTCTCTCTCCCTCCCCCATCTCTTCTTCCCTCCGCCCTCTCTCTTCCCTCTTTCTGTTCCTGGCCTCCCGATTCCCAGAACACAACCCTCTTGTCCGGTGGAGAAAGTCAAAGATCAAAAACCTTCCTCCTTCCCCAAACCGCGATCGTACTGGGGTGGGGGGAGGGAGGGGGAGTGATAGGTGAAGGGGCAAATTATTACGATTGTTTTGACCTTTCAGACAGCTAGGAGAGAGGGTGGAAGAGGAGAAGGGGTCCGGCAGAAGAGAGGGGAGGCGGCATCTCTGCGGGGGAGAAATCCGATCTCTTAGTGAATGAATCCGACCAAGCTCCCACTTATCCCCCCGTCCTTCCCCCCTTCAAAAATCATCTTCCCTCCACCTCGGATCCGGCACGCTCACCCTCAGGGGGGCCGCCAGCTCAGACTGTCACCGTCTCTCGAGAAACAAAACAAAATAAAAATATACCCCCCCCCCCAACTAGCCCCCTCCCTCCCGCGCACACACACATAGGAGTGGAGATTGGCGAGTCCTCCGCTCCCTGGGTTCTGATTTGGACGCCACGCCGTCTCCTGAGAGCAGCTGAGACTGTGAGCTCGTTGTGGGCAGGGATTTTCACTCTTTGTTGCAATATTGTACTTTCCCGAGCGCTTAGTACAGTGCTCTGCACGCAGTGAGCGCTCAATAAATACGATTGAATGAATGAACTTTCCTCTTCCCCCTTAGTAGGGTGAGGTTAGTGTTGCCCTCTGCCTCCCTCTCCCTCCTCCCTCCCTGTGCCCCCCACCCCCCAAACCCTCCTCCGCCCCCTGCCCTCTCTCCCCTAAAACGGGGACTTAGCGTAGTGGCTAGAGCACGGGACTGGGACTCAGAGGTCATGGGTTCTAATCCCGACTGCCCCATTTGTCTGCCGTGTAACTTTAGGCAAGTCAGCTCCCTTCTCTGTGCCTCACTTCCCTCCTCTGTAAAATGGGGGTTGAGTCTGTGAGCCCCACGTGGGGGACAAGGGACTGCGTCCAAATTGATGCGCTTGTAATAATAATAATGAATAATGATGGTATTTGTCAAACGCTTACCATGTGCCAGGCACTGTTCTAAAGGCTGGGGATAGAGATACAAGATAATCGGGTTGGACACAAGGCTCATAATCTTAAATCCCCATTTTGCAGAGGAGGGATCTGAAGCCCAGTGACTTTAAACGGGTCACACGGCGGACGAGTGGCAGAGCGCTTAGTACAGTGTCCGGCACAGAGTAAGCGCTTGACAAATACCACGTTATTTCTGTTATGGGACCTGCCTGCTCTTCTCCCTCCCTTCCTCCGGGTCCCTCCTCCCCCTCTCCCTCCGCCTCCCCCTCCCCCATCCTCCCGTTCCCCCCTCCCACTTTTATTTTATGTGTGCGCCCCCCTCCCCCCCTCCCTTGGATCGGGCCTTGCCCGTCCCTCTCCCCTCGCCGCGCCTCAATAGCCACTTTAGAAATACAAACAACTTTAAAGATAAAGTAACCAAACCCGACCGGGACTTTGAATGGGCGAATAGTTGTCCGCCTTTACTATGGAGTGTGCAGCGGGCTTTGCCTAATCCAGCTTTCATTTTCACCGACAAACGCCGAGGTTTTCTCTCTGCCTCCCGGCCCCTCAGGAGACTGATTAGACAACAAAAAGCCCCCATTATCCCGAGAAGAAAACAGGGAGGGGACGCGGGGCTCCCCCGCTCTGTGAGGATGAGAGCGGCTCCGAAACTATTGACTTAGTGGATGAAGTCAAGAGCAAACACACCGAGGGCTGAAAGGGGTGGATGGGAGGGGGCGGGAGAGAGGACCGGGCATTTCGTTTGCAAGAAAAGGAAAAAAAAAAAAAATCCACATCGGTGTGGAGTTCGGGGAAGCCCCGGGTCAGCGGTAAACTGAAGAGGGGAAGCCCCCCGCCCCTCTTAAACGGCTCCTCACTGACTTTTAAACCTCCTCAATCTCTCTATACCGCTCTGCCCCCTAACCCTGCAAATCGAATCATCTCAGGTCTCGGGGTCTTTCCCCACTAGCCCGTTTCACGCTGGAACCTCCCCCGAAAACACCGCCACCAACCCAATCGCGGAAAAGATTTCCGACTTGGCTCTCACTTTAACTGGCCTTCCAATCTCCACTCCCTTCCGAAGCATTAAATCCTGTTTCCTCCTCCTCCCTATCCCCCCCAGTCGCCACCCCCACTCAACTACCTCTTAGATGGAAACTCCTTGAGGGCAAGGATCGTGTCTACTGACTCTCTAGGACTCTTCTGAGAGTTTAGCACAGTGCTCTGCACATAGTAGGTGCTCGGTAAATATTTGTGGTTGATTGAGAGAGGGGCTGGGACAGAACAGGGAGGGTAGTAAGCTCACAGACTGTAAGCTTGTCGTGGAGACAAAATGTGTCTGTTATATACTGTACTCTCCCAAGTGTGTAGTACAGTGCTCTGCACACAGTAAGTGCTCAATAAATACGATTGACTGGCCGACTAGTAGGATTTTGTGTATGTTTTCTGAGGATGACCGTGGTATGAGGAGGGTTAGCATCATCACCCCTTTCTCTAGACACCCTTGATCGGGTCTGTTGGAGACATTCATTCATTCACTCATCCCGTCGTATTTATTGAGTGCTTACTGTGTGCAGAGCACTGTACTAAGCACTCGGAAGAGTACAATAGAACAATAACCAGACACATTCCCTGCCCACAATGAGGTTAGAGCCTAGAGACAGCCCAGTCTAATGGACTGTGGGTTTGATCCAGAGGGCATTGCCTTGTGAAGGGTTTCGCTCTTCTTCCCGGACCCTAGAAAGGAAAGGAAGGATTAATCAATCAATAGCATTTATTGAGCTCTTACTAGGTGCAGATTACTGTACTGGAGTGCTTCGGCCAGTACAATACTACGGAATTGACTGACATGATCCCTGCCCATAACAAGTTTAAAATTTAGAACATGTGCTTACATGAATGAACCAACATGGCCTAGTGGATAGAACGAGGTCTGGGATTCAGAAAGACCTGGGTTCTAATCCCAGCTCTACCACATACCTGCTGTGTGGCCTTGGGTAAGTCACTTCTCCTCTCTGGGCCTCAGTTCCCTCATCTGTAGAATGGAGGTTAAGATGGTGAGCTCCGTGTGGTGCATGGTCTGCATCCATTCTGACTATTTTATATCTAGCCCAGGGCTAGTACAGTGCCTGGCACATAGTAAGCACAAAAAATACTCTAAACAAAAACAACAAAAGCAGGATTTGGAGGTCTTTCTCTAGGTCCCCACCCTCTTCCTCTCCTTACCCTGTCCACTGGATCCCATGTTGGTGGTGGGGTGGGGAGGATGACGGACAGGGCAGAGACATTTGTGTTTGGGTAAACTGGGTTGGGTTGTGTGTTCCATTTAGGTTGCTACTAGTGCCGGGATACGGAGCTCACCGTGGAATCAGATAAATCTTTCTTTTCCCTTCACTTTCACTTCCCATCTGGGATTCCTCTGGGCACCTTGGAGAGAGTTCCTCTGACAAGCGTTGTTCCAGAACCCTGACAAAGGACCTCCCCACCCGCCCCATCCCTACCCAGAAACATGGCATGGTGGATAGAACAAAAGCCGGGGAGTCAGAAGGCTGTGGGTTCTAATCCAGGCTTTGCCACTTGTCTGCTGTGTGACCTTGGGCAAGTCTATTTATCTTGATAGTTTTGATGCCTGACTGTTTGTTTTGTTGTCTGTCTTTTAGACTGTGAGCCCGATGTTGAGCAGGGATTGTCTCAATCTGTTGCCAGACTGTACATTCCAAGCACTTAAGGACAGTGTTCTGCACACAGTAAGAGTTCAATAAATACAATTGAATGAATGAATGAACAAATTAACTTCTCTGAGCCTCAGTTACCTCATCTGTAGAATGGGGGTTGAGACTGTGAGCCCCACGTGGGACAGGCATTGTATGCAACATTCATTCATTCAATCGTATTTATTGAACATGATTGCTTGGTTCCACCCCAGTGCTAAGTACAATGCCTGGTACAAAAGTAAGAGCTTAGCAAATACTATTATTTATTATTTCTGAGCGTCTGGGATTCAACAATCAATTGTAGTTACTGAGCACTTACTATGCGCAGAACACTGTACTAGGCACTTGAGAGAGCACAAAACAAGAGAATTGGCAGACATGTTTCCTGTCCATAACGACTAACGGGGCATTCTCTCAAAGGAGTAGGCAGAGGCTCAAGCTGTTGATACACAGACTCAAGTGTTGTGAGGCAGGGAGGTGGAATGGGTTACAAAGGCAGTCGTGAGTGGAGGGATGGGATTGGGGGGACAATTAGTCCCTCAACCTCCTTCGATACTGAGAATTTAGGAGTGGGGGACCAAAAGGACAGAGTTCCTTCCTCTTACGGGGTGGTCTGATAATAATTGGTTAGACACTTACTATATTGCCAGGCACTGCACTAACACCTGGAGTGGATACAAGCAAATCGGGTCAGACACAGTCTCTATCCCACTTAATGTTGGTATTTGTTAAGCGCTTACTATGTGCAGAGCACTGTTCTAAGCGCTGGGGGAGACACAGGGGAATCAGGTTGTCCCACGTGGGGCTCACAGTCTTAATCCCCATTTTACAGATGAGGTAACTGAGGCTAAGAGAAGTGAAGTGACTTGCCCACAGTCACACAGCTGACAAGTGGCGGAGCTGGGATTCAAACTCATGACCTCTGACTCCAAAGCCCGTGCTCTTTCCACTGAGCCACACTGCTTCACTTGGGCCTCACGGTCTCAGTCCCCATTTTACCGAAGAGGTAACTGAGCACAGAGAAGTGAATTGACTTGCCCAAGGTCACACAGCTGACAAGTGGCACAGGAAGGATTAGAATCCATGATCTTCTGACTCTCAGGCCCATTCCCTTTCCACTTTGTCTTGCTGCCAGGCTTTAGACCTGTGGGCCATTCAATCAATCGTATTTGTTGAGAGTTTACTGTTTGCTGAACTAACTAAGCACTGAACTAAGCACTTGAGAGAGTCCTTAGTATATAGAGTACTCTGTTATATTTAACAGAGTTGGTAGACATGTTTCCTGCCCATATAAAAAGCTTACAATATAGAGGGCCATTCAGTAGGAAAGGGTTAGCTCAAGAAGGTCTTTGCCTTCAGTTCCATTAGAATTAACCCAGCTGGTCCCTACAGATCCCCAACGCTTAATGTGGGTAATGGGAATGAAAGCTGCCTTCAAGACCCATTGTACAGAGGGAAAAACTGAGAACTAGAAAAGCAAACTGGGAAGCCCAAAGGCAGGAATATCAATTCAGAGTCCCAAGTCCTGGTTTCTTTTCCACCGCATCGGCCATTAGCCTGGACCTTTAGAATGAAGTTCAGCACTCTGGCCTCAAACACTATCTCATTCTTGCCTCTCTCAAATAGTCCTACTCCTGGAACACACCACTCCACACCTTAGAAAGGAATAGCATCTGCGAGAAGTCCAATTTTCAATCACTATGCAGCAGAATCTCGGGTCCCAAAAAATTTCCTGAGAAAGACATAGAGGTTGTTATGCTGCAGAGTGTGGCCCTTCTCCCCAGTTCGTTTCTAAGGAAGGTTCAGGCCACCAGGCCCATTTTCCGGTGGGTGAAACTGAGGCCCAGAGAAATTCAGCGACTTAGTACAGTGCTCTGCACATAGTAAGCGCTCAATAAATACTATTGAATGAATGAATATTGAATGACTTGGCAAAGATCCTACAACAATATGGAGGGAATTATAATTCAGGCCCGAGACTTAGTTGAATTATCCTACCTCTCCAGCAACTTGGAAGGTAGATGCAGTGCATGACCCCAGGATTCAGGAACAGAAAATGAACAATATCCTCCAGAGCCAATATGTTTATCAATGGGATTGAGTGCCTTGTTAACCCTTGAAAGACTGGAGAGGGAGAGGTGGAGGGACAGACAAACAGGGTCCCTTGACCACCTCTTTTCTGGTGTCTTGGTCAGAGTGGCTCTTGCCCTGGTTGACTGAACAGCAGAAAGATCCTGGACTGGGATTCAGACCTCCTGGGTCCTTTCCCCAGCTGGGAGTGGCCTGTTGAGTTCCTCAGGCTCTCTGAACTTCAGTTCCTTGCTCTATAAAATACCTGCCTCAGGGAGACTTTGGGAGAAATCGAGGAAGAAAGCGTTAACTAGACAATGAGCATAAGCACTTAGTATAATGCTCTGCACCCAGTAAGCATTTAATAAATTGATTTAACATTACATTTTCCTAAGCTTGCCGAATCCTTGTAAGCACCAAAAAGCACTTTCTCACTGTCAGCTGCCTTCACTTCAGTCTTCTTTATGAAGCTGAAATCATCCCGAAGCAGTTGGGATGGTCACCCCAGCAACAGACAATCCAACCCTTCAAACGGGTGTCTCCGATCTCCGCCCCGCTTCTGTCTGATGAAGGTTCGACACATGCAAATCATCCTGAAAACTGAGACCTGAAAATTTGGTCTGGATGACCCGGCCCTTTCAGGCACGGAAATCACATCCACCAGAAATATCCAGGCAGTTTAAAACCAAGGCCATTTTTAATCCCTCAGATCAATCCAGCCGTGGTATTTATTGAGCGCTCACTCTGTGCAGAGCACTGTTCTAAGCGCTTGGGAGAAAGTAATAGCGTTAGTAAGCACGACCCCCCGCCAACTCCCCTTTGAGGAGCTTACGGTAGCCAGAGAATTTTTCTGGGTTGACTCAGATGTCCGACTTCCGTTAGATTCGCCAGATTAATCACCATCCGATGTCCCATAGGCTTGAGACGTCCTTCAGTGTTTTTCTCTTTGAACAGAAACAGGGAAATCCCCCCACCCTAAGACACATTCCTCATCCCGAGAACCTGGGAGATGCAGGCTCCTACCTTCTCCCTCCCCCTTTCTCTCCCCGCCCACCACCTGGACATAGCAAAGCTGACCCAACGGGTGCTTTTGAGCGGCTTTGCTTTCATCGTCCGGGCCTAGAGGGTCCTTGGAGACCCGTACCTGCCTCGCCCGAGTGAAATGCAAGTTGTTTGAAAGGGGAAGTGCTGTTTCAGGCCCATAATTAGATGTAAACAAGAATAGAGGCTGGGTCTCTCTGGTCAGACTAGGCGATTGTTAAAGGATTAACACCTAAGTAAACCAATAAAGGCCCCGCATAGCTGATAGCAGGCTGCCAGCCAGATAGAATCAGGGGCAGAATACCAGCGGCTAATGATTTTCTCTTCTTGCGAAGGCAGCAACTCCACATTAATAAAATACCAGAGAGAGCAGCCACCAGACTCAATTCGATCTGCTGCTGCTTCTTGACGCTTATCCTCTAGTTTCCCCTTGTCATTTTGGTGGCATTCACCTCTAGGTTTTGCTCTTTTGTTGTTTTTTGTAAAGACTGGATTTTAATTTCCCCCCTTTCAAGCACCTTTCTGTGTTCTCTTCGACCATTTCTTTGTTTGAGGGTTTCCTGATTTTTTAACTTCAATCGTTTTCCTTCCTGCTGGTCCGGTCAGGTGGTTAGGGTGCTTAGGCATGGCTTTAGGGGAAGGCTTCTGATTTGGCCTAGAAGTGAACGGTCTGGGTTGCTGGGTGGCTTCTGAACTGGCCTAGAAGTGAACGGTCTGGGTTGCGAGGTGTCGAGAACTGTACTCTGAGAGTCAATCTTACCGGAGGTGGGTGAGGATTTGTGTTCACTCTGCGTGTAGCTTGTTGAAAGGCAGCTGGTCTTGTCTGTTTCTGGGTGTTGGAGTGTGCCTGAGTGTTGGTAAGTGTGTCCCCATCCAAGGGGCTCTTCCTAAATAAATACAGATTTAAAGATTGTCCTCCGACTCCGTAGACGTCACGGGTCAGATTGTGGGTTTGTGGCGATATATGGGTCTATGGCGGTGTCGGCCTATTTGAGTGTGGGGGTTTGTGTGTGTGTAACAATGCCAGGGTGCTGTAAACAGCACACCAACAGACAATCATTAGGGGCACAGAATCCCACCGATGGGATGGCCTTTCAACAAATCGGTGGTATTTATTGAGCACTTGCTGAGGGCAGAACACCATGCCGAGCACTTGAGAAAGTACAGTGCAGTAGAGGTGGTTGGCCTCTCCAGTCAACCGTGGTGTAGTGGCTAGAGCACAGGCCTGGGACTCAGAAGGTCATGTGTTCTAATCCCGGCTCTGCCGCTTCCTTCTCTGCTGTGTGACCTTGGGTAAGTCACTTCACTTCTCTGTGCCTCAGTTGTCTCATCTGAAAAATGAGGATTGAGACTATGAGTCCAAAGTGGGACAGGGACTGTGTCCAATCCTATTTGCTTGTATCCACCCCAGAGCTTTGTACAGTGCCTGGCACACGGTAAATGCTTAAATAACAAAATTATTATTATTACATTATTATTATTATCCATTCAGCTAGAGGTGAATTTCCCTGTCAGTGGGATTTTCAAGTAAGGAAGAGAACTATACGTAGCCACCCGTGTCAGTATTTACTCATCTGAGTGGGGAGGGGGATGAGGTGTATTTTGGGGGTGTCAGTGTGGTCACAGCGATGTGTGTGGATGTGCCTGGGCTTGTTTGAGGCCCTGTACGTGTTTCCATCCTTCCCGCTTTCAGAGCAGCTCCCAATCCTCCCAACAAGATGTAATACTGAGGCCTTTAGGGTGAAGATCTTTCTCCCTCCAGATTGCAAATAAGCGAAAGATTAGCACCAGCAGCTGTTTGGAACGGGGAACAATAGGGAGACGAAGGAAGTGGAGAAATTGAAAAAGGAGAACTCCCTGAGCTAGTCCAGCTCAAAGTTCACGAAGTCAGACTGCATGACTTAACATGACCTTCCCCCCGCTTCAGAGCCTGCTTACTTTAGAGGAGAAAACGGGGCAGTTAATGAAATTCTCAATAGAAAGAAAACTTCTTACAAGGCTCGCTGCCCCCTTCCTTAGCCTTCGCCAGAGATTAGGGCCAGATTTAGAGGCAGGGGGAAAGATCAGAGATGGAAGGGGCGGCTGGTGAGGGTGAGGGACACATTCTGAGGGGAAAATATCAATTAAATAACCCCATGTGGGTTGGGGGGGGGAGGGGAAGAGGAAAAGTTGTGTCAAGGGACTGAAAGGAAGGACTTTGGAAAGGAGTGGCATTTCCAAGGGGGATTACTCTAGAGCTGAAGCCAAGGATCCACCCGAGAAATGGTTATCTCACATGATTCTGCTGCTCTAAATTCAGGAAAGAAAAGCCTAAAAAATTAAAATCCCGCTGGCTGCTTAAATTTCCAGGAGGGATACTGTGTGCTGGCAACTGGAGTATTCCCAGCAAAGGAGATCGTTCCTGGCTAAGGAAAGAAGGGGGCTTTTAAAACCCAGGTAGGGCAATCCATCAATCAGCAATATGGCCATGTGCCCTCTCACTGTCATCAATCATTGGCACTGACTGACTGCTTACTGTGTGCCGAGCACTGTACTAAGCACTTTGTTATTTGTTAAGCACTTACTAAGTGCCAGACACTGTCCAAGCACTGGGATAGATAACAAGCTGATCAGTTTGGACACAGTCCCTGTCCCATATGGGGCTCAGAGTTTTAATCCTCATTTTACAGATGAGATAACCGAGACACAGAGAAGTGAAATGAATTGCCCAAGGTCACACAGCAGACAATTGGTGGATCTGGGATTAGAGCCCAGGTCCTTCTGATTCCCATGCCCATGTTCTAGCCATCAGGCCACACTGCTTCTCTGGTAGCACTTGGGAGAGGACAGTACAATAGACTCATAATAGGCAATGCAATAGAGACAACAAAATACGATACAAAAGAGTCGGTAGACAGGATCCCTGCCCAAAAGGACCTTAAAGTCTAGAAGAGGAGCTTACGATCATTTATCCCGGGTGAGTGGCAAAGGCTACCAAAGCCTTGGTGAGCTGGTAGAGCATTTTCACTTACCCACAAGGCTGAGATAAGCAATGACAAACGTTGATGAACTCTCCATTGGAACTTGATCCTGGGGCCCCAGTCCTCTGTTCTGAACACCTCCCTCCAGCACAAGAAGGTCAAGGAGGACTTGAGGGATAGAGGAGAATAAAGAGGATGTGGCTTGGTTTTATTGCTTTTCCGATGGTGTTTGGATGGAAAGCAAGAATCAGCCTCTACCAAATCCCATTTTGTTGGTTTCTGATCCTGTTTGAAATGGCTTGGGGGGCTGAGCTGGAAAAGGGGGAGATTATTTATTTAAACTTTGAGCCCCCTGTGGGACAGGCACTGCATCTGACCTGATTAACTTGTATCGACCTCAGCACAGTGCTTGACAAAATATTATTATTATTATTATCAATATCATTATTTGTAATAGCAATATTTCTATTAACTCTCTAGCTGGTGGGAAAACTCCCTTTAAGTAAATTTTGTCTTTCTCACCCCACCCTCCTGGGCCCTTTCCAACTTTAAATACAAATCAGCCGATCAGTTCTCCTTGTATTGTCATTATCATCATCATCATCATCACCATCATCATTTGAAGCAGGGGAAGGCACGGTGCCACATCGCCAGCCAATGGCAAGTCCCCAGGGCCCAGGTTTTCACGGTCTGAAATCAGGGGACTCTGAGCTGGAACCAGCTTTCTTGCCCACATGGCTGAGAGCGACAGAATGCAGGTGGTAGGAGCCCTCTGCAGATGAAGGAGACTAATTGCCATGCAATCAATATGCAAACAAGTGCCAAACTGGTTTTTAATCAAATTTATCTTTGGGTGCAGGGGAGGGGGAGCGAGAGACAGGCGGGCAGGAGGACTGGGGAGCGGAGATGGAGGAGGAGGAGGAGAGTTTTGCGGAAAGGGAGCTGGCCCTTTTGGAGGTGGAAGGAGAGAGAGTAGAGCCCGTGGGGTCTGGAGCAGGCGGCTCAGGCGGCAGGGGAATGCTGCAAAGTGAGCAGTCAGAGCGGAGTTTGAGCTGATCACTAAATGCTCAATTAAGAGCGAGTGTTTCCAGAGCTGTCAGGGAAGTCTGGCTGAGCCCCACTAATGCATTTGACTCGGAAATCTCAACTTGACCAGTTTTTTCCCCTCTTTAAAACAAACTCATTAAACTTGTCAACACTCATTAGGCCTTTAAAACACTGAACTGGGGCCACTGGGGAGCTCGCAGGGGGAGGCGATCTGTCGGACTCCACCAAGCGCAGAGAGGCAAAGCCGGGCTGAGGTCGGGGAACGGGGAGATCCAGTTGCAGGGCGATTTGGGGGGGATCTGGGAGCTGCGGAGGGTGGGAGGAATCATCTTTGCCGGGTGATTTCGCTTAGACATCAGAGCAGGGGCAAGTATGAGGTGCTGTGGCGTTTTCTCAGGGGGGAAGCCGGGGGTGGAGGGGGAGCATGAGGGGAAAAGAATTCGGCCGTTCTTGAAACAAAGGGTAAACTGGTGAGAGGCCAACACCGAGGGAGTGAATGAAAGAGAACTGGGCAGGCTGAGCTAAGGGGGTGTTTGAATGACAAACTCCTCCAACCCAACGGTTTGTCGGAAAGAGAAAGCGGGATTTCCCTCCAAGGACAGACTGATGGCCTGGCCCTGTGAACCAGCTCCACAGGGAAGAGGGGGCCGGGCAACTCGGGTTTGGACAAGGAGAGGTGAAGAACGAACTCCAGGACCACTTACACTCCTTCCACTAGCCGCCACAGCCTCTTCCCCATGCCACCAAGGCTGTACAGAAACACTGAAGCCACAACCCTGGGGATTGGAACTTGCTCTCGTTTCGTTGGTGAACTCTCTCCCACCCCCAATATCCCCAAAGCTATGAAATCAGCTTGAGATGATCCCCTAAATCCTCCCCGATGAATCAAATCCCTGCAGAACCCAGAGCCCAATTAAAAATAGCATATTTTAGGGTCCTGATGAATAGAGGTTTTGTTTTGGGATCCATTTAGGTACTTTTTTTTTTTAAAAAAAATGGGGTGTTTAGCGTCTTCATCTCTCTCCTTCCCATCTCATTGAAAATAGCCCCCTTCAAAAAAAAAAAAAGAAAAAAAAGGAGCAGGCCTTCTGCTATTTTATTTCCCTCTCTGAGAATGAGAACATCAGCTATTGAAGCGGATTGATGAACTCGCCCAAAAAGTTTATTAAGAGAAGAGAAAACAAAGGGACTAAAGGCTGCAGGCAACTGAACAGCCAGTTTATAAACTGGAATCCATTGTCCCTTTCGGGCAGATGCTTGAATACCTCTCAATAGACTCCTTTGGAGTGACAAGATCAAGCTACACAACAGCATGTTAAAAGAAAAACAGTGCTGTTTCTCTTTTTCCAGCCAAAAGATCTGTCCCCCCACTTCTCCTGCATTAATGTGCATCTGCAGGGGGAGGAATAAATAAGTTGGGATTCTGTAGGTCTGGGGCTTTTTTTGCTGCCTCCCTCCCCCCGCCACCATCTCCCTCTTTCCACCCCTCCCTGGCTAACGTTCCTCACACCATATGCCGCAGATCAGACCCCAGGCCTCTTCCCGGCCACACCAGGCTTAAGGAAACACTCCGAGCCTTTTAAAAACAAAATTTTTTTAAAAACCCAACAAAACACCAAGATGGGCCAGTTTTGAGACCTCGTGGCCATCTGGGTTACTGGGGAGAAGGCCGACGGAACGGATTGGTGGGCTAGAGGCAGGACGAGGAGTCAGGACTGAGCGTCTGGTGGTTTAGTGCAGATGACATCGGCAATAGGTTCTAATCAGCAGCATGTGTCACTGACCCAAACCCAGTGAAATGCGGGGGTTTGGGAAGGGACGTGGCCTCCTGGGATGGAAACCAGAGAAGGACATGAAACCAAATACAGATATGTACAAGGCAGCTTTGCACGTAAGGACAAAACAATTTTTACTAGCCCCACAACCTTTATTTCCAGACTGTTCTTCCTTCAGGATGCTCCCTGGTACGTGATTAGAACAACTTTTACCTGGCTGCTGGCAGGGGAAGAAGGGTAGACTATTTGTGGGGGTTCGCCAGGAGACATCTCATAGTAGCTCAAACCTGGGATGTTAGCTTTTCTCTTTCTCATATCCAGTACTGCTGTTGGTGGGGAGGGGGCAATGGGGCCCTGTTTGGCCTGGGGAGGGGAACATGTTCCTTTTTGATGCTTGCAAATTGCCACCTGTACCCTCGCCCAGATGAGAAGTCATTTATATCAGTTAACTGGTCCAGAATTCTGAGTGTTTTGATTATCATCTCTGTGGGGGCCTGGAGGGAGAGCAGGGAGGGAGCTGGATTTGGGAAATGGGGGGAAGGGAGGAAGGGGCCAGTACAGCATGCTGTTGGGCTGGCGGGTTTTTTGGGTGGGGATTTCAAGCAGCCTGATCGTTGAGCATTCTCAAGACCATAAAGCCATGAGTTTCTGCAGTTGGGAGGAAATAAACAGTACATCAAGGGTGGTATTTACTGAGTGCCCCCTGAGAGTGAATTGGGAGGCTTCACTGAAAAAGGGGAACTCTCTACATGCTCCAAGTAAATTCTGTTTTTCCTTGTCCTAACTCTGCTGAGCCCTCCCATGAATATTTTAAATAAGAATCAAAGGATCAGATCTCCTTTTATTGTCATCATCATCAGCATTAATCATTTTAATTTGGGGAAGACTTGCGAGAGTATAGCAGAAGCAAGATGCACATTTCCTGCCCTGAAGGAGCTCACAGTCTGATGGGGAAGACAGAAAGAAAGGGGAAGTAGGATGGAAAGAGCGTGGGCTTGAGAATCAGAGGACCTGGGTTCTTATCCCAGCTCCAACATTTGACTGCTGTGTGACCTTGGGCAAATCACTTAACTTCTCTGGGTCTCATTTTCCTCAACTGTAAAGTGGGGATCCAATACCTGTTCTCCTTCCCACTTAGGCTATCAGCTCTATGCGGGACAGGGATTTTGTGCAACCTGAATAATCTGTATCTGTCCCAGCATTTAGAACAATACTTGAGGCCTAATAAGCACTTAACAAATACCACAAAAAAGACAAGAATTATTTACAAATAGAGCCCATAAGAAGATACAGCAGGAAGTAGTTCAGCCATATCTGGCTGAATTAACAGGAGAGAAATTGAACACACACATGAGAATCCAAATTAAAATATACATAATGATAGTGGTATTTGTTAAGCATTTGCTATGAGCAAAGCACTCGTTAGATACAATATAATCAGATTATAAATAGTCCCTGCACCACATGGGACTCATAGTCTGAGAGGGAGGGAAAACAGGTATTTAGTCTTCTTTTGAAATATGAAGAAATTGAAGCAGAGTGAATTTAAGTGATTTTCCCAAGGTCATACAGCAGGCAAATAGCAGAGCTGAGATTGGAACCCAGGACTTCTGATTCCCAATTCTATATCTTTTCCATTAGGCCATGCTAAATGTTGTCATATATAAATAAAAACTGTACGTGTGTACTCTCACTGGAACAGAAATAGTATTTTCAGTCCCTCAGCTTCCCAGGGGTTGAACGGAGTTAGGTATCCATGTCTTTTGTGACTTTTCTCATTGACGCTCCATCCATCTTCCATCTCCCTCATCTTCCTACACTGCTTTCCCACACCCTTCCGGCTTCTCTCTGAGGCCTTCTGACACCATGGCCCTAGTGCTGGGGTGATGTGGGACCCCAATGCAGGCGCCGGAGGTGGAGACCCAGAGCTTTCTGGTGTGATCCTCCAAATGACAAATTGCTCCGAGGAGATCGTCAAAGACTAGAATTCCAGATGCCCGTTTTTGCACCTAAAGAGAGACGGTTCAGTGAGGCGAGTGGGTTGCGAGGTCAACGGGTGGCCATCATAATTACAAAAATCACCCACTTTCCACCTCCCTAACCAGCTTTCCACCCCCAGAGCTCTGGCTAGAACAGTTGCTATTTCATGGATGACTAAAGTCAAACTTTCCTCAAGGGACATCTGTGACTTTTGACCCATGGTAACCTGTACTTAGCACTTTCAAAAGCATCCATTCCCCCTTGAGAGCTGACCTGAGCTGAAACCAAGCCACAGGGGTAGGTCAGGGCTATTAAAAACAGCCGGGGAGATAAAACTACTGAATGGAAAAGCAGAAGAGCTCTCCAGTGAGGGCGATAGATGGCAGGACATGTTAAGGAACTGTTTGTGGGGAATATCCATGTGGGGACCCTGGCAAAAGTGAGAGCGTGTGAGATCAGCGGCTTTTTCCACATCCTGGTTGCTCTAATGGCCCCAGTGGGACTCTCTGAAGGGATGAGGGTTGCTGGTGTACTTGTGGTGATGTGTGGTGTTTTGCACTCAGACTCGAACAGGGCTTTGTGGGGTAAAAAAAGCAAACCCATCCCAAAACCTGATTTCCTTGCTTTTTCCTCAAGTGCCAGGTGAGTGTCTGGGCATTTCAAGGGCCCCTTCTTCCTCGGTTCCCTCTAAAAGGGGCCCTGCCAAGGGCAGGAACTAGGTCCCTTTACCATAGATGGATTAATGGGGTGTGCTGCCTTAGGTCCTGGGCTAATGACAGCACTCTGTTTGGGAGATTCCATTTCTCAGGAGCCCTTGGGGGAGCCTCCTCCTACAATGGCAGGAGAGAGCGGGGCAGGGGGAGGGCTGGGGTTGTTGGATGAACGGCAATAAACTGAGGCTGTTGGGAGATGGGAGTCCGGGAATGAACACCTCAAGACCAGGAGCAACACAGGACAACTTCCTGTCCCCTTAAATTCATTCAATCGTATTTCATTCGTTCAGTCGCATTTATTGAGTGCTTACTGTGAGCAGAGAACTGTACTAAGTGCTTGGGAGAGTACGCTGTAACAATAGAGTTTCTCCCTGCCCACAGCGAGCTGATATCCTAGGTCTGAATAGAGGCTGCCTGCACGTAAATTTAAATCTAAATCTAATTTAATCTCAATTTAAATCTCGCTATCCTGGGGTCCTGGGAGAGCTCATCCAGTGTCTGAATCTGTACCTATCTGAATGAGTCAGATCCTCCAGCCTTCTTAGGCCCCAGTAACTGAGATGTTTCAGATGAAAGACAGTTTTTTTTGGCTTTAGTTTTATGGGTAGTTAGCTGGGGTTGAAGCAGTGATGCTTTTTGTGGGGTTGGGTTGAGCTCAAAGAAATCAGGCCAGACAAATGGCACCTCCAGCCCAGTGTTTCATCTCTGTCCACGGCACCAAGAATGCTTGGAACCTTGGCATCGAAAGTTCTATGTGAATCTTGCGAAGATTTTTCCTTTTGAGTGAAGGGTGTTGGAAAGGGCAGAAGATGTCTGGGGCAAGTAAGAGCAAGATGGATAAATAATTCCCCAGATCACATCCCTCAAACCCTCATTCCTCGAAGGTCTGAATGATCTGGGCTAAATAATAATAATAATAATTATGGTACTTGTTAAGCGCTTACTATGTGCCAAACACTGTTCCAAGTGCTAGGGTAGATAGAAGTTAGTCAGGTTGGACACAGTCCCTGACCCACACAGGGCTGACACTCTTAATCCCCATTTTACAGATGAGGTAACTGAGGCCCAGAGAAGTGAAGTGACTTGACCGAGGTCACACAGCAGGCATGTGGCAGAGCTGGGATTAGAACCCATGACCTTCTGAATCGCAGGCTCGTGCTCTATCCACTGGGCCATGTTGCTTCTCAAGGCATGCTGGGCTGGGGCTAAGGCATTCCACCATTGCCCCCGACCCTCCCCCATCAATAGAGGAAGACCAGATGAAATCTTGGTCTAGTCCCACCCCAATCAGCATTTAGTAGTACTAGGATTTATTAAGTGCTTATTTTGTGCAGAACACTGTACTAAGCGCTGGGAAAGAATACACAGTTGGGAATTAAACATGGTCCCATCCCTCTGGGGGACTCACAATTATTTTTTTTTTTAAAGTGCTAGGGTTAGGGACTGGGGCTGGGCTAAGGAACGTGAATTTTAAATGGTGATTGGCTCTCCCTCCAACTCTCCAGCCCATAGGCCCCACTGCTCTTGGTGTCGCATGGTCAAACCCATGACACCTGTGAATTGACTCTGACCCGGAAAGTGACTTCAGTTCTCTTCTTCTGTTGCTGCCATTGCTCTACACCAACTACCTCGTGTTCAGGAAGGTTGGAACACTGCTAATCATCATCGGTGTTCTCCAATCAACCAGTCAATCAGTAGATTGTTTTTATCGAGCACTTACTGGGTGCAGAACACTGTACTAAGTGCTCTGAAGAATACAAATAAAGACTGTAAGCCCGTCAAAAGGCAGGGACTGTCTCTATTTGTTACCGATTTGTACATTCCAAGCGCTTAGTACAGTGCTCTGCACTCAGTAAGCGCTCAAAAATACTATTGAATGAAGAATTGGTAGATACATTCCCTGCCCACAATGAGCTTACAGTCTCCAGCAGCTTTCCCAAGGAATAATAAGGACTTTTCCTACAAATTTCTCCCCGTTTTATGGGTTAGGGAGAGTCAGGAGGCAGGGAGGACCTTCCCCATTATGTTCTTTCATCTTATTCCTTATTCATTTCTCCCATAAAGCTAGTTGGCGCCACAGCTTTCTAATTCATTCCTCCATTCGTATTTATTAATAATAATTATGGTATTTGTTAAGCGCTTACTTTAAACAGGGCACTGTTCTAAGCGATGGGGTGGATACAGGGTAATCAGATTGTCCCACGTGGGGCTCACATTTTTTAACCCCCATTTTTACAGACAAGGTAACTGAGGCCCAGAGATTTGCAGAGCACTGTACTAAGCACTTGGAAAGCACAGTTCGGCAACAGATAGAGACAATCCCTACCCAACAGTGGGCTCACAGTCTAGTCTATCTCCAGCACATGCCATCACGTACCCTCAGTCTTCTGCACTCATGTTTTGTGCTTTTGGAGTCTCATCTGGTGGACAAGGTGGGAGGATGCTTCTCTGTACTTCTACCTGAGGGTCACACGACCCATCTCTTTTTGTCTTGCTTCCTGAGAAGCAGTGTTACCTAGTGGAAAAAGCACGGGCCTGGAAGTCAGAGGACTTGGGTTCTAATCCTACCTCACATCATTTGTCTGCCGAGCGGCCTTAGGGAAGCCTTGTAACTCCTCTGTCCCTCAGTTTTCTCATCTGTAAAATGGGGATGAAACACCTGTCTTCCCTCCCATTTAGCCTATGCGCCCCATATAGGACAGGGACCGTGTCCCATCCTTCCTCCACCACTCACCTGCTGTGTGACCTTGGGCAAATCACTTAACTTCTCTGTGCTTTAGTTCCCTCAACTGCAAAATGGAGATTCAATACCTGTTCTCTCTCCTGCTTAGAATGTGAGCCCCATGTGTCTGATCTGATTATCTTATATCTACCTCGGAGTTTAATACTGTGTTTGGCACATAGTGAGCACTCAACAAATGCCACAGGTGATATTATTCCTCTCAAAAAGCACTCAATAAATGTGATCGAAAGAGTGAATGAATGAATCTAGTTCACACCTCGTAATCATAATAATGGTATTTAAGTGCTCGCTATGTGGAGGCAGGATTAGAACCCAGGTTCTCTGATTCTCAGGCCCATGCTCTTCCCAGTACGCTACACTGCTTCCCTCATCTTTGACACCTGGTGCTGGGGCTTCCCTTGTCTCTTGGATTACAGGAATCTTCTCTTCCTTGAGGAATACCTCCAACACCTTACCGATAACGTAATTACTATTTAGCCCTCACAATGTTTTAAGGAGGTCAGACAAGGTCACAGTCTAAGAGGTAGGAAGAGCATTCTTTCATTCATTCAATAGTATTGACTGAGCGCTTACTATGTGCAGAGCACTGTACTAAGTGCTTGGAATGGACAATTCGGCAACAGATAGAGACAATCCCCGCCCATTGACGGGCTTACAGTCTAATCGGGGGAGACAGATGGACAAAAACAAGACAACTTAATCACGATAAATAGAATCAAGGGGATGTACACCTCATTAACAAAATAAATAGGGTAATAAAACTATATACAAATGAGCACAGTGCTGAGGGGAGGGGAAGGGAGAGGGGGAGGAGCAGAGGGAAAGGGAGGAAAGGGAGCTTAGTTGAAGGGAGGTGAAGGGGGAGCAGAGAGGGTATTTGAGCAGATAGAGAGAGAGCAGGTATTTGATCCCCATTTTACAGATGAGGAAACTGAGACCCAGGAAGGTTGCGACTTATCTAGGATCATACGACAGGCAACGGCGGAGCTGGGACGAGAATCCGGGTCTTTCTCCTGGACCACACTACCTTCCCCTTGATGAGGAAAATGAGGTCCAGAGGTTGGGATGACTGGCCGAGGTTTCCCTTGGAGTCTAAGGGGTGCACTGTCCCGAGAGGCATTGAGCATCAGGTGGCAGAGGGGCCGGACTCTGAGTCAAGTGAGCCAATTTTGTAGGTTATTTCACCTTGGTCACTGGTGGTTACTGAGCACTTACTGGGTGCACAACACTATACTAAGTGCTCGGAAGAGTACGATATAATACAGTTGGTAGACTTGATCCCTGCCCCAAGGAGCACTGAGTTAAGTGTGTGGAGGTCTGGGATGACTCCGGCAGGCCAGGGCTTCTCTTTAAACCAATTTTTGCCCTTCTGTGTCCCGAGGAGGGAGCTGGAGTTGGAGTGGGGGAGGGAAAAGGGGGAGGGAGGGAAACTTTAGAGCAAAGAAGGATTTCTGACTCCTCTAACTGAAATACAAAAATGGTCTTCACCCACGTGACCATTAAGAATTCACTGGATTAGCTTCCATAGGGTGTTTTCTTAAATTGGGAATGCAGAAGTGGCCACGGAGCCTTTTGTTTTTCTCCTTTAGGATGGGGGGGAGGGTGACCCCCGGGGTACCTCTCCGTGGGGCAGCAGCCATTTTCGGGAGGGTTATAAATGATTCTGGAGTTTAAGGCAGAGCCTGGAGCTGATTCCACTGCATTCAGACCCCAAATAAGAGACTTCTCCCTCCCCAGCAGGGAGCTTGGGCTTTGAAGCAAAGCTCAACTCCCTATTACCTCAATTAATTAACTGCGGGGACAATGAGGCTTGGGCCTCAACCTCCCCTTTCAGAGAGAGGCCTTTGGCAGCAACCTGCCATAAACTCACTGGGGTCTCCCAGGGGGAGGAGAAGGGGGAAGGGTCAAGTGACTAGATGTATTTGTTTGCAGAGGTCTTATTAGTTTTATCTCTTCCCTCTTTGGGGGGCTTCCACTCCTGAAATCAAAGCTCTGACTTGAAGGGAAAAAGGCAAAAAACAAAAAGATCTCTGCCTGCTTGTTTCTTTTTTCATTTCTCGGGACCACACGAGGGATACCCCTCAGTTGAAATACTCCAGTATATTAAGGAATAAGAGGGAACATAGTTCAAGGAAGATAAAAACCTAGAGTTAACAAGGCTTCAAAAGCTGCTGGATTTGTGGAGCCCTGCACCCAGAGAGCCATAGACTCCGGAAGGCATTCCACGAAGTCACTGGGTCCAGCCCTCTGCCTCCAAGCAGGTGAATGCCTAACCCATCCGGGGCAGATGGTTTTCTAGAGCTCCAAGTTCTCTAGTTATGGGGAGTCCACAACCTCCTAATGGTCTAGTGGAAAGAGCACAGGCCTAGGGGTCAGAGGACCTGGGTTCTAATCCTTGTTCTGTCAGTTAGCTGCTGTGTGACACTGGGCAAGTCACTTAACTTTATATGCCTCAGTTCCCTCATCTGTACAATGGGGATTTAATACCTGTTCCACATCCTGACCGTGAGCCCCATGTGAGACAGGGAGTGTGTGTCTAACCTGATTAATTTAGATCTACCTCAGTGTTTAGAACAGGGCTGCACACACACACACAAACAAGCATTTGTTAAGCACTTACCATGTGCCAGACTCTGTACTAAGTACTGGGGGTAAATGCAAGCTAATCAGGTTGGATAGAGTCCATGTCCCACGTGGTGCTAACAGTCTTAATCACCATTTCACAAATGAGGTAACTGAGGCACAGAGAAGGTAATTGCTTGCCGAAGGTCACACAGCAGACAAGGTGGCAGAGTCTAGATTAGAACCCAGATCCTTCTAACTCCCAGGCATGTTCTCCATCCACTAGGTAACACTATTTCTCATAGGAACACTTTACAAATGCAATTATTATTATTAGTATTATTACCTCACAGCAAGAAGGCTTACTTTGTGCCCCATCTGTCTCTGTTGTTGCATTCTTTCTGAGTTGCTTCTTGGGCCCTCTAGAGTGAGTATAATTGTGCCCTACTGGCTTCATAGAAACTTTATGATTCTTTGAATTAAGCTTCAGTCAATCAATCAGTCAGTCAATCATAATTGAGTGCTTACTGTGTGCAGAGCACTGTACTAAGTTCTAGGGAGAGTACAATATAACACTATAAGAGACATTCCCTGCCCACAGTGAGCTTACAGTCTAGAATCTGCAGGCTAGCAAACCTCAAGGTGGCCTGAATTTTTGTGTTTGTTAATCTGAAAATTTGTTATAATGAAATGGATTCAGTTATTATAGGATCACAGCCCTGTAAAATTCGATCAAAAAAGAAAAACAATCACATTTATTATATGCTTAGCATGTGCTGAGCACCATACTGAAAGTTTGCTATTATTTTGGTTTGGTTGACTGTGTTAGGCTACCCCTCTGTTTCTCCTCTCCCAATCTTTAACACTTCTCTAGAGAGCCATGGTGTTTTTTTAAATCCTTTTACTCCCTCTGGTCATTCTGGTCACTTGGTCAATGTGGCACTTCAATGTTGTGGAGTGGTGGTGAACTGGGAGGGGTGGCTGCTTTTGGCAGTTTTTTTTTTTGGAGGATTTTCCCTGCTTCTTTTTCTCCTTTTCTTCACTTCTCCCTCCCTGACCCTCCAGCCCCTACCTGAACAATTCTGCTCATCAGAAGTCCAGCTCATTCGTTCATTCATTCAACCGTATCCATTGAGCGCTTACTATGTGCAGAGCACTGTACTAAGCGCCTGGAATGTACAATTCGGCAACAGAGACAATCCCTGCCCTACAACGGGCTCACAGTCTAAACGGGGGAGATGGACAACAAAATGAAACAAACAAAACAGGTAGTCTGGCGTCAGTATCATCAAGATAAATAGGATCAAAGATATGGTGGACTTCTCAGACTTCCTATGAGTTGAATGATTTGGAAGGGAGCAGGGAAGTGGGGAGGCGATTGTCCCAAGGAGGATTAAATGCCAATTTGCCCAGAGGCAGGGAGATGGATTTTGTGGTACCCTTGGATTCTATGGAATTCTGGGTTTTAGGGCTGGAATGACGCTCTCTCTATGGGCATGGAAATCTGATTGGAGTTGCCTGTTTATGGAACAGGAACAGGAAAAATGTGGCTGGACAATTAGGCCAGATCTCTGAGGATGAGAGAAGCAGATGATAGAACATGAAAGATAGAGATTCCCAGACATCTTCTGGGTATCTCTGTCCTGGCAGAAATGCCATGAGGTCCCCATTGGGTTTGCTGTGGGCAAATCTTGGAATGATTTTCATGCCTGTAGTAATTGTGTTATCTGTGGTATTCTGGTATTACTATGTGCCCCAAACCATACTAAGTACTGGGTAAATTCAAGATAGGTCGGACACAATCCCACATGGAGTCACACTTTAAGTAGGTCGGAGAACCAGTATTGAATCCACATTTTACAGAGGAGGGACCTGAGGCACAGAGAAGTTAAATGACTTGCTCAAGGTTACTCAGCAGGCAAGTGGCAAAGGTGGGATTAAAACTCAAGTCCTCAGACTCTCAGTCCCATTCCAGTAGGCCACGACAGGATCTTTGCGAGGTGTCTGATTGAGGGGCTGTTGCCTTCTGTGAAGCAGCATGGCTCAGTGGAAAGAGCCCGGGCTTGGTCAGAGGTCATGGGTTCTAATCCTGGCTCCGCCACTTGTCAACTGTGTGACTTTGGGCAAGTCACTTAATTTCTCTGTGCCTCAGTTACCTTATCTGTAAAATGAGGATTAAGACTGTGAGCCCCATGTGGGACAATCTGATCACCTTGTATCCCGCCACACAGTGCTTAGAACAGTGCTTTGCACATAGTATTCATTCATTCATTCATTCAATAGTATTTATTGAGCGCTTACTATGTGCAGAGCACTGTACTAAGCGCTTGGGATGAACAAATCGGCAACAGATAGAGACAGTCCCTGCCGTTTGACGGGCTTACGGTCTAATCGGGGGAGACGGACGCACGAGAACAATGGCGATAAATAGAGTCAAGGGGAAGAACATCTCGTAAAAACAATGGCAACTAAATAGAATCGAGGCGATGTACAATTCATTAACAAAATAAATAGGGCAATGGAAATATATACAGTTGAGCGGACGAGTACGGTGCTGTGGGGAAGGGAAGGGAGAGGTGGAGGAGCAGAGGGAAAAGGGGAAAAAGAGGGTTTAGCTGCGGAGAGGTAAAGGGGGGGTGGCAGAGGGAGTAGAGGGAGAAGAGGAGCTCAGTCTGGGAAGGCCTCTTGGAGGAGGTGAGTTTTAAGTAGGGTTTCGAAGAGGGGAAGAGAATCAGTTTGGCGGAGGTGAGGAGGGAGGGCGTTCCGGGACCGCGGGAGGATGAGGCCCGGGGGTCGACGGCGGGATAGGTGAGACCGAGGGACGGTGAGGAGGTGGGCGGCGGAGGAGCGGAGCGTGCGGGGTGGGTGTTAGAAAGAGAGAAGGGAGGAGAGGTAGGAAGGGGCAAGGTGATGTAGAGCCTCGAAGCCTAGAGTGAGGAGTTTTTGTTTGGAGCGGAGGTCGATAGGCAACCACTGGAGTTGTTTAAGAAGAGGAGTGACATGCCCAGATCATTTCTGCAGGAAGATGAGCCGGGCAGCGGAGTGAAGAATAGACTGGAGCACTTAACAAATACCATCATTATTATTATTATTATTCTGCACCTGACCCCATGGGAGAGTATCTAGGGGCTCGTCTTCTTTCCCTCTCTGGACACTTTCTTTGCTTTATTTCTTTTCCCTTAGAAGGTGGGGTTCCTATCTTTGAATATGGGCACAGAAAATGGAAAAGTGTTCAATTAAACCCCATTCTGGATATCCTTAACTCCATGGTGTTTTTGGCTTTTTTGAATGGCATTTGTTAAGCACTTACTATGTGCCAGGCACTGTACTAAGCACTGGGGTAGATTCAAGTTAATCAGGTTGGAAAGAGTCCCTGTCCCACATCCAACTCACAGTCTTAACCCCCATTTTACAACTGAGGAATTCGAGGCACAGAGAAGTTCAGTGCCTTGGCCGAGGTCACACAGCAGACAAGTGGTGGGGCTGTGACTAGAAGCCAGGTCCTCTGACTCCCAGGCCCTGGCTCTTTCCTCTAGGCCATGTTGTTTCTCGCTGCTTCTGATGGTTGTGGGGGTCAGTCTCTATTGTGGCCTTCCCTGAGATCTTCTAAATGCTTCATTCCTCTGGTCCTCCACTTGTGAGCTAATTGGAGGCTTGGGATTCTCCTACCAAGTCTACAGATGGGAGACACAGAGTGTCTGAGCAAATGGGCCAAAGGCACACAGTGAGGCAGTGGGGTCGGGTGAGTTCATCCCTTCATTCTAGTCCCCGAGTGGCTCCCCGGTGCCCCTACTTGTCTTGGGCTCTCTCTGAGGACTTGGGGTCGGGGCAAAGGAGGGAATCGTCCATGGTCCAAAGTTCCGTATTCCATGGTCACGGGAGGGAATCGGTCCATATTTCAAAAGTCGGCCCCCTTCCTGTTTCCGTTTGAAGCCTGGAAAGGGTAGAGCAACTGTGTCTAAACAGGAAGTTAGTGATCTGGAAGAAGAAAGGATTCTTTCCTGGAAAAACCTCCCAAACCTTCTCTGAAGGATGAGTGAAACTGTTTCCAGGGAACAGTCTAAACTCTGAGGCTGTAGCTCAAAGGCAAACACTCAAACTTGCTCTATTCCAACCATCCCATCCTGGAAGGAAGTGGCCATGAAGAAGTTAAGGGACTTAGCACCTGCCTATTTTCTGGGATAGCAGCCCCCCAACTCCCTTCCCATTCCCAACTAATTGTTGCTCCAAACTCAAGGGTGGATATGCGAAAATTATCAGAGCCAGTGAAATATTCATTCTACCATCTTGGACTGGCATGAAAGAACCAGTGACTAGGTTAGTAAGAATACAGATTGAATATTCATTACCAAAAATACTAATAATTATTGTATTTGTTACTATATATCATGCACTGTACTAAGCCACTGGAATAGAGACAAGACCATCAGGTCAGGTGCAGTCTCTGTCCTACATGGGGCTAACAGTCTAAGTGGGAGGGGGTACAGGGATCAAATCCCCATTTTACAGATGAGGAAACTGAGGCACAGAGAAGTTAAGTGACTTGCCCGAGGTCACATAGCAGGCAAGGGGCAGAGCTGGGTTTAGAACCCAGATCCGCTGATGCCCAGGCCCGTGCTTTTTCCACTAGGCCATGTTACTTCTCTAAGTGGCTTAGTTGTTCCGGGAGAATGATGTTGGGAAGGAGAGGCATTTTTGATCCAGTGACCAGCCAATAAAAATCCAGGGAGGTATCATGAAAGACCCCAGTTCAACTTCTGGGATTGGTTTCTTGACTCTGTTACATGACTATGTTCGTGGTGACAAGAGACTTCAAACAGATTGCTGTTTCATAAGGAACAAAAGGTTTATTGGACATCAAAGAGTTTTTGAAAAACAACTTTTGGCCAAGAAAATAAGAGGAAAGAATTAGGATTGAATTTCCTGTACGATTTACCTGGGTTTTTAAAAATCAAAGGTTAGGGGTGGGGGGGTGAGGGACAAAGGAGAAGGGACAGGGAAGGAAAAGTGACTGGGGCAGCTTGGGTGTAGGCTGAAAAGAAACTTGAAAACACAGGGCTGAGAAAAGACTACACTCAGACTGATCAGTAGGCAGACAAAAAATTTTCAGAGTTTTAAGAACTCCTGGAGAAGGAAATTCCTAAGTCCCTCTTTGTGGCCACTTTGGTGTTTGTTTGTTTTATGGTATTTGTGAAGGACTTACTATGTATCAAACACTATTTAAAGTGCTGGGGTAGATACAAGCTTATCAGTTTGGACACAGCCCCTGTCCCACATCGGGCTCACAGTCTAAGTACGAGGGAGAATAGGTATTTAATCCCCATTTCACAGTTGAGGAAACTGAGGCAGAGAAAAATTAAGTGACTTGCCCAAGGTCACACAGCAAGCAGTTGACAGAGCTGGGATTAGAACCCAGGTCCTCTGACCCCAAGGCCTGGGTTCTTTCCACTAGGCCATGCTGGTGGTCAGTTGAATAACTTTTTATAATTAACCCAGTTGTCTCATCGAAATCCCTCCTGCTGCTCCGTTTGAAAATCACTTCCCAATCTAACCTCAGCAGAGAAGGAATTGAGCTGCCCTGATCTGTGCCTTAGGAAGTTCATTGGTCTGACCTTCTGACTGGAGATACTGCAGGCACCTTCTCTCCCAATAAATACTATTGATGGATCCATTGATTAATAAAGGCAGCAGTGACTTAGCTCCCAGATAACTGATGAGAAAGTCCTCCCCGGGAGACTGACTCTTCAGAGACTGAAGTAGCCGACTCCAGGGCGAGCCCCATGATGCAGCTGGAGGGATTCGGATTAGACATAAGGAAAACCACCTTCCTGGCAACCGCAAAGGAATGACTCTCCCAGGGGTTTGGGGGTGGAATCCCCTTCTCTGGAAATCTTTACATTTAATAGGCTACGAGCCTGGGATGCGTTTAGGCACCAACTTGCCTGAGGCGGGGGTAGGCTGAAAATGACTTTCCAAGGCCATTCCCAGCTCCAAAGAGTCTATGCACTGAGGATTTAGGTGGCTGCCAGGATACCTTTGAGGGGCCCACATATAGAAACCACGTTTGCCAAGATTGCTTGAGGTTCATTGGAAGCCGCCTGGAAAGAGTTGGGCTAAATGAGTTAGAAATAAAGAAATCACCGTGAGCAAGGCTTCTTTGGGCCTTGGCAGTCAGAGCTGCCTGCCATCTCTTTTTCTCTCCATAAATGATTTTTCCCTCCAATTTGGCATTGAGAGGGGAGTGGGTGTGCTTACCTAGTTGGAGGAGTTCAGTCATTTATTGTTCAGCCTACCTTAGGTAACCGTCAGCAAATAGGAACTAATTCGAGCCAGGCCATTCCCTGCTTCGGTGAGTCTCTCGTCTCACATGTTATTGACCCCTAGAGCCTTTCTAGATTTTTTCTGTAGTATTTGTGAAACACTTACTAAGTGCCAGGCACTGTTCTAAGCACTGGTGTACATAGATACAATCTAATCAGCGTGGCTCAGTGGAAAGAGCACGGGCTTGGGAGTCAGAGGTCGTGGGTTCTAATCCCGGCTCTGCCACTTGTCAGCCGTGTGACTGTGGGCAAGTCACTTCCCTTCTCTGTGCCTCAGTGACCTCATCTGTAAAATGGGGATTAACTGTGAGCCTCACGTGGGACAACCTGATTACCCTGTATTTATCCCAGCGCTTAGAACGGTGCTCGGCACATAGTAAGCGCTTAACAAATACCCACATTATTATTATTAATCAGGTTGGACACGGTCCATGTCCCACGTGGGGTTTCAGTTCCCAGTTTCAGTTTCACAGATGAGATACCTGAGGCGCAGAGGAAGTGAAGTGACTTGTCCAAGGTCACACAGCAGATTAGTGGCAGAGCCAGGATTGGAACCCAGGTCTTTCTGACTTACAGGCCCATGCCCTAACCACTTGGATTCGCTGCTTCTCTACTTGTCCCGTGCCTTCCTCTTCCAACAAGTCATGGCTAAAAATGGAGGATCCCTCTTTGGGGAGAAGGTGCAAGGAAGACCCGGTGGAAGATGGGATTAGGGGTTGGGTTCTCACTGACTCTATCCCACTTGGCCATGTCAGCTGGGTGGTCATCAGCGGTGGTTTGGCCGACACGGGCATCCTGGAGCCAGAGCTGTCCTGGGGAGCCCTGACATGCTTATTGGTGTCTTTAGGTAGAGAGATGGACCTAAAGTGATTTTATTATATCTATCCCAGGGCTGGTCCAGTGCTTGCTACATAGTAAACACTGAAAAAATACCATTATTAGTATTATTATTTACACAGAAGTGAGCTGGAGATGCACGGCCTTCTTTAAAGTGAGTTGCCTCTCCAGACTCTGCTGCTTCCCACTCTTCCCACGGTTCACGTAAGGTTCCCATCCTGTCTTTAGTCCGAGCCCAGAGGCTGCCGGAATTCAAGAAGAGGAGTGGGCAGAGGGTGCCTTTAAGCACTTGATATTCCCCCCGCCTTCAACCCCACAGCACTACCTATTCGTACTTTATTTTAACATTGGTCTTCCCCTCTAGACTCTAAGATCCTTCTGGGCAGGGAACGTGTCTGTCAACTCTGTTAGACTGCCCTCTCCCAAGTGCTTAGCACGGTGCTCTGCACCGCTTGGTGGTGATGGTCAGCTAACAGTTTTCGAAAATGTCGCACCCCAGTTGGTCAGATCGCCCCTGCCTTCAACTGCCTCCAGGAGGCCCAGGGTAAGGAGGCCCCACTCAGTTTTATTTTAAACTACGGTGAAGGTGTGTAGAGCTGTCATGATCCATGTAGCAGTCATTTGTGTTGGGAGTGCCCTGTGTAGGAGACAGTGTTTCGTTATAAAGCCGACCATCAGTTACTGAAAAACCAAGCCGGCCTTCTTCAATTTGGCGCAGAGGAAATTTGGCGCATCTGCCTCGTATTGAGTGATATCATGCCAATGTTCACCTCCTTAATTTTCCGAGGAGGCAGAACTTTAATACATCTGAGAAGCAACATGGCCTAATGGAAAGAGCGTGGGCCCAGCAGTAATAATAATAATGTTGGTATTTGTTAAGCGCTGACTATGTGCAGAGCACTGTTCTAAGCGCTGGGGTAGATGCAGGGTAATCAGGTTGTCCCACGTGAGGCTCACAGTTAATCCCCAGTTTATAGATGAGGTAACTGAGGCACAGAGAAGTGAAGTGACTCGCCCACAGTCCCACAGCTGACAGGTGGCAGAGCCGAGAGTCGAACCCGTGACCTCTGACTCCGAAGCCCAGGCTCTTTCCACTGAGCCACGCTGCTTCCCACTGAGCCACGCTGCTTCCCTTCCTGGCTCTGCCATTTGCCTGTTGTGTGACCTTGGGCAAGTCACTTAACTTCTCCGTGCCTCAGTTTCCTCATCGGTAAAATGGGGACAAATTATATGTTCTCCTTCCCCCTTTAGGCTGTGGTCCCTATATATGGGTCGGGGACTGTATTCGATCTGATTGTATTGAATTTACTCCAGGGCTTGGAACATAATAAGTGCTTAACAACTACTATTATCAATAAACTAATTTCCTCTTCCCCTACTCCCTTCTGTGTCACCCGTGCACTTGAGTTTGCACCGATTATTCACTCTTCCCTCACCCCCACAGCACTTACGTATATACCCGTAATTTATTCATATTAATGTCTGCCTCTCCCTCTAGACTGTAAACTCATTGTGGACAGGGAACAAGTCTACCAACTTTGCTATTTTGTACTCTTCGAAGGGCTTACAGTGCTCTACACATAATAAGCTCTCAATAAATACGATTGATTGAATGATTTGGCGCGTCTAGAAGCAGTCACTGCACTGACCAGTCCTAGCCACTTTCCCCCCATCTGCAAGTGAGTGTCCATTCTTTACAAGGAAGGAATTCTTCTAGAGACCAGGCTTCCACCACTCCTGGTCCAGGAGCCTCCTGTTGACCTTTACTGGCCTCAGTGATCCCAGTATCTGAGATCATTCCATCAGTCAATCAATTGTATTTATTGAGTACTTACTTTGTGCAGAGCACTGTACTAAGAGCTTGGGAGAGTACAGTACAGTAGAGTTGGTAGACACATTCCCTGCCCAGAGTGAGCAGCATAGGTCTAGTGGATAATAATCATAATAATGTTGGTATTTGTTAAGCGCTTACTATGTGCCGAGCACTGTTCTAAGCGCTGGGGTAGACACAGGGGAATCAGGTTGCCCCACGTGGGGCTTACAGTCTTAATCCCCATTTTACAGATGAGGTAACTGAGGCACAGAGAAGTGAAGTGACTTGCCCACAGTCACACAGCTGACAAGTGGCAGAGGCAGGATTCGAACTCATGACCTCCGACTCCAAAGCCCGAGCTCTTTCCACTGAGCCACGCTGCTTCTAGTGGATAATGCCTGGACCTGGAAATCAGAAGGATATGGGTCTAATCCTGGCTCCGCCACTTTTCTGTTGTGTGACCCTGGGCAAGTCACTTAACTTCTCTGTGCCTTAGTTACCTCATCTGTAAAATGGAGATTAAAACTGTGAGCCCCATGTAGGACATGGACTGTGTCCAACCTGATTAGCTTGTCTCTATCCCAGTGTTTAGTACAGTACTAGGAGCCAGACACTGTACTAAACACTTAACAAATACCATTAAAAAAAAAAACCAACTTAATTCAGGATCAAACTAGGTATGGTAACCAAATGTCCCAGTGACGAAACCCATTTTAGTTGTCTTGCATCTTCTGATCCCTTTAACTCTCTCAAGTCACAACTCCCAAGTCCTAATGAATCAAGTCTGTTAATTTGAGACCTAGCTGAGCCTCTCCCCAAGGGATTGTTCCACGAGAGAACATCTTGGCCTCTCTCCAAAAAAATGGGCTCGAGTGGGTGGAGGGGAGTTGCTGGCAAGATGGAGCAAAAAAGGCGTAAACCACCTGGCTCCTAATTCCCATCAGGCCCTACTTAAGATGATGTACCTTTAAGGGAGGAGGGGGAAGGGAAAATTGGAAACGCCTCAGAAATGTAAATGTTGCCCATTTGTTTATAATTTATACCCTCACATGTAACCCGAACCTGATGCAGTCAATAAAGAATCAAACTTCTGCCTGCTTCCTACCTCAAAAGCACTGGAGCTAATCCAGGTCTCTTGAGGGCAAACAATTCTTAAAGCTGAAAAGGAAAATGCCTGTTAATTTTGTTTGTTTTCTTTCCCCACCCCCACTTTTGAAGGGTTTGCAAGATCCCTCTACTGTGGCCGAGATCAATCTGACTCCAGATCATCTCTGATCTATCTGGCCAGAGGTCCCAACTGAGCCAGCCCAACTGAGCCAGTAATTTCATTTGGGAAGGAGTGGCGAACACTTGGGAAAGAGCATGGAATATTCAGGTGGGAGTTGGGAAAATCAAGTTTCCCAAAGAGACGGGAAAGAAAGAATGATTTTCTACTCCGTGGGACCTAAGTAAAACCTCCTTGAGACAAACGGAGCTATTAAAGGGGAAGAAAGAAAAATTGTAAAATAAATTTGCCGTTAGCATAACTGTACAATGAACTTTTATTTCCAGGGGAATCTAATTAGAGAGAACCCAGTTGGAGGGAAGTTCTGTGAGGAGTGAAGGGGAACACACGCTGAGATGGGATCTGCGGGTGGGAGGAATTGCCAGCCTATTGCGTGTTGGTCAGTGGGAAGAAGTCAGGGTCTCTGCAATCATTCAACTTAACTCTCGCCTGCACCCAAGGTGGAAACTGGTATTGGGGTTGAGGGGGGAAAGAGAGGCTAGCAGAATCCCAAAGCTGAGCATCTCTAAGCTGCACCCCTCCACCCCCCCCAGCCCCCTCAACCTTCTCCCCGCATCCTAGCTCAGGAATCTATCGGCTCCAAAGTGACCGTTTGGAGTGGGAGCAGGGAGAACTGAGGAACCCTCTTCAACCTATCTTCTCCCTTGCGGTGTGGCCAAATGGAAAGCACAGGGGCCTGGGTTCTAATTCCAGCTTCACCATGTGCTTGTTGGGTGTCCTTGGACAAGTCACTTAACTTCTTGGAGCCTCAGATTTCTTCATCTGTAAAATTCCTACCTGCTCTCCCCTCTACTTAGACCAGGAGCCTCTTGTTGGACAAAGACTGTGTCCGACCTGACATCTTCTATCTACCCCAGTGCATAGTACAGTATTTAGCACAGAGTTAGCATTTTACAAATACCACCATTCGTAGTAATAATCTAATTATTATTACCCCCATCAATCCTCGGGGGATTTAAACTCTAGTGAAATTTGCAGGAATCACTGAATTTGCTTGTTTCATCTCTCAAAGGGAGTGGAAATCTTTCCTCTGGGAGGGGGGAGAATAAGGGTGTTGGAAATGGGCTCAGTTCAACTTTCTGGAATTCACAACACTTTGCTCCACACTCTGGAAAGTGGAAGAAGGCTGGTTATCTAGACATTTATTTGCTGAAACAAGCAGTTACCTGGACTGAGGCTGGTTTGGATAAGTGGAAAAGAGGCTTGGGTAGCTGAACCAAACAGACCGCTTGCCGGTCAGCGAGCCTCAGACAGGCCCGATGACGTTGGTTTGTCTGAACTCTCGATGATCTGAACGAGCCATGTCCCAATTAGTTTGGGGAATCAGCTTTCTGCTGGGTTTTAACTTACATGTCCTTGAAAATATGAAGAATTGAGCTCCCAAGTTAATTGATGAAATTTGGAAAAATGTGCCCCTGGCCATAAATTCCTTCAGGGGTTAAAAACGTTCAATAACACGTAAATGGACCCCAGCCCAAAGCAGTGGTGGTAAAATCATACATTAGCCATTGTGAAGAGCCGTTCTCCCTGCAAAATCCCCCGAGGGCAGCCCCAACGATAATACTCTGTTTCGCTTGGCATCCTGAGGTTCAACCAAGTCGCGTGCGACTGGTCCAGGACGGGCAGAGAATTTCAGAGCAGACGGAGGGCCTTCCCTGAAAACTCCCTCGGCGGGACGGGGTGCGGGTTTTGATGAGCTGCTTTTTCCCCATTACTTAATGCTGAATTCTTTTTGTTAACCAAAACAACAATAAAAAAGCCCCAGTGTGATGTCATCGGTTCGAAGAACGAAATATCCCTAATGACTTTGGCCACTGCTCTCTTCATCGTGAGGATCCCCTTGCTATTTACCTGGTGAGAGCAGATATGGGGGTGCTGGGCCCTAAGTGGGGGACTGAAAAACTTTAGCAGGCAGAGACTGGACCCCCCAGCTTGATACAGACAGAGCTAGAGAGCAGGGAGGAGGGGATCTCAGAGAAGGAGAGAAACTGGGCTTTCGCCAGCTATAAATTCGGTATAGAGCCGAAGCTTTCACCAATTACAGGGAGAGGGAGAGTAAACAGGGGTGAAGCCCTCAAGAATGAAGCAGCGTGGCCTAGTGGAAAAAGCACGGGCCTGAGAGTCAGAGGACCTGGGTTCTAATCCCAGCTCTGCCATTTGCTTACGGTGTGACCTTGGGCAGGTCAATTAACTTCTCTGGGTCTCATTTTCCTCAACTGTAAAATGGGGATTAAATACCTATTTTCCTTCCTACTTAGACTGTGAGCCCTGTGTGGGAGAGGGATTGTATCTGCCCTTTATAAGGTGTACCTTCCCCAGTGCTTAAAACAATGTTTGACACATAGTAAGCGCTTAACAAATACTATAAATAAATCAGTAGAAAAACTAGTGGAAGGAGCACAGGTCTAGCGGTCAGGAGACCTGGATTCTAATCCCGGTTCTACCACTTGCCTGCCGTGCGACCTTGGCCACGTCATTTCACTTCTCTGTGCCTCAGTTTACTCATCTGTAAAATGGGGATTAAGTACCCATTCCCCCTGCCCTTTAGATTGTGAGCCCCATAAGGGACAGGGAGTGTGTCCAACCAGATTAACTCGTATCTACTCCAGTGCTTAGTACAGTGCTTGGCACATGGTAAGAGTTTAAGAAATGTATTATTATCGTTACTACTGTTATTATTGTTATCATTAAGGCCCTGTTGCCTCTAGGGACCCAACCTCCCACCAGACACCTTTGGTCAGCCAGAAAAAGAGGAGAGGATACGTGGCCGGACCTACTCCAGCGCTTAGTAAAGTGCCTGGCACATAGTGGGCACTTAACAAATGCCATAAAAAATGGTTTCAAATGGTTGTCTTTGATTTTCAAAGCATCGCCTCCAATCTTCTCTTTCCTCTCAGAAGGAACAAGGGATGTCCTCTCCTATGCCCCTTCTCAGACTGCAGCGGCTGCATTGGATTCAGAGTCCTGAAACAGGACAGGATGGAGGGAGCTGGTAGAAACAACTTTCCGGGGACCAGCATTGAAATCCACCCCTTTGTCCAAAAGCTCAACAAAGTCCTGGCCCCTCTCATCCCTCCTCTAGTATCTTGGCAGGGATCATGTCTACCTAACTCTACTGTACTTCCCGCAAGCGCTCAGTAAAGTACCCTGCCTATAAAGCACTGATTAGTTGATTGGCTTGGACCAGGACCCTCAGAGTTGTATGGCTGAGTTGCTCCTTGACCAACGTTGGTTCATTTGACTTGGCATCAGCCATGCTGGGTTTGCTCGCCTATAAGGGGATGGGCAGCCGGGTGAAGATCCTTAATCCCTCTGGTCCAGGGCTCCGTTTCCAGAGCCCCGCCCCACCCTGGAAGCCATTTTCTGCAGCAGGCTCGAGGCGCATCACGCCTCGTACTCGTTGGCTAACTTTATCAGGGCAAGAGCATGCCTCGGAGTGTCAGCTTGACATAATATGTAACAGTAATTAAGAAATAAGCCTCTTGCCCGGCTTCACAGCAATCATTTAGCTAAGTAACTACCATGGTCCAGTGACTCAAAAATCACCATTAGACTACGCTAGTTATGGCCATAAAATTTCTTGTTTTCTGCTTTTCATCAGCCTCACCCCGCAATCTTCGTTTTGCTTTATTTATACATTTACACTCAAACAATGGCAATAAACCCTTTCCCAGAGTGTTGCAAATCAGAAATTTGTCCACATTTTTTCCACCACCTTCCACTGTGCGCCGTCTTTGCTTGGGAACGGCTCTGACTGCAGCCAGCTGGGAGAGGGGCCGGGTTGCATGTAGATTGATCGGGGCCCGTTGGCCGTTATTGGGATGAAGGGGGGAGTGGGGAGAGGGGGAGGGGAAGGGGAACTGGAGAAATCTGGCATGAAAGGCGGTCTGTGGTGACAGGAGACACAACTGAAAAATACAGACACCACTGCCTATGGAGAAAGAGAAGGATGGAAGGGGGAGGGGGTGTGAGATGAGAGGGGAGCGAGAGGGAGTGTGTGTGAGAGAGAGAGAGAGAAAAGAGAGGAAAGGGAAAGAAAAAGAGAGGAGAGAGAGAGAGATCCTACTAAGATTAAAGAAGATTAAAGCTCCGCACTGGCAATGGATTTCGTTGTTGTGGAGACCAGAGCTGTGCTAAGGGAACTAAGTTTTGGGAAACCGCATTGAGTGCAGACTGAGCATTCATTCAATCATATTTATTGAGCGCTTACTGTGTTCAGAGCATTGTACTAAGTGCTTGGGAGAATACAATACAAAAATAAATGACATATTCCCTGTCCACAGTGAGCTGACAGTCTAGAGTATTCTCCTTAGCCTCTATGTGAAGAAAGCATGAGTTGTCACTCAGTTGGAACGGAGATTGCTGTTTGAGCGTAGGGTGGCTTGTCTTCAGGGAGAAAATAATATGAAATAAATTTGCTCCTGCCAATGGGAATACAACATATGTGTGTAAGAGAGGGTTGAGTAGTCCTGATGTGGATTCAGAGGGAAAATAGTCTGATTTTTTGGGGGGTGTGGAAAAAAGCCCTGGGTTGGAGGGTTTCCTTGAAGGCCGGTTCTCTGGCGGGAATGCTGGTAGCGAAGCCAGGCCTGGCTGGAGAGGCTAAATGATTCTCGGTTGAAACAAGCCAACCTCTCAGGTTCGGGAGGGACCTTGGAGAGAGTCCGCAATGAATCCCCCATGGGGTAGGGTGGAGGCAGGGCCAGCTTCAGAGTGTAAGGGCACCGTCGGGGAGATGGCCGGGGGGCACCTGCAGGGAAGCGGTGGTTGGAAATCTGGAAGCACCTGTAGGAAGCAGTTCTAGCGGGGACCGGGAAGTATGGAGGGACAGGCCGGCTATAAGATGAATCGGACAAGGGCCTGGAAGAGTCAGGCACGTACACCTGATTTCACTGCTAAGAAATCTGTAGAAGTCCCAGGGTAAAATGCTCCCAACACCGTGCTTGTGGGGAAGAAGATGGCTAGGAAGTAGCTCCTCTTTCAAGAAGTTGAAACAAAATACTGCCGGGCATACAGTAATGATAATAATAATTAATAATGATGGTATTTGTTAAGCACTAACTATGTGCCAGGCACTGAGCCCTGGAATATCTCCCTCCTTCCACCTCTTGAGTCCAAAGCCCCTCTCGGACTTTGTTAGAGTTTGGTCAGTCGTATTTTATTCGTACACTCATTTGTTTCAGCTGACAGCAGCCTCAGATAAAGAGACTTCTTTACTCCTTATAGAGGTGGAAAAAGTGAGGCAACAAGTATTAGCCAGACTTGGAACCCAGGAGAGTTCAGGTAACCGGATTCCCAGCTGAATGCAGCAGGATCTTGTTTAGGCCTAATTTTATTTTCTGGACTCTCTGGTCCCTGTTAGCCCCACGAGGACAGCAGTTTTAGTAGGGTCCTGGCTTCCTGGCTACAGTTTTGGGTGGGTCAGGCAATTTTACCCCTTCACTGGTCTTCCCTACCCACCCAGCCCTCAACCCCTCAAACCCCTCTCTCTTCCCCCTTAAGCCATATGAGACTTGGGAAAGGGGGCCAATTTAAATTTCTATCATACTGCTGGGGAGAGGGGGGGAGCTTGTTGCGGGCAGGAAACATGTCTCCTAACTCTGTTAAATTGAATTCTCCCAAGCAGAAAGTACACTGAACATCGTAAGTGCACAATAAATACGTTTGTTTGAGTCCGCCGCTGAGGATCCTCTCTAGACTGTAAACTCGTTGTGGGCACGGAATGTGTCTACCAACTCTATTGTATCGCACTCTCCCAAACACTTAGTACACGGTTCTGCACACAGTAAGAGCTCAGTAAATATCACCGATTGGTGCTGGACTCAGAGCAAGGGAACGCTAGAAAATTGTCCCCTGTGAGTCCTTTGAATATAGAATGGACATCTCTCTGTCTTAGTGTTGAGGCTCACCTGTCCAGGGACAAGGGGACAGACCAGTTGACCTCTTGAGATTCCTCTAGGGTTTCACACTACTGCTACTACTAATAATAATTGTGATATTTGGTAAAGTGCCTACTATGTACCAAGCACTGTGGTAAATGCAATCAAGTCAGACGCTGTCCTCATTCTGCATGGGGCTCACAAACTAAAAGGGAGGTAGAAGAGGCATTTAACACCTCTTTTTACAGGTGAGGAAACGGAGGCGTAGAGAAGTTAAGTGATTTGCTCACGGTCACACAGCAGGCTAGTGGAAGAACTGGGGTTAGAACCCAGGACTCCCGACTCCCACTCCTGTGTCTTTCCCACTAGGCCATGCTGCTTCTCATCCTCTTTTTGACCCTGACCCATGGACACCTGTTTAACTCGCTAGTGACTTACCCATGAAGTAGCCACTTGACTCATGTCTTATGAAGCGGTTCAGCCCTTAGTGAAATCTGGCAGGACTCAGAAACCCATCTGGCCCCCCCTGAGACAGCCCTCTGGGCCTCCTCTTTCCCTTTGCTGAAATGACTTCTAGACCCCCTTACAGGGGAGGGGGAGATAGGGTCCCGGCAGTCTCTGAAGCAGCATGGCCTAGTGGTTGGAGAACGGGTCTAGGAGTCAGAAGGACCTGGGTTCTAATCCTGACTCCACGACTCGTCTGACCCGTCTGCTGTGTGACCTTGGACAAGCCAGTTAACTTCTCTGTGCCTCAGGTCCCTCATCTATAAAATGGGGTTTAAGACTATGACCCTATGTGGAATAGGGACTATGTTCCACCTGATTATCTTGTATCTACCCTAGTACTTAGAATAGTGCCTGGTTCATAGAAAATGCTTAAGAAGTATTATTATTATTATCAGTCTCCTGTCCCCACTACCCTCTGTCTTTTGGCCCAAATGACTTTCAGGTCATTGCCCATCCTCAGAGCAAATCGGGATGTGGCCATCATTCCAACTAGCCCCTGAACTCAGGTATGGGCAAAGGAACCCAGAAGCTGGACTCCTAAGTACCCCTCCAATCCGTCGATAGCATTTATTGAGCGCTTACTGGGTGCAGAGCACTGTACTAATCTTCCCAAGCAAGATTTCGGGTTTCCAGAGTGTCCACTTCTCCAGGTTTCATCAGAGGAGGAGGGGCGGGAGGGGCGGGGTGCTGTTTTACATCTCATTTGTCCCCTGACCAGGGTGGATACAATCCCAGGAGCCTTTGAGTCTCATATTTTATTTTAAGTAGTCACTCCCTCTGCTTCGGCTCCTGCCGCTTAGTTCCCTGGCTTGGAAGCAGCATCTGGATTCACGGGGACCTGAGGAGAGGGAAGGCTCTGGAGCAAGGAAGAGGCCTAAGGGTCACCCCCTCCTCCCCCCTCTCTCAGAAGGAAACACTCACAAAATTCCTCAAAATTCCAACTTCACTACATCCCACTGCATGCCCGTGTCTGGGCATCACAGGATCCGTGACGGCCACTGGTGGTCACCCTGCCCGTTGTTGACCACTATACCAGCATAGCCTAGTGGGTAGAGCACAGGCTTGGGAATCAGAGTGGGAGTGGGAAGTCAGAAGATCCATCACTTGTCTGCTGTGTGACCTTGGGCAAATCACTTCATTGCTCTGGGCCTCAGTTACCTCATCTGTAAAATGGGGATTAAGAGTGTGAGCCTCATGTGGGACAGGGACTGTGTCTAACCTGATTACCTGTATCTATCCCAGCAATTAGAAGAGTGCTGGGCACATAGTAAGGGTTTAACAAATGCCACGATTGTTATTATTATTATTATTACCCCATCCGGAGGAGAAATTGGCAACAATAGTGTCTATAGGGGACAGTGATATGCAGGAAGCAGAACAGACAGGTAGGGCTACTACAGTCCCTGCAACCGTCTCTTACAGGCCCCTCAGACGGAGAAGGGGAGAACCCTCGGGATCAGATGGTTTTCAGGTTTCACCCCAGACATCCCTCACCGGACCTCAAGCCAAACCCCCTAACCAAGACCTCATTTGACCTGACGCTCCCCCCTAAATTTCTGCCTCAGACCAACATAACCCTCAGTATCCACGGAGTCTAACGGAGGGGTTGGAAACACGGCCCCTCCAAGAAAAATAACCGGCTCAGTTGTTGTTGGATCTATCGGAGGGAACTGGCCGGGGTGAGGGCGATGCAAGCTGCAAGGAGGCCTTGTTTCAGGCCCGACTCCACAACGTGGGTCCAGTTACAGAGGGATTCTGCCGCCCTGGGGAAGTGAAGGAGGAGGGAGCAGAGAGGGAGGAAGGGAGGGAGCGCTGAGACTGATCTGGGGGGCATATGGTCCATTCAGCAGGGCTTTGTGGGCAGGGCCATTTGCGTTGTTCAGAGAGGCTCAAGGGGGAGTTTGTCTGGGGTCTTGGCCCCCAGCTGCTACTCTTTTCCCCTCCATTGGTTAAGAGGGCTTCCCCCTCCCCCGCAGCCGCCCAGCCAGCCCCCGTCCATCGATCGTCTGCCCCCAACTTCTGCCCCAGCTCAGCCGTGGTCCCGCCCCTGACCTGAGCTCCTGTCCGCTGCCTCCCTGGTCCCCTAGCAAGCAGGACCACTGCCAGTTTCAGTCTTTACAAGGGGTCACCTCTCACTCTACCAACATAACACAGCAAGAGGAAACCTGACTAACCTTCCCTGATTTCCCTCATTTCCTTTTCTTCCACTCCCTGCTGCATCGCCCTGATTTTCTCCCTTTATTTCCCACCCCCAGCCCTTGAGCACTTATGTACATATCCATAATTTATTTATTCGTATCAATGTCTGTCTCCTCCTCTAGATCATAAACTCATTGTGGGCAGGGAACATGCCTGTTATATTGTTTCATTGCGCTCGTCCAAGCTCTTAGTACAGCGCTCTGCGCACCGTAAGCACTCAGTAAATGTAATTGATGGATTGAACCCACCAGCACCACCCTAGCTGTGATTTCACAAAGCGCTGTGGCAGTGGGTCACTGCAGTGGGAGAGGGAAAGAGAAAGAGAGCAAGAGAGAGAGGAGAGCTCTGCCACTTGTCTGCTGTGTGACCGTGGGCAAGTCACTTCACTTCTCTGGACCTCAGTTACTTCATCTGTAAAATGGAGATGAAGACTGTGAGCCCCACTTGGGACAACTGATTACCTTGTATCTACTCCAGCGCTTTGAACAGTGCTTGGCATGTAGTAAGAGCTTAACAAATACCATATTTTTTCAGCACATAGAACAGTGCGTGGAACATAGTAAGCACTTAACAAATACCATCATTATTATTAATGTCATCATTTCTGCCCTAATACGGTACTTGTGATCTTGAAGAACATCACATTGCAGTAGTCATAGACTCAATGGGAATTACTGGGAAGGGCAGGGGTGACCAAGTGTTTTCAGTAGCAACCCCCATGGCCAGAAATCCATGTGTGCCAACCATATTCATTTTTTTAAAATCGATAAACAGTGTTGAAGTATGGTTATTTCAACATCTAGATTTTTTAACAGTAATGATAACGGTTCAAAAATAGTTAATCCACTTTATCAGTACCAAAGTGGACAGTTCCAAGCTTAGCAGTAGCTGTCCATCAGTCAGCGAGAGGACTGGCATTTAACAGACTGAACTATTTTTTGAAAATATGGGGTGATTCCAGGCAGAGCACATCAAAGTCTGACTAGACTCTACTGGCCTGGTAATCTGTGTCGGTCAGTGGTATTTATTAAGCGCTTACTTAAGCACTCTGGGAGAGTACTATAGAACAAAATAACACATTCCCTGTCCACAACGAGGTTACAGTCTAGAGGAGGAGCTCATGCGTCAGGTTAATAGAAATTTCCGGAAAATCTCAGGCAGGCCGCACTCGGCGGTCAAGTGAGCCACATGGTTGAACTTGGGTTATCGGGTAGCCTAACTCTAGGATACTACCATTTCCCGATGCAAACTCTTATATTCTTGTAATGTAACACTTCACACCCTTGTCACTCAGAGTTATGTTACTGTATTAGGTATTGTAAAGTCACAGACCCACAAAGAAATATTAAGGACAGTTTGACCAAAGGCTGAGAAGCAAAGCAGCTTCACGTCTTCACTCATGCCACTATTTCTTCCCCGAACGGTGTGGCCTAGTGGATAGAGCAAGGGTCTGGGAGCCAGTGGACCTGGGTTCTAACTGCGGCTCTGCTATTTGCCTGCTGTGTGACCTTGGACAAATCTCTTAACTTTTCTGTGTCTCAGTTTCCTCATCGTTAATCGGGGATTAAAATTGTGAGCCCTACATAATAATAATGATGTTGATATTGGTTAGGCGCTTACTATGTGCGGAACACTGTTCTAAGCGCTGGGGTAGACACAGGGGAATCAGGTTGTCCCACGTGAGGCTCACAGTCTTCATCCCCATTTTACAGATGAGGGAACTGAGGCACAGAGAAGTGAAGTGACTTGCCCACGGTCACACAGCTGACAAGTGGTAGAGCCGGGATTCAAACCCATGGCCTCTGACTCCAAAGCCCGCACTCTTTCCACTGAGCCACGCTGCCCATCCCTATTATCTTACTATAGCTCTTAGCACAGTGCCTGTAATATATAAGAGCCTAAGTACCTTAAAAAGAAAATCTTGCCTGATTTATGGTTCACGTTATACCAGGACAGAATCACGTTGTGGGGCGAACTTCTAATTTTTCCATCATGCTAAATCCAAATCGTGTGGTAAAAGTGAATGTTAGAACTGACTACATTTGACGACAATTGATCTATTAGATTGCAAGCTTCTTGAGGGCAGGGATTAAGTTTACCAACTATTGCATCATAATCTTTTAAGGGCTTAGTACAGTATTCAATCAGTCCATCCATCAATGGCATTTATTGAGCTCCTACCGTGTGCAGAGCCATTAAACTCAGGTCACCCAGCAAATCAGCCACAAAACTAGCAATTAGTCTTGAAAACCCATCTCATGTCTGTCTAGCCATGCCACCTTGCAATCTGGATTAGGAACCGTCAGTGCCCAAAGTGGCAACTAGAAGCCTTCAAAAAATATTTCTCTTTTTTAAATTTTACTTAGCCTTCCAGATAAGAGAATCCCATCCCTCTTCCCAGCCGTGATTCGCCACCCCTTGACTCCCAGGGCCTGACCCTTGCTCCCCAAGGCCACCCCGGTACTCTCACTCCCATTCTTTAAACCATAGTTGCATCCATAGTTGCATTCTAACCCCGAATATCTAGAGCCTCCATCTGTTCTGAAATGCCATCAATGATGGCTTTCAGGAAAACCAAGCAAGGAAAGAAGATAATACGAGCACGACGAGAAGGAGGCAATGAAGCATTCATGGAATCAGCCAGTACAACCACAAAGGATGATCAAAATAATACTATGAGAAGCAATGTGGCTCAGTGGAAAGAGGCCGGGCTTGGGAGTCAGAGGTCATGGGTTCTAATCCCAGCTCCGCCGCTTGCCAGCTGTGTGACTTTGGGCAAGTCACTTAACTTCTCTGTGCCTCAGTTACTTCATCTGGAAAATGGGGATTAAAACTGTGAGCCCCACGTCGGACAACCTGATCACCTTGTATCCCCCCAGCGCTTAGAACAGTGCTTTGCACATAGTAAGCGCTTAACAAATACCACCATTATTATTATTATTATTATTACTTCCTTCTTCCTATGCTTATACTATTATGCACTCACAGCACCCTCTAGTGTCTAATAAAATTAACAATACTATCACCTGGCAGAAGGGGACAGTGAACTTGTAACTCACAAAGTAAAAACTGAACAGTTAGCTTATTATTATTATTGTCTGTCCAAGGACACAGTTTCCAAACACAGATCATACCCTCTCTAGCCCTGGGGTCACCAAGAGATCATAGATAGTCTGAATTACTTTAGGAAAAAGATAAATAATAATAATGGTATTTGTTAAGCGCTTACTATGTGCAGAGCACTGTTCGAAGCGCTTAGGGTAGATACGGGGTAATCCCATCGCCCCGCGTGGGGCTCACATTTTTAATCCCCGTTTTTGCAAATGAGGTGACGGAGGCACAGAGAAGTTAAGTGACTCGCCCAAGGTCACACAGCAGACAAGTGGCGGAGCCGGGATTAGAACCCGCCACCTCTGACTCCCAAGTCCATGCTCTTTCCACTGAGCCACGCTGCTTCTTCAATATTCTGGAGAATATTCTGACTACGCTAGCTAGATATACTAGCCAGAATATACTATATACTACTACTATAAATGCAGAAGCAGCGCGACTCAGTGGAAAAAGCACGGGCTTGGGAGTCAGACGTCATGGGTTCGAATTCCAGCTGTGTGACTGTGGGCAAGTCACTTAACTTCTCTGGGCCTCAGTTACCTCATCTGTAAATTGGGGACGAAGACTGTGAGCCTCATGTGGGACAACCTGATTGCTCTGTATCTCCCCCGGCGCTTAGAACAGTGCTCTGCACATAGTAAGCACTTAACAAATACCAACATTATTATTATTACTGCTATATACTAGCCAGAATATATATTACTATCCAGAAATCAATATTCTGGCAGTCAAAAAGCTGGATCTCATCCAGCTAAAACTCAGGGTACCAGGAATCTCAGTACTCAACTCTTTTACCTCCAGGTGTGCCTCCGTTTCCCCATTCGGAGCTGGGTTTAGGTAATCCCACTTTTGATTTACCCTTGTCTGTCTCAAATTTTCAATTTTGGGTGAAAAGTAAAATCGAGAATGATTTTATTACCAATGGGATTAAGTGGGTTCATCTTTTCAGTCCAACACCAGAGCCTGTTGACACGTAATAAAAAGTTTAGTTATACTCTTTTCTAGTCTAGTCTTTCCTCACACCCTTCAATTTCCTCCACCAACATTAATAGGATCTTTAAAAAACGTTCACAGAATGTAGGCCCACCCATTCAGCAGCTTTGAAACACTATAAACTCTTACTCTAAGTAAGCATCACAAGATGTTAGACCTCACCCAGTCCTCCAGCCCGATCCAATCCCCTGAATGTAAGGACCCGAGGAGGACCAGTGAATGAAGAGCCAGAGTGATGTTACCTCCACTTCCTGGGATTCACTTTAGAAGGGTGAGAATGGGGGAGGATTCTTGTTCCATTCTCCATCTGGCTCACTGGTTTAGGGCAACTCCAAAGGACTCTAGGGAATGCGTTTTCCCCGGCCGGAGAGATTAGCATCCATGGAAATGCAGGCTCATGCTATCGGTGGCTCATTTCCAAAATCATCAGACATGTGAGGGGAACGTTCAACTCCAGATCTGTAGCTCGGTGTGGGTTATCTACATTCTGTAGATTCTTATTTCTCGCTCTTGGCATCCCTCTTGTGCTCCGCTGCCAGGTGAGGGGCCTTGGGAGAAGGAGAGAAATATTCCTGCAATTTTAGGCCAAAGTGAGATCCCTAGTCTCCTCTACCTTTCAGTCCTAGCAGAGAGAATAGCCCCTGCAAAGACCCCTAAATCTCAGGGGAATGACAGTGTCAGTAGCAAGATGTTGGAGCAGGGGTTCCTCACCCCGCTAGTAGAGGACACTATGGCACACTCACAGATGCTATGGTTTTATACCCCACCCAGGGCTCCTCTAGGAAAGGAGACTAGGGGTAACACTGATTGGTTCTTCAGGCTTTTTAAGGCAGGCAAAGCACCAGGCAAATCACCCATCCTATTGGTTCACCATGTGATACCATTTATCTCTGATTTAGAGAAGTCTAATAAGAGAGTGCCTGATCCCCCAAAAACAAACACAATTTTCTCCAAATTTCTTCATCTTTGCCTTTGGGGTGACAGAAGAAATTTCACTGCAAGGGATGGGGGTTTTACAAAGCCCAGAGTAATCAATCAATTCATCAATCAGGCTTGTTTATGGTTCCCAAGTGTAGAGAACCAATGTGGCCTAGTGGATAGAGTAAGGGCCTGGAGTCAGAAGGACCTGGTTTCTCATCCCACCTCTGCCACTCATCTGCTGTGTGACCTTGGGTAAGTCACCTAACTTTTTTCTGTTGCCTCGGTTACCTCATCTGTAAAATGAAAGTTAAGACTGTGAGCCCCATGGACTGTGTCCAACCTGGTTGTCTTGTATCTATCCCAGTCATAGTACAGTGTTTGACACATAGTAAGAGCTTAACAAAATCATTAAAAAGTGCTCAGTTTGTGCTTTGCACCAGCTCAACTGATATTGATCGAAAACAAGAAATTCTGATACTTATAGATGCCACTTGAGACCTTGACCCCTGAGCAAACACTTTTACTCCTCAATGATGGGTTGTTCATTAAGGAGTTGGCAAACTCAGAATATGTGGCGCGTGACGCAAGTGCCTCGGTACTGAGAGAGAGACAGAGTGTGGGAGGGAGGCAGAGACAGGGACAAACAGAGTTAGGATCTATGGGAACTAGAAGGATAGAGACAGAGAAGGAGCCCTTCAGAGAGAGATGGGGTGAGAGGCAGAGAGAGTCAAAGAGGGAAATACGATAGTTACAGAAACAGAGGATGAGAAACAGAAGCAGATGGAGACCGGCATTGTTCAGAGAACGTAGTGGTCAAGGCAGACACCTAAGATAGAGCTCTCCCCCATGGGGCACTCAGTAAAGATTTGCTGACTGCCTGCCTGCCTGAACCCAGGGGTCCTGATTCCCAACTCCAGCTGCTCATTAACGGTGTTTTTCTCAAAGAACAGGGCTCTTGACTGTTCCTGCTGAGCGTTTGGATAAAGGCACTGAGCTTGGGGCTGAGGAGTCCAGTCAAGTGTGGGGGAGGGGGGGTGTTCTTCAGCTTCTGAATCCTTCTGGCCTGATTTTGCCCCTTCTCCAATCCCCAGCTGATCCTTTTCAAGTGCAACCAAGTCTTCTTCTGTACCAGCTGGGCTCACATTGCCTAGAAAGGCCAAGGGATCAGCCTCATGCAGCCTTGCAGAAGAATCTCCCAGCCTGCGCACATGTTCACCAGCCTGAAAAATATTCTCTGGTTCCACCCACACATACCCCAGTCTCTTCCTCCACCTGCCCCAGTTGAATTAATTTCCTCCTCCTGCTCTCCATCACCCTTAGCTAAAAGAACTCAGCACCTGCTTGCAGTAAACTCACCCTGTATCCCACGCAGAACTCACGACAAGGGAAGAGAAAGGAGAAGCAGGATTCGTTGTGTTTCTTTTAGATCCACAACCTGATTTCTTCTAGACCTTGGACTCATGCTAATTTGTGTGGCATGAGTGAAGGGTTTTAAGGTATATCTAACATCTGAGAAACTGGTGGGGATTACTTAGGCTGCTCTAGTTTAACTGGTGGTAACTGGAAGATGGGGAGAATTCTCTCTTGAAAGTGGAGGCTGCTATTGTCCCGGGCATCCTAAAACAGGCTCCCTTTCTGCCCCCCTCCCTTCCTTTTCCTTTGAACTCTCCTTTGACTGGGAAGAGGTTTCTAAGCAGTGTCGTCCCTCTCTCCCCTGGAGACATACATACACACATACATTCATTCAATAGTATTTGAGTGCTTACTGTGTGCAGAACACTGAACTAAGCGCTACACACACACATCCTGTATCCAACACCAATCTGGGCAGCCACCCAAATCGGGCTAGGTGATAATGTGTCAGAGCCAAGGAGCTATGGCCCCCTTAGCGAAGCAGCATGGCCTAGGGGAAAGAGCAAAGGTCAAGTACCTGTTGCGTAACCTTGAGCAAGTCTCTTCTTTGCGCCTCAATTCCCTCATCTGCAAAATGAGAATTCAACACCTGTTCCCCCTCCTACTTAGACTGTGAGCCTCATGTGGAACCTGATTTTCTTGTATCTCCCTCAGCGCTCAGTACGGCACTTGGCATATGGTAAGCATTTAAGAAATACCACAATTACTAATTACTATTATTGATCTTCCCTGCCTTTGGCCCTCGAGGAGGCCCAGTAACCTCAGATGCTTTCCAAGATCCTTCCTTCTCCAGAACCATCTTCCGCAGGCTGGGAGACCAGTTGGACCTGGCTTAACCTCTGGGACCGCCCCAAACTTTCTTCTGCTTTTCCTCCCTTGCTCCTCCTTCCCCTCCCCTTCCCCGACCCAGGCTTTCTGTTCTCTGCCATCTCCCTCCCCCCACAGCCCCCGCCTGGCCTTTAAGGGTTTTAATATTCAAGCCGCACCTTCCACATGAGCAGTGCCGAAGAGTTGACGTGTCGGACTTTATTGATATCACACAGGGCTCGGCAGGGCTGTCAAGCTACACATTCAGGCCTAAACGGCCCCCTATGGCGCCTGCCAGCGGCAGAGAGATCGGCACAAAAACGCCCCCCTTTTGGTTTGTCCAAGGTGGGACAATGCGTCCCCAGGCCGGAGCAGATGACAGGGCTGATAAAGGCCCTCCAGCTCAGGGATATCTTTCTTTCTTCTCTGCTCCTCCATTCAGCTCTCCCAATGCCCCCCTTTTTTCCTCTCCTTCTTCTGTCGCTTCTATTCGGTCCCTCTTCCCCCTCTTGCTTTTCTTTCCTTTATCCCCTCCCTCTCTAGGACTGAGAGGAGGGAGGGAGAGAGAGCTGGGGGTGGAGGGAGAGGGAAAAAGAGAGATAGAAAGGGAGAGGAAGATAGAGAGCTATAGAGGAATAAATAGAGAGAGAGAAGGAGGAGGGAACGGGGGGAAGATTGGAGAGAAGAAGGGAGTGGGAGTTAAATAGGAAGAGGTAGAGAGTGAAAAGAAAAGAGGAAGAGGGACAGAGGAAAAAAGGAAAAGAGAAGGGGAGAGAGGGAGAGAGAGAAAGTGAGAGGAAGAGAGAGTGAGAGAATGGTAGAGGAGAGAGAAAGGGAAAGGGAGAGGAAAATAAGGAGAGGAGAGAGAAAGAGAAAGGGAGAGGAAAATAGAGAGGGAGAAAGGAGAGATGAAGAGAGAGGAGACACAAAGAGAGAGAAGGGGAGAGGAAAAAGAGGAAGGGAAAGTGAGATTGGGACGGAGAGTGCCCAGAGAGTACAGGCATGCTACAGAGTCTAGGGGTTGGCTGGAAGCACCCTGGTTTGAATAACTGTGATGTATCAGCAGCTCAGAGACTAGAGCCAAGAGGCTTCCCCATCTTGCGGCCATCCAACCTCCCTACAGAACAGAACCGTGCCTTCCTTGCTGCCTGGCTTCCCCACCCCATTCCGTTTGGTTTCAAGACCACAGGTGGTGGAAACAGGAAAGGAAGAGGGGAAACAGAGGAGGGGAAGGCGAGAAGGTTGGTAGGGGACTGAGGCCGAAAGAATTGGAGGGAGGTAAGCAGAGGAAACGGAGAAGGTTGGGGGAGGAGGGAGAGGAAGAGAGCCAGCTAAGCCCAGAAGGTGGGAGGACAAAAAGGAATAGAGGCAAAAGCTGAGGAAGAGAAACAAGGAACAAAATGCAAAATAGAAGTGGGGGCAGAGACGAAATAGATGGAGGGCAGGAGGGATAGGAAACCTTTCTGTGGCAGAGGTGCTGGTGGGTTATACTCTTCTGGCTGGGGGAACCTGGGACCCCCAGCCCATCCTGCCCCAGTTCCCACTCTAGGCCTTTACTACCATCTTGTCCCCTCTGTTGCCAGCCCAGAGGCTCCCTGTGTTTGCTCCAGTCCCAAGGTCAAAGGTCCTGTTCTTTTCCCTCAGAGCCATCTCTCTTCAACGTTCCACATCTGGATGCCAGTGGGAGGTCTTGCATTCTCTAAGTCCTCCTAGAGGGCAGAGATCGGTTTCTACCAGGGATCGGGTTCTACCAACTCTATTGTATTATAATCATCAATCGAGGTTATTTATAGAGTGCTTACTGTGCGTAGGACACTGTACTAAGGGCTTAGGAAAGTATAATACAATGGAGTTGGTAGGCTGAATCCCTGCCCATAAGGAGCTTATAGCCTACAGGGGAAGACAGACATTCATTCAATCGTATTTAGTGAGCATTTACTGTGTGGAAAGCACTATACCAAGCACTTAAGAGAGTACAATCTAACTTTAAAATCAATTACCCTTAGGGATAAGAGTAAAAAATAAGGATATGTCAATAAGTACTATGGGGCTGGGGTCCTGTGGGGCGAGGGTGAGTATCAAACTGCTTAAGGGGTATACAGCCAAGTGCATAGGTGATGCAGAGAGGAGCGTGGATACGAGAAATGAGAGTTTAGGGAAGACCTCTTGGAGAAGTTGTGATTTTTAAGGTGGTTTTGAAGGTGGGGAGAGGGGTGGGTTGTCAGATCTGAAGGGGGTAGGGAGAAGGTAGAGATAGACTGCGGTCAATCAGTGGTATTTTTTGAGCACTTACTGTGTTCATAGCACTGTACTATGATCTTGGGAGAATACAGTACAACAGAGTTGGTAGACATGCTCTCTGCCTACCAGGAGCTTCCAGTCTGGAGAGGGAGACAGACATCAAAATTAATTACAGATTGGTACGTAAGTGCGGGGGATGAGAGGACGGGATGAATATCAAGTGCTTAAAGGGTACAGATCCAAGTACATGGGTGATGAAGAGGAAAAAGGAGTAGGGGAAAAGAAGGCTTAGTCCAGGAAGGTTTCCTGGAGGAGATGTGGTTTTAGAAAGCCTTTATAGGTGGGAAGAATGGTGGTCTGTCAGACATGAAGAAGAAAGATTGTATTCTTCCAAGCAGTGAGTAAAGCGCTCTGCACCAAGTAAGTGCTCAATCAATCCTATGTATTGATTTTTTTAGTCTCTCTCTGCCTCAATTTCTCCATTGGTCAAAAAACTCCCCAAGGTGACGGTAAGAAAGAGCAGAAGTAAAGGAGAATGCAATGCCAATGGCTCATAAAGGACGAAGGGGTTGGGAGAGAACAGAAAAGCATCTTTGGGGGCTGGTATCTTCCCTTCATTCTCGCGGCCCTCTACCTGCAGGATTTAGTTGATTTATGTGCTTTGAGAATAAGCTGGGATCTTAACTGAAGAGTGTCACGACAGATTTAGGGAATCGGAGACTGGTCTATTCCTGGCTGCAAGAAAGAATTCAGCAGGGTAGTGGGGGAAATAGGTTACGGTATGTAGGTGGGTGGGAGAATCGGTCTGGTCAACCAGGGGAAACTTCCCGGTGGAGGTGAGCTTTGAATTGAGATTTAAGGGCTTTCATTCGGTTAGGGGCCGGAGGTAGTCCCTGCCAATGAATTAGGCCCTGAAGGGGATATTTGAATTCTCGCAACTACTAGGGGTCCAGTGCTTAAATCTGTTCCTGTGCTTAATCAATCAACCAATCAATGGTAGTTATTGAGCACTGACTGTGTGCTGAGCACTAGGTACTTAAAGGGTTCCTGAAACTGATGGAGTTAATGCACCTTTCATTTGCCGGGTTGCCTAACTTGCTGCCAGGGAGTCGCTGATGCAAGTGGCTAACTCTGGCTCACAGAGGACTCTCCCCGTTCAGACTGCATTCTCTCCTTCTCACCCTCTCTCTGTCTCTCTCCCACTCACTTCTCTCTCACGTTCTCGCTCTCGTTCACTAGCTCACTTCCTTCCTCTTTCTCTCTCCCTCAGTTTAAAAGAAAATCAAGATTTCATTGGCTATTCCAACAATTTTGTTTTTCAAGGGCAAGAGCTCAATGCCCGCTCTCTCTTCTTGTAAGTGAGAGTGAAGGGTGGAAAGGTGGAAGGGGGTGGGTAAGTTGGTTTCTCATTCAACCCCTGTATCGAGTCTACAGCTGAAGGCAGAGGATTAACCAAGGATAGTTCCAGTACGTTTGAAAAATCACTTGGTCCAGAACAGGATTTTGATAATGATAATAATAATCATAATAGTGGTTTTTATTAAGCCTTCACCGTCAGGAACCGTATCTGGTGCCGAGGTTGATACGTGACAATCAGGTCAGAAAGAGTTCCTGTTCCTCATGGGGCTCACATTTGAAGAGAGAAGAAAAACAGTTATTTCACCCCCATTTTATACCTAAGGAAACAGAGAAGTTAAGCGACTTGCCCAAGGTCACACAGCAGGCAAATGAGGGAGCAGGATTTGAACCCAGGTACCCTGATTCTAGGCACATGCTCTTTCTACTAGGCCCTGATGCTTCTCTAGTGTTTCTGGTAGATATCTGATCTGTTAATAAGTTGGAGGATTCCTGGAAACCGAACTCGTGGGTGTTTTTTTTTTATGGTATTAAGTGCTTACTATGTGCCAGGCACTGTATTAAGCACTGGGGTAGATCAAAGGTTGGACACAATCCATTTCCCACATGGGGCTCACACTCTTAATCCCCAGTTTGCAGGTGAGGTAACTGAGGTACAGAGAAGTGAAGTGATTTTCCCAAGGTCACACAGCAGACGAGTGGTTGAGCTGGGATTAGAACGCAGGTCCTTCTGACTCCCAGGCCCATGCTCCATCCATCAGGCCACGCTGCTTCTCAGTGGGTTCTGCCACTGGCTAATCATAGGGTCCAGTTTGAGTTCTCTGAGTTAATTTATGTTTTTACTGCTATAGTTCCCACGCCTCTCTCAGTAAGACCTTCCCCTCTCCTCCTTCTAGTCCCGCTGGCTTTCCCCTTTTGCCTCTCCCTCTCTCCCACTCCCTTTCCTATCTAGCCTCTTTCACTTCCATGCCCTCCTTCCTTTTGCCAAAGTGGCCCAAGGACATATCCCAATCTTGAAGTTGGCATCCGGGGATAAAAAGGTTATTAACCCTGGTCTAAATCCATCAATTAATTAATGGTATTTACTGAAGGCTTTCTGTGTGCGGAACACTGTACTAAGAGAGAAGCAGCGTGGCTCAGTGGAAAGAGTCTGGGCTTGGGAGTCAGAGGGCATGGGTTCGAATCCCGGCTCTGCCGCTTGTCAGCCGTGTGGCTTTGGGCAAGTCACTTCCCTTCTCTGTGCCTCAGTTACCTCATCTGTAAAATGGGGATGGAAACTGTGAGCCCATGTGGGACAACCTGATCACCTTGTATCCCCCCAGCGCTTAGAACAGTGCTTTGCACATAGTAAGCGCTTAACAAATACCACCATTATTATTACTTGGGACAGTACAGTAGAGCTGGTAGAGTGTTCCCAGGGAACTAAACATTGTAATGTCTTGGTGCTGGGCTCCTTGTCTGTGATTTGGGGGCTGCAAACTCTTGGCAAAGCATTGTTAGGGGTGCTTATTCTTCCATCCTAGAAGAATAAGGTTTTTGTTCATTCATACATGTTACTGAGCACTTACTGTGTGCAGAGCACTGTACTAAGCACTTGGGAGAGTACGATGTAACAATAAACAGACACATTCCCTGCCACATGGAGCTTACAGTCTAGAAGGGGAGACAGACAATATAAATTAGAAAGGTGAGGAAATTGATCAACTATAAATCCCTCAGGGTCCGTTAATCATCAGTGAGCCTGAAGCTATTGGACAGGCTGGGTCGAAAACAGGAGAGATGAGGTCTGGGGGCTGGCCCAAAAGGTTTAAGAGACAGGAGGATGGCACCGGTGACTTCTGGAGTTCAGGGATCCTGCGCTGCTGTTCAAAACCATGGAACAGTAGAGAGTCTCACTCCTGCCAAAGTTTAATCGCATCACTTTCCGTGTCTGGTGAAATGGCCGGGGGTGAGCCGGGAGGTCGGCTCAGAGCTCTTGTTGCTTTTCAAGAATAACAGAGTCTGCCCCGGAGTAGCTCTGAAAGTCTCCAGTTCCTGATGTCTTGAGGTGATAAGGATTCCTCTGTTCCACCCTGCATCAGATCTCCTCCCGACGGCCAAGGCCTCGGCTGCTCCTTCCCCACCAGACACTTGTTAGCGGCAGCAAGCCGGGGCTTGGATCACCGACCTGGGGCTCGCTGCCCAGGGGCGGGGCACGGTTACCCAGGCGCTGGCTGCTCCTTGGGCTGCCCAGAAGATCGGGAGACTGCAGGAGCCAAGACATTCTCAGTCAGTAAGTCGGTCGTATTTATTGAGCAATTACTGTGTGCAGAGCACTGTAACTAAGCACTTGGGGGAGTACAATACGACAATACGACACATTCCCTGCTGACAATGAGCTTACAGTCTAGAGGGGGAGACGGGCATTAATATAAATAAATAAGTTATTACAGATATGTACACGAGTGCTGTGGGGCAGGGAGGGGGGAATGAATAAAAGGGAGCAAGTCAGGGTGATGCAGAAGGGAGTTGAAGAAAAGGAAAAGAGGGCTTAGTCAGGGAAGGCCAGTTCTTTGACCTAACAGGCAGGGAAAACTTCCTGAAGTCTACACCAAATGCCTCCCACTCTGGCAGAAGTAGCATGGTCTAATGGATAGGGCAGGGGTCTGGGAATCAGAGGACCTGGGTTCTAATCCTGGCTCTGTCATTTATTCGTCCGCTGTGTGACCTTGGGCAAGTCACTTCATTTCTCTGGGTCTCCATTACCTCATCTGTAAAATGAGGATAGAGACTGTGAGCTCGATGTGGGACAGGGACTATATCCAACCTGATAAGCTTGTTGAATCTATCCCAGCGCTTAGGACAGTGCCTGGTACGTAGTAAGTGCTTAACAAATGCCACTGGGAAAAAAGTCCTCTCTGCTGCTCCTGTTTTCAGTGACAATGGAGAGTGGCAGAGAGATAAACCTGGAGCAATGAGGACACATGCTAACGTACACACACCCATTCACATCCATGCATGCGCTTTGGCATATATATAAATCGCCTAAACATACAATTGATATATATTCTGATTTGCTTGGCACATAGTAAGCGATTAACAAATTATTATTATAGTTTTATGGCTGTCTCTCCTGTTAGAGTGTAAGCCTTTTGGTGAGCAGGGAGAGAATCTCGTGCTTCTGTTAGGCTTTCAGAATAATAACTGTGGTATTTGTTAAGCATTTACGAGGTGGCCAAGCGTCATACTAAGCAATGTGGTAATATTAATAATAATGATGGAATTTGTTAAGCGCTTACTATGTGCCAAGCACTGGGGGGGAGATACAAGGTAATCAGGTTATCCCACGTGGGGCTCACGGTCTTAATCCCCATTTTACAGATGGCTCAGAGAAGTTAAGTGACTTGCCCGAAATCACACAGCTGACAAGTGGCAGAGCAGGGATTAGAACCCATGACCTCGGACTCCCAAGCCCGTGCTCTTTCCACTAAGCCACCCTGCTATCTCTTGGTAGATACGAGATAATCAGGTCCCTCATGTGGCTCTCAGTCTCAATGGGAGGGAGACCAGGCATTGAATCCCCACTTTCTGGATGAGGGAACTGAGGCCCAGAGAAGTTAAGTGACTTTCCCAGGCTCACACAGCAGACAAGTGGCAAAGTCAGAATTAGAACCCAGGCCCTCTGACTCCCAGGCCCATGCTCTTTCCATTAGGCTGTGGCATGCTGATTTACAGCTGCAGATTAGTACCTGACTGGGACCTTCCCCATTCTCCCCTGGGGCTCCGCTCAGTGTTAGTGATATTTTTATTTCATCCCAACTGCCCTGCAGGTTGTGGGGATTTTTTTTCCAGCAGGACTTGAGTGGGAGCTGACTTCTGTCCGTTACAGTAAAAAAAGCTACCATATTACCATAACTCTTCAGTATTCAGTGAAAAACCCATGGCAGTCCGAAGTCTTAGAACATTTTCCTTGTTTTTGCTCCCCACCCACCCTCCTGATCCCCACCTCCTCCTTTCATCCCTAGGATCTCCTGGACAGGCTCTCAGTGGGAACCCTGTTCCTAAGGGCAAGGGTAGGGAAAGGTCCAGGGGTTGGGTCTCATGCTAGAGGAAACTGGAGACTTGGCATTTCGATGCAGGATTCAGCTCTTTGCCTGCCCCCTCGCCTCAACCTCTGTCTCCCCCGTTCCTTTGACCTCCCTCCTCTCCAAGGATTTTAAAGGGGCAGGGGACTTTAATGGACTTCACAGCTGTCTTGAAGGGCTCAGGACATGGGGACCCAGTACCTTGGGGGCACGTTAAAAGGCCAAACCAAATCCAGAGGAAGGCGAGGAGGAGGGGAGGAGGGAAGGCAGTAAGGAAAGTTGAAAGGGAAAGAAAGGGGCCAGGGAGTTGATGGCTATTCCATCTGCACTTTCAGGTCAACAGAGCGAATGCACAACATTTTCTGGTCCTCTCTCTCTTTTTTTCTCTCTGTCTCTCTCTCCCTTCCACCCTTTTGCCCTTGCCCTTCTTTTCATTGTTAGTTGGGTACGGCGATTCGACAGTCCCACAGAGTCTGGATGTACGTCCTGCTTCCGGTGGATTTCCAAGACAGGGACCTGTTTATAGAGCTGCTAAGAAAACTTACCTTTTGTTCCGTTCTACCTGAGCCAATTCTCTGAATGACTCAAACTCAGAACAACCACCCCGTAGGCTCGGTTGCCCGGATCTCCCAATTGTCCCCCTGTTTTTTCTGAAACACCCACATCCCACTAGACTGCACGCTCGTTGGAGGCAGGGAACATGCCTACCAATTCTGTTGTATTTTACTCTCCCGTATGCTGAGTACAGTGCTCTGCAGACAGTAAGCACTCAAAAAAAATCCATTGATGAGGATGCTGCTGATGATAATTCAGGCCCAAGGGGTCCACAAATCATCCAGATAAAAATGTGCAGACTTAGTGGGTGGAGGTTGGGGTAGTGGAGTTTGAACAGCTGGAATTTCACCTGTTCGGTTTCTCCTTGCACTTGGAGCTTTTGGATGGATTTCCCTTCTATCGAACAGTCCATCAGTCGATATTTATTGGGCTCTTACTGCATATGGAGACCACTGTACAAGTTCAATAGAGTTGGTAGATAGGATCCTTGCCCTCAAGGAGTTTACTTTCTAGAGGGGGGAAAAAGACATTAAAGATCGAGATAGGGAATATAAGGCTAAGTGCTGTCATGATTGTTCTAGGGTGGGTGAATACCTGAGTGCTTAACGGGTGAGGACCCAAGTGCCTAGATGATGAAGAAGGGAGGGAAAATAGGATGGGGAGATGAGAGATTAGTCAGGGAAGTCTTTCTGGAGGAGATGAGCTTTGAGTAGGGCTTTGACTATGGGAAGAGTGGCCGTCTGTCAGATGAGAAACAGCATGGCTTAGTGGATAGAGCATGGGCCTGGGAGTCAGAAGGACCTGAGTTCTCGTCCCAGTTCCACCACTTGGCTGTAGTGACCTTGGGCAAGTCATTTGACCTCTTTGTGCCTCAGTTACTTCAACTGTAAAGCGTAGATTAAGACTGTGCGGCCTGTGTGGGACATGGACTGTCTCCAACCTGATTACCTTGTATCTACCCCCCGTGCTTAAAACAGTGCCTGGCACAAGCAAGCGCTTAACAAATACCCAAAAAAATATGTGAAAGGTAAAGGAATTAATAATAATTGTGTGGCATTTGTTAAGCACTTACAATGTGCCAGACACTTTACTAAGCACTGGGGTGGATATAGGCAAATCGAGTTGGAGTTCCAGGCAGGAGGAAAGGCGTGAGCAAGCGGCTGATGGCAAGAGAGCTTGTTGTGGACAGGGAGTGCGTCTGTTGTTACATTGTACTCTTTCTAGTGCTTAGTGCAGTGCTTTGCACCCAGTAAACGCTCAATAAATATGACCGACTGACTGAATGAATGAAAAGGACAGTGAGGAAGGTGGGATGAGAGGAGAGAAACGTAGAGGTTGGGTTGAAGAAGGCGAGGAGCAAGGATAGGTAAGGGGCAAGAGAGCTTGATTGAGGTCCTTAAATTCAAAGGTGAAGAGATAGAATGAGGCCTAGTGGGGCTCTAAGACTGTTTTGAGTCAACAGAACAAGAAGGCATGGTCTGGGGGAGGGAGGTCAAAAGGTGCAGAAGGGTCTGGGGAGAATTCACCTTTGACCCCCCCCCCCCCCAGACCATTCAAGCCCTCCAAGGAATTTGCCTCTAGAGCAGTTGCTCTTGTTAAAAACTCTATCTCCTTTTTAAAATCTGAATTCTCCAGAGACCAGTGAATGTTTGGGTGGAGGAGTTAAGATGTGCCGTTTCCTCTAGAGAATTTCTAGAGAGCAGTTGTGGCTCAAAGGAAATGTGGACTGGAGCCCTTCTCAGAGCAGGTCTTTTCATTCGAACGGTCAATCGATGATATCGATTGTGTGCACGGCACTTTGGAAAGTACTACACAACAGAGCTTGCCGACACGTTCCCTGCCCACGACGAGCTTAGTCTAAATTACTGACATGTACACGAGTGCTGTAGGGCTGAGGTATATCAAGGGCTCAAAGCATATAGATGTGAATGCGTAAGCTATGCAGAAGGGAGAGGGAGTCGGGGGGAAAAAACCGCTCAATTGAGAGAGGTCGCCTGGAGGAGATGCAAACCTAATAATGCTTTGAAGGCGGGTAGAGTGGTGGTCTGGCACATAGGGAGGGGGAGAGAGTTTCAGGCCAGAGAAAGGACGGCGAGATGCTCCGCTCTTCCCACCGGTTACAAAAAGTCAGTCGATCAATCAGTGTTATTTAGTGAGCGCTTACGGTGGGCAGAGTACTGTCCTAAAGTGATTAGCTTCCTCTTGGCCTCCAGGAGCCAAGGTTAAAAGTCAAGAAGAGGTGGACTTTAGCTTCTGTCTCAAACCAATGAAACCAACCCTCCCACTCAGAGAGAGAGCCCAGATGGCTTCAGATAGGTTAAACAATTTGGGTTAAATTTAGTTTGGGCTAACTTTACAAGTGCGCACTATTTGGATATTTCAACACCTTTTGCCCTGGACTGGCCAGGTGTTTCGGCCATTTGCATTTTTTTAGGATTTCGAATCTTCCAGATAATTCAGACCAATTTATATTTTTAAGCCCTCAACTATTTGGACGATTTGGAAGGCCCGTGGTTTAAGGCTCCCTGTCCTGGTAGGTATCCCAGGACTGACCTGGCAGTCCTCCCACTGTGGCATTGTCAATCAGTCAGTGGCATTTATTGAGTGCTTATTGTGTGCAGAGCACTGTACTAAACACTAGGGAGAATACAATAAAACAGAATTGGTAGGCCTGTTCCCTGCCCAAAACAAGCTTTGTTCCCCTGTTTACTGAAGGACAACCAAAGCATTTTCTTGCAACAGTTCATTCTGGAGGTGTCCCTGTGTTAGCCGGTGCCTCAGCCCCCTGGGCTGTGACAGCAACATTCAGTGGTGGTAATAATAAGCAGCGTGGCTTAGTGGAAAGAGCAGGGGCCTGGGAGTTAGAGGTCATGGGTTCTAATCCCCGCTCCACCACTTATCAGCTGTGTGACTTTGGGCAAGTCACTTAACTTCTCTGTGCCTCAGTTATCTCATCTGTAAAATGGGGATTAAGACTATGAGCCCCACGTGGGACAACCTGACTACCTTGTATCTACCCCAGGGCTTAGAACAGTGGCACATAATAAGTGCCTAACAAGTACCATCATTATTATTATTATTTAAGTGCTTACTCTGTGTCAAGTTCTATACTAAGCACTGGGGTAGATACCAGACAATCAAGCCAGACATAGTCCCTGTCCCTCGTAGGGTTCACAGTCTAAGTAGGAAGGAGAACAAGTATTGAATACCATTTTACAGTTGAAGACACTGAGGCACAGAGAAGTGAAATGCCGAAGCAGCATGGCTCAGTGGAAAAGAGCCTGGGCTTCGTAGTCAGAGGTCATGAGTTCGACTCCCGGCTCTACCACTTGTCAGCTGTGTGACTGTGGGCAAGTCGCTTCACTTCTCTGTGTCTCAGTTACCTCATCTGTAAAATGGGGATGAAGACTGTGAGCCTCACGTGGGACAACCTGATTACCCTGTATCTACCCCGGCGCTTAGAACAGTGCTCGGCACATAGTAAGCGCTTAACAAATACCAACATCTAAGGTCACACAGCAGGTAAGTGGCAGGGCCGGGAATAGAACTCAGGTTAGTCAGTCATCAGTCAATTGTATTTATTGAGCGGTGACTGTGTGCAGAGCACTGTACTAAGTGCTTGGGAGAGTACAGGATAACAATAAACAGACACATTCCCTGCCCAAGACAAGCTTACAGTCTAGGGAGGGTCCCCTGACTCCCAGGCCCTTGATCTTTTCACTAGAACATGCTGCACCCACCCACTGATGGTCTCAGTGTCCTGGTCTGAAGAAGCTGTCTAAGGAGGAGGGCTCTTCCTTTGAGATAAACAGGAGGAGTCCAGAAAGACGTCTAGGAAGCGAAGCTTGGAGCAAATCAAACCCTTTCCTGTCAGTGACAGAGGCAGTCAAGCCCAACCATACGTCCTTTTGGATATGATCTTCTCCCAGGGGAGTATCATCAGTGGAATTTATTGAGGACTTATTATGTGGCAAACACTGTATTCAGAGCTTGGGAGAGTACAGTGCAACAGAGTTGGCAGACACGTTCCCTGCCCTTGATTCATTTATAGTCTAGGGAAGGGGAAAAAGAGTCGAACGGAACAGGAAAGGAATCAGGGGAGGATAGAGCCTTGGTCTGAGATGGAGTCCATCCTCGGAACGGGGAGTTATCATTTGCCTCCCACCTCCCTACCGGAGTCTCCTTGACCGTTTTAGCCAAGGTAAGGTAAAGGGGGCCTCTCCTGAACTGGGACGATGTGGAGAAACCAGATCATTTGGGGTTCAGCAGCAGGGAGGCTGGAGAAGCTGTAGTCTGGGGGTCCAAGCCACCCCCCTTTCCAAGTAAGATCGATCGATGTTACTGGCTGAGCAGCTAGATTGGCCGGCTGGGCCAAGGATGAGCTCTGCATTCCAGGCCTCAGCCTTCATGTTACCCGAATATTGGGCTCCATTTTTTTTTTAAATGATATTTGTTAAGCGCTTACTATATGCCACACATTATATTAAGCTCTGGGGTAGATGCAAGATAATCAGGTTGGACACAATCCACGAGCCACATGGGGCTCACAGTCTTAATCACCATTTTGCAGATGAGGTAACTGAGGCAGAGAGAAGTGACTTGCCAAAGGTCACATAAGAGACAAGTGGCAGAGCCGGGATTAGAACCCCAGTCCTTCTGACTCCCAGGCCTGCGATCTATCCACTAGACCACACTGCCCCTCTGTGCTTCCATAGCAGGTAATTTAGTTTCTAGTTTGGCCTCCTATCTCTGTTGGGTCCTACTCCCTTGGCAGGACACCGCCTGCCCCATGCCCCTTCTGTGAGCGGTCGCTCTCCCACTCCGAGGGGAACGCCGGGTCTGGAGCCCCCACTATGAGGTGGGTGTCCCCTGTCTCCTCCTCCGGCCTCATTGTCAGTGCTGATTTCCAAGTTGTAGAGTCCATCATGGACATTACCTCGAGCGCTGGTTCCGTTCCAGCCGACCAGTTCGGGGCCTGAATAAAAATCACAAAGGCGCGTCTTCTGAGGCGCCCAAACTAATGCTTTGCAGAGCGCCGCGGTCCCCAGCTGAGCTGTAAATGACTTTTCCATTTTCCTGGGCCTGCTACCCGGTCTGTTTGGTATTCAGGGACACCCTACCAACCTTCACTATCATTCTGCTTTGCCCGAATTACTTGATTAAAACGCATATCAACTATTACGGAATTCGTTTCTCTGCTATGGCTTCACACCGCAGACTATGTTAAACTGTAATAAAAGTGGGGACGGGAGAAGAGAAAGAAATGGAGAGGGGGCGGGGGAGAAGGGAGAAAGAGTTGGAGGAAGAGACAGACAGAAGGAGAAAGGCTGAGAGGTAAAGGGAGAAGGAGTGAAGCAGAGACAGAATGGAGAGAACCTGAGACAGTGATATAAATGAATTACAGATATGTACATCAGTGCTGTGGGCAGGGACAGAGGATGAATAAAGGGAGCAAGTCAGAGTAAGGCAGAAGGGAGTGAGAGAAGAGGAAGGGAGGAGGGTGCTTAGGGAAGGCCTCTTGGAGGAGATTTGCCTTCAATAAGGCTTTCAAGAGGGGAAGAGTATCCCCTCTTCAAGAGGGATGAGAATCCCGAGGAAACTCCTTGCTTGTTGTATCTGAGATGAGTAGATGGTGGAAAGTAATAATAATGATAATTGTGGTATTTCCTAAGGGCTTACGATGTGACAAGAACCATACTAAGTGCCGGGGTAGATTCAAGATAAGCAATCCAGATAAGCAATCAGGTTTAGATTCAGCACCTGTCCCACAGTGTAAGGGGGAGGGAGAACAAGTATTAAATCCCCATTTTCCAGATGAGGAAACTCAGGTCCAGAGAAGTGACGTTCTCAAGGTCATAAAGGCAAATGGCAGAGCCAGGATTTGAACCCAGAACCTCTGATTCCCAGCCCCGTGCTCTTTCCCTAGGCCTCGCTCTTTCCCAAGGTATGGGCTGAACAAGTCAGGGGGTGGAACTGGAGTGACTGTTCCTTCAAGCAGGATTAATCTGGGAAGGTCTCTTGGAGGAGGTGGGTCTTTCACAGCTTTCCAAAGGGAGGGAGGGATGTGGTTTAAAGGAGGCTGTTTTCCTCAGCCACCCGGCTTTTTATATAGTCCATTTTGGGAGTCAGGGAAAAGGGGAGAAAAGGGAGCCAGCTGTGAGACACGGAGAGAGAAGTACACACACATGCATGTGCTTGAACATATCTACACCCCCCCGTGCACATCTACACACGCGTTAACCTACCTGCACACACACAGCCACGCACATCTGCATATTCGGGAGCACACCTCCACTCGTGCGTGTCCATACATTCATCCACACATCCACCTGTGCACACGTGCACACAGGCACATGAACACACACACACACACAGAGGAACAGACACACACACAAACACACGCACACATTCACAAACCTCACTCAGATCTGGGTGCTTCCTTAATGAATGCGCTCTCAGGCCCGATCCTGCTGGAGAACCCTCCTTCCAGCCAGCAGCGAGGTGCTTCAGCGAGAGGCGGCCGACTGGCCCTTCTGGAGCAGGCAGGGCCGATCCTCATCCAGAAGGGCCCCGCTGGAGCCGATTCCACCTAATCCTGTTGATTAATTTAACTCTGGGGCTAAGATGCTCCCGGGAGGGTCATGGGAAGAGGCGATGGGGGAGGAAAGCCAGGGAGGAAATGGAGGAAACGGAGATGTCTGCTTCATTATGGTGGGTTTTGCCCTCCTTTCCCCATTTCATTCCCCAGTCCTCTACTCCCCTCTGTCCTGGCTGCTTCCCTACCCAATGGAGGTCTTCTCTGATCTGTAAGAGATCAGAGAAGGTCTTCTCTGATCTGATTAGACTGTCAGCCCGTCAAACGGCAGGGACTATCTCTATCTGTTGCCGACTTGTTCATTCCAAGCGCTTAGTACAGTGCTCTGCGCATAGTAAGCGCTCAATAGATACTATTGAATGATCTCACTCTCCGGCCAGCCTGCACCTGGTGCACGGAAGGCAGGGGTCTGGTTTCCAGCACCACCTCGAATTTTCACTTTTTCTCCTGTTATATCAGGCCCGGGAAAATCTCTGGCATTTCCCCTCTAGCCAATGCTCCTTTCCCGGCTTCTAGGAATCTGTCACCTCCCCTCCTGAACAGGCTTTGAGCAGATCCTGAGCCAGCTGGGTAGGAGGAAGAGGAGGAGAGGAAGTAGTTGGAAGGGTGGGTGGTGGAGAGAGACAGTGGGAACCCTGCTCTCAGCACCTTCTGCCCTTCTCGCCGCTCCCAATCCTGCCTTTGCTTCGGGCAGCCAGGGAAAGGAGACAAAGAGTAGAGCCATCCCTTGGACACAGCCCAGCCCTCATTCATTTATTCATTCATTCAGTAGTATTTATTGAGCGTTTACTCTGTGCAGAGCACTGTACTAGGCGCTCGGAGTGTACAATTCGGCAACAGATAGAGACAGTCCCTGCCCAATAACGGGCTCACGGTCTAAACGGGGGAGACTGCCCTCTCTCTCCTCTGATTCCTTCCAAGCAGTCCTTAACCGAAGGTTGGCTGAAGAGGTTGTTGGGGCTTTGACTCCAGGAGAGTCAGCCTCCAGTGTGGATAACACTCCTAACTCCAAGAGATTTGGGCCTCGGGAGACTGTCAGCCTCCCAGCCGCTGAGATCGGTCTATTGCATTTAATGATAATAACGTTGGTATTTGTTAAGCGCTTACTATGTGCAGAGCACTGTTCTAAGCGCTGGGGTAGATACGGGGCGATCAGGTTGTCCCACGTGAGGCTCACGGTCTTCATCCCCATTTTACAGGTGAGGTAACCGAGGCACAGAGAAGGGAAGTGACTTGCCCACAGTCACACAGCTGACGAGTGGCAGAGCCGGGATTAGAACCCACGACCTCTGACTCCCGAGCCCGGGCTCTTTCCACGGAGCCACACTGCTTCACAGCGTGCTTATTGTGTACAGAGGACTGTACTAAGCACTTGGGAAAGCACAATGTAATAATAAACCGACAATTCAATATAACAATAAACAGACACATTTCCTGACCACAGAAGCTTCCAGGCTAGAGGGGGAGACAGACATTAATATAAATAAATAAATTACAGAAATGTACATAAGTACTTTGAGGCTGGGAGAGGGGATGAATAAAGGGAGCAAGTCAAGGGTGATGCAGAAGGGAGTGAGAGAAGAGGAAAAGAGGGCTTAGGGAAGGCCTCTTGGAGGAGATGTGGCTTCAGTAAGGCTTTGAATTGGGGGGGCAGTAATTGTCGGCTATGAGGATGTGGCATAGAGTCCCAGGGAATGGCTTCCATGATCTGCTCTTTCTCCAGATCTCCTTGGGGTGATGAGAATGGTGATGCTCGTGGAGGGAAGGGAAAGGAAGGGGTGGGGTAGGGAATGGACGAGAGAAAAGCCAGTAGCTCCTATGAACTCAGCAGCCCCAGTCGTTCTCCAGTCCTCTCCAATACCCCCCCCCATTTTAAGAAAGCCAGATTAGTTGGAGAGCCAAGTGTGAATCTGAAAAGGTACAGAGATTTTTGGGTGGGGAGAAGGCTTGGGAGAGGCTGACAGGCATTATTGGATGAGAAAGACCCAGTTTGGGGGGGGATTGTGATCACGAAGGTTTGATGGGAGATCAGCGATGAGCGAAGTTGAGTAGTCCAGCTTCAAATGTTGTAGAGCGAGAACCATGACTCCACCTCAAAGAGTAAAGCCCTGTGGGAGCGACCGCCTCGCCCCTTCCTGGAGTTGGCCCCCGTCTGGGGAGATTTGTCGGAGGCCAAAATTTAGCTTCAGATCTCAGACGTGTACCCTTTCCTTTTTTTTTATGGTATTTATTATATGCTTCCTATGTATTAGGCACTGTACTAAATGCCGGGGTAGATACAGCTTTGTCAGGTTGGATTAGAATCAGGTTGGATTAGAACCCGGATCCTTCGGACTCCCAGGCCCGTGCTCTGTCCATTAGGCCAGGCTGCTTCTCATAGCCCATGGTGGGTGTTAAGTGCAGCCACGCACGAGGGAACTCTCTTTTCCTGCAAACACTGGGGAAATCAGCGTGGCTTCCATTTCGGTCTCTTGAGTCACAGTCACTTGCATAAATCCTAAGTGCTGAGTAAAAGCCATCTTTGAAGTCAAAGGGTGGCTAAATGTATACACCCGTTTGCTGTATTTGTGCACACAGACACACGCTATTAGTATTATTGTTATTATCAATTCGTAGTGGATAGAGCACGGGCCTGGGGGTCAGAAGGTCATGGGTCTCAATGTTGGCTTCGCCCCTCGTCCGCTGCGTGACCTTGGGCAAGTCACTTCACTGGGCCTCACAGTTACCTCATCTGTAAAATGGGGTTTGAGACTGTGAGCCCCATGGGGGCCAGGGACTGTGTCCAACCCAATTTGCTTGTATACACCCCGGCGCTTAGTAGAGTGCCAGGCACATACTAAGCGCTTAACAAATACCATTATTATTATTATTACTGTGGTATTTGTTCAACACTTGGTATGTGTCAAGTACTGTACTAAGCGCTGTGGTAGATACAGGATAATCAGGTTGGACACAGTCCACGTCCCGCGTGGGGCTCACAGTCTAAGCTGGTGGGAGAACAAGTACTGAATCCCCATTTTAGAGATGAGGAAGCTGAGGCACGGAGAAGTGATTTGGCCAAGTTCACGTGGCACGCACGTCTTTTTTTTTGCTTTCAGTCGTATCTGAGCGCTTACTGCGTGCCAAACGCTGTACTAAGCTCTTGGGAGAGTACAGTGCGACAACGTCTGCAGACACATTCCCCGCTCACAATGCGCTCCCAGTCTAGAGGCGGAGTCAGGGTTAGAACCCAAATCCTCTGACTCCCAGGCCCAAGCCCTTTCCACCGAGCAGCGCTGCTCTGTATGTCCGAAGGTCGACGTGAGATGGGGAGGAGGAGTGGTTTGCTTTCCGTATTCCCTCTTCACTCCGACTTTCCCCTCCTCAGGATAGGAAGATGTGTTTCTTCCCCCCCCGCTTAGGCTTCTCCCCCTCTCCACATCATCGACGGTCTATGTCAGGAATGCTGATTCAGGAAATTGAGGTTACATAGTCAGTGTTACTTCTGCCCGAGGAACTAATCCCCGAGATTGGTTTCATTCCGTCTCTCAGCTGCGTACATGCCCGGGGAGACGGAGCCCGGGGGACCCCCGCCGGACTCGGGGGCCGGCAGGCGGGCGAAACTCTCGCAGGCACCAGGAAGCTCCGGTTGGGCCTGGGCCCCAGGGAGGTTGCTGACTGTCTCTATCTGTTGCCGACTTGTTCATTCCAAGCGCTTAGTACAGTGCTCTGCACGTAGTAAGCGCTCAATAAATGCTACTGGATGAATGGATCCTGAATGTGCCGCGGCATCGAGGGAGATCCGTGTATTAATGGGCATCCTGGGGGTCACTGTCGCTCCTGGCTGGGAGTGGGCACTGTGTGGAAAGAGCTTGGGCTTGGGAGTCAGAGGCCATGGGTTCGAATTCCCGCTCTGCCACGTGGCAGCTGTGTGACTGTGGGCAAGTCACTTAACCTCTCTGTGCCTCAATGACATCATCTGTAAAATGGGGATGAAGACTGTGAGCCTCACGTGGGACGACCTGATTACCCCGTATCTACCCCAGCGCTTAGAACAGTGCTCTGCACATAGTAAGCACTTAACAAATACCAACATTATTATTATTATTATCATTATTATTACTAAGGATGCTGGGATTTCTTTGGAACATAGAGGAGGACTAGGCATCTCGGAGAGCCATGGGGGTTATCCCCTCCTCAACCAATTCCCTATTTCCTCTAATCCCATGCTTACTGTGACATCCCAACATCATTCTGACAGGACAATACCCTCTAGCAATGGGAAGGGCAGGGAGAGAATTGGCCTGGCCAGATCTGTGTCTCTGGGGAGCACAGAGCTTAGAGACGTAATGCTAAAGACGACGATAATGATAATAATAATGATGGTATCTGTTAAGCGCTTACTATGTGCCAAGCACTGTTCTAAGCGCTGGGGGAGATACAAGGTAATCGGGGTGTCCCACGTGGGGCGGCTCACAGTCATAATCCCCATTTTACAGATGAGGGAACTGAGGCACAGAGAAGTTGAGTGACTTGCCCAAAGTCACACAGCTGATAAGTGGCGGAGTCAGGATTAGAACCCATGACTTCTGACTCCTAAGCCTGGGCTCTTTTCCACTAAGCCACGCTGCCTTTCTAATGATGATAATGATAATCCTGAGCCAAGGAGCATCCCATCCCAGGGGCTTCAGGACTCTGTCTCCTACCTCTCTTTCTCTGTTAAATCCGACCTCCTGACTCTCCCCAGTCTGGTCCACACTTTACTGCCCTGTCAGAGAAGCAGCGTGGCTTAGTGGAAAGAGCACGGGCTTGGGCGTCAGAGGTCGTGGGTTCTAATCCCAGCTGTGCCACTTGTCTGTGTGACCTTGGGCAAGTCACTTACCTTCTCTGGGCCTCAGGTACCTCATCTGTAAAAATGGGGATTAAAAAATGTGAGCCCCACGTGGGACAATCTGATTACCCTGCATCTACCCCAGTGCTTAGAACAGTGCTCAGCACATAGTAAGCGCTTAGCAGATACCATAATTATTATTATTATTATTATTCTAAAAAAGCATTCATTCCATGTCTACCCACTTCTTCAAGAAACCCCGGTAGTTGATTTGTTCATTAATTCAATCGTATTTATTGAGCACTTAATGGCTGCAGGGCACTTTACTAAGTGCCTGGGAGAGTACGATATCGCAACGAAAAGACACATTCCCTGCCATCAACAAATTTACAGTCTAGATGAGTTTACAGTCTAGAGGAGCTTACCCATCTACCTCTGCATCAAACAGAAATTCCTTACCAAAAGCTTTAAAGCACTCGGTCAGCTTGCCCTCTATCTTACCTCACCGATTTCCTCCTACAAACCAGCGCTGATTCTTTGCTCCTCTAATGCCAATCTACTCACTGTCCATCTCTCCCGTTTATCTCACCACCGACCCCTCGCCCGCATCCTTACCCTGGCCTGGAACTTCTTTCTTCCCTCTTCATATCCAACAGATGATCACCCTCCTCACGTTCAGTGCCTTATTAAAATCACATTTGCTCAAGGAACCTTGTCAGACTAAGCCTCATTTCGCTCACTCCCTCTCCCTTCTGCCTCACCCTTGTACCCTTTATTCACCCCAGCTTGAGCTCCACAGGACTGCCAGTTCTGTTATATTAATAATAATAATGGTGGTATTTGTTAAGCGCTTACTATGTGCAGAGCACCGTTCTAAGCGCTGGGGTAGACACAGGGGAATCAGGTTGTCCCACGTGGGGCTCACAGTCTTAATCCCCATTTTACAGATGAGGGAACTGAGGCACAGAGAAGTTAAGTGACTTGCCCACAGTCACACAGCTGACAAGGGGCAGAGCTGGGATTGTATTCTCACAAACAGTGAGAATATGTGCTGGGCACATAGTAAATGTTAATAAGTACGATTGATTGATATGTACATATCTGTAATTTATTTTAACGTCTGTCTCCCCCTCTAGGCTGTAAGCTCTTTGTAGGCAAGGAATATGTTTACCAACTCTGTTTCATCATCTAGACTACAAACGCGTCGTATTCTACTCTCCCAACCGCTTAATACCGTGCTCTACACATTCGATAGTATTCATCGAGCGCTTATTATGTGCAAAGCACCGTACTAAGCGCTTGGAATGGACAATTTGGCAACAGCTAGAGACAATCCCTGCCTTTTGACGGCCTTACAGTCTAATCGGGGGAGACAGACGGACAAAAACAAGACAACTTAATCACAATAAATGGAATCAAGGGGATGTACCATAACAAGCGCTCAACAGATACCACTGATTGATTGATAGTACTCGCTAAAGCACTCAGTAGAGTGGTCTGCACACAGTTTAGTGCTCAATAAATATGATTGAGTGGCACATAGTAGCTTAATTAATCAATGGAATATATTGAGCACCTACTGTGTGCAGAACACTGTGCTTGGGAGAGTAGAATACAACAGAATTAGCAGACGTGTTCCTTAACAGAGTTGGTAGACACATTCCCTGCCCCCAAAGAGTTATTATTCTTATTATCATTTCTTATATCTTATAATAGCGTGGCGCAGTGGAAAGAGCACGGACTTTGGAGTCAAGGCTCATGAGTTCGAATCCCAGCTCTGCCGCCTGTCAGCTGTGTGACTGTGGGCAAGTCACTTAACTTCTCTGTGCCTCAGTTCCCTCATCTGTAAAATGGGGATTAAGACTGTGAGCCCCACGTGGGACAACCTGATTCCCCTGTGTTTACCCCAGCGCTTAGAACGGTGCTCTGCACATAGTAAGCGCTTAACAAATACCAACATTATTATTATTATTATTAATACATTAGGGAAAGAATAGAGGGATGGAGGGAGGAAAAACAAAGGAAAGGATCAGAGATGGAGGGCAAGGGAGGTGATATTGTATTCCTCTTTTCCTCTTCCTCTAATTTCCCTTCCCCACTTTGATTTTTATTTCGTATCCTGGCTCCCTCTAGTCTCCCTTCCTTTCCTGCCCCAATGGAGCAGCTCAGTAGAGCAACCCTTGGCATTGGAAGTTCTTGCTAAGAGAAGCAGCATGGCTCAGTGGAAAGAGCATGGGCTTTGGAGTCAGAGGTCATGAGTTTGAATCCCAGCTCTGCCACTTATCAGCCGTGTGACTGTGGACAAGTCACTTCACTTCTCTGTGCCTCAGTTACCTCATCTGGAAAATGGGGATTGACTGTGAGCCCCACGTGGGACATCCTGATTCCCCTCTGTCTACCCCAGCACTTAGAACAGTGCTCGGCACATAGTAAGCGCTTAACAAATACCAAAATTATTTATTATTAGACTATTTTTCCAGGACTGGAGGCTTAATTTGTGCCTTAAATTTATGCCTTCATTTGTGGGAGACATGTGGAGAGCCAGGATTTTTTGGCAGAGAGGCCCAACGGGCACAATACTCTAAAATCCGTCCTATCCTCTCCATCCAAACTGCTACAACCTTAATACAATCACTCATCCTAACTCGACTGGACTAGTGCATCAGCCTCCTTGCTGACCTCTCAGCCTCCGGCCTCTCCCCAGTCCAGTCCCTACTTCGCTCCGCTGCCTGGATCATTTTTCTACAAAAAATGTCCAAGAAATGTCACTTTGCTTCTCAAAAAACTCCCATAGTTGCCCATTCACCTGGCATCAAACAAAAACTCCTCACCATTGGCTTCAAAACAGTCCATCGCCTCGCCCCTTCCTGCCTCACCTTGCTACTCTCCTACAACCCATCCCATACACTTCGCTCCTTTAGTGCTAACCTTCTCGCTGTGCCTCTCTCTCATCTGTCTTACCACCGACTCCTGGCCCTCGTCCTGCCTCTGATCGGGAATGCCCTCCCTCTTCGTATCGGCCAGACAATCACTCTCCCACCCTTCAGAGCTTTATTAAAGTCACATGTTCTTCCCCTCGACTCTATTTATTGCCACCGTTTCTTGTCTGTCTCCCCCGTAAGCCCGTCAAAGGGCAGGGACTGTCTCTATCTGTGGCCGACTTGTTCATTCCAAGCGCTTAGTACAGTGCTCTGCACATAGTAAGCGCTCGATAAATACTATTGAATGAGTGAATGAATGAATCTCCTCCAAGAGGCCTTCCCAGACTAGGTACCCCCCCCCTTCCTCTTCTCCCACCGCCTCTGAGTCGCCCTGACTTGCTCCCTTTGTCTTCCCCTCTCCCAGCCCCAAGGCACTAAGGTGCATATCTTTAATTAATTTATTTGTATTGATGTCTGTCTCTCCCCTCTAGACCATAAGCTCGTTGTGGGCAGGGAACAGTGTCTGTTTATTGTCGAATTGTACTTTCCCAAGTGCTTAGTACAGTGCTGTGCATACAGTAAGCCCTCAATAGGTGACTGAATGAATCACTGAGCAACAGGGGGTGTTCTGGCGCTTGGGCCGGTGGTCGTGGCCGCATCAGACTGGAAGTCTGTACGCCCACCTGCTCTGAGGGGGCCAGAAAGGGCAGAGGTGAATGTGCGAGTGGAGGCTGCCAGTTGGCCCCCACAGAGCAGGGGTCAGGAACTTTGAACCTTCAGCTTCCAGGCTAACAGCTGCCTTTCCCTTGCTTAGAGGTTCTCTTCTCCCCATTCTATTCCACCTCTCATTCCGCTCTTCCAAACAAACTTCCTGACTCCCCTTGGCTTTCACCTCTCCTGTCTATCCTGCTCTGCCACTTGGCGGCTGCGTGACTGTGGGCAAGTCACTTCCCTTCTCTGTGCCTCAGTTACCTCCTCTGCAAAATGGGGATGAAGATTGTGAGCCTCACGTGGGACAACCCGATGACCCTGCATCTACCCCAGGGCTTAGAACAGTGCTCTGCACATAGTAAGCGCTTAACAAATACCAACATTATTCAACACAGTACTTAAGCCTTTCAACCAGCAAGATACTTCCCGTTCAACCCCCCCGCCCCAGACTCCCAGTCCACCCTCAGAGACCTCCTGGACACTTTCTCTGACGAATCCTACAACTTTCTGGACACTTCATCTCCACAGCTTACTTAATACTCACATATATACTGTTTTGTGGGAAGCACCGTGGCCTCGTGGAAAGAGCCCAAGACTGGAAATCAAGAGTCTTGGGTTCTAATTCTGGCTCTGCCACTTGTTGCCGTGTGATCGTGGGCAAGCTACTGTACTCTCTAAATCAATTTCTTCATCTTGTGAAATAGGGATAATAATAATAATGTTGGTATTTGTTAAGCGCTTACTATGTGCAGAGCACTGATCTAAGCGCTAGGGTAGACACAGGGTAATCAGGTTGTCCCACGTGGGGCTCACAGTCTTCACCCCCTTTTTACAGATGAGGTCACTGAGGCACAGAGAAGTAAAGTGACTTGCCCGCAGTCACACAGCTGCCAAGTGGCAGAGCCGGAATTCAAACCCATGACCTCTGGCTCCCAAGCCCGGGCTCTTTCCACTGAGCCACGCTGCTTCTCTATAAGGAAGGGAGAACAGATAAAATACCTGTTCTCCCTCCCCCTTAGTCTATGAGCCCCAAGAGGAACAGAGACCATTCCTGTGTCTCCCTATATGGTAATCTACCCCAGTGGTTGGGACATAGTAAGTGATTATTATTATTAATAGCAATAATAATAACAATAACAATGGCATTTGTTGCTACCTGGGCTGGGCTCCTTATCCCGTGGCAGGTGATGATATCAGCTTAACAGTTCCGGGGCACAGGAATCCCTCGTTCCTCCTCCGTGAGAGGGAGGGTTGTGAAGGGAGGGAAGAGGTTGCTGATCTGTCCATTAATAACTCCTGACCCTGTCCGGAATGACTTTTTCTCTTTAGACTCCATCAGTCCTCATCTCTCCTGGGCGGGGTAATGGCTGGGGGCATTCTCACCGCAAACTGAGCTATAGCATGGGAGTAAGCCAGCCAAATTCATTAAATCAGAGGATGGATTTTGCAATAATGAAATTAATAATAACAATAATAATAGTAATTCTAAAAACCATTTATGTACTTTATATACTTATCCTTTGGTCTAATAATGATGATGGTATTTATTAAATGCTTACTATGGGCCAGGTTCTGTGCTAAGTGCTGGGGTAGATAGATGCAAGATAAACAGGTCAGACACAATCCTGGTCCCACATGGAGCTTATGGTCTAATGTGGATGGAGGACAGGTATAAAGTCCTCATTTTACAGTTGAGGAAACTGAGGCACAGAGAATTGAAGTGACTTGCCCAAGGACACACAGCAGCCAAGTGGTAGAGTGAGGAACCCAGGTCCTCTGACTCCCAGGCCTGTGCTCTTTCCATTAGGCTATGCTTCTTCTAAATGCCGGGGTTGTTGCGACGTTAATAGAATGGACACAGTCCCTGTCGCATTCAGGGCTCACCGTATAATTTCATCCCATTTTACAGATGAAGAAATTGAGGGTCAGACAAGCTAAGTGACTTGCTCGAAGTCACACAGCAGGCCGGTGGCAGAGTTGAGGCTAGAACCCAGTTCTCCCACTCCCCTACTCTTGCTTGCTTTCCCACTCTCGGAAAGCAGCGTGGCTCGGTGGAAAGAGCATGGGTTTGGGAGTCAGAGGTCATGGGTTCCAATCCCAGCTCCGCCACTTGTCAGCTGTGTGACTTTGGGCAAGTCCCTTAACTTCTCATCTGTAAAATGGGGATTAAGTCTGTGAGCCCCACGTGCTCACAGGACAGTGCTTTGCACATAGTAAGCGCTTAATGAATGCCATTATTATTATTATAGGCGAGACTGCCTCCACTGCTGTTGCAGTCAGAAGGGTCTGGACATATCTGGGTTGTTTCTTGCTTCATTTCAGCTATTTCCCCCATTTGAAGAAGCTTGTAACACAATCTCCCTGAATACACACACTCACACACACACATTCTCTCTCTCTCTCTCTCTCTCCCTGCACATTCATTCACATCCATTCTCGGGCTGGTATAGGTGAGAACGCACACTCAAAGACCCACTGTACCCTGGACCATTTTGCCCACGTGCTTTTACACCTCCTTTGCTGTCCTCACTCCTCTAACTCTCCACTAATGCCCATACCCACAGACCACTGCCTTCCTCAAGAGTTGCCAGCCCTGAGCCCTGACTCCTTGTTCCCTCCCCAGAACTTTCAACCATGAGCCTTGTCACCATCCTTCCCTCCCTAGAGCATGGGCATTCCCAGAGCTCCCAGCCCTGAGCCCTGTCACTGTCCTTCTCTACCCAGAGCTCTGAGCCCTGAGTCCTTTTACTGTCCTCCCCACCCCGGAGCCGTGAACTCTGAGCCCTTGTCACAGTCCTTCCCTCCCAGAGCTCCCAGACCCGAACCCTGTCACCTTCCTTCTCTCTCCAAAGCTGAGCCCTGAGGCCTGTCACCATTTTTCCCGCCCCAGGACTCTCAGCCCCGAGCCTTGTCACACCGTCCTTCCCCCTCCAAAACTCTCAGCCCCGAACTCTGTCACCATCCTTCCCTCCCCAGAGCTCTCAGCCCTGGGTCCTGTCGCCTTCCTTCGCTCCCCAGGGTTCTGAGACTTGTCACTGTCCTTCCTTCCCCAGAGCTCCCAAACCTGAACTCTGTCCCTTTCCTTCCCTCCTCAGAGCTCTGAGCCCTGCACCCCGTCGCCATCTTTCCCTCCCTAGAGCTCTCAGTCCCGAGCCCTGTCACCACCCTTCCCACTCCAGGACTCCCATCCCTTAGCCCTTTCTTCCTCCTTCCTTCCCCAGCAGGGAACCGACTGGATGAAGGCTCCGATGTGGAGTCCGAGCCCGACCTCCCCCTGAAGCGGAAGCAACGCCGGAGCCGCACCACATTCACGGCGGAGCAGCTGGAGGAGCTGGAGAAGGCTTTCGAGAGGACCCACTACCCTGACATCTACACCCGTGAAGAGCTGGCCCAGAGGACCAAGCTCACGGAGGCTCGCGTCCAGGTAGGGGGAATGGCTGGGGCCGAGGCTACGGGGGGAGCCCCAGCCGGGGGAGGTGACAGAAGGAGGAGAATGAGGCAGGAGGGGAAGGGATCTATCGATCAATCAATGATATTTATTGAATGTGGCGAAGGGGAGGGGGAAGGGAGGAGGGAGATGAGGGGGCAAAGGAGGGACGGTTAAGGAGAGGTGACCGGGGATACTCTGCACACAGTGGGCACTCAATCAATGTGACTGATCGATTGATTGAGAGGTGACGGGGGAAGTCAGGGAGAGAGGGCTCTGGGAGGTGGTGAGAGTAGGGATGGCACCATAGATTAGGGAAGGAGCAGGATTGGGCTGAACCATTGCCTTGGGGAAGGGAGATGCAGAATGTTCCGTGTCCCTGGAGAATATGAGGTCTGAGCCCTGCAAAAGCCCTTGGTCTGAGAAGGGATTGCCCCATTTGTTTTGGGGCAAACCCATGGGCTATACCATTGGCCTAGGGAATGAGGTGGGTCCAACCAAAAGTGCCTGGGAAAGAGAAATGGCAGGGGCAGTGAGGGCTGAGGAGATGAAGAAGGAACTAAATTCCGATGGGGAAACTGAACTGGAGGGGCTCTAGAATGGCTACCGAGATGGAGAACTGTCACTCACGGCACACTGCTCGGAGGTTGCAGATTTGACATGAAAAATGTATATGGGGTCGGGGGGGGGGGTGCTTGTGTTTGTGTTTAAATCTCAAGAGAGAGATAAAGGCAGGGAAAGGGATGGGGAAGAAGGGGCCATTAATTGCCCCAACAGACCCCAGCACACAGGTCCTTATATCTGCCAGCTAAAGGGCAGGTCAGCAGAGTGTGTAAACACACAATGGGCATGTAGAGTGTGAACAGATCCATGGTGATGGCTATGCAGGGAGGAAGGTGGCTGTGGAAGAGAAACGGATTCTTCCGTGAACTGGATCCCTCTGCCAGACCCCTCCGAGTCAGCCTGGGGGAAAATAATAATAGTAACAGTAATAATTGATAATAATTGTACTTGTTAAGCGCTTACTGTGTGCCAAGCACTGTTCTAAGCTCTGAGGTAGATTCAAGTTCATCAGGTTGGACACAATCCCTGTCCCACACGGGGCTCACACTCTTAATCCCCATTTTACAGATGGGGCCAAGGGGAGCAACTGTCTGAGGACACTGCAGGGGAAAATGCAGGGGGATGGTGAAGTTCGGTCCTTCTCAAGGGTTGGCTCTCTCCCGGTCCTGTGAAGCTCTGCAAGAGACAGGAGCCTTTTTAGGAGAGGAATACATCTAATCCTGACACTGCCATTTGCCTGCTGTGTGACCTCAGGCATGTCACTTAACTTCTCTGGGCCTCAGTACCTGTTCTCCCTCCTACTCAGACGGCGAGCCCCCTGCAGACAGAGACCGTATCCAACCTGGTCATTTTGGATCTACCCCAGTGCTTAGAACAGGGCTTGGCATATAGTAAATGCTTAACAAATGCCACAGTTGCTAGATTTGGGGAAGGAATTTCAAAAGGTCAGCCAGGCCGGTCCCCTGCTTCATCCAAACCGGCCAAGGTGGCCACCTTCTCATCCCAAAGAAAGGCTGGAGAAGGAAGGAGCTTGCTGTCTTTCTCCGGATCGTAACTGAGTCCTTAGACTTGGTCTGGGCATTGCTGGCTTGCTCCCGGTAGGGGAGAGGGGTCTTGGAGGATCGGGTGGCTTCAGAGGCCAAACTGGTTCTGGCTGGATGGGAGCGGGCCACGGAGGGTGAGGAGATCTGGGAAGCAGCGTGGCTCGGTGGAAAGAGCACGGGCTCGGGCGTCAGAGGTCATGGGTTCGAATCCCGGCTCCGCCACTTGGCAGCTGTGCGACTGTGGGCAAGTCACTTCACTGCTCTGGGCCTCAGTGACCTCATCTGTAAAATGGGGCTGAAGACTGTGAGCCTCACGTGGGACAACCTGATTGCCCTGTATCTATCCCAGCGCTTAGAACAGCGCTCTGCACATAGTAAGCGCTTAACAAATACCAACGTCATTATTATTATTTTCGGAGGCCCAAGACCTCAGGGCAGGATAGCTGCCATCGGTCTGAAATGATAGTAGAGGCAGAGAGATGGACGAGATGACCCCAGAGAGCCCTACGGACTGTAAGCTCGTTGTAAGCAGGGAATGTCTGCTATGTTGTGATACTGTACCGTCCCAAGCGCTTAGTACAGTGCTTTGCACGTAGTGAATGCTCAATAATTATGAGTGAGTGACTGACAGACTGATTGAAGGCACCAAGCTCACGATGGACAGGGAACGTGCCTGTTAATTCTGTTCTACCGTACTCTCCCGAGCACTCAGTAGGGTACTCGGCACATAGTAATCCCTCACTGAATACCACTGACCGATCGATCGATCGATCGATCGACTGACTAGCCTTCTAGAGGATGGGGTCCAGGAGAAGGTCAGAGGGCACGCCAAAACATCTCTGTTGGGACCTCTGTAATCCGTCTGCGGCTCTGGGGGGTGGAGGGTCGGGGGAGCGGGCGTGGGGGGAGTTGAGAAGTCCCCATCAGCCAGCCCCCTCCAGGAATGAGACTTGGAATCCTTCCCAGAGGCGTTTGCTCACCCCACCTCAGAGCTGGGATCGCCTCTCCCTCCCCACCTTCTGCCGGCGGCATCCCGGCTCCCGAGACCCGTACCTACGGAGCCTTGTGAGGGGAAGGAGAGAGGTTCCACCCAACCACTGCCCTCCCCACCCCCCTGCCCGCGCCCAAGTCCTTCCAGCAGCTGTCCTCTGAGGTGCATTCCTGCTGGCTTTCTCATTCCGACATCCTGGCAGCCCCGGCTGCTTCCCACCACTTTTAAGCCCCGCCGCTCCTTGTAAAATTTTCTGGCTATCAGAGCGGATCTTCCACTGGCTCGTGGGAGCCGCCAACGTGAGTCAATCAAGTGCCCGGGCAGAAAGAGCACTGGGAACAGCGAACGGGAGGGGAGTCCCCGTCAGCTGCCGGGCACCTCGGCCTTCCAGGCCCCTTGCCCCTCCCACTCCCTGGCCCCCCCCCCGATTTCCTGTCTCCCCCGGCCCTTACGGCCCTTAACCCCTTGACCCCCTGCCTCGCCGGCCCGGGAGGCCCTGACCGGCCCCCTGAGGAGTAGCAAGTCAGACAGTAAGAATTTCCTGATCTCTGTGCCGGTGTTTGGCCCTTTGCTGTTCACCCTGAGCACGTGCGCTCAATCAATCCAGAGTATTTATTGAGTGCAGAGCACTGTATTAAACACTAGGGAGAATACAATATAAACAGGATTGGCAGACTCGTTCCCTGCCCAAAAGAGCTTACGTCCACTTGGGTCTCCCCCTCTTAGTGGATCTGTCAGGACACTGGCCCGGCGGGAACTGGGCCCAGCATCCAGCCAGGAGGTTAGAGCCCACCCTGACTTTTCCGGATCCCCCTCGGTATCCACCTACCCCGCTGCGGCTGGGCACCCCCAGTGCTCTCGTCATGGCCGCTTGAAGAACTCGACCAGAGATCCTCGAAAATCCCAGTGCCCCAGGTCGTTCGCATGCCCCTCTGTGGCCTGGGAACAGGCAGAGAACTGTCAAGGGGAGAGTGTACCCTCTTGCAGATGGTCTTCGAAAAGCAGAGAGAGTCTCGCCATTCTGGCGGGCCCCTCGCTGAAGTTGGGGAATGGAGAAGAGGAACTCTGAAGGCCTCGTCTAGCTCTGAGATCTTGTGCAGAGGGGAACCGAGGCTCAGAGAGGTTTAGTGGCCGGTCTCAGGGCGCACAGCAAGTCACTGGCCGGACTGGGGTTAGAACACTAAGTTCTGCATGCTTAAACGCTGCTCTACCCACTAGGCCGCCTTGCCTTAGGACGATCGCCACTTAGGAAAGATCACCACTTTCTTCCTAGTGGCTGGAGGCCAGGGGAGTGGGAAAGACTATATGGGGGCTGTCACATCCAGCGTCACATAAAAAAGGGCCTGGGGTAGATGCCACGTGACTTGATCCCAAGATCCTTATTGTTATTATTATTATTATTATATTTGCTATTATATTTGCTATGTGTCATGCTCTGTTCAGTGCTGGGGTAGATACAAGTTAATAGGTCAGACACAATCCCTGTTCCACATGGGACTCACAGTCACTCTAAGAAGGAGAGAGAACAGTTATTGAATCCCCATATTGCAGATGAGGAAACTGAGGCACAGAGAAGTGAAGTGACTTTTCCAAAGTCATACAGTGAGCAACTGGCAGAGCCAGAATTAGTAATAATAATAATAATCTTGGTATTTGTTAAGCGCTTACTATGGGCAGAGCACCGTTCTAAGCGCTGGGATAGATACAGGGTAATCAGGTCGTCCCACGTGAGGCTCACAGTCTTCATCCCCATTTTACAGATGAGGGAACTGAGGCCCAGAGAAGCGAAGTGACCTTCCCAAGGTCACACAGCTGACAAGTGGCAGAGCCAGGATTCAAACCCATGACCTCTGATTCCCAAGCCCGGGCTCTTGCCACTGAGCCTCGCTGCTTGTCTAGCCATGCTGCTTCTCTAGAACCCAGCTCCTTGAACTCCCAAGCCCGTGTTTTTCCCACTAGGCCATGCCGCTCCCTTCCCGGTCGGCACTCAATGAGTGCTACTTCTGCTGCTCCTAAGGATGAGAGGCAGAGTCCATAATAATTTCAGTCCTCCTGAGGGCCAGCCAAGAGCCTGGTGTTCCTTGGTATATCAGGGTCACTGGTGCACCAGAAGGAGTGTGTGTGTGGTGTCCCAGGAACACTAATATCGTGTGGGATGGAGGCACCCGGGGGCTCTGGGCACCTGGATTCAGGATTAAGAACTGGCACAGTTCTAAGCCCTTCCTGTGCTCCAAGCACTGGAATAAGCGCTGGGATAGATACAAGATAGTCGGGTCAGACACAGTCCCTGTACTCAGAGGTCGCGGGTTCGACTCCCGGCTCTGCCACCTGTCAGCTGTGTGACCGCGGGCAAGCCACTTAACTTCTCTGGGCCTCAGTGACCTCATCTGTCAAATGGGGAGTAACTGTGAGCCTCGCCTGGGACGACCTGATGACCCTGTATCTCCCCCAGCGCTTAGAACAGTGCTCCGCACATTGTAAGCGCTTCACAGATACCAACATTATTATTACCACATCAGGCTCCCAGTCTAATGGGGAGGGAGACTGGGTATTGAATCCCCATTTTCCGGATGAGGAAACTGAGAACAGCGAGGTTAAGTGACTTTCCCAAGATCACATAGAAGGCACGTAGTGGAGCCAAGATACAGAACCAGGTCCTCAGTTTCTCAGGTCTGTGCCCATTCCACTAGGCCACGGTGGTTGCCCTGATTGACTGGAGTGACCCAAGTCGCCTGCCACCTCAGAGCACACTGATCCGGGCCTCTTTGGAGGAGATGAACAACAGGCAGAAGTCTAAAAGGGCTGGCTTCCAAGATGGCAGGTCCAAGTGGCTTTTGCCCATTGAAAATTCAGAGGCATTTCCCACACTGGCCCAACTCACCCTTTTTTTAAAAAAAAAAATGGTGTTTGGTAAAACTTTGGTATTTGTTAAGCGCTTACTGTGTGCAGAGCACTGTTCTAAGCGCTGGGGTAGAAACCGGGTAATCAGGTTGTCCCACGTGAGGCTCACGGTTAATCCCCATTTTACAGATGAGGGCACTGAGGCCCAGAGAAGTGAAGTGACTCGCCCACAGTCACACAGCTGACAAGGGGCAGAGCCGGGAGTCGAATCCATGACCTCTGACTCCGAAGCCCAGGCTCTTTCCACCGAACCACGCTGTATCCCAGGCACTGTACTAAGTGCTGGGGTAGATACAAGCTAATCAGATCGGACACAGTCCGTGTCCCACGTGAGACTTGCAGTTGCAATCCCCATTTTTTTCGGAGGCACAGAGAAGTTAAGTGGCTTCCCCAAGGTCACACAGCAGACAAGTGGCAGAGCCAGGATTAGAACCTACATCCCCTGACTCCCAGGCCTGTGCTCGAGTTGGTAGACATGATCCCTGCCTTTAGGGAACTTAAAGTCTAGTGAGGGGGACGGATGTTAAAATAAGTGACAGAGAAGGGAAACGTCCTTCCCAGCTAATCCAGAAGCAGGTAAAGCTGGACACTGAAGTAGATGACAGCGGGCCAAATCCATTCTCTGGGTCGGGAGCCCCAGGCCTAAACCCACCCGGGGCTCCGGGGTAACTAAGGGTTCAGGGAGTGGAGACGGCTAGGGGAAGATGGATGTCAAAGGATGGTGGCCACACCCTCGATGACAGGAAGCACAGGCTTGGGAGTCGGGGGTTGTGGGTTCGAATTCTGGCTCTGCCACGTGTCAGCTGTGTGACCTTGGGAAGGTCACTTCACTTCTCTGTGCCTCAGTGACCTCATCTGTAAAATGGGGATGAAGACTGTGAGCCTCACGTGGGACAACCTGATTCCCCTGTATCTATCCCAGCTCTTAGAACAGTGCTCTGCACAGAGTGCTTAACAAATACCAACATTATTATTATTATCATTACTTCTGGCTCCGCCAGTTGCTCGCTGTATGCCCGCAGCTCCTCACCTTTTATCTCGGCAAAACCTCCAAACATGGTAGAGAAGCAGCGTGGCTCAGTGCAAAGAGCACGGGCTATGGAGTCAGAGGTCATGAGTTCGAATCCCAGCTCTGCCACTGAGCTGTGTGACCGCGGGCAAGTCACTTCACTGCTCTGGGCCTCAGTGACCTCATCTGTAAAATGAGGATTAAGACTGTGAGCCCCACGTGGGACAACCTGATTCCCCCGTGTCTCCCCCAGCGCTTAGAACAGTGCTCTGCACATAGTAAGCGCTTAACAAATACCAACATTATTATTAGAGGTTCAAGGGATCCTTGCCTGCAGCTGACGGGGTCAAGGTTAGACTGTAGGCTGAGGAGCAAGAGGATCAATAAATCAATCGTATCTATTGAGCGCTTACTGTGCGCGGAGAGCTGTACTAAACTTGGGAGAGTACATTATAACGGAGTTGGTAAACTCATTCCCTGCCCTCAGTGAGCTTACAGTTTAGAGATTATCCCGGATGCACCCCCCCACCCCCCCGGCAGGAGACGGACGTAGCGGTTAACAGCAAGTGCCCGATTAGCAAAGGCTCCAGGGGAGAGACATGACAGTTAACGGCAAGCTTCCGAATGGCAAAGGCTCCAGGGAACGGATTCTGGGAAACGGGAATCAGGCTTCCCATCCACCCGACCCTTTTAAACACGCTCCGTTAACAGTAAACAAAACCCCAGGACGCAGGCCAACCCACCGTGGGGGGAGCTGGATGCGGGAGAGGCAGTCAGGAGCCCCTAGGAGCACCGAGCGAGCACAGACCCCTAGAGAGGGAAGAGAGCAGGGCCGGCAGGGCCTGGTTTGTGCTCCAGCCCCTTTTGCCAAGGAACTTGGATCATCTGTCCCTGGCCCTGAGGATGGAGAAATCTATCCTCAGCCTCCACTCTTCCCCACCCCAGTCCCGAGACAGGAACACAGAGCCCGACCCTGACAGAGCGAAGGAACCCAAGGCCCGGCTGGTTTCTGGGGCAGGGCTTGAACCGCCTCTGGATTGAGCCTAAAGCCAAACATGACCGTGGTCAACGGTGAGCCCTTCGGAACCATGGCGGTCACCTCCGTCCTGTCAGCTCTGCCATATGGAGGCCTTCTGCCAATCTTTAAGGACCCTACCCTACTTCCTCGGTCTCCGTGGCTGCCTTCCTACTTAGACCTCCTTTTCCTTGCCCAGTTACTCAAAATCTCAGTGACGGAATCAGTGTCCCTCAGCTGCTTAACTAAGTTCCTTTAGGACTCTGCCTAAATTTAAATACAACTTTCCCCACCACCTGTCCAAAGTTTGACGATGAGCTCCATATGGAACAGGGACTGTCAATCTGGTTTTCTTGTATCTTCCCCAGCAATCATTCATTCAATAGTATTTATTGAGCATTTACTATGTGCAGAGCACTGTACTAAGCGCTTGGAAGGTACAATTCGGCAACAGATAGAGACGATCCCTGCCCAGTGACGGGCTCACAGTCTAAACGGGGGAGACAGATAGCAAAGCAAAACAGAACAAAACCAAAACAAGACAGTATCATCAAGATAAACAGAATCAAGGAGATAGACGCCTCATTAACAAAATAGGGTAATAAATAATATATACAAATGAGGACAGTGCTGAGGGGAGGGGAAGGGGGAAGAGCAGAGGGTTGGGGGGGGAGGGAAGGGGGAACAGAGCGAAAGAGGGGCTCAGTCTGGGAAGGCCTCCTGGAGGAGGTGAGCTCCCGGTAGGGCTTGCACTTAGTATGGTGCTTCGAACATAATAGTGCTTAACAAAATGCCACTATTATTATTATTATTATTCTCAGAGACTCCGTGTTTCCTCTCTTCCTCCAGTCTCCTCTTCCAAGTAACAGCCAACCTCTGTTCCTTGTCCCTCATCAGGATAACCCCTCCTGACCCTCCTCCTCTCACCACCACCATCAACTGTATTTAATGAGCATTTACTATGTGCAGAGCACCTTTCTAAGCATATGGGAGGGTTCAATATAACAGAGTTGGCGGATATGTTCCTTGCCCACAACAAGCTCCCGGCCACTCTTCGCCTAAGTCTCCTGATCTTCACTCTCCGACCCGGGTCAAGGACGGCAACAGCCCCTATGAGACCTCTTCGAGAAATGACCCAAGGATGGGAAATTCAGTGTCTCGAAGGGTAGTTCCCCAACTTCCCGACCATTTTGCCTGCGGACAGAGAAACCGAGCTCCGTGTTCTAGGGTTTCCTTGATGAAGGTCACTCTGCAAGAGGACCAGTGTTCTACCCTTGATAGACAGAGATTTCCAGCCCAGACAGCATTGGCATAAGGGAAAGGAAGGGCTGGATGATGGTGAGTGTAGACTTCATACCACATTGCTCCAAATATGATGCTATTTGAAGAAGGAAATGTTTGTTTGATGGCACTTGTTAAGTCCTTACTGAGCGTCAAACACTGGAGTAGGTACAAGTTATTTTGGTCGGACACAGTCTCTATCCTGAATTTTGAATAATAATAATGACGATGATAATAATAGTAATAGCATTTTTAAAGTGCTTCCTAGCTGCCAAACTTTGTACTAAGCAGTGGGGTAATCACTACTTTACAATTTATACGTAGGGTACGATTTTTTTTCTGGTTAAAAAAAGTGTATTGAGAGCATTGGAGCCAGAGGAGTGGGGACATTGATACCGAAGATGAGCAAACATGACCATAGGTTTCCAGCATCTGAAACCGACTTTAGATAATGATAAATGCTGTGGTATTTGTTAAACACTTGCTCTTCGCCAAGTACCATGAACCGGGGGAGAAGCAGCGTGGCTCAGTGGAAAGAGCACGGGCTTTGGAGTCAGGGCTCATGAGTTCGAATCCCAGCTCTGCCACTTGTCGGCTGTGTGACTGTGGGCAAGTCACTTAACTTCTCTGGGCCTCAGTTCCCTCATCTGTAAAATGGGGATTAAGACTGTGAGCCCCACGTGGGACAACCTGATTCCCCTATGTCTACCCCAGCGCTTAGAATAGTGCTCGGCACATAGTAAAGCGCTTAACAAATACCAACATTATTATTATTATTATATACGACAATCAGGTCAGACACAGACCCTGTCCCACATGGGGCTGACGGTATTGAATAATGGAGAACAGGTACTGAATCTCTACTTTACAGCTTGGGTAACTGAGACACAGAGAAATGTCCGAGGTCACATAGCAGGTAGGCGACAGAGCCAGGATTGGAACGCAGATCCTCTGACTCCCATACTTGTGCTCTTTCTAGTAGACCACGTTGCTTCTCTTTAGATTCTTCACAGAATGGGAGGAGTGAAATCACCCAGACCACAGTGTTTAGGACACATTTAGAAATAGTGGAATTTTCCATATATCAGGTTCGAAACCCCCTTTCGATTCTATTACCGGCAGTGGAAATATTGACGTGACATCTTGCAAATTGACTTGTCACCCGTGGAAGAATTAAGAGAAGCAGCGTGGCCATAGAGAAGCGGCACGGCCTGGTGGATAGAGCACAGCTCTGGAAATCAGAAGGACTTGGGTTCTAATTCCGGGTACGCCTATGTCTGCTGTGCGACCTGGGCAAAGTCACTTGGCCTCAGTTCCCTCATTTGAAAATGGGGATTAGGAGTGTGAGCCCCATGTCGGATGGGGGCTGTGTCCAATCTGATTAGCTTGTATTTACTCCGGCGCTTAGTACGGTGCCTGGCACGTTGTAAGCACTTAACAAATACCATTAAAAAAGATGATCTTATCAATAATAATAATCAATAATAATTTTGGTTCAATTAAGCTCATACTATGTGCCAAGCACTGTGCTAATCACTGGGGTAGAAAGAAGATCATCAGATTGGACACATTCCCAGTCCCACATGGGGCTCCTAATGTAAAGTGATTTAAAGTGATTACAATCCCCTCTGGACTGTAAGTTCCTTGTGTACAAGGAACGTGTCTACCAACTCTGTTGTACTGTACTCTCCCAAGCGCTCAGTACAGTGCTCTGCACACAGCAAACATTCAATAAATATCGATTGATTAAGCTTATTGTGGCAAGGAAAAATGTCAAGAAACGATAAGCTGTAACTGGGGATTTTTTTCCAGCTTAAAGAAATAGTTTAAAACGATTCAGGGGTATAAATTCGATTAAATAGGTGTGTCCCACAGATATCTATTCCCTACCTACGCATGGGAAAATGAGATGGCTTGATAGGGAGAGGGGTAGAATAGAAAGACAACCGACATGATGTCCTCAAGGTTGACTCTCCCCTACCTCTCTCAATAGCTCTGCTCCACCTTTTTCTGTGATTGGGGAATATAGAAAGTTTGCTTGCTTTCAGAGAGTCCCTCTCTCTTCTTAGCATCCTGAGACGCCCCCCAGCCTCCAAGCCGGCCCCATCGAGTCAGGGGGTGGAGCGAGGCAGGGGGTAACCAGATCTGCTGGCAGAAGAATCCTTTGTGTCTAGCAAAACCTGACCTGTTCCAAAGCCAGAGCAGTTCCCTTTGAAATGAGTCCCACATTACATGGTCTTTCCCATAGATTTGGTTTAACTACCAATAAAATGATTCCAAACTTGAAAGCCTGAACCACCTTGGAAGTGGGGGAGGGGGAAAGTGTTAACATCATTAGCCTGAATACCTCTTTTCTCCGAGTTCTGTGGTTTTATTTTCTTTCGTTTTCCAAAAAGCCTGTCAGCCTGTTTGCCCTTCACCGTATGTTTTTTCCATTGCGGCGAGTTTATTATCTGAGGTTCTTCCCCGAGGAATCCCAAATCCCGCTGAGATGGCTCCCTTGAATCCCCTAGCCGAACATCATTACTATTGTCACTGTCAGTGTTTGGTGATACATTCTGATGTCCATTGCTAGTGTAGAATGGAATGGATCATTAGGCAGCACCTACTCCTGCCTGATTCACCCTCTAAATTCATCAGCAGTCCTTAAATTTGAAAATACTGGGAGGGAAGGTGGAAGGGCTGCAGGAGAACGTACTGGTCAGACAGTCGCCCCAGGGAATCACTTTGCAGAATTCCATACACCAGATACTGGGGTGAAGGATCGGAGATGCAGAGGATGGGACATGCAGAGGGAAGAGAGGACAATGTCCCTGCCTAACGAACGGCCCGTCTTCACCGAAGAAGAACGACACTCTCTACCCCAGAGCCACAGAGGATTCTGGAATCTCCGAGGGCAGGAACAGTGATTTATTCTTCCCAGTTACTCTTTCCGGTGTAACACTTGATATTCACCCCACCCTCAGCTCCACAACACTTAACAATAATAATTATGGTATTAGTTAAGTACTTTCATTCATTCATTCATTCAATAGTATTTATTGAGCGCTTACTATGTGCAGAGCATTGTACTAAGCGCTTGGAATGAACAAGTGGGCAACAGATAGAGATGGTCCCTGCTCTTTGATGGGCTTACGGTCTAATCGGGGGAGACAGACAGACGAGAACGATGGCAATGAATAGAGTCGAGGGGAAGAACATCTCGTAAAAACCGATGGCGACTAAATAGAATCGAGGCGATGTACATCTCATTAACAAAATAAATAGGGTAATGAAAATATATACAGTCGAGCGGACGAGTACGGTGCCGAGGGGATGGGAAGGGAGAGGGGGAGGAGCAGAGGGAGATGGGGGGAAAAGAGGGTTAAGCTGCGGAGAGGTGAAGGGGGGGCGGGAGAGGGAATAGAGGGAGAAGGGGAGCTCAGTCTGGGAAGGTCTCTCGGAGGAGGTGAGTTTTAAGTAGGGTTTCGAAGAGGGGAAGAGAATCAGTTTGGCGGAGGCGAGGAGGGAGGGCGTTCCGGGACCGCGGGAGGACGCGGCCCGGGGGTCGACGGCGGGACGGGCGAGACCGGGGGACGGCGAGGAGGTGGGCGGCGGAGGAGCGGAGCGTGCGGGGTGGGCGGTGGAAAGAGAGAAGGGAGGAGAGGTAGGAAGGGGCGAGGTGACGTAGAGCCTCGAAGCCTAGAGTGAGGAGTTTTTGTTTGGAGCGGAGGTCGACGGGCAACCACTGGAGGTGTTTAAGAAGGGGAGTGACGTGCCCAGAGCGTTTCTGCGGGAAGATGAGCCGGGCGGCGGAGTGAAGAATAGACCGGAGCGGGGCGAGAGAGGAGGAAGGGAGGTCGGAGAGAAGGCCGACCCGGTAGTCTAGCCGGGATCTAACGAGAGCCCGTAGCGGTAAGGTAGCCGTTTGGGTGGAGAGGAAAAGGCGGATCTTGGCGATATTGTAAAGGTGAAACCGGCAGGTGTTGGTAACTTACTATATGCCAAGCCCTGTTTTAACGGCTAGGGGAGATACAAGATAATGGGCTCCCACACAGGGCTCGCAGTCTAAGTGGTCTAAGTTCACATGTACGTATGTACAAATCTGTAATTGATTTTAAAGTCTACCTCCACCTCTAGACTGTAACCTCCTTTTGGGCAGTTTACCAGCTAATGTATTGGACCCTCCTAAGCATTTAGTGCAGTGCTCTGCACAATATGGGCTCCATAAATACCACTGATCGTTGGATCGGTAGCCTAGGGCTCTGCACATAAGGCTGTTGACTAGCTGACAAATGGATCAGGAGGAAATGCGTTTGGAGGGGCTAGTGAAGTAACTTTGGATAACCGTAGATTATTTGGGGAGAGGTGTTCCTGGGTGAGAACACACAACTTGTAGGAGAAGGTGGTTTAGTGGATAGAGCATGGGCCTGGGAGTCAGAAGGACCTGGGTTCTAATCCTGGCTCTGCTATGTGTCTGCTGTGTGACTTTGGGTAAGTCACTTCATTTCTCTAAGCCTCAGTTCCCTCATCTCTAAAGTGGGGAATAAGGGTGTGAGCCCCATGGGGGACAGGGACTGTGTCCAACCTGATTAACTTGTATCTCCCCCCAGCGCTTAGAATAGTGCTTGGCACAAAGTAAGTACTTCGCATGTGCCATAATTATTATGAAGGATTGATTCCCCAAAGGATCCTTCAATGTCTAAGGATGGATATTCTCTTCCACCAATTATAATGAGGCAGAAGAGCCCCTCCACCCTAAGCTCCCCTCTCTATTCCTTCATCCGGTCTATCCTTTCTATCCACTTCTCTAAACTATTATAAAACAGTTCTCCTATACCGCATCAAGCACGGAGCAAGATAAAGAACATCATTTAGGAAACCACTCAGGGTCTTGGAAGGCACCTTTGGACTGGACCGCTTTCAACTCAGTTCATTTGTGGGCGACCCTAAGGATCCGAACCTTAGTTTGCAGCCCCAATTCATCTCCCCAGAGGATTAACGTGGAATATTGAAAAAGTATAAATTCCCTAAAGGCTAGTACCAAGATCTAACCACCTAGAATAGTTTCACTTATCAGGTCCCCAAATCTGCCCATTTGGAAACCCTTTCATCATGAGGAGAAATAATAATAATAATGATGATGGTCATATTTGTTCAGTACTTACTCTGTGCCAAGCACCGCACTATACACTGGAGTAAAGCCAAGGTAATCAGATTAAACACAGCCCTTGCCCCACAAGGGGCTCACGGCCTAAGTAGGAGAGAGAATAGGTACTGAATCCTCATTTTGCCGATGAGGAAACTGAGTCCTAGAGAAGCCAAGGGACTTTGCCAAGGTCACCGAGCAGGGAAAAGGCGAAGTGGGAATTAAAACTGAGGTTCACTAACTCGTAGGCCCATGGTTTCTCCACTAGAACAAGCTGATTAATAATGTTGGTATTTGTTAAGCACTTACTATGTGCAGAGCACTGTTCTAAGTGCTGGGGGAGATACAGGGTCATCAGGTTGTCCCACACGAGGCTCACAGTCTTCATCCCAATTTTACAGATGAGGGAACTGAGGCACAGAGAAGTGAAGTGACTTGCCCACAGTCCCACAGCTGACAAGTGGCAGAGCCGGAATTCAAACCCATGACCTCTGACTCCCAAGCCCGTGCTCTTTCCGCGGAGCCACGCCGATTCCCAAGGATCTTGGTGCACTCTGAGACAGTAACTCATCTGTTGTTCCCTACTGTCTTTAAAACCAAAGGAAATTTCTCACTTTTAGTCTCCCTGGGAGTCTAAGTATTCTGGTATTGTCAGAAGGAGAACCTGAAACCCAGAGAGGCCAAGTGGCTGCCCAAGGTCACACAGCAAGCCCAAGGCACAGCCACGGCTAAAATTCAAGTCTCCTCTCCCCCCAGTCCCACACTCTTCCTCCCCCACATTTCACCTCCTTGTACTTCCAAGTAACTGGGATTAACACCTGGGGTGTTTCCGAGTTATAAGCCAGACTTTTTCTTTGAATTCTTTGGGGAAAACTTCCATTTATGGATTAGTATTTCTTACACCACAAAGTTGCAAGCCAAATTCTCTGCCCCTGGCTAAGACAGCTGTTCCTGTAGTCAAATGACACTCAGCGTTCGGCCTCGCAGTCTTCCGTCAGTGGGCACTAAACCCATGGGGCCGAACAGTAGACAATGCAAATCCTGCCCCAGTGGCGTTCCCATCTTTCGGTGATTAAGCTGACCTCGCCCACTAGGGCACCCTGGGAAGAACCGCAAGACCAGTGGGGGCTGGGGGGTGGGAAACAGAGTCAGGGAGGAGGTGGGGGAAGGGGGAGGAGGCATTGCTTAAGGAGAAGCCACATATTTCCCCTGAAATGAAATCCCTAATCCAGAATGGCTGCGTAGGCATCTGGCTCGCCGTACTCAAGGGAAATTTTCTCAGCCGGCTCTCGCTCCCCCCACGTTGAAGCAGTTTCTTTTCTTCTTTTCGATGGTAATGATAATAACTGTGGCATTTGTTAAGCACTTACTATGTGCCAGGCACTGTACTAGGCACCGGAATACGAATAAATTGGGTTGGACACAGTCCCTGGCTCACGTGGGGCTCACAGTTTTAATCCCCACTTTACAGATTAGGTAACTGAGGCATAGAGAAATGAAGTGACTTTCCCAGGGTCACCCAGCGGACAAGTGGCAGAGGCAGAATTAGAACTCATGTCCTTCTGACTCCCAGGCCTGTGCCCTTTCCTCTAGGCCACACTTGTATTTGTTAAGCATTTACTATGTTCCAGGCATCACACTAAACACTTCATCTCTGTTCTGGGAGAGGATCCAAGTGGCTTGGGTGGTTAATTCTATGCCTCTTCTGTCCCACCTGCTTGCTTTAAAGCCCTTTTTTTCCCCTGTATACCCTAAGAAAGGGCATCAAACTCCACTAATGTTAAAGGGACAGGAAAGAAGTAGAAGTGGAAGGGTGTCTGACTCAACAGCACCTCAGGTTTCACTCATTCCGGCAAGTTAGTGAAAGGCCTGATGAAGTTTAGGAGAAACTAGGTAATGTCACCAAAAGGTTAACCTTCAGGCAACAAATAATGTTAATAAACTGGAGAAAGAAGAGGCAGAAAAAGAGCAACTATGAAAGGAAAAGAAGGAAGAAGTTAAAGGAGGAGGAAAGGGAAGAGAGAAAGATGCAGAAGTCAAGGAAGATGGTCTAGATTTACCAAGTTCTAGACTTTGCAGGAAATCTGAGTGGCCTGAAGCCATTTAAGTCGGAGGGCGCAGTCTTATAAACTCCAAACAGAGAGTGTGCCACTTCTGTCTCCATTTCATCTCACTGAGGGAGGGAAAAGGTCAGCTTTTCTCCATTTTGCCAGTGAGGAAACTGAGACCTAAAGGGAGGAGTGATTTCCCTATGGCTAGGGTCAGTATGACCCTGGCCCCGTCTTTTTTTTACCCAGCCCGGAGTTCATGAGCCTGGGCCAATCTTTCTCCTCCATTTCTGCTCTTCTTCTGGCCCCAACCTCACCCTGGTCTTCTGGTCTTTCTCACTCTTCTCTCTGTGCAACAGATATTCACCCGCCCACTACAGGAAGCAGGGGGACGGGAGAGCTGGGACTTCAGAGAGGTTTTTTTTTGGTTTTTTTCCCCAGAATGCTTTTTGCTCTTGATTATGCTCCATCTTTTCTCTTTGCTGTGAAATTTAATCATGTTTTGTAGACCTCCGGGCCTCTGAGAGCCCAGTTCAGCAGCTGCAGTCTCATCTGGCTTGAAAGCTTATCCACATTCTTCTCTACTCCAGGAGGGGGAAAGGGCTGATGCTAGCTTCTCCTGGAACATTTACGAGGAAAAGGAAAACGCAAACTCGGCTGGGACTCCGGTGGCCCTCCGGAGGGGGTAGTCCCTGGGAGCAACAAGGAGAAGTGTAATGATCCGACTGAACAGGGGTCTCTTGGATTCTTAGTCTCAAATGAAGGATGAGGGTGTGTGCTTTAGTTGGCACAGGCTGGGAAAGATCCCATGTCTTTCTTGGCATAGGCTGGGAAGGATCCCACATCTTAGTTAATAATAAGGTTGGTATTTGTTAAGCGCTTACTACGTGCAGAGCACTGTTCTAAGCGCTGGGGTAGATGCAGGGGAATGAGGTTGTCCCACGTGAGGCTCCCAGTCTTCATCCCCATTTTACAGATGAGGGAACTGAGGCCCAGAGAAGTGAAGTGACTTGCCCACAGTCACACAGCTGACAAGGGACAGAGTCGGGATTCGAACCCATGACCTCTGACTCCCAAGCCCCGGCTCTTTCCACTGAGCCAGGCTGCTTAGTTGACACAGGTTGGTAAGGATCCCACATCTTAGTTGGCTCAGGTTGGTAAGGATCCCATGTCCTAGCTGGCACAGGCTGGGGAGGTCCTATGTTTTAGTTGACACAGGCCGGGAAGGATCCCATGTCTTAGTTAGCGCAGGCTAAGGATCCCACGTCTTAGTTGGCACATGCTGTAAAGGATCCCACATTTTAGTTGACACATGCTAGGATGAATCCCATAGCTTAGTTGGCACAGGCCAGGGAAGATGGCTTTCCCTGCCTCTGGACCGGACCACGCCTAAACCACCTCGGAAAGAAGGACATTTGTACTGTGTTTAAGAACCTCAAGGGGAACAGATATAGTCGCCTGAATTGGTCACCCATTCAACACTTATTGACCCCTACCATGGGCAGAACATTGTACTAAGGCTTTGGAAGAGCCCTCAAAGAGCCAAAATCCTACCCCGTTAGGGGGTCCTTCCTCATATCCACCATAAATCCCTTCTTCTGCGGTTCCAACCCATTTCTTCTGGCCCTGTTCTCCCTAGAGTTGAGAAACAGCTGGCCATCCTCTTCCTTAGACCTTACATGATGCCCAAGTCAGTGGGACATGGTGGGGGCCATAGTGCTCTCCAACCCCACCACGCCAAACCCCCATGGGGATGATAGGTGGGATTGTTTCAGAAACATAAGCAGGCAACCGGGTTGACAGGTGGGATTCTGAACTTCACCTTCTCTTCCTTTCCCTGAGTGTCTGTGGGTGACCTTCGCACAGTGGGACCTTGAGTAAGTAATTCCAGCGGTCTGACTCAGTTTCCCCATCTTCAAAGGCCTTCCAAAGGCCCAACTGCTTAGGACAGCGCTCTGCTCACTGTAGTGCTCAATAAATACCATCTATTGATTGATTGATGGGTGTCAGAAAGATTGTAGGGTGCTTTGAGTTGTGTGAAGACCTTAGCAGTGAATTATTATCCTCGCTCCCTATGGGAGTCTTATTAATAGGTGCATAGAGGCAGTGGGTTGAGAGGGAGACAACTAGCTGTAAAGGGATCCAAGGAAATTCAGGATTGCGTTTCCTGGAGCGACTCTATTTTGGTCAGTCAATTAATTTGCACATATCCTAGTAGAGAAGCAGCATGGCCTAATGGACAGAACGCGGGCCTGGGAGTCAGAAGAACTTGGGTTCTAATTCCTACTCTGCCACTTGTCTGCTGGACAAGTTATTTAATTAAATTCAATTAGTTATTTAATTTCTCTGTGCCTCAGTTTCCTTATCAATAAAATAGAGATTCAATACCTCTTCTTCCTCCTACGTAGGCTGTGAGCCCCATGAGGGACAGGAACTGTGTTTGACTTAATAATAAGAGTGTTATTGTTAAACGCTGGTGACGAGAAGCAGCATGGCCTAGTGGATAGAGCTTGAGCCTGGGAATCAGAAGCAACTGGGTTCTAATCCCAGATCTGCCGTGTGACTTGGGGCAAGTCACTTGACGTCTCTCGGCCTTAGTTCCCTCAGCTGTAAAATGGGGATTAAGACCGTGAGTATGTGGGACAGGGACTGTGTCCAATCTAATTACCTTGTATCTACCCTAGTGCTTATTATAGTGGCTGGCACATAGTAACCATTTAACAAATACCACAATTATGATTATGCCAAGCCCTGTACTAGGCCCTGAAGCAGAAACCATATCCACTTCAAGCAGCGTGGCTCAGTGGAAAGAGCATGGGCTTTGGAGTCAGAGGTCATGAGTTCGAATCCCAGCTCTGCCACTTGTCAGCTGTGTGACTGTGGGCAAGTCACTTCACTTCTCTGGGCCTCAGTTACCTCATCTGTAAAATGGGGATTAAGACTGTGAGCCCCATGTGGGACAACCCGATTCCCCCGTGTCTCCCCCAGCGCTTAGAACAGTGCTCTGCACATAGTAAGCGCTTAACAAATACCAACATTATTATTAACATTATTAAACCCAGACCCGACTATCTTGTATCTACCCCAGCACTTCATACAGTCCTTGGCCCATCGTGAGTGCTTAACAAAGATCCATAATTATTAGTATTTAACATTGAAATCAAAGGAGTGAACTATTCATCAGTCCCCTTTCCTTCATTCATTTTTTAGATTGGGCTGTCAGGTGACCATGGAGTAGACACATACCCTAACCTTGTCTTGCCAATGAATAATTTCCCATAATTGGCTGGGTAGGAATTGACAGTGCTTTTATGCCGTGAGGGTGGGAGAAAATGATGGTTCTATTGGATAAAGTTCTCTCCGCTCCTAGAAGCAGCATGGAGTAGATAGGGCAATAGCGGATAGAGCACGGGCCGGGGAGTTAGGAGGACCTGGGTTCTTATCTCAGCTCTGCCACTTGGCAGCTGTGTGACTTTGGGCTACTCACTTAACTTCTCTGTGCCTCAGTTACCTCATCTATAAAATGGAGATTAAAGCTGTGAGCCCCTCTTGGCACCTGGATTGTGTCCAACCTGATTATCCTGTATCTACCCCACGCTTATTACAGTGCCTGGCACATAGTAAGCACTTAACAAATACCATTTAAAAAAAATAAGGGAGGAGGCTGAATAAAAAATAAGTGCAGGCTGCGACCTACTTTGTTCCCTTTTAAAATTTTGTATTTAATTTAATTCTATTCACATTTATCGAGGGCCTCCAGTTTGAATAGAGACCTAGGGCTGTAACCTCGACTGGCCTGAGGTTCTGGCAGGATCCTTAGGGGTAATAATAATAATGATGGCATTTGTTAAGTCTTACTATGTGCAAAGCACTGTTCTAAGCGCTGGGGAGGATACAGGGTCATCAGGTTGTCCCACGCGGGGCTCACAGTCTTCATCCCCATTTTCCAGGTGAGGGAACTGAGGCACAGAGAAGTTAAGTAACTTGCCCAAAGTCACTCAGCTGACATGATTTGAACCCATGACCTCTGAGTCCCCAGCCCGTGCTCTTTCCACTGAGCCACGCTGCTTCTCAGGGTAGGGCAGGGTTTGCTTGTATTCATTCAATTGTATTTATTGAGCGCTCTCTATGTGCAGAGCCCTTTTCTAAACACTTGGGAGAGTACAATTCAATACTAAACAGATGCATTCCCTGCCCAAGGAATAGGGGAGACAGATATGTTAAAATAATTTATAGATAGGAGAAGGGACAAAAGATAAGAATATGGACACAAGTGCTGTGGGCCAGGTGTGAGTAACGAGTACTTAAAGGGTACGGACCCAAGAGCACAGATGATGCAGAAGGGAGAGTGAAAAGAGTGGGGAAATGACAGGTTAGTTGGGGAAGGCTTCTTGGAGGAGGTGTGATTTTAGTAGGACTTCGAAGATGAGGAGAGCGGTGGTCTGTGGGATATGAAAAGGGAAGGAGTTCCGGGCCAGAGAAAGAATTTGAGCAAGGGGTTGGCAGACTATCTCCTGCACTGGACCAGGGAAAGTGAGGCAGGGTTAGAAAGATGCGGTCTTTGCTCCAAAGAACTTCAGATTTCATTAGGGCAGGACAGGGTAACGCAGATCCAGTAGCTGCCTTCAGTTCAAGGGAAAGCCCAAATGATGTCACGCTACTGAGCAGGTTGGGTCTGAACCCCCACTCCTGCTTAGTTGAGGAAACCCCCCCGGAAGATCCGGGAGGGGCTTTGGGCTGTGAAGGTTGGGAGTGATTTGGATCTTAGGGGAAGAGACGTTACTTGCCAAGGGCTAAAACTCCACGGACAGAAAAACAAACCGACGTTGGGTTGGCATCAGGGGAGAGAGGAAAGAAGTTCCGGGGTGGGTTGGAGTGGAGGGTGGGAGGTCTCAGCTCCTCATTTCTCCCCTTCCATCTCCCCCCCCCCCCCGTCTCAGGTGTGGTTCAGCAACCGCAGAGCCCGGTGGCGTAAACAGGCGGGAGCCAATCAGCTTGCAGCTTTCAACCACCTTCTGCCGGGGGGCTTCCCACCCACGGGCATGCCGACGCTCCCTCCTTACCAGCTGCCGGACTCCACCTACTCCACCACCACCATTTCCCAAGGTGAGTTTGGGGACCAGGGCTGGGAGGGGCGTTGCCCCTCCTCTTACATCCCTGGCAACCCCCTTGGTTGAGTCTTGGTTAGAGAAGCAGCTCGGCCTACTGGAAAGAGGTCGGGCCTGGGAGTCAGAGGACTTGGGTTCTAATCCGGGCCCTGCCAGTTGCTTGCTGTATGACTTTGGGCAAGCCACTTTACTTCTCAGTGCCTCACTTTCCACACCTGTAAAATGGGGTTTCAAGACCCGTTGTCCCTCCTACTTAAGACTGGGAGCCCCCATGTGGGACAGGGAGTGTATCCAACCTAATTCATGTGTACTTACCAAAGCACTTAGAACAGTGTTTGCACATAGTAAGTGCTTAACATTGTACCATAAAACAAAGTAACAAACAAACAACCCTCAGGCAGAGCCTGGGTGGGGACTCGCCAAATAATTCATTCAATTTGATTGATTCATTCATTCAATCATATTGACTGAGCACTTACTGTGTGCAGAGCACTGTACTAAGCACTTGGGAAAGTGCAATACAACAATAAACAGTCACGTTCCCCGCTTACAACGAGCTTACAGTCTAGAGGATGAGTTTACCGTCTAGAGGACTGTAACTCTAATATCTCAAACCTGTAATTTGGCAGAAAGAAAGAACCTGGGTTTTAATCCCAGCTCTGCCAATTGCTTGCTGTGTGACCTTGGCCAAGTCACTTAACTTTCCCGGGCCTAGTTTCCTCAACTGTAAAATGGGGATTAAATCCTACTCCCTCCTCCTTTAATCGTATTTATTGAGCACATACTGCGTGCAGAGCACTGTACTTAGACTGTGAATCCCATGTGGGACAGGGACGGTGTCCAACCTGATAAACTTATATCTACCCTAGTCCTTTAGAACAGTGTTTGACACATAGCTTAACAAATATCATGAAAAATTCTTTTTTAAAAAGACCCCATTCCTGCCTCTTTGAGATGCAGGTAGGGCAGTGCCTCACTGGGGTCATCTCTCCACTAATCAGTTGTGTTTCTTCCTAAACCAATTCTTGGGTAGAAACTTTTGTTTTAGCCACAGTTGCATATGAGACTAGCCAATCACAGAGTCCCTAGGTCACTCTGACTGTGGATGCCAAGTCCACAACGAAACCTCCACCCAGGACCAGACTGGTTCCAAACTTCTTCCTGGGAAATCCCATTTTAACCCTCGGAGTGGGGTGTTCGAGAGGTGGGGACCTTGTCCTTGGACCTGCAGGTGGTCTAGCTGGTGGATAGAGCCCAGAGTGAGGATTTAAGTGAACGGGGCTCTGCTCCCAACGTGCCCTTTCACCCGCTGAGTGGCCTTGGGCTAGCCTCTTCCCCTCCCTGAGCCTCGCCTGCAAAAAGGGGAGAATAATCCTTTCTGTAGAATGAAGAAGTCTCACTAGCCTCTCTCTCCGGTATCTCGGCAGATGGGGGTAGTACAGTGCACCGGCCCCAGCCTCTCCCACCTTCCACCATGCACCAGGGAGGACTGGCAGCCGCTGCGGCCGCCGCGGACACCAGCTCCGCGTACGGCGCCCGCCACAGCTTCTCCAGCTACTCCGACAGCTTCATGAACCCAACGGCTCCGACCAACCACATGAACCCTGTCAGCAACGGCCTGTCTCCTCAGGTATGTCACCCCTCTGCCCCCCTTTCCCACTCCAGTGGTAATGTGCCAGGTGACGAGAAGGCCTCAAGGCTGCCCAACACCCCCTGGGGAAAACAAGCCAGGGGGAGGCTTGGAGAAGGATGGCAGCATGCGGTGATATGGTTCTATTGAAGGAAGGAGGCATTCTTTCATTCCCAAGGAAGCCGATCTTCTCCTTGAGCTACTCCGATCTCCGACGGAGAGACTGTACTTACCTGATGGTCTAGGCTGTGAGACCGCAGAACGGGTGACCCAAAAATGGGTTGGAATCTGTATCTCTGGACATCTTGGAGGTTAATACAGATCCTCCTCAGGCCGAGATGCACGTGGTACAGTCCTGACAAGAAACAGGGAGCTGAACCAATTGACCTATGAGTTGCTTTTTAGCTGGTGGAGGCTCTGACTGTTTTCGATCTCCAGTTTTCCTGAGTGTCGATGTCGTGTCGGGCAGCGCACAGACTTAGCTTGAGCTTTGACTTTCTCCCAGTGAAATCACCACCTACGATGGGCAGAAGCTATATCTATTAAGAGGCCAGAACCGGATGAGAACCGTGCCGTCCAAAGCAAAGACTTGGAGAATCAGCTTTCCTCCGGTCATCGGTGGTTTCTCTGAGTGTTTCTTGAGAAAGAGGAATCACAATTGATCATTTGATCCCTTGGTGAGGACGGGATTTAGCTAAGGGACTTACGTGGGCCGAGATTGAGTTTACCAACTTCATTGGGTTGTATTTCCACAAGTGCTTAGTACAGCGTTCCGCACACAGTAAGTGCTTGATAAATACCAGTGATGGATTGGTGTGGGAGAAGCTCAGAATGGGCTACTCCCTTTTGCTCACCTGTGTTTCTGTTCTCTGGATTCTCCTTCAGGTCACTTAGCTGTGCATGGTACCTTGGTGGGCTTTATCTGGTGGTTCCAAACTGGTCCTGTAGCTGGGAGAAAGAAAGTGGAGATCCAGTGATTTGCCATTTTATGCCTTCCACATGACTTGTTGCAAAGGGATAAGGAGTAAAGGAGGGTGAATTGGCAGGATAGCTACCCCTCCTCCCTTTGGGGACAGGTTGGAAAGTCTAGAGATGCTGCCCAGGAACTTTTCGGGTCCAGTTTCTGCTCCTCATTCTTCCACCGCAGCAATGAAGTAGATGCATTAAACAGTTTTCTGGGGATTTCCAAAGGGGAGGTTACTGGGAGAACAAGGAAACAAAATGGGTCCAGCAGTAACTGTATGCAACTGACTTCTAGAATGCTGCTTTCATTGCTGAGGTTTGGGGCCTTAGGGGTTCCACCTTCTCCCCTCCTGCTCCCCCCGCCACCTCCCACCTGAATAATCAGGGTGTGTGCTCCAAATTGACTTTTCAGGAACGGGATGTGAGAGAGAGTCTCCCATGGTTTCTCCCTCATTTTGCAGAAGAAAGAGGTTCTGAGAAGCTGATAAACAGTAGGAACTTTAGAGCTGAGTCTGAACACTGACCCTGGAAGTGTGACTATGAGGAACAGTCTGGACTCAAAGAAAGCAGGGATTCCCCTGTAGATTGTCAGCTCAATATGGGCAGGGATCACATCTATCAACTCTATTATATTGTACTTTCCCAGGTGCTTAGTACAGTGCTGTGCACACAGCAAATGCTCCAAAAATCCCACTGATTGATTGATGGATGGATTGATAGGGATCTCGGAATGGTAACCAATAGTATTAATATTCTGGATGCACCAAATGGTAGTGGGAATAAGTGAGGGGGTGTGTGTGCGTAAACAAGCATTGCACGTATCTGCCTGTGACATTATTCCAGGTCTCTCCGATTTACCAGATTCCCTGAAGCCACCAGTTTTTTTTTTTTATGGTATTTGTTAGGCACTTATCATGTGTCAAGCACTGTTCCAAGCGTTGGGGTAGATATGAGTTAATCAGGGTGGACACAGTCCTCTCCCTCATGGGGATCACAGTCTAAATAGGATTCAATCTCTGGATTGAATCTCCACTTTGCAGTTGAGGAAACCGAGGCACAGAGAAGTTAAGCGATTTGCCCAACGTCATATGGCAGGCAAGTGGTTTAAAGAGGAACCTCTTGGATTCTGTCTCTTCCTCTGGATGGAACTGATGAACCCACTATTTTAACAAGCTCATTCACAGTCCCTGACTGGTGTAAAGGGGAAGTTGGGGGAAAAAATTGGCAATTCAAAATTGAGATCATTTCTATTAGGCTGCCAATGTGACGGGTCCCTGGTTTCCTCTCCTGACAAGTGGGATGGGGAATTTCCTTGCAGCTCATTTGAGGGAAAAGGAAGGGGACTGGATCCCCACTCTTGCAGAGACTCTACGTTTGCTGTTGTTCCGGAGTGCCCTATCCAGTTACTCCGGGATTGGGTGTCCCAGTCAGGATCCACCAGACAGGCTTGGTCCTGGTAATTGAAATTCTATAGGAGGGTATTTTCATTTTCACAGAAGAAAAGAGGGATTAGGTTTGGGCTCGGCAGACTTGACCTCTCTCCAGACAGAGAGCGGAGATGCTGCCCTGCTTTGAGTTGGCTCAGTGTCTGCAGGGGAAACATCTGTCCCTCTTTTCGCTGCTGTGGGCTGGGCGGGGGGATTTGGGGGCACATCTGTGCCCATTCCAGGCTGCCCTGGGTAGTTCAGGCATCCACTTGCTTGGAGGCAGGAGGCTAGGCCAGATGACCTCTTGAGGTTCTTTTTGGCACTATGATTCTCTGATTTCACTAGCTCTGGTCCTGAGCTGGTCTGCTCCTGCCAGGCTTCCCTTTCCCATTCTGGAGCCCTCCCCCCCATACCCAGAGAGAGTGGATTTGCCATACTCCATTCCTCCGGGACTTCCTTCCCAACCAGACTCAATCCCAGAACTGGCCCCAACTGATATTTTTTGCCTCAATTTTGGGTTCCAGGCCTGACTCCATCACTGTGAAGCTGAATGGGCTTGGGGTATCCATTAGTCCATTGACAAAAGAGCAGTGTGTCCTAGTGGAAAGAGCATGGGTTTGGGAGTCAGAGGACCTGGGTTCTAATTCCTGCTCTGCCGCTTACCTGTTGTGTGACCTTGGACAAGTCACTCATTTTTTCTGTGCCTCGGTTTCCTTCTCTTTAAAATGGGGATTCAATAGCTGTTTTCCCTCCTACTTCGACTGTGACCCTTATGTGGACGGCAACCGTGTTCAACCTGATTATACTCTATTTACCCTAGCACTTAGTAATAAACGTGTAACAAATATCATTATTTGTTATATAATTATTAGTTTTAAAAAACCTACAGGTCCATTAATAATAGTACCCTCTCCACCTACCCCAACTTCATAGACTTAAGGTTCTACCAACGGACGTCTAAAACCCAGTGCAACATACTCTAGTTCCGTATAACATAGCTTCAGTTTCGGCTAACCTTTCTCGCCCCCTTCCCCAGCTTGTTTCTTTTAGGTCCAAACATTTCTTTCAGCCGCTGGACCAAACGGGCCAGTGGTAATTGGCAGGTCTGATTTCAGGCTTTAATACCCTCGTGGAGATGGGCCTTAACTGATCTGCACCATCACTACCAACCGCAGCAGCAATATCCGTTTGGGGATCCTTAGAAAGGGAAGTCTACCTGCTTCTTCTTGTTTTGGTGGAAAGAGGGCAAAAGATCTTAAGCTTGCTACCTTCTTAGAAATGCCCCTGAATCCAGCTAAGCGCTCAATAAATACTATTGAATGAGTGAATGAATATTCATATATATATATATATATGTAAAGTTCAGCCGTTTGGATTCCTGTGAGATTTTTGGAAGCCCGAAGAATCCTTCACCTCTACAAACTCATCCTTCTTCTTCCCCCTAGTGGAGAAGGCTAACAAAGTTTATCTTCCCAAGTTGAGAGGGAAAACCCAGCCTGACGGACTCGTCGTGCGATCATATGAGCTCTCAAATGAGATATTTTATTTTTTTCTTCTTGGTTAATGGTATTTAATAATAATAATGTTGGTATTTGTTAAGCGCTTACTATGTGCAGAGCCCTGTTGTAAGCGCTGGGGTAGATGCAGGGTAATCAGGTTGTCCCACGTGGGGCTCGCAGTCTTAATCCCCATTTTAATAATAGTAATTATGACATTTGTTAAACGCTTATTATGTGCAAAGCACTGTTCTAAGCGCTGGGGAGGATACAAGGTCATCAGCTTGTCCCATGAGGGGCTCACAGTCTTCATCCCCGTTTTGCAGTCGAGGGAACTGAGGCACAGAGAAGTTAAGTGACTTGCCCAAAGTCACACAGCTGACAGGCGGCGGAGCCGGGATTTGAACCCATGAGCTCTGAGTCCCCAGCCCGTGCTCTTTGCACTGAGCCACGCTGCTTACAGATGAGGTAACTGAGGCACAGAGAAGTGAAGTGACTTGCCCAAAGTCACACAGCTGACAGGTGGCGGAGCCGGGATTTGAACCCATGACCTCTGACTCCCAAGCCTCGCTGCTTCTTAAGCGCATACTGTGGGCCAGGCCCTGTCTTAAGCACTGGGGTAGATGCAAGCTAATCAGGTTCACAGGTCTCTCTCCCGAAGGGCAGAGAAGAGAGTTTGTTTCAGACTCGTGGTAAACACGGTCCATTAGTTCTATTGATCCGAATTTCCGCAGCCTGGCCTAAGTGGATAGAGCACAGGCCTGGGAGTCGGAAGGACCTGGGTTCTAATCCAGATTCTGATTAGAGACTAATCCAGAGACTTCTCTATGCCTCGTCTTAAAAATGGTAACTCATCTGGAAAATGGGATTTAAGACTGTGAGCCCCTTGTGGGACAAGGACTTTGTCCAACCTGATTATCTCGTATCTGCCCCAGCACTTAGTACAGTGTCTGGCACATAGTGAGAGCTTAACAAATATCACAATTATTATTGTTGTTATCCACATAGACCAACTGTGGAAAAGATCTGAGATTCACTCTTTAGATTTTTTAATCCCCTCGGTCAATCAGTGGCATTTATTGAGCACTTACTGTGTGCAGAGCACTGATCTGAGTACTTGGGAGACGCCACTATAACAGAGCTGATAGACAAGGAACTTACAGTCTAGAGGAGGAGCCCTCCTCTCCTGGGGACAGATATTCCATCACCCCCTGACTCTGGGGCAGTTAGGGTGTTTGTTTTTCACCACCACGGTATCCTCCGCTAGAGAAGACTTGTTGGTGCCTTTGTCTTTCTCCAAGTCCTAGAGTCCCTTGATGGAGTTTTTCTGTTCGGCAGGTGTTTCTTTTCCGTCTCCTCAATCAATTAATTAATCCATCAATGGTATTTACTGAGCACTTACTAAGTGCTTGGTAGGTGTGTTCTCCCGCTCACAAGGAGCTTATCTTTCCACATTCCCTCTTGCCCTTCAGTTTCATTTTGTTTTGTTTTTAATGGTGTTTGTTAAGCGCTTACTTTGTGGTAGGCATTATACTAAGCGCTGGGGCAGATGAGAGATAATCGGGTTGGACACAGTCCCTGTTCCACATAGAGCTCACAGTCTTGATCCCCATTTTACAGATGAGGTAGCTGAGGCACAGAGAAGTGACTTGCCCAGGGTCACACAATAGACAAGGGACAGTCCAGGGATTGGAACCCAGGTTCTCTGACGCTCAGGCCCATACTTTTTCCCCTAGGCTATACTGCTTCTCCCCGGACCAGGGTTACTTGGCTCCGTCAGCTCATTTTGGCTGCTCCTCAACTGCCAATCAATCCATCAATCAACCAGTGGTATTTTCTGAGTGCTTACTGTGTTCAGAGCTCTGTACTAAGTGCTTGTGAGAGGACACTTCTTGGGTTGGCAGGTGTTACCCGCTCCTCTCTGCTGATCTCTCATTCCTGACTGCCCAACTCTTCCTCACACCCTTCAGCTTCCCACGGTCTGATGCCTTCTCACCCCTCTGTCCACCTGCTGCTGTTCGCCATCTTCTGAGCCCACCCTCTGCTTGCCCAAAACGTTCTCGGCCTCTAGTCTCTTCCCTGCCTCCTCTCCCTTCCCGTTCTGATCTGTCTTCCCAGATCTCTCCTTTCCCAGGGAGAGAGAGGCCGTCAGAGAGACCTTTTCCCCAATCATTCTCCATTTGGAAACTATGGATCCAAGATCTGATCCTCCCCTCCCTGAGACTCCTCCTTGCAATCCGGACCCAGTGGCCCTGCCCTCTCAGAAGGTATGGTAGCGGTTGTCCCTGAGAGGACCAGCTTGGCTTTCTCACTTTCCGCCACTCATATACACTCTCCGTCCCGGCCGCCGTTCCATTTGCAGGGTCAGATTGGTACCCGAGGTCTAGGGCAGGAGGTGAGAGGCTTATTGCCAGATAAACATAGTGTATGTTGTCCCCCCGCAGCTCCCTTTTCACCTCATGTGCCCTTCCTTCCCCATCCCAGCCTCCCAGCTGAGCAAAGTATGGCCTACTAAAAAGATCCTGGGCCTGGGAGTCAAGAGACTTGGGTTCTAATCCTGGCTCCTCTCCTTGCGATATGATCTTGGGCAAGTCAGTGGCTTCTCTATGCCTAGGTTTCCTCATTTGTCAAATGGAGATTTCTTCCCTCTATACGGTGAGCCCCACGTGGTAATTGTTTCCTGGTATTTGTTAAGAGCTTACTTTGTGCCAGTGAGTGCTGGGGTAGCTAGAGGATAATAGGGTTGGACACAGTCTCTGTCTCACATTGCAGATGAGGTAACCGAGACACAGAGAAGCGAGCTGACTTGTCCAAGGTCACAGAGCAGACGAGTGGTGGAACCGGGATTAGAACCCTGACTTCCAGGTCCATGCTCTTTCCACTAGGCCACACTGCTCTACATCCCATTGTGACTGTGGGCAAGTCACTTCACTTCTCTGTGCCTCAGTTACCTCATCCGTAAAATGGGGATGAAGACCGGGAGCCTCACGTGGGACGACCTGATTACCCTGTATCTCCCCCAGTGCTTAGAACAGTGCTCTGCACATAGTAAGCGCCTGGCAAATACCAACGTTATTATCCCAGGGGACACAGAAGCAGAGAGCTCTCTGAGACAGAGGCTGGGTCTGATCTGATTGTATCTCCCCACACTTAGCACAATTCTAAGCATATGGCAAGTGCTTAACCAATACCACAGTTGTTATCATCAAAACCATGGGGATTTGTTCTCTGTTTGCACTTTTAAGCACAGGGTCTCTTCCAGATTTGGAGACTGGGTGTCCTGCAGCCCCATCCCTATAGGTAGGTACCTTTGGATTGATACTCTTGCAGCACTTTGGACAAGGCTGAACTCTCTGCTTCCGTGTTCCCTGGGATGTAGACAGGCCGAGGAGCACCTGTAAGAGCTAAAGATAGACGATCAGAGAAACCAAGGAGAAGGCTCTTTTACTTTCTTGTTTGGGACTCGAAACTCCTTCCATCTCTGCCCTTTCTCACTGTCTTCTTTTTTTTTTTGTTTGTTTGGGTTGACACCACGTCTATAATAAGCATTTAAAATGAGCCTTGCTGGACTAGGAACAAGGAAGTGGGAGGGAGAGGGAGATTTGTAGAGAGGAAGGGTTTTTGGGGGGGGGAGGAGGGCGGGGGCGTTAAATAGCCCAGAATTAAAAAAAAAAACTGATGCAAATCACTAGTAGGAGAGAAAATTATGTGCAATTACTCACTTATATTGGGCGGCTTTGCCCAGACCAACCAACAAGATCTCATTAACAACCAGAAAATAAGATTGAAATGGTGTGTAAAAGAGCTGAAAAATGAATTTGAATGCTGCATTTGTCCACAATTACCCCCTCCTTCACACATATTTTATTGCAATTTTTTTATTATTCTTAATCTTTCCATCCCTCAAAGCAGATTGGGGACATTCTGGCATTACGGGGCTGCAGGAGGAAGGGCAGGGGATTTCCCATCCCCTGAAAGGAGACCCCGCTCGCGCAAATTTTCAAGGGTTGGGTTTTGGAGGGATAAGAATTCATTTCTCCAGCTTATCTTATTGTAGAAACATTTTGCTTCTAATATTCTTTCACCTCGGCCATCCTACACAATCTTTTTTCTTCTCCAGGGTTTCTCACATATGTACACCCGCCTGCTGCTGCCCGCCTTCACCCCTGGATTTCCTCTCTTCCCTTTCCCCTTTTCCTTGCTCTATCTCCTTCCCTCCCAAAGGCTCTCTCTCTCCATCTCCTCCTTTTGTTCAAGTGGTCGCTCTTTCTCCAGCTCTTTTATTTACCCCTTTTTCAGCCCCTCTGGTCTCTTCCGCTCACCTTTTAATGACCTGGCTGAGTCCGACCCACCGACTAAAGAAGCAAGGAATTTATTGGAAGTCTTGGGGGTTCTTCTACTAGCTCTACTATATTGGTCTCTCCCAAGCACTTAGTACAGCGCTTTGCACGCGCTAAGTGCTCAATAAATACCATCGATTGATGGATTTATTCTTCCTTGGAGGCTTCTCTGCAGAAAGCAAGATGCTTCGGCTGCATTTCTCTCTTTACTCTTTTCCTTCTTTATCGGACCCAAAAGTGAATTTAAAAGACACGCACACACAAACACATCTGGGACTGAATTCTATCTCATTTGTTGTTTCTTGGGCTTCTGGGAAATGATTATTCCTTGACGATCTGGAATATCTACCACATTCTAGGACCTTGGCTAGCTTCTCCGAATCCCTCTGCTGCTCTGCATACCCAATCCCCATACCTCCCTCTTTCTCTAATTCCAGGAGTAGTCAGAAAAGAGCAAATGACAGCCCACACTCTGGAACCTGGGGTTTTATCAGGGGGAGAAGAAGGAATAAAGGGGATGTTGTTTGGCACAAAAGGACGGAGAGTTTATCGAGACCCCTATCCTCCCTCTCCCTCCCCCATCCTCAGAATGATGAGTCTGTTGCCGAACTGTACATTCCAAGTGCTTAGTACAGTGCTCCGCACATAGTAAGTACTCAATGTATACTACTGAATGAATGAATGATGGGCTTTGCTGAGATCTCTCTGGCATTTTGTCTCACTTGGTATCAAATCCCACTCTGTCTTTGTAAACTTTTAACCTACGTGGCCTGGAAAAGCTGAATTTTTTTTTTCCCCCCGCTAAAGTTTTTACCAAACAAAGCCATCTGCTCATGTCAATTAGTCGTCGTGCTTCGAGCAACAAGGGAAAGGAGTGAACAGTACATTTTTCTCACGTGAAAACAGACACGTATTTATTTTCTTCCTTCTCTCTCCATTTTTCCTGGGTGGGAGTGTGGTGGGGGGGTGGGGGGGGGGGTGGGGGGAGGAACAAGAGGAGGTGGGAAGAGGAAAATCCAAATGGGGGAAGGGTCAGACAGGAAATGTGGGCTTTGGAGCAGCATTTGGAATGCTGGTTTTTAAAAAAAAATGCTATGTGGGGAGGGTTGTGTATGTGTGTGTGGTCTCAACTGGGAGTCAGGAGACCTGGGTTCTATTGTGAACCCCACGTGGGACAGGGACTGTGGCCAACCAAATTACCTTGTATGCACCTCAGTCCTTAATACAGAGTTTGACACATAGTAAGCACATAAGCTATAGGAACAAGCCACTTATTTCTCTGTGCCTCAGTCTCCTTGTATGCCTAATAGTGACCGTCTCCTTTCTTAATGTATTGAGGTGAAAGTAAGAAATTTATTTAAGTGTTTTGAGCTCACCAGAGCCGGTGTCATATCAGGACAATTAAGAATTGTTATATTTTACATTCATTAGAGTCCGTGTTCTTATCAGGGTAGGAGAGAGTTGTCGTATTTTACGTTCACTAGATTCTCAGAGTGTCTTTCTTTTAAAGAGCACAGATGCTTTACAAATAACCTGATGTGATTCAGACCTCCCCAGGGCCCACTCCGTAGCCCAGATTTTGCCCATAAGTGTCCGTTGCATCTATATGTGTATCACAATTTCCCGAATCCAGAGGGAACCTGTAATCCCCCATCACCCCCGTTCCACCCCCCGCCCCAACCCCACCATGGTATCTTCTGAACGCTGATGGATTTTTGGTGTTGGGGTGGCTTAGCGAGATTGAAATGCAGAGCTTGGTGGGGAGAATTCAAATGCAGGATTTGTCCTTTATGATTAATAAGGGAGCTCAGGACAAGGCAGGCTGGGCAGATAGAGGGAGAGAAAATGAGAGAGATTAGCAATTAATACGGACTTCAGGCTGGGGGAGAGCCAGGGCAGTGCACCCTGAGGGACTCTTCAGGCAGAGAGCCGCCGTCACATGGGGACCAGGCCCTGGTGCCGAGCAGCGGGGAGGGGAGAGGGCAGTGGCTGCTGAAGCCAGACATCCTGGATAGGAGAGACTGGGAAAAACCGACACGGGCATTTGGAAGGGAGGATCAGGCAGGGAGGCAGGGAGAAAGAAAGGCTGTGGAGATTGAGAAAGGAGGGAAGAAAGGAGAGAGGCCGCTGCAGCTCAGGGAAGCTAAACTCGAAAGCCCGGGGAGAGACCTGATCTTCGTATCTTCTTTACCTCGCGCTCTTTCTGCCCTCCTCTCTGCCTGCCTAAGTTTCTCCTTCCCTCTCTTTCTTTCCGTCTTTCTACTCGGTTTTTCTTATGGTATTTGATAACTGTGGTATCTTAAGCGCTTACTATGTTCCAGGCATTGTACGAAGTGCTGGGGTAGATACAAGCTAATCAGAGTGGATCGAGTCCATGTCCCAGATGGGGCTCACAGCCTTAATCCCCATTTTCCAGATGAAGGAACTGAGGCCCAGAGAAGTTGAGTGACTTGCCCAAAGTCACACAGCAGACAAGTGGCAGAGTTGAGATTAGAACCCAGATCTTTCTGACTCCCAGGCCTGTGCTCTATCTACTAGAAGCAGCGTGGCTCAGCGGAAAGAGCCCGGGCTTGGGAGTCAGAGGTCATGGGTTTGAATCCCGGCTCTGCCACTTGTCAGCTGTGTGACTGTGGGCAAGTCACTTCACTTCTCTCTGCCTCAGTTCCCTCATCTGTAAAATGGGGATGAAGACTGTGAGCCTCACGTGGGACAACCTGATGCCTCTGTACCTACCCCAGCACTTAGACCAGTGCTCTGCACATAGTAAGCGCTTAACAAATACCAACGTTATTATTATTCAGCGTGGCTCAGTGGAAAGAGCCTGGGCTTTGGAGTCAGAGCTCATGAGTTCGAATCCCAGCTCTGCCACCTGTCAGCTGTGTGACTGTGGGCAAGTCACTTAACTTCTCTGTGCCTCAGTTACCTCATCTGTAAAATGAGGATGAAGACTGTGAGCCCCACGTGGGACAACCTGATTCCCCTGTGTCTACCCCAGCGCTTAGAACAGTGCTCTGCACATAGTAAGCGCTTTACAAATACCAACATTATTATTATTATTACTAAGTCATACTGCTGCTTAGTTTCTGTCATATCTCTCTCTTTCTCTCTCTCTCCTTTCTGTTTTTTTTCTTTGGGCCCCTGCCTCCCTCCCTTCCCATCTGAGGATCCCCATTTCCCTCCCCAGACCTTCTGCCCCCTGAGCCAGATCAATCAGATACCTTGTCCTTTTGGGTCCTGATGGGTCCCAGAGAAGCCATCTGAGACAGATTCACAGGGCTCAGTCCCAGTGTTCCACTCCACTCTTCCACCAACAGCCTTGTCAGCTGGAGCAGAATATTGGGAATGTTTCTGCTAACTCTGCTGCATAGCACTCTCCCAATCGCTTAGTACAGTCCTCTGCACATAGTAAGTACTCACTAAACTCCATTGATTGATTGACTGGGAAATACCTTTAAGACCTAAGATTCTATACTAACCCTGAAGAGCTAGAAAAAGAGACTGGCACTGACAAAATCCCCCCATGAGCAGTCGGGGCCCTTCTCTCCCCACCCTTCCTGGTCCAATGAGGCTGTCCTTCAGGAGCAAATGAAGTAGTTGTCTTTGGCCCTCCAAATGGCACTATAATTGTGGTATCTGTTAAGCACTTACGATGTACTAAGCACTGGGGGAGGTACAAGATAATCAGGTCCCACATGAGGCTCACGGTCTAAGTAGGAGGAAGAACAGACGTGGAATTGCCATTTTACATTGAAGAAACTGAGGCACAGAAAAGTGAAGTGGCTTGCCCAAGGTCACACAGCAGGTAAAGTGGTGGATTAGAATCCAGGTCACCTGACTCTTAGGTCTGTACTCTTTCCAATAGGACATTATGCTTCTCCTGATGGCACCATTCATCAGTCATCTATCTTATCACTATTTGTTTGAGGACTATGGTTAAGATTAAGCTGAGACTGTCGTGTAGTTTTAGAAAAATACGAAAGTATCCCCAAATTGAGACTGGCTTGATTAAAACTGGTCAGCTTGCAATACACTAGTCCTCAGATGAAGACTAAATGATTGGACTTCCCCACTCCAAGCTGAAGCCTGCTCAGACAAGGTTCATTTGAGACTGAGGTCCCACAACAGCTGGGATTTGTAGTTCAGACAGCACAGAAAGCTGGAGGATTTTACTCTCATTCTTCTCCCCTTTTCTTTCATCCCTTTGCCTTCTCCCTTGCCTTTTTCCCCCTTGCTGTTAGAGAAGGGGAAGGCATTCAAGTTTGGGATGAGACCCAATATTCTGTTGTTCCACAAATATAAAGTGATTAGCCTAGTAAGGGGTAAATTGCATTCCAGAGGAGAGGAAGTGAGAATCAGCTGGGCCATCACTATATAGGGCAGTGATCGAAGCACGACAAGGAGCACAAAACAAAGAGAATATAGTGTCCCTGACCTTGAGAAGCTTACCGTCTAAAGGCAGGAAACAAGAGAAACCAAATATACATATTACTCCAGTTACAAAACCCATTGATAAAGACAATATGGAGAAATATATAAGAACTAAGAGCGTACAAGAAGTCACCGGATCTCAAAAGGTAAATTTCAGAAAGTTTCATGGAGGAGGTGCTCATTCATTAAATTGATTCTTGGAGGAGTCGTAACTGAAGTAAAAGGGCTCAAATCTGTGGAAACAAGACATATTGCAAAAATATTGACACTCCTTGGGAATGAGAACTTCAACCGATCCTTAAGGATGTTTTTGGAGAGGAGCTAAAAGATATGTGACTCTTCAATCACGTGGGACAACCTGATTATCCTTTCTCTACCCCAGCGCTTAGAACAGTGCTCTGCACAGTGTAGCGCTTAACAAATACCAACATTATTAAGAATCAGTGTGACCCAGTAGAAAGATCACAGGCCAGGGAATCAGAGGACCTGGGTTCTAATCCTAGATCTGCCACTTGCCTGTTCTGAGACCTTGGACAAGACATTTAACTTTTCTATTCCTCAGTTTCCTCATCTTTAAAATGGGGATTCAATACCTACTTAGACTGTGAGCGTTATGAGGGACATGGACCATGTTCAACTTGGATATTTTTTATATACCTCAGTGCTTGGTAGATAGTAGGCACTTAAATTCCAAAATGATTAAATACTTGTGCTTCAGGGCAACCATCTCAACCTCTCGGGGCCTCATTTCCCCACCTACCTTGTATGGGGTTTAACTCGCTCATGACATCTCTGAGGTCAGGGGAAAAAATACCAGGAGTCACTTTCCCCCCAGGCCAAATAATAACAACTTTGTTGCTTGTTAAGCACTTACTATGTGCCAAGCTCTGTACTAAGTACTACGATAAATGCAAGATAATCAAGTTTCACATGGGACTCAGAGTTCAGTAGAAAAGAGAACAGGTATCGGATCCCCGTTTTGTGGATGAGGGAACTGGGGCACAGATGAGTTCAATGACCTGACCAGGGTCATACAGCAGACAAGTGGCAGAGATGGAATTAGAAACCAGGCCCCCTGACTGTCAGACCCTTCTCTTTGTACCAGACCATGTTGTTTCCCAAATGATAAGCTTGTTAAACTACAGTAAAGGCTGACTTACTCCAAGGGGACTGTCGGGGCCTACGGGAGGCCCTCTGCCAAGAAGAAGCTGAGTTTCAAACAAACCCTCATCTGAAATTCAGATTGGCCTGACATTTTGTGCTGGAGTCAATATGGGGACTTTCATTTTTGCCAACGAAAGACTCAATATTGGCAATGTAGGCAGCCCAGTCCAATAAGCAAGACCAACAGGGAACTTAAGGGCATAATCTAGATCCACTCTAGCTCACCATTCATGGCGAACGCTTGTTGGAGTCTGGACCTGGGACCTCAGGCTGTGTGAAGGAACTGATTCGATTGCCCTAGGATTTGCTTCCGTCGTTCCCCTCTCAGCCCCACGGCACTTATGTATGCATCCATAATTTATTTATTTACATTAATGTCTGACTCCCCCTCTGGACTGTAAGCTCATTATGGGTGGGGAACAGGTCTACCAACTCTGTTTTATTGTACTCTCCCAAGCATAGTTCAGTGGTCTGTACCCAGTAAGCACTCAAATACAATTGGGTTGCACAGTACCACTCATGCGCTTTCATCCCCACTAGATTTTAAGCTCACTGTGGGCAGGGAATGTGTCTGATGTTATATTGTACTCTCCCAAGTGCTTAGTACAGTGTTTTGCACACAGCAAGTGCTCAATAAATACGATTAGTACTACTGCTCCTACTAATGAACATAATAATCCCTCCCAGTCATAGTCCCAGTGGGGTAGAGAGAGCAATGACTGCAAAGCCCTGAATTTGGCCCCACTGTCTGAAGGGCCGAAACAAGTGATTTACTACTCAGCCCCTGTTAACGCCACTGATGGTTGTTCAACCGATCAGCAATGTTGCAGGGGGAGAGGGCTAGCTCTCGCCCAAGTGATCTGACTAAGCCTCAGAATTACTTTCCTAGTTTAGATCTAACCTAGGGAGCTCAAAGCACTTTATAGACTTTGTCTCCTTCAGCCTCACCAGATGCCCAGAAGGCAGGCTGGCGCCTGTCAGAATCACTTCCCCTCAGCAGTGGTGGGTTCTAAGAAAGGGGAAGGAATGGCCAAATCAGCCAATCATGGGCCAAACCGGGAAGAACCCAGGGCTTTGGGTTCCCAGTCTGGAACTCTTTCTGTCTCACTGGCCTAGAGAAGCAACATAGGATGGTGATTAGAGAGTGGGCCTGGGAGTGAGAGGACTTGGGTTCTAACCCTACCTCTACCATTTGTCTGCCGTGTGACCTTGGGCAAGTCACTTCACTTCTCTGGGCCTCAGTTATCTCATCTGCAAAATGAGGTTTAAGACTTTGAGCCCCATGTGGGACGGGGACTATGTCCAACCTGATTAGCTTTTATCTACCCCAGGGCTTAGTACAGTGCCTGGCATTTAGTAAGTGCTTAACAAATTCCATAAAAAAACTAAAAAAGCGGCTGTCCCTCTTTCCTACCAGTTCCACAACTCATTGCATCTGTGGCAATAGCAGCAACCATGGATGCTGTATGGCCTTTCAAAACACCGCCATGGGGAGGGTATTTAATCCTCTCAGGGGCACAATGAGATCAAGGAAAAGTCTGTTCCCAGGAGGAAGGAACTGAAGAAATAGGACTGTGTTCTCACCTCTGGTCTCACAGATCTTCTGGCCCAATCCACCATCCCAGGGCTCCTCATTTCCCCATCATCTCTCATTTCCCCATCCTGTTCACTCTCCCTTCTACATTACCTATATCCTTGGATCTGAACTTAAGCACTGAGCCCCCATAGCACTTATGTCCATATCCTTAAACTCCGCCATTTCCCCTATCTGCAATTTTTTAAAGTTCGTCTCCTCCACTAGATTGTAAATTCCTTGAGGGCAGGGATCATGCCTACCAACTTTTCTATAATCTACTCCCCCAAGCACTTAGTACAGTGCTCTGAGATCAATCAATAGTTTTTCTTGGGCACTTACTGTGTACAGCCCCTTTCAGGGTCGCATCTGAAAAGCTTCCAGTACTCTACCAATCTCGGCTATGGGAGGGAGAGTCAAGCAGAGGCCTATCCATCCCGTTCCTAGCTTGGGAAGTGGCTAGCGAGTGGAAGGCAATCTGCTACACGTCAAAACTCTCCCATGATGGGCAGCAGCGGCACGGGAGAGAGTCGAGGGCAGAGACTAGAGTTTACTGCATGGAAGGCAGCAATCATAAACCACTTCCGTAATTTTTACCAAGAAAACTGATCTGATCCACTACCAGAACAATTGCAGACGGAGAGCGGGGCGTTCTGGGAGAGATTTGTCTGTGGTGTTACTATGGGCCAGAAATGACTCGACAGCATAAGATACAAGATTGTTTACAGGGCTCTCTACTAAGTCCTTGGGAGAGCACAATATAAGAGTTGATAGACAAATTTCCTGCCTACAAGAAGGTTACAGTCTAGAGGGAAAGACAGACATTAATTCAAATAAGTAAATTATGGATATGTACATTAGTGCTGTGGGGCTGAGGGTGGGGTGAATAAAGGGTGCATATCCAAGTGTAAGGGTGACACAGAAGGGAAAGGGAGAAGAGGGAACGAGGGTTTAGTCGGGAAAGAGGGAAGGCTTCTTGGAGGAGATGTGCTTTAAACTCTGTATACAGTAAATACTCAATAGATACCGCTGCTTGATTGATTGATTAATTGGGTCTTGCAATCCCCAGCAGAATAAATCAGCCTTGGGTGTAAGACCAAAGATTTGCCCTCCCAGCAGCCTTGGAGGTATTCCTGGGAGTTGAATATTCATCAGTCACCATGTCTACGCCCCAGGCATAAATTGCTACTGTCCCTGAACAGATAGGTTGGCGGCCACTCCCAAGACTATTGTATCTGTCCCGACATGATGAGTCAAGATACCAGACCCTGGAGTCTGTCTGCTCTAGGGTCAGGGCATTAGGTTTGTCTCAGAGGGATCCATCCCTTCCCCACACCACGTAGAAATGGAAGGCTCCAGACCTATTCCTCCTATAATACTGTGGTATTTTGATAAGCACTTATTATATGCCAAGTCCTGTACTAAGTGCAGGGGTAGATAGAAGATATTTGGGTCAGACACAGTCCCTGTCCCAACCGGAGTTCACATTCTAAGTAGAAAGGAAAACAGGTATTGAATCCCCATTTTACAGATGAGGAAACTGAGGCACAGAGAAGTTAAGTGACTTGCCAGAGTCAACAACAGGCAAGTGGAAGATCTGGGTTTAGAATCCAGGTCCTGTGGCTTCTAGGCCCTGCTGCTTTCCACTAGACCATGGTGCTTCCCCTCTACAGTCTTAACAGTTCCTCCTACTCACCTTATGAGTCTCTGGCTTTGAGCTGTCCTGGACAATATCTGTGGTTTCTAATGTCAATTGGATGCATTTGGTTCCTTCTATGAGATACTTATGATTGATGTAAAGCCTCAGGGTCTTCCAGGATCCTAGAGAGACAGACCCCCTAGGAGGATGCAGAAAAGAAGCAGGAGAGCAAGAATAGTGAGAGGAGAGAGTTCTCCGGCCCCCATCTCTAAGCCAGCCTCAGTGATCGCCACCACTCCTTTTTTCTTTCGGGAAAAGCATGGGAACAGAAAGAGGCTGGTCTGTAAGGTGCCATGTCTGCATGTGGGAAATAGTTGATGTTCATTAAATCACTTGGAGGAGTCAACACCCCCTCAGCCATCTAGATCAATCTATGGTATTTACTGAACCCTTCCTTTGTGCAGAGCAGTGTATTAAATGCTTGAGAGTGTACGATATAAATCAATTCCACTGATTATTGTTCTCTCCCAAGTGTTTTGTACAGTGCTATGCATTCAGTAGGCACTCAATGACTATGACTGATTGATTGATTGAATGTTTGACTTTAGTGACAACTCACTTGCTCATGCAAAATTTCCAGGCTAAACAAGTGACTGCAAGAGTCTTAGAAGGGAGTTATTAATCTGATAGAATAAGGTCAGAGAATGGGTCAACAGAAACCAATAAGACTCCATTCCACTCCAGTAACACCACTCTCTCTTTGGGCTAGACCAATCAATCAATCGATCATATTTTTGAGTGCTCACTGTGTGCAGGGCACTACACTAAACTCTTGGGATAGTTCAGCGCAAAATAATAGATACATTCCCTGCCCGTGATGAGCGTATCGTCAAGAGGGGAGACAGACATTAATATAAATAAGCTAATTATGGATATGTTTATAAATGCTGTGGGGCTGGTTGTGGCGGGGGTGGGTGAATACAGGGAACACATCAGGCAGAAAGGAGTGGGAAAAGAGGAAATGAGGACTTAGTAAAGGCCTCTTGGAGGAGATGTGCCTTCCCCCACTCCCGGGTCCTTTCCTGAAACCACAACTCCAGACTGTAGCGTTCCTACCCCCAGTCACCCTATACATAGATCCACCTCCAGCTTGCTCTGAAATCCCCCAGTGTTAAAGCACCTACCAAGTAAACTTCAAGTGCCTTCTTTGCACCCTTCCTCATTTTGTCATTTTCTTTTTATCTCCCTCTTTCTGTCACTTCTCCTGCTGTGGTTTTCCATCTCCCTGGCTTACTTTCTCTGCAACACTTCTCCCACCGTCTTTCCCTTCTTTCTTAGCATGCTCCTTACTATCCTTCCTATCTCTCCCCATCTGCCTCTGAACACCTGCCTCTCCTGGTCTTTGACTCTCAATCCCTATACTTTGTTCATTTCCCTCTCTCACTTTTCCCTCCTGTTCTGATCTACTATCTCTTCTGATTTCCCTGAATCCTCAAGTTCCCTCTCCCTCTCCCAATCTTGTTTTTTTTTTTCTTTCCAATTTTCTTCCTGTCTTCCTTCCCTTCATTTGCCTTTCTGACTGCCTCTCCTTTCCTCTTTTTCTCCCTCTTTGGGTCCCCCCCCCCCACCCTTTTCCTAACCGCTTTCACTCTCTTCCTTGCTTCTCTTCCCCTCTCTCTATATTTATCTCTTGGTTTTTACCTCTTACCTTTCTCCCCCTCTCCTCTCCTCTTCTCCTTCCATTTGATGTGGTGGAAAGCTGTCTAGCGCTCGGGCGGAGGCCCCGGCGAAGGGATCAGAAGTTGCAGCAGTGCTCAGCGCCTCTCCTTTGATCCATGTCCTGAGGCCTGCTTGACAGCGGAAAAAAGCATGGAGACAAAACGACTCAGTCAAAGTGATTCCCGACAACTGTCTCCCTGAGATAAGGATGAGCTCTGTGTCTTGGTGGGTTTTTTTTTTTAATACCTCCTCTCCCGTTTCCGTAAGAAATGGAGTTCCTTTAAACCAGAGGAGCAAAGCAGTGGCCCACCACACAGAGAACAGGGAGAGGGAGCCAGGCCTGGGTTTATCCATGGTGGTTCTCTCTCCCTCTCTCTCTCTCCTCCTTTTTTTAAGACTCAGCGTCAGACTCCTGCCGCTGCCCAGCGCCACGTTTAATTATGTGCCGTGGAGAATGCTGGAGAATTTGCAGGTGGCAGGAGAGAGAGCTGGATTCTGCTGTTCAGTCTAACTACAGGGAAACGGCAGCCTTCAAAGGGACAGAAACCTGGGCATTTTCTGACAATAGAGAGGGACCTCCCCTAAATAGATCTCTGGGCTACCGGCTGCAGGGCCCAGGCAGCTTCCAAAGAGAAGGTCATCCCCCTCGCACACTAGGGCATGAGTTTGTCTGGGCTCAGCATGGCTCATTCCATTGGCGTCAGACTGAGGGAAGGTCAGGAAAGCTCAGGGGATAGGAGCAGGGAGCTTATGGTCAGTTCAATCAATAAATCACTCAATCACTGGTATTTATTGAGTGCTAACAGTGTGAAGAATCAATTAATCCTATGTATTGAGTGCTTACAGTGTGCCAAACACTGTACTAAACAGTTGGGAGAGTATATGATAGAGTTGGTGAACAGGTTCCCTGTGCACAACAACCTTACAGTCTAGAGGGGGAGAAAGACATTAAACCGAATTACAGATATGATGTGGGGCTCAGAGTAGGGTGAATAAAAGGTACGAACCCAAGTACTAGGGTGACACAGATGAGAGAGAGAGAGTAGGTGAAATGAGGGCTTCGTCGGGGAGGGCCTCTTGGAGATATATGATTTTAATAAGGCTTTGAAGGTGGGAGGCTGATTTTTAAGCTCCTTTCATTCAATCATATTTACTGAGCGTTTACTGTGTGCAGAGCACTGTACTAAGTGCTTGGAAAGTACAATTCAGGAACAGAGACAATCCCTGCCCACAACAGGCTCACAGTCTAGAAGGAAGGAGACAGACAACAAAACAAGTATACAGGCATCAATAGCATCAGTATAAATAAATAGAATCATAGGCATATAAACACATCAGAACAAGTCAACAGCATGAATATAAATAGAATTATATATACGTACATATATACACAAATGCTGTGGGGCGGGGAGAGGGGGTAGAGCAAAGGGGACGAAGGCAGGAATCATGCCTACCAACGCTATTGTATTGTACTCTCAAAAGTGCTCAGTACAGTGCTCTGCACACTCAATAAATAACACTGATTGATTGATTGATTGGACTAAGAGTTTGGGAAAGTACAGTGCAACAGAGTTGGTAGGCATGATCCCTGCCCCCAAAATAAATTGTCCTGAGACCAGCGTTTTTGAAGGATAGTGGCCCCGCCCCATCTTCAGAGACACAGAGATGAAAATCATAGAAAAGATTTGACTTGGCAAAAACACTTATTACTCTGGGAAGCTCCCAAGGAGAAAGAATATTCCTCTTCATTCCTGCTTCTGCCGCCTCTTCAATCAATAATAATAATAATAATGTTGGTATTTGTTAAGTGCTTACTATGTGCAGAGCACTGTTCTAGGCGCTGGGGGAGAGAGATACAGGGTCATCAGGTTGTCCCCCGTGAGGCTCACAGTTAATCCCCATTTTCCAGATGAGGGAACTGAGGCCCAGAGAAGTGAAGTGACTTGCCCACAGTCACCCCGCTGACAAGTGGCAGAGGCGGGATTCGAAGTCATGACCTCTGACTCCCAAGCCCGGGCTCTTTCCATTGAGCCACGCTGCTTCTCAATCCATCAGTCATATTTATTGAGCACTTGCTGGGTGCAGAGCACAACGTATAGTAAGTCAGGGCTGGGTTTGGGACAGAATCGGGTGGATTAGGCACTGGCTATTTCAACTGAAAGAAAGAGAGGGAGAGAGAAGCCCAGCAGTGGGAGAGGAAGAGAAATGGGGAAGGTTATGAGGCCTCTCCACCTACAACTATCCTGTACTGTGCTGATAAACAGCAACTATCGGGAAACAGGATTGCCACATTATCTAACCACGGCAGAAAATCAAAATTTCAGTCTAAATCCGAGGAGACGGGGCTCTGAGCTCCTCCAGCTGATATTATAGACTCTGAGCCCTGCTGAAGGAGCTCAGAACCTCACATATTACAGAGAGAGAGAGAGAGAGAGAGAGAGAGAGAGAGGGATACAGAGAAGGAGGCTGAGATGGAAAAACAGATGGGGGAAGGGAGAGAGGGAAAGAAGGAAAAGGGGATGGCCAGGTGAGAGGAATGGAAAGATAAACAAGGTGGAGAGAAAAGGAAAGAGGGAAAACCAAAGGAGTAATGGAGGTAGAGACAGATTCAGAGAGAGAGGAAAGGAAACAGTTTAGAAATGAGCAAGAAGGACAAAAGAATGGAAGTGCAGAGTCAGGGGTGACCTAGAGATGGAGAAGAGAGAAATGGAAAGAGGCAAAGAAAGAATAAAATGATGAGACCCTGAGACTTAAAGGCAGGTCCCTGGCTGAATGAAGAAGGTGGGGAGATGAGGTGAAAGGGGGAAGATGGGCAAGGGTCCTGCAACCTCACTCCTCAATTCCTTATGTGAAATGGGAAGATTCTGAAAGAACTCACCACCCCTTCAGCCATGTTTACCCCAGTATCTAGCCAAAGTGCTCAAAACATATTAGACATTTAATCAATATCTTATTCAATTTTCCACCTGCTCCACCTTCTACAGACTCCATGCTCTTTCTCTTCTACACCTAGGCTCCCAGAAATGGGAGGAGGGCTCCATAGGGGTGCTTAGGGTCATGGATCAGAAGGAAGCCCCCAGGAATTCAGGTGAGATTTCTTCAGGAGCCTGGGCCAGGTTGGGGCACCTCAGAACCCAGAGGTCGCTGCCCAACCACCCAGCAGACAAGGGCATCCATTCCTCCTCCTCCTCCTCCCTTTCCTCCTCCTCTTCACGACCTCGTCCTTCTCCTCCCTTTCATTCCCCCACCTCTTCTTCCTTTCCCTTCCCTCCCTCTCCACACCTGATCTCTCTCTCTCCCCTCATTCCTGCAACAACTTTGCCAGAGTCTGTATCACATCATCATCAGTGGCATTTATTGAGTTCTTGCTTTATGCAGAGCATCGTACTAAGTACGTGGGAGAGTACAACAGAATCGATGGATACATTCTCTATCTACAGGGAGGCTACAGAATCCCCAGGCAAGAGTAACCACTAGCCCTAGCCTTTCCAAACTAGCCCCCTTCTCTGCTCATGGGCTGCCTAGGAAGCTACATCACTGGTCTTCTGGCCCTTGGCTCTCCAGTGGATCTTGGGCTACCACTTAGAAAGAGTATTGGGTTTCTTGCCTTTGGTCCCAGCCTTCCATCCCTTCTTACTGGATAGTGCTTGGCCCTATTTCCCCAAAGCCATAAACCAGCTTTTGGTCCAATTTGGTCTCTTCCTATTCACCAGCATTATTATTAATATCCATACTGAGTGCCTACTTTGTGCTTTTTTAGGGTACTTGTTAAGGCTTACTACGTGTCAGGTAATAATAATGTTGGCATTTGTTAAGCGCCTACTATGGGCAAAGCACTGTTCTAAGCGCTGGGGGGATACAAGGTGATCAGGTTGTCCCTCATAGGGCTCACAGTCTTCACCCCCATTTTCCAGATGAGGTAACTGAGGCCCAGAGAAGTTAAGTGACTTGCCCAGAGTCACACAGCTGACAAGTGGCGGAGCCGAGATTAGAACCCATGACCTCTGACTCCCAAGCCCGTGCTCTGTCCGCTGAGCCACGCTGCTTCTCTTTAGGTACCGTACTAAGTGTTGATCACTGTTTATTGTTGTGTTGTACTTTCCCAAGTGCTTAGCACAATGTTCTACGCACAGTAAGCACTCAATAAATACAACTGATTGAAAGATAACCTCAGGTTGGACACAATCCTTGTTCCACAAGGGGCTCACACCTTAAATTGGAGGAAGGAGGATTTAATCCCCGTTTTACAGATGAAGTAACCGAAGCGCAGAAAAGTTAAGTGACTTGCCCAAGGTCACACAGCAGGCAAGTGTCAGAGCCAGGATAGCTCCCAGGTCCTCTGATTCTGAGGTCCGGGCTCTTCCCCCCAGGCTACACGGCTTCCCAATAGACAACCCTACAGCGTGGCTCAGTGGAAAGCGCACGGGCTTGGGAGTCAGAGGTCATGAGTTCGAATCCCAGCTCTGCGGCTGTGGGCAAGTCACTTACCTTCTCTGTGCCTCGGTTACCTCATCTGTAAAATGGGGATTAAAACCGTGAGCCCCACGTGGGACATCCTGATTCCCCTGTGTCTACCCCAGCGCTTAGAACAGTGCTCGGCGCATAGTAAGCGCTTAACAAATATATTAAGATCTGGCCCTACAGGATCTCATGACCTAGAGGTAAAACCAGACATTCGCCTGCCCTTTTTTTCACTCAGCCTCTCGGATTCAGCAACGGCCGGGTTTCTTGGTCCTCCTGCCGCCTCGGTTCAGTCTACTGAGGGCTTTGGCTAGATTGGTGCCTCACTGAGTCATCTGATGGGCCGAGAGCCACAGGTTGGCCGGGTGAAAGGTCACCTGGAGCAAGTGTTTCTGCTTAGTTCCAGATACCAGCCTGACAGGTGTTCCCCCCTTGATTAATTCTCTGCTCCCCAGCCCATTCCCATCACTCCCTACCGTGGCCCAGACCTTGAAGAACTGAGAAAACAGATCAATCCGGGGCGGGATTTTCCCCGGCCCTGAGGCACAGTGTGGGGTCTGCCCCTCCTCTCAAGGGATCAGCCAGACCTCTGGAATGGGAATAGAGGCTCCTAGGTTTCAGTTTCTCTTCCCTCCTGCCCCCAAAATGACCTTGACCGAGCCCGGCCCCGACTCGGTGGGGCCTTCGCTGTCACAGCCCCTAGGTCCCACGGCTAGCGCTGAGTACAGTGTTCTGCACATAATAAATGCTCAAGAAATACTATTGATTGACGGAGGCCGGGTCCACACCACTTAGACCATCAGCATCCTGGCGAGACGTCGGGTGACGAAGGTGACAGCTTAAGGGCCCGATCACTTATCGGGGGCCTCCCTCCCCACTCTCTTCTTGGGCCCGCAGATGGCTTGGAGCCGCAGAAATTCTGTAAACGCTCCGTCCTTCCCTGGGGCATTTCGATTCGAATCATCTCTTCTTGATACTTCCCCAAAGAGCTAGCCGAGTCAGACCTGCTCTCTTCTTTGCTTCTCTATTTTTCCCAGTCCCGGATCACTTCCTCCAGCTTCCACCCCAATCGTGCGGTCACAGCGGTACCTAAGGAATAGGGCTGTCTCTCCGTTGGGCCACCCCGTTTAGGCTGGGCTTCAGCCAGTGATCTGATTGCCCCCTCAAAAGGGCCCGCCATGGTCACTAGAGAATCCTAATGCCAAAGTCACAGCAGCACCTCACTCTCCCCCTTTTACGTCTCCCCCCCGCCACGATGCTGAAGAGACAGTGGAGGAAACAGCAGGGACAACGGGAGGAGGACAGCTTTAGCCTCCTGACTCCCTACTAGCTGGGAGCCGCCTGGGTATCACATTACAGGAGTCACTTTTGTTTTTCTTAATGGCATTTGTTAAGCACTTACTATGTACTAGGCACTCTACTAAGCGCAGGGGTAGATACAAGGTAATCAGGTCTGACGCAGACCCTGTCCCACATAGGGCTCACGGTGTCAACTCCCATTTTACAGATGAGGTAACGGAGGCACAGAGAAGTGAAGTGCCCTGCCCAAGGTCACACAGCAGACAAGTGGCAGAGCTGAGATTAGAACCCAGATCCTTCCGACTCCCAGGTCCGTGCCCTATCCACTAGGCCTTACTGATTCTATTTCTAGTTCCACTTCTTTTAAGATGGTGAGCGCTGCTGCAGGGTGAGTCTGTCTGAACCAGGGAATGGTTGGGATGTCCACCGGAAGTGCTCCATCTTGGCCTCAATGCGATCCCTCATTCTGCCATGGGGGCAGAGATGGGTGACCCCGTGACCAGTCTCACCCTGGCCAGGCTAACGAGCTTAGCTCGCTAACACCAGAGGGGCTGGCGAGGAGCGAAAGAAAGAATTAACACTTCCCATCCCTCCCAGCGCTACAGACCCCGGAGGGGCTGGGTGAGCAATAAACCCAACAATGAGCCGAAATGAGAAAATTGCGATGGGTTTTGTCCAGTGATCCTTTATCACCCCAAATATTGCCAACAGAAGGGAAGGGGATAGGGGAGTAGCGAGGTATAGCTGGTGAGGTTCTCTAAGAACTCCTTGTAGGAGGTTGGAACTCTGTCACGTCACCTCTACCCAGAGTCAGGGACCCCCGCTCTGTCAGACCCTGCGTGACGCCGAGGGTCCGATGGAATCTCCTCTCTGGAGCGAGGAAGAGTGAGTATTCAAGGAATTTGTCCTGGGAACTTGAAAGGAAGCCAGTTTGGGGTGATTTAAGAGGTATCCCATTTGGGGTTACTTGAAAGGAAGCTCAAAAGACACACAAGCATCGTAGTGGCAAAGCCCATTTGGGGTAGTTTGAGAGGTAGCCTGATTGGCGTTACGTGAAAGGAAGCCTGTCTGGGATGGTTTGAGAGGTAGCCCGTTTGGGGCTACTTGAAAGGAAGCCCCTTTTGGGGTGCTTTGAAGGTATCTCCTTCCCAGTTTTACCAGCTGCTAGAAGGATACCCTGCTGACAAGCATACTTATTGATTATTAGCCTAGGAATAGCTTTACGCCTGAGGATTACTTATCACAGCTTCTTTGTGCTATCATCTTGATAAACCTGCTTCCCTTACCCGGGACCGAGTCTGTGAATCCACTGTTTCTGCCCAGTGACAGACTTCAATCCTTCGCAGGTCCTTCTTGGTGCGGTTTAAACCCGTCTCCTGCTCTCTCTGCCCTTGGTGTTGAGCCGCGGATCCACGTCATCCTTAGGGTAGCCCATCGTGGACTCGAAGGCCAGCTCTCGGCCCTTCCTTCCCCGAACGGAAGGATCCCAACTCTTCCGCCTTTCCTCCTCTAGAGACCCAACCCCCTGCTCTCAGCCTGAGCGCCCCAATAGTTGTCACCGCCACCTCTCTTTTCCTTCCCTCTAACGGTGAAGAGATTTCCGTGGCCCGACTCCCCGGCTCATATTGCAACACCGCGTTGTCATGGCAGGCTCGATAGCATCTCCCATTGCTCTCCCCTCCAGTGTTTGATTTATATAATCAAATAAAAAAAATTTTTTTTTAGACTGACGAGCCAAAGAAAAGCAGCTATCTCTTCACATCTCTCCTGGGGATCTCGGTCTGAAAAACAGAAATTTTTTTTTTTTTTAAACTGAGTTTCTGTGTTTGTTCACTGTACGGGAGCCATAGGCAAATTTTTGCTAATTTTGTGCTTGCCTTTATCAAACGAACGATTCACTAGCAGCTTTATCCGCCGATAAGTGGATTAGTTGTTGAGCTGAACAAGAAGGTGTTTGACAAGTAGAACGTGCTAAAGAAGATATTTGTTTCCAAATAATGGAGCCGTGTCTGTCTGCGGCTAGGTGCTGGGCTGCTTGGGCTCTACATTCCATTAGCCAGGAGGCCTGGAATTGTTGCCTGTCTCCGAGGGCGGAAGGCGCCACTGGGAGCCCTGTCTAGTCTCCCTGGAAAGGTGCTGGGAGCCTCGAGGGAGGCTGGGGAGAAAGAAGAGTCCTGGAAAATTGTCTGGCAGATGAAATCCCAGATCTGGTGGGAAAAGGATTCCGAGTCACCTCCCCTCTCCTCCCAGCCCTTCCCCGCCTCCAGTCAAACCAAAACACCCACCCTCTGCTGTCAACCAGTTTGAGTCTGAGAGAGGGGAGCAGTCACTGAGAGACAGGGGAATGAAGACTATTCCTGTCTCAGGGAGTAGTTCTGGCTTTGAATGATGTTGGTATTTGTTAAGCGCTTACTATGTGCAGGGCACTGTTCTAAGCGCTGGGGGAGACACAGGGGAATCAGGTCGTCCCACGCGGGGCTCACAGTCTTAATCCCCATTTTACAGATGAGGCAACGGAGGCACAGAGAAGCGAAGTGACTTGCCCGCGGTCACACAGCGGACAGGTGGCAGAGCCGGGATTCGAACCCATGACCTCTGACTCCAAAGCCCGGGCTCTTTCCACTGAGCCACGCTGCTTCTCCATCTCTTGCCGATTTAGGACTTGGACCCTCAGTTGTTTCATCTACGAACTGGAATAATAATGATGATGATGGTGGTGGTGTTTGTTAAGCACTTACTACGTGCCAAGCACTGTTTAAAGCACTGGGGTGGATACAAGCTGGACACAGTCCCTGTCCCACATGGGGCTCACAGTCTTCACCCCCATTTTACAGATGAGGTAACTGAGGCTCAGAGAAGTTAAGCGAGTGGCCCAAGTGGCAGAGCCGGGATTAGAACCCAGGTCCTTCTGACTCCCAGGCCCGTGCCCTATCCACGTCACACCAACTCTTGTGCCTGAAGCCCTCTGGAGGGGAGGGCATCCTATGGTGGCCGCCGCAGCAGCCCACAATGAACAAGACAAGAATCAGTCGATGAACCGATGGTATTTACTGAGCACTTAAGCAGCGTGGCTCGGTGGAAAGAGCCCGGGCTTGGGAGTCAGAGGTCATGGGTTCGAATCCCGGCTCCGCCACTAGTCAGCTGTGTGACTACGGGCAAGTCACTTCAATTCTCTGGGCCTCAGTTACCCCATCTGTAAAATGGGGATGACGATTGTGAGCCTCACGTGGGACAACCCGATGACCCTGTATCTCCCCCAGCGCTTAGAACAGTGCTCTGCATATAGTAAGCGCTTAACAAATACCAACGTTATTTTACTGTGTACAGAGCACTGTACTAAGTGCTTGGGAGAGTAGAATACAACAGAGTTGGTAGAGCCATTCCCCGTCCACAATGAGCTTACAGTCTCGAGGGATGTCACTTGTGACTGGGGAGTCTGCTGTCTCCTAGTCTGGTCCTCACCTTGGTGCAGATAATAATAATAATAGTAACAATAATAATTATGGTATTTGTTAAGCACTTACTATGTGCCAGGCACTGTACTAAGCACTGGGGTGGACACAAGATGATCGGGTTGGTCACAGTTCCTGTCCCACATAGAGCTTACAGTCTAAGCAGCATGGCTCCGTGGAAAGAGCCCGGGCTTGGGAGTCGGAGGTCGTGGGTTCTAATCCCGGCTCTGCCGCTTGTCAGCTGCGTGACCTTAGGCAAGTCACTTAACTTCTCTGGGCTTCAGTTACCTCACCTGTAAAATGCGGATGAAGACTGTTAGCCCTACATGGGACAACCTGATTACCTTGAATCTACCCCAGCGCTTAGAACAGTGCTTGGCACATAGTAAGTGCTTAACAAATACCGACATTATTATTATTATTTACAGATGAGGTAATTGAAGCACGGAGAAGTGAAATTACTTGCCTAAGGTCACACAGCAGGCAAGTGGCGGAGCAGGGATTAGAACCCATGACCTACTGACTCTCAGGCCCATAATCTATCCCCTACACCGTGGACACGCGGGCCCAGTGTATCAAGGGAGGTGGGCCTCGGTTTGCCCATCCGTAAAGTAGGACAGGGTGGGGCCAGGGGAAAATCATCTCAAATCGGCCGTGCTGGCCGAAGGGGATTCCTCCAGGAATCTCTGTCACTGGCGAGGTGTGCTCTGTGTGCAGTTCTAAATGTGTTCCCTTGTGAAGTGCAGACCGGAAGCAGGGGCCTTGGATGAAGCAGAATCGTCCATCCCGATTAGACCGTAAGCCCGTCAAAGGGCAGGGACCGTCTCTATCTGTTGCCGATTTGTCCATCCCAAGCGCTCAGTACGGTGCTCTGCACATAGTAAGCGCTCCATAAATACTATTGAATGAATGAATGAACGAAATGTGGATTTCCATGTCAGTGCCTGACCCAAGGGAGCATGATAATGAACAGAAGGGGTCGGGCATCGCTATTCTAGATCTCTCTCTGCCTTCCCTTTCCCCTGTCTACCCTTTCTCTCTCTTTCTCTCTATCCCTTCCTCCACCTCTTGCCTTCCTCCCTAAAATGAGAATACTAACCCTGGTCACCCATCCCTCGGCAGGTGCTCCCGGGGATGCAAAGAACTATTGCCCCCGGGGGCTGTGAGGGGCTTCAAATCCCTCAAACCGGTAAGCCGCCGTCACGGGAAGAGCATGGGACCGGGAGTCGGGAGAGCTGGGTTCTGGTTTAGCTGTGCCTCTGGCCCGCTCTGGAACTTTGGGAGAATTGCTTAACCTCTTCGGGTCTTAGTTCCCTCACCTGTCAGGATGAAAGTATTTGTTCTTCCTTCTTAATCCATCAGTGGTATTTATTGAGTGCTTAATGAAGACAGAGCATTCAGTCAGTCAGTACTATTTACTGTAGTACGCATCTGGGAGAATACAACGCAACAGAGTTGGTAGACATACTCCCTGCTCACAGTGAGCTCTTAGACTGAGAGTCCCATGTCGGTGACTGGGACTATCTGGTCCGATTATCTTGTGTCTGCCTCAGTCATCAGCACAGTGCTTGGCACATGATAATATCGGTCTCCCCCTCTAGACTGCGAGCCTCTTGTGGGCAGGGAACGGGTCTGCAAATTCTGTTGCACTGTGTTCTCCCAAGGGCTTAGTACGGCGTGGCTCAGTGGAAAGAGCCCGGGCTCGGGAGTCAGAGGTCATGGGTTCGAATCCCTGCTCTGCCACTTGTCAGCTGTGTGACTGTGGGCAAGTCACTTCACTTCTCGGTGCCTCAGTTACCTCATCTGTAAAATGGGGATTAACCGTGAGCCTCACGTGGGACAACCTGATGACCCTGTATCTCCCCCAGCGCTTAGAACAGTGCTGTGCACATAGTAAGCGCTTAACAAATACCAACATTATTATTACAGTGCTGTGAATATAGTAAGTGCTCAATAAATAGGAATGATTGATTGCTTGATAACAACTAAATACCCTTATTAGAAGTCCTGCCCTGGTTCGACCTAACAGCCAAGGAGCACTGTCCCATCTTGGACTTTGGGGTCACGACTGCCCTGATTCAACTCCACCCGGAAACAAGGGTTGCAGGGCAGGAAAGGGGAGGACAATTTCTACATCCAGAGACCTCCTACCCACCGGTCTATAGAGCTTTCAGCCAGCCAGGGGGAATTTACTGAGCTGCAGGAGATGAAGGGCCAACTCTATCCGATCCTGTCTCTAAAACGGGAAGAGAAAAACTCACAAGGAAATGGGACTGAAGTTGCAGACGCATGAACGCAACAGGACAGCAGCAACAGAAACCCGTGTCAGCTCATCTCCCACTCCCTTATGCGTCGCCCTTGCTTTGGGATTCGTACCGTTTATTCACCTCACCTTCAACCCCACAGCTCTTACGTACATGTCCATAATTTATCTCTATTAATGCCTATCTTCCCACTTTATACAGTAAGCTCGTGGGCAGGGAACATGTCTACCAACTCTCTTGTATTCATTCATTTATTCAATCACATTTATTGAGCATTTACTGTGTGCAGAGCACTGTACTAAGTGCTTGGGAGGGTACAATATAACAGTAAACAGACATATTCCCTGCCCACCATGAACTCAGAGTCTAGAGAGGGAGACAGACATTAATAAAAATAAATAAATGAGCGTACTCTCCCAAGCGCTTAAGTACCACGCTCTGCACACAGTAAACGCTCAATAAATACGACTGATTGATTGAATGTTGGCTTTGGGAGGGCGGGGCCTGAGCCGGGTGAGTGTCCCGTTCAGTCCCCAGCTTCTCTTGGAGCAGCCGGCACCCAAGGGTGTGCTCCAGCCGGACTCTGGAATGAGCAGGCCTGCAGCAGCAACAAAAATCCCTCAACGCATCCAAGAACCCCCGAGGCCTTTGAGGATTTCCCTGCCTGGTGGTGGGAGATAAACGCGGAGTGGAACGGGAGAGTTTGGGGCCCGAGCCTTCCTATTTGAAAAGTTGCCCATCCTTTCAGCTCAGCACGAGGGGAAAATTAAAGAGGGGGAAAAAAAAAGAGGTCCCCAGCTGGCTGAAAGCAGCATCTGTACTCAGCCAGAAGACTCCAGCTGAGTGTGATTTCACTATTTATTTACATGTAATTATTGCTATGAGGTGCAGATATTAACTCTGTCAAGAGCAATTTGCCCTGACATTTTTCACTTGCTCTCTTCCCCGCCACCATCTCCCGTCTCTCCCTCTCCCTCTCCGCCGTGGTTCGGGACGAAGAACCACGCGCCCATCTAGGACCGAAGCCGGCTCGCTCACCCGACCCTTCGCAACTCATTAAACTTTGAAATTTAATTCGGTCGGTGAGAGGCGCTGCCGGGGTCGGGAATGGCTCGTCCTCCTCTTCTGCCCGCTCGGGCTCATGCTTCTCGCCTGCATTTCCACCCTCAACAAACCAAATTTACCGGTGGCTGCGTTTTTCAATAGCACTGCAGTCTGGGGTATTAACCTTTACTCTGGACGCTGCATCGAAAACACGGCGAAAGGCGCCCGGCCACTGATTTGAGAACGATTTGAAGTAAATGAATGAGAGAGAAACAGAGAAAGAAAGAGAGGGCCCTGTGAGAGGAAGGGGAGACAGAGAGGGAAAAGGGAAAGAGAGGGAGCGAATGTGGGAAGATTCAGTTGAGAGCAGATACAAAGGCTTGGGAACAGCCTCTCTTTTATGGGCACGGGAGAGCTAACTGCCAATTAGCTTCTTCCACCAACTCTATGATATTTACTGAGCGCTTGCTATGTGCCGAGCACTGTACTAAGCACCTGGGAGAGTACAACAGAATCATCAGGCAAGATTCCCTGACCATAAGGAGCTTACAGTCGAGAGGGTCTACAGTCTTGCACTTTCCCAAGTGCTTAATATAGTGTCCTGCACACATTAAGTGCTCAATAAATATGACTGGTGGATTGACTGATCACCTGCTTCAATGTCTTGTTCTCTCTCTCACCAGAAAAATGCACCAGATTTTGGTAGCCCGTAATTGGGATCCTTCCAGTTACAACTGGCCCCCCGCATGGGGCGGGTGGTAGTCATAATATTAAATATGGGCTTACCGTAGACAGAGCACTGTACGCAGGAGAAGAAAGCACATGTGGAAGTTAGACATGGGCCTGGTCCTCAGGGGGCTTACAGTCTCAGAATATAAGCCTGAAGTCGGGCTGACACATAAGCTTCCTAGAAATAATGAAACACTAAAAATCAAGCAGTGGAATTTAATGAGCGCTTGCCACATGCAGAGAGAGCCCAGTACTGAGCACCAGGGAGAGTAGTATGCAAAAGAGTGGATAGACACATTCCCTGCCTACAATAACGTAAAATGCAAGGACAAAAGTATACAGTAAAAATGAAAGGCAGTGGAGTACTGAGACCAGAGGAGCAGAATTCCAGGCTGTTAGTGGTTCAGAATCCAAAGCACAGCCACAGCCTCCGAGGAAGTTGCCTCTAGACTGTCATCTTGTCTCTAGACTACAAGCACGCTGTGGGCAAGGGATACATCCACCAGCTCTCTTGGACTCTCCCAAGTACTTAATACAGTGCTCTGCCCACAGGAAGTGCTCAATAAATACCACTGATGACTTCAGAATCAATAACCTGCCTGCTGGCCCTTTAAGGCCAGGAGTGATGGAGAGGGAGGGGAGGAGTCGCACGTGTGGGATGTTTTTAGGGGTTCCCAGAACCCAGTTTTCCACTGTCCCAAATTCCTGCCGTCATTAGCCTTTGTTCTGCGAACAGGGAGCGTCCTGCCTGTCTGAAGGGTCAGGGTGGGAGGAGTGGGGGACTGGCAAGGCACATCCTGCCCACGTGTAAGAGAGACCCCATTTCTGAGCCAGTGGGAGTCAAGGGGGACTTCCCTATCCTAGATCTCAGGCTATCTAGAGATGAAGGTCATGATCACAATTGCTTGGGTTTTTCGTAAGTCACTGGCGTTCCAAATAATACAAATTCTGCATTTTCCTGAAGGGAAATGACCTAATTTCCAAGGACTCACTTGGGAACTCTATAAAATGGGAGCATCTATCTATGCTGGCCTCCCTCAAAGGGAGGCTGAAGAACATGGTGAGCCACAGGTTAAAGGACCTGCCTCTGGCTGGGTGACATTTGGCAAAATTGTTTCCCCTTTCAGAGCCTCTGTTTCCCTATCTGTGAACGAAGACCTGTCCCCTTCCTTCATGGAAGATTTGGGATGAAGTTGAGAAAACCACAGAATCCTTAGTCTGGAAGAGCCTCAGAAGGGAATGGAGTCCAGCACCCTGCCTCAGAAAGGCAAGAAGCAGTGTGGTCTAGTGGATAGAACATGGGCCTGGGAGTAAAAAGGACTTAGGTTCTAGTCCTGGCTTTGCCACTTACCTGCTGTGTGACCTCGGGCAAGTCACTTTACTTTTCTGTGCCTCAGTTACCTCATCTGTAAAATGGGGGTTAAGACTGTGAATGGGGGTCATGGACTGTTTCCAAACTGATTACCTTGCATCCACCCCAGCACTCAGTGCCTGACACGTAGTAAGTGCTTAACAAATACCATAAAATAGTAGGAACTAAATCAATGCCGAACTCGGGTTGCCCTCCAGACTGGTGGGAAAATGGACCCTGACAGGTCTGGGTTTAATGCCTGCAGGGGTTAGTTCAAGTGAGTGCTCCAGCATCCAAGTTCCTTGGTTCTGCAGCAGAACAAGGATTTTGGCCAGAGTCCAGACCTCCATTATAAAGAATTCTTTTGGACAGGAGGCAACGTATCGTTTCATCCTCTCCTAATGTACCCCCTTTAGCCCCTGCCCCAAACCAACAGCCTTACTACCCTTACTACCAACCATTCAGTGACTGTACCAAATGCTCGGCAGATCAGTGTACAAGCTGATCAGGTAGGACACAGTCCCTGTCCCACCTGGGGTTTACAGTCTTAATCCCCATTTAATCCTGGTTTTCCTATCTCTCTGCCTGCTCATTTTCGGGAGCTCCTCCTCTGCTCCTCTCCTCTTCTATTCTCCATCTCCACCCACTCCTTCAAAAAAGTCATTCTCTCCATGGCTTCAACTACCAGTTCAAAGTGGATGATTCCCAGCTCTACATCTCCAGCCCTGATCTGTCTCCTCCTCGGCAGTCTCGCATTTCCTTCTGCCTTCAGGACATCTATACTTGTATGTTCCTCTGACACCTCAGACTTAACGTGTCCAAAACAGAACTCCTTATCTTCCTACACAAACCCGTCTTCCTCCTGATTTTCCCATCTCTCCCAGCACCACCATCCTTACTGTCTCTCATGTCTCTAACCTTGGTGTCATTCTCAACTAATCTCTCTCATTTTACTCTTCAAACATCGCTAAAATCCAGCCTTTCCTCTCCATTCAAACTGTTACCATGTTACTTCAACCATGATTGCCTAGAAAGAACACTACAAAGGAAATTGGCGACCAGTTCCAGTGGGTGGCCCATTGGGCAACCCGTTTCAGTGGTTTTCAGTGCCTGCACTCAGGAAATTCTTTCTTGAGGCTAGCAAAAATGAACTCATGGGGGACCTTAGACCCATCTCCCCTAATCAGAAGCAAAAATTCAAGGCATAGTTACTATTCTAATATGATTGCTTTTGTCAGTCAGTCGTATTTATTGAGGGCTTACTGTGTGCAGAGCACTATACTAAATGTGCTCACATTGAGTTTATAATCTAGCAATGCTATTTTTAGTGATGGAATCACCCATCATAAGCAACAGATGGGCCTCAGCCCTGAGATTTCAGGACCTCTTTCTCCTTCCTACTTTTCAACCCTGACTTCATACTGCACACCCAGCCCGCACACTTCGCTCCTCTAATACCAACCTACTCACTGTACCTCAATCTATTCTATCTCACCACCGACCTCTAACCATCGTCCTGCCTCTGGCCTGAAACGCTCTCCCTTCTTCATATCCAACAGATGATCACTCTAACCATGTTCAAAGTTTTTATTGAAAGCACATCTTCTCCAAGAGGTCTTCCCATACTAAGTCCTCATTTCCTTTCCCCCACTCCCTTCTTTCTCACCTTTGCACCTTGAATTTGCATCATTCATTCACCGCCCCCCCTCAACTCCATTGCACCTAAGTACATATCTGAAATTCATTTGTTTACATCAATGTCTGCATCCCCCTCTACAACTGGAAGCTCACTGTGGGCAGGGAATGTATCTACCAACTTTGTTACATTGTACTCTCTCAAGTGCTTAGTACAGTGAACTGCAAAGAGTAAGCGCTCAATAAATATGATTGATGGATGGATCGACCAAGAACCGGTGCAGAGAAATTGATTCTAGCGAGAGTGATTTGCACAGTGCCACTCACATTCTTCTGATCCCGTTTGTTGTGTAAATCCTGGGACACAGGGTACAGCGGAGGGATAAGTGGGCAAAGGGATAGCATATTATGAAGTGCCCACAAAAGTTTGTTTTTGGACATGGTGGAACCAGTAGGTACTGTGTCCAATCTGCATATAGGATATCCATCCCAGTGCTTGGCATCGTCCTTGGCACCTAGTAAATGCTCAACAAATACCACAATTATTGTAGGCAAAGTGACCCTCACTATGGTGCTAGCGAGTGGTTCCACTGGGTTCCACTGTGGTCTTTGCTGCCTCCGTTAGCCAGAGGTTTTTCCGACTTTCTGCTGGAAAATATTTGCAGTACGCTGTACATGGTCAATGTCTTATAATAAGCAGTAAAGATTTCCTTCTGGGGCTTCAGCCCCTTAGACTGGAAGCCCTAAATGGGGCAGGGAATATGTTTCAGCTGAGTAATAATAATAATAATGTTGGTATTTGTTAAGCGCTTACTATGTGCAGAGCACTGTTCTAAGCGCTGGGGTAGACACAGGGGAATCAGGTTGTCCCACGTGGGGCTCACAGTCTTCATCCTCATTTTACAGATGAGGTAACTGAGGCACAGAGAAGTTAAGTGACTTGCCCACAGTCACACAGCTGACAGGTGGCAGAGCTGGGATTCGAACTCATGAGCTCCGACTCCAAAGCCCAGGCTCTTTCCACTGAACCACGCCGCTTCCCTGTATCCAACCTTCCTGTACAAGAGTATCATCTTGTATCTACCCCAGGTAATGCCAAGACAGTGGACTTGAGAGACAGAAAGGATGTGAGGGGAGGCAGAATGGTGTAATGGATAGATCACAGGTCTGGGAGTCAACAGGTCATGGGTACTAAATTTGGCTCCACCATCTGTCTGCTGTGTAGCGTTGAGCAAGTCACTTCACTGGGCCTCAATTACCCATCTGTAAAATGGGGATTGACACTGTGAGCTCCACGTGGGGCGGGGACTGTGTCCAACCCAGTTTGCTTATATCCACCCCAGTGCTTAGTACAGTGCCTGGTACATATTAAGTGCTTAGCAGATAGCACAATCATTATTATTAAAATGAGGATAGGAGTTGGGGGGAAAGACGAGGAGTTCAGTCTTGGACATACTGAGCTTAAAGTGCGGGAGGACATCCGCTTCTGCCACTTGTCAGCTGTGTGACTGTGGGCAAGTCACTTCACTTCTCTGTGCCTCAGTTACCTCATCTGTAAAATGGGGATGAAGACTGTGAGCCCCACGTGGGACAGCTTGATTCCCCTGTGTCTACCCCAGCGCTTAGAACAGTGCTCTGCACATAGTAAGCGCTTAACAAATACCAACGTTATCCATGTAGAAAAGTCCTGATGGTGTTTATATTAATGTCTGTCTCTCCTTTTAGACTGTAAGGTCACTGTGGGCAAGAAATATGCCTCGCAACTCTGATACTGTGTTATATTGTACTCTCCCAAGCACGTAGTACAGTGCCCTGCAGACAGGAAGTGCTCAATAAATATGATTGATTGAAATGTAAGATTGCCAAGAGGGAGAGGGAGGAGCTAGCAAGGTAGAGCTGGGAAGCGTCCCTTAGAAGCAGGATGGCTCAGTGAAAAGAACACGGGCTTGGGAGATGGAGGTCCTGGCTTCTAATCCTAGCTCTGCCACTTGTCTGCTGTGTGACTTTGGGAAAATCACTTAACTTCTCTGTGCCTCAGTTACCTCATCTGTAAAATGGGGATTGACTGTAAACCTTGTATCTACCCTAGTGCTTAGAACAGTGCTTGGTACTTAACAAATACCAATGTAATTATCTGGAAAGCAGCTTGGTTTAGTGGAAAGAGCATGGGCTTGGAAGTCAGAGGTCATGGGTTCTAATCCTGCCTCTGCCACTTGTCAGTTGTGTGACTATGGGCAAGTCACTTAACTTTTCTGTGCCTCTGTTACCTCATCTGTAAAACGGGGATCAAGACTTGGAGCCCCAAGTGGGACAACCTGAGAACCTTGTATCGACCACAGTGCTTATAACAGTGCTTGACACGTAGTAAGCACTTGACAAATATCATCATCATTATTATATTAGTTGGAGCAGTGGGAGTGGATGAGCTCCCCAAGGGACTGGATATAAATTGAAAAAAGAAGGGGACTCAGACTGGAGCTTTGAGGGACACCTACAGTTCTGGTGTGGGAGTTGGAGGAAGGACTAGGGAAAGAGTCCGAGAAGGAGCGACCAGATAAGAGGAGAAGCAGGAGAGAACTGTGAGATAAACCATGGTTAGATTGGGTTTCCGGGAGAAGGGAGTAGTCCACAGTAGGCAGTAGAGTGATCGAGGGGGACTAGGATGAAGCAAAGTCCAACAGATTTAGCTAAAAAAGAAGTCGTCGGAGACCTGGGGGAAAGTGGTCTCAATGTAAAGGGGGCAGAAACCAGATTGAAGGGGGTCGAGGAAGGGGCCGAAGGAGAGGGAGTGGAGGTAATGGGTGTAGACAACCCCGTTTGAAGAGTTTGGATGGGAAAAGGAAGGAGGGAGAGAGGGGGACAACTAGATGGTGCAGAGGGATTCAGATAATTCTCTTCACTTGTTTAGCCTCTGTGCCTCTTTGCGTGTGGAATCAACCTTAGGAATAAAGAGGGTTATTGGCTGTGTTTTAGCTGGTTCTGCAGGGGCAAAGTGGAGAACTGAAGACAGTCGTTTAAATGATGCTAAGGAAAAAGGGTGATTTGGGCCTGAATTGGTTAACTTTGCCAGAAAATAGCATATTTCTCCGCTACTCTTTGCCTGTATAAGTTCCGTTCAGGGAGGCTTTGCTTGTGTTTTACCGAACGCAATCTCATGGATCGAGATGGTTCCGAGTGATAAATGACACGACTGAGCCAATTCTCCAGATGACATCTCAGTCTGGGTAAAAGCCCTTGGAGGACCTGACCACAGTCCATCGTGCAAGTATTAAAACCTATTGATTAATATGATTGGTCTCAAATGACCCAGCTCATAAGCTCTAGGGTCTCCTGTGGATGAGATCTATTGAAATCTCAAACTTTGCACCTTCCCCCTTTTTTTTTTTAATTCAACTCCTTTTGGCTGGGGAAAAGAAGACAGACTGGGAAATATGCAATGATGATGAGGATTGATGTTGATGATGATGGTAGTGATGATTATTGATGATGATGATGGTAAGGATGATGATGATAGCGTCGGTCAGTCGAGCCTATTTATTGAGTGGTTACTATGTGCAGGACACTGTACTGAGTGCTTGGGAGAGTACAGTATGACAATATAACGGACACATTCCCTGCCCACAATGAGTGGTGATGGTGATGATAATAGTAATCATAATAATGATGGCATTTAAGTGCTTACTATGCGCAAAGCACTGTTCTAAGCATAGTGATCAAGATGATAGTGATGATGATTGTGATGCTGGTGGTGGTCTCTGAATCCCCCTGCACCGTCTAGTTGTCCCCCTCTCTTCCCTCCTTCCATTCCTGTCCAAACTCTTCAAACCCATCACCTTCACTCCCTCTCCAACTCCTTTCTCAAACCCCTTCAATCTGGTCATGATGATGGTGGTGGTGATGATGATGATGATTATGGTGGTGGTGATGATGGTAATGATGATGATAATGGTGGAATGGGTAACGAGGATGATTATGAAGGCAGCAGCCTGGGTGATCCAACACTTTTCCTTTCAAGTCCCTAAACAATGGCAGATTTGTTCATCTGCCTCCATGAATTGAAACAAAAAGATGCATTTCCCCAGACCGCTGATGCAATTATTTAAGCTACCAGCTAAATAGAATAAATCCTCCATTATGTAGAGGCTGGTTATCCAGTGGGTGGCTTTTCCAGGCTCCTCGCTTCCCCTCCTGCATCTTGCTACTCATATTTTGGCCTTTCTCTGGTGGATAAAAACCTCCACCAGAGAGACGGCAGGGGCCGGGGAACGACAACTTTCCAGTAGCCGTGCTAAAGATTTGATGGAGGGAGAAATCAGTCAATCAGTGGTATTTACTGAATACTTTCTGTGCGCAGAGAACTGAGCTAAACGCTTGGGAGAGTGAAATATACCGAAATTGGTAGACAGGATCCCTGCCCATAACAAGTTTGCAGACTAGAGGGAAGAAGAGGAAATGGTGACGCTGAGGGCAAAAAGGAGGATTTGGGGATGATCTATGGATTTTAATTATTCAGCTTCTCCCTGGCCTCTCTTTCCATGAACCATGAAGCCATGACAGCTGGGGTAGAGGCCATGGGAGAGAGAAATTAATACTCTATACCCAGGAGCCCTGAAATGAAAACAACTCGAAACTAGCATGCAATTTACCAGCCTAATTTCCCCGCTTCTCCACATTAAAGAAATAAGCAACAGATAGAAAACAACATCATTCCCCCTAACTGGATTTAGGCATGAGTAGTTGAGCAGAGCAGAAAACACAGGGTTCCCTGGTTAAGGAATCCAGGATTCCTTATTTGAGTTTAGCTTTCCCCTGTCCATTTTCTCATTCAAACATTTATCAATCCACCCATCCATCTCTACACTCACCATCCAACTAACCATCCCTTCATCCCATTCATTCACCATCGATCGTTCATTGAGTGCTTACTACGTGCAGAGCACTGCACTAATTGCTCACACGGTGCTCTGCGCACAGTAAGAGCTCAATACATACATTGCCTGATTGACTGATTACCATACGACCATCTATCCATCCACCTATCATTTATTCTGTGCATCCCTAACACCACAGCAACTAGACCCTCAGTCAAATATGCTCTGCTGGAGAGAGAAAATTTTCAGGGTTTCCAGGAGAAGAGGACTGAAAAAGAAAGCAGAAGGAACCAAAATGAAACTGGGCTGAAGGGGAGTAAAAATTTCAGTGACAATTTTAAGTAGGATCCTCAGCAGGCAAACTTGATTGTTTTAGCCTCCTTATGGTCTGTCTACACTGGCAAGGTCAGATGGAGAACTACACATTTTTTGAGCTAATTTGAGCAGGGAAGGACTGCTCCCTTGGACAATTCAAGCCAAAAAAAGAAAGTTTCCAGCAACGACAGAGATTTTGCCGGAATCTGCTGGATTATTAGCTCAGTTCTCTCTGCTCGGCTCAATCCAGGAACTAGTTAAGGAGGAAAGGCAGTTGAAAACTAAATGGGCTACTGAGGATTTTATATGGCCTAAGGATTTGGGATTCATCTGAAAAATGGAGTCTGCTATTGACGATGGGGATGTGATAGAGAACAGGTTTGCCTGGGATAATTTTGCTTTTTGGAGAGATGTTTTCAGAGGATTGTGTGTGGGACGAGTGTCCTTCTAAGACCTTATCTGACTGAGTGATGTTTGAGCTGTGCACACAATCAACATTAGCAGAGCCGGGTACATATCTGTTCTTGAACTCCTATATCTCTACCTTCACCTGACCAACAAAATGCATCTCAGCAGGGTGACTACCCACCAATCCAGGGGTAGACTATAGGCTCCTTGAGGGCAGGGATCCTATCAACTCTACTGTACTGTACTCTCCCAAGTGCTTATTACAGAGCTCTGCCCACAGTAAGCACTCAATAAGTACCAAAGATTGATTGATTGACCAAGGAAACAATCTTCGAAGCCAATTTAGCAATCTCAAACCCTCTAGGCCTTAATTGTGAGAAGCGGCATGGCCTGGTGAATAGAGCACGGGCCTGGGAGTCAGAAGGACCTGGGTTCTAATCCTGGCTCCGCTACTTGCTTGTTGAGAAACTTGGGCAAGATACTTAACTTCTCTGTGCCTGTACCTCATCTGTAAAATGGAGATTAAGGCGGTGAGTCCCCAGTGTATCCAGCCTTAGTTTGTATCTACCCCAGTGCTTAGTACAGTGATTAAAAATACCCTAAAAAAAACTATGACCAAGAGGGCTTTTGATAGCTTGGTCATTCATAGGACGCAGATGGGATCTGTGACGTTTTGCCAGACCGCGGAGGGAAATTAACAGCAAACATTTACTGAGTGTCCCAGAGCACTCTGCACTGGTGCTATGACCAAGGTTAAGATCAAATTCCTGCCCTCAAGGAGCAGGTCATCTAAAGGGGAGAGATGGGACTTGCACCGATAAATGCAAGCAGAATGTAACAGAAACCTCAGACTACAAGCAACAGCGACATCTGCAAAATGGGGATTAAGACTGGGGGTCCAGTGGGGGGATGGGCTGTGTCCAACCTGATTAGCCTGTGTCTACCCCAGCTCTCAGTACAGTGTGTAGCACGTAGTATGCACGTAACAAAAAAGTGCAATTAAAAAACAAACTGCACGGACAGGGACTTATCTTCAAGAGAGCATAGGTAACCATTGAGTAATATGTCCAGGAGACCGAAGACAGTTCACTTGTTTAGGGAAGCCGCGTGGCTCAGTGGAAAGAGCCCGGGCTCGGGAGTCAGAGGTCATGGGTTCGAATGCCTGCTCTGCCACTTGTCAGCTGGGTGACTATGGGCAAGTCACTTAACTTCTCTGTGCCTCAGTTCCCTCATCTGGAAAATGGGGATTAAGACTGTGAGCCTCACGTGGGACAACCTGATTCCCCTGTATCTCCCCCAGCTCTTAGAACAGTGCTCTGCACATAGTAAGCGCTTAACAAATACCAACCTTATTATCTATGCAGATTATTTCTAGAGCTATAGAAAGGGGATCTCGATGGAGAGAGCTGAAGTGATCAGAGGGACCGGAGTCAGGAGGAATTAATCTGGAAAGGCTCTGGAAAGGCAGCAGATTGGGGAATCATTAAACCAGGGTCCTGGATTTCCCAGATTATAATTTTGGGGAAAAATATCCCAAATTCATCTGTCCTCTAGAGGCGGAATTGGGAACTGCAACTAAGAGGGGCCTGGTTGATGCGAAATGTAGTGGGGTTGGAGGGAGTGTTATAATAATAACAACAATAATTGGTATTTGTTAAGCGCTTACTATGTGCAGAGCACTGTTCTAAGCGCTGGGGGAGATCCAGGGTGATCAGGTTGTCCCACGTGAAGCTCACAGTCTTAATCCCCATTTTCCAGATGAGGGAGCTGAGGCACAGAAAAGTTAAGTGACTTGCCCACAGTCACACAGCTGACAAGCGGCGGACCTGGGATTCCAACCCATCAAATAGGAATTATTCCCACTTTCCAGATGAGGAAAGTGAAGCCCAGGGAGGGTGAGTGGCTGGCCGTGGGTTCACAGCGGCAGACCGGAGAAGCAGAGTCGCCTGGTGGATAGAGCACGGGCCTGGAAATCACAAGGACATTCCTGCCCCACCACTCGTCTGCTGTGTGACCTCGGACAAGTCACTTAACTTCTCTGGGACTCACGTTCCTCATCTGTAAAATGGGGATCAAGACTATGAGTCCCATATGGGACTGGGATGGTGTCCATACCGACCATCTTGTATCAACCCCAGCACTTAGTACAGTACATAGCAAGAGCTTAACAGATACCATTTTTAAAAAAACCAACTTGAATCTGAGTCGGAACCCAGGGCGCCGGACTCCCAGCCTCGGGCCCCCCAGAAGTCACCATCTCTGGCACTTAACTCGTTGTGAGATGTGCCAGCTTGTTCGCACAAGCAGTAATCAGCTTTTCCTGTCCCCTCCTTGTCACCGCCCAGGCCCTGCCACTGCCAATCTACATCCTCATCTTGGCCAATTAATGAGGGAGCCCTCTCCCCTCCCCAGCACGCACTCTCTGCTTCTCCCTCCGCTCCCCCTTCCTCCTTCCGGGCCCAGCCCGGACGCCATCGCCCCATCCTCTCTCTCCTCACTTTCCACTAACTCGGCGCGGCCAATTAGGCATCTGACACCTGCACTGCCTGACAAATTGTTTCTGTCATCTGCTTTCTGTCTTTCATTAAATAGGAGGCGGGGGAATGGGGGGTGGATAGGGATGGGGCTGGCAGAGGGTGGGGACGGTGGGGGGTTGGAAGGAGATGGAATCTGCCATGCTTAGTAGGTCCAGATACATTAATTACAAAACGGCCATTTGCCGCATGGAAATGTGTTAATTAAATTTATGCAATCATTATCTTTAAATAGTCCTATCTTTTAAATAATCGGCCCCTTCTCAAGTCTTCCCTCTCCCTGGCTCCTTAGCTTTAATCCCCTCTCCACCATTTATCTCGCCATCATCAGTGGCTTGATGCTTTCAAACTTCTGTACACCGGAGGCCCCAGAAACTCTGCCAGGGCAGTGTTGTTCCACCTACGTCGCCTGGTGCAGTCACAGGGAGAAGAGCTGACCCATCCCGGCTGACCTTTCCCGGCCGGGCTTCTGAGACCGTCAAATCCCAGGAACCTGAAAAGGGAAAGGCAGGGCTTCTTGAAATGGCCCCGCTGTTCTCTCCTGATGGGACTCATTAATTCTAGCTGAGATTTAAAATCAGGAGCTTTCTTTTTTTTCACGTGGTATTTGTTAAGTGCTATGTTCCAGGCACCGTATGAAACAATGGGGGAGATGGGTCACAGTTCTTGTCCCAGCTCGCAGTCTTAATCCCCATTTTACAGATGAGGGAACTGAGGCACAGAGAAGTGACTTGGTCAAGGTGATACAGCAGACAAGTGGAATGGCTGGGATTAGAACCCAGGGCCTTCGGATTATGAGGCCCGTGCTCTACCTATAATAATAATAATAAGCAGCAGCAACTTGGCTCAGTGGAAAGAGCCCGGGTTTGGGAGTCAGAGGTCACGGGTTCTAATCCCAGCTCCGCCCCTCGTCAGCTGTGTGACTTGGGGCAAATCACCTAACTTCTCTGTGCCTCAGTTACCTCATCTGTAAAGTGGGGATAAAGACTGTGAGCCCCCACGTGGGACAATCTGATCACTGTGTATCCCCCCTAGTGCTTAGAACAGTGCTTTGCACACAGTAAGTGCTTAACAAATACCATTAGTATTATTATCATCATCTATAATCCAGACTGCTTTTCTATTGTATTTTCAAAATGCTACCCTGGGCTTCATCCCCTTCATGATGTCTCCCTGGCCAGCCCATTGAGCCGATGGAGAAACCGAGGTGGGCTCACTCACCCACCATCCCCCAGGGAGAGTCCAGAGCTGCACTGAGGACCCAGGGTCCTTCCAACCACCCTGCTCTTCCAACCCTGACACCCTGTCCCCTTCACTGCCTCTGATGATCTCAAAGCACTTTTTGCCCTTTGTACAGTCTCTTCATTATACCAGGAAGGCTAAGAACCTGAGGAGGGACGAAATTGCCCTATCCCATTCGCTCTGTGCCAGGAACAACCCCATGGGTGGGCACCTCCCACACTACCCACCACCACCATGAAATCAGCCTAGGCATTCCAACTGCAGTTAAGAGTCCCAACGGTGTGGCCTAGTGGAAAGAGCACGGGGCTGGGTTCTAATCCCAGCTTCACCACTTGTCTGCTGTGTGACCTGGGGCAAGTCGCTTCACTTCTCTGTGCCTCACTATCCTCGACTGGGAAATGGGGATTAAATACCTGTTCTCCCTCTTACTTAGTTGGTGAGGCCCACGTGGATAGGGACTTTGTCCATCTTTTCTGTCTTAGACCACTCCTCGACACATAGTAAGTGCTTAAAAAATACTCATAATAATAAAAATAATATTCCCCCTCTCTGTAATTAACATCTATCTCCCCTGCAGACTGCAAGCTCCTTGAAGGCAGGGTTTGCATCTACCAACCCTACTGCACGCTCCCAAATGCCTACTACCATCCTCTTCACACAGTGACATCTCTAATATCCACCCTTTCCCCTCCATCCAAAATGCTACCACATAAATGCAAGGATTTATCCTATCCCGCCTTGGCTATTGGAACAGCCTCCTTGCTGACTTCCCTGCCTCCTGTCTCTCTCCTCTCCGGTTCATACTCTGCTGCCCGGACGATTTTCATTCAGAAACGTTCAGACCAATATTTCCCGATTCCTCAAGAAACTCAGTGGTTGTCCATCCACCTCCATCAAACAAAAACTCCTCATCAGTGACTTTAAAACACTCAATCACCTTGCCCCCTCCTACTTCACCTTGATACTCTCCTACTACGATCCATACTGCATGCCTTGTTCCTCTAATACTAACCTTCTCACCGTGCCTCCATCTCATCTGTCTCACCACCGACATCGCGCCAACATTCATTCGTTCAATAGTATTTATTGAGCGCTTACTATGTGCAGAGCACTGTACTAAGCGCTTGGAATGGACAAATCGGCAACAAATAAGAGACAGTCCCCGCCCTTTGACGGGCTTACAGTCTAATCGGGGGAGACAGGCAGAGAAGAACAATGGCAATAAGTAGAGTCAAGGGGAAGAACATATAAAAACAGTGGCAAATAAATAGAATCAAGGTGATGTACATCTCATTAAACAAAATAAATAGGGTGATGAAGATATATACAGTTGAGCGGATGAATACAACGCTGAGGGGGTGGGACGGGAGAGGGGGAGGAGCAGAGGGAAAGGGGGGAGAAGAGGGTTTAGCTGCGGAGAGGTGATCCTACCATTGGCCTGGAACACCTTCCCTCCTCACATCAGACAGATAATTGCTCTCCCCCACGTCAAAGCCTTATTGAAGGCACATCTGCTCCAGGAAGCCTTCCCTGACTCAGTGCTCCTCTCCTCTTCTCCCACTCCTTTCTGTGTCACCTTGACTTGCTCCCTTCATTCATCCTCCCTCCCATCCCCACAGCAAATATGTATATATAATTTATTTATTTATTTATGTAAATCTCGGGCTCCCCGTCTAGATTGTGAGCTCATTGTGGGCAGGGAATGTGTCCGTTTGTTTTTGTAATGTACTCTCCCACATGTTTAGTATAGTGCTTGGCTCAATAAATACAACTGAAAGAACAAATAAGTGCTCAATAAATACCATTAATTGCAGTTTTCTGCTTAGAGAACAGAGGAGTCCATCTTCCTTGGGTTTCCTGCTGCATTCCCCCCAGCCCCCAACCCTGATAATAACAATGAAAGTTGGGTACTTTTTAAATGTTTGCAATGTGCCAAGCACTGGGATAAGTACAGGATAATCACCCTGATGACCTCTCTCTTTCAACTCATTTTTTCCTGAGGTGGTGGCCCTTTGAAGTGAGTATTTATTCAAGGGCTTTCTCCTGGAAGCTCAAATAAGTTATCAATCATCATGATATTAATTCACACTCTAGCCTGAGGGATTCAGGTAAGTGGGCTCATTTTAGAGATGGGGATTTGGGGCTCAGAGAGGTTAAGTATCTTTCCCAAGGAGACACAGCATAGAGGCAGAGGTAGAAATAGAATTTGCCCTTTCTGGCTTCTCCAGCCCGGGGTGCCCCAATCACCTGTGGAGAGTTTATTACATTGAACCTTTTGCCGGCCGAGTCCGTAATCATGCTGAGAGTCGTATAACTCGACTCTTCTGACTCTTCCCAAGTTTGCTGGTGTTGGAGGATTCAGTTCATGGAAATGAAAATGGCTCTGGAACTAAGCCTGGGTCTCAACTCAGGTCTCAGTTGGGCCAAGGTAGGAAAGCATCAGATAAGGTTTCTCATTGGATTATTCATTATCATTCCTGTGCATCCCAATCGATCGATTGCATTTAAGTTATTCAGAGGACAGTATAAAGTGCACGGGAGGGTTTAATGCAATAGAATCAGTAGACACAATCCCTGCTTTCGAGGCGTGTACAATTCCCAATCCCAATTTTAGAATCCACTTCAGCTAAATCCTCCATGCTTTTTTTTTCTATTTTTAAGGTATTTGTTAAGCCCTTACTATGTGCCAGGCATTCTACTAAGAGCTGGGGAAGATACAAGATAATTAGGTAGGACAGAGTCTATGTCCCACATGGGGATAACAGCTTTAATCCTTATTTTACAGATGGGGTAACTGAGGCTCAGAGAAGGGCAGAGAATGTGCCTCTTGTACTTTCCCAAGTGCTTAGTAATAATAATGAGGGTATTTGCTAAGCACTTATTATGTGTCAAACACTGTTCTAAGCACTGGGGTAGATACGAGGTAATCAGATTGTCCCACATGGGGCTCACAGTCTTAATCCCCATTTTATAGATGAAGGAACTGAGGCCCAAAGAAGTGAAGTGACTTACCCAAGGTCTCTGCACACAGTAAGCACTCAAAAAATACAGTTGACTGATTTACCCAAGGTCACCCAGTAAACAAGTGGCGGAGAGAGGATTAGGACCTGAGTTCTCTGACTCCCAAGCCCACGCTCTTTCCACTATGCCACACTGCTCTTATCCTGTGATTTCAGGCCCATCAAGAAGGATCCCTCCCAATCACTTCTAATTGTCTCTTCAGGCTTCCCTCAATCTTCTCTTCCCTGGGTCAGTCGATCCAGTTCCTGTAGCCTTTCCTTTTAGGAAAGAGCACGAGTCTGAGGGGAAAAGAGATTCCCAGTGTAAGAGGCTCGTTTGATATCGGAACCGGTACCTGAGGAAGATTTCTCCATTCTCCTTCCTGAAGACCTTTCATACCAACTAGAAAGCCATCTCCTTGGAGTGAGTTAGGATCAGCTCTGTTTATAGGCAAGGGGATGGGCCAGATGACCCTTCTGGCCTGCGGATTTGAATGTCCAGTGAAAACTGGTCCTTTCAGAAACAACTCACAGATATATTTGTGGGGACGGGGAAGACGGAGAGAGGTGAAAGTTGCAGAAGAACCCGGCTCCCAGAGTCCCCCTCACCAGCCAGCCCCATCTCCGGCCCTCTCGTTAAACCCCTTCCCCTGACAAAAACGTTTTCAAGCAAGGACAGTCTTCAAAGGCACTCCGGATCAGGAGGATGACAGATTAGAGAAAAAAAGCAAGAGGGGAGAAAATATTCTCCTTTTTATCCACACCCCCACCCCCTCTCACACACACCCAACCCAGTTCTCCCCCTCTCCTTCCCATCTCCTCTAAGCAGAGTTCTTAAATGCTCCACGCTGAGGACAGAGTCAGCTGAACCTAACAGGGGTCACTTCATCTCCCCACGACCTCTCTGACTTTTTTTATAGAGCCCCGAAGGCTTTGGCTTGGCTTAACAGGTATATCTTACACTGCAGTTAAGCTGGCCCTTAACTGATTGTGGCTTTCGATTGATCAGTGAGAGGGGGAGAAAGCACAGGGGAATGGGGAGAGGGAGCGAGAGCGGATACCCACAACTATCAGTGCAGCAGGCGGCCTGGCCCGAGGCAGAGATATAATGCTCGGGGATGCTTTGTAGTGTAGCTCCCTTTCACCCTCCCCCATAATCTATCTTCCCTCTAAAAGAGGAGGGGATGTGGAGAGGATTCAAAGGATCTCAGGAAATCTTGTTTCGAAGCCCTAAATCAGCACTCGCAGTGTCAGTAGGGACTGGGAGAGCATTTGAACACAGATCAGGTTTAGTGGAAAAAACAGGGAGGAAGAGGAGTGTGAGATGGGAGAAAGAAAAATTGTGGGGGGGAGATGGGAAGGTGGAAGAAAGAGAGGGGAAAAAAAGGATGAGGTGAAAAGGAGAAGAGGTAGAGGGCAGCTGAGAAGAAAGAGAGCGGGAGGATGAGATGGGACTGGGAGAAAAAGTGTCAGTGAGACAGTCAGCCTGGAGCAAGGAGAAAGATACAGAGGGAGAGAGAGAGAAGGAGAGACAAAAGATGGAAATAGAGAGGGAAGGAGAGTTGGGTGAGGAAGATGAGATGAGGAGAAAGAATATGTGTTAGAGAGAGGATGAGCTGGGAGGGAGGGAGAGAGAAAGAAAAAGTCAGAGACAGAGGGAGGGGGAGAGAAAGAAAAAGTCAGAGACAGAGAGGGAGGAAGAGAGAGAGAGATGAGAGGGGAATGGGGAGAAAGAAAGGATAAACTGGGGGTGAAAAGGGAGTAAGGGAAGGTTGGGGCTTTTTGCTGCCTCTCTAATTTGTTCCGGTCTGGAGAAATAGTCAAGAGGTCTGTGTGTATAGCATGGCAGCTGGAGGGATGAGTATGTGGTATGCTTGTGTTTAATTAAAAAAAAAAAAAAGCAGCTTGCAATTCCTCGGTTAAGATTGAAGCAGTTCCAACCTCAGCTCTGTCCACTAGCCCCCAGCAGGCAGCTGCAACCTGGCAGATGGGGTCAGTTTGAACCAACTTTCTTCTGGCTCCCCAGTACCCAAGGTCATGTCTACACAGACCTAGTACCCAGTCATTTAGGCCCTAGACTCAACAGTGTGTCAGAATGACCCAGAACATTGAGAATTTTTGACCCGAATTAACCAGACGATGGATGTCGGCCTTCATTCTTGGGTTCTACAGACCTATCCTTTCCATCTTAGGTTCTACAGATCCGTCCTACTTCAGGTGTTTCCCCTGCTTTCTCCAATAATAATAACTGTGGTATCTGTTAGGCCCTTTCTATGTGCCAACCGCTATACTAAGCACTATGGTAGATACAAGATAATCTGGTCAGTTACAGGCCCTGTCGCATATTAAGCTCGCAGTCTAGGTAGCAGAGAGAAAAGGAATTTAATAACCATTATACAGGTGAGGAAACTGAGGGCCAGAAAAATTAAATGACCTGCCCAAGATCACACACCAGGGAAATGGTGGAGTCAGGATTAGCACCTAGAGCTTCTGATTCCCAGAGCTGTTTTCCTTCTACTAGTCCTTGGTGTTTCTCCTACACTTTTTGCCTGACCTGTCTGTCTTCTGGGGTATGAATTAATTTGAGATGGACTGAGAGGTTCCTGTGCCCTGGAGCAGGGGTATGGGATATCTTGTCAAAATTCCTCTCTTCCACATACTCTCTCTCCCCAATCACACCCATCCCCTCCCCGCCTTTTTCTGGGGGCTTCAGAGCCTCTTCCCCTATCGGCCTTTTCTGCTGCTCCTGAGTTTGCTTCTATTTTCTCAACTGCTAAGGCTACAGGAATTGGGCTTTGGAGTATCAGGGGAAGAGGGAGAGGCACAAGGCAGCAGAAGTGACAAGCCCTGACCTGGCACTAGAGCCCAACAGCATCTAAAAACATAGAACCATAAGCCAGGCCACAACTGGGTCAGAGCCATGGCCTCTCCAGCTCAAAGTACCATCTCTGGCAGTGGCATCAAGGGATGCTGGGAGGGACCATGGGCCAATTGCCAGCCTTCTCACACTGAGGGAGGGGCACATCCAGGCCAGCGTTCCTAAAGTGGGAATTTCCTTGTCTGGCAAGGGCACATGTCAGTGATGTCACAAACAGTAAGCATCTCCCCTCCCCTGAATCACCCGCTGCCTGCAGAAGTGTCAGAGAGCCTGAAGCCAGTATCCTCTACACCTCCCACCCCACAAGAGCAGGGACCACCCCTCAGATCTTTCCTTGCTGTCTCCCCAACTCTGGCCCAGAAATGACCCTGCCTCAGGGATCTCGGTGCAGGGGACCCGACAAATGGCGTTTCATCCTGCCATGTTCCACGGGCTGACCAACACCCTATACCCCTGAGGGAAGGGAAGGATGCTGGGATGGCCATGTTCTCTCCTGTTGTGGAGGGGCAGAACCCAGAGGTGAAGGTATTGCCCCCTATTCCGACAACTTCCCTCGATCTGCTCCAGCCCATCCCGGATCCTCCACACTTTGAGGGGAAGGGATCTCCAGACCTTCTCTAAAGATGCATGGGACAGCTTTAGGACATGAAGTCCCACCCTAACACCCAGGGGAAGAGAGAGGCTGAGGAAAAAGATGCCACAACCAAGAGGAGCTCTGACTGGGGGCAGCTCTACTCGGGATAAGGGACCCAGCTTCTCAGGTCTAGCCAGGGCAAGACCCCGGTGAGAGCAGGGGTTGAACCACCTTAAACCTTTGACAAGTGGCAGCGTTGTTCTCGTTAGGTTTCCTGAGAGGAGAGGGGTCCTGCAGGCTAAGGAAGGAACAGGTCACCCTCCTCAAGAGACCTCCATTTCCAAGCATGCTGTGCCCTCTTTCTAAGTCTCTGGTTGGGGTCGGGACCCTCCAGAGAAAGGCTTGGGATTTGGGGGGGACTTTTCCCCTACTCTGCTGCCATGGAGAGATCCCAGGGTATCTAATAAAGCCCTGAGCGGGAGCTGAGCTGGGAGATCCACTTTGAAGAAGCAGCAGCCAATAATAATACCAATTATTAGTAGTAGTAGTATTATTATTAGGGTACCATGTGCCAAGTACTATTCTAAACACTGGGGTAGATACAAGTTAATCAGGATGGGCACAGTTCCTGTCCCACAACGGGGACACACTCTTAATCCCTATTAGCTGAGATAACTGAGGCCCAGAGAAATGAAGTTACTTGCTCAAGGTCACATAGCAGGCATGTGGTGAAGCCAGGATTAGAACCCAGGTCCTTCTGACTTCCAGCCACTAAGCCATGCTGCTTCTCTATCAATCAGGCCATCAGTGTGGGCACTGGCCCTGTCAGTCAAAAGGGCCTTTGGGCAGAGGTTCCACATGACTGAACATTATTTATGCTCTTCCCGCCCACCTGATCCTGTATCCTGATGTCACACCTTCCCTCTCTCTCTGGTCCCAAGGTCAGAACTCTCTGGATCCCAGCCCCGTGGTACTACCAGTCCTTAGTATCTCCTCCTCCCAATGAGCCTTGTCCTGTGGCAGATCAAGGAATCCCTGAAAGGAGGGTGATGGCGATGGGTCAGAAATATTTGTGGTGTCCTTTAGGCACTTTCTATGTACTAAGTATTGTACTAAGAGTTAAGGTAAATACAATATGTGCAGATTAGACAGAGTCCCTGCCCCATGTGTGGCTCAAAGTCTAAGACGGAGGGAGAACATTTAATTCCCATTTTACAGATGAGGAAACTGAGGCACAGAGAGATTAAATGACTTCCCCAAGAGCATGCAATGGAAAATGATGGAACCCAGGTCTCCTGACTTCCAGGCCCAAGCTCTTCCACTTCCAGGCCCAAGCTCTTCCCCCTAGGCCATTCTGCTTCTCTCTGGGCAGTGTGGTCCAATAATAATGATAATAACGTTTGTTAAGGGCTTACTACGTGCCAAGAACTGTACTAAGAGCCAGTGACCGGGGTGCAGACCAGGGAGGCAGGAGCCTGCCCTTATTTCTCTTCCTGGAAAGGGAAGGGACTTGGGTTTACTGCAGTGGAGGTGGGAGATAGGAAGGAGGGTGAGTGAGCAAGGGCTTTGAGGCAAAGGGTCTTCAGAAATTTGGTCAGAAGGTGCTCAGTAAATCATGCCTGGCTGCCTGACTGACTGAATGACCAAGATGATCACGGGTCTAGGCCAGGGAGAGGGTCTGATCTGCCTGTCCTACCCTGCCCATGCAAGGAACTCAGGGCACACTCTGACCATCTCTATTCCCTTTGTTTGGCCCGGGGAGGGCAGGTGTAGGGTACCGTCGGACTCCCCAATTTGAAGCTCAGAGAGAGAAGGCGGCGGCCCCTCCGCTCCCCGGCCGGGGAAACTCCAAACTGCTCTTCCAGCAGCAGACCCCAACTCCCCTCCTCTCCGGAGCTGCGGCCCCACCACGGAGCCCTGATGGCAGAGATTGAGTCTCCTAATTGCACTGCTTTCTCCCAAAGCCGCGCTCGGTTATCGTAGACGGTGCACATTTCCCCTGCTGCGTCTCCACGGCCACAGGCCCCGAGGGCCAGCTCAGAAATGGAGGGAATTAATTACATTTCTTTCCTCCCCTTCTTTTAAAGTGCAGGAGAGCGATGAAACGTCCCAAGAGGGGGTGGGCGGGGGAGATGGGGGGGCAGGGATAGGAGGAAGGGAGACAGGGATTGGACGGTGGTAGGAGGGGCAGGAATGTCCCCTTGAACTCTGGCAGAGCAGTTGTACATTATCTCTGCCCCTTGACAAAATAAGCCCTATGCCCCTCCTTCCCCCACTAACAAACAAGTTTCTAACAGGGCGGAAACCAGGCCTAGGGGCCTGCGCTATGGTACTTATTGATTTAGCCCCAAGTGCAGCTTTTCGCTGAACCTGGGACTGATTTAGAATCAAGGTAGAGGAAAAGGAGTGGGCAGGAGAAAGGGGCTGGGGGGTGGGCAGGAGAGGGAGGAGGGGAGAAGAAAGAAAGGGAGGGGAAGGGACATCTGTCAATCAGGTTGATGGACAGTTAGCAGATTTCCCTTCAGATAAACCTTTACAGATGTGGAGAGGGTATTGATTTTTAGTTAGTAATGGTAACACACCAAGAAGTAATACATTAGAGGAAAGCAAGGTCAACAACCACAAAAAAAAAAGCCCAGAAAGAGGACTTTGTGCTCTTTGGGGATGCAGGGAGATTACTGAATCAAACCTTGACTTCCTCAAGTTCAAAAGTTTGTTCGCCGGTGACCTCAGCCCCGACAGTGAGATGATTCCGGATTGGTCCCAACCAAAGAAAGGGGCTCTGGTGGCCCAGATTCCTCCGGGGGAGCCCCAAACTGCAGAAGTTGTCCCCTCTCCAGACCAGAGGCCGTCTCCCGTCCCTCTAAGTCTCCGGCTCCTTTGTCTCAGGCACAGGGGCAGGTCATTCATTCAATCGTATTTATTGAGCGCTTACTGTGTGCAGTCAGATTAAGACGAGTCCAAGTGGGGACTAGTGGGGACCACCAGCCTTCTGCAGATTTGTGTTTCTGAAGCCTCTCCCTGGAGACCTAGTCCCTGCAACTTTGCCAAAGTGAGAGTTACCCCAACCCACTGCCTCGTCTACACTAGGCCAGTAACTCCCTTCTAGTTAGCTCCACTGCCAGTTTAGGGAAACCACTCGGGGAACCCAACCAGATTGGGCTCGTCTAATATTGCCCACGTGTGCTGTCCGTTAATATCTGTGAGGAGCATCGCTAGAACACTGAGAACAGACGTTAAGCGACGTGGACTTTTGGAAGGGTGTTAATTTGCCCTCAACAGGATAGAAGGGATGGTTGATCTGGAGACCTGGGGAAACCCTGGAAAATTAATCAATCAGTGGCATTTACTGAATTCTTACTGTGTGCAGAACAGTGTGCTAAGGGCTTGGAAAAGTACAATAAAATAGAGTTGGTAAATAGGTTCCTTTCCCCCAAGCAATTAGTACAGTGCTAAGCACTTAGTACCATGGTCTGCACCCACTAAGTGCTCAGTAAATATCATTGACTGAAAGGTGCTTAGAGTCTGGAGGGGGAGACAGATTAATTAAAAAAACAAACCCCCCCGCATCTTACCCAGAGAAGCAGCATGGCCTAGTGGAAAGGGCGCAGAGGAAGTCAGGGCTCTAATCCTGACTCCACCACTTGTCTGCTGTGTGGCCTTGGACAAGTTGCTTCACTTTTCTGGGCCTCAGTTACCTCATCTGTAAAATGGGGACTAAGACCGTGAGCCCCACGTGGGACATGGACTGTATGTGTACCTGCTCCAGTGTTTAGCACAGTACTTCACACATACTAGAGGCCTAACAAATACCTGTCCCTCCAAAAAAAAAAAAAAACGGGTGACAAACCTCAAGGTACCTCCTGTTCAAAGCATGAACTTCAGGTCGCGGCAGGGGCATGGCTGTGTCAGCACTGGCCACACCCTGCTTGGCCTCTGGAGGGATTCCAGTCACCATTGCAGACTTTCCCAGGCCCAGCTCAGCTTCCTCCTGCCCTGGGCCCGCAAATTGTAAACCGCTCCCGATAGGCAGGAGTCAATACCAGGGAAGTGAAATGAGAAGCCGAGAGGCCTAGTAGAAAGAGCACGGGCCTGGTGTGTGTGTGTTTGTGGAGAGGAAGTACAAAGGGGTGTTAAAAGAGCCGCGTTCTACTTGCCTGTTGTGTGACCCTGGGCAAGTCACTTAACTTTTCAGTTTCCTCATCTGTAAAAAGAGAGTTCATTACCCATGAGAAGAGGAATGGTCTAATGGATAATCATCATGATTAATAACTATGGTATTTTTAAGTGTTTACTATGTGCCAGGCACCCAGCGCTTAAAACAGTGCTCAGCACATAGTAAGTGCTTAACAAATACCATCATTATTATTACAAGAGCACTCAGGCCTGGGAGACAGATGACTTGGATTCGATTCCTGGCTCCACCACGAGCTGTGCTGCTGTGCTGTGTGATCTTAGGCAAGTCTTTAACTTCTCTGTGTCTCAGTTCATGCATCTGTAAAATGGGGATTCAGACAGTGAGCTCCAAGTGGGACATGGATTGTGTCCAACCTGATGATTTTGTAGTGACTGCAGTGCTTGCACATTCTAAGCACTGAACAAATATCACAATTATTATTAAATGGCAGGCAGCAGAGTCTACATGATCTGGGATAATGGGGTTACCCAAAACTTGGCACAGATTTCCCCAACCAATGTAATGAATATGGTTCCAACTCTGGCCATATTTTAGAGGAGCTGTGCAGCGAGGCTTAGTGGCAAGAGCACGGGCTTGGAGTCAGAGGCTATGGGTTTTAATCCTGACCTCGCCACTTGTCAGCTGTGTGACTTTGGACAAGTCACTCAAGTTCTCTGTGCCTCAGTTACCTTATCTATAAAATGGGGATTAAGACTGTGAGCCCCACGTAGGACAACCTGATTACCTTGTATCCATCTCAGCGTTTAGAACAGTTGGGCAGGGATTGTCTCTATCTGTTGCCTAATTGTACATTCCAAGCACTTAGCACAGTGCTCTGCACATAGTAAGTGCTCAATAAATACTATTGAATGAATGAATTGAATAAACAGTGCTTGGCACATATAAGTGCTTAAATACCATCATTATCATTATTATAATCATTGGCAGTGCTGCGATTAGGTTTAATTCAGCTCCTTTCTCTAGATGTCGTCACTGTTGTGGTCTCATTTTACCTTCACATCATCCCTATGGAGGATGGGATTGCGAGTTGGATCTTTCTGAGTCATGGAACGGTCAAGTGACTTGCTCAAGGTCAAAAAGCAAGTCACAGCCAGAAATAGAAACTAAGCTATGCGTGACCTCTTAGAGTCCCCAGAGAGGTAGCACATTCAAAAATACTGTATTTCTGTGCAATAAAAGTGTGAAGAGCAGAAAAAAGAGACTTTTTTAATTGCCCAAGTCTGTGTCCAAACAGCTCAGGATGGGAATAAGACTTCAGGGTCACTTGTGAGTTCATGTGGGACAGGGACTGTATCCAACCTCATTACCTTGTACCTAGAGAAGCAGCGTGGCTCAGTGGAAGGAGCACGGGCTTTGGAGTCCGGGCTCATGAGTTCGAATCCCAGCTCTGCCACTTGTTGGCTGTGTGACTGTGGGCAAGTCACTTAACTTCTCTGTGCCTCAGTTCCCTCATCTGTAAAATGGGGATGAAGACTGTGAGCCCCACGTGGGACAACCTGATTCCCTTATGTCTACCCCAGCGCTTAGAACAGTGCTCGGCACATAGTAAGCGCTTAACAAATACCAACATTATACCCAACAACTTAGTACAGTACCTGGCATATAGTCCTTCTTCTGGCCTGTGATGCTCTCCCTTTTCTGACAGATTATCACTCCCCATATTCAAAGCCTTATTAAGAGCGCATCTCCTCCAAGAAGCCATCCCCAACTAAACCCTCATTTCCTCTGCTCCCATTCTCTTCTGTATCACCCTTGCATTTGGATTTGAGCTCTTTATTCACCCTTCCTTCAACCCCATGGCACTTATGTACACATCTGAAATTTATGTATTTGTTTATTATATTATGCCTGTCGTCGTCCCCAATCCCCAGACTGTTGAGGAGAGAGACGGGTGCAGATGATTGAGGTCAAAGCATCTTAGCCTTAAAGATGATATAAGGAGTTTCTGTTTGAAGGTGACGTGATGGGCAACAACTGGAGGTTTTTGAGGAGCGGGGAAACTTGGACAGAACACTTTTTTTAAAAAAATGATCTGGGCAGCAGAGTAAAGTAAGGACTGGAGTGGGGAAAGATAGGAAGGAGAGAGGTAGGCAAGGAGGCTGATGCAGAGGTCAAGGCACGATAAGTGCTCAATCAGCATGATAGTAGTTTGGATGGAGGAGAAAGGCTGGATTTTAGAGATGTTGCCAAGGCACAACTGACAGGTTTTGGTGACAGAGTTAATATGCAGGTTGAATGAGAGAGATAAGATGAGAATAATGCCAAGATTGCAGGCTTTTCAGACAGGGAGGATGGTGATGTTCTCTAAAGTGCTGGGAAAGACACAGGGAGGACAAGATTTGGGTGGGAAAAGACCATGCGGACATCCTCCTCCGTAAAACACTTCATACCCAAGAACTCTGAGAAACAGCTCTCTCATGAGCTCCAATTTCTCCTCTCTTAGCTCTGACTTCATCTGGAATAGAGAAAGGTTGAAAGTAGAATGTAGCAGATGAGCTGCAGAAAGAAAGGAGATATACTTGGCTGGCATTCCACTCAGCTCACCCCAGTGAATCTAACTTTGTGGCCTTCCTGGCTGTTCAGGGGAACTTAACCCAGCCACACTGATAAGTCCAGACAAAGAATCAGCCCATAAAAAAGTGTTATCATGCAGCTTTCTCTCCAGGAATTGCAGCCGTGCTCAAGAGAAAGGGGCCAGTTTTCGTTAGCTGGTCTGTTATGAATTCTTCCTCTCCCAGAACAAGTGAATGAAGGTTTAGTTATTTCACCCAATTTTGGATCTTCTGGATCCTCAGTCCCTTTTAACCTACAGAAAAGGGCTAAACTTTATATAGAGAAGTACATGAATACATAAGTACAGAAGTACTCTAGACTTCAAGGCTCTCCATCACCTTGCCCCTTCCTACCTCTTCTCCCTTCTCTCTTTCTACCGCCCAGCCCGCACGCTCCGCTCCTCCGCCGCCCACCTCCTCACCATCCCCCGTTCTCGCCTATCCCGCCGTCGACCCCCGGGCCACGTCCTCCCGCGGTCCTGGAACGCCGTCCCTCCTCACCTCCGCCAAACTGATTCTCTTCCCCTCTTTAAAACCCTACTTAAAGCTCATCTCCTCCAAGAGGCCTTCTCAGACTGAGCTCCCCTTTACCCTCTGCTCCCTCTACCCCCCCTTCACCTCACTGCAGCTAAACGCTCTTCCCCCCCTCCTTTCCCTCTGCTCCTCCCCCTCTCCCGTCCCATCCCCTCAGCACTGTACTCATCCGCTCAGCTGTATATATCATTACCCTATTTATTTTGTTAATGAGATGTACATCACCCTGATTCTATTTATTTGCTATTGTTTTAATGAGATGTTCTTCCCCTTGATTCTATTTATTGCCATTGTTCTTGTCTGTCCGTCTCCCCCGATTAGACTGTAAGCCCGTCAAAGGGCAGGGACTGTCTCTATCTGTTACCGATTTGTACTTTCCAAGCGCTTAGTACAGTGCTCTGCACATAGTAAGCGCTCAATAAATGCTATTGAATGAATGAATGAAAGTACAGAAGTTCATAAATTGCACATAGAGCTAAACTTTACGTAAAGAAGCAGCATGGCCTAGTGGATAGAGCACAGGTCTGGGAGTCAGAAGGACTTGAGTTGTAATCCCTGCTCTGCCACTCGTCTGCTGTGTGACTTTGGGCAAGTCACTTCACTGAGCCTCCGTTACCTCATCCGTAAAATAGGGATTAAGACTGTGAGCCCCATGTGAGACAGGGGCTGTGTCCAACCTCTTACCTTGTAGTAAGTGCTCAATAATTATGTTTGAATGAATGAATGGCACATAGTAAGTGTTTACTAATTCCATTAAAAAAAATTGTGAATTAGAATCCAGAACATGTAATCAGGATGGTGGAAACTATAGAGGGTATGACAAGTATTCTCAATCTCCATCTACAGATACAGGAAGAAGAAATAGGCTCCACTGAAGCATGAGGGATTTAAGTTATTGGCTATAAAGCCATAAGACCCTGGGATGTGTTAGTGAGAGGAGTATTCATGATAGAGTCTAGTAAGCTCTTTCTGTACACAAGAGCAGTTTACTAAGTTCTGGGAGAGAATTAACACAGGTGGGGTGAGACACGGTCCTTGTCCTCCAGGGAGCTCCCAAATCTAAGGCTCACACTCTCATTCAGAAAGGGTTCAGAAATTCATTATCTGGAGAGACTAGATCCTGGAATAGTTCAGCATGGCCCTACCTGGAGGCAGAGGGATGGACCAGATGACAGCTGAATGGGCTGCCCATTTCTAGGGTCCTGTGGTCTTGAGGAATATCAGAAGAAGTCTGGGAACTGCACAGAAGAAAACTAACAAATGGAGCTCATCTTGACAAAGGAAGGGAAACTGACCATGATTGGCCTAGAGCAGAGGCAGAGCTGAGTTTGGTTTCAGAATTGGTTCCACCAGACAAACTGGTCCCTCTGTACTCATTGGAAAGCTTTCCTTTACCACTTTATATTTGGGACCCTAGTCTTGGGAATCAACTGCCGAGCACAGACCAGCATGATCTACTGCTAGCAAAAAAGAAACTGCTCCTTTTGAGCAAGAGCTCTGTAAGGAATGAGATGCACAAGGTTTCAGGGGCTGCAAATGTCGACCACGACAATACATGGAGTGGATTTTTTTGTGGGTCCAGTGTGGGCAGGACTACGGATCCCACATTGGCCTTTCACTCTCCCACGTATTCATAGGTGAATTTTACTATCAGTGGTGTCTCCCTGAATTCTAAGGATAGCTCTCTCCCTCTCATACAAAGAGCAAAAAAGAGAAAGAGCTGTCCTTAGAATTCATATGTATATAGATACATATATACAAGGAGAGAGAGCAAACTGTCTTTTCATATAGATAAATGCTTTCATAATTTTTAAAAATAGTATTTAAGTGCTTACTATGTACTGAACTAAGCGCTGAGGTATAGAGAAGATAATCTGGTTGGACACGGCTCCTGTTCCACGTAGAGTTTACAGTCTTAATCCCCATTTTACAGATGAGGTAACAGGTACAGAGAAGTTAAGTGAGTTGTCCGAGGTCACAAAGGAGATCAGTGGTGGAGCTAGAATTAGAACCCAAGTCCTCTCACTTAGAGCCCTGTGCTCTTTCCTTTAGGCCACACTGATTCTTTTAAAATCATTTCTGCTTGTTATTACTAACACCTGGGTATTGTTTTCCATAGTTTAGAGCGATGCAAAAGACAGAGAAGTGTGGCAAATGGACCAAGGTCACCCAGACTTCTAATTGGCTGCTTGTCCCTGGAGTGATTTGGCTTTCTAGGGTTCCTCTGGAAGGGGAAATATATAGTGATGCTTATGGAGTCTCCAACAGACCTGTGGCTTCACCTCTAATGCTACATTATTTGCAACTCTATTATGTGTATAATCACTATAATTACTCTTCAGTCAATTACTCAATCAATCATACTTATTGAGCTCCTACTGTGTGCAGACCACTGTATTAAGAGCTTGGGAGAGTACAACATTACAGAGTTGATAGACACTTTCCCTGCCCACAAGGAGCGTACACTCTAGAGGGGGAGACAGACACTAAATAAATAAATTATAGATAGAATAAATTACAGATACTGTTATTACTATTGTCACCGTTATCGGTCAGTAATTACCAAATGCTCTCTCTGGCTGTGACCCTGGGCTAAGCACCCTGGAGACTTTACAGAATCAGAAGTCAGGCTCCCTAACCTGCAGATTGAGACACCCACAGCAGGGGGTAATGACTTAGTGTTGAAAACACAGACCACGCTCTTTTCCCTCTGGAATTCCAATCCCAGGCCTTCCCTGTTTGCTCAGAAGAAAGAACACTATCAGGGCCTCACTTTCCCTACCTGTAAAATGGGGACAGGATTCTGAGAAAAGTGCTAGGAAGAGGCCCTAATGAGGGCAGGGGCCAGAGCCTCCTCCTCCTTTCTAATTTCCCCCCAGCATTTTGGAGTCATGGTCTCACCTGAAAACCCACAGTCCACGCTAGTGACCAACAAGTAGTAAAAATGTGAATTCACCACGTGCAAAGATAGAGAGCAAGAAGCAGACCCCCAGGCATACTATGCCTGCTTCTTCCTTTAGTAATTTCTAGGCAACTTCCATTAACTTTGGAGTGAGCTACGGAGACAAGCACATTTCACAGCCCAGCTGGGGGTCTTGAGCTCTTTCCAAGGACCTTCCAAGGGGCATGCTTGCTTTGTGGATCTCAGTCTGCTACCAGAAGTGGTTTTTCTGCCTTGTTTTGTACGTCCTGACCCCAAATTGGCTCTAACACTCCCATGATTTATGAACAAATAAGGAAGAAGGTGTGTTTAGCTGGAGTATGAAGAGAAGGGAGAGGGGAGAGGAGAAGGGGAATCTCTCCTCTGTGAGCACTCCCTGTGGCTTGTTTGTTTCTCGAGATGCTGAACCTTTGACTAATAATGATAATAATAATAGTAACTATTATTAGTATTATAATCCCAGCTTCACCACTTGTCTGTTGTGTGACCTTGGGCAAATCGCTTCATTTCTCCGAGCCTCAGTTACCTCAACTGTAAAATGGGAGTTAAGACTGTGAGCCCCATGTGGGACATGGACTGTGTAAAGTGCTCTGCACACCGTAAGTGCTCAAAAAATACCATTGATTGATTGAGAGGGCTAACCTTGGAAGTTGTGGAGCCTCTTTTCCTAAAGGTCTTCGGGAATGGGAGACCACCACCAGTGTGGTCTGATTTAAGTGGCCTCACTAGGTCCTTCATGGTTCAGGAATTACTCATTTCTTTGAGCTCGGGCTCAGAGGAGAGATCCTGGGCAGAGAGGTATATTCTGCAGGTCAGGAAACTCAACAGTCTGCCAACCTTGCAGGCAGCCTTGGGGACACCGGCCTGGGTAACAGGCATTGGTGGTTCACTTTATCGGGCTCTGTTTAGAGATTTCCTAATTCTGCCCAGCGAATCCAAAGGCATATATTTGTGTGCTACTCCTATTTATTTGCGCATAGCAATTTGCATAAATTTACACAATCCTCGTTAAGGCCCCCACTCGACCAAGGTAGAATCAAATTCATGAGTGTGATTTGTGGCTAGTGAACTCAGGCTCAGGACCACTGGAAGGAGTGGAGGTAGGAGGAGGCGTGGCTCAGTGGAAAGAGCCTGGGCTTCGGAGTCAGAGGTCATGGGTTCGACTCCCGGCTCTGCCACTTTCATTCAATAGTATTTATTGAGCGCTTACTATGTGCAGAGCACTGTACTAAGCGCTTGGGATGAACAAGTCGGCAACAGATAGAGACGGTCCCTGCCGTTTGACGGGCTTACAGTCTAGTGTGTGACTGTGGGCAAGTCACTTCACTTCTCTGTGCCTCAGTGACTTCATCTGTAAAATGGGGATTAACTGTGAGCCTCACGTGGGACAACCTGATTACCCTGTATCTACCCCAGCGCTTAGAACAGTGCTCTGCACATAGTAAGCGCTTAACAAATACCAACATTATTATTATTTAGGAGGGCAGGGGACCAGCTCGGGAAGAAATGGTGGCCAGGACGGTTTTACAGACCTGCTGGCTCTGATGGGAAACAACTGTTGGGTTCATGCCCCTGATATACTCTGCCTCTCTGTCTCTTTCCATCTGTCTCTTACAACCCAGGTCATGAGTATCCTGAGCAATCCCAGCGGAGTGCCCCCGCAGCCCCAAGCTGATTTCTCCATCTCCCCCCTCCACGGTGGGCTGGACACCACCAACTCCATCTCGGCCAGCTGCAGCCAGCGGAGCGACTCCATCAAGTCTGTCGACAGCCTTCCCACCTCGCAGTCGTACTGTCCCCCCACCTACAGTACCACTGGCTACAGCGTGGATCCCGTGGCTGGCTACCAGTATGGGCAGTATGGACAAAGTGAGTGGAAATGGGCTGGCCTTGGTTGTTCAGTAGAGAAGCAGCATGGCCTAATGGGTAGAGACATGGCTGGGAGTCAGAAGGACCTGGGTTCTAATACCGGCTCCGCTACTTGTCTGCTCTGTGATCTCGGGCAAGTCACTTAACTTCTCCATGCCTCAGTTGCCTCATCTGTAAAATGGGGAAAAGACTAGGAGCCCCATGTGGTATGGGGATTGTGTCCAACCCAATTTGCTTGTATCCGCCCCAGCACTTAGTACAGTGCCTGGAACATAGTAAAAATTTAACAAGCAACATTATTATAATAGTATTATTATAACAACAATAATAAAAAATAATAATACCGACCGATGCCCACCCTGGGCAGCACTGTTCTCTCTCCACCTCCACTGTTCCTTCCACCAGGGATTCTGGGAGATTTTAGCCCCAAAGCACCAGATGCCATTCCCCCGTTGCTGGAGGCTAACAGGATGGGACTCTAGGATCTGGGATTCAGTGGCCTTCTATTACTACTAATGATAATAAAAATAATAATGATGAGAATAATGAGAATAATAATTGTGGTGTTTAAGCTCTTACTGTGTGTCAAGCGTTGTACTACTTGGGGTAGATGCAAGATAATTGGCTTCCAGATGGGGCTCATTATCTAAGTAGGAGACAGAACAGGTATCGAATCCCCATTTTGCAAATGAGAACACTGAGGCATAGAGAAGTTAAGTGACCTGCCTAAGATCACACAAGGGACAAATGGGGGAGCTGGGATTATAACTCAGGTCCTGGGACTTCCGGGTCCTCTACTAGTTCTTTCTACAGATCTGCGGTCCCCACTTAGAGTTCCAAAGGGGCCTCTGGGCATCCTTTCCTGTGGATTAGGACATTTGCCCCTTTCTTCCATTTTCTTTGCCATTATGTCTTTGGTTTGGGTGGCCTGTCCAGTGAGCCTGCTTGAGTGAGAAGAGAAAAATTACTCATTTTTAACTTGGATATTGAGACTAGTCGGTCAGTCAGCCATATTTACTGAGTGCTTACGGTGTGCATAGCAGTGTACTAAGCACTTGGGGGAATACAGTATAGAAATATACAGACGCATTCCCTACCCACAGCAAGTCAACAGTCTAGAAGGTAGAATAGCCGACCCCATCTCTACCGGCGCGTGTAAATGATATGCAAATTCAGAGTGGGCCCTCCAAACAGTGTCAGGTCCCTCAAGTGACCCTTGGGGAAACTCCAGTGGGGATGTTGCTTTATAGGGCAAGTTCTGATTTCAGAATCCCAGAGCTCTCCCACCCCAGTCCCTCTGGAAATTCCAACCCCTTCACTGCATTTACTTGCCCTATAGAGCCAAGCGGCCTGCAGTTAACGTCCCAGGCCGTCCAGCCGTGGTCCTTTAAAACCCCCAACCTCTGACTGCCAGGTTGGGAGTCCAGTCCACTCCTATCTGATAAGGGACCAGGCTTGTGCCAGGAGATGGGGTGGGACATTTGGGAAAATCCCTGTGCCGGGGAGGAGGCTTCCTAGCTGGAGCCAAGCTCATTTTGGGCAGGGAATGTGTCTGTTGATTGTTGTACTGTGCTCTCCCAAGTACTTAATAAGTAAGTGCTCAATGAAGATGATGGAGTTGAATTGAAGATGAGGGTGGCACTAGTTGGATGGGAGCTGGTAAGGACCATGAATAGGAGATCCTCAATCAGTCTACCCATCCATCCTGCCCCAACCGGTCCCTCCCGTCCCAGCCCAGAGAACTCCAGCCTGTGTCCATGGAAGCATCAAGACAGCTCAAGGGGGCAGGGGCACGGGGGAGGATGTCTCCTTGGTCCATGAGTGCCACATTCCTCCCCTGTGGAAGCTGGGCTCACTGAGGGGCATTCAGCACGGAAGGAGTGAGTGGGAGGGGTTCAGTAGGGGAATTGGGAAGGGGGAAGCAGCCGGGCCAGGGCAGGGTTAGGAGCGAAGGGCAGAGAAGAATGTTAGTTCATTCTCCCAGATTAGCCCCAGGGACCCCTGCACAGTGCTCACCTGTTGGTGTTAAACTAATCAGGAGGGTGACCTGGGCGGGGTGAAAGGGGCAGCCCCTCTCCCTACCTCTCTGGCCCGCCGTGGGCTTGTCCTCAGTGACCTCGGCTTCCTCGTGCCACGCTACTCTCCCCCTCCGTCACAGCCCCTTTAATGTCTTTAACTTCTCCGGCTAAATGGGAACCGGCTGGAGTCCCAGACGGGATCAATAGTCCGCTTTCCTCCCTGCTCCTCTGGGCCTTGCTTTTTTGCAGAGTGAGCTGGAGTAGTGACCCTTTGACCTTCCCCTTGCTCCTGGATGTAAGCTGGACACACATGCTATTGATAAAAATCTTAAACAAATGCCCAAACCGTGTACACCCAATAAAGCTTCCCCGGGGCAGAAGGTTAGTCACACCCCATGTGTGTAAAAAAAAAAAAAAAATCTAGGAAATAAAATTATAGGGGGAAAAAAGACGAGGAAGAAAAGGATAGAGAAAGATCAAAAGGAAGAAACCGAGAAGAAGGAGAAAGAAACGTTTGTTTTGTTTTGCTCTGGATAATGAAGGAGGAAATTCAGGAAGGAACCCTTCGCTCCCCTCTAACCCTTCTAAAAATCACATGGGGACCCTTTGTTCTGCTCCCCAAGCCTCATACCCGAGTTTGTTCATTTCCCAGATCGGACATCTCGGGCCTGTCTGGTCCCACTGGTCTCTGGCTATTGTCAGTCCAAAGGGACCTTCTGCCCCAATATCCACGTTTTCCCCACTGCCTCCCTCAGCTCTTCTTGCTGCTGCTGCCAAAGGGTGTTTGGGGCTGGAATTCCCCCAGCTGTGATTGACCAACTTAGCTGCCCCCTACACTTTGAACGGCAGACAAAATCCTGCGGGAAGGCTGAGATGCCGGGTGTCTATGAACGTTTGTGGGGAGAAAAGATACATATTTCACCCTTGAGACCCAGGAAGGTCTCTGGACCCAGGGTTTTGGAGAGGTTTGTCTTCTTCCCATAAGGTGGCTGGATTTGGTATCACTGAGTAAATCCCAGAAGGGGCTGGGAGATGATCATAATCATGATAGTACGAATTAAGTACTCCCTAGGTGCCAAAACACTGTGCTGAGCACTAGGCTAACTACAGATAATCAGATCGGACAGAGTCCCTGTCCCATACATGGCTCACAATCTAAGAGGTAAGGAGATTTCTCGGCACTGTAAGCTCGTTGTGGGCAGGAACCGTCTACCAACTCTGCTCTACTCTCCAAAGTGTTTAATATGGTGCTCCACACCCAGTAAGCACTCAATTAATACCACAGACTGATTGATTAATACATTTCCAGTCAGGAATCCAACTGGAATTGTCTTCCAGTCCTCCTTTCCATTCCAGTAGCTTGTTAACATCCCTGGACACAGGAGGAACGGAAGGGCCAAGGCAAGCAGCGGGGAGGTATACACACACACACCCCCAACCCCAGCCCCGGGAGTCCCTCAGAGATGAGCAAACAGGCCACATTCACACAGCTGTGCATAGCCCACCCTTCCAACCTCTTCCCCCAACCACATGAAGATAACCATCATGCCATGTTCACCCGATCCTACCTCACCCATCCTCACTGCACACCTTGAAATCACCCCTCTTTTGAAAAAATCACTACACGATGCACACTCACGTGTACTACCATCCACGTACACTCGGCCTACACACGGGCAGATCGCTTAAGACGGTCACCAAGGACAACAGGCCTCTAGCAGGCCCTGCGATCTTCCTACTTCCCAAACTTCAGCCATTCCTCTCATGAGCAGACGGGGATGGACCAGGGGCGAGGGAGGGGGAGGGGAGCGGGGATGCCAGATTAATGTAGTCTTGGCGGTTCCCAGAGGCCGTTGCCGTGCTAATGATGCCGGTGATAGAACGCAGAAGTGTGAAAAGAATTTTAATAGATATGACAAGTCTAATAAGAATTTGTGTCTGGAAGAGACCTCCTTTGGGGCAGGAGCCTGACAAGACGTTGACGGCTGAAATTTGTTTACTCGTTGGCATCGCCGGTACATCTCCTGCCAACTCCTTATTAATCTAATTTGAGGCATTTATAGCCAGGGAGAGAGAGCGCGTGGGTTTGACTGAGCTGTAATAAAGAATGTCACAGCCCTGGCCTCTCCACTCCCTCTCCCACCCTCCACTTTCTTTCCTGGGGAGCTGGATTCCAGTTAGATCCCTGTCCTGAGGTGGATCCTGCTTGGAACTTGTTTGGAATTTGGGAAAGGCCAGGGATCTCCAGAAAGGTGATCGAGCTCTGAGGGATGATGGTTACTGGGAGATATTTCCAATTTCCGAGCCCTTGCGGCTGCTTCCTAGTTAATAATAATGGTAATGATAATAAAGATAATAATAATAACAGTATTTGTTGAGAGCTTACTATGTGCCAAGCCCCAAAGTAGGTACAATACAGTTAGATACAGTCCCTGACCTGCATAAGATTCACAGTCTCAGGAAAAGACAGGTATTTAATAATCCTCATTTACAGATGAGGAAACGAAGGCACAGATAAATTTCTTTAATTAAGGAGGGGGAAGGAAGGAACAAGAGGGAGAACAGAAGGAAGGGAAGGAGGAGCTAAGCAGGATCTCTACCGCCAGTTCCCAGCTCCTCCCACCATCTCCCCTAAGTGGAGACAGGACCAGCCCTGTGGATCTGATCCTGGGAGACACCGCGTGTGGACTGACCTTTCTTCTTCCATTGCAGCCGCTGTCGACTACCTGGCCAAGAACGTGAGCCTGTCCACCCAGCGTAGAATGAAGCTGGGCGAACACTCCGCGGTTCTGGGGCTCCTGCCCGTGGAGACGGGCCAGGCCTACTGAGGAGCCCCCCTGGGGGATTCCGGCCATGCCCATCCCTCTGGGATCGACCTATCGCCACCACCACCATCGCCACCACCAGCATTCCAGAGACCCACCTCTACCAAGCCCTCCCATCCCCACTCCTTCCTCCATCTGAATCCAAATCAACAGCAACTCCACCCCACACCTGAGCTACCGAGGAGGCTGGGTGGAGGCGGGGCCGAGATGGGCAAGAGACTCTCCGGGAACCCCAGTTTCTTCCTGATCAATCCCTGAGCTACATCTCCCCAAGCCGCAACCTTGCCCAAGGCCTGAGATGTGGAATAACTTTACTGCCACCCTCTGGCCTCACCCTTTCCCCTTTGTTCCCCCTTCCTGCTGGATTGCAGAAAGCTCTTAAAAATTTACCCTTGTTTTAGGCAACTGGCAGGACCCCCAGTGGACTGGAAGGGGGAATGTTTAAGCTCTTCTGCGTACAATACCCACACATATACATAGATACACTTTGTAAATGGTGAGCTTGAAGAGCACAGGGAAACTAAGATGAGAACAGTGGTTTCGAGTGTGGGACCACAGAACTCTTTGGACCAAATGAAAGTCGCGGGGACCAAGGCAGCTTTTCCCTAGAAGAATTGGGAGTAGAGGTATGATCAAAGGGAGTGATTGACCGTTAACCCAGTAGTCCACCCTAGTTGATTCAAGTGAGTCATCGCAAAAGCAGGACTTTTATGAATAATAGTTGGGGTTGAGTGGGTTGAGAGCAGGAAGGCAGGGAAGGTGGGAGGGTTTGCCAAAGGCCCAACTCAGACATTCCACCAGGGAGTCACTTAAACCCTGGTCAGTAGGTGGGGGCAGGATGCTTGGGTTCTCTCCAAGACTGCCGGGGGCAGGAGATGAGGTGGGGAGGGTCAGGGAGCAGAGGTCACACTGTCACACTGGCCGGGTGGTGAGAGTACTACAGCACTGGCCAGATGTGACAGTGGAAAGCCTCGGTTCCCTGCTTCAGGGGCCCCTTTGGGTTGACCGTAGAGCCTCTCGTGATTGTATTGTTCTCGCAACCTGTTGGCTCATTGATAAGCAAACAAGCTCCGGTGAGGGAGCCTCAGAAACCTCCATCCCTCTGGACCACCGATGAGGCTGCCTGAGACCAACTATGGCTTGAATTTCATCTCCCATCAGCACTAACCTGGACTAGCCTAGACACTCAGGATCTTACTCAATTTGCTTCCTGAAGGACCACCGCCCCCCGGCCCTCTCCCATCTCTTAAAAAGACCCTCTTCCCTCTACTCCCTTTCTTTAATTCTCTCTACTCTTCCTCCCAGCTCAACATGGCAGCACAGGCCCTCTCTAGGGAGATCTCTACTAGTAAGTTTGTTTTTTCTAAAACACATTGCCCTCAGATTACAGTCTCCACTCCCTGCCCTCCAGTTCTGCCCTGGACCCCAGGGTTCCTTAACCCCAGCTGCCTCCAGGAAATCAGCCGGACGATCCCTAAGCAGGTAGGCTTTGTGTAGGCTCCAGCTCCACTGCTAAATGGCTGATTCCCCGTTAGAGGGTGGGGTGACAGAAATCACCTGCCTTCCTGTATCTCTGCTCTCCAGACATCAGGCATCTTCCCTCTCCCAGCCTCTCAGGCCGGATGGGCATAGTTGCCTGGTCGAAGAAATAGCTAGAGTTGGCTGATGTACTATGATACTCTGAAGCCTGCATTAGATGAACAGACTGGGAGTCTCCAGTCACGAAGTCTGCTTCTTCATTACCTTCTGCAACTACTTCTGCAAATCCCATCCAATCATTTTCCTTCCTGAAGGGAGCTCCAGAGGAACTCCAGACTCCTCCCCTCCCCTCTGTTAGGGCTTGTCACCATCATCATCAATCGGTGGCGATCCGGCAATGTGAGGTATTCAACCAGGTAGGAATGGCCACCCTGTCTCTGAATGGATTTTTCTGAATCCCCTTCCCCACATGACTTAAATTAATCAACAGTCCAAACCTCTCCCCATTTGGCTCTCACTCCCTCTTCTCCTCAGTCAATTAGAAGTTGGTCTGGGAAAAGGATTGGCCTAGGCTTCACTCTAAACCCCTTCATGAAGGAATCTCTAAAGGTCACTGTTGTTCTTCCATGGTGGAAAGCTGATGATAACCTCCTTGGAGGTCCACCATCCATGAAAGATTCTGATTAGCGTCCCATCACCCAACTGAATATCCTTACCGTCCTCAGCCAAATCTAACTTGAAACTTCACCAGAATGGTGGGGTGGGGATCAGGGGAAAGAGATGTCAGGCCAAATAGAATAAAGTATCCGTGGAAGGTCAGTCAGAAAATCAATCAGATGGCCCCTAAACCACCCAAGGGAGATTGTTTTCTGTTCAAAAGGATCTCTGGAGAAGGTGGGTTCCGCATCCTCTTTCAAGCACCAATTCCAATATCCGGCAACTCCGATCAGCTAGGGGTTCTTTCTTAGGCTCAAGTCATTCTTCAGTTGCATCGCTGAATGGCCAATCCTTCCCCAGAATATTGAGTATTTCTGGGGACCGACAGCACGAGACCCTCCCTCGGTTTCACACCTCTACTGTTTCTAGTTCTAAAATATGGTAAAGGACACAGAAGAAGGATGCTCCAAACCTAGAAATACCTCATCCGCAGAATTAAATGGAAAGGAGTCTAACTCTGGCCTCCCATAGCTAGACAGACACTTTGTGCCCAGACCCACCGCGCCATTTCTCAAGAAGATTGACCAGTTCCCTGTAACTGCAAATCCTCCAAGTACGGCCCATTCAGATAGAAAATACTTCCTTTCTGACCCAACCCTCTGCCTCATTTGCTCCTAGATGTGTGTGTGTGTGTGTGTGTGTGTGTATGTATGTGTGTATGTATGCATCCAGAGCTCCTTCTCTAGAAGGCAGCTGTCAAACTGGTGAAAGGAAGTCAAGGGGCATCAACGTAGTTGAGCACCAGAAAGTGGTGAGGCAACCTTTAGTTGGGTTCATCTTTGAGCCTTATCAAGAGGGAGCACACTCAAACTAGATTTGCCAATGTAGAAGTCCACACTCTACAACCTCTCCTGTAAATAGAGTTCCTAGAGAAATAAGGAAAAATCCCTTCCTCTTGCAACTAGCTATTCTCTGACCCTGTCCCTGAGGTTACTTTTCTGAGGCTCATTGTACATTAGTCAGAAACTTGGTCATGTACATTAGTCAGAAACTTGGTCATGTGCTGTATGTTTATAGAAAGTCGATTTTTTTTTTTATACTAAAAGCCACAGTGAGTGATGTGCTAGTGCAAAGAGGCGAAATGTAGAAATCTGCATAGCGTGTGTTTTAAAGACTTCATTCCAGGACTGTTTTTGTTTCCTTTAAAAAATTCTTTAAAAAAAAAGTGACATTAATGTATGGAAACCAAGCTATGTTTTTGTTTTTCCGAAATCGCCCATCTCCGTTCTTCTGAAAAAGGAAGGGGGTGGGGGAAGAGAGGAGAAGAGGAGATTGGGGGTGGAGAGCGTGTGGGAGACAGCCACTCGGCGGCCAAGTGGCAAGGTGAGACTGACACCCCTGCTCTTGACCTGGATCAGGCAGGGCAGATGGTGGAGGCTGCAGGGACCAGGCTGAGACCAGATGCCACGGGACCAAAGTCAAAGCTGTTTGGAGTTGTTTTTACCACGTGGAGGTATTCTGCTATTGTGATTCTGGGACAGCCCCTTGCTCAGGAATCCAGAATTCCCCATTCTCCTGAATTAAAGACATTTTCCGGGCCACCTCTCTTCAGTCCACCCTCCTGGCCCCACACCAGAACTGAGGACTTTGGGAATGGATTCGTCCTGTGTCCTCCTGGAACCGATGGGGAGAACGTAAATCGGGACCAAAGTGGTTGTCTCCTCATCGCTTTCCGTCACCCAGCGGCTCAGCCAGCGCCTGCTGCTCAGAGACTTTGTGTATTTAACGCTTCTAACCCATCATCTCTAACCGCTCCGTGGATCCACGTGGAGAATATCTACATAGCACTATATAGAGAGCATTCCTTCTTCCTGGGACCTGCGGAGATGTTGCTTCTGTGTTTGACTCATAGCCATTTTACTCCATGTGAAAGTGTGTGGGTGTTTGTGCGTGGGGGGGGGTGGGGTATGCTTGTGAGGAGGTGTGTGTGTGTGCGCGTGTGTGTGAGAGAGTGTTTAAATATAATCGCACCATAATTTATTCAGCTATATGGAGTAGTAGACTAGAAAGAGAAACTGGTATTTGCTTAAACTACCTGCTGCCTGTAGGTGTCCTCTCTGTAACTCAGGCATAACTGTTATACATTAAAGAAAAAAAGAAATTAAAAGCCACTTTGAAAGCCTGGTTTATTTCATTCACTTCACGTTGTTACTCCCAGGAAGGAGAAGCCAGACTGTGGGGTCTGTGGTCTAATGAAAGGGACATAGGTAAAGGGATGAACTCATATTTAGAATTCTCTTGTGCCCCCATGACCCTGGGCCCTGGTTTGCCTGCCATTTTGTCTTCAACATCTTAGAGACTGATTTCCTCACTGTCACCCACATGACTGCCAGTGAACAAGAGGCAAGAGCACAGGACTGGAAGACAGGAGACCTGGGTTCTAATGCTGGCTCTCATCCGCCTGCTGTGTGACTTTAAGCAAATTACTTGATTTCTCTGGGCCTCACTTTTCTAATCTGTGAAATGAGGATTAAATTCTCCACTCCTTTCCTTAAACTATGAGTCCCAAGTGGGACAGGAGCTGTGTCGGACCTGATTGTAATCTATGTACTATAACACATAGTGAGCACTTGATTTTCACTATTATTATCATCATCAACTAATAGCTCCTACTGGCATATAGTCAGTAGACTATTGTGAGCAATCAGAGTAACCAGAGCCCTGTACACTGGACAGTGTAGAAAATTACAAAAAAATGAGAGGAAATCATTCTCACCCTTGAGGACCTTATAGTCTATCGGGGAGGAGACAACTCACACGGCTCAGACACGGCCCATCAGGGTTGGGCAAAATATGACCTGTGGGACTTGAAGCAAGCTGCATATTGATTTACTCCAGTCAATGGGGTCCAAGCCATCAGAGGAAGGGTCCGTACTTCGGTCCAAAGTGGCTCCTTCCTGTCTTCAAGCCTGCTGCAGGTTGACAGTGGATTGTAGACTCTAGACTGTAAGCTCGTTCTGGGTAGAGACCATGTCTACCAACTCTGTTATATTTTACCCTCCTAAGCACTTTGAACAGTGCTCTGCACACAGCGAGTGACTAGTGGGAACATATTCCCAAGGACTAAACCTTGGCGGTTATCCACCCATGCTTAAAGCACTGGGTGCTCTTTGACCCTGTAGCACCCCTTCCTTCCCTTCAGTGGCCCCATTCCCCCAGAGGTGAGTGTCAGAGTAGAAGAAGCAGTAGAAGTTTTTATTAAGTGCTTAATGTGTGCAGAGCACTGTACTAAACACTGGGAAAGAGTGGCAGGGTCGTGCCAAAACAGGTAATTATTGATGGGGTACCTAGAGTGTAGCTAACCTGGGAAGGCTTCCTGGAAGAGCTAGGGTTCTTGTCGACTTCTGAAGAAGGAGGGCACTTTCAGCAGAGGAATAATTGTATGAAAGCTAGTAAGGATAATAACAATAATTACAGCTTTTGTTTGTTAAGGACTTACTATGTGTCATGCTCAGAACTAAGCAGTGGGATAGATACGAGATAATCGGATCAGATGCAGCTCCTGCAACTCATGGGACTCACAGTTAAAGTAGGAGGGAGAACAGCTACTGAATGCCCATTTCACAGATGAGGAAACGAAAGCACGGAGAAGTTAGGTGACTTGCCCACGGTCACACAGCAGACAAGTGGCAGAGCCGGGATTAGAACCCAGCTCCTCTGATTTCTAACTCTGTGTTCTTTCCCGAGGCCTCGCTGCTCTTCATATGGAATGGTGAATGCCAGACAGCTTCACTACTCAGTACAGATGGTGATCAAGCCTAATGGCAAGAGAGGGAACTTGCCATTCTAGCTGAAAATGACCATTCGAGCAGCCCCAGATACAGCCTTAGAACTTTCCTCTTTGATGGGCCAGAGGGATGGGCTCGGCTGGATGGGAAAGATGACATTTGTCTGGAAAATGCAGCTGATCGTGGCCATCTGGGAATTGGAGGGCAATGCGGGACCATTCTGTCCTCTGTGTCTCCACTCCCTCTCTCCATTCCCAATCTGTGCTTCCATGTTCCTTTAACGCCACTATCCAGAGAGTCAGTGTCGAGGACAGGGAAAGGAGCTGGTGGCTGGGGTGAGTTGAGCCCCCATCCGCTCGCTGCTGATGAGCAGTGAATCTTCTCCACTCCCCCGGGAAGCAGGAAATGTGCCTATTGCTACATTGTACTCTCCCAAGCACGTAGTACAATGCCTTGCACACAGTAAGCACTCAATAAATACAATTGAATAAATGAATGAAGACCCTCTTTCCCTCACCAAAGTTCTGCTCTTCTCCTACTCCAGCAGCCTGTTCAGTGAACCACATGTAGTAACCTATCAGCCTGGCCCTGTCCTGCCCAGAATCCAGTAATTCAAGCACCAATATGTCATTTCCCCATTACTAATAATATTTGTTAAGCACTTACTATGTGCCAAGTATTGTGCTAAGAACAAGGTAGATTCAAGATCATTGACAGACACCATTCCTGCTCCCACATGGGGCTCACAGTCCAAGTTCATTCTTTCAATCGTATTTATTGAGCGCTTACTGTGTGCAGGCCACTGTAATGAGCGCTTACAAAGTACAATTCAGCACCCAAGAGAGACAATCCCTGCTCCCAACGGCCACACAGTCTAGAAGCGGGGAGACAGGCACCCAAACAAGTAAACCGGCATCAATAGCATCAATATAAACAGAATTAAAGATAGATACACATCAATATAAATAGAATTATAAATATGTACAAACGTACACAAGTGCTTCTGCCGGGGAGGGTGGACTAAAGGGAGCAATTCGGGGTGATGGGGAGGGGAGAGGGAGCAGAGGAAAAGGAGGGCTGAGTCTAGGACGATGCTGCAAACATCTCAATTCTAAAAGAATGCAAAGTATAATAATAATGGCATTTTTTAAGTGCTTACTATGTGCCAGGCACTGTACTTACCTTGGGCAAGTCACTTAACTTCTCTGTGCTTCAGTTACCTCATCTGTAGAACAGGGATTAAGACTATGAGCCCCATGTGGGAAAGGAACTGAGTCCAACCTGATCACCTCAGTCTTAGAACAAGCTTAGAAATCCCAAGTAAGAGGGAGAACAGGTATCGAATCCCCATTTTAAGGTAAGGAAACTGAGGAACGGAGATATTAACTGACTTGTCCAAGGTCACACAGCAGGCAAATGGTCTTCGACTTCAAGGTGAGTTTTAGGGGATCACATTATCCAAATCTGCTAGAGCAGCTGCAGCCTGAGGTAGGAAGTGATGGGACCTTTTGGAGCCTCTCACTTCAGTTTCCCGTTCGCAAGTGGCTCAGAGGGCAGCAACCCTCTCCTCTCTCCTGTCCTAGGAATGGCCAAAGAACGCCATCCCTTCTACACCCTAAGCTCCTTGTGGACAGGGAATATGTCTTCCAACTCTTTTGTACTGTACTCTCCCCAGCCCTCTGCACACAGTCAGAACTCAAATACCACTAACTGACTAATTGATACTTCCCACTGTCAAAGCTAATGACATTTCAGGTCCACTGTCCCCTGCAAGGGCCAACTGCAGATTCAGAATAATAACAACAATGATAATAATAATGGTGGTATTTTTTAAGCATTTACTATGTGCCAGGCACTGTTCTAAGTGCTGAAGTAGGTATAAAGTTATCAGGTTGTCCCATGTGTGGTGCACCGTGTTAATCCCCATTTTACAGATGAGGTAACTGAGGCACAGAGAAGTTAAGTGACTTGCTCAAAGTCACCCAGCTGACAAGTGGCCAACCTGGGATTAGAGCCCACGACCTCTGACTCCCAGGCCCGGGCTCTTTCCACTAAGCCACACTGCTTCTACAGAACCATTTGTCAAGATCATTCTGGCAAAATCCTGCTTTGCCCCGGATTGGATCACGGGTCTTTGGTCTGAATGAGATAGATAATATACAGTTTTCCAGTACTCTTTGGCCATGGAGGCTTAGCCTTCGAGTTCCAGCTAGTCATAGGCAAGAAAAAAAAAGGATTTTTCTTGTTGGTTTTCCAAAACTGCAATCCCATACTGCCGGTGACTGGATGCAATAGAGATGCTTGAGCAGCACTGAGGTGCCTTCAAGAGGAATCTGGGGAGGGATTTGGAATTTAGGGGATCAGTGCCTCTTGAGAGAAACCTGGCTCAAGCTGAGCCAGGAATAGAAGGGTCTGGGAAACAGCACTCCTTACCCATTCCCAGCCCCTCACCCCTCCTTGGTGCCCAGCTGCCTGGAAAATACTGAGGAGACCTCCTTCCGGATCCAGTCAGCCGGGGATGAGGGCCTGCAGATTTCCGGCTGGAAGAGGCCCCATTCGGGGAGGGCTTAAGGTTCCATTCCTTCCTTGGAATTTCGGGTGGTTCCAAAATGTTCAGAGATTTGTAACCTTACAAAAACACGTTGTCCCAAGCAGCTGCTGGAGAGGAGGGATTCTAACTCCGGCTTGGAGCTTAGATAGGAAGCAGTGGGGCAGGGGATTGAATTGTTGCACCTGGACTATATCGCCGTTTCCATTAGGCAACATAGTCCGGCAGAAAATCCACATAAGCCGTAATGGACTGTAATCTGTAGTACTGACGGAGCACCAGACACAGCCATATGGTTTTTTTTAACTTGTTTTTTTTCCCCTTAAATGGTATTTAAGTGTTTACCATGTACCAGGCACTGCAACAAACACTGGAGTAGATATAAGCTAATTAGTTCCTTGTCCCAAATGGGCTTCACAGTCTTAATCCTCATTTTACCGATGAGGTAATGGAGGCACAGAGAAATTAAGTGACTTGCCCAAGGTCACACAGCAGAAAAGTGGCAGAAATAGGATTAGAACCCAGGTCCTTCTGACTCCCAGGTCCATGCTCTATCACACTAGAGCATTCTGCTTCACTGTGTATGATAGAACATGTATTTATATGAGTTAGGCTTAAGAATGGCCTATATCTGACAAGGATATATGTATATACTTCAGTATTGTTATTTTTACTTATATCTGACTTCAAGGCCCTTCTTTGCTTATTCTAGGGTCGTGAGTCCCGTGAGGGCCAGGGCTTGGGTATTAAAGTTTTATTAACAACACACCTCCTCCAAGAGGCCTTTCCCAACTAAGCCTTCTTTTCCTCTTCTCTAACTTCTGTGTCACCCACACACTTGGATTTTCACCCTTTATTTACCCCACAACACCTATGTATATAACCATATTTATATTAATGTCTTTCCTTATCACCCCCTCCAGACTCTAAGCTCCTAGTGGTCAGGGAATGTGTCTACCAACTCTATTATATTGTACTCTCCCCAAACACTAAGTACAGTGAACGCACACTGTAAGCACTCAAATGTGATTGACAGGACTTAATTTTCTCCTGTGTACTTGTATCTCCATCAATTGCACAGTAATGTTTGCAGTAACAGCCTGCAACTTGTAAGGGAGTTTCCTATTGCTTTTCCAGAGGTTCCGAAACATAACCTTAATAAAAACATGCACATCTAAGGAAAAGTTTCTCCGTGATAACTGAACTTTCAAGGAGCGTAACCCAGTTGCATCATGGGGAATACCTCATGGGATGCTACCTTCTCTCTACTTCAGCTTAGTGCAATGCTTGGAATAATATTATATAATACTTGATAATATAATAATAATTAGGCCCTCTGTGGGTAACTTTAAAGACAGTTAGAATATGTGGGTTGAATGAAAGATGAGTTAAGGATAACACCACGGTTATGGACTTGTGAGACAGGAAGGGTAGTGGTACGGTCCAGAGTGATGAGAAAGTCATGGGGAAGACAGAGTTTGGGTGGAAAGATAAGGAGTTTTGTTTTGGACATTTTAAGTTTGAGGTGTAAGAGGAATATACAAAATAGAGATAACTGAAGGAAGGAGGAAATGTGAGACTTTAGAGAGACCAGGGCGGCAGATGTAGATCTGGGAATCATCCACATAGCGATGGAAGTTGGAGCCAGGAAGATGAGCTCTCCAAGGGAACCCTCACGGAAACCCAATTCTTTAGGGGATGTGGAAATGCTGAAGTGGCAGAAACGGGATGGAGGGATGAGAGATTAATCAGAGAAGGCCTCCTGGAGGAGATGTAGTTTCAGAAGACCTTTGAAGATGGGGAGGGCAGTGGTCTGGTGGATATGAGGCGGAGGAGAGCTCCAGGCAGGAGGAAGGGCATAAGCAAGGTGGGGGGGGTGGTCATTGAAGACTGATTGACAGCTACACTGCCAACTTCTAAATCAAGCTGCTTCCCCAGTTCAACAAGAAGTGTGGTTCTCTGCTCAGGGGCCTCTGCCTCACCTTGAAAATCTAACACAAACAGTGAGAAGAGCTTCTCGATGATCCAATCCTTGTTGATTGCTAAATCTCAAGCCGATCAAACAGTCAATCAATAGTGATTATTGACTGTTGGGTGCAGAGCATTTTCCAAGTGCTTAGGAAAGTACAATAAAGCAGAGTTGGTAGATGTGAAACCCTGCCCACCAGGAGCTTTAGTAAACAGGGGGAGGTAGATAAGGGAACAGGGAGGAATTTATTGTCCTGCAGCAATTGGTCACTAAGGTGGGACTGGTTGGGCTTTTTTTTTAAATGACATTTGTTAAGAGCTTGCTATGTTCCAGGCACTGTACTAATCACTGAGTTTATGTCTGGGGTTATGCCCCTGGGGTGGTCATATTGTGGGGTGGTTGGAACATGGGGTGTAGGGCACGTCCCAAGTTCCAACTACCCCACAAATACAACCACCCCAGGGACATAACCTCAGGCATATATTGCTATTATCATGGTATATTCTAAGCACTTACTATGTGCCTAGCACTGCTCTAAGCACTGTGGTAAATACAAGTGAATCAGGTTAGATATAGTCCGTCCTATTTGGGGTGCTAAGTAGGAGGGAAAGCAGGCATTGAATCTTCATTTTAAAGTTGGGGAAACTGAGGCAGGGAGTAATTATGTGCCCTGTCCAAGGTCATATACCAGGCAACTGGCAGAACCAGGATTAGAACTCAAGTCTTCTGACTCCCAGGACTGGAATCTTTCCACCAGGCTATGCTACTGCCCTATGATATAGAGTTTGGAATTTTTTTTTGAGTTCCACCTAATTTAATCCAAATGTTTTTGTTTTTATTGAGTAGTGATCTAGCATAGGGTTCTCACTTCAATACCAAGAATTGGATGCTATTTACATTTTAAATCAATCGGTGAGTATGTAATGACTACCCATAGTGCAGAACTCTGTACTAAGCACTAAGCACTTGGGAATGTACAATAAATGTCCCCCTGCCCTCACAGAGCTTGCAGTCAGAAAGAAAATATTTATAAATGACAATGGGAGGAAGAACAAGGATGTAACAGGAAGTAGTATGATTGGCACTGGAATCTGACACACATATTAGGCAAGTTTGTTTTGTCGGGAGTTGTGATGTCTTGTTCTTTTAGTCACCTGCACCATTTGCAATACCGGAAAGGAGTTATATTCCCAAGATACCCCGGTCAAGCAGATTTCATAGTATTGTGATTCACAAAAAGTAAAGTTCTATTAAAGCTGATATTTATGAACTATCTGAAATTTTTGGGATCTCAGTCTAAGAATCCAAAGGAGTTCTGAGGTTGACCTGGGGGCTCTGGTCCACTCTAAGGAGGGACAGAGCTGACCTTGGGGATTCTAGACCGAGCCAAACTCTGAATGTGCCCAACTCTCTGAAGCAGACAAAGAAACAATCAGAACTGGTAGACTGTGAAGCGGTATGGCCTAGTGGAAAGATCCCGGGCCCGGGAGTCAGAGGATCTGAGTTCTAATTCCAGCTCTGCCATTTGTCTGCTATGTTATTTCAGATAACTTCTCCATGCCTCAGTTTCCTCATTGGTAAAATGGGGATTCAATACCTGATCTTCCTCCTACTGAGACTGTGAGCCCCATGTGTTACAGGGACTTGAGCTTAAACTGTAACTTTTACATACTAAAGTGCTTGACACATAGTACGCACTTAAATGCCATCCCCAATTAAACTGGTTTTTTAGATCTCTATTTTCATTTTGTGTTTGTGAGGGGGTAGTGGGGAAAATAGGGATTTTAGTGGGAGATGAGAACTGGAGATTGAAGGTCTAAAAGCCACTGTTGCAAAACTGTTCAGCCCTAACTAGAAACTAAGGAACTTCACTTCTCTGGGACTCAGTTACCTCATCTGTCAAATGGGAATTTAGACAGTGAGCCCCATGTGGGAGAGGGATTGGGTACAACCCACTTTGCTTGTATCAGTCCTGATGCTTAGTACAGAACCTGGCACACAGTGAGTGCTTAACACAGTGAGAAGCAGCGTGGCTCAGTGGAAAGAGCACGGGCTTTGGAGTCAGAGTTCATGGGTTCGAATTCCGGCTCGGCCACTTGTCAGCTGGGTGACTTTGGGCAAGTCACTTAACTTCTCTGTGCCTCAGTTACCTCATCTGTAAAATGGGGATTAAGACTGTGAGCCCCATGTGGGATAACCTGATTCCCCTGTGACTACCCCAGCGCTTAGAATAGTGCTCGGCACATAGTAAGCGCTTAACACATACCAACATTATTAACAAATACCATCAACATTAACAACTCTCAGGCCTTGTCAGAGGCCAGGAGAGAGTGAGTTTGGGAGTCCAGCACAAACACTGTGGAGGTGCTGGGAACTGGGCCCCTATGCCTAGTTCTTACCCAGATTTTTAAAAAAGAATAAAAACTGATACAAGTTGACCTTAGCTTTATGATCAAGTTACATAGCTTATAAATTATACTATAATTTATGTTATAAACTAATACTCTGTTGTGACTTTTCTACTCCAGCCTCTTTTATAGCACTAGTTCTGTTTACCACCTATTACACCACAAGTCCAATAGATGTGGTGACAGTCCCCAAGACTAGGGAGGACAAGGGTACAGAGGGGAAGGGGCCAGCCTGGCCATGAAACACATTTTTGAAAATATTCAAATAGTCACACCCCACAGGGAAGCAGAGGATGGGCTATAAACAAAGGGAGGGCAGATTTGGGAGTGATGCGCGTGGCTTAGTGGAAAGAGCCCGGGCTTGGGAGTCAGAGGTCATGAGTTCGAATCCCAGCTCTGCCACTTGTCAGCTGTGTGACTGTGGGCAAGTCACTTCACTTCTCTGTGCCTCACTTACCTCATCTGTAAAATGGGGATTAACTGTGAGCCTCACGTGGGACAACCTGATGACCCTGCAAATCTACCCCAGCGCTTAGAACAGTACTCTGCACATAGTAAGTGCTTAACAAATACCAACATTAAGAGAAGCAGCGAGGCTCAGTGGAAAGAGCCCGGGCTTGGGAGTCAGAGGTCAGGGGTTCGAATCCCAGCTCTGCCACTTGACAGCTGTGTGACTGTGGGCAAGTCACTTAACTTCTCTGGGCCTCATATACCTCATCTGTAAAATGGAGATGAAGACTGTGAGCCTCACATGGGACAACCTGATTACCCTGTAGCCACCCCAGCGCTTAGAACAGTGCTCTGCACATAGTAAGCGCTTAACAAATACCAACATTACTACAAGAGCCTGATTTAATATTTGCCTATGATTTTTAGATCATTTGTAAATGAAGAGCCATTCCCCTTTATGTTTTCAATCTTATGAGAAAATTAGTTTTGAGTTACATTTCAATATGAGTAATTTTCAGGAAACTATTTTGTCACAAGTCCATAGACTACCTGTGATTTCCCCTTGATCGAATATTTTAACCCCCAAATTCCATAACCTTGGTGGCATGATGTAAATAGATATATCCCATAAACTCATAGCCCATCCTGGATAGTTCAGTCCTCTTCCCAGACAGGATATGGGATAGGAATCATTATTTCCTTTTACAGCCTGGAAATAGGTCCAGAGAAATGTTGGTTTGCCTCAGGTCATGGAGGAAGTTAGCTAATGCTAAGAAAGTAGACAGCCAAGTATTAATTGCCTAGCGTCCAAGAAAAGAAAGAGTAAATAAGATGAAAAGTGTAACCATTAAAAAAGAGATAGATACATCTTCCATCTCTAAGCCAAATCCATCAGCAAGCCAATCCAATGGCTTCTTCCTCACTCCTTTCAAACGTTCTCATGTATCCCCTATGCTATAAAAAAAAAGCCCTTCCTTGTCCCCAAGACTCCCCCAGTTATCACTCCATCTCCATCCTACCATTCCTGTTGAGTGGGTTGTCTAAACTCACTGTCTCCACTTCTCTCCTTGACTCCCTCCAATCTGATTTCTGCTCCCTTCACTCCCTTCATTTTTGCTCTCTTAAGGTCACTAATGATCTATTTCTTTCTTGCCAAATCTAATGGCCTCTACTTCATCCTAATCCTCCTCTACCTCTCACCTGCCTTCGATAATGTGCACCACCCCCTTCTCCTGGTTACACCATCCAACTTTGGCTTCACTGACACTGTCCTTTCCTGGTCTTCCCTCCTTTCTCTGTCTGTTCCCTCTCAATCTTTTTCATAGGCTCCTCCTCTGTCTCCCACCCTCTAACAGTGGAAATCCCTCAAGGCTCAGCTTTTTTGTCCCCTTCTATTGTCTGTCTGCACCAACACCCTCGGAGAACTCATTCTCTCCTAGACTTCAAGTACCATCTCTATACAGATGATTCCCAAATCTGTCTCTCTAGTCCTGAAGCTTCTCTGCTGCAGTCATACATTTCCTCCAGTCTTCACGACATCTCTGCTTGGATATGCCACTGACACCCCAAACTTAACATATCCAAAATAGAACTCTTAATCTTCCTCTTCAAACCCTGTCCTCCCCTTGTCTTTTCCATTACTGTAGACAGTACCACCACCCTCCCTGCCTCACAAGCCCATAATCTTGGCATTATCCTCAACTCATCTCTCTCATTCGATATTCCATATTGATATTTTCAATCTGTCACCAAATCCTGTCAGTTCTACCTTCATAACACCACAAAAAAACTGTCCTTTCCACTCCAAACTGCTACACTGATCCAAGACTGATCTCCTTGAAGAAGACTCACCTTGATTACTGCATCAATCTCCTCGCTGACCTCCCTGCCTCCTGAATCTGCTCACTCCAATCCTGAATTCACATTACTGCCTCAGTAATTTTTCTAACAGTCCATCAACATCTCGCCACTCCTCAAAAACACCCCATGGTTGGCTATCCACCTCCACATCAAACTGAAACTCAGCTTCGAAGCACTCAATCAGCTGGCCCCCTCCTACCTTACCTCACTGTTCTCCTACTGCAGCCCAGCCCACACACTTTGCTCCTCTATCACCAACTCACTTTACCCCGATCTCATCTATCTCACTGCCATCCTTTCATCCGCATCCTGCTGCTGGCCTGGAAATCTCTCCCCCTTCATATATTACAGACAGCCTTCCCCAATTTCAGAGTCTTATTCAAATCACATCTCCTCCAAGAGGTCTTTCCAACTAAGTTCTCATTTCCCTTATTCCCTCTCCTTTTGGCCTCACCTATGCACTTGAATCTATAGCCTTGAAGAACTTGATATTTTCCTAACCCCTAGCAACACAACACTTAGACATTGAACTAAATTGCAGATATTTATCTGTCTCCCTCTAGATTGTAATAATAATAATAATAATGGTATTTGTAAAGTGCTATGTGCCAAGCACTGTTCTAAGCACTGGGGCAGATACAAGGTATTCAGGTTGCCCCACATGAGGTTCACGGTCTTAATCCCCAGTTTAAGATGAGGTAACAGGCACGGAGGAGTTAAGTGGCTTGCCCAAGGTCCCACAGCAGACAAGTGGTGGATCTGAGATTAGAACTCATGTCCTCTGACTCCCAAGCCCGAGCTCTTCCCACCAAGCCACACTATTGTAAGCTTCTTGTGCAAGGAATGTATCTACCAACTCTGCTGTATTGTGCTTTCCCAAGTGCTTAATACAGTGCTCTCCGTACAGTAAGAGTTCAATAAGTTCCATTAACTGATTTATTAAAGTCGCTGACATTACTGCCGACTCCTTAATTAGAATAAACCAAGCTTGAGTCATAACTGCCTCTCTGATAAATTTCTCTATAGCAATACCTACAGGATTGCTTCCATATCTCTGGAAAGCAGGTCAACAATCACCGAGAGACTAAGCTTATTATTACCAAATGCTGCTGAGTTGTTTCCGATTCATGGCGACTTTATGGATATTTTATCCAGAACATCCTATCTTCTGCCATAATTCGTAACCTTGCTAATGGTTCTTCCATTATGGTTTCTATCTGTCCAGTTGTTGGTCTGCCCCTTTCACATTTTCCCTGTACCTTTCTTAGCATTATTGTCTTCTCCAGAGAATTAGTCCTCCTGATGATGTTTCCAAAATATGCTAATCTAAGTCAAGTCATTTGGCCTTCCAAAGACCACATTGGCTTTATTTGGTCCAAAACCCATTCGTTTGTTTTTCAGGCAGTCCTTGGTATTCGCAAAAGCCTTCTCCAACCCCACATTTCAAAAGAACTGATGTTCTTTCTACCCTTTTTTTCCCCACTGTCCAGCTTTCAGATCTATGGAAACACCATAGAAATGACCATTTGAATCTTTGTGGCAATTGTTACATCAGCACATTTCATGATTTTTTCCAGGCTCTTCACAACAAATCTTATTAACACGAATCTTCAGCATATTTCTTGATTACTGGTTCCTTTATTACTAAGCTATTGATTGAAAAATTACAGCTAATGAACAACCACATCTTAGCACAAATAGAAAATTTTTTATCAAGTTTAAGGAAATCCTATTTAGCCACACTTGACTAAATATTTTTAAGTAGACACAAATTGTAATCAAGTAAATTTAGAGGGTCTTTGAGAAACAATTGGTCCAGTCTCTTGCTTCCACAATTCTTTGAAGATGCTAAAGAACAAGAACTCCAGAAACTCACTGAAGGTCATTCATTTCTCAGTGTTTTAATAATAATAATAATGGTTATTTGTTAAGCACTATTTGCAAAGCACTGTTCTAAGCACTGGGGGAATACAAGGTCATCAGGTTGTCCCACGTGGGTCTCACAGTCTTAATCCCCATTTTAAAGTTGAGGTAACAGGCACAGAGAAGTTAAGTGACTTGCCCAAAGTCACGTAGCTGACAAGCAACGGAGCCAGGATTAGAACCCACGACCTCTGACTCCCAAGCCCGTGCTCTTTCCACTGAGCCACGCTGCTTCCCAGTGTGGCTTTTATGACTCTGCTTGTCAAGAAGTTCTGTCTCAAGTCCAACTGAAATATCTCTTGCTTTGATTCAAGCTCTTTTCCTCTTAAGACCTTCGAGTATGACTGGTCAGAATCATAGTACTTATCCTATCTCACCTTGATTATTGTATCAGCCTCCATGCTGTCCTCCCTCACTCCAGTACATACTCCATTCTGCTGCCCGAATCATTTTCCTTCAGAAACATTCTGGCCATGTTTCCCGACTCCTCAAGAAACTCCTGTGGTTGCCCATCCACCTCCGCATCAAACAAAAACTCCTCATTATTGGCTTTAAAGCACTTAATCTCCTTGCCCCTTCTTACCTCACCCTGCTACTCTACTACAACCCAGCCACCCACTGCATTCCTCTAATGCTAACCATCTCACTATACCTCAGTCTCATCTATCCGGCTACCGGCCTCTCATCCCCATCCTACTCTGGCCTGGAATGCCCTCCCTCCTCATATCAGACAGATAATTGCTCTCCCCTACTTCAAAACCTCAATGAAGGCACATCTCCTCCTCCTAAGCCCTCATTTCCTCCCACCCCCTTCTGTGCCTCTTACTTGCTTCTTCATTCATCCTCCCTTCCAACCCCACAGTACATATGCATACATCTTTAATTAATGCATTAATATTTGCCTATTTATTTATATTAATGCCTTTCTCCCCCTCTAAACTGTGAGCTCATTGTGGGCAGTGATGGGTTAGTTATATTGTGCTCTCCTAGGTGCTTAGTATAGTGCTTTGCACACAATAGGTCCTCAATTAATATAATTGTATGAATGAATGTGCTCACAGACAGTTAAGACACTTCTTAGCTGTTCTCCAGAACAGTAGTAATTGTAGAGTTGTCTTTCAGTTGGAAAAATGACTCTAGTATGTCACAAGCACCCCCAACACTCATACCATCCAGTCCCATCCTGGACAGGGGGAACCTCAGTTACAGCTAGTGGTGTTCAAACCACCCCTTTGATCAACAAAGTTACTGTGAAAAGTTTTTTACTTAGTTTTACCAACGTGCAAGGAAGTGAAACATGCGCTCACTCACTTCCACCAAGGATCCAACACCAGTCTGCGGCCAAAGGAGCCCACGCTGCTAATGCTTCTTCTTTCTGCTTTCAAGCGCCGCTCTCAGAGTACTTGCATCTCTACCTCCAGGTGTCCCCTTCTACTTCCAAAAAAAAAAAAAAGAGCACCTTTTATCTGCTTTACACATCACAGGTGTGGCTCTACGAAGCAATCGTTGATTGGTCCAGGCTCATTAGCGGGTAGAACAGGGAGGGAAAGCCACGCCTCCATGCTCCACCCCCACAGGCCTGCAATTAGCAGTCTCGGTGTTGAATGAGAGAGAGGAGCCAAGGATAATGCCAAGGTTACAGGATTGTGAGACAGGAAGGATGGTAGTGCTGTCTACAGTGTTGGGAAAGTCAAGGGGAGGATGGGATTTGGGTGGAAAGATAAGGAGTTCTGTTTTGGACATGTTATGTTTGAGGTGATGACAGGACATTCAGTAGAGATGTCTTGAAGGCAGGAGGAAATACAAGACTTCAGAGAAGGAGAGATCAAGCCTGCAGATGTAGATTTAGAAATCACTGCATAGAGACAGGAGCTGAAACCATGGGAGTGAATGAGTTCTCCAAGGGACTGGGTGTAGATGGAAAATAGAAGTGGACCCTGATCTGAACTTTGAGGAACCCCCACAGTTAGGGCTTGGGAGGCAGAAGAGGAGCCTTCAATTAACGGAGATGGAGAAAAGTATTCACTGCCCATTTTACAGATGAGTAAAACTGAGGCACAGAGACATTAAATGACTTGCCCAAGGTCATTCAGCAGATAAATGGGGATGCTGGAATAGATCCCAGATCTCTTGATGTCCAGTACTGTGCTCTTTCCACTGGGTAACACTGCTTCTCATAACATCTGTTCCTTACCCCTTGTCTTTCAGGCCTGCACTCTATGATGAAAGAAAGTGAAATTTGTCTGGCACAGTGTATATCCTCAACATCACTCTGGTTGCTGCTTTGAATTTATGCTCTCTGACATGGTTGCAAACTGACTGTTGATTTGCTCTAATCCAGAATCTTCCAAAATAGCGTCATACTGCCTACTCTTCCATTATGAATGATTCTCTTCTCTTTAAAGATGGGCTCCGTATTTCTAACCTCCCGGGATTTCTCCTATTTTCTTTGAGCTATCAAAAATAATGGCTCATGGCTCTGTAATGAATAACACCACTGTGAAGACCAAACCCTAGGCCATGAACCATCTGGGTTGTAGTTTTAAAGAGATTAGGTCGCTTTAGAATTCTTTTGCTATTTCTTGCCTTGCTCTGTTGAAAGTGGGTTAACTGATCACATTTGGCTTTTTTGGCAAAGAGAGAAGTGAAAAAGCATGATTTGCCTCCATCTTTCCATAGCCATCAATCGATCCACTGATCAACACATCAGCCTCGGTTATCATTGTTCTCTTCTTGCCTATCAGGCTGTTTCTGCTCTTCCTCTTTTTCCTAGAATATATGAAAAATGGTTTTGGGCACCTTGAATACCAGGTGCTGGTTGCATCTTCTTTACGGTTTTAGTGTTTCTAATCCTGTGCCTTCACAATCATGCCATTTTCTGTATTAGTGCAGACAGGATGTTGGTTGGCTCTCATAATCTGCACATTCAGCTAGGATTTCTGGTCAAGCAGTATCTTTCCCCGATTACACTGTAAGCCCGTCAATGGGCAGGAATTGTCTCTATCTGTTGCCGAATTATACATTCCAAGCGCTTAGCACAGTGCTCTGCACATAGTAAGCGTTCAATAAATAATAATGTTGGTATTTGTTAAGCACTTACTATGTTCACAGTACTGTTCTAACTGCTGGTGTAGATATAGGATAATCAGGTTGTCCCACGTGAGGCTCTCACAGTTAATCCCCATTTTCAGATGAGGTAACTGAGGCACAGAGAGGTTAAGTGACTTTCCCACAGTCACACAGCTGACAAGATGCTATTGAATGAATGAATGCTCCCTCACAAGAAAAGCAGAAGGGCTGGGTAGTAGAGATCTGACAGGTATTTAACCCAGTGCCTAGTACAGTGCTTGACACATAGTGAGCACTTAAATCCCCAAATTATTATTATCTAATCCAGTACTTAGTATATTACCTGGCACATAGTAAGCACCTAACAAATACCTTAAAAAATACTAGCAAAGCATGTCTCCACTGCTATATCTCTCACTGGCCTTCCATCTTCTCCTCCCCCAGGCCTACCTAGCCCACTTCTGACCACCTCTCAGTCCCCCAGTATTTATGTATTTATGTGGCCTAATAATAATAATGTTGGTATTTGTTAAGCGCTTACTATGTGCAGATCACTGTTCTAAGCACTGGGGGAGATAGAGGGTAATCAGGTTGCCCCACGTGAGGCTCACAGTCTTAACCCCCGTTTTACAGATGAGGTCACTGAGGCCCAGAGAAGTGAAGTGACTCGCCCACAGTCACACAGCTGACAAGTGGCAGACCCGGGTTTCGAACCCATGACCTCTGACTCCCAAGCCCATGCTCTTTCCACTGAGCCACGCTGCTTCAGCACGGCTGAGTCAAAAGAGCTGGAGCCTGGGAGTCCTAGATTTGTTCTAATCACAAATCTGCCACTTGTCTGCCATGAGACCTTGGTCAAGTTGCTTAATTTCTAGTACCCCAGTTCCCCCATCTGGGAAACAGGGATTTAATACCTGTTCTTCCTCCTACTTAGACTGTGAGCCCTGCTTAGGGACAAGGACTGTGTCCGACTTGATTAAATTCTATCTATTCCAGCCCTTAGTAAGCTGTTTGACACATTAAGTGCTTAGCAAATACTATTATTATTATTATTATTAAATCTACAATTTATTTATTTATATTAATGTCTGTCCCCCACCCCCCAAAATTGTAAGCTCCTTCTGGGCAGGGCACATATCTACCAACTTTCCCAAGTGCTTAGTACACAGTGCTCTGCACATAGTAAACACTCAATAAATATCATGGAGAAGAAAAAACCCTCTCTGCAGTCCCCCACCATAGCAACCACCACCTCCACCACCCACTTCTGTTGCTTCCGCTGCTCCCTAATCATTTCACTGGCCCTTAGATTACTTGTTTTCTACTTGTCAGTGATCTGGATTTTTTACTGCTTTTTGTGGCTTTGCATTTCAGGTCTCCGCAGAATTGCAGATTTAATCAAGAGGGAACGTTATCACAATTTTGGTCTTTTCTTTACAATGATATGGCTAGTTCCTGAGCATGCCTTTTGGATGGCCACTCAGCCTTCATAGATCCCTTTGCCCTTCAGGGTCTAAAATCTGTTAAAATTCAGTTTCCTAAACATTCATTTTTCTTTATATTTCTGACTTTCCTCAACTGTGGTCATCTTGTAACTGCTTCCACCAAAGTTACCATCCACCTTTAGTTCCACAACGAATTTTTCCTTATTAGTAAGAATCAATTCAGGAAGGATATCTGCCCCAGTTAATTCTGAACTAGGAAATTATCCCCAGTGCAATCAAAAAGCTGTGTGATGACCTAGACATTGCCGGATTGATTTTCAGTCGACGTGTTGGTGGCTAAAATCCCCTCGCGGCACCAGATGGTGATTCGAAGCCATTTTCACAAGTGGAGCAAAGACGCATATTTCTCCTTCTCCTGCATGTTGGTTCATCTATTTCCTTCCATGACGTTGCACTGATGCTCTTCACCTTTAAACCCAGATCCTCTTTATGCATTGACCTCTTGCTGGCCCTCTGAACATACGTAGCTCTCCATGACGAACAAGTAAACATCTATTTTTTAAGGTATTTGTCAAGCACTTACCATGTGTCAGGCACTGTACTAAGCGCTGGGGTAGATACAAGCTTAATCAGGTTGGACACAGTCCCTATCCCACATGGAGCTCACAGTCTTAATCCCCATTTTACAGATGAGATAACTGAGGTACAAAGAAGTTAAGTGGATTGCCCGAAGTAATCCGCAGAAAAGTGACAGAGCCAGGAAGAGAACACTGTGATGAGAACCCAGATTCTTCTGACTCTCAGGCCCGGGCTCTAACCATTAGACCACACTGCTTCCCTAGTCTTGCATCTCTGCTGCTCTTCCTCAAAACTTCCCGGAGTCAGATTTCTCCCCAGTCCTCTGCTTGCTCTTGAGAGACAGCAGTAATAATAATAATAATAATAATAATGTTGGTATTTGTTAAGCACTTACTATGTGCAGAGCACTGTTCTAAGCGCTGGGGTAGATAGAGGGTAATCAGGTTGCCCCACGTGAGGCTTACAGTTAATCCCCACTTTACAGATGAGGTAACTGAGACACAGAGAAGCTAAGTGACTTGCCCACAGTCACACAGCTGACAAGTGGCAGAGCAGGGATTCGAACCCATGACCTCTGACTCCCAAGTCCCTGCTCTTTCCACTGAGCGACACTGCTAGAAAGCTACTGCTTGACCAGAAACTCTTGCTGTGCCTAAATATACAAAATGGAATGATTGTGAAGGGACGGGATTAGAAAAAATAAAGCCATGAAGTGGAAGCAACTAGGACCTAGTGTATTCGAGGTGTCCAAACCCATTTTTCATATATTCATGCACCTCCCTTTTACCTCTGCCAGTCTTTCCTTACCAACTGGTACCCGTCAAGACTTTGGATATGGGGAAATTATGCCAACATAATTATTACTCCAACTACTTTTTAACTGTGGTCCTAAACTAAGTCCTAATAATAGTAATAATAGTAATGATAATAATGGGATTGGTTAGTTTTTACAATATTTTTATAGTATTTGTTAAGTACATACTCTATGCACTGTACTAAGCACTGGGGTAGGCACAAGTTTATCAGGTTGGACATAATCCCATAAGGGATTCACAGTCTAAATTGAAGGGAGGTTGATTTAATCCCCATTTTACAAATGAAGTAACTGAAGCACAGAGAAGTTATTTGCCCAAAGACACATAGCAAGCAATTGGCAGTGTGAGGATTGGAACCCAGGTTCTCTGGCTCTCAAGCTTGTGCTCTTACCATTAGGCCATGCTGCTTCTCTGTGCCGATCTCCATTCTAAATGCTGGGATAGATACAAAGATAGATCAGACACAGTCCTTGTCCTTCATGGGGATCACCATCCATTCATTCATCATTCAATAGTATTTATTGAGCGCTTACTATGTGCAGGGCACTGTACTAAGCACTTGGAATGAACAAGTCGGCAACAGATAGAGAGTCCCTGCCGTTTGACGGGCTTACGGTCTAATCGGGGGAGACGGGCAGACAAGAACAACGGCAATAAAACAAGAACAACGGCAATCCAGTGGGTAGGAGAACAGGTATTGAATCCTCAGTTGACTGATGAGGAAACCGTGGTACTGACAAGTTAAGTGACTTGTCCAAGGTCACAGCAGACAAGTGGCAGAGGCGGGATTAGAATTCAAATCCTTGGCTCCCAGGTCCATTCTCTGAATGGTAAGAGACCATCTGTGTGTGCTGTATGTGTTTTTTGGCAGTATCTGTTGCTACAGATAGAAGTGTTAAACTTCTCCTCAAGCATTTTAAATAAAGAAAAAATGGAATGCCTTGATGCCCTCTAGATTGTAAATTCGTTATGGGAAAGGAACATGTTTGCTCATTCTGTTGTATTGAACTCTCCCAAGTGCTTAGTATATTCATTCATTCATTCATTCATTCATTCATTCAATAGTATTTATTGAGCGCTTACTATGTGCAGAGCACTGTACTAAGCGCTTGGGATGAACAAGTCGGCAACAGATAGAGACAGTCCCTGCCGTTTGACGGGCTTACAGTCTAATCGGGGGAGACGGACAGACGAGAACAATGGCACTAAACAGCGTCAAGGGGAAGAACATCTCGTAAAAACCGATGGCAACTAAATAGAATCGAGGCGATGTACAATTCATTAACAAAATAAATAGGGTAACGAAAATATATACAGTTGAGTGGACGAGTACAGTGCTGTGGGGATGGGAAGGGAGAGGTGGAGGAGCAGAGGGAAAAGGGGAAAATGAGGCTTTAGCTGCGGAGAGGTAAAGGGGGGATGGCAGAGGGAGTAGAGGGGGAAGAGGAGCTCAGTCTGGGAACGCTTCTAGGAGGAGGTGATTTTTAAGTAAGGTTTTGAAGAGGGAAAGAGAATCAGTTTGGCGGAGGTGAGGAGGGAGGGCGTTCCAGGACCGCGGGAGGACGTGACCCGGGGGTCGACGGCGGGACGGGCGAGACCGAGGGACGGTGAGGAGGTGGGCGGCGGAGGAGCGGAGCGTGCGGAGTGGGCGGTAGAAAGAGAGAAGGGAGGAGAGGTAGGAAGGGGCAAGGTGATGGAGAGCCTTGAAGCCTAGAGTGAGGAGTTTTTGTTTGGAGCGGAGGTCGATAGGCAACCACTGGAGTTGTTTAAGAAGGGGAGTGACATGCCCAGATCGTTTCTGCGGGAAGATGAGCCGGGCAGCGGAGTGAAGAATAGACCGGAGTGGGGCGAGAGAGGAGGAAGGGAGGTCAGAGAGAAGGCTGACACAGTAGTCTAGCCGGGATATAACGAGAGCCCGTAATAGTAAGGTAGCCGTCTGGGTGGAGAGGAAAGGGCGGATCTTGGCGATATCGTAGAGGTGAAACCGGCAGGTCTCGGTAACGGATAGGATGTGTGGGGTGAACGAGAGGGACGAGTCAAGGATGACACCGAGATTGCGGGCCTGCGGGACGGGAAGGATGGTCGTGCCATCCACGGTGATGGAGAAGTCTGGGAGCGGACCGGGTTCGGGAGGGAAGATGAGGAGCTCAGTCTCGCTCATGTTGAGTTTTAGGTGGCGGGCCGACATCCAGGTGGAGACGTCCCGGAGGCAGGAGGAGATGCGAGCCCGAAGGGAGGGGGAGAGGACAGGGGCGGAGATGTAGATCTGCGTGTCATCTGCGTAGAGATGGTAGTCGAAGCCGTGAGAGCGGATGAGTTCACCGAGGGAGTGAGTGTAAATGGAGAACAGAAGAGGGCCAAGAACTGACCCTTGAGGAACTCCAACAGTTAAAGGATGGGAGGGGGAGGAGGCTCCAGCGTAGGAGACCGAGAATGATCGGCCAGAGAGGTAAGAGGAGAACCGGGAGAGGACAGAGTCTGTGAAGCCAAGGTGAGATAAGATATGGAGGAGGAGGGGATGGTCGACAGTGTCAAAGGCAGCAGAGAGGTCAAGGAGGATCAGAATGGAGTAGGAGCCATTGGATTTGGCAAGAAGGAGGTCATGGGTGACCTCAGAGAGAGCGGTCTCGGTAGAGTGGAGGGGATGGAAGCCAGATTGGAGGGGGTCTAGGAGAGAATGGGAGTTAAGGAATTCTAGGCATCGATTGTAGACGACTCGTTCTAGGATTTTGGAAAGGAAGGGTAGTAGGGAGATAGGATGATAACTGGAGGGGGAAGTGGGGTCGAGAGCGGGTTTTTTTAGGATGGGGGAGACGTGGGCATGTTTAAAGGCAGAGGGGAAGGAGCCCTTGGAGATTGAGTGGTTAAAAATAGAAGTTAAGGAAGGGAGGAGGGCAGGGGCGACGGTTTTAAGAAGGTGAGAGGGAATGGGGTCCGAGGCGCAGGTGGAGGGGGTGGCACTTGCGAGGAGGGAGGAGATCTCCTCTGAGGATACTGCAGGGAAGGATGGGAAAGTAGGGGAGGGGGTTGTTGGGGGGGAGGGGAGAGGCGGAGGGGTGACTTTGGGGAGCTCAGACCTGATCGTGTTGATTTTTGTGAGGAAATAGGTGGCCAGATCATTGGGGGTGAGACATGGGGGAGGGGGAGGAACAGGGGGCCTAAGGAGAGAGTTAAAGGTCCGGAACAATCGGCGGGGGTGACGGGCATGGGTGTCGATGAGGGAGGAGAAGAAGCTTTGCCTGGCGGAGGAGAGGGCAGAGTTAAGGCAGGAAAGGATAAATTTGAAGTGTGTGAGGTCGGCTTGGTGCTTGGACTTTCGCCAGCAGCGCTCGGCAGCTCGAGCATAGGAGCGTAGGAGGCGGACGGAGGAGGTGATCCAGGGCTGTGGGTTAGTGGATCGAGAGCGGCGGAGGGAAAGGGGGGCGAGAGAGTCGAGATGAGTAGAGAGGGTGGAGTTGAGAGCGGAGACCCGCTCGTCGAGAGTGGGAAGAGAGGACAGGGTGGCCTCTGCACATAGTAAGCACTCAGTAAATACCATTGATTGACTTACTGATTCCCTTTAGGCCACACCACTTCTCTAGTTCTCTAGTTTTTCCTACTGATTCCCCATGTTCCACTTAGTGACGCATTAGCATTTGAAGATGTGGCTAGTGGCTTGCTCAGCAAGAACAAGGACTTTGCCAGGTGTGTTTCGACTTGGGCACAGAGTGCAAGAGGTGAATAGACGGGCAGGAATGGAGTGATTTGTGAAGTGTCCGCTAAGGTTATGTAGGACCTATTTCAGGCCAGAGTGACCACAGCAAAGAGCCTATGCTGGGCTGTATTGACACAGTGCGGTGAGCTCTGTGGTCTTTGCCAACCACTTTAGCCAGCTATTTCTCGGGATTCCTGGTCATAGAACATTTTAGGTGGGTCTTTGGCCAGAGAAGTTTACTACTGATGACATCCCCTTCTTGTAGAGTGAAATCCATATGTCAGGTTTTGTGATACCCAGAGCCAGCCTCTTTCTACTGGGCCACAGTAAGAGCTCAGAAAATACCATCGATGAGTTAGAGGATGAGTTAGAGAAGCAGCATGCGTAGTGGAAAGAGCACGGCCTTGAGAGTCAGAGGTCGTGGGTTCTAATCCCAGCTCCACCCCTGATCAGCCCTGTGACTTTGGACAAGTCACTTGACTTCTCTGTGCCTCAGTTACCTCATATGTAAAATGTGAGCCCCACATGGGACAACCCGATTACCTTGTATCTACCCCAGTGCTTAGAACAGTGCTCGGCACATAGTAAGCGCTTACCAAATGCCATCATTATTATTAGCAATCCTCTGGCAGGAAAGTCTACCCATTCTCTTCATGATGTCTCAGATCTCAGCCTCTGGAAGACACTACACTTCCTAGGACTCATCCTACCTCCCAGTCCCACAGCACTTAGGTACATGTCTGTAATTTATTTATTTATATTAATGTCTGTCTCCCCCGTAGGCTGTAAACTCGTTGTGGGCAGGGAATGTGTCAGTTTATTGTCATATTGTACTCTCCCAAGTGTTTAGTACTGTGCTCTGCACACAGTAAGTGTTCAATAAATATGATTGAGTGACTCTGGATCCAGCTGGCAGGTTATCCAATCAATTAATCAATCATTAGTATTTATTGGGTGCTTATTCCGCACAGACCACTGTACTGAGCACTTGGGGAAGGATAATAGAGTAGGTAGACATGATCCCTGGCCTCAAGGGACTTACGATCTAGTGAGAGAGACAGACACTAAAATAAATTACAGCTAGAAGAAGCATCGTAGCATAAGATATAGATATAAGTATTGTGGGTTTGGGGAAAGTGTGAGTTTTAAAGTATAGGGGTACAGATTCATGAGCGGAGACAAGGCAGAAGGGAGGGAAAATAAGATAAGATGAGGGGTTAGTCAGGGAAGACTTGCTGGAGGAGGTAGGATTATTAGTAGGGCTTTGAAGACGCAGAGAGTGACAGTCTGTCGGAGTTCTTGGCCAAAGGGAGGATGAGAGCAAGGATTCGACAGCGAGAGAGATGAAACCGAGGCACGCAAATTAAGTAGGTTGGTGTTAGAAGAGTGAAGTATCTGGGTTGTAGCGGAAGAGAAGTAAGTAGAGGTAGGGGGAAGAGAGAAGATTAAATGTCTTATTCCTGATGGTGAGACATTTCCATTTGATGTGAAAATGGATGAGGAAATTGAAGATTTGGGGAAGAAGGGATAGGTGAGAAGAACAATATTTTTAGGAAAATGAGCCGGGCAGCAGAGTGATGTATGGAGAGGAGAAGGTAGAGGTTGGAGGCGGAGAGGTCAGTGAGGAGGCTGATGCCTCCACACAGGAAGATACTCTTCTTCCTGAATCTGTAGTCTTTATTACAATGATCTGTATAGATTTCATTTTTTCCTCTCTTAAATTGAAAGAGGAGGAGGAGGAGAAAGAGGAAGGAAAAGAAAGAAGGAAGGAGAAAGGAGGAGAAGCAATAAAGGGGAAAGAAAGGAGGAAGGAAAAAGGATGAAAGAGGAGAGGAAGGAAAAAGGATTAGGAAGAATTTTCCACTGAATCCTCTCTGACTCACTAGTAACTCTCAGCCCTTCAATTCCTCTCTTAGTGCCTAGATTTCTCCAACTGAATGATAATCCAATTGGATGATGTTTAAACTCACTAAAGACAGTCAAGTAAGGAATTATAACAAGAGATGATATTCAGAATTTCAGGCTTCAAAGAAAATCAGAAAACGATGTTTCAAATAACAGACTTTGCCTCAAGATGCCAGTGTGCAGGGAATGATTATGGCAGAGAGTACTCTAAAAGCCGCTAGATATTTGGGGAGATCACAGAATCTCAGAGCTGAAAAGGTCACCTAATCCCCCCTAGTCAGATGGATGTACTATTCTTGAAGTTCTCTGGGGAAGAAGAGTCCATTGTTTCCTTCTGCTCCCTTTCCAGCATCTAATAATCCTTCGGGTTGGTAATTTCTTCCTCTTATCTCACCCAAGTCTCTCCTGCTGCACTGAATTCCTCATTTTATTCCCAGCTGACATAACATCCTGGAAATGGTGACAGAGGAGGGATATTAACAGACATTGGACCTGGGGTTTGGGAAATTTGTTTTATGGTATCTGTTAAGTACTTCCTATATGTTGGGCACTGTACTAAGCGCTGGGGTAAATACCAGCTAATCGGTTTGGACACAGTCCCCGTCCCACGTGGGGCCCCTGTCTTAGTCCCCATTTTGTAGATGAGATAATTGAGGCACAGAATAGTGAAGTGACTTGACTTCACTAGGGTCTCCCCTTTAGTCGGTGAGCTCGTGTGGGCGGGGATTGCCTCTATTATTGTATTGATCTTTCTCAAGCACTTAGTACAGAGTTCTGCACACGGTAAGCACTCAATAAATACAACTGAATGAATGAATGACTCCTCTCTGACATTCAACCCACATATTCAATCCGTCACGAAATCCCATAAGCCCCAGTTTCACAGCATTGCTAAAATCTGCCCTTTTCATCCAAACTGCTACTAAATTAATACAATCACTGATTTTATCCCGCCTAGATTACTGCATCAGCCTCGTTGCTGTTCTCCCAGCCTCCCGTATCTCGCCACTCCAATACATACTTCCTTCTGCTGCCTGGATCATTTTTCTGCAAAAATGTTCAGGTCATGTCACCCCACTCCTTAAAAAACTCCAATGGTTGCCCATCCACCTCTACATCAAACAAAAACGTCTTACCATCGACTTTAAAGCAGTCCACCACCTTGCCCCTTCCTACCTCACCTTGCTTCTCTCCTTCTATAACCCAACCCACACACTTCGCTCCTCTAATGCTAATCTTTTCACCGCGCCTCAATCTCTCCTGTCTCGCTGCCGACCCCTTGCCCACCTCCTGTCTCTGGCCTGGAATGCCCTCCCTCCTCAAATTTGACAATTACTCTGCCCCACTTCAAAGCCTTAGTGAAGGCACATCTCCTCCAAGAGGTCTCCCCAGCCTGAGCCCCACTTTTCTTCCTTTCCCACTCCCTTCTGCGCCTCTCTAACTTGCTCCCTTTGCTCTTCCCCCCTCACAGCCCATAGCACTTGCTCTGCCACTTGTCAGCTGTGTGACTGTGGGAAGTCACTAAACTTCTCTGTGCCTGTTACCTCATCTGTAAAATGGGGATTAACTGTGAGCCTCAAATGGGACAACCTGATGACCCTGTATCTCCCCCAGCACTTAGAACAGTGCTCTCCACATAGTAAGTGCTTAACAAATACCAACATTATTATTATTATTAAATTTATTTATTTTTACTGATGTCTGTCTCCCCACCTCTGGACTGTAAGTTCCTTGTGGACAGGGAACGTGACTGTAGATTGTCGTATCGTACTCTCCCAAGCGCTTAGTATAGTGGTCTGCACTCACAGTAAGCACCTCAATAAATATGATTGAATGAATGAATGAACTTGCCCAAGGTCACACAGCAGACAAATAGTAGAGCTGGGATTAGAACCGAGATCCTTCTGACTCCCAGCCCGTGCTCTTTTCATTAGTCTATGCTTCTTCTGGAATTGGCAGGAGGGATGAGCTGGTGCTGACTAAAGGAGAAATTGCTCCCAATTTCTTTCCCTTCAAAACCCCACCAAGATCCTTGAGGATCTCAGAGAACTAAATACCATAAAAAAAAAAACCATAAGAAAATACCATGAAGAGAGGATGCTGCGACACCATGCCAAGGAGACGACAGCATTCCAAAAAGGAACCTTCACAGTGTGGTTTCCGTGAGCACAGTGGACATTTCAAGCAACCCTGAAACCTTGAATTCCCATAAATAATTTCCCAAGGTTGAGGGCTGTGTAAAGGAATTTTACTCTGGAGAGAGAGTAGGCCCACCCATCAGTATTTCCCTTTCCACACACTTAGGCTAATTATCACTTGTTAACAGATACTGGGAAGGTTTAAGCCTAAATCGAGACCAGGGCAGAGAAGATGCACACACACACATGTACACACAAACCAGAAGAAAACTGCTCCTATTTCCTGAGCTGTCCACCCCCTTTTATGAATATAAGTGGATTTGTAACAAGCATTGCAGCTGCATATAAGGCATTCAGACATGGAGACAATTTTACTAGATAATAGACTATCATGCAGGATACAATTTAAATTAAAAAATGCAATTTTCACCTTGAAATGAACAAATGATTACAATTTCTATACAAATTAAGGCATTCAGCCTCCCTTTCAGTAGTGGCACCAGTCCATGAAATATGACATAATTACCATGAAATACATTTTCAAATATTTTGATTTTTGTCCGCCGCTTTTTAAAAAACATAGCCCAGCTTCTGTGTGTGTGTCTGTGTGCATTGGGGGTGAGGTGGGGGGAGGTGGGGAGAAGCGTATCCCACCTTCTGGGAAAAACATATTAAAAAGAAAAGACAAACTACCCAAAGATTAAGCTTTCCCTCCTTCTTCTGCAGCGACCCATCTCTTGCTCCCCCTCTCTTCACCCCCTCCCCTTATGCCGCTCCCTCCGCTTGAGAGATAAAAATTGAAAAAACAACCTAGCAGTCAGAAAGAAAGGAGGCGGCGGAGAACAGCTCCAAAGCTTCTAGATTTATCTAAATTACTATGCTTATCTGAAAAATCGCATCTGCTGTTATCTCTCAGGCTGGCAGTCTCACCCTCTACCCCCTTCCTCTCTTTAAAAATGTTTCCCCCCACATTTCCCTTTTATTTTTTAATTATTTTTCAGTATGCTGTCCTTCTGTGGATGGCGAATCGAGGCTAATCGCGAACACTCCCCAGCTCCCCTGAATTGTGGAGGCACTGATGAAACTTGGAGAATGGCAGAGGTGAGATGGAGAGAGACAGGAGACGGATAACTACCAACCTGCAGGGACCACCCCATCGTGGGGCAGGGGTCGAGGGGGAATGGAGAGACCCCTAACAGCGGCATGGCGAAGGGGGTGGCTACGGCTTGGACTCTAATCCTTCATTTCGGCTCAGTGGTGCTGATGTCCTGATCCAGGGTGATATCACGGGTGGTCTTCCCAAGAATAATAATGTTGGTATTTGTTAAGCGCTCACTAGGTGCCGAGCACCGTTCTAAGCGCTGGGGGAGATACGGGGTCATCGGGTTGTCCCACGTGAGGCTCACGGTTAATCCCCATTTTCCAGATGAGGGAACTGAGGCCCAGAGAAGTGAAGTGACTCGCCCACAGTCACACAGCTGACAAGGGGCAGAGCCGGGAGTCGAACTCATGACCTCTGACTCCGAAGCCCAGGCTCTTTTCCACTGAGCCACGCTGCTTCCCCAACCTGGCTGGAATAGTCCAGACCAAAACATCCGGAGCTGGAGGCTGGGGCAATTTGAGTGTGCTCACAGACCTCGGAATCGAAGGACCTGCATTCTAATCCTGGCGCTGTCGCTTGTCTGAGTAACCTTGGGCAAGTCACCTCACTTCTCTGGGCCTCAGTTACCTCTTCTGTAAGATGGGGATTAAGACTGTGAGTCCTGTGAGGAACAGGGACTGTGTCCAATCTGATTATTTTGTGTCTACCCCAGAATTTAGTGCCTGGCACATAGTAAGCACTTAACAAATACCATTTTAAAAGAATGGATCCACGTACAAATTTGTTAGGTTTTGAGTCACAGCTCTGAAGTCAGTCTCCCTTTGGGGCCTACCCAATCACCTAGTGTCAAGGAGTCGCCCCTGTTCTCCTGGTGATACAATGTCACCCCTGAATCCCAGGATGTACCTCCGGGTGGTTCCATCACCTGTGCTCTTACATATCTTGCTGCTTTTTTGAAAATGGTATTTGTTAAACACTACTATGTATTTAGCACTTTTCTAAATAATAATGTTGGTATTTGTTAAGCGCTTACTATGTGCAGAGCACCGTTCTAAATGCTGGGGGAGATACAGGGTAATCGGGTTGTCCCAGGTGAGGCTCACAGTTAATCCCCATTTTACAGATGAGGTAACCGAGCTACAGAGAAGTGAAGCGACTTGCCCACGGTCACACAGCTGACAAGTGGCCGAGCTGGGATTCGAACCCATGAGCTCTGACTCCCGAGCCCGGGGTCTTTCCACTGAGCCACGCTGCTTCCCCAGCCACGCCTTGTCCCACATGGGGCTCACAGTTTAAGTAGGAGGGAGAACAGATGTGGAATCTCCATTTTGCCGATGAGGGAACTGAGGCCCAGAGAAGTTAAGTGACTTGCCCAGTGTCACACAGTAAGCAAGTGGAAGAGCCTGGATTAGAAATCAGGTCCTCTGGCTCCCGGGCCAGGACTTTGCTTCCCGTCTCTTCACTTGGGAAGGCATTTACAGAGCACTCACTGTCACAGACCCATCAATACAAGGATGCTGCATTAGGTTCTTGGGACAAAGAAATAAAAAGACAGGTCCCTGCCCTCAAGGAGTTTTCAATCTAATACCATTTATATATGAATTATGTCTGCATCTTTTCCCTCCTCCACTGGGTTGTAATCGCTTTGAGAGCAAGAACTTTGAGAAGCAGCAATCTTACCTATTCCAGTGCTTAGCACGGTGCATGGACTATAGTAGGCACTTAACAAATATCGTAATTATTATTACCTGACTCCAAGAGGTGAGCTAATGCCCAATAATGAGCTGGAAGAAAATCTTCTAAACTGTCTGAATCACACAACCTCTCTGCCAGGGCACAGAGGCAGAACTGTGCCCCACTTGCTCTGCCTTCAGATCTTCCTGCATCCAAGGAAGGGCCTCCTCATGCCGATTTTCTCCACATCATGTTGTAGTGGACAGAGCACGGGTCTGGAAGGCAGAAGGTCATGGGTGCTAATCCCAGCTCTGCCACTTGTCTGCTGCGTGACCTTGGGCAAATCATTTGACTTCTCTGGGCCTCGGTTACCTCAACTCTGAAATGGGAGTGAAGACTGTGCGTTCGATGTGGGACCGGGGCTGTGTCCCACCGATTTGCTTGTTTCTATCCCTGTGCTTTGTTCAGTACCTGGCAGATAGTAAGCGCCTAACAAATACCACAGTTGTTATTATTATGATGAAGTTCCGCTTTGCAATCCCTCACCTAACCTGGGTTGTCTGTCATGATCCTCCATGGAACTTGGAGCACAAGACATTCCTAAGCCATATGGTGGGGTTGGGGGTAGATTCTTTCCAGATCATCAGAGAAACCACCAGAGAAGCAGCCTGAGGAGCCCCAGGTTTGGATGAAGGTCACTCTATAGGCTGGGGGTTAAGTGGGAACGTTAGAGATCATCTAGTCGCTCGTCCCCCTGCATACGGATTCTCAACCGCGATCTAAATCATCCTGAACAGAGGCACGCTTTCCCAGCTCTCAATCCAGCAGTGTGGCCTTGTGGATAGAGCATGGGCCTGGGAGTCAAAAAAGGATCTGGGTTCTAATTCTTGCTCTCCCTGCTATGTGACCTTGGGCTAGTAAGTTTACTTCTCTGTGCGTCAGTTTACCTCCTGTGTAAAACAGGGATTAAGACTGTGAGCTCCTTTTGGGACGTGGACTGTTTTCAACCTGATTATCTTGTATTTACTCCAGGATTTAGTACACTGCCTGGCACATAGAAAATGCTTAATGAGTACCATTAAAAAAAAAAAATCCCTGCCCTGGCTAGAGGATCTGGAGACCTGCCAAAGGATACTGGTGGCTTAAGTGCCAGAACCATAAATGTGATAACTCTCTATGGCCTCTTTTACTCCCTAGAGCCCAGTATACTTTATTGACATCCATTCCAGCCTTGCTTATCATTTTTAAGAATCTCTGGGCCCACCAAATTTATCACTGGCCTTGCGAATCAACTTTGGCTCTATGCACAGTGACCAATATCATTCCATCCCCTTTCCATCCCCATCCTCTTTTTGATTATTTTTTAAGATCTTTGTTAAGCATTTACTATATGACAGGCACTGTACTAAGCAATGGGGTAGATACAAGATAATCAGGTTGGACACGGTCCATGTCTCACATGGGGTTCGCATTTTCCAGGTGAGGTAACTGAGGCACAGAGAAATTAAATCACTTGCCCAAGGTCACACAGAAGACAAATGTCCTCATGGGGCTGTATTTAATAATAATAATAATAATAATGTGGCATTTGTTAAGTGCTTACTGTGTGTGAAGCACTGTTCTAAGCGCTGGGGAGGATACAAGGTGATCAGGTTGTCCCACATAGGGCTCACAGTCTTAATGCCCATTTTACAGATGAGCTGAGGCACAGAGAAGTGAAGTGACTTGCCCACAGTCACACAGCTGACAAGCAGCAGAGCCGGGATCTCAACCCATGATCTCTGACTCCCCAGCCCGTGCTCTTTCCACTGAGCCACGCTGCTTCTCTGATGCCTGAGGATTCAAGCACCACCTGTGTCTACTTATCCCACTGTACTCTGCCAACCAATCAGTACAGTGCTCTACACCCAGTAAGCGCTCAATAAATGCCACTGATTGATGGATTGTACCCCAGCACATTGAGTCCCCCATGAAGCACGGACAGATGGACCCACAGTTGGGTCCCCCATCAAGCACCCTATTTTTTTCTAGTCCCTCCCTATTCTGAACTCCAATCCGGGCATGGGGAAGGGAAGACACAGATCAAGCTAGACACCAAACGGCTCTCCAATCCCTATCGTCACTGTCGGGACGTTCTCCTTTAGATACACCCTAAATCCCTCGTGCTGCAGCCGGTGCCCGAAGGTCTTCTCCCCAGTGGAACTGAAGTTCAGCCAGTCATCCCTTAGAGAAGCAGCGTGGCTCAGTGGAAAGAGCCCGGGCTCGGGAGTCAGGGTCATGGGTTTGAATCCCTGCTCTGCCACCTGTCAGCTGTGTGACTGTGGGCAAGTCACTTCACTTCTCTGTGCCTCATTTGCCTCATCTGGAAAATGGGGATTAAAACTGTGAGCCCCACGTGGGACAACCTGATCACCCTGTATCTACCCCAGCGCTTAGAACAGTGCTCTGCGCATAGTAAGCACTTAACAAATACCAAGATTATTATCATTATTATCATTATCCCTCTCTGGAGAGGCAGATGGACTGAGCACAATGGGATTAGAGCTTGAACCAAAATCAATCAGTCATATTTATTAAGTGCTTTACTGTGTGCAGAGCACCATACTAAGTGTTGAGCATCGCGGAAAAGAACAGCAAACTCCCCAGTCCCTGTTTGGATCCCACACCTCTGACCTGGAATCTGACTCCCAAACTCCTCCCAACATGAATGTCGATCCAGAGAACTGAGCCCTGGTGGAAACCCTCACTAAATAACCCCTTTCTGGCTCTGAGCAACTTTGTGGCCCGAAAGTCAAGCCAAAACCAAGTGAAGAAATGTCACTGATTTATCTTGGGTCTTCCTGATGTTCAGGCCAAAAGCAAGGAGGGCAGAGGAAAAATTTCAAATACCAGCAAAACGAAGTCTCAGACAGTGCTGCACCCCAGGTGAAACTTGGAGTCAATTACTGAGGATGGATCAGCTCGGCAAGTGGCTATCAAGAAAGGAATGACTTTTTTTTTTTATCAAAAGCAGCAGCATGGGCCTGGGAATCAGAAATTTGGATTCTAATCCCAGCTCCACTTCCTGTCTGCTGTGTGACCTTGGACAAGTCACTTTACTTCTCTGGACCTCATCAGTAAAATGGGGATTAAGACTTTGAGCTCTATGTGGGAGATTCATTCATTCATTCAATAGTATTTATTGAGCGCTTACTATGTGCAGAGCACTGTACTAAGCGCTTGGAATGAACAAGTCGGCAACAGATAGAGACGGTCCCTGCCGTTTGACGGGCTTACGGTCTAATCGGGGGAGACGGACAGACAAGAACATGGCTTGGGGGTGAATGGTTGGGATTTAACCTCCTTCCCGATTAGCTTGTGTCTACCACAGCCCTTAGTTCAGTATCTGGCACCATAGTAAGTGCTTAACAATTGTCATTTAGATAAAGCTTCATAAAGAAAAAGAGATGCAGCATAAGAGAAAACAGTGTCAGGCCAGGCACGTATTGAACATGACAACATAGTGAGGGTTGGTTTTTTGGTATGCACGTTGCGACCAGGGTGAGTTCTGCATCGGCCTTTTCTTTACACACACAGTTATAAGTGAATGTCACTGTCACTGGCTTCTTCTTTGAATGTGGATTTATAAACACAAATGCTCATAATATCCAATTTATTAGATAGCTAGCACGAGGGGAAGTTTTTTCCCTCTAGACTTGAAGCTCCTTATGAGCAGAAAAAGTGTCTACCAACTCTCTTATATTGTCAGTCAATCAGTCAGTCGTATTTTTTGAGTGTTCGTTGGTGCAGAACACTGTACTAAGCACTTGGGAAAGTATAACTGGCATATTTCCTCCCCACAGTGAACTTACAGTCTAGAGGGCTGAATTGTACTCTCCCAAGTGCTTAATACAGTCCTCTCCACACAGTAAGCACTCAATAAGTAAAATTGATTGATTCCTGTAGTATTTTTGTTGCACTATGGAAAAAGAAATTTTTGCCAAGTAACTATGTACTCAAGTAGGGCTCCTCGTGGGCCTAAGAGTTAGCTGATTGACAGCTTCTGTCTGGGAGAGCTAAAGTAGCATGGCTAGTGGAAAGAACATGGGCCTGGGAATCAGAGGATGTGGGTTCTAATCCCGGTTCTGCCACACGTCTGCTGTGTGACGTTGAGCAGTAAGCTCATTGTGGATAGAGAATGTGTCTATTTTTATACTGTAGTCTTCCAAGCGATTAGAATAGTGCTCTGCACACTGTAAGTGCTCAAAAAATATGACTGACTGACTCAGTTCCCCCATCTGTAAAATGGGGATTTAGACTGTGAGCCCCATGTGGGCCAGGGACTGTGTCCAACCCAATAATCTTGTATCTCCCCCAGCACTTAGTTCAGTGCTTGGCACATAGTAAAAGCTTAACAAATACCACAGTAATAATTGTTCTTATTATTAGAGACTCTGAGCTGGCACCACCTCACATCATCTCCAACCTCACCGGTTCTCGCGATTGAGCAGCCCCACCTCCCTACCAAGACAGTAGTGGGGTATCATGTCAGATTCACCCCCAAGCCAATTCAGACCCAAACCAGAATTTTCTTTTAAACCCCACCGCGGGCCCTACACAAAGCCGGCCTATCCCTCGGGCCCACGGAGGCCCCGGCCGCCCCGGTCCTGTCCCTAGCCCGGGACTGGGACTGATTAATAGCAGCACAGAGAACGCAGGGAAGCGGGGCAAAACTTTCAGGCAGAGGGTTAGAAACATCTGGAACCCATCATGGGGGAGCAAGGAACATAAATGAGTTCAAGAGTCACCTCCGTTTGGTAGGAGAACAGGGGGGCAGGGAGGGATCTTTGGGAAAAGCAGGAAGGTGTGATAATGATCAACCAATAAAGCGCTGGCATTTGGGGCCGGAGAGTCCTTTCCTGTTCTTATCGACAGAGTGGAATTATGAAATTAGTTCTAGAGAAAAACCTACTGCAAAAGCCGGGTAACAGCACCCCGGCACCGAGGGCAGCCAAGAAGTGGACCGGGCTCTTTAATAACCATCCTTGTTAAGGGGAGCTCGGATGGCTTGGGAAATATGGTTTGGTTTAGTGCCTGACTTCACTGAACAGGTCAAATCAAATTCAGGTCTAAATTCCAGTAACTCCACAGGCGTGACAAGGTAAGAGGCCGTGGCCCAGGATCTGCATCTAGAGATATGGTTTGATGCTGCAAAGGGCCCCGTGACATTCATTCCCTAGCCGATGTGAAGAGAGTCGATGATAGTAGGAATGGTGCTATTGCTTAAAGGCTTACTCTGTGCCAAGCACTGTCCTAAGGGCTGGGTTAAAAGCAAGATAATCAGGTCAGAAGACACAGTTCCCGCCCCTTATAGGGTTCATGGTCCGAGGGGGAGGGAGAACAGAAAAGTACATAGCAATGTCCGTATCTATAAATTATTTATTATAAACCATTCATGTACATTTGCCACTTGTCTGCTGTGTGACCTTGGGCAAGTCGCTTCACTTCTCTGTGCCTCGGTTGTCTCATCTGGAAAATGGGGATTGAGACCGTAAGCCCCGCGTGGGACAGGGACTGTGTACAACCCGATTTGCTTGTGTACATCCCAGCTCTTAGTACAGTGTCTGGCACATAGTAAGTGCTTAAGAAATACCATAAAGGTAATAATATGTTCATGTCTATCTCCCCCTCTAGACTGTAAGTTCGTTGTGGACAGGGAATCTGTCTACCAACTCTTTTGTACTGTACTGTCCCAAGCGCTCGGCACACAGCAAGCATTCGATGATAACCATTGATGAGGATGAACAGGTGTTTAATCTCTGTTTTACAGATTAGGAAATGGAGGCCCAGAGAGGTTGGGATTGCCCAAGGTCACACAGCAGGCAAGTGGCAGAGACAGGATGAACACGCAGGTCCTCTGAATCCCAAGCCCTTGGGCGAGTCACAGAACTTTTCAGTGCCTCAGTTTCTGTTCAATACCTGTTCTCTCTCCTACTTTGACTGTGAACACTGTGTGCGACAGGCACTGTGTCCAATCTGACTGTATTCTATCTACAACAGCATCTGACACGAAGGGCTTGACAAATACCACAATTAGTATTAGAAGGAAAATGTAAAGCTATTAATCCAGTTCTAACTACTTATAAAGAAAGCAATCACCATGCTTCCTCCAAAGGCCACTGGTGGTATTATTATTACCATTAAATTTAATAATAATAATGATAATAATGGCATTTGTTTAGCACTTACTAAGGGCAAAGCATTGTTCTAAGCGCTGGGGAGGATACAAGGGGATCAGGTGGGGCTCACAGTCTTAATCCCCATTTTACAGTCGGGGTAACTGAGGCACAGAGAAGTTTAGTGACTTGCCCAAAGTCACACAGCAGACTAGTGGCTGAGCTGGGATTTGAACCCATGACCTCTGACTCCCTAGGTTCTTTCCACTGAGCCATGCTGCTTCTCTATTTATTAAGTGCTTACTATGTGTCACACACTGTTCTAAGCTCTTGGATAGGTACAAGTGTCAGAACACTAGAAATGGTTCAGATACTGGCATTTCTGATGGTCTTATGTCCATATAGTAGACGCCGGAACCAAATATCATGAAAACTCTTGCCCTAACATTCATCAGAGCCCATGCAGATTTTTCTGTGAGAATACCCACTTAGCGCTGAAAAAGAGTGAGACAAAACCAATCAGTTTACAAGGTTGTAGTTTATTTTAGGGCTTGATTAATTAGCAAGATTTTAATCCTGTGGATTTGATTTCTTTTTATTAGGATAGAATGCTCTTCTATTTATTTACTTATTTATTTGAGCAAAGTTGGGGCTTTTAAATTGAAAGCACTATTTACTTAGTTTCTTGGTTGAAGTTGCCAGTGAAGTTTGCATGCCCCTTTTTTTTATATATTAGTTTCCCTCTCCACTGTCCCTATTATTATTATTAAGTGCCGTCGAGTCGTTTCCAATTCATAGCGACTCTATGGATATACTTTCTCCAGAACGTCCTGTCCTCTGCCATAACTGCCACAATTCACAACTTTTCTAATGGTTCTTATCAATCTAGCTGCCGTTCTGCCTGTTCCACATTTTCCCTGGACTTTTCCTAGCATAAACGTCTTCTCCAAAGAATTAGTCCTCCTGATTATGTGCCCAAAATATGCTAATCTAAGTCACTTCATTTGGCTTTCCGAAGACCACTTTGGTTTAGTTTGTTCTAAAATCCATTTGTTTGTTTTTCAGGCAGTCCATGGTATTTACAAAAGCCTTCTCCAACACCACATTTCAAAAGAATCTCTCTATCCTGTTTTTTCACTGTCCAGCTTTCGGATCAATGTATTGTCACTGGTCCCTATAGGAGTTTACAAGTTATCGGCCAAGGAATATCACAGAGGAAACCATTCAATGAGAAGCAGCATGGCCTAGTGGAAAGAGCACAGGACTGGGAGTCAGAGGAGTTGGGTTCTAATCCCGGCACCAACCCTTGCTTCTTGTGTGACCTTGGGCAAGTCACTTCACTTTGCTGTGTCTCAGTTAAGTGGTCTGGAAAATGGAAATGAAAACTGTGAGCCCCATGTGGGCCAGGGACTGTGTCTAACCTGATTATCACATAAGGATTAAGCTAATGCTACTTGGCCACACTTCTGCCTCGTTGTTTTTCATGATAAGTGGGCTGATGTCAGCCATGAAAGCTATTCAACACTTTCCAACACTGTTCTCCAGAGGCTGACAATTTTAACAGTCTGGGGGAACTCACCTTGCTGAGATCAGCAGGCTGAAATGCAGCCTATCTGTGGCAGAAGGGAGTTTTTAGACATTCATCAGCACTAGATACGGAGAAGATAGGCTCAGAAGGAGATGGAGAGAACCAGGCAGTTAAAGAATCTCCTCCTCACCTATACATTTGAACTTGGAAAAGAGAGCGTGAGAACAAAAGAGAGAGAACAAAAGTGAGTGAAGCAATGTGGTCTAGCAGGGGAAGAAGTATGGTCTAGCAGAAAGAGCTTGGGCCTGGGAGTCAGGACCTGGGTTCTAATCCTGCATCCACCACTTGTCTGCCTTATGATCTTGGGCAAGTTGCTTCACTTCTCTGGGCCTCAATTACCTCATCTGTAAAATTGGGATCAAGACCGGGAGCCCCTCTGGGTTATGGACTGTCCAAACTACCTTGCACCTACCCCGGCGCTTAGCAGAGTGCCTGGCCATTAAGTGCTTAACAAATACCATGAAAAAAGCAAACAAACAAAAAATTAGACTCCTAGACCATGAGCCCATGTGGGAGAGAGACTGTGTCCAATTTGCATATATCTACCCCAGAGCTTAATATAGTGATTAGCACAAAGAAAGTTCTTAACAGAGTTCTTAACTCTGAGAGAAGCTGAGAGAAGCAGAGGGGGAAATGAAGTAAGAGAGACAAAAAGGCTGGGAAAGAAACAAGAGAAGGATAGAGGTGGGGTTTTTTTTCCCAATTGTATCTGTTAGACATGTACTGAGTGTCACTGTTCTGAGCACTGGAGTAGATACAAGTTTATCACGTCAGACACAGTCCCTGTTCTACATGGGGCTCTCAGTCTAAGTTGAAGGGAAGAGGATTTAATCCCCATTTTACCGACGAGGTAATTGAGGAAAAAGAGAAGTTAAGTGACTTGGCCAAGGCCACACGGCAAGCAATTGGCAGATGGGGATTCAAACTCAGGTCCTTTGACTCCCAGGCCCATGCTTTTTCCACTAGGCCATGCTGCTATAAAGATAGTGACAGCCTGATGGAGACAAAAAGGGAAACAGAAAGGGAGATGGAAATAGGTAAATCCACTGAGAACGACAGAATGGCAGTAGTAGTAAGGTATTTCCCCTCTCAGGGTCGCACCTGGAGAGTTTCCAGTACTCTACCGGTCTCGACTACGGGAGGGAGAGTCCAGCAGAGGCCTACCATTCCATTCCTAGCTTGGCCAGTGGCTAGCGAGTGGAAGGCAATCTGCTACAAGTTTGGACACTAAGAGTAATACTAATAGCAGTAACGTTTATTGAGTGTCCATTTAGTGTGTTGCCCTGAACCAGTCCCTAGCGATTATAATATAATAATAATAATGTTGGCATTTGTTAAGCGCTTTCTATGTGCCAAGCACTGTTCTAAGCGCTGGGATAGACACAAGGGAATCAGGTTGTCCCACGTGGGACTCACAGTCTTAATCCCCATTTTACAGATGAAGTAACGGAGGCACAGAGAAGTTAAGTGACTTGCCCACAGTCACACAGCTGACAAGTGGCAGAGCCAGGATTCGAACCCATGATCTCTGACTCCAAAGCCCGTGCTCTTTCCACTGAGCTGTTATTGCACTCTCCCAATATAGTGTATAGTGCTCTGCACACAGTAAGTACTCAACAAATACTATTGATAGAGAAATGCTAAATACCAAAACAACACATCCGCTGCAAACAAGGAACTTACACACTAATGGGGAAGACTAACATGAAGATATTAACAACTAGAGGGGTTAAATTAATAACTTGAGCAGATATAAACAAAAGTTTAAGGAGGTATAAAGTCATTCAATTCCAAGTGCTAGAATTGGCTGAAGAGATGATGTGCAGAGATAATTATGGAGAGCAATGTGTGTTTCTGTCTCCCGGCCGAGGGAACGCCATCAAACACAATTTCTGTCCCTCAATACTATCCTGGGATTTGCACCCGTGCCATCAGAGCGAGACCGACAGAGCCTCTACGAAGGATCCGAGAACTGCCCTGACTTCACCCTCTCTTGCTTGGGATATAATTGAAATTACTGCTTTTTATGGCATTTATCAAGCACTTACTATGTGTCAGACACTGTGCTAAATGCTGGGATCTAATCTAATCTGATCGAGCTAATCGAGCTAATCGAGTTGGACGCAGTTCACGTCCCACACGAGGCTCACAATCTAATCCCCGTTTTTAAGATGAGGTAACTGAGGCACAGAGAAGCCAAATGACTTGCCCAAGGTCGCACAGCAGACAAATGGTGGAGTTGGGATTAGAACCCAGAGGCTCTGATCACATGTTTCATTTACATATTGTTTCCTATTAAGATAGCTTTCTTTAGAGAAGCAGCGTGGCTCAGTGGAAAGAGCACGGGCTTTGGAGTCAGCGGTCATGGGTTCGAATCCCGGCTCGGCCACTTGTCAGCTGGGTGACTTTGGGCAAGTCACTTAACTTCTCGGTGCCTCAGTTACCTCATCTGTAAAATGGGGATTAAGACTGTGAGCCCCACGTGGGACAACCTGATTCCCCTGTGTCTACCCCAGCGCTTAGAACAGTGCTCGGCACATAGTAAGCTCTTAACAAATACCAACATTATTGATCCTTTTACATTTCTGACTGTCTTAGATGGTAAACTCCTAGAGGGCAAGGGACCATATCGGCAGCATTTAAAGCACTGCCAAGCCCTAGATGAGCTGTGGATAATAACCCCAATGATGCTATCGTTATTATTTGTTCTCATTGGTCACCCTTCTACCTACATCATTGGAGGTGGTGGTGACCAATGAGTAAAAATAATTGCATTTATTAAGTTCTTACTATATGGCCAGTGCACTGTGCTAAGCATTAATTCTTTCCAAATAATTTATTGAGCACTTATAAGAAGATCAGACACACTCCCTGTCCCCTTGGGACCTCGCAGTCTAAGTAGAGAGGAAGGGACCGAGCCTGGAAGGGCATCTGAAGGAAGTTATTGGCACAACCTCAAGCTATAATCCATCAATCAACGGTATTTATTGCATACTTTTTATGTGTGGAGCGCTGTTCTAAGCATCTGGGAGAGTACAATTAGGTCAGCAGACAGGATTCCCTGCCCTCAAGGGCCTTATACTCTAGTGGGGGAGATAGAAACTGAAATAAATTACAGTAACAGGGAGGTAGCTGAGTAGAAAGTATGGACATAAATATTCTTGGGGCAAGAGGTGAGGTGAGTAGCTAACTGACCAGTGAGGCTAATCTCTGACCACATCCATCACTGCTGAACCATTAGTGGTTACTTGCTGAGTGGAGAATCTGAACAACCCGACTCCACCCTCTGTCTGCTACTAGGCCCAGGGAAAGCCCCTTACCTTCTCTGTGCCTCAGTTTCCTCATCTCTAAAATGTTGATTAAATGTCTGTTCTCCCACTCCTTTAGCATGGGAGCTCCATCTGGGTCAGGGACGGTGCTCAACGTGATTATCGCATATCCACCCCAGAGCTTAGTAGAGTGCTTGGGGCACAGTAAGTGCTCAGCAGATATCATAATTATTCTTACTCCCATGCCTCAACTGCATCTTTGGGATCCAGTGACTAAGCAGGGCATGTCACTCCCCTTCTTAAAAACCTCCAGTGGTTACCTATCAAGCTCTGCATGAAACAAAAACTTCTCACTCTAGGCTACAAGGCTCTCCATTCCCTTGCCCCCTCCTACCTCTCCTCCCTTCTCTCTTTCTACCGCCCACCCCGCACGCTCCGCTCCTCTGCCGCCCACCTCCTCACCGTCCCCCGTTCTCGCCTGTCCCGCCGTCGTCCCCCGGGCCGCGTCCTCCCGCGGTCCCGGAACGCCCTACCTCCTCACCTCCGCCAAACTGATTCTCTTCCCCTCTTCAAAGCCCTACTGAGAGCTCACCTCCTCCAAGAGGTCTTCCCAGACTGAGCTTCCCCTTTTCCATCTGCTCCCTCTGCTGCCTCTCTACCCACCCCCCCTTCACCTCCCCTCAGCTAAGCCCCCTTTTCCCTCCCTTTCCCTCTGCTCCTCCCCCTCTCTCTTCCCCTCCCCTCAGCACTGTGCTCATCCACTCATTTGTATATATTTTTACTACCTTATTTATTTTGTCAATGAGATGTACATCACCTTGATTCTATTTATTGCTACTGTTTTAATGGGATGTACATCCCCTTGATTCTATTTATTGTTCTTGTCTGTCTCCCCCGATTAGACTGTAAACCCGTCAGTGGGCAGGGACTGTCTCTATCTGTTGCCGACTTGTACATTCCAAGCGCTTAGTACAGTGCTCTGCACATAGTAAGTGCTCAATAAATACTATTGAATGAATGAATAAGCAGGACCAGCCCTCTCCCTCCCCACACTCCTCGCCTCACCCAGCCTGGCAACAACCAACCAACCAACAACCAACCAGAGAAGCAGCTTGGCTCAGTGGAAAGAGCATGGGCTTTGGAGTCAGAGGTCATGGGTTCGAACCCCGGCTCGGCCATATGTCAGCTGTGTGACTTTGGGCAAGTCACCTAACTTCTCGGGGCCTCAGTTACCTCATCTGTAAAATGAGGATTAAGACTGTGAGCCCCACATGGGACAACCTGATTCCCCTGTGTCTACCCCAGCGCTTAGAACAGTGCTCGGCACATAGTAAGCGCTTAACAAATACCAACATTATTATTATTATTATTAACCCTCTTCAAGGATGGCACCAAGGAGACCCACGGGCAGACCCCTTCCATCACCACCCAACGTGGGCTGCCAAAGGGACCGTGTCCCCTTTAAGTGAGGCCCCAGCTGGGCCGCTACAATATTGAAGAGGCTGTGAGATTAAGTTATGTGAGGCTCCTGCAGCCGAACCAGATGCGACTGAAACCAGCCTCCTTATGTATTCATGAGCTGTGTGGAAGAGAAATAAAAGGATTCATTATCGCCCAAACTGTTACTAATGACATGTACCTGGCTCCTAGCACCTCTAGAAATCTAATGCGACACACTAGAAGAGAAAATGTATTCCCTTATTCAGAGCCCGGCGTTGGATGGAAAATTTCCTCCTCCTCAGCTCTTCCTCATTCTGTATTCACTAAAGGCGACATTTACAATTCTTCTGCCATTATGTCCTACCAGGCCCTCTGTGCCTCCTGTCACGACCTTCATATTAGCTGAAAATTGGAAATTCAGCAGCGTAGCCGAGGTGTGAGGGGGCCGGGGGTAGGGGGGCGTTGCAGGCCGCCTGGCCTCTCCTCCGCTCGCCCTATGCTGAGAGGGTCGCCTTGCCAAAAAATCACAACAACAACAACAATGATAATGCTGAGGAAAGAGGAGGGGAGTGAGAGAAGGAAGAGTATCAGGAGAGAGTCTGGAGATGGGAAAGAGGGGGCAGGAGAGGAGGAGAGAGCAAAGGAGAGGATGAAAAGACCCCAAAAGGGAAGGAAAAAACAAGGTCTTGCTCCCTGGAAGCCCCCAGAGAAACCAAAATGGTACCCAGACTGCTTGGCCGTCAGCTCATCAGACCCCTCCCCACCACACTACAGATAGAGGGGAAGTGCTTGACTAGTTGTTTTGTTTTGCCGTCTCCCCCTTTTTGACTGTGAGCCTGTTGTTGGGCAGGGATTGTCTCTATCTGTTGCCAAATTGTACTTTCCAAGTGCTTAGTGCAGTTCTCTGCACACAGGAAGCGCTCAATAAATATTATTGAATGAATGAATGAATGAAAGTACTGGGACTTCTGGGGGTCTGGGTTTGAGGAGAGTTACGTTCTAAGCAGTGGCTGAGCCGGTCAGCAGACTCGGATAATTCCCTTGTCCATCTGGGGCTCTGGGTTATCCTCGCTGGGAAATGCAGATTTCAGAAACTACTTTTTGACTACACCTGGGAGCAGGGATCTGTGTCTGTTTATCACAGCACATAGATGCATACTGTAATTTATTTACTTATATATATTATTTGTCTGTCTCCCCTTTTAGTCTGCGGGCTCACTGAGGGCAGGGATTGTGTCTGTTGTCGTATTATACTTTCCCAAGCACCTAGTACAGTGCTCTGCACAGTAAGCGCTCAATAAATACAATTGAATTAATGAATGAAAGAAGGAAGGGTTTGAACGTTGCAGTCTTCTCCGCGGTCAGTTAATGGTAGAAGAAGTGTGGCTCAATGGAAAGAGCACGGGCTTAGGAGTCAGAGGTCTTGGGTTCTAATCCTGGCTCCGCCACTTGTCAGCTGTGTGACTGTGGGCAAGTCACTTAACTTCTTGGTGCTTCAGTTACCTCATCTGTAAAATGGGGATTAAGTCTGTGAGCCTCATGTGGGACAACCTAATTACCTTGTATCTACCCCAGTGCTTAGAGCAGTGCTTGGCACAAAGTAAGCACTTAATAAATACCAACATTATTATTACTATTTCTTGTGTGCTTACGCTATGCAGTGCACTGGACTAACCTCTTGGGAGAGTCCAGTACAGTAGTTGGTAGATGAGTTCTCTGCCCACAAGAAGCTTGCAGTCTAATGGGGGAGATAGACTTCAAAAATAAATTTCAGATAAGGGAAACGTAAGTACTGAGGAATTGGAAGTGGGGTGAGTAGCAAAATGCTTAAGGGGAACAGATCTAAGTGCATAGGAGACACAGAAGGGAGGGCAAATTCACTGCTGGGAGTAATACTAGGTTTCTGTCAATCAGTCAATCGATGTTATTTACTGAGCACTTACCATGTTCAAGGCACTCTACTAAGTGATTGGGAGAGTACAATACAACAGAGTTAGTAAACATTCTCTGCTTACGAGAAGGGGACACAAAATGTGCCCTTTTTGAGGTAACACCTCCTCCAAGAGGACTCACCTGACTAAGCCACCGCCGCCTTTCCTCTTCTCCCGCTCCCTCCTCGTCCCTTTGACTCGTTCCCTTGATTCATCCCCCCTCCCAGCCCCGTAGCACTTACGTATATATCTGTAATTTATCTATTTATATTAATGTCTGTCTCCCCTGACCTAGACTGAAGCTCATCGTGGGCAGGGAATGTGACTGTTTATTGTTGTATTGTACTCTTCCAAGCACTCAGTATAGTACACGCAGTAAGCACTCAATAAATACTATTGAATGAATTAATTGGGAAGGGAATATTCTCCTAGGAAAGGATCCAGAGTCTATGAAATATGGTCTTCCATGGATGTCTTGGGAAGCAGCATAGACTAGTGGGAAGAGCATGAGTCTGAGAATCAGTGGACCAGAGTTCTAATTCTTCTTAGATTCTTCTTAGATTGGGACCTGTCTATCTTGTATCTACCACAGTGCTTGGTACAGTGCTCTGCACATAGTAAGTGCTTAACAAATACCACATTATGATTATGACTTCTCCCCACTCCTCAGACCCCTTCCCAGCCTTCTTCAGGGAAGAGGCATCCCGGAACTTGGAAAATTATGGATGAGGAGGAAAATTCTAGAGGAAAATAGTTTCTACTTCATGTGATGCTTGAATAACGTCTCTGGGCTTCAGTTTCCTCAGCTGAAAAATGGGAATTCAATACCTGTTATCCTGCCTACTTGACTGTGAACTCCAGGTGGGACAGGGATTGTTTCTGGCCTGATTAACTTGTATCTACCCCAGTGCTTTGAACAACTCTTATCATATTGTAAGTGCTTAACAATACTAGTAAAATAAAGTATAAAGTGTTCTGCATTTGAGGAGGGAGAAAGCTGCTTTCCCTCTGAGGATAGAGAAGGGGCATAATATTTAGATAATATTCGGTATATTGTAAGTTTTTTGAGGTCAGGAATTGCCTCCCTACTCTATTGTATGCTTAGTACAGTGCTCGGCCCTCAATAGGTGCTCAATAAATGGCACTGATTGATTGAATATCCCTCCCTAAAAGCTGCCATCTCCAGTAGGTGTTTATTGATTGTTCTCCTAGCTTTCCTTGTCATGATTTTCCCTCGGCCATTTAAGCACTTGTGCTTTTATTCATATTCTCTAGACTAAGCTTGTTTTGGGCAGGGAACATGTTGGCTACCTCTGTTGTACTGAACTCTTCCAAGTGTTCTACTCATAGTAAGCTCTCAGTAAATACGATTGATATTCATTAGTTTTTTTTAGTTTATGACTTGCTTATTTGTATCGATTTACTTACTCATTTAGCTGTAGCTTGCCTTGTCTTGAGCCGCCGAGTCATCTTCTACCCATAGCGATGCCGCGCACACATCTCTCCCAGAACGCCCCACTTCCGCCTGCAATCGTTCCGGTAGTGTATCCATAGAGCTTTCTTGATAAAAATGTGAAAGTGGTTTGCCATTGCCTCCTTCCATGAAGTAAGCTTGAGTCTTCGTCCCTAATTCCCTCCCACGCCGCTGCTGCCCAGCACAGATGAATTTTGACTTGTAGCAGATGGCCTTCCACTCGCTAGCCATTGCCCAAGCTAGGAATGGAATGAGTAGGCCTCTGCCTGACTCTCCTTCCTATAGTCGAGACTGGTAGAGTACTGGAATCTCTCCAGGTGTGACCCTGAGAGGGTAGCTGTAGCTTACTCATCAATTTTCTCTGTCAGTAATCTCCTCAAGGGTAGGGATTGCTTTTTTTATCCTCCCTTTGCGTATTTCCCAAGCTCTTAAGTCAGTGCTCTGCATCCAGAGAATGTCTCTAAATTGTCCTAGAAGGACATCACCCAAGGAGGGAAGGTGATATCTCTTCCTAAAAGCCCCATTCTGAGAGGACATGTGAGAAATGATGCTCTCTTCAGAGTCCACTCTCCTCATAGCCTCTTCTGTCCTGATCTACAGATCCATCAACCAATCAAAGGTATTTCTTGAGCACTTACACTATGCAATAAGTTCTCTTATCTACAATATAAGCAGATTAGGCACAGTCCCTCTCCCAGTTGGGGCTCCCAGTCTGGAGGGTAGGGATGAACAGGCATCTAATCCCCATTTTACAGATGAGAAAATTGAGGCATAGAGAAGTTAAGTGACTTGCCCAAGGTCACACAGCAGACAAGTGGCAGCTCTGGAATTAGAACCCAGCTCCTCCGACTCCCAGGTCCATGTGCTTTCCACTAGCCCATGCCTCCAGAGCACTTATGTACATATCAATAATTTGTTTAGATTTATATCAATGTCTGTCTCCCCCTCTAGACTTTAAGCTCACTGCCGGCTGGGAATGTGTCTACCGACTCTGTTATACTGTACTCTTCCAACTGCTTAGTACAGTGCTCTGCACCCAGTAAGTGCTAAATAAATACAGTCGATTGCTTCTCAATCAATCATTCGTTTATAGTTATTGAGCATTTTCTCAGTGCAGAGCACTATACTAAGTAAGCAGTAGTAGTTAGTAAAAATATTTTATTAAACACTTTTCGTGTGCAGAGAACTGAATTAAGTGTTGGGAAAGTATACTGTGACGGGAATCTGACATGGTCTTTTCCTTCAAGGGGCTTACAGTCCAACTAAAATCCATGTAGGTGTTTTTGATCAAGGCCTCAGGGGAAAGGAATGGCAGTCAGGACTTCAGCTGCTATGCTGCTCACTGCCAGGCAAGGGCTTACACCATTTAGACCACTTAGATCAAAGAAGCAGTGTGGCTTAATGGATAGAGCAAGCATCTGGGAGTCAGAAGGACCTGGGTTCTGATCCCAGCTCGGCTACTTGTCTGCTGTGTGACTTTGGCAAGTCAGCTAACTTCTCTCTTTCTCAGTTACCTCATCTGTAAAATGGGGATTAAGACTGTGAGCCCTATGTGGAGCAGGCACTGTGGCTAACCTGATTTGCTTGTATCCACCCCCATCCTTAGTATGGTGTCTGGCATACTGTAAACACTTAAATACCGTAATTATTATTATTGTTATTATTATTCAGTGTCATCTTTCTTGCCAAATCTAATGCACACTACTCCACCCTAATCCTTTTCAACCATTCTGCTACCTTTGACACTGTGGACCATCCCCTTCTCTGTGCAATAGTATCTAACCTTGGCTTCACTGACACTATCGTCCCCTGCTTCTTCTCCTTTCTCCGTGCTCCTCAGTCTCTTTCACTGCCTCCTCCTTTGCCTCCCACCCTTTAACTTTGGGAGTCTCTCTCTAGGCTCAGTCCTGGATCCCTTTCTATTCTCCATCTACACCCACTCCCTTGGAGAACTCATTTGCTCCCACAGCTTCAACTAGCATCTTGCAAATGATTCCTGAATGTACCTGTCTAGCCCAGACCTCTTTCTGCTCTAAATTTGGGAGTCTCGCTCTAGGCTCAGTCCTGGATCCCTTTCTATTCCCCATCTACACCCACTCCCTTGGAGAACTCATTTGCTCTCACAGCTTTAACTACCATCTCTCGCAAGTGATTCCTGAACCAACCTTTCATTCATTCATTCAATAGTATTTATTGAGCGCTTACTATGTGCAGAGCACTGTACTAAGCGCTTGGGATGAACAAGTCGGCAACAGATAGAGACAGTCCCTGCCGTTTGACGGGCTTACGGTCTAATCGGGGGAGACGGACAGACAAGAACAATGGCACTAAACAGCGTCAAGGGGAAGAACATCTCGTAAAAACAATGGCAACTAAATAGAATCAAGGCGATGTACAATTCAATAACAAAATAAATAGGGTAACGAAAATATATACAGTTGAGCGGACGAGTACAGTGCTGTGGGGATGGGAAGGGAGAGGTGGAGGAGCAGAGGGAAAAGGGGAAAGTGAGGCTTTAGCTGCGGAGAGGTAAAGGGGGGATGGCAGAGGGAGTAGAGGGGGAAGAGGAGCTCAGTCTGGGAAGGTCTCTTGGAGGAGGTGATTTTTAAGTAAGGTTTTGAAGAGGGAAAGAGAATCAGTTTGGCGGAGGTGAGGAGGGAGGGCGTTCCAGGACCGCGGGAGGACGTGACCCAGGGGTCGACGGCGGGATAGGCGAGACCGAGGGACGGCGAGGAGGTGGGCGGCAGAGGAGCGGAGCGTGCGGGGTGGGCGGTAGAAAGAGAGAAGGGAGGAGAGGTAGGAAGGGGCAAGGTGATGGAGAGCCTTGAAGCCTAGAGTGAGGAACCTCTCTAGCCCAGACCTCTCCCTGCTTCAGTCTCACATTTCCTCCTGCCTTCAGTACAACTTTGTTTGGATGTCCCACCGACACTTCAAACTAAACATGTCAAAAACAGAACTCATCTTCCCCTTGTCCTCTCCTTGACTTTCCCATCACTGCAGACACACCACTATCTCCCCAGTCTCGCAAGCCCATAACCTTGGCATCATCCGCAACTCATCTCTTTCATTCTATTCACATATTCAATCTGTCATCAAATCCTGATGGTTCTACCTTCACACCTCTAGAATCTTCCCTGGACTCTCGCCACCCAAACAGCTCTCACACTGATCCAGGTACTCAGACAGTACTTGATTACCGCATCAGCCTCCTCATTAACCTGCCTGACTCCTGTCTCTCCCCACTCCGGCCCAGACTTCACTCTATTGCCCAGATCACTTTTTAAAATAACTATTCATTTCACATCTCCCCATGCCTCCAAAACCTCCAGGGGTCGTCCATTCACTTCCCCTTAATTAATTAATAAATCATGGTGCTTGTTAAGTGCTTACTATGTGCCAAGCCTTGTCCCACATTAGGCTCCCACTCTTAATCCCCATTTTTCACAAATGAAGTAACTGAGGCACAGAGAAGTGAAGTGACTTACCCAAGGTCACACAGCAGACAAGTGGTGGAGCAAGGATTAGAACTCATGACCTTCTGACTGCCAGGCCCGTGCTCTATCCATTACACCCTGCTCCTTCTCAAAACAGAAACTCCTAATCCTCAAATTTAGGGCACCCAAACAACTCTCCTCTTCCTACCTTTACCATGATCTTCTACTACAGCCCAACTCACACTCTTCGATCCTCTAACACCAAACTACCGCCTGTACCTCATTCTCATCTCTCCCTCCACTGAACCCTTGCCCACATCCTCCCTGGGCCTGAAACTCTTTCCCTCTTCAGACCCAACAGACATCCACTCACCACATCTTCAAAGTCTTATTAAAACCACATCTTCTCCACTAGGCCTTCCTGGATTAGGCCCTTTATTTCTCCCTGTTGTCACCTCTTCACTTGGCTTTTATCCCTTCCGCACTTTGATACGCACCCCAGGCTCACAAAACCTAGATAATTATTCTTATAGCCTACTATTTCCCCAATCCCTAGTCTATTTTAATGCCTCTCTCTGTAGACTGTAAGGTCCTTGTGAGCTGGGATCACATTCACCAGTTCTGCCTTGTTGAACTTTTCAATACACAAACAGTAAGTATGCACACAATAGGAGCTCAATAAATACTGAGTAATTGATCAGCTGTCATTGATCTGCCTCTATTAATCTTCTTCCATTTTCCTCATCTTTCTTCTGTATGATCTTCCTTCTCCCTTTTATACCCTTTTCTCCTTTTCATCTCTTGTTCTCCATCTTTCATTCATTCAATCTTATTTATTGAGCAATGACTGTGTGCAGAACACTGTACTAAATACTTGCACTGTACTAAGCCCTTTCTCCACCTCTTCATTGTCTCTGCTTCCTCTGGTCCCAGTCCTTCCTTCCTCCCAGCCTCCAAACCTCTACTTGTCAACCTGCTTCTTATCCACTTCATTAGGCTATTCCCGACTGTTTACTGACGGTTGTTTGTGTTCGTTGGAGAGCCTTCTAATTTAATCAAGGTCGGAGACACAGTTCCAACGCGTGTTTGCCCAGAGCGCTGGCCCTGCTCTCTGATTAATTCACAGGACGTCAGATACATTGTTCTGCTTTGTTTGTCATCTTCCCGGCCCCCTGCTCCACACACCAGGTGTGGAGGGCTCAAAAACGTCCCACAGAATGACAGCAGGGCCCTCGGCTCCCAGGTCCCCAGGCCCCAATCTAGCTACCGAGAGCTGAGCCCTGGGCCCTGGCTGACCGAGCTGCCCAGGCAAAACCGTGTCCCGCTGGGGCTTCTGGTGGCACACTCAATAGGTAGGACACGGGCCTGAGAGTCAGAAGGTCATGGGTCCTAATCCAAGCTCCACCACTCATCTGCTGCGTGGCTGTGGGCAAGTCACTTCACTTCTCTGGGCCTCAGTTACCTCATCTCTAAAATGGGGATTAAGACTGTGAGCGCCACGCGGGACAGGGACCGTATCCAATCCGATTTGCTTATATCCACCTTAGTATAGTGTCTGGCACATAGTAAGTGTTTAAGAAATACTGCAAATATCACAATCAAGTTCTGTTCTGCTTCTCATCGAAAGGGAGCTGGGTACGGCACCTGAGGTGGCAAGGGGATGGGGCTGAGACAGTGGGGCTTGATCTTGGATGGCCACAAATTTTGCATCTGTCCCTCTGGTCCCCTACCACACAGCGCTGGCTGCTGCAGCTTGTCAAATGGCCGGCTCCCACGCTGTTGCCCCGCATCAGCCATTAATCCCGGGGCCCACTACCAAAGGGATGACCAAGATGAGCAAGCTCAGAACGAGATTGCTGTTGGAGAGCAGCCCTGCCCTCATCTTCACTCCCATCAAGTGTCCAGGCTCTTGGATACAGAAAGTTTCCAAGTAGAGAGCTAAGTCCAGGAGAGGCAGCTAGGAAGATATTTCTAGGAGGGGCTGGGAGGGAGAGGGAGGAGGAGCTGGGCTGCCTCTGCACCTCCGGGCACCTCCGGGTTCAGCCCTTGTGAGGAAGTAGAGACGGGACCACTCTCCCAGCTGGGGCGATTGGACAGGGAGAGCGCAAAGAATGAGAGGGAAAGCTGGAGGGGCCCCTAGGGAGGGAAGAGAGGGAGCAGCTTTATTAACCGATAGAGAAAGATGAGGGGAGAGTAAGAGAGAGAGAGAGAGAAAGACTGAGGAACGTCCTCCCTCCTCAAATCCGCCAGGCAGTCATTCATTCATTCATTCGATAGTATTTATTGAGCGCTTACTATGTGCAGAACACTGTACTAAGTGCTTGGAATGTACAAATCGGTAACTGATAGAGACATTCCCTGCACTTTGATGGGTTTACAGTCTAATCGGGAGACAGACAGACAAAAACAATAGCGATAAATAGAATCAAGAATCAATGATGTACATCTCATTAACAAAATAAATAGGGTAATGAAAATATATACAGTTGAGCAGATGAGGCAATTACTCTCCCCCCCTCCTCAAAGCCTTATTGAAGGCACATTTCATCCAAGAGGCCTTCCTGGACTAAGCCCCACTTTTCCTCATCTCCCACTTCCTTCTGCGTCGCCCTGACTTGCTTCCTTAGCAATTCCCTCCTCCAAGCCCCACAGCCCTTATGTACATATCTGTAATTTTATTTATTTGTATTGATGTCTGCCTCCCCCATTCCAGACTATAAGCCTGTTGTGGGCATAGAATGGCACTGTTTATTGCTGTATTGTACTCTCCCAAGCACTTAGTACAGTGTTCTGCACACAGTAAGCACTCAATAAATACAATTGAATAAAAGGAGGAGAAAGAAGAGGAGGAGAAAAAGGAGAAGGAAGAGGAGGTTGTCCCTCGTGAGGCTCACAGTTTTAATACCCATTTTACAGATGAGGTAACTGAGGCACAGAGAAGTGAAGTGACTTGCCCACAGTCACACAGCTGACAAGTGGCAGAGCCGGAATTCGAACCCATGACCTCTGACTCCCAAGCCCGTGCTCTTTCCACTGATTATTTTTATTTTTTACGGTATTTCTTAAGTGCTACTATGTGTCAGGCTTAAATACCGCAATTATCATTATTATCACTACTACTAAGTGCTGGGGTAGATACAAGCTAATCAGGTTAAACACAGTCCCTGGTCCACATGAGGCTCACAGTCTAAATCCCCATTTTACAGATGAGGTAGCCGTGGCACAGAGACGTTAAGTGACTTGTCCGAGGTCAAACAGCAGACAAGTGGCAGAGCTGGAATTAAAACCCAGGTCTCTGTGACTCCCAGACCTGTTCTCAATCCACTAGGCCGTGTTGCTTCCCTCAGTACTTATAATTTACTTTAATGTCTGCCTCCCCCACTAGATTGAAAGTCATCTGAGAGCAGGGATCATGTCTTCCAGCTCCACTATATTGTATTCTCCCAAGCACTTAATACAGTGCTCTGCACATAATAATAATAATAATGATGTCGGTATTTGTTAAGCGCTTACTATGTGCAGAGCACTGTTCTAAGCGCTGGGGTAGACACAGGGGAACCGGGTGGTCCCACGTGGAGCTCACAGTCTTCATCCCCATTTTACAGATGAGGGAACTGAGGCACCGAGAAGTGAAGTGACTTGCCCACAGTCACGCAGCTGACAAGTGGCGGAGCCGGGATTCGAACCCATGACCTCTGACTCCAAAGCCCGTGCTCTTTTCCACTGAGCCACGCTGCTTCTATGCTCCATTAATATATCAATTGTCTGGTTTTATACAGAGCAGTATCGTTTTCAAAACTGGTTTCTCTCATCTGTTCCACTAGACTGTAAGCTTGTTGCAGGCAGGGAACGTGTCTACCAACTCTGTTGTATTGAACGCCGCAGGTTTCCGCAGAGGACTTTTCCACGTGTCATTTTGACATCATAATGTTATGTAACCTAGGCAACACACACGTGTTGGGTGCTTCCCCTATCCGTGATGTAGTCTAATATCTGTGTCCTGAGAGAGACTGTAAGCTCCTTTTAGGCAGGGTTCACATCTACCAACTCTGCCTGTTGTACTCTCCCAAGCATTTAGTTCAGTGCTCTACACAGAGCAAATACTCAATCAATACCATTGATTGATTAACTGATTCCTGGATGGCAAAGAGGAAGGGAGAGGGAGGAGAGATTCGGGGCTCAGAATTTTCAAGTGTCACCAGATGTCACCCATTGTCTCCGGGCCCATATCACATCCTTAAATTCCTTTCCTTTTCTCCTGCATATGCTAAATTGCATCTCCGGAGCCGTAAAGAAACATGGTACTTTCAGACTGAGGGATAAAGGACTGTGTCCCATCTGATTAACTTGGAGAAGCAGCATGGCTCAGTGGAAAGAGCCCGGGCTTGGGAGTCAGAGGTCATGGGTACGAATCCCAGCTCTGCCATTTGTCAGCTGTGTGACTGTGGGCAAGTCACTTAACTTCTCTGTGCCTCAGTTACCTCATCTGTAAAATGGGGATTAACTGTGAGCCTCACGTGGGACCACCTGATGACCCTATATCCACCCCAGCGCTTAGAAAAGTGCTCTGCTCATAGTAAGCGCTTAACAAATACCAACATTATTATCTACCCCAGCGATTAGAACAGTGCTTGCCACATAGTAAGCACATAACAAATATAATCAAAAAACAAAAAAGAAAACAATGGGTTGAGGAAGTTACCTCAACAAGTCAGGAGGAAAAAAAGCGACTTTCATTTGGAATATCCAGAAAGACAGTTAAACCAAGTTTTGTCCTGAAATTTCAGATGGATTGCCTCCAACCTCCATTTCAGTTTGCCTGGCCAGAATCAGATCAGATCCAAACGAGCAAATGTTCCAGAGAATTCAGGCCTAAAAATAGATTCTGTCCTCAATCATCTAGCCTCAGGGGGCAAAATGGGGTTTTGGATTGAAATATCTGGATAATTGAAGCCTAGCTTTACTTATAAATTTCAGTTCTCCAGATCATTTACATCCACGCAACTGTGCAACATCACTGCATAGACTAAAGGGAAGACGTGACGGGCATTCGAGCAATTTAATCATTGCTGACAGACGATCGGGTCGGTACAAGATTTACTGTAGATTATATTGCCTCAGTGTTCAGATGGGCCAGCTGTACCCTGGTCTCATCTCTCAGCCTTTCTACAATGCTACAACGCTGCTGCTGCTGCACAAACCGTCTTGCTTAAGCGTCGCTTAGCCCACCTCCTCCCTCTCAAAACCCTCAACTAGCTGTCTGGGTCTCTCCGCGTCAAACAAAAACTCCTCACGGTCGTCAGTCGATCGTGATCAATGGTCTAACAAGTACCATGATAATAATTATCATTTTGACTGCTTACTGTGAGCAGAGCCCAGTACTAAGCGCTTGGGAGAGTACAATATGACAGATACATTCTCCGCCCACAATGAGCTTACAGTCAGCTTCAAGGCTTTCCAACATAATAATTATGGTATTTGTTAAGCACTTACTATGTGCCAGGCACCATACTAAGCGATGATTTGACCCCACCTGCCTTTCTTTTTTTTTGTTTGTTCTTGTTAGGGCCACTCACCCCAGTGGGCCCACCCACTCTGCCTTCAGCACCTGCACCACATGCCCCCACATACCCTGCCCGTGGTGATATACCCCCCCCCCCAAATGCCTCTGATGCCCCACGTCTAGGGCCTCCATCTGCCCCACCCCCAGTGTCTCTGTCCACCACGCCCCAGTAGCCTCGGCATGCCCTGACTCCAGCATCTCCACATGTTTGCCTCCAGTGACACTGCCCACTCCGCTGTTTCCAAGCTCTTTTGGGGAAACTGAGGCCCAGAGAGGATGTCTTGTCATCCAGGAACCTACTAGGCCCAATTAATAGAGGAGAGAAACTGAATTCCAGAGGGGCAAAGCGACTTTACCTGAGGACCTAACTAATAATAAGAATAATTGCGGTATTTGTTAAGCCCTTATTTTGTGCTAAACACTGTTCTAAGCACTGGGGTAGATACAAGGCAATAATAATAATGTTGGTATTTGTTAATAATAATAATAATAATAATGTTGGTATTTGTTAAGCGCTTACTATGTGCCGAGCACTGTTCTAAGCGCTGGGGTAGACACAGGGGAATCAGGTTGCCCCACGTGGGGCTCACAATCTTAATCCTCATTTTACAGATGAGGTAACTGAGGCACCGAGAAGCTAAATGACTTGCCCAAAGTCACACAGCTGACAAGCGGCCGAGCCGGGGTTCGAACCCATGACCTCTGACTCCAAAGCCCGTGCTCTTTCCACTGAGCCACGCTGCTTCTACGTTGTTAAGTTGTTAAGCGCTTACTACGTGCAGAGCACTGTTCTAAGCGCTGGAGTAGATACAGGGGAATGAGGTTGTCCCAATGAGGCTCACAGTCTTCATCCCCAATTTACAGATGAGGGAACTGAGGCACAGAGAAGTTGCCCACAGTCACCCAGCTGACAATGGGCAGAGTCGGGATTCGAACCCATGACCTCTGACTCCCAAGCCCAGGCTCTTTCCACTGAGCCACGCTGCTTCTCTGTCACAGGGGAATCAGGTTGTCCCACGTGGGGCTCCCAGTCTTAATCCCCATTTTACAGATGAGGTAACTGAAGCACAGAGAAGTGAAGTGACTTGTCCACAGTCACACAGCTGACAAGTGGCAGAGCCGGGATTCGAACTCATGACCTCTGACTCCAAAGCCCGTGCTCCTTCCACTGAGCCACGCTGCTTCAGGTTGGATACAGTCCACGTTCATTCATTCATTCATTCAATAGTATTTATTGAGCGCTTACTATGTGCAGAGCACTGTACTAAGCGCTTGGGATGAACAAGTCGGCAACAGATAGAGACGGTCCCTGCCGTCTGACGGGCTTACGGTCTAATCGGGGGAGACGGACAGACGAGAACGATGGCGATGAATAGAGTCGAGGGGAAGAACATCTCGTAAAAACCGATGGCAACTAAATAGAATCGAGGCGATGTACAATTCATTAACTAAATAAATAGGGTAACGAAAATATATACAGTCGAGCGGAGGAGTACGGTGCCGTGGGGAGGGGAAGGGAGAGGTGGAGGAGCGGAGGGAAAAGGGGAAAAAGAGGGTTTAGCTGCGGAGAGGTAAAGGGGGGATGGCAGAGGGAGTAGAGGGAGAAGAGGAGCTCAGTCTGGGAAGGCCTCTTGGAGGTGGTGAGTTTTAAGTAGGGTTTCGAAGAGGGGAAGAGAATCAGTTTGGCGGAGGTGAGGAGGGAGGGCGTTCCGGGACCGCGGGAGGACGTGACCCGGGGGTCGACGGCGGGACGAGCGAGACCGAGGGACGGTGAGGAGGTGGGCGGCAGAGGAGGCAGAGGAGGTGGGAGGCAGGGCCCCACGTCCCTCATGGGGCCCCCAATCTCGATCCCCATTTTACAGATGAGGTAAACTGAGAAACGGAGAAGTTAAGCGAAGTTAAGTGACTGGTCCAAGATCACAAAGCAGACGTGTGGCACAGCCTACCCATGCCCAGTCAAGACCAGTGCTGGGATTCACAAAGTTAAGGCACCCAGTTCCAACCTCTAACTCGTCTCCTTAAACCTCCGGGAGAATGGGTAAAAGCAAAGACACCGTCTCCTCAAGACCAACCACAACTTCAGAAGCAGTGTGGCCTAGTGGAAGAGCATGGCCCTGGGAGTCCCTTTATGGGCAGGGAACGTTTCTACCAACTCTGTTGTACTGTACTCTCCCGAGTGCTTAGTACAGTGCTCTGCACTTAGTAAGTGCTCAATCAATATGCTTGATCGACTGAGTCAGAGAACCTGGGTTCTACTCCTGGATCCACCACTTGCCTGCTGTACGATCTTGGGCAAGTGGCTTAACTTCTCTGTTCCTCAGTTTCCTCATCTGTAAAGTGGGGATTAAATACCCTGAGAAGCAGTGGAGCACACTGAGAAGCAGCGTGGCTCAGTGGAAAGAGCCCGGGCTTGGGAGTCAGAGGTCATGGATTCGAATCCCAGCTCTGCCACTTGTCAACTGTGTGACTGCGGGCACATCACTTCACTTCTCTGTGCCTCAGTTACCTCATCTGTAAAATGATTAACTGTGAGCCTCATGTGGGACAACCTGATTACCCTGCATCTTCCCCAGAGCTTAGAACAGTGCTCTGCACATAGTAAGCGCTTAACGAATACCAACATTAGTATTATTATTATTATTATACCTGTTTTCCCTTGGGGGACAAGGGTTGTGTTTAATCTAACCAACTGGATCTTCCCCAGTGCTTAGTGTAGTGACTGGCACCTAGTATAAGCGCTTACCAAATGCCACAATTATTTTTATTCCAGACCACCGGGGTGGTTTGCCTCCCTCCCTCTCCCAGCCGGACCTTTGTTCATTAGCACGGTGACCTTTCCAAGCTGCCTTTCACCCATCTCTACCACCCCCATTTCCTACTGCTTCCTCCCCCGCTCTCCCCAGGAAATGCAATGCTTGCCAAAAGTTACCGGAGTGCTCAATAGCAGAAGAGAATAGTCCCCAAGTTGCAGTTTAGCTGCTGCTGCTCTGGTGTAAATTCAATTAACTGGGATGTGTGAAGAGGAAACAGACCCTTTCTTCACCTGCCCAGCTGCTGGCTCCCTGCGCTCTAGTCTGTAGCTTGCTGTGGTCAGGGAATGGGTCTTCCAACTCTGTTGTATTACACTCTACCAAGTGCTTAGTATAGTGCTCTGCACACAATAAGTACTCAATAAAAATATTGATTGATCGATTGATTTCAGCAGAGAGCAAACCTCAAGACCCCTCTGCTTCTTGCTGCTTATTCCGTGCCTAGCGGCCAAACTCTCTTGGAAAAAATCAGCTCTGCCCATACTCCAGGGAGTTGGAAAGGGGTGTCTACTACTTGACACCCCAGAGAATTACTCTCTCCCCTGTTCAAAGTCTTATTGAGGGTACATCTCCTCCAAGAAGCCTTCCCAGACTAGACCTCCACTTTCTTCTTCTCCCACTCCCTTCTGGATCGCCCTGACCTGTTCTCTTTGTTCTCCCCCTGGGCCTGCCCCAGCCCCACAGCACTTGTGTATATATATCTGTAATTAATTTATCTGTATTGACGTCTGGCTCCTCACTCTAGACTATAAGCTCCTTGTGGACAAGGAATGTGTCTATTATTTTAATGTGTACTTTCCCAAGTGCTTCGTACAGTGCTCTGCACACAGTAAGTGCTCCGTAACTGAATGAATGAATCTTGAGCCACACTCTTCATTCATTCATTCATTCAATAGTATTTATTGAGCGCTTACTATGTGCGGAACACTGTACTCAGCGCTTGGAATGTACAAATTGGTAACAGATATAGTCCCTGCCCTTTGACGGCCTTACAGTCTAATCGGGGGAGACGGACAGACAAGAACAATAGCAATAAAAAGAATCAAGGTGATGTACATCTCATTAACAAAATAAACAGGGTTATGAAGATATATACAGTTGAGAGGACGATTACGGTGCTGAGGGGAGGGGAAGGGAGAGGGAGGGGAGCATCTTCTCAGGACAAGAGAGGGTGATGGGATTGGAGGGATACCTACCTCCCAACATCCCAACCCCACTGCCCAGCCACTCCATGTCACCTTTTCCAAGTGCAGTGATTAGGTCCAAATTAATGACGGCATCTTACACTGTAAGCTCCCTGTGGGCAGGGAATGTGTCGGTGTATTTTTATATTGTAATCTCCCAAGTACTTAGAACAGTGCTTTGCACACGGTAAGCGCTCGGTAAGTATGATTGAATTAATTAATTAATTAACTCATCAGCCTTCATTAGGACTTCAGCATGGGAAGTGGAGGGGGTTGGGCAGGGGGCTGGTTATGGCCAGGGCCAAGGACCTGGTGGAGGTGTCGGGCTGACAGCCACCGAGGAGGCCCCCACTGAGGCTGGGGTTGGGGCCGGGACTCTCAGCCTCTTCACGGGAGATGGAGAGGTATGACGGAGTGAGGCGGGAAGGGTCAGGGAGCAGAGGCAAACGGACGGTCTTCTGTGGGCATGGGGCCTCAGAGCCAGTCCTGAAAGGATGACTGGCACTACTGCCCAAATCCTTGCATGCTGCTGATTCCCAGATCTATACTGCACTTCACCGATCTGTACATTCCAACCACTTAGTACAGTGTTCTGCACATAGTAAGTGCTCAATAAATACTATTGAATGAATGAATGAATCTGTCTGTCTCCCCCACTAGACTGTAAGCACATTGAGGGCAGGGAATAGGTGTTACCAACTGTGCTGTATTGTCCCCTCCCAATCAGTATAGTGCTCAGCACAGAATAGGTGCTCAGTAAATATTTCTGATTGATGGGGTGAATGATATGAGTTAGCCTATCTCTCTCCAGTCTTTCCCTGGCTTCAGCGCAGCTTGAGGGCCAGTCCTAAACCCCTGGGGTTCACTCCTCAGCCTGCCAACCTACCTGTCCAGTCCTGGAGAGTGGTGCATGTGAGGGTGCAGGAGAGGTCACTCCAGGAATGGGGGTGAGGGAAGAAGTAGAACTCATGACCCCCTCTCTCTTCCCTCCCATCCCTAATGCCTGGATTAGAGAAGCAGCATGGCCTAGTGGACAGAGCATGGGCTTGGGAGTCAGAGGACCTGGGTTCTAATCCCAGCTCCCTCACTCGTCGGCTGGGCGACCCTGGCCAAGTTACTCAGCCTCTCGGTGCCTCAGTTACCTCATCTGTAAAATGGGGATTAACTCTCTGAGCCCTAAGTGGGATAGGACTGCCTCCGACCCTATTATCTTTATCTGCCCCAGTGTTTAGTACGGTGTCTGGCAAATAGTAAGTGCTTAACAGGTACCACGGTTATTATTATTATTATTACTGCTGCAAGCCACATTGTTCAGAGTTGGGTCTATTTCCACACAGTACCTTTCCCATCTCCCAATTCCCCACTGTGTCCCTGTATCAGCCAACCAAAGATGGCCTGGGTGCGGGCAGATGTGCAGGCTTTTAAATGTAATAAAATTATAATAGTGGTATTACTCAGCACTTACTCTGTGCTAAGCACTGGAGGAGTTTCAGGAAAATCCGGTCAGACACAGTCCCTGTCCCACATCCATGTCTCAGTCTAAAGGGAAGAGAGAACAGGTATTGAATCCCCAAGCTACACCTGAAGCCCCAAGTTCTGCAGGGAGTCTTCACGATGGGCTTCAACCGACTATCCAAGATCCAAGAAAATGCACTGATGCACCCCCGATACTTACAGGACCATATACATAAAGGCCTGGGGTTTAAAGTGGTTAAAACTCTCCTTCACCTGTGAGCAGTCGGGCACTTGAGAATTAGACTCTAGTTCCAGTTCTCTAGTCTCCTAGCCTCTAGTCCCCCTCTCGAGTGTAAGTTCATCAAGGACAGGGAACGCGTCTGCTAATTCTGTTGTGCCGTACTCTCGCAAGCACTTCGTAAAGTGCTTCGCACAAAGTAAGTGCTAAAAAAATACCAGTGATTGGTTTTACAGGTGAGGAAAGTGAGGCCCAGAGAAGTTAAGTGACTTGCTGAAGGTCACACAGCAGACATGTGATGGAGTCAGAATTAGAATTGAGGTATAGTGATTTCCAGTCCTGTGCTTTTTCCACCTGGCTCTGCTGCTTTTCATCTGGCTGGGAGCCTCCAGGCCCTGGACTTTAGTCATCCCTGAGGTTGGAGTCCCACCAGGCCTTTCTGGAATGGGCAGCTCGGGAGGAGTTCTGAGGAGAAAAACACTGGGATCCACAAATGCCAAATAGCTCCATTATCGTGTTTGTTTTCCACACCGAGAATTGATTTTCAAGGGGTGTTTCCCAGAAATGATCTCGGTTCCTCTGGTCTCCTATTTCCCTATTCATTTGGCTTTGGATGCCTGCCTGCCGTCATTTCCCCGGCTTCCCCTTAAGGGGCTGAGAAAGACCCTCAAAAGCACTGTCTTGCTCTGTCCACCCTCCTCAGTGACCTGATCGTGTCCCCTCCAAGTTGGCATTTGGGAGGAAGTCTGACCCGGGGGTGTAGTAGAATGGGAGGAAGTGTCTCAGTAAATCTCTCCGGACTCCAGTGCCAGTCCTCACCATGTCCTGCCAGCTGGAGTCTGAATTTCGCACTTTGGACAGAGAGACCTTTCCCAGGCGGAGAGCACTATTGGAGCCAAGGGGATGGGGTTGACTTCCTTTCCTGACGGGAGGTTGGGCACGACTGAAGCCAGTTTCACATACAAGCCTTGGCCAGTCTTAGCCAACCGTGGCCTTGGATTTCCAGGGGGTATTTGAGGGAACGGATGGAAGGGGAAATGGAATACCACAGGGAACTATAGAATGGAAATCACAGAATGGCTAGTCATTCCTGCCCATCCATTTTGATCACTTTGGAGTTCCTCCCAAGTATGAGTTAAAACGAAGACCGAATTCTCCAGGGAGAGGTTGGCAGAACAGTAGAAAAATGAGGAATAGGAATTTAGACAAAATGACAACTGGGTCTTTGAAAGGGAGTAAAAATAAAATGACAGCCAGAGCATCCAAACACTGTCCCACCGAGACTCGTCTTTCCCATTCCCACTGGAAGGTTCACCCACCACTAACATGGTTCCACCTCAGTTAACCTTAATAAGAATAATGATAATGGGGGTGTTTTTTTCGTCGCTTACTTTGTGCCAACGACTGTATTAAGTTCTTGGATAATTACAAGATAATCAGCTCAGACACAGGTCTGTCCCACACTGGGGTCCCAATCTAAGGGAGAAGGAGAACAAGTATTGAATCCCCATTTGACAGATGAGGAAACAGGCCCAGAGAAGTTAAGCGATTGTCCAAGGTCACGCAACAGCCCAGTGGTAGAGCCAGGATTAGAACCCAGGACCCCTTTTCTTTCCACTAGACCACAGTGTATCTCATATCGATATTGAATGACTCTTTTTTCACTGAGGCAGCAGCAGCAGCAATCAACTGGTCTCCGCCCATTTGTTGGCATCAAGTGGGTCCGATCACATTGGTTGTCTAACGGACAATAAAGGCAATGACTATGAAGCTCATCCGATGGCTCTCAGAGCTAAAGAAGCCTAGGGGAAAGAGCACAGGCCTGGGTTTCAGAGGACCTGGGTTCTAATTCCGTCTCCACCACCTGTCTTCTGCATGACCTTGAGCAAATCTCTTTACCTCGGTTTCCTCATCTAAAAACGCGGATTCGATACCTGTTCTCCCTCAGGCTGTGAGCCCCACGTGGGACAGGGACACCGTTCAACCTGATTATCTTGTTTCGACCACAGTGGGCGGAACGTGGTAAGTGCTTAACAAGTACCATAATTAATTGAAGAACTGGTCTTTTAGATGGAAACCTCTAATGGGTTCTCACAAGTTCCGGTGAGGAAACAATCTGGGATAAAGAGGATATGATTCCATGAAGGCTTGAAAAACTTTAAATAGAAACTGCTGGAGGTCCAGAACCAGGAGGGAATGAGGAAACAGTGCAGGGACCATAGTGTCAATGGGATGGGAAGGATTGGGATGGGAAAGAACTTTTCTAATTCTTGCTCCCCACTCTTCTGTGGTGGATGGATTATGACAAAGTGGAGGACAGGTCCCTGAAACTTGAGCCATCAATCAGTGGTGTTCACTGAGTGCTTACTTTATGCAAAGCATTCTACTAAGAGCTTGGGAGAGTAGAAATAGTCATAGTATGTGTGTTAAGTGCTTATTGTGTGCAGAGAACTGCACCAGCACTGGGAAAGAATACACAGGTGGGAATTTGACACGGTCCTGGGAGTCAGAAGACTTGGGTTCTAATTCCAGCTCTGCCACTTGCCTGCTGCGTGATCTTGGACAACCCATTTCACTTCTCTGTGCCTCAGTTCCCTCTATTATAACAAGAAGATTAAATATCTATTGCCCCTCCTCCTTGGACTGTGAGCCCCATTTGGGACAGGGACTGTGTCCAACTTGATTAACTCGTATCTACCTCAGTATTATAGTGAACCCTCCCAAGCACTTAGTACAGTGCTTTGCACACAGTAAGCACGCAATTAATGTGATTGAATGAATGCTTAGAACAGTGCTTGGCATGTAGTAAGCACTTAACAAATACCATTATTATTATTATGTGTCATTAATAATATCTACTGGGGTAGATATGAGGTAATCAGGTTGTCCCACGTGGGGCTCACAGTCTAAATCCCTATTTTACAGAAGATGTAACCGAGACACAGAGAAGTTAAGTGACTTGCCCAAGGTCACAAAGAAGACAAGTGGAGGAGCTAGGTTAGAACTCCAGTCTCTGACTCCCCAAGCCCGAGCTCTTTCCACTAAGCCAAGCTGCTTCTCTAGTAAGTACTTAACAAATTCCATAATAATAATAAAAATAATTCAGATTCTGAGAGTGTATCGAGACGAACAACAGGCAGATATTCCAAAATCCTCCCCACAATAAAGTTTGCTCATCTTCTTGACTCTATTTTAATTAATTAATTAATGTTGGTATTTGTTAAGCACTTACTATGTGCAGAGCACTGTTCTAAGCACCACTCACTATGTGCAGAGCTCTGTTCTAAGCACTGGGGTAGATACTGGATGATCAGGTTGTCCCACGTGGAGCTCACAGTTTTAATCCCCATTTTACAGATGAGGTAACTGAGGCACAGAGAAGTGAAGTGACCTGCCCACAGTCACACAGCTGACAAGTGGCCGAGCTGGGATACGAACCCATGACCTCTGACTCCCAAGCCCGCGCTCTTTCCACTGACCCACGCTGCTTCCCAATGATGATAGTATTTGTTAAGTGCTTACTCTGTGCCAAGCACTGTTCTAAGCGCTGGGGGAGATCCAAGGTCATCAGGTTGTCCCACGTGGGGCTCACAGTCTTCATCCCCATTAGACAGTTGAGGTAACTGAGGCACAGAGAAGTGAAGTAACTTGCCCAAAGTCACACAGCTGACAAGTGGCGGAGCTGGGATTAGAACCCATGACCACTGCCTCCCAAGCCCAGGCTCTTTCCACTGAGCCCCTGGTGAGTGCTCCACTGAAGCATTAGATTCATTTGTGAGTTCCCATACCTCTCCTCTGAGCTTTGGCCACCCTCTCCAACCAGTCCCCATGCTACACTCTCTAGTGTTAAAGTTTAATACCATTCTAGATAATTGAAGCCCACCAGTTGAAGCCTAAGGACTCCTGCCTGTTGTCTCCTTATCTCATTCTAGAGACACCTACTATAGTCAACCAGACCCACCGTATACGTTTCTGGGTATTCCCAATCCTCCTGGGGAGGTTCTATCAAGACACTCACATGCAAATGCCTCGCCTACCTTTAAAGTCGCCTCTTTCTCCTCCTCCTTCTTTTCTTATTTGTCTTTTCCTTCTCCTCTCCCTCCTCTCAACCAGATCGTGCTCTTTCTCCCCTTCCTCCTCCACTGCACCGCGGCTGATTTGAAGATGTGGCAGGCAGACAGACCCCTAAATACACCTTACATAACAACCTTCCTTCTCCCAACCCACAGCTGCCCTCTGGGGCCTCAGGATCAATCGGAGACCAGGTCATTCGACCGGTGAGTGAGGCAGTGACCAGGCGATGGCGGGGGCATCTCAGCAGTTGTCCACTGGCTCTTCCACTGTATTCTGCAGTGGTTACCAGGAAGTCTTTCGGCTGTTAATAATGATAACGTCTCCCCCGAATAGACCGTAAGCCCGTCAAAGGGCAGGGACTGTCTCTATCTGTTGCCGACTTGTACATTCCAAGCGCTTAGTACAGTGCTCTGCACATAGTAAGCGCTCAATAAATTCTACTGAATGAATGAATCACTGGTGTATTTGCTAAGCGCTTACTATGGGCCAATCACTGCACTAAATGCTGGGATTAAATATAGTATAAGGAGGCCAGATGCAGTTCTTGTCATACATGGAGATCAATGTATGAATAAGAGGAAGAAAGGCTCAGTGGAAAGAGCACGGGCTTGGGAGTCAGAGGTCATGGGTGCTAATCCCGGCTCGGCCACTTGTCGGCTGTGTGACCTTGGGCAAGTTTCTCCATTTCTCTGTGCCTCAGTCTCCTCAACTGTAAAATGGGGATTAAGACTCTGAGCCCTACGTGGGACAACTTGATTACCTTGTACCTACCCAAGCGCTTAGAACAGTGCTTGGCACATAGTAATTGCTTACCAAATACCATCATTATTATTATTATGAAATTGAGACAGAGAAGCTAAGTGACATTTCCAAAGTGACACAATAGGCAGGTGGCAGAGCTAAGATTAGAACCCACTTCATGTTCTAAGCCTTAGTTTCCCCTTCTATTCTCCCCCCACCCCCAAAATCCCAGACACAGAACGAAAACAACGTATTATGTTTAGGTACCATCTTGATTCCTCAACTCTAAGACCCTCCCTGTAAGACAGGGAAGAGAAAGTCCTATTATCGCCATTGTACAGATTAGAAATGGGCACAGAGAGGTTAAGTAACTTGCGAAAGGATCACACTTCATGTCAGTGTCAAAACTGGGACCAGAATGTCAGGATCCTGATTCCTAGTCTAATTATTTTTTAAAACAGGTTTACCCCACCTCTCTCAGGCCTCCCCATTCACTCACTCACTTGCTCAGTGGTATTTATGGAATGCTTATTATGTGCAGAGCACTGGCCTAAGAGCATGGGAGAGCACAATATACAGAATTGGTAGACATGATCCCTGCCCACAAGGATCTTACAGTCTAATGAGGGAGACAGGCAGTAAAATAAATTACAGACATATATGTAAGTACTGTGGAAAGGAGGAAGGGATAAGTCACAAGTGCTTAAAGGGAACAAATCTAAGTGCAAGGGTGACATAGAAGGGAGAGGGAATAGGGGAAATGAGAGCTTCACACTTTCATCTCCACGCTTTCAATCTCACTTCTTTAGTGACATACTATAGAAATGATCCCCCAGTTAGACTGTAAGCCTGTCAAAGGGCAGGGACTGTCTCTATCTGTTACTGATTTGTACATTCCAAGCGCTTAGTACAGTGCTGTGCACATAGTAAGCGCCCAATAAATACTATTGAATTAAAGAGCTTAGGGAAGGTCTCTTGGAGGACATGTGATTTAAATAAGGTTTTGAAGTGGGCAGAGAGGTGGTCTATCACATATGAATGGGGAGGGAGTTCCAGGCCAGAAGGAGAACTTGGGCAGAAGGAGAACTTGGGCAAAATATTAAAACCCAGCACAGACAAAATAGGCTCTAAGACTAAGAAGTCTAAATCTAAGTCTAAGAAGTCTAAGTCCCGCTGGTAAAGTAGATGAGATTGGTTTTAGAGGAGAGAAGTGTGAAGGCTGGGCTGTAGTACAAAATCAGCAAGAGACAGGAAGGAGAGAGCTGATTAAGTGCTTAGAAGTTGATGGCAAGGAGTTTCTGTTTGATATAAGCTCAATGCGGGCAGGGAATGGGTCTGTTTATTGTTATAATGTACTCTCCCAAGTGCTTAGTACAGTACTGTGCACACAGTAAGCACTCAATAAATACAACTGAATAAATGAATGCATGATGTGGAGGTGGATGGACAACCACTGGAGGTTCTTAAGGAATGGGGAAACGTGGCTGAACAGTTTATTAGAAAAATGCGCAGCAGAGTGAAGTATGGACTGAAGTGGGGAGAGATAGAAGGCAGAGCGGTCAGAGACGAGACTTATACAGTTGTCAAGTCCGGATCTCAGGGAGTAAGCCAACTGGAGTTTTGATCTGAGAAGCAGTATAACCTAATGGCCCCGAGAGTCAGACGGACTGGGTTCTAATTCCGGGTCCAGCTCCTATGTTTTTGGGGCAGGTCACTTCACTTGTCTGAGCCTCAGTTTCCACAGCTGTAAAATGGAAGTTTATTACCTGTTCTCTGACTTCTTCTTCCTCCCTCCCTCCAAGAAATGAACCATGGAACCTGCCAACTTCACTCCCACTATTGAGAGTCCCCGCTCCCGGCATGCTCCGTGTACCCCAGACCGGAGATTAAAGCTGCTCCCGTGTGCTCTCTGACTCATCCTTGTCCGTGAGACTTAGAGCCTATTTTGTCTATTTGTTCATGCTTGGTTTTAATATTTCATCACTCCTGATGCGTCCGTCTCTGATCCCTTCTCTCCTCCTAAACTCTTAGTTTGTGAGCCCTCCAAGGAATGGGGACTGATTCTAATTCCCATCTGTGTATCCCCTCCCAGAACCCCAGAATTTAGTACAGCGATCTGCACACAATAAGGACTTTATAAATACTATTATTACTACTAATGCTTAGACTGTGAGCCCCATATGAGACCAGGACTATTTCCAACCTGGTTATCTTGTATCGACCCCAGTGTTTGGCACATAGTAGGTGGTTAACAGACACCACTATTATTATTATTTGGGAACCTTTGGGCCTTTGATTTTCACCCCATCCTCAATCCCACAGAATTTATGTAAATAGCTTTAAATTACATATTTGAAATTATTTATTTATAATACTATCACCCCCTCTAGACCGTGAGCTCGTCACGGGCAGGGAACGTCAGGTAATTCTGTTGTTTTGTACTCTCTCGAGCACTTAGTACAGTGCGCAGCACAAAGTAAGTGATAAATCCATTTTTAAAAAAATGTAAATGACATTTGTTAAGCACTTATGTGCCAGGCACTGGACTGATTGATTGATTAAGAGGGACAGGGGCTTGATGAGAAAGAGGGACATAGGAGAAAGAGATGTGAAAGAGAAAACAGGAGAAAAATAGGGAGGTAGAGGAAGGAAAATGGGGGTAGGGGTGCTGAGGCAGACAGGGGTGGGTGGGAGGACTGAGGCGGACGGGTGAGGCGGGGAGAGAAGAGCCCACTCAGGTTTCAGGAGTCCCAGGGAAAAGCTGGGGGCTGAAGTATTTTCCCAGGCTGGAGGAAGGCAGGCAGCTGGCTCCCATCCCACCCCGGGGAAAGGGGAGAAAGTCTGAAGTGCTGCCAAAGTCTTAGTGTTTGTAATGAAAACGAGAGGTTGAGAGGTTAGGGCAGGATTCTCCTTGGCGGGGCTCGAAAGATGAGACTGCTCTGCCTCTGCAGCTGCTCACCACGTTGCCAGAAAATAAAATAATAACCTCTATCCTCAGACCGCCGCCCCTGGCTCCTGGCCAAGCAAAGCTCCCACCCCAGGGACACACTAGCCAGGCGGCACCACAACACTGAAGACACCACAGTGGGCAAAAAGCACTGTCCTGGGAAGCTAAATCCTCCCGCTCTCACTGTGGGGAGGGGTGGGCACCCAGGGCCACCCCTACTATGGGCAAGGCAAGGATCTTGGGATTGCACCTCTCTGGCCTGAGGGGTTTTCCTCTGTAAGCTTGCTGAAGGCAGGGTACTGGTACTGTTGGTATTTGTTAAGCGCTCACTATGTGCAGAGCACTGTTCTAAGTGCTGGGGGAGATACAGGGTCATCAGGTTGTCCCTCGTGAGGCTCACAGTCTTCATCCCCATTTTACAGATGAGGGAACTGAGGTACAGAGAAGTGAAGTGACTTGCCCACAGTCACACAACTGACAGGTGGCAGAGCTGGGATTTGAACCCATGACCTCTGACTCCCAAGCCCGGGCTCTTTCCACTGAGCCACGCTGCTCCTACCAACTCTGCTGCACTGTACTCTTCAAGCGCTTAGTACCGTGTCCTGCCCGCATTAAGCACTCAATAAATATGAATGATGGTGTTCAATGGGGCACATGCTTCCCGAGGAAGAACCTGGGACAAAGGAGGAAGAGGAAGCAGAAGTGGTGGAGAAGGGAGAGGGGGAGGAGGAAATGTGGAGGGAGGGAAGAAAACAGGTAAAGAAGGAAGAGAAAAAGGAGGAGGAGCAGAGGAGCAGGAGGAGGAGAAGGAAGAAGAAGTGTAGGAAGAGGAGCAGGAAGAGGAGGAGGAGGAAGGAGAGAAGGAGAAGGAGAAAAAGCAGGAAGGAGGAGGAGGAGAAAGAGGAGGAGAAGAAGAAATTCTTGTCTTACTGCCCTTTGTTGCCCCAGATGGAGATATCCTGGTCATTCACCTGGTTTCAGACTAGTCATTTGAGTTTTAGATAATAAATAGCATTTAAAGAGTGCTTACTCTGTGCAGAGCACTGCTCTAAGCACTTGGGAGTAAAACAGAGTTAATAGACATGATTCTTGCCTTCAAGGAGCTCACAGTCTGATAGATTTCAGCAGGTCTGTTTCCTGACCAATGCCTTCTGGGCACTGGATCCCCGTAGGTCTGGTGTTTTTATTCAAAACTCCCTGCCTCTCCTGATCTCAACTCCTGCTGCAGAGTCCCGTGACTCGGAAGCAGTGCCTGTGTTCAGAGGAAAACTGGGAGGGGAACACTGCGGCTCTGGAGCAAGGTAGAGGATTCAGGGATCCCCTGGGGAAAAGCTCTAGGATTAAGGGGACTTGGACAGACGGCGCAAGATGACTGTACATTCCAAGAGCTTAATACAGTGGTCTGCACATCATAAGCGCTCAATAAATACTATTGAATGAACATGTAACATCACTGCATCAGGGTACCTGCCCCGTGTGACACATAAGACATCATGTGCTTCTGCGTGTCCGGTATCTGCAAGCACCAATGAGGCCGTTGTAGCTGGAGGCTTCACTAGATCCAATGTTTGAAACAGCTCTGGAGGCTCAGAGCTGCCCCAGAGATCCATTCAGGTTCTGGGTTCGGGGACCATTTAACCCAGCCATTTTGCCAGGCTTTCTTTTGCTAAGGGAGACCACGGCCCCAGCCCAGCTAATAATAACAATAACGATCACGGCATTTGTTAAGCGCTTACTCTATGCCAAGCACCATTCTAAACAATGGGGAAGATTAAAGGTAACGAGGACGGACACAGTCCCTGTCCCACATGGGACCCATTTTACAGAAGAGGTAACTGAGGCCCAGAGAAGTAAAGTGACTTGCCCAAGGTCACTCAGCGAGGAGGCAGAGTCCGAATTAGAACCCACATCCTCTGACTCCTAGGCCCGTGCTTTTTCCACTATGCCACACTGCTTCCAGTTGCTGTTCAGCAGCAGCAGAGCAGTCAGGATGTACCTGACTGTAACCTGATTACAAATCCCAGTAGCCCCCAGGAGTAACTCCTCACTATCAGGGCGTCTTGTCTTATGCCACCGAGTCGTTTCCGACCCACAGCGACACCACAGACACATCTCTCCCAGAACGCCCCGTTCTCCATCTGCAATTGTTCCGGTAGTGGATCCATAGTGTTTTTCTCGGTAAAAATACTGAAGTGATTTACCATTGCCGCCTTCCACAGAGTAAACTCTGGTCTCCACCCTCGACTCTCTCCCATGCCGCTGCTGCCCAGCACAGGGGAGTTTCGACTTGTAGCAGATTGGCTTCCACTTGCTAGCCACTGGCCAAGCAAGGAATGGAACGGGTAGGCCACTGCTTGACTCTCCCTCCCGTAGCCGAGACTGGTAGAGACCCGGAAACTCTCCAGGTGCGACCCTGAGAGGGGATTAAGGCATCACAAGGACGGGAGTTGCCCCTCCCCGGGCACACCTCCCTCTCTCCCACTCTCTTAGCCAAACTGACCCTCTAGGCTGCCAGTTAAGAACTCCCCACCATAGAAGTAGCACAGCCTCCTGGGAAGACCAAAGAACTGGGAGACAGGAGCCCTGGTTTCTAATCCCAGTTCCCTGATTTAAGAATTGCGATGCTTGTTAAGTGCTTACTATGTGTTAAGCACTGTTCTAAGCACTGGGGTAGATACCAGTTAATCAGGTCCAAAATAGTACCTGTCCCACAGGGGGGGTCACAGTGTAAGCTCGAGGGAGAATCCCCAATTTACCGTGGAGGAAACTGAGACCCAAAGGACTTTTGACTTGCCCAAGGTCACATAGCAGGCAGTTGGCAGAGCCTCGTTTAGAACCTACATCCTCTGAGTCTTGGGCCTGTACTCTTTCCACTAGGCCATGATGCCTGCATGCTGGGCGACCTCGGACAAGTCACTTGACTTCTCTGGGCCTCCGTTTCCTCCTCTGTAAAATGGGGATCAAGTATTTGTTCTTGTTCTACCTTGGACTGTGGGGGCGGGGACTTGGTTCGATCTAATTATCTTGTCTCTACCCCAGTGCTCAGCACATAATATACACCACAGTTAAAATAATAACAATGACAATAATAATTATTATGAAGAATGAGTGTGAGGTTGGGAAGAGGCCCCACCCACATACCTTTAGTTTTGGGCCAGGAAGGACTTTGCCCCAAGGGCACTGGTCAATGGAAGCTTTGGTCAAGTCTCTGGATGAGCAGCAGTCACCATTCCCCTCAGATGGGCATACGCCCTTTGGCTCCACGTGAATCTGCCTCCTCACATTCTGAGGCATATTTAGGGGCCCAATTCTGAGTTCCCTGAGGAAGGTAATTTCCTTACAAGGAGCATCAAGCCAGATTCTGGATGAGACCTCTGTGCAAAAATGTGCACAGATTAAGTGCTTAATAAGTAATAGCAATTAATAATATCATTGCTGTATTTGGTAAGCACTTCCTTTGTGTCAAGCATGGAGCAAAACGCTGGGGTAGACATAAGAAAATCAGGTCGGACATAGTCCCTACCCAAAGTAGGGTTCACAATTTAAGTAGGAGGGAGATTATTGAATGAATGAAATGAACAGGTATTGAGTCCCCATTATACAGATGAGGAAAGTGAGGCATAGAGAAGTGAAGTGACTTGCTCAAGCTGCCTCAGCAGGCAAGTAGGTGAAGCCTGGATTAGAACTCAGATCCTCTGGCATCCCAGGCCCGGGCTATTTCCCCTAGGCAGCCCTGCTTTCCACCACTCCACTATAATAAATACTATTATTACTACAGCACTCCTCCAGTTCCTCCTCCCTTTCCATTTCCAGGGCCCTTCCCTCCCAGCCCCCATTATGGGCAGAGACTAAAGGTCTCTGACCCCACACAGCTCACAAGCCTGGGGTCTCAGGGTAGCACCAGGATTGGAAAAATTCTGGGAGTGAACTCCTTATCTTCCCTCCCAAATCCTCTTCCACCTAATTTTCCCACCACAGTTGACAAGACTACCATCTCCTGGCCTCTGAAGCCAGTCATCTTGATAGTCCCCTTGACTCTTCACTCTTTTTCAGTTTATTGCTAAGTCCTGCCAGTTTTATCTCCACAATAATTCTTGGATCTGTCCTTTCCTTTCCGTCCAAACAGCCCTGCCTCATTCTCTCCCCTCTTTAGTCCATACTGCATTTTGCATTTTGTTGTTCAGACCATCTTTTTTTTTAATAGCACTTGTTAAACCCTTACTACATACCATACTAAGCACTGGGGTAGAAAAAAGATAATCAGGTTGGATCCAGTCCCTACCCCTTCTGGAGCTCACAGCCTATGAAGGAGAAGGAGAAGGATTTAATCTCCATTTTACAGATAAAATAACTGAGACCGAGAGTAGCAAAGTGATTTGTCCAAGGTTACACAGAAGACAAGTGGGAGAGCTGGGATTAGAACCCAAGTCCTCTGACTTTCAGGTTCATACTCATTCCATCAGGCTATGCTGCTTCTCTTTCTTAAACATAATTCTGCCCACATCTCCCCGCTCCTCAAAAACTTTCAGAGGTTTTCCATTCCTCTCCACATCAAGCAGAAACACCTGATCATTGGCTTTAAGGCGCCCCATCAGTTCTGTCCCTTTTATCCACTCTCTTCCTCCTCTGCACCATGGTCACACTTTTTTATGGTTTTTGTTAAGCACTTATTATGTGCCAGGTACTAAACTGGATGCCTGTCTACTTGTTTTGTTGTCTGTCTCCCCCGGGTAGGCTGTGAGCCTGTTGTTGGGTAGGGATTGTCTCTATTTGTTGACAAATTGTACTTTCCAAGTGCTTAGTACAATGCTCTGCACACAGTAATTGCTCAGTAAATACGATTGAATGAATAAATGCATAAACTAAGCTCTGGGGAAGGTAAGATAACTGGGTTGGATAGAGTCCATATCCCACATGGGGCTCACACTCAATCCCCATTTTACAGATCCGACAGGCACAGGGAAATGAAGTGACTCGCCCAAGGTCACACAACAGACCAGTTGCAGAGCCAGGATCAGAAACCAGATCCACTGATTCCCAGGCCTGTGCTCTATCCATTAGACCATGCTTCCTCTCAAGCTTACCTACTCACTGTGCCTAGTTCTTGTTTCTCTGGCCTCTCACTTCTGCCTTATGCCCTTCTAAATTATCATCATAATTTTGACAATAATAAAAATTGTGGATTTTTATTAAATGCTTACCATATGCCAAGCACTATACTAAGCACTAGAGTAGATTTCAGGTACTCAGAGACTGGATACAATCCCTATCCCACATGGGGATAACTGTCTAAGTAGGAGGGAGAACAGGTACTGAATCCCCATGTTACAGTGAAGGAACTGAGGCTTAGAGAAGTAAAGTGACTAGCCCAAGATCACACAACAGACTAGTGACAGAGCTGGGATTAAAACCTAGTTCCCTGACTCGCAGGCCCATGTTCTTTCCATTAGACCACACTGCTTCCCAGTGGTGCTTATTCAATACTTATTCTACGGCAATTACTTTACTCAACACTGGGGAAGACACAGGTTAATCAGTTGGGAGAGAGTCCCTGTTCCATATGAAGCTTCCATTCTCCCTCCAGCCTGGCATTCCCTTCCCCTTCAAATCCACCAGACCAAGCTCTGCCTACCTTCCAGGTTCTTCAGAAATCCCACATCCCGCAGGAGGCCTTCCCTGACTTAATTCTTCTCATCTGCAGATCACACGTTCCCAACTTCCCTCTAAGTCCTTCTGCACTTACACACTCACAGCTCTTGGGTCCACTTGTGCAGCTGTACTTTACTATTTAAGCACTTACACTTATTCCAAATTGTAAGGGCATTGTGGACAGGGAATGTGTCTACCAACTTGGTTGTAGTGTGGGCAAGTCACTTAACTTCTCTGTGCCTCAGTTACCTCACCTGTATAATGGGGATTAAGACTGTGAGCCCCAAGTGGGACAACCTGATTACCCTGAATTTACCCCAGTGCTTAGAACAGTGCTCTGCACATAGTAAGCGCTTAACAAATACAACATCATTATTACTCTCCCAAGTGCTTCAAACAGTGCTCTGCAATCAATCGATTATGTTTACTGAGGGCTTACTGTGTACAGAAGCACTGAACGAGCACTTGAGAGAGTACGATATAACAGAGAAGGTAGATATGTTCCCTGCTTACAAGCACACAGTAAGCACTCAATAAATACCACTGATTGACTAATTGATTCTTATCTTGTCTTATGCTGTGGAGTCACCTGCGACCCATAGCAACACCACAGAGACACGTCTCTCAGAATGCCCCACCTCCATCTGCAATCATTCTGATAGTGTATGCATGGGTTTTTATCATAAAAATACAGAAGTCGTTGACATTGCCTCCTTCCAAGCAGTAAACTTGATTCTCCACCCTTGACTATCTCTCATGCGCTGCTGCTCAACTGAGGCGAGTTTTGACTTTTAGAAGATCATCTTCTACTCGCTAGCCACTGCCCAAACTAGAAATAGAATGGGTATGCCTCTGCTTGACTCTCCCTCCTATAGTCGAGACCGGTAGAGTACTGGAAACTCTCCAGGTGCGACCCTGAGAGGGGCAACTATGATTACCCCATATCCATTCTCTTCTGTTGCCTGTCTATAAATCATTTTAGCATCTGTCTCCTCCACCAGAATGCAAACTCCATCTTCTAATTCTACTGAATTCCCAAGCACTTAGTGTACGGCGCTCTGCACACAATAGCAGCTCAATAACTACTACTGATTGATTGATGGAAGGAGCAACAGACAGAAAGGAGAGAGTGCCCAGAGACTCTGGCACCAAGCCAAGATTAGTAGAAGGAGGGACAAGGAAACAAGGGGAAAATGAGATGGAAAACCTCTCAAGGTCAGTAAATCCAGAGCCATGAGTCTTGTCCCGTGTCCAGGTTAACATCACCCAGTTCTCACGCTAACATGCCCTAAGCTTCCCCTATCACCTGTTGCACTATTGCAATCCAAACCAACAGGAAGTTCTTCGTCACATCTAACTCTGGTACTTCCTGCTGAAAACTCAGTCAATTTCTCATGTTCTGCCCTCCGGTTATTGGAATGCCAACATCCTCCATAGGCCTTCCTTTCTCACCAGTTTGTTTTCTATCAGTCCATCAAGTAGAGGTATTTATGGAGTACATACTGTGTGTAGAAGACTGTACTAAGCACCTGGAAGACTACAATACAATAGACAAGATCCCTGCCTTCAAAGAACTTTAGAATCTAGAGGGAGGAACTTACAATGTAGCAGGAGTAAAAGAAGTGGAGATGTTTTTCTTCTCCTATGAGCTGCTGCCCTCATGTCCATATCAAATGTCCCCTGAGACCAGCTTTTTTTTCCAATATTATTTGTTAAGCACTTACAGATTTTTCTCTCCTGGGATCGATAATGAATAATAAAGGAACTAGTAGTCAAGAAATACAATTAATGTTAGGAAGACTTGCTATGAAGAGCCTGGAAAAAGTCATGAACGATTGCCACAAAAATACAAATTGTCAACTCTATGGTGTTTCCAGTGACAGTATATGGATCCAAAAGCTGGACAGTGAAAAAACAGGATCGAAAGCACATCGATTCTTTTGAAATGTGTTGTTCGAGAAGGCTTTTATAAATTCCATGGACTGCCCCAAAAACAAATAAATGGATTTTGGAGCAAATTAAAATCGAAGGGCTCTTTGGAAAGCCAAATGACTCAACTTAGATTAGCATATTTTGGACACATAATCAGAAGGACTGATTCTCTGGAGAAGACACTAATGTTAGGAAAAGTCCAGGGAAAACATAGAAGAGGCAGACCAGCAGGTAGATGGATAAAGACCGTAACAACAGTTACAGAAGAATCATTAGAAAGGTTACAGTTTATGGCAGCGGACAGGAAATTCTGGAAAAAGTATATCCATGGAGTCACCATGAATCGGAAATGACTTAATGGCACTTAATAGTAATAATAATAATTTCTATGTGCCAGGTTCTGAACAAAGCACTGGGATAGATAAGATAATCAGGTTGGACACAGTCCCTGTTCAACATGGGACTCACATAAAAATCCCTATTTTATGGACTGTAAACTCACTGTGGGCAGGGAATGTGCCTGTTTATTCTTGTATTCGGCCAAGCACTCAGTACAGTGCTCTGCACACAGTAAGCACTCAATAAATCCAATTGAATGAAAGAATTAATGAAAGGCACAGTTACCTGAGGCAAGTTAAGTGACCCTCCTAAGGTCACACAGCAGACAGGTGGTGGAGCTGCAATGAGAACTCAGGTCCACTGACTCCCAGGCCAAGACCCTTTCCACTAATCCCCACTGCTTCACCAGTTCCACTTCTCTTCCAAGGAGTGAATCTATGGTGTGCCTGAACCAAGGACTAATCCCTCCTCCAGTCTCCCCTCCTTCAAGCACCCCACCCCCAGTTCTCCCAGGCTGAAAGTGAAGTTGGGATAGAGTAGACTGGGATGGAGAGTTAGCAGAAAGTCTGGACTGGCTCTCCTTCCTGCTGGAATGGATCTCCAACAGGAAGCACTTAGCTGCTGAGAGCCAATTTATTACCTCAGGGGGACCTGGTGTGTTTTCTGGACCAGGCCCCGTCAGACTCTTAGCCTCGCCCTGCCATCACCAGGCTCTTCAAACAATCATTAAAGCCCCATGCCCAAAGTGACTCCTCATCAAAGCCAATGGGTATCAGGCTGGTTTTAATCTGTTCAGTCCTGTTTTTAATAGCATGAAAACTATTTCAACCCTCCACCTGTAAACACACTCTATTTATTCCTCCAGCAAGTTGATTTGGTTAGAAGTCACTGCATGCTAGTGGAGTAGGCAGAGGAACCAGGTGGGTGGGTAAAGGGGTATCACCTGGTGGGTGACATATTAAATCACCAACTCTATTGTGTCATGTTCTCTCAAGCACCTAATACAGTGCTCTCCTCCCAGTAAGCACTTACTTGCCTGCTGTGTGATACTGGACAAGTCACTTAACTCTTCTGTGCCCAGTTACCTCATCTGTAAAATGGGGATTCAGACTGTGAGCCTCATGTGAGGCGGAGACTGAGTCCAACCTGATTATTTCGTATCTACCCCAGCTCTTAGTATAGTGCCTAGTACATAGTAAGCATTTACTAAATACCACTAAAAGTAAATAAATAAATAAATAAATCATTCAGTCAGTCAGTCATATTTACTGAATGCTCACTGTGTGCAATGCACTGTACTAAGTGCTTACGAGAGTACAATATAACAATAAACAGATATATTCCCTGCCCGCAGTGAGCTTACAGTCTAGAGGGGGAGATAGACATTGATGTAAATAAGTAAATTAATGAATATATTGATTATATTAATATATTAATATAAATATTCAGACTGACAAAGATAGATAAATACCATGGATTGATTGACTGAAATCCACCCTAAAGAATCACACTGGTCTTTGTGAACAATTCCCCATTTATCCTTTTGGATTGCTAATTCACTTGGAAAATGCTGAGAAGGTTCAAATAAAAGATGGTCATTCAGACATTAAAAATTATTTCTATTAATATCTGTATCCCCCTCTAGACTGTAAACTCCACGCGGGCAGGGATCTCGACTACCAACTCTGTTATAGTCTCCCAAGCACTTAGTACAGTGTTCTGCACACAGTAACTGTCCCAATTAATACCATTGACTTATTGACTGATTCTGATAAATCGCCTCCAAGAAAAGATGGTCATTCAGATAAATCATGACCAAGCGGACAGAGCATTGGTAGGGGATTTAGGAAATTTGGCTTTTAGGCCTGGTTCCTGCCACTGACGTGTCATGTGACCTGTAAGCCCGTCTAACAGCAGGGACTGCAGGGACTGCAGGGACTGTCTCTATCTGTTGCCTACTTGTTCATTCCAAGCGCTTAGTACAGTGCTCTTCACATAGTAAGCGCTCAATAAATACTATTGAATGAGTGAATGTGAGCTTTGGCAAGTCACCAACTTCTCTGGGCTTTATTTTCTCCTCCTAGGGATAACATTACCAGTTCCTTCTTCCCAGAGGCCTTATAAAGATGAAAGAAACAGGTAAAAGTCCTGAGATATCAGTAGGAAAAGTGATCTAGAATCAGTTGTCTATGGTATTATTATATTTCCACTTCCTTGAAGCTTCTTATCAGGTACAAACAGCCCCATTTTACAGATCAGAAAAACCGAGGAACTGAGAGCAGGTAAGCGGTTTGTCCCAACCCACGCCATTAGTCAGGCGCAGAGGCCGAACCAGGGCCTTCTCTCCACTTGACTCCTAGCGAAGGGAAATCCTTCCACTCCACACTCCTCAAACCACTGGACCATTCTGCCCAAAAGCAATGTATTTTGGTTCCGGAGATGACCATTCCCCTCATTGGACTCATCACAGACCAGTTGTTTGGCTTCTCAGCTGAAGGGTCTGGCTGAGAGGAGGGAGGCGTCCCTGAAGATAAGGAGCAGATGTCCACCCTGGGGTTCAGCCATTAGAAAACTTGAAACCCGGCCAGCTGTTGGGAATGCATAATGAGGAGGCGGGAGAAACCGGCCCCGGTCCTTTCCGGTGACTCACAGCCGCATTCCCCTGTGAGACGCCAAAATCCAATGTTTTTACAATGTGCCCACAACATACCCACTGGATTAGTCACGGCAAGACGAGCGCCTCTGCAGAAAGAAGGGCAGCAGGGATGGGGTTAGGCGGGAGGCTGGGAAGGAAGGACGAGAAAGGAAAGCACCTGGGGCACCCTGGAAAAAGGAAATGGACTGAGGCACAAGGAGCAGGATGGGATGGGGCCATGGTAGTTTAAACGATGAAAGAGGGAGGAGAAAGAGGGCAAGTCCCCTCTAGACTTGAAGTTTGTTGTGGGTGGGGAATGGGTCTCTTAATTGTTAGAGTGTACTCTCCCAAGCACTTAGTACAGTACTCTGCACACAGCAAGCGCTCAATAAATGAAACTGAATGAAATACAATTGAATGAACCTCACTCCTCTGGACATCAGTTTCCTCATCTGTAAAATGGGGATTCAATACCTGTTCTCCCTCCTACTTAGACTGTGAGCACCATGTGGGACCAGCCTTGCCCATCTACTGCTTCTTCTACTGCTTCCCACTCTCCCAATCCCTTAGACTGAACCCCAAGTAGGACAGAGACGGGGTCCAATCTGTTTATATTATAGCTACCTCAGTGCTTAGCACATAATAATAATAACGTTGGTATTTGTTAAGCGCTTACTATGTGCAGAGCACTGTTCTAAGCACTGGGGTAGATAGAGGGTAATCAGGTTGTCCCATGTGGGGCTCACAGTCTTTATCCCCATTTTGCAGATGAGGTAACTGAGGCACAGAGAAGTGAAGTGACTTGCCCACAGTCACACAGCTGCCAAGTGGCAGAGCAGGGATTCGAAGCCATGACCTCTGACTCCCAAGCCCAGGCTCTTTCCACTGAGCCACGCTGCTTCCCTAGCACATAGTAAGTGCTTAACAAATATCACCATCATTATTATTAACTGTTCTGTCTCATGCATCTAATAATCCACCTCTTCCAATCAACCTTCCTAAATTAACCAGCACTACAGCTATTTTAATTCCTCCAATTCCCCTTGATCACATATGTTTACTTCTGTCAAGAGGCAGTGGTGTTTCTTTTATTTGGGGGTATCTTTATGTGATGAGCTTCTGTCATTTGTAATGTTGGGAGATCTGTATCTATCCTGATTCCCCTGTTAGCCTTTAGTTATGAAGATGATGATGATGGTATTTGTTAAGCGCTTATTATCGGTCAAACACTGCTCTACGCACCGGGGTAGATACAAGTTAATCAGGTCGGACACAGTCCCTGTTCTACACAGAGGTCACAGGAGGGAGAACAGATCTCAAAACCCCATTTTACAGTTGAGGAAACTGAGGCATAGAGAAGTTAAGATGTGCAGAGCACTGTTCTAAGCACAGTAAGAAAAAGATGCCTTTTTCTTCTAAGCCAGCCTGCTTCAAGGGCTTCATGTTTAACGGTGTACCCGGGGTCCACTGGTGTGCTGTGAATGAAGGAAGCAGGTGAGCCCGTTTCTGGGGGGATGGGGAAGGAAGGTGGGGGGAGAGGGCCCGGTTTCCATGCAGAGCTCTCCAGCTGGGAGATACGAGCCGTAAATAAATACCCCAGCTGTGTGACTTTGGGCAAGTCACTTGACTTCTCGGTGCCTCAGTTCCCTCGTCTGTAAAATGGGGATTAAGACTGTGAGCCCCACGTGGGACAACCTGATTCCCCTGTGTCTACCCCAGCGCTTAGAACAGTGCTCGGCACATAGTAAGCGCTTAACAAATACCAACATTATTATTATTATTACCCAGGCCGAAGCCGGGGCAAGGGAAAGGCTCAGGGCTGGTCCTAGAAGCTGCATTGAACGGGCTCAGTCAGTAGGCGTTCACACAGCCTTCAGCCCCAGGCTCCCCAGCTACTTTTCAAAACTTGAGGAGATTAGCCACACTCTCAGGCCCACTTCCCAGGACTCCCACCACAACCTACGCGCAACACACAGACACACATGTACACACACACACTGTTCAGCGCACGAGTAAATTATAGAAATTGCACCAAAGGGAGAGTTCCATTAGGCCTAAGGGACAACTCTATGTCTGTCAGGGCGATTAGACCCTGAAACAGGCTAACGAGGGAATCTCCATCCTCCGGGAGCCCTAAGGGCTCATGTGATCGGTACTGGAGAGCTTAGGCTGTTCGCCGAGGTGGGGGATGGACTTCAGGTCAGTTGAGGGCCCCTCAGGACTAAGAATCTGAAATTCTGTGAGCAGCCAGTGTGGCTGAATCGACCCCCGCTGCCCCACATCACCCCAAACGCACTCCCCTGGTGCAAGGGTGATATAGAAGGGAGTGGGAGAAAAGGAAATGAGGGCTTAGTCAGGGAAGGAATCTTGGATGAGAGGTGCCTTCAGTAAAGTGTTGAAACAGGGGGAGAGTAACTGTCCATTTATTTGCTATTGTTTTAATGAGAGGTTCATCCCCTTGATTCTATTTATTGCTATTGTCCTTGTCTGTCCATCTCCCCGATTAGACTGTAAGCCCGTCAAAGGGCAGGGACTGTCTCTATCTGTTACCAATTTGTATATTCCAAGTGCTTAGTACAGTGCTCTGCACATAGTCAGCACTCAATAAATATTATTGAATGAATGAATGAAAAAAGAGGGAAGACATTCAGGGACAGAGGCAGGATGTGGGCAAGATGTCCGTGGCGAGATAGATGGGATCGCGGTACAGTGAGTAGGTTGGCGTGCCGGATTGTAGTGGGAGAGCAGGGAGATGAGGAAGGAGAGGGCAAGGTGATTGAGTGCTTGAAAGCAGATGATGAGGAGTTTCTGTCTGATACAGAGGTGGATGAGCAATCCCTGAAGGTTCTTGAGGAGTGGAGAAACATGGCCTGAACTTTTCTGTAGAAAAATGATCCGGGCAGCAAAGTGAAGTATGGACTGGAATGGGGAGAGACAGGAAGCAGGGAGGTCAGCAAGGAGGCTGATATAGTAATCAAGGGGGGGGGGATAAGCGATAGAATTAACGTGGTAGGATGTTGGATGTAGAGGAAAGGGCAGCTTTTGAAGATGTTGTGAAGGTGCCTTGCACTATACTAAGCACTCAGGAGAGTAGAACAGATGTGTCTTGCACTGTACTAAGTAATAATAATAATAATAATGTTGGTATTTGTTAAGCGCTTACTATGTGCCGAGCACTGTTCTAAGCGCTGGGGTAGACACAGGGGAATCAGGTTGTCCCACGTGGGGCTCACAGTCTTAATCCCCATTTTACAGATGAGGGAACTGAGGCACAGAGAAGTCAAGTGACTTGCCCACAGTCACACAGCTGACAAGTGGCAGAGCTGGGATTCGAACTCATGAGCCCTGACTCCAAAGCCCGTGCTCTTTCCACTGAGCCACGCTGCTTCTCTCCTAAGTGCTTAGGAGAGTACAGCAGATGTATGAGACACATTCCTTGTCCACAAGGCACATCCGCTCAAATAGCAGGACATAGAAATATTTTCAAATTTGTACTCAGAATAAATAATATACTATACTATGGAAAGTGAGGGAATCACCTTCTCTGAAGGACTGTAAACTGAATAAGAAGGCTGGGAAGCAGCATGGCCTAGGGTAAAGAATACGGGTCTGGGAGTCAGAGGGCCTAATCCCGGCTCTGCCAATTGCTTGCTAGGTGACCTTGGACAAGTCACTTAACGTCTCTGTGCCTCAGTTTCCTCAACTATAAAATACCAGTTCTCCCTCCTACTTAGATGTGAGCCACAAGTGGGACAGGGACTGAGCCCGACCTAATTAATCTGTACTTACTCCAGAGCTTAGAACAGTGTTTGACACATAGTAAGCATTTAACAAAAAACAATTTAAAAAAAGAACAGATTCTTATCCATTAGGGATGGGGCTTGGCCCCGAGGCAGTGGGATGGATTAGATGAACTCTCAGAGCCCTAGAACTCATAACTCTTGGCTTCAAGCCCCTATATGCTTTCCACCAGAAATGGAGACATCTCCTCGTTACGACACAGACTAAATCTCTTTGCTAGACGTCCTTGAAACTCCGCTCCCCATGACAGCCGTCCACCAAAGAAGACTAAGCCTCCTCTACTTCTCTCACAAAAGCGTCAAACCTCAGAAAATTGATTTACCAATAGCTATTCATCAAGCCGGTCCAGTCAGACTGTAAAACCGTCACCCCAACACACCGGGTGTCATTTTCTCCTAGAGGAGGCTTCTGCCTGTCTCAGAGATTCCCTTCCCCCAACCCCATTCCTCCGACCACCTCGCCTCTGGGAGATCTCCTTTGTCCTTGGTGTCAGTTTCCAGAAAAGACTCCCCAAAACAGCCCCTTGTCCTGGGTCCGGCTCTGACACGGGTTCGACAGAAGCAAGACACAAGATTGATCATCCTCCAATGTAAGGGGCATTATTCATAGGGGAGACAAGTCAGTCTCCTGGGGGAGTCCCACCCCCTTCCACCCCCAGACACAATGACCTCATGTTTCTCTGGACCTCAAGGTCTCCTCTCTGAAAGCCAACCGGCAGCCAGATCCGACAGGGGAACCAAGGCGAAAGAGCACAGGCCTGGAAGTGAGAGGACCTGAGTTCTAATTCCCGCTCCGCCCCTTACCCTTGATCCTATTTATTGCTATTGTTTTTGTCTGTGTGTCTCTCCCGATTAGACTGTAAACCCGTTAAAGGGCAGGGACTGTCTCTATCTGTTACCAATTTGTACATTCCAAGCGCTTAGTACAGTGCTCTGCACATAGTAAGCACTCAATAAATACTATTGAATGAATGAATGACCTTGGTGGGCAAGTCGCTGAACTTCTCTGTGCCTCAGTTCCCTCACCTGCACAATGAGGATTCGATACCTGTTCTCCCTCCTAGTTAGACTGCGAGCTCCATGTGGGACCTGATGATCTTACATAATAATAATGATGATGATGATGGTATTTGTTAAGTGTTTACTAAGTGCCAAGCATTGTTCTAAGCACCGGAACTACCCTAGCACTTAGTACATTGCTTGGCACTTAGTAAGTGCTTAACAAATACCACAGTCATTACTTATGTTGTAGTGTATTAAAACACGGGAGGATTTTCACTGCAGAGCAGCAGCTTTGGTGAGAATATCCTGGAAAAGAAGCTTTAAATTTAAGAAAACTCCCACAGAAAACAGCATGGCCCTACTGAGTTTGCCACCAGTGGCAATCTCCAAGGACAATAATAATAATAATGGCATTTGTTAAGCGCTTACTAAGTGCCAAGCACTGTTCTAAGCACGGAGATAAATGCAAGGTAATCAGGTTGTCCCTGATTACATTTACATTCTTAATCACCATTTTACAGATGAGGTAACTGAGGCACAGAGAAGTTAAGTGATGTCCAAAGTCTCACAGCTGACAAGTGGCTGAGTCAGGATTAGAACCCACAACCTCTGACTCCCGAGCCCTTAGTATTTTCTCTGTGACCATACTCCCTCTGGAGCAACGGGTGCGATGCTAACCCTTTATGAACTTAATAATCACCCCACCCTCAGCCCCACAACATTTATGTACATAGCCGTAATTTATTTATATCAGTGTCTGTCCCTCTGGACTGTAAACTCCTTGTGGGCAGGGAATGTGTCTACCAACTGTTATATTATCCTCTCTCAAGCACTTAGTATTATGCTCTGCACACAGCAAGCACTCAATAAATACCAAGGATTGATTAATTGGTATACTATTTCCATTTCCCAAAAGTCTGCTTGACAGAATAAGTGAGATTGAGACAGAGAGGAAGAGCGAGATCCCTTTAACAGATCTTAGTCCATCTGTGCGTGTCAGATCCTGTAATAATACAGTTCTTTGACTAGTCGGTCGGTCGTATTTAATGAGAGCTTACTGGGTACGGAGAGCTGTACTAAGCGCTCAGGTGAGTACAATACAACAATAACAAGACACATTCCTGCCCACAATGAGCTCTTTCCAAAGTGCTTTAACATTGCCTATTTCATTTTTAACAGTCTTTTTTAAGCACTTACTATGCATCTACTCCAAGCACTGTATTAAGTGCTGAAGGGGTAGATATAAGATAGGTCAGACTCAGTTCCTGTCCCATATGATGTTCCCAGAAGTAGAAAGGATCTCACAGAAGTAGGGGAGAGATAGAGAAAGGCAGATATACTCAACCCTGTTTTGCACATGAGAAAGAGGAGGCTCAGAGAGGGTAGGTGACTTGCCCAAGGCCACATAGCAGCCCAGGGGCAGATCTAGGACTAAAACTTACATCTTTTGGCTTCCACTAGGCTTTCTACTAGGCCACAGCTTTTCCCAGAGAAGAGGCTTCAGTGATACTGCTCTCACTAGAAGAAGGAATCTACCCTTTCAGGGCATTACAGCAGATTTGCAAATAAGCCACACCATTTAGCAGCCCACACTATGTATCCCCCCAGGAAATCCACAGGGAGTAAAGTAACTGAGAAAAAGATGGCTTTGTCAACCCCCAGCATAAGAAACTTTTGCCTTGACTGAGGGCTGATTAAGTACAGGGTCCAATTCTGAGTGTATTTTCTGAATGCTGCAGTTCTGGGTGTTGACTACTCTGTGAGGATATTTTGTTTTCTGATAGTGGGAAGTGTTGAGTGAATGGGTCTGTTGCTCTGAGAAAGGATCTTGGTGTTGACACTGCCTTTCAGCTAGTAGGTAGGGCACATTTGACTTGTGTACACGCAACACTGTCTTGTCATCTTTGGGCTTAAATTGGGAAAGAGGAGATTCCAGTTCCTCAGGGAGGAATTGATGCCCTTCGGTGCGTCTATGGACCAAACCTGGAGACACCATCTTTTTGAGGCTGTCTTCCCCACGAGATTGCAAGTTCTTTGAGGGCAAGGTTCATGTCTACTAACTCCATTGTACTCTCCCTAATGCTTAGTAAAGTGCTCCTAACAAAGTGCTCAATAAATATTATTGATTGATTGATAGATGGATAGGTATGGTGCACTCCTGCTGGGGAAAGAGGGATAGACAACTTGACCCCTAGAAATTCCCCTTCGCCCTCACCCCCTCACAACCCAAGTCATCAAAGAACTTTCCTGTCAAGCTAAACTTGGCTTTAAATTCTGAAGAGTGCCTATCCTCAGAGACAACAAGATGAACAGTTGAATGATTGAATCAATAAATCAGTGGCATTTATTGAGCACCTACACAGCACTGTTCCAAGTGCTCAGGAAAGTATAATACTATCGGTAGACGTGATTCCTCCTCCCTGGGAGGAATGAGAAAACCTATGGGATACTGGGTAGCATGATCTCTAGACTGTGAGCTTGTTGAGGGCAGAGAAAGTGTCTCCTCCAAAGGGCCTCCCCTGATTAAGCCCCCCGTTTCCTCTTCTCCCACTCCCTCTGCGTCACCCTGATTTGCTCTCTTTATCCATCCCCTTTCCCAGGCCCAAAACACTTAAGAAGGTATCTGTAATTTATTTATTTATATTACTGTCTATCTCCCACTCTAGACTGTAAGCTCGTTGTGGGCAGAGAATGTGTTTATTGTTATACTGTACTCTCCCAAGCACTTAGTACAGTGCTTTGCACACAGTAAGCACTCAGTAAATATGATTGAATGAATGAATGACCTCCCTTGATCAAAGGTAACTGGGAAGGTCTCGGGACCCATCTTCCACACAGTTTTCCTCTCTCAAGTCCACCAGCTCCTGGGGTGGGGGCTAGAGGGGCTGGCAAAAATTTCCCGCCAGATCTCCAAGGGTTAACACCACGTCCGGGGCTCTGCCTTGATCCCTCCTGGCAGGCAGGCTGAGGCAGAGGCTTGGGTTTCACCGGTGCCTCCAGCTATAAAATATGATCGTGTCTCAGATGCTGATTGATGGTTTCAGTGAAAACATCAGGGAGATGGGCCCAGCGAGATGGGATTTTCAAGGGCTCAGCCGCTGACATCCTATCCCCTACAGCCCCATAACCACCATGGGGTCCGAGCCCATGCGACCCTCACAGTCCCAGCACCAGGCAGGAACCCCGGGGAGAGAAACCTTAGCCCCCGGCCGGGGCTGGGGCTGGGACTGGGGAGGGGGTGGGAATGGGGACTGGGGCTGGGTGGGAAGCCCCCTGGATCTGGCAGGGGCTTCACGGGGCCTATCCATCCCTCGACCTCTCCTGATCCCCAGGTGGTCAGCGCCGGCCGGCCCGCTGGGAGTCAGAGCTGGTGCTCGGATGCGGTCAGTCCTTCTAGGAAAGGGTGAAGGATCTGGGCTGTTGAACCTGGCGAAGAGAAGGCTGAAAGTGCAGGGGAGGAGGTAGAACATTGTCTTCAAGGACATAAACAGGAGGATGCCCAGTTCTCCACGTCCACAGCAGGCCGAACAAGAGGAAACGGTCTTAGGTTGGAGACATGGAGACATACACAAGACACCAAGAGACACTGAGAGAAAGAGACAGTTCCCCTTTTATTATTATTATTATCAAGTATCATCGGGTCATTTCCATTTCATAGCAACTCTACGGATATATTTTCTCCTGAATATCCTGTCGTCTTCATAATCCGTAACCTTTCTAACGATTCTTCCATTATCATTATTATGGTCTCTATCCATCTAGCTGCTGGGCTGCCTCTTCCACGTTTCCCCTGGACTTTTCCTAGCATTAGTGTCTTCTCCAGAGAATTAGTCCTCCTGATTGTGTGTCCAAAAGATGATAATCTAAGTTGAGTCATTTGGCCTTTAAATTCCACTTTGACTTAATCTGCTCCAAAATCCATTTGTTTCTTTTTCAGGCAGTCCATTGTATTCGCAAGGCCTTCTCCAATACCACATTTCAAAAGAATAGATGCTCTTTCTATCCTGTTTTTTCACTGTCCAGCTTTCAGATCCATACACTGTCACTGGAAACAGCATAGAATTGACAGTCTGTATTTCTGTGGCAATTGCTACATCAGCACGTTTCATGACTTTTTCCAGGCTCTTCATAGCAAGTCTTCCTAACATTAATCTTCGGCGTATTTCTTGACTCCTAGCTCCTTTATTATTATCGATCCTAGGAGAGAAAAATTGTCAACTATTTCAATGTTTTCTCTATGCAGTGCAATTGTGTTGCATTAAAACTTCCAGTTGTCATGATCTTTGTTTTCTTGACATTCAAATGTAGACCCATCTTTTTGCTCAGTTCCTTAACGTTTAATAATAAGCCCTTCAATCTTCACTTTCTGATTTGTTAAATGCATAACAAATTCATTCATTCATTCATTCAATAGTATTTATTGAGCACTTACTATGTGCAGAGCACTGTACTAAGCGCTTGGAATGAACAAGTCAGCAACAGATAGAGACAGTCCCTGCCGTTTGACGGGTTTACGGTCTAATCGGGGGAGACGGACAGACGAGAACGATGGCAGTAAATAGAGTCAAGGGGAAGAACATCTCGTAAAAACAATGGCAACTAAATAGAATCGGGCGATGTACAATTCATTAACAAAATAAATAGGGTAATGGAAATATATACAGTCGAGCGGACGAGTACAGTGCTGTGGGGATGGGAAGGGAGAGGTGGAGGAGCAGAGGGAAAGGGGGAAAAGAGGGTTTAGCTGTGGAGAGGTAAAGGGGGGGTGGCAGAGGGAGTAGAGGGAGAAGAGGAGCTCAGTCTGGGAAGGCCTCTTGGAGGAGGTGAGTTTTAAGTCCCCAGGCACTGTATTAAGTGCTGAGGTATATACAAGGTTATCAGATTGGACAGAGTCCCTGTCCCACCTAGGGCTCGCAGTTTAATCCCCATTTTACAGATGAGGAAACTGAGGCACAGAAAAGTGAAGTGACTTGCTTAAAGTCATACAGCAGACAAGGGGCAGAGCCAGGAGTAGAATTCAGGTGCTCTGACTCCCAGGCCCACGGTTTTTCCACTAGGTCATGCTGTTTCCCTTCCAAGTATCTATGCACTTGCATCCAAATCTACCGAGCACTTTGATGTTTAGCCTACCTTCAGTCCCACAGCACTATGTCCATATCCTTTTATTCTGCCACTTCCCCTATCTGTACCTTATTTTCGTGTCTGTCCCTCTCACTAGACTGTAAGCTCACTGTGGGCGGGGAACGTGTCTACCAACTGCTAGACCGTACTCTCCCAAGTGCTCTGCATACAGTAAGTGCGCAATAAATTCCATGGATTGATTGATTGATTTGGGCAGCTAGCAGGAAGAACTTACTGAACACAACAAGGCTAATTAACCCTTGGAATAGGATCCTAAGAGAGAGGCTGTGGATCGTACACCCTTGGGGCCCTCTTAAGAAAGGGCAGGGCATTCTCTACCTGGGAGGGGGTCTACCAGGCACTTGTAGCCCCTGCCATGGGTTCTAACAGGAGGTTCACCTGGCACACCGAGCTCCCACTCAGGGGCCAAGAGATGCTGCTCTGGGCTCGGGGGCTTGACCCAGTATACCCAGCTACCGTCCCCAGATCTCCTCTGCTGTCCCATGCCTGCTGCCCCTTACCCACCTACACGTCCGCTCCAGGGGAGCCAGCTCTAAGCTGCGGGGAACGGGGGGCTCAGAAGTAGCCCAAAGACCCAGAACCACAGAGCCATGGGAAGAGCGACTGATTCCAAGCAACTACCAAAAGCCACACCCAGAGGCAGGGGGCTGGCCCAGATCCAGGTTCCTCTCCAGCCCTAAGAGGTTAGGACTCTGTTTCTCCTGGAGATGCGGGAGGGAGGAATGATGCTGTGGCCATCACAGATGAGAATCCAAGGGATCTGTGGCTGCCCGGTGTGGTGGAAGAGCTAAGAACAACTCCCAGTACAGTTAGGAAGCACTCCTGCATCAGCGGGAGGATTCAGGGCAGAGAGGAGAAGAGAAGGGGCACAACTGCATTCTGCACCTCTGGGAAGCCCAATATTTCCTCCCATCCACCAGACTTCAGGCCTAATTCCATTCATGGGCAAGATGGAGCTGGGCCACTGGATACCGAAGACAGGGTCAGGGGAACTTCTGGCTCCCCTCCTGTGGAAAGGAGGGGCGGGGACTCTTAGCAATTTATTGGCTTACTGGGGCTACCAGTCTCAGCAACTCAGACCCAATCGCACAAGCATATGGCCCTACAAATAAGGCTGGGTCCAATGGCTCTGCTTCCCTGTTCCTTCCTTGTACCTGTAGATGAGAAATAGCACTCAGTCATCCTGGAGCAGAGTGATGGGGAACGCTCAGTCTCATCATTCCAGCCCAGCATTTTCAAAGCTCCCCTCTCTTCCCGGGGCCTGGGACCCCAGAAGCAGTCTCACAATGCAGAGAAGTCTCTGCTCTCCATAATCAGCCAGCAGGTCCCTCCTAGGCTCATCTGCAGGGGACACATCATCAATCGGAGCCTTGGGCCGTTACCAAGTGAGCATCCTTGAAGGTGCAGGGTTAAGAGTCGGTGGATAGTTGATAGGGAACTGGCTCCCAACCTGATGGGCCCAGTGGAAGACCCCCTTCACCCTGTTGGCTCTAGCCTGCTGTGGGGAATGGCCAGGGTGGGGTATGGCTGGTAAGTCAGTCAGTCGTACTTATTAAGCACTTACTATGTGCAGAGCACTGTATTAAGCTCTTGGGAGAGTACAATATAACAATAACAGACACATTCCCTGCCCACAGTGAGCTTAGAGTCCAGAGGGGAAGACAGACATTAATATAAATAAAAAATTACTGATGTGGACACAAGTGCCGCGGGGCTGGGAGAGGGGATGAATAAAGGGGGCAAGTCAAGGTGACACTGAAGAGAGTGGGAGAAGAGAAAAGGAGGGCACAGTCAAGGAAGGCGTCTTGGGAGAGATGTGCCATCGATAAGGCTTTGAAGCTGGGGAGAATGATTGTCTGTTGGTCCTGTCTGGGCCAGGGGTCCATCGTAGCTGCTCCACTACCTTCCAAGCTTCCCTCCACGTTTTCTGGGTTGGTTCCGAGGGCTGTGATGCTGGTGTCAACAGATGTGGCTAACACTTGGTGTTTAGGGAGGATTCAGAAGGGGCTGGGGACTGGTGAGGTAAGGCAAAGCGGTCCCTGCTGCCATTCCAGAGAAAGGGATGTTACACTCTTTAGAGCCAGAGAAAAGAGGACTGGAGGGATGAAGGGAATCCTCTAGCTGGGAAAAGTCCCCTCCCTCCCAGCCCACCCTCCAGGTGCCCGAGTGGAAAAGCAAACAAAATTGGAGTCTTTACTAGAGAAGCAGTGTGGCTCAGTGGAAAGAGCCCAGGCTTGGGAGTCAGAGGTCATGGGTTTGAATCCCAACTCAGCCACTTGTCAGCTGTGTGACTGTGGGCAAGTCACTTCACTTCTCTGTGACTCAGTTACCTCATCTGTAAAATGGGGATTAAGACTGTGAGCCTCACATGGAGCAACCTGATGACCCTGTATCTACCCCAGCGCTTAGAACAGTGCTCTGCACATAGTAAGCGCTTAACAAATACCAACATTATTATTATTATTATTACTACCCAGTCAGTCAACAATGATATTTACTGAGCGCTTACTGTGTGCAGAGCACTGTACTAAGCACTTGGGAGAATACAAGTCAGTGGAGTGAGTTGTCATGAAGGGAAGCAGCATGGTTTCGTTGAAAGAAAATGGGTCTGGGAGTCAGGACACCTGCATTCTAAACCTGGCTCTGACTCCTGCCTGCTGTGTGACCTTGGACAAGTCACTTCATTTTTTTTGTGCCTCATTTTCCTCATCTGTAAGATGGGGATTCAATTCCTGTTCTCCCTCCCATTTGGATGGTAAGCCCTGTGTAGGAGAGGGACTATATTTGACCTAATTATCTTTGATCTACCCCAGTATTTAGTACAGTCCTTGTAAAGTAGTAAGGGTTTAACGGATGCCATTATTATTATTACCATCCCTGCCCACATGGAACTTATAGTCCAGAGTGTATGATCATTCCTCCTGGGAGAGTGGACTTGTGCCTTTTTCCCAGAGGCCTCATAAAACCATAAGCACGGCAACAGCTGGGTCAAACTAAAGTTATTTTCCAGCCCTGGATTCGGTCTCTGAGAGTGGCAGCAGGAGGCTGGGAGGAATAGTGATAATAATTATCTTATAATAATAATGATGATAACAGTGATGATGGAGATGATGACGACAGTGATATTAATGATATAATATTTTTTAATCACATCATTATGTGCCAAGCATTGTACCAGGCAAGAGGGTGGGTAGTGGATAAAGGTACAAGGTCAGATATGGTCCCTGTCCCACATGGAGCTCACAGCCTAAGGGGGGAGGGATAACTGCTATTGAGTCTCCATTTTACAGACAAGGAAACTGAGGCAGACAGAAGTTAAGTGACTTTCCCAAGGTCACAGTTGGCAGGTGGCAGAGCCAGGATTCGATCCCAGGTCCTCTGACTTCCAGGCCTGTGTTCTTTCAAACACGCTCTTGTCTTTTCTATTCTAAAAACAAAGCCTTCCTCGACCCCACGGCTCCATCCAGCTATCGCCCCATCTCCTTCCTAACATTTCTCTCCAAACCCAGTGAGTTGTCTACACCCACTGTTTCAAATTCCTCTCTTCCAAATTTTTTCTTGACCCCCCCCCCCAATCTGGCTTCCATCTCCTTCGCTCCACAGAAACTGCCCTCTCAAAGGTCACCAATGACCTCCTTCTTGCCAAACTCCAACCTAATCCTTCTCGACCTCTCAGCTGCCTTTGACACTGTCAACCACCCCTTTCTCCTGTAAATATTATCCAACCTCAGCTTCCTTGACACTGTCCACTCCCGGTTCTCCTCCTGTCTATCTGGCTGCTTATTTTCAGTCTCTTTCGTGGTCGGTCTCTTCCTCTGCCCCCCGACTCCTAAATGTGGGCGTCCCTCAAGGTTCAGTTCTGGATCCCCTTCTATTCTCCATCTACACCCACTCCCTTGGAGAACTCATTCGCTCCCTTGGTTTCAACTACCACCTTTACGAGGATGATTCCCAAATCTACATCTCCAGATCTCATCTCTCTCCCACTCTGCAGTCTTACCCTTCCTTCTGCCTTCAAGACATCTCTACTTGGATATCCTGCTATCACCTCAAACTTAACATGTCCAAAACAGAACTCCTTATCTTTCCACCCAAATCCTGTCCTCCCCAAGACTTTCCCATCACCAAAGACAGCACCACTATCCTTCCTGTCTTACAAGCCTGTATCCTTGGCATTATCCTTGACTCATCTCTCTCATTCAACCCACAGAGTCAATCCATCACTAAATCCTGTCAGTTCAACCTTCACAACATTACCCTTTCCTCTCCATTCAGACTTCTACCGTGTTCATCCAAGCACTCATCCTATCCCACCTTGGTTACCTAATCAGTCTCCTTGATGAACTCCCTGCCTCCTGTCTCTCCCTGCTCCAGTCCATACTTCACTCTGCTGCCCAGATCATTTTTCTACAAAAACGTTCTGTGCGGGTTTCCTCATTCCTCAAGAACCTCCAGTGGTTACCCATCCACCTTCACATCAAACAAGAACTCCTCACCACCGGCTTTAAAGCACTCGATCTCCTTGCCCCCTCCCACCTCACCTCACTATTCTCCTATGACAACACAGCCCGCACGCTCCGCTCCTCTAATGCCAACCTACTCACTGTATCTTGATCTCATCTATCTCGCCATGGACCTCTCACCCACATCCTTCCTTTGTCTTCAAATGTCCTCCCTCTTCATATCCGACAAATGATTTCTCTCACCACTTTCAAATCCTTATTAAAACCACATCTCTTCCAAGAGACTTTCCCTAAGCCCTCATTTCCTTTTCTCCCTCTTCCGTCTGCATCACCCTTGCACTTAGATTTGCTCTTTTTTTCACCCCTCCGTCAGCCGCACAGTACTTATGTACTTATCTGTAATTTACTTATTTATATTAATGTCTGTCTCCCCCTCTAGACTGTAAAGCCATTGTGGGCAGGGAATGTGTCTACCAACTCTATTGTTATTCCGAACTCTCCCAAGCTCATAATATGGTGCTCTGCACACAGTAAGTGCTCAATAAATATAATTGATTGATTTCCAATAGGTCACACTGTGTGTGATGGTCACTATCCTGGTCATCCTCCGAGAGACATCATTAATCATCCCAACTTTCCCCCTTCTCTACCCCTATATTTCTCTCAAATAACCAATATGGGTCACTCATCCATGATTTTATCCAGACCCCTTTTGAACCAGCTCGTTTCACTTTTCTGGCTCTCCTCAACAAATTCCATGTGCTCTTTTTTAAAAAAAAAGCGGTATTTGTTAAGCGCTTACCGTGTGCTTACACTTTACTAGACACTGTGGTGGATACAAGCAAATTGGGTGGGACACAGTCCATGTCCCACATGGGGCTCACAGTCTTAATCCCCATTTTACAGATGAGGTAACTGAGCCACAAAAAAGTGATTTGCCCAAGGTCATACAGCAGGCATGTAGGGGGCTGAGATTAGAACCCAGGACCTTCTGACTCCAAGGTCCAGGCTTCTCCCCCACACTGCGTGAATGGGTGTCAAAGTGTTTCCTCTGATTTGTCTTGAACCCGTCACTCTCCAGTGGGGCCCTGCTCATCATGGGGTGATGGGATTTGGGGTACTGCAGGTGGGGTTCACCTTGTCCAAACCCAACATGATTTGGAAGACGCATTCCCCTTTCAGCCTCACCTTTCCAGACTGAAGAGTCCTAACTCATTCAGTCTCTCTTTTCTTAGGACCCTTCACTTATAATAATGAGAGTATTTATTAAGCAGCACAGCATAGTCAACAGAGTACAGGCCTGGAAGCCAGAGGACCTGGGTTCTCATCCTGGCTCCACCTCTTTCATGCTGTGTGACCTCAAGCAAGTCAATTCACTTCTCTGTGCCTCAGTTCCCTCATCTGCAAAATGGGCTTATTGTGGGGAGGGAATCTACCAACTCTCTTATATTATACTCTCCAAAGCACTTAGTACAGTGCTCTGTACACATTAAGTGCTCAATAATTACAATTGATTTAATACCTTTTCTCCCTCCTATTTAGACTGTGAGCTCCATGAGAGACCTGATTACCTTGTATCTACCCCAGTGCTTAGGACAGTTTAACAGATAACATGAACTAGTTATTTTGTTTCCTGGTGCATCTGTCACAGCCTTCCAGTCCTCCCAAGCCACTCCATTTTGTTCACCAGTCCATCCCTGAGGGGGCAAAACAAGCGAAACCACGAGCACCCCTCCCAGCCGCCGTCTTCTCCGCCGTCATCTCCCCGCAGTCACCGCCCGGCCAATGGGAGGGGGACATGGCCAGTGGGAGGGGGACATGGGGTTTGAGAAGCAGCATGTCCTAGAACTAGGCCTAGGATCATGGGCCTGGGAGTCACAGGGCCTGCGTTCCACTCCTAGCTCTGCCAGTTGCCTGCTGTGTGACCTTAGGCAAGTCACTTAACTTCTCTGTGCCTCAGCATCCTCCTCTGTCAAATGGGGATTCAATACATCTCCTTCCTACTCAGACTGTGAGCCCCATGTGACGTGTGTCCAACCCGATTAATTTGTATTTGCACTTCGGGCTTGACACATAGTAAGTGCTTAACAAATATGATAATAATAACAATTTAAGATTCTGGCAGCAGTAGATGAGCAGTACTCCCACCCCTCCCGCCCCCACTCCCACTCTGAACCCTGATAATAATAATAATGATAGTGTTTATCAAGCACCTTTCTATGGGCCAGGCTCTGTGCTAAACGCTGGGGCAGAGGCAAGGTAATCCCTCCCTGTCCCTGTCCCACATGGAGTTCTCAGTCTAAGGGGGAGGGAGAGTAGGGATCCGGCCACAGCCCCAGGAAACAACCCCACCTTAGTTCAAGCCACTGCCCAGGCACAAGTTCCATTTGAGCAGTGGATTGGAAGAGGGGGAGGTGCACAGGGAGGGTCCTCTCCCTCAAGGGGTCATCTGGTCCAGTCCCCTGCCTTGGGACTCCGTCTAGCTATGGCTAATAAAGCCAATGAGTTGCTGGTCCCAAATAAACCGAGGCCTTCCTTCTTCCCCTTCCTCCTTCATCCCTCTCGCCCTTCCCCAGTCCCCGGGGCCAAACTCCTCCCCACCCCCCTTACCTCCATCGCTAATCCACAGCCGAGTGACAAAGAGCAAGTGCTCGTTACATCGCATGCTGTGCTGGGGCCGCCTGAAGATCACACAGGCCCTAAACGAAATCCTAGCCCTCCTCCCAACCTCAAACACCCTCAGAATGTCAACAGCAGATTAGATCTTTTTATTGTTCCCAGGATCGGTGAACAGAGGGAGGGGAGAAAAAAGAAAAAAACATAAAATCACTTACCGATTTCTCTCCTCTCTCCTGCAGCCAAGCCGCCTAGGCCTGTTCCGATAAGAGGGAGATTCAGGCTTGAATCCACCAGAGCGGAGAGACTCCACAGCTCGGTCCAGATTCTGTGTGCATCAGACATGACTCCATACCTCAGCCTTATAAATAAGAACCAAGAATTGAGCAGCCGAGGGAATAAAGCCAATTCAGCCTCCTCAGCCATTCATTTAACATATATTGTGATTCACTGCGCAAGTAAGTCAGGGTCCATTTATTGAAAGGCCACTTCACGCAAACTGATGTTCCATAAGCATCCATTCAAGTTCCTGTCTAGAGGGAATGCTCTATTATAACATTATTTTGGATGGATTGTTTAGTAAAGGTGGGCGATGACTGATTTTCAATGTCCCAGTGAAGCACACCTGACCTCCAGAAGCCCGCAGAAGAGAAAGGAGTTATGGAGTGGGGGGTAGTCTAACACACACACATACAAATTTATTTACAAGTGTATTTGCAAGGGAGCACTAAACAATCAGAGGCACATTTTGAGTGCTTACTATGTACAGAGCACTGCACTAATAGCTTGGGAGAATACACTACAACAGAGTTGGTAATCAATCAGTCGATGGTATTTCAATCGTATTTATTGAGCGCTTACTGTGTGCAGAGCATGGTACTAAGTGCTTGGAATATACAATTCATTCATTCAATAGTATTTATTGAGCACTTACTATGTGCAGAGCACTGTACTAAGCGCTTGGAATGAACAAATCGGCAACAGAGAGAGACAGTCCCTGCCGTTTGACGGGCTTACGGTCTAATCCGGGGAGAGCACTGTGCTAACCACTTGGGAAAGTACAGTAAAGAAAAGTTGGTAGACAAGTCCCCTGTCCACAGGGAGATTTCAGTCAGGAGGCAGATACATTCCCTGCTCTCAAGGAGCCCACCTGAATTGTTTGAGTCAATTAAAAACTCTTTTCCATCAAATGTAGCATCTCTTGATTCTCTTTGCCTTTCCAGGAGTAGTCATCCTGAATTCCTGGCTACCTCTTCCCTCCTCCCATCTCTTACAGCCCATCTCGAGCTTGGAAACGAGATTTTTCTCATTCTCATACTTTTGGCCCAAAGCAGTTTTTGGAGTTCAAAGCCAGTCCATGTTTCAGTCTAAAATATGAGTGTAACCCTTCATAAAATCAGATTAAAGGCAGTTTTAGTTCCACCCCTCTAGGCTTCAGTATTATAATTAATCAATTAATCAGTGGTATTTACTGAGCACCTACTGTGTGCAGAGAAGTGTACTAAGCACTCGGAGAGAAGCAGCATGGTGTAGTGGTTAGAGCACGGGCCTGGGAGTCAGAAGCTCACGGTCCCAGCTCTGCCACTTTTTGGCTGTGTTAGTAAACACAGACCACAGAGTCATCGCTTACCAAATGCCACAATTATTAACAATTCGAGTTGGTTGACACAGTCCCTGCCCTCAAGGAGTTTACACTCTATAGAGAGAGACTGACTTTAAAATAAATTACAGACAGGGAAAATGTCGGAGTGTAAGGATATGGACATAAATGGAATGGGGTTGGGGAGGGGGTGAATATCAAAGTGCTTAAGGGGTACAGATCCACTTGCACAATACAGAAAGGAGGACAAATAGGGAAGTGAGGACCTAGTCCAGAGAGGCCTCTTGGGGAAATGTGATTTTAGGAGGGTTTAAAGGTGGAGAAAGTGGTGATCTGTTGGATATAAAGGGGGAGGGAGCCCCAGAGCAGAGGGGAGAAGTGGACAAGGAGTTGGCAATGGGTCAGATGAGATGGAGATACAGAGAGGAGGTTGTCATTAAAGAGTGAGTAGGTTGGCATTTGAGCCAGCTAATAATAATCCAGCCAACTCTCAGCTTCCCTTCATAATGGCCGGCATGGCCTAGTGGAGGGAGCATAGCCTTGGGAGTCAGGAGACCTGAGTTCTAATCCCAGCACCCCACCTTGGGCAAATCACTTAATTTCTCTGTGCCTCGTTTTCCTGATCGGTAAATTACATGTTCACCTCCGTCGGTGAGCCCTGTGCGGGACTGGGAGTGTGTCCAACCTGTTTACGTTGTTTCTACCCCAGTGTTTACTACAGTGCTTGAAACATAATAAAGTCTTTATTTTCACAGTGGTTATTATTATTAATGGAGGCAGGGACAGTATAGGTAATTAAAATCTCTACCTCTTGTTCCTGGCTCTGCCACTTGTCTGCTGTGTGACCTTGGGAAAGTCCCTTAACTTTTCTGTGCCTCAATTACCTCCTCTGTAAAATAGAGATTAAGCCTCCGAACCCCATGTGAGACATGGACTGGAACCAAGCCGATTAGCTTGTATCCATCCCAACACTTAGTACAATGTCTGGCACATAGTAAGCACTTAACAATTACCATTAAAAAAAATTAAGGTTATCCAAAAACCTTCCTTGGGTCCATCCCTCGCCTCACACTCTCTCTCTGCTAATTTCCAGTAAGCGGCAACATTAGGCCAATTTAAAATTTGCCTTCTCTCCCTCTCCTACCTGAACTGAGTGGGAGTTGCCAGCAACCTAGAAATTTCAAACAGTGGGCAGTCAGAGAAAAGTTAACTCCCCAAGATAGCCACCTGTTTGGGGCAGTGTATTGCAATAATAATAATAATAATAATTGTGGCATTTGTTAAGCACATACTATGTGCCAGGCCCTATAATAAGCACTGGGGTGGTTGCAAGGAAATCAGGTTGGACACAGTCTCTGTCCCACATGGGGCTCACAGTCTCAATCCTCATTTACAGGTGTGGGTAACTGAGGCCCAGAGAAGTGAAGTGACTTGCCTAAAGTCACACAGCAGGCAAGTGGTACAGTCTGGATTAGAACCCAGGTCCTTCTGACTCCTAGGTCCATGCTCTATCCACTACACCATGTTGTGCACTCAGTAAATAGCATTAATGCTCCTACTCCCCGGCATCACAGGTCCTGAGGGATGCGTGGCCAATATATCACTGGAAACCTGGCCAAACCAGATTACTTCTTTCCCTTATTATTATTATTACGTGCCGTCAAATCGTTTCTGATTCATAGCAACTCCATGGATATACTTTCTCCAGAACTTCCTGTCCTCTGCCATAATCTGCAACCTTCTAACAGTTCTTCCGTTATCACCGTAATGGTCTCTGTCCATCTAGCTGCTGGTCTGCCTCTGCCTCATTTTCCCTGGACTTTTCCTGGCATTAGTGTCTTCTCCAGAGCATTAGTCCTCCTGAATGTGTGTCCAAAATATGTTAATCTAAGTCGAGTTATTTGACCTTCCACAGACCGCTTTGGTTTAATTTGCTCTAAAATCCAATTGTTTCTTTTTCAGGAAGTCCATGGTATTCACAGAATTTACAGTGTTACGCTATTTACAGTATTGGTATTTAGAGTAATAGTAATGGGCAAGTCACTTAACTTCTCTGTGCCTCAGTTACCTCATCTGTAAAATGGGGATTAAGACAGTTTGAGGTAACTGAGGCACAGAGAAGTGAAGTGACTTGTATCCACCCCAGCTGTTAGTACAGTACCTGACAATGGAAAGTGCCTGGGCTTGGGAGTCAGAGGTCATGAGTTCGAAGCCTGCCTCTGCCACTTGTCAGCTGTGTGCCCTTAGGCAAGTCACTTCACTTCTCTGTGCTCCGGTTACCTCATCTATAAAATAGGGATGAAGACTGTGAGCCTCCCGTGGGACAACCTGATTACCCTCTATCTACCCTAGCGCTTAGAACAGTGCTCTGCACATAGTAAGCGCTTAACAAATACCAACATTTATTTATTTATTTTAATTTTAATGGTATTTACTAAGCACTAAGTATGGGAAGCACACTGTTCTAAGATCTGAAAGAGAATTCACAGGTGGGAATACTTCGATCATGAAGCTGACCTCTTCTAACAACACATTAAACATCACATATTTTGGCCTGTGATTCCCCAGAAGGGAAGGGAGACTTCTACTACCCCTATACAATAATTTCCCCTGGGGTTTTGATGCTTCCAGAGAAAAAGCACCGTCTGTCATCCCTCACAGACATCGGAAGTGGGAGCCAATTCAGCCCCTTGAGCTAACATCCCCTCTACGTCCCTGCAGCTTCAGAGACCAGGATGGAATGGAGTTGAAGTTTGTGAAATAAAAGAACCTGCATGGCCTAGTGGACAGAACACGAGCCCGGGAGTCAGAAGGACTTGGGTTCTAATCCCGGATCGGCCATTTGTCTGCCGTGTGACCTTGGGCAAGTCACGTCACTTCTCTGTGCCTCACTTTCCTCATCAGTAAACTGGGGGTGAAGACTGTGAGCCCCACATAGGAAGGGGACTGTGTCCAACCTGATTAGCTTCTATCTACCTAGGACTTAGAACTGTGCCTGGCATATAGAAAACATTTAACAAATGCCATAAAAAAAGAGGCACGGACAAATCTATAGTGCGCAGTGAGCAAATACTGAAATATGCAATTCACAAACCTAGAAACATAAAACATTTCAACCAACAGAATGGAGTAAATGAAATCTAGATAAAGGAAAATTCCAGACGAATATATGAATCAAGCAATTGATCAATGATATTCATCGAGCTCTTGCTTAGTGCAGAGGACTGTACTAACCTTTAGAAGAGTGTCATCCGAAAAAGCTGGTAAAAGGATCCCTGTCTTCAAGGAGTTTACGATTTAGTGTTCATCCTTGCTTACTTTTCTTGCCATTATGAGTTGGACATCATTTCAGATAATTGAGATTAACTCAGGTTTGTTACTCTGTATCTATATGTGGGAGAATACGTGCCAAAGAGCACGATATGGGTTTGTATAAACCCCCGATAATGTTGTTCGCTGTGAGCCTGAGAAAAAATAATATAATAATTATATGGAAAGTATCATCCAGTGTGATATAAATTGAATATTCCCTAGGAGGCAAGTGCAGTTATTTGAAAGAGACACAGTTATTTCAAATTTCTTGCACTCATTCCCAGCTGCCCTGGGCCACAGTGATAACAAGCAACTTAAAATCACAAGCCATAGGCTCCCACCGAGCTGGTTATTTTTTTCCTCATTGGTGATAATACACTTTGTGGTGCCTTTCTCCTCCAGAGCTCCCAGCCTTTTCCATGTATTTCCCAATTAATCCCCCTAACGGCTCAATGGGCCAGGTCGCACGGGCCTGTGGGCGGCCGGGCCTTTGGACAATGGGAGAGCCGTCCGTCCGTGGGGGCCGAGAGACTTTCTGCCGCTGAGGGGTCTTTTTCCCTTAAGGAAGGTGACAGACCTTTTCTTCCCTGCTTTTGTGAGGAGAGAATCTGATGCTCAGAGGCAGGAGGGAATCTGATGGCTCAGTCAGGATGAGTAGAGCCTCCATTCCAACCCTCCTCCCACCACCCCAGCATACAGAGAGAAGCAGCTGCAGCTTGGCACCACCTCCACAAAACCTCAGGAAGACTATAGTCTCTGGGCCACAAGGAGCCGGAAATCCTGCTCCTCCGGTCACGGCACCCCCCGCCCCGAGCTCCGTCCTTAACTTTATATTGTCTTAGTGCTTTGTTTCATCTCTCTTTGCATGTCTACCACCAGTCCCCTCTCCCCGTTTAGGACTGTGAGCCCTATGAGAGTCATGGACTTTGTCTGACTTCCTTTCCTAGCTCTTGGTACAATGCTCTGCATAAAGTAAGCACTAACTAAATACTATTACTGCTTTTCCTTCTGTGGGTCGGTCTGTTACTGGTCTCACTGGGGATGCCCAGGTGGACCCTGCTTCTGTGATCAGTGTTTGTGAAGGCTTGAACTCAAGGAAACGGGGAGAGCTGAGAAGTTCTAAGTCATCTGCAGATTCAAGCATCAGGTCTGGGGATGGGAAGATGACTGCGGGTTGGGGGGAGGGGGGCGGTCTCAAATTCAACCAGATGCAAAGACCAAAGAATTAGTGACCAGCAACTCCTGGGAAGGGTACTAGGATCACACATCACCCAAGAGTCCTTGTGCCCAGGAGCTGTGGGTTCAAACTAGACACTCCCCACCCCCCGCCAAGCTGGTCAGGGATCACCTAGAACTGACCCAGCCTCGGGAGAACCAAGTGAACTGGACTGATAGCTCACTGATTCATGGATTCCATCCTGCTCCCTGTGGCGCACACAGACCAAGCTGCCCTTCCCGGCAGCCATATTTCCCAGCTGGCCCAGGACTCCTTCCCAGGCTCCACTAGCTTCCTCCCTGAGGTGGCCAGTCTGAAGTGGAGGCTTTGGAGGCCTGGGGGATGAACACAGAAGTTGTCCGAGAAGATGGTGGAACGTTCCCATCCCCACAGGTAGCTAATTCCAAAATGACCCAGCAGATTTCCTGTTCCAGTGGGTCCCCCCAGGAGAAGGTGAAGCCTGGTTGAGCACCTGGGAGAGACTGGAGCATCTCCTTCCCCTGAGAACTTGGGAAATAAGACAGACGTATGTTGTACTGTACTCTTCCAATCACTTAGTACAGTGTTCTGCAAGGAGTAAGTACTCAATAAATACCACATATCGATTGATTATTCCAGTTAGAGTCCGGGGAATTCAGGCCAAAGTTCATCTTGCACTGGAATAGTAACACACACTCTCGCTCTTATTCCCTCAATCATTCTCTATTCGCCAACACTTAGAACAGTGCTTGGCACATAGTGAGAGCTTAACAAATACCATCGTTATTATTGTTATTATTCTTATTCTCTCTCGCTCACTCATTCACTCTCTTGCTTTTATTCTCTCACTTATTCTCTCTTTCTCTCTCTTCTTGCTCTCTCGCACACAGCTCGTTGAAACTGCACTCTTCCCCTTTAAACCGGCCTACTGGAAAAAGCACACGAGCCTGGGAGTTAGAAGGACCTGGGTTCTGGTCCCTGTTCTACCACTTGTCCGCTGTGTGACCTGGGCAAGTCCCTTCACTTCTCTGTGCCTCAGTTGCCTCATCTGTAAATTGGGGATTAAGACTGCGCTCTATGTGGGACTGGGACTGTGTGCAATTTGATTACCTTGTATCCACCCCAGCTCTTAGAAGAGTGCCTGGCACATAGTAAGTGCTTAACAAATACCATTAAAAAAACAAAAACTGGAAGGTCACTGAGTGCAGGGACCGAATCATCTCGTTCCACAGGAACTTTCCCCAGTGGCACCTAAACTCTGCTCTGCATCAGTGGGTGTTCAGTCCATCTGCTGCCTGCCTGTCTCTCAGACCATAAACAGACCTGCTGAGTTTCAAAGAAAATGGCCTAGTGGCAAGAGCATGAGCTTAGAAGTGAAGATATCTACCTCTAGTCCTGTCTCTGCCTCTGGCCTGCTGTGTGATCCCGGGAAGTCACTTAACCTCTCTGTGCCTCAGTTTCCTCATCAATAAAATGGAGACGAGATATCTGCCCTCCCTTCCTCACCATGTGTCTGACCTGGTTGTTGGGGGCCTTTTTATCCACCTCATCGCTGCTTAATAAGTAGCATGGTTAGTAATTAACATGATATATACGAGACTATGAAGTAAAATTTTGGTGACATTTAGTCCATCGCTTTAAAGTCTGTTAGGAAGACTTCTGTCTAACCTAATTCCCTCTTGCTACAGTTTGTTTTCTCACGTACAGGAGGAGGGTTTGGCTATACCAAGCGGAGGGTGGCAGCAGGCTTAGGAATTTGCTCATCCCTGCAGGTTGAAGATGCTGACGTCCCTCTGCCTTGCCCCAGTGGATATGAGGATGGCAAAGCATGGTTAATAATAATAATAATAATAATGTTGGTATTTGTTAAGCGCTTACTATGTGCCGAGCACTGTTCTAAGCGCTGGGGTAGACATAGGGGAATCAGGTTGTCCCACGTGGGGCTCACAGTCTTAATCCCCATTTTACAGATGAGGGAACTGAGGCGCAGAGAAGTGAAGTGACTTGCCCACAGCCACACAGCCGACAAGTGGCAGAGCTGGGATTCGAACTCATGAGCCCCGACTCCAAAGCCCGTGCTCTTTCCACTGAGCCACGCTGGTTGATCGGTCAGCCTCCAGAGACCCCGTTACCAAAAGGTCGGTGAAGATCCTCAACAGTCGAGGACCCAAAGTTGCAGCACCCATCACAAAAGGAACCCAGGAGTTCTGCCCTCAGACTTCCTGGTGGACGTGCTGATGGGGAGGAGGGAGAAGGGGGTTCTGAGCTGCTGACAACTGTCCTCCCACTCTTCCTACATCGCTGCTTGTTTCCTTTGCAAGTGGCTTGACAAGAAGCCTGTAAGAAGCCGCGGCGGGTGGGGGAGCTTTTGAATTTGCTTACGCTGCACTCTTCGGCGACGTTCAAAATGCCTGTGAAGTTGAGACAATTTAAATAAGAGAGATCTTCAGTGACTCAAAGAAACATTTTGTAAATTCTCCCTCTTTGCCTGGAGGAGAGATCTAGAAAAAAATTCAGTCTCCACACTCTCCTGTCCCACTTTCAAGGAAGCCTGTTTTCTCCAACCCCCTCCACTCCCTACCTAATAATAAGAAGAATGATGATAATAATAATAATGTTGGTATTTATTAAGCGCTTACTATGTGCCGAGCACTGTTCTAAGCGCTGGGGTAGACAGAGGGGGATCAGGTGGTCCCACGTGGGGCTCACAGTCTTAATCCCCATTTTACAGATGAGGGAACTGAGGCGCAGAGAAGTGAAGTGACTTGCCCACAGTCACACAGCCGACAAGTGGCAGAGCTGGGATTCGAACTCATGAGCCCTGACTCCAAAGCCCGTGCTCTTTCCACTGAGCCACGCTGCCTCTCCGATGATGATGGTATCTGTTAAGGGTTTACTATGTAATAAGCACCGTTCTAAGCACGATCTAAAAGTTAGGGGGAAAATGGGAGCGATACAAGAATATAGACACATAAGGGAAGATCGAAAAGAATAAAAAAATATTACAAGGTAATCAGGTTGGACACAATCCCTATCCCAAATAACAATAATAATAATAATAATGATGGTATTTGTCCCACGTGGGGCTCACAGTCATAATCCCCATTTTACAGATGAGGTAACTGAGGCACCGAGAAGTGAAGCGACTTACCCAAAGTCACCCAGCTGACAAGCAGCAGAGCTGGGATTAGAACCCACAATCTCTGATTCCCAAGCCCATGCTCTTTCCTTTAGACCATGCCTGCGAGGAAACAGCACGCCTGGTGCCGGCTGAATCCTCGCAAACCTGGTTAATGGTTCCGGAAGCCATGGCAGCATCAGAATTGAGAGGAGAGAATTGACTTAGTAGGTGTAACAGTATTTGGGAAGTGCTTATTACGTGCAAAGCACCGTACTAAGCACCAGCAAATAAAATCCTGGGGTGAGGCACAGATATAGTCCCTGGCCTCCCAGGGACTCACCATCTGAGAGGCTGGGGAGTGAGGAGGTGAATGAGGGGGTGTCAGCCACAGATACATAAAGGGAGACGAAATGAAAATACAGCAGGCAGGCATGGCGGGAAATACGGCCGGAGCTCCCCAAGCTCCTCATGGCTCAGACCAGCAGTCTCAGAAGTCCCAGCTGCGGCCATGGCAGCGCCTTCCTCAGTGCTCTAAGAGTTGAGAAGGCCTCAGGCTGACAATAACTGAGTCCCTTCCTGGGCTGGAGCAGGGGACGACAGGAGCCCGGATGCCATGGTGAGGCGGCGGGCATCCCTCCCAAGTGTCTGGGCCCCAGAGTCCTGCCCCAAGTTTTAGAGTTTATGTTTGAGTTTTAGAGCTCAAAGGAGGGGCTCAAAATTGGACCTGACAACACTTGTGGGAGAGAGACATGCTGAGGCGAGGCAGGCTTGGGGCAGAGGGGCTAAAAGATGGGACAGAGTTGGGTCAATCAATCGGTGGTATTTATTGAGCGCTTGCTGTGTGCAGAGCCCTGAAGTAAATGCTTGGGAGAGTACAACGGAGTTGATAGACATATTCCCTCCCCACACTGAGAAGCATTGGGAAGCAGCATGGCGTAGTGGGTAGAGCATGGGCCTGGGAGTCAGGTCATGGGTTCTAATCCCTGCTCCACCACTTGTCTGCTCGGTGACCTGGAGCAAGTCACTTCACTTCTCTGTACCTCAGTTACCTCATCTGTCAAATAGAGATTAAGACTGTGAGTCTCCTGTGGGACGTGGACTGTGTCCAAACTAATTAGCTTGTACCTGCCCCAGCACTTAGTACAGTGCTTGGCACATAGTAAACACTTAAATACGAAAATAAAACAAGCCCCCAAAATGAGCTTACAATCTAGAGGGTCAGATAAAAGAGTGAGACAGGAGAGGAGAAAAGAGTGAAACAGAGGCTCTCATGAAGTCATGGAACTATAAACCCAGAAGTGACCTTGAAAGACTGACTATCCTGTCCCCCGGTGACCAGGCATCACTCGAATCTACAATTCCCGATCAAGGGAGACGCTCTTCCATTTTTACGACTGATACCCCAGAGGAGACACCATAATCTTCTTGGGTCACTGACCCCAGGATTTACTGGCATCTACAGATGGCTGAAAATTGTGCCTTTCTTCTAACACAAATCCCTTCCGCTGCAGCTCATGCCTATGAGCTCATGCAGCTCATGCCTCATGCAGCTCATGCCTAGAGAAGCAGCGTGGCTCAGTGGAAAGAGCCCGGGCTTTGGAGTCAGAGATCATGGGTTCGAATCTCGGCTCTGCCGCTTGTCAGCTGTGTGACTGTGGGCAAGTCACTTCACTTCTCTGGGCCTCAGTTACCTCATCTGTAAAATGGGGATTAAGACTGTGAGCCCCACGTGGGACGACTTGATTCCCCTGTGTCTACCCCAGCGCTTAGAACAGTGCTCTGCATATATTAAGTGCTTAACAAATACCAACATTATTACTATTATTATTATTATTATTTCTTCTTGGTCACCCCTCTGAGGAGATGGAGAACAGCTGGTTGACCATTCTCCCATATGTGGGGAGGAAGGGAGGAAAGGAGGAAAGGAAAGAGGAAGGGGGAAAAGAGAGGAGGGTCTATCACACTGGCCCGGGGGGCTGGGGGGAGAGGAGAGCGAGAAAAAGAAATTAAAATAAAAATAGCCCCTGAAATTTAGTTAGAAACAGCTCGGTAACCAATTTCTAGGTTACGTCGCCAAGGATGATTGAACCCGTTTAATTAATTACATTAATTTAATGATGGAGTCCAGCGCCTCGTTCTGTACAAACTAGATTTCCCTGGGATACCTCCTCTCTTCCCTGCCCCCCCACCCGTCCTCTCCATCCTGTTTCAGATGCCGTGCTGAAGACCACCCCCTGACTAAGATTTGCCTCCCAGCCCGGGAATGAAGATGCCGGTCTAGTAAGAGGAACTCTTAGAAAGCCAGGACTTCTTGGGGTCAGGAGCAGAGTAGAGGAGAAGAGTAGATATTGAGAGCTGCCCTCTCTTCCTCCTTAGCCCACCCACTTCACTCTGGATTAATTGATGCTAACCAGGGGGCCACTGGGTAAATGCCCAAAAGACATCCGGGTCAGTCTAGCCCCCCTGGAAGAATGACCAATCCTGTTCTCCCTCTTTGCCCTGCTTTGCCATTTTTGCCCCAACAAAGGTAGAATTTGAACTCAGACCTCCAGACCAGATCCCTCATCAAGGACTCTGGGGACCCGATGTATAATTCCTTCAGGCCCAGAGCCACGTCTCTCTTCATCGTGGGCGTTCGGCCACACAAGCATCCTTTTGCTCGACAGGGGCCAAGAGTCTTCTAGAATTCTGGGGGCAGAAGGGGCCTCGAGAGGTCATATGATCCAGCCCCCAGCTTTCAGGCAGGTGCAGGCCTACCCCACACCTCTTTTAGAAGCCGGGATTCACTATGGATCAGCGACAGAACCAATCCCTAGCCCAGATCCAGAAAACCCGCACCCTTTCCTCCTCCCCTGGGATTCGGCCCTGCTTCCAGAAAGCCGCAGTTTCCCTCAGACCCTGAGACAAATCCCCTTTTTTCCTCGCGGCAGTGTGGCACCGCGGGAATGAATATCCTCCCCCCTCCCCACCTCCGGCTGGAAGAGAAGGAGAAATGGTTTTGGCGGAGAGCTGGGTTTCATAGCAGGTCCGTGATGTCAGCAGGCTGATCAGAAGGAGCCCAGCTGTCTTCATACATCCCGGAAACCTCCCCAGATTCCAGGGAGAGAGGCGAGGGGTCCCAGAGGATTGAGAGGAGGAAAAGGAACTAATTCTTTGGAGCCCGGAGACAGTCTGGCTCTCTCAGTCAGTCAGCCTCCCCTGGCCCCCAGATCCCACCCGCTGCCATCCTGGCAAAACAGGGGTGAGTTGCTGGCCAGAGTCTCTCTCTCCTCACCGGTCCCCTTACTCCTCACCCATCTTGGAGCAAGGAACAGGGTGAGCAGAGCGAAATGTCTGAGCGTTTTGACATTAAATCAGCAGTAAGTAAATCACATGTAAATTGCATGCTGATTGTCAACTGAGAAGCTGGGTGGTCTAGTTGGAAAGAGCGTGGGCCTGGATGCCTGAGGACCTGGCTTCTAATCCTGACTTCTCCACTTACCTGTTGTGTGTGACCTTGGGCAAGTCACTCGCCTGCTCTGTACCTCAGTTTCCTCATATGTAAAATGGAGATTCAGTACCTGTTCTGCCTCCAACTTAGACTGTGAGCTCTCTATGGGGCAGGAACTGTGTCTGGCTTGATTACCTTGTGTTTACTTGAGTGAGTGTTTAATTCAATGCTTGACCCATAGTAACTTCTTAACAAATACCACTATGTTATCACCAATTTACATATATATATATATTTAAGCACTTCACCTGATGTTCCATACCTATATATATATACATACATACATATATATATATAGAAATAAATGGGGCCCTCAGAATTATGTGGTTTATTAAATGCTTACTATCTGACAAGCAGCAGGTGAGACACAGTCCCTATCTTATATGCAGCTCACTCTCTAAGAGGAAAAGAGAGCTAGCATCTTATCCCCATTTCATGGCTGAGGAAACTGAGACTGAGGGCTGGAGAAGATAAGTGACTTGGCCAAGGTCACACAGCAAACCAGGGGCAGAGCCGGGACTGAAACTCGAGTCTCCCGCCTCCCAACTCTGGGCTATATCCACTGTAGAATGCCCTGACTCCATCACTAAGTGCTGCTCTCTCCACAGCATGGAAGACTCCCAGGTTCTCATGGCATCAACGGCAGAACATCTCACTGCAAAGAGAAAACCTGTCTGCCTCGTGGGAGGGGGTGATTTACCTCGGCCCTGCCTTTCCATACACCCCCAGCTCCCTCCTGCCACTCCTATGTCCACAAGCATCCTTGATTTCCTCCCAACACCCTTCCTTGTCCCTGATCCACATGCCCTAAACAGTCAGCTGTGGACTCCTTGAGTATAGACTCCCAAGTCGGATGGCAGCATCCAGTGCTGCTCCTTCAGCCAGCTCAATCAATCAGTGGCATTTATTGAGCACTTACGATGTGCAGACCACTGTACTAAGCCCTTGGGAGAGTTGTCGAGCATGATCCCTGGCTCTCAAAGATCTGATAGAATAAGTTGGGGCACAACCTTGGGGGGTGTGGACTCGGACTCTTGCCCACCTTGATCAAAACTTAACTCCGAAAAGACCAAGAGGGGAGACCCCATCAACATTATCACCAACATCAGCATCACCATGATGAATCATTTATGAAACTCCCATCTGAATATGGCGCTGAGTGCCGTCCCATTGCCAGAGAAAACCTTTGCCCTCTAGGAGCGTACAGACCTGACAATGAAGATGGAGGGTTTCTGGGTTGGTGCTGGAGAAAGCAAACTTCAGTCAAAAAGGAGAGGACTTTGTCTAAGGATTCCACAAGTCATAGGGACTGGGCTGTCTTCAGGTGCAATGCAACAGTTCATCTCTCCATCCATTGTTGTTGCTTGGGTATTTTACCCAGAATCTTCCCTCAAAATAATTGTCAAAATATCACCTCCTACCTAAAGGCCTTTTTTTATGATATTTAATAATGTTGGTATTTGTTAAGCGCTTACTATGTGCAGAGCGCTGTTCTAAGCGCTGGGGTACATACAGGGTAATCAGGTTGTCCCACGTAAGGCTCACAGTCTTAATCCCCATTTTACAGATGAGGTAACTGAGGCCCAGAAAAGTGAAGTGACTCACCCACAGTCACACTGCTGGCAAGTGGCAGAGTCGGGATTCGAACCCACGACCTCTGACTCCCAAGCCTGTGCTCTTCCCACTGAGCCATGCTGCTTCTCTTTGTTAAGGACTTACTATGTGCCAGGTACTGTACTAAGCACTAGGGTAGACACAAGCTAGTCAGGTTGGATCCAGTCCATGTCCCATATGGGGCTCACATTCTTAATCCCTATTTTACAGAGGAGGTAACTGAGGCACGGAGAAGTTGGGACTTGCCCAAGGTCACACAGCAGACAAGTGGCGAAGCTGAGATTAGAAGTCGGGTCTTTCTGACTCTCAGACCGGCGCTCTCTTCACTAGACCACACTGCTTCTCATCGTCTCAGATAAACTTCTCCTAATCTCCCCTCTCCAATACCTCCAATTATCCCCACACTCATGAATATAGCTGTACTGAAAACACTGAAGCAGCCTGGCCTAGCAGGAAAGACTCAGAGGACCTGGGTTCTAATCCCTACACCGCCTTTTAACAATAATAAGAAGAATTGTGGTATTCCTTAATGGCTTACTGTTCCAGACACCGTACTAAGTGCTGGGGTGGAGACAAGCAAATCAGGTTGGATACAGTGCCTGCCTCACATGGGGCTCCCAGTCTCAATCCCCGTTTTACAGATGAGGTAACTGAAGCCCAGAGAAGTAAAGTGACTTCCCCAAGGTCACACAGCAGACAAGTGGGGGAGCCGGGATTAGAACCCATGACTTTCTGACTCCCAGACCCATGCTCTAGTCACTATATCATGCTGCTTCTTGCCTGCTGTATGATCTTTAGCAAATCGCTTAGCTTCTCTGTGTCTCACTTTCCTCATCTATAAAATGGGGATTCAATACTTTTTCTCTCTCGCACAGTCTAAGTGTCCGTATCTGGCCTAATTGTCTTGTATCGATGCCAGTGCTTAGTGGAGTGCTTGGCACATAGTAAATACTCAGTAAATACCACAATTTTTATTACTACCATTATCTGTAAATAATCTGCAGCCTCCTCTGTTTTCGGTTCTCTTCCGAACACTTTTTAATGTTTCTAGGCTTCTGTCACATGGGTTTTATGTATCTGCATCTGTCCGGTCTCCCCTCCGTTAGAAAGTAAGCTCACCAAGAGCAGGCACCGAGTCCTACTCAGCAATGAGCCCTGGACACTCAATGTCACTGACCGACTGACCAATTGCCCTTTAAGTCCTTCTTGGGCCCTTCCTGCTTCAAGTATTTCAGGTTGGAAGAGAGCTTGCAAGGGAGACCATCTGGGTCGGGTGGGGGAGAAAGAGCGAGAGAGCACACTTGAGGAACACAGAGAGAAAGAGACAGACAGAGAGAGAAAGGGGATCTCGGTTGATTAAACGTTTTGGACGGCGCTGATAGATTATGCAGAGAGAATCGATTGTTCAAGCTGGGTGCCCGCCTGGCATAAAGAGCCAAGCGCTGAAATGTCAAGTTTATGATCTCAAACCAGCAGCCCCTCCACGGCACGTACAGAAACACTTTTTTCACCCTTAAATAGAGGCGGCTCCGGAGCGGGTTGGGAGCTGTGATAATAATATCAATAATTGATTTTTTTGAAGGGCTGTTACTGAAGGAGCTGCTTGGCGTGTGGTCCGGGAACCGCTCCCACGCAGATGGCTTATCACTGAGGGATGGGGAGCTGGAGAGATGTGGCTCCAGATACATTTTAAATAGGTAAATGGAGTAAACCAAGGGGACACAGCAGGGTGACCAAGTGACTTCTCCCGAAGGAGCTTCATGGGAGAGGGAGCTCAGGGTGGGCCTTAGGGCAAGGCTAATGGAGAACCTGCCCCAGAATCCTTTGGTTTGATCCCCTTTGCCTACTGTTGTGCATCTCCCACTCACCTCGGGGCCTGGTTCGGCGGGTTGGGGCCCAGAGATTTGGGCTGCTCCCATTTCCCCTGCTGCTGATGCTGCACAATTGGGTGAGTTGTGGCTTCAAAGGGGACCCCGTGGCCTCCAATTGATGCTGGAGGGCATCAGGCAGCACTGCTCTCCTACTACAACCCATCCTCTACTCGTTCCTCTAACCTACTCACTGTACCTTGATCTCCTCTATCTCACCACTGACCCTTCACCCACATCTGCCTCTGGCCTGGAATGCCCTCCTTCCTCATATCCGATGGACAATTACTCTTCCCATCTTAAAAGTCTTATTAAAGGTGCATCTCCTCCAAGCGGCCTTCCCTGACTAAGCCCTCATTCCCTTTTCTTCTACTCCCTTTTGAATCACCCTGACTTGCTCCCTTTCTCCATCCCCCCAACCCAGTCCCACAGAACTTATGTCTTGGCTCGTCTTTTGCTGTTGAGACATCTCTGACCCGTAGCAACTCCACAGACGCATCTCTCCCAGAACACCCCATACTCCATCTGCAATCATTCTAGTAGTGCATCCATAGAGTTTTCGTAGTAAAAATACAGAAGTGGTTTACCATTGCCTTCTTCTTCTTCTTCACGCAGTGAACTCGAGTCTCTGCCCTCTACTCTCTCCCATGAGGCTGCTGCCCAGCTCAGGTGAGTTTTGCCTTGTAGCAGATTGCCTTTCACTCGCCAGCCACTGCCCAAGCTAGGAATGAAATGAGTAGGCCTCTATTTGACTTTCCCTCCCATAGGGGAGACAGACAGAGTACTGGAAACTCTCCAGGTGCAATCCTGAGAGGGGTAGCACTTATGTATATACCGTCATCAATTTATTCATATTAATATGCCTCGTCCGTTCTAGACTGTAAGCTCACTGTGGGCAGCGAATGGGTCTTTTTTATTGTTATAGTGTACTCTTCCAAGTGCACAGAATAAGTGCTGAATAAATATGGATCGGTTGATTGATTGATTGATTGAAAAAGCACAGGCCTGGGAGTCAGAGGACCTGGGTTCTAATCCCAGGTCTGCCACTTACCTGTTGTGTGAGCTTAGGAAAGTCACTTCACTTCTCTGTGCCTCAGGTTCCTCAGCTGTATAATGGGGATTCAATATCTCTTCTCCCTCTTACTTAGACTGTGAGCCTTACGTGGGACAGGGATTGTGTCCGACCTACTTAACTCGCATGTACTCCGGTGCTTAGAGGAGTGCTTGACATATAAGGGCTTAACAAATCCATAATAATAACAATGAACATGGCATGGATTCGGCAAAGCCAGCTTCCCGTTTCCCCCCGTAGCCTAGCCCAAATCCCCATTCCCTTCCTCTTGTTGAAATAGTCAGCAATGACCGCTTGAAAGTGGAGGGCTGGATAAAGCAGTGTGGCCTAGTGGATAGAGGATGGGCCTGGGAGTCAGAAGGACCTGGGTTCTCATCCCCACTCTGCCACTTGTCTGCTGAGTAACCTTGAGCAAGTCATTTCAATTATCTGTGCCTCATCACCTCATCTATAAAATGAGGATCAAGACCGTGAGTCCCACTTGGGACAGGGGATGTGTCCAACCCATTTGGCTTGTATTCACCCCAGCATTTAGTACAGTGCCTGAAACATAGCAAGAACCTCCTCCAGGAGGCCTTCCCAGACTGAGCCCCCCTTTCCCTCTGCTCCCCCTCCACCCCCCACCCTCTGCTCTCCCCCCTTCCCCTCCCCTCAGCACTGTGCTCACTTGTAGATATTATTTATTACCCTATTTATTTGGTTAATGAGGTGTATATCTCCTTGATTCTATTTATCTTGTTTTGTTCTATTTTGCTTTGCTGTCTGTCTCCCCCGTTTAGGCCGTGAGCCCGTCCCTGAGCAAGGATTGTCTCTATCTGTTGCCAAATGTACATTCTAAGTGTTTAGTACAGTGCTCTGCACATACTAAGTGCTCAATAAATACTATTGAATGAATGATTGAACTTTACAAATACCACATTATTATTAGTAGTAGTAGAAGTAATAATAATAAACACTATTCCCAAAGCTTTCCCCACCTTGGACATTCCCCCTGTGTCTCCAGCCTGGGCAAGTGTTTCAGGAAGTCAGTGCCTTTCCCCAGAAATCCAAATGACCCACTGCGTCTTGGGACATTCATGAGTGGATCGGCTCAAAGAGGCCAAGAACTTCTTCAAGGCCACACAAGAAGCCAGAGACAGAACTGGGATTAGAACCCGGAAGACGTAACTCCAAGATGAGGGATTTCTGGACCGGTCCAGCTTCAGGCTGCAAGCCAGGGGAGTCGTCCCACTCCATGTGCCATTTGGCACAGAGACTAAAAACCTGGGGACCACCAGGGCTAAGGTGTGGCCACGCTCCCCACAGTCCTTGTCGTCGGCTACACCAAACCACCCCGAGGAATCCTCTGGGTGTAGCTCCAGAGGAAATGCTAGTAAAAAAGGTATTTATTAAGGATTCACAGTGTGCAAAACACTGTAAGAAGCTCTGGCGAAGGCCATACGGATGAGAATTATGCAGAGTCCCTGGCCCTCAAGGGGGTCACAGTCTAAGAGTATAAGGGGAGAAAGAGATGGACCCATAAGTAGACAATAAAAATGCAAAAATCAACATAATAATAATAATGTTGGTATTTGTTAAGCGCTTACTATGTGCAGAGCACTGTTCTAAGCGCTGGGGTAGATACAGGGGCTCACAGTTAATCCCCATTTTACAGATGAGGTAAGTGAGGCACGGAGAAGTGAAGTGACTTGCCCACAGTCACACAGCTGACACGTGGCGGAGGCGGCATTCGAACCCATGATCTCTGACTCCCAAGCCCATGCTCTTTCCACTGAGCCACGCTGACAACAATAAATACAAAATTAAAGCTGTAGAGCCCTTTAGCTAGAAGAGCGGTGTTCAGAATTCTCACAACACTGTTGTAATGGAGTCTTCACGTCCGGAGACAGGAAAACAGTTTCCCTTACCCTTCTCCCTTTCTTCCATTACTCCCGGCCGAAGGGAAGAATCATTCCTCAGCTGTCGGTGGCCTCAGCCACTGGCGAGAGAGCCTTCCTTGTGGGGTGTGGCGTGGCACCTCCAACAAGCCAATTAGCCTGAACATGCAGCTGTTGGCCCACCCTTGGGACATCAGCCAGGTCCCCCTTTCAGCAACTCCCTCTGAGGCCCTGAGAGTGTGTCTGCCTTTTGCCAACAGCCCCTCTGCTCCCCATCCCACCTTTCTGCCCCAGAAGGGAGAGGTGGGTGGGCTCAGTTATGCTCCCAGTGTATTTCTGTGAGGCCCTCGAGGGGTGAACAATGCCCAGTATCTTTGGGCCTATCTTTCGTCAGGAGGGACACGAAAAGGTCATCGTTCTTTCGGCCCATTTTGCCCCTGTTGGATGCTTCCTTGGCATCTTTCCTCTTTTCTACCCGGTCCAGCTCCCTTGGCCATCCCATCTGCCTCCTCCAGAGACACTCGATCACCCAGGTACCGCCTCCCCTTTCTGGACCCCCTTGATTTCATTTTCATTTCAATAGTATTTATTGAGCGCTCACAGGCTTAATCCCCATTTTATTCATTCATTCAATAGTATTTGTCGAGCACTTACTATGTGCAGAGCACTGTACTAAGCTCTTGGAATGGACAAATCGGCAACGGATAGAGATAGTCCCTGCCCACTGATGGGCTTACAGTCTAATCCGGGGAGAAGACGGACAAAAACAATAGCAAAAAATAGAATCAAGGGGATGTACATCTCATTAACAAAATAAATAGGGTAATAAAAAATATATACAAATAATAAAAAATATATACAGATTGCCAGCTGGGCACCCCTCACTGGTAGCGGTGTGGTTTAGTAAAGAAGCAGCGTAGCTTAGTAGATAGAGCACAGGCCTGGGAATTTCAAGGACCTAGGTCCTAAGCCCGACTCCACCACATGTCTGCTGTATGACCTTGGGCAAGTCATTTCATTTCTCTTGGCCTCGGTTGCCTCATCTGTAAAAGGGGATTAAGAGTTTGAGCCCCATGTGGGACAGGGACTGTGTCCAACCTGATTAACTTATATCTACCCCAGCGCTTAGAACATTGCTTGGCACATAGTGAGCACTTAACAAGTACCACAGTTATTGTTAGTCAGCTATGCGCCCCTCTGAATCCCCCAAATTTCTCCAGTGGGGGGAGACCCCCACCCCCCTTTCAGGAGGTAGAAACAGGCGCCCCAGCCTACAGCTGGCCAGGGGAGGCCCAGGCCGGGGCACGGGGGTAAAATGGCCACGCAGCAGATGGACAAATTTGCTCCACGCCCGCCAACTAAATCCCAAGCTGGCTGGGGCCAAACCCAGGCCATCAAACGCCTTTTCTTTCCTCCGTGTGAAACAACCTTCCAGCCTGCAGACAGCAACCCATAATTTATCTCTTGGGAGACTCCCCGGGGAGCTGTGAGCAGAGGCTCGGAGATGGAATCCGCTGGCAGCCCCAGACTCCGTTCACCTGTTCATCTCCTCAAGCTTCCCCGGCTCTCCCCCCGTCACAGTGCAGACAGGCCTCCCCGAGGTCCCTGGGAAAGTCGGGGGGCAGAAACCCAGCCCCTCTTCCGCTCTACCCCTCCCGCAAACACCCACACAGATTTGATTCCAAGCCCGAGCTTGTCAGAGCTCCCTCGGTCTCCCTGCCTCCGCCTACTACAGGAGGGAGGCCAGTTATTCTAGAGCCCTCTGGCCTGGCCCCGACCTGGACACCAGCCCCACACCACTTATGTCCATATCCGTAATTTATTTTAACGTCTCTCTCCCCTTCTTAGCTCCGTTGTAGGCAGAAAACGCGTCTACTAGCCCCGCTGTATTGAACTCTCCCAATCATTTAGTACAGTGCTTTGCACAAGATAATCACTCAATGGATACCGTTCATTGATTGAACGACACCAGGCATGGACGGAGGTGATGGAGGGGAGAGAGAAGGGAGCAGGGTGACAAGGATTAGGATGAGGTGGGCTGTTCCACAAGAAAGTGGGACCCAGCCTACAGACTTCCCTGGACACTAGCTATTAGGGAGTAGACCTGCCTCTAATATTTTTCAAAACTCCCAAATCACCCCTCTCCCCATCCTCAACACCTGCTGAAATCCACCTCCTTCAGGAGACCTTCCCCCGACAACTTTTCTTCTACTTCTGGTCACAATCCTGCCAATTACCACAGTACTTTTATGCCATTTTCACACTCGGGCACCCACAGCCATCCATAATTCTGACTGTATTACCTCACAATCTCTACCAGACTGAAAGCTCCTTGTGGGCAGGGAAGATGTCTACCTACGTGTCCTCTCCCAAGTGCTTAGAACGGTGTTCCGCACAGAGTAAATGCTCAGTAAATACCTAGTGAGAAAGCGGCCTTGTGGATAGAGCGTGCTCCTGGAAGTCAGAAGGACCAGGGTTCCAGTCCCGGCTGTGCCCCTTGCCTGCTGTGTGACCTTGGGCAAGTTACTTCACTTCTCTGTGCCTCTCATCTGTAAAATGGGGATTAAAGCTGTAAGCTCTATGTGGGACAGGGACCGTGTCCAACCCATTTTGCTTAACCCCATTTAACCAAGCACTTAGTATAGTGTCTGGCACAAAGAAAGTGCTTAACAAATACCACTATAATTATTATTATTTAGGCCATTTCTCATCTACATGTTCATCTTTCTATTCTCTTCTTCCTCCCACCTGTACTGAATTGCGTTGTCGGTCTCCCGAGCCTGATTGTAAGCTGCTTGAGGGCAGAGATCCTGTCTCCTAACTCTACTGAACTCTTCCAAGTGCTTCGTACAGTGTTCTGTACGTAGTAGGCCCTCTGTAATATTATTGATCGACCGGAGATGGATAAGTGTCCACATAGCAGGGCTGATAGAAAGTGATAACCCGGGCCCTAGGAGCCATGGTGCATGGAAGGCTTTGAGGCGGCCACTCCAGGAATCTTCATAGGTTTGTTCCTAGCCACAAAGAGGGAATGGTGAGGATCCATTTGTCAACCATTCCTGGATTTTAATCCCAGTTCTGCCACTTTATAATAATGGTGGTATTTGTTAAGCGCTTACGATGTGCGAAGCACTGTTCTAAGCGCTGGGGGGATACGAGGTGATCGGTTTGTCCCATGTGGGGCTCACAGTTTTAATCCCCATTTTACAGATGAGGTAACTGAGGCACAGAGAAGTGAAGTGACTCGCCCACAGTCACACGGCTGACAAGTGGCAGAGCCGGGAGTCGAACCCATGACCTCTGACTCCGAAGCCCAGGCTCTTTCCACTGAGCCACACTGCTTCCCCACTTGGCTGCTCAGTGACTTTGGGCAAGTCATTTAACTCCTCTGGGTCTCAGTTATTTCATCTGTAAAATGGGGATTAACACTATGAGCCCCACATGGGACATGGACTGTGTCCAATATGATTAGTTTATCTCTACTCCAGAGCTTACTACAGAGCCCGGAACACAATAAGTGTTTAGCAAGTACCAAAAAACCCCACAAAAAACTGTGTGGTGCGCTAAAGAATGCATAGGGGTTATTGCTTTTGCGTCTCAATTACATACATAGGAGTTATTGCCCTTGGGACTCAATAACACACACACACAAAATCTATTTGGAGGCCTAGTACCCACTCAAGATGCTCCTTTCTTTTTTAAAATGGTATTTGTTAGGCATTTACTGTGTGACAGATCAACCCCTGGGGAACATACGAGCTGATCAGGTTGGACGCAGTCCATGTCCCACTTGAGGCTCACAGTCTTAATCCCCATTTTACAGATGAAGTAACTGAGGCCCAGAGAAGTTAAACGATGTGCCCAAGGTCGCACAACAGACATATGGCAGAGCGGTATTAGAACCCGAATCCTCTGCTCTTTCCACTAGGCCACCCTGCTTCTCAGGTGCGAGTACATTTTATTTCCCCCTTTCAAAAGGAGCCGACTTAAGACCCGGACATTAGGGAGGTGCGGGCCCGTTGTGGGCAGGGATTGTCTCTGTTTGTTGCTGAATTGTACTTTCCAACTGCTTAGTACAGTGCTCTGCACACAGTAATTGCTCACTCGATTAGAGAAGCAGTGTAGCTCAGTGGAAAGAGCACGGGCTTGAGAGTCAGAGTTCGCGGGTTCTGATCCCGGCTCCGCCGCGTGGCAGCTGTGTGACTTTGGGCAAGTCACTTAATTGTTGTGTACCTCAGTTCCCTCATCTGTAAAATGGGGATTAAGACTGTGAGCCCCACGTGGGACAACCTGACTACCTTGAAACTCCCCCCCAGCGCTTAGAATTCATTCATTCAATAGAACAGTGCTTGGCTCATAGTAAGCGCTTAACAAAAACCACCATTAGTAATAAAAATGATATACTATATAATATAAACATATTATATGCAATATCATATTGTATTCTGCTATATTTTATTATAATACATTATAGCTATTATTGGCTATAGAATATGTATTATGTATATAATTATATGTTATATATTATAATGCATTATACATATTATAATGTATTATATAATATAGACTGTAGAAAATAATGATACTACTAATAATAATAATAATCAGTGCAATTGAATGAATGGAGTTGCACAAAGCCCTGGGGGGGAAGATGGGCCCTGTTGACCAACCACCCTGATTAATAAATAATAATCATCATCACCATCATCATCATCAATACGATTGAATGAATGGAGTTCCACAAAGCCCCGGGGGGAAGATGGGGCCTGTTGACCAACCACTCTGATTAATAAAATAATAATAACAACAAAAATCATCATCATCAATACGACTGAATGAATGGAGTTCCACAAAGCCCCGGGGGGAAGATGGGGCCTGTTGACCAACCACCCTGATTAATAAAATAATAATAACAACAATAATAATAACAAAAATCATCATCGTCAATACGATTGAATGAATGGAGTTCCACAAAGCCCCGGGGGGAAGATGGGGCCTGTTGACCAACCACCCTGATTAATAAAATAATAATAACCATAATAACAATAATCATCATCATCATCATCAATACGATTGAATGAATGGAGTTTCACAAAGCCCCGGGGGGAAGATGGGGCCTGTTGACCCATCATCCTGATTAATAAGATAACAACAATAATAATAATAATAATAATGAATATGATTGAATGAATGCAGCTGCACAAAGCCCGGAGAGAAGATGGGGCCTGTTGACCCAGCCTGATTAATAAGATAATAATGATGATGATGATAATAATAATAATAAATAGGATTGAATGAATGGAGTTTCACAAAGCCCTGAAGGGGAAGATGGGGCCTGTTGACCCACCACCCTGATTAATAAAATAATAATAACATTCATGACATTAATAACAGTAATAATAATAGTGATGATGATGATGGTAATAATCAATACGATTGAATGAATGAATGGAGTTCCACAAAGGGCCGGGGGGGAAGACGGGGCCCGTTGCCCCACCACCGCGATTCCCGCGGACCGTGAGAAAAAGTCCGTTGACAATGGGGTAAACAGCGCCATCTCCTGTCCCCTCCCGGAACCGTCCCGGGCCCGGCCCCTCGGAGGCCCCCGTTGCCTTGCCGGCCAAGGGGCAAAGTCAAGGCTACCAAGCTGGGAGCCAGAAGGCCACCAGCCCCCACGGACGGGCCGCTGAGCTCCCGGGAATACACAGAAGGGAAACCTGTCCCTACCCGACAGGGAGAAAGGGATGGGAAACGAAACCGAGAGACAGAAAGAACCGAGAGCGAGAAAGCCAAGCGCTCCAGGTTTAGAACTGAAGGAGAAGCAGAGCGGACTGGTGGCTAGAGCACGGGCCTGGGAGTCGGGAGGACCTGGGTTCCGATCCCGACTCCGCCACACGTCTGCTACGTCACCGTGGGCGAGCCGCCTCGGTGCTCTGGGCCTCGGTTACCGCCAGTGTGAAATGGGGATCGAGACCGTGGGCCTCGTGTGGGACGGGGACCGTGTCCAACCTGACTACCTCGTCTCGTCTACGGTGTTTAGGACAGTGGTTGGCACACAGTGAGTGCTTAACAAATACCATAAAAAAGTCTTTCTGGGCCCAGACCTTGGGTATATTTATATATATATATATACGTATGGACATGTCCTCATTTACTCTAGGACTTTTCTTCTCTCTCACATGCGTGAGAACACCGGCTTCACGTACCCGAAGGTGCGTTTGTATATGCCTGTCTGGTTGGGGCCCTGTTCGAATACCCCTGCAGAGGAGACACGTAATTGGCGTCGGGCTGGGTTGCGTTTTTGTCCTCCGTCTCCCAAGCACCTAGTACAGAGCTTTCTCCGCACAAGTATATGCGCGGTAAATCGATGTTTTGTGCACTTACTGAGTGCCTGCTAGCCTTGGGGTAACCAGAAGGCAATCAAATCAGACAGGCTTTATTATTCCCTCCTAAATCCAGTTCCCTCATCTGTAAAATGGGGACGAAGACTGTGAGCCTCACGTGGGCCAACCTGATTCCCCTGTATCTCCCCCAGCGCTTAGAACAGTGCTCTGCACATAGTAAGCGCTTAACAGATACCAACATTATTATTATCTTTGGAATGGCATCCACATGGGTCCTATAACCACAGCGGGCAAACTAGACAGAACTTCTTCCTTCTTCCTGGGCATTTGAGCTTGCAACCTACATCACACTAACAGTGTCCTCTACCCACTTGTCCCAGTCTGACACCACCACACAGAAGAGATGGCATTCACGGGGACGCCCAGCAGGCCGGGAGTACGATAGGCGAGGTAGGGAAAGCCAGTTCTTTGTCCCCATTTTACGGATGAGGAAACGGAGTCACAGAGGAGGCGAAGTGACTTACCCAAGACAACGCTACAGGCAAGAAGCAGAGCTGGGATTAGAACTCCTGACTCCCAGGCCTTGGCTCTTTCCACCTGGCTTGTGACATGGGTAGCTTCTGCTCTGTCTGGTTCCCGCAGCCCTTCTTCCCGCCAGATGAGAGCTTCTCCCTTATTTAGCCGACCCCTCTGATCGACTGCCCGACTACCTGCTGTCTGGGGAGATCCAGTCCAGGCAGGGTCCAAACTGACCCTGTGGGCGCGACCCCGATGTGTAGGCATCATAAAATGGAGCAAAGGAAAGAGAGGGCACTGTCCTTGCCTTCCAGAGGCGGAAGTCTAGCGGGGAAGACGGCCAGGCTCAGTTACCCACGTGCAAAGAAATTCCCCATAAAAACGCTGATGTCCCAAATTGAGAAGTATTTGAAAGGAATTCAGATCCTGGAAATGACCTCACGTGAGGTGGACACACGAGTTGAAAAATGACCAGATGGCTTGAGTGCGGGAACCTTAATCCAGAAGGATTTCCTGGAGGAGATGGGCCTGAGTCCCAAGAAGTATCTGCAGGAGTTCAGGTACCTCCCTACTGATCTGGGGCAAAGGGTCAGTGGCCCAGAATCTGGAAGGAGGCCCTCCTTGTCCAGATGAAACCCAGATGGTTGACAACCTTAGGAAGGAGGAACCCTCTTCCTCATCCCCCAATCTAATTCTTTTTCCCTCCTTGACATCCAGGGAATCGCTCCGGTTTTCTTTCCCTCTTCCCATCGTCCTGGAGAGAAACAAGGAAGCATTTGCAGGAATAGCCCTCCTACTCCCGGCCTGCTGGGCGTCCCCGTGAATGCCATCTCTTCTGTGTGGTGGTGTCAGACTGGGACAAGTGGGTAGAGGACACTGTTAGTGCCGATGTAGGTTGCAAGCTGAAATGCCCAGGAAGAAGGAAGAAGTTTTGTCTAGTTTGCCCACTGTGGTTGTAGGACCCATGTGGATGCCATTCCAAAGATAATAATAATAATAATGATGGTATCTGTTAAGTGCTTCCTATGTGCAGAGCACTGTTCTGAGCGCTGGGGGAGATACAGGGGAATCAGGTTGGCCCACGTGAGGCTCACAGCCTTCATCCCCATTTGACAGATGAGGGAACTGAGGCACGGAGAAGTGAAGTGACTCGCCCACAGTCACACAGCTGACAAGTGGCAGAGCTGGGATTCGAACCCGTGACCTCTGACTCTCAAGCCCGGGCTCTTTCCACTGAGACACGCTACTTCTCTACCATCAGGGGCATCGGAGATACCATTCCTCATGCTTCGTCCACATGGTGGACATTTCTGACCCCTGACTGAAGACTGAATCTTCCTCTTTCCTCCACGCTGAACCGACTGAGAAGAAGTTGGAATCTGGCATGATTGATCAATCAATCCATCAGTGGCATTTATTGAGTGCTTACTGTACGGGGAGTACTGTGCCAGCTTCCTGGGAAAGTACAGCACGGTAGAGTTGGTAGGCATGATCCTAGTCCTCTAGGAGTCCAGTGGAGAAAATATGGTGGGGCAAATGTAGGACTGAGATTTTAAGTGGGAATTCAGAAGCTTAGAGAAGAAAAGAGACCAGTTCAATACAGCAAAATAATGGACGTGAGATTCCCAGGTCCCTCTACTAACCCCTAAACCTGGTGTAGATTTAAAAGCTTCCTTTTTTAAAAGGAACATTACCCTATTTATTTTGTTAATGAGAGGTACAACACCTCGATTCTATTTATTTGCTATTGTTTTAATGAGATGTTCATCCCCTCGATTCTATTTACTGCTATTGTTCTTGTCTGTCCGTCTCCCCCGATTAGACCGTAAGCCCGTCGAAGGGCAGGGACTGTCTCTATCTGTTACCGATTTGTACATTCCAATCGCTTAGTACAGTGCTCTGCACAGAGTAAGCGCTCGATAAATACTATTGAATAAAAATGGTATTTGTTAAGTGCTTACTATGTGTCAGACACTGCTCTAAGTGCTGGGGTAGGCCAAGTCAATTAGGTTGGATGCAGTCTTTCATTTTTTCATTCATTCATATTTATTGAGCACTTACTGAGTGCAGAGCACTGTACTAAGCGCTTGGGAAAGTGCAATACAACAATAAACATATTCCCTGCCCACAAGGAACTTAAAGTCTAGAGGGGGAGAGACGGACACCAACACAAATAAAGTTACAGATCTGTTCATACGTGCTGTGGGGCCGGAAGGGGGAAGAGAAAGGGGAGCAAGTCAGGGCGATGCAGAAGGGAGTGGGAGATGAGGAAATTTGGGGCTTAGTCTGGGGCACCATCCTAAATGCTGGAGTGATTGCAGGCTAATCAGGTTGGACACAGTCGATGTCCCACATGGGGCTCACAGTGTTATTCCCATTTTACAGGCGAGGTAACTGAGGCCCAGAGAAGTTGAGCGACTTGCCCGAGGTCACACGGCAAACAAGTGACGGAGTCAGGATTAGAACCCAGGTCCTTCTGACTCCCGGGCCCATGCTCCTCCTGGCCAGGCCCACGGCTACTCGGGCAACATTGGAGTCGGGACACAGGAGATTGGACTAGATGATCTTTCAAGGTTCCTTCCTCCCATACGATTCCACGGCGGCTGGGTTCCAGCCCACACCCGGGTTAGTCAATCTAAGGAGTCAGGCTCTCCACACACTATTTAGAATTTGGCCCGGGAATTGCCAGCATTCCACAAAGATTATATTTTTCCCCCCCCCTTCAAATTTTCCCAGCCCGGGCTTAACGATGGATCTAAAACCTTGACAGCAATGTCAGAAAATGGATTTGGATCTCATGTGAGCACTGCGTGATCCATCAAATCTGCAGACGCCCAATCATGACTCACTTTACCCATCTTCTCACTCTTCTACTGAACCGAATTGTTTCGGACCAGACACTCTTGGAGAACAGGAGCCACTATTCATTTAGGGGTTTTTTTTATGGCGTTTGTTGTTTGTTTAGCTCCATCCTATGAATCGATGCCTTTTATGGAGAGTTTGGGTACGGTTAACAAAGCTTGGAGTTATGCCGTAACGGAAAGATTTAAGCTGAAGTGTCAGACAGAGTCGATTCAACGGTGCTGGGCAGCAGCACCTTGGGGGAAAGATCAAAATGCTGATCAAAGCCAAGGGCCGAGACTCAAGATTTTACTGTGCAGAAGAAGCCAATGGTAAAACGATTCCGTATCTTTTGCGTCCATGGAATCACTATAGGTCGGAAACAACTTGACAGCATTCAAAGCAGATTTGTTAAGCTCAGACTTTCATTCATTCATTCAATCGTATTTACCGAGCGCTTACTGTGTGCGGGGCACCGTACTAAGCGCTTGGAAAGTGCAATTTGGCAACAATCCCTACCCAACAACAGGTTCACAGTCTAGAAGGGGCAGACAGACGACAAAACAGAACTCTGTGTGCCAGGCCCTGTACTAAGCTCTGGGGTCCGTACAAGCTAATTAATTTGGACCCATTCCCTACCCAACATGGGGCTCACAGTCTTTCTAGAGAAGTAGCGTGGCTCAGTGGAAAGAGCCCGGGCTTGGGAGTCAGAGGTCATGGGTTCAAATCCCGGCTCTGCCACTTGTCAGCTGTGTGACTGTGGGCAAGTCACTTAAATGCTCTGGGCCTCAGTTACCTCATCTGTAAAATGGGGATTAAGACTGTGAGCCTCGCGTGGGACAACCTGATTACCCTGTATCTACCCCAGCACTTAGAACAGTGCTCTGCACATAGTAAGCGCTTAACAAATACCAACATTATTATTAATCCCCATTTTACAGATGCGGGAGCTGAAGCCCAGAGAAGCAACGTGACTTGCCCAAAGTCAACACAGCAGACATGTTAGAGCGGGCATTAGAACCCAGGTCGTTCCGACTCTCAGGCCCGTGCTCTATTAGGCCAGGCTGCATCTCAAGGTTTTCTTGGCTTCCCGGATAGCTTCATCAGTGTCACTTTCCTCAATTTCTGCTCACCTCAGGATATGGCCACCCTGCAATTACCTCTTCGGGACTTGTGTACTCACAACCTCGGTATCAAACGGCAAGACGAGATCACGAACAACCAGCTGCTGGAACACAGTCAATCTCCTAACGCAGAAACATCGCTCACTTTTTAACATGGCTACACTGGCTGTACCATTTGAGAATGAGCAGCAGTAGAAAGCCCAAACAGATAGAGAGCTGAGTAAGGGAGACCAAAAGCAAAGGCAGGGAAAACATTTAAAGGACATGATAGCAAAATGCATCAGACAACGCTGAGAAACAACATAGCCTAGTGGAAAGAGCACAGACCTGGGAGTCAGAGGACCTGAGTTCTAATACCTGCTCCTCCACTTGTCTGCTGTGTGACCATAGGCAAGTCACTTCACTTCTCTGGGCCTCAGTTCCCTCATCTGTAAAATGGGGGTGGAGAATGTGAGCCCTACGTGGGGCAGGGACTGTGTCCCTTATGCCCACCCCAGTGTTTAATACGGTGCCTCATATATTGTAAGCACTTAACAGATATCACATACCCAGACACATACACACGTAAACATATAAACATACATATATAACACCAGGACCTATTTCAATCAATCGATCGATCGTATTTATTGAGCACTTAGTGTGTGCAGAGCACTATACTAAACGCTTGGGAGAATTTCAAGAAATTACCACCTTATTTTGTTCAAAATGCGTACTCATGCAATAACCTATCCAGTCCAAACAGGTGCCCTGTAGCTCTCCACGTGTGCTAAAAGCCCCCAGAGCCCGAAGTTCTTTTACCTACCGTTTCTGCGCTTACCAAGCCCCATGCTAAATGGACTGTGTACTGAGAGTTCTGGAACCTTTGGACCTGGAAAAACAGTTTTAGGACTAGCTCCATTCCCTTGTGACTAGGTTCCAGTCTGAACAGAGGCAAGTGGAGAGGGGACCGAATTAAAGTCACAGGTTCAGGAAAGATGTGGACAAAATTGTGGTTCACCAAAACCCATAGCACAGGGATAAAGGGAATGCTGAAATTTGAGGGAATGCTTCATCTCCCAGAAGGTGGTAAGTAGAAACAGCATGGCCTAGTGGAAAGAGCACGGGCCTGGGATTCAGAGGACCTGGGTTCTAATCCTAGCTCTTATCTGTAGCGTGACCTTGGGCAAGTCACTTAACTTCTCTATGCCTCAGTTCCCTCATCTATAAAATGGGGATTTGGTACTAAGCAGGTGCTTAGTACAGTATTCCGCACCCAGTAAATGCTCAATAAATATGACTGATTGACTGGGGGTTCAATACCTGTTTGCCCTTCTACTCAGACTGTGAGCCCCGTGTGGGACCTGATTATCTTGTATCTACCCCAGCGTTTAGTAGAGTGCTTGGCACTTAGTAAGCACCTAACAAATACCCCAATTATTAAGTAAATGCAATTTGCTCTCACAGGAATCGATCAATTGGCTTTTATTGAGTGATTACTGCTTGCGGAGCATTGTATTAAGTGCTTGGAAGAGTTGAGTTGAGTTGGCAGACATAATCCCCACCCACAAGCAATTTACAATCTACAGGGAGACTGTGAGCCCCATGCGAGACAGGGAAAGTGTCCAACCTTATTTCCTTGTATGCACCCCAGCTCTTAGTACAATGTCTGGCACACGGTAACTATATAGTAAGGCAGTTAATAAATACCACAATTATTATCTGCAAATAGCAGCACATTCAAGAGATGCTTAAATAAATTTAACAGCCAGTGGAAAGTTAAGGATGTCAGTGGCCCATCGCTAAACGTTTTTGCGCTGATAATCCAAATCGTTCTCCTGCCATAATTGGAGACAGAATCTGCTCATCATGGGCAGGGAACCTGTTTGACAGCTCTGTTGTAGTATTCTTTCCAGAGCACTAAGGACAGTGCTCTGCACACAGAAAATGCTCAATAAATGCCATCGATAATGAGGACAGAATCCTGGGGCTGATAGACCATGGGTCTGACCCAGTGGTCATCTTCCTTCTGTCAATCAATCAACAGCATTCACTGAGCACTTACCTTGGGCGGAACACTATACTAACCACTTGGGAGAGTACGACACAGTGTGTAGACACTCCTTCTGCCTTGGAGGAGCTTGCAGTCTGGTCTTATATTCTCACCCACAGCTAACCTTAAGCTCCCCAAAATAACCAGGCTTGCTAGGTCAGGGGAGATGGGCTGGACAATAGAGACTGTCCTTTTCAAAGATGCACCTTCTAAGTCAAAATGACTTTCTCTTGCTGCTTCCAAGCCCTGAACCATCCCACAGCAGGAGACAGCGCTGAGCGCCCTATCCCATTTGCCATCCTTTCAAGCTTTAAGTTTCAGTGACTCCGAGGGAATCTCACTTAAAGAAACTTGCGGTGCGAAGTGTGGCCTTCTGCCAGGGGCACTTCAAAGTATTTTGACACTTAACGATTATCCCCTCAGCTTCTGTGTGGGCAATCTGGTTCTCATTAGCACCCCGGGTGCCCTGTGGTTGGGGAAATATGACTTTGGGACCTATCCAAAAAGTGTCCTAGGCAATCTGGGCTCTTATAACTACTTATCTAACGGGGTACATCAAATGGTTTGATCTGCCAATTAGCCCCACTCAGAACTGTTAACTGGAACCAGATGGATCTATACATTATCGTATGGAAAAATCTGCCACTTGCCATTATCGGAAAGCAGGAGAGCCCCCAGGATCCGCCCCTTCTCCCCTCCTCCCCAGCCCTCCACCCGGCAACTGTTTCAAAACTGTGGCGGTGGCCGCAGCAGTCATGGAGATTTGGCAGTGGTCCTGGAGAGAACTGGCTTCCTTACCTCGCTCTGGTGCATTCGACCTGTTGCTCTTGCTTCCAAAGTCCTTCCAGATGGGAATATTTCCCAGGAGACTCTCCCCTCCCTCCTCCACCTCCCCACCCCAAAACTGGGGTAAGCTCTTTGTGGGCAGGGAATGTTCCTGGATTGTATTGTATTGTACTCTTCCAAGTGCTTAGTACAGTGCTCTGCACATTGTAAGCTCTCAGTAAATACGACTGAATGAAGCAGCGGGGCTTAGTGGCAAGAGCCCGGGCTTGGGAGTCAGAGGTTGTGGGTTCTAAGCCCAGCTCCACTGCTTATCAGCTGTGTGACTTTGGGCAAATCACTTAACTTCTCGGTGCCTCAGTTACCTCATCTGTAAAATGGGGATCAAGACTGTGAGCCTCACCTGGGACAACCTGTTTACCTTGTATCTACCCCAGTGCTTAGAACAGTGCTTGGTAGATAGTAAATGCTTAACAAAATACCATTATTATTGTTATTTTTATTATTTCCCAAAGGCTGGAAAATCTCTCTATCCTAGAAGTCTTCCAGGAAAGGCTAGATACCAGGTACCCCGCCTATCACTTCATATAGAAATCTATCAATTGTATTTACTGATTGCTTACTGCCATTTGTCAGCTGTGTGACTGTGGGCAAGTCACTTAACTCCTCTGTGCCTCAGTTACTGCATCTGTAAAATGGGGATTAACTGTGAGCCTCACGTGGGACAACCTGATTACCCTGTATCTACCCCAGCGCTTAAAACAGTGCTCTGCACATAGTAAGCACTTAACAAATACCACCATTATTATTATTATTATTATTACTGTGTGCAGAGCATTGTATTAAACACTTGGGAGAGTACATTATAACAGGGCTGGTTAACACATTCCCTACCCACAACGAGCTCAGGGAGGTGGATCTAATGATCTTCAAGGTCATGCCCAGCTGTAGATTTTAGCACTGTTCAATGCCCTTCCCCACAGCTCCTTTTATTGATAGGATCCCAGCCTTTCTTTTCTGTTTCCTTCCGTAAGAAAAGTGCGGACTCTGCAGGTGATCAGGTGGAGCAGGTAGTCAAGTGTTCCCCTTCAGGGGTCAGGGGGCAATCTGCCGGTGGCCAGCTCCTTCTATGCCCAGGGGAAGGAAATGCAAATCATAAATGGTATTTATTGAGTCCTTATGGGGTGCTTGAGAGAGTACAATGCAACAGAGTTGGTAAACATCTTTCCTGTTCGCAAAGAGCTTACCTTCTAGAGGGGTTGTCCCATTGAAACTGTCCACCTCTCTCCAAAAAGGATTTGAGATAAATCAATGTAAGACAAGAGGTTGAAGGGCAGGACTTTCATTCAGAGGACACACAGAAGTCACGGCTGGGGTTAAGGCTAGGCTCGGTTTGAGGACGCAGTTTGGCCTAATGGAAAATGCCAAGCACTGGCATGACAGAAAGGAAATTTGGGTTCTATTCCTGGCTTTGCCACTGGCCTCTTGGGTGACTTAACCTGTTTCCTCGGTTTCCTCACCTGAAAAGTGAGGATTAAATACCTGTTTCCACATCCCCCATCCCTCTGTGAGTCTCATGTAGGACAGGGATTGTGCCCATTCTATCTACCCCAGTGCTTAGCATGGTGCGTTGGCACCAAAGAAATGCATAATAAATGTCATTTGAAAAACAAGACTTTCAAGGAATAAAAAACACTACAGAGGGCACAGTTGTAAGTCACTATTCTCCACCTCCTTTAAAAATTAAACAAAAAAGAATTGAGTTAAATGGTAGCAGAAGGTCCCGAGGCTAACCTATGAGGTAATCCAAGGGAGCATTTGGAATTTTCTCTCCCGGGAGATTCTTCAAAGTAGCATCTCCTCTCTGGGATGACTTAAGGTCCTGCCCCGAGGCAGAAGAATGGATTTAATGGCCTCTCCAGATCCCAGCCATCCTATTATCGCCTTTGACTGCATAGGGCTTTTCTCCCAAGAATCCCAAATTGCTTTCTAGGCAGTATCTCCTTCACCTCTCAGCCTTGAAGAAAGGAAAGGGGCTTGGTGGTGTTCTCTCCAGGTAACAGGTGGTGACCGAGAACAAATACAGAGTTCGACAGGGCCCCAAATCACAGATTAATCAATCAGTGGTATTTATTGAATGCTTACTGTGTACAGAGCACTGTACTGAGCTCTTGGAAAAATACAATTCAACAGAGTTGACAGGAACAATCCCTGCCCACGGGGTACTTACAGACTAGAAGGGGAGACAGACATTAAAATAGGGTATAGATAGATTCAGAAACCATCATGGGCCTGCAACCCATTCCAGTGGCTTCCAGCTCGCCTGACTGCTAGACCCTGGGTGAGCATTCTCCCAGTCAAAGGATGAAAAGCTAATTCAAAATGGAAATGAGCAGAGGCTCTGCTCTGCAAGGCTGTTTGGTGAAATGGACTTTATTAGAAGACAGGAGCAAGGGCAGGAAAGGGATAGTTCTCACTGAAATCTGGGGAGCCGCCCTGGTGTGGGCAGTCATCCCAATGTGGGCCCATCATTTACTCCCCATTAACCACAAACAATTCAATATCAATTATTATTATTGAGCACTTACTGCATGCAGAGCACTGACTAAGCAACACATGACATTATAACAGACACATTCCCATTAGTGGAGTGGGGGTCTGCCCCAGCATCCATAGAAACAGGTCAGCCCCTCCAGGCTGCAGATTTAAGCAGTTGCTCCAAGATCCTCAATATGGAGCTCTTTCAGATCAGGGGCAAGGTGAAGGGGCTGGGCTCCCCAGCTGACCTGGAGAAAGGACGAGCTGGTGCCCTCGGTTTTTATAACCCTTCCAGCCCTAGATCAAGGTGATGCAGAAGAGGGGAAGGCTGACTAAGGATGACATCTGCTCTCTATTCAACTCTGAAAAGGTCACCCATCCACCTCCAGCTCTGGATCTTCCCAGATGATGAAAACTTTCATTCATTCATTCACTTGTATTCATTGAGAGTTTACTGCGTGCAGAGCACTGTACTAAGCACTTGGGAAAGTACCACACAGCAGTAAAGAGTGACAATCCCTGCCCAAAATAAGCTCACAGTCTGGGGGCCGGGGGAGGGGACGACAGAGACATCAATACAAATAAACAGACATCAATATAAATAAGATTACAGATATATGCATAAGTGCTGTGGCGGGGGAGCCGGGGGAAGAGCAAAGGGAGCAAGTCGAGGCGACACGGGAGGAAGTGGGAGATGAGGAAAAGTGGGGCTTAGTCTGGGAAGGCCTCTTGGAGAAGATGTGCCTTCAGTAAGGCTCTGAAGAGGGGGAGTGTAATTGTCTTGGGGATTTGAACAGGGAGAGCGTTCAGACCAGAGGTAGGATGTGGTCCAGGGGTTGGCGGAGAGACAGGCGAGATTGAGACAGAGTGAGAAGGTTAGGACTAGAGCAAAGTGTGAGGGTTGGGTTGTAGAAGGAGAGAGGCAAAGTGAGGTAGGAGGAGTTGAGGTAATGGAGTACTTTAAAGACACTGGTGAGGAGTTTTTGTTTGATACGGAGGTGGATAGGCAACCACTGGAGATTCAAAAATCACCCAGGAGGGAGGTGAAATATCCTTAAGGTTTCCGAGAAAGATAATGCCTCATTGCTTCCAGGGAGCTAGATCCAGAGAGGTAAGGGTTTTAAACTGCTTCCCTCCCTGTGGATCCAGTGGAGGTCCTGCTCTGCCTGAATCTTCTGGCCTCAGGAAGGGTCAGTCTTGCCCTGGACCCTGTTGGTGGGACGGAGGGAGCCTGATCCCTCATCTATGGCCCCAGCTGGTCCAAAAAGGGCCTGGGACCCTGGGCAGACAGACTTGGTCCATTTCACCAAACTTAGGGCTGCCTTAGCTTCAATTTGGGCTTCTGGAGACAAAGCAGTAAGTCCTTGGAGACTGCTCCTTAGACAGGTCCTCTGATTGGTCCAGGAAAGTTCCCAAGGGTTTTAGCAACCCTGGTCCCCACTCCCTTATTGCCCCCTCCCCAACCTTCTTGGTCTATCTCGCTGCCAACCCCTTGCCCACATCCTCCCTCTGGCCTGAAACACCCTCCTTCCTCAAATCCGACAGACCGTTACTCTCCCCCCTTCAAAGCCTTATTGAAGCACATCTCCTCCAAGAAACCTTCCCTGACTAAGCGCCCCCCCCTTCCTCTTCTCCCTCTCCCTTCTGTGTCTCCCTGCCTTGCTCCCTTTATTCATCCCTCCTCTCTGCCGCATGGCACTTATGTACATATCTGTAATTTATTTATATTAATGTCTGTCTCCCCTTTTAGACCGTAAGCTCCCTGTGGGCAATAAATGTGTCTGTTTATTGTTATATCGTACTCTCCCAAGCACTCAGTACAGTGCTCTGCACACAGTAAGCGCTTAATTATTACAATTGTATGAATGAAAGAATGACTCTGGGAAATTCCCCGAGGTCATTCGGGCAGACAGTGGAGTGAGGCAGCACAGCGTTAGGGGTGGTGGAGAGTTTCGACTGGGATGACTTCCATGACGCTGGTGTGTACGTGTGAAGGTGGTGTGGTGTTGTTCCTCTACTCAGAAAGTTGGTCTACACAACCCATGGGTTGCCAGTGCGAGTGGAGTAATGGTGTAGTTCTACCCCCAAAAGATTAATCTCCCTGGTCCGAAGACTAACTCAGAGACGCTGGCACCAGGCATCACCGACACCCTGCCTAGAAATGGAGCGAGAATGAGAATTTTCTACCAGGAAACTCAGCTTGGAATAATGATATTTCCAGGGGCAAATGCAGAGGAGAGGTTGTTCAAAGTCCCTGAGGGAAGGAAGAGGGTTCCCCCTTCCCCGGAGATCTCAAAGAGTTGGCTCTCTCTCAGAAAGCTTGGGTTGTCCTGCTTAGTGACAGAATCCCAAAGGTCTTCTCTAGCTTTTGGCATTGAGAAAAAAAGAGGGCTTTCTGGTTTCTCGGCTGGGGCGGTGACCACCTAGTCCTGCCTCATTGTGTATCCCTGGATCATATTCTGAAAGTAGGAAGACGTGTTGCGCTCTGGGTGGAAGAGGATCATGTAGCATTTGGGAGCAAAATAGCCCAAACTGATCCCCAGGAGGTTAACCACCGTCACGGCCGCATCAAAAATGGTCACCAGGACCCCCTCGTACACCGACATGAAGGTGCAGAGGGACACGGACGAGGTGAAGTAGAAGGTCATGTTGAGGGTGATGAACTTGGCCTCGTTGTAGTTGGTCGGAAGTTCCTTGCCCATGTACGCGAAGAGGAAGCCCACGAGGGAGAGCACCAGGTCCATGCCGGTGTTGGACAGCAAGGCGTGTCTGTAGTTGGGATCGCAGGTCAGGATCATCACGTTGGCGTCCTCGGGGTCCAGCCGGGTGGTGGGGGCGTAGTTGCTGGCGACGACGTTGATGGCAATGATGACGACCTTCAGGGTGGTGAACAGGGCCACGAAGGCGTAGGGCCCGTGGTACTTGAGCCAGCACTGATAGGCCCGGGGCCACTTCCTGGCCATCTTGAAGATGCAGACGATCTGGAAAGACCTGACGGCGATGCAGGCGATGCAGACGGTGAAGCAGAGGGTGAACACGGTCTGCCGGCACAGGCACGTGAACTCCGTCGGCTTCCCGACGTGCACCGGCACGAAGGCGAAGCCGACGGCCAGCGGAGCCAGCATGAGGAAGCACATCTTCCCGCCCGCGGATCTCACCATGGGAGTGTGGAGGTGGAGCCCGAAGATGGCCATGATGGCCAGGGTGCTCAGGAAGCCCAGGGTGGCAAAGATGATCAGGACGATGGTGGGTCCCTCGTGCCAGTCCAGAAACACCAACCTCCTTTGGAAGCACCCCGTGCTCCGGGGAAGGGACCACTGGGTCTCTGGGCAGTTGAGGCACCCGAATTCCTCTGAAAAGGCCAAGAAAAGGGGGAGATGCTAGTGCAGGAACAGCCAGGGCTAGATTTGGGGCATACCCTCTTTCACCCCACTCCCAAACCCTCCTGTTTTCCCAAGAGTGGGGAGGGTAGATTTATAATAATAACAATAATAAAATATGGTATTTTTAAAGTGCTAACTATTTGCCAAACACTGTGATAGATATGAGGTAATCAGGTCAGACACAGTCCCTCTCCTACATGGTGATCACAGTCTTAAAGGGAAGAAGAACAGGTATTGAACCCCCATTTTACATGAGGAAACTGAGGCTCAGAGAAAAAAATATCTTGGCCAAGATCGCACAGCAGGAAGAATCCTGGATCCTGGATTTGAACCCAGGTCCTTGACTCCCAGGCCCGGGTATTTTCCATGCTGCTTCTTGATGGAATTGTGCCTTCCTTAGACAGTGAGCCCCATGTGGGACGGGGGCTGTGTCTGACCTGATTGTACTGTGCCTACCCCATGGTAAATGATTATCACGTACAATTATTATTATTACTATCGTTGTTGTTTTTATCGTCTGTACTAGGCAAACATCCCCCAGCTGGGTGAAGATGGCATTAATAGGAGGAGGCTGACAAACAGCTAGCTGTGCCAATCACCAAATGCCACCCGCCGCAAGATGTCCCCTTCCCCCACCAGCAGAAAGATTGATGTCTCCCACCAGAACATGTCAACTTCAAACCAACTGCAACACTTTCCTCTCCTTGGCAGGATTAGAGGAATAACCCTGCCCACTGACTGGGCCTTACTGACGGCACATCTCCTCCAGGCAGCCGTCTCTGACTGAACTCTCCTTTCCTCTTCTCCCTCTCCCTTCTGCACGGCCCTGACTTGCTCCCTCCATTCATCTCCCCTCCAAGCCCCACAGCACTTAAGCACATATCTATAATTTATTTATATTCGTGTCTGTCTCCCCCTCTGGACTGTAAACTCGTGGGCAGGGAGTGCTTCTATTATATTGTCATATTGCACTCTCCCGAGAACTTAGTACAGTGCTCTGTACATAGTGAGTGCTCAATAAATACGATTGACTGACTGACTGGTGGAAAGGCTGAGGCCCTGCATCAGCCAACAAGAGCCATACCTCTCCAGACTGTAATAATAATGTTGGTATTTGTTAAGCGCTTACTATGTGCAGAGCACTGTTCTAAGCGCTGGAGGAGATACAGGGTAATCAGGTCGTCCCACGTGAGGCTCACCGTTAATCCCCATTTTACAGATGAGGGAACTGAGGCACCGAGAAGTGAAGTGACTTGCCCAGAGTCACACAGCTGACATGTGGCAGAGCCGGGATTCGAACCCATGACCTCTGACTCCCCAGCCCGGGCTCTTTTCACTGAGCCACGTTGCTTCTCTTAATGCTGGCATTTGTTAAGCGCTTACTACGTGCAAAGCACCGTTCTAAGCGCTGGGTTAGATACAGGGTCATCAGGTTGTCCCACGTGAGGCTCACAGTCTTAATCCCCATTTTACAGATGAGGTGACTGAGGCGAAGAGAAGTTAAGTGACTTGCCCACAGTCACACAGCTGACAAGTGGCAGATCTGTAAGCAGACTGTAGGCAGAGAATGCATCTACCAACTCTATTGTATTATATTCTCCCAAGCACATAATGCCTTCACACAAGAAGTGCTCAATAAATACTACTAGTAACGATATTGCCCTCAGCCTGGTACCATAGCAACAAGATCAATCAAGCATTCAGTGATATTTATTGAGCACTTACTGACTGCAGAGCACTGCAGTAAGCACTTGGAAGAGTACAATATGGCAGAGTTGATAGACACGCTCCCTGCCCTCAATGAGAAGCAGTGTGGCCTAATAGATTGAGCTCGGGCCCGGGAGGCAGAAGGTCTTGGGTTCTAATCCCGGCTTCGCCACTTCTCGGCTGCATGACCTAGGGTAAGTTACTTCTCTGGGTCTCAGTTACCTCATCTGTAAAATGGGGGTTAAGACCGTGAGGACCAGGTGGGACACGAACGGTGTCCAACCTGATTAGCCCAAAGGCCTCCTCAGGTTGGAAACCTGGGTCTCAGGCTAAGCCAACCTGGCCTGGGCCTAGACACCGCTTATGTCCCGAATTCAGGATGTAGCCCCGTGCCTGCCCAAGGCGAAATCACTTCCCAAGGCGAAGGAGATGGGCGAGGAGGCAGGGCAGCACACGAGCAGGGGAGTCCATCACAAAAGTGCGACTAGACCCGCAGGCTGCTGGAAGGAGCAACAGCCAGGTGACTGTGCCGTGGTCACCTCGCCCATCACGGCGTCCTCCGGATAAGAGCCCTTCTCCCGCCCTTCTCAACGTGTTACTCCCCTGCCTGCTCAAGTGGGGCACCTACAGCCTCAGAAGAAACACCACCAGCAGGAACTAGCAAGGACCGGCACAAACCTCTATCGCTAGGATCAATTCCTTTGCGCAGGTTATTGATCTTAAAGTCTCGGGCCTAGAGTTCACCCGCCCCTCTCAATGGGAGATTCCATCATCATCATCAATCCAGCTGGGGTACATGGGGTCCTCCCCAGTTTGGCCCAAAGGAGCCAGGAAGGGACAATAGCGAGAGAGGAAATAGGCACGGTCCTCCCCGTCTCAGTCCGGATCGGTTCAATCCGTGAGTCAGTGATATTTACTGAGCACCTACTGTTTGCTGAGCTCTCGGGGAAGTATCGTACAATAGGGTTGGTAGACACGGTCCCGGTCTCCGAGGAGCTCACAATCCAGTGACCATGTAAACACTTACCAAGTCCTTCTCAAAAGGGACTCAAACCCTCAGATCAATCCAAAAGCAGCGTGGCCTAGTGGAAGGACCACGGGCCTGGGAGTCAGAGGACATGAGTTCTAATCCAGGCTCTGCCACATCTGCCGTGTGACCTTGGCAAATCACTTCATTTCTCTATGCCTCAGATACCTCATCTGTAAAATGGGGATGAAGATTGTGAGCCCCATGAGGGACAACCTGATTACCTTGTATCTAACTCAGGAAACTTCTAGGTCAGATTCCAGGGCTAGACAGAACCCTGTCCGGCCTAATCCCATCCCGCCTCTCCCCCCATCCAACTAGGAAGGAACTGAACAGATTTTTTTTCAGAGACAAGAACTCGTACCTGATTCGTTGAAGTAGGTCCCAGCCTCACAGTACTTGCATTCAAAGCAGCAGGAGTGCACCCCTACCGGCTTCTTCCACTGCCCCCGGCCACATTTATTGGAGCAGATTGAGAATGGAATCTGAATGGGAAGAAATAAAAGAATTCATCATGCTCAATGACCAGGAATAATAATAATAATATTGGCATTTGTTAAGCGTTTACTATATGCCAAGCACTGTTCTAAGCGCTGGGGTAGATACAAGGTACCCAGGTTGTCCCACGTGGGGCTCACAGTCTTCATCCCCATTTTATAGATGAGGTAACTGCTGAGGCACAGAGAAGTGAAGTGACTTGTCCAAGGTCACACAACTGACGAGCGGCGGAGCCGGAATTAGAGCCCATGACTTCTGACTCCCAAGCCCGGGCTCTTTCCACTGAGCCGTGCTGCGTCTCATCGATAATAATATGTACTCACAATAACACGATAATAATGGTGATATTCATTAAGCCCTTATTATGTGCCAGGCACTGTACTAAGCACTGGGGTGGGTACAAGCAAATGGGGTTGAACACGGTCCCCGTCCCACAAGGGGCTCGCAGTTTCAATCCCCATTTTACAGGTGAGGTTACTGAGGCAGAGAGAAGTGAAGTGACTTGTCCAAGGTCACACAGCAGGAGCCGGGATTAGAACCCAAGTCCTTCTCACTCCCAGCCCAGTGCTCTACCCATTAGGGACTCAGTAATAATAGCAATATTTACTGAATACCTATTAAGGGGGGTACACAGAACTAAGCGTTTGGGGAAGTACAAAAGAAAACACATCCTCTGCCCTCAAGGAGTTTACAGTCTGTTGAGGGAGGTGAACAAAATAATGGGAGCAGGAGGAAGACTGAGGAACAGATGAGGGCAAATAGGTCAGGAGGAAATAGGGTAAATCAGAATAAAGAAATGAATGTACAATTGAACTTCTAACTGAGGATGATGCAGAAAGCTAAGTGCCAGGCCTGAGGTCTGGTGGATCTGAAGGCGGGGGGCAAAGAGGGAGCCCCAAGCCCTGGGAACGATGGGAGCGAGGAGTCGGAGGAGGGGGCAGGGGGGCATTTAACAGCACTCGGGACACGTCAGATAGGTGTCCGAAAGATGCCAGTTGCGATGATGAACCAAGGCAAGTCCTATTCCCCCAGCCAGATATGCGTTCCCCCTCATTCAGGCCATGTTTTCCCACTCCTTAAGAACCTCCGGTCGTTACCCATCCACCGCCCCATCAAACGGAAACTCCTTACCGTTGGTTTTAAAGCACTCGTTCACCTTGCCTCCTCCGACCTCACCTCGCTATTCTCCTTCTACAACCCAGCCCGCACACTTCGCTCCTCTAACGTTAACCTTCTGGCCGTATCTCCATCTCGTCTTTCTAGCCGCCGGCCTCTCGCCCATGTCCTGCCTCTGGCCTGGAACACCTCTTCGTATCCAACTCTCTCCCCACCTTCTAAGCTTTACTGACGGCACATCTCCTCCAAAAGGACTTCCCTGACGAACCCCTTTTTTCCTTTTCTCCCATTCCCTTCTGCTTCACCCTGACCTGCTCCCTTTATTCATTCCCCTTGCCAGCCACCCAGCACTTGTGTAGAAATCTGAAATGTATTGATTGATACTAGTGCCTGTTTCCCCCTCTAGACTGTAAGCTTGTCGTGGGCAGGGAACGTGTCTACCAACTCTGTTATTCCGTACTCTCCCAAGTGCTTAGTACAGTGCTGCGCACACAGTAAACTTGGACACTAAGCACTGAGCCAGCCACTGCGTGTCACTGTTGCATCAAGCGAAAGGCTGAGCAGCGGTTTTCCGGCGTGGTTTGCTTCCCAGAGCCCAGCCTCATTCCAACCCCTCTTGGAGCAGGGGATCCCAGAGCCAGAAAGGAAATTCTGCTGCCCCTCAAGTCTCTCAGATCCCATTTTTCCCACCTGGTAAAAAGTGCGGTCAACTATCCCGAGCTCGGAAGAAGCCGGGCAGAGGCCTAACAAAAATCAGGAAGTGCCCTCCCGGAATAGAGAAGCAGCATGGCTCAGTGGAAAGAGCCCGGGCTTGGGAGTCACAGCTCATGGGTTCGAATCCCGGCTCTGCCACTTCAATCATTCATTCAATAGTATTTATTGAGCGCTTACTATGTGCAGAGCACTGTACTAAGCGCTTGGAATGAACAAGTCGGCAACAGATAGAGACGGTCCCTGCCGTTTGACGGGCTTCCGGTCTTACCGGGGGGAGACGGGCAGACGAGAACAATGGCAATAAATGCCACTTGTCAGCTGTGCGACTGTGAGCAAGTCACTTCACTTCTCTGGGCCTCAGTTACCCCATCTGTAAAATGGGGATGAAGACTGTGAGCCTCACGTGGGACAAGCCGATTACCCTGCATCTACCCCCAGCGCTTAGAGCAGTGCTCTGCACATAGTAAGCGCTTAACAAATACCAGCATTATTATTATTATTAAATAGAATGTGCTCTGCCTTTCCTTTCCACAACCTTTGGATCTCGTGCTCATGTCCGTTGGTGGACAGAAGCAGGGTGGAAGGAAGTCAGTCTGGTGGGGGTGGGAGGGGAGACATGAGCTCACGCCGATGGGGAGGCTCAGAGAAGCAGAGTGGGTTGAGCACAGGCCTGGGAGTCGCAGGACCTGGGTTCTAATCCCGGCTCTGCCACTTGTCTGCTGCGTGACCTTGGGCGAGTCACTTTGCTTCTCTGTGCCTCAGTAACTCCATCTGTAACATGGGGGTTAAGGCTTTGAGCCCCACGTGGGAAATGGACTGTATCCCACCTCATTAGCTTGTACCTACCCCACCGCTTAGTACAGTTCTGGCAGACAGTGCTTAACAGATACCGCTGACAAAAAAAAAAAAATGGAGACATAACCGATCCGCAACTGTGCTCGTCTCTCCTGGTTGTCCTTGACCAAGCATAGCTGCCAGCTATGGCCCAGGGGATGGGTAGTCCTCTTTGCCTCCTGTCTGCTGCCTCGAGTCCAGGGTCCCCCTGAACCACCCATGGTGGAAGAGGAGAAATAGAGGGCAGGGCTCAGGGGGTGGAACAGTTGGAAGACCTGTCCAGCGGGCAGACAGATCAAGGCACCATTGGGCAGACCAGTCCTGTGTCGAGTGGGAAGGATGAGGGGGAGGGAAGCCCAGGGTATTTGCCACAGGAAGGGCCTAGGAAGTTGGAGAGCGAGAAAAGGAAGTTTGAGGCTGGGGGGGAAAAGAGAGGGTGGGAGGAGAGGAGGGCTGACATGGTTGGAGCCAACAATCAATCAATAGTCCCATCATTCCAGCCCCCAGACCAGGCCCAGTCAATCAAAGAATCAATGGTATTTATCAAGAGTTCTCTAGACAGTAAGCTCACTGTGAGTAGGGAATGGGTCTACCAACTCAGTTATATTTTATTCTCCTCATCACTGGCTTTAAAGCAGTCTATCGCCTTGCCCCCTCCTACCTCACCTCGCTTCTCTCCTTCTACAACCCAGCCCCCACACTTTGCTCCTCTAGTGCTCACCTTCTCACTGAACCCCGATCTCACCTGTCTCACTGCTGACCCCCGGCCCGCATCCTGCCTCTGGCCTGGAACGCCCTCCTTCCTCAAATCCAAGGGACAATTACTCTCCCCTCCTTCAAAGTCTGATTGAAGGCACATCTCCTCCAAGGGGCCTTCCCAGACTAAGCACCCCGCCCCTTTCCTCATTCCCCTCTCCCTTCTGTGTCACCCTGATGTGCTCCCTTTGCTCTCACCCCTGCCCCGCCGAGCCCCTCAGAACTCAAGTATGTATCTGTAATTTTATTTATTTGTATTTATGTCAGTCTCCCCCCATCTAGACTGTGAGCTCGTTATGGGCAGGGAATATCACTGTTTATTGTTGTATTATACTCTCTCAAGCGCTTAGTACAGAGCTCTGCACATAGAAAGCCCTTAAAAAATACAAATGAATGAATATTCTCTCAAGTGCTTAGGATCCTGCTCCGTGCATAGTAAGAGCTCAATAAATACAATCAATTGATTGATTACTTACTGTGTGCAGAGTAGTATATTAAGGGCTTGGGAGAGTAACGTGTTGTAATGTAGACGGTATTTGTTAAGTGCTTACCATGTGCCAAGTACTGTTCTAAGCGCTGGGGTAGATACAAGGTTATCAGGTTGTCCCACATGGGGCTCACAATCTTAATCCCCACTTTACAGATGAGGTAACTGAGACACAGAGAAGTTAAGTAACTTGCCCAAAGTCACACAGCTGACAAATGGCAGAGCCAGGATTTGAACCCATGACCTCTGACTCCCAAGCCCATGCTCTTTCCACTAAGCCACGCCACTTCTCATACAATACAATAGTCAGTAGACACATCCACAGTGCTCTGCACACAGCAAGCGCTCAATAAATGTGAGTGAGTGAGTGAGTGAGTGAGTGAGTGAGTGAGTGAGTGAGAGTGAGTGAATGAACATCCCCTGCCCAAGATGAGCTTACATGGGGACCTCAGGAGTGGAACCTTCATCAGCCAGGTGACTCCCCGCCCCCCCAAGACCATGACTGGAGGGGAGCGGAAGGGACATTGGGGAAGACGGCCTTAGGCAAGGACCTACTGTGTTGTTGGGGGTGTGCCAGGCGATGTCCCAGCCCAGGCTCTGCAGCCTCCTCTCCTCCGATCGGTACAGGCCCACGCTCCGGAAGGAGCTCTTGCCGCTGTCCCACTGCCACTGGATGATCTCAAGGTCCATGATCGGGTCGCCGTATTTGTCGAAGGAGATCTGGTGGCCCAGGAGGCTGAAGTTGACTTGGCCCACTTGCTTCAGCAGCTGAGAGGCAGAAAGGGAAGGGGAAAAGAGGATGGAGTCGAAGGCAGGGGCAGGGTCGGGGGGAGGTGGGCCGCGACGGGGTCATCTCCCTGGACCTCAACCCCCCCGGCTGCAATCCGTGGCACAATCGATCAATCAGTCGATCTATGAATGGTATTTGTGGAGCATGTACTGTATGTGGAGCACTGCGTTAAACGCTTGGGTTGGTAGGCATGGACAGCTCCACCAAGCCACGCTCCCATTTCATCTTCCCTCGTTCTCTTTTTTCTTCTATTCGTTGAGCACTTACTATGTGTCGGTCACTGTTCTAAGCACCGAGGGGGTAGGTACACGTAAATTAGGTAGGATACAGTCCATTTCCGGCGTGGGGCTCAGTCTGTGTCGGAGGGAGAATGGGTATGGAATCCCCATTTTACAATTGAGGAAATTGAAGCCCACAGAAGTGAAGTGACTTGGTCAAGGTCGTACACCGCAAGCAATTGGCAAAGCCAGGATTGGAATCCAATTCTTCCGACTCCCAGGGCTGGGCTTTTTCCACTAGGCCATGCTGCTCTTCCTGAGTCTTTACTATGTGCAGAACACTGTCCTGAGTGCTTGGGAGAAGACAGTACAGTACAGACGGTACAGGTCGATACCCCTGCTCGTCCCCTCCACCGGCCCCTGAAGCCAACGGATCTGAGCCAATTCCCTCTCAGCCGAGAACCCTGAATCGTGGTCTGGGGAGAGGAAGCGGGCAAGACCAAACAACAGCTATTTCTTCCACCAGAAAACCACTTGGCAGATGTGAAGAATGGAGCCCCCTGGGTCCCTATAGGGGAGAGGGAGAGCCCTTCCCTTCCTCAGTTCCCCCTCTGGGAGGTCCGCCCAACCTCTGGCTCTCTGCTCTTCAGATGGGGGGAGGGAGCTGGGCCAGGTGGCTCGAGACCCTGGATCGGGGCTAGCAGCTTCCCGGAGAAAGACCGAGCCTGCTGGGCTTGGGGGAGAGCCCGTTCAGATAATTACGGGGATGCAGATGCGAATGTCTCTTCTTCCAGGTAGCGCTGGGGAAGATTGAGGCGGGCCCAGATGGGAAACGGGAAATAGGAATTCAGAGTGTCCAGGGATCCCGTCTGCCAGACCCTAGAAGTCTGATTCGCATCACTGTGGCGATGGGGACCTAGGTCATAATAATAATGATGATGATGGTGGTATCTGTGAAGTGCTTACTGTGTGTCAAGCACTGCTCTAAGCACTGGGGAGATGCAAGCTAATCAGGTTGGACAACGCTCATGTCCCACATGGGGCTCACAGCATTAATCCCCATTTTACAGATGAGGTATCTGAAGCAAAGAAAAGTGAAGTGACTTGCACAAGGTCACACGGTTGACAAGGGGCAGAGTCAAAACTAGAAACTAGATGCTTCTGGACTCCCAGGCATGTGCTCTATCCATTAGACCACATCTGCTCCATCCTCCCCTCCTTTCAAAAAGCCTGGCATCTGGGCACCGTCACCCTGGGCCCCTGTGGATCTCTGGGCCCCCGTAGGACTCAGATATCCAGGCTGAAGGTGCGGGACCCTGGGTTCAAATGAGATCTTGGACCCACGGCTGCTGGACATGTGGGAAGAGTTGAATTGAGAGGAGCTATGAGGTCTAGGGGAAAGAGCGTTGGGCTGGAGTCAAGACCTAGGAGTCACGTCGGGTAACTTTGGACAATCACTTGGACTTTCTTTGCCTCAGCTTCCCTGCCCCTTCTTCCCTCCCAAGTCCATGCACAAGGACAAAGGGGAAACTCAAAGCAGGTATCTTTCCAAATTTGGTTTATATAGACATTTTAGGTTCTCATCATTTTTATGGTATTTGCTAAGCACTTACTATGTGCCAGGCATCGTACTAAACGCCGGGGTAAAGACAAGCTAATTAGGTTGGATACAGTCCATGTCCCACGTGGGGTTTACAATCTTCATCCTCATTTTACAGATGAAGTAACTGAGGCACAGAGAAGTGAAGTGACTTGCCCTCGCGCAGCATACAAGTGATAGAGCCGGAATTAGAACCCAGATCCTCTGATACCCAGGTCCGTGCTCAATCCACTCAGCCACGGCCATAGGACCATAGGATTTAACTTCCAGGGCATTCCTGGAAGCCCAAATAGAGCAACTTTTCCCAGGCCCAACCCTCACAGGGTCCCTTTCCTTTTTGGAAGTTTAACATGGTAATATTAATTATGGTATCTGTTAAGCACTTACTCCGTGCCAAGCACTGTTCTAAGTGCTGGGTAGATACAAAGTAATCAGGCTGTCCCACGTGGGGCTCACAGTCTTAATCCCCATTTTACAGATGAGGTAACTGAGGCAGAGAGAAGTTACGTGGCTTGCCCAAGGTCACACGGCACACAAGTGGCAGAGCTGGGGTTAGAACCCATGTCCTCTGGTTCCCGAGTCCGTGCTCTGTCCACTGAGCAACGTTGCTTCTCTAACTTCCAACCCTGGACACCTCACATCTCAACTGTCGATCAGTGGTATCTGAGAGCTAACTGTGTACTGTGCTAAGCGCTTGGGCGAGGGAAGTACCACCGAGTTGGTAGGCACGTTCCCTGCCCACAAAGAGTTTATAGTCTTCTCATGCCTCCTGTTCCCTCCAAACCTCTGGGCACAGTGTCTCTGCCCTGCCAAGAATCAGGGTGAATGATTCTCTGGGTGAATGAGGTTTGGAGTTGGGGTGATTAGAACCCTGATCTTCCAACCTCTCCTCTCCCACCAGACTCAACCCTCTTGGAGAAGGGGCGGAGGGAGCAGAAGGCAAAGAAGACCGACAAGATCTTCTGGATCTTGCTTACACAGAAGTCAGCATAGCCAAAGTCACCCCAAAGGCAGCCATTTCTCCCCTTCCCCCCCTGCCCAACTCAATGACCAGTCTATTTTGCTTCTCCACAGCCCCTCAAGTCACCCATCGCCCTGGGAAATGATATGTGACACTCTTAATCCCAGCTCTGCCATGTCTGCTGTGTGACCTTGGACAAGTCAGTTAACTTCTCTGCGGCTCAGTTACCTCAACTGTGAAATGGGGATAAGAGCACGAGCCCCGTGTGGGACAGGGACTGTGTCCGACCTGATTAATTTGAATCTCGTCTTAGGCTGTTGAGTTGTCTCCGACCCACGGCGGCTCCACGGACGCATCTCTCCGGGGAACACTCCTCTCTCCACCTGCAATCGTTCTGACGGTGTATCCCTAGAGTTTTCTCGGTGAAACTATGGAAGTGGTTTCCCTTTGCCTTCTTCGGCACAGTAAACTCGAGTCTCTGCCCTCGACTCTCTCCCCGGCTGCTGCTGCCCAACACAGGTGAGTTTTGACTTGTAGCAGGTGGCCTTCCACTCACTAGCCACCACCCAAGCTAAGAATGGAATGGACAGGCCTCTGCTCGATTCTCCCTCCCATAGCCGAGGCCGGAAGAGTACTGGAAACTCTCCAGTTCAATAATAATAATAATAATAATGTCGGTATTTGTTAAGCGCTCGCTATGTGCCAAGCACTGTTCTAAGCTCTAGGGTAGATACAAGTTCATCCAATCACTCAATCGTATTTATTAAGCACTTACGGTGTGCAGAGCACTGTACTAAGCACTTGGGAAAGCACAGTGCAACGATAAGGTTGGACAAAGTCCATGTCACACAAGGGGCTCACACCCTTTTACAGATGAGGTAATTTGGGCCCAGAGAAGGGAAGTGACTTGCCTAAGATCACCCTGCAGATGAGTGGTGGAGTTGGGCTTAGAACCCAAGTCCCTCTGACTCCCAGGCCCCTGCTCTAGCCATTAGGCCACACTGCTTCTGGACCAGTGCTAGGCACACGGTATGCGCTTAACGAGTGCCATAATTAATATCATTATTAGTGTCATTTGGCCACGTAACAGGACCATCTTGCCGGTTATGGACAGTGAACCAATAGCGCCTCGGTGCCAGGCAGGGAGTATTCATCTGATCGTGACTGTTCGCGGCTGTTTCCTCCCTCACCGCGTCAGACAGACCACAGCTCTGCCCACATTCAAATCCCGCCCTAAATCCCACCTCCGCCAGTTCATCTCCCAGCACTCTGAGCCACACCATCCCTTCGGTCAACTCAAGTACTTGCGACCTTAGACCCTCCTTAGCAGCGTGGCTCAGTGGAAAGAGCCCGGGCTCGGGAGTCAGAGGTCATAGTTCGAATCCCAGCTCTGCCACTTGTCAGCCGTGTGACTGTGGGCGAGTCACTTCACTTCTCTGGGCCTCAGCGACCTCATCTGTCAAATGGGGATTAACTGTGAGTCTCACGTGGGACGACCTGATTACCCTGTATCTACCCCAGCGCTTAGAACAGTGCTCGGCACAAAGTAAGCGCTTAACAGATACCAACGTTATTACATTATTATTATTCAGTCATTCAATAGTATTTATTGAGCGCTTACTATGTGCAGAGCGCTGGACTAAGCGCTTGGAATGGACAAATCGGTAACAGATGGAGACGGTCCCTGCCCTTTGACGGACTCACAGTCTAATCAATAATGTTGGTATTTGTTAAGCGCTTACTACGTGCAGAGCACTCTTCTAAGCGCTGGGGGAGATACAGGGTCATCAGGTCACCCCACGTGAGGCTCACAGTCTCAATCCCCATTTTACAGATGAGGGAACTGAGGCCCAGAGAAGTGAAGTGACCTGCCCACAGTCACACTCGTGTGTGCTCGATTACTCAATGAATGTTACCGCTATGACAGTTATTACTAGTGTACTTCTAAAGCCCCCAGCGCAGTGTACAGCATCAAGTGGGTGCTCAATAAATAGTATTGCTATTTGTTAAGCGCTTACTATGTGCCGAGCACCGTTCTAAGCGCCGGGGTAGATACAGGGTCATCGGGTCGTCCCACGTGAGCCTCGCAGTTAATCCCCATTCGACAGATGAGGTCACTGAGGCCCAGAGAAGTGAAGTGACTTGCCCACAGTCACAGGGCTGCCAAGTGGCGGAGCCGGGATTCGAACTCGTGACCTCCGACTCCCAAGCCCGGGCTCCTTCCGCTGAGCCACGCTGCTTCTCGAACCGCTATCGCGGTCACCGTCACTGGAAGCTCACCTGCCAGGGGTAGACCGCCCGCCTGCGACAGCTGGTGAGGTTGCAGGCCAGCAGGCGGTGCAAGGCGTGAGCCACGACGTACACCCCGCTGTATACGTTGTACACCGAGCGCTCCCCGGACCGGGTCAGGACGTCGTCCAGGGCCTGGATGGTGCCCAGGCAGGCCTCGCACTCCTGATTGCAGGTCTCGCCCGGGACGGTCCGGTTGGCCGGCTCCGGCCCCTCCCCGGCCCGCCCGGCCCGGAAACTGTGGAAGCCGGAGATGTCGACGCTCCGGGTGGTCACTCCCAGGAAGGTGCCGGCCCGGCGGATGAAAGGGAGGCCGTGGAGGATGGGGTCGACGGACCAGGACTCGGAGGCGATCCACACGGCGGACGTCAGGTTCTGCCGCACCACCTCTCGGAAGAAGTCGCGGAGGACCACGTCGGGGGACATCACCATCACCACCCTGGCCGTGCTCTCCTTGATCTTCCTCACGACGTTCTCCAGCCGCCGTCGGTCCGGCGCGGAGGGCCGCGGCAGGGACTCCTGGAAGGCGACGCAGATGTCCTCGGGCAGCAGTTCGCCGATGAGCCGGCCGCTCTCCTGCCCGTAGTCGTCGCCGCTCAGGATGACGATGAACCAGTTCCAGCCGAAGTGGACGAGCAGCTGGATCATGGCCTCCACCTGGGACGGCCCGTTGGGGATGGTGCGGAAGACGTTGGAGAAGCGGTCTGGGTCCCGCAGCTGCCGGCTGACGGCGCCGTAGGTGATCTGGGGGAGGAGAGGGGGGACCGGCCGAGCTCCGGGGGCGGCCGGCGGGGTCCGGGCCGCGGGCGGCTGCCTCGGGATCTGCCCCCATCCACACGGCTCAGAGAAGCAGCGTGACTCAGTGGGAAGAGCCTGGGCTTCGGAGTCGGGGGTCATGGGTTCGACTCCCGGCTCTGCCCCCCGGCAGCTGTGTGACTGTGGGCGAACTATTACAGCTGCAGAGGGCGGGGAGGGCCTTGATTTGGCAGGGCGGGAGTTGAACGGGTCGCCAGTGCCCAACCTATACGAGGAGGCCCCTCATAGGACGATACATATAATGGGGGGGGGGGGGGTGTATCCCCCATGAAGCCCGGGGACTGCAGACCTCTGACGTGGCTTAGTAGAAAGAGCCCGGGCTTGGGAGCCAGAGGTCATGGGTTCTAATCCCAGCTCTGCCACTTGTCAGCTGTGTGACTTTGGGCAAGCCGATTAACTTCTCTGTGCCTCAGTTACCTCATCTGGAAAATGATGGTCTAAGACTGTGAGTCCCATGTGGGGCAACGTGATTACCTTGTGTCTACCCCAGCCTTTAGAGCAGTGCTTGGCGCATAGTAAGCGCTTAACAAATACCATCATTTATTTTTTTAGTTATTTATCCGCTGGATGAACACCGCCGCACCTCGATGAGGCGTAGGCCTCTGCCAGCCACTGAGGGAACTTGGGAACACCAGACACTGAGACTCACAAGACAACAGCGTGGCTCAGTGGAACGAGCACAGGCTTGGGAGTCAGAGGTCACGGGTTTGAATCCCGACTCTGCCACTTGTCAGCTGTGTGACTGTGGGCGAGTCACTTCACTTCTCTAGGTCTCAGTTCCCTCATCTGTAAAATGGGGATGAAGACTGTGAGCCTCACGTGGGACAACCTGATAACCCTGTATCTACTCCAGTGCTCAGAACAGTGTCTGCACATAGTAAGCCCTTAACAAATACCAACATTATTATTATTATTATCACGTGCATTGTCCCGGTTACACAGGCTAATGTGATGATGTCACGGTCACCGTGTTATGGTGGTACCCCAAAATCACCCTCACCTACAGTGTTTCTCTGGGGGGGGAAATCCCTGACCCCCTTTCCCTCCCTCCTCAGTCACTGGGTCCAGAGCCTCTGAATTCCCTTCCCAGATCTCTGGGAGCAGAGGTAGCACTTCCGAGCCAGAGAACTCAGCACCAGGAGCCGAGGAGGAAGGAGTCTGGGCAATAAAATAAAAGTAGCAGACACAGAGACGTCTGGTACTGCATTCCTACTGGATGGGTCGTAGTGGATAGAGCACGGGGCCGGAAGTCACGTGTTCGAATCCCGGTTCCAACCCTTTTCTGCTGCGTGACCTTGGGCAAGTCACTTTACTTCTCTATGCCTCAGTTACCTCATCTCTAAATGGGGATTGAGACTGTGTGCCTCACGGGGCAGGGACTGTGTCCAACTCAGTTTGCTTGCATCTACCCCAGTGCTTAATACAGTGGCTGGCACACAGTAAGTGCTTAGCAAATACCATTATTACTATTATTATTATTATGTCACACCCTTTTAGTCCACTCCTGACAGACTAGGGATGAAATCCTGGGAGAATGAGCTGCCTGGCCCTGGGGGAGAGGCAGGTGTATGTTTGATGGGGAAGGGTTATGGAAAGGGGATATAAGAGGGGGAGAGTCAAGAGCAACCTCACCCTTTTTTTAAAATGGTATTTTTTCAAGTTCTTACTATGAGCTGGGCACTGTACTAAGCACTGTACTAAGCACTGGAAGTATATGCGAGCTCATCAGGTTGGACATAGTCTATGTGCCACGTGGGGCTCACAATGTTATTTCCATTTTGCAGAGAAGCAACTCGGTCCATGGACAGATGAGGTAAATGAGGCACAGAAAAGTGAAATGACTTGCCCAAGATCACACCGCAGACAAGTGGCAGAGCCAGGATTAAACCCCATGACCTTCAGACTCCCAGGCCTGTGCTCTATCCACTACACCATGCTGCTTCCTTAATGCTTCCTTAAAGCTGACTTCTTCAACTAGCCCTCCAAGGACTGGTGGGGAAGACTCCAAGGGGAGAGCCTCATTCCCTGCTCCCTGACACGCTCCTTCCACCTTTGAGGCCGCTCCAAACCTGACCGTTCCTAGAGCACATAGGTGTAGCCTCCCATCCGGACCACCCCGCCCATCGGAGCCACGGAAGACGATGGCTTGTCACGGCAACAGGCCACCCTACCTGCGGGACGAAGAAGAGGGAGAAGAGATCGCCCGTGGTGATGGTGGCTTCCGAGGTGTCGGGCCCGATGACCGCCACGACCCGGGGCTGGTAGTCCTGGTAGCTGTTCAGGATGGGCAGGAGGTAATCGTCGTTGGACAGCAAGTAGAAGGCGGGCTGGATGTTGTTGGTGATGTAGCAGACGTCCAGAATCTCGTAGCCAAGGGTGATGCCCGGCAGCAGGCCGCTGTGGTTGTTGATCTCCTCCACCGCAAAGCGCATGGCTTGCAGGAGGTTATAGCCCACCACCCTGACTTCAGAGCTGAGGGGAGGCCAGGGGAGGGAGGTTGGGTGGTGAGAGATGAGGGACAAGTAGGGAACCCCTCACCCCCACCCCTGCAACATCCAGCCACCAGTTCCACTTTCCCAGTGTGGCTATTCTGTCCACCTAAGTCATGATGAGGTTGGGCCCACACCAGCCTCACTCTTAGGAAATGAAACCATGTCAACCTACCTGAGGTGATGCGAGTCAGTGAGAGCGGGGGACAGGGGTGGGAGGCCATAAGTCACCACAAGCCCCCTCCCATCGCAGCTTTTGCCACGGTTTTGGGCACTGGTCTGGAAACCAAGCCCTGCCAGAAGCGTGGCCTCTCCAAGGCTTGGCCTCACTGTGAGACAGTGTAGTAATGTTATTTTCTGAGTGTCTACTGAACGCAGATGACTGTACTGAGCACTTGGGAAAGACAAAAAAGAGCACCCAGGTACTCGGCGTGATGACGGTCAGCTCTCCCCCTCCTATCTTACGCTATTGATTTTCTACCACTACCCAGCCCACTGACTTCACTCCTCTAATACCAACCTCTTCACCGTGGACTTGATTTCATCTATCTCACCGCTGACCCCTTGCTCTCATCCTCCCTCTGGCCTGAAACTCCTTCTCCCTTCATATACCACTGACCACGGCTCTCCCTACCTTTAAAGCTTTATAAAAATCATGAATCCTCTCTCCTCCAAGAGGCTTTCCCTAACTAAACCTTCATTTCCCCTATTCTCTCTCCCTTCTGCATCCCCTGTGCATTTGGTTGTATCTGTACCCTTTAGCTCTTGATATTTACTCCACCATCAGCCCCACGGCACTTATGTAAGACCTATATCTGTGTCTATAATTATATCTATCTATCTATATATAAAATGTCTGTCTCCTCCTCCAGATTGTAAAGCCCCTGTGAGGAGGGAATGTGACTACCGATTTCGTGGTATTGTACTCTCACAAGTACTTAGTATAGTGTTCTGCTCACAGTAAGTGATCAATAAATACCATTGATCAATTGATTGATTGTCTCTGACCACCCCCTCCTTGTGGTATATGGGGAAAACTCTTCCTTCACTCTGGTCCCCACTCTCCCCACCTGCAACATCAAGCTGAAAAATCCCTTTTCTCTTGCCCCACTTACTCCAGGCGAGAGAGATAAGATCCCTAGACCCCTTCAAGGCGTGTAGAAGAAAAGAAGAGGTCTGTCTCGCTATGCAGTAGTACTTCTTTTTTTTTTAGAATACATAGGGGAGCCCCAGTTTCTACTCCAGCCAGGCTTCGAAGGTGGGAAAAGTAGTCGTCTGTAGGATATGAAAAGGGAGAGCATTCCAAGCCAGAGGCAGGGGGTGGGTAAGAGATCCGGGGTGAGGTAGACAAGACCGAAGTACAATAAGTATGTTGGCATTAGATGAACAAGTGTGTGGGATGGGTTGAAGTAGGGGTGTAACGAGGTGAGGTAGAAGGGGGCAAGGCGATTAAGTGCTTTAAAGCCAATGGCAAGGAGTTTCTCTTTGACACAAAGGTGGAGGGGTATCCACTGGAGGTTCTTGTGGAGCGGGGAAACAAGGACTGAATGTTTTTGTAGAAGAAAGATCTGGGCAGCGGAGTAAAATATGGACTGGAGTGGGGAAAGACAGGAAGCTGGGAGGTCAACAAGGTGGCTGATACAGTAATCAAGGAGAGATAGGATAAGTGCTTGGATTAAAGTGGGAGCAGTTTGGCTGGAGAGGAAAGGGCAGATTTTAGTGACGTTGTGAAGATCGAACTGACAGGATTTAGGGATAGAATGACTATATGGATTGAATGAGACAGATGAGTCACGGATAACATCAAGGTTATGGGCTTGTGAGACAGATGGGATGGTGGTGCTGTCTACAGCGATGGGAAAATTAAGAAGAGGGCAGGGTTTGGGTGGGAAGATGAGAAGTTCAGTTTTAGCCATATGAAGTTTGAGGTGACTGCAGGACAGCCAGGTAGGGGTGTTTTGAAGGCAGGAGGAAATGCCAGACTGCAGAGAGGGAGAGAGATCAGGGCTGAAGATATAGATTTGGAAATCATCTGCATAGAGATGGTAGTTGGTAGACACAATCCCTGCCCACAAGGAGTTTAAAGTCTAGACAGGATGGCAGACATTAATATAAATAAATAAGGGCAGGGAATGCGTCTGTTGTATTTCTGTGTTGTACTCCCGCAAGGGTTCAGTACAGTGTTCTGAACACAGTAAGTGCTCAATAAATATGATTGATTGATTGATTGCTATAAATATGTCCCAGATGAATCCCCTTTATTCAGCCTCGGGAAACTGGGACTTGGCCCCAAATGACATCAGGATCACAGCAGCCTCCTTACCGGTACCATGGATGTGCTCCACTAGGTGCTCTGTACCGGCTGCTCAATCAATTAATGGTATTTATTGAGTGCTTCCTGTGTGAAGAGCACTGTACTAAGCACTCCAAGGAAGACTCTGCAAACCCGTCTGAATAATTGAGTTTTCAGGCTCTGGAGTGCCCTGGGCAATTTTCTGCCCTGGTTCTTTTCTCCATTATCTTTCAATCCATCAATAAATCAGTCAATCAATCATTGATATTCCCCGAGTGCCAATTGCCATCTACATGGAATTTGCTCTTCCTCTCGCCCCAGACCTCCTTCCCCACTTCGCTCATCCGGGAAGCTCCCCGCCACTCACCATCACCCTAGCCGGGTACTTACTTTTTACACCTAGGCACTGATAAGTGATCCAGAGGTGCAGGTGCCTTCATATTGGCATGGAGGGTGAAGAGCCCCCCAAGGATGTAGTCTCCAGCCAGGTGGAAGTCCGAGGCGGCCTCGGCAGCGCCCAGTCCGGCCAGGACAGTGACCACCCAGCAGACCAAGCGGCCCCGGGATCCGGAGGCTCTCGCTGGCATCTTTCCGCCTAAAACAAACGTATTTCCATCTCTCCAGGCGGCACACTTGGTGTGACCTGGACCACTCCCCTGGGGGAGGCGGGGAAGCAGTGGCCGGGAGGAAGGACTGCTCAGATCCACGAGCGTGAATTTACATAAGCGTCATTTCTGGCCTGGTGGAAAAAGGCCCAGGCCTGCCGTTCCCTGGGGCTGTAGACAGAAGAGGCTGCATCTCTGTGCCGTATGTCTGTGTGTCTCTCCCATCTCCTCACGAGAGTGCAAGCCTCCCGAGGGCAGCCAATCATATTTATTGAACACTTACTGTATGCAGAGGAGTCTATTAAGCACTTGGGAGCAAACAATACAACAGTAAACAGATAATTTCCCTGCCTACAATGAGCTTACAGTCTAGAGAGGGAGCGAGGCATTAATATAAATACATTCCAGATATATACATAATTACAGATAATTACATAAATGCAGAGCCGGGGCCTCCTCTCTTCCCTTCGATACCCAAGTAGCGAGGGGCAAAGCTGTGGCCTGATGCTGGATGTGCTGGGTGACATGGCATAGTGGATAGAGCACGGGCCTGGGAGTCTGACGGTCATGGGTTCTAATCCCAGCTCCACCACTTGTCTGCTGCTGAGTGACCCCGAGCGAGTCATTTCACTTCTTTGTGCCTCAGTTATGTCATCTGAAAAATGGGGACTGAGACTGGGAACTACACGTGGGACAGGGGCTCTGTCCTAATCAATTCATTTGTATCCAGCCAGCACTTAGGACAGTACCTGACACATAGTAAGCGCTTAACAAATGCCATGATTATTATAGCTGAATGGAAAGGATGATGCAAAGGAGCCCAACGGGGACCCAAATTGATCTGAATTGCATCTAAAGAGAGTTGGATCTGCATAGGGTCTGAAACCTAGTTGGCTACTGGAGTGGGGAGGGAATAATAATGATAATAATGATGGTATTTGTTCAGGGCTTACTATGTGTCAAGCACTGTTCAAAACACTGTGGTAGATACAAGCTAATCAGGTTGGGCAGTCCTTGTCCCACCCGGGGCTCACAGCATTAATTCCTATTTTACAGACGACGTAACTCAGGTACGGAGAAGTTAGGTAACTTACCCAAGGACACACGGATGACAAGTAGCGGAGCTGGGATTAGAACCCCGGTCCTTCTGACTCCAGGCCCGTGCTTTAGCCACTAGACCACGCTGCTTCTCAGAGGGAAGGCAGAGTTAGGCCTGGAGGGGTGGTCCCACTGGGCCCACGGAGAAGGCCAAGTTTGGGGCTGAATACCAGCATGGTGGCAGTGGGGCTCACAGTATAAATAGGAGGGAGAACAGTTATTGTTTGACTCTCCATTGTACAGAAGAGGAAACTGAGGCCCCAGGGAGTTAAGTGGCTTTCACAAGATCACATAGCAGTTAAGTGGAAGAGACCGAATTAGAACCCAAGTTCTCTGACTTCCAGGTCCATGTGCTTTCCTCTAGGCCACTCTGCTTCCTCTGTGACTCCCACAGAGGGACAAGGTGCAGTTCCACAGCCAGTGGGTACTCAGGAAATATTGACTAGAGGTAAAAATTCAAACTTGACTCTCCAAATTCTCCTACTGGGCTGTACTCCTGTTGCCAGAGGAGAACAAATTTCTCAACCCCACTGTCCTGGGCTCATTTCTGAAAGTCTCGGCTCTGAGAAATAGATAATCCTGACAGATAATCTCCTGATAATCTATCTTCAATCAGATAATCTGATGGAAACCCCGGATATTTCCTCACACAATTCATTTTGCCCCCAATCCTGTTTAATAGGCAAGTCCCACCCCATGCTCTGTAGCCCTTCATTTAGTCAGTCTGTCAGTCAGATGGTCAGTCAGTAGATCAATAAATCCATCAGCCTGTCAGCTCGTTAACTGGTCAATTAGTCAGTTGGCCAGACAGTCGGTCAGTCAGTCATCCCGTCAGTTGGTTGGTGAGTCAGTTGATCAATGAATCAGTCTGTTAGTCCATTAATTGATTGGTCAGTCAAATAGTCATATGTGCAATCAGTCGATCAATAGATCAGTCAGTCAATCCATTAATTGGCCAGTTGATCAATCAGATAGTCATTTAGTTGATCATGAATCAGTCCATCGGTCAATTAATTGATTGGTCAGTCAAACAATCAAGTATGCAGTCAGTCGATCAATAAATCAGTCAATCAATCCATTAATTGGCCAGTCAGTCAGTCAGTCGGTCAGGCAGGCAGTCAGGTAGACAGTCAATTAGTCAACACTCTGAATGGAACCCTCACTGAGAAGAGAGCCCTATAACAAGAAACATGAGCGGAAATGTGCGGAGGAGTCATTCAGGGATGTAGATCTATTCTTACCTCTGCCTCCTCCCTGTCTCCCCTTCTTCCCTCTTCCCTTTTCACCCCTAGACTTATTCTAAAAGTTTGTTTACCCAAGCCAGAGAGGGCCAATCCCGCCCCTCCCAACCTCCACGACCACTGCCCCGCCCTCACTCCACATCCTCCTACGGTCTGTGGAGCCCTGGAGTGTGTCTACCAACTCTGTGGTATTGTACTCTCTGAAGCGGTTGGTACAGTGCTCTGCCCACAATAAGTGCTCAATAAATACCGTTGATCGATTGACTGAGTACCCTCAATTTAGATTGCGAGACTCACGAGGGAAAGGGACCGTGTCTAATTCCCACCTGTGTATTCTCTCTCTCTCTCCCTATGGTATTTAACTACTTACTATGTTCCAGACACCGCACTAAGCACTGGGGTAGAAACAAGCTAATTAGGTTTGACCCAGTTCCTGTCTCATTTGGTGCTCACGGTCTTAATCCCCATTTTACAGATGAGGTAACTGAGGCACAGAGAAGTGAAGTGACTTTTTTGGTCAGGGATTGTCTCCACTTGTTGCTGAATTGTATTCCAGGCGCTTAGTAGAAGCAGCGTGGCCCAGTGGAAAAAGCCTGGGCTTGGGAGCCAGAGGTCATGGGTTCAAATGCCAGCTCCACCACTTGTCAGCTGTGTGACTGTGGGCAAGTCACTTCACTTCTCTGGGCCTAAGTTCCCTCATCTGTAAAATGGGGATTAAGACCGTGAGCCTCACGTGGGACAACCTGATTACCCTGTATCTACCCCAGCGCTTAGAACAGTGCTCTGCACATAGTAAGCGCTTAGCAAATACCAACATTATTATTATAATTATTACGGTGTTCTGCACAGAGTAAGTGCTCAATAAATATGATTGAATGAATGAAGTGACTTGCCCAAGATCACAGAGCAGCAGAAAAGTGGAGGAGCTAGGATTAGAACCCAGGTCCTCCTGACACCCAGGCCCGTGCTCTGCTCTTCCAGCACTTAGGATAGTGCTCCATACCCAAGAACCGCTTAATAAACGCTATTATGATTTAAACCATCACCATGATCATCGTTGTCATCACCACCATCAAACCACATATAAACAGAGTGTGGCTCAGAGCGACGAGGTCCTGCTGTGAGCCAACTCACATAATAATAATAATAATAATGTTGGTATTTAAGTGCTTACTATGTGCTGAGCACTGTTCTAAGCGCTGGGGTAGACACAGGGGAATCAGGTTGTCCCACGTGGGGTTCACAGTCTTAATCCCCATTTTACAGATGAGGTAACTGAGGCACCGAGAAGTGAAGTGACTTGCCCAAAGTCACACAGCTGACAAGTGGCTGAGCCGGGATTCGAACCCATGACCTTTGACTCCAAAACCCGGGCTCTTTCCACTGCCTCTCCATCTTAGATTCTCCTGGACACAAGAACTCAATAAATACAACTGAATGCACGAATGAATGAGTGAGTGCCAAACCCTGCTCAGAATTAATCACACACCCACAATTCCTGTCCCCTGGAAACGTCTGGCTTAAGACCCTTCTAGTGTCCCAGAAAGACAATACCGATATAACACAAAAATCAACTGTCCACTATATCACTCACATGCTGGAAATGGACTATTTGCATGATTCACACCTGGCATCCATTTCAGAGCGCTCCCAAGGCAGCCCGGCCCGGAGAATATCCGATGCAAAGCAGCGGAGTCTTTGCCATGGAAATGTCGGGTTGTAGAGAATCCAGGCCATTTGCACATTTATTTTAAGAAAATTAGGCTGGGTCCCAGGGGATGGTAAATCTAGAGACTAATTAAACCAGGACCCACCTCCAGAGCAGGTATCTGCAACATAGAAGTGGATATTAAAAAAAAAAAAGATTCTTGATTGATTAATTAAGACAGGAGGAAACAGCATCTGTGTCTCTCCGTCCTGAAAGCTTCCAATCCATGACTCTTCCCTTTTTCTTTTTTTAATGGTATTTGTTAAGTGCTTATTATGTGACAGGCACTGTACTAAGAACTGGGACAGATACAAGCTAATCGGATTGGACACAGTCCATGTCCCACATAGGACTCGCAGTTTAATCCACTCTTTACAGATGAGGTAACGGAGGCAATAGAGACGTGAAGCGACTTGCCCAAGATCACCCAGCAGACAAGTGGAGGAGCTGGGATTAGAACCCAGGTCCTTCTGACTCCTAGGCCTGGGCTCCATCCACTAAGACGTGCCTCCACGTTTCGCAGAACACTGTAGTAAGCTCTTGAGAAAGTACAATACCATAGAGTCGGTGGACCCAGTCCAAAAGGAGCTATCATTCTACAGTGGGAGACAGACATTAAAATCAGTTACGAGTATGGGAAATGACAGAGTGTTGTGTATATGTACGTAAGTGCTATGGGCTGGGATTCTGAGTTCAATTCTAGCCATCGGTGAATCTGGGTTTTTTTGGCTTGTTGGGCACACAGCACTTTCAGCTGGCATGGAGACACCAGAGTTAAAGTTCGGTTTTGCCAGTTTTGCCCCTGGAAACAGTGTGCCTAGAAACAGTGTGGCTTAGTGGATAAGAGCTCAGGCCTGAAATTCAGAAGGATCTGGGTTCTAAGACTGGCTCCACCACATGTCTGCTGCGTGGCCTTGAGCAAGCCACTAACTTCTCTGGGCCTCAGTTCCCTCATCTGAATAATGGGGATTAAGACTGCGAGCCTTATGTGGGACAGGGACTGCGTCCAACCCAATTAGCTTTTCTCTACCAGTGCCTGGCACATAGTAAACGTTTAACAAATACCACAATTATCATTGTCATTATTATTATGGAAGTGGAAGTCACATCCCCCTGTGGGCTCGACGTCCCCGAGTTCTCCCCACAGCAGCATGGGAGACAGGGCCCGGAAGCTGCTCCCGAGAAGAGTCACATAACTTCTGAGTGGGCCGAGGCCGGGCCCAGAGGAGAGCAGACAACCCTCTCCCGGGGCTCCCTGGGTCTTGAGTCTAGAACGCAGCAGACGGGAGGGCCTCCACGTAGAGTGCGCGCTCCCTCTCTCTCTGGCCGGGCACGGGGCCAACCGGGGCATACACCCCTGGATCCCAGACAGGGCAGGGCCCTCCCGCCAGATCCCCCGCCCGGCCAGGCTCCCAGCAGCAAGGGTGGAGCCGGGAGCCGGGCGGGTTCCCGCCACACTTCGAGGGGTAGCGCGTCTCCTGGGTGTGATAGTCCAGGGCCGGAGGGGGACGGAGACAGGGATCCTCCCTGTCCCTATCTGAGCATGCTCAGAGCCGTGTAATTCCAGGACCGAACCCCCTTTCTGATCTCTCTGCCCAAGCAGACTCCACCTTTCCACTCCTGGGTCAATTCAGGCCCGTCCTCTTGTGCTTAGACACATATTTCTCATGAGACTGTGAGCCCACCGCCAGTGACTTGCACGGGGTCATCCAGCAGATTCAGTGGCAGAATCGGGATTAGAACCCAGGTCCGCTGACTCGCGGTTCTGTGCCCTTTCCGCTAGGTTATGCTTTTCCTTCTCTGGTTTAGAACATAAAGGTTAACTGACTGGCCTAAGGTCACCCAGCAGGCCAAAGGTAAAGCCAGGCAGAGAATTAATCAATCAATCAATTAATCAATGGCATTTATTGAGTGCTTACTTCCTGGCCTAGTGTCTAGAGAAAGGTCCTGGGAGTCAGAAGGTCATGGGTTCTAATCCTGACTCCACCACTTGTCTGCTGTGTGACCTTGGTCAAGACACTTCACTTCTTTGGGCCTCAGTTACCTCATCTGTAAAATGGGGATTGAGACTGTGAGCCTCACATGGGACAGGGACTCTGTCCAAAACCGATTTGCTTGTATCCACCTCAGTGCTTAGTTCAGTGCCTGGCACATAGTAAGCACTTAACAAGTACCACAATTATTACCATTATTATTACTGTGTGCAGAGCACCGTACTAAGCTCTCGGGAGAGTGCAATATAACAGAGTTGGTAGACATGTTCCCTGTCCACAAGGAGCTTACAGTCTAGAGGGGGAGACCAGATCTCCTGACGCCCAGCCTCTGAGATTTCCTCCAGGCCATGCCGCCTCCATCGTATTAATAGGATTTCCATTCTGTCAGCCTGTGACCTCCCCGACACCCCCTTCCTACCTCATCAACCATGATTTCGGCGACCTTCCCTCCAGCGCCTCCTCTCCACAGACAATCTCACGGACTCCTTGTCTAGAACAGCTCTGAATGCTGGCAGCAGGACGGGTGAAAGTGAACCCAGGCACTTTCCCCTGGGACCCTGCCAACCTCTATGGGGATCTCATCTCGTCTGTGTGCTCTGCACACAGTAAGCACTCAATAAATACGATTGAATGAATCTCCACCGATGACTGTAGCCCAAGTTCATCCCCATTCACCGGCATCTCTTCTGGGAATCGCCAGGCCCCAGTCAGAAAGGTCTCCTCTTCAGCCTGCTTAGGCTCTTTCCCCTCCAAGAGGCCTGCTTAGCCTGCATTTTCCCAAATCCTGTGATGTCTGGCATAGGAAACAAGGGTGGAAGGAAAGTTTTTTTTCCATTTTTTAACTTTTATAGCATTCGTTAAGGACTTCCTATATGCCGGGCACCGGGCTAAGCACTGGGGCAGATACGAGCTAATCAGGTCGGACACAGTCCTTGTTCCATATGGGGCTCACAGTCTTAATCCCCATTTTACAGGTGAGGTAAGTGAGGTACAAAGAAGTAAATGATTTGCTTAAGGTCACACAGCAGACAAATGGCAGAGCTGGATCCCAGCTCCTTCTGACTCCCAGTCCTGGGCTTTTTCCACTAGGCCACGCTGCTTCCCTGCTTTCCTCTTCCTTCTCTCTCATGTAGCCCAGGCTACTCCCAAACTCTCCCTGAGAACTTAGACTCCACCCAGGCAGAGACGAAACCTTGGCTCCACTCCTGGAGAGTTCTTGCTTCAGTTTCCCCACTCTGGTAGGCCTTCGTCTGGGGCGGGGGACACTGGAAAAGAGACCTCAGTGACGAGTTGCTAATACAGCTTTGCTCATGAAACCATGCCAAGGCCTGAAAGAAATGAATCTGGAGGCCCACAGGGCTCAGAGCACTGTCCTAGACCACTGGAGTCCATGCTCGCGTGTAGACATGACCCGGGCGCTAAAGCTTAACGAGCGGGTGAGACAATCAGACAATTAGCCAGGAGATAGGATCGTTAGCAGAATGAGTGGAGAGGATGTGTTGGGTCATGTAATGGGCTTGCAGGCTGGTGAATGGGTGAGGCTAATCAGGGAAGGCTTCTTCTGGAGGTGGTGATGGTGAGCAGAGGTGTCAAACCAAAGTCACAGACTGTGCAATAATCGTGGAATTTAATAAGCACTTACTATGTGCTACGTGTTGGGGTCAATATAGGGTTACCAGATTGGACACAGACCTTGTCTTACCAAGACTGTCTTTTTCTCTCCATCCAAACTGCTTCTACACTGATGCAAACATTTTCCCTATCCTGCCTTGACTACGGCATCAGCCTCCTCGCTGACCTCCCTGTCTCCTTTCTCTCCCCATTTCACACCTTAGTTCACTCTGCTGTCTGGATGATTTTTCTAAATAAACCCTCAGTCCGTGTCTCCTCACTCCTTAAGAACCTTCAGTGGATGCCCATCCACCTCTGCATCAAACAGAAACTCCTTACCATTGGCTTTAAAGCATTCAACCACGTTAGCCCCTCTTCTCTTTCTTCACTGATCTCCTACTACAATCCAGCCGATCCGCTTCACTCCTCTAATGCCAACCTAATCACTCTACCTCAATCCCGCTGCCATCTCTCCAGCAACCCTTTACCCACATCCTCCCTTTGACCTGAAACTTCCCCCTTCATATATGACAGACCACAACTCTCCCCCCCTTCAAAAACTTACTAAAATTATGTCTCCTCCAAGACACCTGCCCTAAGCCCTCCTTTCCCCTATTCTTTCTCCCTTCTTTTTCACCCTTGTATTTGGATTTGTAACCTTTATTCACCCCACCCTCAGACCCACAGCGTTTACGTTCACATACGTAATTTGTTATAATGTCTCTCCCACTCTAGACTGTAAGATTCTAGTGGGCAGAAAACATGTCTACCAACTCTGTTGTACTCTCTCCCAAGCACTTAGAATGGTGCTTTGCACACAGTAAGCATTCAATAAGTGCCACCGATTGATTGATTGGTAGCTATCTCCATTTTGCAGATGAGGAAACTGAGGCCCAGATCATCTGAGTGATTTGGTCATGGATGCAGAGCAGGTCAGAGACAGAACATGGATTAGAAAACAGGTTGCCTGAGTCCCTGCCATGTGCCTTTTCTACTAGGCCCTACTGCCTCCTCAGAGGCAAATGCTTCCCAAAGAGAGCATCCTGCTTGGGTCTGGGCCTCGATTCCAGAAACCGATTGAAAAAAAACCAGAGAACAGGCAGCAGCTGGGTTCATTCAGCAGCAGAAACACACCTGACAGGATTCTGACACACTGGTGTCCTTTCCCTAGAGACATTATGGAATCTGCAGCTCTAAAGAGTTTAGTAAGCCGGTGATCTGTAATGTGGGTTTAGAAGCAGACCTGCCCAAAGACAAAAGTCAGACTAGACAACTTCCAGGCAGAAGTTACCGGAGAGTACGAAGGGATAGCACGTCTGCCAGATCCCAGCTTGGTCTCCTCTGGGGAACTGATCCTCAGAGATATCTCCCCCATATGCTCTGGAAAGAGGTTTGAAGAAGGATCCTTCTTCTCAGAGATGGAGTAAGGACGGAAGCCGCATCGCCTCGTGGATAGAGCAGGGGCCAGAGAGTCAGAAGGACCTGGGCTTTAAATTCTGGCTCCTCCACTTGTCTGCTGTGTGACCCTGGACAAGTCACTGCACTTCTTAGGGCCTCAGTTCCCTCATCTGAAAAATGGGAGTTAATACTGTGAGTCCCATGTGTGACAGGAACTATGTCCAACCTGATTAGCTTGAATCTACCTCAGTACTTAGAATAGTGCTTGATGCATAGTAAGCGCTTAACAAATACTATTATTATTATTATTATTATTATTATTACCCAGCCCCTGCTCCAGGATGGAAACTGGTCCTGTCCCATTTTCTGAGCTCTGTTCCAACCTCTTCCTTCAATTCCCCTCAAACAGAACCTCAAGGACTAGATGAGAGAGCGCTGCGAGTTGGGAGGTAGAAGCTCTAGTTTTAAGTCTCATTCCTGTACTGTGTGATCTTGGAGAATTTGGTTAACCACTCTGAGTTTTGGATCCCTGACCAGTAAAATGGCGCTTATCAACCCTGCCCCTCTACACCTCTCAGGAATAATAATAATAATAATTATGGTATTTGTTAAGCATTTACTATGTGCATTACGAGGACAGAATGAAATGGGACGGGAACATACTAAGTTCATGAGTTCTAATTCCAGCTCTGCCACTTGTCTGCTGTGTGACCTTGGGCAAATCACTTTACTTCTCTGGGCCTCAGTTACCTCATCTGTAAAATGGGGTTTGAGACTTTGAGGTGGGCCAGGGACTGTGTCCATCCCGATTCGATCATATCCACTCCAGCGCTTGGCACAGTACCCGGCGCATAGTAAGCACTTAGTAAATACCATTATTATTATTATTATTATTATTATATAAGAACATAGGTGTGGAGGAAACGTTCCCACAATCCCAACTCCAAAGGAAGAGTCTCCCTCATCAGAGTAGTCAGAAAGCAGACTCCTCCCAACCCCGACAAGCTGTTGATCTCTTGGCTTGGCTCTGCCTTCTCTCTAGACTGTAGGCTCGTCACGGGAAGAGAGCTTGTCTACCAACTCTGTTATATTGTATTCTCCCAAGCGCTTAATACAATGCTCTGCACAGAGTAAGTGCTCAACAAATACGATTGATTGGTTGATTGATTGATTGATTGATTCCCTTCTCCTCTGAGCCTGGATCTGAGCTGTGAAAGAAGAAGAATGGCTCAGGCAGGGTCCTTGGCCCTCAGAAGACATCGTAGGATGGCTATAAAATCTTTCCAAAGTGTGTGACTCAAAGGGAGGGTGGAGCAGTGGGAAGAAGGTGGGGGGGGAAGGGACTCTAGCCTATTGTTTAGGAAGGACACCACTTCCCCCGGGCCACCTGTTGCCACCAGTTCAGACATCCAGGTGAGTCAGGGAAGCACCTTCAAGACACGGAGGAGGACAATGCCACCCTTGTGGATTGGGTCCCCTGGGAGAGGCCGCAGCCCCGGGGCAGCCGGGAGGGAGACAGGCCCGTGGGCGGGATTCATGCCACCCTGGGCTTCTCACAGCATTCCTTCCGACAGGCCTTGGCTGGGGCTCTTTTGGCCGTGGGAAGTGAGGGAGCGGACCAGAGGCGCCCAACATGATTTTTCCTGCCGATTGCATCCCGGTTTCCGGTTCTCAGACCCAACCCTCGTAGATGCTGCGGCGTGGAAGGTGTGGCGAGTGGGCTGACTGGCCCAGGCCTCCACCCCCTCGTACAAAGGGGCAGGGAGAGTGGAGCCTGGACGGGGTGGTCTGGGGCACCACTGACTCCATCGGTGGACTCGGGCAGCTCCTTGCTTTCTCAACCCTGATGTCGCCCCAAGTTCCCTCAAGCCCTCCCCCCACCCCAAGTAAAGCAAGGAGCATGGCAGGATGCCCCGGGGTCTGGTGGGAACTTGTCAGTCACTCAGTCAATCGTATTTATTGAGCGCTTTCTATGGGTAGGGCCCTGTACTAAGTGTTTGGGAGAGAACAGTACAACAACAGGCGCATTCCCTGCACATAATGAGCTTAGACTAGAAGAGGAGACAGACATTAATGTAAATTACAGATATGTACATAGCCATCAGGGTCGCACCTGGACAGTTTCCAGTACTCTACCGGTCTCGGCTACAGGAGGGAGAGTCAAACATAGGCCAGTCCATTCCATTCTTAGCTTGGCCAGTGGCTAGCGAGTGGAAGGCAATCTGCTACAAGTCCAAACTCAACTGTGCTGGGCAGCAGTGGCATGTGAGAGATTTGAGGGCAGAGATTCAAGTTTACTGCGCGGAAGGAGGCAGTGGTAAACCACTTCTGGATTTTTACCAAGAAAACTCTATGGATCCACTACCAGAATGATTGCAGATGGAGAGCGGGGAGTTCTGGGAGAGAAGTGACTGTGTTGTCGCTATGGGTCGGAAACGACTCGACGGCATAAGGCAAGACATATGTACATAAGTGCACCCTCATGCCCCTGGATTCCAAGATGGAAACCTAAGGGGGTTTGGCGCAACAAAGTGAGGTGGCTTGCTCAATGACGACGATAGTAATGGTACTATGTGCCAAACACTGGGGTAAGCACTGGGGTAGATGCCAGATAATCCCATCAGATCCATTTCCTGACCCACGGGGGGTCTGTGGTCTAAGAGCTGACATCCCCCGTTTTACAGCTGGGCAAACTGAGGCACAGAGAGGGAGCAGGCAAGGGGCAGATCCAGGATTAGAATGCAAATCTCCTGGCTCCCAGTCCCGTGCTCTTTCCACTAGGCTTTCTCAAGGAGCACAGGCAGGCTAGAGAGAAACCCAGGAGAGAAGTTCAGGGTGGGAGGAGGTAACAAGGGAAATCAAAAACAGCCCAGCTTCACAGCAAATCCCAGATTTCCTTTTTAACCTGGGGGAGGCAAGAGCAAACTGGGAGCTCTCCTGCTGGATGGGGTGGCGGGATGCGCAGCTGCCTTCATTTCTTTACCAGGTGAATGCCCCGCTGCCACAAAGCACCAGAGCCACTGTGCAGACAACCGCATTCAAATCACTTGGGGTGGGACCAAGCCCCCCCCCCCCCAGCCCCCACTGCCCCCCCAGGGCTCCAGTGGGGGCAGGGGAGGGTGCAGGGATGAGGCAAGAGTATGAAAATGAAGATTCTCCTCTCTGCTTTCAGGCCTGAGGATTTACATCCTGGATCATGCAAACCAGGATGAGCTTGGGGGCGAGCGAGCGGGAACGCCAAAATGAAAAGGACCCTTGGATGCAGGTGGCAGGCCCACCGGTTTGGATAGATTTTCAGCCTGGCTCCAGAGACCCACCCAATTCCTCTTTCCCCCTTTCCATTCATTCAATCATTCAATCGTATTTATTGAGCGCTTACTTTGTATAGAGCACTGTACTAAGCACTTTGGAGCAGGGCAGGAAGTTCACAGACGCTTAAAATGCCAGGCTGAACAATTAATCAAATTGTTTACACTACCAGCTCTTGGAGGGCAGAAAAGGGTTTTTTTTAAATTAAAGATCCTCCTACCTCAGGGGATAGGGGAAGGCAATCAATATTATAAAGATTAGGATTATTAATGTCCTCACCTCAGGAAAAAGCCTGTGCTGGGGTGGGAGGCGGGACTCAGGATAACATGGTTTAGTGGATAGAGCACAAGCCCGGGAGTCAGGATGTCATGGGGTTCTAATTCGGGCACTGCCCCTTGTCTGCTGTGTGACCATGAGCAAGTCACTTCACTTCTCTGTGCCTCAGTAAGATCATCTGTAAAATAGGGATCGAGACTGTGAGACCCATGTGAGAGAGGGACTGGTTCTACCTTGATTAGCTTATATCTATCCCAGCACTTAGCACAGTGCCTGGCACATAGTAAGTGCTTAACTAATACTACGGTCATCATCATCAACCAAAATTCACAGATAATCTCCAAACCCCCTTTTAGACAAGTTTCAGCCTTCTCTTAAACTGTACCTTTTGTTTATGTTGTTGAGAAAGGAGACAGGGTCTAAATTTCACTTCTCCCAGCGTCCTCTCCAAAAGAGGGACCCTGAAGAGATTGAGAAGCAGCGTGGTCTTTGAGAAGCAGCATGACCTAGTGGATAGAGCACAGGCCTGGAAGTCAGAAGTACTTGGGTTCCAAACCTAGCTCCACCACTGTCTGCTGTGTGACCTTAGGCAAGTCACTTCACTTCTCTGTGCCTCCATTACCTCATCTGTAAAATGGGAATTAAGGCCTTGAGCCCAATGCGGGATTGGATTGTGTCCAAAATGATTAGCTTGAATCTAGTGTGGCACTTAGTACAGTGCCTGAACATAGTGAGCACTTAACAAAAACCGTAAAAAAAGAAAAAAAGGATGAGAGAGCTACTGTCGGGAAGTCAAAGGGAGGAGAAGGAATAAGGTTGGATAATCCACAGACTCGGATCCTAAACACTTGAATCGTCGAGTTGGCTGAAATTCAATACATCCTTGAAATTTTTTATTGTCTTTGTGCTGTGTTCTGTGAGGGAATCAATCAGTCATATTTACCGAGTGTTTACCGTGGCAGAGCGCTGTACTAAAGGGCTTGGCAAAGTGCAGTATAACAGAGCTGGTAGATATGTTTCCCGCTCACAGTCTAGAGAGGGAAGACAGACATTTATATAAATCAAATGACAGACGTGTACCCAAGTTCTATGGGGCTGAGGGAGGGGTAAGTTAAAGGTGCAAATTCTAGGACAAGGGCGACTCAGAAGGAAGTGGGAGAAGAGGAAACGAGGGCTTAGTCAAGGAAGGCCTAATGGAGAGATGCTTTTAATAAGGTTTTGGAGATAGGGAGAGTGAATGTCTGGTGGATATGAGGAGGGAGGGAGTTCCAAGTCAGAGGCAGGAGGTGGGCGAAGGGTCGGTGGTGAGACAGGCGAGAACAAGGTACAGTGAGTAGGTTGGCATCAGAGGAGCTAAGTGTGCAGGCTGGGTTGAAGTAGGAAATCAGGGAGGTAAAGTAGGAGGTGGCCAGGTGACTGAGTGCTTTAAAGCCTATTGCAAGGAATTTGTTGGATATGGAGTTGGATGGACAACCACTGGAGGTTCTTGAGGAGTGGGGACACACGGACTGAAAGTTTTGTAGGAAAACAATCAGAGCAGCACAGTGACAAATGGACTGAAGTGGGGACAGACAGGAAGCCGGGAGGTCAGCAAGGAGGTTGATGCAGTAATCAAGGCGGGATAGGCTAAGTGCTTGGATCAACAAGGTAGCAGTTAGGATGGAAAGGCCGGATTGTCGTGAGGTTGTGAAGGTCAAACCAACGGGATTTAGTAACAGATTGAATATGGGGTTTGAATGAGAGAGATGAGGATAACGCCAAGGTTACGGGCCTGTGAGACGGGGAGAATAATGGTGGGAAAGCCATGGGGAGGACAGGGCGTGGGTGGGAATACGAGGTGCTCTGTTTTGGACGTGCTAAGTTTGAGGCGTCGGAGGCACATCCAAGTAGAGATCTCCTAAAGGCAGGAGGAAATACAAGACGGCAGAGAAGGAGAAAGATGAAGGCTGGAGATGTTGACTTGGGAATCATCCACATCGGAGTGGTAGTTGAAATTATGGGACCAAATGAATTCTCCAAGGGAGTGGGTGTCAGAGGAAACCACCAGCCCCTGCTTTTAAAGGATCTTACGGGAGTTTGGAGAAGAAAACCACAGCTCACTTAATTACTTCATCATTTTATTAGAAGGCACACAGGCAAATCCACCGCCCAAACCCCAGTCCACAGCCAGCCAAGACTCCAAGACCAGCATCACACCCAGGGAAATTTATACCCTGCAACGGACTGCGGCTTTAAGCACCTTGTGGTTCAGGTTAATCCCTAACAGTTATTGCTGTCTGCTTAGTGAACGCCAAGAGTCACCGACACCGGAGATCAATATTAGCCAACGGCGTTTAGGGAACGCGTGAGACTAAATCTTCAGAAAAAAATAATAAGGCTCAAGGTTGAATCCAAACTCGCCCAGGCTTTTCCATCACACTTTTCTATCAGCACAGGTCTCTCTCCATTCTGATCACCCACTGCCATGTGAAGGGATTTCCAAATTCCTAAATCTTAAGGGCCTCCTCAGGAAAGCTACTCATGGTGGAGAGCTTTGGCAGTTGGACTGGTTGCACCAGGTTAGGATCAATTGCTGAGAAGCCAAATCCGCACGGAGCTACTTGCAGAGGGGCTCTTACCGGACCTTGGTATCCAGGTAGAATGGCGTGATTTCCAGGACAGAGGATTTTGGGGCAACATGCTGAGACGGGAAGCGGGAGAAGGGTGAGTCTCGGGGGGATGGGGAAAAAAAGCAAGGGATTCTTCAGGATACCCCTTCCTCTCAGCAAAAAGCATTCTACTCTACCAGCTTCCCGTCTCCCGCGAGAACTGCAGCCCCACTCCCTCTTGATCTGTGACAGCAAATGCCAATGGAGAAGGGGGCATCAATGCCATTCATAGGAGGAATCCAACCCGGGTCTCACCCCCACGCCCAAGAGGAAATCTGGCCTGAGCCCCGGAGGGGTGGGGCGGAACGCAACCTGTAGGCCGAAGAACTTCAAGCCTGAAGTTACAACTGTTCCCCACCACGCCCGGCTCTCACACTGATTTTTAAAAACAAGTCTGGCCCGAACAGGATCGCAACAGGAAGGAAGGGGAGTTCCCTAGGCTCTAAACGCTGATGCATCGGCCCTAGGTGGCTTGCGAGATGAGGCCCATCTGCTTCGATTGGTCTCCAAAGGTTGGGGGTTGGCTCACACAACTGGAAGGACGGTGGCATTGTTGAGGCAGGCAGGATGCAGAGGAGCCAGGACCACCCCCACCCTCAGAAGGAATGCCAAAGCGCCACGGCTCAGTATCGGCCCACTCGGTCCTCCCTGATAGCTGGCGTGGGGAAGGTACAGCCCGTCCATACCCAAGATGGCAAAGCCCACAGAGGAGCCAGGAAGGAACTCGTCCAGGAGATGAAGACCGAAGCATCACGGTCGGGCCCAATGCGCCAACCGGACTCCCCCGTCCCAGGGTGCCCCGATCCACCTGTCCAAAGGGGCCAAGAACCCCCTTAGTTTGCTTTTGGCAGAAATGCTGGAAAGGGGGCCAATGGAAGAGGCATCCTATGTTTCCAGCTGGGCACTTGAGCCCCTCTGGTTGCCGCAAGAAGCCAGAGAGGAGGGAAGGAGCGAAGGAACAGGTGCCAAGGTCTATCTGTAAACATTGATGGCTCAAAGCTATCTGGGAGAAATCAGATTGTTGTATCTTCCCTCCTCCCTGCCCAAGTCCAGAGTGAGGGCAGAGGGTGACTTGAGTCAGAACCCTAAAAAAAAGCCTTTGAAACCAAATGGCACCTAGACAGGGGACGGGGAGGAAAGCAGGGGAAGGAGAGAGCCACTCTATGCATTTGACTGAGAAAAAGACCTGCCTTGGGCTAAAGGGAGGGTTGACCAGCAGGTTGAGACCTGTGTATTCCTGAAGGGACTGGCGAGTGACCCTTTGTTAAAACCATCCCCTTTCTTCTCTCTCCACTCCCTAGGAACCGGCCCTGCCACGACCTTCCACTGACTCCGGGCCACCTGTGGTCAGATCAAACACTAGAGGGGTTCATATGGGACGGGGTGAGCCCTCCTCTTGATCACATGACACAGATAGGCCACAGAGGTTATCAGTGAGGAAACTGCCGATGGGATGGTGATGGAGAGGGAGAAGAATCCACAGGGAATCCTTGAGGGAGAAGGTGAGGGCAGGGGTCACCCTCCTAGCCCGGTGGCTGGCTGGGCTGGGCTCACGGGAACCGGGTCAGAAACTATCTGGGCGGTCAGATATTCATCGGCGTGGAAGGGATAGGAGCCCAGAGCACATCTCACTGCATATATGAGTACTTCCAGTCCCCGAGGGGTGCATGGGTCTCTTTGATGACCTGAGGCGAGGTCCAGCGTAGGATGTAGTGAGGGCCTCCGGGCTTGTCGTTCGTTCCTGTGGGAGGAAGAAAAAGTGTCACCTGAAGCCAGGGACCTCCCAGAAGGAGCTTGGCTCCCGCCAACACCCGCCAATTCCAGAAACGCAGCGAGATTCTCTCAAAAATGGCTTCAACAAAATCCAATTTAGGCCAAGGGGAATTGGGAAAGGGAGGTTAAAAAGGGGTTGCGTCTCCCTCCGACTACCGCTGGCCCTCTGACTAGAGGCTAGAGACAGGATGCAGAGACTCTGGGGGGGGGGGAGGGGGCTCACCCTTCCCCCTGCTCCTCAGAGAGAGCCAGAGGCTGACCTACAAACTGAGAAGTCACCTCTGACCCTACTAACTGCTAAATGGGCCCCAGACTCTGGGGTCCTGAAGCACCTTGAGGAGACAGGGCACTACCTTGTTTCTCCATTGTACTCGACTCTCCCAAGCACTCAGTACAGTGCTCTGCACCCAACAAGCGCTCAATAAATACCACCGACTGACCGACAGAGCAGGCTGAGGAGGAGCACCGGCCCAGGCAAGAGCCACTCACCCGAGGCCCGGGCCCCGCCGAAGGGCTGTTGGGCCACCACCGAGCCGGTTGACTTGTCATTGATGTAGAAGTTGCCCGCCGCATTCCTCAGCGCTTCTGTGGCCTCGCGGACAATGTTCCTGAGGGGCAGAGATTCATTCAATAGTATTTATTGAGCGCTTACTATGTGCAGAGCACTGTACTAAGCGCTTGGAATGTACAAATCGGTAACAGATACAGTCCCTGCCCTTTGACGGGCTTACAGGCTAATCGGGGGAGACGGACAGACAAGAACAATGGCAATAAATTGAATCGAGGGGAAGAACATCTCATTAAAACAACAGCAAATAGAATCAGGGTGATGTACATCTCATTAACCAAATGAATAGGGTAATGAAGATATATACAGTTTGAGCGGACGAGTACGGTGCTGAGGGGATGGGACGGGAGAGGGGGAGGCCTGGCACACAGTAAGCGCTTAACAAATACCACAGTGATTATCAGCTGCTCGGGGTTCTCTCGGCCACGGGCGATGGGCGAGGTGGGCCAGGATGGGGCAGCGTCAGCGTCTCCCCTTCCTCCTCCTCATTCATTCATTCATTCAATAGTATTTATTGAGCGCTTACTATGTGCAGAGCACTGTACTAAGCACTTGGAATGTACACGCACCAGAAGCCAAAGTGCTGGTCACAGGGAGTCAGCGGGGGAGAATTCCCACCCGGCTGGCAGGGCCAGGTCCATCACTGAGGAATACCGGCCTACCGGTCAAATGGAATCAGACCGGGATGTCTGACCCCGGGGATATTAGGGCTCTCCAAAAGGCCCTTATCCCGAACGTACATTACTCAAGGGAAGGAGTGTGGCCTAGTGGAAAATCATAATAATAATAATAATATTATGATGGCATTTGTTAAGTGCTTACTACGTGCCAGGCACTGTTCTAAGGAGCGGGGTGGATACAAGGTAGCGGAATCCGAAGGGGTTAATGCCATATTCCTGCACTTCCTCCAGAGCCCCTCCATCCAATCCCCCTACGTCCCAATAACCAGGAGGTGCCCCCAGTAGGTGGAGGGGAAGTAGCCGAAGACGACGACGGTGCCCCCATCTTTCTCCTCGAAAGTCTAGGGGCCTGTCCCAAAGTCGGCCACCGTGCGGGGGAGTTCCTGACCCCCAAGGGGAGAGGGGAGGAGGCGGCCAGCGATGCCCGCTTGGAAGCTATGGCACCATGGACCCCGATGCCCCACTTCAACCAGCCAATGGGGGGGGTCGAGGTCCACTCACTTATCCTGGGCGAATACTGCCCCCGTGAGGCCGTAGGCGGTGGTGGAGTCCACGAGCCGCAGGGTCTCCCGGTACTTGCTCTCGGGGTAGACGTACACGGTCAGGACCGGACCAAAGATCTCCTGCGGTCGGAAGAGCAGACAGGTCAGGGCCGGGGTTGAATGATGACAACGCCGACGGTATCTGTTAAGCGTCTACTATGTGCCGAGCGCTGTTCTAAGCGCTGGGGTAGATACAGGGTCACCGGGCGGGGCTCACGGTCTTCATCCCCACTTTATAGATGAGGGAACTGAGGCCCAGAGAAGTTAAGTGACTTGCCCCAAGTCACGCAGCTGCCAAGTGGCGGAGCCGGGATTAGAATCCACGACCTCTGACTCCCAAGCCGGTGCACTTTCCACTGAGTCACGCTGCTTGGGTGAGCCTCCTGCCCCTGCTCCACTCTGCCGCTCCTCCACAGCGGGAAAGGGTGGGATGGAGGAGGAGGGGCTCCCAGGAGCCCCTTCACCTTGCCCCCACTCGACGCCATGGGACTGAGCTCTGGGCCAGAGCTCAAAGAGCAGACACCCCTGTGCGGGCTGAAGAGAAACTGCTGATTCAAAAGTTGTCTTGACCTGTTTCTGCCTGGAACAGGAATGCGTCTGGGTCTTCCTCTAACTCCCTTCAGATTCCAGCTGCGACTTCGGCCTCGTACCCTGAGGCCCTCCCTCCCGGTCTAAACCCCAGCCACTGCTCTTGGTGACGATCCCCAACTCTGAAACAGAGGGGCCTCTGGCTGCCAGGGGACGGAGAAAAGGAGGAGGAGGAAGTGGAGAAGAAGGCACCCTCTGCTCAGCTTAGAGAACTTGGGTAATTCCGCCCACTCGCCTCTCCCGGGACAAAAAAGAAAAGTCAAGCTCACCTCCTGGCCCCCAAGCTCCCTCCTTCACCCTTCTGAATGAAGATCTTATCAAAGTATTTGCCAGCAACATTCCTCCCAAGCTTGGGAGGAGAAACCAGAAGCCCCGAGAGGGTAAATGATTTGCCCAAGGTCACACAACAAGCCAGGGAGAGAGTTAACTCTGGTCCATTAGCAAGGCTGGGAGGGGCAGGGCCCCGCGGACAGGTCAGATCAACTCTCGAGGTCCCCATCCCGACTAGCCCGTATGCGGCAACCCAAGGTGAGCAGACCTCACCGGCCTGGAGATTCCCACCTCCTTCATGATAGAGTCCTGTGGGTCTTTGCTCTCGATGATGCAGGGTTCCACAAAGTAGCCCACGGAGTCATCACACTTGCCCCCGGCCAGGATGCTGAGGTTGGGGGAAGACTTGGCATGCTCGATCCACTTCTTGATGCGCCCAAAAGACTAAGGAGACACAGCAGTGGAGTGGGTGTGTGATGGGGAGGATTATGGAGGCGGGGAAGAGGGAGCAGTCAACAGGATGTCAGGAGAGACCTGGGAGATAGCCACCTGGGACACAGCCAAGACCTATCTACCTTCTCTCCCTCTCTCCCCCCCTTTCTTTCATATTTAAGTGCTTACTATGTGCCAGGCACTGTTCTAAACGCTGGGGTAGATACAGTCCGGGTCCCACATGGGTCTCACAGTATTAACAGCCACTTTATAGATGAGGTAACTGAGGCGTAGAGAAGTTAAGTGACTTGTCCCAAGTCTCCCACCAAGAGTCCCTGGATACACAGGAAACAGACACCCATCTCCTTTGAGGTCATCGAACCTTAGGCAGAGCAATCCCCACTTCTCCATCCGTCTGTGTCAGTCAGGCAGATCTGACTAGTAGCCAATCCGCTCTGAGTTCCAGGGGTCTAATATGGTGCCCCACCCAGCAAGAGGATGTTATTAAGCTCCGAAAGCCTGGGCAGCCTGGAGAGAGAAGGGCAGGGAGCAGGAGCTGTAGCATATGTGTGGGTATGTGGGTGTGCACACAAGCGAACATGCCAGTGGGCACGGTTCAGGTGCGGGCACGCATCTGTCTCCAACAGGTAACAAAAGAGGGCTTGGGCCGTAACCGTTTGGTTTTTTCTGGTGAGTGAGGGATCCTGCCGTCTTCTAAAATAGGTGCTCTCTGTGCAAGTCCCCGAGTCTGGGGCCAGGCAGCCTTGTGGGGCTGGGATGGAGGGAGAAGCAAAGAATGGGTTTCTTCATTCACGAGGAACAAGGCTGGATGAGGAGGGAGAGGGGAAAATCCAGGGACCTAAAGATCCTGATAAGGGAAACAAGTGGGGAAAGCGAGGCAATCTGAGTCAAGAAGCATTGTGAGTGGAAACCTAGGTTGCTCACTTCTCATTTAACTAGCAGGTTGGAGGGCAGGGGGATCTGTTCTTAGGGGAGATGGAGATGAAAGCAGGCCCATGAGAGCCCTGTGGAGGTGATCTTGGGAGTTGGCCTGAGCAGAGGGCTTTCCCATGGGCTGGGGAAATACGACAACTGAGGAGGGTGCGGGGGGAGAGGGAGACCACCACTTGGGAGTGGCCTCCCAGCAGGAGATGCCCAGGAGCCAGAGAGTACGCCAAGCTCACCCACATGTAATCTTCCTGCCACTTCTGTTCTGCCCTCTGCCTTTAGACAGAAGAGTAAACCTGAAAACCAGAAGCTCTCAAAAAGCAGAGGCCTCTCTAGACCTTAAGCTCCTGGGGGCAGAGAACGTGTCTACCAACTCGACTGTACTGCAATCTCCCAAACACTTACCACAGTGCTCTGCACACAGAAAGCACTCGCTACATATCACCGATCGATTCTAAACGTTTAAAGAGTTCACTAAGACGGGAGACGCACCCTAGATCGAAATAAGGGAAGAGAGGAGGAACCTAATTGAATTAGGGGAAGAAGAGTGGTCACAGATCCCTCAATTAAGCGGGACGGATTCAAATGCTCAAACCTTTCCCTCTGAGGGCAAAACACTTCACAGACTCAGTCCCTTATCACCATCAGGATGACGGGTCCAGGAAAGTGATGCCTGCTAACAGAGGCCAACCTGAAGTCCAGTCCAGTGAAGCCTAGAAATTTCTTTTTTTTTTAAACGGTACTTAAGCCCTTACTACGTGCCGGGCACCGTACTAAGCGCTGGAGGCAAGTTAATCAGGTTGGACAAGCTCCACGCCCGACTTGGGGCCCACAATCTTAATCCCCATTTTACAGATGTAGCAATTGAGGCACAGAGGAGACGAGCGACACGCCCAAGTTCACACAGCGGATAAGCGGCGGAGCTGGGATTAGAATCCGGGTCTTTCGTCTCCCAGGCCGTGCTCTATCCATTAGGCCACGCTGCTTCTCATCCCTCGGGAGCTCTGCCAGGCGGCAAGCCCACGAGTCCGCCGTCCGCACCACCGCTCCCCGCCCTCTCGAGACCTGGAATTTAAGTTCTCCCCGGTGGCTTGCCTCTGACTTGCAGACTCATCAAAAGGGCCAGAGTCGAGGGAGAGGCAAATGCTTACCGTGGCATCAATCACAGCGGAGAAGAACGTCCCAAAATCCTCCGCGGGCTGGAAAGGGAGGAGAGCAGAGGAGAGAGGGGAGTCACCACAGGGGTGGGGACAGCGGGCCCATCCCCCCCTCCCTTATCAGGCACCTTTTTCAATTAGCCTTTTGGTATCCTGGGTAACTTATAATCATCGCTCCTCCAGTTTATTGCTAATCACTGAGAGAAAGACCGGGGTGGGGTGGTGAGAGGGAGAGAGGACCCGGAGGAAGGGAGGGGAGGCTGGGAGGAAGAAAGCAGGGGATAAGCAGCTTGGATCATGGGAATTAGGAGCCAGCTAGCCGAGGCCCTAATCCCATCAGCCTCCCGCTGAGCCCCAAAGTCCCACTGGGAGGGAGGGAGAGGAAGAGGATGAAAGGGACACTCACGTTGCCCACTTTGATCTTGCCATGCTCCTCCAGCAGCCGGGCTTTGATCTGGGGCCACAGTGAATCGGGGACGTACAGGCGGGAGCAGGCGGAACACTTCTGCCCTCCGTACTCGAAGGCCGAGCGGACGGTCCCGCTCACCACGCTGGCCACGTCCGCCGAGCGATGGACCAAATGGAAGTTCTTTCCGCCGCACTCTGAGGGCAGAGGAGGAGGAGAGCAACTGAGCAGAGCCGGCTGGACCACCCGGGCCTGTCGGAGCCAGGCCCGACACCCCCGCCCCGTCCACTCCCGAGGGGGCAGCCCTTCCTCGGGGAATGGAAGAGAATAATAATAATAATGATGGTTTTTGTTAAGCCCTTACTACGTGTCAAGCACTGTTCTAAGTGCTGGGGTGGATACGAGATAATCAGGTTGGACAAAGTCCTTGTCCCGAATGGGGCTCACATCCCCATTGTACAGATGAGGTAACTGAGGCACCGAGAGGTGAAACGACCGGCCCAAAGCCACACAGAAGACGAGTGGCGGAGCCAGGATTCGAACCCACGACCTTCTGACTCCCAGGCCCTCGCTCTATCCACTAACCAATGCTGCTTCCCATAGAAGAATGCCAACTATCCAGTGTGAGCACAGCTAGGCCAGGAAACTGAGAGCTGAGTTCACCTAACTCCATCTCAGCACGGTCTGGGTGGGTTTGGCTCACATCTATCTCTGGTGTGTTATAAAAATCATCACCGTGGTAACTGGTAAGCGCTTGATAATAGTAATAACTGAGGTATTTGTTAGTGCTTACTATAATAATAATAACTGGGCTTTTGTTAAGCGCTTACTGTGTGTCAAGCACTGCTTTCGGCACCGGGAAAGACACGGGATGATCAGGTCAGATACGGTGCAAAGCACAGTAGTGAGGAAGGGGCGTGATCTAGTGGAAAGAGCATGAGCCACGGAGTGAGAAGACCCAGGTTCTAATTCCAGTTCTGTCACTTGCCAAAGCCTGTGTGCCGTTGGGCAAGTTACTTAACTTCTCTGTATTTCCATTTCCTCATCTGTAAAATGGGGATCAACCACTGTTCTCCTTCCTCCTTAGACCTTGAGCCCCGTGCGGGACAGGGACTGCGTCTGATCTGATTTACCTGTATCTACCTCATCGCTTAGAACGGTCCATGACACATGCGCTTAACAAATACTATAATAATAATTATTAACATTATTACTAAACACTGGGGGTGATACAATATAATTTTATATATTGTAGATCAGACACAGTCCCTGTCCCACATGGGGCTCACAGCCTGGGGAGGGATTGGAAGGAGAACAGGAATTGGAACAGGTATTTTATGCCCATTTTACAGATGAAGTAACTGAAGCTCAGAGATCTTATGTGACTTGCCCGAAGTCACATAGCAGGCAAGTGGCGAGGTGGTGCCTGGGAGTAGAACTCAGGTCCCCGGCCTTCCAAGGCCATGCTCTTTCTGAAAGTTCCCTATCTGAACGTATTTTCTTTCTTACACAAAGTAGCCTTACTTTGGTCTTCTGGTTTTCTCCGGTAGTTTCATCCCCATTTTGCAGAGGAGGAAACTGAGGCACACCTCTCTGTAGATTCCTGACAAAGCCAGCTTGGGGTTCGCTCCAACCACCACACTCTCCCCGAGGCTGAACCCATCACTCTTTGCCCTCCGAGCTGAGAAGAACCTCGGCGCCTTGTATTTCTACGGTGCCCTCAACGCCTCTTCTCCCCACTCCATCACCCCGCAAGGTTCCCAGGACAGGCCTCTGCATGCGTGGGCGGGAGAACTCAATACAAACCATGACGGACTGCCTTGATTCCTAAAGAACTGTGAATTCCTGTATTACCTCACTTCTCACCGCATCCCCCGAAGGCTAGGGAGGGTTAGGGATTATCACCCCATTTTATAGCTGGAAAAAGTGAGGCTTGCCCTAGGACATGCAGCAAATAGGCAGAGGCACCACCTCGAATAGAATCCGCGTCTATTGACCCCCAACTCAGTCTTCTCTCCACTAGGCCAGGCTAGAGTTTCCAAAGGGAAGAGGCTTTGGGGTTTTCGGTCTAAAGGATTAATTGTGGCATTTGTTAAGCACTTAATAATGTTGGTATTTGTTAAGCGCTTACTATGTGCAGAGCACTGTTCTAAGCGCTGGGGCAGATACGGGGTCATCAGGTTGTCCCACGTGCGGCTCACAGTCAATCCCCATTTTACAGATGAGGGAACTGAGGCCCAGAGAAGTGAAGTGACTTGCCCACAGTCACACAGCTGACTAGTGGCAGAGGCAGGCTTCGAACTCATGACCTCTGACTCCCAAGCCCAGGCACTTTCCATTGTCAGGTACTGTACTAACAGCCGGGGTGGATACAAGCAAAACGGGTTGGACGGAGTCCCCGTCCCACGTGGAGCTCACAGCCTCAATCTCCATTTCACAGAGGAGGTAACTGAGGCACGGAGACGTGAAGTGACTCGCCCCAGGTCACACTGCAGACATGTGGCGGACCCAGGATTAGAACCCATGACCATCTGACTCCCAGGCCCGGGGTCTATCCACTATGTCACGCTGCTTCTGAGAGGTCTGGGGGCCAAAACTGCTGCCAGGGTCCCTCTGGAGAAGTCCCCACAAGGGAAACACCATCTGCATCCCAGGAGAACTAAATAAAAATAACCGTTATGGTTATTTACTCAATGCTTATTATATGCTGAGTAGCGGGGAGAGTACAATACGTCAATAGACACTCTCACTGCCCTCAAGGACCGTCAGGTGAGAAGCAGCGTGGCTTAGCGGAAAGAGCCCGGGTTTGGGAGTCAGAGGTCGTGGGTTCTGATCCCGGCTCCGCCACTTGTCTGCTGTGTGACCTTGAGCGGGTCGCTTCACTTCTCTGTGCCGCAGTCACTTCACCTGTAAAAATGGGGATTAAAAAATGTGAGCCCCAGGTGGGACGATCTCATTACCCCGTATCTCCCCCAGCGCTTAGGACAGTGCTCTGTACACAGTTTAAGTGCTTACATACCATTATTATTATTATTTTGTTGCAGTTCGGCTCACTAGATCTCAAACTGTGTGAAACTGTGCCCTCACAGACCCCTCTGTCTTGGCACAGGTGCCTGGAATGGACAACTTCTCTCTGGGGTTCTGGGGCCCTGTGCTCCCCATAATCCTGCTGACAGCCTGTCGGGGTTCGTGGGCTCGCCCCGATGATCCCCCCAGGAAGGCAGAAGCAGAGTGCGAGGGCCACGTCAGGGGATGGGAGGGGAAGAGAAGGGAAGCAGCGGGGGCCGGCAGAAAGAGCATGGGGCCTGGGCATCAGGAGACTCGGGTTCTAATTCCACCTCTGCCACTCGCCTGCTGTGTGACCTTGGGCAAGTCCTTTAACTACCCTGTGCCTCAGTTTCCTCATCTCTAAAATGGGGATAAAATACCTCTCCTCCCTTCCCCTTCGACTGTGAACCCAAATGAGGGACATGGACTGTGTCTGATCTGCTTATAATAATAATAATGTTGGTATCCGTTAAGCGCTTACTATGTGCCCAGCACTGTTCTAAGCGCTGGGGGGAGATACAGGGTCATCAGGTTGTCCCACGTGAGGCTCAGTCTTCATCCCCATTTTACAGATGAGGGAACTGAGGCGCCGAGAAGTTAAGTGACTTGCCCACAGTCACGCAGCTGACGAGTGGCGGAGCCGGGATTAGAACCCCGTGGCTCAGTGGAAAGAGCCTGGGCTTCGGAGTCAGAGGTCATGGGTTCGACTCCCGGCTCTGCCACTTGTCAGCTGTGTGACTGTGGGCGAGTCACTTCACTTCTCTGTGCCTGTTACCTCATCTGTAAAATGGGGATTAACCGTGAACCTCACGTGGGACAACCCGATTACCCTGTATCTACCCCAGTGCTTAGAACAGTGCTCTGCACATAGTAAGCGCTTAACAAATACCAACATTATTAACCCAAAACCTCCGACTCCCAAGTCCGTGTTCTTTCCACTGAGCCACGCTGCTTATCTTGAATCTACCCCAGCGCTTAGCCCTGGGCTTGGCACCTAGTGAGAGCTAAACAAATATTAGTATTATTATTACCAGGGCAGTTGGGTTAGAGGCAGAACTCAAGAGACGGGCTGCCATCTGCTCAGACCATCCCTACGACGGTCAAGTCCCAATTTAAGGCTCGCTAAGGAATTTTCTACAGAAAAACTTATTTCCAAAAAATATGCAGTCACAGCCAAGGCTGATTTAACCCACAGACACATGCCATGGAACTAAAGCACCCAGAAAATCTCCATGCAGCAGCTGGACGGCAGAGGCTTGGAAGTGGGGGGGGGGGGGGGGGGGGGACCGACAAGAAAAACCTGAGAAAACTGAAGAATCTCCGCTTTCTCCCCTCAACTCTAAAGGGGCTCGAGGTGCAAACAAAAGGAGCCCCCGGGAGTCTGGAGGCTTTGAGTTCCTACCCTGCCCCACCACCATCTCCTATCTGAACCCCATTCGCCCATTCTGAACCCCGACCCCCATTCTGGAGGACGGGGGTCCCGGTCCCAGTGCCCACCCACCACGGAAGCCCTCAGGAAACAGACCCACCAAGAGGAGCTGCAGGGGTGGTTCTTCAGCGGAGGGAGTGTCCTGACCCTCTCTTCCCAGCTTCCATTTCTCCCAAGCATCCAGCAATGATAGAAATAATAATAACTGTGGTATTTATTAAGCGTTACTACGTGCCAAGCGCTGTACTAAGTGCTGGGCGGGGGGGGAATACAATCGAATCAGGTTGGACAATCCCTATCCCACAACGGGCTCACAGTTTTAATCCCTGTTTTACAGATGAGGTAACTGAGGCATAGAGAAGGGAAGAGATTTGCCCAAGGTCACGTACAGACAAGTGGCGGGGGTGGGATTAGAACTCGCAACTTTCTGACTCCCAGGTTCGTGCTCTATCCACTAGGCCACGCTGCTTGCCCATTCATTCAATAGTATTTATTGAGCGCTTACTATGTGCAGAGCACTGGACTAAGCCCATGAAAGCAAGCACTCGAACCCAAGCAGCAGAGAGGAGGGAGAATGAAATTATCGCCTGGTTTGGAAGGAAATCTGATTACCAATCACTCTGGGAAGCAGCGTGGACTGTCGGAAAGAGACTGGAAGTCAGGAGACCTGAGTTGTAATAAATAATAATGTTGGTATTTGTTAAGCGCTTACTATGTCCCGAGCACTGTTCTAAGCACTGGGGTAGACACAGGGGAATCGGGATGTCCCACGTGGGGCTCACAGTCTTAATCCCCATTTTACAGACGAGGGAACTGAGGCACAGAGAAGTGAAGTGACTTGCCCACGGTCACACAGCTGACAAGTGGCAGAGCTGGGATTCGAACTCATGACCTCTGACTCCAAAGCCCGTGCTCTTTCCACTGAGCCACGCTGCTTCTCGATACTCTGCCTAATAATAATAATGAATATAGTATTTGTTAAGCACTTAGTATTTGCAAAGCACAGGGGTAATATAACACAAGCAGATCAGATACAAACCTTGTCCCACAACGGGTTTTCGGTCTACGGGGGAGGGAGATCAGATACCTTACCCCCAGTTTACAGGTGAGGGAAATGAAGTACAGAAGAAGTGAAGTGACTTGCCCGAGGTCACACAGCAGGCAAGTGGCAGAGCCGGCATTCGAACCCAGATCTCCTGTCTGCCAGGCCCGAGCGGTTTCCATTAGGCCACGCTGCCTCCCCAGGTGGCTGGCACTTGCCTGCTCCAGGGCTTTGGGCAAATCATTTCAAAGCAGTGTGGCTCAGTGGAAAGAGCCCGGGCTTGGGAGTCAGAGGTCATGGGTTCGACTCCCGGCTCTGCCACTCGTCAGCTGTGTGACTGCGGGCAAGTCACTTCACTTCTCTGGGCCTCAGTTACCTCCTCTGGAAAATGGGGATTCACTGTGAGCCTCACGGGGGACGACCCGATTACCCCGTAGCTCCCCCAGCGCTTAGAACAGTGCTCTGCACATAGTAAGCGCTTAACAAATACCAACATTATTATTACTTCTCTTTGCCTCAGATTCCTCATCTGTAGAATGGGGATCCAGTGTCCACTCTCCCTCCCTGAGGGGTCTGGGAGCCCTGAATGAGCCAGGGGCCGTGTCTTCTATCAACCTCAGCACCTGACACAAGGCAAGAACGATCTAATGGAGAGAGCCCCGGGCTGGGAGTCAGAAGGACCTGGGTCCGGTCAGGCAGTGGTACTGCCCAGCTGGGGGTAGCCACAACCAAGATTCACCAGGTCCCAGAGGTGGGCACCAAGATGGCTGCCCACCCAGAACCGACTTCCCCACAGACCTCAGCACTCTTAAGGGAGGGAGGGGGGAATACGGAGAGCCAACACCGTGTTTCCTATACAAGAGTCACCAAATCTGCTTCTGGGAGTCTGGCCAAGATTGACACTCAGGGAAATGATCTCTCCTCTCCGGCCAAGTATCCCAGAAGCCCTCAGTCTGCCTCAAGATAACACTGGAGTTGGGCGGGTCCCCAAATTGGCCGGGCAGCTCCATGAGCAAGGTGAATCCTCACCCAGCAGCTCCAGCTAGGTCAACTGAGGCAGCAGCTACCCCTCAGGGCCCCCCCCCCCGGGAAGCACTGGGGTCTAGTAGAAAGAGCCACTGGCCTGGGAGTCCAAAGACCCGGGTTCCAATCCTGGATCCACCACTTGTCACCGCCGTACCTTTGGGCAAACCACTTAACTTCTCTGGACCTCAGTTCCCTCATCAGGAAAATGGGGATTCAATACCTGTTCTCCCTCCTATTTAGACAGTGAGCCCCATGTGGGACCTGATTATCTTGCACCTACCTCAGCACTTAGTCCAGTGCTTGGCACATGGTAAGTGTTTAACAGATACCACAATTTTACTTCCCATTTATACCTAAGTCCCGAGTTCTCAATTCTGATGACACTGAAATAACCTCGGGTCTTTAAACAAGTGAGGGGAGAGGAATGAGGAGGAAGAGCTGGAAGAGTAATTCAAACTCGCAGAGGGGAGGTCGAGAGAAAGAGAAAGAAATGCCCAAATCCTTGCCCCTCAGAGTCCGAGGCATTCCAGAGATGGAGGCCCTTACCTCCCGCCAGGCGTGGGAAGGTGCGGTAACGGTCCAGGTTCTCCGCCACCTGCTTCCAGAGCCGCTTGAAGGTCCTGAAATAAGACGGGGAAGGTGGATGGCCTGGCTGGCAGCTAGGAGGGGGGTTGGCAGAGGGCAGAGGCAGGGAGGGGGTCAGAAGCGAGAGCTGTTCCAGCCCCCCCCCCGCCAGCCTCGCTCCATCCCACAAGGGGAGGCTGAGGAGAGATAGGGGAAGCACGACGGGGTGAGGGCGAGATAGGGGACGGGCTGAGACACAGAGCGGGGGAAGACACAAAGTAGAGCACCGGAGTCCTGAAACTGTTACCCGAGTCCTTTGTTTCTCCCCAACCCTGGGCTTGGAGTGTGACAAACCCCTGTACCGCAAAACAATAAAAATGCTAATCAACTCCTACCAGGCGGCACAGTGGCTAATACTAATTTATGAGTTCCCTACCTTTCAGCCACGATGCTCATCAAAGCATGGCAGAAGCCTTCCCTGCATGGCACCAACTTTAATAGGCTGGTGTCCTCGGGGAGACGAGCCCCTCGCCGGGGGAACGGGGGACCCTTGGGGAAAACAACATCCCTCAGCAGTTGTGCCAAACGCCGGGAGTTTTGCAAACTAACTGGCTCGGGCACGGAGGCCAGCTGGCAGATAAAACCTGGCCCCGGGCAGGATATGGCAGGGGAGATGGGAGAGAAAACTGCTGAAAATGACTTCACGCTACAGTGGTCAGTCAATTGTATTTATTGAGCGTTTACTGTGTGCACGGCACTATATTAAGCGCCTTGCAGAGTACAATATAACAGACATTCCCTGCCCTTATCACCTTATCAAAACATGTGCCAGTTATCAAAACATTGGTCCTGGTGATGCCAGTTGGATCCCATATAGCATGAGTGCACAACGAATATACAATTTGTTGCCGAACTGTACATTCCAAGCGCTTAGTACAGTGCTCTGCACATAGTAAGCGCTCAATAAATACTATTGAATGAATGAGTGCCAAGTCCAAGTCAAATGACGGGCATCTTTGGGGTCCCACACCATTGAGTTTTTCTCCTACAAAGGCCGTCCAAGGTCATTCAGTCTATCCCGCTGTGGCTCTGAGCTCAAGGGTTAGTCCACCCCCATAGAGGTGCCGGTACAGCTCTGCGTCCCCTGATCCCAGAAAGTCGGCAGATTCCTGGAGCTAAAGAGTCAAACTAAGAGCTGAGGATCCTGAGGAGAGGCTCTGTAACTTTCAGCGGAGGAAGAAGTGGCTGTGGGGGGGATGAGAGAGAGGAGGAAAAGCCCACCAGTTCCATCACACCCACTGGTGAGGGAAGGGAGGAAGGAGGAAGTTCTCAAGTCACAGGCTCCAAAATAGGAATCAACCAGCCTGAGACCTGGGTGGTTTCGCCCCATACCCTGCTCAGAGGCTGGTCCTGCCCAGAGGGCTTGGTACAGGAACCAAAACGAGGAATCATCAGTCCCGACCCCAACCAGTCATCCCATCAGCCCGGGCCCAACTCCCAACTGGCTCTCGGCCAGAAGGGATCGCCAGTGGCGGGGAGGGATACGGGAAGGGAGAGGCGACACCGTCCCAGCACCCCCATGCCGACCTGAAAAGGATAACCCTAGATGTTGCCCAAAGATGGCACATTCATTCAATCATATTTACTGAGTGCTTACTGTGGGCAAAGCACTGTACTAAGCGCTTAGCACCGTACTCTGAGACATCTGATATCGGCCCAAGAGGCAGGGAGTGTCGTGGCCTGGACCGTCACCATCAATTTATTCCATCGATTCCTTGAGCACCCCGCCTTGTCCCAGTCTCCTGAAGCTGCATCTTCTAGGCCTGGTCATCCTTCACTTATGAGGAACTTACGGTCTGCTAAGACCACTGGTAGTTACAGGAGTAATAATAGTAATAATAATTATGGTATTTGTTAAGTGCTTACTACATGCCAAGCACTCTCCTAAGCGTGGGGTAGATACAAGGTAATCAGGTCGGACATGGACCCTGCCCCACATAATAATAACAATAATAATAATGTTGGTATTTTTTAAGTGCTTACTACGTGCTGAGCACTGATCTAAGCACTGGGGTAGATACAGGGCAATCAGGTTGTCCCATGTGAGGCTCACAGTCTTAATCCCCATTTTATTCATTCATTCAACAGTATTTGTTGAGCGCTTCCTATGTGCAGAGCACCGTACTAAGCGCTTGGAATGTACAATTCGGCAACAGATAGAGACAATCCCTGCCCACTGACAGGCTTACAGTCTAATCGGGGGAGACAGACGGACAAAAACAAGACAACTTAATCACAATAAATAGAATCAAGGGGATGGACACCTGATTAACAAAATAAATAAATTACAATATATACAAATGAGCACAGTGCTGAGGAGAGGGGAAGGGAGAGGGGGAGGAGCAGAGGGAAAGGGGGGAAAGGGGGCTTAGCTGAGGGGAGGCGAAGGTGGGGGGCAAAGAGGGAGCAGAGGGAAAAGGGGAACCTCAGTTTGGGAAGGCCTCTTGGAGGAGGTGAGCTCTCAGTAGGGAAAGAGAAGGCAATAATTAATAGTAATTATGGTATTTGTTAAGCGCTTACTATGTGCAGAGCACTGTTCTAAGCGCTGGGGTAGATACAGGGTAATCAGATTGTCCCATGTGGGGCTCACATTTTTAAATCCCCATTTTTACAGATGAGGTCACTGCCCAAAGTCACACAGCTGATAGGTGGCGGAGCCGGGATTAGAACCCATGACCTCTGACTCCTAAACCCGAGCTCCTTCCACTGAGCCACGCTGTTTGCTCATAGTCTTAATCCCCATTTTACAGATGAGGGAACTGAGGCGCAGAGGAAGTGAAATGACTAGCCCAAGGTCACAAAGCAGACATGTGGCGGAACAGGGATTAGAAACCCTGGTCCTCTGACTCCCAGGTCTGTGCCACACTGCTTGTAATAGTAGCAGCTGTAGAAGTAGTAGGTATGTATTAAGCTCTTACAGTGTGCAGAGCACTGTGGTAAGCCCTGGGAGACAATTCGCAGGTGTGAATTAGACACAGTCCCTGTCTCTTGCGGGGTGGGGGGCTCACAGACTAAGAGTGTTACCACACTGCGTCAACTCCCCGCCCAGCAACTCTAGCCCCCAGGAAACTGTGGTAATCTAGCCACAGGCAGAACCTTTACAACAGACCCAACCAACTTCCTGGTTTGGCCCAGAAGCGGCCCAGAAGAGGGACGGCATCCATCATTCATTCGATCGTATTTATTGAGCGCTCACTGTGTGCAGAGCACCGCACTAAGCGCTTGGCATGTACAATTCGGCAATAAAGAGAGACGATCCCTGCCCACGCCGGGCTTTCAATTCACCCGCTTTTACCGTGCCCCGCCCACGAGTCCGGCGGGTAAAGGAAGCCGGGTTTTGATGTTGGTGCCCCCTCCAGCCGCCCTCTCCCAGTAATCCCTCCCCCTTCCCCGTCAGCCACCCCGATCTGCTCCCCGCCAGCTTACGGTACGCTGCCGGTGAAGTTGAGGCCGCAGAAGTGCTCCGAGCTGGTGACGGCGTCTCCGAAGACGGGGCCCTCGGCGGGGACGAACTGGACGACGTCGGGCGGGAGGCCAGCCTCCCGGAGGACCCGATACACACAGTAGTTAGCCAGCATGGCTGTGTCGCTGGGCTTCCACAACACCACGTTCCCCTAAGGCGAGAGGAACCCTCGCTTGGTTTCCAGATCCTTGGCTCCTAATCCCACCTGAGCCAAGTCATCCTCCCCTTTGCCTATTTCTGATTCTGTAACGTTTCAGTCTGCCTTCTCTGGACTCTACTCCCTCCCATAAACCATCTCTCTCAAGTCCCTCCCCAAAACCTTCTTCCTGAAGATGGCTGGTGAGCTGAGCCTCGAGACTGCTAGTTACCAGCCCTCTTTTTTTTTTTTTTGATATTTATTAAGTGCTTACGACGTGCCAGGCGCCGTACTAAGCACGGGGGTAGATAGTAGCTTCCAAGCTCTCCCTGGGCTTTGTCAGTCTCTTCCAGCTGCCTGGCTAATGCCCAGATCAGAGTATTGGACAAGCGGCGTGGCTCAGTGGAAAGAGCACGGGCTTTGGAGTCAGAGGTCATGAGTTCGAATCCCGGCTCTGCCACTTGTCAGCTGTGTGACTGTGGGCGAGTCACTTCACTTCTCTGGGCCTCAGTTACCTCATCTGTAAAATGGGGATTAAGACTGGGAGCCCCACGTGGGACATCCCGATTCCCCTGTGTCTACCCCAGCGCTTAGAACAGTGCTCGGCACATACTAAGCGCTTAACAAATACCAACATTATTATTATTATTACATGACCCTCTAAAAATAAAAATAACAACTATGGTATTTATTTAACACTTACTATGTGTCAAATAGTAACTTACTGGGCTAAACATGGGGATACAGATATAATACAGTCAGACCGGGGACAGTCTCTGACCTGCTTGGAGTTCACAGTCTAAAGGGGAGGGAGAACGTCTCAGATGAGAAAACTGAAGTCACACAAAAAGCAAGTGGTGGAGCCGGGATTAGAACCCAGGACTCCTGACTTCCAGTCCTGTACCTTTTCCAGTAAAGCACGCGGCTTTTCTGTAAACCAACCCCTTCCCTGCTGCACGGAACGCATCTATCAACTGCGGCATATTGTATTCTCCCCAGTGCTTAGTACAGTGCTCTGCACAAAGTGCTCAATAAATACCATTGAATGATTGATTCCCTCTCCCTGGACTCACTCCCCAAAGGACTCGAAATAGCTGGGAGCACATCGGTGTTGACCTTCATATACTCTTGGGATATCTGCCTGATTCTCCCATTTTCCAGGTGGAGCAACTGAGGCTTAGGAAAAGGAAGGGTCTCGCTAAAGGACTCAAGTGAGCAGAGACTGGGAACCACAAAGACCACAAATTTCCTGGCTCCCCAGCGGGTGTGACCCACAGACTCATCTACCTCTCAAAATTACCAAGCCCAACAATCCTATCGGTCAGTCCCTGTTGGTCCCGGCCTGGGCTTCTGGGAACTAGGAACATTTGAGGCCAGAGATCCTGCCGGGAAACGGCGTGACCTGGTGAAGAGAGCACAGGCCCGGAAGTCAGAAGGACCTGGGTTCTAATCCCGGCTGTGCCATTTACTTGCTGTGTGACCTTGGGCACTTCCGTGTGCCACATTTTCCTCAACGGTAAAAGGGAGATACCTATTCTCCCTCCCGCTTAAAGGCTGTGAGCCCATGTGGGACAGGGACTGTGTCCAACCTAATTAACTTGTGCCAACCTCAGTGTTTAGAACAGTGCTTAGAACCGTAAAAAGGCCTACTCTCACCCCAGAGGGACTACTGTACTACTAGAGTAATAATAATGATGATGGCATTTGTTAAGCGCTCACTACGTGCCAGGCACTGTTGGAAATGCTGGGATGGATACGAGCAAATTAAGATGGACACCGTCTCTGTCCCATGTGGGGTTCACAGTCTCGATCCCATTTTACAAATGAGGTAACTGAGGCACAGAGAAGTGAAGTGATATTCCCAGGGTCACACAGCAGACAAGTGGAGGAGCCGGGATTAGAACCTATGACCTCTTGACTCCTAGGCCCGGGCTCTATCCACTACTCCATGCTGCTTCTCTACGAGTAGACGGACCCCTTCCCAGGGGAGGAAAGAAAACAGAGCAGAGGACTGAAAATTGTGCCCCTCCCAACTTGGGCTTCTTCCCACCCGCCCCTCTCCCTGAGCTCCCCCCATTCCCACAGGCTTCACGGTTCAGCACTGCTTCAAAACGTCAGTGTGAAATCTGGGCGCAGTCGCTGCCGGGGCCAGGAGAGAGGGCGCCTAGTCCCAAGCCTCCAGGAAAGCCTCCTTCCCACCTTCGCCACCCCCTCCCCACCTCGCTAATCCTGGTGACACCCAGGCATGCGAAAGAAGGAAGGCTAATCCTCCAGAAGAACTGTGCTCATCAAGGTTCCAGACACTAATTCCCGAGGTGCTCCTTCCTGCCCCACGCCCCGGGGCAGAGAGTCCCAGCCTACTTCCTGGCTTTGATCCCAGGCCCCTGAGGGGGGGGGCCCCCGAATCACCCCTTTCCTGGACCCCGAATCATCCCCTTCCTGGACCCCCGGGCCCAAGGACAAGGGGAGAGCGAGACCTCGGGAGACTGAGGTGGATGTATCGATGGCTCCCTCCGGGGTGGGGAGGAGTTGAGATGAGGCCTCTAGGCCAGAAAGAAATTCCTGCCCTCTATCCACCCCTATGCCCATTTCCTGCCACCACCACCCTCACCCTGGGGCAGACCCGATTCCCAGGCCAGGGAAACCTTGGTGTGCTTCCCGACAGAGGACGAGCTGTAGCTTTTCAGAGCCACGGCCAGGAAAACACAAAGCGGCCGGCGTAGCGGACAGCGCACGGGCCTGGGAGTCAGGAAGTCGTGGATTCTAATCTCAGCTCTGACACTTGTCTGCCGTGTGACTCTGAGTAAGTCACTCTACTTCTCGGGGCCTCAGTTATCTCATCTGTAAAATGGGACTTGAGACTGGGAGCCCCATGTGGGACAGGGACTATTTCCAACCTGATTTGTCTGCATCCACCCCAGCGCTCAGTACAATGCCTGGAACACAGTAAGCATTTAAATACCCCAGTTATTATTACTGGTATTATTATTAATCCCAGCTCTGCCACTTGGCAGCTGTGTGACTGTAGGCAAGTCACTTCACTTCTCTGTGCCTCGGTGACCTCATCCGTAAAATGGGGATTTATCTGTGAGCCTCACGTGGGACAACCCGATGACCCTTTATCTACCCCAGCGCTTAGAACAGTGCTCTGCACATGGTAAGCGCTTATCAAATACCAACATTATTATTACTCAGCTCCCTCGAGGGGCAGCTGTCCACACGAGGGCTGGGCGCCCGGAGGACATCCGGCTGTTGGCATCAGACCCTCGGCCCTGACTTTATCAATCACTGAGTGACCGATTGACTGGAATTTCCCGAGTGCCTTCTAATAGCTGTACCCCGCTCTCGACCCTCCCTTCTCTATCTCCTCGCTCACACGGTTCCCCGGCCTGAAAAATCGCTCCCACCCCATAAGCGACAGACAACAGCTTTCCATGTAGTCTAAACCCTCCTGAAATCCCCACTTCCTCCATCAAGCCTTCCCCGACTAACTCCCAACACCTCAAACTGGGCAGACCTCCATTCATTCAATAGTATTTATTGAGCGCTTACTACGTGCAGAGCACTGTACTAAGCGCTTGGAATGGACAAATCGGTAACAGAGACAGTCTAGCCTCGGTTCTTTATATATATATATATATGTTCGTGCAACTGCATATTCAAGTATTTATTTTGATTATTCTATTTATAAACATTTCTACGTCTGTCTCTCCCATCAAAATGGAAGCTCCTTGGGGGCAGGGGCCACCTCCTTTCTTTGTGTTGTCCTTTCCCAAGCGCTTAGGACAGAACATTGAAGCCAGTGGGTAATCAATAAACCCTCCTCTCTGATCTTGCTCTCAAGCACTGGGGTCTTACGGTCTTTGTTGTCCACTGTCCTTTTCTTGGATACTTATGTCACTTCCTGCTTCCCAGTATCTTGGATGTTGCTGGGAAGCCCAAGCCAAGCTAGCAAATTGGTGGCAAAAAAAGCCATCATCCTGAAGAGTGCTTTACTACTACTACTACTACTACTACTACTAATGTTGGTATTTGTTAAGCGCTTACTATGCGCAGAGCACTGTTCTAAGCACTGGGGTAGATACAGGGTCATCAGGTTGTCCCACGTGAGACTCACAGTTGATCCCCATTTTACAGATGAGGGAACTGAGGCACAGAGAAGTTAAGGGACTTGCCCACAGTCACACAGCTGACAAGTGGCAGAGCCGGGATTCGAACCCATGATCTCTGACTCCCAAGCCCGGGCTCTTTCCACTGAGCCATGCTGCTTCTCTAATAATAATAATATCATGCTTGTTAAGCCCTTACTATGTGCCAAGCACTGTTCTAAGCACTGGGGTAGATATAGGATAATCAGATTGTCCTACGTGAGGCTCGCAGTCTTAATCCCTATTTTACAGATGAGGGAATTGAGGCACGGAGAAGTCAAGTGACTTACCCAAGGTCACACAGCAGATAAGTGGCGGAGTCGGGACTAGAACTCACATCCTGTGACTCCCAAATTCATGCTCTTTCCACTAAGCCACGCTGCCTGTCCTTCCCTTGGGAGGGGAAGAAAGGAAGAAAGCAACACGGCCTGGTGGAAAGAGAATGGGCCTGGGAGTCAGAGGACCTGGGTTCTAATCCCAGCTCCGCCACTTGCTTGCTTTGTGGACCTGGGCAAGTCGCTTCACTTGTCTATGCCTCAGTTACCGCCTCTGTAAAATGGAGATAAAATGCCCCTCCCTCTGACTTGGACCGTGAGCCCCAAATGGGAAGGGGATCGTGTCTAACCTATCTTGCATCTACTACGGTGCTTAGTAAACGCCTGGCACACAGTAAGCACTTGAGAAATTGTTTTACGATGTCGAGTCGTGTCCGACCCATAGCGACGCCACGGACACATCTCTCCCCGAACGCCCCACCTCCGTCCGCAATCTTTCTGGTAGCGGATCCACAGAGTTTTCTTGGTCAAAGTACGGAAGCGGTTTACCATCGCCTCCTTCCACGCAGTTAACCTGAGTCTCCACTCTCGACTCTCTCCCATGTTAATGCCGCCCGGCAGAGGTGAGTTTTAACTTGTAGCAGATTGTCTTGCACCCGCTAGCTATTGCCCAACCTAGGACTGGAATGGATATGCCTCTGCTTGACTCTCCCTCCTGTAGTCGAGACTGGTAGAGTACTGGAAACCCTCCAGGTGCCACCCTGAGAGGTGACTTAATTACCGTTAATTAGAAAAAAGAGGGAGGAGAAAGTGGGCAAGTGACTCCAGGCAAGGCTGTCTGGACAGAGTAAGCGCTTAACCAATACCAGTTATTATTCACATCTCTTCCAAGAGGCCTTCCCCGATTAACAATAATAATAATAATAATAATAATAATAATAATGTTGGTATTTGTTAAGCGCTATGTGCAGAGCACCGTTCTAAGTGCTGGGGTAGATACAGGGGAATGAGGTTGTCCCACGTGAGGCTCCCGGTCTTCATCCCCATTTTACAGATGAGGTAACTGAGGCACAGAGAAGTGAAGTGACTTGCCCACAGTCACCCAGCTGACAAGTGGCAGAGCCGGGATTCAAACTCATGACCTCTGACTCCCAAGCCCGTGCTCTTTCCACTGAGCCACGCTGCTTTTTCCCCAGCTTTCTCTTCTGCGGCATCTACGAACTTGGCTCTGTGACCTTTGAGCACCTGGTATTCACGCCACCCTCAACCCCACAGCACTTACGTACCTATCTATAAATTCTATAATATCAATTGTTTGTTTATATTAATATCGGTCTCCCCCCAGAACCTAAGCCCACTGTGGAAGGGGAACCTGTCTACCCGCTCTGTTGTACTATACATTCCCAAGCACTTAGTACATTCAATCGTACTTTTTGAGCGCTTACTAAACGCCACTGATTGACTGAATGACTGCCCGACAGAGAGGCTAGAAGCCTCGGCGCTCCGGACACACTCACCATCAAGGCTGGGGCTCCGGCCAGGTTACCGCCAATAGCGGTGAAGTTGAAGGGAGAAACAGCTGCCACGAAGCCCTGGGAAAGAAGAGGAAAGGAAGAGAGGGAGCCCCCACCATCGCCGCTCAGCCCGGTCCGAGCCCCTCCCACCCCCCCGGCCGCCGGGCCAGGCCAGGCTACCTCCAACCCCCGGTACACCACGCTGTTGGTGCTTGGGGGGACACTGAGGGGCTGCTCGCTCTCCAGCTCCATGGCAAACTTGGCGTTGAAACGGAAGAAGTCGATCAGCTCGGCGGCGGCATCGATCTCCGCCTGGATGACGGTTTTGCCCTGGAAATGGGAAATGAGGTGGGATCGGGGGAGATGAAAGGGCACGTCTCCCCCGCCGCCCCCAGTGCTCTGGACTGTCAGTCAACTCTAGCTTAGTATTCATTCATTCAATAGTATTTACTGAGCGCTTACTATGTACAGAGCACTGCACTAAGCGCTTGGAATGTACAAATCGGTAACAGATACAGTCCCTGCCCTTTGACGGGCTTACAGTCTAATCGGGGGAGACGGACAGACAAGAACAATGGCAATAAATAGAGTCGAGAGGAAGAACATCTCATTAAAATAATAGCAAATAAACAGAATCAGGGTGATGTACATCTCATTAACCAAATGAATAGGGTAATGAAGATATATACAGTTGAGCGGACGAGTACGGTGCTGAGGGGATGGGACGGGAGAGGGGGAGGCCTGGCACACAGTAAGCGCTTAACAAATACCACAGTGATTATCAGCTGCTCGGGGTTCTCTCGGCCACGGGCGATGGGCGAGGTGGGCCAGGATGGGGCAGCGTCAGCGTCTCCCCTTCCTCCTCCTCATTCATTCATTCATTCAATAGTATTTATTGAGCGCTTACTATGTGCAGAGCACTGTACTAAGCACTTGGAATGTACACGCACCAGAAGCCAAAGTGCTGGTCACAGGGAGTCAGCGGGGGAGAATTCCCACCCGGCTGGCAGGGCCAGGTCCATCACTGAGGAATACCGGCCTACCGGTCAAATGGAATCAGACCGGGATGTCTGACCCCGGGGATATTAGGGCTCTCCAAAAGGCCCTTATCCCGAACGTACATTACTCAAGGGAAGGAGTGTGGCCTAGTGGAAAATCATAATAATAATAATATTATGATGGCATTTGTTAAGTGCTTACTATGTGCCAGGCACTGTTCTAAGCAATGGGGTAGATACAAGGTAATCAGGTTGTCCCACGTGGGGCTCGCAGTCTTAATCCCCATTTTATGGGTGAGGTAACTGAGGCATAGAGAAGTTCAGTAGCTTGCCCAAGGTCACCGAGCAGACAGGTGACAGAGCAGGGATAAGAACCCACGTCCTCTGACTCGCAAGCCCATGCTCTTTCCACTAAGCCACGTGGCTTCTCTGAAGCATGGGCCCGAGAGTCAGAGGATTTGAGTTCTCATGCTGACTCCGCCACTTGCCTGCTGTCTGATTTAGGGCAAGTCGCTTAACTTCTCTGAGCCTCAGTTTCCTCAACTGTAAAATGAGGATTAAATACCTGTTCTCCCTCCTACTTAGTCTGTGAGCCCTCTGCAGGACAGGGACCATGTCCAACCTAATTCAATTGAATGAATGAACGCACTTATACCTACCCCAGCACTTAGAAGAGTGTTTGACACATATTAAACGCTTAACAAATACTATAAAACAAACCCCCCCCTCCCCAGCGCCGCTACAACTTCCAGCAGTCCCCGCTCTAGCCCGGAAAGCACTCGGACCCTGGGAGAAAGAAGGGAAGGCCTCTCCTGTGACTGAGCCTACAACTTCCGTGATCATGGGGCTGATCCAAGAGGAGTCAGAAATCCTGCTGCATTGATCAGAATTATTATTGGTAGTAATAGTAGTATGGTACTTGTTAAGCTTTTCCTGTGTGCCACACACTGTTCTAAACACTGAGGAAGATATAAGATAATCAGTTTGGACAGAGTCCCTGTCCTACATGGGACTCACAGTCTAATCATCCTGGACTTTAGAATTTTGGGCGCAAAGCTTCTGCTTCAACCTCTATATTGTAGGTTCTTTGGGCACAGGGCACACGCCTACCAGCTCCGTCATATCGTAGTCTCCCATCACTCTATCATAGCGAGTGCTTACTGTGTGCAGAGCACTGTATTAAGTGCTTGGGAGACTACACTGCTCGTTGTGAGCAGGGAATGTGTCTGTTTATTATTATGTTTTACTCTCCCAAGTGCTTAGTCCAGTCCTTTGCACCCAGTAAGCACTCAATAAAGCACTCGGCCCCCCAGTCAGTACTCAATAAATGACTGATTGATCTTTCTTTATGAGTCTGTCACCAACCCCCTCCTCTCCTAACTCCTAGATCGTGAGCCCCTTGGGGGACCGGGGGCCGCTCCTAAATCTCACCCAAGTATTTCTTTCCCCAACACCCGGTTCAGTGCCTTGCCCCCAGAAGGCGTTTAATACACACTCTTATTCCTAAACTGAAATAGCTCCTTCCTTCCAACTGTCCATCAGGTTTTCAGACCCTTCCCTCAGTCCTTCCCGCCCCATCCTATTCTGCCTTCTTCTCCCTCTGCACAAGCTCCTCTTCACCAAAGTATGTCCCATCCCATCTCCAAGTTTTTACTTAAAGTTCTCCTCCTCCATGAATTGTTATGGATTGTTATGTCCACTGCCTTCATTCAATCTGACCAACCCGGCAGACCCTAGAGCATATCATTCTGTGTGGTTCTTTGCTTCCGGGGTGTTTTCCTGGGCTCTCCTGAATATCTAAGTCCATCTCATATCCCCCTACTGGACCACAAGCTCCTTGAGGTCTAAATCTTTGGAAAAGGGATACACCACCCACTTAAGACTCTTTTGCAAAGCAGGCCATAAATTCTACTTATGTTGTACGATCACCAGTGAAGAGCAGAAAGTAATGTCACTACAAAGACAGAAGGACAGGAAAGAGATATAAGTCTTCTCTGGAGCTTGTCCCCTGTGGTGGTAATGCTGATCTGCTCTCGCTACCTCCATTAGGCTCTTAGGGTCATAGTCAGGGGTCTGGGATCAGAGAAGACTGGCATTCTCTCCAGTCAAACGTACTTACCTGCCCAATCATGGTTTTGGCCAGAATTTCAGCCCTGTGAGGACCACTCAACAGATCAGCTGCTTTCAGGAAGATCTGGGCCCGATCTGAAATGGGTTTCAAGTCCCACTCCTTCCGTGCCGCCAGGGCAGCCTGGATCGCTTTGTTGATTAAGTCCTGGGCAGATGGGGAAAGACCACACACTGGGATTCCTCCTGGGGTGACGGAGAGAGGAAGAGAAAGAGGGTGGGGGACAGAGGAGAAAGAGAGGGGGAGACGGGGAAGAGAGGAAGAAAGGCAGAAAAGGGAGAAAGAGGCAGAGAGGGAGAGGGAACCATATCCATGGACTCACTCGCTCCCAGATGCCAAAACAGGAAATCAGAACCAATCCTGTCCATCTCCCACGCCCAACCCGGGAGCTAGACGTCTGAGCCCATACGGCACGGACTTCCCCCAAGGCCCCAGGGCAGACATCTGGGATTCACACTGACCTTGTCCGCGTAGCAGTACTTGGCCACTCTGTGCCCATGGTTAAATGGCTGAAAGGAAGAGAACAGGTGGGTTGAGTGAGCACACAGTAAGCAATCAATAAATACGATTAAATGAATGAATGCACATCTGAGATGGAGGGAGAAACTGCTGGGGAAACTTGAGCTCCAGATCATAAATCTGATGCCTTTTCATCCCATGTTCCTACCTCCACTCCCTGAGCTCCCAAGACCCCTCCACGGTTCACCTCCGTCCTCACAGCAGAGTAATTCTAGAAGGCTGTGGGGAGGCCGGGGTGGAGAAAGAGGAAGTAAGCTGTGCATAGAAGGCCTGGGAGCCAACTCAGCTCTTTCCCCCAGCTACCAGTTGGGTTTCTACCACTGCCTGATGGCAGTCCAAGTCTAGGAGAGGGAGAGTGACCCAACTACAAGTCACGGCAGACCTGTCGGGATTGGGCAATTCATTATGGCGGACCCGATAGGATTGGGCAATTCGTTACGGCAGGCCCAACGGGTCTGGCCTGTCCACGTTTCTCCCCCATTAGACTCCCAAACACCTACACTCCCAAACACTTAGCAAAGTGCCCCACACGCAGTAGGGCACGATAAATGCCGTTGACATCCTTCTCATGGCTCCCAGTTTGCCACAGCCACCGAACGGCTGCCGCTCAGAGCTCGGCGGCTCTGGTCCCTGCCCCCAGGAATCCTCCCGGGACCCCCCGTTTGAGACGGAGGCTTTCCCCTTTCCCAAAGACCTGCTGTTGCTTCAGCGAGCCCTCCCCTTGCCCTGGTGTAGCCCCCGGCCAGCTCTGTCCCCCAAGGACACTACTCAGCCTCCCTGCCCGTCGGTCTCCCCTTCCAACACACCCAGAGGCTCCCATCCCCCAGCAGGGTCTCAGGACGGTCCTGCCCACACCCTCCTCCCCACAGCTCACTTCCTGTAGCCAGTTAATTCTCCTTAACCCTCCCAACCCCCAAACACCTTCCTGGCCATCTTATCCCACCAAACACCTCAACACACACGCATCTGTCTGTCTGTTCCGCACACACAGTAAACGCTCAATCGATACGACTGAATGAATGGAATGGATGTTACTGACTCATTCATTCACATACGGATATTATTTACATCGATACCCTCGGTCTTAACTATGATATATTTTTCATCTTAGGTCTACTACTTTCCCTGCAGACTGTGAGCAGGGACTTGAAGAGAAGGACCACATTTCTGACTTCTCTGTAGTACTTTTCCCATCTTGGCATTGTGCCCTATATACATTCACATAAACATACACACAAACACACAGAGGAGGCATTCAATAAATGCTCTTCAATCTGATGCCACGTATGTGGGTGTCTAAGATTAATGACCCGAAGCCTATAAAAACTTGTCAACCGTGTGTCAGCTCAGAGCTGTCCATCTAAACATCATTTTGACAGGTAAAGCTGCTTTCTATCATCAAATTACTCTGACACCTGATCAGCCAAAGCCTTCACCTTCCACAACTGCCAAAGACCCGTTGTTTATTTGTTAACCCTGCTGCAGCTAGTTAATCTCACCTAAACCTTTGTACCTCGTATGTAAGCAGCACGGCCTAGTGGGAAGAGGATAGGCGTGAGAGTCAGCGGATCTGGTTTTAATCCCGGCTCTGCCACTTGCCTGCTGGGTCACCTTGGCAAGTCACTTAACCGCTCTGTGCCTCAGTTTCCTCAACTGTAAAGTGGGGACTCAGGACTGGTTCTCCCTCTTACTTCGATTGTGAACCCAGTGTGGAACAAGGACTGGGTCTGAACTGATTATCTTTTCCAAAAAAAAAAAGGAAAAAGAAAATGGTATTTCCTAAGCATTTACTATGTGCCAGGCTCTGTACTACGCAATGGGGTAGATATGAGATAACCAGTCCAATCCCACTTGTATCTTCCATAGTGTAGGGCGTACAGTAAGTGTTTAACAAATACCACAATTTTTTTTATTATTATTATAAAACATGTTGGGATGAGCAGACTAGGCTTATACTCAGCAACAAAGACTGTAAGTTACTTGAAGGCAGGAATCATATCTATCAACTTTACTATTCTCCCAAGGGCTTAGTACAGTGCTCTGCACACAATCAGCACTCAATAAATACTACCGGTCGATTGGGCAAAGGCAGGGAGTGGTAGAGGGGGAAAATTCAGAATGTTTGGATGGCCACTGAAGGAGAAGGGGTCAGACCTCCTGCTTGCCTACTAGGCTTTTGATTGAAATATTTTTTAAGCACCTACTATGTGCATGCGTGTGTGTTATATTGTTATCCCAAGGGCTTAGTAATAATAATATTAACAATGTTGGTATTTGTTAAGCGCTTACTATGTGCCAAGCACTGTTCTAAGTGCTGGGGTAGATACATCAGACTGTCCCACGTAGGGTTCACAGTCTTCCTCCCCATTTTCCAGATGAGGGAACTGAAGCACAGACAAGTTAAGTGACTTGGCCAAGGTCACCCAGCTGACAAGTGGCAGAACTGAGATTAGAACCCATGACCTGTGACTCCCAAGCCCGGGCTCTTTCCACTGAGCCACGCTGCTTCTCTTCTCTGCACACAGTAAGCGCTCAATAAATATGACTGACTGACAAACACTGTAGTACGCGCTGGGGAAGATAGGTATGTGCAGATCCCTGTCCCTCAAAGGACTATGTAAGAGGGAGAAGAGGCTTTTAATCTCCATTTCACTGATGAGGTAACTGAGGCACAGAGAAGGTCACACCGCAGGCAAGTGGCAGAGTTGGGATTAGAACCCAGGTCTTCTGTCTCCTTAGGTCCACGCTTGGCTTTTGTGAGCCAGGGGAGAAATGAAGCGAAAGCCCCTTCCTCCCTCAAACGACTGGCGTGTGCCGCCTTCAGTGCCGCCGGACAGTTACCCGGAGGCTCAACGAGAGCCGCCCTAGGCCCCCCCTCATTTTCACAAGTGTCAACGCCCTTCCTTCCCCTTCTGCCAGCCCGAGAGGGCAGCAATACTCACCGACAGTTGATACCGCACGTCTGGAGTCCACACCTCCTCACCCCCAACCACACACGGGATTTCTTCCGTCTTGCCTTTCAGATCTTTCAGGGCCTGGAGAACGAGCATAAGCTGTCACCGGTAGGAGCCCCCCGCCCCGGAAATGGAACCGCCCTCATCCACGGAGGGGCCGAAGGAGCGGTCAAGTCCCAAGCCTGGCGGTCCTGAGTTGGAGTCTTGCCCAGCACTCCAGGGCTCAGTGCTACGAGGTTAGGCCTCGGGCCCGGCCAGAGTTCTGCCAGAGAAATGACTGGAAGGGGCTGGAGGGGCAAGCAGGCCCTGGGGGACACAAGGACATCTATCGCAGCAAAAAAGCGATAGCAAACCATCAGTGGCCACACGATTCTATTTTTTTCCCCCACGCATTTAAGTGCTTACTATATGCCAGCACTGTACTAAGCGTCGGGGTAGCTAAAGCTGCTTTCTATCATCAAACTACTCTGACACCTGATCAGCCAAAGCCTTCACCTTCCACGTCTGCCAAAGGGCCGTTGTTTATTTGTTAACCCTAATGCAGCTAGTTAATCTCTCCTAAACCTACGGAGATCCATTGAGAAGTAGCGTGGCTCAGCGGGAAGAGCACGGGCTTGGGAATCAGAGGTCATAAGTTCGAATCCCGGCTCTGCCGCTTGTCACCTGTGTGACTTTGGGCAAGTCACTTAACTTCTCTGGGCCTCAGTTACCTCATCTGCAAAATGGGGATTAAGACCGTGGGACAACCTGATTACCCTGTATACCCCAGTGCTTAGAACAGTGCTCTGCACATAGTAAACGCTTAACAAATATCAACATTATTATTATTACCTTTGTACAAGGTAACTGAGGCACAGAGAAGTGCCCTAAGTCACACAGCAGGCAAGTGGCAGAGCCAGGATCAGAACCCATGTCCTGCTGTTTCGCAGGTCCACGCTGTAACCATTAACCCACATTCCTTCTCCTATGCCCAAAGTTTCCAACCCCAAAGGCCCATGTCAGCCTTTCCTCTACACAAGGTACCCGCAGGTCTACCCAGAGACCTTGGCTCGGCGGGGTGAGGGGAGAAAGAAGCTCCCCAACTCCTCCCTCCCCAGCCCTGCCTCCTCACAGCCTTCTGCCTTCCTCCCGACCACCCTCATCTCTGCCCCCCCCCCCCCCCCCGGGGGAACCAGGCAGCAACCTGAATGGGGCAAATGTGGGGCAAGGGCATTTCCTGTTGGGGGGTCGGGGCGGTGACTGGCCACCAGGCTGAAGGGAGAACGAGCGGGGAAAGGAGGAGCCGCACAGTTAGGCGGAAGGGGAGGGGCTCATGATACCCGGGGGCTCCGACCGGGGTCGGACGGAACTAGGCGGACGAGGAGGAATACCACCCGGACCAGGTTTCCCTACTGAGAAGCAGCATGGCTCAGTGGAAAGAGCACGGGCTTGGGAGTCAGAGGTCATGGGTTCAAATCCCAGCTCTACCGCTTGTCAGCTTTGTGACTTTGGGCCTGTCAGTCTGTGCCTGAGTTACCTCATCTGGAAAATGGGGATTACGACTGTGAGCCTTATGTGGGACAACCTGATTACCCTGTGTCTACCCCAGCGCTTAGAACAGTCTTCGGCACATAGTAAGCGCTTAACAAACACCAACATTATTATTATTATTGCCCTACTCAGCTCGGGCCAGGGAATTCTGGTTCCAGTTTTGGCCTCTGTATCCTAAGAGGGGAAGCAGCATGTCCCAGTGGACAAAGCATGGGCCAGGGAGTCAGAAGGACCTGGGTTCTAATTCTGGCTCTGCCACACATCTGCAGGGTGAACTAGGGCAAAGTCACTTCACTTCTCTGAGCCCGTTACCTCATCTGTAAAAGGACTGTGTCCAACCTGATCAGCTTCTATCTACCCCAGTGCTTAGTAGAGTAACTAGCGTGCAGGTTCAAGTTAATTATGAGAAGCAGCGTGGCTCAGTGGAAAGAACACGGGCTTTGGAGTCAGAGGTCATCAGTTCGAATCCCAGCTCTGCCACTTGTCAGCTGTGTGACCGTGGGCAAGTCACTTCACTTCTCTGGGCCTCAGTTACCTCATCTGTAAAATGGGGATTAAGACTGTGAGCCCCACGTGGGAAAACCTGATCACCTTGTATCCTCCCCAGCACTTAAAACAGTGCTCTGCACATAGTAAGCGCTTAACAAATACCAACATTATTATGCAGGAAGTGCTTAAATACCTTGGAAAAAAAAAGCGTGGAGGACTGGAGACTGGCAAAGAAGAACAGCATCCACGATGGGAAGCACAGGCTACGGGGAACTGAGATGACAGTCTAAAAGAAGGAAAGGCCTCGACAGAGGGCAAATCCAAACACACAGTCAGCTGGCCCTGGCCAGTTGTTCATTAAGATCACAAAGGCTACAGGAGTAGAGCACAGTGGCTTTAATTAGAGAGGGAAATTCAGTGAACCCTAAGGAAGAACTGTCAGACTTTGGGCACGTCTAAATGACCGTGCAGACACCCGGGGATGGGGTGAAGTCTTCGGAAGGTCTTCGAAATGTGAATTTTTTTTTCTCCTTATGGTATTTGTTAAGCGTTTAATGTTTGTCAAACACTGTTCCAAGCACGGGGTAGGTTCAAGTTAATTAATAATAATGTTGGCATTTGTTAAGCGCTTACCTTGTGCAGAGCACTGTTCTAAGCGCTGGGGTAGATACAGGGGAATCAGGTTGTCCCACGTGAGGCTCACAGTCCTCATCCCCATTTTACAGATGAGGGAACTGAGGCCCAGAGAAGTGAAGTGACTTGCCCACAGTCACACACCTGCCAAGTGGCAGAGCCGGGATTAGGACCCATGGCCTCTGACTCCCAAGCCCGGGGTCTTTCCACTGAGCCACGCTGCTTCCCCTTCAGACACAGTCCCTGTCTCACATGGGGCTCAGTCTAAGTAGGAGGGAGAACAGCTATTTAACCCCCATTTTACAGTTGAGGAAACTGATGCACGCAGAAGGGGCTGGCCCAAGGTCACACCGCAAGCAATTGGCAGACCCAGGATTACTCTGCACAGAGTAGCGCTCAATACAATTGAATGAATGAATAAATGAAGCCATGTCCTCTAAGCTCCAGGCCGGTGCTCTCCCCACGGGGCCATGCTGCTTCTCTGCTCTCTGCCTAGAGGCAGGGGATTGGAGTGAATGACCTGCAGAGGTCACTTCCCTGACTGAGGTCCCGCTTTATGAGGAGCGGCCCCTGTTTGTTGAACTCATGAGGCAGGAAACTCTCTGGAATGAAAGGAATCTTCCTTCCCGCGGGACAAACAGAGCCAATCAGCAACCGCCAAGGCTACACTCGGGGCGAGAGGCCAGGAAGATCTCACTTCCCACCCTGTCTCAGCTCCCGACCCCACCTCCTTTCTGGACACAGTTTCCTCCTTGCCCCGGTTCCCCAAAACCCAGCTCCCTGCCGTCCCTGTGGTCCATACTCTGTCTCTGGCTGCCCTCACACCTTGCCGCCCACAGCTCCCCACAGCCCCGGCTCCTCGCCGCCCCCGGCTCTCCACGGCCCTTGCCGTCTCCTCCCTCCCACTCCACCTCCGAGGCCGGGTACCTGCTGTAGAGCGGCTCGCTCTGGGCTGCCCTGCTTGAACTCGAGGATGGGCTCGTTGGCCACCTGCACCGCCGCGGAGCTCTTCCATCTCAGCCTAGGGCGGGGAGGGGAGGACGGAGGGGAGGATAAAGGGCAGAAGGGCACGGTGAACTCAGTGGGACTCAGATCTGAGCGCCGCCCTCCACCCTCCCCGCACCAGGAGCGGTAGGAAACGGGCACAGTCACACTGCAGGGAAGGTGGAAGGCTGGGGGGTCGGGGGAAATCCAACCCAGGACCCAAAACCAGCAGCCTGGAATGGCTCTGAAGAGGGGCCGGGGAGCAGAGAGTGGAAGCGGGCAGAAGAGGTACCTCAGTTACCGCCAAGTGCTTGGGGATGGGAGAATGATGTTGATATTTTGTTAAGCGCTTACTATGTGCAGAGCACTGTTCTAAGCGCTGGGGTAGATACAGGGTAATCAAGTTGTCCCACGTGACGCTCACTGTTAATCCCCATTTTACAGATGAGGTCACTGAGGCCCAGAGAAGTGAAGTGACTTGCCCCCAGTCACACAGCTGACAAGTGGCAGAGGCAAGATTCGAACCCACGACCTCTAACTCCCCAGCCCGGGCTCTTTCCACTGAGCCACGCTGCTTCTCTAAGCCATCCAGGTGGCATTCAAGAGGCACGTGAAGGTTGGGCGCCTCCACCTTCCCTCTAAGGGTGGATCGGAGAACACAGAGAGCGGGGAGGGGTAGCCTGTAGCACTGGCTGCAGGGAGGGGAAAGGCAGACCCCCGACATCAGCAGGCTGCTAGCTTGGGGAGGCAACTGGCCTTCACTGGGCTCAATCAATGACTCAAGGGGCCAAACACCGCCCGCCCCCCGCCATCTTGAGCCTCTGGGCCTAGGACAGAAGTTGGGGTGAGCTGAGGGGGGGGGGAAGCCTGACAGGAGAGGGAAGCCCTTAGTTACTCACCCCCACCTCCAACAGCACTTACGTTCATCTCTTTGATCCCCTCCTTATAATTTATTTTAGTGTCCAGCTCCCTTGCTAGTCTGTAAGTTTCTTGAGGACAGGGATCGTTTCTACCGATTGTACTCGCCCAAGCACCTACTACATGTGCTCTGCCCCCAGGGCGCCCTAAGTAACCACCACTGCTTGATGGATTGATTGAGTGAGGAGGAAGCTGGAGTCAGTGAGGAGGTCAGAAACCGCTCACCCAGGGGAGGCAGCAAAAACTTTTGAAAAGAGAAGCAGCGTGGCTGAGTGGAAAGAGCACGGGCTTTGGAGTCAGAGGTCATGGGTTCGAATCCCGGATCGGGCACTTGTCAGCTGTGTGACTTTGGGCAAGTCGCTTAACTGCTCGGTGCCTCAGTTACCTCATCTGTACAATGGGGATTAAGACTGTGAGCCCCACGGGGCACAACCGGATTCCCCTGTGTCTACCCCAGAGCTTAGAACAGTGCCCGGCACATAGTAAGCGCATAACAAATACCAACATTATTAATGGCGGGCTGAGGAGCAAGCATGCTCTCTGGGAAGAGGCCAAGACGCCAAGAAAGCGTCAAACCGGGATGCGGTCAGAGCGTGGGCCCCAGAGATAATCCTGCCTCCGTGGAGAGGCCCGACGCAGCCCGAGGAGCGGCCAGAGACTCTCACCCTTCCAGTCCTGAGACTTTCTCACCCTTCCAGTCCTGCCACGGGCCCCTAGGGCTTCCGGGATGGAGATAGAGCACTACACGCTGTGAACTGCGGCCCGGGGCCGGCCTCTCCCTCGGCCGGAGGCCGACCGCTCCGAATCAAGGCAAATGGAGCCGGCCCCCTTACTCCAGCACCAGGCAGGGGAGTCAAAGCTGGGAGACGCCGAGGTTCTGCGGGATCCAAACCTTGTGCCTGCTACCTCCAGGGGTCTGAAGGAAAGACCGCTCAACCCCGCTCTCTCCCCGGCCTGGGCCGAGCCCCACACACTTCCCCGCCGCGGTAGCCACAGACAAAGCAACCGGCAGCAGCAGCAGGAAGCCTGAAGAATGGGGCATAATGGGTTTGGCCGGCTTCCGGGTTCCGCGGTGTAGGGGGGCAGTTAGCCAGCAGTCTTCTCTCCCTGCCAGCTGCAGCACAACCGGCACCCCGTCCGGGCAGATGACCGGGCCGAGGGAGGGGACTGCGGCTCCCGGGGAATCGGGAGGGGGAAGGTGAAGGGTGGGAGGGAGAAGGGTTTGGGCTGGAGTGTGGGCAGGAGGAAAGCACCTGCCACAAGGAGAGGATGGAAGGCCTCAGGTCCTTGGCCTCCCTTCCAACATCCTCTGTGGTTTCCATGTCGCCTGCGTAGCCTCTTGATGTTATCTGGAGGCCCAGAGACAGGGACGACTTTTTTTTTATGGTATTTAAGAGGTTACTAGGCGTCAAACACGGTTCTAAGCCCTGGGGAAGGTGAAAGTTAATTAGGTCAGAAACGATCCCTTTCCCACATGGGGCTCCCAGTCTAAATGAGATCCCCGGAGCCGATGGAGTGAGCGAGTAAGCTCGTATGGACAGGGAATGTCTCTGCTAACTGTGTTATACTGTACTCTCCTGAGTGCTTAGTACAGTGTTCTGCACATAGTAAGCGCTCAATAAATACCATTCATTGATAGGCAGAAAACACATCGCACCTAGATCGCCAAGTCCTGAACACAGCCACGCTGCTGCTGCTAAGAAAAATCAGAAAGCGAAACCTAATAATCAGGAGTTGGACTGCACCTCTCCTTATACTGGCTCGGGAGTAAGCGGGAGGGAGGCATGGGTGAGGATAATAATAATGAAATTGGTGATATTTGTTCAGTGCTGTACTAAGCACTGGGACAAATACAAGATAATCGGGTCAGACACAGTCCCCATCCCACCTGGGGCTGTCGCTCTAAAGGGGATTGGTATTGAATCCTCAATTTATAGATGAGGAAACAGATTCAGAGATGTTAAGTGACTTGCCAAGGCCACATGGCAGATAAGTGGAGGAGTCGGGATTAGAAACCAGAATTCCTGACTCCCAACTCCCTGTGCTGCAGAATGTGTTCTGAGGAAGTTTTATAGATGGGATGGGGATATGTTTTGATCTTAATTCCAAAATGGAGAGAACTCATTACCTCTGCCTTGCAAATGAGGACCCCAGATTTATTAGCCCACCAGCCTAACGCGCCTTAACAGTTTCATATCCTCGGGGAGCCAAGTGAGTGAAGCCAACGCTTTCAGTCAAAGTACAGGCAGAAGTCATTATTCATTCCAGATGAGCACCGGAAACAACCTCACAGTCAGGTAAGGTGTCTATCAACTCGGTTCTATTGTACTCTCCCAAACAATTAATCGTATTTACTGAACACTTACTGTGTGCAGAGCAGCGTACTAAGTTCTTGGAAGGGTACGATATAACAAAATAACCGAGTTGGCAGAAGCAATCCGTACCCGCAATGAGCTTACAGCCTAGAGGGAAGTATTTAGTACAGTGCCGTGCACACAGTAAGCGCTCAATAAATGCCACTGATTGAGACACCATGAGCCAAGATTTTTTGCCTTTTTGCTGGCAGAAGCTGAACCCCAAAGTCCTAACTCCGGGTCATCAAGGATCCCGCCTCCTCCTCTCGCTCCCACCGCCACGATCCCATCTGGGAAGTGAAAAACGTTATCTCTCACCCACGTCACGGAACCCAAAGCAAACACCCGGCTGTTGATTTTACCTGGATGCTGGACTTCGTGCTTGAGTTTGAACTCAGTGCTGGAAGCAACGAGGGGGGACCAGGAGCTCGGGAAGAGAGCTAAAGCCTGGGGCCCCCGGGCCCCAGAGATCCAAATTGTAATAATAATAATGTTGGCATTTGTTAAGCGCTTACTATGTGCAGAGCACTGTTCTAAGTGCTGGGGAGGATACAGGGTGATCAGGTTGTCCGAGGTGGGGCTCACAGTCTTAATCTCCATTTTACAGATGAGGTAACAGAGAAGTGAAGTGACCTGCCCACAGTCACACAGCTGACAAGAGGCAGAGCCGGGATTTGAACCCATGACCTCTGACTCCCCAGCCCGGGCTCCTTCCACTGAGCCACGAGGGGCAGCCGTCCGAAAAGGGAGGGCCCTGGCTAGAAGTTAGTAGCTCTATTCTGGCACCGGGCTTGCTTCGTGACCTTGGATAAGTCACTTCACCTCTCTGGCCTTCAGTCCCCCTCCGTAAAACGTCAATCGCCAACGTTGCCCCCGTCTTTCCTCATGGGAAAGGACGGAAAAGATTTGAGATAACGGAGGGTACAAGAAACCCGATGCTCCAACCACTGAATATAGGGAAGCAGTGCGGTCTAATGGAAAGAAAATGGGTCCGGGTGTCCGAAGACCTGGGTTGAAATCCTGGCTCTGTCGCTCACCTGCGCTGTGACCTTGGGCAAGTTGGTATCTGTTAAGCGCTCACTATGTGCCGAGCACTGCTCTAAGCGCCGGGGCAGAAAAAGGGTAATCAGGTTGTCCCGCGTGAGGCTCACAGTTAATCCCCATTTTACAGATGAGGTAACTGAAGCACAGAGAAGTGAAGTGACTTGCCCACAGACGAGTGGCAGAGCCGGGATTCGAACTCATGACCCCTGACTCCCAAGCCCGGGCTCCTTCCACTGAGCCACGCTGCAAGTCACTTCGTTTCTCTGGGCCTCAGTTCCCTCACCTGTTAAATGGGGATTCAAAACAATTTTCCTTCCTATCTGGACTGTGAGCCCCATGTGGGACCTGATTATCTTGTATCTACCCCAGCGCTTAATATAGTGCTTGGCACAGAGTAAGCGCTTAACAAATACCACAATTATTCTTAAATAATGCCCTTTCCTCTTCAACCACCTTGTCCTCACTGCAAAACCCCCAACAGAATGTGCATCAGGAAGAAGCGGCAGATTATGGGGATTCGATCAGTCATATTTACTGAGCGCTTACTGGATGCAGAGCACTGTACTGAGAGCGCAATATCACAGAGTTAGTAGACACAATCCCCGTCCACAAAGCCACTCCGAGCCAGTGTCAGGCATGTAGGCTGGGGCCGGGATTTTTTTTACATGGTATTTATTAAGTGCTTACTATGTACCAGGCACTGTACTAAGCGCTGGGATAAATACAAGATAATCAGGTTGGACCCAGTCCCTTCCCCACGTGGGGCTCACAGTCTCAATCCCCATGTTACAGATGAGGTAACTGAGGCGCAGAGAAGTTAAGTCACTTGCCCAAGGCCATACAGCAGTGGTGGAGCGGGATTAGAACCCAGGTCCTTCTGACTACTAGGACCATTCTCTATCACCTAAGCTATGCTGCTCCTCTGTTACTAGGTCATGCTATTATGGTTAATGTTGAGAGTTTGGTGCAGGGCTAAAGATCAATCAATCAATCAATAGTGCTTACTGAGCACCTACCGTGCGCAGAGCACTGTACTAAGCACTTGGGAGAGTACAATACCAAAGAATTAGCGGATACATTCCCTGCCCACAGTGAGGTTACAGTCTAGAGGACTGCAGACACGAGCCCTTCGTCCCCAGAACTTAGGCACTGTTTTATACCCAGGGACCGCACTGTTTTTCTATTTTGTCCTTCCCAAGTGTTGAGTAATAATAATTACTAATAATAATTATGGTACTTGTTAAGCGTTTACTATGTGCCAAGCTATGGGGTAGATACAAGGTAATCAGGTTGGACTCGGTCCCTGTCCCACATTGGGCTCACACTCTGAATCCTCATTTTATAGATGAGGTAACTGAGGCCCAGAGAGGGGGAAAAAACAAAAATGATGGTATTTGTTAAGTGCTTACTTTGTGCCAGGCACTGTAATAATAATAATTGTTATTATGGTATTTGCTAAGCACTTACTGTGTGTCAAGCACTGTTCTGAGCGCCGGGGTAGATAGAGGGTAATCAGGTTGTCCCACGTGGGGCTCACGGTCGGCTCAGTGGAAAGAGCCCGGGCTTGGGAGTCAGAGGTATTGGGTTCGAATCCCCGCTCTGCCACTTGTCAACTGTGTGACTGTGGGCAAGTCACTTATTTTCTCTGTGCCTCAGTTACCTCATCTGTAAAGTGGGGATGAAGACTGTGAGCCTCACATGGGACAACCTGATTACCCTGTATCTCCCCCAGTGCTTAGAACAGTGCTCTGCACATAGTAAGCGCTTAACAAATACCAACATCATTATTATTATTATTAATCTCCATTTTACAGATGAGGTTACTGAGGCATAGAGAAGTTAAGCGGCTTGCCCAAGGTCACACAGCAGACAAGTGGCGGAGCCGGGATTAGAACCCAAGTCCTCTGACTCCCAAATCCGGGCTCTTTGCGCTAAGCCACGCTGCTTCGCAGTGTACTACGCTCTGGGGTGGATAGAAGCAAATCAAGTTGGACACAGTCCCTGTTCCATGTGGGGCTCACAGTCTCAATCCCCATTTTACAGATGAGGTCACTGAGGCCCAGAGAAGTGAAGTGACTTGCCCAAGATCATATAGCAGGTAAGTGGAGGAGCCGGAATTAGAACCCAGGCCCTTCAGTAATAATAATAATAATGATGTTGGCATATGTTAAGCGGTTACTATGTGCAGAGCACTGTTCTAAGCGCTGGGGTGGATACAGGTTCATCAGGTTGTACCACACGAGGCTCACAGTTAATCCCCATTTGACAGATGAGGGAACTGAGGCCCAGAGAAGTTAAGTGACTTGCCCACAGTCACACAGCTGACAAGTGGCAGAGCTAGGATACAGTGCACAGCAACCAGGAGGTACTCAATAAATACTGCAACTACTGTTATTCCTCAAGAACAGCCTAGCAGGGTAGTCAGACACTAAATGGGTTGGGTTTGAGCCAGGAAAAAGAAAGGGCTACAGATATATTTAGAATTCGGGTTAGGCTTAGAGGTAATAATAATAATAATAATGTTGGTATTTGTTAAGCGCTTACTATGTGCCGAGCACTGTTCTAAGCACTGGGGTAGACACAGGGGAATCAGGTTGTCCCACGTGGGGCTCACAGTCTTCATCCCCATTTTACAGATGAGGGAACTGAGGCACAGAGAAGTGAAGTGACTTGCCCACAGTCACACAGCCGACGAGTGGCAGAGCTGGGATTCAAACTCATGAGCCCTGACTCCAAAGCCCGTGCTCTTTCCACTGAGCCACGCTGCTTCACGGCGATATGGAAAGCAGCGTGGCCCAGTGGAAAGATCACGGACCTGGCAGTAAGGAGACTTGGGTTCTAATCCTGACTAGATCAACTCGTCTGCTTGTATGACCTAGGGCAAGTCACTTAATCATGCTATGCCTTAGTTGTCTCATCTGTAAAATGGAAAGTCAGTACCACTTTTTGCTACTTAGGCTGTCCAACCTGATTAATAATAATGTTGGTATCTGTTAAGCGCTTACTATGTGCAGAGCACTGTTCTAAGCGCTGGGGGAGATACAGGGTAATCGGGTCGTCCCACGTGAGGCTCACAGTTAATCCCCATTTTACAGACGAGGCACAGAGAAGCCAAGTGACTTGCCCACAGTCACACAGCTGCCAAGTGGCAGAGCCGAGAGTCGAACCCATGACCTCTGACTCCGAAGCCCGGGCTCTTTCCACTGAGCCACGCTGCTTCCCACACTTACCTACCCCAGAATTGAGTACATTCATTCATTCATTAGTATTTATTGAGCACTTACTACGTGCAGAGCACTGTACTAAGCGCTTGGAATGTACAATTCAGCAACGGTATAGTGACGGGCACATAGTAAGTGCTTAAAAAAATACCACATTATTAAACGCATTACTATTAGCATGGCTCAGTGGAAAGAGCCCGGGCTTGGGAGTCCGAGGTCATGAGTTCGAATCCCGGCTCTGCCACTTGGCAGCTGGTGACTGTGGGTGAGTCACTTCACTTCTCTGGGCCTCAGTTACCTCATCTGTAAAATGGGGGTTAACTGTGAGCCTCACGTGGGACAACCTGATGACCCCGTATCTCCCCCAGCGCTTAGAACAGTGCTCGGCACCTAGCGAGCGCTTAACAGATACCAACATTATTATTATATGGCTTCTAATAGAGAGTCAGGATGAAAACAACCACTGACACCTCATGTCACCTACCTCTAAGGAGCTCAGAGCACTTTCTGGAAATGATCTCACTCTCTTTTCACGGGGAGGGCAGAGGGCTCAGCTGAGTTGGGAACTCAATCAGTCGTGTTCACGGAGTGCTGACTGTGCTGAGCACTGTACTAAGCGCCTGGAAGAGTACAATATAACAGTGCTCGGCACACAGGAAGCGCTCAATAAATACGACTGAATGAATGAGCAGAGCGGTAGACGCGGCGATCTTACTCCCTGCCCTGAGTTTAATCCCCCTGAGCCTGTGGGGCCAAAGGAGAGACGGAGAGTTCCCTGATTTCCTCCACTTCCTGTCAGAACCCGTGACTCTACTTCCTTCCCCAGCCTCTCTGACCAGATGGGGAATACCAGATCTGTTGCCGACCTGTTCATTCCAAGCGCTTAGTACAGTGCTCCGCACATAGTAAGCGCTCAGTAAATACCATTGAATGAATTGAATGAATCTGCCAGCCGCGGGGCGGGTGTGAGGATTACTGGAAGTAGAGAGGCCCCGGCAGCACTGTTCTAAGCGCTGGGGTAGATAAAGGGTAATCAGGTTGTCCCACGTGAGGCTTACAGCTAATCCCCATTTTACAGATGAGGTAACTGAGGCCCAGGGAAGCAGCATGGCTCCGTGGAAAGAACCCGGGCTTGGGAGTCAGAGGTCATGGGTCCGAATGCCGGCTCCGCCGCTCGTCAGCTGTGTGACTGTGGGCAAGTCACTTCACTTCTCTGGGCCTCAGTTCCCTCATCTGGAAAATGGGGACTAGAGAAGCAGCGTGACTCAGCGGAAAGAGCCCGGGCCTGGGAGTCAGAGGTCGTGGGTCCGAATCCCGGCTCCGCCGCTCGTCAGCTGTGTGACTGTGGGCAAGTCACTTCACTTCTCTGGGCTTCAGTTCCCTCATCTGTAAAATGGGGATGAAGACTGGGAGCCTCACGTGGGACAACCCGATGCCCCTGTATCTCCCCCAGCGCTTAGAACAGTGCTCTGCACATAGTAAGCACTTAACAAATACCAACGTTATTATTAACTGTAAGCCTCACGTGGGGCAACCTGATGACCCTGTATCTACTCCAGCGCTTAGAACAGTGCTCTGCACATAGTAAGCGCTTTACAAATACCAACATTATTATTATTATTATTATTATTACTCCCAGAGACAAACTCTGGGCCCGCTCCCCGGGGGGACCCTCCCAAAGAGGAGACCTGAACTTCATCTGCACGAGGGTTGACACACAAACTTCAAAATCAACCCGGGCCCCGGCTGTCCCCCGGCTGTCGGTTTCTCTTCCTTTCTCCTCCTATCTGCGGCCTGATAAGGTAAATTCTCCTTTATCAGAAAGATAAAGGAACAGCAGCCAAGGTGTGAGATGTGGAAAAAGGGAGCAGCAGGCAAGAAGAACAAGTGAGAGGTAAGGTCAGTGAGGCTCCCGAGGCAAAACCACAGGGCCTAACTGAAACAGGAGAAATTATTCTAGAGGGAATGATAATAATAATAATAGTATTTAACACTTATGTGCTAAGCACTGGGGTAGATAATCAGGTCAGACACAGTCCCTGTCCCACATGGGGGCTCCCAATCTAAGTAGGAGGAAGAACAGAGAAGCAGCCTGGTTTAGTGGAAAGACCACGGGCTTGGGAGTCAGAGGTCGGGGGTTCTGAACCCACTTGTCAGCTGTGTGACTTCGGGCCGGTCACTTAACTTCTCTGTGCCTCAGTTCCCTCATTTGTAAAATGGGGATGAAGACTGGGAGCCTCACGTGGGACAACCTGTCTCCCCCAGCGCTTAGAACAGTGCTCTGCGCATAGTAAGCGCTTAACAAATACCAACGTTATTGTTATCATCACCTGACGCGGCTCCAGGGAGCACAAATCCAGACCAGGAAGAGTCTGAGGGTGGGGAAGGAGAATGAGGTATCCTTCTTGGAACGGAGCCACCTCGGGTTGAGTAAAAGGAACTCTGGTTCTGGACTTGAGGTTCCGGTCCGTTCTTACCTCCCTGATTTCGTATCGCCATCCAGCACACTCAGTTCACTCCTCTGCCGCCAAACGTACCTCAATATCGTCTCCTTCGCCTCCAATCGCTCACCCGTGTCCTCCCTCGGGCCTCTAAACTAGACTCTAACTTCCTCTAGACCGTAATCGCCTTGTGGGCAGGTAACCTACCAACTCTCTTTTACTGTATTATCCCAAGCGCTTACTACAGTCCTCGCTAAACATGACTAATTGAACTCCTATCCAGAAGCGGCGTGGCTCAGTGGAATGAGCCCGGGCTTGGGAGTCAGAGGTCATGGGTTCTAATCCAGGATCCGCCGCTCGTCAGCGGTGTGACTGTGGGCAAGTCACTTCACTTCTCTGCGCCTCAGTTCCCTCATCTGGAAAATGGGGATTGAGACTGTGAGCCCCGCACGCGACAACCTGATCACCTTGTAACCCCTCAGCGCTTAGAACAGTGCTTTGCACATAGTAAGCGCTTAACCAATACCATCATTATCATTATGATATCCAACAGCCTATCACTCTCCCCACCTTCAAAGCTTTATTAAAATCCCATCTCCTCCAAGAGGCCTTCCCCGACTAAGCCAATTTCCCCTATTCCCTCTCGCTTCCGCAGCTCCTTTTTACTTGGATGTAGGGTGGCTCAGTGAAAAGAGCCCGGGCTTGGGAGTCAGAGATCATGGGTTCGAATCTCCGCTCTGTCACTTGTCAGCTGTGTGACTGTGGGCGAGTCACTTCACTTCTCTGTGCCTCAGTTACCTCATCTGTCAAATGGGGATTAAGACTGTGAGCCGCACGCGGGGCAACCTGATTCCCCTGTATCTACCCCAGTGCTTAGAACAGCGCTCCGCACATAGTGAGCGCTTAAATACCATTATTATTATTTGTACCCTTAAGCCCTCGCTACTCACCCCGTCCTCAGCCCCACGGCACTTAGGACCGTATCCGTGATTTCTTTTAACGTCTGCCTTCCCCTCTAGACTCTGAGCTCCATGTGGGGAGAGAAAACGCCTACCAACTCTAGTACTCGCCCCAGCTCTTAGAACATTGCTGTGCACAGAGTAAACGCAATTGATCGACTGATTTTTTTGGCCGGGCTGGAAACGGCCCTGGGGTCTAGGAGAGAACAAGCCTCCTCAAGTCCTCCCTGGCCTAGAGCCACCCCGACCCGTCAGAACCGGTCCAGCCATTCTCAGCTTGTCAGAGAGGGTGGGCCCTCCCCAGGAGCACAGGAAAGCTGGAGGAGGAATGTGGGAGAGGCCTCCGAAACGAGACGGTGCGGGTGAGGCCATCTTCCCCGCTTCGGCAGCCGGCAACCGGGTGGGGAATCACAGAATGTGACTGTTAGAACTGTACTCTCCAAAGCGCTCAGTACAGTACTCTGCCCGCAGTATGGGCTCAATAACTGTAAGCCCGTCAAAGGGCAGGGACTGTCTCTATCTGTTACTGATTCGTACATTCCAAGTGCTTAGTACAGTGCTCTGCACATAGTAAGCGCTCAATAAATACCGTTGAATGAATGAATGAATAAATGGCATTTACTAAGCGCTTACTATGTGCAGAGCACTGTTCTAAGCGCTGGGGGAGATACAGGGTCATCAGGTTGGCCCACGTGAGGCTCACAGTCTTCATCCCCATTTTACAGATGAGGTCACTGAGGCACAGTGACTTGCCCACAGTCACACAGCTGCCAAGTGGCAGAGGCGGGATTCGAACCCATGATCTCTGACTCCGAAGCCCAGGCTCTTTCCACTGAGCCACGCTGCTTCCCCACCCGATACACCCGATCGGAGGCCAGTGTTTTTCACGTTTACCCCGCCTCAGGGGCAGGCTAAAGTTCAGCCCCTGCCTCACGTTGGGACTGTAACTAATTCACGCACGGGAAGCCACTGCCAGAGACGGGGTGGAACAGGGCGGGATTATGGTGGGAGACACTGATTAATCCGGCGGGTCAGAGTGTACAGCCCGGGAGAAAGGATCAAGCGCTTAGTACAGTGCTCTGCACACAGTAAGCGCTCAATAAATGCGACTGAACGAGCGAATGAATCTGCCCAGCCACGCCCAGAATCCTGCAAAATAATAATCAGCGTGGTGCAGTGGAAAGAGCACGGGCTTTGGAGTCAGGGCTCATGAGTTCGAATCCCAGCTCTGCCACTTGTCAGCTGTGTGACTGTGGGCAAGTCACTTAACTTCTCTGTGCCTCAGTTCCCTCATCTGTAAAATGGGGATTAAGACTGTGAGCCCCACGTGGGACAACCTGATTCCCCTGTGTTTACCCCAGCGCTTAGAACAGTGCTCTGCACATAGTAAGCGCTTAACAAATACCAACATTATTATTATTATTAATCATAATTACGGTTCCCGTTAAGCCCTTTCTAGGCGCCAAGCACCGGTCTAAGCACTGCGGTAGATCCAGGTTCATCAGGTTGGGCACAGGCCCTGCCCCACCTGGGGCTCACGGTCTCAATCCCCATTTTACAGATGAGGTCACTGAGGCCCAGTGAAGTGACTTGTCCACGGTCACAGAGCAGACAAGTGGCAGAGCCGGGATTGGAATCCAGGTCCTTCGGACTCCGGGCACGGGCTCTGTCCAGCGAGCCGGGCTGCTCCTCTGAAGAGGGGTCCCCTTCAGTGAGGAGACGGAGCCGGGGTGAGGGGGCAAATCTTGGGGCATCGATATCAGGGAAGGTCGGAAGCAGCCAGCTACAAGGTTAAAGGGAGAATTCAGCCTCACGCTTCGCCTGAGTTTTGCGGGGCGGGAGACGAGGAAGGAGTCATTCGGGGTTAAGACCTTGGGGAGGAAGTCAATCAACTGCTCAGTCCACGGTGTTTACCGCGTGCTTACTCTGTGCAGGGCACTGTACTAAATGCTCGACTTCATTCATTCATTCAGTAGTATTTATTGAGCAGGCAGAGCACTGTACTAAGCGCTTGGAATGTACAATTCGGCAACAGAGAGATAATCCCCGCCACTTGACGGGTTTACAGTCTAATCGGGGGAGAGAGATGGACAAAAACAAGGCACAGAAGCAGCGTGGCTCAGTGGAAAGAGCCCGGGCTTGGGAGTCAGAGGTCATGGGTTCGACTCCCGGCTCTGCCACATGTCAGCTGTGTGACTGTGGACACGTCACTTAACTTCTCTGGGCCTCAGTTACCTCATCTGGAAAATGGGGATTAACCGTGAGCCTCACGTGGGACAACCTGATCACCCTGTATCTACCCCAGCTCTTAGAACAGTGCTCTGCACATAGTAAGCGCTTAACAAATACCAACATTTTTTTTTGACCACAGTGAAGCACTCAAATACCAGAATCATCATTATTATTATTATTCTCTGTGCTTCAGCTACCCCCTCTGTAAAATGGGAATTGAGACTGTGAACCCCACATGGGACAGGGACTGTGTCCAACCCGATTTGCTTGTATCCACCCCGGTGCTTAGTACAGTGTCTGGCACACAGTAAGCGCTTAATAAATATCAGATGCATTATTATTACTCTCTGTGCTTCAGTGACCTCCACTGCAAAATGGGGATTGAGATTGTGAGCCCCACGTGGGGCAGGGACTGTGTCCAACCAGATTATCTTGTACCCATCCCAGCACTCAGAACAGTGCTTGGCACATAGTAAGTGCTTAACAAATACCATTATTATCATTAGAGGCTGAGGTGTGGGCGGCCCCGGAGGATTCGGTGGGAGAGGAATCAGCAGGACAGGGTCAGCGGGGAAGAGGACCCTAAGCAGCGTGGTTTAGCGGGAAGAGCCCGGGCTTGGGGGTCAGAGGACGTGGGTTCTAATCCCGGCTCTGCCACCGGTCTCCTGGGTGACCTTGGGCAAACCACTTCACTTCTCCGTACCTCAGCTACCTCATCTGTAAAATAGGGATAAAGAGTGTGAGCCCCAAGTGGGACAATCTGATTACCTTGTAAAATAATAATAATAATGGTATTGGTTAAGCAGTTACTATGTGTGAAGCACTGTTCTAAACGCTGGGGGGGGGATACAAGGTGATCAAGTTGTCCCACGGGGGGCTCACAGTCTTAATCCCCATTTTACAGAAGAGGGAATTGAGGCCCAGAGAAGTGAAGTGACTTGGCCAAAGTCGCACAGCTGACAAGCGGCGGAGGGGGGATTAGAACTCATGACCTCTGACTCCCAAGCCTGTGCTCTTGCCACTAAGCCATGCTGCTTCTCTAATAATAACAATAACACCAACAATGGTGGTACTTGTTATGGCCTTAATACGTGCCAGGCACCGTCCTAAGCGCTGGGGTGGATCCAAGCAAATAGGGTTGGATCCAGTCCCTGTCCCACGTGGGGCTCGCCAGACTCCATCCCCAGATGAGGTCACCGAGGGGGTCAAAAACGACTTGCCCAAGGTCACACGGCGGAGGCGGGATCAGAACCCACGACCGCCAGGCCCGGCCCGCAGTCACCAGACCGCGTTTCGGCGGCTCCTTGGGCGGAGGGTCGGTCCTCACGTCCGCCAAACTCTCTTCCCCTCTTCAAAGCCCTCCTGGGAGCTCACCTCCTCCAGGAGGCCTTCCCAGACTGAGCCCCCCTTTCCCTCTGCTCCCCCGTTTCTTCCCCCCCCAACCCTCTGCTCTTCCCCCTTCCCCTCAGCACCGTGCTCATTTCTATAGATTATTTATTACCCTATCTATGTTGTCGACGAGGTGTCCATCCCCTTGATTCTGTTTGCCGTGATAACGTGGTCTCGCTTTTCTTTCGTTCTGTTTTGCTCCGCCGTCTGTCTCCCCCGATTAGACTGCGAGCCCGTCACGGGGCAGGGATGGTCTCTCTCTGTGGCCCAACTGTCCATTTCCAAGCGCTCAGTACAGTGCTCTGCACATAGTAAGCGCTCAATCAATACGATTGAATGAATAAATGAGTGAAAGGGAGGGCTCAGTCTGGGAAGGCCTCGTGGAGGAGGTGAACTTTCACCCGCCGCTGAGAGCTGGCTGGCTCCCCCGTTTATCCGGGGAGACCATCACGCGGTCTCTCTCTGTTGCCGAACTGTCTACTGCAAGCGCTTTGTACAGTGTTCAGCACAGAGTAAGCGCTCAGTAAATACGAGTGAATGGATAAATGAGTGAAAGGGAGTCTGGGCAGATCTCCCGGAGGAGGGGAGTTCTCAACCCCTGCTGAGAGCCGGCTGTCTCCCCCGTTTGGACCGGGAACCCGTCGTCGGGCAGGGATGATCTCTCTCTGTGGCCGAACTGTCCATTCCAAGCGCTCGGCGCAGTGCTCTGCGCATAGTAAGCGCTCAATAAATACGACGGAATGATTGAATGAGTGAAAGGGAGAGCTCAGCCCGGAAAGGCCTCCTGGAGGAGGTGAGCTCTCAACCCCTCCTGAGTGCTGGCTGGCTGTTTCTCCTCTTTAGGCCGGGAGCCCATCATTGGGCAGGGATTGTCTATCTGTTACCCAACTGTCCATTCCAAGCGCTTAGTGCAGTGCTCTGCACATAGTAAGCGCTCGATAAATACTATTGGATGAATGAGGGAAAGGGAGGACTTCAATCTGGCAAGGCCTCGTGGAGGAGGTGAGCTCTCAACCCCTGCCGAGAGCCGGCTGTCTGTCTCCCCCGTTTAGACCGGGGGCCCGTCGTTGGGCAGGGCTGGTCTCTGTTGCCCAATCGTCCATTCCAAGTGCTTAGCACAGTGCTCTGCACCTAGTAGGCGCTCAGTCAATACGATCGAATGGATAAGTGAGTGAAAGGGAGGGCTCAATCCGGGCAGGCCTCCGGGAGGAGGGGAGCTCCCAAGCCACGAGAAGCGGCGTGGCTCAGTGGAAAGAGCACGGGCTTTGGAGTCAGAGGTCATGGGTTCGAATCCCGGCTCGGCCACTTGTCAGCTGTGTGACTGTGGGCAAGTCGCTTCACTTCTCTGGGCCTCAGTTCCCTTATCTGTAAAATGAGGATGAAGACTGTGAGCCCCACGTGGGACGACCTGATTCCCCTGTGTCTACCCCAGCGCTTAGAACAGTGTTCGGCACATAGTAAGCGCTTAACAGATACCAACATTATTAACCCCTGCTGAGAGCCAGCTGTCTCCCCCATTTGGCCTGTGGGCCCGTCGTGGGGCAGGGCTGGTCTCTGTTGCCCCACTGTCCGTTCCAAGCGCTTAGCACGGTGCTCTGCACCTAGTAGGCGCTCAATCAATACGATCGAATGAATAAGTGAAAGGGAGGGCTCAATCCGGGCAGGCCTCCGGGAGGAGGGGAGCTCCCAACCCCTGCTGAGAGCCAGCTGTCTCTCCCGTTTCGACCGGGGGCCCGTCGTGGGGCAGGGCTGGTCTCTGTTGCCCCCATTGTCCGTTCCAAGCGCTTAGCGCGGTGCTCTGCCCCTAGGAGGAGCTCAATAAATAGTCTCGAATGAGGGCGCGGAGTGGGCTGGGCACTCACCCGGTGGGCCAGGGATGGCCCAGGAGGAGCCGGCGCAGCATCTCCTCGTCCGCCCGCCGCGGGAGCCTCCAACTCTGCGGGAGCCTCGGCGCCGGGAGCCGCTCCCCGACCGTACCACCGCGGCCTGGAGGGGAGACCTCCCGCACCGCTGCCTCTCCCGCTTCCCTCCCGCTTTCCCCCGGACCGACCCCTTAACGGCCCCCTCCCGGAGACCCTCCTCCCCCCGGTCCGGCGGCAGAAACCCCGCCGGAGCCCCCAGACCACCGCCTCTCCGGAGGCGGGTCCCCCCATCCGACCTCTCCTCATGGTACGGCCCAGGGCGTGAGGCCGGGGGAGGAGGGGGGGAAAAGGGAGGGAAGGGGGCGTGTCTTCCGTCAGCCAATCAGAGCGACGCGGAGGGGGATTGGACCAATCAGACGCCGCTTCATGTTGCAGCTCGGGGGGGGGAGTGAGGAGGGCAGCCAATGAGAAGGCGAGGGAGAAGGAGGGCCGACCTGAGCCCACTTAGAGGTCGTGACCCGCGCCCCTCCTCCTTTTCGTTTGCTTTTTTGTCATCTGTCTTAAGCGCTTCTTAGGCGCCCGACTCTGAACTAAGCGCTGGGGTCGATGATTCCAAGCGCTTAGTCCAGTGCTCTGCACATAGTAAGCGCTCAATAAATACTATCAGCGTGGCTCAGTGGAAAGAGCACGGGCTTTGGAGTCAGAGGTCATGGGTTCGAATCCCGGCTCGGCCACTTATCAGCTGTGTGACTTTGGGCAAGTCGCTTCACTTCTCGGTGCCTCAGTGACCTCATCTGTAAAATGGGGATGAAGACTGTGAGCCCCACGTGGGACGACCTGATTCCCCTGTGTCTACCCCAGCGCTTGGAACAGTGCTCGGCACATAGTAAGCGCTTAACAAATACCAACATTATTATTATTATTATTATTATTATTAATGCCGGGGTTGCTTGGGAAGCAGCGTGGCTCAGCGGGAAGAGCCCGGGCTTGGGAGTCAGAGATCATGGGTTCGAATCCCGGCTCCGCCACTTGGCAGCTGGGTGACTGTGGGCAAGTCACTTCACTTCTCTGGGCCTCAGTGACCTCATCTGGAAAATGGGGATGAAGACTGGGAGCCTCACGTGGGACAACCTGATTACCCTGTATTCGTTCAGTAGTATTTATTGAGCGCTTACTATGTGCAGAGCACTGTACTAAGCGCTTGGAATGGACAAATCGGCAAAGAGAGACACAGCCCCTGGCCATTGACGGGCTTCACATAATAATAATGTTGGTATTTGTTTGTTAAGCGCTTACTATGTGCACAGCGCTGTTCTCAGCGCTGGGGTAGATAACAGGGTAGTTGGGTTGTCCCACGTGGGGCTCACAGTCTTCATCCCCATTTTACAGATGAGGTCACTGAGGCACAGAGAAGTTAAGTGACTTGTCCAAAGTCACACAGCTGACAAGAGAAGCAGCGTGGCACAGGGCTTGGGAGTCAGAGGTCGTGGGTTCTAATCCTGGCTCCGCCGCATGTCAGCTGTGTGACCATGGACATGTCATTGAGCTTCTCTGGGCCTCAGTTACCTCATCTGTAAAATGGGGAGGAAGACTGTGAGCCTCATACCAACATCATCATAATCTGATTTCCTTGTATCCCCCCCCCCCCCCGGCGCTTAGAACAATGCTTGGCACACACTAAGCGCTTAACAAATGCTATTATTAGAGTAGCAGCGTGGCTCAGTGGAAAGAACATGAGGTTAGGAGTCAGAAGTCATGGGTTCTACTCCCGGCTCCACTGAACTGTCAGCTGTGTGACTTTGGGCAAGTCGCTTAACTTCTCTGGGCCTCAGTTACCTCATCTGTAAAATGCGGATTAAGACTGTGAGCCCCATGTGGGACAACCTGATTCCCTTGTATCTACCCCAGCGCTTAGAACAGTTCTTTGCACATAGTAAACGCTTAACAAATACCAACATTATTATCAAGTGGTGGAACCGGGATTAGAACCCACAACCTCTGACTCCCAAGCCCAGGCTCTTTCCGCTAAACCACAATCGATAGATACAAGCTGATCGGGATGGACGTGGTCCCTGTCGCACGTGGAGCTCACAGTCTCAATCCCCATTTCTTACAGACGAAGTAACTGAGGCACAGAGAAGTGAAGTGACTCGTCCAAGGTCACACAGCAGACAAGTGGCAGAGCTGGAATTAGAACCCAGGTCCTTCTGAATTCCAGGCCCGAGCTCTAACCACTAGGCCCTGCCCCTTCTTGGTTTTTTGTCTTCCCAAGGTGTTAGTTGGCCCCCCTCCTCCCTATTCACCCCCATCTGCCTCCAGGGGAAGGGAAGGCCGGCACTTCAAGCGCTTAATACAGTGCTCTGCGCATAGTAAGCGCTCAATAAATACTACTGAACGAATGAATGAACTGGTGCCCTATCTCTTCTCCTTTCAGGATTTGTCATCATCGTCGACATAATAATACAAAGTATGGTGTTCATTAAATCCTTACTGCGTGGCAAACGCCGTACAAACTGCTGGGAGAGACACAAGATAACCAGAGCAAACACGGTCCCTGACCCACGCGGGGCTCACTCGGTCTATGTGGGAGAAAGAGCAAAGGATCTTATCCCCAGTTTACAGATGAGCAAAATAAAGAACAGAACAATAATAGTTCTATTAAGTCCTTACTATGTGCTAAGCAATGTACCACACCCGGGGTAGACACAAGCTTATTAACACTATTGTAGTGTGCCTTACTGTAGCATGTTGCTATATTTGCGATCTCACTTTTTATTGTTTATTGTCGTCAGATTTTGAATTTGATCAGGTCGCCCCTTAATCGAGTCTACCCCCGACCCTGGTCATCACCCCTTTTATTAACACGACGATATTGTATCATACTGTATCATGTTGCTATATTAGCACCACTGTACTGTATCATATTGTATCATGTTGCTATATTACCGATTTCGTTTATTACTGTTTATTGTCAGTGCTGCCACCCACCTCTCTGGCCTCGCCATGTCCCTCCTCCCCCCCTCCCCCCTCCCGCCCCTTCCTATCCTCCCCTTCCCTTCCCCTTCCCCTCTCTCGCTCAGCTCTTTCCCGCTCTCTCCTCTGTCTCCTCCCCCCTCCCCTCTCCCGCCCTAGAACCCCACTTTACCAGCGCTACCCTCTTCCCCTCCCCCTACTCTTCCCCCCACCTAACCCCCTCTTCACCCCCTCCCCCCTTCTCTCTTCCCACCCACGCCCCATCCCAGTCCTCTTGTCCCACCGCCACCCCTCATCCCCCTCTCCTCGTCCAGGGCCCCGCCACCTCCTTCCCATCCAAACCCTCCCCTCCCCCCGCCCCTCCCCCCTCCTCCCCTTGCACCCACAGCTACTTTCAAGTGTGGCCTCTGGAACCCCCGCTCTGTTACAGGCAAGCTACCTTTCATCCATGACCTTTTCCTCTCCCGCTCTCTCCTCCTCCTCGCCCTTTCGGAAACGTGGCTCTCTCCCGAAGACACGGTCTCCGCCGCCGCTCTCTCCGGCGGAGGCCTCTCCTTCTCCCACTCCCCCAGACTCACCGGTAAGGGAGGAGGCGTCGGCTTCCTCCTCTCGCCCCGATGCCGCTTCCGCACTATCCCTCCTCCCCCCTCCCTCTCCTTCCCCTCCTTCGAAGCCCATATCATTCGCCTCTACCACCCACTCCAGTTACTTGTCGCCGTCATCTACCGCCCTCCCGGTCCCACCTCCGACTTCTTCAACCACCTTGACCCCTTTCTCACCTTCCTTCTCTCCTTCTCTCTGCCCACTCTGATCCTTGGAGACTTCAACATCCATACGGATGTACCCGACGACTCCTCTGCCGCCCGCCTGCTATCCCTCCTCGACTCTGCCGACCTCCTCCTCCACCATACCGCGCCCACTCACCGACTCGGTCACACCCTCGATCTCGTCATCTCCTACCGCTGCACTATCTCCTCACTCACCAACTCTGAAATCCCTCTCTCGGACCATAACCTTCTCACCTGCCTCATCTCTCACACTCCCTCCCCCTGCAGATCTTCGCTACTGCCCCACAGAGACCTCCGCTCTCTCGATCCCATCCGTCTTTCCAATAGCATCTCGCCTCACCTTGCCGCCCTGTCCTCTCTTCCCACTCTCGACGATCAGGTCTCCGCTCTCAACTCCACCCTCACTACTCATCTCGACTCTCTCGCCCCCCTTTCCCTCCGCCGCTCTCGCGCCACTAACCCACAGCCCTGGATCACCTCCTCCGTCCGCCTCCTACGCTCCTATGCTCGAGCTGCTGAGCGCCGCTGGCGAAAGTCCAAGCACCGAGCCGACCTCACACACTTCAAATTTATCCTTTCCTGCCTTAACTCTGCCCTCTCCTCCGCCAGGCAAAGCTTCTTCTCCTCCCTCATCGACACCCATGCCCGTCACCCCCGCCGATTGTTCCGGACCTTTAACTCTCTCCTTAGGCCCCCTGTTCCTCCCCCTCCCCCATCTCTCACCCCTAATGATCTGGCCACCTATTTCCTCACGAAAATCAACACGATCAGGTCTGAGCTCCCCAAAGTCACCCCTCCGCCTCTCCCCTCCCCCCCAACAACCCCCTCCCCTACTTTCCCATCCTTCCCTGCAGTATCCTCAGAGGAGATCTCCTCCCTCCTCGCAAGTGCCACCCCCTCCACCTGCGCCTCGGACCCCATTCCCTCTCACCCTCTTAAAACCATCGCCCCTGCCCTCCTCCCTTCCTTAACTTCTATTTTTAACCACTCAATCTCCAAGGGCTCCTTCCCCTCTGCCTTCAAACACGCCCACGTCTCCCCCATCCTAAAAAAACCCGCTCTTGACCCCACTTCCCCCTCCAGTTATCGTCCTATCTCCCTACTACCCTTCCTTTCCAAAATCTTAGAACGAGTCGTCTACAATCGATGCCTAGAATTCCTTAACTCCCATTCTCTCCTAGACCCCCTCCAATCTGGCTTCCGTCCCCTCCACTCTACCGAGACTGCTCTCTCTAAGGTCACCCATGACCTCCTTCTTGCCAAATCCAATGGCTCCTACTCCATTCTGATCCTCCTTGACCTCTCTGCTGCCTTTGACACTGTCGACCATCCCCTCCTCCTCCGTACCTTATCTCACCTTGGCTTCACGGACTCTGTCCTCTCCTGGTTCTCCTCTTACCTCTCTGGCCGATCATTCTCGGTCTCCTACGCTGGAGCCTCCTCCCCCTCCCATCCTTTAACTGTTGGAGTTCCTCAAGGGTCAGTTCTTGGCCCTCTTCTGTTCTCCATTTACACTCACTCCCTCGGTGAACTCATCCGCTCTCACGGCTTTGACTACCATCTCTACGCAGATGACACGCAGATCTACATCTCCGCCCCTGTCCTCTCCCCCTCCCTTCAGGCTCGCATCTCCTCCTGCCTCCGGGACGTCTCCACCTGGATGTCTGCCCGCCACCTAAAACTCAACATGAGCAAGACTGAGCTCCTCATCTTCCCTCCCAAGCCCGGTCCGCTCCCAGACTTCTCCATCACCGTGGATGGCACGACCATCCTTCCCGTCCCGCAGGCCCGCAATCTCGGTGTCATCCTTGACTCGTCCCTCTCGTTCACCCCACACATCCTATCCGTTACCAAGACCTGCCGGTTTCACCTCTACAATATCGCCAAGATCCGCCCTTTCCTCTCCACCCAAACGGCTACCTTACTATTACGGGCTCTCGTTATATCCCGGCTAGACTACTGTGTCAGCCTTCTCTCTGACCTCCCTTCCTCCTCTCTCGCCCCGCTCCGGTCTATTCTTCACTCCGCTGCCCGGCTCATCTTCCTGCAGAAACGATCTGGGCATGTCACTCCCCTTCTTAAACAACTCCAGTGGTTGCCTATCGACCTCCGCTCCAAACAAAAACTCCTCACTCTAGGCTTCAAGGCTCTCCATCACCTTGCCCCTTCCTACCTCTCCTCCCTTCTCTCTTTCTACCGCCCACCCCGCACGCTCCGCTCCTCTGCCGCCCACCTCCTCGCCGTCCCTCGGTCTCGCCTATCCCGCCGTCGACCCCTGGGTCACGTCCTCCCGCGGTCCTGGAACGCCCTCCCTCCTCACCTCCGCCAAACTGATTCTCTTTCCCTCTTCAAAACCTTACTTAAAAATCACCTCCTCCAAGAGGCCTTCCCAGACTGAGCTCCTCTTCCCCCTCTACTCCCTCTGCCATCCCCCCTTTACCTCTCCGCAGCTAAAGCCTCATTTTCCCCTTTTCCCTCTGCTCCTCCACCTCTCCCTCCCATCCCCACAGCACTGTACCCGTCCGCTCAACTGTATATATTTTCGTTACCCTATTTATTTTGTTAATGAATTGTACATCGCCTTGATTCTATTTAGTTGCCATTGTTTTTACGAGATGTTCTTCCCCTTGACGCTGTTTAGTGCCATTGTTCTTGTCTGTCCGTCTCCCCCGATTAGACTGTAAGCCCGTCAAACGGCAGGGACTGTCTCTATCTGTTGCCGACTTGTTCATCCCAAGCGCTTAGTACAGTGCTCTGCACATAGTAAGCGCTCAATAAATACTATTGAATGAATGAATGAATAATTAGGTTCGACCCAGATCCCGTCCCAGCTCACAGTCTAAGGGGAGAACAGATATCGAATCCCCATTTTACAGATGAGGAAACTGAGATACAGAGAAGTGAAGTGACCTAGATCAGGCAAGTGGCAGAGGCGGGATTAGAACCCAGGTCCTCTGATTTTCAGGCCCGCGCTCTGTCTTCCACTGGGCCACGCTGCTCTCCGACCACTTACCGCTGCGTGCTGTGTGCTGAATCCATCCTTAGTGCTTGAGGAACTGCATTAAAAATCCAAGTCAGGATTTTTGAAAAGGAGCCAAAACTTTGGCAAACCGTCAGGGGCCTCCACATTGGCAAGGGGAGGAAGAGTCAGCAGAGCGAACCGTAGCGTCCCGTGAGCTCACAGAGGACCCCGCTCCGTATCCTTGGGAACCGGGGGTAACACGGCCCGTCTCCCGCCGTGACCGCTGAGCCACCAGTCCCAGTTGAGCGGGGACCAAGCCCAAAGAGAAGCAGAGCCCCAAAACCCTGAGCCTCCTCCTTGAAAACTCCCAGGAACGGTGGGGCCTTCATTAATTCATTCGATCGTATCTACTGAGCGCTTACTGGGTGCAGAGCACTGTACAAAGCAACAATTTGGCAGCAGATAGAGACAATCCCTACCCGACAACGGGCTCCCGGTCTAGAAGAGGGGAGACAGACAATAAAACAAAACAATTAGGCATCAATAGCACCAGTATAAACAGAATTATAGACGTATATACATCACTAATAAAATAAATGGAATAATAAACATGTACATGTATATACAAATGCTGTGGGGCGGGGAAGGAGTCGGGGCGATGGCGAGGGGAGGAGCAGCAGAGGGAAAGGGGGGCTCGGTCCGGGAAGGCCTCCTGGAGGAGGTGAGCTCTCAGGAGGGCTTTGAAGGGGGGAAGAGAGCTAGTTTGGCGGAGGTGAGGAGGGAGGGCAGACGATGAAGCTTCCCAGGGATTTGGAAGTAAAGAGTGCCCAATGGCGACAAGGAAAGTCATCAGGGTTCTGGGCGGGCTCCAACTTTCCCCTTTTACCCCCACCAGAGTCACCTGGGATACCCTCTTGGCCCCTGCGGTGTGGCTCGGTGGAAAGAGCCCGGGCTTGCTTGGGTGTCCGAGGTCATGGGTTCTAATCCCGGCTTCGCCGCTTGTCAGCTGTGTGACCTCGGGCAAGTCACTTAACTTCTCTGGGCCTCAGGTACCTCATCTGTAAAATGGGGATGAAGACTGTGAGCCCTATGTGGGATAACCTGATTATCTTGTATCTCCCCCAGTGCTTAGAACAGTGCTTGGCACATAGTAAGCACATAACAAATACCAACATCATCATCCTGCAAGGAACTTTACCTAGAATCCCTCTGGGGCAGTGTCTTACTTCACCAGGAGTGTGGCCAAGTGGATAGACCATTCATTCATTCATTCATTCATTCATTCATTCAGTAGTATTTATTGAGCGCTTACTATGTGCAGAGCACTGTACTAAGTGCTTGGAATGTACAATTCGGCAACAGATAGAGACAATCCCTGCCCATTGACGGGCTTACAGTCTAATGGGGGAGACAGACAAAAACAATAGCAATAAATAGAATCAAGGGGATGTAGCCCACTGACCTGGAAGTGAGAAGGACCTGGGTTCTCATCCCAGCTCCACCACCGGACTGCTGCGTGAACTTGGTCAAGTCACTTCACTTCTCTGTACCTCAGTTACCTCATCTGTAAAATGGAGGTTAAGACCGTGAACCCCAACCCTAAGATTGTGTCCAATCTGACAACCTTGTATCTACCCCCAGCGTTCAATACAGTGCCTGCCTCCAGGAGGACTTCCCAGACTGAGCCCCCCTTTTTCTCTGCTCCTCCTCCCCTCCTCATCTTTCCCACTCGTTCCCTCTGCTCTACCTCCGTCTCCTCCCCACAGCACTTGGGTATATATGTACGTATTTATTATTCGATTTATTTTATTGGTAATGGGTATATATCTATAGTTCTATTTATGTATATTGATGCTATTGATGCCCGATTACTTGTTATGATTTCTGTCTCCCCCCTTCTAGACTGTGAGCCTGTTGTTGGGTAGGGATTGTCCCTATTTGTTCCTCAATTGTACTTTCCAAGAGCTTAGTACGCTGCTCTGCACACAATAAGCGCTCAATAAATACGATTGAATGAATGAAGTGAATGAATGGCACATAGTAAGCGCTTACCAAATACCCTAAAAAAAGAAACCATTGCCCAACTGCCCATCCTGCTTTCCAAACTGCCAATTGTCTCTGATTGGGCTTCATGGTCTTTTCTTAATTGCGCTTTCTACTCATCTTCCAGAGACCTTGACTGGGGCCAGCCCTTCAGGTATCAGAGCCCTCAAAGTTTCTGCTCCTTTGTGTTTTCTCCTTTCCACCGTTTCACCCCATCTCCCTACCCTCCACGCTGCCATTCCACCTCATTACAGAATGGCAGCATAGTCTGGTGGAAAGAGCACAGGATTGGGAGTCAGGAGAGCTGGGTTCTAATCCTAGAACCACCACACACTTTCTGTAACCTTGGGCAAATCGCTTAACTTCTCTGCCTCTCAGTGTCCTCATCTGTAAAAATGAGGATTAAAAACCTGATCTCCCTCCTCCTTGGGTTGCGAACGCTGTGTGGGACAGGGACTGAATCTAATCCAATTATTTTGTATCTACCCCAGCACTCAGTAAACTGCCTGGCACACGTAACTTAAATATCACTATTATTATTATTAATATCCGAACATTGGGATTTTCAGTATTCTGGATTCAGAAGGCTGATGAGGGGAGTCACCTTGCTGCTTGGAGTAGCTTGCCGATCAGTGCTTGTTTAAGAATAATAAATTGAGATGCAGTGTGGACTAAATAGATAGCGTATGGGCCTGGAACTCAGAAGGACCTGGGTTTTAAAGCCATTTCTGCCACTTGTCTGCTGTGTGACACTGGGCAGTCACTTCACTTCTCTGTGCCTCATTACCTAATCTGTAAAATGGGGGATAAGACTGGGAGCCTCATGTGGGACAGGCACTGTGTCCAATCTGATAAGCTTGTATCTAGTAAGTGCTTAATAAATTCCAAAAAATTAATTAACCAAATTTTTTTTATCATTTCAACATTTGACTCCCTAGATTATGAGCTCCTGTGGTCAGAGATTGACTTCCATTCAGCTCTCTAGCATACATTTTGGAGAATTCTGGAGACGTTCTGGAGAAAATATAGCCGTAGAGTCACTGTGAATCGGAAACAACTCAACGGTACTTGAAAATAATAATAGCATATATTCCCAAGCACCCAGAACAGCTTTTCATACAATGAGGGAAGCTGATTTTTTTTTTTTTTGAGAATACCATGCAGTGCTCCGGCAGTTTCCAAAGATATGGAGTTGGGCCAGTTGTCAGAAACAATTTTTTTTTTTCTTCCCAAACGACTCAGAGTGGTCCAGTAGCAGTTTATGGTTGAGGTTATCAGATAATGCTTATCATCAAGGATTTCTTAAGCACTTTCAGTGAACATGATCCTGGATCCTTTTACCCACTTAAGATTAAAACAAAAATTCTGTTGTCGAAGGTGTAATAACATGAACCAAGGCAACGTTTTAAAGCAGATTCCATTCCTGACGAAGACGGATCCAGGCCTCGACTTTTCAATCTTATTTTTGGGATTTGGGTAAACCAAAAGTGGATGCTTTACACTCCGTTCCCATGTTTGATGCTGCTCTAGAAATAGACTTTTAGAAAAACAATGAATGCTCAGCTGTGCCCTGAAAACCATTTAAAAAGTGTAAAAATTGTAAAAAAAAGAATCCTGCCACCTAAATGATCACGACCTTTGAAGACTTCGATTTGCCGGAGGAAGGGGCGGCCCCCTCCAATATGGCTTCTGTCCCCTTCACTCCACAGAAACCGCCCTCGCAAAGATCACCGGGGAGTTCCTTCTTACCAAATCCAACGGTCTCTACTCCATCTTAATCCTCCTTGACCTCTCAACTGCCTTCAACACTGTCGATCACACCCTTCTCCTGGAAACATTATCCAACATCAGATTCACTGACGCCGTTCTCTTCTGGTTCTCCTCCTATCTCTCCGGCTGCTCGTTCCCAGTCTCTCTTCACAGGCTCCTCCTTTGCCTCCGACCCCCAGCTGAAGGAATCCCTCGGGGTTCAGTCCTGTATCCCCTTCTATTCTCCGTCTACCCCACTCTCTTGGAGAATTCATTCGTTCGCTTGGCTTCAACTACACCTGTATGTGGATGATTCCCAAATCTACTTCCCCAGCCCAGATTTCTCTCCCTCTCTGCAGTCTCACATTTCCTCTGCCTTCAAGACATCTCTACTTGGAGGTCCTGCCATCAGACGTAATACGTGCAAAACAGGATTCCTTATCTTCCCTTCCAAACCCGGACCTCCCCTTGATTTTCCCATCACTGTGGACAGCACCACCATCCTACCTGTCTCGTGAGCCCATGATCTAGGCATTACCCTTGACTCATCTTTCTCATTCAATTCACATAATAGTAATAATAATGTTGGTATTTGTTAAGCACTTACTATGTGCAGAGCACTGTTCTAAGCGCTGGGGGAGATACGGGGTCATCAGGTTGTCCCACTTGAGGCTCACAGTTAATCCTCATTTGACAGATGAGGTAACTGAGGCACAGAGAAGTGAAGTGACTTGCCCACAGTCACACAGCTGACAAGCGGCAGAGCCGGAATTCGAACCCATGACCTCCGACTCCCAAGCCCGGGCTCTTTCCACTGAGCCACGCTGCTTCTCGTATTCAATCTGTCACTAAATCCTGTCAGTTCAACCTTCACAACATTGCTAAAATCCATCCTTTCCTCTCCAGCCAAACCGCTACAGCATCAATACAATCACTTCTCCTCTCCCTCCTTGATTCCTCCATCAGCCTCCTTGCTGACCTCCCAGCCTCTCGTCTCTCCCCGCTCAAGTCCATACTTCCCCCTCCTGTCCGGATCATTTTTCTATCAAAACCTCGAGTCCCTTTTTCTCCACCCCTCCCATCCACCTCCGCAACGAACCGAGACTCCTTACTGTTGGGTTTTAAGCGCTGAAATGCCTTCGTCCTGACCCCCATCTCAATTTGCTGCTCTCCTACTACAATCCAACCCAACCCTCATACTTCATTACACTAAAGCCAACCTACTCACTGTACCCCGGTCTCATCCGGGGCCGAATTGTACCTTCCAAGCGCTTAGTACATAGTAAGCGCTCAGTAAATACTATTGAATGAATGAATGAATGAATCTATCTCACCGCCGACCTCTTGCCCACATTCTGCCTCTGGCCTGGAACACCCTCCCTCTTAATATCTGACAATGACTCTCCCCACCTTCAAAGTCTTATTGAAGACACATCTCCAAGAGGCCTTCTCTGATCAAGCTCTCATTTTCTCCTCTTTCAGTCCCTTCTGCGTAGCCCTGATTTTCTCCCTTTATTCACCCGCCCACCTCAGGCCCACGGCACTTATGTGCATATTCATAATTTATTTATATTTCTATCTGACTCTCTAGTCCGTATGCTTGTTGTAGACAGGAAATGTGTCTACCAATTCCGTTATATTTATAAATCGTAGTCTCCCAAGCACGTAATACGGTGCCCTGCACACGGTAAGCACTCAAGAAGCAGCCAGGCCTAGTGGACAGAGCTAGGACCCGGGAGTCATAAGGACTTGGGTTTGATTCTCGGCTCCACCACTCTGTTGTGTTGTGTGTGACCCTGGACAATAATAATAATAATTACGGTACTGGATAATCGCTTACTATGTGCCAGGCACTGTACTAAACGATTGGATGGATACAGGCGAATCGGGTTGGACACAGTCCCTGTCCCACGTAGGGCTCACAGTCTTCATCCCCATTTTACAGATGAGGTAGCTGAGGCACAGAGAAATGAAGTGGTTTGCCCAAGTCCACCCAGCAGGCAAGTGGCAGAGCCGGCATTAGAACCCATGACCTTCTGTCTCCCGGGCCCGCGCTCCATCCACCCTGCCGTTCTCTGTACCGCGGGTCCCTCATTTGTAAAATGGGGACTACGACTATGAGCCCAATGTGGGACATGGACTGTGTCCATACCGATTACCTCTTATCTGAGAAGCAGCGTGGCTCAGCGGAAAGAGCGCGGGCTTGGGAGTCAGAGGTCTTGGGTTCTAATCCCGGCTCCTCCGCTAGTCAGCTGTGTGACCTTGGGCAAGTCGCTTAACTTCTCTGTGCCTCAGTTACCTCATCTGTCAAATGGGGATTCATTCATTCCGTGAGCCCCACGTGGGACAACCTGATCACCTTGTATCCCCCAGTGCTTAAAACAGTGCTTTGCACATAGTAAGCGCTTAACAAATACCACAATTTATTTATTTTTATCTACCCCAGCACTTAGTACAGTGTCTGGCATAAATACCCTAAAAATAACACAAAATATCATAAAAAATGCGACTGATTGATGGATCAGTCGATTGGCCCAAGGCTTTAGTGGTCTGGAGATCTCTAAACCCGGAACTCCCAGCCAAATCCACTCATCCCACCTGGGATAGAGATGAGTCCAGAACCTCATCCGGCAGCAGGATCAGGACTATACCGAGCTCTTCTGGACATTCTCCTCACATGAAACAGGGTGGCCTAGCAGATAAAGGACGGACCTGAGACTCAGAGGACGTAGGTTCTAATCCTGGTTCTGCCAACTGCCTGCTGTGACCTTGGGCAAGTCACTTCACTCCTCTTTGCCTCAGTTACCTCATTCGTAATAGGGAGATAAGATACCTGTTCTTCCTACTTAAACTCTGAGCACCATGTGGGCGAGGGGCCGTATCCAGACTTGCTTTGCTATATCTACTTCACACAGAGTAAGCACTTAATAAGTACCGTTATTATTATTAACGTGTAGCTTCTACGCTTCCTCGGAGCAAAGGGCAGGTGAAAGTGGAGAATGGACTGAATCCTTTGGCCTTGGGATGAGATTAAAGGGAGGCTCTGAAGCTTTATTTTCTCCACTCACCCCTTTTCAGAACACTGGGCTCCGCCTCGCCTCGTCCCTCCCTTCATGCACCTCACCAGTACAGTGCTCAACTCCTGCCCTCAAGGAACTTATAAGCCGAGAGAAGCAGTGTAGTCTAGCGGATAGAGCATGGGCCTGGGGGTCTGAAAGATCTGGGCTCTAATCCCAGCTCCATCGCAAGTCTACGTCGTGACCTTGAGCAAGTCACTTCACTGCTCTGTGACTCAATTACTTCATCTGTAAAATGGGGATAAAATTCCTGTTGTCCCTCCTACTTAAACTGGAAGCACCTTCTGGGACAGGGGCCGTGACCGACCCGATTATCTTTCATCTCCCCCAGTGCTTAGTACGGTGCCCGGCACGCTAAACGAATACCATTAAAAAGAAAAAAAAACAACCCAGCTCCGTGTCTCCTTGTCCCACTAAGTCAGTGCCCCAGGGAATGAAAGCAGAAAGAATCATGACCTAGTGGAAGGAACACGGAGCCGAGTTCTAATTCTGGCTCTGCCAGTTGCCTGCTGTATAACCTTGAGCAACTCATTTGTTTGCTCTGTGCTTCAATATCCTCCTCTGTAAAATAGAAATTCAATAGCTGGTTCTCCTTCCCACTCAAAATGTGAGTCCTGTATGAACCAGGGATCGTGCCTGACCTCATCTCGTATCCTAGTGCTCAGTACGATGCTCTGCACATCGTAAGCACTCAATAAATACCATTGAGGATGATAGTAAGCATTGAACACATAGCACTATTATTAAAAATGAACAAGGGTAGGGGTGAAATGCATGTTGCCATGACAGAGATAGGAAAAAAGGGCACTCAGGAATAACGAGGCCCCATCCTAAAGCCAAATATTTGGCATAGGGCTGGGATCCCTTAGGTATTCAATGCCAATTTGTTGTCAGACTGGTTGCCCTTTTGACGGTTGGTAGAGGGTGGAAACAGCCACACGGAAAGTTTGAAAATGAGGGAGGAAAAGTAGAGCCCTTGGGTCTGTGGGAATCCCACTGTGGCCAAGTGGAAAAAACATGGTTCTGGGAGTCAGAGGTCCTGGATTCTAATCCCAGTTCCACCACTCATCTCCTGTGTGACTTTGGGCGAGTCACTTCACTTCTCCTATGTCTTGCTTACTTCAACTGTAAAATGGAGATTGAATCCTCCATCCGTGAGCCCCTTGTGGAACAGGAGCTGTGTCCAAACTGATTACCTCGTATCTACTTTCGTGCTTAGCAGGGTGCTTGGCAAATAGTAAGCACTTATATACCATCAAAAAACGCTTGAATAAACCAGATCTTAGAGGCATCTCGAATTGGGGTCTCTCTGCTATCGTCAGTGCTGTCACCCATCCCATAAAGATGAATCTCGGAAAGGTCCTCCGTCACAAGAGTCTGGATCGATGCAAAGAAAGCAGGCCACACTCGCTAGATGCCTCAATGCAGCCCTGTGGCAGAGAGCAATTGGACCCTAGACTCTAAACTCCTTGAGAGCAGAGATAGCACCTACTTAATAATAATGCTAATAATGGTATTTGTTAAGTGCTTACTATGTGTCAAGCACTATTCTAAGCACTGGGGTAGATACAAGTCAATCAGGTCGACACAGACCCTGTCATTCATTCGATCGTCTCACTCTAGGCTTCAAGGGTCTCCATCACCTCGCCCCCTCCTACCTCTCTTCCCTTCTCCCTTTCCACCGCCCAGCCCGCACGCTCCGCTCCTCCGCCGCCCACCTCCTCGCCGTCCCCCGTTCTCGCCCGTCCCGCCGTAGACCCCCGGGCCGCGTCCTCCCGCGGTCCCGGAACGCCCTCCCTCCTCACCTCCGCCAAACTGACTCTCTTCCCCTCTTCAAAGCCCTACTGAGAGCTCACCTCCTCCAAGAGGCCTTCCCAGACTGAGGTCCCCTTTTCCCTCTGCTCCCTCTACCCCCCCTTCACCTCTCCTCAGCTAAACCCTCTTCTCCCCCCTTTCCCTCTGCTCCTCCCCCTCTCCCGTCCCCTCCCGTCGGCACCGTACTCGTCCGCTCAACCGTATATATTTTCATTGCCCTATTGATTTTGTTAATGAGATGTACATCACCCTGATTCTATTTCTTTGCTATTGTTTTAATGAGATGTTCATCCCCTTCATTCTATTTATTGCTATTGTTTTTGTCTGTCTCCCCCAATTAGACTGTAAGCCCGTCAAAGGGCAGGGACTATCTGTTACCGATTTGTACAGTGCTCTGCACATAGTAAGTGCTCAATAAATACTATTGAATGAATGAATTAAGCGCTTACTGTGTGCTGACACTCATAGAGCTCGCAGTCTTAATCCCCAGTTTACAGATGAGATAACTGAGATGCAGAGAAGTGAAGTGCAGGTCAGGCAGTGGACAAGTGCTGGAGCAGGGATTAGAACCCAGGTCCACCACGCTGTATCCAGGTCACTGTGCAGAAGTTGCTTAAGGATTTAGCCATCATCCATTCTCCACACACAGGGCCCCTGGAGAAGTATTTATATTAGTAGCAGGGGCCCCTCCCAGGTACCTGGGAGCAGGGCCGTGGCTCAGTGGAAAGAGCCCGGGCTTGGGAGTCAGAGGTCATGGGTTCGAATCCCGCCTCTGCCACTTGTCAGCTGTGTGACCGTGGGCAAGTCACTTCACTTCTCTGTGCCTCATGACCTCGTCTGTAAAATGGGGATTAAGACCGTGAGCCTCACGTGGGACAAGCTGATGACCCTGTATCTCCCCCAGGGCTTAGAACAGTGCTCTGCACATAGTAAGCGCTTAGCAAATACCAGCGTTATCATTATTATCATTATTACCTAGGACCTACACGGACCTCAGAACTTGATTGTGGTGGGAGGGTGGAAGGAGGAAGAGTAGAAGGAGAAGCAGTATGGCCTAGCATGGCTTAGTGGCAAGAGCACGGGCTTTTCATTCATTCATTCATTCAATAGTATTTATTGAGCGCTTACTATGTGCAGAGCGCTGTACTAAGCACTTGGAATGAACAAGTCGGCAACAGATACAGTCCCTGCCCTTTGACGGGCTGACGGTCTAATCGGGGGAGACGGACAGTCAAGAGCAATGGCAATAAATAGTCGAGGGGAAGAACATCTCGTAAAAACCGATGGCAACCAAATAGAATCGAGGCGATGTACATTTCATTAACAAAATTAATAGGCTAATGTAAATATATACAGTCGAGCGGACGAGTACGGTGCCGAGGGGTTGGGAAGGGAGAGGGGGAGGAGCAGAGGGAGATGGGGGGAAAAGAGGGTTAAGCTGCGGAGAGGTGAAGGGGGGGCGGTAGAGGGAGTAGAGGGAGAAGGGGAGTTCAGTCGGGGAAGGCCTCTCGGAGGAGGTGAGTTTTAAGTAGGGTTTCGAAGAGGGGAAGAGAATCAGTTTGGCGGAGGTGAGGAGGGAGGGCGTTCCGGGACCGCGGGAGGACGCGGCCCGGGGGTCGACGGCGGGACGGGCGAGACCGGGGGACGGCGAGGAGGTGGGCGGCGGAAGAGCGGAGCGTGCGGGGTGGGCGGTGGAAAGAGAGAAGGGAGGAGAGGTAGGAAGGGGCGAGGTGACGGAGAGCCTCGAAGCCTAGAGCGAGGAGTTTTTGTTTGGAGCGGAGGTCGATGGGCAACCACTGGAGGTGTTTGAGAAGGGGAGTGACAGGCCCAGATCATTTCTGCGGGAAGATGAGCCGGGCGGCCGAGTGAAGAATAGACCGGAGCGGGGCGAGAGAGGAGGAAGGGAGGTCGGAGAGAAGGCCGACCCAGTAGTCTAGCCGGGATCTAACGAGAGCCCGTAGCGGTAAGGTAGCCGTTCGGGTGGAGAGGAAAGGGCGGATCTCGGCGATATCGTAGAGGTGAAACCGGCAGGTCTCGGTAACGGATAGGATGTGTTGGTATTTGTTTTTGTTAAGCGCTTACTATGTGCCGAGCACTGTTCTAAGCGCTGGGGTAGACATAGGGGAATCAGGTTGTCCCACGTGGGGCTCACAGTCTTCATCCCCATTTTACAGATGAGGGAACTGAGGCACAGAGAAGTGAAGTGACTCGCCCACAGTCACACAGCCGACAAGTGGCAGAGCTGGGATTCGAACTCATGAGCCCTGACTCCAAAGCCCGTGCTCTTTCCATTGAGCCACGGGCCTTGGGAGTCACGGGTTGTGGGTTCGAATCCCATCTCCACCACTTAGCTGTGTGACTTTGGGCAAGTCACTTAACGTCTCTGTGCCTCAGTTACCTCATCTGTAAAATGGGGATTAAGACTGTGAGCTCCACGTGGGACAACCTGATTACCTTTTATCTACCCCAGAGCTTAGAACAGTGCTTGGCACACAGTAAGCGCTTAACAGAGACCATCATTATTCAGGGCTTAGAACAGAGCTTGGCACACACTAAGCTTAACAAATACCATTATAGAATAGCGGAAAGAGCATGGGCCTGGAAGTCAGAGGACTTTGGTTCTAATCCTGGCTCCGCCACATACCGGCTGGGAGACCTTGGGCAAGTTTTTTGCTTTTGGTTTTTTAGTCTAATACACTCTCCCAAGTGTGATGAGCGGTACTCTGCATGAACTGCTCAATAAATACTTCTGATGGATTACTGGGAGGTAATATAGAGGCACGTTGGAGAGTCGGGATGTTTGGTCTTTATTTCTGCAGGTGTTTTTGAGGGTTTTCTTGGTGTGAATTGGGGACTTTACTCACTTTTCCTCAAAAACAGAGAATTACCTTAATCTGTTTCTCCCATCAAGCTTCAGGGATCTAGTTCCTAGCGTCCCAAAGAACAAGCAACCTCCACAGTTCAGTTGAGCAACGACGGTTTGGAGGAGACACCAGTCACTAAGCCTTGGTCTTTCCTGCCCTCCCGTGACTGGAGATGAACTCGGGCCCCCTCCCGAACTGTGAACGGTGAGGGAATCCCTGGAGCAAGTGTTCAGTACAGTGCTTGGCACATAGCATCAGAACTGGAAAGAATCTCAGCAAGGTCAGCCTCAAGGCTCGGAAAAATCTGGCACAAAGGGAGACAGAAAGAACTAATTACCCTTGCCCGTGTGACCGTCAGACAACCTTGCGTTCCGCTCCAATCGATGGTATTTATTGAGCGCTTACAGCGTGCAGAGCACCGGACGAAGCAGCGTGGCTCAGTGGAAAGAGCGTGGGCTTGGGAGTCAGAGGCCACGGGTCCTAATCCCGGCTCCGTCACTAGTCCGCTGTGTGACCTTGGGCAAGTCACTTAACTTCTCTGTGCCTCAGTTGCCTCATCTGTCAAATGGGGATTAAAACCGTGAGCCTCACGTGGGACAACCTGATCACCTTGTATCACCCGGAGCTTAGAACAGTGCTTTGCACATAGTAAGCGCTTAATAAAAACAATGTATTTTTTATTTACAACAATAAACAGTGACATTCGCTGCCCACGATGAACTGATAGTCTAGAGTGGGCGAGACAGACATCAATACTAATAAATAAAATTACAGCTGGTCATTCATTCAATCATATTTACAGGGCCCTGACCGTGCACAGCACTGTACTAAGCGAGTGGGAGAGTACAATATAACACGGAAGAGGAGGCGCCCTCACGATGCATTTGGCTTCGGGGGTGGGCGCTTCGGGGAAACACCAAAAGGTGTGGTCCAACCCAGCTGTTTGCTCAGCTCCAAGACCGGACCAAAACACCTCTGAGAGGCAGCCACCTGCGGCGGACACAAAGAGGCCAGAAGAAAGGAAGCTGAGGGGTTCTTTGGCAGAAGTGGGGGTGAGCAAGGGAAGGAAATCCCCCCCAACCTCCTGTCTCTCCCCTCTTCGGTCTATACTTCACTCTACTGCCCGGATTATCTTTCTATTGAAACGCTCTGGGCCTGTCACCCCCCTCCTCAAAAACCTCCAGTGGTTGCCTATCAGTCCTCGCATGAAGCAAAAACTCCTCACTCTTGGCTTCAGAGCTCTCCGTCACCTGGCCCCCTCCTACCTCACCTCCCTTCTCTCCTTCTACAGCTCACTCATCCACTTCGCTCCTCTGCCGCTAACCTCCTCATGGTTCCTCGTTCTCGCCTGTCCCGCCGTCGACTCCTAGCCCGTGTCCTAACACTAACCGGAATGCCCTCCCTCACTTCCACCAAACTCTTTTCCCCTCTCCGAAGCCCTTCTGAGAGCTCACCTCCTCCAGGAGGCCTTCCCAGACTGAGCCTTCCCTTTCCCCGTGCCCCTCCTCCCCTCCCCATTCCTTCTCCCTCCCTCCGCTCTACCCCCTTCCCCGCCCCACAGCACTATTTATCCGTTCTGATGCTATTGATGCCTACTTGTTTTGTTTTGCTGCCCGTCTCCCCCTTCTAGACTTTGAGCCTGTTGTTGGGTAGGGATTGTCTCTAACTGTTGCCGAATCGTACTTTCCAAGCGCTTAGTCCAGGGCTCTGCACACGGTAAGCGCCCGATAAATACGACAATGAATGAATGAAATGACCACCCTTCGGACAGAGGCGCAGATTGGCTCATCCTCAGACAACCACCACTTCACCTGAGATGAAAGAACACGACCAGTTTGAAGACATTTCATTTTATTTAAAAGAAGCTAATATACAGAATATAAAGAGCACGGTATGTACATCATTAAAGTAAACAGTTTTGTTTTCGATCGGATCAGTAGTCTGTTTCGATGAGTATAAAAACCCACAATGCTACATGGCCCCAGGCGATGGATGGACACAGCCAGTGGCAAGCCGATTCTCCCCAGACGGCAGACGTCCCTATAAATAAATATCCCTTTTAGCCGGGCAGAAATGGAGTTAAACAGAAATATGGCTGGTTTAAAGAGGGCGATCCACGGGGGAAGAGACAATGCCATAGCTAACTTGGCGGTGGAGAGGGCAGGACACAACTCCCATTATAGAGCCACGTCTGCAGCCCCGAATTCTAAGTCCGGAGAACACCACGCCTGGTTTCCAGGTTCCTGCCCCGGGCTCGCCTCACGGGCAGTGCTGCAAATCCACGCATGCGGGCCGGGATGTTCCGCCCTCGGAGAACTCACTGCTGAAATTTAATCCTGTGACAACTGGGATTTCCCTTTTGCAATCCCTTCTCCGACACTCTCACCCTCCTCGGCACCCTACCTAAAGCATTCCCCACCGTACTCTTTTCTGGCTCAAACAAGAAGTAAAATGTGTGCACGTATGTGTTTTGTGTGTGTGTGTGTGTGTGTGTGTGTGGTGGGGAGGGAGGCGGGATTCCCAAATCCAGGAGCCGGTAGGGCTTTCTCTACCATTTTGGTCCCTGGCTTAGCCGTGAGCCCCGTGTCGAGCGGGGAGTGTGTCCGGCCTAGTTATTTCGCATCTGCCCCAGCACTTACTACAGTGCTCGGCAATTAGTAAGCGCGTATCAGACGCTACAATTATTACCCACCCTAGATCGCCATCGGAGCAGAGACCCGACTGAGAAAGGTCCAGTCAGTGGTTGCCAAAGTGCAGATCTTTTCCTCATGAAATGAAAAACTATGGAAGACTTCGACTTGGGACTGGGTGGGTTCAAGGTCTTTCAAAGTCACGAGGAAAAGGATGAACCAGCTAGCTTACATTCCAACCTCCTTCGAGGGTGGGACACAGTGAGAGGCGGCTGGGCCTGACTTTCTCCCTCCCCCGTCTGCCGCCTCCTCCCAGAGGAAGCTCAGAGCTGAGCTTGCGGACACCTGCGTCGCTCTGAGGCAGAGGCGAGGCAGAGCCTCGAACAGCCAAGATGCTTCCGACGTGTGCAATTTACAAACTCCCTCTTTCAAACCCTTCCATCCCCTTCTCTTCTCCAGGGGGGGATTCTGGAAGATTCAAAATACAAGACTGGCTTGAAATAGGCATCTCCTCCCTGCCCGATCTTTGAGTAAGCTCCTTGAGGACGGGGATCGTGTCTACCAACTCTATTTTACCCTCCCAAGTGCTCTGCACAAAGGAAGCACTCAATAAATAGCATTTTTTCCACGGTATTTGTTAAGTGCTCACTATGTGCCAAACGCCGTTCTAAGCCCTGGGGTAGATACAAACGAATTAGGTGGGATGCAGTCCCCGTCCCACGTGGGGCTCGCAGTCTCAGTAGGAGGGAGAACAGGACAACTGAGGGCCAGAGCTGTTAAGTGACTTGCCCGAAGTCACACAGCAAACATTTGGCAGAACCGGGATTAGAATCCAGGTCCTCTGACTCCCAGATCCGCGCTCCCTCCACTAGACCACGATGCTTCCCTTTGATCGAGTGATTGATGTCGATCGATCGGAGCCGACAGGAAACCCATCCGGACGGATCCTGGACGTCTAAAGGGGGTCATTCCTCCAGCTACCCCTTCCCGGTCGAGCCCCCCACCCTCTTCTAGATGGAACAGAGACTGGTCACTGAGAATGGCCGGGAACCACCTGTGCCTCTACGGGTTCGCCCGCACCCTCCCCGGAAGAGAGGGCATCTGTTCAGTCCAACGCGGATGGTCGGAGCTTCGGAGAGCGGGCAGTTGTTCGGCCTAGAGAAAGCAGTTGCCGCAGGGAGCGAGACTGGCAGCAACCCTTGCCGAATGGCACCGGAAACACCGAAGCTGGTAAGTGACGAGGGGCTTTGGCGGGGGGGGGGGGGGGGGGGGGCGCGCAAGGAGTGAACCGATAAATACAGTACCAAAGCCACCAAGAGCATGCACGTTGTTGCGTTACAACCGGCCCCCCGGATGGCGGCTTCCCTGCCCGCGGGGCCGAGGTTTAACCTCAGCTCCAATCACGGCAGAGAACGTCTGTCGGAGGGGAAAGGCTTGTGTTCACAGCTGTCAGCTTGCACATTTAAAAATCTCGACTTTATTAAAAATAGACTAGATCATCTCTCGCTTTATAAATAGACTATAGTTCTCTTAAGTTGCCCGGTTTGTTTCCCCCTTCCCCTCCCCCCGCCCACCCAACTCCCCGCCCCCCCCCCCAAATCTGAACCCCACCCCCACCCCCGTTCATTCTCTGAGCTACCCCTGCAGAATACATCCACCCATATCCCCCCCAACCCCTGCACGCGTCCTCCACTTGGGCTTTGGATGTTTCAAAAGAACTTGAGCCCCACCCACCCGCACCCAGAAAAGGCAAATCCAGACCCAAAGATTCGCTCTTTGAGATCATCCCTTTCCACCTCTCACTCTGCCGACTCAAAATCTTAGAGAAGACCGGGTGTGTGGGAGGGAGAGGGATGCGTGAAGGCAAACGGAAGGCTATACGGCCACCATGCCCAAGTCGCCTCTTCCAAATCCCCCCCCTTTTTACAAATGAAACTCCCCAAAGCCAAGAATGAGAGAATGCAGCCAACGATATGTGTGTGGTGTGAGTGTGTGTGAGAACCTCTCTAAAATACCAGTGTCAATATGACACAGCGACAGGAATAGAAAACAAAAATAAAGTATTTACAGCTCTACAAAGGAAGAACACCGGACCCCCCCCCCCGCCCCCCCCAGAACGGTGCCCGACACTGTCCCAGCTAGGGGCGGCTGGAGTCCTCTCATGGCAAGTTCTGGGCTGGTGCTAGGGGACAGGAGGGACCTTCCTTACTCGGGTCAAAACCGACACATGCACGCACACACACGCACACACACGAACACACATGCAGAGAGCGCCAGGCATAAAATGCCCAGATCCAAGCCAGCCCCGTCCTAGGCAGCTTCCCCCACCCCGGGCAACGACGGGGTGAAATCAGCATCCTCCCCCTCTCGCCCCGGATGAGCCGCCGGTCACGAGGCCATTGGACGGCATCTCACCCGGCGGCTCTCGTTCGCAACTCTCAAACCCTACCTGTCCGAGACAAAGAGACACCAACTCTAATTACAAAATCCCAGCATCCAAAGTCAAGCTACCTAGGGATATAAGGGGGGGAAAAAAAAAACCCATTCAGGCTCCAGTCACCACGGTAATCTTCATGACCCTCATACACTCTTGCTTTCTTCCACCTTAACTCTAAAGCTATTTCACCTCCCCATCACCCGCGTAACTCCCCCCGGGAGGGTCCCTCTAGTTACAGAGCGGACCGTGAAGAATAAACAAAACTAAATGCATGAACGGCACTCTCCACTCTCCACTCCTCGCCCCAACTCAACACGCACACCATTCTAACCAAGCCTCATGCCCTCCCCCCAACCCAACACGCACACCATTCTAACCAAGCCTGATCCCGTTCCTTCAGAGAGGTCTGACGGGGGGGCCGGGGGAGGAAGGGACCCCTCGTCTCTGTGCCAGAGGGGCAAGCCCAATGGGAGAGGGCCGAGCCTACCCCACCCCGGGCGCTCTGACACCGGAGAGACCCACGTACCCAGAGATCCAGGTCTCCCAGCCTTCGGGTAAACTCAATCCTATAGCAGCTGAGGTTCACACCCGACCGGCTTTGAGAACCTTACGTTTAAAACAAACGACGACGACGACTACAAATTCACCCAGGACAAGTGTATGAACCCTGTTGCCTTTAAATACCAGGAGGGGCTGAGAAAAGAGGGAGCTCCTCCTCTCGTCGCAGTCCCTCCCCCTTAAATAACGTCAAAAGGAATCGCTTTGGCTAGTAACAGCTCCTGGGAAAATAAGCTATGGAACCCCAGGAGAAACCCAGGAGATCGGTCTGACGGATGTTCAGAAACAAAATAAAGGCCACTAAGACGGGACCGACAAACCGGCCCCTGACTAGATAGGCGGATACCGTAGATATGTATACACAAACGGAATTGAGATTACAAACAGCAACCGAAAAAACCAACTGGGTCGAAGGGGAGGTCCTTTCGGGAAAGGGCCGGATTGAACGAACCTCCTCCTGGTCCCTCGGAGGAAAGAGGGGGTGTGGGGGACCCCCCAGATTTTACGAAGGGAAGTGGCCGAACACCTTAGGACGGAGAGTGGCGCGTCATTACCCGTTGTCCTGTGGAGGGAGCCCAAGGGCTAAACCCAAGTTTCAGACGGCGGCTCGGTCGTATTTGAGTGCTGACATTGTGCAGGACACTGCACTACGCGCTTGGGAGAGTATAATACAACCATCTGACACATTCCCTACCCACAGTGAGCTTACAGTCTAGACACGTCCACCCAGCGTGGCGTGAGGGCCCACTGTTCGCACACGGCTCCCCGGCTACCCTGCCCATAGTGGGCATTCAATAGATACCACTGACGGGGGCCTTTCACGGAGTCGCTAGGGGCCGACGGAGCAAGAGGTTCGCGAAGCCCATCTCGCCCGAGCTCTTCTATTCCCCTCAAGTCTCTCTCCTGGGCTCCTGGCTGGTCCCCACTGCCGTCTAAATCTCCCATCTCCAAGCGGGAATCCAGGAGCCATCAACTCCTGAAGGATTGTGGAGAATCTAAATGGCGCCTTTTCTTTCCCTAAGAAGAAAAGGAGGGTGTCCCTCTTCTCTCAGGGTTATTGAGCAAAGGGGCTAAATGGTCCCCCCCCCTCCCCCCGCCTGCTTTCTCACAGAGAAAGTGCAGACCGGTGAACTCTGCAGTAAGCGCAGTGCTGACTGGCCAGGATGACCCGGAGGAGACTTGATTGGTGGGCACGTCCCTAGACCTAGGCCCAAAGCACTAATGACGACCCATTACCGACACACTGCCGCTTCAAAAATTGGACTAGGTAGGTGACCGTTGGCGGGGGCCAGAGGGGGACGGGGAGAAGAGGAAAAACTCAACCCCGGGGAGAGTACGGCCAGTACGACACCTTCTCCGTCCCACCCCCAAGATGGACTCCCAACGACAAACCCGGTGGGCTCTTCTCATCTGATCCCTGGCACCAAAGACACTGGTCTCCCAGAGGCAGCTCTTCCTCGACTCCCCTTCCCACCCCGGGAGAAAACCCAAAGCCCAGCAAAGCCCCGCGTTCCACGTAAATAGGGTAAATAAGGCGAGCTGCTTTTTTTTTTTTTTTGCATAGTAGTTTGAACACAGTGTCATTCCGCTTTCCCCCCGCTGTGCCTTTCCTGTCTGCTTCGCCACTAGAGCTGAGAAAATCAATGTGTCCCCCCCACGCCCCCCCAAACACTGCAGGCGACTGAACTCTTCGCCAGAGGGGTCAGCGGAGACAGGGGAAGTGTTCCCTGCCACTGCCCCGCAAGGAAGGGTAGGACTCGCTCCTGCGGGGATGGGGGGGAGGGAAGGAGCAGGCAGCCGATCGGTCTAGCGAGCCAGAGAAGGCGACCTCCCTGGATCTTCCCAGTGCCAGCACTGCCGCCAGAAATATAATTACTACTATCACCGTCATTATTAAGAATATCCCCCGTTTATATAAAAACACCTGCTAGGAATATTTCTTTAGAGCTCAAAGTGGCTCCGCTACGGGAAAAGGCACAGTTATAACACCGCGGCGGACGGAATCCGGACAGTTCTGCACGTGGAACCTGTAGAACGATAGAAATTTACAGCACCAATCAATGCTGGGGCAGGTGGTCGAGCGGGACGGGGGCACCGGGGGGAGGGAGGGGTGGCTGTCGGAAGCAGCGGTCCCTCAGGAGCGAGAGGGGAGGGTGTCAGGAGTCCGTGTGTGTTCCGCGCTTCCCTCGCTCCCCGCAACCTCTCTCCTCTTCTCCTTCACTGGGTGTCGGGTCCCCGGCTTGCAGGACGTCGTTCCCCGTTGGACATCAGCTGACCATCGGCTCCACCTCCGCCTCTCGATCCAACTCGTCTTGGATCTCGTCTGTGTTTCCTGAGTCGCTGCTGGCTACGGAGCTGGGGGACGGAGAGTTTCTGGGGGAGAAGGGAGAGGAAGGGTTCGGTCTCAGATGCCGAAAGACAGGCAGGGCTGGACGGAGGGGAGACGAGGGGCGCGTCGTACTCTCCCAGGCCGGTGCTCTGCACACGTTGAACGCTCAGTAAGCGCTTCGGATTGAATGTGTCTGCTTATCGTCGGATTGTACTCTCCCAAGCGTTTAGTAAAGTGCTCTGCACGCAGTAAGTGCTCAATAAATACAATCGAATGAATGACTAGATCGACCGAGTCGGATCTGGCCCGATCCCTCGGACGGGGACCTAGACGTGGGCCCCGGGGTAGAACCGAACCCACAGGGGCCGAACCTTGGCGCCCAGCTTGAGCAGCGATCCCGATTCTCCGGGACAATGAGACTCAAGCACGGGATAAGACGGTTGAGCAAAGAGGCAGGGAATCAGGAGCTATGAGAGTTCTAAGCCCGGCTCTGCCTCGCCTCGACGTGCGGCTCGCTCTGGGCCTCAGTTTCCCCCAGTTCTAAAACAGTTGCAGTGGGCTGGTGTTATCTATTCCCACATAAAGACCTGAGCCAGGGCCTCCTGTCAGACTTTCCTTTGCCCCAGTGCTCCTAGAGAGTGCTTCCAAAGAGTGCTCCTAGGGAAGGGCTGGACAGACCCGTGTCTGTCCAGTGCTCCCAGGGTGGGTGCTAAGGGAGTAATAATAATAATAATGGTGGTATTTGTTATGCGCTTACTACGTGCCAAGCACTGTTATAAGGGCTCCCAGGGTGTACTAAGGGAATGCTCCCAGGGAGAGGTCGGCCCGGCGGGTACCTGTCTGCAGAGCCCTTGATGAGCCGCCGGCAGGTCTCCATCTGGACGTCCAGGCCCCGCTTCATGCTGCACATCTCCATGTACTCATGCAGATGCCGGTTCATGTCGCTCTTGGCGGTGGCCAGCTCCATCTGGGAGGGGGCGCGAGGGGGAGGAGGGAGGGATCGGTGTTGGACTCTGAAGATCGCCACTCGACCTCCTTCATTCCCCCCGCCTCTCCTCCCTTGGGCTTGCCCCCCCGGCCCCCACCCTCTCTTCCCTTGACCCTGGCCTCCCTCTCTGCCACAACCAGCCTAGCCTCCCTCATCCCCCACGCCCCCTACCATCCAGGCCCGGCCTCCCTCTCACCACCCCACCCCAAACTCCCTTGTACCCACTTCCCTCCCACCCCCCCAGCTCAGCCTCCCCTCTTGCCCCCTCCAGCCTGGTCTCCGTCCCCCAGCCTGGCCTCGTCCGTTTCCCCCAAGACCCCAGGCGCACCTCAATTTGGCCTATCGTCTCCTGGTATTCCTTGTCTCTCGTCTTGAAGAAGGATTCTGTTTCGTGGATCAGGTTGCCTAAGTTTTCCTCTTGCTGAAAGACAAAAAGCCGGGGCCAGTCAGGAGAAGGAGGGAGCCGTGGGGAAGTGGAAACGACAGGGCCACTTGCCTGCCACGTGACCTTGGACAAGTCACTCAACTGCTCCGTGCCCATTTCCTCATCTGTAAAATGGGGATTTAGTAGCTGCGCTCCCTCCCACTTAGACTGTGAGCCCTATGTGGGACGGGGACCGTATCCAATCTGCTTACACTGCAGCAACCCGAGTGCGGAGTACGGTACTTGGCGCACGTAAGCATTTAACAAATAATTACTATTATTAGGTTGGGAGGTTGAGGGGGGCTTCGAGAGTTGGGGAGAACCCCATGAATGGACCAGAACTGGTTTCCCCAATGCATGGCGGGAAGTAGGGGAGGGGAAATCTAGGGAGAAGAGTGGCCTCCCGGGGGGAAAAAAAAAAGAATAACCAGACCCCTCATTTTTCCACTCGCTGCCAAACGTCCCAACCATCATCAAGAGCGTCGACGGTATTTTCCGAGAATTCTCCTCAGGACGGAGCACGGCACAGGGCACTGTCCCCGGCGTGTAATGACAGAAGGTGAGGAATTTCTGGATAATGGGATTCGTTAAGTGCTTAGTATGTGCTACGCGCCGGGGCAGCCAAGCTTTCGGGTTGGTCACAGTCCCCGTCCCCACGTGGGGCTTGTAGCCTAGAAGAGCGAACGCCCAGGCACTTAATCCCCGTTTTACAGAAGGGGAAATGGAAGCACAGACACGTTAAGTGACTCGCCCAAGGTCACACAACGAGTGTGAGCTAGCTGGCTTTCCCAGGGCCCTCGGACTGGGGGTGAGGAGGGAGGGTCTCCCCACCCTGAGCCGAGCGCGGACTTCTGACAGCTCACCGTGTCCGGGGAACGTCGGTTATATTCAACTTTACTCTCCCAAACCCTTCGCACAGTGCTCTGCACACACCAAGGACTCAATATATACGACCGATTGATGGACGGGACTACGGTTGCCCTCACCTCTCCCTGCAGGTCTATGGATGGGTTGCAGTTGGTGAAGTCTTCCCACAGCAACAGGGTATCTTCATTCTCCTCCCAGGTCAGGCTGTCACAGTCATCATCAAAGTCAAAGGTCTCCCTCCTGCAGGGGGGAAGGAAATGACATCAGAAGTTAAGAACGGGAAGCACAGGACCTCCCGGGTCTTGATTCCCAGAAGACGAGGAGGGGGAAAAACAGAACGGCTCTGTCATATAATTCAGGCTCAAGTCTCCAGGAAATCAGGCTGAACCAAAGAGAAATCACACTCCGGGCAAGTAAGAAGAAGAAGAAGAAGAATTGTGGTGTATCTGTTCATCAATCGATGGTATTTATTGAGGGCTATGTGCAGAGCACTGTTCTAAGCGCTTGGGAGAGTACAATAAGCACGTACTACGTGTCAAGCACTGTTATAAGCTCTGGGGAAGATGCAAGATAATCAGGTCAGACCCAGACCCTCTCCCTCAGGGGGTTCACATTCTAAGTAAGAGGAGGAAACAGGTATTGAATCCCAAATTTACTGATGAGGTAACTGAGGCACAGAGGAGTGAAGTGATTGCCCAAGGCAGGCACGGCAGGCATTACGTCCCAGAACCTCTGACTTCCAGGCCCCTGCTTTTTCCACACATCGCTCCCCGTAAGACACTGTCACGGATTCCCCACTTCGGCTGGTCTTTCTTCAGGCCACTGCTGCCCACACATTTAAGAAATCATCGCCCCGACACTGGGCAGCGTGGACAAGACTGAGGAACACTTCGGGGGTTGGTTAAGGGAAACGGTTATCTGCAAGGCTGGGCTAGAGACAGCAGACACAACCCGGAGTCCTGAGGCAAGGGCTCTCCAGGTCAGCCCCAAATTGGCAGGCCACAAGTCATTCAACAGCATGGCCCAGTGGATAGAGCACGGCCCTGGAAGTCAGAAGGCCTGGGTTCTAATCCTGGCTCTGCCACCTGCCTGCCGTGTGATCTTGGACAAGTCACTTTACTTCTCTGGACTTCAGTTACCTCAGGAGTAAAATGGGCATTAAGACGGTGATCCTCATGTGGGCCACGGTCTGGGTCCAACCTGATTAGCTTTATCTACCCCAGTGCTTAGAACAGTGCCTGGCACATAGTAAGCGCTTAACAAATACCATCTTAAGAAAAAAAAAAAAAAAAGCCTGCGTCGCCAATCGGTCCAGGCAGCAAGACCAGGGGGAAGAGGACCCGACTCGGGAAAACAGGGGCAGGCAGAAGAGATGGAGCCCCGATCTGGGCTCAAGGCGACAGAGGGAAGGGGGCGGGAGGCCTCACTGGGTTCCCAGGGGCTTCCCCCCGCCCGCCCTGATCCCTCTCCGGCTCCTGCCTGCTCCAGCACAGCATTCCCACAGTCCGCCCAGCGCCCCGGGCCCGGCTCCCTGCCTCAGCTCCATTCCCGGCTTCCAGCCAGCATTCTTCTTCTCTGACTTCATTTCCTCGCAGTGTCTCTGCTCAGACTGAAAGCACGGGGCGGAGGAGGGGGACATGGGGGGTCAAAGACCGGAAGAGGGGAGTTTGGGGTGGGCGCCTTCTCCTCTAGGAAAGGGGCTTCGATGGAGGGAGGCGGGCAGGAGGCCCAAAAGTGGTTTTTCCGCTGAATCTGGCCCCTCCCCAGGCCCAGCCCTCCAGCCCCCCTCCCTCCCTCCCAGCGCAAGATGTTCTTGGCTTCAGAACCCAACAGACCTCAGATTTAAAACAAAACAGAAATCAACAGGCCGGGAGCATAATTCACACACCATCCTCTCTTAACTCCCCCCCCCCCCCAAATCTGTCTTTTTGGGCTTAGGGCCCCATCAGCACAATTCGCATTCTTTCTCTATTTCAAATCTCGCCCTTTCATTCATCGAGCCGGCTTCTCTATTTTTTTTTTTTTTAATGAAGTCTGTTAAGCGTTTACTATGTAACAGGCGCTGCGGTCAGCGCTGGGGTAATACGAGCTAATCAGGTTGGATACAGCTCATGTCCCACCTGGGGCTCACAGTCTTAATCCCCACTTTACAGATGAGGTACCTGAGGCACAGAGAAGTTAAGTGACTTGTCCTGCTAGAACGAGATTGGGACTGGAGTGGGGAGAATCGGGATTCTGCTGAAGGTAGATTTCTTATCTGATGACCAAAAGCTTTTTGGAGAACCAGCCCCCTCCCAAAGCGGGGACCAGTGGGAGCTGAAGATGGACCCCAAAGAAAGGGGCTGTCGTAGATGGCACTGTGGGCCACAGTGGAAGAGAGGCAGCGTGGCCAAGTGGATAGAGCACAGGCCTGGGAGTCAGAAAACCTGGGGTCTAATCCCGGCTCTGCCACACGTCTTCTGTGACCTTGGACGTGTCGCTTCGCTTCTCTGTGCCTCGGTTACCTCATCGTAAAATGGGGATTAAGACTGTGAGCCCTGTGTGGGACAGGGACTGTGTTCAACTTGATTAGCTTGTATCTACCCCATCACTTCAAGTGCCTGGCACGGAAAGACCTTAACAGATACCACAAAAAATAGAGAGAGAAAAAGGGGAGGGAGTGGGAGGAAGATGAATGCTCCCAGTCACAGGGGAAGGAGAGAGCGGTCTCCTCTCTGGCCAGGTTCTGTGCTTCGGAGACGACGGGGTAATCAGGGAGTGGACTACTGAGCGGAGACTTATTTAAAAAGGTTTCGAGCCAGGAATCCTGTACTTAGCCCCCAAATCCTGTTCTGTTGTTGGAAACTTAAGAAAGCTTCCCCAGCTCGCTTGGAGAGGAAGTCCCGAATGCCGAAGAGAAGCCACTCTGGGCAACTAACCCCAGCCTGCGGTCTCAATCAGGAAGCTCCTCCTTTCTGCTGGGCTCAGAGGCTGTGGGAGAGGGCTGGGAATGGGGAGCCCAAGGGTGGGGGGGAGGGTTATGTGGCCGAGAAGCAGCGTGGCCTGTCGGAAAGAACGTGACCCTGAGAGTCAGAGGACCTGTACCCTGATCCCGGTCGTCAATTGCTTGTTGTGTGACCTTGGGCAAGTCCCAGAGAAGCAGGGTTGCCTAGTGGAGAGAGCATGGGACTGGGAGTCAGGACCTGGGTTCTAATCCCGGCTCTGCCAGACATCTGCTGTGTGACCTTGGGCGATTCACTTCACTTCTATGTGCCTCGGTTATCTCATCCGTAAAATGGGGAGGAAGACCGTGAGCCCCTCGTGGGAAGGGGACCGAATAGCTTGCATCTACCCCAGCACTCAGAGCAGTGCCAGAAACTTAGTGAGCACTTAACAAATACCATCAAAAAAGTCACCTGCTCTGGACTTCGGTTTCTTCATCTGAGAAATGAGGATTCACTACCCCTACCCGCTCCTAAGTTCAACTTAATTAACCTGTATCTATCCCAACGCTTCACGCACAGAAAATGATAATAATACTAATAATGGGCCCCCTAGGGGTGTACCCTCCGGAAGGGTTAAAAGGTTGCAAAATGGTTCAGGGGGCTAAAAGGCATGAGTAAACATCAGTACTGCTGTGTCCTTCTCCAGAGGAAACTCCAGGCTTGCTATGAACAATTCAGTCTTTATGGGGGAGTCATGAAATCATCATAGACCGAGGCTCCGGAAATGACTGAGGGCAGAGCAGTTTTTTCTCCCACAGCCAGACCGGACTCGATCGCGTCCCCAGCTCCCGCTTCCCGTTCCTCTCGGATTCTCTGCCAGGGTCCGTCTGTCTTCCCCAGGGGTGGCTGGGATATACTCACAGCTGGTTAAACATGCGTTTCATCTCGTCGGTGATGTTCAGGGAGCCCACTTCATCATCCGAGAACCTGTTGCCTTCTGCGTCCTGCTCAGAAAGGTCTTCGTCCGAGGTGACCTTGCGCTCTTTCTTTTTGGACGCCACCTGAACCCAAGGGCAGAGAAAGGGGGGTGACTGAGAGAGCCGGTCGGGGTGTCGCGGGGGGGACCCGGAGGGGAAATTCCCTTCCCTGAGGTGATGGATGGAAAGCAGCTGGAAACGCAGGGTGCGAAGCGAGCGGCAGCCGGGGCTCCAGTCAGGGCAAGCTCGCCGGTGGAGGGCTCGCTGAGCGGCAGGCGGGGTTTGGGGGTGGGAGTCAGCGCGAGGTGGGGGGAGGTGGGGGAGAAGGGGACACAGGACAGGGAAGGGGAAGCCCAAGTTCCCAGACGGGCTTCAGCCGTGGCCTTGGGAGGCGGGGGACTTAGAGGCTTGGCTCTTCCCAGCCATTAGAACCCCTCAGACGAGGACACTTCTGTCCTTGGGAGTCAGGAGCCGCTTGACACAGAGAGGCTGAGAGTGCTGTCCCTTGCTAGCCGGGCAGAGAGAAACCAAGAACCTCTAACGCAAAGGCCTGTTGCCGCTTTTCAGGGCCTTCTGACTACCACACCCGTGCTGCTGGAGGCATAAAAGGCATACCGAGGCTACGGGGTGTCCGCCGATCTGCCCAAGGAGCACAGACTGAAACTACAAGGAACACCCAGAACTTCCAGAGGGGCACGCACACAGGTCACAGGGTATTCACACAACTGCCCAAGGAGCCGACAGAGGCTTCGGTGCGTTACCCAGACCTCTCCGGGGAGCGCACAACAGAGGCTATAGGGTGTATCCAGACCCGCCCAAGGAGCAGACACAGAGGCTCTTAAGGAGTACCGGGACCTGCCCAAGGAGCACACACACAGGTTACGGGGTGTACACAGAATTACCGAAGAACACACGGAGGCTACGGATTGTCCACGGAGAAGTTCCAGAAGCGCACACAGAGGCTACAGGTTGTACACAGGGTTGCCCGAGAAGCGTACACAGAAACCGCCCGAGGAATGTACACACACACACTACAGAGTGTCCACAGAACGCCTTGTCTCCCCCCTCAGCCTCCAAGCCTCCCCTTGGCCTCTGAGCAGGAGAGGTGGAGGAAGGAGAAGACGATGAGGGCATCCCCCCAATATCCAACCCCACAGCTAAAGTGATAGCACACCCACTTCACCCCGGGATCAAGCAAAGACAAAGAAAACAGAAAGGAGAAAACACCGGTGGCGCAGCCTCTCTCCAAGAACGGTACGTTCAGAATGAGCGCTAGGAGCAGCCTATAACCTTGGTTTCCCCTTCCCGTAAATCTGTCAGCTCAAAAGCCAGCTAGTTAGATCGGGATCTCGCGGGCCTACGTTTACACACACGCACACGCACGCTTGCATTAAATCACACGGGCACAGAAACGTGACAGAAGAAAGACCCGATGAAAAAGCAGAGAGCCCTATTTTCAAACTCAGGCGTCTACAGCTAGGCACCTCTCACAGCCTCAGCACCCTGACCTGACTCTCTCCGTCCCACCCGGTAAGGTCCGAGGTCCTAAAGGCGAGTACAGCTTCCGCCCGGGCAGTGGGTTCCAGTACCCGAGGAAAGCTTATTTTTGAGAGATGCGGGATGGGACTCCTTGGGGAGCCTAAGAGCACCTGCTAGGGGGGCCGGGGGCGAGTCGGGGCAGATTAGGAGGAGTGTTGGCAAGAAGACAGACCCGTCCAGGGGCGGGGCCGGAGGCTGGGGTGGGCGGGCCCTATTCACCTGAAAGATCTTGGACACGTCTTCCGAGTTCCGCTGCTGCGCAACATCGCACAGCTTAGCTGTGATATCGATTCGCCGGCAGATGTCCATGTCCACCTTCATGGCCTTTTCCTGGATCTTTGTGTCGAGGTCTGTCATGGGCTGCAGGGAGGACAGCAGGGGGTTACGTGAGTTCAGGAGAGAGCAAGTGCCGGAAGAGGGGACGGATCCTGAGGGTGCTGGGGAAGGGCGGGGGGAGAGGGGGGCGGGCGTGAGGCCTCTGGCCCCCCACGCCCCGGAGCGGCTGGGACTTCAGGCCGCCCTCCTAACCGGGTGGAGGGGCCAGGGTCGGTGACAGGACCTCGTGGGAGTCAATGCTTCCCTGTTGATGGAGGCAGGCTGGAGGGATCACTTCCTGTCTGCTACTTGCCCAGAGGACCGGAGGCCATCCTCTCTCAGCACACACACAATAGCCGTGAGTAGAGCTGAAAACAATTCACGCCCGTGGCAAACATTTCTTTCTTCCCAACACCTCCGCGTGGCCCCGACCGCTGTCCCGGGCTCCTTCGGACTGGCGAGGGCCAGGATCACCCAAGGCAGGGAGCCTAGCAGGGGATCGCAGTGGGAGGGGGGAGGTTGGGGGGGGTGAACGCCAGTCACCCACCAGCTCGTCCCTACCGACCGCCACTCGGATCACCGGGCAGCTCCCCATCGACCACAATCGCAGCCTGAAAGCAACACCAAACTCTCCCTGACATCACTCCTCCGGGCCACAGCCGGCTCAGCCCCAAGAGGAGACAACCTCTGGGCCGCTGAGGTTCAGCCAAACCATCCTTACCCCTCTAGCCATCTAGTCAATCCATCAACGGAATTTATTGTGTGTTCACAGTGTCCAGAGCACCGTACTAAATGCCCGGGAGAATGCAGTACAACAGAGATGGTAGACAGGTTCCCTGTCCACCGCGAGCTGACAGTCCAGAGGGGGAGACAGACATCGATATAAACAAATAACGGATAAGTACATAAATGCTACGGGGTGAACACCGAGTGCCGCCAGTCCACCTGCTCCCAACCCACTCTGCGACTCCAGACCCCACGGGTTCCTTCCGCGTCTTTTTCCGGCCAAGTCAGAGCCCGATGCTCCCCATCCTCGGCCCCTCCTCCCACAGGAACTCTTCTAAATCAGCAAGACCCGGAGGCTTCGGAGCTGCAGGAAACCTCCCTCTTGAGTAAAAAACGTAAGCTCTTTGAGGGCAGGGATTTTTGTCTTCCAATTATATTGTAACCTACTTTTTCAGGGGCTTAATACAGTGCTCTGCACACGGTAAGAACTTAGTAAATACCGCTGATTGACTGATGGAGAGATTCGCTCCTGAATAAGTTCCACAGGGAGAGGGGGAAAGGGTGGGAAGGCAGTGGAATATTCCCAGGATGCCCCAGTTTGGGCCTGTTCTGACGCAGACACGTAATTGGCTCTGGATCCTGAAATAGGAGGTGTCAGGAATCCCGGGTCAGAACCACTGCGAGCAGCCAAGGGCGGGGGGGAACACGCAGTCTTGGATCCCTCTAGCCTTCAAGCTCACTGTGGGCAGAGAATGTGTCCGTCTGCTGATTGTTACACTGTCCTCTCCCAGGCGTTCGGTACAGTGCTCTGCACGCAGCAGCGCTCAATAAATACGACGGAACGAATGAATGAGTGGATCATTCAAACCCAAGACCGACAGGGGCTCAGCTCGGAGAGCCCCGAGGATCTCCCACCCCACAACCCCGGCCTGGCCGGAAAGTGCTGCAAAATCCTGCCAGCACCTGGCTCGAAGCCCAGAGCCAGTTGGGTCCCTCAGCTCTTCGGGGGCCAAGTCCCCCAGGTGTAAAAACTCCCCAATGCTCCGACATCTCAGGCCCCTCAGCCGCTCGACGCGACATCGAGCGAACGCTTTGTGTCAGGCGAAAGCCCCCTCTGCCCTCCAAGCCCCCAGACCCTCAGAAGGGGGGCGGTCCCAACCCACATCCCATAGCGGTGCCAGGGTTCAGGTTTCGAACGTCACCCCTGTGAACTTGTGAGGAGCAAAAAAAAAAAAAAATTCAAAATAATCATCAGGGTTATGGGCTAAGCAGTGAATTAATGCATCTCTAAACATACCAACAGGAAGCGGGGGAAGTGGGGGTGGGTGACTTCGGGGCGGGAGGGCAGGGGGATTGTTTCCCGACGCATCTGTTGTCGGTCTGAGGCAGCCAGGGAGCTGACTACAAAGCAGTGCTCACTTCAGCCTGAAACTCATTGTGAATGAAGCAGTTGCATGGGGGAGGAGGTGGGAAGGGGAGAGAGGAGTCATATCGCCAACCAACGCGGGGGAGCGGGGGAAAGATGGAGGGAGAAGGCACTTACATCACTCATCAGGCCTTTGAACACCACGAGCTCTGCTTTCAGCCGCTCGATCTTCTCATTCAGCTCCTCCTGGATGGCCTCTGCCTCTTGGGCCTCCTAGGGGAGGAGGAAGACAGCAGTCAGAGGGGCTCAGGTTAGACGGAGGGGAGCGAGATCCAGAGGGAGACAAGGTCGATAATGGAATGGAGCTGGAATGGGCAATCACTTCATCTTTCGGGGGGGGCGGGGGGCGGCGGGGGCTGCTGTTCCTGAGAAAGTGCCCCGACACAGCGCGGCCTCGTGGAAAGAGTGTAGAATTTGGAGTCAGAGGAGCTGGGTTCTAATCCCCGTTCTGCCACTTTGCTTTTGCATGACCTTGAATACGTCACTTCAATTCTGGAGGCCTCAGTTTCTTCATCTGTAAAATGACGATTCAATACCTGTTCTCCCTTCTGCGTAGTCCGCGAGTCCCTTGTGGGACAGGAACTGTGTCTGATTTGGCTACCTTGAACCTAACCTAGCGCTTAGTGAAGGCTTGGCAGAGTTAGCACTTAACAGAAGCCACGATTCTAAGCAAACACAGATCAGTGAAAAGGATCACCATGAAACCCTCCGTTCTGAGAGCCTAAAAGGACCAGCCTCTGCGGGGCCGGAGGCCCAAGAGCAGCAAGGCCCCCACTCTGCTCCCTGACCGAGATTAGGCTTTTTTTTAATATATTTATGTATCTGGCATTTGTTATTCGCCCACCGTGTGCCAGGCACTGTACTAAGCGCTGGGGTAGATGCAACCTAATTGGGTCGGGCACAGTCCCAGTCCCGCACGGGACTCAGTCTTAATCCCCCATTTACAGATGAGGTAACCGAGGCAGAGAGAAGCCAAGTGACCCGCCCCAGGTCCCACAGCAGACGAGTGCTGGAGTCGGAATTAGAACCCAGGTCCTTCTGACTCCCAGCCCTGTCCTCTATCCACTAGGCCTCGCTGCTTTCTGGCCAATCCTGGGTTGTGGTATCTTTCCAGCGGAGGGGGAGTCCAAAGCCCCGCCGGAGAAAACCACCCAGGAACCACGACTCAGTGTCGGGGCCGCGGACTAGCAGTTTGCCGCATCTTGCCCCTCTCTGGAGTCTGACGTCCTCCCGAGACTCAACCTCACTCCTTCTCAACTCAAGGAACGCTTTGGGCAGCAGAGGATTCCCCGCGCCCCCGTCTCTGTGGGGCAGCTCCAGGCCCACCCCCGCGCAGGAAAGAGCGACTCCGAAGGCAGAGGGAGTCCAGAGGTAGACTCCGAAATGGACCCTGCCCCGGGAAGCAGCGTGCCTTAATGGATAGAGCACGGGTCTGGGAGTCAGAAGGATCTGGGTTTTAATCCTGCTCTGCCACTTGTCTGTGTGACCCTGCCTCTGGGCCTCAGTTACCTCATCTGCAAAATGGGGATTAAGAGTGTGAGCTCCTTAACGGTGTTTGGCACTTAGTAAGCGCTTAACACGTACCATAATTATTATTACGGACCAGTACCCGCTCCGCCCACTGGCCGCAGCGCCCTCCGGGTGCCTTCCAAAGAGAGCGGGCTTTGTCTGTATCCACCTGGGATGCTTCCACCCCACCGGCCCCCGCCCCAAATCCCCGCCCCGGTCCTCCACTCCACCCCCTCGCCTCGCCCACCGGGGGAGCTTACCTCTTGGAGTGTTTCGACCATGGACTGGAGGCTCATGCGCTTGGCCAGCTCCTCCTCCCACCTGGAAGACAGAAGGCGTCGCTGGGTTAGACAGGGAGTTGCCACAGTCCCGGTCCCTGGCCCACAGAGCAAGGCGCGAGGAGCAGTGAAGGGGATGCAGAGAGCACCAGAGTTGAGTGCCTGCACGCCCCCATCCTGGTATGAAGCTTTCCTCCCTAACACCCGAGGGGACCCCCCGCCCCCCCCACCTCCCTCCCCGATGTCGGCCCCTGGGCCCTCACTAATTGCCAAGACAGCGGCTGCAATATACGAAGTGGGGTGGCTTGGGTGAGCAAAAGCGAAGGGGTTGGCACAGGCGGGTGAAAAGAGGGGCAAGGAGACCAGTTAAGACCGGCCACGGGGTCGATACAAACCCATCCCCCGGTGGGAATCTGCTAAACGAGACCCATTACGACCTTGAAGACCGGCACTTCCACACGAGGTGACTCCAAGAGGAGGAATTCTCTCTTTCCCTTCCCCAGGATCCTAATCAATCAGCGGTTTTTACTGAGCGCTTACTACGTGCAGAGCCCTGTACTAAGCACTTGGGAGAGTACAGTACAACAGAATTAGCAGACCGGTTCCCTACCCGTAAGGAGCTCCCAGTCCAGCGGGGGAGATCGGCATCAATATAAATCGCAATATATCATTTAAAGGTGTGGACGTAAGTGCCGTGGGGTTGGGGATGAGACGAATATCAAACGGCCAAAGGTCACAGATCCAGGAGCGCAGGAGACGCAGAAGGGAGAGTGAGCAGGGGAAAAGAGGGCTTAATCGGGGATGGCGTCTTGGACGATATGACACCTTAATCCTAATGCCTGACAGCACCTGGACAGAAAAGGGGCTGAAAACGAGACTGTAAGCGCCACGTGGGCCACGGTCACATCAACCGAGTCTACGGTCCTCTCCTGTACCCCGCACACGCTGGTTGATTTGGAGCGCCGGGATTTGCCCCGTTATTGGGTAGGGATTGTCTCTATTTGTTGCCGAACTGTACTCTGCAAGCGCTTAATACAGTGCTCTGCACGCGGTAAGCGCTCAATAAATACGACTGAATAGAGGAATGCCCGGGGTGAATCAAGAGCAAAATCCCAACTTGGCAACCTCCGAGAGCTGCCGCCGACGTCAGCTTTGGGTGGGTCAAGAGTAGGATGGAGGGAAAGCGGTGACCGGTGCACATTCGGTTACCACACTGACGTCAGGGAAGCGGATGAAAATGGAGGCTGCCTGGTAACTGACGGACACGCCCACACACCAGAATTCCTCCTCCCTCCCTTCCTCGGTCACGGTGAGGAGGGGGTCGATCCTCACGCCCAGACGGCGTGGCCTAAATTTAAAGGCGGTAGGAGTCCAGCGTCCGGGGAGGGACAGAGTAAGGGTCCCAGAGGAGGGAGTCTGGGGTCTGAACTAGAAACTACCGTCCAGGGTCAGCTCCGGAGGAATCTAACTGGCTCATCCCATCGAGCCAAGCCCGCCCCCCCGCCCCCCCTCCCCGGGCGGTTGCCAACTTGTTGGCCTCAAGGAGACTCCCGATGTGGCGGACAAAAGACCACTCCGGGCCCGCATTTTACACCGGGGGAGGCCCAGGTTCAAGCGTCCCGGCCGAATCGTCCTCTCTGGGCCCAGTGCCGCCCTGCTGGTTCCGGGACAGGAGGGGACCCGCAGCCTTCTGACCCCGGGGGGCCCCGGGACTCCGGGGGGCTGGGTCAGGGCAGGTACCGGAGGCTGGCAGCATCGCCTCCTCTCCCTCTGCTGCAGGGCAGCTCCTGGGTAGACGCATAATCCCGGCTCTGCACTTGTCTGTTGTGTGCCCTTGAGCAAGTCACTTGACTTCTCTGTGCCTCATTTCCTCATCTGTAAAATGGGGATTGGGACCGTGAGCCCCACATGGGACGGGGACCGTGTCCAACCCGAACGGCTCGTATCCACGCCGGCGCTTAGCAGAGCATCTGGCACATAGTAAGCACTTACATTCTGCAATTATTATTCTTATTAGAGCTGGAGAGCAGCAATTCCCCAACCGAGGACCTCTAAGACTCACAGAAAATCCAAATACCCCCAGGGGGGATGGGGAGGCCGGAAGGAAAGGGGAGTTGAGTGTTACTTAAGTTTTTTGCGGCCCCAGGAATGTGAAGAAAAATGTCAGCTGAGTCTACTTGGACTGTGTCATCTTTAGCCCCTGATTCAAGGTGTAGCCTGGTTTCCCCTGGCAGGTGGTTCAGGAAAGACCCATCCCCCCCAGTTGCCCTAAGCAGTCAGCACTGCCATGGCAACCTTGCCGGATGAACTCCCTGCTTGCTGGACCCAAAGTGACTTTTCACTTTCCTCCTTTCGGGGGAATTCGGCAGGAATCTGGCTCTGTCGATTTAAGTGTCCAACCCATGGAATTCCTTTTCATTTTGGACTCTGAGATGACCAGGGAGAGACAATGGCCTGGATCTGGACTTCCAGACTGGATTCCGGAAGCAGCGTGGCTCAGTGGCAAGAGCCCGGGCTTGGGAGTCAGAGCTCATGGGTTCGAATCCCAGCTCTGCCACTTGTCAGCTGTGTGACCGTGGGCAAGTCACTTCACTGCTCTGTGCCTCAATGACCACATCTGTAAAATGGGGTTTAAGACTGCGAGCCTCACGTGGGACAACCTGATTACCATGTAGATCTCCCCCAGCGCTTGGAAAAGTGCTCTGCACACAGTAAGCGCTTAACAAATACCAACATGGTTATGGTTATCTGCTCTGTCAGGTCACCCCGGGGCTTCACAAATAAACCTGAAGGCAACCGGATACACACAGTGAGTAGTTGGTTTATTTGTGACATCGCCGCTGGTCAACCTGCACTCACTAGCTGGGGCCCGATCTCTCCCACCTTTCCCGCTGGCCGGGCACTGCCTGAGGAGCGGCGAGGCCAAGTGGAAAGTAAACAGGTCTGGGAGTCAGGAACTGGATTCTACTCCCAGCTGTGCCACGTGTCTGCTGTTTGACCTCGGACAAGTTCACTTACCTTCTCTGGACCTCGGTTTCCTCATCTGTAAAATGGGGATTAAATCCTACTCTCAGAGTGCAAACCCCAGGTGGGACAGGAATTGAGTCCATCCTGTTTATCTAGTATCTACCCCAGCATTTGGAACAGTATTTAGTATGTAAGTGCTTAAAAAAAAAGTGTGGTTCTTCTGTCCCGAAGTGCTAATAATAAAAACTGTGGTATTTGTTAAGTGCTTACTCTGTGCCGAGCGCTGTATTAAGCGCTGGGGTAGATATAAGAAAACCAGGTCATACACAGTCCCGGTCCCACATCTGACTCACAGTCTAAGAAGAGGGGAGAGCAGGAATTGAATCCCCATCTTCCAGACGAGGAAACGGAGGCACAAAGAAGTGAAGTGACTTATCCATGGTCACCCAGAAGGCAAGTGACAGAGCCAGGATTAGAACCCAAGTCTTCTAACTCACAGGCCCACGCCCTTTCTACCGGGCCACTAGCTGCAGGGGGGCTGCCAGCAAGGTATTTGGGGGAGGGCAGGGGTGAGAAAGATCCCAGGAGATGCCTGATTAGACACTGAGTCACAGGAACCGAGACAGGATGAGCCGCGGCCCTCCATACTTGAGACATATAATAATGTTGGTATCTGTTAAGCGCTCACTATGTGCCGAGCACTGTTCTAAGCGCTGGGGGGGATACAGGGTAATCAGGTTGTCCCACGTGAGGCTCACGGTCAATCCCCATTTTACAGACGAGGTAACTGAGGCACAGAGAAGTTAAGTGACTTGCCCACGGTCACACAGCTGACAGGCGGCGGAGCCGGGAGTCGAACCCATGACTTCTGACTCCGAAGCCGAGGCTCTTTCCACTGAGCCGCGCTGCTTATGAGATGAGAAGCTTGCTGTAGAAAGCCGAGTGGCCTAGTGGATCGAGGCAGGCCTGGGAGTCAGAGGGACATGGGTTCTAATCCCAGCTCCACCACTTGTCTGCTCTGTGACCTTGGGCAAGTCACTTCACTTCTCTGCGGCTCTGTCACTTCATCTGTAAAATGGGGATAAAGACTGTGAGTCCCACGTGGGACCTGGACTGTGTCCCACCTGATTTGCGTGTATCCTCCCCAGTGCTTAGTACGGTGCCTGGCAAAGATCATTTAAAAAAAAAGAAACCACCATCTCTCTCTGTCTCTCTGACCAATGACAGGCTAAAACAAACCAAGTGAGAAGGCTGGGTCAGTTGAGAAGTAGCACGACCTTGTGGAAAGAGCACAGGCCTGGAAGTCAGAGGGAGCTGGGTTCTAATCCTGCCTCTGCCACTTCCTAGCTGGGTGACCTTTTAAAGGTAACTTCCCTGTGCCTCAGTTTTCTCAAATGTAAAATGAGGATTCAATACCTGTTCTCCCTCCTATTTAGACTGCGAGCCCCGTGCGGGACGAGAACTTGGTCCGACCCGATTACCTTGAAACTTACCCCAGTGTCCAGCACAGCGCTTGACACACGTCAGTACTTGACATATACCATAAAAAAATTAATCTGCAGCTAGAAGGATTTAGGTCAGGTGCGACATTAGAACTTTGAAGGGGAAGGGATTAGTTAGATTCTGGAATAGCCTTTCAAAGGAGGCCTAAGCAACCCTCGAGACTTTACTGTCAGCAGTGCTGTCTTCAAACCGGACAATTCCACTATTAGGAATAAAAGAAACACACACATACACCCCTCGTGATCCCCGTGTCCCCTCGGGGGTGGCTTTGCAGTCATCTTGGCAGAGGGATCGGCCCACTGGGATACTGGGGAAATCCCAGGGTGCTAGGATACCACATCGTATGAACCACGAAATAATAACGATTGTGGTACTTGTTAGGTGCTCACTACATGCCAAGCACTGTGCTAAACACTGGGATAGATACAAAATAATCAGATGGTCCCTACCCCATTTCGAGTCCACAGTCTAAGTAGTGATAATAAGAATAAGTGGTATTTTTAAGTGCTTTACTATTTGCCAAGCACTGTACTAAGCGCTGGGCAGACACAAGATAACCAGGTCTCACGTGGGTTCACCGTCTAAGTAAGAGGGAGAACAGGTATCGCGTCCCCATTCTGCAGATGAGAGAACTGAGGCACGGAGAAGTTAAGTGAGTTGCCCAAGGTCATGCAGCCGGAAAGAGGCGGAGCCTGGATTGGAACTCCGGTCCACTGACCCCCAGGCTCATGCTCTTTAATAATAATAATAATAATAATAATGATGATGGTATTTGTTAAGCGCTTACTATGTGCCAACCACCGTTCTAAGCGCCGGGATAGGTGCAAGGTCATCAGGTAGTCCCACGTGGGGCTCACAGTCTTAATCCCCATTTGACAGATGAGGTAACTGAGGCACAGAGAAGTGAAGTGACCCGTCCAAAGTCACACAGCGGATAAGTGGCAGAGTCGCGATTCGAACCCATGACCTCTGACTCCCAAGCCCGGGCTCTTTCCACTAGGCCACACTGCTCTCCTAAGCAGGACAGAGACCAGGTAATGCACGCCCATTTTACAGGTGAGGAAACTGAGAAGCCACTCGCCCAAGGTCACACAGCAGGCATGCCAGGTGCGCCTGGCTCACTGACGTCCCTACCCTCTGTTGGCCTCTCTCCCCAGCTCAGAGCAATTGCGGCAGTCACCGGTCTCCCCACCCCGATGGAGCAATTGTAATTCCTCCCACGGGAAGACGGAAAAACTAAGTGCTCAAACAAGGCAAGAACCTGCCTCCGTGAGGAGGGGCCGGGAAGCCCAGCGCTCCCGCCGTGCACTGCGGAATCAGAGTCCGATCAAACGCCGGCCCCACCGAGAGCTACAAAAATCCTCCAGATCGTCCCGGCCTCAATCTCTCCTTCATCCCAAATGCTTCATCGCTTGGGACTCACAACCCATTCCCCGCAAAGATTAAATTTCTCTTTTCAGATCATCTCTGGGGTGGCCGAGGGGTTCCCGCTCATTCACCCCAACGGAGTTCGCGTCGATTCCTCATACACGGGTCGGGATCAGAGTAGCCGAGGCTTGTGCCGTTTCACCTCTCCGAAGGAGAGGCTGCGTCCGACGTGTCGCTTTGCTAAATACCAATATTATTATTATTTCGAAACCAGAGCCAATAAGTGCATTAGCCTAATGGCAGGTCGGTACTGAAGCCCCCCTGCTTGGCCAAGCCTGACATCTACCAGCTGCCAGCTTCTCCCTGGGCTCTAGCATATGGATTCTTCCCCTTTCCATCTGGCTCATTTATCCAGGGTCCAAGCCAGCACGCTGCTGGGTCAAAACTGCATTAACAACAATAATAATCGTGAGAGCGTGGCCTAGTGGATAGAGCACGGCCCCGCGAGTCCGAAGGACCTGGGTTCTAATCCCCGCTCCGCCACTCGTCTGCTGTGGGACCTTAAACGCGTCATTTCACTCCCCTGGGCCTCAGTTACCTCACCTGTCAAATGGGGAGCCCCACGTGGGACAGGGACTGTGACCGACCCAACTTGATTGTACCGACCCCAGCGCTTAGTACGGTGCCCGGCACATAGTAAGTGCCCAACAAATACCATTATCATTGATTATAATAACAATAGCAATGCAAACTGTGGCATCCGTTAATAATAACGTTGGTATTTGTTAAGCGCTTACCACGGGCAGAGCACTGTTCTAAGCGCCGGGGGATACAAGGCGATCAGGTTGTCCCACGTGGGGCTCACAGTTTTAATCCCCATTTTACAGATGAGGGAACTGAGGCACAGAGAAGCGAAGTGACTTGCCCACAGTCACACAGCTGACAAGTGGCAGAGTCGGGATCCGAACCTACGACCTCTGACTCCCAAGCCCGGGCTCTTTCCACCGAGCCACGCTGCTTCTCAAAAGTGCTTACTAAATACCAAGCACCGTACTAAGTTCTCGGGTCAATACAGAACGATCACGTCCCACATGGAGCTCCCGGTCTAAGTAGAAGAGAGGACAGGTACTGAATCCCCATTATGTAGATGAGGGAACTGAGGCCCAGAGCAGCTAAGGGACTTGCCCAAGGTCACACAGCAAGCAAGAGGCAGAGCTGGGGTTAGAACCCAGGACCTCTGACTCCCAAGCCTGTGCGCTTTCCATTAGGTTAGGCTGCTTCCCATTAATAATTGTTATTTCTTAAGTCTTATCTGTAAAGTGCTAAGCACTGTACTCAGAACCGAGGCAAATCACACAGTCGGGACAGATGGGTCCCACAAAACGCTCACGGTAGGGTAAGTAGGAGGGAGAGTAGATAGTGAAACCCCATTTTACAAACGAGGTAACTGAAGCACAGAGAAGTTAAGTGCTTTGCCTAAGGGCGCCCAGTGGACAAGTGGCGCGGTCAGGATCAGAACCCATGGCCTCTGACTCTCAGGCCCTGGCTCTTTTTCCTCTAAGCCGTGCAGCTCCTCCACCTTTTCTACGGCTGCCCTCAGCCCGGGGCCCTTCCCCCTCACCGAGCCCCGTTGAGCTCGGGGAGTTTTGGCGACTTACTTAAAAGATAACTGTTCTGTTGTTGAGTTGAGCTCCCGGGCCCGTTGAAAGCCACGTGAACAAAGAGGAGAGCCCAATCCCTCGTTAAAGGGGTTTATAAACAGTGCTGCACAGCGGCAGTCAAGATGGGGCATGCCTGGGTGGAGCCCGTCCACCCATGCTCCGAGCCCCAAACGCTACACTTGCCCAAGCCGGGCCAGCTTCGGCAGATTCTCAGGAGAATCCAGCCTATTTTTTTTTTTTTTTTTTTTACAAGGAATCAGGAGCATGCCAACTAGATGAAAGACAGAATAACAGTAGTTTTTTTTAATGGCATTTCTTAAGCGCTCACTCTATGCCAGGCACCGTGCTGAGCGCGGTTTCCTTCATCCGATCGTATTTATTGAGCGCTTCCTGTGCGCCGAGCACTGTACTAAGAGCTTGGAGGGGTAGCATACGACGATAAACAGATACGTTCCCTACCCGCGACGAGCTTACAGTCTAGAGGTTGGATGCGGCCCGTGACCCACATGGGGTTCGCGGTCTTAATCCCCGTTTTACAGCAGAGGTAAGTGAGGCTCGAAGTGAGTTGCACAAGGTCACTCGGCAGACGAGGGGCGGAACCGCGATCAGAACGCAGTTCCTTCTGATTCCCAGGCTCGTGCTTTATCCACTAAACTGCTTCTCTTTTGCCAAGTACTGCACTAAACGCTGGGGTAGGTATTCACTTCTCTGTGCCTCGGTTCCCTCATCTGTAAAATGGGGATTAACTGTGAGCCTCTCGTGGGACGACCTGATGACCCTGTATCCACCCCAGCGCTTAGAACAGTGCTCTGCACATAGTAAGCGCTTAACAGATACCAACACTGCTATTATTATTATATGAGATCATCAGGTTGGACACGGTCTGACCTGTCGCACGTAGGACTCACGGTCTTAAGGGGAGGTATTTAATCCCCATTTTACAGATGAGGGAACTGAGGCCCAGGCAAGTGATGGAGTTAGGATTAGAACATTTTCATGTAGACATTTCTGGATTCTGGATGCACTGCTTAGATCGAAGCACTGTGGATACACTTGCAGGCTTTTCTTTCTTTTTCTTTTCTTTCATGTCTTTCCTTGAAGAAGTGAGCACCTTCTCCATTCCTACAAGCCACAGGAGCGATAACTAGTCACAGTTCAAAGAGGGAAAACAGAGGCACAGAGAGGGAAAAGCATCTTCCCAACCTCACACAGCATGTTGGGGGGGGGGGGAGCGAGGACTAAACCTCTTGTTGCACCGGGGTGTGAGGCAGCTGGCCAACGACCCTTAGGGGGATGCCTGTGGATAAGGAGTCCAGTAATGACAACTACTGAGGTATTCATTAAGCACCTACTATGTGCCAAGCATTGTTCTAAAAACGGGGGGGGTAGCACCGATACCATTGGATCAGACCCAATCCCTGCCCCACGTGGGGCTCACAATCCAAGTGGAGGCAGAACGGCTATTTCACCCCATTTTATAAATGAAAAAAATTGATGCAGAAGGTAAGTGGCTTACCCAGGGTCACCCTGACTCTGCAGTGCCCTTTTCACAAGTTCATTCATTCAATCGTATTTTTTGAGTGCTTACTACGGGCAGAGCACTGTACTAAGCGCTTGGAATGGACAATTCGGCAACAGACAGAGACAATCCCTGCTCAATGACGGGCTCACAGTCTAGGTTAGAATGGCTCCCTTGGAAGGTACTAAGAATTGTCCAAAACTACCGTGGCAGGCTTTGGGGCTCAGCCTCCTCACCCACTTCTGCCCCTACCCGACTTCACTCTCCTTCAAGCTCTCCACCTCTGAAGATGGGGATTCCCGAGTGTTTCTGAGGAATGGAAACAGAAGAAACTGCTTCTCTGCCGCTTCTTCCCAGATTCCCCGCTTCACCGGCCCCAGGCTCATACTCCACCTTAGCCTTTCCCCTTGGAAAAGAGGCAGGGATCCTCAAATCTGCATGCTTCAGAAATCTGGTTGGAGGAGTAAATCTCAGGATTGAGAGGGAACTGGTGCTTATCTCAGAGCTGGGCTTCTCACCTGCCCCTTCTCCGGATGAGGAGGAGGAGAAGGGGGACGGTGGGGGGAGAGGACAGGTTGGGGTGGGCAGGAATTCCGTGAACAGCATCGAGGGGCGGGGAAGTGACAGAGGAAAGGCCCAGTTCCTCCGGTCTCCTGGAGCGACGCTTGCATCTTTTATTGTGGGCAGGATATGTATGGGTCTATCAACTTTGCCATATTGTTTTATTACACTCTCCCAAGAGCTTAGTACAGTGCTCTGCACAGAGTAAGGGCTCAATAAGTACGACTGAATGAATCAATGCCGACGCCTCCTCGGGTCTTGGTCCCCAAGGAGAACGGACAACAGTCTGACACAACTCTCCGCTTCGGGTTCACTGCCTGGGGGTGGCCAAAGAGGGGAGGGGGCTGGAGGGGCTCAGGCACATCCTGCTCTTCCCCCCCATCCCGTCAGGCAGCCCGGAGGGGGGGGGGGCCGAGAAGACGGAGGGCCCGGGGGAGCCGCTTTTCCTGACCAGATGTGGCCACCCTGCATTCCCCGCACATGTCACTGCAGCCCCGTTAGCAGGCCGCCAGCTACCGCTGCAGTCACATGACCTGCAAGGACCGGCCCGGGCCAAAGAACAGCTCATCTTGAATGCGTGCGCACGCACCCCGCAGCAGATGCAGCCCCCCCAGCACACGCGCACTTGGGGCTGCTCTGACACACGGCGCTGGCAGGAGAGGGGCTGACGAAGAAAGGGCCCAGCCGGGGCCGCGGCAATCCGAAGCCGTCGCCTGGCTGAGTCACCTCTTCTTCGCATCCTCCTCTGGCGCTTCCCTCGAAGGGCCGGAATCCTTTCGGCCCAGTTCAAACCCGAGTTCAGACGAGCCGCATCTTCAAAAGAAAGGTGGTGCGCTTGCCGGGAAGGGATTTGAGCAGCCTCGATGGGGAAACAACCGAACGCCGGTCAGTTTTTCTCCCTGCCGCTTTTCACTAGAAAGTCAAGCCACGTTCGGATTTATGGGCTCAGTGGACCATTTCTACAGGAGAGGAGTTGGGTTAAGCCTTTAGTCTGTAAACTCGTTATGGGCAGAGATGTTGTCTGCCAACTCTGATGTAATATACAGATGATACTAGTTAAGCACGTACTATGTGCTAAGCACTGGAGTAGATATAAGTTAATCAGGTTGGACACAGTCCCTGTCCCACATAGGGCTCACAGTCTAAGGAGTAGGATTTCATCCCCATTTTACAGATGGGGTAACTAAGCAACAGAAAAGTTAGTGATTTGCCCAAGGGCACAAGCAGGCATGTGGCAGAGCAAGCATTAGAGCCCAGGTCCTCTGACTCCCAGGTCCATGTTCCTTCCACTGGGCCATGCTGCTGCTTATATTATTGTACTCTCCCAAGAGTTTAGTACAGTGCTCGGCACATAGTAAGCACTTTATAAATACCGTCGATTAAGCAACTGGATACCTTTCTGGAGCCGGACCACGTTGAGGTGTTACTGATGGCCCGTCAAAGGGCAGGGACTGTATCTGTTGCCGACTTGTTCATTCCAAGCGCTGAGTACAGTGTTCTGCACATAGTAAGCGCTCAATAAATACTATTGAATGAAATGAATGATGGAAGAAGTAAATGTCAACCTACACTGGTAGACGAGCCTAGCCTAACCAAGCGAGGGGCCTTTCTTCCCACAGACCCCAAAGTGTATCCATCGGCGATAACCACGAGAGACGCTACAGGTTTTAGGTTGTGTTTTTTTTCAATCTAGGGATGGAAAAAAGCAGCTTTAAAACACCATAAAGGATGCGGGGCAAGAGCGTCTGGCTTTCACCCTAAAATCCCTAAGGTACTGTCCAAGATCCAGAGACAGAATTAAAACCTTTGCTTCATTTACCCCATCTGTAAAATGGGGATTAAAGCTGAGTCCCATATGGAACATGGATTGCATCCCACATGATTATCTTGTAGCTATCCTAGCACTTAGTACAGTGTCCGGTTTAAATACCATAAAAAAAACCCCGCATAGCACTAGAACTCGCAACCTCTGGTATTCTAGATCGATTCTAGACTAAGCTCATTACGGAAAGGGAACATGCCTGCTAATTCTCTTGTCCTCTCCCAAGTGCTTAAAACAGTGCTCTGCACATAGTAAGTGCTCAATAAATATCATTGATTGATTCCTTGGCTTTCTGAGCTAGCAGGCCACCTGGCCCAAGTAAGGGCATAAAGCAGGAAGATCGCTGGGAAGGGATACAGTTCAACATTCAGTCTCCCTCCCTCTTTCTCTCTCATGAGGGAGAGAGACGCTCGCAGGATGAGAAGCATCCAGAAAAAACAAAGCTGACTAGGCACCCTTCCTCAAGGAGGCAAGGAGAAGAAGCAAACTCCTGGACTCGGGTACTCAAACTTTGGGCGTTGGCTGGAGGAGAGAGGGAGGGGAGAGTTACTGCCTCCTAAAGTTCCAGGGATGTTAGCTGTTGGACTCCCTCGTTTCCTCTAGAACCTCTCTCTTTTTCTGTTCCTGCTTCAGGGAGCTGGAAGGAAGGGTGTGCCAGGGGCTGGCTGGCGTGGATGCGCTGGTAGCATGTAGAAGCCCATCGGACGACTGCCGGAGATTAGTCACTGGCAATCTCTCTTCCACGGCCACCCACACCGCACCGTTTGAACCTGCCTGCTAACCCCATCTCCCCGCCGGAGGTGCCAGCCCCCTTGGTCGGACACAGCGAGGACGGAGGAGAAATCCCAGGAGCTGCTCTACTCACAGGCACCTCCGTGGCAGCCAGAGCCTGGAGGATGGGGAGCTGAACCCAAGACTTCCCCTCTTTTGAATCACTTTTGGAACCAGCTAGGGTAAGCTCATTCCCATGTGAAGCAGGCAGATCTTTGGGAAGGAGAAAAGAGGGATCTGGAGGGAATATCACCTCAGTCAAGTCGACAGGGCCCCCACAGCCACTTCTGCAGGATACGCTTACCTCCCCGGGACAGTCTGGGTATCACACTGGAACCAGAAGCTCTTGAACTGGGCCCATTTGCCCAACCCCCTGGACTACCAGTCAGCTTCCCACCTAAAGCCTGCCCTTTTCCCCCCAGCCCCCAGCCCGTCTCCGGTAGATGATCTTGTGTGGTGAGTGGCAGAAGCGACCTCTCTCACCTGACCTGCCAAGTCCATTGCCAGAGTAACCAAGCTCAAGTCGTCTCTCCCAAATTCGCTTCCTCCCTGTTCTCCCAGAAAAGCCAGCAACACGGCGGTTCCTTCTGGGGACACTGAACGCCGATGGGAGGGAGGATGCCATCTTACTGCCCAGGTAGCTCCCAGCCCCTAGGAGAACTCAGATCAGGAGAGCTGCTGCTTCTCTGTTTGGCTCCCAACGATACTTTTTTTCCACACCTCCCCAAAAAGCCAAAACTGCCAGGATGCAGGAGAGGGGAAAGTGGCCTGGATTCTCCCAACAGATGAACTGAAGCCTGCTTCCACCCCAGTTCCCTGCACTGCTTCCTGAATGAAACGTAAATTAAATGCCAACTGATCGTCTCCACGGAAGAGGTATTAATTTAATGCGAACACTTTCCCCGAGAAGCCCATTCCATTACAGCCGGACTATAATGGAATCACAGTCAAATGCGCTCACCAGCGCCGAGCCTTGAGAGACATAAAGGATCTGAACCAGAGGCCCAAACAGCCACAACTGCCTCGAACAGCTCTTTAATTGGGAAGCTGCCAGACAACGGTAGTTATCCCTGAGCCCGGGGATGAAGACTTTCCTTCGGCCTCTTCATTCCACCCCGCTCACCCTCTCTCTTTGCATTTAGATTTTAAAATAATTATGCTATTTTTTAAGCCCTTACTAGACTGCAAGCTAGACTCTAAGCTCCTTGTGGGCAGGGACCAGGTCTACCACCTCCGTTATTCTACTCTCTCAAGCGTTTCGTACAGTGCTCTGTACGCAGTAAGCACTCAAATACGATTGAGTACTACATGCGAAGCACTGGGGTAGATGTAAAATGATCAGATTGGACAGTCCCTATCCTATGCAAGGCTCACAGTCTAAGAGCTAAGGAGAAGGGGTAGCTTATCTCCATATTATGGTTGAGGAAACCGAGGCACAGAGACAACAAATGACTTGCCCAAGGTGACACATCAGGCCAATGGCAGCGATTGGAAACCAGATCTCCCACATCCCGGTATTGTGCTCTTCCCACTAGACCTCGCTACCCCCGTTCCCGGGCATTTTCCCAACAGCCACCACCAATGCTCCTATGCCCTCAGCACTGCCCCAGAATTTAAGGTCTCCCCCGCAACTTTACCACTCTGCCATCCCCCTAAAACCTCTGGATGTGCAAGATCAGCACTCCAGGGTTTCTGAGCTCTGAATCTTAAGAAGGGATGGAGTGCCAGGGCAGTCCTTAACTTCCACCATGGAAACAAACTGGAGCTTCTCCCCCAAGTAGCTACGCCCATTTCCTCTGTTCTTTAGCAATATGGCCCATAAATCCAGCAATACCAAGTGGGCCTGAAGGAGAGAGATGTGCGAGAAAGGAAAGAAGGGTGAGAAAGCCCCCCTAAGTCTAAAGAGAAGGGGCTTTCCCTGCATGTTAAAGAGGTCGTTAGGGAATCTGCATAATCCTGGGGATGATTTCAGCTAAGCTGCACACCCATGAATCCCGAAGAGCGATTCATGCCCAAGAAAGAGTCCCACTGAGGATGGTAATGTGATTAGAACTCTGCAGCCCAGCCATGTGACTACGGGACGTGGCACGCACGTACACACACACACACACGCACAATCACGGGGGAAGCGGTCACCGAGCAGAAAGGAACTTCATTCGTTCAATATTGAGCGCTGTGCGCAAAGCACTGTACTAAGGGCTTGGGAGAGTACAGTACAATAACGGACACATTCCCGACCCACAGTGAGAAAGGAACCGAGGAGATAGTCCCGTTCGGAAGGAACGAGGAGGCCAAGAAGGCATGAGGAGGCCCGGCAACTGAAGTAAAAGCAGAATATTTCAGGCCACCCCGGCTCATTTATCCTGGCGCAAGAGACGAGAGGGGTAGGTGCCGGCATCCCGCATCTTTGCTTTTCTCCCTACTTAGTCTGTGAGCTCCCTTTGGGACAGGGACTGTGTTGAACCTGGTTAACTTGTATCTATCCAGGCACTTAATCCAGTGCTCGGCACATAGTTAGCACTTAACTAGTACTATAATTACTCGACTTTCCCCTGACTACCAAGAGAGCTAGCCCTAATACCCAGTACAAGCCCGGGCTAAAGAAGAATACGGCCAGAGTGGAAAACCCTGCCTGATAGGGGCTGAGTAATTAAAGGTTGCCATTAATTAAACCCAGGAGCTCAGGAAGCCCACAAACCCTCCCCTTCCCCCCCCACCAAACAACAATCTGATAGAAAGGTCATGAAGGTCAATGAGGTCAGGAATCCTCTTGGAATGCTAGCCTGCATTCAAGTTTCATCCAGCCATGAACTGGCTGGGTGGAGTCACTGCCTCTGTGGGCTGCCGGGGCCTCCCTCCCGGGCTGGGAAAAAAACGCTGTTAATGCCAAGTTCCCTGCCAGATGTGTGGGTGCTTTGAGATCGGTGATGACAGAGGCTATAAATGAGCTGATGGTAAGCCCCTGGCAGCCCCTGCCAGCAGGAGTCAGATTGGACTCAAGGCATCAGTGGCACCTTGGCCGAGACATCTAGAGTTCAAAGGCACGTCTCCCCGGTCGAAACCAACACCCAGACGTCCGATTTTAATTTCGGAACAGTGGAGCCTTAAGGACCCTACACTTAGCCTGCTCATACCCGGGCTAATTAAAATCTCCACAGCCCATTAAGGAGCTACAGGTCCCCGGGGCTTCTGGCATAGACCGGACTGCCAATGGGTTTCAAGAGGCAGAAGAGCCCAGCCTCTATACAGGTTCCAGCTGTCTTCGATCGGTTATAAGGAGCAGCGTGGCCTAGCGAATAGAGCACGGGCCTGGGCGTCAGAAGGACCTGGCTTCTAATCCCCGCTCTGCCACTTGTCTGTTTTGGGATCGTGGGCAGGTCACTTTGCTTCTCTCGGTCACCTCATCTGTAAAAGGAGGATTTAAGACTTTGAGCCCCATGTGGGATAGGGACTGTGTCCCCTCTGATTAGCTTCTATCCATTCCTGCGCTTAGTACAGTGCTTGACACATAGTAATTGCTTAACAAATACCACAATTATTATTATTATTATTAGAAGGAATTTGCAACTACCCTATGGATGCACTGTTTTGGAACAGCATTCTGAGGATAGCAGCTCTTGATCTAAATGACTCTCTTCTGGCCTCAGGAAGTCCTGCAACCTGTATATGCAAGGAAGGACCTGGAGCCTTGGAAAGCAGCAAAGTCTAAGGGAATGAGCTCTGAAAGTGACAGGCAAGTCACACCTTCTCAGGGCCTTAGTAAATTGGGGATTAAATACCTATTCTCCCTTCTTAGACTGTGAGCCCTGTGTATGGCAGGAGCTAAACAGACTACCTTGTTTCTGTCCCAGTGCTCAGTACACAGTAAGTGCTTAATGAATACTACAATTACTATTATTTCTTAATCCCTCTAGACTATAAACTTGTTTTGGGCAGGGAATGTGTCTGCTAATTCTGTTGTACTCTCCCAAGTGCTTAGTATGGTGCTAAAACACATAGTAAGCCCTCAGTAAATACATCGGTGAATCGATTCCTGTGATAAGCTGGGCTGAAGGCTTGCATCACACCATCCACACTCTCACTAGTTCTCCTTGCCAGGTGGCCCCCACAGCAAGCCTGCTGTCAGGATGAGAACAGCCTCTGGCCATTTTTTGTCCCCTTGTGGGCCAAGAAAAGCTGCTTCACCTAGAACTGTTTAATAGCCTAATAACCCCCAACCATCACTTCTTTTGCAGCTGTTCTCTTACAGTGCTTTAACAGGACATGAGGGTTCTGGGAGAAGGACAACCAGAGGGGAAAATGGAGGCCCACAGCTGTGAAACAACTGGTCTGAGTCCCCCCCCCCAGTGAGCCAGGATTTGGCTCACAACTTGAGTTTTTGTTGCGTTGCTTATCTCAAGGCTCCCCCTCAGTCTCTAAAAAACACCAGTCCGCTGACCCCTCGGTGGCCCAAATTCAAGAAAGTGTTGGTTATGTTCCACTTGTTAATGAGCAATTACCCGGCACTTTACATGTGCAAAGTGCTTGGGGATCATTTATGAGTTATTGCTTTGCCTTCATTTATTAGTTACACTTGGCGTGGGCTGGTGAATCATGCGACAACCATAACTAGAACAGCACCGATCCTCATGGAGTAGGGTTCTTTCTCCCGAATCGCCTGAGAGAGTCCAGCCCACACCCAGAAAGGGCCCATGTCCACGTTGAGGAAGAGGGAGATGGAGTCAAGCGGGTCAGGGAGAGTGAAATTGGGGTCCCTGGATTCAAGGGCCTGGTGCGTTACAGTGGGAGAGGACCAGAGTTCTCTGGTCGAATACAAGAGCCATCTGAACAAGACCCTTCTTTACAGTCCTAAGGGTAACTCAGTTGGCATTAGACTTGGAGCCGAGAGACACCTCAGCCGCTAACGAGTGTATAAGGCTGAAGGCTTCTCCCTTTCTAACACTTCCCACCCCAACCCATCAACCTGGCCCAGCAATATAATCCTCCGGATGCAGGAAGACAGACTAAAAGTGCTCGGAAAAGAAGAAATGGCTACGCAGGTTTACAGTCATGGGCCGCACAATTTGGTTTTCTGAGGACGGGTGGGATTCACTGCTAACGGGCATATTCTACAGCCAGACCGGACGCAACTGATGAGGCCAATTTTCCGACTGTGTTGAGAACCCAGCCTCTGTTTGGAGATGGTAGCTATGATCACCCTCCAATCACATTCCTCACGTGGTTAGCAGTTACAGGACCTTTGTGTGGGCAGGACACGGAGGTTGTGGCAGGCAGCTTCATAAACAGGGGCCTATAAATTTGTCTTGCTTAGAAAAAGAGTGAGAATTTCACTGACTTCCTCTGTCCACCCTGGCCTCTCCCCATTCTACACTTTGCTGCACAGCACCTCAGCAAAATCCACAAATCACACAAATCTTCCAACCTCTACATCAGAACAATAATAATAATAATGTTGGTATTTATTAAGCGCTTACTATGTGCAGAGCACTGGGCTAAGCGCTGGGGGAGATACAGGGTAATCAGGTTGTCCCACATGAGGCTCACAATTAATCCCCATTTGACAGATGAGGTAACTGCGGCACAGAGAAGTGAAGTGACTTGCCCACAGTCACACAGCTGACAAGTGGCAGAGCCGGGAGTCGAACCCATGACCTCTGACTCCGAAGCCCAGGCTCTTTCCACTGTAGTGGTATTTTTCAAGCACTTAGTATGCGTCAAGTTGATATAAGAAAATCAGGTCAGATATAGTCCCTGACCCACATGGGTTCACAGTCTAAGAGGAGGAGAGCAGGAATTGAATCCCCATTTTACAGATGAGGAAACGGAGGCCCAGAGAGGTTAAGTGACTAGGCCACCTGCAGGCAAGTGGCAGAGCCGGGATTAGAAACCAGGTCCTCTGACCCCCAGACTGGTGTCCTTTCCACTAAGGCATGCTGCTTCTCAATCACTGGTGTTGATTAAAGGCTTACCGTGTGCAGAGTACTGTGCTAAGTACTTGGGAGAGTACAACAGACATGATCTTTACCCTCAAGAGGCTTACAGTTGAGCTGCCGGCCTGCAGCGGGGCCAGGTCTCGTGAAGGCAAGAATCCCTCCACTTTGCCCCCCTAACAGCCCTCCCATTCACATCTTTTAATGGGGGAATTAAGGAGGAGGGGGAAAGGGCAAGGCTACGCCTGTTGGAAACTGTTGGCTTTTCGGCAGGAGAGCATCCAAGAAAGAACAAAAAAAACTCTCCCTAGGAGTCATGAGGAGTAAGACGAAACCGGAGAGCCGCTGCAAACAAGACATCAAGGCAATTTTATGAGCCTGGAAACCCAAGAAGAAACCACAACACAGCCTCGGTACAGGTCCCAGCTCCCCTGACCTCTCCTTCTGGGGAAACACGAGAGGTCAGTGAGATGACAGCAATAGGAAATATCAAATATTCAATCACCACCAGGTGTGAAGAAGGGGCAAAATTAGCCAGGACATGGGGAGGAGTCAAAGATCAGGGCAGTGACCTACAACCTGAGAACTCACTGAAACAGAAGGGAATTTAAGCAGTTATCCAACCGCGACTCCACATCCAGTTGCTGCAGGTTACAGCACAACGAAGCAGTCCCACCTGCTACCTCTGTGCTATTTTCTGATTATGGCATTGTGGAAACTTGGCATTTTCTTGCCCGTCACTTCTGAGAAACCCAGATCTGAGCTGATTCAACAGCAATGACTCCGCAGAGCCTCACAGACTGAGCTTTTTCTCCCAGAGACGCACAAAACCTTTGAACTTGGGATGTATTTGAGCTGATCTTCTAGCAACACTTGGTGGTCTATGTCTTGGTCGGGAAAGGCTAGAATCTCTCCGGATCCTGGACAGCGAGCGATCTCTGGAGTCTTCAGAGAGGGCTGGGGACGGGCTGCGAACTCACTGGAGCTTCGGGAATCTAATCGCTTGACCAACTGCCTTGTACTCTCCCAAGTACTTGGTGCAGTGCTCTGCACGTAGAAAGCGCTCAGTAAATACCACCGGTTGATTGACGAAGCCTTCCTCTCCCGCTCCTCAAAGTCCCTAAAGAGATTCATCCGCATAATCCCAGAATCACGCACGGAATCACAATAAAATCACTGGTTCACAGAGGAGAGGCAGTGTGACTCAGGAAGCCCTATTAACCAAATGGGAAGTCCAGAGCCATGAGTTCTAATCAATAAATGAGTCAGTGGTATTTACTGAGTGCTTATTGTGTGCAGAGTGTATGAAATGCTCGGGAGAGTGCAATACAACAGAGTTGATAGGCACATTCCCTGCCCATGAGGACTTTTCAGTCTAGAGGGGAGAGGCACTAAAATAAATTACAGATGTGTTTTTAAGTGCTGTGGGGCTGAGGAGGGGGTGAATATCAAGTGCTTAAAGTTTACGGATCCAGGTACATGGGTGAGGCAGAAGGAAAAGGGAGTAGAGGAAATGAGAGCTTAGTCGGGAGAGGTCTCTTGCAAGTGATGTGATTTTTAGAAGGTTTGGAAGATGGGGAGAGTGTGTTCTGTTACATATGAAAAAGGAGAGGAAGTTCCATGTCAAGGGTTGGATGTGGGCAAAGTGTTGCCGATGGGAGAGAAGAGACTGAGATACAGACAGTTGATTGGCATTAGAGGAGCATAGCATGCTGGTGAGCTGTAGTAAAAAATCAGCGAGGTAACGTAGGAGGGGTTGAGCTGATGGTGTGCTTTAAATAATAATAATGCTGGTATTTAAGTGCTTACTATGTGCCAAGCCCTGTTCTAAGCACTGGGGTAGATACAAGGTCCTCAGGTTTTCCCACGTGGGGCTCACAGCCTTAATCCCCATTTTGCAGATGAGGTAACAGGCACAGAGAAGTTAAGTGACTTGCCCAAAGTCACACAGCTGACAGGTGGCGGAGCCGGAATCAGAACCCACGACTGCCGACTCCCAAGCCCGTGCTTTTTCCCCTAAGCCACGTTGCTTCTCAGCCAGTGATAAGTTGTTTCGGTTTGACGCAGAGGTGGATGGGCAACGACTGGAAGTTCTTGGACGGAGCATTTTTTTGGTAGAAAAATGATCTGGACAGCAGAGTAAAGTAAGGACTGGAGCGGGGAGAGCCAGGAGGCAGGGAGGTCAGCAAGGAGGCTGACGCAGCAGTCAAGGCGGGGTAGAATAAGTGCTCCAAACGGCTTAGTAGCAGTTTGGATGGAGAAGAAAGGGAGGATTTTAGTGATGTTGCGAAGGTAGAACTGACAGGATTTGGTGACAGATTGAATACGTGGGTGGAATCAGAGAGATGAGTCGAGGATAGAGCCAAGGTTACGTTCTAATCCTGGCTCTCCCTCGGACTCACTTGGTGACCTTCGGCCGCCTGTTCCTGGCTTTCCTCTTCTGTTGAATGGGGCGACTGCCACCAGGATGAACTAACTGATGAACACGACTGTGCATATTAAGTAATTTGAAGATGATGCGCTTGTCAATTTCCAGCTGAATCTTTTCCAGTCTAAAGCCTCTGCTCTAAAATGAGTAAGAAAGTGAGGCTGTCACTTACCTTCCTTGAGTGACGCAAAGGCTCCTGGAGCCCAGAGCAGGCCTTGAGCCATTTTAGGCCACTTGATGAGCAACATTTCCAATCTAGTCTCCGAGCCAGCCCTTTCGAGGCCGCTGGGGTCCTAAACTCTGATGCAGGGGCAAGAGCACTTGGCCTAGTGGATAGAGCACTGGGCCTGGCAGTCAGATGATCTGGGTTCTAAATCCTGGCTCCGCCACTTCCCTGCCGTGTGACCTTGGGCCGGTCACTTCGCTTCTCCGTGCCTCGGCTCCCTCATCTATAAAATAGCGATCGGGACTGGGAGCCCCACGTGGGACATGGACTGCGTCCAACCTAATTAGCTTGCATCTATCCCAGCCTGGCACATACTGAGCACTTAACATATACCATAAAAACAAAGAGTGCTGGTTTAATCGAGATGGGAGTCACTGCACTTGGTTCAGGGAGTCTCACGGACAAGTATTTGGGGGTACGGTTGAAATGACTACTCTCGGCTTACGGAGCTAGGCCACGTTCTTCAACCTTATAAGCCCCTGGAATCAACATCCCGAACATATCAGCCACCTACATAGGCAGAAGTTGAGACTGGAGAGGCTCCTTCGTTCATTTAAGAAGTCACCGTCTTATTCTCCAGGTCACAGATGAGACGCCTGAGACACAGAGAAGTTAAGTGACTTGTCCAAGGTCACACGGCAGATGTGTGGCAGAATTGGGATTAGAAACCAAGTCCTTCTGACTCCCAGGCCCGTGCCCAAACCACTAGGCCATGCTGCCTCTCTCCTTTTTCAGTAAGCGGCATCGTAATCTAGAGTCAAGCCAGAGAGCAATCCTGATAACTCCCCTACTTGGATACGTCCTCTCCAAATCTACTTCGGAGGATCTCAAGTGAAACCACTATTAAAAGGATCAAAATCAAATAAATGCTCTCATTAAAAAAAAATCTCATTTCTCGCGTATTTTACTATTTTTAGTCAACTAGATTCCTTCAACTAAAAAACATACATTATTTGGGGGCTGATTTTAAACAGGCAGAGTCACCAAAACGTTGTGGTGACTGTAAAGTAAGTTTCAGTGAGACTGTAAGTTCTTTGTGGGCAGGAAACGTATCCCTTCGATATTCTGTACTTCCCCAGTGCCTAATACGGTGCACCGCATCAAGTGGGCACCCAATAAGTACCATTAGCATATCTACTACATCTGTCGGGTGACCTTAAATAAGTCACTTTACCCCTCTTTGCCAGTTTTGCCACCTGCTGAAAAAAAATAAAAATAGGGGTAATAATCCTTTTCAGATCCTGGGAGGATGCTATGCATTTCCCCTGAAAGATGAGCTATCAATTCAAAGAACCATTATAGTGCAGAATCCGAGGCTTTTCTGAAACCAGTTCCTGTGCACTACTCAGCTGAAGTTCCGGTTTATTCTGTTGAACCACACTACCACATACACCCTTCTGGCCAACTGCACATTGCCGCAAACCCTCAGTTTCCCTCACGGCTAAAGCTCCTAGAGCTTGGGCCCTCTCTACTGCCATTCTGGGTTATTCCCCTCTCTTCCCGAGGAGCGGTGTGGACTAGTGTGGATAGAGCGTGGGCCCGGGCGTCAAAAGAGCCGGGGTTCTAATCCCGGCTCTGCCCACTTATCCGCAGCGTGACCCTGGGCAAGTCGCTTCAATTTTCGTTCAGTCGTATTTACGGAGCACTTACTCCGTGCAAAGCACCGTACTAAGCGCTTGGGAGAGTACGATAGAACAACAGACCCATTCCTGCCCACCGTGAGCTCAGAATCCAGAGGGGGAGATAGACATTAATATAAATAAATTACATTTATATACAGATGCATATATATATGCTGTGGGGATGGGAGGGAGGATGTCTGAAGGAGCAAGTAAGCGCAGCGCTTCTCTGTGCCTCAGTTATCTCAACTGGAAAATGGGGATTGAGCCTGTGAGCCCCACTGGGGGCAGGGACTGTGTCTAATCCAATTACCTTGTATCTACTCTAGTGCTTCGTACAGTGCCTGGCACATACTAAGCGCTTAGCAAATACCCCAATTATTACTATTCCTGGCAGCCAGATGCTCAGCAGCACATTGTGACTTCCTGCTTCTCCTCACACGGGATGGCATGCAGTGCCCACTGACTCCTGGGCCTAGGAACACTGGCTTAGACTAGTCACATTCCACCGCCTCCCCCGAATTCTTGGCGTGTGCGGACCATTACGCTGGCAGGGCTCCATGGGTGGTGCCCGAGCCGGAAACAGGGCGGCTGAGAGGATCAGACTCGGGTGGTTCTGGGAATAACTCATCAGGAAAATAGGTCGAGCGCCTCTTTCTGAAAGGAAAGGCAGGCACCAGCTCACCTGGAGAAGAGAAACTCCCTTCCCAATCCATTTATAAATCCCTCCTAAGTAGAAGCAGCCCGGCCTAGTGGAAAGAGCACAGAGCTGGGGGCCAGAGGACCTGGGTTCTAACCCCAGCTCTGCCGCTTACCTGCCGTGTGACCTTGGGCAACTCATTGCACTTCTCTGTGCCTCAGTTACCTCATCTCTAAAACGGGGATTACGACTGTGAGCCCCATGAGGGACAGGGACCGGGCCCACCCTGATTAGCTCGTATCTACCCCTGCGGTTAGTACGGTGCCTGACACACTGTAATTGCTTAACAAATACCACAATGATTATTACTATTTTTATTAGCTGCAGTCAGATACCCAAAGACAGCCAGGTTTGGAGCCCAAGCACCTGGGAGAAGAGCTAAACAGCCATTCTCCAAGGGCTACGCTTCTCACAGAGCCTAGAGGCAGCTGGGACTGGCACGCTTCGGCTCCAAGACCTTTCCCGATCGAAACCAGAAGACATTTATCCTCCAACAGACACGGGTTGGGTGGACACCTGGCAACAGGCAAACAACAACAAAAAAGGCCCAGTGGGAGTGAATCCGGTACGGGTTCTGAAACGCCCTTCACAGAGCTTGGGCCTTAGCATAATCTTGGATTATACGTTTAACCACTCTTACTCCCAAATCACCATCGACCCTGCTCTCCTTGTGTTTTCCAGGCACCAGTTTGGCACTCCAGCTCAACAGCATTTCTAGTTAAGGATCACTACCTTTTCCCTCCCTCCCCCTAGTTCAATCAAGGGATTGAGCACTTACTGTGGACAGAGAGCACTGTACTGAGCACTTGGGAGTTCAATACAACAGAGTTGGTGGACGTATTCCCTGCCCCAACAAGCTTGAAATCTAGGGAGGGTTCTCTCTTTTCTTCCCCTTCCCCAGACTCTTGCCCTTGGCTTCCAAGCAGCAGATCTCTCAATGAGCAAAAGAATCCACAGAGAGAACCACCAACAACCCCTGACTTCCCACTTTCCCTCTCGCCATCTCTGCAATTTGCAAAAGAAAGAAGGGACCCCAGGGCAGATGGGTTTTAGAATGAACAGGTAACCCGAGTATCAGTTTTAAATCACCATCATCATTAATGGTATTTATTAAGCGCTGACTATGTGCAGGGCACTGCAATAACTGCTTGGGAGAGTTCGATTAAATGGAATTGTGAGACACGTTCCCTGCCAACAGCGAGCTTCAAGTTTAGAGAGCTTTGGGGAAAACCTAACCTCTTAAGACACCATATGGCTATTTTAGAAAGTTAATGTCCAGTTTGGGTGTCTTGATAGTCACCGATTAGACTGTAAGCCCGTCATTGGGCAGGGATTGTCTCTATCTGCTGCTGAAATGTACACTCAAAGCGCTTAGTACAGTGCTCCGCACATAGTAAGCGCTCAATAAATACTATTGAATGAATTATCTCTCCTGGTAAACAAGGAGTCCCACAGCCCTAGTTGAGGGATAGCCCATTTCCCCGTCTTTGCTCCCTTGACTGTTCATCCATTTGGCACGTGGGATACTTTGGGTTCCTCAAAAACAAGCTAAATCTTCTCTCCCTGGACTTTCATCTCCCTGCTCCCCCGCCAACCAGAAGACATTCTCATTTCGCTCATTCGAAAAATCCAAAACCCTGGTTGGGATTAATCGCAAACTTTGGGATATCCTCTAATCTTCCGACTCTTCCAAAGTTCTTCTGGTTTATCCAGAAGAACCTGCTGGAGTGAGGGAGTCGCTCTCAGCCCCTTGGGCCAGAAGAATAAAAATTGGGGCTCCCCAGCTTGACTTTCTGGGGAACAACCCCAGCCAGGTTCCTGGCTCCATGATATTAAGGCCAATCTTCCTCTCTGACTCAGAGAGCAGCAGGCATACTCATTTCTCTACCTTTCCTCGGTGGCAGGCTAATGACCACAAAGGCTTGAGCCTGCAGGGTTACGTCAGGAGAACGCCAGAAAACAATCAGGGGAAAGAAAGAAAGAAAAAACAATTACCAGTAAAGCTTGTGAAACAGCCGACAACTTGTGGCCCAAGCCCATTTTACACGCCTGTTTCTGAAACGCTGTAATTGTCATAACTGGAGGTGAAATACAGCATACTTCTGGCTCACTTGGAACAGGTAATTAGATTGGTAATCGCCTTCTCCAAAAGGAGAGGATTAGCTGACTAAATACGGCTCAAGGGGACAGACTCATTATTTAATATCAGCCTAGGCACAGTACCAAACTTTACAATGAACGAGAATCCAGGGCGGGAGGCAGAAACGGGCCTCCCTGCCTCCCTGCTCCCCAGAGGGACAACTGTGCCTGCCCTTGGGAAGGGACCTTGCCAAGGCTCAGAAGGGAAAGCTGAGTTTTGGAGGCAGAGGCTAAGGTATTAATCCCATAAAAGGCAAGGGAAGAGACGGGGACGGTTCAGAGCAATTCAGAACTTCTCTCTCCGTAGGCAGGACAGGGCCATCGAAGGAGAAATGGTCCAGAAGTGGGATGATTGAAGGAGGCCCTGGGCAGCTGGCGAAGCGAGGAAAGAAGACTGAAGGGCAAGACCAATGTACCCGTCAATCAATCAATGAGCGCTCCCTGTGTGCACAGCACTGTGGGCGAGTAACCAATCGTATGTATTACTATGTGCAGAGCACTGGACTAAGTGCTCGGGAGAGTACAATATATCAGAATTGGAAGAATCGTTCCCTGCCCATCACAAACTTACAGTCTAAAAGGGAGGGTCTACAGCTTATAGCTACAGGACAATACAATCGAGTTGATAAACTCAATCCCGGTCCCCAAGGAGTCTATTGGGAGAGACAGACGTTAAAATAAATTTCACATAAGGGAAGCGGCAGAACATAAAGATACGGACCCAAGTGCTGTGGGGCTGGGGACGAGGTGAGTAATAAATAATAATGTTGGTATTTGTTAAGCGCTTACTATGTGCAGAGCACTGTTGTAAGCGCCGGGGTAGATACGGGGGAACCGGGTCGTCCCACGTGAGGCTCACAGTTAATCCCCATTTTCCAGATGAGGTAACTGAGGCCCAGAGAAGTGAAGTGACTTGCCCACAGTCACAGAGCTGCCAAGTGGCAGAGACGGGAGTCGAACTCATGACCTCTGACTCCCAAGCCCAGGCGCTTTTCCACTGAGCCACGCTGCTTCCTTTTAAGGGGTGTTGACCCAGGTCCATGCCTGACTCCATATCTACAGTGACCTCTGAGGACAATTCTTCCTGGATTTCCCAGCTCACTGAAAGGAGTAGGGAGCGGTGGGACAATGGAAGGCTGAACACTAGTCCTGGAAGCCCAAGAAGGAGCTCAGTAAGGCTCAGTCAACACAAGAGACCTGAGATTTTGACTGATTTCTCCCCGTGAGCCTCAGTCTCCCCTGCTGTTAATCGGAGACGACAGGGTTCACCTGCCTTCCAAGGTTATCCGGGGAAAAGCTGACGGAATCTTCATGCACATTACCGACGTCGGTTCTCCCTCCTAGTTAGACTGTAAGCCCACTGAGGGACAGGGACTGGGTCCAACCTGATTATCTTGTATCTAACCCCGTGTTTAGTACGGTGCTTAGCGCATAGTAAGTGCTTGGCAAATGCCACCATTATGATGATTATATAAAAACAATTATACAATAATAATCGATCGATGGAAGCAGCGTGGCTCAGTGGAAAGAGCCCAGGCTTGGGAGTCAGAGGTCATGGGTTCCAGTCCCGGCTCCGCTGCTTGTCAGCTGACTTTGGGCAAGTCACTTCCCTTCCCTGGGCCTCAGTTACCTCATCTGTAAAAGGGGGATTAAAACTGTGAGCCCCACGTGGGACAACCTGATCACCTTGTATCCTCCAGCGCTTAGAACAGTGCTCTGCACACAGTAAGCGCTTAACAAATACCACCATTATTATTTAGTGAGTGTCAACTGCAAGCAGAGCATTGTACTAAGCAGTTGGGAGGGTGTAATACAACAGAATTGGCAGAAACGTTCCCTGCCCACAACAAGTTAATCCATGACTCTCTGGGGCGGGGAGAAACTAGCTGCCAGACAATGGAAAACAGCGCAGGCATTCAATGTTTGAACTGTTTTCCCTCACTGCAGAATGTGTCTGCTACACTGTTATACTGCACGCTCTCAAGTGCTTAGTGGTCGGCACACAGTAAGCGCTCAATAAATTCGACTGACTGACAGAAAGCAGAGCACTGCCATTTCCAGAAGCTCCTGCCAGGAGGGGAACGTGCAAATGGAAACACCTAGGACCTAACTCTGGAGGAAAATATCCCACTTATGGTGGGCGTCTTGCCCAAGGAGATTATCGGGGACTGGGGGTAATAATAATTATAGTTATGGTATTTGCTAAGCACTCACTCTGTGCCAAACACTTTGCTAAACACTGGGGTACATACAAGATGATGCAGCCTGGGAGTTGGAAGACCTGGGTTCTAAGTCCAGCTCTGCCACTTGGCTGCTGTGTGACCCTGGGCTAGTAATTTAACTTCTCTGTGCTTCAGTTTCCTCAACTGTAAAACGAGGATTGACAACCTGTTCTCCCTCCTATTTAGACTGTGAGTCCCACGTGGGACAGGGACCGTGTCCAACCTGATTAACCTGTACCGACCCCAGCGCTTAGAACAGCGCTTAACAAATACCATCAAAAAATAAAAGTTGGACACAGTCAAGGAGACAGAAGACAAAACCCATGTTGAGAAGCAGCATGGCTTAGTGGAAAGAGCCCGGGCTTGGGAGTCGGAGGTCATGGGTTCTAATCCCAGCTCTGCCATCTGTCTGCTGTGTGACTTAGGGCAAGTCACTTCATTACTCTGTGCCTCAGTTACCTCATCTGGAAAATGGGGATTAAGACTGCGAGCCCCACGTGGGACAACCTGATAACCTTGTATCTACCCCACTGCTTACAATAGCGCTTGGGACACGGTAAGCGCTTTAAAAACACTCTCATTATCATTATGATTATGATGACGTTTCAGCCAGGATGAAACCTACTGACTCTTGGCTCTAAACTTGTTCAGGGACTTGACTCTCCCAAGACCTAATCCTTAGGTCATACATGAGACTAGACGGGCTGACCCCAAATGCCAGGGGGTAAATGAGCCAAGGCTAACAGGAGGAACAAAGTGGGAAGGACACCACTGACTAAGAATGCCTTGCAACTCACCCCCAGGTTCCTGCTGGCCCCACGATCCAGAGAAACAGTATGGCCTAGTGGAAAGGGCCCGGGCCTGAGAGTCGGGGGACCTGGGTTCAAATCCAGGCTCTGCCAGTTGCCAGATGGGTGACCGCTGGCAAGTCACGTCACTTCTCTGGGTATCAGTTTCCTCTGTAAAATGGGAATTCGATATCCGTTCTCCCTGCCCCTTAAACCGGAGCCTCATGTGGGACGGGGATGGTGTCCAACCTGATGCTCTTGCATCCGCCAGCACTTAGTACAGTGCTCGACACGCAGTAAGCACTTAACGATAATAATAAATTCTAGTCATCTAGTAGTATTATTAATATACTACTAGATGACTAGAATTTATTATTATCGTTAAGTAATACTACTATTAATACTACTAATAATAATAATTTAAAAACTCCCCCGGGTCCTAGGTTTCCAGTGAATAGCTGTGTCTTTCTCTCCCCACTCTGTAACTGGGGGGTGCTCGGTGGGGAATCTCTCGGTGTGCTCCCGTCGAAAAGTTCATCCATTCATTCAATAGTATTTACTGAGCGCTTACTATGTGCAGAGCACTGTACTAAGCGCTTGGAATGTACAATTCGGCAACAGAGAGAGACCATCCCTGCCCAATGACGGGCTTACGGTCTAATCCGGGGAGAGAGACGGACAAAAACAAGACAACGTAATCGCGATAAACAGAATCAAGGGGATGTACACCTCATTAACGAAATAAATAGGGCAATAAAAATATATACAAATGAGCACAGTGCTGAGGGGAGGGGAAGGGAGGAGGGAGGAGCAGAGGGAAAGGGGGCTTAGCTGAGCTGACTCCCCCCAACCCACCCACCCCTTCTTCCTCAGCCATCCGGGTCAGGCATCCCAGAAGCAACTCTGGAAGTTCATTCCTTGATCCCGTCCCCTGCGGAGGCTACAGAGGGGTGTTTCCAAGCACCAGATGGGCTTTGGTGTCAGGCTTTGATTGACCAGATGGCCCAAGCAGACAGAGTCACGTGGCCGGTGAACATCTTGTGGGCAGAAGGGGCTCAGAAAGCAGGCCGAAAAGATTCCTCTCACCTGGGGTTTGACCTTTTCTTACCCAGAGTCCGCATCAGCCCCAGGTCCTCGAGACCACTAAGTCCAGACACCAAATACAGCTCGTTAGGGCAGTTCATTCATTCGATCGTATTTATTGAGCCCTTACTATGTGCAGAGCACTGTACTAAGCGATCGGGAGAGGACAATACAACAATAAACAGACACATTCTCTGCCCACAACGAGACTACAGTCTCCGGTTGCCTTAGCTGTGGTCATGAAGCCTCTCCTTCCGGTGCCCCCATTAGAGTCAGACCAAGTATCCCCCACCCCCAAATCTCACTGATGAGGTCTCGGAGAAGTCGGGAGGGAAGGCCCAGGAACGGCCAGACTGCTGGCAGGAAGGGTCAGGATTCGAACTCCTGCCTCTGAGGCAAACATCTGCCACGGAGGTTTCTGCACCCTGAGCTGTTCGGCACCACCTCCGACCTCTGTCCTGACCACCTCCCAACCCCACTCCCTCCCACCTAACAGCCTATTTTCCTGGAAATAATGATAATTTGTAAATGAAATGTACATCGCCTTGATTCTATTTATTTGCTGTTGTTTTAATGAGACGTTCATCCCCTCGATTCAATTTACTGCTATTGTGCTTGCCTGTCCGTCTCCCCCGGTTAGACTGTAAGCCCGTCAAAGGGCAGGGACTGTCTCTATCTGTTACCGATTTGTCCATTCCAAACGCTTAGTACAGTGCTCTGCACATAGCGCTCAATAAATACCATTGAATGAATAATTACGGTATCTATTAAGCTCTTTCTATGTGCCAGGCACTGTCCTAAGCGCTGGGGAGGATACGAGCAAATCGGGTTGGATACAGTCCCTTGTCCCACGTGGGGCTCACGGTCTCAACCCCCATTTTACAGATGAGGTAACTGAGGCACAGAGCAGCCAAGTGACTGGCCCAAGGTCACGCAGCAGACAAGTGGCAGAGCTGGGATCACAATCCATGACCTTTTGACTCCCAGACCCATGCTCTATCCACTACACCATGCTGCTTCTCTTGGAGCACTTACTTGGTCCCAGAGGGGATGCTCATCACAGGTCCCCGAGGAAAGGGGCAGAACCTCTGAAATAACACATTTCCCTCATTAAGCTTTCAGGGGGGAGCCGGGGGGAGAGACGAGGCTCCTTAGAGACCCATTAAGCATCTCTCCAGTTGAGCGCAGACCAGGCATTCGATATTATTTCTCCACTGCTGGCAAACAAATGGCACCAACTTGTCACTGAAGAGGCAAGCGGCGGGGAGAAAAATAACTTCCAGCAAGCCCGGCCTCACTGAATTTCGCTCTACTGTGTGTCAGCTGGCACCGCTCAAGGGTAGCAACTTGAGCTGTGGTGGCTCAGACCGGGATTCAAAAGATTATTCCCAGAGATGTCAATTCCATCCCACTTGGAAGCATAATTTACAAGAAGCAATATGGTATAGTGGGTTAAATTTCTTCCAAACTCCTCGAGGCCGGGGACCTCATCTTTTGCACTTCGGATATATTTCCAAACACCATGACAACCTACTAAATTCTGATCCTGACGTTTGTACTGAGGGACTGTGTGAAGAGCCGTCGAGACCGTAAACTGGTTGTGGGCAGGGAACGCATCTACCAACTCCCTTAACAGAGTGCTCTGCACACAGAAGGCGCTCAATCAATCCGCTTGATTGAACGACTGACTGTCAAAGGGGGAAACCTGCTGCTGGTTCGACACGGATTTGGGAAGGAGGAACGGGAAGAAGAGGAGGGATAAAAAAATCGTTGCAGGATTTCTTTGCCAAGAACGCTAGAGAACTGCTGAGTTTGAACCACTTGGCTTAGCAATTTCATAACTGCAGATTCGCCGGTCATAGCCACAGAGTGGCGGTTTGGATCTCCGGATGAACAAGAGTCTTGAACGAGAAAGTGAAGATGTGAATGATGACGACGAGCAAGTCTCCGGACTAGAACGGCGGAAGAGCCTCGGCCCAGAGACTAGGCTAAGATAACCCTACGGCTCTTCGCCTATTCTAGACTGTGGTTTCCAGGACCTGATTTGGGAGGCGAACCACGAGATGGAGCGTTTGGGGGCAAAAAGGCCATCTAGGAAGGGTAGAAGCCAGGGAAGTCCAAGAGTCCCAACCCTTTTGAGCACTCTGTTTACTAGTCTTTTTCAGCAGCTGGCCTTACTTCTCCAACAAGGAGGAGTTTAGGGGAGAACAGGCCCGGTGAATTAATAAACTCAGGCTGCAGTTCTCCTAGATGGTTGTGGGAAATAATGTTCATTCAATCGTATTTACTGAGCACTTACTGTGAGCAGAGAACCGTACTAAGCGCTTGGAAAGTATAGTACAGCGAGAGAGAGAGAGAGAGAAGCCCTGCCCACAACGAGCTCACAGACTGGAGGACTCCTACCTGGGGAAAGGAACTGTGAGTTTCCCTTTTTATGTATGATCCTGGCAGCCCGATCCTAGCAGCCTCCCTCCAGCCAGATTCAAGGGCCCATCGGGGCAGAGGGTTAAAACGTGGATCCTAAACTTGGGGCCGGGCTCCGGGATGCTGGGAGAAACAATGACTTCATCGGATGCCAAAGCTGCAGAAGCATCGGGCGGTATCACGTGACCCTCCTGAAACGGTGAAATCCAAAGCTACCCAGGCCCAGTATGGAGAATCGATACTTATCCAAAGCTGGCCATCCCACGCATTTGGAAGAGAAGGAGGGTGGGGAGACGATTTTGGACGGCCGGTCGGGGGAGAGAGCCCTAGAGAAGCAGCGTGGCCTAGTGGAAAAGACACAGGGCTGGGAGTCAGGAGACCTGGGTCCTATTTCCAGCTCCGTCCCTTGCCTGCTGGTGACCTCGGGCAAGTCACTTAACTTCTCTGAGCCTCCATTTCCTCATCTGTAAAGCGGGGGTTCAATCCCTGTTCTCCCTCCCACTTAGACTGGGAGCACTGTGGGGGACTGGGGATGAGTCTGACCCGATTGTCTGGCATCTCCCCCAGTGCTGAGTACAGTACTCGGCCCATAGTAAGCACTTTAAAAAAAAAATCCCCGTTCTCTCTCCCTTAAATTATGAGCTCCGTGTGGGACAGAGACTTGTCTGACGTAATCGTTCCTTCCAGGGCACTTAGCACAGTGCTCAACACCTAGTCAGTGCTTAACCAATACCACGATGATTACTAATCCTGGAAATTCCCTTGGAAAACTCAAGGGCACCCAATTCAGCAGAGAACCCGGGAATGTGGGAAACTGCCCTTTCCGTGCCAAACTTCCGGCCCCTCGGGGGTGCCCCCAAACTGGGGTTCCACCACAGGGAGCCCCGTGTCCAGGGAGGAGGCCCGGCTGGGATCACAAGGCCAGGAGAGCACTTTGGGATCCCGCCACTCAATCCATCAGTGGTAATTACTAAGTGCTTACTATGCACAGAGAACTCTACTATGTGCTTGGGAGAGTACAATACAGCAGAATTAGCAGACACGTTCCCTGCCCATAACGAGCCTCCAGCCCAGACGCTGCTCATTAAATCATCAGGGCGTGTGAGGGACACCGTAGTGATCTGTTGCCAGCAAGTCGCAGGGAGGCTTTTGTGGAGCCGGCTGCTCTTATTCCCCGAGACACCTGTTTGGGAAGGACCAGGGTGGGAGAGACGGGACCTCGCCGTTTAAAGGGACTGACAGTCTACTGAACCTCAAAACTGTTCTGCTTCGCTTCTCTCCCAAACTGGAAAACCCCATGCCTAATCCCCAGAGATTCTCAGCTCAAACATCCAACAGAAAGGTCCGAGATCTCAAATAGGTCAGTCCCTTCGATATAAAGCCTGGGTCCCAGCAGGCATCAGTTGCACGACAGACCACAAAGAGGGTTTATGGATTATTGAAGTCCTGAAGGGGAGGGGAGGGCAGGGAAGAGTGAGAAGAAGTGTTTGAACATACAACATAAAAGGTGATCATAATGATGGTCTCCAGATCCTTTTTGTTTGGACCCAGCGGAGTTTCTCCGGTATCTGTTGACCTCTCGCTATGTGACAAGCACTGCTTGCTCTATGTGCTGGGGTTGATACAAGTTAATTCGGTCAGTCGCAATTCCTGTCCCACAGGGAGCTCACAGTCTACATAAGAGGGAGAACAGGGGTTGAAACCCCATTTTACAGTTAAGGATACTGAGGCGCAGAGAAGAGAAGTCATTTGCCCAAGGTCAAACAACAGGCAAGTGATAGAGCCAGGATCAGAAGCCAGATCCTCTGACTCCGAGGCCCAAGCTCTTTCCACTAGCCCACTTTTTGAAAAGTTACCAGTTAAAATTGCGGCACGGACGATAGAGGTTCTCCAGGAAGCAGCGCTTGCGGACAGCGAGGCTCACGGGGGCGGGGAGGGGGTAGCCGAGGAAGATTAGAAATGGATCGAGTTGTGCGGCTGCTACGGTCCTCCCCGGAGGCAGGTGGAGAGACATATCTGAAGGACTCTTGACCAGGGAAGTAGAACAAAGGACAGAAGACGTAGCAGGGAGTTTTAATAATAATAATGGCATTTGTTAAGCGCTGACTAGGTGCTGGGCCTTGCACTAAGCACTGAGGTAGATATAAGATGAAGATGAAGAGATGAAACGGCATTGCCTAGTAGACAGAGCCAGGCCTGGGAGTCAGAAGACCTGGGTTCTAATCCCGAATCTGCCACTCGTCTGCGGAGTTCCAGGCCTGCTCTCTATCCACTACGCCATGTTGCTTCTCGGAGCGGAACCCTTTTGATCTCGGGCTTGGGGGCCGAGTGGCCTGGAAGCCGACGATTGCCACGGAGAGAAGAGGCAGGACAGGAGGTGCTGCAGGACTGAACCCAGCCCAGAGAGCCGCCGGAGGGGTGGCCTGGCTCCGCTCCGAAGGGTCCAGAGGCGTTCACCTCCACCACACAGTCGGGCATTGTGCGGGCACCACCGGCTTCGTACTGTCAAAACATACCATGCCTCCACTCAACTCAGTCGCAAGGCCACAACCACCCAATTATCGCTCTTCCAATGCCTCTGACTCACTCCCAAGACATCTGTGGGTCCTTCAGTTACCCACCCACCTCAGAGCACACAAACAAAAGATTTTACATCATTTTGCACCTTAGGCAGAAGATAAATTCAAGTTATTAAATTCCCAGAGCAGTAAGCTTTGTTCAGACCAGTTTATGACTGGGGCACCTTGATTTTTTTTTTTAATTGATTTTTTTTTTTTAAAGTTTCAGGGTGGCAAAGGCATTGTCTGTAGCTGTGGTTTTAGTGCGGCATGTCTTCCTGTTCCAAGATGGGGATGAGAGTTGAATGGGGATTCAGGCCTCCACATTCCTGGAAATCCAGCTCTCTCTGGTTTCACCTCAGTTTTCCATTAGTAGGGGATTATTAACTTGGGTTTCAGTCAGTCAGAGTCAGTAGGGCAGCAGCCTACACAATATGGCTTTGTTTTCAAGCAAAACCCTAAACGGGGACCCATTTTCAAGTCAACTCAGTAAAACCAACAGCATTAATAGCTCAGTTTATCCATCACCTTTCTCCCAAACCATGTCAAGGGTTTCACCCACATCAGCTCACTCATCTTCTTGGGGGATTGATCGATCTATTTCACAGATGGGGAAACTGAAACCCAGAGAGGTTAAGTCACTGCCCAAAGACACAGAGAGAATCCAAAGCAGTTTAGTTTCTAGAACTCTTAGCTTCCCATTCAGAGCTCTTGCCCTGGCTACACTTGAGGGGAGAATCCGGAGATCCTGATTATCTTGTAACCTTTCCCAGCGCTTAGACGGAGTGCTTGACACAGAGCACTTCAGCAAATATCACAATTCTGGGCATTTGGAAAAATATCTAAAACTGCCTCAGCAGCTGAACATCCGACTTTATCAATCAATCCTATTTACGGAGTCCTTTCTAAATGCAGAGTACTGGACTAAGCAACTGGGAGGTCGACACGTTCCCTGATCAGAGAGAGAATTTTCACGTCAAAAATCTATCTCCAGAGCTCTCGGAACCCGTGCTCAACCACTGAACAAGTGGGAAAGAACTGGACAGTAATTATTTCCCTCCATCCGAGTGTGCGCTGATGAGACGTGCCCAAGGAGACGTGCTGAGTCCCGCAATCGGGATGGATGCCCAGTTCTGGTTCTCGGTGGGGAGGAGGAAGCTGTCCTGAATAGGCTAGGAAGAACTGGAGAGAGAGAGAGACAGGGAGAGAGGGAGAGTTGTGTGTGTGTGGTGGAGGGGGCTGGAGCACATTTGGCTAGAGAGGACATTTGGCTAGAGAGGGCAGAGAAAACCGGCCAGCCGTGACCCTTAGTAGCCCAACTCCCCCAAGAGCCTTTCCTAATGGCGGCCCGGAGTCTGTCTCCATGGTAACAAGGGCATTATTCAGGCCTTAACTGTGAGAAAGGCCATTTCCCTCAGTCCTACCGGAAGCAAGCCCCACCGTCATGCCTTGTACTTCGGGTCAGGGGCACAGTGGCCTTCCCTCCTCAGCGACTCTTCCCGTCTCCTCTGGAGCTTCATGCTAGGTCCCAAATTTCCTCACCTGCTACCATTTAAGGGAGCAGCGAATTCCCCAGAGAGACTGCAGCAAGGCCAGATTGAAATTGCCCAGGCTTGGGAGTCAGGCTACCTGGGTTCTAATCCCGGCGCCACCACTTGCCTGCTGTGTGAACTTGAGCGAGTCACTTCATTTCTCTGGGCCTCAGTTTTCCCATCTGTAAAATGGAGATTAAGTACCTGTTCCCCCTCCCCTTTAGACTTTAGCCCCAAGTGGGACAGGGACTAGATACTCCAACACATAGCATAGTGCTTGGCACATAATAAGTGCTTAACACCACGATTAGTATCATTATAATTATTAGGGCTGGGTGCAGCTCTGCCCCAAACTCACTCCGTGACATTGATCAAGCTCCCTTTTCTCTGTTCTTCCACTGTTCTATGTGCGAAATGGGGTCACTGCCCCCTCTCTACCTCGCTGGAGAGTCAGGAGGAGCTAAAGGATGCTTTGTGCTCCTGGGAGTCGGGCCTTAACTTCTCTGTGTCTCAGTACTCCTGTTCTCCCTCCCCCTTAGACTGTGAGCCCCAGGGGGGACAGGAACTGTGTCCAACCTAATTAACTTGTACCTAACCCAGAACTTAGAACAGCGCTTGACACAAAGTAAGCACTTAACAAGTACCATTAAAAAAAAAAAAAAAAAAAAAGAGCAGGTCTGTTAAGAATTGACTAGATTCTCATCAGACTGGGTTGGGATAAGTGATGGTGGCTCTGACTGAAGATAGGAGAAGGGGATTAATGGTCTCTCAAGGTCCTTCCGACTGTGTCACTGGAGGAGGGAAACAAACCCTTAATATGGGAAGAGGAAAAGGCCAGAAAAGACAAGCCACAAATAGGCAGACTCTCAACCTTCTCCCAGATTCAACTGGATAGCATTTTCTGTCCTCAAGGCTGTCAGTTTGGCAGCAACTATTTATGACTAGGTCTCCAGAGGGCAAGATAAACATCTCACCACTGTACAACCTTGGGGCTGAGGAAGCCGCAAGCTTCCTGGAAGGTCCCACCCTGGCTCTGGAGCCCACCAAGCTAATGGTAATCTGAAAGCAGGAGCAGGGAAACCACGCCTGAACAAATTAGAGATGAGATTCTGATCCTCTCCCCCCTCCCTTAATTTGAGGGAGCAGCGTGGTCTAGTGGAAATAGCACAGGCCTGGGAGTCGGATGACCCGGGTTCTAATCTGACCCCTGCCACTTGCCTGCCATGTGCCAGAGAAGCAGCGTGGCTCAGTGGAAAGAGCATGGGCTTTGGAGTCAGAGGTCATGAGTTCGAATCCCAGCTCTGCCACTTGTCAGCTGTGTGACGGTGGGCAAGTCACTTAACTATTCTGGGCCTCACTTACCCCATCTGTAAAATGGGGATTAAGACTGTGAGCCCCATGTGGGACAACCTGATTCTCCCGTGTCTCCCCCAGCGCTTAGAACAGTGCTCTACCCATAGTAAGCGCTTAACAAATACCAACATTATTATTATTATGTGACCTTGGGTAGGTTGCTTCACTTCTCTGTACCTCAGTTTCCTCATCTGTAAAACTGGGAATAACTATCTATTCTCACTCCTGTGAGCCCCAAGTGGGAAAGGGACTTTGTCCGACCTGATTATCTCATAACTACCCCAGCAACTTGGCACATAGTCAATGCTTTAAAAATACCACAATTATTATCATCATTACTATTACTGTCATTATTAAGACAGGGAGCTTGCGGAGGACTGAATTTGAAGAACAGATCGTCCTCTCCTCACCCAGAGATGATTTAGAGAGAAGAAAAAGCTATGAAGTCAGAAATCAAATCTCAAGGACACGTCATGCCGCCGCACCACCGAGAAAGAAGACAGGAAAGAAAAGGAAGGAACGAGAAGGGAAGGAACAGCTGCTGCTCCGGGCTCTGGCCCTTTTTATTTCAGGGAGAACGCGTTCCAGCACTCACCCTTGTATTACTGCACAATACAGCCCAGCCTATCATTACCCATAAACTCGACTATAAATACCTTGTTTCTAGGTCCTATTTCAAGTTTCCTCCTTTACCAGACACCCTGGCGGATAATACCTGGTCCCCGCTCTCTGTTTGGAAACATCTTGATTTTCAAAGGCTCTGCAGAGCCACAGTGACACATAGAGGGCTCCTCTCTTCTCCCTCAGAGAATTCCCTTCAAACCATTCAGGAAGAAAGACACCTCCGGAATGGCCAGTTAACATTCACTCCATTTCAAAGCCTTAGTTCAGGGGAGGAGAGAAGGCCTGGGTTCAGCTGAGTTGCTGATGAAAGAAGTTGCTGCCGGTTTCAGACCACCCAACCGCTGAGCTCACGGCAGGACCCCCGGAAGTATTAAATAATTCAACCCAGGAGCCCTCCCCCACAGCTCTTACTCCCGGACTGAAATCCATTACCCCCCCCCCCCCCAAAACAGAGAGCTGAAAGGCAGAGATGCATTTATTGAGGACTTTGCGGTGGCGAACCTAAGCACTTGGTTACTACAGGATAATAGAGTGACACTGCCCTTCCCTGCCCATAAGTAGCTTACACTCTAAGGGGTTGCGGGGAAGAGGAGGGAACAAACATACAAATATCGACAACCAGGGAGGTGCCAAAACAAATTAAAGCAGACTATGTACGTCACATCTCAGATTGCTGGGTCTGCCGGCCCGACAATGAAAGAGGACCATATGGGCTTCCCCTTAGCCCCTTCAGAGGTTAACAGGCCACGAGGAGCCAGGATGTCTTAAATAATAGGAACGATTAAGAGAGCCAATTAACAGGGAGCAAAACCATATCCCTACTGTAGGGGCTTCTTTCCAGCAAAAGCCTTTTAAACGAAGACATCACCAAGTCAGAGCACGTGCCCGCCTTTAGCTTTACAGGCCAGAAATCTCTGTGTCAGCACTTCGAACAGAAAGCTCAAGCGAGGAGGAAAATGCAAAGAAATCCCGGAGCCACGGCTAGCGTTGACTAAGACAAATACCTGCTCTGATTGCACCAAGTTCACCTCGTCCTATCCATACCATATTGGCTTTTTGGATGGGGGTGTGTGTAGGGACAAAATGCACACCATTTGCTACTGAGATGCAGATGTTCTGTTATCGATATTTCAATCTATCACATTTGTGAAAAATTTCAACTTTCCTCCAGGATTTGCCACTGGGAAATTGGAATTCTTTTTCTAAAATATCTGGGGCGTTTTGGGTTTTGGGTTTTTCGGTCTCTGAATAGTTATCTTCACGACACATCCAGGCTTCTCAAGGAATCGGATTTCCAAACTCTATGCTACTGCTCGGAACGTCTCATCATCTTCCAGGAGAAACATTAACTTGGGAGCTAGGCTCAGTTACGGGTTGCCCCACCTGTCCTCTACAACACAAAAATGTAGTTAGAAATCAAGATCGTCGACGAATGGGTGAGATGAAAACATGACAGATGATGGCTAAAAACACTAAAAACAGACTCATCGGGGTGGCTTATCAGGGAAGGCTTTTTACATTTTTTTTTTTTTTAAAGGAGGGTGGGAACCTCCTCAGCCCCCTCCTGCTCGCCACACACACACAGCAACACTGTGACAGTCACCAACATGCAGCTACGCACCCTGGATCAATCAATTAATGCTATTTATTGAGTGCGTACTGCGTGCTGAGCACTGGACTAAGCACTTGGCAGAGTACATTGTAACATTAAACAGACATATTCCCTGGAGACACGGTTTAGCTGATTCACTTTGACACTTCCCCATCAGGGTGATCTCTGGATTTTCAATTTCCAAGTGGCCTCTCCCCAGCTAAGCTCCAAGCTGACACCAGCAGTGGGGGTATAGTGGTGAGTTTCGAGTTTTTTTTTTTTTTTTAAAAAAAACTCTTTCATCTATTTTTTTATGGTATCTGTTAAGCGCTTACTATGTGCCAGGCACTGTATGTACTAAGCACTGGGATAGATTCGAGCTAATCAGAATGGACACGGTCCATGCCCTCCATGGTACTCATAGTATCAATTCCACTGTACGTATGTGGTAAACGAGGCACAGAGAAGTTAAATGGCTTGCCCAATGTCATATAGCAGACAAGTGACGAAGCTAGGATTAGAACCCAGGTCCTTCTGACTCCCAGGCCCGAGCTCTGTCCACTAGGCCGCACTGATTCTCTATTTCTCTATTCTTAACCTTGGAAAAAAAACCTAATGGCGGCTTGCCTGTCCTCCCTCTGTCCCCTTCATATACGATAGACCACCACTCTCCCCACCTTCAAAGCCTTATCAAAATCACATCATCATCATCATCATAATAATAATGGTATGTGTTAAGCGCTTACTACGTGCCAAGCACTGTTTTAAGCGCCGGGGCAGATACAAGGTTATCAGATTGTCCCATGTGGGGCTCACAGTCTTCATCCCCATTTTACAGATGAGATAACTGAGGCAGAGAGAAGGGAAGTGACTTCCCTAGGTCACACAGCTGGCAAGTGGCAGAGGCAGGATTAGAACTCATGACCTCTGACTCCCAAGCCCGGGCTCTTTCCACTCAGCCACGCTGCTCACATCTTCTCCAAGAGGCCTTCCCCAATTAAGCCCTCATTTCCCCTACTCCCTCTCCCTTCTGTGTCACCCGTGCGCTTGAAGGTGTGCACTTGATATTCACCCCACCCTCAGCCCCACAGCACCGACATACATCTCCCAAATTTCTTTTCACATCTGTCTCTCCCCTCTAGGCTGTAACCTCCCTGTGAGCAGGCCTACACCTCTCTCGTATTGTACCCGCCCGAGTGCTTAGTACAGCGTTCTGCACGTAAGCCCATCAGAGGGCAGGGACTGTCTCTATCTGTTACCGATTTGTACATTCCAAGCGCTTAGTACGGTGCTCTGCACATAGTAAGCGCTCAATAAATACTATTGAATGAATGAATGAATCGATCGACTGATTATCCCTTCATCCTAAATCCTCCGAGCCATCCGACGTGGGCAGGAGTGACCAGGGAGAGAACCTACTAGTCAGTTCTGAAACCAGGCATGCCAAGCATTTATTACATCTCACCAAGACTATCAGAAGTCATAAATACCAACGATCAAAAAAAAAAATCTTGAATCAAAAGACGATCCACGCCCGCTGGCTCATGACCCATTTATGTTCAAAGGCGACTTATTCCTTCTTTATTACATTAGGTGTGTTCAAATACCTTGTTTCCCAAGGCTTGTTCTCTTCCCTGCCCACCTCAACATAGGCTGGTCTAAGACCTGCCTTCCTAATGTGTTTCAATTTGCGATGCTCGTTATCAACGAGAGAGAGAGAGAGAGAGAGAGAGAGAGAGAGAGAGAGAGTCTCCCACGGAAAACAATTCAGGAAATATTAATCGGGAGCAGATAACTGTTTAACGATTAGTTCTGTTCTAGTTGCTTCATCCCGTGCAATACGAACACAAACCAGGCCATACATTCCACTGGGAAGGAATTTAAGCGTCAGCTGTCTTCTCGTTCCTTTTCGACTAGGGCCTTCGCTAGCTCCTTCCTGCTCGGGCTTTGAAAACCTTCCGTCTGTGCATAACTCCAACTCAGCCAAGGGGCAGAGGCCTTGGGAAGGCTGTTCCCAAATGAATCGACGCCGCTCTGCCGGGTTTTAGAGGGATTCAGAGGAAGGATTCAGCGAGAGAAGGGAGAGTGATGGCAGTGTGACCACCCCTTGGAGAAGTTGGTCAGGTTGTCTAGCGGAAAGAACCTGGGCCTGGGTTCTAATCCCGGCTCCACTACCTGCCTCCTCTGTGTGACCTTGGGCAAGTCACTCCACTGCTCTGGACCTCAGTTACCTCCATCATTAAAATGGGGATTGAGAGTGTGACCCCCAGGTGGGACAGGGACTGTGTCCAACCATATTCGCCTGCGTCCGCCGCCGCGCTTAGTATGGGGCCTGGCACATAGTAAGCATTTAACAAATACCACAATCATTGTTATTATTATTATTCATCCTGTTTCAAAAGACACCTTTATGCCTTGGCTCCCGGGAGGAGAATGTCGCAGCCCTAAAGCAAGGTGGAGGGTGGGAAAGGGTCCATCTAAAGACATATTCAGCCACTACAAAGGCTCTGCCAAAGTCCACAAAGAGGCTGTTCGTACGTGTCCTTCTACAGTCCTCTTACGTGATCTTGTCGGCCAAAGGGTGTCCATGGCCACCTCGTTGGGGACACGAGGGGACAGCTTTAATGGCGGCCTTGGGACTTGAGAAGGGGTGAGAAGGAGGGTTGGCAAACATCCTTTAATGACCTTCAGACTGTGAGATTGCAGAACCTGGTTTGAGCTGACACACCCCACTTTAAAGTCTCCCAACAGGTTCACCAGTGGGGATAGGGGTGTCTGGCTTTCCATCAATCTCGGCCACCCCCTCCCCCCCCCCCCCCCGGCACATACACACCCTTCACCCTTGGTGAGAAGGAACTGTGTCCAGCAGATTGGCTGATCGCCCTCTTTCCTGCCCTGTGCTTGCAACTAGAAACGGGCAAAAATGCCTCTGCGTTGCTGGAGACGAGGCCTCAAGTGGAATTCTCCACAGGGGAAAAAGTAGGTTAGGTATCGCTTGGGGGTGCCTGGCAGATGAAAGGACATTTCGGAATTTCTCAGGGTCTGGACGAGTCCTGGGAGCTTATGTATCTCTCGCCCAGCATCGGCGAGCTTCCGTATGCCAGAGCAGAGAGCCAGGGGCTTGGGATCAGAAAGGAAAGGAGCTGGAGGGTGAGGGGAGGAGGGGGGATTGGAGCATTAGAGGAAATCGTATAGGAAGGACCATCCTTCCGGACCCAGAACCTCCAGAGCCCACGGTAGGTGCTCCCATCAGACCGACCTAATCCTGAAGTTAAGCATTTAAAAAGAAAAAAATCCGGCAGCCTAAACCCCCTCCCCAAACCCCGAGTCCGGTACCCCTTAGCCGAGTTAAGGCTCCAGTGGGAAGTTTTGTTTAGGAATCTCAAATTTCTCACCCCATTTCCCTTCTGGGGTCAGTCTCGTAAAGGGACAAAGAGGTTCTTGCAGCAAGCAAACAAATAACTGATTGAGGCCAGATGTGCTGCCCTATCCAAAGCCAAGGCCGGGAGAGGGGGCGACCGCTGGGGAGTCCGGGCGTGGGTCTGCCGGGGCAACTTATCCACAACACTTGAGGCCCACTCACCCACTTTAGCCGGAAATCCCCGGCAAATTAGGAAAAGCACATTTAGGGTCCGAGCTTATGGTTCACCCAGGGCTAGGGAAACCGCGAACCGAGCCAGAAGCCTTTAAGCGAGGCGGTTCTACCTACTGCTTTAAGTAAAATTCACCCAAATTCCCTAGGGCGGGGAACATAGCTTAAGAAAGTCTGGGCTTTTTTGGTACTTTTTATATCAGCATTTTTCAGCCTTGCCAATGGCTCAGCTCGAATACAGCATTTTCCTGGCACTTTAGTAAGCAGTGGTAAAGTACTCTGCACATGCAGTCATTCGTCAGGATTTCCCGGGCCCTGAAGAAGTACAAAATTCTCCTGACTTTGGGAGAAAATGAGGGAGAATAGGAAAATGATCGCTTGGGAGCACGCGTGCACACATACACACACCCACGCCCGCCCCCCAAATCTAGGGGCTGAGTTTCAGGATTGGAGAGGCCAGCTAGTTTTGGGGAACCGAAACAGCCAAATGAGTTGGCACCTTTGCTTTTGAGAATCCTGCCAGGTTCCTATGCCTGTTATCACAGAAACAGATCAGTTGCCTCTGGAAAGCAACTTGCTTTCAATCTGTAAAAAATAAAGCTAAATTAAAAACACCCTGAAGCGTGCATCTTTTCACCCTCCGGGCGATCTGGGAGTTGGGGGTAGGTTAGGGGAGGAGGGGGAGAGAAAGGCACACACCTTCTCGCCCTACAGAACCCAGCGCTCATTCCAACACTCTGACGGGGCCAAGCTCCACGCTCCACTCCCAAGGTGCAGCTTTAGCACACCATTGCTCAATGCCCATCTCCCTATATTATCAGTCAGTGTTTCCACCTCCTTAGTACCCAGTGAGAAAAAAGAAACCACAACAAAACCAAAACACAACATGAGCCTGTGACACGACGACACCATCAACATCAGCGAAGGGAGAGTCGATCCCTTCCAGAGACGCTCCAGAGACGCTCGGCAAGTTCTGAAGTCTGTTTCTCTCCCTCCAGGCAGAGCTTCCCCCCCCCCCCCCCCGCCCCTCCAAGACAGGGCGAGACCCCCTCGAAGCACGCTTCCTCACTGATGTTTAGGGGGTTCTGGCCTGGGTCTGAAAAGACACCAGTCTTCCCAGGGCAGGATTCCCAGGGCCCCAGGGGTGAGCACTGTGAGTCGTGAGACCCTCTCCGCAGAGGCTTCCCACAGAAAAGCCTGCTGGCCACCCAAGGCAAATTCCCCCTTCTCTCTCCCCTCCTCCTTCCCCTGCTCCCGCCCCAACCCAGTGAAGACCTCTTGCTGTCTGACCCCAGAGGGAAAAGATAAGATTGGGGCAGTCCGCCAGGCAATAACTACCAGGCAATAACTACCGGGGAGCTCGCCACAAGGGTAAAAAAAAAAAAACCCTGAATTCCCTCTCAAAGACTTCCCCTTTTACTCAGAAGTGAGAAGCAGCATGGTCTAGTGGGAAGAGCACAGGCCTGGGAGGCAGAGGACCCGGGCTCTAAGCCCAGCTCCAATACCGATCTGCTGTGTGACCTCGGGTAAGCCACTTCACTTCTCTGTGCCTCAGTTTCTTCATCTGTAACACGGGGATTAAATCCTACTCCCTCCTTCCTAGACGGTAAGCCCCATACGGAAAAGGAACCGTGCCCAAACATAGTAAGTGCTTAACAAATACTATTATTATTAGTATCGAGAACCTCAGTGGGAAACACCAGGACCTCTGGTACTCAGTGTACAGTAAAAAAGTACACACGGCCTCCTGGTTAGAGGAAAGAATGGGGCTTTAGGATAGTCACCCTTCCCCAGTCAGTCAATCGTATTTACTGAGCACTTGCTGACTGCACAGCACGGTATTAAGCGCTTGAGAGAGTACAGGAAAACGACACATTCCCTGCCCATAATGAGCTTACAGTCTAGAGGGGGAGACAGACGTTAATATAAATAAATTACAGATAGGAATATAAGTGCTGTGGGGCTGGGCCGGAGGGATGAATACAGGGAGCGAGTCAGGGTGACCCAAAGGGGAGTGGGAGAAGAGGAAGGGAGGGCTTAGTCAGGGAAGGCCTCTTGGAGGAGACGGGCCTTCAAGGAGGCATCGAAGCGGAGGAGAGTAAACGTCTGTCAGATAATTGTCTGTCAGAGGCAGCGGCCTCCGAACCAAGCAGCGGCCTCCCCACCCCGCCTTCCCCATTTAGGCCAGGAGGAGAAATGAAGCGAAATCTCAGCCGCCGCAGCTGGACCGATCTTATCGACAGGAAACGCCGGGTAGACAGAAGTGTCAGCTGGGGCTCAACCAGGAAGCGGTGCCAATCACACAGCTGAGGAAGCAGACGTGCCGAAGAGGAAGAATCCGGCCCCTACTAGGAGTGTGTCGGCCAGACCTCTTCAACGGAGCCGGACTACCGGCCGCTTGAGGCAGCCGCTTGGCCGCTCCCAGGCTCAGAACCGGCCCTAGGCGAGGCCGATCCGCCAGCCGTCCCGCTAAGACCGCCGGGCCTCCGGGACGGCGCTGGACTTGGTCTCCGAGGTCCGACGGCCCCCGGAACGGCCACTGCCCATCGCTGCCTCCCTCCGCCACGACTCGAAGGGACCCATCGTGGAGGGCCTGCGCCTGTCTCTGCGGCCCGGATTTCCGCAGCTCGAGGAAGGCCGTTCTGCCCTACTGAGGGGAGACCACCAACTCCTGAATTGGGGATTTATCTCCCCCTCTGCCAGCCACATTCTACGGACCGTTTCTTTAAGAGCAAAATTTGAATGAAATAGGAGAAAAATCTCGAAATCCATGTGGAACACACACACACACACACACACACATATCCAGGCCAGAGAGCCGTAAGGGACAGCTAAGGCAGCGATGGGCCAAAACTACAGCTCTCTGAGGCGTCTCCTCCGATGTCACCCTCTTCCCCACCCATCAGGGATACAGCAGCGGACAATCACTATCCTATCACCAACTCCGTTGTATTGTACTCTCCCTAGTGCTTAGTAGAGTGCCCTGATTACGGTAAGCGTGCAATAAACAGGATTGATTGATTGACAGGCTGGTCTTCTCCCTCTCCCAACCCCCTCCCACCAAGTGGCTCCCCTCCCCAACGATTCCCTGGGGGTAACTGGTGGAGGTGATCCAGCCCACGTTTCCTTTGGTTCTGTGGCACCTCCCTGCCCAGGATGGGGCCCGGAGAGGTGGGGAGGAGGTTGGAAGGATGGTGACAGAGACAGAGAGGACCCCGGTGGAGAGGGACAGCTCTGAGTGGAAAAATCCTCCCCCCTGACCCGCTAGGCTCAACCGCCTCGCCTCCCGCAAGGGCGTGGGGTGCCAGGAGAGAGAAAACTCCATGGCATTTAGGGTTCCAGGCCTCACCTCCCCAAGGCGCCACCACAATCGATCCGAGGCACGACGGGGCCCTTACAGCGCACCGAGCCGGAGCACTGTACTAGGCGCTTGGGAGAGTGCGATAGATACCACAGAGGCATCAAGGACATTTCTCCCTGAAGAGGGCACGGAGGAAGTCAGGGATGTTTAAAGAAAGAGATAGTGGGCCTCTCCAACTCTCCTGGAGGGTGGGGAGGTCCTGGGATCTGCATGTGGGGGCGGCCCTTTGGGGTAGGACCCCCCCCTCACCCCCCACCCCCCGGAGGCCCAGCCCCTCGGGGTCGGGAAGGGGGGCTGGAAGGAAAGCGGGAAGGGGATCGGAGGAGGGGCCTGGAAGGAAAGAGGGAAGGGGGGCTGGAAGGGGGGCTGGAAGCAAGCAGGGAAGGAAACCGGGAAGGGGGCCTGGAAGCAGGGAAGGAAACCGGGAAGGGGGCCTGAAAGGGGGCTGGAAGGAAGCAAGGAAGGGGCCTAGAAGGGGGGCTGGAAGGAAGCAGGGAAGAGGGGCTGGAAGGGGGGCTGGAAGGAAGCAGGGAACGGGGGTTGGAAAGGAAGCAGGGAAGGGGAGCTGGAAGAGGGGGTGGAAGGAAGCAGGGATGGGGGGGTCGGGAAGGAAGCAGGGAAAAGGGGCTGGAAGGAAGCAGGGAAGGGGAGCTGGAAAGGAAGCAGGGAAGGGGAGCTGGAAGAGGGGGTGGAAGGAAGCAGGGATGGGGGGGTCGGGAAGGAAGCAGGGAAAAGGGGCTGGAAGGAAGCAGGGAAGGGGAGCTGGAAGAGGGGGTGGAAGGAAGCAGGGATGGGGGGGTCGGGAAGGAAGTTGGGAAGGGGGGCTGGAAGGGGGGGGTGAAAGGGAGCAGGGATGGGGCGTCGGGATGGAAGCAGGGAAGGGGGGTCGGGAAGGAGGCCGGGAAGGAAACCGGGAAAGGGGTCGGGAAGGAAGGCGGGAAAGGGGGGCGGGTAAAGCCAAGCCGGTGTCTCCGACGGAGCGGGCCGACCGACCTCTTCTTGTAGTCGTCGCGCTCGCGCTTGACCTTGGCCAGCACGTTGTAGAGGGCGCGGATCTCGGGGGTGATGGTGTCGATCTGCACGCCCACGCCGTCGGGGTGCAGCCACGACACGCCGGGGCCCTGCAGCGTCTCCAGCCCGCCGCCGCCCGTGCGCCGCACCTGCGTGTAGCTCCAGATGGTGCCGGGCAGGCGGCTGTAGTGCTGCGGGTTCCCGTGCGGCCCGGCCTGCGGCGGCGGCGGAGGCGGCGGCAGAGGCAGCAGAGGCGGCAGAGGCGGCAGAGGCGGCGGCGGGGCGCCCAGCTCCGGCCCCGTCTGCACCGCCTGCTCCCGGGAGAACGTCTTGTAGCGCAGGCGGCGGTCGCGCTCGCTCTGCTGCTGCTCCAGCTGCTTCTCCAGCAGCCGGTTGCGCCGCTCCAGCTCGTGCACCTTGGCGAGGAAGCAGCGGAAACGCACGTTGAGCCCCTTGAGGAGGTGGATGTTGGAGCCCAGGTCGTCCCGCAGCGCCGCCGTCACCGGGGACGGGCCCGGGGGCCCCGGCGGACCCCCGCCGCCGCCGCCGCCGCCGCCCCCCGGGGGGCAGCCCAGGGCCAGGGCCATCTCCCCGAACAGCAGCGAGTTCATCATCCGCCGGCTGCGGGGCTCCGGGCCCCGGCGCGGCTCCAGCTCCGGGCCGCGGTGGGGGCCGCTCGGCCGGGACCGGGACGGAGACGGGGACGGGGACGAGGGCGACGAGGAGGAGGAGGGAGGACGGTGCGGGAGGACGGTGCGGGAGCCGTCACGGACGCCGTGTCCGGGCGGCCGGCGGCGCTCGGCCAGGGGATGGGGTCCGGACCCGCCCCCTCCGCCCGCCCACTGCAGAACCGCGCCCCGCCCCCGCCGCCCGCTGCGGTTTTCCGCTTCGGAGCGAGGACGCGCCCCTCCCCCCTCCCCCTCCCCCCTCCCCCCGACCGCTCCTTTGCATAGCCCCGCCCACCCCGCCCGTCGTTCTGATAGGCTGCGCCGCCCTCTCGTTTGCAGAGCCCCGCCCACCTCCCCCCTTCTACCTCGTCTGCGGGGAGAGCGGCCCCGCTCGCTTATTTGCATCGCCCCCCCGCCCGTCGTTCTGATAGGCTGCGCCGCCCTCTCGTTTACATAGCCCCGCCCACCTCCCCCTTCTACCTCGTCTGCGGGGAGAGCGGCCCCGCTCGCCTATTTGCATAGCCCCGCCCTCCTCCCCTACACTCACCATGGTCTGCGTCGAGAGCGGCCCCTCCCTCTTATTTGCCTAGCCCCGCCCACACCGCCCTTCTACAGCGTCTGCGGGGAGAGCGGCTACGCCCGCTTATTTGCATAGCCCCCGCCCGTCGTTCTAATAGGCTGCATCTAGGGCGGCCCCGCCCACTTATCTGCACAGCCCCACCCACAGCCCCCCTGCACCCTCCGTGTGGGGCGTGGCCACGCCCCCTCATTTGCATTGCCCCGCCGCCCCGCGCTCTACACCCTCTGCGTCAAGAGCGGCCCCGCCCTCTCATTGGCATAGCCCCGCCCACCTCCCCCCCTCCCTCGACGTCGTCTACGTCGAGAGCGACCCCCTCTTCTTATTTGCATATCCACGCCCACCCTCTCCGCCGTCTGCATCGAGGTCGACCACGCCCCTCTCGCTTGCATATCCCCGTCCGTCATTCTAATTGGCTAAGTCGAGAGCGGCCCCGCCCTCTCATCTGCATAGTCCCGCCCACCCCCCTCATTCTACGTCGGCTGCACGGAGAGCGGCCCCGCGTAAAGATAATGATGGCGTCGATTAAGCGCTGACTGTGTGCGGAGCGCTGTTCTCAGCGCTGCGGAGGATACAAAGGCAATCAGGGTGTCCCACGTGGGGCTCACAGTCTTCATCCCCATTTTACGGTGGAGGGAACTGAGGCCCAGAGAAGTGACCTGCCCAGAGTCACACAGCGGACAAGCGGGATTTGAACCCATGACCTCTGACTCCCCAGCCCGGGCTCTTTCCACTGAGCTCTCTATGCCCGCTGCAGATCCCCGCCCACCTCCCCCCCCATTCTACATCGGCCGCGTCGGGAGCGGCCCCGCCCGCTTATTTGCATATAATGATAATGTTGGTATTGGTTAAGCGCTTACTCTGTGCAAATCACTGTTAATAATAATAATGTTGGTATCTGTTAAGCGCTTACTATGTGCAGAGCACTGTTCTAAGCGCTGGGGGAGATACGGGATCATCAGGTCGTCCCACGTGGGGCTCCCAGTCTTCATCCCCATTTTCCAGATGAGGTCACTGAGGCCCAGAGAAGTGAAGTGACCTGCCCACGGTCACACAGCTGACAAGTGGCAGAGTCGGGATTCGAACCCCTGACCTCTGACTCCCAAGCCCGGCCTCTTTCCACCGAGCCACGCTGCTCCGCATATTTGCCATATATTCGCATATAGTGATAATGTCGGTATTTGTTAAGCGCTTACTCTGTGCAAATCTCTGCTCTAAGCGCTGGGGGCGGGGGGGCGGAAATACAAGGTGATCAGGTTCATTCATTCGTTCAATCGTATTTATTGAGCGCTTACTATGGGCCGAGCACTGGACTAAGCGCTTGGAATGGACAATTCGGCAACAGAGACAGTCCCTACCCAATGAGGGGCTCATAGACTAGAGAAGCAGCGCGGCCCAGTGGAAAGAGCCCGGGCTTGGGAGTCCGAGGTCACGGGTTCGAATCCTGAACCCGCCGCTTGTCAGCGGTGTGACTTTGGGCAAGTCACTTCACTTCTGTAAAATGGGGCTGAAGACGGGGAGCCTCCCGTGGGACAACCTGATCACCTTGGAACCCCCCCCCAGCGCTTAGAACAGTGCTTGGCACCTTAGTAAGCGCTTCACAAACGCCCTCATTATTATTATTAGTAGTAGTATTAGTATTATTATTATTATAATCATCATTAAGGATGTTGGCTCTGGGGGTGAGAGCGGGGCTCATCCTGCGAGAGCTGTTGCTCGGGTCCCTGCTGCAGGTCTGCGGCGAGCCGCGGAGGGGGGCGGGGCTATGCTAATAGGAGGGCGGGGTTATGCAAATCGGGGCGGGACCATCGGTCGCATAATAATGTCGGTATCCGTTAAGCGCTCACTATGTGCAGAGCACTGTTCTAAGCGCTGGGGGAGATACGGGGTCATCAGCTTGTCCCACGTGAGGCTCCCGGTCTTCATCCCCATTTTCCAGAGGAGGTCACTGAGGCCCAGAGCCGTGAAGTGACTTGCCCACGGTCCCAAGGCTGACAAGCGGCAGGGCCGGGATTCGAACCCATAACCTCCGACTCCCAAGCCCGGGCTCTTTCCACCGAGCCACGCTGCTTCTCGCATACGTAAGCGCTCAATAAATACGACTGAATGAACGAATGGACATCCTCGTTGCCTACCCCCACCCCATCTGCTCTGTTCCAAGAGGAATTTATAATAATAATAATAGCAACAATAACTATGGTATTTGCTAAGCACTTACTCTGTGCCAGGCGGTCTTCTCGACTCTGGCTGAGATACAGGATAACTGGGGAAATAATAATACTGTTGGCATTTGTAAAGCGCTTACTATGCGCCGAGCACCGTTCTAAGCGCTGGGGTAGATGCGAGGCAATCAGATCGTCCCACCTAGGGCTGGCCGTCTTCATCCCCATATTACGGATGAGGGAACTGAGGCACAGAGTTGTTCAGTGACTTGCCCAAGGTCACACAGCTGACCAGCGGAGGAGCGGGGATTAGAACCCATGACCTCTGACTCCCAAGCCCGGGCCCTCTCCACTAAGCCACGCTGAAGTCCCTGTCCCATACAGGGTTTACAGTCTTAACCTCCATTTTACAGGTGAGGAAACTGAGGCCCAGAGAAGCAAAATGACTTGCCCAAGGTCACACGGTTGTTAGAAGCAGCATGGCGCAGGGGAAAGAGCACGGGCCTAGGAGGCAAAAGGTCACGGGTTCTAATCTTGGCTCCACCACATGTCTGCCGTGTGAGATGTGTGACAGTGCTTAGAACAGTGTCTTGGCGCACAGTGAGAGCTCAACGAGTACCATTATTATTTTACAGAAGCGGCGTGGCTTAGTGGAAAGAGCCCGGGCTTGGGAGTCAGAGGTCGTGAGTTCTAATCCCAGCTCCTCCACTACAGCTGTGTGGCTTGGGGCAAGTCACTTGACTTCTCTGTGCTTCAGTGACCTCATCGGCAAAAGGGGGAATAAGACCGTGAGCCCCACGTGGGGCGACCCGCTAACCTTATATCTCTCCCAGTGCTTATTTATTCATTCATTCAACAGTATTCATTGAGGGCTTACTATGAGCAGAGCACTGTACTAAGCGCTTGGAATGGACAAATCGGCAAGAGACGGTCCCTGCCCATTGACGGGCTCACGGTCTAATCGGGGGAGACGGACAGACGAGAACGATGGCGATAAATAGAATCGAGGGGATGAACATCTCATTAAAACAATAGCAAATAGATAGAATCAAGGCGATGTACAGCTCATTAACAAAATAAATAGGGTCATGAAAATATATACAGTTGAGCGGACGAGTGCTTAGAACAGTGCTTGGCACGTAGCAAGCACTTAATAAATATCATCATCAAGCGGGGAGTCAGGATTAGAACCCGTGATCTTCTGATGCCCATGCTCTATCCATTAGGCCACGCTGCAGTCTACGAGATCCTCGAGGGCAGGGATCGTGTCTGCCAACTCCACTGTCCCGGGCGCTCAGTACTGCGATCTGCACAGAAGCGCTCAATAAATGTTATCGATCGTTTGCGGGGTTTAATAATAATAATAATAATAATAATAATAATGTTGGTATTTGTTAAGCGCTTACTATGTGCAGAGCACCGTTCTAAGCGCTGGGGTAGACACAGGGGAATCAGGATGTCCCACGTGGGGCTCACGGTCTTCATCCCCATTTTCCAGATGAGGTCACTGAGGCACCGAGAAGTGAAGTGACTTGCCCACGGTCCCACAGCTGAGAAGCGGCAGAGCCGGGATTCGAACCCATGATCTCTGACTCCAAAGGCCGGGCTCTTTCCACTGAGCCCCGCCGCTTCTCTGGTTTACGTCATCTGACTCGCTTGCTCTGTAGTTTAAAGACGCCGAATCCCAGGCACGGAGGAGAGGAAAGACCAGGAGGATCCCGTGTTTCAGTCGCCCACACCGGGGAGACCGCTGAAATCGGAATACGCGTGAATCGCATCTGCCGAGAAGCTGTATTTCTTTGGCTTTTCCCCAGTTTCACTCTCCGGTACCCCACGTCCTAGATCTGGAAGTCACGGTCCACCCCTGCAGCCGGTAGCCACCGTTTATATACTAAACGTTTCGCTTGCTGCCGGCGGTCAGCGATCGAGGTCCAAGGATTCGGGGCAAACGTCACCCTCGAGCTGGCGGCCACGGCGGGGGCCTGGACTCCTCCCGACTCCTTCTCCCTTCCTCCGCCTTTGGAAATCAGCCTCCTTCAGAGACAGCGATTCATTCTTTCAGTAGTATTTATTGAGCGCTCACTATGTGCAGAGCACTGGACTGAGCGCTTGAAATGTACAAGTGGGTAACAGATACGGTCCCTGCCCTTGGGATGCCTGGCTGGGACACACCGAGCGGTGATCGAGCATTAAAGGGAAGATCCATTTGTCTTTTCATCATTCAGGCTGGACTTTCTGCCGCTTCGCAGGGGCCGTTTGAACTCGGGCTCCCCTTGGGGTACGGGCGGCGCGGGTCCCTGCCCGAGCGAAACCGAGAGCCTTCAGACGGATCGGCTTCATTAAAAATAAATCTGCCGCGGAAGCGTGACCCGGACGGGCGATTTCTGAAAGGTGTCCGATCAGATTTAAGTAAGCCTGCTCCTACACAGCTAGGCTATTAGTGTCTCGAGCAGCGTTGTCTGACCTTCGGCAAGTCCGATTCGAGCAGCCGCTGGACGGACCCTACGATCAATCCATCCATCAGCGGTATTTACTGAGTGCTTCCCGTGGGCAGAGCCCCGGACTTGGCGCTTGGGAAAGTCCAGCACAAAACCGTTGGTAGACTCCTTCCCTGCCCACGAGGAGCTTACGGTCCAGAGGGGGTGACGGACGTTAAAATTAATTATCGACTGGTACGTAAGTGCTGGGGTGGGGCCTGAGGGTGGGGTGAATATCAAGAGGTTAAAGGGTACAGATTCAAGCGCAAGGGCAATATAGAAGGGGAGGGAAGAAAGGGAATGAGGGCTTAATCAGGGAAGGTCTCCTGGAGGAGATGGCGTTTTAATTATTCATTGTTATTATTATCAATAATAATAATGGCATTTATGAAGCGCTTACTATGGGCCAAGCACTATTTTAAGCACTGGGGTAGATACAAGGTAATCAGGTTGTCCCACGTGGGACTCACAGTCTTAATCCCCGTTTTACAGATGAGGGAACTGAGGTACAGAGAATAATAATAATAATGGCATCGTTATCATGACGGTATTTGTTAAGCACTTACTATGGGCCAAGCACCGTTCTAAGCACTGGGGTAGATACAAGGTAATCAGGTTGTCCCACAGAGGGCTGACAGTCTTAATCCCCATTTTACAGATGAAGTAACTGAGGCACAGAGAATAATAATAATGACATTATTATGACGATATTTGCTAAGCGCTTACTACGGGCCAAGCCCCGTTCTAAGCGCTGGGGTAGATACAGGGTAATCAGGTTGTCCCACGTGGGGCTCCCAGTCTTCATCCCCATTTTACAGATGAGGTCACTGAGGCCCAGAGAAGTGACTTGCCCAAAGTCACAGAGCTGAGAAGTGAAGTGACTTGCTAAAAAGCCACTCAGCAGATAAGTGGCGGAGCCGGGATCAGAACCCATGATCTCTGACTCCCAAGCCCGGGCTCTTTCCACTGAGCCACGCTGCTTCCCGTGCTTGAAGGCGGAGAAAGTTGTATATGAAGGGGGAGGGAGTTCCAGGCCTGAGGGGGGAAACACGGGCGAGGGGTCGACGGCAAGACAGACGAGTTTGAAGTATAGCGAGTAGGTTGGCATTAGAGAAGTGTGCGGGCTGGGTTGTACACCATAGTATCTGCCCTTATGGAACTTCCTTTCCAAAGTGGCAGAATAATAAAAATAATAATAATAACGTTGGCATTTGTTAAGCGCTTACTATGTGCCGAGCACTGTTCTAAGCTCTGGGGTGGATACAAGGGAATCAAGTTGTCCCACGTGGGGCTCACAGTTTTAATCCCCGTTTTCCAGATGAGGTAACCGAGGCACCGAGAAGTGAAGTGACTTGCCCGAAGTCCCACTGCTGACAGATGGCAGAGCCGGGATTAGAACCCGTGACCTCTGACCCCTGAGCCCGGGCTCTCTCCACTGAGCCACGCTGCTTCTCTGCATGACGTGAATGCGTCGGAGATAAAAATTCCTTTTTCTTTTGATGAGGAGATGACAGTTACGGGTCACCGATGTATTCTTTGGTTGGAACACGGACATGTACCTACGTACGAGACGCTTGCCGTTTCTCTCCGAGACCTTCAGAGACGCCAACTCTGACCCTGCCTTTTCTGAGGGACAGAACAGCAGAATCAATACGCGAGCATCATTCCTGGCCTACCTCACCCAGAAGAATCTGCCTGGATCCTGAGTGGGGAGATTCAACCCCTTCGGATTCTTGCTGTGATCTGGGCCGGGGCGGGGTGGAAGGAGGAGGAGGGGTGGGTCTCTCTCTTATTAATGATTATCGTGGGATTTGTTCCGTATTTACTAGATGACAAGCACTGTGGCACATACAAGACAATCAGATCAGAGACATTCATTCAATCATATTTATGAGCACTTACTAATGTTAACGTTGGTACTGGTTAAGCGCCTACTATGTGCCGAGCACTGTTCTAAGCACAGCTGACAAGTGGCCGAGCCGGGATTCGAAGCCGTGTCCTCTGACTCCAAAGCCCGGGCTCTTTCCACTGAGCCACGCTGCTTCTCTACTTACTTCACTTCACTTACTAGGTGCAGACCTCCGTACTGAGCGCTTAGAAAGTACAATTCAGCAGTAAAGAGAGACGACCCCCGCCCACACCGGGCTTACGGTCTAGAAGGACGCGTTCCCCGTCCCACAGTCTAAGGGGGGAAGAGAACAGCTGCTGAATCCCCATTTTACAGTGGAGGAGATTGAGACACCGAGAAGTTAAGGTACTTGCCCAACGTCACACAGCAAGCAACTGCAGAGTCAGGGTGATGATGATTCCGAACACTAACAGTACTGAGAGTAAACGGGGTATTTGTTAAGCACTAGGGGCCGAGCACCGTACCGTGTGCAGGGGTAAATCCAGATGATCAGGTCCTGCACGGGGCTCACGATCTAAATAGGAGGGAGAACTGGCATAGAATCTCCATTTTGCAGATGAGGGAACACGGAGAAGTGAATCGCCCAGCAGTTAGGGGGCAGAGGCGGGATTAGAACCCAGATCCCCAAACTCCCAGGCCCGCGCTCTTTCCACCAGCCCGTCCCCATTCGAACTCAGATCCGCCGACTGCCAGACTTATGCTCTTTCCATTAAGGCCACGCCGCTCCTCATTGGGTCCAGGGCTTCCCCAAGGACCTCTTTATGAAGTCAACATCCCCCCCGACCCCCAGTTTAGCCCCCTAGACCCTATAACGCGGCCAAGTACTGGCAGCGGGAGGAGCAGACGCCAACTATTCATTCAATCGTATTTATTGAGCGCGGACTGTGTACTGAGCGGTTGGAAAGGTGTGGCTCCTCACCGCGCCTCTCCAAATGCTGAGGTTTCAGGACATTCTCATTTCATCTCTTCATATGGTCACACAGAGAACAAAAGCAAGACAGCGCAGAGGCAGTGAGGTTTCTTAAGTACACTGTGGAAGGTTAGAATTAATCTTCTGCGCACCACAGGCATGTTCTTGAAAATTTAATTTAAAAAAAGCGTTGGCAAGAGAGAGGCTCGGCTCTCTGTTCAGCCGACGCACACTGTCGTGCCTCGTGCTTTCCGACGCGCCTCGGGGAAACGAGCTGTGTCGTAACAGCCGGCTTACCCTGCCCCTCTGCTCCAGCGATTATTCTGGGTGTATCTGCCGGTCGGCGTAATAGGCGTAAGTTACCTGGAAATCTGTGCACGGGAGCGCCCCATCACCTCCCCCCAATCTGGAGTGGAGTTGAAGGATTTTTGCGGCGTTTGGGTTGTGCAGAAAGTTCTACCGTCGCGGTTCACGGCAGCCCTGTGAGGTCAGCCTCGTTAACCTCACGTCCCCGGAAACCGGGGCACAGAGAGGCCCAGCGACCTGTTAGGGACACGCGGCCTGCCGATGAACGGAATGGACAGATTACGCTCCTTCAATAGTATTTATTGAGCGCTTACTATGTGCAGAGCACTGTACTAAGCGCTTGGAATGTACAAGTCGGCCACAGACACAGTGCCCGCCCTTCGACGGGTTTACGGTCTAATCTGATCCAGACCACCCGAGTCCCCGGATCTCTACGCGTGAGACACTTGACCTGACTCTAACACGTGTTACAGCCCAATTCTGTAGCTTTTTTAGGTACCTCGAGCTTTGGCAGCTCTGGTTTGGGCTTCTTATTTGTTCTCTGTTCCATTACCAACCTGCTGAGCCAATCCCTCGACGCCTTTCGGCTTCAGTTGCCCCAGCTCTGAAATGGGAGTGATGTTTTCAGGCAACCGCCACCTTAGGACGCGGTAAGATATTATGCGTAAAGTTTCCCCCGATTAGACCGTAAGCCCGTCGAAGGGCAGGGACTGTCTCTATCTGTTACCGATTTGTACATCCCAAGCGGGGAAGCAGCGTGGCTCAGTGGAAAGAGCCCGGGCTTCGGAGTCAGAGGTCATGAGTTCGACTCCCGGCTCTGCCGCTCGTCAGCCGTGTGACCGTGGGTGAGTCACTTAACTTCTCTGGGCCTCAGTTCCCTCATCTGTAAAATGGGGATTAACCGTGAGCCTCACGTGGGACGACCCGATTGCCCTGTATCTCCCCCAGCGCTTAGAACAGTGCTCGGCACACAGTAAGCGCTTAACAGATACCAACATTATTACAGTACTCTGCACATAGTAAGCGCTCAATAAATACTATTGAATGAATGAAAGTTTGAGAATGAATGAAAGTTTGAGGGCTTCAAAAAGGAGGTTCTAAGAGACCGTAAGCTCGCCGTGGGCAGGGAACATGTCTGTCGTACTGCACTCCCCAAAGCGCTTAGCACGGTGCGTTGCATATAGTAAGCGCTCAATAGACACCATTGATGATCACGATGATTATGTAAAGTATGTTATTTCTTTCATACTCTCCCAAGCACTTAGCAGAGCGCTTCACACTCTGGAGGCACTCGGTTGATTGATATTAACCGTATTACAGATCTATCACAAGAAGGAGAATAATAGCAAAGAGTCGGTGTTTTTTTACCCTGCCAGCAACATCCCGTTTGACTTGGGGCCTTAGTTTCTCCGCGTACAATGGGGAGAATTATTTTTGCCCTACACTTTCAAACCTTACCTTAAAAAGTGTGGAGAAATCATAATTATGGACTCTTTTTTTTTTTTTTTAAACACCATCTTCAGCTGGAAAACTGCTAACGAAAGGCGAGGAGTTTGGATCTTTGGGAGAACCGAGAATTGAGCCTTAGGGAAGTGCATCGTTTATGAGAAAGGTTAATAGCTCCGCAAGGCTGGGAGTCTTGTCTACCTCCTTTTTGATTGTCCTGTGCTCTGTCACCTCATAAACGAGGGTGTTCGCTGGCCAAAGTTGAAACACTTTTCTTTATGGCAAGTGAAGCCATTTAAATCTTGGCTTGACTTCACTCCTGTCCCGTTTACGGATGGATTTGCCACCGACAGCTGAAAATCCTTCGGAGAGCTGCGGCTAAGCGTGTCAGGGGTTCCCCTCGCTCCCGCAGATAGAGAGACTGGTCCCGGCTGTTCCTACAGCTTTGGCAATATCTGCTCCTGGGAGGTGACACCCTATTAAGGAGATGAGTCAAAGAAATATTTGCAGCAGAGGTCTGTCCTGTCTAGCACAATGGCAAGGAGGGACCCATTTGAGTTTATTCCATTTAGTGACGACAGTAAAATGCCTTTAATTGTTATTTGAGCAATTGAAACATTACAGGCGGCGCGGCTGAGCGGAGGTAACTGCATCAGGCCGGCTGCCCGACCTCTAACTGCTAGGCCCGACTCAGCCGTAGTCACGATGGCTGCGTTTGACCCGCATCATCGACGTCAGAATTTATTGAGCTCACCTCCTCCAAGAGGCCTTCCCAGACTGAGCTTCCCCTTTTCCCTCTGCTCCCTCTCTGCCCCCCCCCTTCACCTCCCCTCAGCTAAGCCCCCTTTCCCTCTGCTCCTCCCCCTCGCCCTTCCCTTCAGCACCGCGCTCATTTGTATATATTTTCATTACCCTATTCATTTTGCTAATGCGGTGTGCATCCCCTTGATTCTATTTATCGTGATCGTGTCGTTTCCGTCCGTCCGTCTCCCCCGATTAGACTGTAAGCCCGTCGATGGGCAGGGATTGTCTGTTGCCAAACTGTGCACTCCAAGCGCTTAGTACAGTGCTCTGCACGTAGTAAGCGCTCAATAAATACGATCGAATGAATGAAAGAATTGAGCGCCCGAACCCTGACCCTGGTGATTACGGTAACAGTGATCTGGACCCGCTGTAAGCCACTCGTGGGTAGGGATCACGTCTACCGACTCTTCTGCAAGGTCGTTGTGCGCAGGGAACGTGTCTGCTAACTCTGTGGCCTCGTACTCGTCCGACCGTTTCGTGTCGGGCTCTGTACATAGTCAGCGCTCAATAAATACCATTAAGTGATTGATTATTCGAATAATAATACCAGTAACAATTGGGATATTTGTTAAGCTCTGACTACAAAGCACTGTGGCGGACCCAGGCAAATCAGGTCGGACACAGTCCCCGCCTCACCAGGGGCTCCCAGTCTCAATCCCCGTTTTACAGACGAGGTAACTGAGGCACAGACGAGCGAAGTGACTTGCCCAAGCGGACGAGGGGTGGGGCCCGGATTAGGACCCAAGACCTTCTGACGCGCAGGCCGGTGCTCTATCCGCGACGTCACGCTGCTTCTCCAGTAGCGGAGCCCTTCCGGGCGCTGCATCCGGTTAAACGCTCAATAAGTACTCCCGGTGGATCGATTGGCTGGTGATCCCCATCTACCCCCGGAGGTTCGTTAGGATGGGGCAGTTCTGCAGCAACGAAGCTTCCGGACCTGTCACTGCTTGAAGATCTCTAAGCCCTTTGAAATGAGGGACCCTGGGGAAGGGTTGTAATTCTCCTAGGAGGTTTGGTATTACATTACTAGCTGAAACCCGTAAAGACTTTATGAGAACTTAAGATCTCGGCTTTCTCGCCTTCTTTCTACCCGCCCCTTAGCACCTCCCCTGTGGGCTCTCTCGGGTCAGTTTTTCCCCCAGCAGCTCGCCTCCCTCTCCTCCTGCTCTGAGCCCCCGCTCCGGCAGCTCTCCTTCCTTCCCTTTGCGTGCCGGTTTCCAATTCTGATCCAATTCACCCCCACGATCCCACCTTCACACTCCATCTCCCCTGCAGGAATCACGTCTCCTTACTCTACTGAACTCCTCCAAGTGCTTAGTACGGGACTCTGCACAGGCCCTCGATAGATAGTCAATCAATCAATGGTAGTCAATCAATCAGAGGTCACGGGTTCGAATCCCAACTCTGCCACTTGTCAGCTGGGTGACCGTGGGCAAGTCACTTCACTTCTCTGGGCCTCAGTTCCCTCCTCTGTAAAATGGGGATTAAGACCGCGAGCCTCACGTGGGACAACCTGATGACCCTGTATCTACCCCAGCGCTCAGAACGGTGCTCTGCACATAGTAAGCGCTTAACAAATACCAACATTATTATCATTATTATTTACTGAGCGCTTACTGTACACAGAGCACTGTACTAAGAGCTTGGGAGAGTCCGGTGCAACGGAGTTGGGAGACAAGATCCCTGCCCGCTCTCTGATTGACCGATTGCTGCCCTAAAAGACGATATGGTATATTTGGTTTTTTTTCTTTCAAATTTGGGTAGAGCTTTTCCTTTTGAATAATTAATTGTGGTATATTTTAAGCTCTTACTATGTGCCAAGCCAATCGCTGGGATACGTACAAAAGAATCAGGTCGGACCCAACCCCTATCCCTCATGGGTCAACAGATAGCGAATCCCCTTTTACAAATGAGGAAACTGAGGGAGAGAAAAATAATAGTAATAGAACAGTGCTCGGCACAGTAAGTGCTTAATAAATGCCATCATTAATGTAATACTATACAGATTATATAAATATGATATATAATAATAATGACGGTATTTGTTAAGCACTTACTATGTGCCGAGCACTGTTCTAAGCGCTGGTATAGGTACAGGTCGTTAGGTTGTCCTACATGGGGCTTACAGTTTTAATCCCCATTTTACAGATGAGGTCACTGAAGCCCAGAGAATGCTTGGTATTTGTTAAGCGCTTACTATGTGCGGAGCACTGTTCTAAGCGCTGGGGGAGATACAGGGGAATCAGGTTGTCCCACATGAGGCTCACAGTCTTCATCCCCATTGTACAGATGAGGTCACTGAGGCCCAGAGAAGTGAAGTGACTCGCCCACAGTCACACAGCTGACAAATGGTGGAGCTGGGATTAGAACCCACGACCTCTGACTCCCAAGCCCGGGGTCTTTCCACTAGGCCACGCTACTTCTCTAAAGTAAAGTGACCTGCCCAAGGTTACACTGCATGTAAGGGATTAGAATACAACTGAGGCCCAGGACTGCGTTCTTTCCACTAGACCACGCTGCCCTGAACTCAGAACTGCGGGGTTCTACAGCTTTTTACTGCTCATCTCTCCTCCTCTAGACTGTAATCTCCTTGTGGGCAGGGAACTTGTCTACCAACTGCTCTGCACACAGTAAGCACTCAATAAATACCAAAGATCGATCTTATCCTTGGGAATTCTCACAGTGGCTGATCAGGTCTCGAATGACACTCCTACAACGCACAACGCGTTGTTGTGCGAATCCTACAACGCACAGCTCATTCTAGAAGCAGCACGGCCTAATGAACAGGTCGCGTGCCTAGGAGTCAGAAGGACCTGGGTTCTAACCCTGGCTCCGCCACTCATCCGCTGTGTGACCTTGGCCAAGTCACTTTGCTTCTCTGTGCCTCAGTTCCCTCATCTGCAAAATGGGGATTAAGACAGTGAGCCCCGTGTGGGACAGGGACTGTGTCTAACCCACTTTGCCCGTATGCACCTCAGTGCTTAGTACAGGGTCTCGCACATAGTAAGCACTTAACGAATACCCCAATTATTATTATTATTGTTTTTCCCCCTCCATCTCAACAACACCTTTTTTTAAAATGGTATTTGTTAGGCATTTACTCTGGGCCGGGCACCCTTCTAAGTGCTGGGGTGGAGGCAAGCTAATCAAGTTGGACAACAGCCCGTGTCCCACACGGGGCTCACGGTCTTAATCCCCGTTTTACAGTTGAGGTAACTGAGACCCAGAGAAGTGAGGGGACTAGCCCAAGGTCACCCAGCAGACAAGTGGCAGAGCCGGGATCAGAACCCACGTCCTTCTGACTCCCGGGCCTGTGTTCTACCCACTGGGCCACGCTGGCCCTTTCCGCTCCTCTCTTCCAAGCCGTCTGGTCCTCTTCGCTCTCCAGGCAACCCCTGCAGAGATCTGGGAGGTGGATCGCTGGCTCCACAAGATTCCCTCGCCCTCTCTCCCATTCTCTGCTGCTCCCTCCACCCCACTCCACAGCCCCAAGGGTTGGCAGAGGGTCTGAACAAACGAGCAAAGGACTCTTGCCTGTGGCTCAGGGAAAATACCGAGAAAAACCATTGTAAGGGGAGAAATCTTGAGGCCAGGCCAATAATAACAATGCTGTTCGTCAAGTGCGCGCTCTGTGCAAAGCACCGACTAAGAGCTGGGGTGGAAACAAGATAATCAGGTCCCACATGGGGCTCCTCTTCAAAGTAGGAGAGAGAAACAGGTACGGAATGTTATTTCTCTATTGTACTTTCCAAGCACTTAGTACAGCACACCGTAAGCGCTCAACAAATACGACTGAATGAACGATTGAATGAATCCCCAGTTTGTAGATGAGGGAACTGAGGTTCAGAGAAGTTCAGTGACTTGCTCAAGGTCACACAGCAGGTAAGTGAAGGAGGCAGGATTAGAAACCAGATCCTCTGACTCTCGGGCCTGTGCTCTTTCCACGAGGCCAAACTGCTTCTCTGGACAGTAGCCGTGTGGGGAATACCCTTGGACAGTCAGAAGTAGCTTTTACTTTCCAATCATAGTCTCCTTGAGCTCCTTGGAGAGGAGACCTTATTCCTTATTTATCCACTAAGCCTCAAAAAGCAGTGCGGCTTAGTGGATAAACCATGGGCCTGGGAGTCAGAAGGACCTGGGTTCTAATCCCAGCTCCTCCGTCTGTCTGTGGTGTGACCTTGAGCAAGTCACTTCGCTTCTCTGGGCCTCAGTTACCGCATCTGTAAAATGGGGATGAAGAGTGTGAGCCCCACGTGGGACAGGGACTGTGTCCAACTGTTTGACTTGCAATTACCCCAGCGCTTAGAACAGTGCTCGGCACATAGTAAGAGCTTAACAAGTACCGTAATTAGTAGTAGTAGTAGTATTACTCAGAACTCCACTTGGGAAAGCTCTCCCACTCTCCTGAAGGACAGGGATCGTGTGCACTGTTTCTTTTGCAAAGTCAATCAATCAATCAGTGGTGTTTATTGAGTGTTTAATGTGTGCAGATCACTATACTAGGAAAAGCAGAGCAGCTAAGCCCCCGACGATAAAGCACTGTGGGGAAGGATGAGCCATCTAATTAATAATGATGGCATTTGTTAAGCGCTTACTATGTGCAAAGCACTGTTCTAAGCGCCGGGGAGGATATAAGGCGATCAGGTTGTCCCACGTGGGGCTCACAGTCTTCATCCCCATTTTACAGATGGGGTAACTGAGGCCCAGAGAAGTGAAGTGACTTGCCTACAGTCACACAGCTGACAAGTGGCTGAGCGGGGATTTGAACCCATGACCTCTGACTCCCAAGCCCGGGCTCTTTCCACTGAGCCACGCTGCTTCTCTAATTGATGATCAAGTGGACAAGAATACTTCCCTAAAGTCCGATGAGACAACCGAGGCAGAGAGGAGTAAAGTGACTCACCCAAGGTCACACCGCAGGTGCGTGGTGGAGTCGAGATTAGAACGCAGGTCCCCTGACTCCCAGGCCCTCATCTTTCCATTTTTTTATCCCAATAGGATATTACTGACATCCTCTAGACTGTAAATTCACCACGGGCAGGGAATGTGTCTACCGATTCTGTTCTTTCATACTCTCCCAAGCACTTGATACGGTGTTCTGCATACAGTAAGCGCTCAATAAATACCACTGATGACGATACTGATGATCTTTACCACCGAACTGCTGCAGATGCGCACAGAGCAGAACCGGAACCTGTAAATGGGGTCCGTTGCGCTCCCCAAAACTTTGGACTCCGTAAATCGCCATGGTCTCCGGGCCAGCCTTTCCAAGAAAAGCTGGCTGATGTCACGAGGTGGCTCCGGGCTGGAACGAACACCCGAATTCCCGACCCCCTTAGCTGGCGCGAATGGGGTCAAGCGAGGCTCCGTCCTCACACCGATGCTTTCCGTCACAACGATCCCCTCTCAGGGTCGCAACTGGAGAGTTTCCAGTCCTCTACCAGCCTCAGCTACGGAAAGGAGAGTCAAGCAGAGGCCTACCCGTTCCGCTCCTAGCTTGGCCAGTGGCTAGCGAGTGGAAGCCGATCTGCTCCCAGTCAAAACTCACCCGTGCCGGGCAGCGGCGGCACGGGAGAGAAGCGAGGGCGGAGACTCGAGTTTACTGCGCGGAAGGCGGCCCTGGTAAACCACTTCCATATTTTTACCGATCAAACTCTATGGTTTCACTACCAGAGCGGGGCATTCTAGGAGAGATAATAATAATAATGTCGGTATTTGTTAAGCACTTACTATGTGCAGAGCACTGTTCTAAGCGCTGGGGGAGATACAGGGGAATCAGGTTGTCCCACGTGAGGCTCACAGTCTCAGTCCCCATTTGACAGAGGAGGTAACTGAGGCACAGAGAAGCGAAGTGACTCGCCCACAGTCACACAGCTGACAAGCGGCAGAGCCGGGAGTCGAACCCGTGACCTCCGACTCCGAAGCCCGGGCTCTTTCCACTGCGCCACGCTGGGGCGGAAACGACGTGACAGCATAAGACGAGACCTGAGACTGGTATCGAACGGCAGGACCGCATCTTAAACATCCCAGCAGGATCACGGGTACCGAGGCGACGACGATCAAACTCTCAATCTGTCGGTGGTACTTCCTGAGCACTTACTTACTGGGTGCGGATCACCGTCCTAAGTGCTTCGTACACAACTCAGCTCCGACGGAGTCACCGGCTGGGATGAATGGATGCCGAAAGGGTTCCCAAGGCGATCGACTGTGGAGAACTGAGCACGGTCCAGAGACGGCCAGAGAAAATCGGGACAAAGATAAAGATTGCTGAAGGCCACCCTCAGGATAAGATAATGATAATAATTATGTTGGTATTTGTTAAGCGCTTACTAGGTGCCGAGCACTGTTCTAAGCGCTGGGGGAGATACAGGGCGATCAGGTTGTCCCATGTGAGGCTCACGGTGAATCCCCATTTTACAGATGAGGTCACTGAGGCACAGAGAAGTGAAGTGACTTGCCCACAGTCACACAGCTGACAAGTGGCCGAGCCGGGATTTGAACTCATGGCCTCTGACTCCCAAGCCCGGGCTCTTTCCACTGAGCCACGCTGCTTCTCTAAGATCCATGGACTCCAGAGCTTCGGATTCCCCCTGGTCACAGCCGGGACACATTCAGGTTCATCGAGAAGCAACGCGGCCTGCTGGAAAGGGCACAGGCCTGGGAGTCAGAAGACCTACCAAGACCTGCCGGTTTCACCTTTACAATATCGCCAAGATCCGCCCTTTCCTCTCCACCCAAACGGCTACGTTACCGCTACGGGCTCTCGTTATATCCCGGCTAGACTACCGGGTCGGCCTTCTCTCCGACCTCCCTTCCTCCTCTCTCGCCCCGCTCCGGTCTATTCTTCACTCCGCCGCCCGGCTCATCTTCCCGCAGAAACGCTCTGGGCACGTCACTCCCCTTCTTAAACAACTCCAGTGGTTGCCCGTCGACCTCCGCTCCAAACAAAAACTCACTCTAGGCTTCGAGGCTCTACATCACCTCGCCCCTTCCTACCTCTCCTCCCTTCTCTCTTTCCACCGCCCACCCCGCACGCTCCGCTCCTCCGCCGCCCACCTCCTCGCCGTCCCTCGGTCTCGTCCGTCCCGCCGTCGACCCCCGGGCCGCGTCCTCCCGCGGTCCCGGAACGCCCTCCCTCCTCACCTCCGCCAACCTGATTCTCTTCCCCTCTTCGAAACCCTACTTAAAACTCACCTCATCCAAGAGGCCTTCCCAGACTGAGCTCCCCTTCTCCCTCTACTCCCTCTGCCACCCCCCCTTTACCTCTCCGCAGCTAAACCCTCTTTTTCCCCTTTTTCCTCTGCTCCTCCACCTCTCCCTTCCCATCCCCACGGCACCGTACTCGTCCGCTCGACTGCATATATTTTCGTTACCCTATTTATTTTGTTAATGAATTGTACATCGCCTCGATTCTATTTAGTCGCCACTGTTTTTACGAGACGTTCTTCCCCTCGACTCTATTTATCGCCATCGTTCTCGTCTGTCCGTCTCCCCCGATTAGACCGTGAGCCCGTCAAATGGCAGGGACCGTCTCTATCTGTTGCCGACTTGTTCATTCCAAGCGCTTACTTCAGTGCTCTGCACGTAGTAAGCGCTCAATAAATACTATTGAATGAACCTAGGTTCTAATCGCGGTTCTGCCCCTTACTTGCTGAGAGACCTTGGACAAGTCACTTAATAATAATGATGTTGGTATTTGTTAAGCGCTTACTATGTGCAGAGCACTGTTCTGAGCGCTGCGGGAGCTACAGGGTAATCGGGTTGTCCCACGTGAGGCTCACAGTCTTCCTCCCCATTTTACAGATGAGGAAAATGAGGCACAGAGAAGTTAAGTGATTTGCCCATAGTCACACAGCTGACAAGTGGCAGAGTAGGGATTCGAACCCATGTCCTCTGATTCCCAAGCCCGGGCTCTTTCCACTGAGCCACGCTGCTTCCCCGTACCTAATCAATCGATAGTATTTATTGAGTGCTTATTGCCCCCAGAGCACTGTACTGAATGCCTGGGAGAGTACAATATACCAGAGCTGGTAGACACATTCCAGCCCCTAACGAGTTTACAGTCTGGGCCTCAGCTTCCTCGTCTGTAAAATGGGCATTCAATTCCTGCGTGATGGACAGGGATTGTGTCTGTTCTGATTATTCCGTGTCCACCCCAGGGCTCAAGACGGTACTTGGCACAGAGTGAGCACTTAACAAACACCACATTATTCAGCCCTTTGAGGACGGAGGATGACGACGATACTTGTTAAGCGCTTATGACGTACCAAGCCCTATTCTAAGCTCCGGGTACACAGATACAAATTACCTATGTGATAAATAATAGATAATTTGGACTAATTTTCACAATTTTAAATAAACAATTTAAATAATACATTTGTAATAAATAATTACACATCTTTAGATCTGGGGTAGGTCAAAATTAATCACATCGGACACGGTCCCCGTCCCACGTGGGGCTCACGGTCATTTTGCAGACGAGGCAACTGAGGCACAGAGGAGTGAAGTGACCTGCTCAAGGTCACACAGCAGACAGGCGGAGGAGCCGGGATGAGAACCGAGGTCCTTCCGACTCCCGGGCCCGTGCTCTATCCACTAGGCCAAGAGGAGAAACACACTAGGAGCCAGGTAGTTTCATGAGCAACAGATGAACCAGTGTTGAGTTGTGGGCGACTCTTGAGCCTCCAGCCTCAGCCTCCAGCTACACCTGGGGCGCGTCGGAAGGGACCGGGCCAAGGCTCATCCATCGTCCTCGATGGGAGACTTCACCCATCTCCCAAACGTTTTGTGCCATCGATCGATCGGATTTATTGAGCACTTGCTGGGTGTAGAGCACCGTCATAAGCACTTGGGAGAGTATAATATGACAGGGTTAGCAGACACGTTCCCCGCCCGCAAGGAGCTTCCGGTCTAAAAGGGGAGACAGGCATTAATATAAATAAATAAAATCACGGAGTGCGGAGAGGCTGAGGGAGAGGTGACTGAAGGGAGCGAATCCAAGTGCGAGGATGACGTGGAAGAGGGTAGGAGAAGAGGAGAAGAAGGCTTAGTTGGGGAAGGTCCCTTGGAAGAGCGGTTCTTGTAATAAGGTTTAGAAGGTGGGGAGAGTGAGAGAAATATAAAGGAGGAAGTGGCAGGTCAGAGGCAAGGGTTTGGCGGTGAGACAGACAAGATCCAGGTACAGCGAGGAGGTCGGCTTTAGAGACGCCAAGGGCGCGGGTTGGCTCATAGTAGAAAATCGAGTCTCACTTAGTAGGTACTCGATAAATACCACGGTTCTTGACGAAGCCTGGGGGACTTGAATGAAATCAGATTCCGGGATTCCGGGAAATGCCGGGAAAACCGAGAAGCAAAAAGGCAAATATTAGGTCACGCTTTACAGTCGGCGTGGAGATATGAGGCATGTCCAAAAATCTATTACCGATTAACTCCTTACATTGTCCGGTGTAGGCAGAGCCTTTGTAAGGTGAGAGAACAGGTCAATGGGTCGGACTTTCCATTTCATGTCACTTGGTGTCCTGAGAAAGGGAGTGAGCTGTTCGGGCCACGCAAAGGTCGTATCCCGGATAGGGTGGGGCCATCTTCTTCGTCAGCCTGGTCTCCTCTGTGTGGTCATCTTGCTCCCTGAGAGGACCCAAAGCTGTGTCACTTTGGACAAGTCATTTAACTTCTCAGTTACCTCATCTCTAAAATGGGGTTTCAATCCCTGTTCTAGACTGTAACCGGTTGTGTGGGCAGGGGACATGTCTAGCAACTCTTACGTTGGACTCTCTCAAGTGCTTAGTACAGTCTCTTTACACAGTAAGCACTCAGTACGTATATTTGATCGAATGACTGTCTGTACTCGCGCCTAAATAGACCGTGAGCCCCTTGCGGGACAGGGCCCGTGGCCCATCTGATCATCTCGTATCCACTCCAGCGCTTAGAAGAGCGTTTGACAGATAGTAATACTAAATACTATTATTATTAATAGTGGGCCAGGCAGCCGGAACTCTTCTTAATTTTTGCTGAGTTCTCTGTTCACCTCTTGGGGCAAAGAATCAGCAACGCAAGGACTGATTTAGCTTGGCTGGGGATTTCTGGCCTCCCGCGGGTGACCCCGACAGAGCCCCGATCAGTCCTTCTGGCCAAGTCGGGGAAGTTTGGCTCTGTACCACGAAGCACCCCGGCCCGAGGGTGTCGGGGAGGAGAGAGCGTTTGGTACGGCTCTGTGTAGGCATCGTGGTTGTCCCCGTCTGTCAGTTGAGGATTAGGCCACGTGATTCATCCTTGGAGTTGGGGAATCCACCCGTCCGCCTTGGGGAATCACGGGGATGGGATGTTATTACCCGAGATCAGCATGCTTGTCTCACGCGTCTGCGGCTGACTGGCCCGGTGGCTGACGATGGCCGGCTGGATTCATCGATCCTTCTCGCAGGAATCTCCTGCCACCCCTCAGGGAGGGGAAGTCTTCGAGGCTTTTTTTTTAATGGGAGTTGTTTAACGCTTACTGTGTGCCAGGCACTGTTCTAAACTCCGAGGTAGATACAAGCTAATCAAGGTGGACAGAGTCCATGGCCCACAAGGGACTCACGGTCTTAATCCCCATTTTACAGATGAGGGAACTGAAGTCCATGGACGTGAAATGACTTGTCTAAGGTCACACAGTAGCTAGGTGGCAGAGCCAGGATTAAAATCCAGTTCCTTTTGACTCCCAGGCTTGTACTTTTTCCACTAGGCCACGCTGCTTCTCATGGCTTGCCATGCAACTGGTTCCTGAAAACTGCATCTTAGAGGAGAAGCATGGCCTAGTGGAAAGGGCATTGGCCTGGGCGTCAGAAGACTTGGGTTCTAATCCAGATTCTACTATGTGTCTGCTGTGTGACCACGGGCAAATCACTTGACTTCTCCGTGCCTCAGTTACCTCATCTGTAAAATGGGGATTTAATAACAATTCTCCTGCCTACTTGGATTGTGAGCCCTCTGTGGGACAGGGACTGAATCTGACCTGATGATCTTGTATCTACCCCGGTGCTTAGAACGGTGTTTGACACATAGTAAGTGCTTGACAAGCAGCGTGGCTCAGTGGAAAGATCATGGGCTTGGGAGTCAGAGGTCATGGGTTCGAATCCCGGCTATGCCACTTGTCAGCTGTGCGAGTGTGGGCAAGTCACTTCACTTCTCTTTGCCTCAGTTCCCTCATCTGTAAATGGGGATTAAGACTGTGAGCCTCGCGTGGGACCATCTGATTCCCCCGTGTCTACCCCAGCGCTTAGAACAGCGCTCTGCACAGAGTAAGCGCTTAACAAATACCAACATTATTATTATTATATGTCACAATTACTTCAGAAAAAAATAATATTCTCCTCAGAAACAACAGGATAAAAGGGAGATTGGCTCCTGAACCAAGATCATTCATTCAGTCATATTTAGTGAACATTTACTGTGTGCAGAGCACTGTACTAAGCGACTGGGAGAGTACGCTGTAACACACAGACACAGTCCGTACCCACATTAACCCTACGGTTACCAAAATTACTCACAATTGTGCCTCTCTTTCGTCACAGCTCCATTCATGTATTATTATGAAGTAGAGAGAGTCCTCGATTGGGTAGCCAGCTTTGACTTCATCCGGAGTGAAATGGGGTGTTGACCTGGCCTAAAGGTCATCCGCTAAACCCTCCCCTCTCCACTCCCCAATCTGTCTCGCTGCCCTCTCTGCCCTACTGAAACTTTGCCATCCCCTCCCCACTGCCGCTTTTTCGATTGTTTCTCCATTTCCCCACCGAGCCAGTAAACCCTGCCCTGTCCAACTACTCTCCCCCCCCCGGAGTCCGAAGCGTAGAGGACGCGAGGGTTATTAAAGTCAAAACCGATGTGCTATAAAGCTGAAGCCCCGTGTGAGCTTAGAGACATTATTGTTGTTCATCTGAACTTGAAGCTCCTAAATCAAGAACTCCCTGAAGTACAGAGGTATCTATTGAGAATTTACTGTGTACAGAGCACTGGAATAGCGTGGCTCAGCGGAAGGAGCCTGGGCTTCAGAGTCAGAGGTCATGGGTTCGACTCCCGGCTCTGCCACTTGTCAGCTGTGTGACTGTGGGCAAGTCATTTAACTTCTCTGTGCCTCAGGTACCTCATCTGCAAAATGGGGATTAACTGTGAGCCTCACATGGGACAACCTGATGACCCTGTATCTACCCCAGGGCTTAGAACAGTGCTCTGCACATAGTAAGCGCTTAACACATACCAACATTATTATTATTATTTGGGCGAGGTTGATAGAAGGGTTGGTAGACGCAATCCTTGCACCCAAGTAGCTTACAGTCTATAGGAAAAAGGATTTGGATTGGAGAGAGGCTATTTTGGCAGGGTAAAAACGTTGGCTACCTCAGGGCTGAAAGTACGGATTATTAGTAGTAGTAGTAGTATTATGGTATTTAAGCGCTTACTATGCGCTAAGCACTGTTCTAAGTGCTGGGGCAGATACAGGGTAATCAGGTTGTCTCACATGGGGCTCACAGTTTTAATCCCCATTTTACAGATGAGGTAACTGAGGCACAGAAACTGTGACCCCGATGTTGGGTAGGAATTGTCTATCTGTTGCCTAATTGTCCTATACAAGCATGTAGTACAGTGTTCTGCACACAGTTAGCACTCACTAAATATGATTGAATAAATGAATGAATGAAGTGGCTTGTCCAAGGCCACACAGCAGACAAGTGGCGGAGGCAGGATTAGAACCCATGTCCTCTGATTCCCAAGCCCAGGCTCTTGCCACTAAGCCACGCTGCTGTGGAAGCTTTAAAATTTAATGAGGGGAGTGAGATCAGAGGCAGGGGCACCTGGGGTACTGTTCTGCCATGGACTCACGCAGACCTCTCCCCTCCACAAAGCAACAGATCTCATGGATTTTGCCCTCAGGAAGAGCTGCCCCGGCCTAGAAATCCAGGGATCTGGCCACCGATTGGTTGAAATTGTCTTCTTCTTCAGGAACCACCTAGCTTCCTTCCCAATTCCTCAGTTTCCTGGTCTGTAAAATGCGGAAAGTAACCTATGTCCCTGCCTCAAAACAGGTGGGAGAAAAAGGGAGGTCTATCCTAGTCCTTTCTGATACGTAAGCTCATTATGGGCAGGGATTATGTCCGTTATATTGTTATATTGTACTCTCCCAAGCGCTTAGTACAGTGCTCTGTACACAGTAAGCACTCAATAAACACGATCGACTGATATCTACCTATAAAAGGCATCGATCCCTAAACCCCACTGGGTGAGATTCCCCCCCAGCCAAGTTCCATGTCTTGATATGTCACAGACTTATGAATTAGAGTGGACAATTTCTGCCCTTTCCCACCAACAGAGGATAAGGATGTAATTCTCCCCGTAGACTGGAGGCTCCTTGAGGGCAGCGATTGTGTCTACCAACTCTATTGAATTGTACTCGCCCAAGCGCTTAGTACAGTGCTCTCCACACGACAGGCGCTCAATAAATACCACTGGTCAGTTTAGGAGTTTCCCCTCTTCCAGTCCTCCATTGGAATCCACCTCCTCACCCTCGGGAGGATTAAGGAAACCCGGACGAGCGTTAAGGAGCTCAAGTTGACGAATTCTCTTTCGTCATCAACACCATCGCCATTAGTAATTAATGAGCACCTACCGTGCGTAGAGCAGTATTCTAAGACCTTGGGAGACTATAATAAAATTAGAAGAGAAGGTTTCTGCCCATGTGGAGCTTACATTCTGATGGGGGAAAAGGGCAGGCACAGATAGTATCCAAATAATGGAAAAGAGAGAGAGAAACACAGATACAACTGGTGAAAGCAAAAGCAGGCCAAAAATCAATCAAATGAATAAATGGAAGGATAAATTAATCCGCGGGTAAGGGCTAAGGGACACCAAATGGCCAACTGCCTTGACAAGGCCGGGAAGGTGGAGATTATTGGTGAACTCTGAAGGAGCTGATTTTTTAGGAGGTGTCAGAAGCTGGAGGAGCATGTAGCTTGGTGGATTAGAGTGGGGAGGGTGTTCTATGTCAAAGAAAAGTCACGCAGATGGACCAGAGCCAGGAGTGTTGAGAGCAAAATACAGTGAGAAAGCTACTTCGGAAGGAACAAAGAAAGCGTGAGAGTGTAATGGGAGAAGAGAGCAGGAAGCTAGAAAGCAGGTAGGTGAGAAGCAGAGTGGCCTGGTGGATAGAGCCCGGGCCTGGGAGTCAGAAGGACCTGGGTTCTACTCCCGGTTCTGCCTCTTGTCTGCTGTGTGACGTTGGGCAAGTCACTTCACTTCTCTGTGCCTCAGTTTCCTCAACTGCAAAATGGGGATTCACTACCTGTTTTTCTTCCTCCCTCGACTGGGAGCCCCATGTGGAACAGGGGATGTATTTGTCCCGATTACCTTTTTCTACCCCAGCACTTAGAACAGTGTATGACATTCATTCATTCATTCAACTGTATTTATTGAGCACTTACTCTGTGCAAAGCACCATACTAAGCGCTTGGGAGAGTACAGTGTAACAACAAACGGACATATCCCTGCCGACGCTGAGCTCCCAGTCTAGAGGGGAGACAGGCATTCATATAAATAAATACATAAATAAATTACAAAAATATACGTACGTGCTGCGGGGATTGGAGGGAGGATGAATAAAGAGAGCCAGTCAGTGCAACCGAGAAGGGAGTGGGAGGAGAGGAGAGCTTAGTCAGGGAAGGCTTCTTGGAGGAGATGCGCCTTCGGTGAGGCAGATAGAAATACACATAGGAAGCACTTAACTAGTATCTCAAAAAGGACCTAACCGCTCCCCCCGAGCTCCCCAAATTTGGAGCGGTGACCTGGGTTGTGGCAAGGGAAAAGGGTCTTAAGGTCTGGGTGCGAGTGGGCTTCACCCTTCCGCCAGCCCCCAGCTTTCCGCTGTCCCAGAACCTCTCAACTCTTTCAGTGAATGCACCTATGGCTTCCTATTTCTGGAAAGAGAGACGGTCATTAGGAGATTATCCTACTTGGGTTTTCCACCAGACCTAGGCTATTTTTCCAACTGACTCACCCGTGTGGCTATAATTATTATTTTTATGGCACATTTTTTAAGCTGTCAGAGGCCTTCAGGCACAGATGGCTCATAACACAGATTCATCGTTCATTATTATTGATATTTGATTAATAACACTCTTTTGTCTTCACCCCTCTCGTCATCGGGGATCTCAAAGCGCTTAACGAGTGCTGACGCACCGGTCCTCCCGACATTCTGGTCACAGAGGTCACTAGGATCCTGCCTTCGGACAGATATGGAGGCCAAGACTCAGAGAAAGACTGAAGTGACTCGCTCAGTGACACTCGGCGAGTAAAAATTAGCACTCGGAGCACAAGACACTCAGACCTGGGCCCACGACACTCCTTTTACCACCTCTAAGAGACATCTGCTAGCCAGAGTTGCCTAGGTATCATATAGCAATGACTATAAGACCTCCCCCATTTCTTCTCCCTAATGACCCGGTTACCTACTTTACAGCAGCGTGGCTCAGTGGAAAGAGCACAGGCTTGGGAGTCAGAGGTCGTGGGTTCTAATCCCTGCTCCGCCACTTCTCAGCTGTGTGACTTTGGGCAAGACACTTAACTTCTCTGTGCCTCAGTTGCCTCATCTGTAAAATGAGGATTAAGACTGTGAGCCCCACGTGGAACAACCTGATTATCTTGTATCTCCCCTGGCGCTTAAAACAGTGCTTGGCACATAGTAAGCGCTTAACAAAGACCATCATTATTACCATTGAGAAAATTGAAACTGTCAGGTGTGATCTCCCTAAAATCTCCATAAAATCTCCCCTGCTCCTCCCCAGTCCTTCCTCCTCTTGCTTCTTCTTCAATTCTCCCATCGTACCCAGCACTTTCTCAAGAGGAGATCAACCGCCTTCTCCAAATCACCTTCAAAATCCTTCAAAATCCACCCCCTCCACCTGCACATCCCACCCCATCAATTCGCACCTCATAATAACAATAATAATGATGGCATTTGTTAAGTGCTTACTACGTGCCAGGCACTGTACTAACTACCGGGGTGGATACAAGTTAATCGAGTTGAACATAGTCCCTGTCCCACTTAGGGTTCACAATTTCAATCCCCATTTTAAAGATGAGTTAACTGAGGCCCAGAGGAAGGGAAGTGACTTGCCCAAGGTCACACAGCAGACAAGTGGCAGAGCTGGGATTAGAACCCATGACGTTCTGACTTCCAGGCGCGTGCTCTATCCGTTACGCCATGCTGCTTATCAACACACTTGTCTCCTCCCTTCTTCCCTCCCTGATCCCCATCTTCAACTGTTTCGTCTCCAATGACTTCTTCCTCTCAGCTTTCAAACGTACTCCTATCCTTGACCCCAAGTTTCCCTCTAGTTATTGACCTATATCCTTCCTATCATTCCTCTCTAAACCTCTTGAGCAAGTTGTCTACACCAACTGACTCAAGTTCCTCTCCTCCAATTCTCTCCTCCATTCCCTCCAATCTGGCTTCCGTCCTCTTCACTCCACAAAAACTGCCCTCTCAAAGGTCACCAATGAACTTACTTGCCAAATCCAGCGGCCTTTACTCCATAATAATAATAATAATGTTGGTATTTGTTAAGCGTTTACTATGTGCAGAGCACTGTTCTAAGCACTGGGGTAGATACTGGGTAATAAGGTTGTGCCACGTGAGGCTCACAGTCTTAATCCCCATTTTACAGATGAGGTAACTGAGGCACCGAGAAGTGAAGTGGCTTGCCCACAGTCACACAGCTGACAAGTGGCAGAGCCGGGATGAGAACCCATGACCTCTGACTCCCAAGCCCGGGCTCTTTCCACTGAGCTACACTGCTTCTCCAATAATGATGGTATTTGTTAAGTGCTTACTATGTGCTGAGCACTGTTCTAAGCGGGGAGGGTAGATACAAGGTAATCAGGTTGTCGCATGTGGGGCTCACCCTCTTCATCCCCATTTTCCAAATGAGGGAACTGAGGCCCAGAGAAGTGAAGTGATTTGCCCGAAGTCACACAGCTGACAAGCGGCGGAGCCGGGATTAGAACCCATGACCTCTGAATTCTCCTCGACCACTCAGCTACTATCAACACTGTCGACCACCCCTTTCTCCTGGAAGCATTATCCAACCTCAGCTTCACTGACACTGTCCTCTCCTGTTCTCCTCTTATCTCTCTGACCGCTCATTCTCATTCTTTTTCGTGGACTCTTCCTCCCCCTCCCATCCCCTAAATGTGGGAATCCCTCAAGGGGCGGTTCTGGGTTCCCTTCTATTCTCCATCTACATCCGCTCCTTTGGAGAACTAGTTCGCTCCCATGGCTTCAACTGCCATCTCTATGTGGATGACACCCAAATCTACATCTCCAGCCCTGATCCTCTTCAAAGCCCTACTGAGAGCTCACCTCCTCCAAGAGGCCTTCCCAGACTGAGCTTCCCTTTTCCCTCTGCTCCCTCTCTGCCCCCCCTTCACCTCCCCTCAGCTAACCCCCCCCTTCCCCCTTTTTCCTCTGTTTCTCCCCCCTCCCTTCCCCTCCCCTCAGCACTCTGCTCATCTGCTCATTTATATATTATTTTGTTAATTTATTTTGTCAATGAGACGTACATCCCCTTGATTCTATTTATTGTTAATGCTTTTGTCTGCCTGTGTCCCCCGATTAGACCGTAAGCCCGCCAATGAGCAGGGTCTGTCTCTATCTGTTGCCGAATTGTACATTCCAAGTGCTTAGTCCAGTGCTCTGCACATAGTAAGCGCTCAATAAATACTAATGAATGAATGAATGAATGAATAAATGATACCTCTCCCTCTCCGTAGTCTCGCATTTCCTCCCGCCTCTGCATCTTTATCTGGATGCCCTGCCATCACCTCAAACTTATCATGTTCAAAATAGAGCTTATCTTCCCTCCCAAACCCTGTCCTCCCCTTTTCTTCCCCATCACGGTCGTCAGCCCCAACATCCTTCCCGTCTCACAAGCCCGTAACTTTGGCATTATCCTTTACTCCTCTCTCTTATTCAACCCACATATTCGATCTATCAGTAAATGCCGTCAGTTCAACTTTCACAACATCACTAAGATCTGCTCTTTCCTCTCCATCCGAACGGCTACCACATTAATCCGAACGCTTATTCTATCCTGCCTCTGTTACTGTCGCTTCCTTGCTGACCTTCCTGCCTCCTGTCTCTCCCCGCTCCAGTCCATACTTGCCTCTGCTGCTCTGCTCATTTTTCTACAAAAACGTTCAGTGCAGGTTTCCCCACTCCTCAAGAACCTCCAGTGATTGCCCATCCACCTTCACATCGAAGAAGAGCTCCTCATCACCGGCTTTAAAACACTGGATCACCTGGCCCCCTCCTACCTCACCTCGCTTCTCTCCTACGACAATCCAGCCTGCACGCTTCCTTCCTCTGATGCCAACCTACACGTTGTACCTCCACCTCGTCTATCCCACCGCTGACCTCTCTCCCACGTCCTGACTCTGGCCCGCCTGAAACACCCTCCCTCTTCATCTCTAACAGACGACGACTCTCCCCACTTTCGAAGCCTTACCGAAGGCGCGTCTCCTTCCAAGAGGCCTTCCCTAAGCCCTCATTTCCTTTTCTCCTTCCTTCTGCATAATCCTGCTTTGCTCCCTTTATTCACCCCACGTCAACCTCATAGCGCTTATATACATAGCCATAATTTATCAATTTATACTAATCCCTCTCTCCCCCTCTAGGCTGTAAACTCATCGTGGGCAGGGAACGCGTCTGCTATATTTTTATGCCGTACTCTCTCAAGCACTTAGAACAATGTTCTGCACACAGTAAGCTCTCCATGAATGCATTTGATTGAATGCTTGATCTCTCCCCCTCTACCATCACCATTTTTCGGCCTATAAAAATTAAAACGTCTAAAAGGTGCAGCAGCTTGACCCTTTGGACAATGGGGATTCGCCCCACCCTCAGTTCCTCAGTACTTATGTACATATAAGTAAATTATTTGTTTATATTAATAGCTATCTCCCCCTCTAGGCTGTAAACTCATCTTGGGCAGGGAATGTGTCTGCTATATTGTTAGAGTGTACTCATTAAGTACCATCGACTGACTGATTGATTGACTTAGTGCAAAACACCTGGGCCTGGGAGTCAGAGTACTTGGATTTTAATCCTGGCTCTGCCATTTACCTGCTGTATGACCTTGGGCAAGTCCCTTAACTTCCCTGGGTCTCGGTTTCCTCATCGATAAAATGGGGATTAAATAATCCTTCCTCCAGTTCAGACCGTGAGGCCCACGTGGGACAGGGACCATCTCCAACCTGATTATTTTGTATCTATCCCAGAGACTAGTACAGTTGCTTGGCACATAGTAAGCACTTAATAAATAATATAATGAATAATTATTTAAAAGTCTTTCTCCATCCCGAGGTGCCTCAGTCCCATCTTTCATGGCCTGCTTCTTCAGCTCCTGACTTTTCCTTTTCCATCTTCTCTCATCTCTCTCATGCAGCCATCTCGAGTAACTATGCGTGCTAAGTATCATATTAGGCAAATTTTATCAGAAGAATAAGGCATAGTCCCTGCTAAAAAAGAAGCTTCCAATTTAATGGGGCAGATAAGCTTTTCCATTAGACTGTAAACTTCTTGAGGGCAGGGACTGGATCTACCAACTCTATTACCTTGGGTCCAAAGAATAGAACGTAAGAGGTTTCAAATAACAGCCAAAAGGGCATCATTTACATCTTAGTCCTCTTACTAACACTACCCTCGTCTGCTGTGTGCACTTGGGCAGTTCACTCCCCTTCTCTGTGCCTCACTTACCTCATCTGCAAAATGGGGATTGGGATTGTGAGTCCCACATGGGACAGGGACTCTGTCCAGCCCAATTTGCTTGTATTCACCCCAGCGCTTAGTACAGTGCCTGGCACATAGTAAATGCCATAGTAATTATGGTTATTACAGCAGAGTCCCACATAGATATTAACGGTAGCTGGAGGGGTCAGATCTGGGAAGGTTCTGTGGTGGAAAAAAGTTTTGAGTACCGTAGTCTGGAGGAAAAAGGATGTAGTTTCACAGAATGAAGATGAGGATATACATAACTCCTTCAACATGCCCAAAACAGCCTTGAATCCTCACTGAGTGAGTCCTTAGGCTGAATAATTTTAAACAGGGACAGTCAGCATGGAAGCAGGACCACAGCTTCAAGCAATACCCCCAGGTGAGAAGCAGCATGGCCTAGAACCAGCATAGCCTGGTGGATAGATCACAACCGGGGTGGGGGGGAGTCATAGAACCTGGGTTCTAATTCTGCCAATTACTCGCTGTCTGCCCTTGGGCAAGTCACTTTTCTTCTCTGCACCTCAGTTTCCTCAACTGTAAAATGGGGACGAAATATCTGTTCTCCCTCCTGCTTAGACTGTGAGCGACATGCTGGAAAGGGATTGTGACCGACCTAATAAAGTTGTACCTTCCCCAGTGCTTAGAACGGTGTTTGACACATAGTAAGTGCTTAAAAATACCATTAAAAACAAAATGGAGTTTTAGATACCAGCATTTCAGCAGCGGAAGAAAAATATCACATTGGTTTTCTGTTCTCCTGTCCCATCTGAACAGCAAGTGAGGTTTAATAATAATAGCAATAATAGCAATGCTAATAATGATAGTATTTGTTATGCGCTTCCTTTACGCCAAGCACCGTCCTAAGCACTGGGATAGATATAAGATATGAAGTGGAAAGATGATTTCAGTACTCCTTTCCAACAGAGGTTAAAGGAACTAGGAACTCGGTGTCTCGATGGATTGAAAGCAGTTTTTGGTGAAGAAGAATCACTGAATAGATTAATGAATCAATCAGTGGAATTTGTTGAGCGCTTACTGTGTGCAGAGCATTGTACTAAGGACTTGGGAGAGTTGATAGACCCATCCTCCGTACACAAGAAGCTTGCAGTCTAGAGGGGGTAGGAAGACATTAAAATTAATTACTTATACGGACATAAATGCTGTGGGTCTAAGGGTGGGGTGAATATCAAGAGCTTAAAGGGAACATAGGTACAACTACATAGGTGACACAGAAGGGAGAGGGAACAGAATAAATGAGAGCTTAGGCAAGAAGGGCTTCCTGGAGGAGATGTGATTTTCGGAATGCTTTGAAGGTGGGGAGAGTGGTGGTCTGTCATGCCTGAAGTGGGAGGGAACTCCACATCAGAGGGAAGACTTGGACAGGGGTCAGGGATGGGAGAAATGAGACTGCTGTACAAAGAGTAGTTTGGAGTTGGAGGAGTGAAATGTGTGGGATGGGTTGTAATAGCAGGAAATCATGGAGGGAAGATAGGAGGAGGCAAAGCGGTTAAGCACTTTAAAGCCAATGATAGGGAATTTCTGTTCGATGCCAAAGTGGCTGGGCAACATCTGGAAGTTCTGGAAGAGAAGAGAGATGTAGATCGAGAATTCTTTTTAGAAAAATGATCCAGGCTGCTGAGTGAAGTAAGAACTGGAGTGGGGAGAGAGAGGAGGCAGGGAAGTCAGCGAGGAGGCTGACGTAGCGGGCTAGGAAGGAGGGGGTACGAGCTCGGATCGGCACGATAGCAGTTCGGATGGAGCGGAAAATCGGCTTCCCCCAAATCTCGCCACTTAGTTTGCAATGGGAAAAGGAAAGTTGGGGTTTTGGGAAGCTCAAATTTCATTGCCCATTCGAGGCCTATTGCACATCATCCCTTCTCTTGTTTTGCTCATCCCGCCACGCAATAGTGGATACCCCGTGAGTGGTTCCCCGACTGAACTGCTGCATCTTCATTTAGGAATGCTGATCCCTGTCCTTCTGCCTGTTGCTAAGTCACCGTTGGTGCTTAGTAACCTTTCTGGGCTGGGGAACTGGAATGTTAAGTTTGCCTCTCTTCACCACCCATCTTCGACTTCCATGTCGCCTTTCGGTCTGCTTCACCGATTGCAAGATCTTCACCCCGGCTGCCAAGCCCAGGATAATCCGGGCTCCTTTGGGCCAGATCTGTTTGTTTGAGGAGAGGAGTTTCCACCTCAACGGCAGGGACACCTCTGCTCAAAGCGGGCAGGAGGACACGTGACTGGAGCATAGAGCCGCCCAGGGGAACTCATCCATTAAGAACTGGGAAGTGACTGCAGACAAGCCACCCAGGCGTGCGGCAATAAGAGCTGAGGTGGCTTGGCTCAAACTGAGACGCCAGAGAGTCGTGAGTCAAAGAGGCAGAGCCCCGAACTGCCAGGGGCCCCCGCAAACGGTTGCCACAGCCGCTAACCAGAAGCCGGCACGCCTTGATCTTCTCGGAAACCTGTCCGTCCATCGGTAATCTCATCTCTGAGATTAGTAGGGTCATTGCCGACGGAGTGATGCACCAAGATATTCCTCTCTCTGGACTTGGCTTCTCGCTCTCTCTTTCCGTCTCCTGCCCCAAGTCTATTCGAAAGCAGGGTGGGCTAGGGGATAGAGTCAGAAGGATCCGGGTTCTAATCCTGGTTCAGCCACTTGTCTGCTGTGTGTGCTCGGGCAACTCACTTCACGCCTCTGGGTCTCAGAAACCTCTTCTGTAAAATGGGGATTAAGACTGTGAGCGCCACGCGAGACATGGATGGTGTCCAGCCCGATTAGCTTGTACCTACTCCAGCACTTAGTACAGGGCTTGGCACATAGTAAGCATTAAAGAAAAGAAAAAAAGGGTCACCTTTTTTCCCCGGGGGAGAGTCCATCATCCCTGTGACCAGAAGCAGCGTGGTCTAGCGAGAAGCAGCGTAATCTAGAGGAAAGAGCGCAAGCCCGGGAGTCAAAAGGTCCTGGGTTCTAATTCCCACTTGCTGTGGGACCTTGGGCAAGTGACTTGACTGCTCTGAGCCTCATTTTCCTCAACTGCAAAATGGGGATACCAGTTCTCATAGACTGTGAGCCCCATGCGGGACAGGAACTATGGGGCAACCTAAGTAACTTGTACCTACCCCAGAGTGTTTGATACGTAGTAAGCGCTTAACAAACATCATGAAAAAAAAATCAGATATCAAAGAAGCCACTTGCCATCTGAAGCAATGTCAGTCTTCAGAGCAGCACGACCGGGGTCTTTCCCGGGACATTTGATTCAGTACGGCATGGAAGCAATGACTTTCTGCCTTGGAATCTATCTGGAGTATTGGTCGGTCTGAGGACTACCCTCTCCTTGAATGATCCATTCACCTGTCAATCAATCCATCAATCAATCAATCCTATTTACTAAGTGTTACTCTGTGCCAAGAATTCTACTAAGTGTTTGGGAGAGAGTACAATAAAGTATTAATCAATCAGTGGTATTTATTGAGCGTTTTCAGTGTGGAGAGGACTGTACTAAACACTTGAGAAAGTGCAATATAACAGAGTTGGTAGATGCTGCTGACAGGGAGCTTACAGCCTACAGGAAGAAACAGACACTAAAACAAATTAGGGGTGGGGGAAATAGTAGAGTACGTGGATAGAGAAGCAGCGTGGCTCAGGGGAAAAAGAGCACGGGCTTGGGAGTCAGAGGTCAGGGGTTCGAATCCCAGCTCTGCCACTTGTCTGCCGTGTGACTGTGGGCAAGTCACTTCACTTCACTGTGCCTCAGTTTCCTCATCTGTAAAATGGAGACGAAGACTGTGAGCCTCACGTGCGGCAACCCGATGACCCTGTATCTCCCCCAGCGCTTAGAACAGTGCTCTGCACATAGTAAGCGCTTAACAAATACCAACATTATTATTATATTTGCACAAGTGCGGTGAGGTTGGGATGAAGATCAAAATGATCAATCAAACAATCAGTGGAATTGATTGAGCACTTACTGCGGGCAGAGCATTGTACTAAGCGCTTTGGAGAGTATGATACAGAAGAGTAGGTAGACACAATCCTTGGTCTCAAGGAGTTTACAATCTAGACATTGCTGTCTTGATTTGTTGATGCTATTATGGCTTATCTATCCTCTGCTAGATGGGGAACCCCTTAATGTACAGATGTTATTTTTTTGTGTGAGTGTGGTACTTGTTAAGTGCTTACTAAGTGCCGGGAACTGTACTAAATACTGGGGTAGATACAAGGTTGGACCCAGTCCATGTCCCGAATGGGAGTCTGGATGACGACAAAGTCCCAGAACCTTCCATTGGAGTGGGATTTCTCTTGCGACTCCCTTTTCTCACCCCTATCGGCCTCACTGCCCAGAGCAACCGCGGAGTTGGGGTTTCTGTCAGCATTTCCATTGGGCTGCTCCCCTTTTCAATCGGCCGCGCCGGGCTCCCTGTGGGCTCCGATCCACGCGGCTATTCGGAGGGTAAGGCCAGATTTATAAATTCTGGTTTATAGGCAGGGAAACTGAGATTAAGGGGTTTGCCCTGTGAGTCAGTAGCCCAGCGGGGTACAGCCCAAGATTCTTCTCTCCAACTCTCCCCTTGCAATCACGAGGCTTCTCAGCCTCCCTAGCTAAATGCGGTGAACTCTTCCTGGCTCGTTAGTGGGTTTCCTATAAAAATCTGCCCCAGCGACAGAAAAAGACGATTAAATTTAAGTCACGCAAAAGGGTAGGATTTACATCCGGGAGCAGTGTCGTCTAATGGAAAGAGCACAGCCCTGGGTTCTAATCCCGGCTCTGCGGCTTGTTTGCTGAGGGACCTTCAGCGAGTTGCTTCTTTGCGCTTCAGTAACCTCATCCGTAAAATAGGGGTTAAGATTGTGAGCTCCATGTGGGACGTGGACTTTGTCCAACTCGATTAGCTTGTATCTACTCTAACGCTTAGTTCAGTGCCTGGGACATAGTAAGCGCTTAACAAATGCCATTAAAAAAGAGTCCAAGGACAGTAGAAATCCAGTGAAGAATAACCCATTACAGCAAAATTAAGTGAAATAATGAGTTGCAAGAGAGGCCGGCTGGATGCTAGAAAGTGGATCAAAAACTCGGTCTGGGCGGGGGATGTGTCTATAATACTGTTATAATGTACTCTCCCAAAAAATAAATAAATAAATGTTGGTATTTGTTAAGCACTTACTATGTGCAGAGCACTGTTCTAAGCGCTGGGGTAGAAACAGGGGAATCAGGTCGTCCCACGTGGGGCTCACAGTCTTAATCCCCATTTTACAGATGAGGGAACTGAGGCCCAGAGAAGCGAAGTGACTTGCCCACAGTCACACAGCTGACAAGTGGCAGAGCTGGGATTCGAACCCATGACCTCTGGCTCCAAAGCCCGTGCTCTTTCCACTGAGCCACGCCGCTTCCCAAGACCTTAGTATAGTGCTCTGCACACAGTAAGCACTCAATAACTATAAATGACTGGCTAGAACATCGAACTTGGGGGGGTCAAAAGACCTGAATTCTATTCCCAGCTCCTCTCGTGACTAGCTGTGTGACCGTGAGTGAATCACTGCCTCTGTGGCCTGCAGTTTATCCAAGTGAAGAATGGAGATAACCAGTTCTACCTCCTACCCACCTTCCAAGGATGGTGGGAGAAAAATGAGATCACAGGTGTCAGTGCTTTTAGCTTCCTGGAAAGGGACATATCTAGCTCCCATTTGGAAGCTTGAGTTGGAGTTGCGAAAGAACTGCAGACATATAGAGTGGGAAGGAATGCTAAAATGATAAAAAAAAAGTTTGTATATATTATTTATTACCCTATTTATTTTGTTAATGAGGTGCACAGTCCCTTGATTCTATTTATCGCGATAGTGTTGTCTTGTTTTAGTTTCGTTCTTTTTTGCTCTGCCGTCTGTCTCCCCCGATTAGACGTGAGCCCGTCATTGGGTAGGGATGGTCTCTATCTGTGGATGAATTGTACATTCCAAGCACTTAGTACAGTGCTCTGCACATAGTAAGCGCTCACTAAATACTATTTAAAGAATGAATGAAAAGAAGCCTTCAGCAAGTCTGACTTCCTCACTTGAGCAAGTGTTTGATATAGATAATAATAAGTTGGTATTTTGTTAAGGGCTTACTATGTGCCGAGCACTGTTCTAAGCGCTGGGGTAGATACAGGGGAATCAGGTTGTCCCACGTGGGGCTCACAGTCTTAATCCCCATTTGACAGATGAGGTAACTGAGGCCCAGAGAAGTTAAGTGACTTGCCCACAGTCACACAGCTGACAAGTGGCAGAGCTGGGATTCGAACTCATGACCTCCGACTCCAAAGCCCGTGCTCTTTCCGCTGAGCCACGCTGCTTCTCTGAAGAGCTAGAGATTACCAGGGCCTAACTCAAGGCTTTTCTTGTGCCTTTGACAGATTTTTTTTATGGCATTTGTTAAGCTTACTATGTGCCAAGCACCGTTCTAAGCACCGGGAAAAATACAAAAAAATCAGGTTGGATACAGTCCCTGTCCCACGTGGGGCTCCAGACTAAGGAGGATGATTTAAACCCCATTTTCCTGATGAGGTAACTGAGGTACAGAGAAGCTAAGTGGCATGACCGAGGTCACGCGGCAGACCAGGGGCAGAGCTGACATTAGAACTCAGGTTCTCTGACTGCCAGGCCCATGATCCTTCCTTTAGCCTGTATTGTTTGCCATCTATAGCATTTATGTACTTATTTATGCCCATCTTCGTGCTTACGTATAAACGTTTATTAAACTGTGCTCTTAACTATTGATTTAATTACTCGGGAAATACTTCTGTATTTGTCTCAAGCTACAGTCATAAGCTTCTTGTGGGCAGGGACTGTGTTTCTTATTTGTTTTACGCTTCCCAGGGGCTCAGTGAAATGAGGAACGCGTCTACCAGCTCTGTCGTATTGTACTCTCCCAACTGCTTTTACAGATGACGAGACGGAAGTACGGAGAAGTTAAGTGCCTTGCCGAAGATCACGGAGCAGACAAGTGGCGGAGCTGGGGTTAGAACCCGGGTCATTTGACTCCCAGGCCCGTGCTCTAAGAGGAATCCTGGAAGACAGACCTCTGTGGGATTTCTTTGAAGCTTGAGAGCAAAGGCTGAAGCTTCTGGATCCCTCAGAAGCAGTTCCCTTACAAAATCGAATCAAAATCTAGAGAAAGAGCTCGGCTTTGTCGATAAGGCACGGAGCTGGGCGTCAGAAGGATCTGGGTTCTGATCCCGGCTCCTCCGCTTGTCGCCACGTGACCTTGGGCATATCTGTAATGTAAGCAGCGTGGCTTAGTGGCAAGAGACCGGGCTTGGGAGTCAGAGGTCGTGGGTTCTAATCCCGGCTCCGCCACTTGTCTGCTGTGTGACTCTGGGCAAGCCACTTCACTTCTCTGTGCCTGTTAGCTCATCTGTAAAAATGGGGATTAAAAAAATGTGAGCCCCACAGGGGACAACCTGATTACCCTGTATCTACCCCAGTGCTTAGAACAGTGCTCTGCACGCAGTAAGCGCTTAACAAATACCATGGTTATTATTATTATATATTTGTATTGATGCCTGTCTCTCTCCCTCAAGATGTAAGCTCATTGTGAGCAGGATATGTGTCTGTTTATTGTTGCATTCTACCTTCCCAAGTGCTTAGCACAGTACTCTGCACACAGTAAGTGCTCAATAAGTACGATTGAATGAATGAAAGAATGCCATGACTTCTCAGTACCTCAGTTAACTCAACTTTAAATTGAGAATTAAATCCTACTCCTCCTTACTTAGATTATGAGTCCCATCTGTGTCCAGGGACTGTCTCTGTTACCGATTTGTCCATTCCAAGCGCTTAGTACAGTGCTCTGCACATAGTAAGCGCTCAATAAATACTATTGAATGAATGAACTTGAATAACTTTCTATCTTCCCCAGCGCTTAGAACAGTGCTTGATTCATAATAACTGCTTAACAAATACCGTAATAATAATAATAACAATGTTGGTATTTGTTAAGCGCTTACTATGTGCAGCGCACTGTTCTTAGCGCTGGGGTAGATACAGGGTAGTCAGATCATCCCACTTGAGGCTCACAGTTAATCCCCATTTTCCAGATGAGGTAACTGAGGCCCAGAGAAGTGAAGCGACTTGCCCACAGTCACACAGCTGACAGGTGGCAGAGCCGGGAGTCGAACTCATGACCTCTGACTCCCAAGCCCAGGCTCTTTCCACTGAGCCACTGCTTCAATCTGTTGATTTACTGAGGACAGACCACTATACTAGGCACTCGGGAGTTGGCAGACACCTTCTCTGCCCACAAGGAGTTTACAGTCTAGAGGGGGAGACTGACGTTAATACAAATAAATAAATAATGTATATGTACGTAAGTGCAGCGGGGGTGAGGGAGGGGTGACTATCAAGTGCTTAAAGGGTGTATAGTGCATAGGTGGTGGAGAAGGCTTAACTGGGGAAGACATCTTGGAGATGTGATTTTAATAAGACTTTGAAAGTGGGGAGAATAGCGGCCTGGCTTATATGGCTGGGGAAGGAGTTCCATTCATTCAGTCATATTTATTGAGCGCTTACTCTGTGCCGAGCACTGTACTAGGCTCTTGGAAAGTACAATTCAACAAGAAAGAGAGACAACCTCCGCCCACACAGGGCTTACAGTCTAGAAGGGGGGAGACATGTCAAAACAAGTAAATGGACATCAATAGAAATAAAGAGAATTGTAGATATATACACATCAAAACAAGTAATCAATCAATCAATGAATGTTACTTACTGAGTGCTTGGGAGAGTACAATTCAAACTGGTTGGTACATTCCTTACCTCACAACAAACAGTCCAGAGTGGTCAACAGTGAGATAGGTGAGATCGAGGTACAGGATAATAATAATAATAATTGTGGTATTTGTTAAGCTCTTGTGATGTGCCAGACCTTGTACTAAGCACTGGAGTAGATACAAGTTTATCAGGTTGCTCACGGTCCTGTCCCTCAGGGGGCTCACAGTCTCAATTCCCATTTTACAGATGAGGTAACTGAGGTATAGAGAGGTTAAGTGACCTGATCAAGGTCACACAGCGGACAAGTGGCAGAGCCCGGATTAGAACCCATGACCTTCTGACTCCCAGGCCCATTCCCTAGCCGCTACGCTATGCTGCTTCTCGGAGGTTGGCGGAAGAGGAGGGAAGAGCGTGGGCCGGGTAGTAGTGGGAAGTCAGCAAGGTAAGGCAGGAAGAGACGCCTAAGAAGTCTCAGATTAATCTGTGGACCTGGTCCAATTTCCTTTTAGTTAAATCTGTCTGGGGCAGAGAGTTGGAGAGGTGCACGCTGACGCTGTTCCAGTTTCACGAGGAAGATTTGGGAGAGAAGTGGCTTAGACTGTCTTTGGGAGGGGTTCTCTCAAAGCACACACCAAGATACGTGCCTCCCGCTTCCATTTTTCCCCGATATCACTATCGGTCAGTCGATGGTATTTACTGAGCGCTTACTATGTGTAGAGAACTGTACTAAGCGCTTGGGAGAGTACAAGCAGTCTGGCCTAGTGGAAAGAGCACTTGCTTAGAAGTCATTGTTCTCGTCTGTCCGTCTCCCCCGATTAGACTTCGTCAAACGGCAGGGACTGCCTCTATCTGTTGCCGACTTGTTCATTCCAAGCGCTTAGTACAGTGCTCTGCACATAGTAAGCGCTCGATAAATACGATTGAATGAATGAAAAGTCAGAAGCCCTGGGTTTTAATCCTACCTCCACCCTTTACCGACTACGTCATCTCGGGCAAGTCACTAAAGTCACCAGAGAAGCAGCGTGGCTCAGTGGAAAGAGCCCGGGCTTGGGAGTATGAGGTCATGGGTTTGAATCCCAGCTCTGCCACGTCAGCTGTGTGGCTGTGGGCAAGTCACTTCACTTCTCTGTGCCTCAGTTACCTCATCTATAAAATAGGGATGAAGACTGTGAGCCTCACGTGGGACAACCTGATGACCCTGTATCTCCCCCGGCGCTTAGAACAGTGCTCTGCACATAGTAAGCGCTTAACGAATGCCAACATTATTATTATTATAATTAAACTTCTTGGTGCCTCATTTCCCTCATCTGCAAAAGGGGATTTAATACTTGTTCCCCCTCCTACTTAGACCATGAGCCCCATCACTGCTATTGTTCCTGTCTGTCCGTCTCCCCCGATTAGACCGTAAGCCCGTCAAACGGCAGGGACTGTCTCTATCTGTTACTGATTGGTCCACTCCAAGCACTTAGTACAGTGCTCTGCACATAGTAAGCGCTCAATAAATACTATTGAATGAATGAATGAATGTAGGACCCGATCATCTCGAATCTACACCAGCGTTTAGTACAGTGCTTGGCCTATAGAAAGTGCTTAACAAGTACCATAATTATGACAATACGACAGAGTTGGTAGACACGATCCCTACCCACGAGAAGCTCAGAAAAGTGCTTGACACCTAAGAAGTGCTTAACAAATATCATCATTATTAAGGTGCTTTCAGTCTTCAGTTGGAGATAGACATTAAGAAAGATTATGGAGAGGGGAAATAGTGTGACGGCGGGCAAGTCACTTGACTTCTCTGTGCCTCAGTTACCTCATCTGTAAAATGGGGATTAACTGTGAGCCTCACGTGTGACAACCCGATTACCCTGTATCTACCCAGTGCTTAGAACAGTGCTCTGCACATAGTAAGCGCTTAGATAACAATATCATTATTATTATTATTATTATTAGAATAGCTAGGGAATCACTAGAGTTGCCATTGCTCAGCACAGCGCCTATGTATTGAGCAGGGGTTCCCTGACTGATCTCTCATCCCCCCACCCTACCTTCCCTTCCTGCTGCATCACGTAAGCACTTTGGCTTTTAATGGCATGTGTTAAGTGCTTACTATGTGCCAGACGCTGTCTTAAGCACTGGGATAGATCCAAGCTGATCAGGTTGGACACAGTCTCTGTCCCACATGGGGCTTACAGTCTTGATCCCCATTTTATAGATGAGGTAACTGAAGCACAGAAAAGTGAAGTGACTGTCCCAAGGTCACAGGGCAGACAGGGGTGGTACTGGGATTAGAATCCACTTGAGTCGATATCCCCACAGCATTTAGGTACCTAACCCATCCCCACTCACAGAGTTTATGTACAGATCCTTATACTTGGATGCTTCCCCTACTGTAATTTATTTTTACTTCTGTCCCCCCTGTAAGATCCTTCAAGGCAGGGAGCATAACAATAATAACAACAACAACAATAATAATAATAATGGCATAGTAAGTGTTTACTATATGTCAATCACTGTTCTAAGCACTGGGGTAGATACAGGCTAATCAGGTTGCGGCACAGCCCCTGTCCCACTTGGGGCTCACAGTCTTAATCCCCATTTACAGATGAGGGAACTGAGGCACAGAGAAGTGAAGTGAGTTGCCCAAGGTGACACGGCAGACAAGTGGCAGAGCTGGGATTAGAACCCAGGTGCTTCTGACTCCCAGCTCCATGCTCTATCCACTAGGAAGTATCCCCATTTGCTCTATTGTACTCTTCCAAGTGCTTGATACAGTGCTCTGCACACAGTAAGCACTCAATAAATACCATTGATTGATTGACCTCAAAGATAGGAAAGAAACTGCTGCTGTTCTCTATGTTCATGCTCCCTGGGCAATCAATCGGAAATGTTACCACTCAAGCGCGATTGGTAATTTGTAGAACTTTGAAGAGACCGAGATGCAGTGTGGCCTAACGGTTAGACCTCGGGCCCGGGAGTCAGAAGAATCTGACTCCGCCACTTGTCTGCTGCGTGACCTTGGGTAAATCATTTAACTTCTCTATGTCTCCGTTTCCTCATCTGCAAAATGGGGATTAGGATTGTGAGCCCCATGTGGGACAGGGACTGTGGCCAACCTGATTTGCTTATATACACACCTGAGCTTAGTACAGTGCCTGGCACAAAGTAAGCTGTTTAACTAACCCCACAATTATTATTGTAATTACTGACAGGTGAGGAAACAGAGGCACAGAGAAGTGAAGTAACTTGCCCAAGGTCACACAGTAGGCAAGTGGTAGAGCCAGGATTGGAACTGATGGTTATTTCATTGTATTTGTTAAGCTTGGGGGACAAACAATACAAACTAAAGAATACTGTTCTGTGGCTTCTAGGTCCTGACCAATGAATACAAATTGCCAGACAAAATAGGGAAAAGAGGAAGATGGAAGACACAAATGATGAAACTAAAAAGGAAGCAGTCCAGTAATGAACAGATAGGTATCTGTGTGAGCGTTCAGGTGGCTGATGGGGTGGCATGTTCAAGGAGGTGGGAATTCATCTGGAAATGCCTCTGGTAGGTCGTGATTTTTGCAGAGGGTTTGAGCGTGGAGAGAATCGGAAGTGGACAGATGTAAGCAGTGTGGTCTCGTGGGTAGCACAGGGGTCTGGGAGTCAGAAGGACGTGGATTCTAATCCTGGCTCTGCCACTTGTCGGCTGTGTGATCGTGGGCAAGTCACTTTACTTCTCAGCACCTCGGTTACCTCCTCTATAAAATGGGGATTAAGACTGTGAGCCCCACGAGGGACAGGGACTGTGTCCAACTTGATTAAGTTTGAATTTAACCCCAGCGCTTAGTATAGTGCCTGGCACATAATAAGCACTTAACAAATGTCACAATCATTATTATTATTATCAATCAGTGGTATTTACTGAATGCTTACTGTGGCGCAGAACACTGTAACGATAATAATAATAATGTTGGTATTCGTTAAGCGCTTACTATGTGCCGAGCACCGCTCTAAGCGCTGGGGTGGATATAAGGTAATTGGGTTGTCCCACGTGGGGCTCACAGTCTTAATCCCCATTTTACAGATAAGGTAACTGAGGCACAGAGAAATTAAGTGACTTGCCCAAAGTCATACGGCTGACAAGCGGCAGAGTCGGGATAAGAACCCATGCCTGGGCTCTTTCTGCAGAGCCACGCCGTCCCTCTACCAAGAACTTGGGAGAATACAATATAACAGAGGTGGTAAACACATTCTACCCACAAGGAGCTTAGAATCTAGAGGAGGAGCAAAAGAATTCCTTGCAGGAGGAAGGGCAGTGAGATGGATGAGTTGGAGGTACAAGAGCAGGTTGGCATTAGAGGACCCAAGAGCGCGAGCTGGGTTGCGGTGGGAAATCGGCAAGGTGAGGCAGGAGAGGACACTGGAGTTGGGAGAGTCGATTGAATGAATGATTGAAAGAACGAAAGTCTCTAGCAAGATCCAGTTGGGAGATTATCTGTGGAGGAGCAAAGGGTGGGAACTGGGATGAGGAGGGAGAAGAGGCTGGATGGGAAAGAGGGAAAGAGCTGCTAGAGGGCCTTGAAGCCAGTTGCTGGGAGTTTTGTCTTGGGTGAAGAGGAATAGGTAGTCCTGAGGTGGGATTGAGGGGAGGAGAGATGAGAGCTCCTTGTGGGCAGGGATTGTCATTCTTCACTGTTGTATTGTACTTTCCCAAGCACTTAGTACAGTGCTCTGCACATAGTAAGCCCTTAATAAATAGCACTGAATGAAGGAATGAACGAAAGACGTGTTCTGCAAAGCAATTGAAGAAGATGATTTGTGAGGCTGAATGGAGGATAAATTGAAGAAGGGAAAGGCTTGAGACAGGGAGATCAGAAAGGAGCCCGTTCCGGTAATCCAGCAGAGAGGCAGTGGGGGCTTGACCCAAGGTGGTGTCTCCACGGGAGGAGAGGAAGGGGCTGATCTCTTCATTCATTCATTCATTCAGTAGTATCTATTGAGCACTTACTAGGCGCAGAGCACCGTACTAAGCGCTTGGAATGTACAATTCGGCAACAGATAGAGACAATCCCTGCCCAATGACGGGTTTACAATCCACTTCAGTGAGTAGCCCTTTCTGCACCAGCCTCCCTCTCTCTCTCCCTCCTGACTCCACTCCTTCTCCCATGCTGTCCCTTGGGCTTAGAACAACCCTTCCTCTCAGTAACTCCAAGCAGTCCTCCAGAGTCCTGGCTCTGTCGCTTGTCTACTGTATGACCCTGGGGAAGTCACTTCATTTCTCTGGGCCTCAGTTACCTCATCTGTAAAATGGAGATTAAGATTGGGAGCCCCATGTGGGACAGGGACTGTGTTCAACCTATTTAACTTGTATCTACCCCAGTGCTTAGCAGGTGCTTGGCAGATAGTAAGCACTTTACAAATACCATAATTATGATTATTATTAGACGGTAAGCTCACTGTGGCAGGGAATTTTTCTGTTATATTGCTATACTCTCTCAGGTTCTTAGTACAGTGTTCTGCACACAGTAAGCACTCAATAAATACGATTGAATGACTGACTGACAATGTCACTACATGACCAGAATCAGTTAACCCACTCAAAAGAACTCCTTACCACTGACTTTAAAGCACAAACTCACCTCTCTCCCTCCTGTCTTACTTCGCTGACGTCCTACTTCCTCAATCTCATCTTTCTCGCCACCAACCCCTCGCCCACATCCTGCCTCTGGTCGGAACTCCCTCCCCCTTCATATCCAAAAGACTACCACCTTCAAAACCTTACTAAAAGCACATTTCCGCCAAAAGGCCTCCCCCGAATAAACCCTCATTTCTTCTGGACCCCTCTCCCTTCTGAGTCGCCCTTGCATCGGATCCGTACCCTTTAAGCACTTGATATTCACCCCACCCTCAGTCCCACTGCCCTTATGTCATATCTATAATTTTCATTTTTGACTCCCCTTCCAGACTCTAAGTTCCTTGTGGGCAGGAAACAGGTCTACAGACTGTTATATTGAACTCTCCCAAGTGCTTATTACAGTGATCTGCACACAGTAAGTGCTCAATAATTGTGATTGATTGATTGATCCATCAGTGATATTTATTGAGAACTTACTATGTATAAAGCACTGTACTTAGCTCTTGGGGGAGTACAACACAGTAGAGTTGGTAGACAACTTCCCTTCTCTCAAGGAGACTGATTCTCCCCGACTTCAACCTCCCAAAGTCCTAGTGGTAAAGAAAGAAGTAATAGAAGACAAAGGAATCATGAGTTTAGGCCTCCTTATTGAAGCATAATCGGGGCCTTTTAGGAGCCTTCCACAAAACCAACCATAGGCATCATCAGTGGTATTTATTGAGTGCTTACTGTGTGCAGAGCACTGTACTAAATGCTGATCCACTCAATCGTGTTTACTGAGCACTTACTAGGTGCAGAGCGCCATACTAAGTGCTTAGGAGAGTACGGTATAACACTATAACAGACACAATCCCTGCCCAGAAGGAGCTCACAGTCTAGAGGGGAAGACAGACATTAATATAAATGAATAAATTACAGATATGTACAGAAGTGCTGAGGGATGTACGTAAATGTTGAATAAAATATTCACTCAGTCGATCCATCCATCAATACGAAGTCTTGATTGAGCCCCTGTTGGGTGCAGAGCTCTGTACTTTGCACTTGGGAGAGAACAGTAGAATTAATAGATCCAATCCCTGTCTTCAGGGAGCTTACAATCCAGTGGGGGAGACAGGCAAAAAAATAAATTACAAATGGGCAGAAACAATGGAGTATAAAGATATGTATGGAAGTCCTCCAAGGGTATTCAAGTGCCTAGGCGGTGTGGAAGCGATGAACTGCGAGAAGGGGGCATAGAGGGTGGGGAAATGAGACATTAATCAGTGAAGGCCTCCTGGAGGAGATGTGATTTAGCAGGGCCTTGAAAATGGAGAGAGCTGTGATCTGCCAGATGTGAAACGGGGGGTAATTTCAGGCAGTGGGGAGGATGTGAGCAAGAAGTCGGGCATAGTGAGTAGATTCATTAGAAAATAATGAAGAGTGCGAACTGGGGTGTAGTGGGAGGAAAGAGTGCTAAGTAAGAGGCTGAGAGCCGATTGAGTGCCTTAAAGTGATGGTGAAGATTTAATGCCAAATACTCATCTCCTCAGCCATGAGGGTCCACAGTAAATCTGGAGAGACACCCCAACATTCATCACAGCCACAGGCAACTCTTCCCACACTGCAAATCAGGTTCCCAATAACCCAAAAGGCATTCCTCAACTGCTCAAGGAATTAAAGCAGAGGTCTCGGCTAAGATTTTCCCCAAGGGCCTCATTCCAGTGTATGAAGTAGTCCAGAAAGCCCCAAGTGTATTGGCATGCAGTTTATTGTTATTAACACTAATATTAATAATAATCAGGGTATTTGTTAAGTACTTACTATGTGACACGTCATCATCACCGTCATCATCATAATCATAATAATAGTAATTGTTAGTACGTTAGTACGATCACTCGTCCTATTCCTACTGGATTACTGCATCGACATCCTTTCTGATCTTCCAACCTCCTGTCTCTCCCCACTTCAGTCTATACTTCACTCTGCTGCCCGGATTATCTTTGTACAGAAACGTTCTGGCCATGTCACCCCGCCTCCTGAAAAATCTCCAGTGGTTGCCTATCAACCTCCGTATCAAGCAAAAACTCCTCACTCTTGACTTCAGAGCTCTCCATCACCTTGCCCCCTCCTACCTCACCTCCCTCTTCTCCTTCTACATCCTAGCCCACACACTCCACTCCCCTGGTGCTCATCTTCTCTCTGTGCCTCGATCTTGCCTGTCCCGCCGTCGATCCCTGGCCCATGTCCTACCTCTGGCCTTGGAAAGCCCTCCCTCCTCAAATCTGCCAAACAATCACACTTCCCCCCTTCAAAGCCCTACTGAAGGCTCACCTCCTCCAGGAGGACTTCCCACAATAAACCCCCTTCTTCCTCTGCTCCTCCTCCCCTCCCCATCGCCCCGTCTCGCTCCCTTTGCTCTACACCCCCCCCCACGGCACTTGTGTATACATATACTTGTGTATATATGTACATATTTATAATTCTATTTGTTTATATTAATGCTGTGCATATATCTATAATTCTATTTATTTATATTGATGCTACTGATACCTGTTTACAAGTTTTGATGTCTGTCTCCCCCCTTCTAGACTGTGAGCCCATTGTAGGCAGGGATTATCTCTATCTGTTGCTGAATTGTACTTTCCAAGCGCTTAGTACAGTGCTCTGCCACAGTAAGCGCTCAATAAATACAATTGTATGAATGAATGCACTGTGATATTTATTAAGCGCTTATTATTTGTCCAGTACTGTTCTAAGCACTGGGGTAGATACAAGGTAATCAGGTTGGACACAGTCCCTGACCCACATGGAGCTCGCAGTCTTAATCCCATTTTACAGATGAGGTAACTGAGGCAAAGGGTATCAGTTTAGAATCAGTCCCTATCCCACAAGAGGCTCATAGTGTAAGGAGGAAGGAATAATTAATCCCCATTTTACAGATGAGAAAACTGAGGCACAGAGAAGCTAAGCCATTTGCCCAAGGTCACACAGCAGGGAAGTGGTGGAGCCAGAACTAAAACCCGGGTCTCCTGACTCCCAGTCCTGACCACATCTACATTGGGTGGACTATCTATTAGTGCGCATAGGTGTACAGTCAACTGGGCATTCAATTATTTATTCTGATTCCACTCTTTGAAAATCTCTTTACGTCTGTCTCTCCATTAGACTGTAAGCTCTTCATGGACAAGGAACGTTCTTGAGCCTCTGTCATATTTTTCCAAAAGCTTAGTACAGTGCATTGCATTAAGTAGGTAGTCAATAAATATAATCTTTATTACTATTCCCAGTTCACTTTCAAATTAAAATTTTATTTGGGCTCACCCTAGAGTCGTCATTTCTTGATTTTTTTTCCTCTTTGTTCCTTTCATCTGGGTTTGTTCGATGACCCTGATCCCCATTACCAGGTATGAATGGCAGAGGGGAAGAGACATAGACTAAGAGTAAGTGGGTGGAAGAGCAATAGCATTCATTCATAATGATAATAATAATAACGATAGCAATAATAGTTGGGGTATCTATTAAACACTTACCACATGTCACGCACTGTGCTAAACGCTGGGATAGAGACAAAGTAACACATGGAGCTCACGTCTAAGTAGGAGGGAGAACAGGCATCGAATCCCCATTGCGCAGATGAGGGAAGTGAGTCCCAGAGAAGTTAAGTGATTGGCCCGAGGTCACACAGCCGGTTAATAATCGAGGCGGGATAAGAACCCAGGTGCTCTGACTTCCATCTACTAGGCCACACTGCTTCCCAGTACCCCTTGCTGGGCCCCTGGCAGCCTGTTTAGAAGAACCTTGCGCTAAATAAAGATCGATTCACAGGTGCGGGTCACAGCTGTAATTACAAAGAATTTCTCTTGGCCCAAGTCAAAGGCTCAGAGTTCACAATAATCAGACAAGCAGTCACGCATGTAGGCTCCTTTGTTCACCTGTTCAGTGAACATCTCTGAATCAGGCTCTTCACTTGATCCTGACTCCAGATGTGGTGAATCGACAGGACGCCGTGGGTGATAAAGTGCTTTGAGATCCCAGATGAAAGGGGCTCCTGGAGCCCAGCGCCCTTTTATTATATAACGACTTTCATCTGAGGATCTCAAGTAAATGCCAGCCTCACATGGTGGGGGGGAAACTGAGGCAAGTGGGAGAAGAGAAGGAGAGGATCAGGAAGAGGGGGACTTTAAGCTCGTTGTGGGCAGGGAACGCGTCTGCCAAGTCTGTTGCGCTATACTCTCCCGAGCACTTAGTACAGTGTTCTGCACAAGATAATAATAATAATAACAATCGTGGTATTTGTTAAGCGCTTACTATGTGCCAGGCACCGTACTAAGCACCTGGGAGAATATAATATGGCACTGTTTGGTAGACATGTTTCCTGCCCACGAGGAGCTTACAGTCTTAAGAAGAAGACAGATAGGTACATAAATACTGTGGGGCTGAGGGTGGGGTGATTTAAGAGTGCAAAGTCAAGTGCAAGGTTGCAGAAGGGAGAGGGAGTAGAAGAAATGAGGGCTTAGTCGAGGATGGCCTCTTCGACTGATCAATCAGTTAATCGATAGTATTTATCGAGCACTTACCGTGGGCAGAACACTGTACTAAGCGCTTGGGAGAGTACAATTCGACAACATTGGGAGGCGCCTTCCCTGCCCACAGAGAGCTTTCAGAGGGGGAGATTTAGACATTAAAATAAATTACAAATATGTACTTAAGTGCCGGGGGCTGAGGGTAGTTGAATATCAAGTGCTTAAAGGATACAGATCCAGGTGCAAGGGTGACACGGGAGGAAGAGGGAGTAGAGGGAATGACGAAAGGCCTCTTGGAGGCGATGAATAAGGCTTTGAAAGTGGGGAGAGCGATGGTCTGTTGGATATGAACGGGGAGGGAGTTTCAGGCCAGAGAGAGGATGTGGGTGAGGGGTCAGCGGAGAGCAAGATCAGAGGCATGCTCCGGTTTAGTGACCTCACCAATGCCCATCACAGAGTGCCTTCTCTGCCATTCTATGAGATCTATGCCACCAGCGCTCTTCGGCTCGTGCAGTTCATTCTACCAAAACCCACTTTGAGTGTGTGGGGTTTTCCACTTCAAAACTGTCCTCATTACCCAACATCAGTGCCTCAGTTTCCTCATCTGTAAAATGAAGATTAAATCTCTGTTCTCCCTCTCTCTCAGACTCTGAGCCTTATGTGGGACAGGGATGGTGTCTGACCTGATTATCTAGCATCTTCTCCAATGCTCAGCAAAGTGCTGGACACATAATAAGCACCACAGTTATTATCCTGCAGACCACTACTCTCCCATCTTCTCTGAAATCACATCTCCTTCACGAAGTCTTCCCTGAACAATCCCTCAACTCTCCCTCCTATTTCCCGCGCTGCTGACTCTTCAGCACTTCCATGACCCACACCTGTCCTATAGTGCTTGGGTACTTGTCTCTAAACCTCTTTTGCTTTCCCTATCCATCAATAGCATTTATTGAGTGCTTACTGTGTGCAGAGCACTGTAATAAGCACTTGGGAGAGTACAACACAATGATCCTTGTACTCAAAGAGCTTAGAGTCTGTTTTCCCCCCTGGATTGTAGGCTCCTTGAGGATAGGGAATAGGGAAAGCCCTTGGGGGGGGATACAAGGTAATCAGGTTGTCCCACGTGGGGCTCACAGTCTTAATCCCCGTTTTACAAGTGAGGTACATGAGGCACAGAGATATTAAGTGACTTGCCCAAAGTCACACAGCTTACAAGTAGCAGAGCTGGAATTAGGATCCATGACCTCTGACTCCCAAGCCTGTGTTCTTTCCACTGAGCCAAACTGTTTCTCAGTATGTCTTCAATATTGTAATCTCCCAAATCTTTAGTGCAGTTATCTGCACTGAATAAGTGCTCAATCAGTTCTAACATATGATGGATTGAAAGGTTGGCGGTTTTTTTTGTTTGTGTTCTGTAATGGTATTTGTTAAGCATTTACTCTGTATCGGGCAGCCTACTAAGCCATCGGGTAGATTCAAGATAATCAACTTGGACACAGTCTAAATCCCATATGGGGCTCACGGTCTTAATCCCCATTTTACAGATGAGATAGTTGAGCCCCAGAGATATGAAGTGTCTCGCCCAGGGTCACGCAGCAGACAGGTGGTGGAGCGGGGCTTGGAACCCAGGTCCTCTGACTTCCAGGCCCACGCTCATTCCACTAAGCCACGCTGCTTCTCAACAGCTGTGTTTATTGAGCAGCTACTGAGGAAAAAAACATCGAACTGCATATCTGGGAAAGTGCAGCAGAGCAAAATACATGTTCCCTGTCCGAAAGGGAATTTAAAACCTATTAAGGAGCTTCCTAAGTCTAGAGCAATCTCTCTAGTTCCATTAAGCTTGCAAATTTAGACCATTTTTCCTGGATTTATCCTCTATGCACTATAGGTAATGCGATATGCCGTTTTGCAGGAAAGTATGGCTTAGCTCCTTGGAGGATCTAATCCAAAAACCTAATTCCCTAGCTGTCAAAGGCCAGAAAAATGAGAATTTAAGGTGAACCTGATAAACCAGAAGGCAATCAGGGTTTTTAGCTTCTTGGAGAACTGTCCTAAATTATGGAGTAAATCACCTTGTACTTTCCATAGACAGTCCTGGTCATACTTAACAAAATTCAGAATCCGAAGCCTCGATTTCATTTCTTAGCAAAATGTACCATAAATAAACCATTTCCTTAATTTAGAACCCATTTACACTTATCTCTCCAGGCTGTCTGGATTTCTATCTCTCTGAGTCATTGATAAATTACTTATTTAATCAAATTAATGTCTTTCTTCCCCTCTAGACTGTAAACTCATTAGGAGCAGGGAATGTGTCTGCTAATTCAACTCTTCCAAACACTCGGCATTGTGCTCTGCAGGTAGTAAGCGCTCAATAATTACCACTGATTGATTGATTCCTATCCCTGATTAATGTGCAAATCCTCGTTGGAAGACTCATTGAGAATTTTAGGGTATCGTTGAATAATGAAGTTCTGGAGAGCTCCGGATCAGTCAATCAATCAGTGGTATTTATTGAGTGCTTAAAGTGTGCAGAGCAGTTTACTAAGCACTTGGGAGAATGCAGGACAATAGAGTTGGTAGACATGTTCCTTGCCCAAAATGTTCTTACAGTCTAGAGGGAATAACTGTGGTATTTGTTGAGCGCTTCCTGGGTGACAAGCCCTGTACTGAGGACTGGGGTAGATGTAACATCATCAGGTCCCACACGAGGCTCACCGTCGGAGTCGGAGAGAGATGAGGTATTGAATCCCTATTTTGCAGCTGAGGGAACTGAGGCATGGAAAAATTGAGTGGCTTGCCCAAGGTCAAGCGACAAGCAAGTGGTGAACCCAGGACCTCTGACACCCAGACCCATTCTCTTTCCACTAGAGATCATATTATACTTTATGGGCGTTAGAAACAAAATCAGTAATTTTAACAAATGTATTTAACAATACCATTATTATTATTATTCTAATTATTAAAACCCACCTCCTCCTCCACTTACAATAGACTGTAAGCTTCTCGAGGGCAGAAATTGTATCTACTAACTCTACTTTGTTGTACTCTCCCAAGCACTAAGTACAGTGCTTAGCACAACCATAAATTCTCCATTATTACCACTGATTGATTGAAGCATCCACCCACTAATTTTCACCACCCTATTCATGTCATCCTAACAGCCTCCTGTAGCCTAGATGTATATATTGATTTCCATACACCTCCCCAATATTCTCCGCAGATTCGACTGTAAACCCGTCAATGGGCAGGGATTGTCTCTATCTGTTGTCGAATTGTACATTCCGAGCGCTCGGTACAGTACAGTATAGTGAGCGCTCAATAAATATTATTGAAATATTATTGAATATACCAGATATTCACTTATTTGTTCATAGTTGCATATTCTTGCAATAATAATAATAATAGTGGTATTTGTTAAGCACTTACTATGTGCCAGGCACCGTACTAAGCGCTGTGATGGATACAAGTAAATCAGGTCGGACACAGTTTCTGTCCCACATGGGGTTCACAATCTTAATCCCCATTTTACATATAACTGAGACCCGGAGAAGTGAAGTGATTTGCCCAAGGTCACACAGCAGACAAAAGGCAGAGCCAGGATTAGAACCCAGGTCCTCTGACTCCCAGGCCCCTGCTCTATCCACTAGGCCATGCTGCTTCTCTCAGTTGCATTAGTTATCAGTTGTCTCTTTCCTCTTGTTCTTCCTGGGAACAGAGGCCAACTCTTTCATTGCTTGTTTTGGGCAGGGGAGGCGTCTATCAACACTGACGTATTGAAGTACTCTCCCAAGCACTTAATATAGTGCTCTGCACACAGTAAGCACTCAGGAGATGCCACTGATTGATTGATTTTATTGTACTCCCCCAATTGCCTAGTACAGCACTCTGCACACAAAAGCAAACCGTAAATACAATGGAACAATTAAGTGAATGAATGAATGAGTGAATGAATAAATGAACAAGGGAACAGCAGCGTGGCTCAGTGGAAAGAGCCCGGACTTGGGAATCAGAGGTCACGGGTTCGAATCCCGGATCTGCCACTTGTCAGCTGTGTGACTGTGGGCAAGTCACTTCACTTGTCGGTGCCTCAGTTACCTCATCTGTAAAATGGGGATTAACTGTGAGCCTCACGTGGGATTACCCTGTATCTACCCTAGCGCTTAGAACAGTGTTCTGTACGTAGTAAGCGCTTAACAAATACCAACATTATTATTATTGATAAAAGGAAATATTCATTTGGGTGATAAAAAGAATCCCAGGTCTATCCCTAAATCCTGGAGGAATGTTTGAAAGTGCAGATTTTAAGACTGTCAAACTTATTAAGGCAAGGGACTGGTGGAAAGAGCACAGGCCTGGGAGTCAGAGGACCTGGGTTCTAATCCTGCAGCTGCCAATTACTTGCTTTGTAACCTTGGGCAAGTCACTTAACTTCTCTGAGCCTCGGTTCACTCAATTGTAAAATGGGAATTAAATACCTATTCTCTTTCCTACTTAGACTGTGAACCCCAGGAGGGACAGGTACTGTGTCCAATCTAATTCATTTGTATCTCCCCCAGCATTTAGAACAGAGATTGACACATAATACCATAAAAGAAACAACTAGTCAACTGACTGGAGCCATTACTTTGGCCTCCAGTTTCGACAGCCTTCTCTGGCCCTGGTCCCGAATTTCCTCTCAGAGGTGGCACCCCAGGGGAATAAGGGAAGCGACCTGCAGGAAGGACTCCTTGGGTGGTATTCTGGGTTGACAATTGACAAACCTGTCCTTTTTCTGATTCCAATCCCAGGATAAGTTGAGCTTACAGCATTCTTTCACGTTCAACATTCCTCGCCCATGTGCTCCGTGATTAAACTGGATTCACTTCTCAATCAATAGGGCACAGGCTTTTCGGCTCACCCCTTCTCTCTGGCTGGTTTTCTGTGGGAACAAATCAACTGGGGGTGGCCAGAAACTTCATTCGATCATTCAGTCTTTCAACTGTATATGTATTGAACACTTACTGTGTGCAGAACACCGTACTAAGCGCTGGGAAAAGTACAATCCAACAATAGACACATTCCCTGCCCACACGACTTTATAGTCTAGAGGGAGGGGTCAGACACTAATACAAATTAAATAAATGAAAGATATGGACATAAGTGCTTTGGGAGAGGGGGCGGAGGTCGGGGGGCGGACAAAGGGGGCAAGTCCGGGCGATGCAGAAGGAACTGGGAGAAGAGGAAGGGAGGGCTTAGTCAGGGAAGGCCTCTCAGAGGAGATGTGCCCTCAAGAAGGCTTTGAAGCGGGGAGAGTAATTATCTGTCAGATTCGAAGAAGGAAGGAGTTCCCGGGCTCAAGTGCTCAATAAGTATGATTGATTGATTGAAGAGACCTAGTTGGAGGTATAGCCAAGCAAGAAAGCCCAGAGGAAGAAAGGAAGGGGACAGCAGGAAGCGCTTGAATTATTTTAACTCACCTTTAGGGTTCAATCATTACGTAGGAGCTATTTTGGAGCAGGACCTAATTCTTTGCCTGTAAGCCTGTGGGAAAAAGTACCCGACACTACAGCTGTTCACACTTTATCCATGTCTTCGAAGGACACATCAGGGCTGTATCTTGGAATACTTCAAAATGATTACAAACTGTAGAAGCGAGATTGATGTAGACAGTCTGGCACCTGGGATTGCAGGGAACATTCAAGTGGGATTAGTGTGTGTGGCCCCAGTAATAAATTAATAATAATAAAAACTGTTAAGCACTAACTCTGTGCCAAGCACTGGGGTAGACATCAGATAACCAGAACCAACACAGTCTTTTGCCCCACATGGGGTTCGGTCTCTAAGAGGGAGGGACAACAGGAATTTAATCTCTATTTTACAGGTGAGGAAACTGAGGCACCGAGAAGGATGCCTAAGGTGACACTACAGTCAAATGGCAGAGCAGAGATTAGAACTCAGGCTTCCTGACTTTCAGTCCTGTGTCCTTTCCACTACGCCACTCTTGGAGCCAAAAATGTGAATTCTTTAAGAATATTGCAATCCACAATAACATTAAGTTGTAATAGACCATTTGCACCATAAGCAGAATCTCCAAAAACCATCATCATCATGATGGTATTTGTTAAGTGTTTACTAAGTGCCAAGCACTGTTCTAACTTCTAAGGAAAACAGGTTGTCCCACGTGGGGCTCACAGTCTTAATCCCCACTTTACAGATGAGGTAAATGAGGCACAGAGAATAACAATAATAATAATTTGGTATTCGCTAAGCGCTTACTATGTGCCAAGCACTGTTCTAAACGCTGGGTAGATACAAGGTAATTAGGTTGTCCTTCGTGGGGCTCACAGTCTTAATCCCCATTTGACAGATGAGGTCACTGAGGCACAGAGAAGTGAAGTGACTTGCCCAAAGTCACACAGCTGACAAGTGGGAGAGCCGGGATTAGAACCCACGACCTCTGCCTCCCAAGCCCGGGCTTTTTCCACTGAGCCACGCTGCTTCTCATAAAGTTAAGTGACTTGCCCAAAATCACACAACAGACAAGCGGCGAAGCTGGCATTAGAACCCCCAACCTCTGCCTCCCAAGCCTGGGCTCTTTCCACTAAGCCAGGCTGTTTCTCTGAAAAATTATTTCAAAATTATGCTCAGGCCATGTACACCAGGAAGATATCTCAGAATCACCACCACCCTGATGGGAATCAAGAGGGATGTTAACTTTTTCCAGCTTCTCCAACCCTCCAAGGGGGCCTCTTGCTGGCAAAGGTGGTGGATGGGGGAGCAGGGCTTGTAGCAAAAACAGAAATTCTTTGGCTGAATTCTCACTCCCTTCTTCTCCCACAACCTTCTGTATCACCCTTGCACTTGGATCTTCACCCTTTATCCACCCCTCACTTAGCCCCACAGCACGTATGTACATATCTGTAAAATGGGGATTAACTGTGAGCCTCACATGGGACAACCTGATTCCCCTGTATCTACCCCAGCGCTTAGAACAGTGCTCTGCACATAGTAAGCGCTTAACAAATACCGACATTATTATATCTGTAAATTCATTTATTTATATTAATGTCTGTCCCCTTCTCGGCTGTAAGCTCGTGCGGACAGGGAATGTTACTACCCATTCTGTTATACCGTACTTTCCCAAGCACTTAGTAGAGTACTCTGCCCAAAGTAAGCACTCAATAAATATGATTGATTCTTACCTAATGTCAGGGACAGAAGTTCCATTCAACTAACCTTCTGCCAACCCTGCTCATTTGTACTCTCCCAAGTGCTAAGTACAGTACTCTGCATATAGTAAGTGCTCAAAAAATACAACCGATTGATGGATTGATTGACCTCTTCCCATCCCACCGGCCTCCGTCCCCGTTCTCCAAGATTAATAATAATAATAATAATGTTGTCATTTGTTAAGCGCTTACTATGTGCAAAGCACTGTTCTAAGCGCTGGGGGCATACAAGGTGATCCCGTTGTCCCACATGGGGCTCACAGTCTTAATCCCCATTTTGCAGCTGAGGGAACAGAAGCACAGAGAAGTCAAGTGACTTGCCCAAAGTCACACAGCTGACATGCGGCAGAGCCGGGATTTGAACGCGTGATCTCTGACTGCCCAGCCCATGCTCTTTCCACTGGGCCATGCTGCTTCTAAGCACTGGGGGGGGCGGTACAGGGTCAGCAGGTGGTCCCACGTGGGGCTCCCAGTCTTCATCCCTTTTTTAAGAGGAGGTCACTGGGGTACAGAGAAGTTAAGTGACTTGCCCAAAGTCACAGAGCTGACAAGCGGCGGAGTGGGGATTTGAACGCGTGATCTCTGACTCCCCAGCCTGTGCTCTTTCCACTGAGCCATGCTGCTTCTAAGCGCTGGCGGGTACAGGGTCAGCAGTTGATCCCACGTGGGGCTCCCAGTCTTCATCCCTCTTTTACAGAGGAGGTCACTGGGGCACAGAGAAAAGAAGTGACTTGCCCAAAGTAAACCAGAGTTTGGGCCCCCGGTCACTCTGTCCCTTGAAGAAGGGAAAATATAAATCCTGAATAAATGTTTCTCATTGCATCTCTATTGTGGACAGAGTACTATATCAAACACTTGCGTGTCTACTCTAGTCCATGCTTCACTCTGCTGTCAGGATCGTTTTTCTACAAAAACGTTCAGGACATGTCACCCGACTCCTCAAAAAACTCCAGTGGCTGCCCGTCCGCCTTCGTATCAGACAAAAACTCCTCACCACTGGCTTTAAAGCACTCCATTACCTTGACCCCTCCTACCTCACTTCGCTAGTCTCCTAATAATAGTAATAATAATGTTGGCATTTGTTAAGCGCTTACTACGTGCAGAGCACTGTTCTAAGCACCGGGGTAGACACAGGATAATCAGGTTGTCCCACATGAGGCTCACAGTCTTAATCCCCATTTTCCAGATGAGGTAACTGAGGCACAGAGAAGTGAAGTGACTTGCCCACAGTCACACAGCTGACAAGCGGCGGAGCCGGGATTCAAACCCACGACCTCTGACTCCCAAGCCCGGGCTCTTTCCACCGAGCCACGCTGCTCAGCTCAGCCCACACACTTTGCTCTTCTAGCGCTAACCTTATCACTGTGTTTCGATCTCGCCTATCTCTTGGCCTACCCCTCACCCCCATCCTGCCTCTGCCCTGGAACGCCCTCCCTCCTCAAATCCGACAATTACTCTCTCCCCTCTTCAAAGCCTCGTGAAGCCACATCTCCTCCAAGAGGCCTTCTCTGACTAAGCTCGCCCTTTCCTCATCTCCCACTCCCTTCTGCGTCGCCCTGACTCGCTCCCTTTGCTCTTCCCCCGTCGCAGCCCCACAGCCCTCGTGTACACATCTATCATTTATTCGTTTATATTAACGTATGTTTCTCGCACTCTAGTCGGTAAGCTCACTGTGGGCAGGAAATGTGTCTACTGCTGACCTGCACTTTCTGCACACAGTAAGATCTCAAAAAATATGATTAATTGAATGAATTAGGGGCTGAGAAAGGACAGTGATCCAGGACTGCAAGCTCGAAGGTCATAGAACGTGTTCCGTCTCCATCGGGGCTGCAGAGGAAGTGGGTGAATGCTTCCTCTCACACTGTCACGCCTCCTTTCACCTTCCTCCCTCTCTGTTTTGCCTTTTCCCTATGCCTCTTTCCCAATACCGTCTTTCCACTTTTATCTTTTTTTCCAATTCCTCTTGATTCCTTTTTTTTTCCTAAATGATAGTTGTTTAAACACCTACTATGTGCCAGTCACCGTTCTGAGTGCTGGGGTAGATAAGAAGCAAGGCTTAGTGGAAAGAGCCCGGGCTTGGGAGTCAGCGGTCATGGATTCTAATCCCGGCTCTGCCACTTGTCAGCTGTGTGACTTTGGGCAAGTCACTTCACGTCTCTGTGCCTCAGTTACCTCATCTGTAAAATGGGGATTAAGACTGAGAGCCCCACCTGGGACAGCCTGATAACCTCGTATCTCCCCCAGCCCTTAGAAGAGTGCTTGGCACTTAGTAAGCACTTAACAAATACCATCATTATTATACAAGCTAATCAGGTTGGACAGAGTCCCTGTTCCACACGGGGCTCACAGTCTTAACCTCCATTTTACAGATGAGGTGACTGAGCACAGAGAAGTGAAAAGACTTGAACAAGGTCACACATCAGACAAGTGGCAGATCCAGGACTAGAACCCAGGTCCTTCTGGCTCCCAGGCCTGTGCTCTATCCACTCGACCCTGCTGCTTCCTTCCCGCTAGACTGTAAGCTCGTTGTGGGCAGGGGACGTATCTTCCAACATCTGTTAAAGTGTACTCTCTCAAATACTTAGTACAGTGCTCCACACACAGTCAGTGCTCAATAAATATACTGATTGATCTCATCAACTCACAGAGAGGGGCAGGAGACTGGAGCTGTTACCAGAGCCAGGCAGAAAAAAGCAATAACTGTCAGACCTCGTGAGAAGGATCCTGACCCAATGGAAAGGGCACGGGCCTGAGAGTCAGGAGGTCAGGGTTCAAATCCCAGCTCTGCCACTTGCCTACTTTGTGAACTTGAGCAAGTCACTTCACTTCTCAGTGCCTCAGTTTCCTCATCGCTCAAATGGGGACTAAATGCCTTTCTCTTACTTTCTTTGACATGAGCCTCGTGTGGGATAGGGGCTGTGTCTGACCTGATTATCTTGAGCTTTAGCACCTGTTAAGTGTTTAACAAATGCCATAATTATTATTTCCATGGAATGTGGGTCAGTCAGTCACATTTATCGAATGCTTACAGATCACTTTACTAAGCGCTTGGAAGAATGCAATCTAGCAATAAACAGAAACATTCCCTGACGGCAACGAGTTTACAGTCTAGATACTGAAGCTGCTCTTACCCTTCTTGAGTCCCAGATATTTTGATCTGCCATCGATTTACCATTCGTATTTCATGGCATCTCCTTTGCTCTACATGTCTCAACCAATCCCCTCTTCCTTTTACTTCTGGTGTCAGGCTCCCTCATAGAAGTTGGTTGGTGGCCGCCCCACCAGCCTCCTGCCCAATCATCCCTGGAGACAACGCTACGAAATTCCTAAAGCCGATGCAATCACTGAGAAGAGCCGGTCCCATGGAAACCCAACAACAAGTCACCCAAACAAAGGCCGAGCCCATCTCAGGAAATAGAGGAGGATGGGTGGAGTGGGGGGAAAACGGGGAGGGAGGAGTCTCCTTTGACCGAATTTTACTCCCGGTGGTTTAAGGATCTGGAAACCCAGGTGAGGTCAACTGGGAGGGAGCGTGAGGTGCTCCGCCTCAAGTCACATGAAGAGAGCCCTAATTTGCAACCCAGTTGAATCCCCCACCATTTTATTTGTGTTGAGGGTCTTTCCCTAAAATAACATCACCTCCTTCATCCATTTTGGGCTTCAGGGAAGCAGGAAGGGGGAGGTTATCCTTGTTCCATGGGCGAAGAAGCTGAGATACAAAGAGGCAGCTCTGACCTTATCTGGTTGGGGTTGAAACCCAGGAATTTCAACCCTCAGTTCAAGGGGACTTCCTTGAGCACTTCACCATTCCCACAGGCATGGGATGGATGAGGAGGACACCCCAAGGCTCTTAGGAATACAGGGATTTCTTGTCTTCACGGGCCACATTTCTAAGATGTTACTTTCCCCTCCCTATTTTTTCTCTTCTCAATCAACCACTGGTATTTGTTGAGCATTTATCGTGTGCCACTTGGCTCAGTGGAAAGAGCCTGGGCTTTGGAGTCAGAGGTCATGGGTTTGAATCCCGGCTCTGCCACTTGTCGGCTGTGTGACTGTGGGCAAGGCACTTAACTTCTCTGTGCCTCAGTTCCCTCATCTGTAAAATGGGGATTAACTGTGAGCCTCACGTGGAACAACCTGATTACCCTGTATCTACCCCAGCACTTAGAACAGTGCTCTGCATATAGTAAGCGCTTAACAAATACCAACATTATTATTACTAAGTAAGCACTTGGGAGACTATGGTTTAATAGAGTAGATAGACACAATCCCCACCTACAAGGAGCTTATAGCCTGCAGGTGGAAACAGACCTTAAAATAAATTACAAAAGGGGAAAGCGCAGAGCAAAATGTGTTTGATAGTGCAGTGGGGAAGAAAGAAAAAGTCTTGCGGTAGCTGGCCATGAATCAGAGCCCACAGTTCCTTAAAGTCTGTCCTTTCCTCTTCATCCAAACGGCTACCATGTTAATGAAATCACTCATCTCATCTCGCCCGGATTACTGCATCAGCCTCCTTGTTGACCTCCCTGCCTCCTGTCTCTCCCCACTCCAGTCCCTATTTCACTCTGCTGCCCGGGTCATTTTTCTACAAAAACATTCAGGACATGTCTCCCCACTCCACGGAAAACTCCAGTGGTTGTCCTACCACCTCCACATCAAACAAAAACTCCTCACCGTGGCTTTAAAGCACTCGATCGTCTTGCCCCCTCCTACCTCACCTCGCTTCTCTCCTTCCACCACTCAGCCCACACTTCGCTCCTCTAGTGCTAACCTTCTCACTGTGCCTCGATCTCATCTATCTCACTGCTAACTCCTCATCCACATCCTGCCTCTGGCCTGGAATGCCCTCCTCAAATCCAACAATTATTCTCGCCCCTTTCAAGGCCTTACTGAAGGCACATCTCCTCCAAGAGGCCTTCCCTGACTGACCCTCTCTTTCCTCTTCTCCCACTCCCTTCTGTGCTGCCCTGACTTGCTCCCTTTGTTCATCCCCCTCCCAGTCCCACAGCACTTTTGTAACTATCTGTAATTTATTTATTTATGCTAATAAATAAACTGTAATAAATAGGCTGTAAGCTTGTTGTGGGCAGGGTATGTGTCTGTTTATTGTTGTTTTCCAGACACTTAGCACAGTACTCTGCACACAGTAGGCACTCAATAAATATGATTAAATGAATGCACGAATGAATGAATCCCCAAATCTTCAAATGCTCCTAAGGCCCATTTTACAAAAGCTGGGGGGGGGGGAGACTACCGAGCTTCGGATAGCTTAAGGGTTTTTCCCGGAGACATTCAGAGAAGCAACATGGCCTAGGGGAAGGAGTACAGTCCTGAGTGTCAAGAAACCTGAATTCTAATCCATTTGCCTGTTGTGTGACTTGGGACAAACCACTTACCTATTCCGTACCTCCATTTCCATACTTGTAAAAAGGGTGATGAAAGACCTGTTCTCTTTCCTCCTTCGAATGTGGGCCCCATGTGGGTCAGAGGCTGAGTCCGATCTGGTTATCTTATATCTCCCCTCCCAGCCCCACAGCACTTCTGTACCGATGTCTGTCTCTCCACCTCTAGACTGTAAGTTCACCGTGGGCAGGGAATGTCTCTGTTTATTGTATTTTACCCTCCCAAGTGCTTAAAATAGTGCTCTTCACACGGCAAGTGCTCGATAAATATGATCGAATGAATACCCCAGGGCTTGGCACGTAGTGCGTGCTTAACACATACCACGATTGTTTATTATTATTAGCGAATATCGAGGTGATTACCAGGTGCCAAGGAGCAAGAAACAAGGAGAGAGCGTGTCCCTGGATGTTGGGTCCAGTGATTACGCCCCGCCTGCTGTCCTCGACCCACTGGCAACACCCTGCCCGGCTCGGCACGGTGTTGGTACAAGGGAGGCGGAAGTCCAAGGGTAGCTTGAGAAGACAGAGCATTGCCCTAAAAGGAGTAAATATCTGGGTTGATGAGGCCACAATGCGAACCCAGCCCTCCCTGCCCCAGCCGGGCACAAAGGCTCTATGAGGCTGGCAAACAGACCAGCCCATTCACAGAGCGGGTCGCGCGACGTTGGCAGTCATTTCATTCCCCGAGCTGCTGTTTCTCTTCAGTGCTTGTAAGTGAATCATTCAGAATTAATGATCTGAGAACAATTCATTAGGAACGAGTTCGGGTTTTTCTGCCCAGGAAGAGAAAGCTTTATCCCATTGTGCAATCGTGGACGGAGGAAGCCGATGCCACAGAGTCAGTCACCGGGCTCAGGCTATTTTTTTAAGTATTTGTTAAGTGCTTTCTACGTGGCAGGCACTGTACTAGGCTCTGGGGAAGATGCACACTACTCAGGTTGGACGCAGGCCATGTCCCACTTTGGGCTCACTGTCTTAATCCCCATTTTAATAATAATAATAATGTTGGTATTTGTTAAGCACTATGTGCAGAGCACTGTTCTAAGCGCTGGGGTAGACACAGGGGAATCAGGTTGTCCCACGTGGGGCTCACAGTCTTAATCCCCATTTTACAGATGAGGGAACTGAGGCACCGAGAAGTTAAGTGACTTGCCCACAGTCACACAGCTGACAAATGGCAGAGCTGGGATTCGAACTCATGACCTCTGACTCCCAAGCCCGGGCTCTTTCCACTGAGCCACGCTGAAGAGGCTGTGCTCCTTAGGGTTCCTGGAAGGGGAGCAAGGATACCCTCCGTTCGGAAAACCCCTCCGTCCCACTAAGGTGCCCAGGAGACCCGGTGGTCGGATTGGCAGTGGTCTGTTTTAGAGAAGCAGCGTGGCCTAGTGGATAGAGCATGGGCCTGGAAGTCAGAAGGTCAAGGGTTCTAATCCCGGTCTGTCACTCAACTGCTGTGTAACCTTAGATAAGTTGCTTAACTTATCTCTGCTTCAGTTCCCTCATCTGTAAAATGGGGGTTAAGACTGTGAGCCCTATGTGGGACCGGAACTGTGTCTAACCTAATTAACTTGTATCTTCCCCAGCGCTTAGAACAGAGCCTGGCACATAATAAGCACTTAACAAATACAATAATAATAATAATGTCTCGCTGCCTCCACGCCTGACCTTCGAGAAGGAAGGCTGAGGCAGCGGGATTTAGCAAAAAGCCTGTGTTTGCTGGTGAATCAAGAGAGGTTGCCTTCTGGCATTTGGCCACACTGCAGAGGTGTCAATGGGACCTCCCCATTACCCCGGCCAAATTCTGCACAACCCCATTGCATCAAATAGTGTGAGCACACAACAAAACCATATAATACTAATAACAATAATAATTTCGGTATCTGTTAAGTGCTTACTATATGCCAGGCACTGTTCTAACCACTGAGTAGATACAAGATAATTGGTTTGGACACAGTTCCTGTCCCTCATGGGGCTCACGGTTTTAGTCCCCATTTTCAGATGAGGTGACTGAGGCACAGAGAAGTGAAAGGCCACACTGATTAAGACATCACGTACCTCATTTTATGGAAGGGCATTTCTCCCTGTCGCCGAGTCACGCTCACTTCCCCCAGGGGCACCTCTTGACCAAGAGTCCCGGGCATTTGGCTCCAAGACCCCGACATCCATCCACTCTGCTGATTGATCACATCAATCTCATCGCCATCTTGGAGAAAGATAGCCACGCGCCCAGCTCGGAGGGGAGCCGCACTGAGAGGACAGCGGTGGCCGTTTCTGAGCGAAGCCACGCACCCTTCGTGTTTGAGAAGGGCTGGGCGGCCCCTGTAATAATAATTGTGCCATTTGTTAAGGGCTTACTATGTGCCGAGCACTATACTAAGCGCTGGGGTAGATACAAGATCATCAGGACCCACATGGTGCTCAAAGTCTAATTGGGAGGGAGGACATGTACTGAATCCCCATTTTGCAGTTAAAGGAACTAAGGCACAGAAATGCACAGTGACTTGTCCAAGGTCACACAGCAGGCAAATGTCGGAGCTGGGATTGGAACCCAGGTCCTCTGCCTCCCAGGGCCCCGAGGTTCCAGGTGGTAGGTCTTGTGTAGAGCCCAGAGGCCATGGCTAATTTTGCTTCCCTTTTAAAGCTAACCCTGTAGGTCACCAGGCAGGAATTCTGAATTCTCCTCTGGAAGCTGATCCCCTAATCACAATGTGGGCCCTTAGGTGACTCCCTCAAATGTAAAAAATATACGTACATACAAACATACAAATAGGAATATATTCATTCATTCAACTGTATTTATTGAGCGCTTACTGTGTGCAGAACACTGTACTAAACGCTTGGAAAGTACAATTTGGCAACAAATAGAAACAATCACGGTCTAGAAGAGGGGAGACAGACAGCAAAACAAAACAAGAAGACAGGCATCAATAGCACCAATATAAATAAATAGTATTATAGATATATACACATTATTAATAAAATAAATAAAATAATAAATATGCATGAATAATAAATATGCATGAATGTATACATGTATGTATATATGAATGTGTGTATGTATAGGTAACTGTATATTTATACATACATACATTCATTCAATAGTATTTATTGAGCGCTTACTATTTGCAGAGCACTGTACTAAGCGCTTGGAATGTCCAATTTGGCAACAGATAGAGACAATCCCTGCCCAATGAGGGGCTCACAGACTAAACGGGGGAGACAGACAGCAGAACAAAACAGAACAAAACAAAAACAAGACAGCATCGTCAAGATAAATACATAAATATATATATATATATGCCACAGTTTTCCCAGCTGTAATACGGTTATCGTGAGGCTTCCTTCACCCAGGTGTTTGGAGATGGGGTGGGAAAAGGTCACCAACTGCCATCATCAAAAGAGCAAAATAAATCAGTAACACAATTATCTTGGAAAGTGTTATCTTGGGAAGTGTTCTCTTGTGGTTTCTGACCCAGAGCGACACCACGGACACATCTCTCCCAGAACCCCCCGTCTCCACCTGCAATCGAGCTTTCTTGGTCAAAATAGAGAAGGGGTTTCCCATCGCCTCCTTCCGCGCGGTAAAGTCGAGTCTCCGCCCTCGACAATCTCCCATGCCGCTGTTGCCCGGCACGGGTGAGTTTTGACTTGTAGCAGATTGCCTTCCACTCGCTAGCCACTGGCCAAGCTAGGAATGGAATGGGTAGGCCTCTGTTTGACTCTCCCTCCCATAGCCGAGACCGGTAGAGGACTGGAAACTCTCCAGGTGTAACCATCAGAGGGGGAAGTGTTTTCTAATCATCATCAAAACACTTAACTAAGATAGATAATGGAGGAAGAGGCTGAGGGTTGAGGCAGAGGTGGCTTCTTGGAAGTTACGTCAGAGTTGGGTGGCAAAGTGCTTAAGAAGTTAGAACTTGACTCGCCTCCTCTGCAAGTGTGGAAAAGACAGTACCTGCTTGTTTTTCTTCTTTTTTTTTAATTACAAGGAGTTGTCTAATAACCAAGATTACAGATCTTGTTAACTATTCAGGCCTCTAGACTCTCCCGGCTGCCTGGCAGATCTAATTTCTCCTTTTCCATTTTATTCAATCAATAGTTGAAAAATGTAAATGAATGATCAATTAAAGATTGTTAGAGATCGTTAGACATTTGCATTTATACAGCCCTTTCTTCTAAGGAATGCCAACGACCTTAGACACATTCTTCATCTCTCCTTGCAGCAGCCCAAGCAGAAACAGGGTCATTCTCAGGTCAGGATGGAGAAACTGAGGCACAGAGAGAGGAAACTAGGAGTTCTTGTGGGGCATGAGCTGTGTCTGTCCTCATTATCTGGTATCTATCCCAGTTCTTAGCATGGTGCTTAGCACATAGTACAACTCTAACGAATACCATCGGCATCAAGGGACCTGCCTGGGTTATGCAGCATGTCAAGGATTTGGAGCAGCGTGGCCCGGAGGAAAGAGTACGGGTCTGGGATTAGAACCCAGGTCCACCACTTGCCTGCTGTGTGACCTTGGGCAAGTCACTTAGCTTTTCTCTGTCTCAGTTACCTGATCTGTAAAATGGGGATTAAGACCGTGAGCCCTATGTGGGACAGGGACAGTGTCCAACCTGATTATCTTTTATTCATTCAATCATATTTCTTTCAATTGTATTTATTGCGTGCTTACTGTGTGCAGGGCACTGTACTAAGCGCTTGGAAAGTATTTATTGCGTGCTTACTGTGTGCAGGGCACTGTACTAAGCGCTTGGAAAGTACAATTTGGAAACAAACAGAAACAATCCCTACCCAACAACGGGCTCACAATCAAGAAGGGGGGAGACAGACGACAAAACAAGTAGACAGGCATCAATAGCATCGATATAAATAAATAGAAGTATAGATAAATACACATTATTAATAAAATGAATAGAATGATAAATATGTACATATATACACAAGTGCTGGGAGGCGGGGAGGAGGGATAGAGCAGAGGGAGGGAGTTGGGGTGACGGGGAGGGGAGGAGGAGCAGAGGAAAAGGGGGACTTAGTCTGGGAAGGCCTCCTGGAGGAGGTGAGCTTTCAGTAGGGCTTTGAAGGGGGGAAGAGAGCTAGTTTGGGGGATGTGAGGAGGGAGGGCATTCCGGGACAGAGGTAGGACTTGGGCCAGGGGTCGATGCGGGACAGGCGAGAACAAGGTACATGAGGAGGTTAGCGGCACCAGAGGAGCAGATTGTGCGGACTGGGATGTAGGAAGAGAGAAGGGAGGTGAGGCAGGAGGGGACAAGGTGATGGAAAGCTTTGTATCTACCCCAGCGCTTGGCACATAGTAAGCACTTAACAAATACCATTAAAAAAAAAAAAAAGAAGAGTGGTTAAGACTGTTTTTCAGCCACGAGGATCAAAATGACAAGCTTGGAGGAATCGGACACGAATCCCGAGGAAAGGAACAAGTCCTGGAAGGACCTCGCGATGTCCTTATAAAGAGAAAAGACCTCCGTGCGTCAGGCAGACTCATGCTCCGACTCTCTCAATCAGGGTGTGTTTTTTTTCTTTCTTCTTTTGCTGAGCCTTTCACTGCTCCCAGAGTGAAGTCACCGGCTGGTACACGAACAGTCTTGCGGTAACTTTCCTCTGAAGCTTCCTGTGCCCTGGTTTGGTCCCTCCCAGAAATGTGCCGGCTGTGGTCAGGAGCCCGTGATGAACTCAGATCTGGATGGAGCCCCGTGCTCCCCAGTCCGTCCAGCTTGGCTGGGAAGAAGCAGTAGAGCAGTCGAAAACAAGCAGAACCTGCTTGAGGTCCTAGGGGATCCTTCCCTGCTGATGCCTAGCAGTTGACAAGGGTATTTATTTTTCCTCTAAGCTCCTACCTGTTTCAAAGAGAAGGCAAAACAGGAACCTGACAGTGGCTACATTAAATTCAAGACTCGGAATCGATCGTTCAGTTGTATTTCTTGAGTGTTGACCGTGTGAGGAGCGTTGTACTAAGCGCTTGGGAGAGTACACTATAAAAGAGTTAAAAAGGCGATCGAGTGAGTAGCACCCTGAATTGGTAATAGAAGACTAGAGGGTCTACTCTTGCCTAGACTGCCGGCCGAAAGTGAGGATGGACAAGGCGCTTGACCTCTCGGGTCTCAGTTTCCTCATCTGTTTAGACTGTAAGCCCGTCGATTAGACTGTAAGCCCGTCAAAGGGCGGGGACTGTCTCTATCTGTTACCCGTTTGTACATTCCAAGCGCTTAGTACAGTGCTCTGCACATAGTAAGCGCTCAATAAATACTATTGAATGAATCTGTAATTTTTTGAAATGGAATTGTTCAGCTTTTACAATGTGCCAAGCACTGGGTTAGATATAAGATAATCAGGCCGGACCCAGTCCACATCCCACATAGGGCTCACAGTCCTAGTCTCCATTTTATGGAAGAGGAAACTGAGGCACTGAAAAGTTACTACTACTAATAATAATGGTGGTATTTGTTAAGCACTTGCTAGGTGCAAAGCACTGTTCCAAGCGCTGGTGGGATATGAGGTGATCAGGTTGTCCCACGTTGGGGCTCACAGTTTTCATCTCCATTTTCCAGATGAGGTAACTGAGGCACAGAGAAGTGAAGTGATTTGCCCAAAGTCACACAGCTGGCAAGCGGTGGAGCTGGGATTAGAACCCATGACCTCCGACTCCCAAGCCCGGGCTCTTTCCACTGAGCCACGCTGCTTCTCTACTTGTCCACGGTCACACAGCGGACAAGTGGCGGAGCCAGAATTAGAATGCAGGCCTTCTGACTCCCTAACCCGGGCTCCTTCCACTAGGCCAGGCTGCTGCTCAGTGAGGCCAAAGGAGGTCAAATGAGGCTGGGGAAGAGAGTGTAAAGAATGCAAGCTGACTCTAGACTGTAAGCTCGTTGTGGACAGGGAATGAGACTCTTGTCTTGTTGTGTTGTACCCTCCCAAACCTTGCACAAAGTAGGCACTCAATAGACACGATTGATCGGGACGGGTAGGAGCATCACACCTGGACTTACCTCCCCCCGCACAGGTATATCACCTCTTCTTCCTCTACCAATTCTACCTGTGCCAACTTGTGTGTTGCACTGTGTCAGGATGGATTCATGCTGTGGGAAGAACGCTCTTTAATTTTTCCACTGTGCCATAGCCAAATCGTGAAACGAAAACAGGTGGCGAAGCAAAATCTGTTATGCCCTTTCTGTTTAAGAACTAGGCATAGCGAGCTGTCAACGTCTAAGTCCAAGTCAGGTTGGGAACTGGAGAAAGACCCCGGTGATGTTGGACACAGAGATGGGAACGGAGGGTCCTCTGAATGGCGGTTTGGTGGTGAGGGTTATTTAAAAAATAAAAAAACACCTCAAAAACGTATTTATCTTTTTCTAATCTGGGAAAAAAAACTAAACTAATGTCCCCCTCTCGCATCTTCCCTCTAGCCTGGAATGCCCTCCCCCTTCATATATGACAGAACTCTACTCTCCCCAACTTTAAAGCCATATTAAAATTATATCTCCAAGAAGCCTTCCCTGACAAAACCCTCATTTTCCCTACTCCCTCTCCCTTTCTGCATCACTCTTGCCTTTGGATCTGTACCCTTTTTTCACCCCACCCTCAGCCCCACAGCACTTATATACATAGGTGTAATTTATTTTACTGTCTTTCTTCCCCTCTAGACTGTGAGCTCCTTGTGGGCAGGGAACATGCCTACCAACTCTACTGTACTATGCTCTGCACACAGTAAATAATTGATTGACAGGGTATTTTCTCTCCTGCACTCTTCCCTTTGTCCTTGACTTCGGGTATCCTTTATCAACCCTCTTGAGAATCACCATGGGCTACTGGAAAGAGTACGGGCCCGGGAGTCAGAGGACCTGGGTTCTAATTTCATCTCCTCTACTTGTCTGTTATGTGACCTTGGGCAAGTCTCTTAATTTCTCTGTGCCTCAGTTCCCTCATCCGTAAAATGAGGATTAAGACTGTGAGCTCTATGTGGAACAGGGATGGAGTCCAAACTAACTAGCTTGAATCTACCTAGGGCTTAGTACAATGCCTGGCATCTAGTAAGCGCTTGACAAATACCATAAAAAAGCCCCTTCCTTAAATAGAAGGCTGGTCCTATGTTTTCCTTCAGGAAAAAAAAAGCCCTCTGATTCTATATAACCCTAGGCAGCCTAAGTTATTGAAATAGTTAGGACTATGGTGTTTTTCCGTGTTATTTCCACTCAAGGTTGTCTGCTTCTTGAGGACAGGGACTTTTTGACCTAAATTCCACAGTGCCTCCTGTCACCTTTTTCTTGTCTTCTCTTTGACATCTTCTTTCTTGGGTGCTCTCTCTCTCTGAGAGACAAGGAAGAGGGCAATTAATCAATCAATCAATCAATTATCCATATTTATTGAGCACCTATCGAGTTCTAGACACTGTAATAAACTCTTAACAGTGTACAACATTTGTAAGACTCACAGGCCTTACTCTCAAGCGGTTTACGATCTAAAGGAGGGGACAGGCACAAATGACTTACAGAGAGTGAAAAGAGGAGGAAGAACAAGAACAAAGAGAGAAGTAGTGCAAATTTATCTGGAAACCCAATGCTAAACATATAATGGGCTGTACAGATAAATATTGTTGTTCTTGTTGTTGTCTTATGCTGTAGAGTCGTGTCTGACCCATAGCGACGCCATGGACACATCTCTCCCGGAACGTCCCACTTCCATCTGCAATCATTCTGGCAGTGTATCCATAGAGTTCTCTTGGCAAAAATCTGGGAGTGTTTTACCACTGCCTCCTTCCGCGCAGTAAACGAGTCTCGGCCCTCGACTCTCTCCCATGTCGCTGCTGCCCAGCACAGGGGAGTTTTGACTTGTAGCAGATGGCCTTCCACTCGCTAGCCACTGTCCAAGCTAGGAATGGAATGCGTAGGCCTCTGCTAGATCTCCCTCCTGTAGTCAGGACTGGTAGAGTACTGGAAACTCTCCAGGTGTGACCCTGAGAGGGCCAGATAAATATTCTATATCTAAATCTACCTATCTATATGTAGGTACACAATTCACAATATACAAATATATACAATATTACAAATATACACACACGAGCTTTAAGGTACGGAGTAAAGAACACAAGGATTAAGGGTGATTGTTTGGCTGACACTAGTAGTTGGCCAGACCCAACTACTTTTCTTCTACTAGACTGTAAGCTTCTCTGCTACAGATCCTTCAGGGCAGGGATTCTGTCTAGCTAAGCTATCATATTCTCCCAACCGTTTAGCAGAACGATCTGCACCCAGAAAGCACTCAGTAAATTCCTGTGATTGATTTTACGTCAGTTTCCTCAACTGCCCAGTAAGAAGGCTGGTATCTGAAGAATGAGGAGTTGAGCCGACTTTCTCGGAAATACCCAAAGCCTTTCCTTTTCAAGGGAGTCACTCTGTTGCAAGGCGCCAAACTGTCGTGCACCTGTATTTGGTATGAATAATGCTTAAAAAATTGTATGGAAAATTAGATCCAGTGACTAATCAGGAGGAAGGGGGTGTCCCTCGTTCCCTCCCACACCCAAAGCCACCGTCTTACGGCTGTTTCTCCAATCTCAGTGCTGATATTTGGCAAAGTGGAGGAGGAAGATTGGTCTGTCCCCATGTGACAGCTCACACTCCTCTCGGGGTCCATTCTAGGAACTCTGCTACCTGCAGGAAAGGGTCGGTGCCCGTGATAACCATTATGAATGATCCTTTTATCCTTTCTAGTTGTTCGCTCAGGAGGAAATGCAGTCGGTCAGCAATGACAGAGGAGCAATCCCACTTTTCAGGGCACTTTTTCTGAGAACTAATGAGATATTAGCCACGGTGCCTTTAGAGTATGAGTTTACTGAGGACAGAGGCTGGGTCTTTTTCATACTATTCCCTTGTTTTTATGGTATTCGTTAAGCGTTTAGCATGTGCCAGACACTGTACTCAGCTCTGGAGTAGATAGAAGCTAATCAGGTTGGACACAGCCCCTGGTCCACATGGGGCTCACAGTCTTAATCCCCACTTTACAGATGAGGTAACTGAGGCACCGAGGAATTAAGTTACTTGGCCAAGGTCACATAGATAAGTGACAGAGCTGGATTTGCATCCTGGTCCTTTGGATTCTCCATCCGGTGCTCTATCCCCTAGACCATGCTGGACCTACTATTTCAATGCCCCTGTAGAGTAGGAGCTTAATAAATGTTGAATGACTCAATCTGTCAATTCCATAGTTTCCCACACAGGCTGAGGAAAGGTTGTGGAGACTCCAATTGCTGATCTCAAAGGAACTGCTACAGGATCAGAGTGAATCGGGCCCCTCCATTACCAAGGCACCCTCACCCAGCCTCCACCCCCACCTCTACCTCATAAACTTTAAGAACTGATGGCCAGCTGAGAGGATGACTCCAAGAAACTTGTTTGGTGATGGTGCTACCCACAAAGAGACCAAAATCCCTAGCCAGGCCTAGGTGAGCCCAAAGAGAGCCTCAGAAGTGCAGACCCAGTGTCCAGCTCCAGTACCCGGACTTGTCTTTCAGCAATAATAATAATTGTAGCATTTGTTAAGTGCTTACAATGTACCAAGTACTGTTCTAAACGCAGGGGTAGTTACGAGGTTGGACACCATCCCTGTCCCACATGGAGCCTTAATCCCCATTTTATAGATGAGAAAACGGAGGCACGGAGAAGTGAAGCGATATGCCCAAGGCCATGCAGCAGACAAGATTAGATTAGAACCCAGAGCTTTCTCACTCCCAGGCTCATCCTTTACTAAGCCATACTGCCTCTCCAGCAGGGGACGGGTCTTGCCCACCTAGGGTGGCACGTGTGGATGATTTTCCCCTTGTGCTGCAAGGGCAGGACACTAACTGCCATGCTCACTGGAAGTCACTACCCCTTGGCTGAAGGTAGCCTGCCCGGGGAGTTGGGAGCCTCCATGGAGTGCCAGGTTGCTGAACTAAGCAGGCTGGGAAGTCAGGACCAGCCAAGCCCAAGGGAGATCCTGGAATTCTGGCCCTCACCCTGAACCGGGCCCCTTTTGGGCTCACCAGTAAGCTGACCTGCAGGATTTTATTTTATCTTTTTTTGTGGGGCAGGGAGAAGAGGGAAGGGGGAGCCAGGTGTGATGAGGGGCTCAGGGTGGTTCCCTACAAAACTTTAAGTACCTTGAGGGCAGGAATCATCCCCACCAACTCTATTGTAGCGTGCTCTCCCAAGCCTTTAGTACAGTGCTCTGCACTGAGTAAGCGCTCAGTAAATACCAGTGGTTGACTGATTGGGTGGCAGGAACCTCGGAGAGGCCACGGGACGAAACTTCTGGAGGGCCACAACTCTGGAAAATGGTTCCTGGCTCAGTAAACTACACCGTGACTTAGCCCAGGCCATTATTTAGAAAATGGCGCTGGTTCCCCTAACCCAACTTGTTTCTCTTTTTGAACCCAGGTCCTACCGCTCCAGCCGAGGGAGCACCTGGCCAAGTGACTCCAAGTGGGACACAGTTTCCTAGGACTGAGGGCCCACCTGACTGGAGCCCGGCCCAGGCTGAAGGCGCTTGAGGAGGAGCCGGGGAACCAGTGGGAACATGGTAGTCCGGGCAAGAACGTGCATGTCTGAGAACAGAGCCAGGGGGTGAGCTCATCCCTGACTCAGCCTCCCAAACACGAAGGGTGGAGCTGAGGAGGGGCGGGGTGGGAAGGTGTGTGTTGGGGAGGATGGAGGGGTGGGGGAAACTCCTCCCAGAGAGAGGCGGCTCTTGCTTCTTTACGAGCCACCTTACCAGGCAAGGTGCGTGCTGCGGGCGAGAAAGGGAGGCGGGTGAGTCAGTCGCAGGGAGACGCCTTTCCCTTAAAAGGGGAATAGCTTCGCTTTTTCCACAGTCCCCTGCCGATCCCATCACCCAGCTAAAAAAAAAACAAAAAACCACAGGCCAAAAGCCCACAGTTGGCACTTTTACTGAGGTAATTATTGCTGATAATTTGGAAAGAACAAATGACAGCACCCTCCTGGTGTTCCAGCGATGTAAGCAAAGGAACGGCAGCCCCAGGTGTGTCCAGGGCGGAGAGAACAGAGTCCTTTCTTCCAGAAAGGATTGTTTTTCCCAAGTTGCTGATCCCACCCTCTGCCATCTCTCTCTGTCTTCCAGCTCACTACCACCCCGCGGTCCCACCAACACACACACCCATAACACACCACCCCCAACTACGTTCCGTTGCAATCATTTCTGTCCCGGGAAATAGATCTCCTTCAAGGCTGAGGAAGATATGAAAAAGTCATCCCTGAGCCACCACCTTTGGCTCTGTGGGGCTGCACAGGACTCAGCCAAAGTAGCCTCTTCCCTGACTTCTCTGCTTCCTAAATCTAGGCCTCCAGGTGGACCAGCAGGATGGTTTGGACAACATAGATTGATCCATTCCTCCTGCAGGTCCAGGGGGATCTCTGTGGGAACGGGGATGTCACCGCTTTCAACACCAACCGTATCCCCTCATTGAGCTGCCATCGAGCTCATGATTTGGGGTCTCTCGCTAAGCCTTTACCGTTCCCTTGAGCTGTGCTTCAAGACCAAGAGAACTAATTGAGCACTTGCTGGGAGATGAATCATATTTGGGACACTTGGGGAAGAGAGCTTCTCCCCCCACTCCTCTGATTCCTGAGTCGAGGCTTCAGGGTGGACCAGCAGGACGGTTTGGACACCGCAGCCTGATCCATTTCTCTCACAGGTCCAGAGGGATCCTTGTGGGAACGGGAATGTCATTGCTTTCAACACTAACTGTGTCCATCTGTTGACTGCACAGGGACCTGCCAACGAGCTCATGATCTGGGGTCACTCCATACCAGAATTGTAGGGTCCAGATCTTTACTGTACCCTTGGCCCGCTCTTCAAGATCAAGAACATTTATTGAGCACCTGCTGGGAGCGAAGCACAGTCATTTGGGACACTTAGCAAAGAAGTAAAGGGACTGAGCCCTGCTTTCAAGGAGCATTCAATCTCACAGAGAGGCAGTACCCACAAATTGACCAATATACTACAGATAGAGTGAGGGAAATGATATGGATGATAAAACCAAGAGAATAAATCAATAATGAATAATTAAATTGGAGTGCTGATCTCTGCCCTCAAGGACCATTCAATCTCACCGGGGAGGTGGTAATCTCAAATCGACCGACATACTATAGTTGGCGTGAGGGAACAGATATGAATGATAAACACAAGGGAATAAATCAATCACAAAAAATTAAATGCGTGTGCTGAGGTGGAGCATTGAACAGAGAGGACTTCTGGGAGGAGGGAACTCTTTAGAAAGGCTTTGAAGGAAGAGAGAGAGTTCATTGGCAGAGCAGAATACCATCCCTAGTGGGACAGTGATGGGCGGGGGTGGAAGGAAGCAAGGAAGGAAGGAAGAAGGAAATGTCTGGAACTGAGCACCTGGTAAAATGGCGAGTGCTAGATTATCCATTAATAATAGTGATTAATAATCTCTAGACTGTAAGGTCATTATGGGCAGGGAAGATGTCTGCTAATTCCACTGTATTGTACTCTCCCAAGTACTTAGTACATAGTAAGTGCTCAATAAATACCATTAGTTGTTGTTAATAATAATAATAATGATATTTTATTATGATTGTAACTGTTTTTCAGCACCAAACCTCCTAGACCAGAGTCCCCACAGTGGTGCAGGGGGTGGGCTACCCCTCACCCACACCTCCTCTCCTCTTCTCCCATTCCCTTCTGCCATCATCTTGACTTGCTCCCTTGATTCATCTCCTCTTCCAGCCCCACAGCACTTATGTACATATCTGTCATTTTATTTATTTATAATAATGTCCATCTGACCCTCTAGACAGTAAGCTTACCGTGGGCAGGGAGTGTGTCTGTTATATTGTTACATTGTACTCTCCCAATCGCTTAGTACAGTGCTCTGCACACTGTAAGTGCTCGATAAATACAATGGACTGACAGGTACGGAGGAACAAACTTAGCCATGGCTCCTAGCAGGTCCCGGGGCAGCCCTTGAGGGATGGAGACCGGAGGCCCTCGGCCCGCACTCCTGCTGTTCCTAGTCTTTGGGCTAAAGGATGTGGACTCTGCCCAGGTCCCGGCCCAGAGACCTGGGGGCCTCCTGTCCTCCTCCAGCGGCCAGTAGCTGAGCCGGAGTCTCGCCGCCACCTCCGCTGCAGGTTGAAATGCCTCGTTTCACCCCTTCCTGCCCCCCACCATGCTGCCCAATGCCCAGTCCTGTGGAAACAGTGGGGCATTTTTCAAACTGACTCGGCACCACCCCCCGTTCCATCATGAATTGAGGTTTTGGGGGTTTTTAATGGCATTGGTTAAGCACTTATTGTATGCCAAGCACTGTTCTAATAATAATAATAATGATGGCATTTGTTAAGCACTTACTATGTGCAGAGCACTGTTCTAAACGCTGGGGGGATGCAAGGTCATCAGGTTGTCCCACGTGGGGCTCACAGTCTTCAGCCCCATTTTACAGATGAGGTAACTGAGGCACAGAGAAGTTAAGTGACTTGCCCAAAGTCACACAGCTGTCAAGCAGCGGAGCCGGGATTTGCATCGGTCAGTCAGTCAGTCGTATTTATTGAGTGCTTACTGTATGGAGAACACTGTACCAAGTCCTTGGGAGAGTACGATATATCAATAAACAGACACATTCCTTGCCCACAGTGAGCTTACAGTCTAAAGGGGTAGATACAGTGCTTGGCACATAGTAAGCGCTTAATAAGAACCACAGTAATTAGTAGTATTGTATACAAAGTAATTAGTTTGGACACAGTCCAAGTCCCACCTGAGGTTCATGGTAGTAATCCCCATTTTAAATGAAATAACTGAGGCACAGAGAAGTGAGGTGAGTTGCCCAAGGTCATACTGCAGACAAGTGGCGGAGCCAGGATTAGAACCCAGATCCTTCTGACTCCCAGGCTCATGCTCTATCCACTAGGCCACGCTGCTTCTCCACTTTCACCCCTGAGGGCGGAGAGTTGAGATAGGTGGACAGCACTGTCTCTCTAGAGACCAGCCCCTTGCTCAGGAGAAATGAGTCAAGAGACAGAGAGGTTAAGGCCCTAGAAAGGAGTCAGAATGCCTGGATTATATTGCCACCTCGGGATACTCAGCACTTAGAACAGTGCTTGACACGTAGTAAGCGCTTAACAAATACGATCATTATTATTACTATTATTATACGCAGTGGTGGACAGGGGTAGCATGGATTATTGAAATCCATAGATAATCCAGCCAATTACTTCTCTCCGCCAGACCTTGATCACGGCTTCTCACAAGTAGCATAATGGACCTCCTCGTCTCCAGTTGTACATTTCAAGCACTTAGTACAGTGCTCTGTACGTAGTAAGTGCTCAATAAAAACAACTGAATGCTTTCATTTTCCTCTTTCCTTCTCCCTCCTCGGCTCCCCCACTCCTCACCTTCCCAGTCCAGTGCCGGTGCTGAAAAGCAGTGGTCAAGAGGTAGACAGCAGAAGGCAGAAGAGGAGAGATGGAGGGAGCCTGAATAATCCACTAACTGGACAAATAGCCCCCGAAGAGTTGAGCGTTAGCTGCATTTCCGCCATTCCTCAGTTTCCACGCCTGTAAAACCAGGTGGATATTCCCCATGTCTCCCCCGCCTCTTCTACCTCTAGAAGAGTGAATGAACGAGGGATGAGGCAAGGAAGCACTGGGAGAGAAACGAACTACCGCATGTAAACCCGAATTACCATTAATATTATTAGAGCACAAATTGTGAATGTCATTAAGGTTATCCTTGGCCAGACGGTCACCAGATGACTTTCGCTTGCGCAGTAGCCCGGCTCTGGTGAGATCCAAGGATTGGGCACGGCCGACGCCAGATCAGCCAGTCCCCCACGGCCCGGCGGTGGAGGCTGCCTCCTGCCACGTCCTCCCCAGATTTTCCCGCCGATCTCAGCAACCGGGCCTTCCACGGAGGCTCCCAGCCCCCGGGCGGTCTCCCTACCATTCCACGTGTGCGATGCTGTAATCGGGCTGGTATCTGGTACATTTTTACAAGGTTGACAGAACAGCTTGAACCTGCAGAGCATGAGCAGGAAAATAATAACAGTAATGGTTGTGGCATTTGTTAAGTGCTTACTCGGTGCCAAGCATTGTATTAAGCACTGGGGTAAATACAAGATAATCAGCTTGGACACAGTCGCTGTCCCACATGGGGCAAAGAGTCTAAGGCAGAGGGGGAAAAGGTATTGAATTTCCATTTTACAGCTGAGGAAACGGAGCCACAGAGAATTCAAGTGACTTTGCCCTGTCACACAGCAGGCAAATAGTGGAGCCGGGATTAGGACCCAAGTCCTCTGACCAGCAGGCCTGTGCTCTTTCCATGAGGCCCCATGGAGAAGCAGCGTGGCTCAGTGGAAAGAGCCCGGGCTTGGGTCATGGGTTCGACTCCCGGCTCCGCCACTTGTCAGCTGTGTGACTGTGGGCAGGTCACTTAACTTCTCGGTGCCTCGGTTCCCTCATCTGTAAAATGGGGATTAACTGTGAGCCTCACGTGGGGCAACCTGATTACCCTGTATCTACCCCAGCGCTTAGAACAGTGCTCTGCACATGGTAAACCTTAAATACCAACATTATTATTATTATTAATATTATTCTCTGGATCCTCCCTGGATTCTTTTAAGGGTGACAATGATCCCGCAACCTCCAGATAAGCCACTCTTGAGTAACCCTTCCCACTTACATCTAGCTCCTTTTTAAACATTTGCGTATTTCTGCTTTTCTACTATTCATTCAGATGTGTCTCACCTTTGCCGTATCCGTCTTATCTGGGATGGATGTGATTTGGCCTAGTAGCAAGAGCACAGGCTTGGGAATCAGAGGAGGAGGTTCTAACCCTGGCTCTGCCACTTGTCTGCTGTGTGACCTTGGACAAGTCACTATGCCTGTTACCTCATGTGGAAAATGGGGATTAAGACTGTGAGTCCCATGTGGGATAGGGACTGTGTCCAACCTGACTGGCATGCATCTACCCCAGTTCCTAGAACAGTGCTTGGCGCATAGTAAGCTCTTAAGAAGTACCATAATTTTCATTATTATTTTGCGGGATAGGCACGGTGTCCAACCCGATCACCTTGTATCTACTCCAGCACTTAGAACAGTGTTCGGCACATTGTAAGCGCTTAACAAATACCGTAATTATTATATTATTACCCATTCTGACTGCCTACCCCACTTCAAAAGTGGCTGCAACTTGGTATGGGGTATGACCTCCTGGCATTATGGCATCACGCACTCGGAACGGAATAAAACTCGCCCTCGGCTCCCTGTGGCCGCCACCTTTAAAGATGGTTTTAGCCGGGATCGGGGGTCCTGCCGGGAAGTACCGCTGCCCTGGGCTTGGGGGGATCCCGCCACCTGCTCCTGCCATGGCTGCCTTGCTCCCCGGGTCGTGGGCCAGCACTGCCCCTCGGCGGGAGCTCCACCTAAGCCGGACTAGTTGGCATGGGCAAAAGGGCAGTGGTCCTGGGCTGGCATCATGGGGAGATGGGGAGGTTCGGTGCTGTGACCTCAGTCAGTGGGAGAACCTCATGGTGGGCAGGGAATGAGTCTGTTATATTGTTGCCTTGTACTCTCTCAAGCGCTTAGTACAGAACCCCGTCACCCCTACTCCATTCCTCGGCTCTACCCCCTTCCCTGCCCCACAGCACTTGTGTATATCTGTACATATTATTCTATTTTATTCATGTGTATATCTATAATTCTATTTATCTATTTGGACGCTTATTGATGCCTGTCTCCTTGTTTTGTTTTGTTGTCTGTCTCCCCCTTCTAGACTATGAGCCCGTTGTTGGGTAGGGATTGTCTCTATCTGTTGCCCAGTTGTTCTTTCCAAGTGCTTAGTACAGTGCTCTGCAGACAGTAAGCGCTCAATAAATACGACTGAATGAATGAATGAAAGTTCTGCACACAGTAAGCGCTCAATAAATACCACTGACTGACCTACTGACTGATTGACTGAAATCGGGCTCCTGTGACCCTAATCTGCTCCCATTATACTAGGAGCTTCTCAAAACCGGGTACTTATCTTCTCCTATTCTTTGTAACCCCCATACTGTGGAATCCTCACCGTTATCATCAATTTATTTAGCACCCGCTAGGTGCTAAGCCCTGTGTTAAGCCCTGGGGCGGACACAAGATGATTCATACAGATGCGGTTCTCATCTCACACAGCGTCCCCCATCAAAGAGGAGGGGAAAGCAGCCATTTTATCCTCATTTTACAGGACTGTAAGCGTCCCCCTCTAGGTTGTAAACTGCTTGTGGGCAGAGAACGCGTTTACCAACTCTGTTATATTGGACTCTCCCAAATGCTTAGTCCAGTGCTCTGCACACAGGAAGTGCCCAATAAACACCAGAGGAGAGTTTAAGTGACTTGTCCAGGGTCTCACGGCGGGCCAGTGGCAGAATTGGGATCAGAATCCCATTCCCCTGAGGTCCACTCCCATTCTCCAGCCCCTCGGCTTCACTGCCTAGCTTGGGCCTTGGCCAGCAGCAGGCGCTCAGTAAGTACCGTTGACCGATGGGAGGATGAGGACTGTAAGCGCTTAGTACAGTGCTTTGCCCACAGTAAGTGCTCAATAGATACGATCGAATGAATTGAATGAATGAATGACTGTAAGCTCATTATGGGTAGGGAGCTTATCTGCTAATTCTGTTGCATCCTACTCTCCCAAGTGCTTAGTACAGTGCTCTCCACATAGTAAGCGCTCAGTAAAGGCCACTGATTGATTGACAGCGGCTTCAGAGAGAGCTACGGGAAAAAATGGGCCCAATAAGGGTCGCCCATCTCAAACTGGTTCTGGAGAGGAAGGGTCCCTCTCCCATAGGGTCCCAAGGGAAGAATTTGGCATTCAGGATGGGTAGAGGGAGGAAGACCATCCCTGACTGGAATGTGGGGGAGGGACAGAGCAGCCAGGCTCGGCTACCGTGTCACTGGCTTCTGCTCCTCCGTCACACCCTGCTTCCTCCTCCATCCAGGAGGCAGAGACTCATTTCCTCCTCGTTTGCATGAGGAACGCTGACTCAGAACCCTGGTATTTCTCCCCCCTGCTCCATCACTCAGCAGTGGATAGAGGTGGCTGCTAAAACATTTGAAATGGAGAAAGAAAAAAAGAAAAACCACCCATGGGTTCTTGGAGCCAGCTTTCCCCAGAGAGTCACAGCTTCTGGCAGACGCTGAGGTGGTCATCCGCGCTTCTCTCACTGAGGGAGATGCTCTCGGGGAGCGACTACTTCTGGGACCAAGTTAAATGCAGTCGATGTTTCTCTCACCTCTGGGGCAAGGCATGATGAGATGACCCCAGTCTCAGTGCTCTGAGGTGTCCCAACAAGCCCGAGAAGACTAGGAACAGAAAAGCCTGGGGTGACTCCTCCCTTTCCATGAAAGATAGTGATAATAATAATAATAACTGTGGTATCTGTTAAGCACTTACTAGGTGCCAGGCACTGCACTAAGGGCTGGAGGGGAATACAAGCAAATCAGGTTGGACACAGTCGCTGTGCCACATGGGACTCACAGCCTTAATATCCATTTTACAGGTGAGGTAAGTGAGGCCCAGAGAAGCCAAGTGACTCGCTCAAGGTCACACAGCAGACAAGTGGCAGAGCTAGGATTAGATCCCATGACCTTCTGACTCCCAAGCCTGCGCTCTATCCATTAGGCCATGCTGTGGTGAGCCTTCTGAGAGACGGTTGAGATGGGGCAGAGATCACCCAGGGGCATTGGAATCCTACCCCGTTGGGTCATCTCTTGGAGTCTCGGTTTCTCCAGGTCTCACGACCATGGAAACACAAACCGGAGATCCTCTCGCAATTTCTGAGAGCGCTCGTTGGCCCTAGACTCTGCACAGAACATCCTGCCCTGACCCCCAGTTCCACCTCTCCCCTCTAAGAGTTTCTCCTGGCATACATCACGGCACACACGTCCCAGTCAACACCCTACGTATAAATGAACCAACATTGTAAAAATATAAATAGATCACTTATTACGGTTACCTTTATATCTTAGTTTCTGTTTCCCCTTTGGGATACTTGGGATGAAAGCAGTTTGAATTTGATGGATTTGAGGAGGGGACCTTGACAAAGAGTGACTGCTAGAGATATAAGGAAATCATCCCTCTTTTTTTACTCTCCGTGGATAATTGTTAAGCTCTTACTATAAATCGAGCATTGTGCCAGACACTAGGGGAGATACAGACTTTCAGGCCAGACGTATCCTGTCCCACATGAGGCTCACAAGTCAAATTACTTGTTCCAGGTCACACTGCAGGAAAGCAGTGTGGTCTGATGCATAGAGCATGGGCCTGGGAGTCAGAAGGAGCTGGGTTCTAATCCCCACACTGCCTCTTGTCTATTGTGTGACCTTGGGCAAGTCACTTAACTTCTCTGTGCCTCAGTTACCTCATCTGAAAAATGGGGATTAAGACTATGAGCCCCATGTGGGAAGGGGACTGTGTCCAACCTGATTAGCTTGTATCCAGCACCGAACTTAGTACAGTGCCTAGCACATAGTAAACACTTAACAAATGCCATTATCATCATCATCATTATTATTATTATTATTATGTGGAAGAGGCAGAATTAGAATCCAGATGTCCTGACTCCCATGCCTGTGCACTTTCGACTAGGCCACATTGCTTCTCGTCGCCTCGGAACCTGGGGAGTCCTAGCATTTTTTAGAGTCTTGTCAAGAGCTCCTTTTTTTTCCTTCCCCTCAGTCAGTGAGCGACATTTATTAAGTGCTTCTTGATCATGAAGCAGAGTACTAAGTGCTGGGGAGAATAATGCACAACATAATCAAGACCGATCTTCTCTGCCTGCAAGGAGCAGGGAAGCAGCGGGGGTCTAGTGGATAGAACCCGGGCCTGGGCGTTCTAATTCTGGCTCCGCCACTTGTCTGATGTGTGACCTTGGCCAAGTCGCTTCACTTCTTCATGCCTCAATTACAACATCTGTATAATGGGAACAAGGACAAGGAGTCCCATGTGGGACGTGGACTGTGTCCAACCTGATTAGTTGCTTTCTACTACAGTGCCTGACACATTCCCGCCGGTAACCCCTTGATCCCTCAACAAGACAGGTTGGTCCCAAGAGCCAGCCGGTGCTTCACCTGCCTTCCAGTTGAGCCTTTTTCTGGTCCAGGCCCAGACTCAGTTTCTGGATCATTCATCCAGGAAGTGTTCTTCCCTGTAGGCCTCTCCAACCTGGCACTTGAACAGGTCCTGACCTACCCTGAAGTGGTTTCATTAGAGTAGGGATGCAGTAAGCCAGTGGAAAGAGAGCAGGACTGGTGGGAGTCAGGGGGCTTGGGTTCTAACCCTGGCTCCATCACTTGTCTGCTGAATGCCCTTGGGAAAATCACTTAACTTCTCTGTTTCCTCATCTGTACAATGGGGATTCAATACGTGTTCTCTCTCCCCTGTAAACTGTGCAGTTCACATGGGACGGAGACTATGTCTGACCCGATTGGATTGTATCTAGCACAGTGCCTTGACACTGTAAGCTTGATAAAAATAATAATAATGTTGGTACTTGTTAAGCTCTTCCTATGTGCAGAGCACTGTTCTAAGCGCTGGGAGGAGATACAGGGTAATCAGGTTGTCCTACTTGAGGCTCACAATCTTAATCTCCATTTTAATAATAATAATAATAATGTTGGTATTTGTTAAGTGCTTACTGTGTGCCGAGCACTGTTCTAAGCGCTGGGGTAGACACAGGGGAATCAGGTTGTCCCACATGGGGCTCACAGTCTTCATCCCCATTTTACAGATGAGGTAACTGAGGCACAGAGAAGTTAAGTGACTTGCCCACAGTCACACAGCTGACAAGTGGGAGAGGCGGGATTCGAACCCATGACCTCTGACTCCCAAGCCCGGGCTCTTTCCCACTGAGCCACGCTGATGTGGGCAGGGGTTGTGTCTACCAACTCTGTTCTATTGTGCTCTCTCAAGTGTTTATTAGAGTGCTCCACGCAGAGTAAGCACTCAATAAATGCCATTGATGATGATTGACTGATGATCCTTGACACAGAATAAGCAATTAACAAACACCCCCTTAAAAAAAAAATCACAGACCACTAAGCTACGTCTCCAGGCTACCTTTGACGTAAGCTTTTAGTTGTTGGGGCCTTAGTTCCAGAATCAGGAACGACCTCTAGATTCCATTTAAGAAATAAAAGAGCAAATCTTACAGTAATTAGATTTTAGATAAAATATTTATCCACGATGTCGTCTTCTATCAGTCGATCCTCGGTCCCTCAAGACCAAGAGCACGCGTGCTGAAATCGATGACCATTCCGACGGTTTCGCGGAGCTACCGTTTCCCCGAGTTGTGTTCCCGCTGGGTCGGGGTATAACCAGCGAGTAGGCAGCCAGGCGTGCAGCACAGGGCAGAGCACCCCCGAAAGGTTTTTCCCTTCAGATTCCCGTCCGTAGTCAAAGTGACAACAGCCGGTGGTGGTTCTGGGCCAGGATAACCCAGCAGCGCCCTACCCCATTGGGTGGCTTATCTATCAGTAACAGTGAATTCACCAGAAAATGCCTGGTGCTAATGGAGCAGAGCTCCACAAGCTCCTTTATGGTCAGGTCCTCAATCGCACCCGCGTTTCTAGAAATGCCCCAGCTCTGTCTTGAAAAGAAAATCGAGATGTCAGACCTCGCTCTTCCTCAGATACGAGGGAAGCCTGCCATTCTCACTGAGTGAACACTGGCTGGGAGACCGGGAACTTGGCTCCTGTCGTGGCTTCTCCATTGGCTCACCCCTCTGCGGCCTTGAGCCGGTAACTCCCCCCTCGCTTACCTCAGTTTTTCCCCTTTCAGATGGGAAGAAAGAGCTCAGCCTCCTCCCTGTCTCCCAGGCACACTGGGTGGGACGCAGGCCACAGATCGGTGATAAGGAACCTTTTTTTTTTTTTGGCATCTGTTAAGCGCTCACTATGTGCCACGCACTGTACTAAGAGCTGGTAAATACAGACAGTCAGGTTGGACACGGTCCCAGTTCCACAGAGGGCTCACAGTCTTAATCCCCATTTTAGAGATTAAGTAACTGAGGCAAAGAGGAAGTGAAGTAACTTGCCCAGGTCACACAGCAGACAAGTAGCAGAGCCGGGATTAGAACTCAGGTCCTTCTGACTCCAAGGTCCGTGCTCTATCCACTAGGCTATGCTCCCACACTACTTCTCCTATCGTTTTGCTGCTAGGAGCCCAGAAGAAGACAAGGATTCATATCCCATCAGTACGAATCTCCCTTGGAGAACTCTTACGGGGAGGAGACAGAGGTGCCTGTTTCTCCCTCTGAGAGAGCCCAGTTGGCATCCATTACAGAGTTTCCCAGAGTCCCCGGCCCCGATCAGTTGACCGAGGTTCGGAACTATGGGACGTCGACAAGGATCTGTCCAAGGTCAGAGCAGGAGGAAATACATTTCAAGGTGCAGCATGAGGGATTTAGGTTAGTAATGAAGCAGAATTACCTGATCATCAGGGCTGTTAAGCTTAAGAGTGGATAGCCATTAGAGGCTTTGGGGAATCCCCTGGGAGATCTTTGAAAATGGGAAATAATCCATCAGGAATGCTTTAAGTATAATCCGGCCCAGGGGCAGGAGGATGGACCAGATAACCACCCCAGGGCCCACCCTACCCTCTGATTCTTTTATTAAAATGGTATTCGTTAAGCGCTTGCTATGTTCCGGGCACTGTGCTAAGTACTGGGGTAGATACGATGTAATCCGGTTGGACACAGTCCTTGTCCCACATGGGGCTCACGATCTTAAGTTCCATTTTTTACAGATGAGGGAACCGAGGCCCGGAGAAGTGAAGCAAAGTGACTTGCAAGCCGGTGGCCGAGCTGGGACTAGAACCCAAGTCCTTCTGCCTCTCGGGTCCATGCATGGGCTTCGGTTCTAGTCCATTAACCACACTGCCTCTCGAAAGGTATGCCATAAGAGGCAGCATGGCCTAGTGGATTGAGCATGGACCTGGGAGTCAAAAGGACCTGGGTTCCAATAATAATAATAATAATGATATTGGTATTTGTTAAGCGCTTCCAATCCCAGCTCCACCACTTCTCTGCCTTGTGACCTTGGTCAAGTCACTTAACTCTAAATTACCTCATCTGTTAAATGGGGATTAAAACTGTGAGTCCCATATGGGAACTAGACTGTGTCCAATCTGATTAGCTTCTAACAATAATAATAATAATGTTGGTATTTGTTAAGCACTTACTATGTGCAGAGCACTGTTCTAAGCACTGGGGAAGATACAGGGTAATCAGGTTGTCCCACGTGAGGCTCACAGTCTTCATCCCCATTTTACAGATGAGGTCACTGAGGCACAGAGAAGTGAAGTGACTTGCCCCGCAGTCACACAGCTGACAAGTGGCAGAGTGGGATTCGAACCCATGACTTCTGACTTCCAAGCACGGGTTCTTTCCACTGAGCCATGCTCCTTCTCTGCAGTGCTTAATACAGTGCCCGGCTTATAGTAAATGTTTAACAAATACCATAAACCAAAAAGCCAGGGTGTCCAGGCTCAAAGATCCTGGCCCCAACCCCTAAATTAAAACCCCTGGAATAATACCTATCCCAGAGCTCTTTGCCATGATTCACTTCTCACCAACCAATAAGCAGGGCTGGCATTGGCTATTTGACCAGCTTGAGGCAGGAAAAAATATCCCAGCCACCGTTCCGTATGATGTCATCATGTCACACTCCATGCACACGCAACATTCCCTGTGATGTCACACTTTGGGGCATGTACATATCTTTAAATTATATATTATAAATTACCTATTTATTCACATAAATATCCGTCTCCCCCTCTAATAAGCTTATTAGGGGCGGGGAACGTGTCTGCTGATTCTGTTGTCCTCTCCCAAGTGCTTAGTACTCTGCACATAGTATGCGCTCGGTAAATACCACTGACTGATGTTGTATGGAAGACCAATCGAACTCTAGAACCAAGAGTGTTTTCCCGGGGGGGGAGCACTGAGCAGCTTCCCCTTGCTCTAGCGTCATGGGTCTTCCCACTCTCCCCTCAGCTCCCTCTGATTGATGTCACGTGGAAAACCATTCCAGCTCCTGAACCGAGAGTGTTTCTCCAAGGGGTTGAGGTGGAGGAGAAATGACTCCTAAGCAGCTTTCCCTTGCTCTAGAGTCATTGTTCTCCCCACTCCTTTTCATTCTTCTAGACTGTAAGTTCTTCATCTAGACTGTAACCTGATTGTGGGCAGGGAATGTGTCTATCTATCGTTATATTGTACTCTCCCAACCTTCTGCACAGAGTACGGGGTCAATAAATACAACTGAATGAATGAAAGGTCCCTGGGAAGGCAGGAGTTGCTTCCAGCTGGGGCTGGGTAGTTGCCATCCTTCCCTCCCACCCCCTCTGAGGTGGCAATTCAGGAGATCGCCTAGGCCTGCTCACCCACTGAATCCCGCCCTGCCATTAAGCCTCTCTGCTGGACCCCACTCACAGAAAATAAAGTGGGAGAAAAAAAAGGTCGGGTTAACTAGCCCAACGAGAGGATCAATCTATCAGTGGTACTTACTGAGCACTTTCTGGGTGCAGAGCACTGTACTAAGCACTTGAAAGAGTACAGTATAATAGAGTCGGTAGACACGTTCCCTGCCCTGCCCACAACGAATTTCTAGTCTAGAGAGAAACTATTAAACACCAGCTCTTCACCTCACACAGATCAGCTAACGTGGGCTAAGAGAAGGTGGATGTGGAAAGGAGGTAAGTAAACAGCTAACGTCATCGACAATGTCTGGCGGAGCCGAGCTGATGTGGGGTGACAGGCCATAGTTTGTATAGGCCCCGTGCCACGACGAATCTGATATTTCCCTGTACCGCATATATCTATTTCCACACACCTACAGCGCTAATCCGCAACCCCAGCTGTGGGAAAGTGATAACCATCAGCTCTGTGGTTTTTGACTCCACGGGACAGAGCCTTCCGATTGTTTACGCCGTCCTCGTCCTCGGGAGGAAGGCAGGCGTTTCTCCCTCCGCGGTGGCAGGCTCCCAGGACGCTTTCGCAGCTGGGCGCGGGAGCCGTGGGCAGACAGGACGAGAAGGTGTCGCCGCGTGAAATCGTCTTCCGAGCAGCGGCCCGCCCTGGGATCCAGCCAGGAGGGAGTCCGTTGAGAACCAGGCTTTCACAGCCCGGTCAGGGTGGCCCGGCCACTTTCCCTGGGCTACCCATCACCTTGGGCTGATGGTTTTGCGGGGGAGTCCAGGCCCAAAGCCAAACCAAAGGGGCAAACCAAAGAGAAGCATTGTGGCCTACTGCTTAGAACACGGGCCTGGGAGTCAGAAGGTCTTGGGTTCTAATCCCAGCTCCGCCGCTTGTCTGCTGTGACCTGAGCACTTCTCTGGGTGTCAGTTACCTTATTTGTAAAATGAGGATTAAAACTGTGAGCCTCATGTGGGACGTGGACTGTATCTACCAGAGAAGCAGCGTGGCTCAGTGGCAAGAGCCAGGGCTTGGGAGTCAGAGGTCATGGGTTTGAATCCCGGCTCCGCACTTGTCAGCTGTGTGACTGTGGGCAAGTCACTTGACTTCTCTGGGCCTCAGTTCCCTCATCTGTAAAATGGGGATGAAGACCGTGAGCCTCACGTGGGACAAGCTGATGACCCTGTATCTCCCCCAGCGCTTAGAACAGTGCTCTGCACATAGTAAGCGCTTAACAAATACCAACATTATTATCTATCCCAGTGTTTAGTACAGTGCCTGGTAAGTAAGCTTTAGTAAGAGCTTAAAAAATACCATAAAAAAAAATCCATGCCTGAGTGCTGGTCATTAATGATGACTGTCTGCCTCAATTTCCTCTGCCCCAAGCAGGGGACTCCTTAACATCCTCCTCTTCCTCCTTGACCCCCTCTACAGTTTCCTTCATTCTCTCCAGGTCCCCCTTCACCCCCACCCCTGCTACATCAATTCCGTCCACATCTTGAAAATCTGTTGCTTTTCCCTACCTGAACTTTATTTTAGGTTCTATCCCCTCCACTAGATTGTAAGTTTCTTGAGACCAGGGATCACGTCTACTTCATCTATTATAGTCTTCCAAGCACTCTGCTCTGCAGAGTAAGCACTCAGCAAATGGTTTTGAGTAATCTATCAGTTGGTTGGCCCTCTCAGAAGTTTGCCTCATTCTCTTCCTCACCCTCCACCCTGTCACTGCCCCCACTCACCCGCCAGCCCCCGTGCCTTGTCTTATGCCGTCGAGTCGTTTCCGACCCATAGCGACACCACGGACACATCTGTCCCAGAACGCCCCGCTCTCCGTCTGCAATCGTTCCGGTAGTGGATCCATAGAGTTTTCTTGGTAAAAATCCAGAAGTGGTTTACCGCTGCCTCCTTCCATGCAGTCAACTTGAGTCTCCGCCCTCGACTCTCTCCCGTGCCGCCGCTGCCCGGCACGGGTGAGTTTTGACTTGTAGCAGATTGCCTTCCATTCGCTAGCCACTGGCCAAGCTAGGAACGGAACGGGTAGGCCTCTGCTTGACTCTCTTTTCCGTAGCCGAGACTGGTTGAGTACTGCAAACTTTCCAGGTGTGACCCAGGAGCCCTTAGGTACATAACTTTAAACTCCACTTCCTCCCCCTGCCTGTAATTCATTTTAATGCCTGTCTCTCCTACTAGAATCCAAGTTCCTCGAGGGCAAGGATCTCCCGACCATTCCAGATTACTCTCCTGACCATTTAGTGCAGTCCTCTGCCCAGCATAAGCCCTCAATAAATACTATTAATGGATCGATTCATTCTCTCTCCCCGCCCCTCCATCTCCGCAGAGGCTTCCGGTGGCCCTCACCTGCAAACTAGAGCTTTAAAGTTTCCTTCCAGTTTCCCAGCAGTGCAGAATCATCTGCACAGAGTCAGAGGTTGTTGAAGATGTGGGTCGGGAGTGTTTGGAGCAGGGGAACGGAGCAGATGGCTGTTTAAAGTCTCCTCCAGCCTGAGGGTTTTATATTCCTTGATCCAGGGAGCGACAGCGGAGGAGCCGAGGTTAAACGGAAAGAAACTGATTTGCAGTCCCTGACCACTGGACATCCTGGTCTCTAAATTTCACTGTAGTGGGTATCTCCAGCGTCTCTCTGCCCTTTCTCCGGCCCACACAGGTTTCTGGTGGAACAGGTCGTGCACAGGTGCTTCTTCTGGGCTTCCTAGAGGGGGATCTAGTTGATATTTAACTCCCACCCTGAGAGAGTTTGAAAGGATAAAGGGATGAGGAAGGCAGCTCTGGAATTACTCAAACTCAGGGAAGGACAAGGAAAACATCAGAGAAAGGTACACTCATTGGAAAATTTCTGAAAGCAACAAGTTTATACTGTACCTGTCCCAGGCAACGTGGTTGATCCTGTTCAGAGACACACAGCCTTCACCAGTCTCTTAGTTTATTTACATATCTGTAAATCATATCTTAAAAATTATCCGCGTTATTGTCTGTCTCCCCCTCTCTCCCCCTCTGGACTGTAAGCTTGTTGTGGGCGGGGAATGTGTCTACCAACTCTGTTGTACTGTACCCTCCCAAGGACTTAGTACAGTGTTCTGCACGCAGTAGCATTCGATAAATACCATTGATTGATCAGTCATTTGTATTAATGTCTGTCTCCCCCTTTTGAAAGGTTGTTATGAGCAGGGAACATATCTACCAACTTTGTCATATTTTCTTCTCCCAAGGGCTTAGTACAGTGCTCTGCCCACAGGAAATGCTCAGTAAACCCCACTGATTGATTGATTATCCAATAGCTAATAGCTCCAGGGGGTTGTAGTCTAGTGACTGATGACACAGTGATTTCTAGGTCCCAACGTGGTCACGGGCTTCTAGGGTGTTCTGGGCAGCCATTCCTCCACTCTGGGCCTCAATTTCTCCTTCTGCGAAAAGGAACAAATCCTGCTCCACCGTGCTGGGAAGTGGGGCACCCAGGAATAACTTTAGTAATGAAAAACCTTGGTGTCAGTAATAGCAATAGTGGTATTTATTAAATGCCTACCTCTGAGTGATGGATTAGATATGAGGAAATCTGATGGACATACACAGGGTTCATAGTCTAAGAGAAGAGGAGAACGGGTATCGTATCCCCATCTGACAGAAGAGAAAACTGAGAAACAAGATAATAAGGGGCTTGCGGTCACCCAGCAGGAAGGTGGCGGAGCCGGGTCTAGAATGCAGGCCTCCCGCCTGCCCATCACGCAGCTCTTTAAAAGCCTCTTCCCATCGTGTACACCTTTTTCTAGCCTACGTGTCCGCTTTCCCGGCTGGAGGTTGGAACACCTCCAAGTACATTTCACCTCCCCTGAGACGAGAGCCGGCGGTGCTCCTAACCTTCCCATGGATGAGAAGCAGTGTGGCCCAGTGAGTAGAGCACGGGCCTGGGTTCTAATCCTGGCTCTGCCGCTTCTCTGCTGTGCGACCTTGGGAAAGTCACTTAACTTTTCTGGACTTCAGTTACCTCATCTGTAAAATGGGAATTAAGAATGTGAGCCCCATGTGGGACGGGGACTGGGTCCGATCTGATTAGCCTGTGATATTAACATTAATAATAATAATTGTGGTATTTGTTAAGCGTTTACTGTGCGCCAGGCACTGTACTAAGTGTTGTGGTGGAGACAAGCAAATCGGGTTGGACACAGTCCCTGTCCCACAGGGGACTCACATTCTCAATCCTCAATTTACAAATGACAATTTACAATTACAATTTACAAATTAAACAAATACCAACATTAAATGAAGTAACTGAGGCACGGAGAAGTCAAGTGACTTGCCCAAGGTCACACCAGCAGATGCGTGGTGGAGCCGGTATTAGAACCCACGGCCTTCTGACTCCTAGGCCCGTGTTCTATCCACCGTGCCATTGTTATCTACCCCAGTGCTAAGGACAGTGCTTGACACATAGTAAGCACTTAACGAATTGACGGGAAGCAGCGTGGCTCAGTGGAAAGAGCCCGGGCTTTGGAGCCAGAGGTCATGGATCCGAATCCCGGCTCCGCCACTTGTCAGCTGTGTGACCGTGGGCAAGTCACTTCACTTCTCTGTGCCTCAGTTCCCTCATCTGTAAAATGGGGATTAAGACTGTGAGCCCCAAGAGGGACAACCTGATTCCCTTGTTTCTACCCCAGCGCTTAGAACAGTGCTCTGCACATAGTAAGCGCTTAACAAATACCAACATTAACAAATTCCATTATTAATCATTATTAAGATGAGCCAGGATGAGAATCCAGCACATGGGTTCCCGCCCTCCGGAGGAAACCGACGTATCCAGGCGGGCGCTGGAAAGAGTGAGCCGCGCTGGGTTCCCTCCAGCCCCGAGAAAGGTTTTGTTCTGCCCAAACCGGATCTGCCCCGATCAGGATCGGGCCTGCTCAGGTGCCCCTGAGCCCGTGGGTGAGTAGGCTGCCAAGCCACCTCGGGGGAGGTCCCGGGGGAGGTCCAGACAGGACCTGGGTCCGCTGTCTTCCCCGCTCCAAGAACCTGGGGAGGCCAGGTGGATTCCAAACCTGTAAGCCCGTCAAAGGCCAGGGACTGTCTCTATCTGTTGCCGATTTGTACATTCCAAGCGCTTAGTACGGTGCTCTGCACATAGTAAGCGCTCAATGAATACTATTGAATGAATTAATGAAGCCCTTCTGCTGCTCCCTGAAAGGCCCCCACAAAACTCTGGGGTCAGGAGTCGGAACTGTCGTGGGGCCCTGGGAGCCACGGGAAAGGGAAGGGCTTCCCGGGGTGCTGCCAGTGGGCGTGCCTTCCTCCTCACCCCCCGCGGGTGAGCCTGACCCTAAAACCCCATGGGTCCCAGTGGGATTGGACCAACACTGGGACTGGGCAGTCGCTCACAACCAGACCTCTCTGCTGCCTCTGATCTTTCTCAGATGATCCAGTCCTCCCTGGGGGTGGAGGGCATGTGGCCTTATGTCCTCTAGACTGTAAGCTCGTCGTGGGCAGGGACTGTGTCTGTTATATTGTACTCTCCCGACTCTTAGTACCGTGATCTGCACACAGTGAGCGCTCAGTGAATACGATTGACTGACTCTATGAGCTTGTCTACGCTGATGTCACCTGATGGTGTCATTTTGGGGTGTCATCCCCATTAGACTGCAAGCTCCTGGAGGTCAGGGAAAAGGCACCTAGCTTACGCCATCCTCTCCTAGATACTTCGTACAGTGCGCCGTACTTCTGGAGTTGAGCGATGAATTCCAGTGAATGATCGGAGAGCTCTTCGGACTGGGAGGGGCAAGAGAACAGGGGTGGTGACTGAGCCATCGGCTCGTGACTGGACCACCAGCCCAGAGCCCGGGGACCACTACTCGGGAACATTTGAGGTTCAGTCCCCCCGACCCCCAAGTGGGCCGATGTGGGCCGGGCAGACCAACAGTCGGCCAAGAAACCTTCTCTCCCTGGAAACCACAGGGCAGCAACAGCAGCAACATGCCAGGGTGATGAAAGAGGCACAAATTACCGAGAGGGCGGGATGCTTAAAATGCTGCATTGTTCTCAGGGAAGCTGCTAATTGCCCTGACGACTGTCTGCCCGTCCAACCGTCCTGCCGTCTGGCACGCAGGCCGGGAGAAGGATGAGCCTGTGGTGGCATTCCTGCTCTGGCCACTCTCCCGGCCCTTCTTGGGCTCCGACTCCGGCTTAGGCTTCGGCTTCAGCAAGCCCGGGCCTCTGGGAAACCAATAAAAGCCTAAATTAAAGGGTTTCCACTTATTCTGCCTATTGGCTGGAGGTGAAGTATTTTTTGCTGAGTTTTTTTGTGTTTTTTAATGATATTTGTTAAGTGTTTAATAATAATGATAATTGTGGTATTTGTTAAGCACTTACTATATGCCAAGCACTGTACTAGGTGCAGGGGGGCGGGGGGAATACAAGCAAATCGGGATGGACACAGTTCCTGTCCCATGTGGGGCTCACACTCTCAAACCCCATTATACCGATGAGGTAACTGAGGCCCAGAGAAGTGAAGTGACTTGCTGAAGGACACACAGCAGACAAGTGGCAGAGCTGGGATTAGAACCCATGACTTTCTGACTCCCAGGACCGTGCTCTGTCCACCAGGTCACGCAGCTTCTCCAGCGCTTACTCCGTGCCGGGCACCGTACTTGAGCGCTGGTGTAAATACAAGCTAATCGAGCTGATAAATCCATGTCCCACAGGTAGACTCACAATCTTAATCCCCATTTTATAGAAGAGGTAGCCGAGGCACAGGGAAGTTAAGTGACTTGCCCAAGGTCACACAGCAATCAAGGGGCAGACCTGGGATGAGAACCAAGGTTCTTCTGACTCCCAGGTCCAAGCTCTAACCACTAGGTCACGCTGCTTCTCCAGCAGTTCACCTAACAGTACGTTTGTGGCTGAAAAGCCCCAAACAGGATCCACAGTCCCGGCCACCTTGAACAAAATGAAAAAAAGTTCATCCCTTGTTGTGTTGTAGTGCTTAATGTTTGCAGCGCCTGGAGCTGCTTTCTCTTTTCCCTCCTTGTCTCCTTCCAAGCGAAGCTTTTGCGCAAAGAAAGCCACTCCCTACTTAACGGCAGAGGGCCATGCGGGTCTGCCCTCAGCCGCTGACTCCCAGTTTGCGGCTGGGATGATAATAATAATAATGGCATTTGTTAAGCGCTTACTATGTGCCGAGCACTGTTCTGCACAAGGGATGCATAAGGGATGCAGCATGTCTGAGGTTTTGCTTTACCAGGCTCTTCCAACGCTTCCTCTGCCCTCCTCGATTTCAGTGTTCAGTTGCTTCATCTGTAAAGTAAAGATTAAGACTGAGAGCCCCATGCTGGACAGGGATTTGTCCATTCCGCAGCTTAGTACAGTGCCTGGCACACAGTAAGTGCTTAACAAATACCACAATTATCATCATTATTACAACAAACTACAGATCTGGACGTAAGTGGTGTGGGGCCGAGGGCGGGGTGACTATCTAGTGCTTAAAGGGTCCAGATCCCAGGGCATAGGCGACAGAAGGGAGAAGGAGTAGGGTAGATGAGAGCTTAGTTGGGGAAACCTTCTTGGAGATGTGATTTAAGACTTTGAAAGTGGAAAGAGCGGCGGTCTGTCTCACTTAAAGGGGGAGGGCACTCTAGACCAGAGGTGGGACGTGGACCGGGGGTGAGCGGTGAGATAGATGAGATCGAGATACAGTGAGTAGGTTGATGGTAGAGGAGCAAAGCGTGTGGGCTGGGTCGTAGTAGGAAATCAGTGAGGTCAAGTGGGAGGGGGCATGGTGATGGAGTGCTTTAAAGCCGACGGGGAGGAGTTTCTTTTTGATGTGAAGGTGGATGGAGGTTCTTGAGGAGTGGGGAAACATGGATTGAAGAAAAATGATCCGAGCAGCAGAGCGAAATATGGACTGGAGTGGGGAAAGACTGGAGACGGGGAGGTCGGCAGGGAGGCCGACGCAGTAGTCAAGGCTTAGATCAGCACGGCAGCAGTTGGGATGGAAAGGAAAGGGTGGCGTTTAGCAATATCGTGAAGGTAGAACTGACAGGATTTGGTGACAGATTGACTGTGTGGGTTGAACGAGAGAGATGAGTTGAGGAAAATACCAAGATTATGGGCTGGTGCGTCAGGGACACAGTAAGTACTCAATAAATGCCATTGATTGATAACTAAAGGGCACAGAGCCCTGTTATGTGTCTCAGTGCTGACGAAGCCCACATGGTCAGATGGTGCTTGGAGAGGCTCCCCAAGGTGGGGGGCTACGGCAGGCTCAGGGGTCCAGCGGGCTAGGGTCGGAGGGGTCTGCAGGGTCAGCGACAGGATGGCTTCTAGGTAGGGGTCTTCCGCTAAGTCTGAGCCGAGCCCAGGGCTACGCAGCTTTCCGGGCCCTCCAGGGGACACTGGTGTGTGAAGAACTCTGTTCACGCAGTGCTGCCCAAACCCTTCTTTTTATGGTATCTGTTAAGTGCTTACTATGGGTCCAACACTGTTCTAAGCACTGGGGTAGACACAGTACCTGTCTCACATGGAGAAGCAGCATGGTGAAGTGGACAGAACACAGGCCTGGGATTCAGGACATGGGTTTTAACGCTGGCTCTGTCACCTGTCTGCTGTGTGACCACGGGCAAGTCACTTCACTTCTCTATTCTTCAGTGACTCCATCTGTAAAATGGGGGTTGAGACTGTGAGCCCCACCTAGGCCGGAGACTGTGTCTAGCCCGATTTGCTTGTATCCACCCCAGTGCTTAGGACAGCGCTTGGCTCCTAGTAAACACTTAACAAATACCACAATTATCATGGGACTCAGAGTTCAAGTGGAAGGGAGAACGGGCATTTAATCCCCATTTTACAGCTGAGGAAACTGAGGCGCTGAGAATAATAATAGTAATAATAATTATAGCATTTGTTAAGTGCTTACTATGTGCCAAGCACTGTTCTAAGAACAAGGTAATCAGCGTGCCCCACCTGGGGCTCACAGTCTTAATCCCCATTTTACAGATGAGGTAACTGAAGTGCAGGGAAGGGAAGTGACTTGACCAAGGTCACACAGCAGCCCGCAATTGGCAAAGCCAGAATGAAAACCTAGGTCCTCTGACTCCCAGGCCCATGCTCTTTCCATTAGGTCACACTGCTTCCCTCTGGTTGGGTGGAAGGTCCCGGTGCCTGGAATGTATCTCCCAAGGTTGCTCCTGCCTGACCCCCGGGATGATCCCAGCTGACAAAGTGGCGGTAGGATCTCCTGGCGGATAATAATAATAATGTTGGCATCTGTTAAGCGCTTACTATGTGCAGAGCACTGTTCTAAGCGCTGGGGGAGATACAGGGTCATCAATTTGTCCCACGTGAGGCTCCCAGTCTTAATCCCCATTTTACAGATGACGGAACTGAGGCACAGAGAAGTGAAGTGACTTGCCCACAGTCACACAGCTGACAGGTGGCAGAGCCGGGATTCAAACCCATGACCTCTGGCTCCCAAGCCCGGGAAACTCCGGCTGTAACGTAGATTGGACAATGAGCAACAGGCTGCCGACCGCCCAACGCCTCCCATCCTTCAGTCGGTCCCACCTCCAAACCAGGTCCTGGACTACATTCAGCGGATGGAGAACGGAAGCCACGAGAGCAAGGCATAGGGACAGGGGCCATTCGAGTAGGGGGGTGGGTAAGGAAGGGAAGGCATGAGAGGCAATCGATCAGTGGTATTTATTAAGCACCTACTGTATGCAGGGTAATAATAATAATCATAATAATGTTGGTATTTGTTAAGCGCTTACTATGAGCAGAGCACTGTTCTAAGCGCTGGGGGAGATACAAGGTAATCAGATTGTCCCACGTGAGGCTCACGGTCTTAATCCCCATTTTTCAGATGAGGGAATTGAGGCACAGAGAAGTGAAGTGACTTGCCCACAGTCACACCGCTGACAAGTGGCAGAGCCGGGATTTGAACCCATGACCTCTGACTCCAAAGCCCGGGCTCTTTCCACTGAGCTGTACTGTACTAGTACTTGGGAGAGTACCATAGAACAGAATAACCAGGCAGTGCGGCGGAGCCAGGAGTTGACAGTTGGAGGTCCCTGAGGGGAGCATCTAACTTCTCTGTGCCTCAGTTCCCTCATCTGTAAAATGGGGATTAAGACTGTGAGCCCCACGTGGGACAACCTGATTCCCCTATGTCTACCCCAGCGCTTAGAACAGTGCTCGGCACATAGTAAGCGCTTAACAGATACCAACATTATTATTCTCACTCTTCCCTCCGCAAACCTCATCCCCCCACCCACACTGGCAAAACCCCCCCTCCCACACTAATCCACCACACCACCGCTGTCCTGTCTTCGAAGCTCTCCTGCAATCCCACTTTCTCCAACAAGCCCTCCCCAATTAGTTCCCAACGTGACATACCCACCACACAGCCTCTTTGAGAATCTCCAGATTTATTTAAACTCTACCTCAACGCCTGTGCACCTACAGGTAAATCTAGATAATCAATGGTACAGTTAATTATTAATTCTGATTACAATAGCAATACTATTTATTAAGCGCTATGTGCCAAGCACCACACTAAGCACTGGGGTAGATACAAGATTATCAGGTTGGACCCAATCCGAGAGGAGGACAACTCTGTTTGTGAATATTTTTAGTCTGTCTTCTCTACTAGAGGGTAATTTCCCCGCACGTGGGGTACCGTGCTTCTGTCGTACTTCCGAAGAGCACAGCATAATGATGTCACCCATTGGACAGTCAATAAAAATGACTGCTCCTACTATCACCCCAGTCGGACGCACTTCCCTCCTCCTCACTCACAGTTCCCCAGGAGTATCCAGGAGGGCATGTTCTGAGGAGTCACCTCACAGCTGAGCTAAAGGGGACAAGCAGGGCACGGCCAAGAGCCCGTGTGGCTTAGCGGAAAGAGCCCAGGAGATCGGGAGTCAAGAGACCTGGATTCTAATCCAGCCTCTGCTTGCTGAGTGACCTCGGGGAAGTCACTTCACTTCTCTGGGCCTCAGTTTCCTCACTTGTCAAATGGGGATTAAATGACTGTTCTCCTTCTCCCTTAGAACTCCGACCGGGGCAAGGACTGTGTCGGAGCGGCTTATGTTGTAATTACCCTGATGTTCAGCACAGAGTAAACACTTAACATTATTATTATCACTTATCATCACTGGCTAGGACTTGAACCTCTTCCTCCTCCATCAATCCCACAAGCCACCTTCTCTCAAAGCAGCAGCGGTAACCTTGGGGTGCTGCAGCCAGTTCTATAAGCTCTCTCCGAGAGGGTATCACTGCCTAGTGCTACATGCATCCCGCCTTTGGCTGGGCCTTTCCGTAAGCGCTTTCTACGTGCCAGGCACTGTTCTAAGCGCTTGAGTGGATACCGGCTAATCAGGTCCCGGTCACAGCTCACAGTCTTCACCCCCATTTTATAGACGAGGTAACCTGGGCCCAGAGTTGATAAGCGACTTGCTCTAGGTCACGCAGCAGGCAAGTGGTGGAGCTGGGATTAGAAGTCAGGTCCTTCTGACTCCCGGGCCTGCGCTCTAGCCATTTGGCCACGCTGCTTCTCTAGGCCTTGTCCAATCTGTGCTCCCAAGAGGCTGCCCGTCGGATCTAGAAGATGGGGCCGGCCGGATGGTTTGGGGGGCCTCTCTGCCCTTTTCCTGGGGGGTGGGAGGGAGCCGGTCTGGCTCTGCTGCCCCGCTGACCGGACACCGACGCTGGGCCCCACGCCTGGAGAGGCGATCGCGTCTTTCTGCCTGCTGAGGTGGCACCCAGGGCCCCGGCCTGGGGCGAGCAAGAGGCCAGCAAATGGCTCAACTCAGTCCCGCCGGTCTGGGAGGCTGCTTCCCAACCCCGGCTTGTTTCTCAGCTCCGGCGTCGCTAGGCGGAGGGCGACCCCGCCCACGCTCCCGAGCCGGGCAGCCGACGGGCTGGGCGGCCCCGGTGGGCAGCCAGCTCTGCGCTGGGGGTTGGAACTAACCCCGGGGCGGCCAGGACGGGGGGCCCAGGACCCCGCTGGGCATTCTCCCCTGGACCCCAAGAAGATAAGAGCAACAACAAAATTAATAAAATAATACTATTTGTTAAGTGCTTGCTATGGGCAAGAACTGTGCAAGGTACAAGATAATCCTTAATGCGCTATTTGTTAAGCATTGACTATGTGCCAGGCACTGTTCTAAGCACTGGGGTAGATACAAGGTAATCCGGTTGGACACAGTACCTGTCCCACAAGGTGTTTGCAGTTTTAATTCCTATTTTACAGATGAGGGAGCTTTCTGGCCCAAGGTCACGCAGCAGACAAGTGGTGGAGCCAGGATTAGAACCCAGATCTTTCTGACTCCCTGGGCCGTGTTCTGTCCACTAGGCTAGGCTATTTCCATCTCAGATGAAACGAGTCCCTTTCCAAAATGAGGTTGGGGAAGCAGGCCTAGCCGGAAGAGTCTGGGCCACTCCGCCACTTGCCTGCTTTGTAGCCTTGGGCAAGTCATTTTGACCTGACTTGCCTTGACTTAGACTGTGAGCCCCATGTGGGAAAGGGGGCGCTGGATTAAGGCTCCAATCTTTTCGGGGCCGTGAGTTTGAATCCTACCACCGCCAATAGAGTTTGCCACCGTAAGCTCCTTGTGGGCAGAGAATGTGTCGGTTACACTGCTATATTGTCTTCTCCCAACTGTTTGATAAAGCGCTCTGCTCACAGTAAGTGCTCAATAACCACGATTGGCTGACTGACTTCTATCCCAGTGCCTAGTACGGTGCTTGGCACACAATAAGTACTTAACAAAACCCAGTTATTATCTGTGCCTCAGTTTCCTCATCTGTAAAAGGAAACTGTTCTCCTTCCCATTTGCTCTTCCGTGAAATGGGGATTAAATTCCTCTGCTCCCTCCCTCTTAGACTGTGAGTCCCATGAAGGGCAGCGAGGTTGTACGATCTGACTGACCCTATTGTACTTAACCCACCACTTTGACAGGGTATTTCTACACACTCTGGCAAGAGAGGGGCCCACTAGGCCTGGCTCCACTTGCCCTGGCCCCAGCTGTCGCCCAGCTCTAGGCCACACTGTCCAAACCCAGGCCAGATCTGAACCGGGTTTGGGGAAGTGGATATTTAAGGAGCCAGAGCCAGTTTGCGGGGGGAGGGTGGCTGAAGGAACCAGGGCTGGGTTTTCTGATCTGGTCACGGCTGCCTGCAAAGCTAATGGCCCTCACCTGGAAAGGCAGCGTGATACAGGGGCCGGAGCTCCAGGACTGGGTGTCAGGAGACCTGGGTTCATCCATTCAATCATCCGATCGTATTTATTGAGCGCGTACTGTGTGCAAAGCTCCACCATCTGCCATTTGGGTGACATTGGCAAAGTCGCTCAAGTTCTTTGGGCCTCCGTTTTCTCTTCTGTAAAACAGGGATGAAATATTTGTTCTCCCTCTTAGGCTGCTAGCCCCATATGGAATAGGGACTGTGTCTGATCTAGAATAGTAATAATAACGACAACTGTGGTATTTGTTAAGCTCTTACTATGTACCAGGCACAGTACTGAGATGTGGGGTGATTACACACGCATCGGATCGGACATAGTCCTTGTCCCACATGGGGCTCACGGTCTTAATCCCCTTTTTACAGACGAGGGAACTGAGGCACAGAGAAGTGTTGTGATTTGCCCAAGGTCACACGGCAGACAAGTGGTGGAACCGGCATCTGAACCCAGGTTCTCTGACTCCCAGGCCCATGCTCTTTCCACTGGGCTATGCTGCTTCCATGTTCAAAATCACTCTGAAGAGAAGGCGGCTTTGGGAAGAGAAATTCCTCCCCCTGGCAAGAAGCTTGGTGTCCCTGAGTTCAAACCCACCTTAGGGGCACTGGAAAGGAGAGGGGTCCTGGTCCCTCTGCCTCTCCCTTCCCCCCCGCCCGCCTCTGATGATGCCCAGTGCTCCCGGATGGCCGGCACGGTCCATGGGCCGGGCCAACAGGGGACTGCGTGTGGGAGCGGTTTGGGGAAATCTTGGGTGATATCTGTAACACCCACGACGGTGTCCTGCCCACGAGGGAGCCGCTGCCGGGGACGGGGAGAGGGAGCAAAGGGGAACTATTGAGCCGGGGACAGGGCCCAGCTCTAAGGCAGGCGAGGCCTGGGCTGTGCTGGAGAAGCCCCAGACAGCACAACCCTACCCTCCTACAGCATCGCCTCCAGCCCTTCCCCGCTCCCCGACACCCACCCCCGGGTGGTGCAGACCCTTGCCTTGGAGGGGAATCCCCCACCTCCCTCCCGGAGCCACACCTGGATCTCTGCATTGCACTCCTTTCCCCACGCCCCTCTATATTCATCCATTCATTCATTCAATAGTATTTATTGAATGCTTACTATGTGCAGAGCGCCGTACTAAGCGCTTGGAATGGACAATTCAGCAACAGATAGAGACAATCCCTGCCCAGTGACGGGCTCACAGTCTAATCGGGGGAGACGGACAGCAGAGCAAAACAGAATGAAACAAAAACAACATTATCACGATAAATAGAATCAAGGGGATGTACACCTGATTGACAAAATAAATAGGGTAATAAATAATATATACAAATGAGCACAGTGCTGAGGGGAGGGGGAGGAGCAGAAGGTGGGGTGGGGAGGGGGAGCAGAGGGAAAGGGGGCTCAGCTGGGGGGAGGGGAAGGGGGAAGGGGGAGGAGCAGAGGGAAAAGGGAGGACCTCAGTCTGGGAAGGCCTCTTGGAGGAAGTGAGCTCTCAGTAGGGCTTTATATTCCCTCCCCAGCGGGCCGTTGTAAGGTCTGGTCCCGCCACCGTGAAGCGAGGCTGGGTGCTTCCAGAGACGTCCTTCGGGAATACCCATTCCAGCTCTCGCTTGTGATCAGATCCCCATGCCAGCGGGTGCCATCCACTCCCACACTGGTCAGACTGCCACACAATGGCCAGAGCCCCGCATGCTCTCGGGGCTCTCCTCAGCTCCCCCCCAAGCAAGCGGCACTTCGCGCTTCCCGGCCCCGGTGCTTCCTCCCCACCCCGCCGGGTCTCCGCTCCAGGGCCCTCCTTGCAGGCGGGGAGGCTGCAAGATGGAGGCAGCCAGAGGCAAACCCAACTTCCTCAAGTTGAGGGAAAAGCAAATGAACGCTGAGCTACCGGACACTCCCCCGGCCCTCCAGGGGAGGGTGCGCGGGCCCAGCCGGAAGCAGAGAGGAGCCCTTCGGGGTGGGTGGCTGGGACCTCTCGGGTAATACTGTATTTGGATTTCATCCCCTTTATTCACCCCACCCTCAGCCCCTCAGCACTTGCCTCCAGATCCATGATTTATTTTAACACCTTCTCCCTCCTCTAGATTGTAAACTCCTTGGGGGCAGGGAACCTACTTTACAGATGAGGACACTGAGGCACCGAGAAATTAGGTGACGGTCCCAAGATCACACAGCAGGCAGCGGAAGAGCCGGGATTAGAACCCTCCAGTCTACCGGGGTCGGGACTTTTCCCACTAGGCCCCGGCAGCCCTAGGCAGTCTGCAGGGTTCCAGGCCTGGTCCATCCCAGCCAGTGCTGCTGCCCCGCTCCCCAGGGGGCTTCGGGCTCATCCATTCCGTTCCGAATTCCATCCTATCCGTTACCGAGACCTGCCGGTTTCACCTCTACAATATCGCCAAGATCCGCCCTTTCCTCTCCACCCAAACGGCTACCTTACTATTACGGGCTCTCGTTATATCCCGGCTAGACTACCGTGTCGGCCTTCTCTCCGACCTCCCTTCCTCCTCTCTCGCCCCGCTCCGGTCTATCCTTCACTCCGCCGCCCGGCTCATCTTCCCGCAGAAACGATCTGGGCACGTCACTCCCCTTCTTAAACAACTCCAGTGGTTGCCTGTCGACCTCCGCTCCAAACAAAAACTCCTCACTCTAGGCTTCGAGGCTCTCCATCACCTCGCCCCTTCCTACCTCTCCTCCCTTCTCTCTTTCTACCGCCCACCCCGCACGCTCCGCTCCTCCGCCGCCCGCCTCCTCGCCGTCCCTCGGTCTCGCCCGTCCCGCCGTCGACCCCCGGGTCGCGTCCTCCCGCGGTCCCGGAACGCCCTCCCTCCTCACCTCCGCCAAACTGATCCTCTTTCCCTCTTCAAAACCTTACTTAAAAATCACCTCCTCCAAGAGGCGTTCCCAGACTGAGCTCCTCTTCCCCCTCTACTCCCTCCGCCATCCCCCCTTTACCTCTCCGCAGCTAAAGCCTCATTTTCCCCTTTTCCCTCCGCTCCTCCACCTCTCCCTTCCCATCCCCACGGCACCGTACTCGTCCGCTCGACTGTCTATATTTTCGTTACCCTATTTATTTTGTTAATGAATTGTACGTCGCCTCGATTCTATTTAGTCGCCATCGGTTTTTACGAGATGTTCTTCCCCTCGACGCTGTTTAGTGCCATCGTTCTCGTCTGTCCGTCTCCCCCGATCAGACCGTAAGCCCGTCAGACGGCAGGGACCGTCTCTATCTGTTGCCGACTTGTTCATCCCAAGCGCTTAGTACAGTGCTCTGCACATAGTAAGCGCTCAATAAATACTATTGAATGAATGAATGAATGAATGGAGCGGAGGGCCGGCCTTGGTCAAGGCCCCCCCCCCCCCCCCCCCCCCCCCCCCCCGTCTACACCGAGGGAAGGGCTCATCAAGGCCCCAGAGACAGCAAATGGACGGCCGCTGCTGCCTCAGCAGAGAGGACTATTATCATCAAAGCCTCCCGGCCTCCTCAGATGAAAGGAGCTGTATCATTAGGCCAACAATGAGGACAGGGAAAGGCTCCAGGAGAAACACCTCAATGACTGCCCCAGCAAATCCCTGGCTCGCTCCAGGGCGGTTCGGGGAAGAGGGTTATGTCACGGTGCTCAGAGCCTGTTTCCTCCTGCCCCCGCCTGCTAAGCCTTCCTTCCCCAGCCCCTGAGCTCCTGTTGGCCCCAGACTCCCCAGAGCTGCTTCCGGGCGGCTGGAAGGCTCCGGCCTAGTGGAGACGGCCCGCCGGGCACCGCGGAGCAACATCCGCGTGAGAAGCGACGTGGTCTCGTGGAAAGAGCAGGGGGCTGGGAGTCAGAGGACCTCGTTTCAAACCCCGGCTCCATCGCTCGCCTTCCTCGTGGCCTTCGGCAACTCACTTGCCTTCATAGGGCCTCGGTTTCCTCATCCGTAAAAGGGGGATAATGTGCCTTTCTCCCTCCCCTTTAAACTGTGAGCCCTTGAAGGGACGGAGATGGCGTCTCAACCCACGATCTCAAACACCCGATGCTTAGCACAGTGCCCAACACCTAGTAAGCGCTTAACAGAAATCATTATCACCCGGGTCACCTTCCAGCTTCACCCATCAATCCATGTTACTTATGGGGCCCTTACTGTGTGCGGGGCACTGTACTAAGCACTCGGGAGAGTACCACGCGAGAGTCAGTAGATACAAATCTTCCTGCTGCCGAGGATCTCCGATGGGGAGCCCTGCTGAAGGCTCGGTCTAGGAGCTACGCTGTTGTGGCAGGAGGCTGGCACGGAGATGTGTGGAGGCGAGGGAGCGGCGAGAGATTCAAACGGGAGGTGAACGGTTCTCCCGGGGGTCCGGCAGGCCGACCGACCTGGAGGGCGCAGCCGACGTCACGTGACTGCCCGAGCCCGGCCTGGGGGCGTTAAGAGGCCCAGCCGCCAACCGCAGCTCCCCCGGCTAACAAGCCTGAGTGAGCGAGGCGACCCCGGGGGCTCAGCGTGGGAGGGACTGCCAGCCAGCCTCCCATTACCCTTTCCAACCTCCCCACGTGCAAGCAAGGCTGCCGATCCCCGTCGGCAAGGTCCTCCGAGGACAGAGTCGCATCCTCAGCCCCGTGATTGAGAGGCAAGGGGGTGGAAGGAACACAGGCCTGGGAGTCAGGAGACCTGAGTTCCCAGCTCTGTCACTCGTCCGCTACGTGACCTTGGGCAAATCGATTCACTTCTCGGTGCCTCGGTTTCCTCAACTGTAAGCTTGCTGTGGGCAGGGAATGTGTCTACCGATTCTATTACCGTGTATTCATTCATTCATTCAATCGCATCTATTGAGCGCTTACTGCGTGCAGAGCACCATACTGTGTGCTTGGAAAGCACAGTTCAGCAACAAAAAGAGACAAACCCTGCCGGGGCAGAGAAGTTATTCTGGCAGATATCCCCTTTTCCCCCTTTTTCCTTCCTGCCTGGAGCTTACTACAGCGTTCTGCACACAGTAAGCACGAGCAGCGTGGCTTACAGAAGCAGCGTGGCTTAGTGGAAGGAGCCCGGGCTTGGGAGTCAGAGGTCATGAATTCTAATCCCGATTCTGCCACTTGTCAGCCGTCTGACTTTGGGCAAGTCACTTAACTTCTCTGTGCCTCGGTTATCTCAACTGTAAAATGGGGATTAAGACTGTGTGACCCAGGTGGGACAACCTGATTACCTCGAATTTATCCCAGCGCTTAAAACGGAGCTTGGCACGTAGTAAGCGCTTAACAAATACCATCATTATTAGTATTACTAGTATTATTATTACCACCGACCCTCCCCTTTTCTTCTCTTCTCTCTGGCCCGCACCACCCCAGGGGACCCAATTCCTGGTTCCCATTTGCTTTACTAAGGCTGCAAACCAATCCTGGAGACGGGAATAAACTGACCAGGCCCAAGGGCAGCAGAAAAAGATCTGGGGTTCCCAGAGAACCCCAAGATAACAGTGTAGTATTGGAGAAGAGGAGGAGGAGGAGAAAGAGAAGGAAAAAGAAGAGACGGCGGAGGAGGACAGGCTCCTGGGTCTTGCGGGGAGGGAGGCAGGACACTTGAGTCCGTCAGTCAGTCATTCAGTCAGTCGCGTTTATTGAGCGCTGTGTGCAGAGCACTGTAGTAAGAGCTTGGGAGAGTATAATACGACGGGCATGTTCCCCTCCCACAACAAGTTTACAGTCTAGAGGGCTCTGCTTCGCTGGCTTTATCTCCATCACTCCCTTGGCCCTCTCTCCTCCTTCCAAGCCGACTGTTTGGCTGCCTGCTTCAACCTGCTCCGAGCCCAAGACTCCAATGCCTCCCTCTGCTGCGACTTGAGAAGCAGTGTGGCCTAGCGGATAGAGCACGGGCCTGGGATTTGTCCGTTGTCTGTCCTTGACCGAGTCATCTCACTCCTCTGTGCCTCAGTTCCCTCATTTGTAAAATGGGGGTTAAGACCATGAGCTCCATATGGGACAGGGACTGCGTCCAACCTGATGTTTGTATCCACCCCACAGCTTAGTACAGCACCTGGCATGTAGTTGAGAAGCAGCGTGGCTCAGTGGAAAGAGCCTGGGTTTGGGAGTCAGAGGTCATGGGTTCGAATCCCAGCTCTGCCACTTGTCAGCTGTGTGACTGTGGGCAATTCATTTCACTTCTCTGGGCCTCAGTTACCTCAAATGTAAAATGGGGATTAAGACTGTGAGCCTCAGGTGGGACAACCTGATGACCCTGTATCTCCCCCAGCGCTTAGAACAGTGCTCTGCACATAGTAAGCGCTTAACAAATACCAACATTATTATTATTATTATTATTATTATTGGTTGATGCTTAACGGATACCTTAGAAGAACAAAAGAAAACAAGACAAAAGAACGCCTAAATCGGACAAGACCAGGGCGGAGCCACAACCGTCCAAACCCCATCCCGGCCGGCTGGACACCTGAACCAAGGCCCGTGAGGACGGCTAATGGACGGAAAGAGTTCGGATAAGCCAAAGAGAATCGGGTCCGGGTTCAAAATTTGGAGAGCAGAACCAAACTGGGTCTGGCTACCGGCAACAGCCAGAACCCCAGCCAGCTCGGGTGCCAGTGGCTGTGCCGCTGAGTTGGTTCATCGCGGGCACCGGGGCATCGTTCTCGGGGCTGCTCTGCCAACACCATCAGCTTGATTACTGCTATTATCTTTATCATTGCTCTCATCATCCATCATCGCTCTACGCTACGGATGCCCGGTCTCACGGACCGTAAGCGGCTGGCGGGCAGGCCCCCAGTTTACCTTGCTCAGTGCCCGGTAGGGTTCGGGCCTGACTTCTTCCAGACTCCGACTGGGTCTCTCCCTGCCTCCGTGTCCTTCGGGGAGGCTGGGGTGGGGTGGGGGCGGCGGCGGCGGCCGTCTGATCGTAGACAAAAGATGCCCCGGAGCCCGAGCGTCCCAGGCTCCGTAAACACGGCTGAGGGCGCTTTCTCCGCCTAGGATGCCCCTCACCGCAGCCCGTGGGCAGGACCGTGCCCGGGAGGGCCCTCTCCGACTGGAGCGGAGCCGTGACCTCCGCCGCCGAGGCGGCCGTCTCTGGCTCCCTAACCGCTAGACTCACCCGACCCGTTCTGGGCCGCTGAGTAACAGGGGAGGGGGCCAGGGTGAGCCGGGGCCAGACCGGAGGAAGGCTCCTCCATGCCCCCTGGCTCCGTGGCTTCTTCTGCCCACGGCTCTGGGGGTGCCGATGGGCGACCGCTTCCCCCTGCACGTGCCCATAACATCCTTGCTCCTTTTCGACGTCCGGTGGTGTGGCTGGCGTGGGCCTGGCCCCAGCTTCTGCTCTCAAGCTCTCCCCTCACCCCCAGCCCATCTGGCAGAGAAGCGGGGGGCTCAGCTGCACAGGAAAGTGGTGAGGGGGGAGGTGCTCCTTCAGCACCCCAGCAGGTGCCCGCCCCCCTCGCCCACAAGCCAGGCGCGTGTGGCATCACCCACTCCGTCATCCCGCTTCGGGACCGGACGATGACATCACACGGCTGCCCGCTGTCCAGAGTCCACCCGATTCAGCCAGGATCGGTCTAAAACTAGAGCATTTCTCTGGGGGCCCCTGCCTGCCCCCCACATTATGCTCAGAACCTCTGTGTGCGTTTCTCCCTCCCCCCACCCCGCCCCTGCCTTCCCCATGGTCCAAGTGAACTCGATCTCCGCTTCTGAGCCGTGGTGCTCGGTGGCCGAAACTGGAGCAGAGAGAGGCTGGGGTGGAAAGTAAGAGAGATGGGGACAGGCTAGAGGAATGGCAGACTGGCAGTGTAAAAGTGGACCAGTGGGCATCGCCTTTCCCGGGGTCTTTCTCCTTTTCTAAAGCCGGGCCCAAGCTGTGGCCCCCAACTTCCAAGGGAGCCCATGGAGGCAGGAATGGACGAGCTCTTGGCAGCCACAGAAGGCAGCAGCGAAGCTGTTCGGCCCCAGATCAATTTTAGAGGCAGGTCGAGTCCAGAGGTAGCGAGAAAGTTTTCTGTTTCAAAGCCAGTGAAGAATGGAAACCGGTCAGCTCCACTGGGGACTTCCTGAGAAGGAACAGAAAGCTTCCTCGTCCCACCGATTCCTCAGTCGGCCCTCGGCTGGGACGCGGCTCTGCCCTAGGGAATGCACACCGGCTCCCGCCCGGGAACCAAGCGCTTGACATTGGGATGGGGCCCTCGTACCTCGGGTTAGTCTCTGCCTAGTCTTGGCCTGGAGCCTGAGCCCAGGACACGCGTCCCCCCCGACCAATCCCACAGTTTTCGAATTCTGTGTTTTCACTAGCAGCGGGGCTGTCCTCTCTATCTTTCCATTGCCCGCCCCGGAGCGGTTTCCCAGCTCCTTTCATCTCGCTCGATGGCATTTGGGAGCCTAAACCGTTTTCCAAACCACAGGGCAGGTTGGCTGCGCCCAGGCCGGCGTGGGGGGACCCTCCCGGCAGGCTGGCGGGTTACCCCAGGCCGCAGTCGCCACACCCTGCTGGTGCAGAGCCAGCCCGCGGCGGGGAGGAGATGCTCGTTTTGGCTGGAAGCAGAGACGCCTGGGCCGAACGCGGGCCGCGGGAAGGCCCGCCGAGAGGGGCCGGCCCGTCGGCCCGTCCACCCACCCCCGACGATCGCTCCGTCGCAGCTGCTGGGGGCAAGGGGAAACCGTGTTATGAAGAGCCTCCTCGACCCCTGCCACCAGCCCCCGAGTCTGGGCCAGGGTGGCTGGCCAGACGCTAGCTCCAATTCCATCTGCTCTGTTCAGATCCAGCACTGGACACCTTCACGTTAGCCTCATAGGGCAACCAGCCTCCAGGCTGCAGTTACAACCACCAAGTTCCAAGACCTGGTTCAGAGGCAGCTGGAAGGGAAAGGTGGGAGTTCTGGAGCAAGCGGGGAGGTGGATTTTAAGGGTCCCTGGAGAAACGGTCTAGGTTCAGCCCGAATTGGCCGTCCTTCCACAAAATGGTGCCCGCGCGACATCGTCACACTCCGCCACCAGCTGCCTCCCCATATGCGATGCCACGTCGGCCTCGGGGACCGGTCGAGGGTCATCGCAGCCACCCTCCACGGGACTCTGGCCGTTCTTTTCAGATCCTCTCATGGCCAAATTCTATTGTTCTCTCCCAAGCGCTCAGTACAGGGTTCTGCACAGAGGAGGCACTTGAAAAGCACTAGAAAAGCAGAGGGGCCTAGTTGGCGGAGCAAGGGTCTGGGAATCGGGAGCTGGGTTCCACTCCGGGCTCTGCTACTTGTCTGCAGTATGGCCTTGGGCAAGTCACCTTCGCTTCTCTGTGCCTCAGTTCCCTCATCTGGGGATTAAGACTGTGACCCCCAGGTGGGACATGGACCGGCTCGAACCTCAGTAGCTTGTATCTACCGCAGTACTTTACACGCTGCCTATTACGCAGTAAGCACTTAACAGATGCCATTAAAAAAAAAGATAAATATTATCAATTGATTGACTGGTCGGTACTCTCCCGCTCCCGTCACCACCCTCGTGGGTTCCATCCCTTTGCCTCCATGGACTCTGGCCCCCACTGATTTATACATCAACACTCATTCCTTCCTGCTGCCCAAGCAGCTCATTTCCTCCTTCTCTCCCCAAAACTGGTCTCTCTTCAAGATCTGAGCGAGGGGTGGCTTGAATAAGAAATTGACAGGAGCCAGGAAGAGCCCCGAAAGAGCGACCTCTGCCTCCTCTCTGTTGGCCAAACTTGCAAATATGAGCAGAACAGGTCGATGGCCTACCGTGGGCAGTGAGCCTGCTGGTTGGAGAGGACACCGCCCTCCAGGAGCTTATGGTCCGATGGGGAGCCGGGCCAGCCCGAAGGACTGGGGAGGCGGCTGGAAGTCCTGGCCCAGGCAGGGTGTTGAGGCCGCCCCAGGATCGGAAAGGAAAGCACTAGGGTGGCGGGCAGGGGTCGGAGCGGTGTAGAGAGCCCAGGGGAGGAGGTAGCTCCCTGCCACCACAAGCTTTCGGCTTCCCACCGAAGCCACTGTCATCCGGTCCGGGCGAAGGGCTTTGGAGAATGCTGAACTGAAAGAGATGTTAATTAAAGCAGTTCACTTTTTCGCTAGGAATCGATTTCTGAAAATGATGCCGACCGTCTAGTAAGCCAAACGGCGTCCTTCCTTACAAACGTTCTGCATTCGCCGCGAATCCCCTGGTTCGCCGCTGAGAGGCGACGAGGGATGGCCCGGTCCCCGGACGGACGGGCCAGGAAATCCGTTCTGTTCCTGGGGCCACCCGCGGGCCCTGTCTGGTCCCGGGAGTGCCAGACCCCTAAATGTTCACCCCCCCACTCCGTACGCTCTGATTTGCGGGTACCGGGCGAGTGTGGTGGCATTCACGCAAGGGGCTCAAATGTGTTTTGCCCTCTGGTACAGCGGTTTGGCAAGGACCTGCCCGCTGGCAGAGACAAGTCAATGCAAACAGGCAACGTGCAATCAGACCCAGAGAGTCAGAGCTATAAAACTCAAGAGGATAGCAGCGTAGCCTAAGGGAAAGAGCACAGGCCTGGGAGTCAGAGGGCCTGGTTTCTAACCCCCGTTCAGTCACTTGCCATCTGCGTGAACTTGGGAAAGTCACTTGGTCTCTCTGTGCCTCAATCACCTCATCTGTAAAATGGGGGATAAGTCTGTGAGCCCTACGCGGGACACCGACTGCGTCCAACCTGATTAGCTTGTATCTGCCGCAGAGATCAGTACAGGCACGTAAGTGCTCAAGAAATACGTTTTTAAAAAAAGAGGATTAAGAACAGAAATCACCACAAGAGCAGAGGCCATGCTGGGCTGGAGACTCCAGCCGTTTAAAAGTCCTGAGCCCTAGCTCGGGTCAGCAGCGCTCACGGCCATGAGCCCCTTTGGGCTCTTCAGGGGTTGCTCCCTGGCTTTCCCTCTCCAGACTTTGCCACTGAGGAAGGAAGCCCAAGCTTTCCCACTCCCTCCGTTGATATGAACTCTTAAACAGCCCAGCAATCAATCAATCAGTGGCATTTACTGATTGAGAAGTATTTACATAGAGAAGCAGCGTGGCTCAGTGGAAAGAGCCCGGGCTTGGGAGTCAGAGGTCATGGGGTCCAATCCCGGCTCCGCCACTTGTCAGCTGTGTGACTGTGGGCACGTCACTTCACTTCTCTGGGCCTCCGTGACCTCATCTGTAAAATGGGGATTAACTGTGAGCCTCACGTGGGACAACCTGATTACCCTGTACCTACCCCAGGGCTTAGAACAGTGCTGTGCACATTTTAAGTGCTTAACAAATACCAACATCATGATTATTATTATTATTACTGAGCACGTAATGTCTAAGTGAGGAGGTGGGGAGGGGGAGAGAGGGAGAGAGGAAAAGAGAGAGATAGGGGAAAGAGAAAGAGGGGGAGAGAGGGAGGGGAGAAAGAGAGGGGAAGAGGGAGGGAAGATGGGTGGGGGGAGAGAGGGAGAGTGGGGATGAGTCGGCTTCCTCACAGCTTGGGCCTCAGTCTCCCCCTCAGTAAAACGTGGCTACCAGAGCCCAACCCCTTCGACGAACGCCGCCACGCAGGCGCACCGTTCCCGCCGGTCGGAGCTGTGTAGAATGGCCTAAGTGCTCAATAAATACTAATGTACCCAGCTCTAGGGAGAGTCGATCCCTGCCCACAAGGAGCTTACAGTTTAGAGGAGCGGGGGGCCAGTCCTCATGTGAGCCACAGACGACCAAAGCAGAGGAGAGCCTGCTTTCGGGAAGTTGATGCGGCAAGCCAGGGTGGTTTAGCAGATTGACTGTCGCATCTCACACGAGGGAGGGGTTTCTGGGTGAGACCAAGCCTTTCCGCTCAGGTCTGGGTTTCGCATTCAAGAGTTCTGTGCACCTGCCATTCCTAGAGACAGCGCGGCAAGCAGAGATACGGTCCTGGCCTGAGAATCAGAACACCTGGGTTCTAATCCCAGCTAGTAGGATTTGGGGGAATAATAATGTAATAACGTTGGTATCTGTTAAGCGCTTACTATGTGCAGCGCGTTGTTCTAAGTGCCGGGGGAGATACAGGGTAATCAGGTTGTCCCACGTGAGGCTCACAGTCTTAATCCCCATTTTACCGATGAGGTAACTGAGGCCCAGAGAAGTGAAGTGACTTGCCCACAGTCACACAGTTGACAAGTGGCGGAGCCGGGATTCGAACCCATGACCACCGACTCCCAAGCCCGGGCTCTTTCCACTGAGCCACGCTGCTTCTCGTAGCTATTCCAGGTCACCCAATTGGGCATAAAATCCCGATCCTCTTCCTAGAGGGCCGCTCGGTGCCTCAGCTCCTCATCTGTAAAATAAGGATGATGCCGCCCTCCTCCCTCTTAGACCGTGAGCCCCGAGTGGTACAGCACCTGTGTCTGACCTGATTACCTTGGATCTCTCCCAGTGCTTGGCACACAGTAAGCACTTGAGGCCAGAATTGTTATCGTCTCGGCTCCTGGAGTCGGGACCTGTTTGGATTTTGTCGAACCCAGTCCGCAGACCAGCACTGCGGGAGGCCCCAGAGGGCAGGCCGCTTCTTTCGCTTCCCAATGCAGCAGAGAAAGCGGTCCCTGAGAGAACCCGGGTTCGAAACCTCACGTTTCATCGATCTTGGCCGACACCCGGACACACACAGGAGCTGGAGGCGGGGATTCACCAGCTCCAACTCGGGAGTTGGGCAGTTCATGGGAAATTGGAATTGTTTCAGAAGGAAGGTGAGGAGGTGGGGAGGGGGAGAGAGGAAGAGAGAGATAGGGGAAAGAGAAAGAGGGGGAGAGAGGGAGGGGAGAAAGAGAGGGGAGAGGGAGGGAGCGGGGAGAGAGGGAGAGTGGGGATGAGTCGGCTTCCTCACAGCCTGGGCCTCAGTCTCCCCCTCAGTAAAACGTGGCTACCAGAGACCAACCCCTATCGAGCGGGGGCCTCGGGCGACGAGCTCTCTCAAGCAGGTGCCGGACAGCGGGACGGCCGCGAGGCCGAGGGCGCGCCAGTGCCTGGCCCTCGCTTCGGCAGCACCGGTCCCCATGAGCTCACTGGGGCTCGGGGCAGGAAGAAGAGAGCCCCCACCCCTGGGGGGGTGGTGTCCTGCAGGCTCTAATGCGGGGGAGGGTCAGGGGAGAGCCGCACGGGACTGCGCGCTCCTGGAAACGCCAGGAGCTGGGGGCTCGGGGACTTCGCAGACCGGTCCTGGGATCAGGAAGCTTTCCGAGGCCTCGGCGGGGCACCCCCCTGCCCCGCGCCCATTTGGCAAGGAACCTCTCCACCGGTCTGAGAGGTGTTCTATTCCCGCGTCATCACCAGGAGCAGGGCTCGGGACGGGGTTCGTTCACGGGCGGGGCAGCAGAGAAGCTGTTGCTACATCCAGGATACGAAGGGCCCCTGGCAGCCCTCGTGATTTCTCTCCTTTTCCTCCAGGCCAGCCCCGCTAACAAACCTGACGATTCTGTAGGGAAGCTCCTTACTGGTTGAGGCCATTCGAGTCTAGTTGCTCCTTCTGAGTAGGAGCTGGTGATCATCTCTGGGCATTTTGATATCTGCCCCACCCTCAACCCCACAGCACTTCTGTACACACCTTTAAGCGATGTATTATAAATTACATTCATGTCTGCCTCCCCTTCTAGCTCACATGTCAGAGAACATGACTAAGTAGAAGCCACATGGCCTAGTAGATAGAGCACGGACTGGAGAGTCAGGACCTGGGTTCTAATCCCGGCTCAGCCACTTGTCTGCTGTGTGACCTTGGGCAAATGGCTTCACTTCTTTATGCCTCAATGCCCTCATGGGGATTAAAACTTTGAGTCCCATGTGGGGCAAGGACTCTGTCCAATGTGATTATTTTGTATCTAAGCCAGCACGTAGTGCCCGTAACATAGTGAGCGCTTAATACCACAAAAAATTCTGTTGTATTCTCCCAAGTGCTTAGTCCAGTGCTCTGCACATAGTAAGCATTCAGTCGCTTGATTCATTCATTCAGTCGTATTTACTGAGTGCTCATCATTCACTCAATCGTATTTACTGAGTGCTTACTATGTGCGAAGCACTGGACTAAGCACTAGGGAGAGTACACTACAACAGACACATTCCCTGCCCACACTGATCTCACACTCTAGAGGTGGGGTGGGGTGGGGGGGGGGGGCAGACCTTAGTACTCATAAATAAATAAATTACAATATAAACATTTGTGCTGTGGGGATGGGAGGGCAGATAAATGAAGGAAGCAAGTTGGGGTGACGCAGAAGGGAGTGGGAAAAGAGGAGAGGAGGGCTAAGTCAGGGAAGACTTCTTGGAGGAGATGTGCCTTCAATAAGGTTTTGAAGTGGGGGAGTGCAATTATCTGTCCGATTGACTGCCCAGCCCCACAGGCAGACTGGACTTGGAAGCCAGTGGACAGGTTTGAACACAGACAAGAATGACGATGAGCCCAGAGGGACTTGGCGGGCAAAGGGGAACCAGCAAATCGAGGCTACCGGGAGGCCGGTGCCAGGGCCATCGGGAAAGACCTTGCCCAGTGGACAACCGGCAATTATGGCAGAGAACGAGCAAGGTGGAAGGAGGTGGCTGGACTTCCTCCCGGATCTTTGAGGAAGATGGGGGGGGGGGGGACGGGGAGGGGGAGTGAGAGAAGAAAATTGGAGGATGGGGTTTCGGTTACTTCTGAGGACGGACAAGTTAGTGAGAAACTAAAGGACCAGGGCTAGAGAGAGCAGAGGGAGATGATCTTAACTAACGATCATCCAAGTCCGGCCCCTGTCAAGTTCCTGGAGCCTGAAGCTGATGCCGGTGGGACAGAAGGGGGATCTAGAGAGAGACAGATAAGTTGGGGTTGGGACTCCGACAGCAATCTCCTGATGTGTTGTTCTTCCTCACATTCATTCCCAACTGGGAAAATGAGCTGAGGGGCTCTTCGGGGAGAAGCGACACCCTTCAATGTTGAGGACTTAAAGAACTATTTCCTAGAGGGGGCTGCTATGTGGGCCAGGACCCTAAAACGGGTCTGGGCCTAATTTTGGCCCCTTTTTTTGCCCCCACCATTCCTGTCCATCCCATGGAGCTTTGTTCCCACTGAAGGAAGGACAACCTAGGCCAATCCAAGTGAACTGATTCCCACTCTCTCCTTAAAATGACACCCCCCGCTCCATCTCCAGCAGAGACCCTCAGGCCCACCCCTCTCCCCCCAAGGCCAGGTCTAGTGGAGCAGATTCGTCCATGCAGCCAATCATCCCAAATCCTTTGGTGGGCAATTGGCCCAGCCGACACCCACGTGAGACTGAGGGGAAAAGGGAGGGCCTTCCCCCGGCCCCGCCTTCCAGGACAAAAAGCCGGTCCTCTCCCGGGAATACGGGTTCTCACCGGGCTACCGGGAGCAGGATTGATTTTTGTCTTCGCCTTTTCCAAAGCTATTTGCACACAGACTGCTTGGAAAGGAGCCTCACTCTGGCCTGCAGACTACGGTGGGTTTAGGCCACGGCTTGTCCGCTTTGCTGGTTAGTTCTTCCTGAAGGGGAACTAGGTCACACCGCTCTTTCGGCCGGGGGCCCGTCTCCCGGTGCCGGGCGCGCGCCCAACCCGAAAGAACTCGGTGAGGCACCGGGAGCTGGGAGCTTGCGAAGAGAAAGAAAATTCTAGAGACTCCTGGTCACGTAACTGGACGGACCCCCTTTCTGCTCTGCTGCTCGGACCCCAAGGATGTCAGAATTCACAAGCTTCCGGGCCCATCTTGCCCTAGGGTGGGGGCTGGGGTGAAATATGTCTGACTACAGCCGACACACACTATATCTACTCCATAGCTGGCCCGGGCTCCCAGCTTGGCTTTGGAATCCAAAGGCCAAGTCCGAGGAAGCTTGACCATCAGGGGAGTCCCCGCATCTCGGGGAGGAGACCCGCCACCCTGAAAAACACAGGCAGCAGCTCGGTGGCTTTGGGAAGGCGCAGCTCGGGAGACAGGAGGGGTTGGGGGAGGAGAGCTGTGTTGGGATATGAGACTCTGGTCATTTATTTATATCTATGTCTGTCTCCCCCTCTAGCTCCTTGTGACTGGGTCTGTTATATTGAACTCTCTCAAGCACATAGTACGGTGCTCTGCACACAGTAAGCACTCAATACATGATTGACTGACTGACTGACCTCCCTGGGCCCGGGGGAACGGCAGAACTCAAGATGGGAAGAGTTTTCCCTAGGCGTGAAAAGGCAGGCATAAGTGAGCCAGGGAAAGAACTTCAGAGACCTCAGCGGAAACAGTTAACACTCTGGGGTTGGGCTACGGTGGCAAAAAGAAAGGTACTGGAGAAAACTCTTTGGTCGGGTCCTTTCTGACAAAAACAACCATGGAATTCTTTCACAGGGTCTAGCGATCTTGGGGATAACTGAACTCACTTTCAAGGCACAGCTCAATCCAGAAACTGCCCCCTCCAGCAAGACCCCCAAAATCTGTCCCTCTGACTTCGCTATGAACACATTTTCACTGTCAGTGGGCTTTAGGAGATAATGGCAGGTTAAAGTCAAAGCAGCAGCACCATGGACTAATGGTCTGCTCTGTGACCTTGGGCAAATAATAATGTTGGTATTTGTTAAGTGCTTACTTTGTGCAGAGCACCGTTCTAAGCGCTGGGGTAGATACAGGGTCATCAGGTTGTCCCACGTGAGGCTCACAGTCTTCATCTCCATTTTACAGATGAGGCAACCGAGGCACAGAGCAATGAAGTGACTTGCCCACAGTCACACAGCTGACAAGTGGCAGGGCCGGGATTCGAAGCCATGACCTCTGACTCCCAAGCCCGGGCTCTTTCCACCGAGCCACGCTGCTTCCTAATCACTTCACTTCTCTGTTCCTCAGGTCCCTCACCTGAAAAATGGGGACTAAGACTGTGAGCCCCATGTGGAGGACAGGGACTGTGTCCAACCTGACTACCACGTATCTACCCCAGCACTTAGTACAATGCCGGGCACAAGGTAAGGCACTTAACAAATACCATTTAGAAAAATAAATAGAGGGGCTTGGGTCTGGTAGAGGCCTGGGTTCTAATGCTGCCTCTGCCATTTGTCTGCTGTGTGACTACTGGGCAAGTCATTTCACTTCTCTGGACCTCGGTTTCTCTACCTACCTGTAAAATGGGGGTTAAATTCCACTCCCTCCCACCTAAACTGCGAACACTGTCTGGGATAGGGACTCTGTCCGACCTGATAACCTTCTACCTACCTCAGCGTTTAGAAGAGTGCTTTGGCACATAATAATCACTTAATTACCATAATTACTAAGGAGACTAACCTAGAACCGTCCATCCAGAACTGAAGGCCGCTCAGTGCCAGAATGCTATTGGCAGTAAAAGGCAGTATGGCCTAGCGGGAAAAGCACGAGACTCGGAGTCCAGAGACTCGGGTTCTACTCCCAGCTCCGCTTTTTTGCCTGTTTGAACTTGGGCAAGTCAGCTAACTTCTCTGTGCCTCGGGTTTTCTCATTTGCAAAATGGGGATCAAATACCTGCCTTTCCCTCTTAGATTAGAAGCCTGTGTGCGACCAAAGACAATGTCTGACCCGATTATCTTGTACTTACTCCAGTGCTTAGCACACGGCAAGCTTAGTACAGTGCTCTGCACACAGTAAGCGCTCAATAAACACGATTGAATGAATGAATGACTATTTTTATTACTATGGCAGCCGAAGTGGACACGTCTCCACTTCAGGCACTAAGGAGAGGAGCGCCAAAGCACTTTACCTTCCGGGGCATGGTGGAGCTGAACAAGTGAGGCCCACTAAGGCTTAATGTGTCCTGGCAGCCTCCTTCGAGCCCTCTTGTCCCCTGACCGGTTGGAAGCTTCGTTGTTGGGTCTTTCTAACCGGACTTAGTCGGGAGCAGGGCTGCGGTTGCCGAGGAAGCCCTCCACTTAGGCTGGGAGCCCCAGCTGGGACCGCGTCTGACCCGATTAACTTGTATCCACCCCAACCCTGACGACGGGGCTAGACAGTAAGTGCTGAACCAATACGATGATAACTATCCAAACCAGTCTGGATATGGGAGCCGGAGACTCCCACCCTAGGGGAGCTTTCTGCTGGGCAAGAAGGGGATGGGAAAACACCGATTAACTGACGGCAAGGCTCTGGTAGGGTCTGGGATCCGCTGCCGTCAAGAGACCTGTCCGGAAGAGGGATTATTGCTCCCCTCCAGCTCCTGCTCCAGCTGGCAGGAGTGCCTTTAATCCCGCACTGTCAACCGTCTCAAACTCGCAAGGCCACACAGGGTCAGCAGTTTGGGGAGGGCGAGGCGGCGGCGGGACCTCCGCTTAGACACCCAGCAGTAGAAGGAAGGTGCACACCCGGAAAGAAAACCAAAGAGAAGCAAATGTCAGGACAGTGGGCTCTGTCCAGTGGGTCCTGGAAGCCTAAAGAAGAAAAAAGGAAAGGGAAAAAGGTAAGGCTTCCCCCCACTCCTGGCCACAGGCTGCGTCGGTGACTTGGGTGCTGCTGACAGACAAGAGACGAGGCCTCTTCTGACGTGCGAGGTCAAAGCTGCCGCCTTGAGAAGGCAACCGCAAGAGCCCTCGATGGACCGCTGAGATTCGTGAAAAGCTCAGACTTAAAACTAATTAAGAGCTTATGACTCTGCTTATCCTGGTAGCGATCCCTCTCGAAACGCCGCTGAACCCCGGGAAGCCGCTCAAAGGGGTGACTTCTTCACCTTCTATTGGGCCAAAACGCTACATACAAGGGACCCCAGGATTGGCGGCGCCTTGAGGTCAGGACCGTCGCAGCCTGACGCACTGAAGTGAAAGGCTGGGGTGCCGGCCGGGAGGAGGAGAACCGATCGGCTCTCGATGCTGAGAAACACCGGCATAGTCGGGGCCGAGGTCCTGCAGGACAAGTCCTGAATAACCAGCCATTTGGACTGTATTCATTCATTCAATCGTATTTACTGAGCGCCTACGGTACGCAGAGACTGTCCTACACGCTTAGGAGAGGGCGATATCACAATGGACACATTCCCCGCCCACAACGAGAGCAGCTTGAGGGCAGGGAACGTGCACCTTGCCACTGCTGTACTCTCCTAGGCACTTATTAAGTGCTCCACATCATCCTCACCATCATCAGTGGTATTTGCTGAGCACTTACTATGTGCAAGGCACTGTACTAAGCGCTTGGAAGAGAACAACAGAATCGGTAGACACGTTTCCTGCCCGCAACGGCCTTACAGTCTAGAGGGGGGAGGCAGTCCTTAACATAAATACAATTATCATTTCTTGACTGATGGGCTTGAGGTCTCATCAAAACGTAGGGGGCAGTCACGGTTGAGAGGGAGGGACGTGGGCCTAGGTAAGAGGGCCAACTCGGGGGAAACTGAGGATGCGGAGCCAAAAAGGCTCGCCTGGGCTGACACACTTCCCCAGCTCCTCTGCCGCTCCTTGGACGGGCGACTCTGGGAGCGGCGGACTGCCTGCTCAGAAGCCGCCGACACTCGCGAAAGAGTTTCTGATAACCACCAGCCTGGCCGTGCTAAAACCACCTGATTTTTTAAACCCACTATACCCCCGTCCGTTGAGAAGTTTTAGTGTCCTCCTACTAAAAGGAAGCAGAGCCTAGGTGCTCAGAGAACGGGAACCCAGAAGCCACCAATCCCGCAATAGCCAAGAGTCGATTCTTAAACTTTGTTTGGGTGCCGCCACCCCAGAGCCAAACGATCAACACGACCAAGCCTCCCTGCTGTGCCCGGCCCCTGGCCTCATCTCACAAGCTTCTTTTGTTCTCCCTGGTGGCCTGAACTCCAGACAGTAGCTCTGGGCAGGTGGAGAAGGAAGTGGTCTCTCTTGGGAAATGGCAAAAAAGTTTTTGCTTTTTCCTGGAGGCACCCTACGTGTCTCAGGAAACCATTGTAAAAGCTCCTGCCTCCAGTCAGTGGTGTCTCCAGCCTTGAGGATTTCGGGTCGGCCAACTGCCTCAAACAGGACACCGGCCCCTCTGAGCTCTTGGGGGACCTCCAGCGAACCCCGTAACCTGGAGAAAATGATCACCGCCCATCCCCCACGGACCGGTCTCGAGTGGTTCCTGGAATGACTGTAGCACACATACAAAGTACACTGATCTCTGTTACCCACCGGGTCTCCCCCAAGGCACACTAACCTCCCTGAGGGTAGAGATTAAGGCTGTTCTTCTAAAATACTCTCCCTCTAACACCCGTGGGCGGCAGGAAATTCTCCACGGTGGTCCGTTGGGGCCGAACGGGAGACCCCCTAGGATTTCAGGGGTGCTCCGATTAGACCACTTCTCCGGCCTGTCCTCCCTCCTTTCCCACAAGGCCACTTGGCTCATCGTGTTAACCGGGGATACTGAGTCACCATCTGCTCTGGGCCTCTCGGCTCCTAGAGGAAAGAGCACGAGGCCGGGAGTCGGAGGACCTGGGTTCTGAGACCGGCCCCGCCGCCTGTCTGCGGTGGGACCTCGGGCAAAACACTTCACTTCTCTGGGCCTCGGATTCCTCATCTGCAAAAACGGGGAGTAAGACTGTGAGCTCTATGCGGGACAGGGTCCGTGTCCAACCCCATTACCTTATATCCACGCCGGTGTTGAGTACAGTCCCTGGCGCATACTAAGAGCCTAACAAATACCACAATTAGAACAATTATTATTCCCCTCAGCCTCTCCCACTGAAGGAGGCTGATCGCCCGGTTTGGTTCAACCTACTGAGAAGCGTCCCCCTGACACCTGGCTGAAGAGCCCCTCATTGATCTCGGCCTGCCCACTCGGCCGCTAAAGCCGGTGTCGCAGGACAGCCGACGAACCCCGTGCACGCGCACGACCGTCCCGTCCGAAACCCGGGCCGTACGAGAACCGAGTGAACGTGGACGTCCGAGGAAGGCGCCGTGGACGGTGAAGCTCTCGGACGGCCCGAGACCTTGGGCTACACTTGCTTATTTTCCTGACTTCCACTCTGTTCCGCGGGTCACGGGGTCTCCTGCTGCCGGGGCCCCCGACACCCTCGGGAATCTCGGCCTCCTCGCTCCAGACGGTGAACGACCGGACGGTCGCTCCCAGACCCGAGGCGGCGCCTCCCCGTTCCCTCCGCTGCGGGCCGGAGAGGCTCTGGCTCTTTCGCTGACGTCTGAGCCCGCTGGCTTCACCTGAGGAAGGGGATTCTGGCGCCGAAACCGCCGAGAGGTTTAAACACGCCAAGCCTTCCTTTCCCGTTTGCATTTAATTCGTTTTATTTTCAAGATGGGCATACCCAAACACTCGGTTTCATCGGGCTGAGTCGTGGCTCCTCGGGACGAGTAAGTTCCTTCGATCTCTTGGGTTACATACAACTTCATAGCTATAGCACTGCACACACAAGATAAAACGAGAAGCCTAAAACCCCCGGACCAGTCCTAGAAAAACTGATCGGCGGGGAGTTGGGGGAGGGAGACGGGGGCGGGGGCCAGAGCCGCAGCACACCTGGAAGAGACGGTGCAGGAGGAGAGGAGGAACACAGAGGAGGGGAGGGAGGGAAGGCAAGCCAATCTCGGCCTCGGCAGGTCGCTTTTTCCCCACGCCCGACGCTCAGGGGATGGAGTTCAAAAGGTCGTTCAGGAAGCTGTCGGGATCGTTGATTTCTGATAAAAGTCCTGGAAGGCAACGGGGGCACAGTCAGTCACACAAGCACGGCTTCACGGGCCCCCCGAGGCACGGCCGCCTTTTCCGACAGACCCTTCCGGCCCACGAGCTCCCGCACGCTGGCCCGCCTCCCCGAGAACAGCAGCCCGGAACAGAGTCACAAAGCACATCCCGGGAGTTCCGGAGCCTCACTGTGGCATTAATGTGAAGGTGCGCCAGTCCCTCGCTCTGGGTGGAGGCCACGAGGGTCGGTCAGCTTCCAAGCGCTTTCCTCTCAGGCTCGGGGCACGAGAAGCTTTGGGGCCGCGCACTGGACCGCCGGCGGCCAGTCGGCCGGGCAAAGCGGTACCCGGACCACAGGCCGGAGAAACGGACTGAAGCGGTGCAACTCCCGGTATGTCAGATCTAAGGCTGAGTCCCCAGGGGGTGAAACTGAGATCCTGTAGGCGCCTTTCGGGTGCCAGTGAGGGTGGAAGGTTGAGGGGCAGGACGGGGGAGGAAGCCAATCGTCCAACGCTGCCCTAGAAATCTCTTCTCTCCGGTTTCCAGGGCACAGAGGAAACAGGCCTACCCACCGGATCGACTGACCGGTGTGTCCGGGATAGCGATCCGTGCTTGTCGAGGGCAAGGAGATGAAGAGGCACGGCGCCGACGGTTTTAAGGTGAAGTGGCTCTTTCGCTTCCCCTTACCTGATCGGGAGGTGAGTGGGAGGAGAAATCTGGTTCCTCAAACTAAAGGGAACCGAAGTTACTTGGGTTAACGGGACGTCGGATCCCCGAACCCAATTCGGTCTGGCGCTCTCGGGCAGGAGGACACCCAGTTTGGTCCTTCTCGGGCTGGATTTTTTCGAAGGGGGTTCGGGGAGGGGGGAAAAGTCGCTGTTTCGGAAAGCTGACGACCGGATATGGAGCTGTCTACATTCCTTATGGGTCTTGCCAGTTGCGCTACCGAGAAGCCCCTTCATTCTGCTTCCCTCCTCCTGCCTGCTCGGCAAAGGGGGGCAATCCCACTACCCTGCCTCTCTGCCCCCCGGCCACGCTCTCCCTCTTCAGGACCCCGCCACCCGGCCCGATGCCGATACCGCCCTCGAGTCCGAGGCGAAGGGAGAGGGTGCGGAGGTCTGCCCCCGGTCCCGGATGACCCGGGCAAGGGCACGCAGACGCAGCGTGGCCTAGTGGAAAGAGCACGGGCCCCGGGAGTCGGAGGACGTGGGTTCTCGTCCTGGCTCTGCCAACTGCTTGCTGTGTGACTTTGGGCAAGTCACTCCACTTCTCTGGGCCTCGGTTTCCTCGACTGCAAAATGGGGATTAAATACCTAGAGAAGCAGCGTGGCTCAGTGGGAAAGAGCCCGGGCTTGGGAGTCAGAGGTCACGGGTTCGAATCCCGGCTCTGCCACCTGTCAGCTGTGTGACTGTGGGCAAGTCACTTCACTTCTCTGTGCCTCAGTGACCTCAGCTGTAAAATGGGGCTTAAGACCGTGAGCCCCACGTGGGACAACCGGATTGCCCCGTATCTACCCCAGCGCTTAGAACAGCGCTCTGCACATAGTAAGCGCTTACCAATTACCAACATTATTGTTATTATTATTACTACTTAAGACTGAGAGCCCCATGTGGGAAACAGATAGTGTCCGACCTAATTAATGTGTACCTACACCGGTGCAAAGAACAGGTTTTGACACATAACAAAGGGCTTAAATATCATAAAAAGTAAAAAGGGACAGAATACGTCAGTGAGCTCTCCCGGGCTTCCGGCTGGGGGGGGGGGGGGGGGGGGGGCTGCGGTTTTCCTGCCGCCCCTGCCCTGCTTGCCGGCACCAAGGGTTTGGGGATGTGGAGCTGGAAGCTGCTGGCGGAGACTGGCCCTCGACGGCGCACGACTCAACAGGGGGGAGCAACGGAAGATACACGGCCAACCCCACTCACCTTATGTTGTTGTACTGTACTCTCCCAAGCGCCTAGTACAGTGCTCTGCACACAGTAAGCGTTCAACAAATACGACCGACTGACCTGCCACATCCAGGAACTCCGAGAAGGTCTCCACGGGCATGAACTCCTCCTGGAACGTCTTCAAGGCCTTGTCCGCCGCTTCGTAGATAGGCATGTCGTTGTGGCGGATGAATTCAGCGAGAGAGCAGGACCAGCCTCCCTCCGTGTTGCTGGTAGGCACCTTCTGCAAGAACCGGGCGGGCAGCCGGGGTCAGGCCCGAGGCGGCCGCCGTGGCTCGTGAGACGCGGGACCCGGGGCGTCCAACGTCAAAGGCCTGGCTTGGGGATCTTTCCTGCTTCTAGGCAAGGCCCAGCCCCGTACATTTTGTACGCCGCCCCGTCGCTACGCATCGTTCGCACGGGGGGGAACAGACAAGCCGCTACAAGCAACTGCACTCCTCGCTCTCTAGCCCCTTTCGCTTTCACTCTCCCAGGGAGAAACGAAGCGGAAGCTGCCGACGGATCTCAAACTGCCCTGTTTCCCGGGGACCTCGCTCCTGTGACCCTCCGTTCCTCAAGCCCGGGAATGCAGCCGGCCGGGGATGGAAGTGGAAGTGGGCTCGGAATTCCGCCCCGCTGTCCCGGGCTCAGGAGACTGCCCGGGCCTGGCGTCTACGGAAAGATCTGAGGAGGCGGAGCCCTCCAAGAGGCAAACTACGGCAACGCTGGAGAATACGGCCCTCTGGCCCGGCACAGGGGGCAGGGATTTGGGCACAGAGGCAGAGAAGGAGGCCGGCAGAAGGTAGTCCATTAGAGTGACCGGCTGCCCTACAAGTGATCCCGCAGCCGCCCCACGCGTGGATTCCTTACCTTAAACATGGTGTAAATGAGATCGACTAGGGCCCAAAACAGAAGACTAGAGCGGTAGACTGAATAATCCTTCACAGCTTTATCCGTCAGCCTGGAAACAAAAATCAAAGCCTCCGTGAACGCTCCCAACCAAGTACCGACCAACCCGAGGGCAGCCCCGAGCAGACTTCGAACCAACTCCTACCAAAGGACGAGGGGACGTCGGTTGTCTCCTCTCCCTGCGGGGCAGGCGGGGATGGTCAGGGAGCTCGGAGGCCGGGGACACCCACCTGCCCCTTTACAGGAAGACCTTCTGAGCTGTCTGAGGTTCCTTTCAAAGAAAAAAAATCCTTTTCCTACCGGAGTTTCCAATCGGGTCTCTCCTGTGAGGATATTTCTTTTCTGAGGGAAACGCGACGTGCAAAGCAACCAAAAAGGCAACGACCTAGGGAAATGCTGGCCACGTGCTGAATGTAGGCAAGTAGGTTCTGGGGTTCGGGAGAGCCCTTAGGCTTGGAGTGAGATTGCTTCAACCCCGTGGCTCTGAACAGAACAGGGCCTTGGCTCCTTACTTGCTGCTCTGGCCCGTGGCTCAGTTTGGGCCCGAAGCCAGCCAGTTCCTGAACGCTCCGACCTCCATCCTTGGATAGCCTTGAATCCCCACCGATCTGTAGGAGCATCTGGGGGTGGGGAGGGTTTAGATTCCCGAGGCTCAAGGACCCTGCTAAATCTATTTGCTTGCTCAAAACTTTCTAGGAACGGGGCAGGATGGGGATGAATATATTTAGCGGTCTCAAGGTCCGCTAGATTGTAAAGTCCTTGTGAAGCAGCCAGGTCTTGTGGATAGAGCATGGGTGTGGGAGTCAGGAGGCCCTGGGTTCTAATTCCGGCTCCACCACTTGTCTGCTGTGTGACCATGGGTGAGTCACTTAACTTCTCCGGGCCTCATTTACCTCATCTATAAAATGGGGATTAAGACTGTGAGTCCACATGGGACATGGGCGGTGTCCAATCTGATGATTTGGTATCTACCCCAACGCTCAGTAGGGTGCCTGGAACGTAGTAAGTGCTTAATAAATGCCATTAAAAAAAGGGCAGGGATTCTCTTTAAAATAATAATAAGATCAACAACAATAAGAAGAAGAAGAATAATAGTATTTGTTAAGCGCTTACTATGTACCAAGCAGTGTTTTAACACTGGGGTAGATAAAGGTTAATCAGGTTTCTACAGCACTTAGAAGAATGATCGGCATACAGTAAGTGCTTAACAAATACCGGTATTAGTAGCTTGGTTTAGGATTAGAGCACAGGCCTGGGAGTCAGAGGGCCCTGGGTTCCACCGCTTGTCTGCTTTGTGACCTTGGGCGAGTCACTTTACTTCTCTGTGCCTCAGTTTCCTCATCCATGAAATGGGGATTAAGACTGTGAGCCCCATGTGGGACAGCGATTATATCCGACCTGATTAGCATGTATCTACTCCAGCACTTAGTTTAGTGCCTAGCACACCGTAAATGCTTAACAGATACCACAGTTGTTATTACTATTACTATTATCATCAAGTTGGACCCAGTCCCCGTCCCTCAGGGGGCTCTCAGTCTAAGCGGGAAGGAGAACAGATATGAAATCCCCATTTTCTAGATGAGGAAAACCGAGGCCCTGAGAAGTGAAATGACTTGCCAAAGATCACACAGCAGCCAAGTGACAAAGCTGGGATTGGAATCGCAGTTCTCTGACTCCCAGGCCTGTGCTCCGTTAGGCCACGCTACTTCTTGCGTCTACCTATTCTGTCACGCCAGGCACAGTAAGCGTTCGACAAATGCCACAGATGGATGAATCGACTGTGCTACAGACTCCCGCTCGCCCCAGCGAAGTAACTCTTTTCCGCAAATTTTGCACAGGTAAGGAAGGGAGAAATTCTTGCTGCACAGTTCGAAGACGGAGCTCCCGTCACAGACAGCTCGTTCTGATGTGGGCCGAGATTTTGCTGATCTGAGCGTTGTACTCGTCGCAGGGCCTGCCTGCCCATAAAAATGCTTTCAGAAACTACATGGGCCTGGCACACGAGAAACTCCCCCTGCAGATGAGGCTGTCGGGGGAACAACTGCAAAAAGGCTTCGGGTGGAGAGAGCAGGTTTTTCTCCCAAAACGTCGGAGGTGGAGCTTCCTCCTCTGAAACGTTAAGGACCGCAGCAGTTCCGTTTCCCAAACACCACCAGCTGCTGCCTCTTTTTCCCCACATGTGGAGGAATGTGAGCGTTTTTTATGGTGTTTGTTATTGTTCTAAGCATTGGGGGGGGCACAAGTCGGTTGGGTCAGACACAGCCCCTGTCCCTCACGGGGCTCGGAGTCTGAGGAGGAAGGAGAACAGGTATTTAACCCCCATTTTACAGCTGAGGATACTGAGCCACAGAGAAGTGATTTGCCCAAGGTCACACAGCAGAGTACTTGGTAGAACTCGGGTCCTCTGACTCCCAAGCCCGTGCTCTTTCCACTAGGCCACTCCGCCTGCACAGGGATCGTGTCTACCAACTCCACGATAATTTACTTTCCCAACACTCACTACAGTGCTCTACGCACGGTAAACGCTCAATAAACACCACGGGCGGATAATCCAGACAGACCAGGGTGACGCTCTGGAGAGAGAAGACGACACCCTCTACCGATCCCCCTCGGCGGCGGTGCCCGGGCCGCCTGGTTTGGGGAGGATTCCAGGTCAGAGGCTTATTACGCTCTCTCTTTCGCTGCCCTGGTTTGGTGAGCAGGATTCTCGGGTGCTCCTGTCAAACTTAATTATTTCAAACCAGTTAGAAAAGTTGACTAAACTGCTCAAGAGGGATGGCACGGCAGGGTGCAGCTAAGGGTGCATTCCCTAACTGGTTGCCGACCAAACTCTCTCGTGTGAAACTGGTCGGGTGGCAGTGGATGGACTCCAGGCCTTTCATTGAAAAGGAAAAGGCCCTTGTGGGTTAGGGTTGCAGAGACTCTGGCCGGAGCCAAGACCCAAAACACAGCGACTATTTTCCACGGATGCCAGCCTAATCGAGCTTATCAGTAACCCATTATCCTTCCTCAGTCTCATGCAAGGTCTCCAAGATCAAGGGGGCCAGAATTGGGGGCAGGGAATTCAGGGCACGAGATTCCCTTTCCGCAGTACCAGCCGGCTTCGGCTACCGAGACCCTGGATTCGGTTACCCGACGAGGCAGCCGGGGCTCAATGGGCGGGAGGGAAGGGGAGTGCTAAGAATCTAGTGCCCTCGGGCTCTTCGATCAATCTTGAAGGACGAAATTAACACCGGATAAATCAATCCAGAAAAACGAGGCGGCTGCTTCTGTTCTGGTTTGGTACGGGCCAAGCGGCCCGGCTTTTCTGTCCTCATCCACAGGGGCCAATATGGCACGAGTGGTGATCGTTTCCCCCCCACCCCCTACCCGTGCTATGGAAATCCACTTTCCAGAGGTGACAGGAATAGACCTCCCAGAAGGGAACCAGAGGCCAAATCAATAACCTCATCTGTTGCTCCCAACAAGGGCAAGGATACAGCTTTGACACCATCACTACACCTGGCTCAAGTGCTTAATACAGTGCCTTGGCACACCGTAAGCGCTCATTAAACACGACTGATTGATTGGCCAGACCAAAGTGGCTATCCTTTGTGAAGCCATATCAGTGTGAACGCACGGATTTTTTTTGTGGTGTTTTGTTTTCTTACTGTGGGCCAGGAACTGTACTATGTGCTGGGGTTGACACAAGTCCTGTCCCACATGGGGCTCACAGTCTTTATCCCCAGTGTACAGATGAGCTAACTGCGTCACTGAGAAGTTCGGTGACCTGCCCGAGTTCACACAGCAGACAAGTGGAGGAGCTGGGATTAGAACCCAGTTCCTTCTGACACCCAGGCCCCTGCTCTGGTTTGTCTCCACCAGGCCTATCCCAAACAGCTTTGATTGATTGATTTCCTTCAGTTTAAGAGAAACAGCGTGGCCTAGTAGAAAGACCACTGCACTAAGAGTCAGAGGACCTGGGTCCTAATCCCAGCTCCACCACTTGCCTGCTGGGTGATCGTGGGCAAGTTATTTCATTTTTCTGGGCCTCAGTTTCCTCATCTGCAAAATGGGGATTCAAAACCCGTTCTCTCTCCTACTGAGCCTGTGAACCCCATGTGGGACACAGGGACTGTGTCTGACCTGATTATCTTGACTCTATTCCCGGGCTTAGTATACTGCTTGGCACATATTATTATTATTATTGTTATTCTTAGAATGGCAGCTTGAAAGCAAAAGCCCATTTCCTTTCTGAAATCATCTTCCCCTACTCTGGAGGACCGCGATGCAGCTGGACAGCCAAGTCAAAGCCGAGCATTCTTTTTCTGTTCAGAGGAGGGGAGAGAAGGGGGCGGAATCTGGGGTCAGATGAGACAGTAACAAACTGGGATCCACAAAAGGAGGGCGGATGAGTCATCCTTCTTTAGAACAGAAGAAAGTTCCCGGTCCCGTCCTGTCCTGTCCTGCCTTTCCTGATTTATCTGTTCCGCCCGACTAGTCCTCCGAAATCCATCCTGATCCAAACTCTTGATTCTTGGCTGATGAATGTCACTTCCTCCCCCCCGCCGTGGCATTTTGAAATTTTCTGCCCACTTCGGGGAGGGTACGTCCGGCTTCGGGCACGCTACGTGTCGCGGTGAGGGGTTAAGGTGTGCCGTTCATCCAAATCAACATCCCTTCGCCTCTCGGGGCGGGCACGCTCCCGCGGACGCACAACGCACACACAAAAACGTGTTGCTACGCAACTCAAAAAAAGGGAGGATACTCCGGTGAGTCCACGGGGCAGTTACTTAATGAGGAAACACGAGGGCAAGGCGGGCGGCCGCGGGACTACTAACCTGCTGGCTCCCCCTGGCGACACCACGCGGGCCTGGGAGATGACCAAAAGCCGCCGCAGAATCTCCACGCGGGTGGCTTTCCACTTCTCTGGGGGCAGGATGTGAAGGGCCAGGACCGTGTAGTAGTGAGGCCCGTCCACCTCGAAGGCACTCTCCACCCATTTCTCCTTGGGCTGCTCCAGAAAGCTCTGGAGGTTCTTCTCTTCTCTAGAGGTTGCTCGAGTTCTGGAAAGGAAAGCACAGTGAACCACGGCTGGGGAGGTAAGCGGAGGGAGCTGATGGCGGCCGGGCACGCCCGTTCCCGACCTCTGGAAAGGTGAAGCGGGTCTGGGCCCCGTCCTTTCTGCGGGAGAACGGTCAGAATCTTTCTGCCTTGAAGGAGCCGGCAGCGGCGAGGCCGGCTGGGCCCCTAGGGTTGGTGCTTAGGGGTAAACGGAGAAGTGAGGCCCGGAAAAGACGCCGCCCTCTCCCGCTCTCCCCCCCCGGCAGCCGGAGTGCGAGGAAAGGGGTATCCGTTACCACCAGCTCTACTTTCCCGCTCTGCCGAGACTCGAAGACTTGCATTGGCACTGGGGCTCGTACTGGCTCTAGGTCTCCGAGTTCATCGTCTGTCCCGGCGGCTAATCAGGTCGCCCTGTGGGGTGTCAGTTCTCTTCCACCTCAGGGGGAGCCAAAGAATCTCCAACAGAGGAGCTGTCCTAAGGCGATGTCCAGGAGGGAAGAGATCTGAGGCTCCCAGGTCCAATCCCCGCCGGCCCACACTGACTCACTCTGTCACTTCACCTCTCTCTGGGTTTCAGTTTCTCCACCCGTAAGCCGGAGATCAACCGTTGGGGGCCCCTCACCGTGCCAGGGCTCTCTCTGGCGAGGAAAGAAAGAGGCAGAGGCCTCGGCGGAAATCAAGGTCTCCATAAAGGTTTGGGAGAACGACATTACATCCTCAACCCTGGCCGGGTGCTTGAAGGGGCAGCGCCTTCGGGTGTTACGGTGGCTGCTGTCAGGGAGGCCGGGTGTTGCCGGTGACACGCACTAAAGGTTTTCTCAGGTGAGGTAATGCATTCTCATAGGGACCGGCCCAGGCCGTTTGGTAAGCGCCCAGCGAGGTGACCGGACCAGTCTTTTATCTCACCCGAGGAAAAGGAGGAAATAACACACCGCCTACAAGAGATCTGGCAACCACGGGAGACGTCCTGTCCTGTGGCCTGAACTGAACCCCGACGACCCGGTCTGGGGCTGCCCGCGGATCTTCCGCAGGCGGCCGCCGGGCCGCCCTGAGAGACTCTTCCGAGCGGGGCTGGAAAGGGCACCCCGCAAGGTCAGGCCCGACTGTGAGCAGGGGATCAGGAGTTTGTCGGCGCAAATCCCTCTGGCCTTTGGGAGGAGCCGAAGCCAAGCCCCAGGCTTCCTTATTTGCCTAAGTGCTTTTTTGTTGCACTTCAAAGTACCAACCTAACTGTCCCTTGGAGAGGGGAGGGGGGAAAAAAGTGATTTTTCCCTTTCTTGGTTCTCTTCCCACTGCGTCACGTGGGTCATCTCCATTACCCGTCTGCCGAGGGAAAAATAACACAGATATTCGGCAGAGGGAAACGTGGACGATAAACCAGGCTGCATGTCTTGAACAACTCGGCTCTCGGTCCTGCCGTCTCCCTGAAGCTCCCGCGTTAAGTGAAATCGTCACTTGTACCGACTTGAGGACTGGGGATGACTTTCCGTTTCTCTAAAATCCTACCATGTCGACCTTCCCGCCCCGCTTGCTTCCCTTCCAAGCCAGGTAATCCCCATGGCAGAGAAGTCAATTCCGGCGCAGGGCCTCTACTTGCGCGCCCGCCCGCCTCGAGGTGACGTCGCGGCCAAAGAACGCGGCCCACCCCCCACCGGTCCCACGGGGAGAGACTCTGGGGGGGGGGATGGATGGGTTTTCCCGACCAAAGCCAAGATGTGAGGGGGAACACTGACGTGTTGAGAACGTAGAGCACGGTGTGGACGATGTACGGAATGAGGTGGATGTTGCTCTCGCGGCCTCCCCCTCCGGTGTCGACGCTGAACGACTGCTCCATGGCGAAGCGCAGAAAGAGCAGCTTGATGTCGTGGACGTTGAGCTGGTAGGTGGGCTCCCGCTGGCCTGTGCATTCCTGGAGGTAAGTGTTGTGCCTGGAAGAGCCCGACGGAAATGTTAAACGGGAGACGGGGGCGAAGGGGGGCCGGCTTGCTCCTCAGCGTCACCCAAGTGTGGACTCCACCAAAGGAGCCTTTCCGGGATGGGTCCGTCCTGCCTGTAGGTCACCACCTCCACGTAAATGGATTTGGAAAATCTAGTTAATCTAGGATTAACGACGAGCGAGAGGGAGGCCTTGATTCTATTTAGTCGCCATTGTTTTGACGAGATGTTCTTCCCCTCGACTCTATTTATCGCCATCGTTCTCGGCTGTCCGTCTCCCCCGATTAGACCGTAAGCCCGTCAAACGGCAGGGACTGCCTCTATCTGTTGCCGACTTGTTCATTCCAAGCGCTTAGCACAGTGCTCTGCACATAGTAAGCGCTCAATAAATACTATTGAATGAATGAATGAATGAATGAAAGGCCTTGTGTTTCGAGGGGACCCAGACTGGTGGCAGTCGATGAGTCGAGTGCAATTCGTTTTTTCCCGATGGGGGGAGAAGGGGGCGTGTCCCCAGGTCAGCCATCCGGGCGCAAGAAGGCCAGGAAGGAGAGAGGGATTCCTCCACCTGAGCTCGCTCATCTCTGCCCCTCAGAGTGCTCGCTCCAAATCCGGACTCATGGAATCTCCGAAATCTCTTCTTGCTCCCAAACACACCCAAGGGCCGGCTTGCACTCTCCCAACTCCACCTTGCCTGCAGTCCCCTCCCGCTGGATTTTTCAAAGGATGGCACATCATTACCCAGAACATCCCGGGAAGGCTCGGGCCAGCATTATTGGCCATAGATAAGACAACACAGTGGTGCTCGGTTTTTCAACTAGTTAGAGTCACAGAGTTGAAACCTCAGAGCAACTGGATAAGAACTTGGTCCCCTGGGCGGCTGTGAAGCAGACCTCGGGAAAACTGGCTCTTGAGGGCCGAGATGGTTGTTTTCTTTTTTTCCTCTCTCTCTTTCTCTCTCTCCTCCCCCCCTCCCCCTCAGGGCAGAGAGACTCCAGAGACCGCAGTCCCTCGATGGCCTGCAGACAGTGTGGCTCAGTGGAAAGATTACCAGTCTGGGAGTCAGGAGCCCCGGGTTCTTATCCCAGCTGCATCACTAGCCTGCTGTATTCCCTCGGATGCCTCAGATTCCTCAGCTGTAAAAGAGGGATAAGATCCCCGCTCTCCTTCCCTTTGGGACTGTGACCGACCTGATGATCTTGTATCCGGCCCGGTGGCCTGCACTGTGTTTAGCACCTTGTAAGCGTTTAATAAATACCACGATCGTCAAGGTGGGCAAATGAGGGTGGCTTGGTCCTGACACCGGTGACAAATAACGGCCCCCAAATCTGGGCCCAGACAAGTCCGCCTTCACACTGACCACCGGGTCCCCCCTTGTCTCCCAGAAGGCCAACCGGTTCCAAAAGGCTCAAGACTCACCTCGCCAAGCAAGTGGCAAAAGCCGACTCGGGGACGTGGGGCCCCCAGACGGGGAGAAGCCCGTTGCACTTTGTGTTGGCGTTCTGGAGGGCCGCGCTCTCCCACTCCTCACGCCCTCGGGCCAGCCTGGACAGGGGAAGGGAGGAAGAGGGAAGGGGAGAAGACGACCTTGGCATCAGCCAATCTGGGACTGGCAGTTTCCTCATTACTGGCCGAGGGGCAGCATTCTGCGACGGAGAGAGCCCCATCTGGCTCTCCGCATTGGTCCCACTTCCCCGGAGGAGGCGGGACCACCGGAAGACAAAAATCTGGGGCAGCTGGGTGGCTCCCCGGAGGGCGCTAAGAGGGACCGGGACTCCGCGGCAGCACGGCAGGCTGGAATGGGGATGGGGTTCCTCCCCAGAGCGAGTGTCTGCTGCTTGAGTACTCCGGAGAAAGGGCGGGTGGGCCCGGAACCCATCCCAGGCCGAAAGCAGGCGGGAAGGCCGCTACCCTGACCGAGAGCTCATTGACGGTCAGGGAACACGTCGGCCGACTCTGTCGTGCCGCACTCTCCCGAGCGCTTTGTACGGGGCTCTGTGCACGGTAAGGGCTCGATAAATACCGACGTATTTTACGTATTGATGACTGAACCAAGATGGCGGCTCAGCAGGGGCAAAACCAAAGCTCGAAACTTGCAGGACTTCGGTGAAGATCTCTGACCCCTCTCTATCATCCCGAGGTTCGGGGGGGGAGGAGGGGAAGGTCCCAGGGTCGGCTGTGGCCAAGGCCGCTGCCCCGGCCCTACCTGACGGCTGCCAGGTGACAGTCGTAGTGTACGATGTTGAAGTGAGACACGGTGCTGTAGCCCTGCTGCTTCCTGGGCTTGTTCTCCAGCTCTTCCAGGGCCACCCGCTTGGTGAAGGTGTAAATCCCCAGGACCTTGGTGGGCTGCAAAACAACGGCAATGCAGTGGACGAGGGTCGGGGTTTAGTGGTGCGGTGGCGGGCAGGAAGAGGAAGGGAGGAGAGTTGCCTTCAGCCATGGCTAGGCCGGGGGACGGTCTTCGCCCATGCTAAGCTGGGGGGCGAGGGAGCAGAGGGGACCGGGTGAGGGCCACGGGGGTGGCTACTCCATCGGCACGGGGGAACGGCAGGACCGGTCACCGGATCAGCATTTTGGGCACAGGCTCCTCAGAAGAGCTCGACGGGCCCCGAAGGCAGAAATTCTCCACTTTCGGCCCAGTTGTTCCGAGCTGGTTTAGAGCCAGAAAGTGATCTCAGCACGGCGTAGCCAATAGAGCACGGGCCTGGGAGTAAGAAGGTTGTGGGCTCCAATCCCGGCTCTGCCACCTGTCTAACCTTGGGCAAGTCACTTGACCTCTCTGGGCCTCGGTTTCCTCATCTGTAAAATGGGGATCGAGACCGCGAGCCCCACGGGGGGCATACTCCCGGAGAGCCCGCGGGATGGTGGGCACTGGTCACGCAGGGGGCCTGACCTCTCAGTGGAAAGAGCCCGGGCTTGGGAGTCAGGGGTCATGGGTTCGAATTCCGGCTCTGCCACTTGTCAGCTCTGTGACTGTGGGCAAGTCACTTCACTTCTCGGTGCCTCAGTTACCTCATCTGAAAATGGGGATTAACTGTGAGCCTCACGTGGGACGACCCGATTCCCCTGTGTCCACCCCAGCGCTTAGAACAGTGGTCCGCACACAGTAAGCGCTTAACAGATACCAACGTTATTAAGTCGAACCAGAGAGGAGAGGCCCGTGTGCCCACACTCCAAAAGCTCCTGTTGCACGGTGTGGGGCAGACGGGAGTTGAGCCTGATCTGGGGAGGGGTGGGAGGACAGATCTGGGATAGTCAAACCTTGGGATTGGCCTCGCCCCACTCTCCTATCCCCCTCAAATGTGAGTTGCCCCTTGTAACGATGACAAGACTCCCAACTCTGGCGGGAGTCGCGTTCACCATACGGGCTCTGACTCCTGGAAGGACCCGAGAAAATGGCGGCCTAAGCAGGGTTATCTGGCAGCTGCTGCCAACGTCAATGCCACTCCCTTGCGAGAACAGCTCCTCGGGAACCAGAAAGTCCACCCCAGAGCCCACTAGATGCGGCCCGTCCCAGCGACCCTCGGCCCTGAGCCCCGGGGCGGTGCCGCCCGTACCTGGAACTTGTAGCCCTCTCGGCAGATGCAGCAGGTGAGTCCCGGCTCCTCGATCAGCTCTTCCATCTGTTTCAGCAGGGCCGTCTTGGTAACCACCTGGCCCTTCTCATTCGTCTGTAGGAGGAACCCCAGCGGAAAATGGGCCCGGCAGGCCTCGGAGCGGCTCGGGGGTGGGAACGATCCCTACGCCGGCACTGCCGGAGCTTCCCTCGGCCCAGGCGTGAACGGAGGCTAAACCCACCCGCTCCCCGCCACTGAACCTTCCCGGAAACTCAATCGGAGGGTGGCTTCCGCCGGTATTGTGCCCTACCCACAGAAGGCACCGCGGCAGAGAGCCTGCCCCTCCGCAAACAGAGAGGGCTCCACCTCTGCGCCGGCAGGCCCGAGGATTTCACAGCCTCGGGACCTTGCTCGTGATCTCTCTACCGCTGCTCTGGTGGGTGGCCTCCAAAGAGGCCGGCGTGAGAGATCGACGTATCCTCCGTCCCGGAGCCCGGCAGCATCTTCACGCCCCCTCCTCACCCTAGCCAGCCCCGACTCTTGCCTGGCTCCCAATCCCGACCCAGTCCGGCCTCCGCTTTGCCCAACCCCAACTCCCGGGCTCCGCAGTGGGAAGGGCCTTATCCCTGAGCCAGACGGGAAGCCCCGCCTTGTGGGGCCTTGGGGAGGAGGGGTGAGAACGGCGGCGTTACCGTCATGCCGAGGGTGCCCAGGGCCTTCTGCCTCATTGCCATGGCCATGCGCTTCTTCTCCGCTCGGGTCTCCTTCCTGGCGGCGTCGATCTTCTTGTTCACCTCCGGGTGCTCCCTCAGCGCTTCCAGTAGGTTCTCGGCTAGGGTGCCGATGCCCTCGTCGCTCGACACCTGCTCCAGTTTGTGTAGGTTCGTGATGGAGTCCGTCCCGATCAGCATCTGCCAGGGCGTCAGGTTATTTTATTTACTTACGTTACCGTCGGTCTCCCCCTCCGGACTGTAAGCTCGTTGTGAGCAGGGAACGTGTCGACCAACTCCGTTGCGTCGTACTCTCCCAGGTGGTTAGTACGGTGCTCGGCGCGCGGTAAGGGCTCTATAAATAGGATGGATTGATCGATAGGCCAGGGTGACTGACTCCGGCGACCCGGGGCCGTGCGGAGAAGCCCACGGGAAAACAGGGCCGCAGACGGCAAACTTAGGATCCAACCCCGGAGGGGTGTGGAGGTCCGGAAGGGGGCAGTGAAAATGAAGAGCAGCATGGTCTAGTGGAAAGAGAAGGACCTGGGTTCTAATCCTGGCTCCATCACTTGTCTGCTGTGTGATCCTGGGCAAGTCACTTCACTTCTCTGGGCTCATCTGTACAATGGGGATTAAAACTGTGAGCCCCACGTGAGACAGGGACCACGTCCAACCTGACTAGCCTGTATGTAACCCAACGCTTAGTACGGCACCTGGCGCCATAGTAAGTGCTTGACAAATATCATTTAAAAGGGGAGAAGCCAGACAACCAGGGCCTCTGGGAATTACAATTATTAGGCGTGGAGTAGGGAAACCTGGAGGGAGCGGCTGAACCCTGGATGTCGAGGAGGCTTGTTGTAAAAGAGAAAAGCGGCATAGCTAAGTTTCTGATCCTAATTCCGCCACTGACAATGAGAAGTAGGGATTCTACCCCTCTGGGGATCTGGCATTTATTTGTTAGTATTTGTCAAGCGCTTACTACGTGCAGAGCACTGTTCTAAGCGCTGGGGGAGATACAGGGTGATCAGGTTGTCCCACGCGAGGCTCATAGTTAATCCCCATTTTACAGATGAGGGAACTGAGGCACAGAGAAGTGAAGTGACTTGCCCACGGTCACACAGCTGACGAGTGGCAGAGCCGGAATTCGAACCCAAGCCCGGGCTCTTTCCACTGAGCCACGCTGCTTCTCCACATGCTTCTGCCGGCATGTGATCTGTGTGACCTCTCTGGGGCAAAGACGGTCTACTGCCTCCTCTGCTGGGCAGGAAATACAGGAAACAAGTTGAAATGCAGCGGCAGAGATCAGTGGAGACCCCAGGAAGAACCTTCAGACATCGCGGATCCAGGTGAGTGACTAAAACAGGTTCCCAAAGGAGGTTATTCTTTGTAGATCCTTATTCGGCGGATGCCAGCCCTATCTTAGAAGAGAAAGGCTGGACGGCCCAAACTTGGAATTGGCCTCTTGCCCGGGGCCTATAATGACTTACGTAGAGCCAAAAGAAGGATGCTTCCGTGACTTTTCTGCCTGCAGAGGACTACATACGTTCAGTGGTGCTACTAACACTAACTACTCTGGCATTTAAGTGCTTACCATATGGCAGGCACCGTACTGAGCACCGAGGGAGATCCAAGGTAACTGCGTTAGACAGAGTCCCTGTCCCACGTAGGACTCGCGGTCTTAATCCCCATTTAATAGATGAGGGAACTGAGGCACAGAAAAGTGACTTGCCCAAGGTCACATAGCAGGCAAGTGGCAGAGCTGGGATTAGCACCCACGGCCTTCTGACTCCCAGACCCGTGCTCTATGCACTAAGCTACTGTGCTTACTGTGCGCAGAGCACTGTACTAAGCACTGGGGAGAGTCCAATACAACAGAGTCGGTAGACACGTTCCCGGTCCACAACAAGCTTACAGTCTAGAGGGGAAGACTAAATTGAAAGACCTTCTGGGCCCAGAGATTGGCTTAGAGATGGATCCTTGGCTCCCTTGCGGCTTTTTCATTTCCTCAATCACCAGCTGGGGAAGCACGGGGGCCCAAATCAATCAGCAGCTGCTTAGCGGCTTTACAGGCCAGTGGGACTGGAGATACCGACGTTGGGAACGATCCCAATCACCGCCACTTTACTCCCTACCATCCCGGGCCGCCCTGAGAGCAGAGGGCCAGCCGAGGAGAGCCCAGCCTTCCTTTCCGGCCAGAGGCAGAGGATTCGAACACGGGCGGGTAGGTAGCCCGGATGCCCTTTCCTGTGGCAGCCGAGTCGAACTGACCCACCTCAGGTCAGCACGTGTGACAGAGCCGAGATGAAAGCCCGGGTCCTCACGGTCCAGATCCCCAGGCCCCTCCGGGCTGCCTCTTTGGAACTCAACCCATCGGTCGTAATCTACTGAACGCTCACTGTGTGCAGGGCCCTCTATTAAGCACCCGTGAGAGTACAATATGACGGAACTGGTTGTCACGCTATCCGCCTAAAACGATCTTACATTCCAGAAAGGCAGGGCAGGCGCTAATTTAGATAAATTACAGATATGGACATACGGGCTGTGCGGCCGAGAGCGGGGGGGGGGGGGGGGGGTAACAGGTGTGCGAATCTAAGCGCACGGGTGACAGAAGGGAACGGGAGAAGGGGAAATGAGGGGTTGGTCGGGGAAGAAGACGTGCTCCGAATAAGGTTTTGAAGGTGGGGAGACTGATCGTCTGTCGGGCGCGAAGGGGGACGTGGGTGAGGGGTCGGCGGTGAGAGAGACGAGATACAGGTATAGCGAGTGTCAGAGCAAACTCTGGGTCCTTACCTGGGTGGCTGGGTGCTGAATGGCCAGCCCTCGAAGGAGCCTTAGGATGAAGGGGAGGGCGGGGCGAGACAGGAACTTCTTCCAGACGTCAGCATCCAAACTTCAAAGGAAGAAATGCGTGAGACTCCTCAGACTCGAGGACACCTCCACCCGCCCGCCCTCGGCGACGGGCTGCCTTCAGGCTAAACACTGGGTTGGGATTCGGCTCCCTGTGTCCGCTCACGCAAAGTTAGGGATTCTCGACGCGGAAACCGGTTCCCGGGCCTAACGCTCCCAAACCCACATCAGAGCTGTCTTCAGCTCCGTCCCGCTGGAACCTGGAAGAGGGGGTCGGTTGGCCAGAGCCGGCTGGGAGTGCGGTGCGAGTTCTGCTTTTATCAGAGTGAGAAATGATGATGTTGACGATAAGGATAATAATTATAATGGAATGTGTTAAGTGCTTGCTATATGCCAAGCACTGTCCTAAGAGCTCGGTACATGCAACGTAGTCAGATCCCACAAGGAGCCCGAGGACTGAGTAGTAGGAATCCCCACTTTGTAGCTGAGGGAACCTAGAAAAGTGACTGGCCCATGGGCACACAGAAGTAAACAGGGGAGGCGGGATTAGAACTCAGATGCTGATTCCCAGGTCCGGGCTCTTTCCTCCAGGCCACGCTGCTTCCCCTGGTGGACCGGGGCAGGAGACACCCGGGCTTTTGGGAAGGCCGGGGCTTACTTCTTGGCACTGGGTATGTGCTTCTTCATGTAGTCGAGCGCGTTCTGGGTGATTCCCTTCTGGAGGATCAGGTCTTTCAGCTGGTGCCCGTTGCTGTTGTTTTTGATGCCCGCTGCGATTTTACAGAAGCAGTCCAGGAAGACTTTATCATCACCGCTGTGCTCCTCGTCGTACCTGGGAGGAGGTAAAGCACGTGAGGGCCCGGAACTCGGTCACAACGGCTTCCACCTCACCTCCCTCCTCTGGCCGCTCGGCCGCCTGAAAATGCCACAGATCGACAGAGAACCACATAAGGGCTCTTACCAAGCCGGGCCCTAGACTGGTAATTGAGGTATTCGTTCAGCCCTTATTACGTGCCAAGCACTGTACTAAGCGCTGGGACAGACGCAAGACCATCAGGTCCCACATGAGGCTCACAGTCGAAGCAGGAGGGGGAACAGGTATTTTATAACCATTTTTACAGACGGGGGGACCGAAGCCCAGAGAAGTGAGGCGACTGGCCAAGGTCACAGAGAGGACGAGTGGCGGAGCCAGGGTTAGCACCCACGTCCCGATTCCCAGACCCGGGCTCCTTCCGCTAGGCCACGCCCTCTCCCGCAAGTCCCAAGGAACGCACTTGTCGAAGCTGCAGTACGGCTTGAAGCGATCCACCAGGATCCGCATTTTCTCCATTTCGCCGAAGGACAGGTAGGGGATGATCCGCAGCAGGCCCTGCAGGACGCTGGGGTTGGAGCGCACGAAGGTGCTATTGATCTGGTCCAGGAGCATCACCAGCTGATCCTTGTCACCAGTCAGCAGGAGGTTCCCCTGCAAAAGCCAACCAGGGCCGGGAAGGGAGCGGGCGCCGTCGTGAGCGGCCCGACGTCCGCCGCAAGGAGAGCGCCTCTGCTCCCCTACCCTCAGCTACAGCCCAGATGGCTTTCGGAAGCAGCCCCATCCTTCCCTCCTGCCCATCGGCAGCTCTTAGGGATATCGCCCTTTAGCTGTCTCAGAGGTCTCCTAGAACAGTGTGGATTCAATCAGCTGGGACCGTTCTTGACTTCCTGCTGGGGATCCTTATATGTCCTCAGGGGGTCAGAAGATCATTCATGGTACTAACTAATTCATGTGAACTCCTTATGCGCTTAGGAAAAGGAAAGGAAAGGAAGGGGAAGGAAAAGGGAAGGGGAGACCTGGCTGCTTTGGTGCGAAAATCACATCTGGTGTCTTCTCCCCCATCTCAGTGGGACAGCCTTAAACTCGTGTGGTTTTCCGATCCTTCGCAATGACCCTGGGGGGGGGTCTGACTGGATAGCCTCGGGGGGCTGGGACGGGAGGGAGGGTTTAGGCGTTCGGCCAGGCCACGCCTGAGATGTCGTGTCCCCCTGCCACCTGAGTGGCGGAGATGGTGGAGCTGACCCTGGGCCCGGGGTCACGTACGCCACCGTGCCCTTGCTCACCTTGTCTTCGCTCAAGGGCTCAGCGTTGGACTCGTCCAGGATGATTTCCATGATGCTGAGCACTTGTTCCGCCACAGCCGCCCCTCCACTGTCCTTGCTTTCCTGCTCGGCCACCAGGGCCTGAGGGGGAGACCGGGGAACAAATTAAGGGGGAAGCACACACCTCGGCTGACCGGTTAGAACTGACTGACCTGAGAGTCTGGGATGGGGTGGCTAGAAAGTAAAAAACCAACTTTCTCCCAGGAGTCAGAGCCATCTCTGGATGGGGCTCCTGGGGACAGGACGGTATCTTTTTCTCTTTTTAAATGCAATTATGAAGTGCTTACTGTGTGCCGAGATAGATATAAGTTAATCGGGTGGGACGTAGTCCCTCTCCCACATGACTGTGAGCTCGCTGTGGGAAGGGACTGTCTCTCTTTATTGCTGTATTGTACTTTCCCAAGCGGTTACTACAGTGCTCTGCACACAGTAACCGCTCAGTGACTACAACTGAATGAACACGAGGCTCTCAGTCTAAGCAGGAGGGAGAACAGGGATTGAATCCCCATTGTGCAGGTGAGGACTCTGAGGCCCAGAGAAGTGAATTGACTTGCCCGAGGTCACACAGCTGGTAAAGTGGTGGAGCTGGGATCAGAACCGAGGTCCTCTGACTCCCTGGTCCACGCTCCTTCCACTAGGCCACGCTGCTTCTTAAGCGTTTACCGTGGGCAGAGCACTGTACCAGACTCGTGGGAGAGCACGACCCACTAGAGTCGCTAATTCTCTTGGGGACGGAGAGGGTCCTCTCCGGGGGGTGAGCCCGCCAGGCTGGCGAGTCCCTCGGGAGAGCCGTCCCCCCCGGATGACAATAATCACATTAATGGCATTTGTTAAGCGCTTACTATGTGCCAGGCACTGTACCGAGCGCTGGGGTGGACACGAGCACATCAGGTTGGACACAGTCCCTGTCCCATGCTGGGCTGACAATCTCAATCCCCTCTTTACAGATGAGGTAACTGAGGCAGAGAGAAGTGAAGGGTCACTCAGCAGCGGCGGAGCCGGTTCTAGAACCCGTGACCTTCTGACTCCCAGGCCTGTGCTCTACCCACTACGTCATGCCGCTTCTCTGATAGACTGCCCTTCCGCCTTCGGCCTGCCGCGTCCCTCCGGGCGAAGGAAAGCTGGGCCCGGGCCCGGGGCCGGCCCCTGAAGCCCCCCTTCCCACGACCCAGAGATCAGTTCTCTCCCTCCACCTTCCCCGGGGTCCCGCCTCCTTACCAAGTTGAGAGTTCCCAGCATGACATTCAGAGTGTTCATCTCGGGGTTGACCAGCTGCTGCCGATTCACTTTCACCTTTACACAGTAGCTGAACAGTTTGAGCAGCACCTGCCGAGGGACGAGCAGTCAAGCTCTGCAAGAGCGGTGCCGATCTCGGGGGGCCACATCCCCGCCGGGCTCCCGCCGGGAGGGCGGGCTCCCTGATCCTCCATCGTTGGGAACCCCCGCGCCCTCACAGAACCAGCCCCGGAGGCTTGGAGGCAGCCCCGCAATCTTCCGACCAGCCGGGGAGACTCCCGAATGCTTGGGACTTGGACCGGACCCAGAGGGACTACGCAGAACGGGCCTTCTTTGAAAAATGAACTCTTAAGGCCACGTAGGACTTTCTGAACCAAGGAGCTTTGGAAATTCTACTCGGCCTCATGAATCAGTAGGTCAGTCGAGCGCTGGGGAGAGTACAATAACAATCACGATGGTAATTGGTAAGCGCTTACCTTGTGGCGAGTACTGTTTTAAACAGTGGGGTAGATACAAGCTAATCAAGTTGGACACAGTTCCTGTCCCACATGAGGCTCACGGTCTTAATCCCCATTTGACAGATGAGGTGACTGAGGCACAGAGAAATTAAATGACTTGCCCGAGGTCACAAAGAACACAAGTGGTGGAGCCAGAATTGAAGCCCAAGTCCTTCTGAGTCCCAGGCCCATGCTCTATCCACTAGGTCACGGTATAACGGACATATTTCTTGCCCACAACCAGCTTACAATCTAGAGGGTCCGTGGTCTCACAGGGTGTAGGGGTCGCCCGAGGCGTGAGCCAGCTCCACTTCTGGAGCGGACTATCTCATCGAGACACGCGCTGGACACTAGCTTTGGGGCGACCCAGAAGAAAACCAGCATCCAACTGAGTCAGGGGGCGAGGCTGGCCCGAGAGGCCCCTGGGGGAAGCCAGGGAGCGGCATATCTGTGCCGTCCCCTCCAGGTCTGGAGGTTTGGACGAGCCTGGCCACAGAAGGCCCGTGCTGGCCGGAGGAAGTCGGAGACGGCGACCATTCTGCTGCCCCCCGGAGCCGAGCCCCCACTGGGCCCGGAGCGGCCCCCTTCCCTTGCTCACCGTCAGGAGGTGGCGGCCCTGCTTGAAGTCCTTGATACCCGCGAGCCTGTTGAGCATACAGTCCAGGCCTCCACACTGTGCCATCACCCCAGCCATCTTATACACCTCTTCCTCATCCTCTTCTTCATCTGCGAGAGACACGGCGGGGCCGGGGGTCGGGCAGTGCAGAGAGGCAGCGCCCCTCTACTTCTGGCAGCTGCCCGGCCCCTCGCGAAACCAGGCAATCGAAGGAAGCCGAAACAGCAGCTGCGTCAGGGGCAGTCGGCGGCCAAAGATTGGGAAAATGATAACCCGCCTTTAGATGCCGACCAAGTCCAAACAGGACTTGAACTCGGGCCACAGGCAAAGGTACCGTTACTAACAATCTCAGGTGAGGACGGGCGTTCCGGTGCCCTCCGATTTCAATTTCGTCGGTCTAACCAACTGAGAATCTCCTGCCAGCTGGAGAAAGTAAGGCCCTCAACTTTCTGGCAGAGTTACAAAAGGCAGAGGGAAGTTGTGAGGTGCGGAGAAGCTGGATCCTGGCAGCCCCCTTGGACGATACCAGTGGGATGGCGAGGGAAGCGGTGTCCTTACCCGTGGTGGAGTCAAGAGATTCAATAAATTCCTCAGTGGCATCTCCCAGCAGCCCCCGCATCCGGTAAATGATCCTCATAGGCTCTCCCTGGCGGGGGGAGGGAGGGAGAAAGAGTGAGAGAGTTGGGAAACGTTACTCCTGCAAAGACCAATGCGGCAGTTCCCCTTTTTACCTAGGAATTCCTCACCCCCGGCCGTTGGCCTCTCAAGCCCTCGTCAGCCCAGAGATGATGCTCACTCTCTGAGTCAGGTCCTTCGGCTTCCCTAACCAGTCAGTCGGTAGATCTTATTTATTGAGTGCTTACTGTGTGCAGAGCACTGCGCTAAATGCTTGGGAGTGTAAAATGAAACAATTGATCAGTGCGGCCAAGTGGAAAAAGCAGGGGCCTGGGCCTCAAAGGACCTGCATTCCCTTATCTAATCCTTTATCCATCAAGTCCATCACTTGTCTGCTGTGTGACCTAGGGCACAGCTGCCTTATCTGTAAACAGGGGATTGAGACTGTGAGCCCTATGTGGGACAGAGACTGCTTCCAACCTGATTTGCCTGTATCCATTCCAACGCTTAACAAATACCAAAATTATTATTACTTAAGACCGTCAACCCCACAAGGGACAGGGACTGCATCTGACCCGATTAACTTGTGTCTACCTCAACGCTTAGAACAGTGCTTGACGCAGCCAATGCTTATAGAATACAATAATAACAATCATCAAATCTGGGGAACCTGTTACCATGTTACCCCTTGCCACCTGAGAGGGCCGGTTATAAGCCGTAATCACCCAGTAGCATCGACTGCTCTTTGCCCAAGGCACTGTATCGGGGTGTTAAGCGTCATGGAAGAAGGAAGGGTTAGGAGCAGAGCGGTATCCTCAATTTCCCCTTTGGGCAAATTCCTCCCGTCTTGCCGGGGAAAGGGTATGGATCACGAGGGAGAAATCGGGTAGGATATTCTGACACTCCACCTCCTGCTGTAACTCATTCCTTCCAGTGAGGCCACATGCCCTGGAGCGCTAGTGGAAACTACCCAAGGAATCAGGCAAGAGGGAGGCTAATTAGAAGAGCTTTTAATTAAAGACCCGCGTGTCTTGGTAATCAGAGTCTGGAAAGGAGAGGGAGAAGTCGACTGCCCTAGGCGGCTTCGGATTCTGTTAGTGGCTTCACAGCAGGGAGAGGGTTAACGCTAGCCTGTTGGAACTTCGCCAAACCCATCTCCCACATGACTCTTTCTTTCAAAGCATTTTATTCTAACGAGGCGAAGCGATTCTGAGGACAGAGCGGAAGCAGCCCAGCTGGGCTCTGGGAGTGGGGAAGCCGGAGAGAGAAAACCTGTCGGAAAGCTTGGCTAAGCCTAATATGGAGTCCGCAGCGCTTCATGTCCCCACAGATACAGCAGAATAAGGGAAGCCCTTAGGGGAGGTCTGCTCAAAGACTCCGCTAGAGACCACCAATTAACCCGGCGGCGGGAGCCCTAGTGAAATGGCAGATCACCACAAAAAGCCAGAGAAGAAAAGGAGGGGAACAAAAGCTGATTTGAGGCAACTGGCTTATGAGCTAGTCCATTTCCTAGAGTCCCAGAAGGGTAACGAACAAAGGCAGGGAGAGAGAGGAGAGAGATGAAAGCCACCCGGCCTCGGTCGGCCCTGCTTCCATGCTCCGAACTGGGAAGCGTGGAGGAGGGCTTGCCCTGGAGCTTGGTCCTGGCCAGCCAGCTCAAGGGATCGGCGAAAAGTCCAGCCAAGTTTTCCGTGGACTTTAGGAGAGCAGCAGCATTTAGGAAAAGATTCTTCACTCACTGCTCTTTGCCTCCACCATCTTTCAGCTCCCCCATCTCTACTCTCTTGGGCTCAGCACTGCTGACCTGCCAGTTCCATTAGGTCCTTTCTCCTGGCTTCATTCAAACTTCACCCAGATCCTTCAGGAACCCCCTGGTTTCCTGCTTTCCTCCACCCGTTCTAAATATTTTCAGCAGGACATTTATTTGCCCAGACTGAACAGTAGGGTGGGAGGCAACTCTGAAGTCAGCCCAGCACAAAGTGAATGCATATTTATTCATTCATATTCTCATTCTCTCTCTCTCCCGCACACATCCCCCCCGCCCCCTCCCCCTGCCACGCCCTGGCACAGAGAGACCGCTCTCTCAATCCCCCACCCCCCAACCTCAAACACACTAGAACACATAAACACCCAGGTTTGCATTTGCCTGCCTTGCCTCTAGAATGCCAGCTCCTTAATGGCCGACAGGGCTTTTAAAGTTCCTTTTTGGGGTAGAGAGGTTACCCTGTTAGTGGCCTTCCCAAAGAATCTCACTGATAATGACAGTTTCCAACGGTACGCGAAAACAGAGAAGTAACTGGGTAAACAGTGCCATGGTGAAGAACTCTGTGGGCTAAGAACAGGAGGACAGTGTGCTGTCGTTTTCTTGTTTCGCTACAAAAGGGCTGCGGAGTCACGGATTAGTCACCGTGTTGCCTGGATGTCAATTTCCTCGGCTAGAAAACGAAGCCCCCCGGTTCCAGTTCCACTTCGGGCTGTCCTCTGGAATCTGCGGAGCTCTAGGGCTCCAGGGTCCCTCACTGCAGGCAACTAGTCAGTCCTTCAAGTCCTTACAGCCTCTTTAACCTCGACAGATTTACAAGAAATCTCCTCTCAGGTGGACCGGGTTTCCTCGGGTCAGAAGAGACTTTCACAGATGTGAGAAACTGCCTCCCCTTCAGTTTTGCTATCCTTCCTCAGCTCTGATAAGCAGGGCCCTCCTTCCTTTTAAAGTCCATTTTCAAAGTCTCCCGCTCCGGGAAGCATCCCGGATCAATCCCATCATCGTGTCTCCGTCAAGCCACCTCCACGGCCGTTTCGGGATGCTCCATTTTTCCACTTGGGTCTACTATTTACGTCTATCTCCTCCTACGGTGTGCGCGTTCGCTTACGTCTTCGCTCCTCTTGGGCAGGGATCGGCTCTTTCCCTTCTGCTGTATGGCCCCCAAGGAGCACAATGCAGCTCTCTGCCCACCATAGGGACTCAATAAATAGGACTGACCGGACACTCCAGAGCTCCCGACTCTCGGCGGATGAATACGAGGAGGGCCAACGCCCCGAGCACGTACCTCGTTTGTTGGGCACCAGACCTTCTTGTAAACTTCGGCCACGGGAAGGTCCAAGCTGATGATCTTATTGTTGACTAACAGCTGGAGGAAGAAGTTGAAAAAAGAGTGAACTCCACACTCTGGAAAACCGTGCTCTTCCCAATAACCCCCAAATGAGAGTTGTATTGTACTCTCCCAAGCACTTAGTACCGCGCTCTGCACATAGTAGGCACTCAATAAATGCCACTGATCGGTTGACTGATCGATGAGAGTTAACTCTATTAATGATACTGAGGGTCTGTCATGGATTCAAAGTTCTCCCGCTCCTGACCCGTAACCGACTTTGGGACAAGTATCTGATGGCTCTCCAATCTTCTCACCTTCCTACTTGGAGCGAAAAAAGGACGGTGAAATATTCCTAAAAGTCAAACTTGCCCAAGTATAGAATAGGCATGCCCAAGAGAGCCGATATTACTAGCCAGGTGATGTGGTCTTTTTTTAAAAAAATGGAATTTGTTAAGCGCTTACTACGTGCCAGGCATAGCACTAACTACTGGGGTAGAAACACGGTTCTCGGGTTGGACACAGTCCATGTCCCACGAGGGCTCCGTCTTCGTCCCCATTTGACAGATGAGGCAATTGAGGCACAGAGAAGGTAAGCGACTTGCCCAAGTGGTGCAGCTGGGATTAGAATCCAGGCCCTTCCTTGAGACTGTGAGCCCCATGTGGGATAGGGACTGTGTCCAATCTGTTTGGTATCCGTCCCAGGGCTTAGTACATAGGAGGCTCTTATCAAATACTACTGTCGTCTTCTGACTCCCAGGCCCACGCTCTATCTTCTAGGCCACGCTGCTTCCCTCTTGCTGACTTCTTGCTACTCTGCCACTTTGGATGCCACCCACCCGCCGCTCCCCACTTCCGCCACCGGCCCGCGCCCCCGCCGGCTTCGGCACCCGCGCCCGCCCGTCACCTCCATTCCACTGTCGTCTCCAGGAGGGCCACGAGGTCGCAGTCCTTGGCAGATCTTGTTCTTTGATGTCCCTCATTAGGGGGCCGATGCCCGGCTCGTTGCTGCTGTAGGGGTTGCCGGGCATTCTGCCCTGCAAAAAGTCTTCCTGCTGGGGATCCTTCTCCAGGGTCACAAAGAACTCCGTCACCTCGTTCTCCTCCTATGGACAGAGACGGGCAAGGCGAGGGACGATCCGACACATTACTCGATCCTCTGGGCGAGTGGGGGCTTACTGCGTGCAGAGCACTGGACTACGCTCTTATCCGCAAGATGCGGTTTCGTTTTTTGTTGTTTCTTTTAAAGGCCTTTATTTAGCTCTCCCTAGGGACCAGGCACTGTACTAAGCGCTGGGGTAGAAACAAGCTAGTCAGGTTGGACACGGTCCAAGTCCCACACGGGGTTCACCGTCTTAATCCTCGTTTCACAGACGAGGTAACTGGGGCACATAAAAGTTAAGTGACTTGACCAAGGTCACACGGCCGTTTTTCAGCAGTGGCCACAGAGAAGTCAGAGGAAACTAGGATCGGACAGGGTAGGAGTGGCTGAAGTCTACGTAGTTTTAAAAGACAATAAAATAAATCCTGATAGTATTCGATCACTGAGGCAAATGTTGGCGCTGCGAGGAGGAATGGATCCAGCAGTGGAATTTTTTGAGTGCTTCTGTGTGTCAAGTGCTCAATTACACACTAATGGAGAGATACGGAGAGAGACGAGGACAAAATGGCAGGCCCCGGTGTTCCTTATACCACGCTCCGATCGGACAGGGAATACCATGATTGACATCGGTCCCTTCGTGAGCGCACTAAGTAGGCCTTTCTCTGTCGTGTGCAGCAGCCACGCTGCCGCCGTCCCTGAGGCTGGAAATTCCGGTCTGCCGCTCTCTTGGCTAGAGGGAGGGGATCTTTTGGGTCATAGCCCCCAAACCCTTCTTACTCCATGGCAGGGAAACATACGCAGGAAGGTGAAGGAGGAGAAAGAGATCCTCGGTTCATGCCACCCACCTCAAGACCCAATTCCTATTCTCTAACAGCTGAACCAAGGTAGCAACGGAATGCCATTAGAAAGAAATGGTGTCCAGGAGGACTTCCCGAACTAAGCTCCCCTTTTCCTCTGCGAGGAGCCCCCACTCGCTCCCTCCGCTCCACCCCTCCCCGCCCCACAGCGCTTGGGTGTGTTCTGTTTATTTTATTAATGATGTGCACATATCTACCTAATTCTATTTATTTATACTGATGCCTCTTTACTCGTTTTGATGTATGTCTGCCTCCCCCCTTCTAGAACCTGAGTCCGTCGCGGGCAGGGATCGTCTCTATTTGTTGCTGAATTGTTCTTCCCAAGGGCTCAGTATATGCTCTGTACACAGTAAGTGCTCATTAAGTACCATCAAATGAATGACTGGCCCTGATTATTCATTCATTCATTCAACAGTATTGATTGAGCACTTACTACGTGCAGGGCACTGTACTAAGCGCTTGGAATGGACAATTCGGCAACGGATAGAGACAATCCCTGCCCACTGACGGGCTTACAGGCTAATCGACTGTACTCGATCTGTAATTTAATCAGTCTAATCTAGTTGAACTGATTAAACTGTAGCCCCAAGGCAGTGCTTAGGGGTTCTCGCTGAGAGCACAAAGAAAACCATGAGACTGCTGCAGTTAGGTGTCACTTCAGATGACGACTAAATGGCATCGAAGATGATGATTATCATCATCGTCGTCATTAATATTATCATCTCCATGATGCTGGCATTTGTCAAGCCCTTCGTCTGTGTCAAGCGCTGTTCTAAGCCCCGGGGTAGATTCGAGATAATCGGGTCGGACCCAGTCCCCGTCCCACCTGGGACTCACAGTCTTAAGTAGGAGGGAGAACGGCCTCTGAATGCCCATTTTGAAGATGAGGAGACTGAGGCGCCGAGAAGGGAAGTGACTCACCCAAGGTCAAAGAGCTGACAAGCGGCGGCACTGGGATTCCCCAAAGCCACACCCCATCATTGAGGGGCTAGGCTCTGGGGGCCGGAGGGCGGCCGCTGCCTGCGGTGTCACCGTGAGGCGTGTCTCGAGTGCGGGAGACAGAGCCGTCACGGAAAGACGAGGCACTGAAAGGGGTGTGGCCGGGAAGGCCGAGATCGGCAAAGAGCTGCCGGAGGGGACGGGGCCGACGGAGGGAGTGGGGGTGGGTTAACAGTCCTCCCGCGGGCCCTTGCTCACTTACAGGGTAGATGATGCTGCAAAGCCTCTCGAAGATGAAGACGGGTGTCCTGTAGTCGTCTAAGCTGTAGCGCTTGGCCGTTTCGATACACACAGCCATGAAAGCCTTCGTTTCGGATTCTGTACCTGCCGGGAGCAAGAGGAACGGATGGGTCTGGGGGAGGACTCCAACTGGTTCACTCAGCTGTATTTATTGAGTGCTTACTGCGTGCAAATGCTGCCACCGAAATTCTTCCGCTTCAGGAGACTCTTGAAAAAATACACTACCTGCCGGGCACTCTCGATTAAATGAGTTGCCAGGCTTGGGCTCCAAGCAGGGGGACTAGCTACTCATTTGGAGCACTGGGGGCAAAACGGGATTTCAGGAGGAATGAGACACGAGATGGGACAGACTTCAGAGAGCCTCCATTTTGGGGGACGAACAAATCTGGGCACGGCGCCCCGAAAGCCACGAGGGCAGTCACCCCCACGGAGGGGGTCGCCGAGGCCCCCAGCCCCCGGCCGCCCCAGGGCTACTGTAGTCATGTCTCAGGCATCTCCAACAGCATGTCCTGGGTCTCATCGATCAGTTTGGTCCTCTGGACCACCAGCTTGCGCAAGCACAGGTAGCCGTTGAGCACGGTGCCCACCAGGCGGCTTTTGAAGTGTCGTTTGATGGACTCCACCTCAACGAAGGAGGAGAGGAGACCTGTGGGGGACGTGAAACACAGTTAACCGGGTCGTCGGGCCGTGGGACGTCGCAGGTCCCAAGGAACGTGATGGCAGGGGAGAAGTTCCCAGACAAAGAGGGGAAAACAAGGCTTCAGGGTGGAAGGTGAGGATGGAGAACCGACAATGGAATCCTCTGGCCTTGAGAAGCTTCAGTTCAATCATTCCTCCCGTTAATCCAGGTGTTTAATGAGCGTTTACTGTGTGCGCAGCACTAAGTCTTTGGGAAGCAGCATGGCTCAGTGGCAAGAGCCCGGGCTTGGGACTCAGAGGGTGTGGGTTCTAACCCCGCCTCTGCCACTTGTCTGCTGTGACCCTTGGGCAAGCCACTTCACTTCTTTGTGCCTCAGTCACCTCGTCTGTAAAATAGGGATTAAGACTGTGAGCCCCACGTGGGACAACCTGATTACCTTGCATCTACCCCACCACCTAGAAGGGTGCTTGGCCTTGTCAAATACCATTATTACTATTTTTGTTGCTATTGGGAGAGTACAATGAGGTAGGTAGACACGATCCCTGACTAAAAGGAGTTTTACAGACTAAAAGGGGAGACGGACATTCAAAGAAGTTTCAGATGGATATATATATATATATCCATTATAAATACGCACTCCTAATTGCTGAGGGGCAAATTTCAAAGTGCTGAAGGGGAATAATAATAATATTAATGATGGTACTCGTTAAGCGCTTATGTGCCAAGCACTGTTCTAAGCGCTGGGGTAGATGGAAGGTAAATCAGGTTGTCCCACACAGGGCTTACGGTCTTAATCCCCCTTTTACAGATGAGGGAACTGAGGCGCAGAGAAGTGAAGTGACTTGCCCAAAGTCACACAGCTGACGATCGATAGAGTTGGGATTAGAACCCACGACCCCTGACTCCCGAGCCCGGGCTCTTTCCACTGAGCCGTGCCGCTTCTCTGGAAACAGACTCAAGTGAATAGGTGACTCGGAAGAGAGATCGAAGAGGGAAAGCGACGCTTTACTCGGGGAAGACCTCTTGGAGGACATGATTTTGGTGGGGATTGAAGATGGTGACGGCAGTCGTGTAAAGGATATAGAGACGGGGTTTCAGAGGGGGTGGGGTGGAGGAGGGTGAGCATGGCCATCAGATTGGCAGTGAGATGGGCAAGATCGAGGTACAGTAAGTTAGGTGGGTGCTAGGGGAGTGAAGTGTGCAGTCTGGATTTAGGAGATCTGTGAGGTGAGAGGGGGAGAGCTGACTGAAAAAGCCACAATTTTGGAGTGAAAATACCTCAATTATTATTAAAGTCGATAGAGAGGTAAGGAGTTTCTGTTGGATGAGAAGATGGATAGACGATCATTGAAACGCAGGGAGACAGGGATTGAGTGATATTTTTAGAAAAATGATCTGAGCACCAGAGTGAAGCATGGACTGGAGAAGGAAGAGATGGGAGGGAGGGAGGACAGCTGATACAATACTCGAGGAGGGACACAAGTGCTTGGAAAGCAGTTTGGATGGAGAGGAAGGGGTGAATTCTGGAGATGTTGTAAAGGCAGAACTAATGGGATTTGGTGACAGACCGAATATGTGAGGTGAATGAGAGATGAGTCAAGAATAATGCCAGGGTTACAGGCTCGTGAGACCGGGAGGATGGTGGTGCCATCTACAGTGATGGGAAAGCCAGGAGAAGGACGGGTTTGGGTGCGAAGATGGGGAGTTCGGTTTTCGACACGTTAAGTTTGAGTTGTCATGGGGACGGCCAAGTAGAGAGGTCTTGAGGGCAGGAGGAAATGTGAGACTGCAGAGGAGGAGAGAGGTCAGGGCTGGAGAGGTAGATTTGGGAATCATCCGTGTAGAGATGGTAATAAATAAAGCCATGGTGGTGAATGAGGTCTCCGAGGGAGTGAGTGTAGATATAGAATATAAGGGGATCTGTAGCCTTCGGGTACTCGGTATTGGCCCCCCCCCCCCCCCCGCATTCCCAGCCACGGCATTTATGTACATATATTGATATTTACAATATTTCCATTAAGGCTCCGTGACCTCTGGACAGTTAATATTCGCCCCACCCCCAACCCCACAGCCCTTACGTACATATCTTTAATTTATTATAAATTAGTTATTCATACTAATGTCTGGCTCACCCTTTAGACTGTAATATCATGGGCAGGGAATGTGTCTGCTATTTCTGTTGTTTTTTTAACTCTCCCAAGCACTTAGAACAGTGCTCTGCGCTGGAGTAGATACAAGCTAACCAGGTTGGACACAGTCCCTGTCCCACACGGAGCTCCCAGTCTTAATCCCCTTTTTACAGATGAGGTGACAAGGCACAGAGAAATGAGGTGACTTGCCCAAGATCACCCAGCCCACAAGCGGTGTTGCAGGGATTAGGCCTCTAACTCCCAGGCCCTCACGTCATCCACTAAGCCACGCTACTTCTCTGTGGGCAAGGAACGTGTCTACCAACTCTGTTGTACTGTACTCTCCCAAGCGGTTAGTACAGTGCTCTGCACACAGTAAGCACTCAACAGATACTATTGATTGGATGATGGGGAGCTTCAACTGCATCTTGAGGGATTCCCACGGTTAGAGGGCGGGAGAAAGAGAAGGAACCAGCCAAAGAGACGGAGAAGGAGCAGTCACAGAGTTAGGTGCAGAGCCGGGGGGGGGGGGGGGGGGGGGGGGGGGGGGGGGCCAATATCAGTGAAGCTAGACTGTGTTTCCAGGAGAAGGGGTGGCCCACAGTCTCCGAGGCAGCTGGAAGGCGGAGGAGGTTCAGGATGGAGTGGAAGCCGCCGGATCTGGCGAGGAGGAGGTCGTTGGTGACCTTGGAGAGGGCAACTGTCCATGGAGTGAAGGGGACTGAAGCAGGATTACAGGGGGGCAAGGAGAAAACTGGAGGAGAGAAGTGGAGGCGGCAGGTGTAGACAATTTCTCCTCGAGGAGTTCGGAGAGGAATGGTAGGAAGGAGATGGGGTGGATCACCGGAGGGAGTCGTGGGGTCAAGGGAGGATTTTTTTTTTTGTACGATAGGGGATGCATAAGCGTGTTTAAAGGCACTGAAGATGAAGGCACTGCAGAGCGAACAGTTGAAGATGGCAGTCAGGGAGGGGCAAGGGTTTTAATAAGATACAAAAGGATGGGATCGGCGGTGCGAATGGAGGGGGTGGACCAAGAGGAGGCGGGGAGGTCTTCTCTTGAGATACCGCTGGAAAGGATGGGCGATCCGGAGAGGGGGCAGAAGGAGGGTGGGGTGGGAGAAGCGCAGGGGAGATTTTAGGGAGATCACGCCTGACGGTTTCAACGGTCCCACTGGCACGTGACTAAGGGAGCGGGAGAAGAACCTCGATACGGGGCTTGGGCTGTTGTACCTGTGAGGCTCTTGAGGGCGTAGCCCTGCTGCAGGTCGGTGCTCAGGGTGGCTTCTTCCAGGGCCAGCAAACGGGCTATTTCCTGGAAGGACACAAAAAACCGTCAGGGTAACAGGGACTAATACCGAGCTCAACGATCACCACCCGAAGCTGAAAGGAACAGGGTGACAGTAGGCTTAACCTGCCCGTACAGTTCTTACACCGGAGACTCACTTTGACACCTCTAGTCGGTTTTACTCACCCTCTCTTTCTTTTCTGCTCATTATGGGCAGGGAACGTGTTGTCTGCTAAATTCTGCTGTATTGTACTCTCCCAAGGGCTTAGTAAAGCGCTCTGCACATGCTAAGTACTCAAATACGACGGACTGATTGATTCTGAGGGCTTATGGACATTTACTAGCCACTTGAAATGGTCGCCACGTCAAAGGAATGGCCAGAGAGAGCCGGCACCATTCCGTCTCTTTCACCACCCCGGGAAAATCTGGTCAGATGACCAGACCAAGCTCTTAATTTAACGCACATCAAAGATGGCCATATACGGAACTTTCCTTCCAAAGGTTCCAGTCAAGATGTCTGAACCGTGACATCAGAGAAATTTCCATCCTATTCTTCGCCGGGGCCGGACACTCAACGGAGCTTCTCCCAAACCACGGACACCTGGCGGTTCTGGGCCCAGATGCCTTAGTGGCAGAGAGGCGCAGGAGACACGCTTCCTCCCCCGGAGCTGGCGATATGCAAGCTACTGCCTCAGCCCAGCCACGTGGGTTCCTACAACGAGAAGTGCTCTGAAAACAGCTAGAGGGTTACAGGAAGGTGGTGGTTATAACTGTGGAATCTGTTAAGGATTTACGACGCGCCGGGCACTGTGCTAGGGTGATGGGCTGGATACCAGCAAATTGAGTTGGAGACAGTCCCCGCCCATATGGGGCTCACGATCTTAATCCCCATTTTACGGATGAGGTTGATGAGGCACAGAGAAGTGAAGTGATTTGCCCAAGGTCACGTCCCCGGACCCAGGTCCCACCTCTGGCCTGAAACGCCCTCCCTCCTCAATTCCGCCAATTACTCTCCCCCTCTTCAAAGCCTTTCTGAAGGCCCATCTCCTCCAAGAGGCCTTCCCAGACTAAGCCCCACTTTTTCTCATCTCCCACTCCCTTCTGCGTCGCCGTGACCTGCTCCCTTTGCTCTTACCCGCTCTCCCCACCCCACAGCACTTATGTATACGCCTGTAATTTTATTTCTTTATTTTGATGCCCGTCTTGCAGCCTCTAGACTGTGAGCTCATCGTGCGCAGGGACCGTCTCTCTTTACTGCCGTACTGTGCTTTCCCAAGCACTCAGTACACTGCTCTGCACACAGTAAGTGCTCCATAAATATGATTGGATGAGGTGGCGGAGCCGGGATTAGAACAGGTCCTTCTGACTCCCAGGACCGTGCTCAAACCACTAGGCTGTCCTGCCCCAAGCTTTCGGGGGTAGCGGGGCAAGGGATACCTTTGTGATGAGGTTGCCGACATAGGGCAGGACTCCCCTGGCTGCCAGGTACACCTTCCAGTGTGCAGGCTTGATGAGCTTCTGATACAGACCCAGGTACTCGGCTGCACATTCCCCCGCGATGCTCAGCTCGTCCAGGTAACTGGTCAGTGAGAAAGAGTCGGGGGTGAGGGGAGGGAAGGTAAGACTCAGTAAGAAGCCTAGGAGACCAAGGAGCACTTTGGAGCTCACAGATCCCGGAGGGAAACTCAGAACAGACAAAAGATGAGACCCTCGCTTCCCGACTCCACGAGGGAATTGACCGGAGCAGGAAGGTGCGGGGGACGGGAGGCCTGAGAGTGGGAGGGTGCTTCTGGGGGGGGGGTGGTTCCGAAGACCATTAAAGAAACCCAGAGTTTGGGAGTTCAAATCCCAGAACCAGCCTACAGGGAATAAACAGCACTAGGGGCAAGCCACTATCACTCACGGGGGCCTCAGTTTTTCCGTGAGAAAAACGGGAATACGCAGCCAAAGCTTCCTCTCAGGGCTGTCGCCAGGGAAGACCGTAAGCCTTCTAACAAAATCGAGTGAGAAGACTGGGTGACCCTCCCACACGTCACAGCCCTTAAGTTGCCCTGGGGCAATGAATTTCCCAACACCCCCAAATCAACGCTGGTTTGGGTCTTTCAAATAACAACCGCTCCGGGGCCCAGGAGCACCCGCAGCCCGTCCCGCTAGCTCGGCTCCCTAAAACCTCCACAAGCCGAAGGGGGAGTGGTGTGGTGTCGGGGGGTGGGGAAGGGGGAAGACGGCTGTGCTCCCAGGCCCGTACCTGGTGAGGAGGTCCAGGACCTGTTGCTTGCGGCTAGGGATGGTCGCCAGAGCTTCCACGATGGTGCAGGCCGCCTGGCGCGCCGCCTGGGTAGCGGGGGTGAACAGAACCTGGGGTGCCCAAGGAGGAGAAAAACGCCACGGGGCTCAGTCTGCCGTCCATCACCGCCCTTCCCCTCATCACCCGGGTCTCACGCTGATCCGAAGAAAAGATCAGAGATCATCAGCTGGCCCCCGATAGCCCCCAGTCCCGGAAAGAGTCTCCCAGGGTACGCAATCGTGTGGCAGCCGTTACTGTTGGTCGGCGCTTACTCTGTGTGGAGCACTGGCCTAAGTGCTGAGGTGGATGCGAATTAACGGGGTCAGGCCCAGTCCAAATGGGGGCTCACAGGCTAAGGGCCCGAGTGGAAAGGCCGTGCCCTTCCAGCGACCCGAGACCCGGAGCCAGCAGAAGCAGAGCGGAGGAAGGAAGGGAACCCGGAGGCGCCGGCGGGCAGAGGCCGGGTTTACCCGGGGCCGGCTCCACCGGGGGGAAGGGGGAGGAAGGGGGTGGACGCGGCAGGCGACCCGACAAGGAGCCAGGCTCGGGCGGGTGCAGGGGACGGGGCGAGTCGGGGAGCCGGAGCGGAGGTTCCCCATCTCCCCGGAGGAGCGGGGAGCGGCGGGACGGCGGCCCCACCTGCCGCAGCCAGTTGTTGTGTCCCAGCTTGAGGTCCAGCGGGGAGGTCCTCTTCCCCCGCCTGCTCATGAACTGCTTCCATCTCCACGTGTATTTCTCCGACAGGTACAACTGGCGAAGCTCCGCTCTGCTGGGCGGTTTCCCGTTGGCGTCCACCCCTACGACGTGGAGAAAGGTCAGGGAGAGACCTCCGCCCAGGAGGTCGGCGGGGTGGGCGGCTGGAGAGGGAGCGGGGGAGAGGGGGGCCGGAGGGGGGGGCTCCGGGGTGGGGGTGGGGGGCCGGGACGGAGCCATCTTAAGGAGAAAGGCGCACCTCTGGCTGGCAGGCACTTCTTCCACGTCTCGTACGAGGCTTTGGGATCTCTTTTGAGCCACGGCTGAGCCTGGGCGTGGATCTCGTTGCAGTAGGGCTTGACCGTGGTCAGAGCCTCCACGGGGACGTCCTGCGGTCAGGAAGGCAAAGGGGACGACGGTTTCAAAACGAGCGCGGAGCGGGGATGAAAACTCAGGCCCTCCGACTCCCAGGCCTGCGCTCTTTCCATAGGGCCACACCGCTTCCCAAGTGAATACGTGTCAATCAGGTCCCGACTGGGGCTCACGGTCTAAGTTGGAGGGGGAACAAGTATCGAATCCTAACTTTACAGGAGGGGACTGAGGGCCAGAGAAGTGAAGTGACTTGTCCGAGGTCACGCGGTAGACAAGCGGCGGAGCCGGGATTAGAACCCGGGCCCGGGCTCTTTCCACTAGGCGTTACCTAAACAGCTCCAATTCTCTGCCACAGAGGGAGAAATGGGATCTACCAGACCACAGGCAACTAGATCTGAAACACCGGGCACCGATATGCTTGTTTCCTCACAACCTCGGGGGAGGGAAGAATTACTTCGGGCTCTCCGTGGCCGGTCACCGATCTACCAACCACAGAAGCTCCGGTTAGACTTCATCTGAAAACCACGGGCCTAGGAGTCAGAGGGCCCGGGTTCTAATCCCAGCTCCACCACCTGCCTGCTGTGTGACCACGGGCAAGGCACGTCACTTCTCCGGGCCTCAGTTTCCTCAAATGGAAAACGGGGATTCACTTTCTGTTCTCCCTCCAAGCAGCGTGGCTCAACAGGAAGCAGCGTGGCTCGGTGGAAAGAGCCCGGGCTTGGGAGTCAGAGGTCATGGGTTCGACTCCCGGTCCTGCCGCCTGTCAGCTGTGTGACTGCTGGCGAGTCACTTCACTTCTCTGTGCCTCAGTTACCTCATCTGTAAAATGGGGATTCACTGTGAGCCTCCCGTGGGACGACCCGATTCCCCTGTATCTCCCCCAGCGCTTAGCACAGTGCGCTGCACATAGTAAGCGCTTAACAAATACCAACATTATTGTCATTATTATTGTTATTAGACCGTGAGTCCATGTGGGACAGGGACCGTGTCCTACCTGGTTAATGTGGATCTACCCCAGCATTTAGAACAGTGCTTTTTTGATAGCATTTGTTAAGGTTTTACACTGTGCCAGGACCTAGGCGCTGGAGCAGATACAGGCTAACTGGGTTGGACACAGGCCACATCCCAAACGGGGCCCACAGTCTTAACCCCCAGTTTACAGATGGGGCGACTGAAGATAGGTGACTTGGCCAAGGTCACACAGCAGGCCTTGGCTCGTGCGCTAATGATAATAATGTTGGTATTTGTTACGCGCTTACTATGTGCCGAGCACTGTTCCAAGCGCTGGGGTGGACATAGGGGAACCAAGTTGTCCCACATGGGGCTCACAGTCTTAATCCCCATTTTACAGATGAGGGAACTGAGGCCCAGAGAAGTGAAGTGACTCGCCCACAGTCACACAGCTGACGAGTGGCAGAGCCGGGATTCGAACTCATGACCTCTGACTCCAAAGCCCGGGCTCTCTCCACTGAGCCACGCTGCTTCTCTATCCTCTATCCTCTGTCCACTAGCCCGTGTTACTTCTCTAGACAAGCAGCGTGGCTCAGCGGAAAGAGCCCTGGCTTGGGAGTCAGAGGTCATGGGTTTCAATCCCGGTCCTGCCGCTTGTCAGCCGTGTGACTGCTGGCGAGTCACTTAACTTCTCTGTGCCTCAGTTACCCCATCTGTAAAATGGGGATTCACCGTGAGCCTCGCGTGGGACGGCCTGATTACCCTGTATCTCCCTCCCCCTGCGCTTAGAACACTGCTCTGCACATAGTAAGCCCTTAACAAATACCAACATTACTAGAGAAGCAGCGTGGCTCAGTGGCAAGAGCCCGGGCCTGGGAGTCGGAGGTCGTGGGTTCGAATCCCGGCTCTGCCGCCTGTCAGCCGCGTGTCTGTGGACAAGTCACTTCACTTCTCTGTGCCTCAATTACCTCATCTGTCAAATGGGGACTGAGACTGTGCGCCTCAGGTGGGACCACCTGATTACCCTGTGTCTACCCCCAGAGCTTAGAACAGTGCTCTGCACGTAGTAAGCGCTTGACGGATACCAACATTATTATTAGTAAGTGCTTAACAGATAATAAAAAAACCCCCCAAACCCCACGGGGCAGATCGGCCCGAGTCTTCGGAAGCTCAGTGCAAACCGGGCTGAACGGCTGCAGTCAATTCCTGAAAATGTTCTTTTACCACACCGCTGGGGAGAGTGATGCCGAGGCAAGAGCGCAAAAATTAAAAGAAGGACGGGGGCGGGACAGAGAGAGAGAGAGAGAGAGAATCGGTGAGAGCCAAGAGGCGGGAGCACGGGTTAGCCCTGATCATCCCAGCCAGTTCTCGGAGGACGCGCTCTGCACCTTGTTTCTCTTGCTGGTGGGCGAAGGCGGCTTGATCAGCTTCTGTAGAATTCGCAGGCACATGAGGGTGATGTTCTCAACAACCACAGGAGTTTTTATGTTCACGGCCATTAGGAAAAGGCTGAGGGCTGGTGGGGAGGAGGAGAGAGAGAAAGACCGGGATTAATAGGGTACAGAGAGTTTCCGAGCTAACGGTGGTCCCCCGAGGTGCCCGAGAGTCTGACAGTCGGCCTCCTCTTCCGGGCCCGGAGTTCCTCCCCTACCGGGAGCCCAGCCCGGTCCCGCCCCAGAACTCACCGCAACGCAGCCTCAGTTCCCAGCAGCTGTCCTCCTTGGAGATGGAGTCGGTCAGGAGCAGCATCTCGTACTGGAGGCTGCTGGCCTGGAACATCAACGGGAGACCCGGGCTGGAGTCGGAGGCCACGGGGAGGAGGGGTGGCTCCTCTCGCCTCTCAATCTCCGCGCGGCTTTGCGGGGAAAAGATCTGGCCTCCAGTCCCCAGGCAGTCGATGGTATTTATTGAGCGCTTGCTGTGTGCGGAGTGTTGTACTAAGCGCCTGGGAGAGTACACTGTAACTATAGAGCAGACACATTCTCTGCCCACGGTGAGCTTATAGCCAGAGGACTGTAGTCCAAGCCAAGTCCAGGCCTCCGCCATGCCAGAGCGGCCCCGAATCGCCTGGGTTGCAGCCTCCGGGTTAAAAGGAGGCTCCGGCGGGGCCGGGGTACGTGGCCGAGGTTTGCGCCCCCCGGTGCGTACCAGCCGCTACGGGCCTCCTCCTCCCCGGCACCTGAGACACCGACACACGGACGCCGGAGAGTGGGGAAGGAGTAAGCCGGGCCCGGCCGGAGGTGAGGCCGCAGGGAATGGGGAGAGCCCTGGTTGGGAAGAGGAGAGGAAAACGGGGAGAACACGCGGCTGCTCACCAAATCGGGGTTCGCCCAGTGGCCCTTCAGAGCCGCGGAGACCTTGCCGATGATCAGGTCGTTCATTTTCTGGGTGGCTTCAGGATTGTCCCTGAAACCGGATGGAATCAGAGAGGCGTCACGCCCACCGGGTCCTTCCGCCAACCCGTCTCAACCGACTCAAACCCCAGAAGCCCCCGTCTTGAGACGCTTCGCCGCCGCGGACCGAGTCTCCGGTCGGAGAGGCCTCGGTCCCGCGGCTTAAGGATCGAGGACCCGGCCGGACTCCGGCGCCGGGTGCCGTGGCCGTTCGCGCTCTCTCGGGCCTGCCGGTCGTATTCCCCCTGGGGCGATGAGTGCGAGCGCCGCGGTACTCCCGGTCTGGGAAGGGATCCCACCCGGAAGCTTCTCGCCACCACCTCGCTGGTTTGGGCAGGGGTCGCAGCCAGCCACCTGGCCTGGTGAGAATCGGTTGCTCCGGAGTTCCCAAGGGCACTCGGCCACGTAAGGGAAGGTGGTGGCCCTGGACGGGGCCTTCCTTACACAGACAGCGCTTGATCACATCACCGACTAGGTTCTCACCGACGTCACGCTGCCGACTCCACTAAGAGCAGGTGGAGCGCGCTCCCCCGTCTCCAGTCTACCCCTGGCTTTAGTTCTCTCGCTCCTCATCTTCCCCTCTAGACCGCAGGTTCACTGTGGGCGGGGAATACGTTGTCTTCCACCTCTGCCGTACTGTACTCTCGCAAGTGCTCCGCACCCAAGTGCCGAATAAATAGGATTAATCGATTCCCCTCAAATTCTCCTCCTCACCCTCTTGGCCCTTCCACTCCAGCCAGCTACACCCTCTGTTCGACCCCCGACTGATTCGTCATCCATCTTCTTCCTACCTTCTGCGCCTCTCTCAAGACCTACGTCTCTTGGGAGGCTTCCTTGGGATCATCTCAGCAGAAGTCAGAGAGGGAACGGGCACCGGGACAACGAATGAGACCGCTGGGTTTTGATCCATTCTCCCTGAGGTCTCCCACCTCTCACTTCAATCGGTGGCATTTCTGTACTAAGCGCTTGGGAGAGTGCAACTCAGAGTCGGTGGACACGCTCCCCGCCCACGCCGAGCGTATTTCTATCCTTCCCCTTACCTGAGCCCCGCCCATCCATCCGCTCTAGCTTAAATCTGCCGGGAATACAGGCTAAAATGTGTGCTTTCCCTGGCGCCCGGGACAAGGCGATCCCCTTCTCCACAATCCCCAAACCCGGCAGCAGCCAAACGCCCGGCACCCACTGGGAAGCAGCCTGGTCTAGTGGACAGAGCACGGGCCTGGGAGTCGGAAGGCCCTGGGTTCAAATCCCGGCTCTGCCACTTATCAGCTGTGTGACTTCGGCCGAGTCACTTCACTTCTTTGGGCTTCAGTTCCCTCCTCTGTAAAACGGCGATTAGGACCGTGAGCCCGAAGTGGGACAGGGACCGTGTCCTACCTGATTAGCCTGTGTCTACCCCACCGCTTAGAGCAGTGCCTGTCACGCAGAAAGCACTTAAAACACCATCATCATCAGCGTCGTCATTGTCATCGTTATCATTATTACGATCACGTCCTGACCTGGTGAGAAGGCACATGAGTTGGCGGACCTCCTCCCTCATGGCGGCCGCCCCCCGGCGCAGGTTGTAGTCGAAGAGCTCCCGGATGAGCCCCTGGGAGACGAGGATGTGCCGCAGGGCCGGGTTGGTGGCCAGGGCCCGGAGCAGGGTGATGCAGTGCTCCGTGACGGCCGAGGCGCAGCCGTAGCACTTGGTGGAGGAGGTGTGGCCGCAGCCCAGGACGGACAGGGCCCGGTACTGGCTCGCCGTGAAGGTGGGCTGCACCGTGGTCCGCGACGACTTGGTAGCTGCCTCTCTCTGCTGGAGGTCATACTCCAACAGTTCCTTCCGGGAGGCAAACACTTTCTACCGCCCGCAGGGAACGGGCCGGGGGGAGGGAGAAAGGGAGGAGAGGAGGAGAAGCGGAGTCAAGAGGTGCGAAACCAGCAACAGGGGTATCCTCTTGTCAGCCGATCCACTTGCAACAGAGGAGAGGTCCTCCACCATATTTAATGCTCTCCAGTCTTCTCCCCTCCAAAACCTCAAGGCGCTTTAAGGAATACTCAACGCCCATTTTACAGACCAGTTCCCCGGCGTCGCGCCACCTCTATCGACCGAAAAGACCAGTTCCCCACTCTCGCCGAACCCCACGGGAGGGGCAGGCCCTCCGACCCCGGGCAGGTGACGGGCAGCATCGCAGACATCTATGGCAAAGCATTTCCTTGGACTCTACGGGCCTGCGCTCGCCGATGAGGGCGCCTGGGCGGTCTGCCAGGAGGCCCCACTCTCTGCTTAAATGGATGTCACTCCAAGACGCCCAAATCCCTGCTCCCCAAGAGAAGCTCTCCCCCTGCCCACACCTGGATGATCTTCGACAGCTCGTCGAAAGAGTTCTTGCAGTCGCCACAGTACTCCTGGGCCAGCTGGAGGATGTAGCGGTTCACGCTGGCTGAGGTGGAGCTGATGCCCCCGGCATTTCCAGCGTCATCCTGAAACACAGATGGTCGGAGCGGGGCGGGGAGAGAGAAGAGTGGGGAGGGGGAGAGAGAAGGATCTCCACTGAGGCCTCACGGACCCTCAGTCGGCCACTTTAGCGCTCGGCTCCATTCCCAGTGTGAACGGGCAAAGACGGGACAGGTTTTCGGGCTCCCACGCGCCCCCAGGAGCGGCAGAGCTTGACGCCGGCAGGCGGCCGCCCTGGGGAAGGCCGTGCCCGCTCATTGCAGGCAGGCTAGGCAGGAGGGGAAGGGTGAGCCCACCCTCTAACGGGGTACGGCTCTTGCGGCAGGAGAGGAGGGACCAAAGGGAAGGAAACAGTCGACCGTCACACGGGGTTTCGGGGAACGTGCTTCCCTGGGGCTCGACGGGAGCTGCCCGGGCAAGACCGTGAGTAAACGGGGACGCGCGGTCTGGAAAGAGCCCAGGTTTAATCTCCGCGCTAAGCCAAATGCAGAGGCAGAAATCCTTCCAGGCTCAGGTCTGTGCCTAGATACGGTCTGAACCCGCCCCTCCCCCCCCCCCCCCTCCCTCTCCCGCTCCCCAGCGTTACCTGGGGCTTTTCGGGAGCGGCCTCGTTCACTTTGCACAGCAGGTTCTCCAGCTGGGGCCGGTGTCCCATCAGCTGATGATACACTCGGTCGGCCTTGTCCAGCAGCGTGTTGATGTTAGTCACGGCCTAAATCAAGGAGGCGGCCCGGGAGGTTACGTTAGAGGCGGCGCCCCGCTCTCTGCGGGGGGGGGGGGGGGGGGCGGGGGGGGGCGGGGGGGCCGACTGAAAGAAGCCTGGCTTGAGAATCGAGACGCCTACGTTTGAATCCCAGCTCTCCCACCGGCCCACCGTGTGACTCTGGCCCAGTCCCATGAACCCCTCCGGGCTTCAATTCCCTCACCTATAAAAATGGGGGCAGGGGCTGGGCCGAAGCGAGGGTGACGATGGCATCTGTTAGGCGATTACTAGGTGTAAAGCACTGATCTTAGCGCTGGGGAAGATACGAGGTAATCAGGTTGTCCCACGTGGGGCTCCGGGTCTTACTCCCCATTTTACAAGATGAGGGAACCGAGGCACAGAGAAGCTAAGTGGCTTGCCCAAAGTCACAGAGCAGACAGGTGGCGGAGCCGGGATCAGAACCCATGTCCTCTGACTCCCAAGCCTGTGCTCTTTCCACTCTTTCCGCTGAGCCACGCTGCTTCTCTAAAGCACACCATCTGGTATCTACTCTAGTGCTCTGCACGGAGCAAGCGCTCAATAAATGCCCCAGTTAGGGCTAGGCACTGCCTTTTGATTCCAGTAGGCACCGAATCATTAGCTACCTCCATATATATAGATTTCATCTCCCTTACCTGGGCAGTGCATTAGGTGAGGGTCTCTGGGGCTCTACATTCCAGGCCAAAGTTGGCCACCGATCGGCGGGGAGACCAAGACCCAGCCAATTCCCCACCCCTCCCCGTCCCGGCCACACACCGCAGAGGGTGCTCCTTAGCGGACAGATGCGGGACGGTACCGGATCTCGACCTTTTCAAATCTAGGGTTATAAGCCCGCGGAGACGTTCCAGCCACGTCGCTGAAGCGACCCCCGGGAACCTCGGGGGGGCCGTTCCCCTGACTTATTTCTTTCCTCCCAAGTTTAGTCAGGGCAACTGCTCCCCGGCACTGGTCCTAGCCGCTGAGTGCCGACTGGCGGGGGAAACCCCCGGCAAACAGCGAGACTCTCTCCCCGTCCCAACCAGGGGAAAGGGCCCGCGGTGACCGAAGCTCGGGTGAAGGGAGCCGGGCCTCACCTTCTTCCGATCCTCTTCGTTCTCGATGGGATCCACGGCACAACAGGGCTTGGCGTACAGCATGAAGTCAAAGCGGGCGTATTTACAGAAGCCACAGGCGTTGCACAGGAATGGATCCTTTTCGTCGTAGTTGATCGACCTGGTGTGAGCAAGGGGTCATTGGGTGAGATAAAAACCATAGGGGAAGGGACCAGATCCGACTTAAATCAGCCTCCCGGCACCCAGGGGACACCTGTGAAAGAAGAACACTCGGGTGGCCAGGAAGGAAGGTCATAAACAGGCCAATCCCAGACACACAACTAGGCGAAATGAACCTCTTTCATTTTAGCTCCGCCCCACGGCCCTAACCGTACGTACGGGCCACGGTCTGAGTGGGGCCTTTAGAGTGGTGCCATCCGGCAGAAAGGAACGAGCTCTGCTTCCTCTGGATCCCCACAAATCCCACCCCGACTAGCTTGGGCGCCGCCTGGATTCCTCCGCACCTCGGCTTTCTGACCCCAGCCCGCCGGGTTGCCGAACCGAGCAGCGGCTGCTCTTGCTTCGTTTCACCGAAGGGCCGTCAGCCTGCGGAACCGTGGGTCACGGGGACGGCAGCGGGAACCACCTCGGTCTCTCCCTCCCGCCTTTCACGACGCGCTATCCCCGGCTGATCACGGACTCGCTTCTGACCCCCTGCCGGGTTGCAAATTTAGGTTTCCGGGTCTAGCACGAGCTTACTTCGACGTCTGATGCACGGAGCTGGCAAAACCAACCACCGCTCTCCCCTCCCGTCTCCCCACCTCTTCCTCAGTCATTCATATGAGCGGGAACCTGCAGGGTCAAAGCTGGCTTCTTTTGCGGGTAAGAACGGAGCTATTTTCAATTCTAAACTGAAAGGATCCAGGGTCAATTTACGGAGCTTTGGCTAAGACCGTGTATTGGGTCCCAGACACAGCACCTTCATCTGCCCTCACGGGAGTCTCCTCCCCGGCACTACACCTCCATCGGAAGGTATTTCGGTGAGGGTCCTCTGGGGTTCCCGATGCGAGATCGAGAGCCGGCCTGGAGAAGCGGGGGACGGGGTCCTTCCGACACGAGGGGCCGTGAAACCGGGGTCCTCCCCGGGGCCGGGCCGCTCACCTGCACTTGTGGCACTGGTAGACATTCTCCCCACAGTTGCCGCACACGCCGGGGTTGGCGGGCACGGAGGCACTGCAGCGCGGGCACTGCAGGGTCTCTGTGGAGGCTTGGTAATTTTCATAGAAGTCGGCAAATTCAATCATGAGGTTGGAGGCCACGATAGGCAGGGGTAAGTCTATCTTCACTTCCGTCTGGCCGGGGGTCAGCTGCACCTTCTTGGCTTTGTGCCAGCGGGCGGGCCTGAGGAAGCCAAAAGCGCGGTTACCCGGAGCGGTTCTTTTCCATCCCAGCTGAAGTAACCCTCCAAATAATAATGATGGCATTTGTTAAGCGCTTACTATGTGCCAGGCACTGTTCTAAGCGCTGGGGGGGATACAAGGTGATCAGGTTGTCCCAGTTGGAGCTCACAGTCTTAATCCCTATTTGACAGATTTGACAGATGAGGTAACTGAGGCCCAGAGAAGTAGAGTGACTTGCCCAAAATCACACAGCCGACAAGCGGCAGAGCTGGGATTAGAACCCATGACCTCTGACTCCCAAGCCCGGGCTCCTTCCACTGAGCCACGCCGAAGTCTCCTTGGTCTGCCCGTTAATTTCCATCTGACTCCGTGTGGTTTAACAAGTTTTGATCTGGAGTCCAACTCAACCGCACCGACCAAGCTTTGTGAGTTTGGGCAAGCCACCCACTGCACCTCAGGTAACCCTACTGGGTCTCGACCTTTTTTTTTTTTTTTTTTCAGACGGTCTCTGTTAAGCGCTTACTATGTGACGGGCACTGTACTAAACACTGGGGTGGATACAAGGAAATCAGATTGGACACAGTCCACTTCCCTCATGGGGCTTACAACGGTCTTGACCCCCCCATTTTACAGATGAGGTAACTGAGGCACACAGAAGTTTAACGATCTGCCCAAGATCCCACAGCAGGCAGGTGGCGGAGCCTAGATTGGAACTCAGGTCTCCGACACCCAAGCCCGCGCTCTTTCCATTAGGCCACGCTCCTTCTTTTTTAACCCGTGAAAGACTTGGGGAAAGTAAAGGTACAACACGAAGTCTAGGGAGCATTAAGCTTCAACCTCTAACACCCAGAACACCGTGCGGACCCAGTAAAGATTTCCGCAGCGAGGCCCCGATTTTCCCGAGGTTCTCTCGTGACCCCCCCCCCCCCCCCGAGGGTCGTATAGCAGAGTTGTTAGACACAGTACTTGCCCACAAGGACCTTACAGTCGACCCACCTCTAGACGGTAAGCTCACCGCGGGCAAGGAACGGGTCTGCTAATTCTGTTGCTCTCCCAAGCCCCTCGTGCAGTGGTCTGCACGTGGTAAGTACTCAATAAATGCGACCGACTAAAGGGAACCTCAAGAAGATTCAGCTTCCGAGAACTCTGTTCCCAGGAACTGCCCCTGGCTGGCAGATGAGGCACGTATTTTGTTCAGACGGGCCGAGCGCCATCAATACTCCCAAGCTTAAAATAAATAAAAATAAACTGTGGTATTTGTTACGCGCTTTACTAGGTGCAAAGCACTGTTCTAAGCGCTGGGGGATACGAGGTGATCAGGTTGTCCCACGTGGGGCTCACGGTTTTAATCCCCATTTGACAGATGAGGTAACGGGCACAGAGAAGTGAAGCGACTCGCCCAAGGTCACACAACTGACCAGCGGCGGAGCCGGGACTAGAACCCGCGCCCTGTGACTCCCAAGCCCGCGCTCTTTCCACCGAGCCACGCTGCTTCTCTGGCTTCCAAGTTTAACCATGGCTCCCACTCCCACACCCCCCCCGCATCGCCCTTCCAACTTGAATTTGTACCCTGCATTCCGGCCTCCCCCAGCACTTAGGCACTTTTCCCTAATTTACCTACTTATAAGCTAGGGCAGGGAATGTGTCTGTTTTATACTGTACTCACCCAAGCGCTTAGTACAGTGCTCTGCACCCAGTAAGCGCTCAATGAATACGACTGACCGATGGGCTCTTCAAGCCGAACGCGATGGCAGGTCCCATTCTAAAAGACGCGTTCAGCTCGTCGCGGTTCATACTGTACAACCCACGATCTGGGGGCCGGGCTAGGACGGGGAGGGGAGAGAGGAGGAGGGGGCAGCGGTTACATCTATTCAACGCAGCGGCTGCCGACGACGTCAGTGAGCGAGAGGGGAGTATCCGTGTGGCCGGGGGAGGGATTCCTGGCGGAGAAACTACCATGAGGATGTTTCCTGCTACGGGGGAGTTGGGAATCTGCACGGGTGACGATGAAGCAAGCTGTCAGGTCGCATCCAGTCTCCTCCATAGTCTATCGGCGGGGTCTCGCCCTGCCCCTCCCTAAGCCCGACCCGGATAGTCCGGTTACCGTCGGAATAAAGAAATTCAAAACCCGGCCAGGAACGTGGCTGGCTGGTTCTTCTTGCGGGACTGGGAATTCCTGGAAAATTGGGCCTCCCCAAAGTCAGCACGAGGATCCTGCAGCTTCCAGACTCTGGGGAAGGTGACTTTCTGAAGGGGAAGGGCATTTCCATTTCCAGGACTACGGCAACAAAGGTGAAGCAGCGTGGACTAATGGCCAGAGCACGGACCTGGGAGTCGGAAGGACCTGGGTTCTAGTCCTGACTCCGCCCCTTGTCTGCTGTGTAACCTTGGGGGAGTCCCTTCGCTTCTCCGGACCCGTAAGATGGGGATTAAGAACGAGAGCCCCGTGTGGGACAGGGACCGTGTCCTATGAGTACCACGTGCCCGGCAGAGACCGAGTCCTTAACCATTAAAAAAGAGACGAGAAAATGGTCCGAGGAGGTACGAGTGTTTGGGGGAAAGCAGTTCTTCCCCACTCAGGGAATCGCAGCGGGTACCGCGACCCGGGCCTTAAGACCGCCATTTCCCTCGCCCAGTGTAAGAGCCCGTACTTGTTCTTCAGCTCCACGATGGCTTGCACGGTCCGATTGTTGTAGTAGAGGTTGACGGTCCGCACCATCTTGGTCCGTTTCAGGTCTCCGATCTTCACGGTCACTTTGCTGACGGTGTGACTCCCGATCAGCTTCACTACCTGCTGGGTGGTGGTGTAGCGGGTGTCCACCTTGATGGAAGACAACTTGATGTACTGGAAAATAATAAATACGAAACCAGCATGAGGATAATAATGTGGTATCTGTTCGCTTACCTGTAAAATGGGAATTAAATGCGCGAGCCCCACGGGGGACGGGGACGCAGTCCACCCTGGTCTGCTGGCGTCTACTCCAGCGTTTAGAACAGCGCTTAACCCGCTTAACTTGTATCTACTCCATGCCTCGCACAAAAGAGCAGCAGCAGCAGCTCCAGCGGTTAGTACAGTGCCTGGCATACAGTAGGTGCTTAACGAATATCACGATCATCATCATATTATTAGTTAATTCTTAATAATAAGCTCGTAGCCTCCATCAGAACCCTGTGACTTACACAGAACGGCACTTCTGGGTTGTTGCAGACCAAGCAGGGGTCGCTCTCCAGGTAATAGCCATCAAACTCCACCAGGCCAGACAGGGTGCTGGGGGGGGGGGGGGGGGGAAAAATACATATCAGGTCGTAATAGGTGAAGAAATCTGCTTTTTTCGAGCCACGGGAAAGCTTCCTGCAAGTTGTCACCACGGCTTAAAACCGTATCTCCTCCAAGAGGCCTTCAAATCAGTTAACAGCATTTATTAATAATTATAATTGTGGTATCTGTTCGGCACTTACTATGTGCCGAGCACCGTTCTAAGCCCTGAGGTAAATACAAGGTAATCAGGTCGTCCCACGTGGGGCTCGCGGTCTCGATCCCCGTTTTATGGACGAGGTAACCGAGGCACAGGGGAGGTGAAGTGACTTGCCCAAGGCCACACAGCGTCAAGTGGTGGAGCTGGGATTAGAAGCCAGGCCCTCTGAGACCCAGGTCTGTGCTCTTTCCACTAGGCCACACTGCTTCTCTGTTATTTATTATTTGTATTGCTTGAGCACTTACTGGGGGCAGAGGACTATTAAGCGCTTGGGGGGGGTGTAATATAACAAACTTGGTAGACATTCCCCGCTCAAAATGGGCTCACAGTCTAGAGGGGGAGCAAGCCTTCCCTGATTAAGCCTTCGTTTCTTTACTCGTCTCCCCTTCTGTGTCGCCTAACCACTCGGGTGGAAGCAGCGTGGCGCAGTGGAAAGGGCCCGGGTTTGGGAGCCGGAGGTCATGGGTTCGAATCCCGCGCTGCCACTTGTCAGCTGTGTGACTGTGGGCGACTCACTTCACTGCTCCGTGCCTCAGTGACCTCATCTGTAAAATGGGGATGGAGACTGTGAGCCTCACATGGGACAACCTCCTGTCTCTGTCGCCGATCTGTACATTCCAAGCGCCTAGTACAGTGCTCTGCACATAGTAACTGCTCAATAAATACTATTGAATGAATGAATGACAACCTGATTGCCCTATATCTACCCCAGCGCTTAGAACAGTGCTCTGCACATAGTAAGTGCTGAACAAATACCAACATTATCATTATTACCCCTTACTTTGACACTCACCCGATCCCCAGCGCTTACAATAATAATAATGGTATTTGCTAAGCGCCTCTAATAATAATAATGGTATTTGTTAAGCGCTTACTATGTGCAAACCAACTGCTCTAAGCGCTATGGGATACAAGGTGATCAGGTTGCCCCAGGGGCTCACAGTCTCAGCCCCCATTTTACAGAAGAGGTAACTGAGGCCCAGAGAAGTGAAGTGACTTGCCCGAAGTCACACAAAAGCTGACAAGTGGCGGAGCCGGGATTAGAACCCACGACCTCTGACTCCCGAGCCCGGGCTCTTTCCCATGAGCCACGCTGCTTCTCTTATGTCCACATCCTAGTACTCTGCTTCCTGTAATTCACTTTAACGCCTGTCACCCCTCTGGACTGTAAGCTCCTTGCGGGCTGGGATCAAACCTATCAGCTCTATGTGTTGTATTCTCCCCGGTGCTCACTACAGTGCTCTGCTTATGGTAAGCGCTCAATCAGTCAGTCAACTGATGAACTGACCGACTGCCTAGTTCATCAATCGCCCATCCTTATCCCCACCCCAACCTCGGGCACAAAGGGGTTGGAAGAAGGGAGTTGTCCTTAGATGGCAGTGAAGTCCCAGGAAAGAACTCACAGATCCATCATCAGAATTCAACAACTGAAGGACAAAAGCCACTGAGAAAGAAGGAGGGAGGTACGTGGAATCTCCTCTTCTCTCCCACATCACACATCAGAGCCCTATTTCCTTCCAGACATGGCTGCACAAGCACACGCTTTTTTACTGCTTACCAGCCCTCCTCACCTATATAATATCATAATATTATAATACATACAGTATTACGACGGCGGTATGAAATCCATCTGGGAATCGTACGCTGACGGACGGAGAGCCACACAGGGTGTCTCTCGCAGACCTCCTCAAATTCCCACTTTGACCCACGACCACCTCCAGATTAGACCACAAGCTCCTTGAGGGCAGAGACCATACTTTCTGTTGCCGACTTGTATATTCCAAGCGCTCAGTACAGTGCTCTGCACATAGTAAGTGCTCAATAAATACTGCTGAATGAATGAATACTTTCTCCAACCAGTTTCCCAATTCCGTGAGAACCGCCCCAGGAACAGGGTTGTCTGGAGGCATTCAAATGCTCGACTGAATGGAGCCAGGCTTTTCTGAAGATGAGGAAGGAGGCAGGGAAAAAAACTTACTTGTAAATGTTGGAATTGGGATGGTTGGTGAGGATGTGGTTTTGGGTTCGGAGAATCTCCACTGCCTTCTGGGAATATTCCTTTAACTGGAATGAAAATAACTGAAGGTTAAAAAAAAAAAAAAAAAAAAAAAGACCGAGAGGCCAAATGACCATTTCTGCCTCCCATTTTAAGACCGGGGTGTTGGTTTCCCAAGGGACTTCCAATTCACTGAGTCTTCCGATCCTGTCGCCCCAACTTATCCCACTGATTCCATCCACTTAAAAGCTCCCAAGGTTTGGGGGAAAGATATACTCGACAGCTACGGAGACATTTTCAGATTTGGGGCAATAAAGCAATTCCGGCTCAGGTCAGGAAGCCAGAGAACGGATATCTTTATCCGCCTCCTCACTCTTAAAGACGGTATATTCGTTAGTTACGTCTACAGTCTTCCCTAACAGAATGTACGCTCCTTAAGGGAGGGAATCACATCTTTTATTCCTTTTGCCGGTTCCCCCAAAGGCCTTTTGCAATATTTCCAGCCTGGGAGGACCTCAGTGAATCCTTCCGTTATCGTGTCCACAAGCTCTACCGATGACCGCGCCGTATACACCCTGTGGGAGTTTAGTAAACCTTCACCAAGAAACCCAAGGTCTCTTTCAGAGTTAGCCACAACCTACTTAACTGAGGAAGGGAAATATACGGAGAAAATAGGAGGGTGGCCGGTGAACCTTCCCCACCTTCTCCACAAAGTTACCTTCTTCTCCGTCTGGGGGGTTTTCAGGGAGAAGTAACCCAGGAGATCCACAAACTGCGCAGCCTTCCGGCCGTAAGCTGGGAGTTCCGGCCAGATGGACCACATCAGGTCCAACAGGAGCTCCTGTTGAGACTTGTTGGAGTTCCTGCAGGCAAATGACAGCACGGGTTACTGGGGTGCAGGAGGGACTGAGGCCCTTTCGCTGTAAACAGCTCCGCGGCAAGCTAGGTAGAACCACGGGTGAGCTGGGAGCGGTCTCCATTTGTTCAGACCTCTTAGCGATTGATCCCCAAAGAGATAAATCATGGGGTCTTCTCCCGACCTGCGAAACCTTAGCAAGAATTCCCACGTGCCGGGAAGCCTGCCGCTCTTCCCAAACGGCAGCCTGTTCCCGTCAGCCAGTAACGAAAACATCCACGTGTGCTCTTGGTACTCGAAGATGACACCACTGATGGGGAAGTTCACCTCTGGGTTATTAGAGGGCCCCAAAAGCCAACAGAGGACCCGGGACCCACCCGGATTATCCCCTGTTATACTGTCACGGTCGTCGTTTACAATGTCTACCAAAGTGAATTAAAATGAAGATGGGGTCAAAGTTGTAACAACTGTGTCCACAGAGTCTAGGGTGTCGCTCGGTGACCAGGTCTGGCCTGTACCTCCCTAGAGAACCGAGACTCAAAATTACACGTCCCTTTGGAAGGAAGAGCCAAGGAGCAGTCTTCTGCCTCCGTAATATCTGGTCGGGGCTCAGAAGGAAAGACATCCAGGGTAGAGACCACACCTCAACCAACGTTTTCGGAGCCCCAGGCCCACCGAAGGTCCAGCCCGAACTGGGCAGGGGTCGGGGTCAGAACCGGCACTGTTGTCCATATGACCCGCACGTGCTCCTGTACGGATGCCCCACGGGCTTCTAGAACGTAAAAGACACGGGCGGCCTAGTGGCGAGCACCGCCTATACGCAGATGCTCTCGGACACCAAAGCGGGGCAGCACAGAGAATATGGAATTTGAATTAGACGGGGCTGGGTCAACTTCCACTACAGCTGAAACCCAATCAGTTCCGGAGCCTCTGTGGCCTCCCTTCAGCACTCCCGGGCTAGGGTATGTCAGGGCCAGGGGGACGTCCTCAGGCGCTAATACTCCAGAAACAAACCCAATGCCACGCAGAAAGTTGCCCAGGCCTCGCTAGTGGCGAGTGAGTGGAGGAGGAAAGATAGGAGCTCACCTAATTATTGGTTACGGGACTCGCTAAGGACTTAACTATGCGACAAGCCCAGCTCTAAGCGCTGGGATAGATACGAGTGAATTTATCATTATGGTATTAAGTGCTTACTATACGCCGGAGGTAAGCACAAGATAATCAGGTCGGATACTCTATCCCACACCCGGGGCCCGCTGTCTAAGTAGGAGGTAGAACGGGTACTGCATCCCCAACTGACGGATGAGGAGACGGAGGCACAGAGGTTAAGTGACTTGCCCGAAATCACACGGCAATCAAGTACCAGAGTCGGGATCAGAACCCAGGTCGGCTGACTTCCAGGCCCGGGATCTTCCCTCGAAGCTCCAGTGCTTCTCGGCGCTTTGGTATTAACTCACGGACTCCCCTCATCCTACCAGCCCTCACGTGCTTATCTAACAACCCTCGCTTCCCTGTGCTCGTAATTCATCTCCGTGCCTGAATCCCCTACTAGACTGGGTAACCTCCTCGAGGGCGTGGCTCCTGGCTACTATTTTCTACTGCATTTAGCACAGTGCTCTGCACAGAGGAAGAATAAATATCACCGACTGACCGACACGCTTGCACCTTAGTGGTTTCATACGTGTGACCGTCCACGGGTGAGCACTCGTGTACAACAGCCCCACAGCCTTTACACCCATTTGTAATTTTATTTATTTATATACCGTCTCCCCTCTAGACCGTAAGCTCCTTCTGGGCAGGGAGTGCGTCTGCTATACTGTTGCGGTGTACGCTCTCAAGCGCTTCGCACAGTGCTCGGCACACGGTAAGTGCTCAATAAATACAACCGACGGACTGACGTGAGGGAGGCCTAGGGCCCTTCAGGTTTGGCCCGGACTCATTTCTGATCGTAGACCAGACTCGGGCCTCCCGAGCCAAGGGGCTGCTTGAGTTGGGTCCAGGGAGGGCCGGGTCCAATCAGCCCAGAGGTTTTGAGCTGCCTCATCCATGTGCCGGTAGTAATTTTAATTTTTAAGAGCTTACCGGGGGGGGGGGGGGGCAGAATACTCTACTATGTCCCGGGAGATAATCCACAGGTGGGAATTAAACCTGATCCCTGACATTCCGGGGGCTCACAGTCTAACCGGTCCCCCTCTGACAGATGAGAAAACTGAGGCCCCGAGAGGTCAGGACACTCACGAGAAGCAGCGTGGCTCAGCGGCGAGAGCGCGGGCCTGGGAGTCAGGGGTCATGGGTTCGAATTAATAAAAATGTCGGTACCCGTTAAGCGCTCACTCTGTGCCGAGCACTGTTCTAAGCGCTGGGGTAGACGCAGGGGAATCAGGTCGTCCCCCGTGGGGCTCACAGTCTTCATCCCCATTTTACAGATGAGGGAACTGAGGCACCGAGAAGTGAAGTGACTTGCCCAAAGTCCCACAGCTGACAGGCGGCCGGGGCCGAGATTCGAACCCATGACCCCTGACCCCAAAGCCCGTGCTCTTTCCGCTGAGCCACGCTTCGAATTCCGGCTCCGCCACTTGTCAGCTGTGTGACCGTGGGCGAGTCACTTCACTTCTCTGGGCCTCAGTTCCCTCACGCTGTCAAATGGGGATGAAGACTGCGAGCCTCACGTGGGACAACCCCGACGACCCCGTATCTCCCCCAGCGCCTAGAACGGCGCTCTGCACGCAGTAAGCGCTTAACAGATACCGACATTATCATCATCATCCAAGGTCGCCCGGCAACCTGGAACCAGAAGCCGCGTCTCCTGACTCCCGGGTCTGTATTCTAGGCCGGGCTGCCTCCCGCTCAAAGCCGGACGCGATCTGGGTGACAGGGTGGCCGGCTGGATTAGATCAGAAAGCCCCCGTTGTTTCGGGCCGGGGGGGGCGGGGGGGGAATCTAACTATTTGCACGAGCGGTGCCGGAAGCCCCAACACTGACGAGTACGGGGTCTGACAACCGCGAAGGACGGCGGGCGCTCGGCGCAGCCGGGAGCCAAGTCGGGGGGAGGGTCGCTCAGAGCTGTTATCGTCCACCCCTCGGGGGGACCGTCCGAGCGACACGGAGCTGTCATCATCCACCCCACCCCCCCCCCCCCCCCCCCCCCCCCGGAGACTGCAGCCAGCCCCACCTGTAGATGTGCAGGGCTAAGCAGTGGGCTTGCCAGCGGACAGAAGAGGAGTTGGACTCCAGAAGGAAGCAGCGCAGGAACTGGATGAGAGTCTCCTTGTCGGCAAATTTGTTCAGCTGATTCACCAGGGCCGTGCACAGCTGGTCCTCCTGACTCCCGGAGCTCTCGCCTAAAGAGCGGCAGTTCGGGAAGGTTAGGAAAAGAGAGGCCGGGGGGGGGGGGGGGGGAGGGCGGCGGCCGCGTCCCTCTACGGAATTTCGGGATCAAATTCCACTGCAGCCTCTCGCTTTCAAGGGACCCTACGCCTCTTCGGCAGCTCGGCCAGAGGTCTCGCGGCACTTGGATCTGTACCCGCCCTCGGCCCCACCGCATTTATCACGGGCGCATCCGTTCGGTCCTGCTTACTGAGCGCTCACTGTGCGCAGAGCGCCGTACTGAGCGCTCGGAATGGACGATTGGGCAAACAGATGGAGACGCTCCCTGCCCAACGACGGACTCCCGGTCTAAACGGGGGGAGACAGACATCAAAACGTCAGGCAATCTGTAACTCCTTTTCCGTTTCCGTCTCCCCTTCTGTGCCGTAAGCTTCTTGTGGGCGGGGCTCCTCGGCGCATTGCGCTCTCCCAGGCGCTCAGTACGGTGCTCTGCCCACAGTGGGCGCTCAGGAGATACCACCGATTGGGGGACAGTGGGCCGGCCAGGGGAACCCAGCAGACGGCACGTGAGCGGGGTTTCCCAAGTCGCCACGTCGTTAACAGTTCAAGTGTGAACCTCGGGGGCGGCGGGGAGGGGGCCTGGTGAGGAAATCCTACGTCATCCGAGGGTCACCTCCGGGATCCAAAGGGCGACGCGGCGAGCTGCCGAAATAGCGGGGGGGAGGAGGGGGATGTTGGCAGCGTAGGTGACGCCCCCAGAACAGCACGAGGCAGAGAGACCTCGGGTGACCAGGACCGGAGGTCCTGACGTTGGGCTTGACGCCGCCCTCCCCCATCGCCCCCCCCCAACCTCTGAACAACGGGGCGAACGGGAGCTCACTCTCTTTCTCTTTTTCCTTCTCTTCCTTTTTGCTCTTCTTGGTGGACGACTTGCTCTGCGCTGCCGGCTGTCCCGAGCCGGAGGCCCCCGGGCCGGAGGAGGAAGAGGAGCCGGACGGGCCGGAGGAGGAGGCCGCGGAGAGCACTTTGCTGCCGCACAGGGCACAGGACAGCAGTTGCAGCAGCACGGGGGACACCCCCTCATCCACCAGAAAGCTGACTTGGAGGAGGAAATACAGGACTGCTGCGGAGGGGAGAGAAGGCGGGTTCGCGTCTGGGTCGAATGCCGCAACCTAACTAGCGTCCGGGCAGCAGTGTGCCGCAGCTCCGGACTGGGCACCTAAAATAGTCACGAGCGCTTTGAACGGAAAACCAGGCAAACCCTAAAAATAATGATGTTGGTATCTGTTAAGCGCCTACCATGTGCCGAGCACTGTTCCGAGCGCTGGGGTAGACACGGGGGAATCGGGCTGGCCCACGTGGGGCTCCCGGTCTTAATCCCCATTTTACAGATGAGCTGTCTGAGGCACGGAGAAGCGAAGAGACTCGCCCACAGTCACACAGCCGACGAGTGGCAGAGCTGGGATTCGAACTCATGACCTCTGACTCCAGAGCCCGTGCTCTTTCCACCGAGCCACGCCGCTTCGGAAATCCCAGTGTGGGAACGACTATTTAGCGGACCTAGAGCTGTTTCGAGTCCCGGCGCGGGAATTTTATTTTTATGAAATGTCTATTCTAAATGTTAATTGTTTTCTGAAAATTGGCACCCCGCCCCCCACCCCCCCCACCCCCAGCCTTTAGACTGTAAGCTCTTCAAGAAACGAGCGGCAACTATTTTAGACCGTATACAAAAGAAAAACCCCGTAAATGACAATGATGATATTTCTTGGGAGTTTACTACCTGCCAAGTACCACACTAAGTGGCTCAGTGGAAAGAGCACGGGCTTTGGAGTCAGGGCTCACGAGTTCGAATCCCAGCTCTGCCACTCGTCGGCTGTGTGACTGTGGGCGAGTCACTTAACTTCTCGGTGCCTCAGTTCCCTCAACTGTAAAATGGGGATTAAGACCGTGAGCCCCACGGGGGACGACCTGATTCCCCTGTGTCTACCCCAGCGCTTAGAACGGTGCTCGGCACATAGTAAGCGCTTAACAAATACCAACATTATTATTATTATTATTATTACTAAGCACTGGGACTGAAATAAGTCATTCAGGTTGGACACAGTTCCTTTCCCACAAGGGGCTCAATCTAAGCAGAGGAGTAGGATTCAATCCCCATTTTATAAGGTGAGGGAACTAAGGCACAGAGAAGTGACTTTCCCAGGGTCACAGAGTAGCCTGTGGGGAAGTGGCGGAGCCGGGATTAGAACCCGGGTCCTCTGACTCCCAGGCCTGTGCTCTTTCCCGCTAGGCCACGCTGCTTGCTAACGGTGACGCTGGTAACAAAAGCTGTGGGAACGACCTTGGCCAGCTCCCGCAGTGTCAGGGTCTGCCAGGGCCCCAGACCTCCCCTCTGTCCTCCAGCCGCATCACCGGCAATCGGAGCTGTACCCTTGGGGTCCTTAGTATAATAACGATAATAATTACGGTACCCGTCAAGCGCCTGCTACATGCCAAGCGCCGTTCTAAACACTGGGGTGGATACCAGTCAATCAGGTTGGGCACCGCCCCTGTCCCATATGGGGCTCACAGTCTCAATCCCCATTTCACAGATGGGGTAACCGAAGCCCAGAGAATAATAATAATTAGGGTACATGTTAAGCGCTTACCACGTGCCGGGCACCGTACTAAGCTCTGGGATGGATACAGCAGATCTGGTCGGACACAGTCCCTGGCCCATGTGGAGCTCACAGTCTCAATCCCCGTTTCATAGATGAGGTAACCGAGGCCCGGAGAAGTGAAGCGACCGGCCCAAGGGGACACGGCAGACATGTGGCGGAGCTGGGATTGGAACCCAGGACCTTCTGACTCCAGGGCTTGTGCCCTATCCTCTAAGCCACCCCAAACTCAGCCCGACAGCCCTTCCGGACATCTTCGTAACTGACCCTGTGTCCATCTCCTCCTCCGGACCGTAAACCCTAGAGCCGGGAACGCGTCCGCCGACGCTATTCAATCGTACTCTCCCAAGCGCTTAACACAACGCTCGGCCCACGGTGAGCACTCAATAAATCACGTGATCGACTGACCGACCTCGGCTGGTCTCCGCCACCAGAAATCAACCCTCCCTGGAGTCGGTCCAGAGGAATTCAATACCGTACAGACGGCAACCCCGCCCTCGCGACCTCCCCCTTGTACTTCCGGTGAGCCGGACCCCTCAGGCCGGGGGGTGGAGAGACTACTTACAATCATCCTTGATGCAGAACTTTTGCCAGTTGATGGTGCGCTGGGTGGCGATCTCCGCACAGGCCTTCAGGTGCTCCATCTAAAGCACGAAACAGGGAGTCGGCCAAGCCACCCGAAGTCCAGACCCTGACCGCTCGAGAAGAGAGAGCGGAAGCCCCCTGGGGACGGGGTCTGTATCCCAGACGACCTCACCGATACGGCAATTTACACCACACGAAGGGAACCCGAAGTCGGCGACGGAGAGTCTCCCGCGAGAGGCCGGGATTAAGCTCTTATCCCTTCCCGTATTCACGGCCCATCCTGACCCCTCTCCAAGCTATATTAGGCGCAGTCGCACATTTCATCTTACTGAACCGCTGCTCGGCCCACCTTCTCTCCTCTCCTCAATAGCCCCCGCTGGCTTCCCGGGCTTCTCCGTAACAAGACAAAAAACCTCCGGACAGACAAAAAAAGGCTCCGAGGCTCCCCGCCGTCCGGCCCCGCCTTTCCTTCCTGCTCTCTTCACCCGCTGCCGTCTTCACTTCTCGCAGGGCAATCTTCTAGCCGGATCTCTCCATTCTCCGGTCTCCGACCTTCCGCTCACACTGTTCTCCCCGGTCTTGAACTCCCTCCCCCGTCAGAGGGGCCACGGCCCTCTCGGCGGCCAAAGCCCTCCCAAAACCCCATCTCCCCCTCTAGACTGTAAGCTCGTTGCGGGCGGGAAACTCGGAAACCGACTCTGCTGTAGGGTACGCCCGCAGGCGCTCGGCACACAGTGGAGCGCTCAGTGAAGACCCCCGGGTCGACGCATCGAGCCGGCTCCTCTTACCAGGCTGATGAGCGTGTCGTACTGCAAGGCGGACCCCGAGCTGGCGGTCACCACGCTGGCCCGCAGGAAGATGCCCTGCTCCTCCAGCAGCTTTTTGATCCCGCGCACGTGGGAGTCCAAGGTGTGGAGATCGCGGAGCTGGCGGTACTTCTCCTTGGAGCCGCAGATGAAGAGCAGGAGTTTGCGGACTTGGCGGCGAACGAACGGAGTCTGCTGAATCATTAGATACTGGAGAAAGAGAGGCCGGTCGGCAGGGGAGATGCGGATCGCGGCCCCCGAGTCGAAGCCACAGCATCCCCGGCGCCATCGGGGGCTTTCCCATTTCCACTCGCTGGCCTCCCAATCCTCAACGTATTAGCCTTCCCGAGCTCAGGTGGGAACCAGGGGAGAGGTACCTGCAGCCCCACTCATGTCCCTTGCTTCCTAGTGACCCCGGGGGACTGAACCGGCGGGAAGAATCTTGGGGGAAGAGAGACACGAGAATAACTGCCTCGACGACAGAGCCGGGGAGAGAGCTCCCCCACACTTGATCGCCGAAGCCAGCCTAGCAACGCCACTGAAAACGGCCACTTCTGGCTGGGGAAGTACTTCCTTTCTCGGGTTATTCTGTCCAGGAAGCACCTCGACTGGTTCCGCGAAAAGAGCGTTAAAGGAAACAAAGTCCCGGGGCCCAAAGGAAATAATGCAAAACGGCTGATGCTTTCCCGTGGTCCAAAGAAATGGACGAAAGACAATACACTGAACACGGTACGAAACGGGGTGGGGACATAATACACGGACATGATCCGTAAGCCACGTTTAAGTACGTCCTGGATAATACGACTCTGAATGTGGGTACCTGTTAAGCGCTTACTATGTGCCGAGCACCGTTCTAAGCGCTGAGGGAGACGGGGGGGGGGGATCAGGCTGTCCCACGTGGGGCTCACAGTCTTAATCCCCATTTTACAGATGAGGTAACTGAGGCACCGAGAAGTGAAGTGACTCGCCCAAAGTCACACAGCTGACAAGTGGCCGATCCGGGATTCGAACCCATGACCTCCGACTCCAAAGCCCGTGCTCTTCCCACCGAGCCACGCTGCTTACGATACTTTCAGAGTGTTGTCTTCTGCGACCCATTCGGCCAAAAGGCACCTCCCGCGGATACACCGAAGATCCCTCTTTAGCTAACGCTAGCGTGAAGTGGTCTCAAATTATCCGGTTCAAGTCAGCCAGGACCTTCGGGGGGGCTGAGGAACGACTGTAATCTTTTTTTCTTTCTTTTTTAAACGGCAGTCGTTAAGTGCTCACTCCGCGCCAGGCACCGCGCCGGGGGCGACTCAACCTGATGAGATCGGACACGGTCCGTACCCCACGTGGGCTTCCCAGTCGATCCCCATTTTACAGATGAGGGAACTGAGGCCCAAAGAAATAACTTGCCCAAGGTCACCCGGCAGACAAGTGGCGGAGCCGGGATCGGAACCCGGGTCCTCCGACTCCCAGGCCCGTGCCCTGCCCACTCGGCCCCGCCGCTTCCCTCGTAAATGTCAGGCAGTAAATGCCAGAAGTCACCTAGAAGTGAGGGACCACTGTAAGCCCCGGCACTCAAATAGACCGAGGCGGGAGGGTGTGCGTGTGGGGGAGGTAGGTGGCTTTAGTCGATCTGAATCTTGCCGGCTACGAATCCCAACGGGAAGGTTCGAAACGGCGAGTCCGTCCGCTGGCGAAGGTTCACCTGTATTCCCTTAGGGACTCTGGAGAGCCAGAGCCAACCCTGGCCAGGACCGGCGGGAGCAACAGGTCCCCCGAGACGGTCCGACAGAACGAGGCCCCTCGCCGCTCCCGCTTACCTCTGACAGGAAGTAGAACCAAGAGTGGTCGAAGACGGGGGGCGGGATTCGAGAGTTGGTGTCGGCGATCTTCTTGATTTGGTAGGGAAGGCGCAACACCATCTCCGTCAGGAGCTGAGTGTAGGCTTCGAACACGTCGGCAGCGTGGCCCTGAAAGGAGAGAACGTGCACGGGAGACAGGTGGGACCCCGATTCCGTGGTCCGCAGCGACTGGAGAGGACGCCGGCTCAGTGTTTGCTAGGCAAGCTCATGCTAAACACGAAGCCATCCCAAGCCGGGACCAATCGCTCCGTCTGAGGGCCGACGGAGCCTCCGAGCCCCTGAGGGGATTCTAATCACATGCAACGGTTACGGTACAGACCGGTCTCCTCGCTCGTAAGAACGAACATCTTATCCTGCTGCTCATGGCGTTGGGCTGATTGCGCCGATGTGGACAGCAGAGCCGTGAAGCCAAAAGAATTTGAAAAGAAAGCAGCGACTGAGGATTTAAGCTCGTAAATCCCCTCTTGGAGCCAGCCCTGAGTGGGCATCCCGCCCCGGGGAGCGGTACCTTTCTTTGCCAACCGGGAGTATCCCGTCACCTAAAGAAGCTTCCTGAAGGAGAGATTACATTGTAAACCTAGAAGCCATGACCACTGCTCCTTTCTCCCCCACCGCTCCACCTGGGAGTAGATCACAGGAGCGGGCGAAAGGATCGGACGACGAGAAGGGCCCCGAAGGCCGAGCGGGGAGGGGGGCGGGGGCGGGTGAGAGTGGCAGGGAGAGAAACAGAGCAGAGCCTCACCGGGGAAGACTAGAGTTTCGGTGAACACGGAAAGTGCCAGGCCCCGAAACTCCGGAGACTCTCTGTTCCCCGGATCTTCACGCTACCGAACGGGGCAAGCCAGGGGACAGCGGGGGGCCAGTCAGTCTCAGGCTAGAACCGCAATGCAGCGGAGGGAAAGGCGGCGTCCGAGAGGAGGGCCGTCCGGGGGCGGGGGGGGGGGGGGTGAGTCGGGGTGGACCTGCCACAGAGACTCCGGGCCCGGGGCGACCGCCCTATCTACCCTGCCAGCCAAGCGGCTCCGTCTGCCCCGTGTCGGCTGTGCGACTGTGGGCAGGTCGCTTCACTCCTCTGGGCCTCGGTTCCCTCATCCGTCAAATGGGGATGACGACCGTGAGCCCCACGTGGGACGACCTGATGACCCCGGATCTCCCCCGGCGCTTAGAACAGGGCTCTGCACATGGTAAGCGCTTAGCAAATACCACCACTATCATCATTAGGGCACTTTCCGGTTAACGGGCCAGCGTCCGCCCGACGCTGAGGACCGTGGATGCTCCCGCTGCATGAAGCGGGAGTGGCAAAATAGACCGTAGTCAGGGAGCGATCTGCACCTTTACTCCTCGCGACCCGAGAGGGCTGAACTTTCAGTCCCTTTAAGACGCGGTGAGGGGGAAAAAGACATTTAAAAGTATTCAACGCTTACTACAAGCACCGCGCCACGATTCGAGATAATGATCCACGTGGACAGAGCCCCATCGGACAGAAAGCAGAATGGCTTCGTGGAAGGAGCGCGGGCCCAGCAGTCAGAGGACCCTGGGTTCTAATCCCGGCTCATCCGCTTGCCTGCTCTGTGACCTCAGGCGAGTCACTTCGCTTCTCAGCGCCCCAGTTACCTCATCCGTAAAATGGGCGTCACCGAGACTGCGAGCCCCATTCTGGACAGAGACGGTGTCTAACCCGGTTACCCTGTACCCTCCCCGGCGCTTAACACAGCGCCTAGCACACAGCAAGCGCTTGGCAAGGACCGCGGAAACAGAGAGACCAAGGCAGCGGGGATCCAAATACCCATTTCACAGATGAGTAGAGCAGGGCACGGGAAGCGGCCGTTGGTTCCAGAGGGCAGCGGCCCGGGAGGGACTCACCTTCACGTACTGGCGGAGGAAGAAGGGGCTCATGTCCGGAGGAGACGTGGTGGTGTGAGGCTTCAGCAGCTGGCTGGCGGCGGCCGGCTCCTCGTCGTTCTGTTGGCCCTTCCAGTAGTCCAGCAGGGACTTGAGCACATGCAGGCAGTAGTCCACGGCCCCGGAGCTCAGCAGGGCCGCTGCCGTGGCGCTGGAGATGAGGGAGGACGACTGAAAGGGAAAGGGGGAAAGAGGCAAGGAGGCTCAGGAGAGGGCGGCGCCGGCCCCCGGGGACCTCGGGATTCCGATCGGCTGTCAGCGGGATCGGGGGGAGATCATCGTGGGCAGGGAACGTGTCGACCGACCCCGTGGTATTACACTCTCCCAAACACCCGACGGATACCACTGACGGTGATGAGAACTTCGGCTGGGGGGGGGGGGGGGGCGGGGGGAGGAGGGCCGGACCAGAGCCGTTCGAACATCTCCCCTCGGATATCGGCTGGGAATTCTTTCGAACCGCTGCACGGAGCGGGAAAACAGAGCCACATCTCCTCTTTAAGTCTAATCTTCCCAGAACACATGTGCTAGGGGCCCAGGAGTGGGGGGCGGGGGCGGGATCGACCGCGGATTAGTCGGTCGGGGATTCTCCCGTGCGTTAAGGCGGGCGCCGTTTCCGTTTCAAGAGCCGCCAGGCCGAGCCTTAGGAGAGAGGACGTCTAACAGTCCGGGGATCACCTGCAAGGCTACCCTCACTCTAAGGGCCCCTCCACCCGGCCGGCTTCGGAAGGAGACGAGGAGGAGACGCTCGAGGGAACGCCGGCGTGGGGGAGAGAGCCGCGGCAAGGAAAACCATTAGGGGCGCTCTACGGATCCCAACCACCCCCACGGCTCCTGAGCTCATTAAAACGGGATGGCGTTTAGTCTCAAATTCTAACCTCCCCGCTTTGAGTTAATCTCCTTTCCGCCACCCACGGGCTCTGCTTTCTCTTGGCCCGATTACCGCGCCACGGGAGCAACGAACAGCACAGGAATCCTCTTAGCGACCGGATGCCCGGCAGGCCAAACTGCGGCTTCTCCGTAATGGAGACGCCGATCCCCTTCGGCCCCCGCGTGGAAGGTGTCGTTCGAAAGAGCCGGGGCCCGGAGAGGCACTTGAGAGTGACAGGACAGGCGATGAAGCCCGGGACCTAACTCGAGGCACAGCTGCTTCTGCGGATTTTTCCTTCCGCGTCACTCTCGCAAGACCCGGTCCTGGCCACGGATACCCTTTCCCGGGAGACGACCCTTGGCCCTGGGAAACGCACGAACGTTATCTACGTACGTACCTTTAAAATTATATATTAACGGTGACCGTGTATTAACGTCTCCTCCCTCTCTGGACGGTAAGCTCATCTCGGGCGGGGAAGGTGTCCGCTTATTCTGTCGTATCGTACTCTCCCGCGCCTCGGGGCAGTGCTCGGCACGTAGTAAGTGCTCGATAAATACCACCGCTGACTGATTGATTGGAAACGGCCTCCAGTGATCTGAAGGCTGCTGGGCACACCGGCCCTCCCCCAGTCGGATGCCTCGGCTCAACTCAGCCCCGGGGCCCGGGCCCGGGCCTACCTCACAGATGGAGGACTTGGATCCCGATTTGGTCCTGGACATGAAGACGCTCAACAGCCTCATCACGACCAAATGCACTTCATTCAGGGCGCAGCGCTCATTCTTCTTAGACACGTCCTACGGATGGGGACGGCGCGGTCAGTAGCACAGAGGAGCCCGGAACCCAGACCGCACCCGAGCCCCCAACCCGAAGCTCCCGGGCCTCCATTTCTTCGGCCGGAAGCCAATCACCGGCACTACGTGTTCCGCCACCTTAGTGCAACGGGGACAGGACGGGCCCACGTGACCTCGGGCTACGGGCGCCCTTATCCTTAGCCTCGATACCACGGACGGCCGATCATTTGGAGACAAATGACTGGCCGGATGGAGTCATCTCCCCGACACCAACCGGAAGCCAGGCTGACCCCTCCGGGGCAGATGGGAGACTCAAGGTGACCCTCCGGCCTGCCCGGCCGGACTCTCGGGTTTACCTTCTTATCCATGCCCAGTTCCGCGATCAGTTGGGAGAGCAGATTGTCCAGGGCTCCCTTGTCCTTCTCATCTTCCCCATCCAGGTCGGTGGTAAGCATCAGAATGACCTGAAAGGCAGCGGACGGGCCATGGACGGGACCCCGGGTTGCCACCCCGGAGCTCTCCAAGAGACCTGGCAAAATTCCACCAACCTCGGCTCGCCCATCCTAACCGATTACCACTTTCACAGGGAGGGCTGTGCTCCTTCGGCCGTCCGAAGCCCAAGCGGCCAGGGTCGGGGGGGCCCCATCTTGCAAGAGGCGGCGGTTCCTAACACCGCCCCGCCACCGGACGCTTCCCCGGCGGGGTCTCCCCAAGGAGCTTGAGATTCGGCACAGAGGTTCTCCACTAATCCGCCCCGCATCCCCGAGGGGTTGGCCGGGGAGGGGCGAGGGATTATTGCAAAACCGCGGCGGCCGAGGCGGAGGGTTTAAGACAACAAAGCGATTGTTCCAGCGAGCGGCCCCCCCTCCCTGGCCACCCCGGCCCCGCAAACCCCTCCCGGGAGAAAGGAACACCGGGCGGGTGAGTGCCGCGGCTCGGTGAATGCCGACGACCCCTCCCGAGCCCCCGGGGTGACACTTCCGATCGGTACCTGCATGTAAGGAATGGCCCGGACCCCGCCCACACCGCGCAGCTGCGGCAAGGTCTGGAGCAGTCTCTCCAACAGCATCAGGCGGACCATATGCAGCCTGGGAAACGGAGAACGGGGCAAACGTCAGAGGCGCGCCGCTCGCACCCCAGATCCAGCACACACGGGTCTCCCTAAGTTAGGCGCGAGGGACCGGATCGCCCGGATCCCTCCTCCTAACCACCTGGTCCCAGGGACAAACCTATTCGGGGTAATTCAGGATAATTCAGGAACGCACCCGGGGAGGCCTCGTTTCAGCCCCAAGTCGGAGGGAAACGGGCTCCGCCAAGGCTGCCGGGGACATACTGGGAAAGAACCGGCTGGGGGAAAATGGAAGCAGGCAGGGACACGGGACGGCGAGGAAAGGGATGGGAGAAGCAGTCAGAGTCGAGGGACCCAGAGCTTTCCGAAACACCGACTTAAGGTGACAGTTTGGTCGGAAGCCTACTTGGACCGTATTAACGACTCAGAAAGTTCTGCAAATCTACGAGACTTTCCTAAGAGAAACAGGTTAAAGGCACCGGGGTCACAGAGAAGAGAGTCTCCCGTGGGGCTTTTGCAAGACGACAGTCCCTTGAGGACAGGACTGAAGGGAAAAGCCTCGAGGCTATCAAGCCGCCCTCCCCGGTTCCGACCCCTGCAGAGACCGTCACCCTTCCGATCCTGAACTCCCAGGACTGCTATCACTTGGCCTCCGCCCTACCTGCAGGACCTAATCTCAGAATTGAGGAGGATGGTGCCGATGAAGAAGCTTGAGAGTCTGAAGGCGGAAGAAGCAGTTACGCCCTGGGACGGTATGTCGAAAGGGGTTTAAGAAAACACCCACCCCAGAGGATCTCTGAGAACAGGACTCATCTGGAAGTGACCCGTGGGTCTACCCGAACCCGGAAATAGGCTCCAAGGCCTCCGGAGAGCCGGTCCGGATTTATGACGTCACTGAGGTTCTCTATGCCTGTTTTCTTCGAACGGAGGCCCCCTCTGCCTCTCGCCAAAGACCGCGCTCTCCTGGCCCCGGGGAATCTTTGAGAAACGGGAGCCACCGTCCCCCCGACCTGTTACTGGTGTGGACATCTCCTTCGGCTTCTCCTTCCCCCTCCGAGCCATCGCCTTCCTGCTGCCCCGTGGTGGTGCTGATGGCCCCGGTGCTTGAGCTGACGCTGCCCGGCCCGGCCGGGTGTCCCTCGGCGGTGGCATCTCCGTAGGCGCTGCTGCGGCCCGAAACTGCGGGGAAACGGGCGACGCGGGTCTGTCCGCGACGCTCCGGGAGAGACCTCCCCCGGCCCCCCGAAAACCCCCTCGCCTTTGGGCAGGGACTCTTTCGGAAGACAGGCTGGGTGGCGGGGCAGGCTACCTCAAATGCCCACTGAAGCCCTCTAGACTATAAGCTCGTTATGGGCAGGGAACATGTCTAATTCTGTTGTAATGTAGTAATAATAATAATAATAATAATGTTGGCATCTGTTAAGCGCTTACTATGTGCCGAGCACTGTTCTGAGCGCCGGGGTGGATACGGGGGAATCGGGTTGCCCCACGTGAGGCTCCCAGTCTTCATCCCCATTTTACGGATGAGGGAACCGAGGCCCAGAGGAAGTGAAGTGACTTGCCCACAGTCACACGGAGCGCCCGGATTCGAACCCATGACCTGTGACCCCCAAGCCCGGGCCCTTCCCACTGAGCCACGCTGCTTCTCTAGTACGGTGCTCTGCGCCGACAAATACCACGGATCGATTATTCGACTGAATCTACGGGGACCATTCTTTAAATCCAGGCAACCGAATGAGGTCCCTCAAACGAGCAGGCTGCCTCTAGCCTGTAACCGCGGTGAGAAGGAATGTGTCGTCACGGCCCGGCTGTGACGCACTCTCCCAGGCGCCTAGTACAGTGCTCGGCACCCAGCAAGCGCTCAATAAATACCGTTGATTGAACTATATGCCATCTACTCAGCCACCCAACTCAAGCGCCACCACGACACCCGCTCCGGGAGGGACACGGCCGAAACCCGGCCCCCGAGACAAGCCAGGCCTCCCGGGCTCCAGCGGGGTGGCTAAGTCGACCTTCCAGGTGAAATCCCATACGTATCTGCCAGCTCTGTTACATTACGCTCTCCCGAGCGTCCAGGACAGTGCTCTGCCCACGTAAGCGCTCGATAACACAACCGCCTGAGAAGCCGCGCGGCTTCGTGGGAAGAGCCTGGGCGTCAGAGGTCACGGGTTCTAATCCCGGCTCCACCACTGCCCGCTGGGTGACTGTGGACAAGTCTCTCAACCTCCCTGCGCCTCGGCTACCTCATCTGTAAGATGGGGATTAAGACCGCGAGCCCCACGTGGGACAACCTGATCGCCTCGTATCCACCCCGGCGCTTACAACGGTGCTTGGCGCGTATTAAGCGCTTACCAAATACCACGATGATGATGATGATGACTTGCTGAAGAGGGAAACCGGGTCCCAGAAGCCTGGGCCCGGGGCCCGGAGAGCCACCCCATCCCCAGAGGCTGGGCCCGCCCGAACGTCTCATTACCGCTGTGCTCGCCGGCCACCGAGTCCACGGCGCTCCCTCCGCTCTCCGAGCCCACGCTGCCGCCGTGGTCGGCGGGGGAGGTCCGCAGGGTGGAGCCATCGGTCGCCGCGGTGCTGCCTTCGTCGTCCGACGCTGGAGCTGAGGGAGGAACGAGAGCTGTCAGGGATAAAAAGCGCTGCCTCGGAGCCACGGCGCTAGACCACGAAGCACAGGGGGGCACAGACAGCTTGCAACCAGCTGGAGGGGGGAAAAAAAGAGAGAAAGAGAGAGAGAGAGAGAGACGAGCCTTCCTTTGCCGACCGGTCTCCGAGAAGATTGGACGACATCACGACAGACGACGACGACGGAAGCAATAATACCACCTCGGATTTTTAGAATGCTTTATTTTTAGAAGATTACTTTCACCTCAGTCGCCGCCTCGGATTCTCACACCATCCCCCGGGGTGAGGGATGTCTGCTGCGCTCGCTCCGTGGGAGGGGAGAGAGAAAACCGAATGACCCGGGCACGTTACGCCGTCATTCCATTTCGCTCCCAGCCGAAGTGGGTTTCAAGGAGATCGGGTTCTCCCGAGCTTGCGTTTCTTCCCCCCCCCCCCCCCCCCCCCCCCGTTAGGATCCTGAACGGTCACGACCGCCAAGCTACGGGCGGCCCCCGCCCAGCTGTTCCGGGGCTACCACGTCGCTCACCTCGGGCGCGCTCGTTCGAAGCACTCGGCTCTGCCCAACGAGGCGAGGCCCGGTCAGGTTTAGTTTTCCGTGAGTTCCGGGCACGCCCGCGGTCCGACGCTAATACGCCGCGAGCCCTTCGACAAGCCCGCCTGTTTCTAATCGGAGCCGGAAGGGGCTCGCTCGAAAGGGTCAAGACTACGATCGACGCTCTTCTCCCCGGGAAGAGCAAAGCAGAGGAATTCCCCAAGCGCAGCCACGACCCCAGGCTCAGAGCTAAGCCCCATGCAGGAAGGACGAGCCGAGAGGCTCCACGAAGAGAGGAAGGGGGGAGAGGAAAGCCAAGGGAGCCACGGAGCAATGCGCTGTCCAGAACCCAGCTTGCTAACGAGACAACAGGAACCCCAAAGCGCTAAAATGGCATCGATGGGAGCCTCACAGATTCACAAGAGGCCACGAGTGGCGGGGGGAGAGCAGCGAGTTGGTCTCCAATCTGCCCCACAGGGAGAATCTCCAAAGAGGAGGGAACCGATCGGGGGCCACGTTCAAATACCGGGCCTGAGAAACTTCAGCCGACCGTTTTTTTTTGGGGGGGGGGGGGGGGGCGCGGAGGGAGGCCTGCGGGGCGGAGGGGGCTGATTTTCCAGCGGGTGGACTAGCTCGGCCCCCTGCTTCTGCTTTCCTCCTTGGGCCCGTGTTCCGGCCACTTCTTAACTCATCAGCACCTTTGCCAAAGGGAAGTCAAGGAAAGGAAAAGGAAGTCAACTCCTTTCTGCAGAAGGTTACCTGATGCCGTAGTGTCAGACAGGGTTCCTGCATCAAGTGAGGAAGAGCTGGGTGCCTGGCCAGACAGCCCCAGACTCTGCAGTCCAAGGGCACTGCTACTGCTCCCTGGAATACAAGGGAACAATGAGCACTAAACCCCTTCCGAGCCACTGTCGTGTCCCTGGATCCGGCACCTCTTAAGAGCCTCCTGACATCTGGCCTGGAAGGGGGAGGTGGGAGTGGGGGAGCGGGGAGAGGACGGGGAGCCTGGCTACCCTCGGCCACCGAGCGGCATCTGCCGGCCGCCCATCGGGCTCGGACGGTACGACGCGGAGAAGAGAATCCCTCGGCTCGGCGGGGGGCGCTCGACGGAGGAGACTACCAGATTCAGGAAGAGATCAGACAAGGAAGAGATGACAGAGGCTCTGAGACGGGACGTTCCGGTCGAACGGCTCCCCGGCGCGGACCCGCGCGCTCCGCCTCCGGGCCTAGGAGCCGCCGCGCCACCTCCCCGAACCGAGGCCAAACCGAGTCGGTCCGGGGGCCGGCGGGCCGCCGCCCTCCTGGGTCCCGGGGGGGGGGGGGGGGCGTTTACCTTGCTGGTCCTGCTGCAGGCTCAGGGCGATGGCCAGTTCCACCATGGTCTCGTCGTCGGCGTCGGGGGGAATGTCCAACATAGGGGGGAAGCCCTCGGCGCCCGCCAGCAGGGCCTCCAGGGGAGAGGGGTTTCCGTTGTTGGTGCTCTCGGCCGTTTCCAACACCATGGACTCGGACTGTGGGGAGAAAGTTCCTTAAGCGCCTCCTCCCGGAAGCCCGGGGGGGGGGGGGGGGACGGGGACGACGGGGGGAGACAGCGAGCGCCCTCGCTCGGCTCCGCGCGCCCACAGCCTCACCCTGCCTAGGGCGTCACCCTCCGACGGGACGCTGGCAAACTGGGGAAAGGGCGACCCCGGACCCGAAGAGGCGCCGTGGGACGGCAAAGGCGTGGGAGCCGGGAACCCGCTCCCGGGACTCTCTGCCCCAGAACTTCCGGAAGCTCTTTAACCTCCCGCCCACCCCGAAGCCTGGAGAATCCGAGCTCCTCCCGTATCCCTGTCTCCGAACCCCGACACCCTGCCCAGCCAAGGGACTCACCACCATCTCGAAGTCTCCGTGATCCACCTCGCTCTGCTCCTGGCTCTCTTGGCGGACGTGCCCGCCATTGGGGATCCCGGAAGACTGCATTTTCTCATCCGCGTCGTCGTCGTCGTCGTCGTCCTTGTCTCCTGGCCCACAGAAATCCCGTTCGCCGAGGGCCCGGGCCTCCTCCCTTCCCGGGGAATGACGGACCCAGGAGCCTACGCTCCACGTGGGGAGGGGGCCCGTCTACCGACTCCGTTGTACCGTACCCTCCCAGGCACTCAGTACATTCGTTCGACAGTGTTTACTGAGCGCTCACTACGTGCGGAGCGCCGTACCAAGCGCTTGGAACGTACGATTCGGCAACAGAGAGCGACAATCCCTGCCCGCCGACGGGCTTACGGTCTAACAGTCTAATCTAACGGTACGGCGCTCTGCACAGGATAAGCGCTCAACAGATGCCAGTGATCGCTTGAGGGTGCACCTCTCCCTGGCTGGGAGTTCGGTCTACCCGCCTACCCAGCGCGCTCACTGGCCCTAGGCCTAGGTTCGTCCTCTAGGCACGGCGGGACCCGAGGGTGCCCTTGGGCCGCTGAGGGGAAGACTCCCGGACCGATGAAAGGAAAAAAGATCGGGGGGGGGGGGGGGCGGGGAGGAGGAGGAGAAGCGGGCCGGCTACCACCCGTCGGGACCCGAGGCCAGGCCGCTCGCGCCTACGCGCTCACGGGCCGGTGAGCGGGGAGAAGAGCGGCTCAGAACGTTAACTCGCTGATCTTCGGTTTTACACGACGAGACGGGCCGTGAACAATCCAGATGGGAAGTCACGGGTGGGATCCTCCGCCCTGAGTGCCACCTCACGGGCACCGCCGCCCCGCTGGTGTTCCCCGAAAGCCGGACTGCGGGTTAATTACCCATGGGAGTGTTGCTGCGAGGGGAGGAGGGCAGGGTGACGTGTCTCCGTTTGTTCCTGGGTCTCAGCACTCGGATCAAAGCTTGTTTGCAGGAGAAACTCACGGCGGGGTCCTGAGGGGGCAGAGAGATGCCGTCATTCGAGACACCAGTCCCCTCCTCCCCAGCCAACGGGCACTCGTGGCGCATTTCCTCCCATCGTGGTCTCCTTCCCACAAGATTTCCTGCCCGGAGCTACGGTCTTCATCCTCTATCACCTTTTTCTGCGAACACCTAGGCACACGTAGAAGAGGGTTCGCCTAATTCTCCCTCATTTGTCTCTCCGCTTTCTTTTAAATGGTATTTGTTAATCACTTACCACGCGCCAGGCATTACACCGGGCAGACACAAGCCCATCAGGGACACAGTCCACACACGGGGCTCACGGTTCTGACCCCCGTTTTACAGATGAGGAAAGTGAGGCACAGGGAAATTCAGTGACTTGCCAAGGTCACAGAGCAGATAAGTGGCAGAGCCGGCACTGGAACCCAGGGTCCTCGGGCTCCCGGGGCCGGGAGACTCCTGAGAAATCCAGCCCCTGACTGTGCACCAAGAGCGCTCATCTCCCCGAACGGCCGCCGCACGGCAGAGAAGGTCCGAAACAGCGAAACCCCGGGTGCGGTCTTCGCGTCTGGGCTAAAATGACGAGTGCTCCCCGAGTCACTGGGAAAAAGAAGCCCCGTTGTGGCAGGCGGCCCGATGCCTTCTCCCTCTCTCGATGAAACGAAACCCCGTCCTCGCCGAGGGTTCTCAGCTTCTCTCCACAACCCTTATCATCCCGCTTCATCAACCTTCCGGGACACGAACGGTCGTGCGGGTTAATTAAGGGAGGGGAGTCGGGGCGCTGGAGGAAGGCGGATTCCCCACAGGCGGTGCTCGGCTACCGGCCTCTTTTCCCGAGCGTCTCGCCGAGTGTCACCTCTGAGCGTGGGCCCGGGAGTCCGAGGGATTGGATTCTAAATCCCAGATCTGCCGCCCGTGTGCTGTGTGACCTCGGACGAGTCACTTCACTTCTCTTCGCCTCGGTTACCTCATCTGTCAAACGGGGATCGAGAGCATGGACCCCTGGTGGGAGAGGACTGTGTCCAATCCAGTGCTCGGCACAGTGCCTCGTACTTAGGATGTGCTTAACAGATACCACAATTTGACTATGTAGAGGGGAGAGCAGGTATTTAAGGGTCGAATCCCCATTCTGCAAATGAGGTAACTGAGGCCCAGAGAAGTTAAAGTGACGTGGCCAAGGTCAGCCAACAGGCAAGCGGCAGATCTGGGATTTAGAATCCGATCCTCCTGACTCCCAGAGGCTCTATCCCACCCCGACCCGGAGGCTCCCCGGCACCCCGACGGACACGTACGGGGCACAGCAGCATCTGCATGTAGATCTTGGAAGCCGTGTTGATGCAGTCCAGCTCGCAGGTGCAGTAGCCATGGATGATGTCCACCAGGGCATTGACGGTGGCTTCAACGTGAGTCAGGCCTAGAGAGGCAACGGAGGATGAGCGTGGGGGGCAGGAAACGAGGACTCTCAGAGGGCAGAAGAAACACCCATCCAGGCAAGTAACTCTCCCCAACAGAGAAAATAATGATAATAATAATAATAATAATGGACTCTGTTAAGCACTTACTACGTGCCAAACACCGTGCTTTACTTGTTTTGAAGTCTGTCTCCCCGCTTCTAGACCGTGAGCCCGTTGCTGGGGAGCGACTGTCTCTCTCTGTTGCCGAACTGTACTTTCCAAGCACTTAGTACAGTGCTCTGCACGCAGTAAGCGCTCAATAAATACGATCGAATGAATGAGAAGCGTTGGAAAAATAAGATAGATCAGGTGCTACTCCCTCTAGACTGTAAGCTCGCTGTGGGCAAGGAATGTCTGTTATACCGTACTCTCCCCAGCACTTAGTACGGTGCTCTGCACACAGTACGCGCTCAGTAAATACGACTGACCCACTGACGTGGAGCTCACGTGGGGCTCACATTTTAAGGAGGAGGGGGGACAGGTATTGAATCCTCCCTTTGCAGGCGGGGGAACTGAGGCACAGAGGAGTTAAGTGACTTGCCCCAAGTCTCCTAGCAGGTTAAGCGGTGGAGCCAGGATATGAACCCTGGCCCTCTGACTTCCGGGCCCATGCTCTCTACACTGGCCACGCTGTTTCCCTAAAGGAACCAGAGGAACCTCACGCTGCCGGAGCCGGCAGGAACCGAAGAAATGAAAACAGGGACCGGGGCTGTTTCATTTAGGCGCCGAGAACAACCCTTTACCCTCCCAAATGCTGGAAACGAACGTTGTAAGTGGAAAGGAACAGCTACGCGCTCGCCCCGGGGGTTTAAAACTCGGCGAGTGGTCCTCACCTGCTCGGCCAGGTGGATAGGGCAGATACGGGGTGTACCTGACCGGTGACTGAACAGCCACCATTCACTCAACAGAAACTGCCCAGGGGTTACCGGGGACGGTCTCTCTGAGCTGACCTCGCACAGTCCCCGCAGTTTACCGACCGACGGCTATTCCGGTACCCTGCTCTAGCCCAGAGAAGCCTCCCAGGTGAAGAATCCGGCCCACGACATTCCCGAGTCAAGGACAGAGTGTAGATCATCTGGAGATTAAGGTGCCTTTCCCAAACTCCAGTTTAACCCGCTGCCTTGGAATTTTACTGCAGTCTTTGCAAATATCTTGAAAGAGGCATTCCCGTAAACCATGTGAAACCCCAAAACAGAACCCCTCTAAGCCCCCCGCCTCCCCAACCCATACCCGATTAGCGGAGGCCAAAAAGATCCCACCCCTCTTGACCGACGAGCAGTAACTCCGCCGGGAGAATACACGGTTCTCACAGACTGGTCTTTCCCGGTGATCGGTAACACGATCGAGAAACGGAAGGTGATAGTCTAAGGCTTAGAAACTATCCCTTCTCACTCTGCTCCTCTCCCGCCTCTGTCCTCTCGCCCACCCTGTATCCCCAGCCTGCGACTCCCTCCCTCCGCAAATCCAGTAGACCCCACCTCCTCCCAAGAACCTCTCCGGATTGGTTCTCAGCACCCCGCCTCATACAAATCCCCCAGCGATCCCCAGCCCACACAATTCATACGGATCCGGGGCACTCATATCTACGCTGTCCATTGTACGTTCCATTATTTCCTTCAATTATTCGTACATATTTTCATCTCTCGCTCTCTCTCTCTCTCTCCCGTTGGAGGGTAAGCTCCTCGAGGGGAGGGAACCTGTCACTTGCTTCTTCTGTTCTCCCCCAAGCACTCGGTGCCCTGAACCCAGGGAACATCGACTACTACTACTACTACTACTATTGACGACGGTATTTGTTAGGTGCTTACTGTACGAAGCCTCGGGGTGGATACAGGCGAATCAAGTTGGACACGGTCCCCGTCCCAGGTGGGGCTCACAGTCTTAACCCCCCCGTTACAGATGAGATAACCGAGGCCCAGAGACGAGAAGCGACTCGCCCGAGGTCACGCCGCAGACAAATGGCAGAGCTGGGATTAGAACCCAGGCCCGGGCTCCGTCTACCCTGCCACTCCCGGCTCTGCCGCTTGTCAGCTGGGTGACCGTGGGCGAGTCGCTTAACGTCTCTGTGCCTCGGTTAACTCATCTGTAAAACGGGGATTAACCGGGAGCCTCACGTGGGACGACCCGATTCCCCCGTGTCTACCCCGGCGCTCGGAACAGTACTCTGCACATAGTAAGCGCTTAACAGATGCCAACATTATTATGCCAAGCAGCTGCTTCTCTACCACCATTCATTCATTCAGTGGTATTTACTGAGCGCTTACTACGTGCACAGCACCGTACCAAGCGCTTGGAACGGACAGTTCGGCAACAGACAGAGACGATCCCTGCCCACTGAAGGGCTCGTAGTCTAAACGGGGGAGACAGACAGCAGAGCGGAAATCAGAAAAAAACGAAACAAAGACAACCTCGTCGAGATAAACGGAATCAAGGAGATGGATACCTCGTTGACAAAACGAATAGGGTACTAAATAATCAATACAAATGAGCACAGCGCTGAGGGGAAGGGGGAAGAGCAGAGGGTGGGAGGTGGGGAGGGCGGGGGAGCAGAGGGAAAGGGGGGGCGGGGGGGGGGGGGCTCAGTCGGGGAAGGCCTCCCAGATTCTACTATTACCACCTACTATTTACCACCCGCAGTTGAAATCCGAATCAAATTCCCCCTTCGGGACCCCAGGCTTCATTTCAGAACAGGCAGCAGCGAGTGGCGATCCATCACCGCACGATACCTGGCAGGCAAGCAGGAGCCAGGAAGGCATTCTTGGGTTTCGACGCATGGAGTTTCCAGAAGTGGTTGACCAGGTGGGTGATGAAACTGCAGCCCTCTCCTTCAGCGTGTTTCTGAGGCTCCTTCCCCTCGTCCACTCCTTCTAAGCAGATGAAAGAGAACGACTAGCAACGCGGGTCGTCTGGGAAGGGACCTGACCTTGGATCAGTGGACGCGGGGAAGGGACGTGGGGGCCCTCCACCCAAATGCCGACTGCCCCCGGTCTCCGGTGCGCATGCCACGGAAGGGACGGCGATTGGAACCGTCAGAGGGATTTATTAGGCTGTTGGGATTAGGGAGGAGAGAAGTCTGCGGGTAATAATGATAATGGCGGTGTCTGTTAAGCGCTTACTACGGGCGAAGCACCGTTCTAAGCACTGGGGGGGGATACAAGGTGATCAGGCTGCCCCACGTGGGGCTCCCAGTCTTAATCCCCATTTTACAGATGAGGTCACTGAGGCCCAGAGAAGTTAAGCGACTTGCCCAAAAGTCACACAGCCGGCAAGCGGCGGATCAGGGATTAGAACCCACGGCCTCCGACTCCCAAGCCCGGGCTCTTTCCACCGAGCCACGGCGGGTAGCGACGGTAATAACAACCGCGGTGTTCGTTCAGCGCTTACTCTGTGCCAGGCACCGTACTAAGCTCTGAGGTCCAAAAGGGGTGCGTTATGATTTTTCGTTTTTCCGAAGGAGTCGGAGCCCGGCCTGGACCGGTGGGGAGACGGAATGGACGACGGCAAGTGAGGAATAACGAAATGACGGAAATCACCAGGGAACACATTCATCCCTCTATCGAACGTGAGGCTGGGGGGAAAGGGGAAATCAAACCACGACTCGTCGCTGTGGAACCGGGAACCCGCCACCGAGTCCCAGTTTGAGTCTTGTACCGTGGAGCCTGTCCGGTCAGGGGAAAGAACCACGGCTACGGGGCGGCGGAGGTGGAGGCGAACCGCGCGGATAGAACTTGGACCGGGCTCTGCCGAGCTGCCAAGTCCAGTGCTCTGCACGCGGTGAGACTCGGTAAATTCCACTGATCGACAGGTCGAGAGGGAAGGTGATACGATCTCCAAGCGAAAAACGCCGGGGATGCAGAGCTGGGATCCAGGCCGGAAGCCCCCGTTTCCACGCCACCGTCTCCGGGGATACACAACAGGGACTCGAGCCCCACGGGGTACCCCTCCCACTGCCCCAGCGACGCCTCCTGGGGCTTAAACCCGGGAGAGGCAGCGTGGCTCACTGGAAAGAGCACGGGCTTTGGAGTCAGAGGTCATGGGTTCGAACCCCGGCTCTGCCACTCGCCAGCTGTGTGACTTTGGGCAAGTCACTTAACTTCTCGGTGCCTCAGTTCCCTCATCCGTCAAATGGGGATTAAGACTGTGAGCCCCACGTGGGACGACCCGATTCCCCTGTGTCTACCCCAGCGCTTAGAACGGTGCTCGGCACATAGTAAGCGCTTAACAGATACCGACATTATTAACCCCCCACCCCCCCCCCCCCCCGCCGGAGGAGCGTCGGATCGAGAGCGCGGTTCCGCTGACCTGACTCTGCCTGTGGCAGCTTGGCCTCGGTGAAATGGACCAGGTTGCTGGGGCGCATGATGGCAATGGAACGAGCGGTGATCACCAAGCGCTGGAACACCTCGGGGTCCAGCTCTTTTCCGTCCTTGGTGGAGGAGTTGAGGCACTGCACGGCTTTGCTCAACAACGCCTGGTCCTGCGAGGAAAATGACTCAGAAAACCGACCGGGGCCAGGAAGCGGCGTGGTCTAGGGGGAGAGGCACGGGCCTGGGAGTCGGAGGGCCCGGGTTCTCATTCTGGCCCTGCTGCGTGACCCTGGGCAAGTCACTTCACTGGGCCTCGGTCTCCTCGACTGCGCGATCAGATCCGACTCCCCCCTCGTACTCAGTCCCGGTCCCGCGTGGGGCTCACGGTGTGGGGCCAACCTGAATATCTTGTATCCGATCTACCCCGGGGCTCGCAACGGTGCTCGGCATACAGAAAGCTCTTAGCAAACGCCATGGATCATCATGATTAGGAGCGAGCGGGGTAGCCGCGGTGGGCAAGAATCAGCGGCTTTCCAACAGAGCAGGCCGACGGCCTCGACCCCTCCCGGGAAAACGACCACCGGGAGAAACGGCCGTCGGAAGCCAGAGGCAGCACCGACGGCGGTGCGGGCCGAGGAAGAACGGCTCTCCGAATTTCTTGCTACCGCCTTCCGTCGAGGTCCCTCGCGGCCTGTCTCCGGACGGCCCCGGCTCACAGCAGATCACGCTCACCCATCGATCAGGCTGTGATCTCTGCTGAGCGCCGGGTGCAGGACGCAAAACTAAGCGCTTGGGAGAGTCCCACACCACGAAGCAGGCAGGGGCCCGAAAGGGGCGCGCGGTCCACAGGGAGCGACGGACATTCAAATCGACTACCCACTGGGGAAGCGTGAGAGTGTAAGGATGTGGACGTCGGTGTCGTGAGGCCGGGGTGGGTATCGCGTGCTTGAGGCGGTCACACCGCGGGGGACGGCACACGGGAGGAAAGAAGGCCTCGTCGCGGAAGACCCCTCGGAGGGTCTTCGACGGAGAGGAGAGCGGCGGGTATGAAGGGGGAGGGAGTCCCCCAGGCTCGAGGCCGGTCACGGGCGAGGGGCTGGCGGGACAGAGGAGACCGAGGCCCCGACAGCAGGTTGGAACCACGAAGTAAGTTAGGAAGGAGAGAGCTGACCGGGCGATGCCTTCTCCCGAGGCCCTCAAGAGCACTCCGCCCACACGCTCCCTCACGTCTCCCTAGCAGGAGGGGAGGCGAAAGGGACCGGTTCCCCCCGATTTGCAGCCGGGGAAGCCGAGATCAAAGAAGAAAGAAGGGACTCGGCCACGGCCCGGGAAGACCATCGGGACCCATCGGGGACTCCCCACTCTCCCGAGGCCGGGGTCCAAACTGCCATCCGACCGCGCAGAAGAGACAAACCCCGCAGCCATCTTTCGGAACGGAACCCAGCGGCCGAAGCGACCCGAGGCCGAGGGGAACGTGGGGCCGGGGCACCGAGCTGGCGGGCCCCGGGGACCCGAACAGCCGCCCGAGCGACTCACCTTGTGGTTGTGATAGGCCGAGCGGCTGGTGTGCAGGCTGGCCAGCAGGCTCTTGGTCTGCTGCTGGACGCTGGAGGGGGCCGGCATCGACAGCAGCGCCGTGGCCAGCTCCTGAGCCGCTGTTTTGCTCTTCTCCTGATCCCGGAGCGGAGGGAGGGCGTCGGGGAGACAGAACGGAGGGGTCGGCACCGTTCCGGCCCAACGGGGTCAGATCGAATCACCCGCCCGCTCCCCGCTTCTCAAGCCCCTCCCCGCCGCCGCTTCCGCCGCCGAAGGGACTGGTCGGCTCGCGCCGTCACACCCCTGGGCCGTTTCTCCGCCGAAGGCCGCGCCCACGGCCGTCACCTTCGGAGCTCCTTCCTCCCAAGCGGGCGCGGGGCAGCGGGCCGCCGGGCACGACGGGGATGGCCCTCTCCGGCCGCCCCCTCCCGGAAAACGCCTGACCGCTCGGAAAGAGTCGCTCACCTTCTCGTTGACTGGGCCCACGGCAAAGCAGCTTTCCAAGGCTTCCAAGGAACTCACAACCAGCCTGGAGGGGAGACGGACGAGCCGGCTTCAGTACGGTCGCCCACCTCCCCCGGCCTGCCGTCCGTCCCGCGCAGGCTACAGCCGCGGAGAGCTCGGGGGCGGCCGACCGACGCCGACTACGAATTCACGCCACGATGAGACCCGCCACAGGCGCCGTGCACCCGGGAACCCGGCTCCCGCTCCAACCCGGGGACCCCGTCCGGAATCCGCAGTTCCGAGCCCGGGCTCTCCTTCCTCCCCAAGAGGACGAAACGGTTCCCCGGGCTGCTTTCGGCGGGGACGGCGGGGTCGGGTTTGACGCTCCCACGGCCCAGAGGCCCGGCGTCGTAGGGGAGGAGAGGTCTGACCCGCCCGTGCCAACAGGCAGAGAGGCCGCGTGGCGCGGCCCGTCGTTCTGGTCGACACCCGCCCCCGTAAAGGGGGGGGGGGGGGGGGGTCTCGCGAGCGGGGCCCCGGCCGTGGAAGCCGCTCCGAGCGCGGGTCGGAGAAGAGGCTCGGCCGCGGCGAACCCCGGCGCCCTCGAGGTGGCCCGGGGCACCCCCCCACCCCCCCCACCCCATCGGCCACCGGGCAGGCTTCCGAAGCCTTCCGGTCCCCACCCAGAAAGCGAGGGAGATGAAAAGCGAGGCCGTATCGTTCCTGGGCTCTGTCCCCACGCGGGAAACCCGGCTCCGCGTCTAACGGCGAGAGAGCCCGCACCCTACCCCTGATCCTCTGGCCCGCCAGAAGAAGGGAGAGTACGGGTGGAGGTGGAAGGAGAGAGGGGGGCGGAGGAGGAGAGGAAGGCGGCGGAGAACGAGGAAGGGAGGAACAAGGCGCCCGGAAACAATCGGGATCCGACAGGCTCTCTGGCTGCTCTTCCGAGGACTGAGTAGCTCATCGCCTTTTTACTTCCCTTGCCCAAGAAGGGAAGGGCAGAGTGGAACGGAAAGCGTAAGAGTGAGCTACAGGTCAGCAGTTCATTCGGGCGACAGCTATCCCGGCGGGGGCGCATTCTCGGTCCACCTCATCTTTCCATCGGGAGAAATCCGCAGCCATGCAATGACCAGAATGTCAAGAAGCAGAATGGCTCTTCAAACGGAAGCAGAGTCAAGGCAAAGCCACACCGTCGGTCATGTCGCTCTCTGACACACACTCACTCGTGCAGAGGAAACGGAGGAGGACATACTAACCGGTCCAGCTTGGTTAGGGACTCAGTTTCAGAACTTGGGGGGGGGAAGCAAAGAAAAATAGGAGAAAAAAAAATACATATATATATATATATATAATAATGATAATCTGGTATTTGTTAAGCGCTTACTATGTGCCAAGCACGGTTCTAAGCGCCGGGTAGGCGCAAGGTCATCAGGCTGTCCAACACGAGGCTCACAGTCTTCACCCCCATTTTACAGACGAGGGAACTGAGGCCCAGAGAAGTGAAGTGACTCGCCCGGAGTCACACAGCTGACAAGTGGCGGAGCCGGGATTAGAACCCACGACCTCTGGCTCCCAAGCCCGGGCTCTTTCCGCTGAGCCACGCTGCTCCCTGTGTGTGTGCGTGCGCGCGCGTGTGTGTGTGTGTGTGAAGCTCAGAGAGAACCGGAAACATATCCCAAGCCCAACGTAAATTAATACGGCACCGGGGGGGGGGGGGGGGGGGGGGGGAATAAACCCGGCTGTCGAGAGGCTGTCTTCTAAGCACGGTTCTACTCGAGTCAATGCCCTCTAAGGAAATGGAAATGCAGCAGTTCCCCGGCCCAGAGAAACCAAGAGCGGCGCTCAACGGGGTCGCTCGCGGGGAGATTTAAGAACACCCGCGTCGCTTCGGGGAAAGCAGACGGCTGCCTCCCGTCAGCCGGGCCGCCGCCTCGCAAAGAGCTAACTGCGGAGAGAGAAGAGGGGACGGTCTTTCCCCTTGGCCCGCCCGAACGGCACGCCCGGCTGACCCTCTCTCTCCACGGCTGCCCCGAAGGGTCCAGGATCGAGACGGGGAGACCGTGTCGGGAGCTCTCAGAAGGGACCGCTACGCTCGGGGGACTCGGAAGGGGACGGCAAATCCCCGCCACCCTCGCTTCCGCCGGGGAGTCGGCGGAGATAGAGAGGCGCGAGACACCGAGGGAGCCGGGAGCTCAGCGCTGGGCGAACACCGCAGCGGGGCCGCCAGTTTGGTGACGTACGGGAAGCCCGAGGGAGGCGAGGAGAGATTCCGCCCGGGCCTCCCGGGGGTCGGACGGCTCGGACGGGGCTGGCTACCTCTCCAAGACGGTCCCGCTGGCGGCGGCGGGGGCGGCCGGGTCGCTCTCTCCGGCGCCGTTGCTCTGGGTCAGGTTCGGGGGACAGACGTTGCCGACGGAAGCCGAGGGGAAGTCCTCCGGGGGCTCGTCGGGCCAGCCGAACTGCTCTTTGGTCTTGCCGTAAATCTTGACGCCGTCCATCATCGTGACGCCCGCGGGGTCCACCGAGGCCCCAACTGCAACGAACCGCCGGAGGCTCCGGTGGTCAGGCCCCCCGCCGGGCTACGGCGTGACCCCCTCCGAAGGCGAGCGCCCGCCCGCGCGGCCTCTCCCCGAAACCCGACGCCTCGGCACGGGCCGGCCGGGCCGGCTCCCCTGCCTCCCGAGGCTGCGGCTCTCCTCCCGCCCGAGGGATCTCCGCGTCCGTCCCGACAGCTTCGGCGAAGGGAGCGGGGCCGATCTCGGAGACTCCCCCCCGCATCACCCGTTCCCCGCGGCTGCCCCCGTCCCCCTCCCCCAGGGAAGTGAAGAGGACCCACAGTCCCCACTGATGATGATAACGTCGGTATCCGTTAAGCGCTCACTACGTGCAGAGCGCTGCTCTGAGCGCTGGGGGAGATACGGGGTAATCAGGTTGCCCCACGTGAGGAGCCCAGTCTTCATCCCCATTTTACAGACGAGGGAACCGAGGCCCAGAGAAGCCAAGTGACTTGCCCACAGTCCCACAGCTGACAAGCGGCAGAGCGGGGATTCGAACCCACGACCTCTGGCTCCCAAGCCCGGGCTCTTTCCACTGAGCCTCGTTTCCGGGCCGGGGACCGCTCAGAGCCCGGATCCGGGCTTTTTCCCGCCCCCGCGCTCCGCGGTCACCCTTCCCGCTCCGCACCACGCCGCCTCTCTCCTCCCTCTTGCCATTTCCCCCGCCTCATCTGGCTTTTCGCCCTCGGGAACGCCCCCCCCCACCCCCCGCCAACCCCAACCCCATCCTCCTGCCGGTGCCGAGTTCTCTGTATCCGTTCCGCCCGAGGTGAGGGAGGAGCCCCCCCGACGGCATCGGCCGGTCTCCGTCGGGGAAGCCAACGGCGCCCGGCTCGCCGGGGGCCCCCCCCCCTCCCCCCGACACGGAGGCCCGACCGAAGGCCCCGGCCCGGGGCGGGGACCGCGCGGGGCCCGCGGGGACGACTCACTGAAGATGGTCAGCTTCTTGTCGGCTTGCAGGGCCTCCTCTCGGGTGAAGGGGAAGTCAAACCAGCGGGCCCGGGTCATGTTAAGCTGCATGGTGCGGCCAAAGATCTCAATGTAGGAGGGGGCTCTCTCGATCGCCTGGGTCCCGATCTGAATGCGCATGCCCGTCATCACCATGGTGCTATTATTGTTACCGACCTCGATGGTGAAGCCGCCGGGCTACGAGAAAAACGGCACGGTTCGCCGCGCCACGCAGTGATGAGAAACCCGTCCTACTTCCGACGTCCCCTCGCTGCCCGGGGAGGCCTCGTAAAACGGGAGGAGACGCGGACCCGCCCAGCTCCGGCAGGGGCGAGGACTGGGGAACGGGCCAACGGGTCCCCAGCCGGCTACCCCGTCCCGAGTCCGCAGACCGCCCCTCCCCGACCACCCCAGTCGAACGGTCCCTGACCCTTCTCTGGGCTTCCCAAGCTCGGCGAGCCACCGGTCGTCCCCGGCGACGGACCCGAGGGACAGGCGCCCCTCTACCCCCCGCCCCAGCGGCGCCGGCGCGCGGATCACGTGACTGCCGGCGCCTCCCGCCCGAGTCCTCGACGGGTTCTACCCCTCGGGCCGACCGCCGGGCGTAAAACCGGGCTCGCCAGCTTGACCCGGTGGAGGGTCCTCCGGCCGAAGACTCCGGGGGGACCTCGGACGGGGCGGCGAGCCAGCCCGTTCCCAGACCCAAGTCCGCTCCCCTTCCAAAACGTCGACGAATCCCTCAAGGCGGGATACCCTAGGTATGCGCGCCGGGCCCGGCTAGGGCCACTTCAGCCGGGTCAACTGGGGCGGTGGGAAGGGCAGGGGGAGAAGGCGCTACCGGCTCAGAGCCGGGGACCCTCGGTGGCGGCGGCCGGTGGATGACGGGGCCACCGTCCGGGCTCCGGACCGCAGAGGCGTTCGGTCCGTACCTTCGTGTTGGCCACATACATGCCGGTGGAGTTGAGCCGGTGCTTTATCTGCTGGGCGTTGTAGACCTGCAGCAGGTCGTTGCCGCCGAACTCGACGTCGGTCAGCTGCTGGTTGTGCTCGAAGAAGTCGATGGGGAAGGTCACCTGACCGGAGGCGCGCGTTGCTTCGGGGAGAGGACCGAGGAGTCAGACGGGCCACCCCGCGCCCGGCCGAGTCGGCTCCGGTCCCCATCTCCGCGACGGCACGTCCCCTTCCCCGCCGGGCCGCACCCGCGCGCCCGCCGGCCAGAGGTGGTCACATCGAGACCGTCGCGCCCTGCCTGATTTTTCTCTTCCCCCATCTCTAACGACGGCGGAGCCTCTCGGGGAAAACGATTCCGGCGACGGCCGCGGAGCTCACGGTGACGGGATCCGACCGCACCGGCTCTCCTCTTTGGAAAGCGGGGGCTGAGCCGGGCCAACGCCCCGCGCCCAAGGGACCACCGGATTCGGACCGCGCTCCCTGCTGGAAGAGCTGCGGTTCCGATTGGCTCTTCCCGAAACTCACTCCTCCCTTCCCGGGGACCTCCGGTCACTTCAGAGGGACGACGCCCCCCCCCCCCCCGCCCGATCTGACCGTCCCCATTTCCACGGTCGTCGGCTAAACCTACCGGGGATTCGTCTTCCTTCCCCCCCCCCCCCCCCCCCCCCCCGCCCGAACGCTACTCTGGCGCCCGTCTCCCCGGCTAGACGGGAAGCCCTCCTCGAGGGCAAAGAGCGGGCCGTAACTCTAACGGACCCCCTCGGGGGCCCCGGGCCATCCTCCGGACGCCAGGGGTGCCCCGGAAATGCCGGGGGCTATTTATTAAGCGCCCCCTACGGGCCGAGGCAACCGCGAGCTCCCCCCCCCGTCCCGCCTTCTCCCGCCCGCCGAGCGGGGGGCGGCCTTACCGACGGCCGTCGCCTTGCGCTTCCTCACGGGCTTCATGATGCTGATGACGCCGCTCGGCTGAAGGGAGGGCTGGAGCCAGTACGAGGTGTTCTCCACGTTTGCCATGTAGATGCGCAGGCTGCCGTCTTCGCACAGCAGGATCATGGTGGTCCTCTGCTGCTCGTTGCAGGCCGTGTGTCGGATCGCCACCATGTCCTGGATCTGAGACGAGGGGCCCCGGGCGGTGAGGTCATCAGCCATCCGAGGCCGACCTCACTCAGACCCGTTCATTCGCCCGACGGCATTCACCGAGCGCTTACGATGCGCACAGCGCCGTACTGAGCGCTTGGAATGGGCGATTCGGCCGCAGACAGAGACAATCCCTGCCCAGCGACGGGCTCACAGTCTAATCGGGGGAGAGGGACGGACAGAAACGAGACGCCGCGATCACGACGAACGGAATCGAGGGGGTGGACATCTCATCGACAAACTGAATGGGGTAATATGTGCAAACGAGCACAGTGCCGAGGGGAGGGGAAAGGGGAAGAGCAGGGGGAAAGGGCGCTCGGTCGAGGGGAGGCGAAAGGGGGAAAGGGGAGGGAGCAGAGGGAGAAGGGGTAGCTCAGGCGGGGAAGGCCCGGGGGCGGAGGGAGGGAGGAAGCCTCGGCCGGAGGGCGGCGAGGCCGCGGCTCCGGGCCGCGGCAGGGGCGGGGACGGCCCACGTGAACTTGGCGAGGGGGGCGGGGGTCGAGTGGGGAGCGCCGGGGTCAGCACCCACCTTCGCTTTGGCGGGCAAGGTCTTGATCTCTTGGATGAGGAAGGTGTCCGGCTTGACCATGACCACCAGCGGCACGCCGGTGGTCTGCTGGACGCAGCACACCAAGCCAGGGTGATTCATAACCTCGGACCACTGACAGAGGGCGGGGGTGGTCTTACTGCCTCCGTTGGAACTGCCGAGGTCAAAGATCAGATCTCAGAAGGGCGACGACCCGCCGGGAGGGGCGGGAGGCGGGCACCGGCGATTCCGCAGGCGCGGTCCCGTCCGGAGGGGGCGGGATCTCGGGCCCTCCGGGGGCGGGGGGCGGGGAGCCGCCCGCTGCGGCAGGCGCTCCGGCTGGCGGGGACGCCCCGCGGCCGACGCCCGGGTGCCGTGAGATTCCCACTGTTTTATCCCGACCTGGGGGAGCCCGAGAGTTGGGGCGGAGCGCCGGCCCTCGCGAGGCGGCTGGGGGCGGGCTCTATTCCTCCATCCGCCCCGACGGCCCTCCCTTCGCCCACGGGGAGACCCCGGTCTCGACGGGCCGCCCCTCGCGGCGGGGAGGCGAAGACGAAATACAAGGGGCAGGGGCGGACAAGGGCACGTTCCTCGGGGCGCAACGGCTCTCCGACAGCTCCGGAGAGAAAGGGGGAGCGATACGAGCGGACCGCCCCCGGTCCCGAGAACGCCAACGGGCTCCCCCCCCCCCCACCGGCCGCCGGGGACAGTCGGCCCTCGGGGAGGCCCGGGAGACGGAGAACGTGCCCGAGGGGGAGGCCCCGGCAGGGTTTCCCGTGGATCACTGGCCTCCGCGGGCCGGGACCACCGAGCCCGCTCCCACCTCTTGACGTTGACGGGGAAGAGCCGCTGCACCTCCAGAGAGGCCCTGCTGATGGTGGCCGCGAAGGATCTGCCTTGACAGTAGCTGAAGAAGAGCATCTGCAGCACGTGGGAGTAGTACACCGACACGCCACCGCCGGCCACCTGACTGTTACTATCCTGCCGGGGCGGAGGCGAAACACGGGAGCTGGGTCACGCGTCCGTGGAACTCCGGGGAGGTGGGACGCGTTCCCCGCCCGCTGGGCGTCCCGTAGGCCGGGGAGGTTCTCCAAGGCGGGGATCAGGTCTACCGACCCTATTCCACCGCACCGTCCCAAGCGCCCGCTCAGTACGGTGCTCGGCGCACGGCGGGCCCTCAGTCGAAGCCACCGACCGGGTCGAGCGCTCTGCCGCTGCCGTCGCGAGCTCCGCGCCACCGCGGAGGGCCCTTCGATTCGACGGAAAACACCTCATCCGTCGCAAGCGTCGGAAGGCGGTGCCGTCGACTGGGACGTGACAGTTTCGTGGGGAGGGGACTCGAGAGGGAAGACGGATTCCACCTACATCTCTTGAGCGCTTGCTATTCCCCCTCCCCCCCCCTCCCCCCCCCCCGGCTCCTCGGCGCTCATACGCATATCCGCATACCCGGCCATTTCCCCTGTTTTTAATTTATTTCAGCGTCTGTCTGCCTGCCTGCCTCTCTAGACTAAAAACCCCTTCTTGGGCAGGGAGCCGCCAACCCTGTCGCGTCGTATCCTTCCGAGCACTCGGGAGACCGCTCTCCACCACTGAGCGCTCAGTAAGTACCACCGACTGATCTTCCCCCGCAGCACTTTCGGACTCGTGTTCCTTCCTTTATATTCCCTACTCCCTGTAATTTAGTGCCCGTATCCCCCGCTCGGTTGTAAGCTCCTTGCCAGCTGGTGGGCGGAACCTCTAACCCAATCCCGGGAATTGTGATTTAAAGGCGAGGTGAAGGGACCCGGAAGCCGAACTGACTTCACCCTTGAGCGCCGGAAGCTCTTCCGTTGGAGCGCAATGGCGGAAATCGGCGCGGTCCCACCTGAAGACCCCGCTAGGATCGCTACGGAGCGAGCCGGGAGATTAAATCCGCTGACCTTCAGATCCTCGTGGTTGACTTCCAGCACGTTGGTGACATAAAAGGGTCCGTGCTGGGCGCTACTGGCCTCCTCCATGAGCTGAGTGTATATGTACCCCGCCGAGGACATGATGACGATGATATTCTTCCCCTCTTCGTTGAAGAGGAAAGTCACGTCCCGGATCTTGGAGCTCGGCAGGAGGAAGTAGAAGGTGGGGCTCAGGGCATCGACGGACAGGTCGTAAATCTGCCGGGAAGGAGAGGCGGGAGGAGGGAGAGGGAGGGTTGGGCGCGGGGCGTCGTTTGGAAACTCCCCCCCCTCGGCGCCCCGCAAGGGGAGCCTCGTGGAGAGAACACGGGCCTGGGAGTCAGAGGATCTGGGTTCTAAACCCGGCTCCTCCCCTCGTCCGCCGTGGGGAATAGAGATGAGATTCCCGTTCTCCTTTCTACTTCCTCTGTGAGCCCCATGTGGGACAGAGATTGGTCTTGAAGGTCCCCTGGCACTTAATACAGTCCTTGGCACACACCGAACGCTCCAATTTTTTTTTTTTTTTTTTTTTTTACATTACTGTTGCTGTTAATAATAAAGACAGCGGGGAACGACAACGGCAATAATGATCACCGCAGGATCAAAAGAGACACTTTCTCTGAGGAAACGATCCCGCTGATGGGGAGGTGAGAAAAAATGAAGAATCCGGCTCGGCTCGGCCAGAAACGTCTGGCAGACGCAGAAAGAGGCAGGAACAATTCATAAGTCGCCGGGGAGGCTCCTACAAAAGACAGCATTCGCGAGGGCTCCATCCCCCTCCTCCGGAGCGCCAAGGGGAAGGACCGAGTCGGCCGCCGAGGTCCGCCTCGCCAAGACCTGGCAGGGAACCCTACCTTGACAAAGTCGGCGGTGACGACGGCCAGTTCCGTCTGCGAGCCGGGCAACCACACGGCTTTGATGATGAAATTGCCCGTGGCCAGCTGGGGGTGTAGCACCAGGTGATCGGACACGGAGCCGGAGCTGCCGAAGGTCAGCACGTGACAGTCCTGGGGTCCAGAAGAAAGGATAACAAGCGCACGCAGACGTTTACGTTTCAGCCTGGACCAGTCCTTCAGGAGGACCGGGCCGATGGATTTAAAACTGTACCGCTCCTCTTCCCTCCCCTTCTCCTCCCAAAGGATTTCACAAGTCAGAAACAGAAGGGCGGGTTTGGGGATGCAGAGTTTTTTTTACAGGTGTTTTTTTTTTTTTGTGTGTGTGGGTGGGTGGGTGGGTGGGGGGGGGGTCCTTTGGCATAAGAAACTGTGACCCAAACGATAAAATCCACTTAAGCTGCTTTTGGCCTCACTTCGAAGGGGCATTCACGTTTCAGGGGGCCATCGGAGAAGAATTAAACGGGCAGGGAACGTGTCCACCAATTCTGCTCCGTGATCATCCCGTACTCACCGAAGCGCTCGGTACGCTGTGCCGCGCACAGTAAGCCCTCAGTAAATAGGACCGATCGACTGATCGGAGTGAAGAGAACTCAAATGCAAGAACCACCTGGGTTCTTTTATTAAAAACGAAAGGAAATTAAGCCAAGGAGAAGGGAGTCGGTCTGCTCTTGGGCAGGAGATGCTCAAACTTTTCATCTCATCATCAGGCAAGGGCGGAGAAGTGAGAATCAATCAGTCAGGAGCAAGCGAGACTCAATCGATCGGTAGCGTCTGCCGAGCAGCGGAAGGCGGTTCCCGGCTCCAGGTTCCCGCACCCCCCGGCCCGGGATGCCCACCTTCAGGCCGCAGACGGCGAGGTAGTCCTCCTTGCAGGGGTTTCCGGTGAGGCTCAGCACCGTGAAGGGGACCGGGGCAGACGCCAGCCGGGTCAGAGTTAGCTTCCTCTTGCTGGAATCCGCCTGCTTGAGCAGGGCAGAGAGCTGCAGGACCGTGATCTGCAAGGCAACGAGACGGCCTCCCTGATTCGGTGCTCCGGGGGGAGCGCGAGGGCTTGAGTCGCAGAGAGGACACTCGATGATCCACATCCGGCTCGCCACGGGTCACGCGGGACGACGAGGCCGGGGCCCCGTCTGGAGTCGGGGCCCTGGGGAGGACGGGGAGGAAGGGCGAGAGAGAGAGAGAGAGAGAGACCGGCGGCCGGAAGACGCTCACCTTGCCTTTCTCGTGGCTAACGGCCAGGTGCTGGCGGCGCCCGTGAGGGGAAGACAGCACACACATGGCCACGCGCCTCAGCACGTGGGCGCTGATCAGCTGCCGGATGGTCTGGCCCTGGTCTCCGCTGTAGTTCATCCGCACGTTCTCGAAGGCTCCTTCCTGGGAACCGAGCGTGGGGACCTGGAAGCGGTGGGACGGGAAGGCGGTCCGCCTAATGACGACAACTTAAAAACGGAACCCCGGGCCACCTCCTGCCCCGCGGGGCGGCGGGGAAGAGACGTACACTTGACGTGTCGGGCTGGGATTTACGGCCGCATCTCCTCCAAGAGGCTCTCCCCGATTAAGTCTTCTCTTCCTCGACTCTCTCCCCCTTCTGCGTCGTCTACAAATTTGCATCTGTATCCTCGGGGGACTTGGGGTTCACCCCACCCTCGGCTCCACTGCCCTCGGGTCCATATCCGTAATCCGTTTATAGCCATGTCTGCCTCCCCCTCTAGACCGTAAGCTCCGCCCGGGCAGGGAACGCGTCTACCGACTCTGCCGCCCTGCGCTCTCCCAAGCTCTCCGCCCGGAGCTCGGCGTACGGCAGGCGCTCAGTCGATACCACCGATGGATTTCACAGTCGGTGTTCTACCCCGGGTTTGGGCTGGGCCCGCCGTGCTCCCTCGGAAAGGAAACTCCCAGATAGCGGGCACCGCCCCTCTGAAATTCCGTGGCGTCCCAGAGGCCCGTCGTCCGTCGCCGGCCGGGACTCACCATCAGCTGGTCCGTCATTTCCACCGTCTTGTCCAAGGTGTGCAGCTCATCGAGAGCCTGCTGGGCCCGGCTGCTGCTGCCCATGGCGGAAGCCTGCTGGAAGTTGATCTGGATGGAATCCGTGAGGAAACTCAGCATGTCCAGCACCAGGGGGGCAAAGGAAAAGTTAGCCTGGAAGAAACCCGAAGTCACAGGGAGAGGAGAGAGAGTCAGCGGAGGAGGCTCGGCCCAGGAGCCCAATCCAATCCCCTCAACTCTTGACCCGTCGGGTCTACGTCATTCGACCAGGGCTGGAGAGGAATCGCACCTTACCATACCCTCCTCCGACTGAAGGGTGGCCTGCGGGCTTCGCCACAGCGGGCGTCACACACCAACACTGCCATTCTTAATAATGACGACATCTGTCACGCGCTTACTATACGCCAGGCCCGGTACGACGATTCCGAAATGAGCCTGGCCCCCGCCATCACTCCTGAGACGAGGTCCCCTTCTGAAATCCCATCTCCTCCGGGTGGTCTCCCCTGCTTCACCTCTCACCTTCCCCGCCCTCCCACCCACTCACCCGGGCCCCCAGCTGTCACTTCAACACTCCCACATCATCCGAGGATCTCTCTAGGGCTTCTGAACACAGCCCCGGTACTTCCTGCTACCCGTGATTTATTGCGGCGTCTGCCTCCCCGGCTACATCGGCAGCTCTTTCGGGGCAGGGATCCCATCTGCCAACGCCACCGCCCTCTCCCAGGCGCCGAGTACGATGCTCGGCACAGAGTAAGCGCTCAGAAAACGTTACCGTCTCGTGTGCCACCCCGGGAGCTTGGGGTTGGGTTAAAGCCTGCTTCCTTCGGATAATGATAACGATGGCATTTGTGAAGCGCCGACTAGGTGCATAGCACTGTTCTAAGCACCGGGGAGGATACCCGGTCATCAGGTTCCACTGAGCCACGCTGGAGAAGCAGCGTGGCTCAGGGGAAAGAGCCCGGGCTTGGGAGTGGGAGGTCACGGGTTCGAATCCCCGCTCTGCCACTTGTCAGCTGTGTGACCGTGGGCAAGTCACTTCACTTCTCTGCGCCTCAGTTCCCTCATCTGTAAAATGGGGACGAAGACTGGGAGCCCCACGTGGGACAACCCGACTACCCTGTATTTACCCCAGTGCTCAGAACAGTGCTCCGCACACAGTAAGCGCTCAACAAATGCCAACATCATTATTGTTAGGTTGTCCCGCGTGGGGCTCACGGTCTTAATCCCCATCTTATAGACGGGGTAACTGAAGCCCAGAGAAGTTAAGTGCCTCGCCCAGAGTCACACAGCTGACGAGGGGCGGAGCCGGGATCTGAACCCATGGCCTCCGACTCCCAGGCCCCGGTTCTCTCCACTGAGCCCCGCTGCTTCTCTCTGCTGATGATGCTTTGCAATTACCAGAGGCGCTAAGTTCGGTTTCCAGCGTATTAGTGCAGTTCTTCTAAGACGAAGGAGAAAGAACCCCCACCCACCCAAAGCCCTCCTCCCGCCTTAAACTTTTTCTCCGTGCAGCACCGAAGCGCCGGGGCAACGGGCGATCCGAGCCTCGAGACGGATCATCTCCTTCGCCCCCGGGCCCTACCTGGGAGCGGAGTTCTTCCCGGCAGCCCTCCACGTTGCGGCACAGGCTGCTCTTCTTCGGCTTCTCCTCGTCGGCAGCCTTTCCGTCGTTGATGGTCACTTTGGCCTTGTCGGCGGGAGAGGCGCCGGCAGGTCGGACCACGCTCTCGGCTACCCGGGGCTCGCTCTGGAACGCCGACTCCTTCAGGGTGGAGCTCATGCCACTGCTGGGCGTCCTCTTCACCAAAGCCTGGGAACCCGCCCGACGAAAGGAGCGGGAAAGTCAGAAAGGCCGAGTCCGGGGAAGGGATCCAGACCGAACACACGACGACCGATATACGGATCCGGGGCCCCGACGCGTACTACCTGCCCACCCCGTGCCTTCCGGCACTTCGGAACTTGGATCGGGACAACTTTTAAGGTCCCGTTTAGATTGTGAGCGCCCCTGAGGGGCAGGGACCGCATCTAGTTGCCATTTGGGCATTCTCTCCCAGCACCCGGCGGTGGCCCGCACACCGTAAGCCCTCGATACTATTACTACGCGGGCAGGGATCAGGTCCAACGCTCTTGCGTCGTACTCTCCGTTTCTACTACGGGAAGCAGCGCGGCCTGGTGGATAGAGCATAGGCCCGGGAGTCAGAATAATAATGTTGCTATCTGTTAAGCGCTCACTACGTGCGGAGCACTGTTCTAAGCGCCGGGGGCGGTACGGGGGAATGAGGCTGTCCCACGTGAGGCTCACGGTCTTCGTCCCCATCTTGCAGATGAGGGAACTGAGGCCCGGAGAAGTGAAGTGACTTGCCCACGGTCACACAGCTGACGAGGGGCAGAGTCGCGATTCGAACCTATGACCTCTGACTCCCAAGCCCGGGCTCTTCCCACCGAGCCACGCTGCTTCTCTGAGGCCCCGGGTTCTGATCCTGGCTCGGCTGAGGGACCTTGGGCAAGTCGCTTCTCCGGGCCTCGGTTCCCTCATGTGCAAAATGGGGGTGAAGACCGTGAGCCCTACGTGGGACGGGGACTGTGTCCAACCTGATTATCTTCCCCTATCTACCTCGGCGCTTAGAACGGTGCCCGGCACGAGGTAAGCGATGCACAGATGTCACAGTTATTATCTACTCCTCCCCCGATTCAATGCTGCGCGCACGCTGAGCGCTCAATAGAGACAACCGACTGATAATAAATACCACTGACTGGATGGATTCGTGTGGCTTCGGGAGACAGGGTAAGAAGGGAACAATAATAACGCCGGTATCCGTTAAGCGCCTACTACGCGCAGAGCACTGTTCTAAGCGCTGGGGGAGATACAGGGTCACCAGGTGGTCCCGTCGCGTCAGTACGCCCCCCGCAAAACTCAACCTGGCCATTAGGAGCTGGCTCTGAGGGAGCGTGGAGGGACCACGTACCGAAACATCCCCTACGTCGGGCTTCCCCGCCTTTAGTCTAGCCCGGGCTTTCCCTAGCCAGCCGCCGCCAACCCGATCTGCTCTCAGAATCCCTCACCAGGCAGCTGCCGTCCTCTTTGGCTCCGCAGTCGCAGAAAAACGATCCATACTTGGCGTAGGAGATCTCGTGGTCCTTGTGACACACCTTGGCACACACCGTGCACACCCCAACCCCGTCGACCATCTTGCAGGTGTGACAGTGGTACCTGTGGGGGAGAAGGGCCGCGGCCAGATGGAGCGTCCCGGCTCCCGAGGCCCAGCGACAGCCAGACTCTACGAAGGGAGGGCTGTTCTTACCAGTGCTGGTTCATGAATTCTTTCTGAGTGATGGTGAAGGTGCAGAGTTTGTTGCAGAGGGAGTCTTCATCCTGAAACACACCCAGAGCCGTGAAGCAGGAGCCCGCGCTCACCCAAAACCTCCCTCGCCCTCCTGAAGGATTCTCCAGGTCACCGCCGATCACCGCCGGCCGGGCCACGGCGCCACAGTTCGCGGGTTTGAAAATGTGCCCGTGACGCCGGCCGCTCGAGTCGGGGAAAGCGAACGTCGGGTCCGTTCAGGCTCGGGCCCCGGCAAGCGGGCGGCGGGGGGGGGAGGCGGGGAGAGGAGACCGGAGAGGACAGCAGCCTGAAGGTAAGCGGGGAAGACCAGAGACGAAACTAACCGAATCCTCGGCCTGAGAGTCCTCCTCTTCCACCGCCAGCTCCTCCACCCAGTCCGAGTCCACCTCGATGGCCCGCTCCTCTCCGTCCACCGAGACGTGACTGGGGCCCTGCCCGCTGCTCTGGCTCAGGGCGTTGGTGACGTCCGCCAGGTAAGACACGATGTGGCAGGTACACTCCAGAATGGTCACATGCTGCGAGACAGAATCTAGCGCTGAGCATCTGGGGACTCTAGAGGCCCGAGAATTTCCACTTTCTTCCAGTGACGCGCAGTACGCGAGCTTGCAGGTACGATCGCTTCCGAGTCTCTCACTCTCCCTCCCCAACACACACACACAGACACACCCACACACGCTCGGGGCCTTTTCACGACATTTTCATAATTCTCTCTCAAGCACGAATTAGCCCCAACGTGTCTCATCTTTAAAGTTGTCCTTCTCTCATCATTTTACCTCTACTTCTGCCCAGCCTCCCAAGCCCATGCCCCCTATTTCCCCCTTGGTAGTCGGTGTTCTTGAGCTCCATTTTACTCCCCACGGGGAGGGCGATTTACTTTAGTTGGTGGGCACTCCTCTGCCTGCGGGCGACAGGCCGGGAGGCTCGATTCGGACCGCGGTCAGCGGCTGTAGGGCATTCAGGATCCGAAGGGAAACGTCCTTCGAACCTTCCCGTTGGCTTTTCCTTCTCAACTACGCACCGGAAGGAAGCCTAGAACCCACGGAGAGTTCTACTCCACGGATCTTGTTAACCGAGACACTGGAGTAGGGAAGGCAAGATGGCAGCCCCGCTGGGATTCGAAGGCTCCCAGCAGGGCGACGTCATCGGCTCTCTCTCCCACGCCAGGCTCCGCAATTTGGCAGGGATGGAAAGGTTCTTCTACGTTTCAGACCGGCAATCTCAGTACAGCCAAGAGGCACCTTGCGGAGGATGACCAGTCCAGGAAAATTCGCCGATTCGACCTTTCGTCTTTTCATCTCCCCACTTTCTATCTCCCAGCTACCACTTCAGGATGATAATGAAAGAATAATAATGACGGCATTCGTTAAGCACTTACTACGTGCAAAGCACTGTTCTAAGCGCTGGGGGGGGGGGGGATACAAGGTGATCAGGTTGTCCCACGTGGGGCTCACGGCCTTAAATCCCAATTTTCCAGATGAGGGAACTGAGGCCCAAAGAAGTGAAGTGACTTGCCCCAAATCACACAGCTGGCGAGCGGCGGAACGGGGATTAGAACCCATGACCTCTGACTCGCAAGCCCGGGCTCTTTCCACTGAGCCACGCTGCTTCTCTGCACCTCTCCATCACTTCCAGGCACCTTAAGCTCCTGGACACTCGCACCGTACACATCTTTCTAGTCCGTTACTTCCCACCCGTCATTTATTTGAGGATCTGCCTCCTCTGCTAGACTGGAGATTCCTTCAGGAGCGGGGACCAGGCTGACTAATTTTCCTCTTCTCTTCCCAATCACTTAGTAGAGTGCTCTGCACCAACAGGCACTCAATAAACGCTTCTGATGGCTGATTGGTTTTGCGGGCCCAAGCAGGAAAGTCTACACTCCCAGTGTGCCGGACCCCCCCCCCCCCCCCTCCCCCCGAGCCTCCCTCCCCTCGCCAAGGGAACTGTGGATAGCTGGTCTGTGCGCAAAATCACTGATGCCCCATAATCTGGAAACTGGAGTCCACACACCGGTTGACTTACAGCGTAGATACAAATAAAGCATCCGGAAGCTCCCGAGTGGCAGGCGGAGCTAAGTCAAAAGCAAGCGAAGAGGTATGGCCTAGTGGATAGAGACTGGGCTACCCCCTTCTCCCTCTGCTCCCCCTCTACCCTCTGCTCCTCCTCCTTCCCTCAGCGGAGCCCCCTTTCCCTCTGCTCTCCCTCCCCTTCAGCACTGTGCTCATTTGTATATATTATTTATCACCGTATTTATTTTGTGAATGAGGTGTACGTTCCCTTGATTCTACTGCCGGTGATAACGTCGTCTCGTTTCTGTTTCGTTCTGTTCCGCTCTGCCATCCGTCACCCCCGATTCGACTGTGAGCCCGTCACTGGGCGGGGACCGTCTCTGTCCGCTGCCGACTTGAACGTTCCAAGTGCTCAGTACAGTGCTCTGCACATAGCAAGCGCTCAATAAACACTGAATGAACGAATGGGAGCGGGAAGAAGCCGGGTTCTAATCCCAGAACCGACACGTGTCCGCTGGGTGACCTCGGGAGAGTCACTTCGGTCCAAGGAGAGCCCTACAACCCGGCCCGGGATCCCACTGCAGTGTACATTGTGGGAAGCGCCTTTCCAAACCACGGGAAGACTGAAAAACCGGGAGATGAGACGGAAGGAGGGAGGGAGGAAACGGGGGAGAAGGGGAAGGGATGAGCAACTACATCTTGAGCCAGTTACCTAAAATCTATCTCCTCCATGCCACCCGGAAGAGACTTGCAATTCACAGTTACAAGCTCCCGTGCTTTTGAGCAAAACCCACGGCTGCTACAAGGCAGACGGGAAGCAACCAACATTCGGAAGCGGCAGTTCTCACCGGGCGCTTCCGAGTCGGAGAAGAGAACCGCCATCCTCCCCGAGCCCGGGTCACACCTCAGGTTTCGCTTACCTTCCCGTGCATGACATTGGCATTCATTTTCTCCACCACATTCTTCTGAGACAAATATTTCTTGCTGTGGAAAAAACAAAAACTGCTGAGGAGTCTGGTGCTGGGGAAGACCAATTCCCCCGCCTGCACTGCTTTAGGAAGTCTTTCTTTCCAAACCCCTCTTCTGGGAACAGGGCAATGTAACAGAAGTGCATATTCCAGGGCACCGAAAGGCACGTTCTAGTGGCAGGCTGAGAGGGAGAGGCTCAGGATCCCCCACTGATCCTTTGGACGATCTTCTTAACAAATCATTTTCTCCCCTTGGCCTCTCCCCTTCAGAAAGTAGTTTATTCCGGCTACTCCCCGGGAGGTTGTGAGGATCGAAAGAACTTCGGCCCACAGTGTGGGAGATTCTGAGCTGGAGGCCGGGAGATAGGGGTTCCGGTCTCAAATCTATCACAGTGGGATCTTGAGCAAGTTTTCCGGCTGCGCGGGGGGGTCAGTTTACCCTTTAATAAAAAGGGGGTCATAATACTTATTCCCTCCCTAACTCCGAGGAGTGTCTCAGAGCGGACATACATGAATGGACTGGAAGATCTTTAGGGTAAACACTTCAAGTATAGAAGAATTACTGATTTCGAAGCATTCCTTCGCTCTTTGACCTGGACTACCTCTGGACCCCCTAAGCGGACAGAGAGCTGAATGCCGACTTACCAACCCGGCAACGGGGCCAACCCACTCATCACCCCCTACATCCCCCCTTCCTGACCCACTCCTCACCATCTGCTCAGCCAATCCACGGCAGCACCGTGCAGCTGAAGGTGCCCGGCTCCTTGCCCGGCGCCGGCCAATGTTGCCATCACCACCATGAGCTCGGGGAAGCCCGACCCGTCGCCGTTGGCCAGCATCTCCGTCGCCATGGGGATCAGCGTGCTCAGCAGCACAGTGCACACGCCTTCTCCAACTTGGCTGGCGGAAAAAGAAGACCAAAGGGGGTGAGTCAGGAGCTGGACTCGGATTCTAGCTGCTGGCCCGGGGGAGGCACCGGGGGACAAGACGGAGGACAGAGTGAGACGCTTCTCGACTCCGAGAACCCCTTAAAAGAGACACGTCAGATGCACGCTATCAGGCGGGAAACGCAGTAATTTACGCCACGTAACCGAACGTGCCGCGGAACGAACGTGTATACCTAAGTGCCGGGAATGGCCGACGGGTTTCTGTGACTCAGGGCGTCGGGGCCTGATCGGGGAAGGCTCATCGGAGGAGCCGGGATTTTAGGAGGGCTTTAAATACGGGGAGAATTGCTGCTCTGGTGAATCCGGGGAGGGAGCACTCTGTCGTACTCTTCCAGCCACTCACCACAGCGCTCTGCACACAGTAAGCATCCAGTTCATACCGATGACTGACTGCTAGATAGAAAACAGAGTGACGGTGCAGAAAAAGCCCGGCTCCGGCAGTCACCAGGATCTGGGTTCTAATCCCAGCTCAACCACTTGTCTGTTGTGTGACCTCGGGCACCCAAAGAGCACTCCAGACCGCAAGCTCCTTTGCGCAGGGAACTCGTTCATCAACTCCGCTGAACCGGACTCAGCCGAGCGCTCAGCAGGGAGCCCTACCCACGGTAAGCGCTTAATAAACACCACCGATCGACTGAACGGAGACAGCGGGGAGAGTGGGGGCTTCTGAGAGACGGGAAAACCAAGAGAAGGAGCGGGTAGAGGAGGCCGCAGGGGTCAGGGGCTAGGCCTCACCTGTTTTCTCGGACAATGTACGTCGTCAGCAGCTGAAGCAGCTGTCGGTTCTCCTGAATCACGTCCAGCTGATCGGAATCCTTAGGGGGCGAGGTGGTCATGCGGGTCAGCCAGGCCTGGAGACGCACGGGTTCCACACAAGCCAGCTGGGCCAGGGAACCACAGAGATGCAACAGGCTCGGGTTAGGGCTCTTCTCGGCTGAGGGCAGACCAAAGAGTCCATCAGTGTACTGGGGGAGCGAGGGGAGGGAAGGGGAAATCGGCAACGGGGAGAAACCGCAGTTCGGTTTTCAGGCTCCCTCCCGGACTTTCCGGGATTCTCTCCACTTGCGAGCCTTCGCACGCTGCTGTTCGACTCGGGCGGGAGGGAGCACGGTATTAGCCGGACATCGAAGTTCCCGTAAGGAGGTTATCAAGAGCTGTCACTCACTCAGCTGGAAGAGTTTGGTGAAGAATTTCAGAACGCGGTTACAGAATTTAGCAGAGAGGTTCTCATTGGCTGTCGCCATCATGATTTGGACCAGTTCGCCACTGGCGGTAGGAGAGAAAGGAGAAAAGAAGCGCGTTAAGCCTCACACAGAAGGCGTCCGTTTCCATTTGCGCACGATCGCTTTTCCCCCGGTGGAACTACTCCCTTACGGGACCCAGGCTATTTAGGGGTTTGGGGGCTGCCGTGAGCAGAGGAAATAAATCCCCGGCAGGTGACCTCGGAGAGCAGCAGATTCAAGCTGACTCCTTCTCCAGGTGCATCCACCTCCTCAAGACTTCCCAGATCCAGACTTCCTGGAAGGGGGAAATCCAAGTTCACCTCTCAGAGAAAAATTCCTCCATGGCTTTGCGGGCCTGGCTGCTTTCCAGCTGCTTCTCCAGGTGCTGCAGACACTCCTCCAGGATGGATTCATCCAGCCCGCTGAGGACCCAAGCGGACAGCCGGTGGAAACCGTCGAGACAGGTCACCGAGAAATCAATCATTCCGTCAGCCCAGGGGAGAACAGAGAGAGAAAGAGCCTTTGTAAGTGCCGGTTTCCCCAAGTTTGAATTAACCCCGACAGGCCCCTCCGGACCTGTAAGCTCGTTGTGGGCAGGGATCGTCTCTCTCTATTACTGTGTTGTACTTTCCCAGGCGCTTAGTACGGTGCTCTGCACACAGCGAGCGCTCACCAATTCGACTGAATGAATCCAGTCAAAGCCAAGAGCTCGGAGGTGACGTACGAACAGAGAATCTCGCAGAAACGTTTCCAATCTCTCAGACGGGAACCTATCCAGATGACTGCCTGCAGCCACTTGGGCTACTAGTGTGGCGAGCAATCTTGGCGTTCAGCTACTGAGGGGGGGGAGGGTGAGAGATGCTCATATAACCCAACCAAGCATTTGGGAGCCGGGAAAGAGCAAACCTGACCCGTGCCCCCGAGGCACGTGCAGTCACCGCTTTGGGCGGAAGAGCACTACGGTTGATGCGTCGGGGACCAGTCAGTCAAAAGGGAGAACCCGGGAATGAACAACCTGCGCTTCTGATGCAAAAACCCCACCGACGTGGCCCCGCTGCCGCTATCCGAGCCAATGGACTTCGGCTCCTGTTCCGCGATACCAGATCGGCTTTAAGCTAACAGGGGATCCTTCACGGTCAGAGATGGCTAGCGTCTTCACGAAAATGCGAACATCGGCTCTCGTTAACCCCCGCCGCCCCCCATGATCCGCAGGAGGCGCGCCCTCCAATAACAGACCACACGACCCGTCCGGACGGACGGTCCCGAGCCACGTTTCGACTCCACATTTCAGAGGCGTACGACGCCGGCATGCCCGCGCAGTCCCGACTCCTCCCCCGGCTTCAAGTCGGGGGGGCTCGGACATCTCTCCGCGGGATGCCGAGGCCACCCAAGAGCCCGGCCCCCGTCCGGGAAGATATCCCCCCCCCCCCCCCCCCCCCCCGGCTCTTCTACTCGGTTCGGATAAAAGGTCTGACCCACCGCGGCAGCAGGCGGCCGCGAGTCTGACCTCCCTAATGGTGCCGTGGTGGGACGGTTCGACCGGGAGAACGTGGGGACCCCGCAGGGCTCACCTGTTGGGGTCGGGGTGATTGGCCAGAATGTTGTAACACCCGGTGATCAGCTTCTCATAAACACGAGCCAAGAACTCGTCGGACTCCGCGGGGCCCAGGATCCTTTCCAGGGAGTTGCTGCTGATCTCGGCAACGCTCTCTGTGCTCGTCTCCAAGAGAAGAGGCAGCAGCGTCCGAATCACCTGGGGTGGGTTCATCTCATCGGACCAACTGGAAGGGGGGAGAGAAAGGGAACGGGGTTGACCGCTGGCCTCGGAGAAGCCGACGGAAGGGAATCATCGGGGTTCTTCCCGAAAGGGCTCCTCCTTGATTTGACGGGAACTCCCACGGACCTTCATTCTCCTCACGCCCTATGAGATATTCTACGGGAACACAAAGGAAAAAACCCCAGCCGCAAAGAAGTGCCCGACTCATTCAGTCGTATTTACTGAGCCCTTACGGTGTGCGGAACGCCGTACCAGGCGCTTGGAAAGTACAATTCGGCAACGGAGAGAGACAATCCCCGGCCACGACGGGGCTCACGGTCACCTCCGGGGGTCCGGACCGCTTTTCCGAGAGAACGGTCCTCTAGAAACTAAGCTCCCCGTGGACGGGGAGCGAGTCCACCGAAACCGCTCCACTGTACTCTCCCAAACACTTAGTACGGTGCTCAGCACACAGTAAGCACTCAATAAACACCACCGACTGACGGATGGTTTGACGGAACAAGAACCAATCTACCCTTCCCTCTCCCGACAAGCTGGGTTCTACTGTTCGGGGCTGTAACGTGAGCTGTCCGCGGGGAACCTCCTCAGTCACCACCCTGACAGACTCTCACTCCGAACACTTCCTTCGAACGCCAACCGTTTTCCAGCACGACGGTCGCGTTCTTGCAGCTAAGGCAAACTCACGCCGTAGCGTTCAAATACCACATCCCCTCTAGACCGTAAGCTCACTGTGGGCAGGGAACGTGTCGTCGTATCGTACTCTCCCCGGCATTTAGTACGGTGCTCTACGCACGCTGAGCTCCCCACGCGATTGGCTGACTCTGTGCACGGGAGCCCAACGGTTTCTCCCGACGCCGCACCGTGCTGCATCCACACGGGCAAATCAGTCAACCGATCAATCGAGAGTATCTACTGGACACTTACCGTGTGCAGGGCACTGGACTCAGTGTCTGGGAGAGTACGATGAAACAGAGTCGGCAGTCACGTTCCGTGCTCACGACAGGTTTACATTGTACGGAATTTATGAGATTCACAAGAGACGGTTCCCTAATTTTTCGCCGTCGTATTTTTATTTGTGGAAAGGAGAGCACGCATTCGGGCACAACTGAGTTCCCTCGTTTATTTATTATTTATTTGCTGAGCACTTACCGTGTACAAAGCACTGTCCCCAGCGCTTGGGAGAGTACAATATAACAACTGACGTATTCCCTTCCCACAGCGAGCTCACAGACTAGACGGGGAGACGGGCATTAACGTACATAAATAAATCAATCAATTTCAGGTATTCTCAGATACGACGTACCTATGTGCTGTGGGGATGGGAGGGGGGAAGAACGAAGGGAGCACGTCAGGGTGCGCAGAAGGGAGCGGGAGAAGAGGAGGGCTTAGTCAGGGAGGGCTTCTCGGAGGAGATGGGCCTTCGATGAGGCTCCGAAGTGGGGGAGAGCGACTATCTGTCTGATATAAACGCCTGGCTGAGATTATCCGACCGTATGCCTTGATTCGCCAGCTTCTACAAACTCAAAACCAAACGCCTAAGCGTCCCCCTCGCCCGCTCTGACCTAACCTCGCTGCTCTCCTCCTACGGCCCTGCCCGCACGCTTCACTCCTCCACAGCGCCTGGCACAAAGCAAGTGCTTAAGAAACACCATCATTCAAGTGCAATATGGAAAAGTAGTGCTCACTTAGACCGGGAGCCCCACGTGGGACAGGGACTGTGTCCTGACTACCTTGTATCTACTCCAGGGCTCGGTACGGTGTTCGGCCCAATGACATAAGATTTCCAGGCCGCTTACTCTGTGCCGGGCACCGTTCTAAACCCCGGGGGGAGATACGAGGTCATCGATCGGGCCGTCCCACCTGGGGCTCCCAGTCTTCATCCCCATTTTCCAGATGAGGTCACTGAGGCGCAGAGAAGTGAAGCCACTTGCCCGAGGTCCCACAGCTGACACGCGGCGGAGCCGGGATTAGAACCCACCACGACTTCGGGCTCCCAGGCCCGGGCTCTTTCCGCTAAGCCACGCTGCTCTAATGCCAACCTACTCGCAGTACCTGCGTCTCGCCTATCTCTGCTGCTGATCTTTCACCCCCATCCTGTAGTAATAACGACGACGACGACGTCGGTATCTGTTAAGCGCCCGCTCTGTGCCGAGCGCCCTTCTAGGCGCCGGGGGAGAGACGAGGTCATCGGGTTGTCCCACCTGGGGCTCCCAGTCTTCATCCCCATTTTCCAGATGAGGTCACTGAGGCGCAGAGAAGTGAAGCGACTGGCCCGAGGTCACACAGCTGACACGTGGCGGAGCCGGGATTAGAACCCACGACTTCGGGCCCTTCCCCCTAAGCCACGCTGCTCTAACCTCAACCTACTCCCAGTACCCCCACCTCATCTATCTCGCTGCTGCTCTTTCACCCCCGTCCCGTCTCTGGCCTAGGCCACTCTCCCCCGCTTCATATCCAACAGTGACTCCCTCCACCCGCAAAGCCTTACCGAAGGCACAACTCCTCCAAGAAGCCTTCCCTGACTAAGCCCTCAACTCCTCTCTTCCCACTCCCGTCCGCGCTGCCCTGAGCTGCTCCCTTTATTCACCTCTCCCTCAGGCCACGGGTACTCAGGTACGTATCCGTAATTCATTTACATTAACGTCCGCCTCCCCTTTCCGGACCGTGAGCTCACCGTACGGAGAGGACGGGTCCACCAACTCTTGTTGTAATAACAACAACGTCGGTACCGCTAAGCGCCTGCTGTGTGCGGAGCACTGTTCTGAGCGCCGGGGTAGACACAGGCCGTCGGGTCGTCCCCCGTGAGGCTCCCGGTCGATCCCCATTTTACAGATGAGGTAACCGAGGCACCGAGAAGCGAAGTGACTTGCCCACAGTCACCCGGCTGACGGGTGGCAGGGCCGGGATTCGAACCCCTGACCTCCGACTCCCGAGGCCGGGAGTCCCTCTCCACCGAGCCACGCCGCCTCTCGAAGTTACAGTACGCTCTCTCGAGAGCTCAGAGAGCGCTCCGCACCCAGTGAGCACTCGTCACAGACGACCGACTGAGGGATTGAAGACCACCCTCTTCGGCGTTCTCGGGTCGGAGAGGGAGGAGAGAATTTCCGCGTTAACGGATCCCCTTCGGGTCCCTCCGTCGTAGAAGCTCTCCCGCACTTGAGGGTCGACCCACCACCTTAGCCCCAGGCGGCCAGGCTTCCCGGCCTGCGTCGGAAACCTCGGTCGTCTCCGACGCGCACGCGTCAAGCCACCGTCCCGTCCCGCTCCGCGGTTTTCGGGACACGGCGGTCCGGGTGAAGAAACGCGAAAGGGAGAGAGACGGGGGAGGAGTTGGACCGCGCACTCACACGACGAGGTCCCCGGTCAAGCGGACCAGGGAGAGGAGGGTGTGCTTCAGGGACGCCGCCAAGGGCAGGCTCTGGCTGCAGAGGGTCCCCAGGTGGGCGGCCTGCACGGCGCTGATGTAGCTCTCCGCTGGGATGGTGTCGTTGGCGAAGGCGTTGCGCTAAGGGGAGACAGAGGAGCCCAGGTCCACGGGACGGATGGCCCGGGGCGGGGCGCGCGTCGGAAATCAACGGGGGCGGGCGGATCGGCTGTTTTGACGTGGACGCCGCCGCCCGCTCGGAAACCCGACTTGCAAAAATCGCCACCGGCCAGCGACGGCTCCGCACGGCCCCCGGAGGCCCTCGCCCTGAACGGATCGACGGCACGGGGCGCCGAGAGGCCGTGACGTCCGACCTTAGGATCGGCCTGGGGGACCCGAGCCCCCGAGGCCAACGCCAAGAGGCCTCCGTGAGGTGGGGGCGGGGACGGGTCCATCAACCCCCCCGGCCTTCCGGCCGGCCGCCTCTCTTAGCGCCCGACCGACCGTGCCCCCGTCCGGGCGGCCCGGCCGGGTCTGTCACCCGGCTTCGTAAATACCGTCGACGAGTCCTTGAAGTCAGAGCTCCGGGCAAAGACCCGGGACGTAGGCTCGACTTCTGTTACCGCTCTGACGGCGGCTCCGGACTCACCCAAGACCCGATGTTGGGGAACTCGTTGGTGTGAATGTTGTTCCACGACTCGCACAGGGTCTGCACTGCCGACGGTAAGTTCTGGACGAGGCTGGGACCTGAGGCCGAGAGACGGGGCGAGACGCTTACCACGAGAAGGCAAGCGGCGCGGCTCGGTGGAAAGGGCCTGGCCTTGGGGGTCGGGGGTCATGGGTTCGAATCCCGGCTCTGCCACCCGTCAGCTGTGGGACTGTGGGCAAGTCACTTACCTTCTCTGTGCCTCAGTCACCTCGTCCGTAAAACGGGGATGAAGACCGTGAGCCTCACATGGGACAACCCGATGACCCCCGGCATCTCCCCCGGCGCTTAGAACAGTGCTCTGCGCGTAGTAAGCGCTTAACAGATACCGACGTTATTATCGAGAAGGGGAAGGAGAGACAGGCCCCCGTGGTTCACTACCGAATCTGAGCTCTAACACTCGGCGATACGTCGCTACGCGAGTCCAAGAGAAGACTTTCGACAACTTGTTAAGCGCTTAAATAACAGAGAGGATTCCCGTCGGGATCACTCGTATTTGTCAAGTGCTTCCTTTGGGTCGAGGACTATTCTGAGCGCCGGCTCGGGTCGGACCCGGTCCCCGTCCCACACGGGGCTCGCCGTCTTGATCCCCGTTTTCCAGCCGAGGTAACTGGGGCACAGAAGTGAAATGACTTGCCCACGCTCCCCCGGCAGACAAGTGGCAGCACCGGGATTAGAACCCAGGTCCCTCTGACTCCCAGGCCCGTGCTCCGTTCGCTAGGCCACGCTGCTTCCCCTCCGATCCTTCCAGGAAAACGGGCACGGGGACGAGACGGCCGGAAGGAAACGGGCTTGCTCCCACGGGGTGCCGGCCAAACGGAAATCACCACCGGAGCATCCCTTTCCCCTGACGTGCCCGTCTCTCCTTTCCGGCGGGGGGGGTCACCTTTCGGGATGCCGGTCCAGCACTCGGCCCAGGCTGGACACGCCTATCCGCAGTCGGATCATCGGGAGCCCTTAACCCGACGGTCACTTGGGCGCGTAATCACCGAAAACCTTAGAAGATCTAAAGATCCCACCGCAAGAGATTCCAGACTTCCGAAACGGCAAGATCTAGCTCCAGGCCGCTCCGCGGCTGCCTTCACGACACGGCGCCCGTCCGTTCGCCACCCGGGGGCGGGGGGGGGGGGGGCGGGGGGGGCTTCCGAAACAAGAGGAGCTGCCCGCTGTCGCGCGCCGAAGTTCAGATCCAGGTCTCGTCACAAAAGGGAGCTCCAACTTGGGAAGGCGAGAACCCGGCCACCCGGGGGACCTTACCCAACGTATTCGACCTGCAGCGGCTCGAGCCGATAGCCAAGACGGCGGAGTATCCCCGGAGCTTCTCCTCGGCGGGTCTGTTCTCGGCGGACCCCTCCTCGGAGAGGCTCTGCAGCAGGTAAGACCTACAGCCGGAGCGGGAAAGGATTTTTTCCATGAGCAGAGAGGTTGAGAGGGGGGAGAGGCCCGGAGGTCAAGAAGACCTGCGCGCTACAGCTAGCTTCACCTCCCCGGGGAAACGCAGCGCCGACTCGGGACTAGTCCCTCGACCTGCCGGCTCTCTGCTTACCGTACCGTAGAGTTTTCCCACTTGGTCTTTTCCCAGACTTCTGACATTCCGTCAGAAGCAGCGAGGCCTAGCGGAAGGAGCACGGGCCCGGGAGTGGGAGGGACATGGGTCCCGCTCCTGGTCCCGCCGATGGCTTGCCGGGCGACACCGGGCGAGTCACGTCACTTCTCCGGGCCTCAGCTTCCTCTCCTCTCCCGACTGAGGTTCAGTGCCCGTTCTCCCTCCCCGCTGAGACTACGAGCCACGTATGGGCCGGGGCCGGCGCCCGATCTTCTTATCCTCTGTCTACCCCGGCACTTGGCTCAGTAACTGGCCCAGAGTGAGCGCTTAACAAAAATATCACAGTGATTATCATCACCCGCACGGAGACAGGCAATCGTTCGGTGCTTGCGAGCAGACAGGAAGCCCGCGGCGACGGTTTCATCCCATCGGCAAAATGATAAAGCCAAGACCGGCGGCCCTCCGAGCCACTCCCGCCCAGCAGGGGTGGTCCTGGGAACCGTTAACCGGCCCCCCAGAATGGGACGGTACGGCTTGGTGGGTCTGTGGGCTGACTTCACCTTCCACAAGCGATGCAGGTCGTGTGTTCGTAAAAATGAAGCCCGGGTATTTATTCCTCAAAATGACAATAATAATTCCACAGCAATTCAAGTCTAACTCAGGTATCCGTAAACATTAAGCCCACGTATTTATCCCTCAACATCATCACGATAATCACGGTATCTGTTAAGCACTTCCTCCGTACCGGGCACCGGCCTAAGCGCCGGGGTGGACGCAGAGAAAATCGGGCCGGACACGGGCCCTGTCTCCCGGGGGACTCACGGTCTCGATCCCCATTTTACAGGTGAGGTGAGTGAGGCCCAGAGAAGAGAAGTGACTTGCCCGGGGTCACGCCGCAGACAAGTGGGGGAGCCGGGATTTAGAAGCCATGACCTTCCGCCTCCCGGGCCCGTGCTCCATCCGCCGCGCCACGCCGCTTCCCTTCGAGACAAACCGAGGCTCGGCGCTAAGGGGAAGGCACGTCGGAACGAGGAGAAGACTTCTCACGCGAGCAGAGGAATTGGAAGCTGGGAGGCCTCAAGGAAGGTTTAATAATTTGAGAAGCAGCGTGGCTCAGTGGAAAGAACGCGGTCTTGGGAGTCAGAGGTCACAGGTCCTGATCCCGGCTCTGCCGCTAGTCAGCTGTGTGACCCTGGGCAAGTCACTTCACTTCTCTGTGCCTCGGTTCCCTCATCTGTAAAATGGGGATTAAAACTGTGAGCCCCACGTGGGACAACCTGATCACCTTGTATCCCCCAGCGCTTAGAGCCGTGCTTTGCACACAGTAAGCGCTTAACAAATACCACAATCATCGTCGTCATCATCACAATAACAATAACGATGTTGGTATTTGTTAAGCGCTTACTATGCGGCAAGGACTGTTCTAAGCGCCGGGGTAGATACAGGGTAATCAGGTTGTCCCGCGTGAGGCCCCCAGTCTTCATCCCCATTTTACAGACGAGGTAACTGAGGCACAGAGAAGTGACTCGCCCACGGTCCCACGGCTGCCGAGGGGCGGAGCCGGGATCCGAACCCGTGAGCTCCGACTCCCAAGCCCGGGCTCTTTCCACCGAGTCACGCCGTCTAAGCCATTCGCACAAAGGGGACGATTCCGGGCACGCAACCTCACGGCCGGATTAAACGGAAAGAGGAGCGGTTTCGATCCCCCCGCCCAGGCGAAGGGGCGAACCCCGGAGACCGGACCCCTCCCCGACACCCCGCCGCTCCGAGGCCCGGGCCGCACCTGGTAAAGGACGCGTAGGTGTCAATGAGCTGCAGTGTGGCCGGCAGCAGGTTCTTGGTAATCTCGGACGACCCGTGAGGGTCCGTCTCGGCCGCCAGCTTGGAGAAATGCTCGTCCAGAGAGACCTGGACCTTGGAGATGGCGGCGTCGAGGGTGTAGATGGACTGCAGGCTGGGGATCTCGTGCAGCTGGAGGATGGTGGTGCAGTCGACGCCGCAGAAGGAGGAGATCTTCGACAAGACACCAGAAACGCAGGCAACCGGCGATGAGCATCCCCGTGCCGCGCACTACTGAGCGGAGACGCGGCGCGGCTCGGTGGGGAGAGCCCGGGCTCGGGAGGTGGGGGTCACGGGTTCGAATCCCGGCTCCGCCGCTCGCCAGCCGCGTGACCGAGGGCGAGTCACCTCGCTTCTCCGCGCCTCGGTGACCTCGTCTTTAAAACGGCGACGGAGACCGCGAGCCCCACGTGGGACAGCCCCATCACCTTGCCCAGCACTCAGGACAGTGCTCTGCACACAGTAAGAGCTTAACAGATGCCACCATTATTATTATTACTATAACAATGATACTCACTCCACCCCTACCGCATCTACGTACGTATCTTTACGCCCCATCACTGCCCCTAGCCAAAATCCAACGTCTTCTTTCCCCCGTAGTACGTAAGCTCCTTAGGGGCAGGGGTCACGTCGACCACCTCCGTCGGATCGTATCTTCCCAAGGGCTTAGCAGAGCGCTCGGCGCACGGCAAGCGCTCGGTCGATAGCGCCGATCGACTGGCGGCCAGGCGGACGTCACCGGCGGGGGGGGGGGGCGGGGGGGAGGGGGGCCGCCTCGCGGGCCTCCGTACCTGTCGGGCGAAATACTCTTCGGCTATTTCCACGTCATATTTCACCGAGCTGCACCTGGCGGAGGCCAGTTCCATGAGCGAGCCGGCGTGTTCCGCTTTCATGCCTTGTTTGATCAGGTGCTCCTGTTGGGACGACGGGGGGGGAAGGGTCTCCCTCCGGCACCTCGCCCGGCCGCCCTCGGGGCGTCCCGTCCGCTCGGGACCGGATCTCCCGGACCGGAGTCCGAAGGCCCTCCCCGGAAACCGTCGCCGCCCCGCCCCGCGGCCCCCCGGCCGGTACCTCGATCCAGCTGACGTAGGAGCCGACGCGGAGGCGCGAAGACCAGCGCAAGGTGTGTAGAATGTCACATTCGCTCATCTCGGGGGTGTTCGTAGCCAGCTGGTTCACGTAGTTCTTGGACGGCGGCAGGATCCCTAAGATCCTCCACAGCACTAAGAAATAATACTGCAGGGCGCAAGCCTCCTGGAAGAATCAGAGGGAACGACAGGCACGGAAATGACATTCCGCTGACGACGACGACGACGCCGGTATCCGTTGAGCGCTTACTATGGGCAGAGCACCGTTCCAAGGGTCCGGGTGGATACGGGGTCATCGGCTCGTCCCACGTGAGGCTCGCGGTCTCAATCCCCATTTTACAGACGAGGTCACTGAGGCACGGAGGAGCGACCCGCCCACGGTCACACGGCTGGGATTCGACCCCACGACCTCCGACTCCCAAGCCCGGGCACGTTCCACTGAGCCACGCCGCTTCTCCGATCCAACCCAGCTCCTCGTTATCCGAAAGGCCGTCCCCGCTGGCACCGTCCGGACGAGCTGAATTCGCCCGGAACCGGGTGGAGCGCCGCCCCCCGCCCCCCCGAGAGAGAATCTGAGACGGATCCGGTCTACACGGGCAGATCAGCGACGTCTCGGCTACGGTACGGGCCGACACGATCGGCGTCCTCCGGTTCCAGACGGAGAGAACCGCGAGTCGTTCGGCGAGGAACAGGACAGGAAGGAGGACGAGGGGTCCGAGGAGACGTGAGCGGAGCGGAGTTGGAGTAAGGGGCTGAAGGCGGCGGCCCCCCTAGCCTGCGAGCTCCTCGTGGGCAGGGATTCCTACTACGCTGAACTCTCCGAGTGCTTAGCCCGGTGCTCCGCGCACAGCAAGCACTCAATAAATAAACAGCGGCGTGGCAGAGTGGGTAGAACCCGGGCCCGGGAGCCAGAAGGACCTGGGTTCTAATCCCAGCTCCGCCACGCCACCGCCGTGACCCTGGACAAGTCACTTCACCGGTCTGCGCCTCAGTTCCCTCACCTGTAAAACGGGGGACTAAGACTGCGAGCCCCAAGTGGGACACGGACCGCGGCGTGGCGTAGCGGAAAGAGCCCGGGCTTGGGAGTCAGAGGTCGCAGGTTCTAATCCCGGCTCCACAACCGGTCAGCTGGGTGACTCTGGGCAAGTCGCTTGACTTCTCTGTGCCTCAGTTACCTCACCCGCAAAACGGGGATGAAGACCGTGAGCCCCTCGTGGGACGACCTGATTACCGTGTATCTTTCCCGGCGCTCAGAACGGCGCACGGCACATAGCGAGCGCTTAACAGATGCCATTATTAACCTCATTATAGCTTGTATACACCTTCGTTCCGGGCAAGGAACGGGTCGGCTAATTCTGTTGTATTGTCCTCTCCCAAAGACTTGGTACAGTGCTCTGCACACGGTAAGCGCTCAATAAATACGACTGGCTGATCTCCCCCAAGGCTTAGGACCTCGCCCCCTCCCACCTCTCCTCCCTTCTCTCTTTCCACCGCCCACCCCGCAGGCTCCGCTCCTCCGCCGCCCGCCTCCTCGCCGGCCCCCGGTCTCGCCCGTCCCGCCGTCGACCCCCGGGCCGCGTCCTCCCGCGGTCCCGGAACGCCCTCCCTCCTCGCCTCCGCCAAACTGATTCTCTTCCCCTCTTCGAAACCCAACTTGGAGCTCACCTCCTCCGAGGGGCCTTCCCAGACTGAGCTCCCCCCCTTTCTCCCTCTGCTCCCTCTACCCCCCCTTCACCTCTCCGCAGCTCAACCCTCTTCTCCCCCCTTTCCCTCCGCTCCTCCCCCTCTCTCTTGCCATCCCCTCGGCACCGTACTCGTCCGCTCGACTGTATATCTCTTCAATACCCTATTCATTTCGTTAATGAGACGTGCATCGCCTCGATTCTATTTATTTGCTATTGTTTTAATGAGATGTTCATCCCCTCGATTCTATCTATCGCCATCGTTCTTGCCCGTCCGTCTCCCCCGATCAGACCGTGAGCCCGGCAGAGGGCGGGGACCGTCTCTACCTGTTACCGATTTGTCCATTCCAGGCGCTTAGTACGGTGCTCTGCACATAGTAAGCGCTCAATAAATACTACTGAAGGAACGAATGACAGCGCCGGGTGCCGAGCGAGGGCTTAACAGATACCATTAAAAAGATAAATACCAGAGAATAACAGATCAGAACAAGCCAGAGGAGACCCACCCAGGGTCACCAAGACGGCGGCGAGATCGACCGTCGCCAGGCGTCTGCTCTTCACTTTTCACTTCTCGCCCTTTTCGGGCAGCGGAATGGGAGAATAAAATAACAAAAGCCGAACTCCTAGAGAGAGCTGACACCGACCTGGCCGTTACAAATCGTCCACCTGATCCCGGGTACGGGTCTGCTGTGATGACCACCTCCCCGATGGCGACGCCGGCACGAGCCCGTCCTCTCGGGGAGGTCTGGGCTGGCGGGGCCCAGCCCGGCGGCCCCCCGGAAGTCTTACCAGCGCCGTTACGTTCTTGCTCTCCTTCCTCCTGACCGTATCGAACTGTGACCCGGCGGCAACCAGAGAGGTCAGTGCAGCGTAAAGCTCGTCGTACTTCACGGCTCGGGAGAAGAGGACGTCGCAGACCTAGGGCCGAGACAAGGCGCTTTTACTTACGTTATCCCCCCCCCCCCCGCCCGACGCTCCTCCCTTCGCTCCCAGCTGGTCATCCCTGCGTCATGAGACGGGCTTCACTGGCGTGTTGACACCGCTCCTTCCCATTCGAGAAACAGTCGCTTCGCGGCCTTAGGTCAGATTCAAGTAGGACTGTTCCCGACGATCAGTCATCTCCGAAGGTGACAGGACCAACGGGCTTAAAGTCAGCAAGGCCCAGTGGGAAGAGCCCGGGCCTGGGGGCCGGAGGACCGGGGTTCTAATCCCAGCTCGGCCAACGGCTTGCCGGGTGACCCTGGACAAGTCACACCTTGGTGCCTCAGTTTCCTCAACTGCAAAATGAGGACTAAACGCCTGTTTTCCCTCCTACTTAGACCGGGAGCCCCATGCGGGACGGGGGTTGGGTCCGGCCTAATTACCTCGTATCCACCCCGGAGCTTAGGACGGGGTTTGACACGCGGTAAGCACTTAAATACCACGAAGAGGCCCAGATGGAACTCGAGCCAACAGCACAATTCTTGAAATATTAAGAATTATCGGTCCCTCCGAAGAGTCTGTCTCAGAGTCGACGCTGGCCAATAAATACATCAGCAAAAACCATCCGTCCCGCAAAGCTTGGAAAACTCGCCATTCCCACCCTCCGACGAGCTACGGGGAGGCCGCGACCGAGAGAGTCGAGCCCAGGGTCAAACCTTATCCCCGATTAAAACGATATTTGAGCGTCTCCGGTACCATATTATCAAGGCGGTTCAGATCGTCCTCCGAGGCTTCCGGCGACAGGATGCAATAGAATCTGGGCTGTGGGGCCGCATCTGGGATTTAATGCACAGGTTTACAAATAAGCCGTCTGACCCTCAAACCTAGTTGGCTGCTGGGGCACAAAAACGTCACCAAAAATCGATCGGTCAATCAGCGGTACCGATTCAGTCTTTAGTGCGTGCGGACCGCTTGGGAGAGTATAATACAGAGTCGGTAGACACATTCCCTGCCCACAAGGAGTTTACGGTCTCGGCTACTGAAGCATGCGGCTTCCAAAAGGTACGAGGGTCAATGCACTGACGACTCGGGGGACCAGACGTTCACGATCGCTTTCTCCGAAGCGCGTGGCAATCTTACCCTCCCCAGCCGGGTAGATCGCCGAGAGACAGAAAGCAACTCAGACCTTCCCATCCACTCCGGTGACACGCGGGTTCACGCTCGATAAACACGACCGACTGACCTGATCGTGAGTTAACGCCGTGGGAGAAACGTTTAACACCCTGGGAGAAACGTTTAACTCGGCCTGACACGCAGACAGGAGACCCGGAGTCCTAGGACTGCCTTCAAGCGCGGAGAGGACAAGTGCCGGCCAAAACGGCGCCACGGCCTTCTAGAGGGGCAAGATCTGGAGCGACGGAGCAGAGCCCGGCTCCCCCTGCAAGGTTCTCCCCTTGGGCCGGGCTACCGAGGGAGGCGGCGGGCTACCCGCCCCGTCTGTCGATGGCCGGCCTGCGGGTGCCTCTCGAGGTCCTTCCCCGATCTCTGATCCTAAGCTATTGCCCCTCGTCTCTGCTCTGCTACTCTGTCACGGCATTTACTTAACTTCCTTCCTTCCTCCCTTCCTTAACTTCTATTTTTAACCACTCAATCTCCAATGGCTCCTTCCCCGCTGCCTTCAAACACGCCCACGTCTCCCCCATCCTAAAAAAACCCGCTCTCGACCCCACTTCCCCCTCCAGTTATCGCCCCATCTCCCTACTACCCTTCCTTTCCAAAATCCTAGAACGAGTCGTCTACGATCGATGCTTAGAATTCCTCAACTCCCATTCTCTCCCAGACCCCCTCCGATCTGGCTTCCGTCCCCTCCGCCCTACCGAGACCGCTCTCTCTGAGGTCACCCGTGACCTCCTTCTTGCCAGATCCGATGGCTCCTACTCCATTCTGATCCTCCTCGACCTCTCTGCTGCCTTCGACACTGTCGACCGTCCCCTCCTCCTCCATACCTCATCTCGCCTCGGCTTCACGGACTCCGTCCTCTCCCGGTTCTCCTCTCACCTCTCCGGCCGGTCATTCTCGGTCTCCTTCGCCGGCGCCTCCTCCCCCTCCCATCTTTAACTGTCGGAGTTCCTCAAGGGTCAGTTCTCGGCCCTCTTCCGTTCTCCATTTACACTCACTCCCTCGGTGAACTCGTCCGCTCTCACGGCTTCGACTACCATCTCTACGCAGATGACCCGCGGATCTACATCTCCGCCCCCGTCCTCTCCCCCTCCCTTCGGGCTCGCGTCTCCTCCCGCCTCCGGGACGTCTCCACCCGGATGTCGGCCCGCCGCCTAAAACTCAACGTGAGCGAGACCGAGCTCCTCATCTTCCCTCCCGAACCCGGTCCTCTCCCAGACTTCTCTATCACCGTGGATGGCACGACCGTCCTTCCCGTCTCTCGGGCCCGCGATCTCGGTGTCGTCCTCGACTCGTCCCTCTCGTTCACCCCACGCGTCCTATCCGTTATCGAGACCTGCCGGTTTCACCTCTACGATATCGCCGAGATCCGCCCTTTCCTCTCCACCCAGACGGCTACCTTACCGTTACGGGCTCTCGTTATATCCCGGCTAGACTACCGTGTCGGCCTTCCTTCCTCCTCTCTCGCCCCGCTCCGGTCTATCCTTCACTCCGCCGCCCGGCTCATCTTCCCGCAGAAACGATCCGGGCACGTCACTCCCCTTCTTAAACAACTCCAGTGGTTGCCCGTCGACCTCCGCTCCAAACAAAAACTCCTCACTCTAGGCTTCGAGGCTCTACGTCACCTCGCCCCTTCCTACCTCTCCTCCCTTCTCTCTTTCCACCGCCCACCCCGCACGCTCCGCTCCTCCGCCGCCCGCCTCCTCGCCGTCCCTCGGTCTCGCCCGTCCCGCCGTCGACCCCCGGGCCGCGTCCTCCCGCGGTCCCGGAACGCCGTCCCTCCTCGCCTCCGCCAAACTCATTCTCTTCCCCTCTTCGAAACCCTACTTAAAACTCACCTCCTCCGAGAGGCGTTCCCAGACTGAGCTCCTCTTCCCCCTCTACTCCCTCCGCCATCCCCCCTTTACCTCTCCGCAGCTAAAGCCTCATTTTCCCCTTTTCCCTCCGCTCCTCCACCTCTCCCTTCCCATCCCCACGGCACCGTACTCGTCCGCTCGACTGTATATATTTTCGTTACCCTATTTATTTTGTTAATGAATTGTACGTCGCCTCGATTCTATTTAGTCGCCATCGGTTTTTACGAGATGTTCTTCCCCTCGACTCTCTTTATCGCCATCGTTCTCGTCTGTCCGTCTCCCCCGATCAGACCGTAAGCCCGTCAGACGGCAGGGACCGTCTCTATCTGTTGCCGACTTGTTCATCCCAAGCGCTTAGTTCAGTGCTCTGCACATAGTAAGCGCTCAATAAATACTATTGAATGAATGAATGAATTTACTCTGCGCTCACGGACGTGTCAGAGCTCTGTGCAGAGGGTCACATTTTCTCTCACCTGACGAACAGTGCTTGGTCCAGTTTTCTTCGACCTCTCTGAACCCATGATAGAGGGGCGTCGTGGTACGGCGGTTGCTGTCCTGGGAGCCGCTTGCCCAGCCGAAAGGAGGGCTCAGCAGGTTATACTGCACCTGTTTAAACACACGGATGCGCAGGTTAGGGGGGAGAGAGAGAGAGAGAGACAGAGGGAGGGAGGGAGAGAGACAGAGGGAGGGAGGGAGGGAGAAAGGAAAGGAAAGGAAAGGAAAGGAAAGGAAAGGAAAGGAAAGGAAAGGAAAGGAAAGGAAAGGAAAGGAAAGGAAAGGAAAGGAAAGGAAAGGAAAGGAAGGAAAGGAAGGAAAGAAAGGAAAGAAAGGAAAGGAAAGGAGAAGGAAAGGGAAAGGGAAAGGAAAGAAGAAGGAAGGAAAGGAAGGAAAGAAAGGAAAGAAAGGAAGGAGAGAAAGAAAAAAAGAAGAGAGAGAGAAAGAAAGCGAGAGAGAGAGAAAGCAAGAGAGAGAGAGAAAGCAAGAGAGAGAGAAAGAAAGCGAGAGAGAAAGCGAGAGAGAGAAAGAAAGCGAGAGAGAAAGAAAGCGAGAGAGAGAAAGAAAGCGAGAGAGAGAAAGAAAGCGAGAGAGAGAGAGAAAGAAAGCGAGAGAGAGAGAGAAAGAAAGCGAGAGAGAGAGAGAAAGAAAGCGAGAGAGAGAGAAGGAAAGCGAACGAGAGAGAAGGAAAACGAGAGAGAAGGAAAGCGAGAGAGAAAGGGAGGAAGGGAGGAAGGGAGGAAGAAAGGAGAGGGCGGTGGCAAGTTCTCATTCTGAGCGAAGTTAAAGGCAGAAAACTGAGGCAGATCCTCTATTACTTCAGAGCCTGGGGAATGAGAGTCAGCATCAAGTCAGAGCCGGTATAAAGCAAACCCCACGTTAACGTGCAGCGGGACCACTGTCAGGAGATCCATCAGAGGCCGAATTCAAAGCACTAAATCAAGCACGCTGAGGCCAGAAGGTCAAGGAACTGGATTTAATTTGCAACATGAGAAATTCAGGCCACAAACAGAGGACTGACTGAAGACAGCTGCACAATCTCTTTTCTCAAAGGCCTCAGAGGCTACATTTTCCTCCAAACTGGAATGGTTATGGACCAGTCCCGGACTAAGATGAGGAATGGATTCTGTGACCTACCCCGACCCTTCGATTCCATAATCCTAAAACCAAAAAGTTGGCCAACCCACAGGTAGGTGTTAGTCGGCCTGCCCGCCCCTTAAGCAGCAGGGCCCTGGAAACAAACGAAAAATCACTGGCCCAACAAAAACCGGGCACTTGGCTGCCCGTGAGGACGTGTTAAAGAAACATTCATCGGCGTTAATTCCGAGAACAAGGGAGAACGTCTTCTGGGCTAGCTGTGAGGCCTGTTTTTAACAGAAAACACTTGAAAATGATAACGACGACGGCATCTGTTAAGCGCTTACCATGTGCAGAGCACCGTTCTAAGCACTGGGGGGGATACAAGGTGATCAGGTTGTTCCACGTGGGGCTCACAGTCTTACTCCCCGTTTTACAGAAGAGGTAAGTGAGGCCCAGAGAAGTTAAGTGACTTGGCCAAAGTCACACAGCTGACGAGCCGTGGAGCCGGGATCAGAATCCATGCCTTCCGACTACCAAGCCCGGGCCCTTCCCACCGAGCCACGCTGCTTCTCACTTCTCACGCTGCCCAACTTCTAACTCCAAACCGTTCCGGCCCCCGACAAATGACTCAGCGGGGCGGTCGCTGCGTCGCCCAGCGCGGCGCGAGTTCGAGAACGGGTCGGTTCCGAAAGCGGAGGACCGGGGGACCCGGCCGGCCGTACCTGCTCGAAGAGGTACGTGGGGACTTTGGAATACTGATGGAGGAGGTAGTCGAAGACCAGGAGGAGGCGGGCCAGAAGGAGAGGCACGGAGCGCAGCTGGGAATCCATGTTGGCCGTGAGTTCCAAGACGGTCTGGATGCAGAGGGCCAAAACGGAGCGGCGGCCCTTCTCGGAAAAGTTGTGGAAGATCAGCAGCAGCAGCTGCAGATGCTCGACGTTCAAGTCTTCCGTGTCATTAGGAAGCGTCCCCTGGAGGGCGTTCTGTTTCAGCGTGGCTACGAACCTGCCCGCGAGAAGGAAGACGCGTCAGTCTGGCGGGAAGGTATACATTTCTCATCTGTGATCATCCGTATTCGTGTCGGTCTCCCCCTCGGGACCGCGGGTTCACCGCGGGCAGAGAATGTGTCCGTTTACCGCTACGCTGTGGTCACCCGAGGGCTCAGCACAGTGCTCTGCACGCAGTGAGTGCCCGATAAATACGACTGACTGATGGGGAAGACCACCTATATCTCACCTGGGGTCTAACTCTTAAGGTCCCGAAGAGAAATTTCTTCAATATGGTATTTAAGTTAAACCCCCCGGGAAGAGAAAAAAATCACAACGGAAGAGGGGAGGAAGTTGCACGGCGGGTTTGGTGAAAAGGGCCCAGCTTTTCAATCTATAAGGTGAATAGGTTTTTTTGTTTGCTTGTTCGTATTTTTAGTTTTTAATTCCCTCCTCCTTCCCCCCTTCAGCTAAGCCCCCTTTCCCTCTGCTCCCCCTCCTCTCCCCTCTCCACCCTCTGCCCCTCCTCCCCCAGCACTGTGCTCATCTGTATATGTTTTTATCATCCTCTTTATTTTGTTAATGAGGCGCACATCCCCTCGATTCTATTTATCGTGATTACGCTGTCTCGTTTCTGTCCGTCCGTCTCCCCCGATTAGACTGTGAGCCCGTCCCCGGGCGGGGACCGTCTCTATCTGTCGCCCGACTGTCCATCCCAAGAGCTTAGTACAGTGCTCTGCACACAGTGAGCGCTCAACCGATACTACTGAATGAATGAATGAATGAATGATGGTATTTGTTAAGCGCCGATTATACGACCAGGCATTACGCTAAGCAATGGGGAGGACACAAGCTGATCGTGTGGGACGGAGGCGGCGCCGCCCCACGTGAGACTCACAGTCTTAATTCCCGTTTCGGAGATTAAGTAAATGAGGCACAGAGAGGTTAAGTGACTTCCCCAGGGTCACGCACCAGGCAAGCGGCGGAGATGGGATCAGCGAAGCAGAGCGGCCTAGGGGACAGAGCCCGGGCCTGGGAGTCAGGAGGACCTGGGTTCTAATCCCGGCCCTGCCACCTGTCTGCCGCGTGACCTCGGGCATATCGCCTCACTTCTCTGGGCCTCAGTCACCTCATCCGTTAAATGGAGATTAAGACTGAGCCCCACGTGGGACGGGGACTACGTCCAACCCGATTAGCTTGTTTCTATCCCAGTGCTTAGTGCAGTTCCTGGCACGTAAGAAGTGTTTAACAGATACCTTAAAAAAAAAAAAAAAACCAACCCAGCCAGATCCTCTGACTCCCAGGCCCATGCTCTTTCCACTCGTAATAATGATAACTGTGGTATTTCTTAAGTGCTTATCTTGTGCCAAGCACTGGGGTAGATTCAAGACAATCAGGTCCCACATGGGACTCACATTCTAAGCAGGAGGGAGAACGGGTACGTGCAGTTGAGGGAACTGAGGGCCGGAGAAGCGAACCGACTCGCCCCGGGTCACGCCGCAGACAAGCGGCGGAGCTGGGATTAGAACCCGGGTCCTCCGAACGGCCGGGCCCCGGGCTCTACCCACCGGGCCACCCTGCTTTTCTAGCTTCTCCGCTTTCTCCTTTGAAAAAGAATGGTAACCTCAGCAACCTCAGTTATGCTCGCCTGTGGTTCCGCCTGCCAGTCGCGTCCACATTCCCGCCGACCTGAAGGGAAAACCCTCCTAAGCCTCCAGCGGATCCCCTCTCTTCCTCTTCCTCCCCCGGCGGAAAGCCCAGCTTCAGGGACCCACCGGGACAGCCGGATCGACCGCTCCCAACGTCCGGAGCCCGGAGGCAGTCTCGCGCGCGACGGAAGGGTCACGGAGAGGGGACGGGTTTCCCTGGGGTTTCCTTACCTCTCCCACACCTTCAGGCACTCGGGGACGTCAGGGTCCCCCTGGGCGTTGGCTTTGTGTTGCCAGATGAGGAGGAGGCGAGAGAGCACGGAGAGGCTCTGGGGGTGAATGTACAGGGGCCAGGGGCCCTCCGAGAAAGGAGCGACTCCCAGCTGCTGCAACAAGGCGTTCTGGGGACAGAGACAGAGAGGAGGTGGTTAGGAACCAGAGAACCCGTCATCTCCGCCTCGCCGGAGCTGGGGTCGGAAGGACGACGAGGCGGCGCCGGAAAGCCAGGGTGTTGTACTGTATTCTCCCCGGGTGCTCGGCACAGCGCTCCACACCCGGTGAGCGCTCAAACGAGGACCGTTTCATTCATTCGACGCTATTTATCGAGCCCTTACTATGTGCAGCGCGCCGGACTGAGCGCTTGGAACGTACAAGTCGGCAACGGAGAGAGACGGTCCCCGCCCTCTGACGGGCTCACGGTCTCATCGGGGGAGACGGGCGGACGAGGACGATGGCCACAGAGGCGAGGGGAAGAACATCTCGTCAAAACGACGGCAAATAAATAGAATCGGGGTGACGTACGTCGCGTTAAACAAAATAAATAGGGTGACGATGATACAGGCCGTCGAGCGGACGAGTACAGTGCCGAGGGGGTGGGACGGGAGAGGGAAAGGGGGGAGAAGAGGGTTGAGCTGCGGAGAGGTGAAGGGGGGGGGGGGCGGGTAGAGGGAGCAGAGGGAAAAAGGGGGGAGCTCAGCCCGGGAAGGCCTCTCGGAGGAGGTGAGGCAAAACCTAACGTCCCTCTGGCTGTCCGATCTCTAGCTAAGAGACGGCAGACAGAAGGTCCCTCCGGGCGCAGGTCGGGGTCTGGCCGGCGGAACTGCTTTCGACGAGCGGGACGGGCGAAGCTGAGAGGTCTGGGAGGAGAGAGAGAGCTCCGACAGAAGCTCAAGGCGCTGGGGGTGTTAAAACGCTCTTTTGAAAGCACGGATATTATAGAAGAAGGGTGACTGCAAGCTAAAGGCGTCACCAGATCGTCGGTCGCGGGCTGTAAGGAGTGAACAGTAAAGCTAGCAGAGATTTCTTTGAAAGAACGTTACGTTTAGGAACACAGAGAAGCGGCGTGGCTCGGTGGAAAGAGCACGGGCTTCGGAGTCAGAGGTCATGGGTTCGAATCCCAGCTCAGCCACCCGTCGGCTGTGTGAGTTCGGGCAAGTCACCTGACTTCTCGGCGCCTCAGTTACCTCATCTGTAAAATGGGGAGTAAGACCGTGAGCCCCACGTGGGACAACCTGATTCCCCTGTGTCCCCGTCCCCCCCCCAGCGCTCAGAACGGTGTTCGGCACATAGTGAGCGCTTAACAAATACCAACGTTATTATTATTAGGTTTACGGGCTTAAAAGTCATCAGTGTGTTTGAGTTATCAGGCGAAGCCCCACGCAAGGAGCTCTGTAACCGGGCAGCCTTTAGTTAGGGTCCGTAGAGCCGATGTGCTTCCGAGTTCTGTTCCGTCACTTCACCTGACCTGCGATTTTGTTTTTTAATGGTGTGTAGTAAGCGCTTACTATGTGCCGGGCACTGTCCTAAGCACTAGGACAGACACAAGCTACTCGGACTGGATAAAGCCCACGTCCCACACGGGGCTCACGGAGGCCCGGAGGAGTTAAGAAACCTGCCCAGGATCACGGAGCAGACGAGGGCTTCGTTCGGCGTACCCTCCTCTTCCTCCACACCTCACAAGGCTACAGACGGGCCCGAGGCTCCTGCCTCGGACAATCGGTCGTATTTACTGAGCGCCTGCCGCATGCAGGGCACCGGACAAGCGTCCGGGAGAGTATGGGAAGCAGCGGGGCCACGTGGACGGAGCCCGGGCCCGACAGTCAGAAGGACGGGGGTTCTAATCCCGGCTCTGCCACTCGCCCGCCGTGTGACCTCGGGCCAGTGGCTTCGCTGGGCCTCGATACCCTCATAAAATGAGGACTGAGACTATAAGCCCCACATGGGACGGGTTTCTGTACAACCCGATTTGCTTATATCCTCCCCGGTCCTCAGTCCAGTGCCTGGCACGGAGTCAGCGCTTAACGAATGCCAGAGTTATTATTACAACCCAACAACAGACACAGTCCCTGCTCACCAGCCCGCAGTCTAGAGGAGGAGACGGACATTACTGGGAATAAATAAATTACAGATATGTACAATTGGTCTCCTACAACACACATCGAGCAGGATGTCTGTGGGAGGCCTGAACGGGCCGAAAATACGGGCATTACCAGAGCTGACGTCCGGTTTGGTCGCTACCTGGCCTGACCCTTGCAGTCCCCGGAGCCCCTGGGCACAACCGTACGTAAGTAAAAAGGAACTACAGCTGCCCGGCAGCGACAGTAGCTGTATTCTTCCCCTTCCCCGTTTCTCACGGCACCTGTCACGCATCTAACACGTGCCGAGCACCCTTCTAAGCTTTCGGGTAGGTAGAAGCCAATTCGGCCGGACGGAGGGCTCACAGGCTGAGGGGGAGAGTTACTGAATCCCCATTTTACAGTAGAAGGAAACCGAGACACAGAGAAGGAGAGGGACTTGCCCACAGTCACACAGCAGGGAGGTGCTGGAGCCGGGACTAGAACCCAGGTCCTCCGACTCCCAGGCCACGCCGCCTCCCTCGTACGGCGTGGCGGACAGAGCGCGGGCCCGGGAGTCAGAAGGTCACCGGTTCTGATGCCGGCTCCGCCACTCTACGCTGTGTGACCTCCGGGCAGGTGGCTTCACTTACCTGAGCCTCAGTTACCTCGTCTGGAAAATGGGGATTGAGACTGTGAGCCCCCTGTGGGACAGGGACTGGGTCCAGCCCGATTTTGCTTGTATCCGTCCGGTTCTTCGGACAGCGCCTGGCACGTGGGAAGCGCTTAACCAACAGCGGAATTACTACCCCCCACCCGGTCTAGGATTCCAAAAATGGACGGCGGGATCCGACCCAACCTCCCCCCGGGGAGCTCGGGGCTCTGGGGACCATCTCAGCCCAAGGAGAGCTGAACTGTCAGGCACAGAGGGGCCGTAGAATCGGCATCGACTCAGTTCTTCCAAGGACCTGACTGGCAACGAGCAGTAGACTAACGGGGCTTTCCCTATTATCGTCCGGACAAGCACACCCTTGAAAAGGCCCAGACTTCGGGGGCTTCCGGGAGCAATCTCCGATCCGCGTTAAGAGCCGAAAACCCCGGCAGGACTCTCTGTCCCAACGGGGTCAGAGAAAACAATTGCTCTGGGTTTGCAGGCTGGATCCTCAATGGGGCATTCTTCCTCTTCTAAATATAGGCCAACATCTACGCATTACTTCCCACCCTAGGTAACTTCCCCATTGGACTCAAAAGAAAGGGAGTTTCACTTTAACACCGGGGTAGAAATGGGACATGGTGAATGCTTGAGAGAGAGGTTAGAAACCACCAGAAATTTTTCCCGTATCAAATTTTCTACACTTCCCAAGCACCTAGTGCAGTGCATTACACCCACCGGGCGCTCAGCAGAAGCTATTATTACTTCCAGTACAGGTACTAGAGTAGATCAGTCGTCATTCACACCACTGTCTTCGGCAGTTGGTTCGGACATTTAACTCCCGCCTCGAATCCCTTGTCCTCCTACCTCCCTCCATCTCTTGCCCCAGAGGCGGGCCACGTAATTTACTGAGAAAATCGAAACCGTCAGGAGTGATCTCCCTAAAACCTCCCCCGCTCCTCTTCGGTCGCTCCCTCCTCGCGCCCCTTCTTCCGACTCTTCCATCCCTCCCATCGGTGTCTCGAGAGACCTCCCGCCTCCGCTCAAAATCCACCGGCTCCACCTGACCCCATCCCTGTGCACCTTTTCAAAACCTCTCCCCTTCTTCCCTCCCCGATCGCCATCGTCAGCCGTTCCCCCTCCAACGGCTTCTTCCCTACTGTTTTCAAACTCGCTCATGTCTCTCCTACCCTAAAAAGACGCGCGCTCTCTCGATCCCAGAGCTCCCTCTAATTATCACTCCATCTCCCTCCTGCTATCCCTCTCTAAATTCCTTGGGCGAGTTGTCTGTCCCCCCCCCCCCCCCCCCGTCTTCATTTCTTCTCCAAATCCCTCCTTGATCCCCTCCGGTCTGACTTCTGTCCCCTCCACTCCGCCGCAACTGCCTCCTCAAAGGTCAGCGATGATCTCCTTCTCGCCGAATGCAACGGCCTCTATTCCATCCTATTCCTCCTTGACCGCTCAGCTGACGACGACACCGTGGACCACCTCCTCCTGGAAACATTACCCGACCTTGGGTTCGCTGACCCCTACAGCGGGAGTCCTTCAGAGGCTCGGTTCTGGGTTCCCTTCTACTCTCCGTCTATCCCCATTCCCTCGGAGAACTCGTTCGCTCCTTTAAGCTTCAACTACCGACTCCGCCCAGACGATTCCCGAATCTACATCTCCAGCCCCGATCTTCCTTCGCTGCAGTCTCCGACTTCCTCCTGCCTTCGGGACATCTCAACTTGAACGTCAATCGGTCGATCGTATTTACTGAGCGCTTGCTGCGTTCGGGCACTGTACTGAGCACTCGGGAGAGTACGGTATAACAATGTCAGTCCACACCTCAAACTTGACATGTCCACGACAGGACCACCCATTTCCCCAGCCAAACCCCGTCCTTCCCCCCCCGACTTTCCCATCACCGAAGACAGCACCACCCCCCTCCCCGTCTCATTAGCCTGTAAATCTGGCCTTACCTTAGACTCAGCTCTCTCAATCAACCCACATATACAATCCATCACCAAGTCTGGTTATTCCACCTTGGCAACTTTGCTAAAATCCGCCTTTCCCTCTCCAGCCAAACTGCTGACACGTTAATCCGGGCACTTATCCTACCCCACTCTGATTACTGCGTCGACCTCCTTGGTGACCTCCCTGCCCTGTTTTGTCTCTTCCTACTTCAGTCCACACTTCACTCCGCTGGCCAGGTCATTTGACCGAACTACGCAGTCCGTGTTTCCCCACTCCTCCGGAACCTCCAGGGGCTGCCCATCCAACTCCACATTAAACAGAAACTCCTTACATTGGTTTCGGAGCACTCAATCACTTGGCCCCCTCCTACCTCTCCTCCCTGATTTCCTCGTACAACCCCCCCCCCCCGCCCCGCACGCTTCCCTCGTCTGATGCCACCGTATTCGCTGTGCCTCGATCTCGTGTGTCTCATCACCAACCCCTCGCCCGCTTCCTTACTCTGGCCTGGAAGCCCCTCCCTCTTCATACCATACAGACGATCACTCTCCCCCTCTTCAAACCCTAATTAAAAGCACATTTCCTCCAGGAGGCCTGACGTGACTAAACCCTTACTTCCTCTTCTCCCTTGGGCGTCACCCTCGCGCTTGAATCTGCAACCTATTTATTCACCTCTCCCTCAGCCCCACAGCATGACTGTACAATTTATTTACGTCCGTCCTCCCTCTAGATTGTAAGCTGGTTGTGGGCAGAGAACGCGTCTACCGACTCTGTCGCGCTACACTCTTCCAAGCCCTTAATACACCATTCTGCGCACTGTAAGTGCTCAATAAATAAGACTGATCGATTGATCAATTCAAAGTCTTGGACCCATTTTAAACGTCTTGATCCTGACTCCTGAGTGTTGTTTTGGGTTTGTTTTGTTTTTTTATGGTATTGGTTCAGCGCTTATTACTATGTGCCGGGCACTGTTTCAAGCGCTGGGGTAGATACAAGGAAATCGGGCTGGACACAGTCCCCGATCCACGTGGGGATTACGACTGTGAGCCTTTTTATTAGGACTTTTTATTGAAGAGGGAACTGAGGCAGGGAAGTGAAGTGACTTGCTCAAAGTCACGCAGCAGACAAGTGGCAGAGCCAGGATTAGAACCTAGGTCCTTCTGACGCCCAGGCCCGCGCTCTATCCGCCAGGCCACGCTAGGAGTGTTCTCTGAGAGTTTTGCCTCTCTGGGGGCGATCAGCTGTTCAAGCGATCGCTCAGGAAGCACGAAAGTTTAGCATCTGGCTCATCTTACAGAAAGTTGACACCACCCCGGGAAAGGAGTCAGCAGAAAGCAAAAAGTTTAGGGAACCATCGGTTTCACAAGCTGCTTTTCACTTTTTCAGGATTTTTCCTCTCTCCACATGGCTCACAGTCGGCGCTCCTTAGGAAGCTTTTTCAATAAACCAAACGGGGGCGTTCGGAGTATAGTACAGACGGTCCATCTTTTTTCGTCGTCGTTTAAGTCCTGGACAGACTAACCTGCAGTGTAGGGGATTGGAGGTCAGAGGTAACTAGGGAATGGTTAAAATGGTAAAGGGCTGCAGCAAACTCCTCATCGGATGAACCTGGAAGGTAAAGGAGAAGAATCACTCCAGCTGGCCGAGCCACCATTCCACCTCCCCCAATCCAGGCAAATACTCCTAAGTTCCGCCAAGTCCCAAGGGTCGAGCCTACTCACCCTTGAGTCCCTCTTTGTCCACCTCTTTGATGATGCTGGCCAAAGTGGCCATGTGCTGCTCGGAGAGAGACACGCTCAGATAGTTGCGGATGAAGTTGTTGCGGGAGTTCAGCATGGAGGAGGTGATGAAGTTCAAGATGTTGGAAGCCAGACCCAAGAACTGAAAGAAACAAAGACTGTCTTCTGACACATTCCAAAATCGCGGGGCAACCAGAAAATGGCGATTAAGAAAAATACCGTTCGGGCGCGGCCCGCACTGAAATGCACCGCACTGTGTTCCGTGATTAAATCCACCGCGCTGAGGATCGGAGCCCGCTTGCCGACTGTGCAGCCCTAACGTTCGGTCCAACAGCTGATTTTAACGTGCTGGACACCCATCTGTTGTACTCTACCCCAGAGCTGCTAATTCTCCTTAAAATGTTGTCTGAGTTCTTCTTTGTCCTTCCCTCTTTTTTTTTTTTTTTTTACAACGGTATTTGTGTCAAGTACCGTACAAGATACAAGTTAATCAGGCCAGATTATGGTCCCTGTCCCACCTGGGGTTCACAGCCTAAGTAACGGGGAGAACAGATATGGCATCCCCAATTTACAGATGAGGATACTGAAGCGCTGAGAAGCGATCTGCCCGAGGTCACGCAGCAGGCAAACGGCAGAGCTCTGAAGAGGGGGAGCGTGAGCGTCTGTAGGATACGAAGAGGGAGGGAGTTCCAGGCCAGATAAAGGATGCGGGCGAGGGGTTGGTGATAAGAAGCCAGGTTCTCTGGGTCCTGGGCCCATGTTGCATCCACTAGGCCACGCTGCTTCCCTCAAAACAATTTCCCTCTCTCCTGGGAATGTGCTGCCAGTGTTTGATTCCCAACACCCTCTACTTCTTCACTAGCAGCCCGGCCTAGGAGTCAGCACGGGCCCGGGAGTCAGAGAACCCGCCTGCCGTCCCTCCCCACTTCGGCCCGTACCTCACTCTACAGAAACGTTCGGGCCACGTTCCCCCGCTCCTCAGAAACCTCCGGCGGTTGCCCACCTTCCTCCGCGTCCAACAGAAAATCCTTAACATAGCCTTCGGAGCACTCAGTCGCCTCGTCCACGCCGACCTCGCCTCGCTCCTCTCCTGCTACAACCTAGCTCGCGCACTTCACTCCTCGAACGCCAACCTTCTCACCGTACCTCCATCTCCTCAATCTCGCCACCGAGCCCTCGCCCACATCCCGCCTCCGGCCTGCAACGCCCTCCCTCTTCACACCTGACAGACGATCGCTCACCCCAGCTTCAGAGCCCCGTTGAAGGCACGTCTTCTCCAAGAGGCCTTCCCCGACTAAGCCCTCATTTCCCCTTCTCCCACTCCCTTCTGCATCGCCTTGACTCGATCCCTTTATTCCTCCTCCCCTCCCGGCCCCACGGCACTTACGTAGGTAGCCGGGATTTCGTTCATTTATATTAACGTCTGTCTTCCCCTCTAGACCGACAAGCTCGTTGTGGTCAGGGTCTCGCACTGTCGTGCCGTACTCTCCCGAGCGCTTACAACAGTGCTCCGCATACGGTAATCGCTCTAGAAATACGACCGACTCGCTAATCCCGGCTCCCCCCGCTGTCTGCCGAGTGACCTCGGGTGAGTCGCTCGACTTCTCCGTGCCTCACTCACCTCATCTGCAGAACGGTTACCGAGACTGTGAATTCCATCTGGGTCGCGGACTGTCCCCGACCACATATTCTGTATCTATGCCGGGGATTAATAAAGTGCCTGGCTCACAGTTATCAAACGCCATTTAAAAAACCCCAACGACCCACGGGCTACCCGGTGAACGATCGACACGCCGGCAGAACCTTTAAACCTTCAGAGGTCGACCTACCGGCTTTCGGGCCTTTAAGGGCCGTGGCCGGTCCCTGCTCCTTCCCCCAACAAATGCACCCCGGGACCCGGGGCTTACCAATTCAGGATCCTTGCGGCTGGCCAGGATGTTGCCGTTTTCGCCTGCGGCCTGTTTGTTGGGGCTTTTCACGCGGGGAGAGCTCTCCAGTGGCGGTGGAGGCGGAGGAGGAGGTGGTGCCACTTTCTCTTTGCTTGGGGAGATGGTCTCCTCAAACCACTGGCCCAGGATGGGCTCGCTGTCATCATCTGGGCAGGGGACAGGGACGGCAGGTGAGATGAGTGTCTTAAGCGAAGGCTCTGTCGAAGCCTCGTGACGAAAGGGAATCCAAGAGGAAAGGAAGAGCAAGAGGAAACACTGGCCTTATTTTTGCCAGTGGAGACGACATATTCCACCCAACTGAGATCACGTTCCGCCTTTGGGCTGCAGGCTGTGAAGCCGCTAAGTCTCGCCGTTGTGAGGAGCGAATCAGTAGATATTGTGCCTTTTGCAATTATAGCTGTTATGAAAACATAATCCTCCCTCCACTTTTTCCTGAAAACCTTTCACTTCCTTTCCCTAAACAGAGTTTTATCATCTCTCGGACCCTGCGTGGGACTTGGGTGCAAAAAATATTGAGAGACCGTGCCCTAAATCCCCTAGATAAATCCCCAAAGAGGCAACTGCGCTCATACAGATTCTACCCACTGTCTTTAGGCTCTCCGAAAAACGACGACGATAACTTAGAACCTGGACCCGACGGGAACGGACGTGGAACAGCTGTTCGTCCGGACAGCCCGGGGGGAAAATGGGGGGAACTCATTCATTCAATAGCATTTATCGAGCGCTTACTACGTGCAGAGCACTGTACCGGGCGCTTGGAACGGACAGGTCGGTAACAGATAGAGACGGTCCCTGCCCCTTCGACGGGTTTACAGTCTAATCTAGGCTACCCTGCCCGCAGCACTTGTTTCTGGGACTCCCGCCTACAGCGAGAAGCACCGTGGCTTAGCGGACAGAGCCCGGGCTTGGGAGTCAGAGGACCTGGGTTCTAATCCCGACTCCACCACTCGTCCGCTGTGTGACCTCGGGCGGGCCACTTCCCTTCTCTGTGCCTCCGTCACCTCATCCGTAAAATGGGGATTAACACGGTGAGCCCCACGTGGGGCAACCCGATTACACTGCATCTACCCCGGCGCCTAGAACAGTGCGTGGTATATAGTAAGCGCTTAACGAGTACCGTTATTATAGAGAAGCAGCACGGCCTCGTGGATGGAGCACGGGCCTGGGAGTCAGAAGGTCTTGGGTTCTAACCCTGGCCTTGCCACCTATCCGCTCTCCGACCGTGGGCAAGTCACTTCACTTCTCTGGGCCTCAGTTTCCTCGTCGGCCCAAAGGGGATTGAGACGGGGAGCCCCACATGGGACGGGGACTACGTCCGACCCGATTCGCTCGTATCCACCCCAGGGCTTAGTACGGGGCCTGGCACATAGCAAGCGCTTAACAAATACCATCGCTATTATTGTGAGAGAGCACACTGTAAAGAAACCCAAGAGCGAATTTATTTGGGGGAGCAGAGAAGGGAGAGCGGAGGGCTGGAGAGATTTCAGCACCCCAGATTAGAGTGAAAAGCGGTAGACTGTCCGGGAGTCGGGAAGCTCGGTATCTACTGGAAAGGGCACGAATCGGCCCATCCTCCAGAACTGAAGTCTATTTAGAGTCACGGTCCGTGTGATTACTGAAAGGGCAAAACGCAACTGGACTCGGGGCCTCCGGGAGCTCCCCCTCGGCAAGATCCAGCCCCGTCATCCGTCTCTCCGGGCAGGATACGACTCTCCTCTTCCCCTTCTCTGCCCTCCGCAGACCTCACTCCACTCACTCAAGAGTGAATCCTCACTCTCGCCCCCGCAGAAGAGTCCGAGGCTCCCTAAAACTCCCTTAGGATCCAGCTGGGGACGAAGCACGGGTTGATTCCCCGCGAGGTGGAGGGGAAGCCCTGTCGGTTCCAGGGGCCGTGAGCATCGGACGAGCGGGTCCCGCACGCCCCGCCCCGAACTCCACGGGAGGGACGACCAACCCGGACGGCCGTCGGAACCCTCCCGAGAGATGCCCGTGGCCACCGGTCCGAGGATTTTAACGCCCCGTTCATCCAACGGTTCACCGGGAGCAGCCGAGCGGGGGCCGTGACCTGACCGGGTTCCCAAGCCCCGGGTAAAAATCCGCTCCGCCGAACCGCGAGCGAGCCCTATCTCCTTGGGTGCGGGCAGGACGGTGATCGTGTGGTTTGCGACACAATCGGTCATCGACACCGACGGGGACAAGGAGCGCCCGGGCGGGCTGAGAAGAGGAGGAGGCGGAAAGGCTGGATGAAAAGGAAAGGGGCTTGCGGGGCGCCGGGCGGAGTGCCGCGAGCCAGTCGCCCGTCTCTGCGGGGGGAGGAGGAGGAGGAGGACGGGGTCCGCCCGGGGCCTGACCTTGGCTGCTGTCCTCCTCCGTACTGCTGAAGTCATCCTCGTAGTAGGTGTTGGAGTCGGTGGAGGCACTGGCGTCGCTGCTCACGGAGCCCTTCCTCTGGCGCTGCAGAACGCAAGCCTGAGGGAACAGCGGAGGTACTGAGCACCGACCTCACGCCACAACCCGTCTCCTCCGCTACGCTGTCGGCTCGCCGTGGGCAGGGAGCATGTCTACCCACTCTGTTGTACTCTCCCCCAAGCGCACACAGTGAAGGCCCCATAAATACCACTGATGACGATGACGACGACGATGATGACGGTATCCGTTAAGCCTTTGCCGAGCACAGTCCTAAGCCCCGGGGTAGATACAAGGTCATCGGGGCTTCATCCCCATTTTAGAGATGAGGGAACTGAGGGACAGAGAAGTTAAGTGACTGGCCCAAGGTCGCACGGCTGACGAGTGGAAGGAGGGGGATAAGAACCCCATGACCTCGGGCTCCCAAGCCCAGGCTCTTCCCACTAAGCCACCAGGGCACCAGGCACCGGGGCTACCCGAGGACAGAGAGATCTCCACTTGCTTTTTTCCAGTTGCTCCGGGAGTAAACGCCCGGATCTCTTCTGCTTCCATTCTCTTTACCACAGCGGATAATTCATTTCTCCTAATTTTTAGTCCGCTCGGGCGGGGCTCCCGTGACTCTTCCCTCTAGACCGGAAGGTCGCTGCGGGCAGGGAACGTACCCGCTGACTCTGTTGCTCTGCACTCTCCCAAGCACTTAGTATGTGCTCGATAAGTACCACCGCTTAACTGACCGATTCCACGCAAAGACACCCACCCACCCATCCCGGTCACAAGCCACGAAAAAGATCCTTTCCCATCTCCCGTTCGGCACGTCGTACCGGACCGAGGGAAAGAGCTGTCCGGGAAAACTCTCAGTGGAAAGAGCCCGGGTTTGGGAGTCAAAAGGCCCTGGGTTCTAATCCCAGTTCCACCACGGGTCTGCCGTGTGTCCTCGAATGAGTCACTTGAATGTGTGCCTCATCTACCTCCTCTGGAAAAAGGGGATTAAGACTGTGAGCCCCATGTGGGGGAAGGTCTGCGCCCCACCTGATTATTCTGTATCTACCCCGGTGCTCGGTACAGTAGCTGGCACACAGTAAGCGCTTAACAAATACCACTTCGAGAACAGCCGGAGACCAGAATCGCCACGGAGACACGGCTAACCATCGCCTAAAGTCTCTCGCTACGCTCCGTGTCCCAGCCGGAATGTGACAGGCAGAGAGCGTAGGAGGCACCACGCAGGACCGCTTGATCTTTAATCAATTTCTCCGTGCAGGGTCTCGCTTCTGAGATCATCCGTCGGTCCCGCGTGGGTGTTTTCTGGGGGGGGGGGGGGGGTCGGGGCGGACTCCAACGCAAACCAGGGCCGGAGATCGGTAAAGCAACCGCTCGACCGGGCCGCGCACCGCCCGATCTCCTAAGATGCCGTCTCGCTCTCCCGACTAGAACTTAGTTTCTCGACCAGAACGGTCCCCGTGCTCGACAAAGCACCTCACTTTGCCCTCCCAGCTTTCCCCGATTCCAAGAACTGGAGAAACCCGGAGGCGGGCTCTTTCCCGCACCTTTCTGTAGGAAGTGGAGAGCAAGGTCAGCAGCAGATTCGTGAGGGGAACCGAATCGATCAGGCGCTGAATCCTCTGTATGGAGGTGCTCTGGGCCATGACGCTGAGGGCCGCGGGAGGGCCGTCCGTCTCCCAGCCCTAGAGGAGAACGGCGAGAGAGAATTAACCCGGCCGAGCGGCCGAGACCCGCTGAACAAGAAGCCCGCTCGTTTTAGCCCCGCGGGCACCCCGGGGGCAAGATGCTTCTGGCTCCCCGACCTACCACCACCTCACCTTGTGGAGCGCTTCCACCTGCAGGTCTTGGAAGAGGGAGGTCAGGAGCTTGATGGCGTGATTTGCCAGCACCACCGACAGGACCCCAAATCCTTGATGTCTAGCGAGAAGAGGCGAACGGGGGAATCTTCCAAACGACCGTCTCCGGGACAGCGCGCTTTGGAGGAGATCCCTCCGACGGCACGACGGGCCGGTTCCGTTACACGTCGGAGGGGCCGGCCTTCAAGTCGGCCAGTCGCGCGGCGAACGGCAGAGCTGCCTACGATCGGCTCCAGTGGGCCCGACGCCCCGGTGGGACCCCAGGGGATTTTTAAAGCCACACGATCCAATCCGCTGGGGAGGGTAATTGAACTCCGGGAGGAAAAAGCCAACGACTTACGGGACCAAACTGGATCATCAACCTTTCAGAGGGAGGTCGGATGCGGGTTTAGAAACAAAGGCCTTCGTTCAGAGGAACAGGTGACCTGACACTTTCCCTTAACCCCAACCCCCACCTTCCCCGAGTCGACCGGGACCAAGCCATCGTGGCCAAACGACCTAGTCCCTGACCGGGGAAGGTGGAAGAGTGAGCGAGGACTCAACGGCACGGAGCCAGATCTCCGAAACCACACCTCCTCCCCGACATCTACCTGCTTCCTAACCAGACGCCACCGAATTCCTAACGGGCGATCGACGAGGGCGCCAATGCCAGGGAGGGAGCTGACTCACAGATCGAATGCCAGCTAAGGAAAAGACCTGGACCTAGCTGGGATTAGCGCAATCTCCCTGCTCTAAAAAAGAGGGCGGAAACGAAAGGGGAGTCTCTCTACAAAAACGACGCCCTCCTTCCCCGCTCCGCGACCTCCCGCTTCCGCCGGAACGGACGCTTTCCAGGTGCCGATGGGGAACCCGGAAGGGCGGGCACTCACCCCTTCCCGGGTCCCAGCTTGGGAGAGCCCACTCCCTCTTTGGTGCGAGCGATGATGTCTCTGACCCGGAGGGCGGCCAAAGGGTCTTTCTCTTTCCCCTTATCGGCCAGGGCGGTCGGGCTGAGATTCAAGATGAGGAAGAGGCTGTTCAGCAGACACCAGGCTCCCAGTAGCTGAAAATTCTGATAGTGCTGTCGAGGCAAGGACGGAAGAGGCATTGAGTCCAGAGGGTCAAACCTCCATCGACAAGAGGGATGGGTTTTAGTCGAGGGATCCTCTGCCTACCTCGCCTCCGGCCCGGCGGGAACTGCTGATCGCCTGCCCGATCATCTCGTAGATCTCCAGCTGTCGGGACACAGAACGGCCACGCCGGGTAAGTCACGCACGTCGCAATCCGCCACAGATATCCTGCACGCCCCGTAAGACGGAGGACACGGGGCCTCCCGGCTCACCTGCCGTTTGCGCAATGCCAACTCTCAACAGCTGCCGCTGTTAGCCTGAATGCGGGGTAGGGACAGGCAGGCAAACTGGGGGTTCATCAAGGGGAAGCATCCGGCGGTGCCAAGAGCTCACCGCCCACCCAGCGTTCCTACCGATCAGGGTCCGACTCCTGGCTTCGCTCCCCTCCGTCCATCAGACCGGCACCAGCCCCCCGGGGCCCCTGTGACGTGCCCACCGCCCGCGCCCCCAGCCCCCGGACCCTCGGCTTACGCATTTCTGGACGATAGTAGCAGCGTCGTTTTCGTAGTCTTCTTCTTTAGAACTTGTGGATCCTGTCCGCACCTGCTGGGTGCTGCCCACGTGAAGGATGGCCATGCAGGTTGCCACGCTCACCCCTGGCCCAGGAGACAGGGTAATCCACCACTGACCGCGCGTCCCTACAACCGGCTTCCACGACGTGTCCCAGAGCTAGACCCCCAGGAACCAGGCCGCTTTCTCTGGCCGCCCTCCGAAAATGAAACTCACTCTCCACTCCGCCGTGACCCTCGCTCGGATCCCAACCCAATCTACAGACTGATTAGAACTCGAACTCACGAGTCAGGGTCTGGGGTCTCCCGCTTCCAAATGCACTTGGCCATGGGAGCTATTGTCCAAATGACTCTCCCTGAAAATCCACCGCCCCCGCTCAGCAAAGAAGAAAAGCACCGGGGCCTGGAGCAGCTGAGCAACACAACGGAACCAACCTCACGCTGGGAAAGGCAATCAACTCTCGGGTAGCTAAAGGTCAGGTTTCCGGGGCTTCCTGCCCGAGCAAAGCACCTCTGGGGCCGGGCAATCGCTCGGAGGCAGCACACCTGGTGGCTTACACCGGATGGACTTGAAACCGGGGATTAGCGGTTTCCTTGGGTCACCGTAACCTTGGTTTCGGGGGGCGAAAGAAAGAGTCCAACTCATTCCCGAGCCGGAAGGAGCCAGGGCGGCAGCGGGAGAATGAGAAAAGGAAAGGCTCGGCAACAACCAAGAATAGCAATTTCAATTAAGAGCCCTCGTCCATCTGCCGCTCGGCCCGACTCCGGGCGAGGAAGGTGCCGTCGGTCTCTCCGAGAGGCCCGTCGGGAGCCACTTGAAGGTTTCGGGCAGGGGGACGACTGAGGAGACGCTCGGGAGCTCCGGGATGGGCGTGGGCCATTAAGAAAGCCAGCAAAACTTGGAGCCGATTCCCCGGAGAACTCACCCGCATAGAGGCAGCTGAGGGACAGCACGGTCACATCTTGCAAACGGGCGGGATTAAGGGGTTCCAAGACGGGGAGAGAAAGCGTGTCCAAAGCCATAGTCACATCGATCACCAGGGAATGGAACCTACGGGACCGGGGAAGGCTGGGTTAGCCCGGGGGGGGGGGGGGGGGGGAATCCCTCCAGGAAAAGCGGGACGGAGACAGTTTCTCGTGCTACGACTGAGCAATCAATAGTATTTACTGGCATCTGCCGCTTCCACGGCCCCGCACTAAGCACTCGGGAGAGTGCAAAGGAATGGACAGTGGTGACAACCGTGGTATCTGATAAGCGATTACTATGCGCGGGGCATTATTCTACGCGCTGCCCCAGACCCAAGCAGACCCGGCCTCCGTCCCGCCCGGGCCTCGACAGTCTCAGAGGGAGGGAGAACGGGCACGTCATCCCCATTTACAGAGGCGACCCGGAGAGGCAGAGTGACTCGCCCGAGGTCACAGAGACGACGAGCGGTGGAGCCGGGAGCAGAACGCGGATCCCCGGACTTCCACGGCGGGCTCTGCCCGCGAGGCCACCCTGCTTCTCATCCCCGCCCACGAGGAGCAGCAAGTCTAGCGGCGGGGAACGGGGAATGAAATACATTAGAGACGGGAGAAGGGGCGTAGGATCACGTCTCCGTAAGCGCAAGCGGAGGAGTCCGTGTGGACCCGCGTCCTCGGGCCAAGTGGCAGCTGCCGGGGCGGGGAGCGGCGAGACGAGGACGACGCGGCAGACGGGATGAGAAACCAACCGGCCCACGCCGCGTCCTGGAACCGGCCGATGTACCTCGGGAAGGCTCGGGCACGCTCGCAGGATAAGCGCTCCGTACTGGAGACCTTATATTTTAAGCCCGACCGCCAAACTCTAATCACAGCCAGAATGGCTAAAAGGAAATGTTCTTGGTATCTCCCTGTCCTCCTTCCTACTCCGACGGGAGGCCCCATGTGGGACGGGGACCGTGTCCAACCTGATTATCTTGTATCTCCTCCAGATCTCATGACAGCGCTTGGCACATAATAAGCGCTTAAACACCGTCGTCACCAAATTCCGTCGTCGAATTAACTGGGGGAGGCTTCGCCCGATCGGGCGACGGTATTTACGGAGTGCTCACTTTGCGCGGAACATCGTACTGAGCATCTGGGAGGGGACGCTACAAACCAGTAAGAGTCGGTAGACAAACCCTGCCCACAAGAAGCGCGGCCCAGTGGACGGGGCGCCGGCGGCCCGGGAGTCAGAAGGACCTGGGTTCTAATCCCGGATCCACCGCTCGGCTGCCGCGCGACCACGGGCCGGGCGCTTCGCTTCTCTGGGCCTCAGTTCCCTGATCTGTAAAACACGGATCGAGACCGCGAGCCCCGTGTGGGATGTGGACTGCGTCCAACCTGATTTGCTTCTATCGGGCCCAGTTCCGAGGACAGAGCCCGGCACGTAGTGAACGATTAAGTGCCATAAATACAAACGCTCCCGGTCCCAAAGGGGGAGAGAGACACCGGAGTCCATTTCGGATAGGGGAAAGGGCAGATTGTAAGGACGGGTACCTAAGCGCTGTGGGGCGGGGGGAGGGTGGACGAGTAGCGAGTGTTGAAGGGGTACATCTCCTGGAGGAGATGCGATGCCATCAGGGCTCTGAAGAGCGAGAAGTTCCCGGATGCGAAAGGGCAGGAAGTTCCCCGCGGGTGGGAGCGTGCGAGTCAGAGGGCGGCGCAGCGGCAGCCGGCGAGACAGGAACGGGGCCCGGGAAGCAGGACGCTTTAACTCCTCACCCGTTCCTGACAGCAGTGGCATCTGCCACCGTGGCTGGCATGATGAAAAAGGAATTGGCCAACACCGCATCCTGGAACCGATTGATGTAGCGCAGGAAGTACGGCAGGTTCAGGCACACTCGCAGCAGCTTCTCCGAGCCTCCTACGGCGAGGGGAAGGCCGACGTTACCGGCGGACTCGGCCCCGAGGGACCGGGCACCCGGGCGGCGACGGGGTCCGGGCCACCGGGCAGTCCCGTCGGGCGAGGCCTTACCGAGCTCTTGCAGACTGGCCACGTTCTGAGCTATGAACACGTTCTTGGTCCTGATGGCAGACGCCTGCTCTGCGGACGACTGATCATCTGCCTCCCCTTCCATCTGGCGGGAAACACGAGACAACCGGGACGCGTGTGGCCGTTCACGGCCTGACCGCTCTCTCCCTGGAGGATTACGAGCTGGACCGAAGCCCCCAACCGGCACCGTGAAGACGCGACGGCCCCCGGGACACCGACGCCCCACCCTCGGCTGGCTCCCACGGCCCTAATCGGCGGTGCGATCCGGCGAGCCCGTCCCTACAGCGGGACCCCCGACGCCGCGACCCCCCCGGGCGACGGAGGGCGAACTTCCGGTTGGGCCCGAAGCCACTCACCTTCGCCTGAGGCGCGAGGGGTGGCGTTGCGGCCGCTCTAGGGTTGAAGACGGACGTCAGCTGGTTGAGAAAGTTCATCTGCACCTCCTTCTGCCGTAGCTCGGGGCTCACCGGGACGGCCAGCTCCTTCTGATCCTCCACTGGGAGAAACACAGCGGAATGGAGGGGAGGGAGGCCCCGCTGGCTTGCGGGGAAGGCGGCGGCTCAGCGGCCAGGGCACGAACGGAGGGCAAGCCGGCCGGGGCGGGACCTACCATCCGAGAGGGTTTTCACCGTCTGGGGCAGCTTGGCGGACTTCATCATCGCCGTGAAGGTGATGATTTCGGTCCTGTCCAGCCGGCTGCAACCGGTACACAGGCCCTTGATCAGGAGAATCAGGTGTTTCTGCAGAGGAAGGAAGGAGAGAAGAGAAAGCGGGACGTTCAGACGCAGCGCCCGGCCGGTCGAGAGCGCTCCTCCGGCCCCCACCTCCGGGGCCAAAACTGAAGGGAAAAGAGCTGGGGGCCGGGCTGGCCCGCCAGCCCCGGCCCCTCCCCCAGTTCGGCCCCCCGGGCCCTGAGCGCGAAGACGCGTCCGGCAGGCTCACCTGGGATACGGCGCAGGCCTCATCCGGGTTCTCCAGCCGCAGGAGGGAGAACTCGATCAGGACCTTGCAGGCGGCCGCCACCGACTGGAGCTGGTTCCGGGGAACTGGAACGGGAGAGACCCTTTACTCGCCCCTACCCTTTACTCGCCACAGCCCCTCTCTCTGACCTCGCGGGAGCGGACCGATTCAGGGGATCTTCACCCCAGGTCTCTGCTCAACTGAGCCCGGCGCCCAGAGAGGCGGGTCGAAGCCTCTCCGTCGGAGGAACCGGCCTTTTGCCGCGGCCACTTCCCGCCGAGCTCGCTCGGCGTGACGACGAGAGGGTAGAGGAGACCTACTGTTTCCAGGCCCTCTTTTCCTTCAGGTTCTTCCCCACTCTTATCCAACAGCCTTGACCGGCTCGGAGGTTTGGGTTTTCATCGGGGGCGGGGGAGAACAAATGAAGGAAAACCGTTTCCAAAGTCCAAAGACCCTCTCGCTTGCTCTACACCCAAGTTTTCAACCAGGGGTTTGGCTGTGCAAATCTCAGAGCCTTGGGCCCACTGCCAGCAGCAAGAGCACCAGGGGCTACTGCTCCTGTCCCTCTAGACTGTACTCGCCCCAGGCTCAGTACGGTGCTCTGCAGGCACAGAGCGCTCAATAAATACGACCGACTGAGCCGCGTCTCGCTGGGCCCCTCGCCGGGGAGCCCGGCCAGAGGCAGGGTGGGAACCGACGGAGAAGAGATACCGCTCCCGCGGTTAGCTACCGCCGCCGGTTCCCCGGAGTTCACGGCTCCGTCGGGAGCGAGACGAGCGCCGACGCGCAACCCAAGAAGGCCGAGGCCTGGGAAGCCAGCGGGGGCAGGAATTCTGCTGGGCTGACAACCCCGGGGAGTCGATCGACCGCAGCAGGATCTCACCAGCTCGTTCTCTTCACAGATCGCTAATCCGGCAAACAAACCTGGCCTCGACCGTTTCAGCACCTTTAGCGAGGAATAAAACCAGGCTCACCGGATCCTTCGCCCACATTTGAGAGTAAAAAAACGCAACAGATCGAGGCATCTGTCGTTGGCTAGGTTGAAAGGTCCGGTGCTGAGGGCCAGAAGGGGAAGTAGCCACTCCCTCCCGCCCACCCCCCCCCCCCCCCCCCCCCCCCCGGAAGGCAACGGGGAAAAAATTCCTTTGGGGATCCGGGCTACGCCGGGGAGCAAATCCACATCACTCACGGTCCCTAGAGTCAAGCCCCGAGGGCAGAACTCCCAGCGGTCGTGGGCCGGGGGAAATACGGTTGCTGGGAAATTAATACTCTGGCAGGAGAGGTCACGGGCGGCCCCCGGCGGGACACACGTGCGAGGGAGCGAGAATTCGGCGGCCCGGCTGCCGGGAGGCCGCCGCTCAAACTCAAAAGGTAGTTTCCGCCCGCTCACTCTCCCGGCCTGGGTTACGCCTACAGCCCTCTAGGATCTTCCATCTTAGAGACGAACCCTCCTCCACTCCGCCGTAAGCTCCTCCGGGGCAAGGATCGCGTCTACCAACCCTACTGAGCCGTGCTCCCCCGAGGGCTTAGTGCTCTGCACGCAGTAGGCGCTCGAAAGATTCCGTCGATACAGGTCACCGCTACCTCTCATCTCCGGAGCCAATCCGAGGCGGGCGGAGACCTCATTAACTCCTCGTTCCGGCAACCTACCGACGGTCCTATTCACAAATCAGCAGCAGGGAGCACCAGCAGCTAGCTACTTACTGAGGCCGCAGACCGTTGTAATATAATGGGTGGAAAGTGCGACGAAGGATGAGTAGAAGGGCTCGTACTGCTTGTCGTGGTGCAGGATTTCTGACTCGCTGCGGAGAAAACACACACCCGGTTTGCAATCCGGCGACCGGGTACAATACCCGAGTCCCCGCCGTGAGAACTCGGCCCTGGGAAGCGCAACTTAAGAGCCACGGGATCCTCCGCTTATCCTCCCCGGGGACCGGCCCCCAAGGTCAAGGTCACCCAAGAGATCGGCGGCCCAGCCGGGACCGGAACCCAGGTCTCCCGGCTCTTCCCGGGGGGCCGACCCGCCTCCCCGACTCGCTCCGCCGAGCGTTCATTCGCTCGGGGCGCTCCGCCCCCTCCACCTGACGGCCTCCTCGGGGACCGGACGTTCGAGGCGTTCGGCTCGAGTCAGACAGGCGGCGGCGGGTTGCGCTCTCGGTTGCTTCCCCTTATACCTGGCAAGAGAAGCCGCCCCATCCCCGGGCCCCCGGGGTTCCCGCAGCCCTCGCTCCGGCCCGGGAAGGACTCGGACACTGGGAGGAGGCGGGGAAGGCCTCCCCTGTGGCTGCGTCGGAGACTCCTGCGACCGTGGGGCCGATCCCTGAGGAGCTGGAATTCCCGCCGCTCCCGCCGTCTCCCTGGGCCTTTTTGAATTTTGGTTTCATCTCTCCCTCTGGGTCCGTCAACCGGCCCCCTCATCTCCTTAGTCTTAGACGGGGAGCTCCTCGGGGGGAAGGGGAGCTCATCCGCGATCTCCCTTCCCGGCATGTGATACTTAATCGACATTCCCATCCCCGCCGCCGCTGAATTATTACGACTATAAGCCAGAAGGCTTCCCGCCCTATCGGTTGAAAACGATAAACGAGACCAATCCTGGGCTTGCCTCCTCTTCGTAAAGGGAGATAAAGGACGTGCCCGGGGGAAAGAACGAGCCAGCGTGGATGGCACTGAGATCACCCCGCAGATCGCCTGGAGCCCAGAACATAATAACAACAGTAAAAATGACGGCGTTGGCTAAGGGCTTACTACGGGCTGGGCACTGTACCGATCGCTGGGACCGCTACGAGCCGATCAGACCGGACACGGTCCCTGTTCCACGTGGGGCTCACGGTCTCAATCCCCATCCGACAGATGAGGTGACCGAGGCACAGAGACGTGATGAGATGGGAGTCGGGATCAGAACCCAGGTCCTTCTGACTCCCGGGCCCTTTGCTGCTTCTCGAACCCGAGAGCGCCCGTATTTTCAGATTCTACGATGGAAACCCCTCTCGGGGTCACACCTGGAGGGTTTCCAGGACTCTTCCAGTCTCGACTAAGGGAGGGAGAGTCAAGCAGAGGCCCGTCCGTTCCACCTTTCGCTTCCGTGGACCGTGGCTAGCGAGGGGAAGGCGATCCGCTACGAATCCAGACCCCCCCCGTGCCGGGCAGCAGCGGCACGGGAGAGAGTCGAGGGCGGAGACTCGAGTTCGTTGCGCGGACGGAGGCCGCGGTAAACCGTCTCTGCATTTTTACCGAGGCAACTCTACGGATCCACTACCAGAACGACCGCAGAAGGAGGCGGGGCGTTCTGGGAGAGAGGCGTCCAGGGCGTCGCTCCGGGTCGGAGCCGACTCGACAGCCTAAGACGAGACAGACGACGGAAAGGCTTTCCAAAGCTGCTTTCTAGGAAGCAGCCTAGTCTAGTGGCTAGAGAACGGGCCTGGGAGTAAGGAGGATCTGGGTTCTAATCCCGGCTCTGCGGCTGCCTGCCGTGTGACCTCGGCCAAGTCACTTCTCTGCGCCTCATTTCCCTCATCTGTAAAATGGGGACTCATTCATTCAATCCTATTTCCTGAGCGCTTACTGCGTGCAGAGCACCGGACGAAGCGCTTGGAGAGTACAATTCAGCAATAGAGAGAGGCGATCCCTGCCCACGCCGGGCTTGCAGTCGAGAACGGGGGAGACAGACAGCGAAACAAGTAAACGGGCATCGATGTAAATAGATAAAACTATAGATGTGTGCACATCAAGACAAGTAAACAGGCATCAACCGAAATAAATAGAAATACAGATATATACATATATAGACAAGTGTTTGAATCCCGGGTTGGAATCCCGGCTCCGCCACTTGTCAGCTGTGTGACCGTGGGCAAGTCACAACTTCTCTGGGCCTCGGTTTCCTCATCTGTAAAATGGGGAAGAAGACTGTGAGCCTCACGTGGGACAACCTGATTATCCTGTATCTCCCCCAGCGCTTAGAACAGTGCTCTGCGTACAGTAAGCGTTTAATAAATACCGACATTTTTGTGAAGCAGCGTGGCTCAGTGGAAAGAGCCCGGGCTTGGGAGTCAGAGGTCGGGGGCTCTAATCCCACTTGTCGGCTGCGTGACTTTGGGCCGGTCACTTCACTTCTCTGGGCCTCAGTTCCCTCGTCTGTAAAATGGGGAAGGAGACTGCGAGCCTCACGTGGGACAACCTGATGACCCTGTATCTACCCCAGCGCTTAGAACGGTGCTCTGCACACGGTAAGCGCTTAACAAATACCAACATTATTATAAGTGCTGTGGGGCGGGGAGCAAAGGGAGCCAGTCGAGGTGACGCGGAGCCCCACGTGGGACAGGGACTCTCTCCAACCCAAGCGGCTTGTATCTACCCCACGGCTTACAGACGTGCCCGGTAGAGAGTAAGCACTTAAATACCACAATTATTATTATTATTATTCGAAGGCCGATCCCTTTTTCTACACGGACGTTTCACCTCGGCCTGTGGGAACAGAGAGGGAGCTGGAACACCGGGACCTTTCAACCACGGGGAGGGCGGGGCGGGGGGGGGGGGGGAGTAGGATTTGGGCCCATCAGAGGAGCCCCTCTCCGTGTTCCGTTTCCTCAGCCCTTCCCCTGTCATCACTCAGCTGCTCCTCCGGTACCTTTCCTTTGTTTCTCACTATGTCTTCATGGTCGTCGGCAGCGTTTTTCAGCCCCACCTGGTAGAGCGCGCTGACGCGGGAACCTGGGAAGTACAGAACTCCCAAGGTGACCCGTTCCCTGCCCGGAGAGCTCCCGTTCTAACTCAGCTTTTCCTCTTCTCTGTCGGTCCGGGGTTGGAGAGGATTTCCGCCGGGAGACGGCTAACCAAGGCCGGCAAGAACCGAAAGCGGCGAGCTCTTTGACCGGGGGCGGGTTCCTCCCGACTCCCTCACGTTCACCCCGTCAGAGAACCTCCCAAATGCCGATCGAGGGCAGAGGGAAAAAATAAGTCATCGGGCCCGGGCCAAAACCACCCCGGCTCAAACCGACGCAGGTCTCGTCGAGGTTTAACGGGTACGGAAATGTGGCGGCCGGACAGAGCCGGACCACGGTCCTTTCCCGGCGGGCCCGAACCGGGAAACCGGAGAGCTGAAATACGAGCCTGGGAAAGGACGGGAATGCCCCGGGGGAGAGACGAGTGCCGGTTTGGACTACGGGTCAGGAGAGGGCGGAGGCTTCAAGTGACCGGCTATCGTTTCCAGGGCTCCTCGGGTGGCTCGGGTTGGGCCTCTGGGAGGTTCACCGGGAAAGACGATCTGAAGAAAGGAGGGAAGGTGACGGAACCGAGGGCCGAAGGTCGCTCCGGGTGCCAGAGGTAGTGTGGGGGAAGGCAAATAAAAGCCATGAATGGGAGGAAGAGGGACAAAAGGGTGCCTGATGTAGAGGAGTTGAAAAAGCGAGGCCTACCCAGAATGACGGAGCCCTCAGGGAGGAACGTGAACCTTCTGGGGCAAAACGCCTTCCCGCTCTGACTAAAACCGCCCCCACGCCTTCGCGGACTCTCGCAACGAGATTGAGCACCACCTAAATCCCCACCGACTAGAAAACGGAAAGGCCGGGTTCTTTCCCCCGTAAGGGATTTACGCCTGAATCACACCTGGATTACGAGTCCCGGTTCCCCACTAAGCCGACGTCGACAATTAAATGATTTCTCTTCCAGGGCTGTAAGGTGCTTCACCGTCAGCTATTCCAGGGGAAGACTCCTCCGAAATATAAATCAGGTGGAACCCGGATTCCTCGGCTTTCCCAACGGGTGACGGAAGCCGACACCCAGGCCCCTAAGAGGGCACTCCTCTGGAGCCACGGTCCGACAGTTAAGAGAAAGGGGGAAGCGACGTGCAACTCGGCGGCCCCAGAGCAGCGTATTCCTTTCGTGACCTGTTAACTCCCACCCCGGCTCCCGAAATCCTACCGGGTCGGGTGTTTCCCTGATCGGACGCCCGATGGCCTCGGTTCGGCCACCTACAAAATAATCAAGCAAAACGAACGGTCCGCTGAAGGGCAAATCCAGCCTTCTTAATTGTATTCAATCTTCATGCAATTTAGAACCATTATCAGCCTCTCTGGAAAAGGTGGGCACAGTTCAACGGCCTTAGGAGGAGCTACTGGCCTGGGCGGCCATTTTATTAATAGTCGTAATGACATTTTTGCCAAAGAAGCCAGCTGACCCGTTCGGGAAGTGCCACCGAGCAAGCAGAGTCAAAAAGAGGAATCGTCATCTTGACACCCGATCAGCGGGATTAAAGACGGTTCTTCCCGAAAAGAGCTTTGTTAGCAATGAGTAGGGAAGGGCGATCAATGTTCCCTTACTCTCGGAAGGGACTCGATCTGGTTTTGAGAAAACATCAGCCCTTCTTGGGCGGGATCTCAATTCGATTACATAAGTGAAGGAAAAAATGCAGCACCCAAGTGACACGACTTGCCCAAGGTCACGCCCGGATCTCCGACTCTGGCAGACCACATCTCCGCCCAGGAGCGGTGGTGGATTATTTCACCGGGCAAAATTCCGGGGCCCAAAACTGGCTCGACCCCATTTCTCTTTTGGCCAGGCCCGACCTGACTTCTGATGATGATAATGGCGTTTGTTGAGCGCTTACTGGGTGCGAGCACTGTTCTAAGCGCGGGGGGGGGGGGGGGGGGGGGACCGAGGAACTCCGGTTGTCCCACGTGGGGCTCACGGTCTTCATCCCCATTTTACAGATGGGGTCGCTGCGGCACAGAGAAGTGAAGTGACTCGCCCAGAGTCACATGGCTGACAAGCGGTGGAGCCAGGATTAGAACCCACGGACCTCCGGATCCCAAGCCCGGGCTTTCTCCACTGAGCCACGCTGCTTCCCTGTCTGGCCGGGGAAGTCAGGCACCCGTGTCAGTGCTCCCAGGACAGGCCGAATCTGGCTCGGGCGAGGCTCTAAACGGTGGATGAATCCAGTTCTCTGACAGTTAAATGCCTCAGGCCCCACGGCGAGTAATCTCCGAGGGTCCCGGTCTCAAAATAGCCATTTCCTATTAGAGAAGCAGCGTAGCTCAGTGGAAAGAGCCCGGGCTTGGGAGTCAGGGGTCACGGGTTCGAATCCCGGCTCTGCCACCTGTCCGCTGGGAGACCGTGGGCAAGTCACTTCACTTCTCTGGGCCTCAGTTACCTCATCTGGAAAATGGGGAGCCCCACGTGGGACGACCTGATTCCCCTGCGTCTACCCCAGCGCTGAGAACAGTGCTCTGCACAGAGTAAGCGCTTAACGGATACCAACGTTACTATCATCATCACTATTATTATTTCCTTTGGGTCCGCTCACCGGACGGACCCTCCCCGTTTAGCCCTTATCTACCCCGGCACCGAGCACGCAGCAGGCACCGAACAGATACCGTCGCCGTACGAAATAATCAGAGGGGGCACCTTCGCCGCCCGCCCTGCGAGGCCCCACTGAGTTTTGGGAGAGCGGGGACCTCATCTCAGGAAACCGGGTCGGAGAGGGGAAGGGACTTGGCCGGGTCCCCCGGCGAGTCCGGTGACGGAACCGGGCCGCGGCCCTAGCTCCCCGACCCTCTGTCCCCCGTACCTCGGGGCCCGCTGGGCTGCCTCTCCATTTTAGGAAGCAGATCTGCAAAAACTGAGCGCTGGAATTGCTGGGTTCCCTCCTGGCCTTGCAGATCCTCTGGGTCTTAGGATCTGTAAGATGGCGAATGAGACTGTGAGCCCCACGTGGGACAGGGGCCGGGTGGCTTGTATCTCCCCCAGGGTTCGGTCCAGCGGCCTGGCACATAGCGCGCTCTTCCCCTCTTCAGAGCCTTACTGAGAGCTCACCTCCTCCGGGAGGCCTTCCCTGACCGAGCCCTCCCTTTCCCTCCGCCCCTCCTCTCCCCAGTCCTCCTACGCCCTCCCTCTGCTCTACCCCCTTTCATTCAATAGCATTTCTCGAGCGCTTACTACGTGCAGAGCACCGGACTAAGCGCTTGGAACGGACGATTCGGCAACGGATAGAGACCGACCCTGCCCAATGACGGGCTCACAGGCTAATCGGGGGCGGCAGACGGCAGAGCGAGACAGGACGAAACAAATTCCCCTCCCCGCGGCACTTACGTATACCGGAACGTGTTATTTATTACTCTATCTTATTGGCGACGCGTATACATCCCTGTGATTCCCTTTATCTCTTTTTACGGTATCGATGTCTGACTACCGCTCCGTCTTGCTGTCTGTCTCCCCCGCTCAGACCGCGAGCGGCGGGCAGGGACCGTCTCCATCTGTTGCCGAACCGTACATTCCACACGCTTAGTACGGTGCTCCGCACCACGGTGAGCGCTCAATAAATGAACGGAGGAGCGCTTAACAGGCACCATCGTCACCATTATCACTATGACAAGGACGACGACAATAAGAACGATTACAAGGGAGGTATCCGTCGAGGGCCTACTATACGCCAGGCGCTGCGCAAAGAGCCGGGGCAGATAGGAGACACTTGGGCCGGACACGGTCTCGGGCCCACGCAGGGCTCACGGTCTAAATCCCCGTTTCACAGAGGAGGTCACCGGGGCACAGAAGAGACCGGCCCAAGGTCACACAGCGGACACAGGGTGGAGCCAGGATCAGAACCCAGGTCTGTCTGACTTCCAGGCCCGCACCGTACCCGCTGGGCCGCGCCGCTTCTCCGGATGAGAAGAGACTTCTCCGGGTGGGGGGGGGGGGGGCACCCGAAGGGCCGGAAGGGCCCCGGAAAAGATGGGAAGGCTGGCTCGAGGGAAAGGTGGAAAATTCGAAGTGCGCACGTGAAAAGCTAATTGATGACTTCTATTAATAACGATCACACTCCCGATTAGACCGGGAGCCCGTCATCGGGCAGGGAGTGTCTCTATCTGCTGCCGAACTGTCCGTTCCAAGCGCTCAGACCGGCGCTCTGCACACGGCGAGCGCTCGATAAATACTACTGAATGAATGACAGGGGGTTTCTCGCAGCGGCGCGAAGAAAGGAATTCTCCTTTTGACGTCACCTAAAGAGAAAAGCCGTCTCCCCCCCCCTCCGCCGCAGCTACGGAAACGAATGTCACCCAAGCCACGTGCCAGGTCAGACTGTCGCGTGTTCTTTTCCTGGCGTCGGCTAACCCCCGAAGCTTAGCTGGCACCGCCTCGCCGGCCTTTAGGCTTTAACGGCACGCTGGGGACGCCCGCTCCCGATTTCCTTTCCCTTCGGCGGGGACCTAGGTACGGCGTTGGACCGGACAGAGCCCTCGGTCGACCGAGTCAGGTGATCGTTCGCTTAGCCTCTCTGGGGAAAGGAGAAAAGTCCGGGGAGAGGGAACGAGCGGAGCCAAAAAAGGGCACCACGGTTACAATTCTAGAAGAGCTCCCACCGCATGTGTCCTCAACCCTAAGAGCCACGAGAGACTGAGTCCCGGGGGGGGGGGGGGGGGCGGGCAGGCGGGCGGGCGGCGGGGGCGACGGAAGCTCCTTGGGGAGGACGGAGCTGGCACCCGCCGAAGGGACGCAGAGAAAAGTCAGCCAGCGGAGGAACGGAAGGGCGTCGGGGACGCGGGGACTACGAAGCCGCAGAAGAAGGGGGTGACCCTCGGCCTCTCGCGGGCCGTGCGAGTCCACCTTCCTCAACGCCACCTCTGCGGCGAAGGGAGCGCTTTCTCGCTTCACCCGCTCGAGCGGGCCTGACCCAACCCCTGAGGGAGACGTACAGACAGACACTCCTGTCCGAGTCCTTCGAGATTCGGGAAATCCCAAGCCCGTTGATCACCAGGGGCCCATTCTCGTCGCTTTTACGTGGCGCGTTCCCTTGTCTCGCGCCGTTCTTCCCCCTCCCCGGTTTGACGCTGAGACTCCGAGCCCCTCGAGGGCCAGGGACGGGGGAATTCTCGGCGGGGTGTTTCTCCTGAGCCCTTGGCCCGGCGCTTGGCACAGAATCGAGGCGACAACCTGATTACCCTGGATCCCCACCAGCGCTTAGAACAGTGCTCTGCGCATAGTAAGCGTTTAACAAATACCAACATTATTATTATCATTATTATTATTAAATCCCACAGTTATCATCACCGTTACGCAGGTTCTCGATCCCGCCGTCTCGGGACCGGTATCCGTCCGATCGGCCGTAGCGCACGGGAGACTCGTCCACCCATCCGTCCGTCCGGCCACTTCGTCGATCCCTCGCGGATTGAAGTAAAGAGCGGCCGAGAAGGGCAAAGCCTAAAAAGAGGCTGCCGCCCAACTTATAAAAAATCAAAACCCGGCTTGGCTCCCGTTAACCCATACCTACCCAATACGAGTGACCGAAAACACCACAGAAGTCTCAAAAGCAAAATGCGAAGGCAAAGGGCACGGGAGGGATTTCTTTCGGAGGCCCCCCCCCTCTTCAGAACGCTCAGATTTTTCAACCGCATCGCCAGATCGAGGATCCGCCCCGGTCGCCGCGACGGCCCCAAGCGGCCTTTTATCACGGCTAAAAACTCCCGACCGAGCCCAAGGCCAGTTCGCCCCGCCGTACGGGTTTCACTCGAGCGTCGGCTGCTCGTTCCTCTTCGGAGAACACATCCCTCCGTGCCTACCGTTCCTAAAGAACCACCAACCACCTCCTGAGCGATTGCGGGGCGTTACATAAACAAAGGTTCGGGTTGGGAAAATGTCGCAACGGTGTCGCTCGTAAAGTACGCCGCAGCCCGTCTGCTGGAGGTCCCATTACGGAGAGTCGGGGGGAATGTTTCCCGTTGCCAAACGGCGGCGACCTTTCACGCTCGGCGACACGCTGTGGCTTTTCCTACCAGTTTTCGGGGCGGGGGGCGGGGGGGGGGGGGCAGGGGACGTGGGTTCCAATCCCGGCTCCGCCGCTTGTCAGCCGTGTGACTCCGGGCGAGTCGCCTCGCTTCTCTGAGCCTCGGTCCCCTCATTTGTAAAATGGGGATGAAGACCGGGAGCCCCACGCGGGACAACCTGATTCTCCTCTATCTCCCCCGGCCTCGGCGCACAGTAAGCGCTTCACACCCAGCGACGGTATTATCGTTGTTATTCTCTGGGCCTCGGTCCCCTCATCTGTAAAATGGGGATGAAGAGCGGGAGCCCCACGTGGGCCAACCCGATCAGCCGGGATCCAGCCCAGCGCTTAGAACGGTACTTGGCCCATGGTGAGCGCGCAAAAAATAAAAAGATACCGTCATTATGACCAGCGCTTCCCACAGAGTGAGCACTTAAATGCCATTACTATCAGCCCTTGACAGGCGCCATTATTTTTATCATCGTGGAACAGGCCAGAATGCGATCGATTTCATTTGAAGGCTGAAGCCACCGAGGCACCGCAGGCCACGACGGTTTACAAAGGTGGTTTAAGGAACGATTCTGAAAGACGGGGCGGGTGGGTCCTCCCCAAACTGCCCCCCAAAAAGCTGACCCTCCCCCCCAACCCGCCCCTCCTTCGTCAACTGCCCCCCAAAAGAACTGTCCCTCCTCCCCCGACCGCCCCCCAAACTGCCCCTCCACCCCAAAGCGTCCCCCCACAGAAACGGCCCCTCCACCCAAAGCTGCCCCGCCTCCCAGAGCTGCCCCTCCCCCCTAACTGATCTCCCCAAAATAACCGTCCCCAAAACTGTCCCTGTCCCCCAACTGCCCCTCCCCCCCCAAACCGAGCTCCCAAATTCCCCCCGCCAAACTGGCCCTCCACCCCAAAGCGATCCTCCGAGACTGCGCCCCCGAGCGGCGGGTACCTGTCGATGACGGCGGCCACGAGCTGCGGCAGCTCCTTCATGTCGAAGGCGGAGTAGGAGGCGCTGAGCAGCGGCCGCACGGCCACCTCCCAGCCCGGGGCCGGGGCCGGGGCCGGCGCCGGGGCCGCCAGCGGGAGCGGGAGCGGGAGGGGGAGCGGCTGCTCCGCCACCACCACCACCGCCGCCGCCGCCGCCGCCGCCGCCCCGTCGGGGTCCGGGCCGCCGCCGCCGCCGCCGCTGGCCGCCATCTTCCCTCCTTCGCCCGCCGGCCCGGCGCCGCCTCCCCCCCCTCCCCCCACGGGCCGGAAGTGACGCCGACGCGGCCGTTGGAGCGACGCTCTAGCCGGGCCCCGCTTCTCGCCTGCTCGCGCCGCGGGAGGGGGAGGAGGGAGGGAGGGAGGGAGGGCGGGGCCGCGGCCTCCATTTGCCCAGTGCGCCTGCGCGGACCGCCCCCGCCCCCCCGCCCGGCCTTCCGCCGCAGTGCGCCTGCGCCGCCTGCCACCCTCCCCTCCCCTCCCCTCCCCCGCTGCTGCCCCGCGGCCGGACTCGGACGGGGGTGGGAGCCTCATTCATTCATTCAGCCACCCATTCATTCATTCAGCCACCCATTCATACATTCATCCACTCATTCATCCACCCATTCAGTCATTCGTTCACTCATGCATTCATCCACCCATTCATTCATTCACCCGTGCATTCCTCCACCCATTCATTCATTCATCCACCCATTCATTCATCCACCCATTCAGTCCCCCACCCATTCATTCATTCACGCATTCATTCCCTCACTCATAATAATAATGTTGGTCTTTGTTGAGCACTTACTAGGTGCCGAGGACCGTTCTAAGCACTGGGGGGATACGAGGTGACTAGGTTGTGCCACGTGGGGCTCACGGTCTTCATCCCCGTTGTGATAATGGCATGTATTAAGGCCTTACTTGGTGCCGAGCACCGTTCTAAGCACTGCAGGAGATACGAGGTTTTTAGGTTGTGCCACGTGGGGCTCACGGTCTTCATCCCCGTTGTAATCGTGGCATTTCTTTAGGCCCTACTAGGTGCCGAGCGCCGTTCTAAGAGCGGCAGGAGATACGAGGTTATTAGGTTGTCCCCCGTGGGGCTCACGGTCTTCATCTCCATAATAATAATAGTCACGGCATTTGTTAAGCGCTTACTAGGTTCCAAGCCCCCGGTCCCTCCCACGTAGGGCTCACAGTCTGAATCTCCAGGCCACAGAGGAGGGACTGGGGCACAGAGCAGCAGAGAGACCTGCCCGGGGTCACAGAGCGGACAAGTGGCAGGGCTGGGATCAGACCCCGGGCCCTTCTGACTCCCAGGCCCGGGCTCCAGCCGCGAGGAAACGCGGCTTCTTAATGCGGCCGCGGTCTCTTTTCTGCACGCAGGGGGCTGACCCGCAGAAGAACAGACGCTACGGCCGTTCGATCCATCGTTTTTATTCGGATCCACCCGACGCATCACTTCCACCAACGGAGCTGAGACAGACACCCCCTACCCAATCTCAGGCCGCACACCCGCCTCTCCTTGGGGAGGAAAAAAACCAAAATAAAAGAACTAGACCAAGCCCCTCTCTCTCTGGAGCTAGGAAGCAGCGGAGAGGAGTTCTTCTCTCGCCAGCCCCGCAGGCTGCCCGAGGAGACGACTCGACGGGGGGAGCCGAGAGGATCGGCGAAGCTGGTTTGGGATTTAAAGACCCGGTCGCAGGGACGCGGGCAACCTCGACCCAGAAAATCAACTTCAGGGTCCCCGGAATGATCCTCTCCACCACGGAGGGACCGGATTCTCTACCGACGGATTCTTCTCCAAAACGTTTCGGGCGAGGGAGCGGCCGGCGAGGTTCCGCCGAGGAGTCCTCTCTCGGCCTGCTGGGGAGTAAGCTCCGCGGGATAGATCTGTGAGTCTGACATTTGAGTAGGGAAAGATGAAAAAAATGGATGGGCTGACCGCAATAAATAAAAAATGATGGAAAGAAACTTTAGGCCCCGATAAGTAAACGGCGTAAAATCAACGCGCTTGCCTTCCTCCCGATTCCCCGGCGGGGAGAGAGAAATCGGAGGGTGGGGTCAATGCCTCTTTTTGAGCGGATCAATTTTTTCCCATTCCCATCCCCACCGGGCGGTAGCTAATGCACTTACTATGAGGGTTTCTGAACAAGCGGGGGTTCCGATTCGAGGACTTCCTCCCTACCGAGGATTCTCGGGGAAGAGGAGTAGGGAACATCCGGGAGGGCGAGGGAGTGAGCCGCCGGGGAAGGGGAGAGGGCCGGGATCTGCCCGGCCTCCCTTCTCCGCCCGGCCCCCCCCCCCCGTGGAATAACTGAAGAGGAGTGAAAAGAGAGGGACGCGGCCGGGGAGAGAGTGCAAGGGGGAAGACCGGGAGCTGAGAGGGGTGGGGAAAAAATCCACAGGTCTAACGGGACAGCAGAGGTCTGCGATCGATCTCCGTCCACGGGGAACCCCGGGGTGGGTCTTCTCGCCGACGAGCGCGTCCTCTCTTCCGAGCCGGCCGGGGCTCCCACAGACCCCACCGGAGATGAGCTCCGCGGTCGTCCCGATCCGTCAACTCCCGGCGATCCCAACGGCGGCTCCCCACTGGGGACGGACGGGGTCGCCCTCGGACTTCCTTCTTCCCCGCCCGCGGCGTCGCGCTCCTCACCGCCAGGCCCGGTTGAGCAGCTTCACCTGGGCCAGCCTCTTGGTGATCATAGTGGCGAAGATCAGGCCGAAGAGGACGCTGCTGATCAGCACGTAGTCGTAGTCGTCCTTCAACACGTCGAACTGCTTGGACGGATAGACTCGCGTCTGGTAGATGTCCAACCCGTAGGCCACGACCTGGGGAAGTCGGAGGAATACGATCGGCCTTCGGAGCTGCCCGGGGAGGGCCCCGGCCGCAGAGCCCATTCATTCATTCATTCATTCATTCAATAGTATCTACTGAGCGCTTACTACGTGCAGAGCACCGTACGAAGCGCTTGGAACGAACACGTCGGCAGCAGACAGAGACGGTCCCTGCCGTCTGACGGGCTTACGGTCTAATCGGGGGATTCTCGGCCGACGGGACGCCCGCCCGCCGGTAGGCCGACCCCGGGGGGGGGGGGGCCTCGGGGGACGCGTGCGTGGCCGGAGGAGCCCGGACGCGACTCACCAGGCAGGTGGACTCCAAGCCCGAGGGAGCGGTGTAGATGCCCCTCATGCGGGAGATGGTCTGGTTGTAATTGATGAACCTCTCCGCGTGGATCTGCACGTCCGGGGAATACGGGATCAGGTTCTCCTCTCTGCGAAGCACCAGGATCAGAGGAAGAGCCACTGAAAGCCCCCGCCACGCCCGGCGAGGCGGCGCTCGGGGGGGGGCTTTCCCGACCCCCTCCCCGAGAGCCGGCCGGTCCGTGAAACGAGGCTGAAACCTACGGTTCCCGAATTCTTTTAGTCCTCCTCTCTTCCCCCCAACACCACCTCTCCCCCACCCCCCCGACTCATTCCTCTTCCCCGAAAACCACAGCGTCTTCCATTCGCACGCTTCTCTTGTCACAGGCCGAGTCGTTCCCGACCCACGGCGACGCCACGGACACATCTCTCCCGCCCCGCCCCGCCCCCCTCCGCTGTCGTTCCGGTAGCGGATCCGTAGAGCCTTCTCGACTCCCTCCCGCGCCGCCGCAGCCCGGCGCGGGCGAGTCCGGGCTCGTAGCCCATCGCCTGCCGCTCGCTGGCCGCTGCCCGAGCTAAGGAGGGAGGTTTCCAAGCCTCCGCTCGACTCTCCCTCCCACGGCCGAGGCTGGTAGAGGCTTGGAAACCCCACAGGTGCCAGCCTGAGACGACAGTCCCCACTTTAGAGATGAGGAAACCGAGAGCCCGGAGCCTCGGCGGTTTTTCCGGGGCCAGCCCGGAGGGCTCCATCCAAAGAAGACCGGGAGCCCATCACACGGGGCAGGGACTGTCTCCACCTTTTGCCAAACTGTACGTTCCGAGCGCCTAGTACGGTGCTCTGCACGTGGTGAGCGCTCAAATGAATACTACCGGATGAAGGTTCTTACCCCACTGAGTGATTCCTACCCCCTAATTTCAACCTCTAGAAGTCCTGTCATCACCAACGCCCATGCGGCTCGGTGTTTTGACCCCCGAGGGCATCCTACTGTCAGTCGGTCGCATTTACTGAGCACTTACCGTGTGCAGAGCACTCTACTAAGCGCTTGGGAGAGTACGCTATAGTGATATAACCACCGCACTTTTAGTTATCTTCATCTATAACACTGCCGGAGTGCCTCCCCTCTGCGAAGAACCGAACGAGGCCCCTGGGAACATTCCCGGAAAATACAAGCTCCTCGAGGAGCGGGCCGGCCGCGGGAGAGACGAGAGACACCTAGATTTCCGAATTTTAAAAAGGTGCGCAAGGGTAAGAGCCTAAATGCAAGCGACGTAAACAGGGGCGGCGTGGCCTAGTGGATAGAGCCCGGGCCTGGGAGTCAGGAGGCCCCGGGTTCTAATCCCGAGGAACTCGGGCAAGTCACTCCACTTCTCTGTGCCTCGGTTCCCTCATCTGTCCGATGGGGTTTTGATACCTGTTCTCCCTCGGACCGTGAGCCCCAGGTGGGGCCTAATTTTCACGTATCTCCCCCGGCACTTAGTACAGAGCTCGGCATACAGTAAGCACTCGGATACTATTACCGTTACTCTCCCTTTATCCCCTCCGCTCTCAACGCAGCCCCTCGCTCCCCTAGGTGTCCACACCCCAGCAGGTGACTGGAACGCACTTAGCACCCAGATGACCGACAGGGTCTCGAAGATCCCGGATGAGACCCGCTACGTGCCTTTGTAGAATAAGCCCAGTACAAAGTACACTTTCCAGCGCCTTGGTGGATACCCCAGGCTCACCTGCTCTGCTCCGTGGGGATCTCGGGTCGGCGAGGATCCAGCAGGGCCTTTGGGAGGGAGAGAATCGCCCCAGAGGGCAGTCCGACTGCGCAGAAAAAGAACACCTCGGGTGAGTGGGGGATCGGGCTAGATCCGAAGCTCCCCGAGGGCAGAGAACGTGTCTGCCGACGCGTTTCCCAGGCGCCTCGCACGGTTCTCTGTACACGGGAACCGCGCCTATTGACAGATGACTGACCGACTCATCGGGAGCTTGAGGTTTTCCGGAGAATTACTCCGAGGGACGGGCGGATCCCAAGGAAACACAAAACGAGGAACCAGGTCCCAGTTAGGCGGTGTCCCCTATTCGTCGGAGGAACAAGGAGGGCCACCTGGCTTCCTCCCTCCCTAAAAAGGGACCAGCCACGCTCATTCACTCGGCACCCGTCGTCGTCTCCGCCGTCTCCCAGGGTCCCCCTCCACCCCCGGAACCCTATCTCTGCCGCTCTGCCACTTGTCAGCCGTGTGACTGTGGGCAAGTCGCTTCACTCCTCTGGGCCTCGGTTCCCTCATCTGTAAAACGGGGATTAACCGTGAGCCTCACGTGGGACGACCCGATGACCCTGTATCTACCCCGGCGCTTAGAACGGTGCTCCGCGCGGAGTAAGCGCTCGACAGATACGACATTATTATTATTATCTCATTCGCTGCACGCGGCTGGCTCAGAGAAGCCTTACGAGCCCCATTTCTTAACGCCTCCGCCTCAAGGGCCGCCCGACGGTGAGAATCTCGGTTCTTCCGATACCGCGGACGCCAGCGCGTTCATCCCACACGGAAGACGAACAGCGGTACGGCCTCCTTACTGCCGGACCGAAGGCCCCTAAAGTAAACCAACGGTCCCCACGGCAAGCCCTGGGGAGAAGCCAGTGAGGAGAAATGCCGTCGGTGGGGGAACACGGGTTAGCCCAGGCGGTCGGTGTGGTAAAAAATTAAAAAGGAAAAGAAGGGAGTGTCAGCTTTTACAGCCGGGAAAGGCGAAGCCGGGGGCATTTCCCCGCAAGGAAGGCCGCTTTCCCCGCCAACCTTCCCACTCTGCCTTTCCACGCCCAGTTCGACGGGCGGCAGGCTCCCCCGGGGCACTCACTGAGCAGATGGCGGCTGGTGATGCCACGCTCGGTGATGGTGGCCTCCATGGCGCTGATGGACGAGGGGAAGATGTACGACTGCTGGAGAACCTGAGGCAGCTGAGGGCGGTCCAGGGAGCTGAAGGCCGTGGCGTTGTACTGTTCTGTGCCCTCGTACAGCTCCAGCACCGTGAATTCATTGCGCCGAGCCTTCGTATTCCAGTACTGGTACTGCGCGGGCCGGGGGGGGAGGAAGAGGAGAAGGAAGAGGGGAAGGAAGAAGAGGAGGAGGAGGAGGAGGAAATGACAACAACGGCGCTTACTACGTGCCGGCCACTACGCTAAGCGCTCGGGTGGACGCGAGCAAATCGGATTGGACACGGTCCCCGTCCCACGTGGGGCTCACGGTCTCGATCCCCGTTTTGCCGATGAGGTAGCCGAGGCCCAGAGAAGTGAAGGTCACACGGCAGACGAGTGGCGGAGCCGGGATTAGAACCCACGACCTCTGACGCCAAGCCCCGGACTTCATCCACCACGCCGTGGTATCGCTCGAAGGGGCGAGGAGGAGGAGGAAAAAGAGGACCGGGGGGGGGGGGGGGGGGCGGGGCAATCTGACTCCCGGTCACGGGGAGACGTGAGCCCTGCTCTCTCCCGCTCTTCAGGAGCTGCCGGTTCCGATCTGACCGGTGACGGGAGCCGACGCGGGGTTGGCCTCGGCGGTCCGGCCCAGGAAAATGACCCATCGCCCCATCCCCCACGGTTTCCTTCTCTCGGGCTACAGAGGGAATCGAGTGACGACGAGTGGGGTCCCGGGCCCTTAACCCAATCCACCCGTTGCTCCTCGTACGCTCGGTTAAGTGAATCTCCTTAAAGGTCTCCGAGGCAGAAGCCAGGCGAGGGTTTTTGAGGAGTCAGGGACCACCACAGAGCACGGGAGCAGTACGGCCCAGCGGAGAGGGCTGGGGGGCAGGGGACCTGGGTTCTGCGGGGGGGGTTTGCGGTAGCTGTTACAGGCTTACTGTGTGTCGAGCGCTGTTCTACGAGCCGGGGTGGACACGAGGTGATGGGGTGGGACGCGGTCCCCGTCCCACCCAGGCCTCGCGATCTAAACCGGAGGGAGGAGGATTTAATCCTCGTTTAACAAGACGAGGTGACCGAGGCTCGGGGAGGTTAAATGACTGACCCGAGGCCGGGCAGGCGGCGGGTCCAGGATGAGAACCCAGATCCTCCGACTCCCAGCCCCGTGGTTCTTTCCACTAGCCCACGCTGCTTCTCTGATCCCGACTCCGCTGTTAATCTCGGGAGTGGCATTTCACTTCTCCGTGTCTCAGTCGCCTCGTCTGTAAAACGGGGATGAAATACCCGCTCTCCCTCCAATTTAGACTGCTAGCCTCAAGTGGGACAGAGACTCTGCCCGACCTAAGACTATCTTAGTGCTCAGTGGCGTCCTTGGCCCATAGTAACGGTCGAACGAATACCATTATGACTATCACTGGCGTTATCACCGTCGTCATTACAAGACGCGGTACGGTCCAGCGACTCGAGCACGGGCCCGGACGTCGGCGGGACACGGGTCCTGATCCCGGCTCCGCCGCTTGTCCGCCGCGCAACCTCGGGCAGGTCGCAACTTCTGGATGCCTCGGTTCCCTCGTCTGTAAAACGGGGACTAGAACGGCGGGACGGGGACCGTGTCCAAGCTTATTTGCTCGTATCCACCCCGGCGCTTAGTACGGTACCCGACCCCACGATTATCCGCAGTCATCGTCGTCATCCTTATGGTCAGCCAGATGCTTCGGGGCAGCCCTCGAAGAGGATGACTGGAGGAGGAGTCGGGGGAACGGGAGGCCCGCCCTACCCGACCGCGGAGCCGGGATCCGCGCCCGGGCTCCCGCCTCCCTCCCCGGGGCCGCGGGCCGGCGCGCTGGCGGCCGCTCACCACCACCCAGTTCTCCGAGTGCACGATGCGGACGGGGCCCTTGGCTTTCTTCTGCACCGAGGAGTGGACGATGCGGCCGGTGACGCCGTCGATCAGGTAGATGCCGACGAAGGTGCGCTCGTGGTGCAGGTCCGCGCTCTCCGTCACCACGGCCAGCAGATTGGGGTTCAGGCTCTGGGAGGCGGGGGGCGGGGGGGGGGGCCCGGAGAGGGAATCAGAGGGGGGAGGCCCGGCCGCGCGGTGCGAAGAGGTCATCGGCGGCCGCCCCGGACGGCGCCGAGGCCGGTCGCCGCCGCCGCTGGCGAGGGCATCTGTTAAGGGCCTACTATGTGCCGGGCGCCGTATCGACGATAATCGGGTCCCACATGGGGCTCGCAGTCTAAGTAGGAGGAGGAACGGATGTCGGATCCCCTTTCCGCGGATGATACGGAGGCACAGAGAAGCGAAGTGACTTGCCAAGGTCACGCAACAGAGCGGCGGCGGAGGCCGGGATCAGGACCCAGGTCCTCTGACTCCCGGGTCCGTGCTCCTCTAGGGGAAGCAGCGTGGCTGAGCGGAAAGAGCACGGGCTTGGGAGCCAGAGGTCACGGGTTCTGATCCCGGCTCTGTCACCTGTCTGACGCTGGGCAGGTCCGCCGCCCTCCCCTTCCTGGGCGGGTCCGCGGGCCCCCCCCCCCGCGCCCCGCCGCCCCGGGCCCCCCCCCCCCCGGGGGTACCTTGTAGAGCACACTGCGGTCCCCCATCACGCGGCCCTGGGAGTGCACGTGCTCGCCGGAGCGCTTCCCCTTCACCGTCACGATCCGCTGCACCTCCGGCGGGATGGTCAGCTCCCAGCTCGGCTCCGTCGTCAGATCCTGGGAGCGGAGAGAGGGGGAGAGAGCCACGGTTCGACCCGGCCCCCCCGGAGAATCCGGAGTCGCCGTCGTCATCGACTCTCGCGACCTTCGACGGTGACGACTGAGAGTTTACTGGGTGCAGAGCGCTTGCGAGAGTAATATCAACGCACAAAAATCGGGGCATTCGAGCGCTTACCGTGCGCCAGGCACCGTGCTGAACGCCGGGGTGGATACGGACAAATCGGGCCGGACACAGTCCCCATCCCACGTGGGGCTCACGGTCTCGATCGATACCACAGAACTGGCACAGACATTCCCTTCCCACAGCGAGCTTCCAGTCTACAGTCTAGGTCCTACCCGAGAAACCAGGAAACCACCCCCTTATTCTGTTAAGCTCTCTCTCCCTTTCGCAGAGAGCCTGACCACCTTTAAAATTATGAATAGTAAGAATAATAACGATGATAACGTCGGTATTTGTTAAGCGCTTAGTACGCGCAGAGCACTGTTCTCAGCGCCGGGGTAGATGCAGGGTAATCAAGTTGTCCCTCGTGAGGTTCACGGTCTTCATCCCCATTTTACAGGTGAGGGAACTGAGGCCCAGAGAAGTGAAGCGACTCGCCCACAGTGACCCAGCCGACAGGCGACGGAGCCGGGATTCGAACCCAGGACCGCTGACGCCCGAGCCCGGGCTCTTTCCACTGAGCCACGCTGCTTCGATAGCATCTGTTAAGCACTTACAACGCGCCAGACGCTGTATGAAGCGCCGGGGTAGAGAGAAGCTGATTAGGTTGGAAACGATCCCTGTCCCATTTTACAGATGAGGGAACCGAGGCCCGTAGAAGCCAAGTGACTTGCCCAAGGTCACAATGGAGACGAGGAGCAGAGCCGGGACTGGGACCCACGTCCTTCAGACTCATTCATTCACTCGACAGTCTTTACCGAGCGCTTACTACGTGCAGAGCACCGTACTAAGCGCTTGGAATGGACAATCAGGCAAGAGACAGAGACGGTCTCTGCCTACCGACGGGCTCACGGTCGAATCGGGGGAGACGGACGGACAAAAACGAGACAACTCGTTCACGACAAATAGGATCGAGGGGATGTACGCCTCGTTAACAAAATAAATAGGGTAATCAAAATCTATACAAATGAGCGCAGTGCTGAAGGGAGGGGGAGGAGCAGAGGGAAAGGGGGGGAAAGGGGGCTTAGCGGAGGGGAGGGGGGGGGGGCAGAGAGGGAGCAGAGGGCTTAGAACAGTGCTCCAGCGCTTAGAACGGTGCTCGGCACATAGTAAGCGCTTAACGGATACCAACGTTATTCAAAGGGGAAGCTCGGTCTGGGAAGGCCTCTTGGAGGAGGTGAGCTAATAATAATAATGTGGGTATCTATCTGTTAAGCGCTTACTATGTGCAGAGCACCGTTCTAAGCGCTGGGGGAGACACGGGGGAATCGGGCCGTCCCGCGTGGGGCTCACGGTCTTCATCCTCATCTTACAGATGAGGTAACTGAGGCGCAGAGAAGCGAAGTGACTTGCCCACGGTCACACAGCTGACAGGGGAGCTCTCAGTAGGGTCCACGTTCTATCTACCAGGCCACGGCGCTCCTTCCCCTCACACTGCCATACCACGCTGTTTCTTTTCGGCTCTGGAGAGGGAGGATTTTTTTTTTCCCCCGTGCGACCCAGGAGAGGAAAAGGGGCTCCGAAGCCCCTGCCGACTGTCGGGAGCAGCCGTCCGGCTTCCAGGAACTCAGGAGGACCCTGGGGAGGGGTCGCTTCCGCTTCCCCGCAGAACCGCCCCTCTACGGAGGGAAGAGTCTCTTTCCCCACCACGGGGAAGGAGTCACCGAGGAGAGCGAATCCTAACGCGGATAATACTAACTGGGGCAGTCTACACCGACGGACCGACTGGCCGCAGAGCGCTTACTACGTGCCCAGCGTCGCTACCGAGCGCTGGAGCCGACGCGAGTTGATCAGGCCCGGGCCCGGTCCCGCAAGGGACTCCTGTTCTGAGCGAGAGGGAGGGCGGTTGCCGAATCCCCGCTTGACAGGTGAGGGAAAGGAAGCGCGGAGAAGTGACTCGCCCGAGGTCGCCCCGCGGGCTGGGGGGGGGGGCCGGGATCAGAACCCCGGTTCCCGGACCCACGCTCCGCCCACCGGACCACGGGCCTTCTAGCACCGAGGCGGCCCGCAAACCCGCCGAGCGGCTTCTCGGTCGCTTCGGCCGCCGCCCCCGCCGGCAAACGGGGCGCGCCGGCCCCTCTCCCCCCGGCCCCAGAGCTCCTCGCCTACCCTCCGCAGCCTAAATCCGGACAGCTTCCCTCGCTCCGCATCCACCAAGTAGAAGAAGATGGAAGGAGCGAGGTCTCGTAACTGGCGCAGGACGTTTCTGGTGGCTGGGAAGGCCGTCACCTGCGGGGCGGATGTGAGAGACATCTATACGGTAGCATTTGCTAAGCGCTCGCTGCGTGCCAGGTACCGCGCCGAGCGGGAACGAGCAAATCGGGTCGGACACGGTCCCCGTCCCACGTGGGGCTCACGGGTCTCGATCCCCGTCTTACTGACGGGGCAACCGAGGCCCAGAGAAGCGACTCGTCCGAGGCCGGACGGCGGACGGGCGGCGGAGCCGGGAACGGAACCCGTGACCTTCCGCCTCCCAGGCCCGGGCTCCACCCGGGAAGCCGGGGACCGCCGCGTCGCCGACGGCCTGGGCTTCCATTTTCCCTCCGCGGGAGGCCCCGAGTGTCCGGATGCGTGCCGGGATTAACGCCCCAAGACGCGCGCTATCGCCGCCGGTTGGCCGCCCCCCTCGGCTCCCGGGCCGGCTCACCTTGTACTCGCTGTCGATCAGCAGCAGTACTTTGGCGTAGTCTTGGTCCATGATGGGCAGCAGTAAAGACTGCAAGATGGGGCGCTTCAGAACCGGGGGCGCCACCTGACTCCACTTCCCAAAGATGGGGTTGAAGACGTACAGGGAGCTGAGGCCAGACTCCTGAGGCGGGCAACGGAACCCGTCAGGATCGGTCATCCTCCCTCCCGCCCGCGTTTTACTTCCGCGCCCGTCCCCCTCCCGCCCCCTAGCCGGGCCGTAAACTCCCCGAAGGCGGGGATCGAGCCGTCCGTACTCGTCCCGCCTCTGCCACCTGTCAGCTGTGCGACCGTGGGCAAGTCACTTCGCTCCTCGGTGCCTCGGCGACCTCATCTGTAAAATGGGGATTAACCGCGAGCCTCACGTGGGACGACCCGATTCCCCCGGGTCCACCCCAGCGCTCAGAACGGTGCTCTGCACGCAGTGGGCGCTTAACAGATACCAACGTCACCACTATCGCGCGCTCACCGCGTGCAGGGCACTGTACCAGACCCTCGGGAACGTACGGAACGACAAGAGTCGGCTGACGCCTCCTTGCATTTCCTCCGGCCCTCGGGTCGTCGCTACTCGGATACCCCGACGGCACCTCCGACTCCACGTCTCCCCATCTAAACCCCGTCCTCCCCGCGCCTCTCCCGGGGGCGCAGACGGCACCACCGTCCTCCCTGCCTCGCACACCCCCGACCCCGGCGTTCTCCTCGACCCGTTCAACCCGTCGCCGCAGCCTGCACGTCTGACCGTCGGAACGCCGCTGAGACCCGCCCTTTCCTCTCCGTCCAATCTGCTACAGCTTTAACCCAAGCATTCATCCCACTCCGCCCCGACCGCTTCGTCAGCCTCCCCGCCTCCCGTCCCTCCCCACCCCGGTTCCTCTTTCGCTCCGCTGCCCGGATCGGTTTTCCACCAAGCCGTCCGGTCCACGCTTCCCCTCGGGGAGCCTCCGCCGGTTGCCCGTCCGCCTCCGCGTCGGACGGGAACTCCGCACCGCTGGCCTGAAAGCACTCGGTCGCCCCGCCCGCCCGGTCCTACCGCGCCTCCCTGATCTGCTACTAGAACCCAACCCGCGTCCTTCGCTCCTCACGCCAACCTGCCCGCCGCACCTCGATCTCATCTACATCTCACCTCCGACCTCTCATCCGCGTCCCGCCTCCGGCCCGGGACGCCCTCCCTCTTCGTATCCCACGGACGACCGCCCTCGGCACCTTCAGAGCCTCGCCGGAGGCCCTCCTCCTCCGAGAGGCCTTCCCCGACTAGGCCCTCGTCGCCCCCGCATCAGGATCCGCACTCTCCGTTCGCCCCTCCCTCGCCCCGCGACCCACAGAACCGTAGTTAGTCGATCCACATAACCGTCCGTCTCCCCTCCTGGGCCGTAAGCTCACTGTGGGCAGGGGACGTGTCTTGCGACCCTGCCGTACCGTACGCTTCCGAGCGCTCGGGAGAGCGCTCCGCGCGCAGCGAGCCCTCGACGGATACGACCGACCGATCGATCGATAGACGCGTTCGCCGCCCACGAGGAGCTTAGGGTCTAGGGGAGGGATCGCGCCCATTAAATCCACCGCAGTCTCCCACGCACCGAGCGCGGTCGGCCCCCAATAGATACTGCCGGCCGACTGGAGGACCCAAAATGCGGAGGCAGCCTCCGAAACCGGACACCTGGGATCGACTGCGCCCGAGAACTGGATGGTTCTCGGCCTCGGCTCTCCCCTGCAAAGCCCGGATCCCCGGCTCCCGTGAGAAGATGCTCAACTTCACCCCTTCCGCCGATCACCCTGCTTTTATCCTGAGAGCGACGGGCCACGAGAGCCCCGACCGTCCCCCCGCCCCTCTGCGCAGAAAGTCCGCGAGCTCGTCGCGGGCGGGGAACGAGCCCACCGGCTCTGTTATATCGTACTCCGCCGAGCGTTCGGTTCAGCGCTCCGCCCGCGGTCGGTGCTCGGTAAATACGACTGGCTAATAGGGATAATAATGATAACGACGGCATTTAAGTGCTCACTACGAGCAGAGGACTGTTCTGAGCGCTGGGGAGGATACAAGGTGATCAGGTTGCCCCACTTGGGGCCCGCAGTCTTCATCCCCATCTCACGGATGAGGCCCGGAGAAGTGAAGCGACCCGCCCAAAGTCACGCAGCAGGCGAGCGGCTGAACCGGGATTTGAACCCGTGACCCCCGACCCCCCAGCCCGGGCCCCCTCCACCGAGCCACGCCGCTTTTCGATTACGAAACGAGGCGGCAAGGCGGGCGAGAAGCGGACGCCGCCACCCGTCGCCCACGGGACCCGGCCGGGAAGCGGAAGGAAGGGTTCGCTTCCTCGGCCCCCGGCCGCTCCGCTCCGCCTCGCAGAGAGGTCCCGGACGGGGGGGCGCGGGTCTCCGACCCGAGGCAGCCCGGGGGATCCCGGAGGGGGCGGGAGGACGCGGGGCTTGCGGGACCCGCCCCGCGCCCCTCGATCTCCGGACCGCCCCACGGGCCCGACGAGTGAAGGCGGCGAGAGGGATGGTCCCCCGCGGCGCCCCCGGCGCGGGGAGGGGCCTCGCCTTGTCCTTGACCAGGAGGGTGCACTGGGGCGGGTGGGGGAAGTGAGCCGTGGTCCTCTGGACGACCAGCTTGAAGGAGGCCCCCGGCCTCACGTCAGGCAGGTACTGCTTCCAGAGGATGGTGCCGGAGCCGCTCTCGATGCCGAAGAGCTGAGGAAGAGAGGTGAGGGGAGCCCCCGCCGCCGGCCGCCGGCCCCCGGGCGCGACCCTCCCACCTGCCCGCCCTCCTCACCTTGCCCGAGGCGGTGACCAACACCATCATCTTCTGGAGGTTGAACTCGTCTCTGGCCAGGTTGTCGACGTTGATCTCGTTCTTGATCTGACTGCGGGGCTTCCGGGCGTCGTAAAACATCTTCCAGAGGTGGGCGGTCCAGGCCTGCAGCAGGATGAGCTGGGAGGACAGGCGCTTCAGGAACATCCCCAGCAGGCCGTCTGCCGACGAGGAGAGCGGAGCGGAGCTGGGCCCGGCCCCGGGGCCGCGGCGCCCGGTCCGGGGAGCCTCCCCACCCTCCTCCGGGAAGCCGGGGCCGCGCTCGCCCCGAGCCGACCTCCTGACCCGCGGCCCCGGCCGCGCCGAAGCCACGCGGGGACCTCCGGAACCCGGCCGGCCACCTCCGCGTGGATTCGCCCGCCCGGGGCCGGCGGGGGGGGAGCCGGGGGGGCCGGGAGGACGGCCGGGCGGGATCGCGGTCGCGCCGCGGCCGCCCGGCGGCGCCCGGGCCCGGGCCGTCGTCCGCGGCCGGTTAAAAGCGGCGCCCCGCCTTCCTCGCTCTCGCCGCCCACCCCCCCCCGGCTTTCGGGAGTCACCTCGGAAGCCTCGGTCTTCCCCGGCTCGGATGCCGCTACTCGGCCGCCTCTGCCGCTCCCTCGCCCGGGGAGCGTTCCGCTACCCGACCCGAACAGAGCCGCGTCTCTTTCCGCCTCCGACTCCCCGCCGGTCCCCCCCGCCGCCCCCCGACGGCCTGGGCCGCACCGTCGGGCGGAGGCGGGTCCGCTCATCTCACTCCTCCGCTCTCGGCCCAGAGAAAACACGTGGGTGACCGCCGCCGCGGGGTGCGAGCGGGACGGGCGGCGAGTGTCGTCCCAAGCCACCGCGCGGGGCGAGAGCCGCGCCCGACCGGTGGAAAGCGCTCGGGGAGGGGGGCGGCCAGGAAGGCTAACGTGGCGGGGCGGGCAAACGGCGGCACGGGACGGCGAGGTGGCTTTTACCTTGAACGGCTGGATCCGGGCAGCGGAAATAGACGGTAAAGGCGGATTAATCTTCGGGTTCGGACAATCCCACAAGGGAGCGGGCGCGGAGCCGGGGCGGGCTGGGAGAGCCACAGGGGAGACTCCGGGGAGAGAGAAGCGCGCGCTCGGGGGCGCGTTTCGGGGGCAGCGGAAGGAGGGCGCGTGTGAAACCGGAGCCTGTTTTAGCCGCCGCCCGCGAAGGGGAGGGAGAGAGGCACGAGGCCGCACGACCGGACCCGACCCAGGCGCGGCAACCGACCGGGGAGGCGGGTGTCGACGTCACCCGCCGACCGGCCCAAGACCCGGGGTCTCTCCTTTCCCCCCGGCTCAATCCCGGGAATCGGTCGGGGGGGAGGCACGCAAAAGGAAAGGTCGACCTCTCGTCCTCCTCCCAGCCTACTCGGCTCGGGGGAGAGAGACGGCGAGAGGCCGAGGAGGCGGCCAGAGTCCCACGGGGGAGCCGGGAGCCCAGCCGGGCCCGGAACGCGGGCGACGGGACGCTCGGTGGGAAATTCGACCCGCCGCCTCTTCCCGCCCAGGAAATCGGGGAAAGGGGGTGAACGGCAAACGCGGTCGGCCTCTGGTGCCGGGGGGGGGGGGCCGGGATCGCTTTCTCTCCGGGGAACGCGAGCTCCCGGTCTGGAAAAGTCTCGCCGCCCCACCCCGAGGAGCCCCGCCTGCCGGCTCCTCCGCTCCGCGGCCGGCTCGGATCTCACCTGCCTTCTTGCCAAATTCTCCCTCCAGCTCAGCCTGGGCCCCAGTCAAAGGCAGGTCCACCATCTCCAGGCACACCACCTCGGCCAGCGACTCCTCACGGCTCCACAGCTGCACTCTCCCCGCTACGGAAAGCCCGGAGGAGACGACGCCTGAGAGGGAACGCCGCCTCCAAGGGCACCGGGGAGGGATGGCCCAGTAGGGGAGCGGAGGGAGAACCGGGAGCCGGAGCTTCGGCGCGGCGCGGCGCGGGGGTCCCGAAACCAAAGGCGGAGACCAAACGTCGAGGGCAGGAGACGTGTGACGGGGCGGGAGGGACGGGGGCTCCGGGGGGACCGAGTTCCCATTCATTCATTCATTCATTCATTCAACAGTATCTATTGAGCGCTTACTAGGCGCAGAGCACCGTACCAAGCGCTGGGAACGGACAAGTCGGCAACGGATAGAGACGGTCCCCGCCCTCTGACGGGCTCACGGTCTCATCGGGGGAGACGGACGGACGAGGACGATGGCGAGAAACAGAGTCGAGGGGAAGAACATCTCGTAAAAACAATGGCAACTAAATAGAATCGGGGCGATGTACATCGCATTAGACAAAATAGATAGGGTGATGAAGATATAGACAGTCGAGCGGGCGAGTACAGTGCCGAGGGGGTGGGACGGGAGAGGGGGAGGAGGAGAGGGAGAGGGGGGAGAAGAGGGTTGAGCTGCGGAGAGGTGAAGGTGGGGTAGAGGGAGCAGAGGGAAAAAGGGGGGGAGCTCAGTCTGGGAAGGCCCCTCGGAGGAGGTGAACTCCAAGTAGGGTTTCGGAGAGGGGAAGAGAGTCAGTTTGGCGGAGGCGAGGAGGGAGGGCGTTCCGGGACCGCGGGAGGACGCGGCCCGGGGGTCGACGGCGGGACGGGCGAGACCGGGGGCCGGCGAGGAGGCGGGCGGCGGAGGAGCGGAGCGTGCGGGGTGGGCGGTGGAAAGAGAGAAGGGAGGAGAGGTGGGAGGGGGCGAGGTGACGGACAGCCTCCAAGCCTAGAGTGAGGAGTTTTTGTTTGGCGCGGAGGCCGACGGGCAACCACTGGAGGCGTTTGAGAAGGGGAGTGACGGGCCCAGAGCGTTTCTGCGGGAAGGTGAGCCGGGCGGCGGAGTGAAGAGTAGACCGGAGCGGGGCGAGAGAGGAGGAAGGGAGATCACAGAGAAGGCTGACGGCAGTCCAGCCGGGATATCACGACCCCCTCCCGGAAGCCCGTCCCTCCCTCAGCCCCGAAGAGTAACGGCAGCGGCACCCCCGAGGAGGAGAGCTCGTTGCGGGCAGGGACCGTCACTGTTTATCGTTGTACTGCTCTTTCCCGAGCGCCGAGTAGAGCGCTCTGCACGCGGCGAGCGCTTAATAAATACGACCGGACGGCTGAGCGAACGAAGCGTGGGGGCGGAGGGCGAACCGGGAGGCGGAGCCCGGGCTCAGAGCCGTCCGGGGGCACCGAAACCAAAGGCAGAGAGCGGACGTCAAGGGCGGGCGGCATTCCGGGGAGGGGGAGGCCCCGGGAGGGGAACGCCGGGGGACCGGCCGGGTCCCCGGCAAGCGCCCCCCCCGTTCCCGTCCCTCGGCCGAGCCGCAGGAGCGGGAGCCCCGGGCCCCCGGAGGAAGCGACCCAGCGGGGTCGGCTCACCCAGCTGCTGCAGGAACAGCAGGACGTGGTCTTCCGTCTGCACCAGGGCCCGGTAGCCCACCGAGTCGTCCTTCTTCAGGAACACCTGGATGTACAGCTGGGAGCGGGGGCGGGGACGAGTCGTCGGGGCGGCCGCGAGCCTCCCCGCCCCCATTTTATCGGCTTTCTAAACTGTACCCGTCGAGCGCTTACCGTTCCCCGCCGGCGGTTTTTGAGCGCTCTGCCGGGCGCGGAGCGCCGAACGTGCCGAGCGCTCGGGGGAGCCCGACACGACAGAGTCGGCAGACGCGTTCCCTACCCACGATGGGCTTACGGTCTCGGGGGGGAGGCCGTAACCGCTAAGCCCCGGGGTGGCTCCAAAACGATCAGGTCGGCCACAGTTCCCGTCCCACGTGCGGCTCACGGTCTAAGTACGGGGGAGTGGGATTTAATCCCCATTTGACAGAGGAGGTTGCCGAGGCACAGAGAGGTGAAGTGACTTGCCCGAGGTCACCCAGCCGAGGGGTGGGGGAGCCGGGCTTAGACGCCAGGTCCTCTCTCGGCGATACGAGCGCCCGGCAAGAGGCTGCTTCCACATCGAGACAACGGGGATGGGTTTTGAGCATTAAGCTCATCGCACGGGCAGGGAACGCGTCTACCAACTCCGCCGTGCTGAACTCCTCCGGGCATTCAGTACGGCGTTCCGCACTCGGCGAGTGCCCGATAAACGACGACGGGCCACGGAGGCAAGTGCGGGTTCAGCAATAATAATAATAATAACGTCGGTATTTGTTAAGCGCTTACTATGTGCAGAGCACCGTTCTAAGCGCTGGGGTAGACACGGGTTAGTATCCTGAACCGGCCCGGCATCTTTCTGCCACAGATCTTGAAGCTGTTATTTTATTTATTAAGCACTTTCTACGTTCCGGGCACCGTTCTAAGCGCTGGGGTAGACTCGGGGTAATCAGGTTGGGCACGGTCCACGTCCCACATGGGGCTCATGGTTTTAATCCCCATTTTACAGGCGGTGTAACCGAGGCCCAGAGAAGTGAAGTGACTTGCCCCAGGTCACCCGGCGGACACGTGGCGGAGTCCGGGGTCCGTTCCCAGGTCCCTGTGGCCCCCGGGCCCGGGCTCTATCTATCAGGCGGCGCCGTTCCCCTTGGCACTCGCCTCAGCCCTTCCTCCCAAGCAGTCCCATTTTACAGAAGAGACCGGGGAGGCCCAGCGAGAGGAAGCGGCTCCCTCGGGTCCCCGGAGCGAACCAGCGGGAGAGTACGGCCCGCTGGCTTCCGAACCGGCGCTCTCTCTCCACCAGCCCACGCCGCCTCAGACCCCCTCGCCCCACGCTTTCCCGGAGAAGCCGGGTCGGGCGTCCCCGCCGACCCCCAGGCCCCGGGGCCGGCCTCCGCCCGGGAATCCCAACCGGGGCGGGACGGGGGGCGGTGGCTCACTCGCTCCGGCCGGGCTCGGTTCCGCTCCAGGCCGAAGGCGATGGTCGTGTCCAGCAGCCGGCGGCCCGTCTCCACCAGGTACAGGTTGATGCTGTAGGTCCGGTTGGGACAGGCCGGAGAGTCCTGAAAGGAGACGGCAGGCCGAGGGGAGATTCGGGGCACGGATGCCGGGGTGCCCGGGCCAGGCGGGACCCAACTCTCGGTCCATCGACGGCACCGAGTCCCGACTCCACGCAGAACGCCGCGCTGAGCGCTTGGGAGGGGACAGAACACACGGAATCGGTCAACGGGATCGCAGAGAACCGAGAGTCTCCTGGGGGAGACGGGCTGGAAAAGAAATCCCAGCTAGAGGAAACGGGACAGTATAGGGACATCAACCGGCGCTACCTGCCGAGTGTTTAATGGGGGCACGAAACCGTACTGAGCACCCGGGAGAGGATGGGGATATCAACCAGTGGTATTTGTCGAGTGTTTAATGGGGGCCAACAGAACCGTACTAAACACTTGGGAGAGGACGACGCCAAAGAGTTGACAGACAGGTTTCCCGCCCACAATGAGCTGACAGTCTAGGGGGGGGAGACGGACACGAATAAAAATCAATGAATCACCGACAGGCATTTAACTGCTGCGGCGACCGAGGGTAGGGTGGACGCCAGATGCCCCGAAGGACCCCGATCCCCGCGCACGGACGACGCGTACGAGCGCCGGCCTCTCCGGACGCTGAGAGGACAACGGGCGGCGCGGAGATAAGATGACCGGGGGGGGGGGGGGGGGGGAGTGCGGACGGACGCTGAGCCGGCTGTGCTTTGGGAGCCTGAGAAACCGGCAGCTCCCCGAGAACCCGGGAGGCTCCTGGAGACGACACTTCCCCACACCCCGGCCGAGACAACCGCCGGCTGACCCCGAGGGCTGCGGGTGGCCGGCGGGGTCGAGGAGTCCTCCGCACCCAACCGGCGACTCGACGCCGGCCGGGCTCCGTTTCGTAGACGGGGGAGACCGAGACCCCGTCGAGGAAGCGACCGGGGAGTAGAGCCCGGGAAGGTCCCATTTTCCGGTCTCTCCTTCTTCCCGGGACCCACCGGGTCTCCCTTAACTGAACGGCTTCCGGTCCGGTGGGGCGAGAACCCCGGGGTCCCCCGGGGCCGCCCGAGACGCGGCTTCCTTCGCCCTGTCCCCCGGCCCCCCGTTTACCTGGGCGCTCTGCAGGTCCGGAGCACTGTCCGCCAGTCCGTCCTCGGCACTGCCGGCCTTCTGCTGAAAGGGGGGGGGGGGGAGGGGGCGGGCAGAGAAATCGGCAAGCCGATCGCGTCCGTGACACCGGCCGTTTAAACCCAGGACTCTCCAAAGGGGAGCTGGGGTGGGCAGAGGAGTGTCTCCGACCCAGGGAGGGTCCGGATTATTACATCCGCACGTCACTACGACGCTCCGCGCCCGGTAAGCGCTCGATAAATACGACCGAATGAATCATCATCGGCACGACGCCGTGACATCTACTAAGTGCCGGGGTCGGTGCGAGATAGGTTCGACACAGTTCCGGCCCTACACGGGTTTGACAGTCTAAGGGGGAAAGGGAACGGGTACCGAATCCCCTTTTCGCGGACGCGGACGCCGAGTCCCGGAGAAGTCAAGCGACTCGCCCGAGGTCACCCAGAGGGCGGGGGCAGGGCCGGGACTAGAACCCAGATCCCCTGACTCCCGGCCCCGAGTCTTTCCACCGAGCCCGACGGGGAGGCTTCTATCTTCCTGGCTCCGAGCGTACGGCCGGGGCCGGGGCTCGGGACCCCGGGGTTCCCCCGCAGAAAAACGTTTGGTCCTCGGGGCTGAGGGCACGCTGGGAGGGAAATCTCTCCAGGAGGAAAATCCCCGGCGCTTCCCACGACGCGCTCACCGTTTCGCCGCGGCAGGTCACGACGGCGGCTACGGTCTTCTCTCCGGTGGTGGCGAAGCTCACCAGGGCAGCCTGAGAAACGAGAGGAGACTGTCGGGACGCAGCAGCCCCCCGGTAGTAGAAGAGTATTTACTGGACCCTCCCGGGTGCGACGCACCGTATTAGGCTCTTGGAAAGTCAAGGGAAGCACGGGACCCACCCCCTGCCCACGGAGAGGGCGGACGGGGGAAGCGGAGAGAAAAACGTTTACAGAGAGAGTCATCGGACTCGGCAGGCGGGGGGTTAGTCGGGGAAGGTTCGCTAGAGGGGTCGGGACTTCACGAGGGCCCCGAGCCGCGCTCTGACGGATAAAAGGCGTGGGAGGGCGTCGGGGAGGGGGCGGAGGCGGCGGAGGTGAGAGCGAGCCTTGGGAAGCAGGGTGGTGGAGCACGGGCCTGGGAGTCGAAACGACCCGGGTTCTAATCCCGGCTCCACCACTCGTCTGCCGTGTGGCCTCGGGCACGCCATTTCACTTCTCTGTCCCTCAGTTCCCTCACCTGTAATACGGGGATTAAGACGGTGAGCCCCACGCGGGACAACCTGATTAGCTTGTATCTACCCCAGCGTTTAGAACGGTGCCTGACACACGGTAAGCACTCAACAAATGCCATCGTTATCATCGTTATCCCCTCGGGCCTGGCGATTCAGGGGCGTTTTCCAGTTGGGAGGGCAGACTTGCCAAAACGGCCACCGACAAGGAGAGGCCCAGACTTCTACCATGCCCGAGGGCCCTCTGGCCCCTGGAAACCCAAACCCACGGTGCTTGATGCATAGTAAAGCGCTTAGCAGACGCTACCGTCGTCATTATTACCGTTCTCATTATCATCCCCTCGGGCCTGGCGAACCGAGGGCGTTTTCCGGTTGGGAGGGCGGCCTTGCCAAAGTGGCCGTCGACAAGGAGAGGCCCAGACTCCAACCAAACCGAGAGCCCGTTGGCCCTCGGAAACCCCAAACCCCCCGGTGCCTGACACGTAGGGAGCGCTCAGCAGATGCCGTTATTATTTTATCATCACCACCCCCTCGGGCCTGGCGAACCGGGGGCGTTTTCCGGTTGGGAGGGCGGCCTCGTCAAAACGGCCGTCGACAAGGAGGGGCGCGGGGTCCACCCGTGCCCGCGAGCCCCCCGGCCCTCGGAAACCCCAAGCCCCCCCGGGCTGCCCCGGGGGGCAGGGTGGCGCCTCCGGTTCCAAGAGACGGGGCCGGCTCCCCGGCAGCGGTCCCTCGACCCACCCGAGCCTCGGGCGAGCGCCCGGGCAGGAGCGGGCTGGCCCCGGGACCCCCACGCCTTACCTGCGGGAAGTCGCGGAGCAGGCTCAGGCCCCCGAGGCGGTACTGGAGGAGGGCGAACCGGCTCGGGGACAGCTGGACGAAGAACTGGGCCCGGGAGGCGGCTGCCAGGTTGGGCTGGGTGGCCACGATCCGGGGTTGGAAACCATCCCGGAGGTCCAGCTCGAGGGTCTGGGGGGAGAAGCGGAAGGGTGGCCGGATCCAAGCGGGAGGACCCCCAACAGACCCGCTACGTTCCCCCCTTACCCACGTGCGGCCGACTCCCATTTCACTCGACCGTACTTACTGAGCGCTTACTATGTGCAGGACGCTCTACCAAGCGCCTGGGAGAGTCCGACCTAACGATGTCACAGACACGTCCCCCGCCCACGATGAGCTTACGGTCTAGAACTGTAGAAATCTCTACCTATCCGTACTCGACGACGTGGGTATCCGTTAAGCGCTTCCTACGTGCCGAGCACCGTTCCGAGCGCGGGGGTAGACACGGGGTAATCGGGTTGTCCCACGTGAGGCTCGCGGTCTCCATCCCCATTTGACAGATGAGGTAACTGGGGCGCCGAGAGGTGACTCCGACAGGCGGCGGAGCCGGGATCGGAACCCGTGACCTGTGACTCCTAAGCCCGTGCTCTTTCCACTGAGCCCGCTGCTTCTCGATGGAATCACTCGTTGATTGAGTGTATTTATCTGTTCATTTATATTAACGTGTCTCCCCCGCTAGACCGTGAGCTCGCTGTGGGCAGGGACGTATCCGTCGTCGTACCGTACCCCCCCGGGCGTTTGGGACGGTGATCTGCACACAGTAAGCGCTCAGTAAATACGACCGAATAAACGAACGCACTCCACGTCGAGTCCGGATCTCTCAGTTCGTCCCCAGAGCTCAGGGAGGGACCCGATCGCCATTCCCAAAGGAGGCGAGATGGCCGCCCCGGGAACCTGGGCAGACCTCCTCCTCGGCGACGGTATCTCTCGCGCGCTTACCGTGCGCTATATACTAAGCGCTTGGGAGAGTGCGCTGCAACAGAGTGGGCAGGCGCGTTTCCCCGCCCACGCCGAGTTTAGAGGCCGGAGGCTCTGGGTCCCCCCCCCACCCCCAAGACAACATCTTCCCGCCCCGGAGGCGGTTCATCCGTCACCTTCAGCGGGACTTGCTTCGTCTCCGTCTCCGTCTCCAAGGCCGAGGTGTAGAGGGAGCGGGTTCCGGGGTCGGCGCACACCAGCACGGCTTCGTCCACCACGCCACACGCCCCCTTCAGCCCCCTTAGCCACGGGGTCACCACCTGGACCTGGGAGGTGACACGGCGCGATGGGAGGCCCGAGAGACCGGGCACTTCCTCCGGGCACCGCCCCACCCGCCGCTCCCGTCCCTCGCTGCCGTGACCCCGAGGGCCCGCGGCGCCCCTACGCCCGCGGGTCCGTCGGTCCCGGGGAGTCCCGCCTCCCTCCCGGCCCCTCGGCCGGAGGGCTTCGCCGTCCACTCTCCGGCCAGAGGCGGAGCCGGCGCGGATGACGAGCGCCGCACCCGAACCGGCCGACGTCCCCCGAGGCCACCGCGCGTCTTCCCGACCCCCCGGGGCCGCGCGTCCCGTCGCCCGACCCCACCGGCTCCCCGGACGGGACTCCCGGTCAGACCTGCCGAATGACCTCTCCGTCTTCCACGCTGAAGGTCAAGATGTTCACGTGGCTCTGGGGGACGGCTCCCAGGACCTGCACCGCCCCGGTGCCACGTGAATACACCAGCTGGTACCGGACCGAGTCGCTGCGGGAGGGGAGGAAGGGCCGTCGATCGTATTTCCGAAGTGCTTATCGCGTGCAGGGGAATTGCGAGAGCTTAGGAAGCACTAAGCACTCGGGAGAGCACAGCAGAGCAATAAAAAGACACGTTCCCTGCCCACGACGGGCTTCCGGCCTAGAGGGGGGAGGCGGATGATAATATAAAGGAACAAACAAATAAATAACGGAGCGGAAAGGGGCACCGTTACCCTCAAGCCAGGAGGCCGCCCCCGGAGCGGAGAGCTTCCTCGAAACGGCCGGCGAGATCCGGCCCGTCCTGGGCCGCGCCACGGATGGAGCAGAGGTGTCGGATGATGATAACGATGGTATCTGTTAAGTGCCTACTCTGCGCCAAGCACCCAGATCACTGTCAGAGCACCCCCGGCGCTGGGGCTTCCCTTGTATTTTTACGGCATTTATTCACCGCTCGCTACGTGTCGAGCACTTTCGGAAGCCCGGGGGGAGATACGAGTTCATCGGTTCGGACAGAGTCCCTGTCCCGCATGGGACTCGCGGTCTGAGTAGGAGGGAGAACGGGCACTCCAACCCCCATCTGACAGAGGGCGAGACTGAGGCCCGGAGAAGCTAAGCGGCTCGCCCAAGGGGAGCGGCGGGGCCGCTTTTAGAAGCCGGGTCCTCGGACTCCCAAGCCCGTGCTCCTTCCGCTGGGCCAGGCTGCTTCTCTCGGCCTTAAACAGAAGCGGCACGGCCTAGTCGAGGAACGGAGACCTCGGGTTTGGGAGCCAGAGGACCCGAGTTCCAATCCCAGGTCCGCCACCTGCCTGCCGTGTGATCTCGGGCAAGTCACGTCACTTCCCTGGGCCTCACCTTCTCATCTGTAAAACGCAGAAGACATAACTACTCTCCCTCCCCCTCAGATCGTCGGCCCCACGCGGAAGAAAGAGTGCGCTTGACCCGCTTACCTTGTACCTGCCCCAGATCTTAACGCGGTGCTCGGCACAGAGTGAGCGTTTAACGGGTACGACGGTCACCGTCGTTAAAAAGAATAATCCCAAAAGGAATAAACACACCACACGGCTAAGGCTTCGGCGAACTCTGTTCCCTCCACCACCCCCGCCCCGCCAAGGCCTACCGGTGCAGCTCTAGATCAGGACGGGTGCAAACCTCCAGCTCAGTCGGGGCACCGAACTGGAACCCCACGGCTCCCTTTGGGCCAGGATCGGTCCTCCGGGCCAGAATTAGTCCCCCAGGGCTGGGGGGCGGGGGTTTAGCTGTTTCCGGTTAAATATTGGGTACTCTGAGGGCGCTGGCCTCAGTTTCCCAATCCGCAAGATGGCGTCCCTCACCTGCGGTGTGGAGTTGCGGGAGAGCCAAGGTGGACGAGTACCGTAAGCCAGCCTGGCTCCTTGCTACGGAGACTGGGGAAGCCACCCCCCGACCCCGACGTCGCCCTGAACTACGGACCCGGGGAGAGCCGGCGGGGGTCGGGGAGAGACCAAACGCCGCTCGGGAGAGGAAGGGGTCGCACGGCCCTGGGGGCGGGAGAGAGGAGCGGCCGTCAGCCGGGCAGCCGCAGGCCCCTACCTCTCCGGAAGGTGCTCCACCCACTTCTGGTGCCCGTGGGAGAGGTGATAGAGGGCCAGCGAGGTCTTCTTCAGCACCGCGACGTACTTCACGGCATCCTGCGGGCCCACGAGGTTGGCCATCTGGAAACTGAGCACGGGGCGGCTGAGGGGACGACTCGGCCGGCCGACCGACCCTCGGATTCGCGCCGCCGACCGAATGACCGACCGAGCCCCTCCGGAGGGCAGCCTTAAGACGGACAGGCGCCCGCCCGGCGGGGCCGGCACGGGGCCGCGACCCGAGCGGCGGGGCCGTCCGGGGGTGAGGACACCGAGGCGGCCGCCTCCCAAGACCCCTGGAGTTCGTTCCCGGTCACGGGGGGGTAAAAATAAACAAAGGGTGGTATTTGCTAAGCGCTTATTACGTGCAGAGCACCGTTCTAAGCGCCGGTACTGCCGGGTGCCGCTCGGGACACGCAGACCACTGCTCTCGGCCCTCAGCAACTTCCACACGATCGATCCGATTTAGGGAGCGCTTACTCCATGCGGAACGCTGTACCGAGTGCTTGGGAGACTACGAAGGAGTCGGTGACCACGTCCCTTGCCCACGACAAGCTTCTCCCTCTCTCTCGCACACAAAGTCAATCATATTTATTGAGCACTTACTGTATGCAGAGCACCGCGCTAAGCGCTTGGGAGGGCATAAGAGCCTCTCACCCCCCCCGCCCCTTGGCGGCCCCTCGAAACGGTCCTTCCGCATAAGAGGACGTTTCCTTTCCCCCTTGCGACAGGGGCTCACGTCAAGCGCTCCCTTCCTCCTGGTCGCAGGGCTCCGGGCAGACCTTACGGTCCCCGGTCTCCTGGGGCGCGAAGGTCTCGCGACGGTGGTGATAATAACGTTGGTGTTTGTTAAGCGCTTACTATGCGCGGAGCACTGTTCTAAGTGCTGCGGGAGATACGAGGTCATCGGGTTGTCCCAGTGGGGGCTCACAGTCTCAATCCCCTTTTTACAGACGAGGTAACTGAGGCCCAGAGAAGTGAAGTGACTCGCCCACCGTCACCCGGCTGCCAGGTGGCGGAGCCGGCATTCGAACCCATGACCTCTGACTCCCAAGCCCGGGCTCTTTCCACTGAGCCGCGCCGCTTCTCTGCTGGGACGGGGGCGGTTGGGAGGAAGTGGCGCAGCCTCAGAGCCCTGGCCTGCCTCCCCCCGACTGAGGGTCTCGGTTTCCTCGCGCGTGAAGAAATGAAGCGAAACAGTCCGTGGTTTGACAGGTTTTCACTCGGCATCCGCTCCCTTCGCTCGGAAGAGTCCGTCTCCTCCGACGTTCCAGCTGGAACCCCGACGACGATGCTCACGGACCCCAACGCGACGCGGCCGGGACCGGAAACGCGGCCCCGGGACCCCGGGCTCCGGGGCCGTGATGCGGCGACGCGTCCGGGATCCCGTTGGCGCGGCAGCGTTCCCCCGTATTTAAGGGTCTACTCCAAATTACACCCGCCCGCCTGTCCGTCCGTCTCCCCCGATTAGACCGTAAGCCCGTCAGAGGGCAGGGACCGTCTCTATCTGTTGCCGACCTGCACGTTCCACGCGCTCGGTACAGTGCTCTGCACGTAGTAAGCGCTCAATAAATACTGTCGAATGAACGAATATCGACCCAGATAAGGGAGAAGCCCTATCTTCCTCCTGTCGTTCCACCACGGACGAAGACGCCCTCCGCCTACCTGCCGGACTCCAGCGTCGTCTCCCAGTTCAAGCCTCCGATGTTGGTCTCCCAGGAACGGAGGATCCGGCCTCCGTTGGACACGGTGATCGCATCTGGAGAGGAGCGGGCCGAAACCTCATTCGATGCACGGAATTCCACAGCCGTAGCTTATCGATTTAGAGTGACGTCTGTCTCCCGCTCTAGACCGTAAGCCCCTCGCGGGCAGGGAAGGTATCTATCATCTCCGTCGTACCGCACTCTTCCGACCGCTTAGTGCGGCGCTCCGCGCCCGGGAAGCGCTCAGTAAGTACGACCGATCGATTAAAGCAGCATGGTGGAGCGGACAGAGCCCGGGCCTGGGGGTCAGAAGGTCCCGGGTTCCGCTCCCGGCTCCGCCGCTTGTCTGCTGTGTGATCTCGGGCGAGTCGCTTCACCCCTCTGGGCCTCAGTTACCTCGTCCGCAGAACGGGGATCGAGCCCGAGGGCCCCACGTGGCACCGGGACCGGGTCCGACCCGATCCGCCTGTATCCGCCCAGCGCTCGGTACAGTGCCCGGCACAGAGTGAGCGCTTAACAGATACCACTGTTATCACTATTCCCCAAAGACCACGGGATGGCCTCCACTCCCCGAGCAGCAACCGGTAAAGGCCTCCAGGCCTCCTGACCCTCAGCTCCGTTCAAGACCCCGGGGCGCCCCAGCAGCGTGGCTCGGTGGCGAGAGCCCGGGCTCGGGAGTCAGAGGTCATGGGTTCGAATCCCGGCTCCGCCACCTGGCAGCTGTGCGACTGCGGGCAAGTCACTTCCCTTCTCTGGGCCTCAGGTCCCTCATCTGGCAAATGGGGATGAAGGCCGTGAGCCTCGCGCGGGACAACCCGATGCCCCTGGACCTCCCCCAGCGCTCAGAACAGTGCTCTGCACACAGTAAGCGCTTAACGGATAGCAGTACCGTTAAACCCGGCCCCCAGGGAAAGGGAAGCGAGCGGGGAGCGAGCCCCTAGTAGGAGGCGATGAACAACTCTGCCCACCTTGCCCTTGCAGCAGCATGGCGTCGATCGTCCCTTCCGCGCTGCCCTTGTCCACCTGGCGCCACACTGAGAAGCACAAGAGTCAAAGGTCGCTAAGAGGGAGGGAGGAAGAGAATGGAAATGGACAGCGGGAAGGGAGCCCCCGTCTGGGGATAAAGAAGGAAGAGCGTGGCCTAGCTGGAAGAGCCTGCGAGTCAGAGGCCCTGGGTTCTAATCCCGGCTCTGCCACTTGCCTGCTGGGTGACCCTGGGCAAGTCACTTCGGTTCCCTCATCTGTAAAATGGGGATTAAGACTGCGAACGCTGCGTGGGACAGGGACGTCAGCTTCTATCTACCCGGCAGCGTGGCTCAGCGGCAAGAGCCCGGGCTTGGGAGTCGGAGGCCGGGGGTTCGACTCCCGGCTCTGCCACTCGTCGGCTGTGTGACCGAGGGCGAGTCACTTCACTCCTCTGGGCCTCAGTTACCTCCTCTGGAAAATGGGGATTAACCGTGAGCCTCACGTGGGACGACCCGATGACCCTGCATCTACCCCAGCGCTTAGAACAGTGCTCTGCACGTAGTAAGCGCTTAACGGATACCAACATTATTACTAGTACAGTGCCTGGCACATTGTAAGCGCTTAAATACCATTAAAATAATTTTTTTTTAAAAAGCCACACAGATCGAACTCCCAGATGAGTGTAAGGCCGCGGATTTAAGCCGCCGGGCCCCGGGGTTTATTCCCTGGGAATAAACCATGGGACTCCTGGGATGACTTGCAGTTAAGCAACGTACTTGGGTAAGACCACCTCAAGGCCCCCTTCTCCATCGGTAAAATGAAGAAACTGCTGTCGGCAAAAGGCAAAAGGGTTCAGGAGGGAAAATGGAGCCACTGTAATAGATCACTTTGCCAGACACGAGCCAGGGAAGCCCGGTGCTTACCGACGTCAAGGAGCATAGAGACGTTGGCGGAGGGGGGAAAAGGCAAGAGAGCTCCTCTCCAGAGCTTTCAACGGTCTCAATTTGGGGGTCTCACGTACTGCAGAGAAGAAAATGGCAAAATCCGGCCACGCGATCCCCTCATTTACTCCGGCCCGTGGCACTTGAAAGGAAGCAGGGTGGCCGAGCGGACGGAGCTCGAGACTGGGGGTCAGGAGACACTGGACCAGATCCCAGCCCCTCCTCCGACCTACCGCACAACCTCGGGCAGGTCGGCGCACCGCTCTGGGCCTCAGTTTCCTCATCCACAACACTGGGAGAAGCCGAACTGCGAGCCCCAAACGGGACGAGGACTGTGTCCGAACTCGGTATCTACCCCCAAAGCTTAGCGCCCAATGAGTGCTTAATAAATGTCATCGCTCTCGTTCGTGGGGGGAAAAGCCTTCTAAGACGAAGCACGGAGAAGGGGCTTCTGTCATCGCTATTGTTATTCGCGAAAGATCTTCTAAAATGAAGCACAGAAAAGGGACTCGACCATCAGGATGATTTTCTCTCCCCCCCGGGATTTAGGAATTCCGGCTCCTCTGGGGCCAGGCTACCCGTTCTGCTGGATATTTCCAGCTCTGCCCTGGGCCTATGTTTTCTCAAGGCCACCCCGTTTTCCACTCACAGATCTCCCCCGTGCGGGAATTCAAAGCCGCCATCACGTTCTTCTCCGTGGCCACCACCAGCTTCTTGGCTCCCGGGGCAAATTCCAAGGAGGCGAACTTGAGTTTCCCCACATACTGCTGTCTCCTACGGTCCAGCGAGGGAGAGAGAGAGAGAGGGCAGGAGGCCAAGATTATCGTTAACAGAGTAGCCATCGGCAGTTCTAATCCCAGCTCCACCTCGTGGCTGCCGTGTGACCCTGGGCAAGTCACTTGACTACTCTGGGCCTCAGTTCCCACGCCTGTAAAATGGGGATGAAGACTGTGAGCCCCATGTGGGGCAAGGACGGGCCAACCTGACTATCCTGTATCTACCCCAGCGTTGAGGACCCGCCGCACAGTAAGCGCTTAACAGATACAGTTCCAAAAAAGAAAGAAACGCTCCAGCTATTCGGCCACGGACCAAAGCGCCACAAGGGGAGGTAGGGCCTTAACGGAGGCTTCCACCAAATTTTCCATCCGCTCCTACGGCAAAATTATACTGTGACCACTAAAGCCAAAGACAGTGTGAAACCAAACCAAATTTCCCATTCCAAAATGGTGTCGGAACAAACCCTGGGGCCTCCTAATAGCTTCTGTGATTTTCCCCAAGCCTAAAAGCGGCTCAGTGGAAAGAGCCCGGGCTGGGGAGTCGGAGGTCATGGGTTCAAATCCCCGCTCTGCCGCTTGGCGGCTGGGTGACTGTGGGCAAGTCACTTCACTTCTCTGGGCCTCAGTGACCTCATCTGTCAAATGGGGATGAAGCCGTGAGCCCCATGTGGGACAACCTGATGACCCTGTATCTCCTCCAGCGCTTAGAACAGTGCCCTGCACACAGTGAGCGCTTAAATACCAACATTATTAAAAGTGGGGCTTGGCGGATAGACCATGGGGCCTGGGGGGTCAAAAGGACCTGGGTTCCAATCGCGGCATTTAAGCGCTTACGATGCGCAAAGCACTATTCTAAACGCTGGGGGGGGGATACGAGGTGATCGGGTTGTCCCGCGTGGGGCTCAGTCTTAATCCCCTTTTTTACAGATGAGGTAAATGAGGCCCAGAGAAGTGAAGTGACTCGGCCAAAGTCACACAGCTGACAGGTGGCGGAGCCGGGATTCAAACCCATGACCTCTGACTCCCAAGCCCGGGCCCTTTCCACTGAGCCACGCCGCTTCTCTGAACGGCGCTTCGCACCTAGTAAGTGCTTAACAGATGCTATCGTTATTATTATTATTTGCCCCAGTGCTTAGAACAGTGCTTGGCACCTAGTGAGCCCTTAGGAAATGACATCGCTGTTATCTACCCCGGCGCTTAGGACAGCGCTCTGCAGAGTAAGCGCTTAACAAATACCGACATTATGACTTTTATTATTATGCCAGCGCTTAGAACAGCGCTCTGCACGGACTAAGCGCTTAACGAATACCAACCTTAGGACGATGATTCCGCCAGCGCTTAGAACAGCGCGCTGCAGAGAGGAAGCGCTTAACAACTTAACAACTATCCACCTTATGAGGCCTATTAGCGGCGGAGGCGGGATTCGAACCCACGACCTCTGACTCCCCAGCCCGGGCTCTTGCCACCCAGCCGCGCCGCTTCTCGTCTCCCACAGCGCTCGGCACCTAATGAGCGCTTAGGAAATGCCCTCGTTATGACTGTTATGGATCCCGGCGCTTGGCAGCAGGTGAGCGCTCCACAAACCGTTTCGGGGGGGGCGGCCGCCGTGACCTCTGACCCCTGACCTCTGACACCCCCCCCCTCCCGGGACCGGACGGGAGAAAGCCCCGCAGGGCGGGCGAACCCCCGACGCACCAGTCAAACTTGCCCACTTGGTCCTCGTAGACGGCGGCGGCCGGAGCCGGGGCGAGGAGCGCGGCCCACAGGCACAGCCAGGCCCCGGCGCGGCCCGCGACCGCCGCCATGACGGCCAGAGAGCGGTCCCGACAGGCACCGGGCGCACGCCTCCGCGCCTGCGCGCTACGCCCATCTCGCGGGCGAGGCCGAGCGCCAGCCCTCCTCCCATTCCCCGCCCCCTAGGCCCCCCCCGCGCCTGCGCGCTACGCCCATCTCATGGGTGAGGCCGAGCGCCAGCCCCCCTCCCGCCCCGCCCCCCGGGCCCCGCGCATGCGCACTGCGCCCGACTCGTGAGCGAGACCCAGCGTGAACCCTCAGCCTCCCCCCGCTCTCCGCCCCCAGGCCCCCCGCGCCTGCGCGTTGCCCCACCGACTCGCGGGCGAGGCCGAGCGCGACCCCGAGGCCTCCCCGCCCCAAGGCCCCTCGCGCGTGCGCGCCGCCGCCCGAGTCACGCCTCCCCCCCCACCAAGGCGGCCTCCTCCCACCCCGCCCCCAGGCCCCCGCGCATGCGCGCCGCCGCCCAACTGGCGAGGGAGGCCGAGGGTGAGCCCTCAGCCCCCCCCCGCCCTCCGCCCCCAGGCCGCCCGCGCATGCGCGTTGCCCCACCGCCTCCTGGGTGAGGCCGAGCGCGACCCCGAGGCCCCCTCCCCCGGGCCCCAAGGCCTCCCGCGCATGCGCGCCTCCGCCCGACTCGCGGGGGAGGCCGAGCGGGAGCCCTCGGCCTCCCCCCACCCCAAAAGCCCGGCCCCTCCGCGCATGCGCGCCGCCGATCGCGGGTGAGGCCGGGCTCGAGCCCTCAGCTTCCCCCCCCGCCCGTCCCCCGCATCGCGGTCCCCCGCGCATGCGCGCCGCCGGCCGCCTCGTGGGTGAGGCCGAGCGCGAGGCCGAGCGCGAGCCCCCAGCGACCCCGGCCATCCCCAGAGCCGCGCGGACGCCCGCGAACCGGAGCCCGATCGGATCGGAAAGAATCGGGCCGGATCGGAGCGGCTCGGGCCGGATCGGAGAGGATCGGAGAGGATCGGAGGGGCTCGGAGCGGCCGGGGCCCCTGACCCAGAAGGCCGCGCGCCATGCCCAAGTCCAAGCGGGACAAGAAGGGTGAGAAGGCCGGGGCACGAACCCCTCGCGCTAGAATCACTACAATCAAATAATAATGATAATAATAGAGCAACGCGGCGTGGTGGGAAGAGCCCGGGCTCGGGGGTCCGAGGTCATGGGTTCGAATCCCGGATCTTCCACTTGTCAGCTGGGTGACTGTGGGCAAGTCACTTCTCTGGGCCTCAGTTCCCTCCTCTGGAAAATGGGGATGAAGCCTGGGAGCCCCACGGGGGGACGCAGATTGTGTCCAATCTAATGATAACAACGCTATGTAAGTGCTCAAAATGTGTCAAGCCCTGTTCCAAGCGCTGGGGTAGATACAAGGTGATCGGGGGCGTCCCCCGTGGGACTCCCAGTCGTCATCCCCATTTTCCGGAGGAGGGAACTGAGGCCCAGAGAAGTTAAGTGAAGCGTGGCGCAGTGGAAAGAGCCCGGGCTTGGGAGTCAAAGGTCATGGGTTCGACTCCCTGCTCTGCCACTTGTCAGCTGGGCGACTGGGGGCAAGTCACTTCACTTCTCTGGGCCTCAGTTCCCTCCTCTGGAAAATGGGGATTAACTGTGAGATTCACGTAGGACAACCTGATGACCCTGTCTCTCCCCCAGCGCTTAGAACAGTGCTCTGCACATAGTGAGGGCTTAACAAATACCACCGTTCTTATTATTACCAAGTGACTTGCCCACAGTCACACAGCTGACAAGGGGCAGAGCTGGGATTCGAACCCATGAACTCTGACTCCCAAGCCCGGGCTCTTTCCACTGAGCCACGCTGCTTCTCTACGTGACCAATGGAAGTAATTGGAGTTCCTTTTTCGGGATGTGATGGGAAGTGGACGGAATGCCTCCTCCTCCTCGGGAGTACTCTCCATTAAAAAAAAAAGTTGAAAAAACAGTAGCCTGGGCTACTGGGAACTGCGCATTCAGTCCCAGTCGCGGCTCCCCAAAGGCCCTGCCCGCCTCGAAACATCCGTCGGTTTCCACCAGGCCGTTCCGTAGCCAGCGACGTTTCCGCGAACGTCCCTTATTTGGGTGATTTGTTGGCGAGGTGAGATTGAGGCTTCTGTTGATGGGCTCGTCTCTTTGCTTCTTTTCAGTCTCCTTAACCAAAACCGCCAAGAAAGGCTTAGAAGTTAAACAGAACCTGATAGGCGAGGTGAGTACGCCACTTGCCCTCGATTGAGCCTCAGTGGGCGGTTTTAAAAATTAGCTGCCCCATGCCGTTCTTTCCCTTTCAGAAAGGGGAAGAGGGGCGAGGAGAAGAACGAATCACCCAGGCGGCGTGTCCGGGGCTGATGCTCTCGGGGTTAAGAGATATACGTGCCAGGCTTTTTCCTCCTAAATAATGATTATTATCATTATGGTATGTGCTAAGAGATATACGTGCCAGGCTTTTTGCTCCTAAATAACGATTGTTATCATTATATGTGGAAAGAGCCCGGGCTTTGGAGTCAGAGGTCATGGGTTCGAATCCCGGCCCTGCCACTTGTCAGCTGTGTGACCGTGGGCAAGTCACTTCACTTCTCTGGGCCTCAGTTCCCTCCTCTGTAAAATGGGGATTAAGACTGCGAGCCCCGCGTGGGACAACGTGATTCCCCTGCATCTACCCCAGCGCTTAGAACGGTGCTCTGCACAGAATAAGCGCTTAACAGATACCATCGTTATTATTATCATCATCTAAGAGATCCAACCGGATTAGCCCGTATCTACCCCGGCGCTGAGCACGGTGCCTAGCACATAATAAGCACCTAAGGAATACCGTAGCAAAAAACAAGACGCCCCCCCCCCACACACAGTTGGTCGTCATTCCCCCTCCCCGGCCCCTCTCTGGAAGCCGGGCACGGCCCAGCCCATCCTTGACTCCGGTGAATTCTCCCCCCAGCTGCGGAAATGCGTGGACACGTACAAGTACCTTTACATCTTCTCGGTGGCAAACATGAGGAACAGCAAGCTGAAAGACATCCGCAGCGCCTGGAAGCACAGCCGGTGAGCAGCCCTTGAGGGGAGGGGCGGGGAAAGCCCCGGGGGCCGGTGGGGTGATTTCAAAGGGTCCCTGTTATTTTGCCGGATTACTACAAGTGGGAAGGTTCTGCCCCCGTTCTATTTATCGCCATCGTTCTTGTCCGTCTCCCCCGATTAGACCGTAAGCCCGTCAGAGGGCGGGGACCGTCTCTATCTGTTACCGATTTGTCCATTCCAAGCGCTTAGTCCAGTGCTCTGCACATAGTAAGCGCTCAATAAATACTGTTGAATGAATGAAGCCCTACGAGAGCAGGGGGGTCCAGTGGAAACCGCGTGGGTCCAGGAGTCAGAGGACCCGGGTTTTCATCCTGCCTCCGCCCCTCGACTGCTGCGTGGTCTTGGGCAAGGCGCTTAACCTCTCTGCGCCTCAGTGCCCGGGCTGGGGCGTCAGAGGTCACGGGTCCTACTCCCGGCTCCGCCGCGCGTCAGCTGTGTGACTTTGGGCAAGTCACTTCTCTGGGCCGCAGTGACCTCCTCTGGAAAATGGGGATGAAGACGGTGGGACACCCTGGTCACCTTGTAATCGCCCTCCCGGCGCGTAGAACAGCGCATCGCACGTAGTAAGCGCTTAACAGATGCCATCATCGTTACTGTTATTCCCTCATCTGCCAAATGGGGATCGAATACCTGTTCTTCCTCATCTTTAGACTCTCCACCCCATGTGGGACCTGATTATCTTGCATCTGCCTCAACGCCTACTCCGGTGCTTGGCATTTTGTAAGCGCTCAACAAATACCACGGTTATTATTAATTATTAACAGTACGGCAGAACCCCATCGGGGGCAGGAACCCACGGGGCAATTCAGCACCTCGGGGGCCCAGTTGGACGTACCTGACTTCTAGGAAAGGAGGGTGGTTGAGATGCAGTGGAACCCAGGGGCTACTGGAACTCGTGATCCCCGGGTTAAGGATACACCCGGACTCTCCCTGGAGCGAAGGTCGTCCCTCACCACGGTCCGGCCCTGAACGACTTGCAGATTTTGAGGCCCCACCATAAAAAATAGAAGGACACGAGGTGACCGTGAGCCGAGAAGTGAAATGTTGTTTAAATATTTTGTATTTAAGAAAAGCTTTTCTGGCTTTTCTCTTCCTGTGCAAATATTCACCAGGTTATTCTAGAATTCTTACAAGCCGCTTCTCGGGGGGGTCACTCGCGTTGTCATACCGGGTGGGCGGCACTGTACGTATTCATTCGGCCGGATCTGTTGAGCTCTTCCTGGCTAGCAGACAGACGCCCTGCTGCCCTCAACGAGCTCAGAGTCTAGAGGGGGAGACGGACATTAATAGAAATAGATAATCGATTAATTAGAGAGAAATGCAGGTATAAAGACCCAGGCCCGAGCTTGGAAACCCGACCCCTCACGGCAGCCTCCGCGCGTGTGGTGTCCACGCGCGTCGGCGGAAAAACGCTTCCCGATCGTGCAGTTGCATCGTATCCAAAGCCCAGAGTGCGAACGAGTTACAGCTAGGCTGAGGGCGTTAACTGTTGAGGAGGATGAGCGCTGAGCCTGCCCTGGGGTCCAGTCCGTTCCCTCCCTCCCCCCGCCCGACCGCCTCCTCCGGCCCCACGATGGACCCGGCGTGTGACGGCCGGGCGGAGAGCCCGCGGCCGTGCAAGGTGGAGGCGGCCGTGCCGCCTGGCGGGACCCCAGCTCGGGTCCTTCTGCAACTCCGGGTTCCCCGAGGGGCCGGCCTCGTTGATAACCCCCTAATCCAGTCTCTTCTGAGCGGCCCTACCCCCTTCCCGGCGCGAGTGAAACGGCCTTTGCCGGCGGATACGCGGCAGCACGTCTGGGAAGGGCCGCCTCGAGGAAGCGATCCACCCCCGCTTCCCTTTCTCTTCAGGATTTTCTTCGGCAAAAACAAGGTCATGATGGTGGCGTTGGGGCGAGGCCCGGCCGAGGAGTACAAAGACAACCTCTACCAGGTGGGTTGCCGCCACCCGGCCCCTCCGTGCCCATCCGTCCCTCGCCCCCCCAGGCGCTCGGAGGTGTCGCTCTGCTCCCCGGGGCCGGCGAGGTCGGGCCGGCCGTCGCCTCTCTCGGGGGCCCCCGACCTAAAGGTCTCTCCGGGACCAGTTTGGATCCGTGGGTCGTCCCGCCGAGGACCGGCGGCTGCGGTTAAGCCCGCGGGGTCCAAAACGGTCGCCTTGTCTGCACCCGACTCGGGCGCCCGGGTTTCGGGACGTAGCTGAGGTCGCTCTGCCCTCCTCTTCCAGGTCAGCAAACGGCTAAAAGGAGAGGTCGGACTCTTATTCACCAACCGCACCAAGGCAGAAGTGAATGAGTAAGTGTGGCTCGAGTTGGGGTTGGGCGGGGGGCCCGGTCCAGGCCGGCGGGAAGCCGGACGCACGAGGGATCGCCGCTCTGGGAAGCCGCCTGGCCTAGTCGGAGGAGCGTGGGCCTGGGAGTCAGGGAACCCGGAATCTGACCTCTGCTTGCCCGCTGTCGCGTGGGGCACTGAATAATAATGTTGGTATCTGTTAAGCGCTTACTACGTGCAGAGCACTGTTTAAGCCCTGGGGGAGATACAGGGTCATCAGGTCGTCCCACGTGAGGCTCGCGGTTAATCCCCATTTTACAGACGAGGTAACTGAGGCCCAGAGAAGTGAAGTGACTCGCCCACGGTCACCCAGCTGACAGGTGGCAGACCTGGGATTCGAACCCAGGACCTCTGGCTCCCATGCCCGGGCTCTTTCCCCTGAGCCACGCCGCTTCTCCGTGCCTCGGTTATCTCATTTGAAAAACGAGGTCGGAGGTTCCTGTTGTCCCTCGGACCGTGAGCCCCACGTGGGATAGAGGCAGGGTAGGATCTTCTTTTATTGCGCCTACCCCAGTGCTCAGGACAGCGTCGGGGACGTAGCAGGTGCTGAAAAATGCCCCGAGTATTACTCTTGGCTGCGAATTCCCTGGGCACGTGCCCCTTTCGCCTCGGGAACGGTCGCCTTTGGCCCGTAGCCCTCGCTCCCACTCAGCCTCCACCGAGGCTTGACGCCGAGGGAGAAGGGTTCCCCCCGGCCTAAACGGGGCTCCCCGGGGCGAGGGGCCCGACTCGGCCGACCGAATCCGGAACTCCTCGTTCCTCCCCCGCCCCCCCAAGGTGGTTCAGGCGGTACTCGAAGACGGACTACGCTCGAGCCGGCAACAGGGCCGCCTTCACCGTCCGCCTGGACGTGGGGCCGCTGGACCAGTTCCCCCACTCCATGGAGCCTCAGCTGCGGCAGCTGGGCCTGCCCACCGCGCTCAAGAAAGGTGCCGGGGGAGGGAGAGGATCGATTCGGGAGGTGGGGCCCGAAGGTCGGGTGCCGGGCTCCTCCGCCCCGCCGGCGCGTCTGCCCCCCCCCGTCTCCCGGAGACCGGCCGGCGCTTGACCTCCTCCTCCCCCTTCTCCTCTCAGGCGTGGTCACTCTGCTCTCGGATTACGAGGTCTGTAAGGAGGGCGACGTGCTGAACCCCGAACAGGCCCGGGTCCTGGTGAGTCGGCGGGGGGGATCGAAAAGCCGGGTAAACTCTCCCTCGCGCCCCGCGACCCCTCCTCGGCCGTCCAGCCTCCTGGTCTGTCCCGGAGCCCCGGCCTCGGTCACCTCCGCCCCCGAGACCGGCCGCTCGCCCTTTTCACCGCCCCATCTCCTCCCCCGGTCGATCCGGTAGGATTTATTGGGCGCTCGCTAGGCGCGGGGTACCGAGCGCAGTGAGTGAAATACAGTAGACTTGGTAGGCGCAGTCGCTGCCCTCGTGGAGTTCGGGGTCTAGACGGGGAGCCGGACGTCGAGATAAATTGCAGGTGGGGAGACGGCGGGGTCCGAGCGCCGCGGGTGGGGGTCCCCAAGTGCTTAAGGGATACGGGCCCGAGCGGTGGGGCAGCGGGGAAGGGAGCCGGCCCACCGGGCCTCCCCGTTCTCCAGCTTGACCCCCCCCCCCCCCCTTGCAGAAGCTGCTGGGCTTTGAGATGGCCGAGTTCCGAGTGACCATCAAGTCCGTGTGGCATGCCGAGACGGGAACCTTTGAGCACCTGGGGACGGAGGCCGAGGGCAACACCCTGGAGGAGGAGGAGGAAGATGATGAAGATGATGAAGATGATGAAGATGATGAGGATGAAGAGTAACTGGAGGTCAAGGCGGACTGGAGGATGCCCCCTCAATCCGGGAGGGCTCTCTCGCCGACCTTGGCCCCTTAGAAGGCTTCTGGTCTGCCCTGAGGCTGAGGGGCAAATATTTATTTTTCCATAAACTGTCAGGGAGGCAGCCGAGCCCTCTGGCCCGGGTGGGGATGGGGGCTGTGGGGGAGGGAAGTGACTTCTCTTATGTTTTTTTTTAATTAAAGGCCGCGTACTTCAACATCCGGGTCCTCCCTGAGGGGAAGGCGGGTGGGGGGGGATGGGTAAAGTTCACTGCCGCCCAGGGAAAGGTCGCTCACAGACGGCAGAGCCGTACGCCATTTCAGGTGTTCGATGGGACTTATCGAGCGCTTCCCGTACTAAGCGCTGGGGAGAGCACAGTGCGGCGCCGTTGGTAGGCCCGTTCCCTGCCCACGAGGAGCTTACAGCCTCGCCGCCCCCGGCGCCGCGTGCCCCCTCAGAGCTCCGTGAGGGCCCGAAACCGGCCTGATCCACCAAGCCACCCCCCCCCCCGTGCCCTTCCTTGAAGTTAGGAGGCTGGCTGGGGGTCACCGGTCGCCGCGCTCGTACCCTTCCTCGCGAAAGCGAACGCGACGGTCCAGGTGCTCCTCCAGCTACAGTGCCACCTTCCAGCTGTAGTGGAGTGCGGTGAGAGATGGAGCCGACTTGTCGTTGAGGAAGCGGGACGCGGGAAGCCCCAGGTGTGAAGGTGGAAGAGTTTATTTCCGAATAGCGTGGAGGGAAGGGGAACGGGGACAGAGGAGGTACGGAAACGGGTGGATCTCGGTGCGGATCCTGGCTGCCGGCGGGGGAGCTCCTTCCCCGCCCCCCGCCCCCCGGGCCGGGCCCTAGCGGAAATAGTCGGGACAGTCGTGTGCCACCATCCGCCAGGCGCAGTCGAAGGCCTCCACCACGGGCGGCTCCAGCGGGCTCTCCTCGGCGGCCGTCAGATTCTGCTGCAGCTGCGCCACGCTGGACATGCCCAAGACGACGGCGTCGCCGCGGGGACCCTGCCGCGCCGCAGAGGGGGAGTCGGAGGGTCGGCCGTCACCGGCACCCAGGGGGCCCGGGCTGGGTCTCCGCCGTCCACCCCCCCCCCGGCCGTAGGGAGCGGGGGAGATCCAACAGAGGGGCGGATGGACTTCGGATCACACTATCGTGACCCTGGTGCTTTAAAGCAGATGTGGGAGAGGGGTATTTAGGGCCAGTCCCCTCACCCGGGCTAGATTCCCCCTACCCCGGGCAGAGGATCTGGTGGCGTCAGGCTTCCTGCTTTCCTAGCGCCTCTATCTCCCCCAGTCCCCGTCATCTGATGAAGCAGCGAAGAAACACAAAGACCACCTAACGAGGGAGCAAACGAGCTGGAGATTTAGCCCTGCCGGGTGGCATCCAAAGGGAAGCAAGAGCGAGCGGGCCGGGGGGGGGGGGGGGGCCGCCGGGGGTTACCTGGAGCCGAGAATGGTGGTACAACCAGCGAAGAGCGGCAGAAGTCATGCCGGGGGCGTCGGCCCCGTAGGTCGCCTTCAGGGCTCTCTCCACTAGAGCGATGGCTTCGAAGTGATGCTCCTTCCAGAAGCTGAGCGGGTTCAGCGGGGAGAGCAAATGGACTCGGGGGGTCAGTCCTCCCCCGCCCCCAAAACCGCCCACCCGCCTCAGCCGCCATCTGGTTCCTCCTAAGGTGGTACTTCGCCCAGCAGGGGCAGGAGAATGATAATAATGGCGTTGGTGTTTGTTGAGCGCCGGGGTAGACCCAGGGGAATCAGGTTGTCCCACGTGGGGCTCCCAGTCTTCATCCCCATTTTCCAGATGGGGGAACCGAGGCCCAGGGAAGTGAAGTGACTTGCCCACGGTCACACAGCTGACGAGTGGCCGGGCGGGGATCCGAACCCGTGACGTCTGACTCCAGAGCCCAGGCTCTTCCCGCTGAGCCACGCGGGTGGCAGAGCGGGGATCCGAACCCGTGACCTCCGACTCCAAAGCCCGGGGTCCGGCCCCCGGGGGGCCCGCCTCCTCCCAGCCACGGCAGGCGACCGACCCTCACCGCTTCCTGTAGATCTCGGCCCAGCTATTTCCAAAGAAGCGTCCGGGGGGCTGGCTGACGTCCTTGTCTTCGTACTTGTACTTGCCGGTCAGCAGGCCCCCTGCGGCGAGGGCACGGGGAAAATAAAAAGCCAGCTTAACCGCAGGCGCCCCGCCCCCCGACGCGGATCAATCCCCCTCCCTCGCCGACCTCGGGTCGGTGAGAAGCACCGGGGCCCGGCGGGAAGTCTGTGGGCCCGGGAGTCGGGGGGGGGGGGGGATCCGCCGCGTACATCATCTACCCGCTCTGACCTCGGTTTCTTTATCCGTAGGACGGGGGTTAGATATCCGTCCTCCCGCAGAGGCCGAGAGGCCCGGGTGGGACGAGGTTGGCGTCCAACCCGATCGTTCTGTATTTACCCCAGAGCTCAGCGTGCGGCTTGGGACACGGGAAGCGCTTAAACGCCTCGACCGGCGTGACCCGCGGGCAGAACGCCACCCCGGGGGGGGGGGGGGGGGGGATCGGGTCGGGGGGCGACCCGGATGGTCGGCGGACCGGCCCGTCCTCCCCGCCGCCCCGTACCGGCCAGCGGGTTGTAAGCATAGAACCGCAATCCAAAGCGCCTCAGACAGGGGAGCAGTTCGGTCTCCACTTGCCGGGTGGTAGCGTTGTACATGCCCTGTGGGGAGAGGGACGGGTCGGACGGCCGGCGGCCGCGGTCCGGCCCCGGGGGTGGGGGGAAGGACGGAAAGCTGGGCGGGGGGGTGGGGGGTTTCCCTTCTCTCCCCAGATCGGCCCCGCTACTTCAAAGTCACTTCTGCGTGCCCGGCGGCCCCCCGTGACTTTACCCCGATTCGCGCCCACCTCCCCGCCCGGCACTCAATACGGTGCCCGTAGGAAGCGCTTAACGGATACCTTACGGAACACAGACTCACGCTCCTCGGGCGGCCCCCCCCTCCCGCCGGGCCCCTCACCTGGTACACCGTGGGCACGACCCAGCTGTTGCCCTGGCAGAGGGCGCAGATCTCGGCCACCTCCCAGGATGCGTAGTTGGACAGACCGAGCTCCACAAACTTGCCCTGCGGGGAGAAACGTCCCCAGCGGCCCGGCTCCCGCTGCCTCCCGCCCCCCGGTCGGCCGAGAGGCCGGGAGCGGACGGGGCGCGGAGCCGAGCCGGCCCGTCCTCGGCTCCGCCCGCCGCCCTGGAAGGTCCCCCGGTTTCCCGACCTCCCTCCCGGGAGGCGAGGGGCGACGGAGGAGGAGCCCCCACCTCCTGATGCAGCTGGTGGCAGGCCCGCAGCGTCTCTTCCACGGGCGTGTCGTGGTCGGGGGCGTGCAGGTAGAAGAGGTCCACCCGCTCCCTCCGCAGCCGCTTCAGGGACGTCTCTAGCTGGGAGCGGAGGCTCTCGGCCTTCAGGGATTTCCCCTCCCAAGGGTTGGCCTTCGTTGCGATTTTCACTTTTAGGGGAAAAGGGACGGGGGGGGGGGGGGCAGAGTCAAGGTCACGGCCCGGACCGGAGCCTCCCCCTTCTCCGCTCCGTCCTCTCTGGGTGACGCCGGGGAGGAGCGGGAAGGACGGGACGGCCGGGACCGGCGGCACGGTCCCGCGGGGCCCGGGAGTCGGAGGATCCGGGTTCTAACCCCCCCCGGTCACGGGCCCGCCGCGGGACCTCAGGCGAGTCACTTCTCCGCGCCTCAAATTCACCATCTGTAAAATGGGGGTCCGGTGCCCGTTCTCCCTCCCTGAGAGACCGTGAGCTCCCGGGGGACAGGGACTCTTGATTCTCTTGTACCCAGTGCTTGGCACGGAGTAAGACCGTAACAGATACTGATGACAATGTCGGTATCTGTTAAGCGCTTACTATGTGCCGGGCACCGTTCTAAGCGCCGGGGTAGACACAGGGGAATCAGGTCGTCCCACGTGGGGCTCACAGTCTTCATCCCCGTTTTACAGACGAGGGAACTGAGGCACCGAGAAGGGAAGTGACTTGCCCCAAGTCACCCAGCCGACAAGTGGCGGAGCCGGCATTCGAACCCATGACCTCCGGCTCCGAAGCCCGGGCTCTTTCCACTGAGCCGCGCTACTATCGTTATTAATGACCCCGGGGCCCTTCCAAACTGCTTCTCGTGGCAAGCGATTAACAAATACCATCATCGTCAACATCATCGTTACAGTAAGTACTTAACAGATACTACAATTATTATTGTTGTCCAAGGTCACCCAGCAGGCAAGTGAAGCGGCGTGTTTCAGTGGAAAGAGCCCCGGCTTGGGAGTCGGGGGTCGTGGGTTCGAATCCCGGCTCTGCCGCTTGTCGGCTGTGTGGCTGTGGGCAAGTCACTTCTCTGTGCCTCAGTTCCCTCATCTGCAAAATGGGGATGAAGACCGTGAACCTCATGTGGAACAACCCGATGACCCCGCATCTCCCCCAGCGCTTAGAACAGTGCTGTGCACATAGGAAGCGCTTGACGAATATCAACATTATTATTTTTATTACTAAGTGGCGGGGCCGGGATCAGAACCCAGGTCCTCCGTCTCCCAGGCCTGCGGTCTATCCTTTAGGTCGCCGCTCCTTCTTCCCCCGGCTTCTGCCGGGGGTCAGTCCGGCCGGCCGGGAGAGGGGCCGGGCCCGATCCAAGATCGGCCCGGCCGACGGACCGAGCGGGACGCTGCGGCCGAACTTTGTCCCCAGCAAAAGCCTGAGGGCCGTGACCCGGCCCGCGTATCGGCCCGGGGTCAGGGTCCACCTCGGAGCCGGCCCCGGGGCTGAGTTCCTTTCTTCCCTGGCGGAGGAATCGAGCTTTCTGCCCCGCGCGAAGTAGGGCCCAAAAAATAATAATGATGATAATCGTGATATTGGTTAAGCGCTTACTGAGTGCCAGGCACCGTTCTAAGCACTGGGGTGGTTACAAGCAAATCGGGTGGCACCCAGTCCTCGTCCCACTCGGGGTCGCGGACTTAATCCCCGTTTTACAAATGAGGGAGCCGAGGCCCAGAAGTCCAGCGACTTGCCCAAGGTCACGCAGCAGACAGGTGGCGGGGCCGCGATTAGAACCCAGGTCCTCCGACTCCCAGGCCCCTGCTCTCGCCACTACATCACGCTATGGCGGCATTTGTTCTAAGCGCTGCGCTGGATGAGAAGCAGCGTGGCTCGGTGGAAAGAGCCCGGGCCTGGGAGTCAGAGGTCGTGGGTTCGAATCCCGGCTCCGCCACTTGTCAGCTGGGTGACTTTGGGCCGGTCACTTCACTTCTCTGTGCCTCAGTGACCTCATCTGTCAAATGGGGATGAAGACTGTGAGCCTCACGTGGGACAACCTGATGGCCCTGTAGCTAACCCAGCGCTCAGAACAGTGCTCTGCACATAGTAAGCGCTTGACAGATACCAACATTATTACAAGCAAAGGGGATGGGACAAAGCCCCTGACCCACCCGGGGCTCACGGTCTCAATCCCCATTTTTTCCAGATGAGGTAACTGAGGCCCCGGGGAAGTGAAGTGACCTGCTCAAGGTCACACGGCAGACGAGCGGTGGAGGCGGGATTGGAACGCAGAAGACGACGACGGTATTTGTTAAAAGCGCCTCCTACGTGCCGAGCACTGTCCTAAGCGCTGGGGTAGATACAAGGTCATCGGGTTGTCCCGGGTGGGGCTCACGGCCTTAATCCCCATTTTCCCGATGAGGGCAGTGAGGCTCAGTGAAGTGAAGTCAAGTGAATCCCCTTGATTCATCAGGTCGTCCCCACGTGAGGCTCACAGTCTGAATCCCCATTTCACAGAGGTGGGAACTGAGGCCCAGAGAAGTGAAGTCAAGTGAATCCCCTCGATTCTATTTACTGCTACGGTTTTTGTCCACCTGTCTCCCCTGATTCGACCGTGAGCCCGTCAATGGGCAGGGATTGTCCCTTTCTGTTGCCGAACTGTCCATTCCAAGCGCTTAGTGCAGTGCTCTGCACATAGTAAGCGCTCAATCGATACGATTGGAGGAATGAATGAGAAGCAGCGTGGCTCGGTGGAAAGAGGCCGGGCTTGGGAGTCAGAGGTCATGGGTTCGAATCCCGGCTCTGCCACTTGTCAGCAGTGTGACTTTAGGCAAGTCACTTCACTTCTCTGTGCCTCAGTGACCTCATCTGTCAATGTCAAGCTGTCTGCAGATGACCCTGCATCTCCCCCAGCGCTTAGAGCAGCGCTCTGCACATAGCGAACGCTTACCAAATACCACCCTTTTTTCTCTGGGCCTCAGTTCTCTCCTCCGTCAAATGGGGATGAAGCCTGTGAGCCTCACGTGGGACAACCTGATGACCCTGGATCTCCCCTCGTGCTCAGAACAGCGCTCTGCACATTGTAAGCGCTTAACAGATACCAACATTATTATTATTCCCTGGGGCCTCAGTTCCCTCCTCTGTCCCATGGGGATGAAGATGGTGAGCTTCACGTGGGGCCACCTGATGACCCTGTGTCTACCCCAGCGCTCAGAACAGTGCTCTGCGCATAGTAAGTGCCTTACAAATACCAACATTATCATTAGTATTATGAATGGATGAAGTGGGTCGGGGGCGGGGCGGCGAGAAGCAGCATGGCTTGGTGGAAAGAGCCTGGGCTGGGGAGTCCGAGGTCGTGGGTTCGAATCCCGCCTCTGCCCCTTGTCAGCTATGTGACGGTGGGCAAGTCACTTCTCTGGGCCTCAGTGACCTCATCTGTCCAATGGGGATGCAGACTGTCTCCACCCCAGCGCTTGGCGCTTAACAAATACCGACATCATCATTATTATTATTTTCTGGGCCTCAGTTCCCTCCTCTGTCCCATGGGGATGAAGAGGGTGAGCCTCACGTGGGACCCCCCGATGCCCCCGTATCTCCCCCAGCGCTCAGAACAGCGCTCTGCACGGAGTAAGCGCTTAACAAAGACCAGCCTTTTTCGTCTCTGGGCCTCAGTGGCCTCCTCTGTCCAATGGGGATGCAGACGCTGAGGCTGGCGCGGGCCCCCCCGCCCCCCCCCCCCCCCCCCCCCCCCCGGTGACCCCGGTCGGCCCCGGCGCTCAGAAGAGCGCCGCGCACGTAGTCAGCGCCCGGGAACTACCAGAGCGTCACCTTGCGGGTCGAGCCCCAGGCCGCCCACGATGTCCTCGGCCCGGCCGTCGGCGTACATGAAGGCGGTGTCCAGCTCCCCGTGGCCCCTTCGCAGGAAGGCCCGCACGGCCTGGGCGCTGGCCGGCCCGTCCAGACGCCGCCCCATCTCCATGGTGCCCAGCACCGAGGCGGGAAGCGACCGCGACGCCGCCATGGCCACACAGGCCGCCCGCCGCATGAGCCCAACGCCCGCGACGCCGCCTCTGCGCCTGCGCCGCCCGGGGGCCGCGGCCCCGCCTCCTCATCCACCTCGCGCGCCCACCCTCACTGCTGCGCCTGCGCGGGAGGCCGGGGAGGGGGGAGCCAGAGGGGAGGGGCGAGTGCTTCCCCCCCCCCGCCATCGACCTCACGCGCCCGGCGTCCCTTCTGCGCCTGCGCGGGGAGGCCAAAGAGCGGGGCCTCAGGGAGGGGAGGGGCGAGTGCTTTCCCCCCCATCGACCTCACGCGCCCGGCGTCCCTTCTGCGCCTGCGCGGGAGGACACGCCCCCCCCAGCCGGGGGCGGGGCCTCGGGGAGAGCCAGAGGAGAGGGGCGAATGCTTCCCCCCCATCGACCTCACGTGCCCGGCGTCCCTTCTGCGCCTGCGCGGGGAGGCCAAAGAGTGGGGCCTCAGGGAGGGGAGGAACGAGTGCTTCCCCCCCCATCGACCTCACGCGCCCGGCGTCCCTTCTGCGCCTGCGCCGGAGGCCACGCCCCCCCATCCGGGCGCGGGGCCACGGGGGGAGCCAGAGGAGAGGGGCGAGTGCTTCCCCCCCCCCCATCGACCTCACGTGCCCGGCGTCACTTCTGCGCCGGCGCGGGAGGCCACGCCCCCCATGCGGGGGCGGGGCCTCGGGGGGAGCCAGAGGAGAGGGGCGAATGCTTTTCCCCCCCACCGACCTCACGCGCCCGGCGTCCCTTCTGCGCCTGCGCGGGAGGACGCGCCCCCCCCCAGCCGGGGGCGGGGCCTCGGGTAGAGCCAGAGGAGAGGGGCGAATGCTTCCCCCCCCATCGACCTCACGCGCCCGGCGTCCCTTCTGCGCCTGCGCGGGAGGACACGCCCCCCCATCCGGGCGCGGGGCCACGGGGGGAGCTAGAGAGGGGCGAATGCTTTCCCCCCCCATCGACCTCACGCGCCCGGCGTCACTTCTGCGCCTGCGCGAGGAGGCCAAAGGGCGGGGCCTCAGGGAGGGGTGGGGACGGGGGGGGGGAGCGAGCGGGGAGGGGCGAATGCTTCCCCCACAACGACCTCGCGCGCCCAGCCTCACTGCTGCGCCTGCGCCGGAGGCCGCGCCCCCTCCCCATCCGGGAGCGGGGCCTCACGAGGTGGCGGGGCCTCAGGGGGGGGGGATAGAGCGGGGCGGGGCGAATGCTTCCCCTCATCGACCCCCACTCGCCTAGCGTCACTTCTGCGCCTGCGCGGGGAGGCCAGGGGAGCGGGGGCCTCCCCCCCATCAACCTCACGTGCCCGGCGTCCCTTCTGCGTCTGCGCGGGGAGGCCAGCGGGCGGGGCCTCATGAAGGGGCGGGGTCTAGGGGGGGGAGCGAGCGGGGTGGGGCGAATGCTTTCCCCCCCCATCGACCTCACGTGCCCGGCTTCCCTTCTGCGCCTGCGCCGGAGGCCACGCCCCCAGGTCGGAGCGGGGGGCGGGGCCTCGCGGGGGGGGGGGGGTAACCCGGCCGCGTCTGCGCATGCGCGGTGGAGGGAGGGGGGGCGGGGAGCGTCCTGCAGGGACCGGCCCGGGACACCGGACGGGGGACACCTGGGCGGCCGCTCGGTGAGTCCTGGGGGGACCCCGCCACCCCATCCTCGAGCCTCCCTGTCGCCTCCCCGTATTAATAATAATAGTCAGGTTGCTATGGGTTAAGCGCTTCCTAGTGCCGAGCACTGCTCGAAGCGCTGGGGGACACAGGGGGCCATCGGGAGGCCCCCCCCCTCCCCCCCGGAGTCAGGGCTGGGGGGTCAGGGGTCGTGGGTTCGAATCCCCACTCTGCCACTTGTCAGCCGCGGGACTGCGGGCAAGTCACTGCTCTGGGCCTCAGTTTCCTCCTCTGTCAAATGGGGATGGCGACTGTGATTTCCCTGTATCTCCCCCAGCGCTTAGCCCCGTGCTCCGCACATAGTAAGCGCTTAATACATGCCCACATGATTAAGCCCCGTCTTCCAGAGGAGGTCACTGAGGCGCAGAGAGGTGACTCGCCCACAGTCACACCGGGGGCAAGTGGCGGAGCCGGGATTGGAACCCATGACCTCGGACTCCCGAGGGCTCTTGGCACTGAGCCCCGCTGGACTTGGCCGGGAGCGGGCGGGGGCGCCTTTTGAGGTCACCCTAATAGCAACACTCTGTGCTAAGCGCTTATTACGTACCAACCACTGGACTGAGAGCTGGTGGGCACAGCCCCCGTACCCTCTGTGTGACTTTGGGTAAGTCACTTCACTTCTCTGGGCCTCAGTGACCTCATCTGGAAAATGGGGGTGAAGACTGGGAGCCTCACGTGGGACAACCCCATTCCCCTGTATCTACCCCAGCGCTTATTTATTACCCTATTTATTTCGTTAATGAGATGTTCATCCCCTCGATTCTGTTTATTGCCATTGTTCTTGTCTGCCTGTCTCCCCTGATTAGACCGTAAGCCCGTCAAAGGGCAGGGACCGTCTCTCTCTGTTGCTGAATTGTCCATTCCAAGCGCTTAGTACAGTGCTCTGCACATAGTAAGCGCCCAGTAAATACTACTGAATGAATGAGTGAATGCTCTGCACATAGTAAGCGGTCAATAAATACTAATGAATGGATGAACAGTGCTTGGCACATAGGAAGCACTTGAATACCATCATTATTATGAGACAAGTGGCGGGGCCGGGATTAGAACCCACGACCTCTGACTCCCAGGCCCGAGCTGTAGCCACCAGGCCGAACTGGTGGGGTGGGGGAAGCCGGCTCCGGTCCTGGAGGAGGTAATGATAATGTTGGTGTTTGTTAAACGCTTACTAGGTGCAGAGCACTGTTCTAAGCACTGGGGTAGATACAGGGTAACCGGGTTGTCCCACGTGAGGCTCACAGTTAAGCCCCATTTTCCAGATGCGGTCACTGAGGCCCCGAGAAGTGAAGTGACTCGCCCACGGTCACACAGCCGACAAGGGGCAGAGCCGGGATTCGAACCTATGACCTCTGACCCCCAAGCCCGGTAATAAACGTGTTGGGATTTGTTAAGCGCCTCCTATGTGCCGAGCACTGTCCTAAGCGCTGGGGATGGGCCACACCAAGCAAACCCGGCCCGGATCCCGGTCGCTTCCGCAGCCCATCCTGCAGCTTTCCTCCTGCTGCGGCTTTCTCCACCCTGCCCAGGAGTCCGAGCCCCCCGGCCCGAGAACGAGGCCTCCCCCGCCCCAAGGGGCTGTAATAACAGTACTAATAATAATGATGATGGTCTTCGTTAAGCCCTTACTATGTGCAAAGAACGGTGCCAAGCGCTGGGGGGGATACGAGGTGATGGGGTTGTCCCACGGGGGGGCTCCCAGCCCTAGTCCCCTTTTTACAGATGAGGTCACTGAGGCCCAGAGAAGTCGAAGTGACCTGCCCAAAGTCACCCAGCTGACAGGCGGCGGACCCGGGATCAGAACCCGTGACCTCTGACTTCCACCTCGTGGGGATGCCTCGTAAACGGGGACGGAGGGACAACCCAAGCCCGGCCCTCGAGGTGTATAAGCGGAGTGCCCGGTGATTCAGCCTGGCTTTGAGCGGGGAAGAGAGGAATCGGGTTTTGTTTTTTTTAATGGCGTTCGGGAGGCGCTTACTATGTGCCAGGCACCGTACTAAACGCTGGGGTAGATGCCAGCTAATAATAATGTTGGTATTTGTTAAGCGCTTACTATGTGCCGAGCACTGTTCTAAGCGCTGGGGTAGACACAGGGGAATCAGGTTGTCCCACGTGGGGTTCACAGTCTTAATCCCCATTTTACAGATGAGGGAACTGAGGCACAGAGAAGTTAAGCTAATCGGGTCGGACACAGGCCGCGCCCCATATGGGCCTCCCAGCTTTAATCCCCGTTTTACGGATGAGGGAACTGAAGCACAAGGGATTAGATTTACAACTATTCATTCATTCGGTCGTATTTATTGAGCGCTTGCGGTGCGCAGAGCACTGTACTAAACGCTTGGAAAGTATAATTCGGCAACGGAGGCGATTCCCGCCCACCACGAGCACACGGTTTAGAAAGGGGGGGGGAGATCGACCTCCAAACAAGTAGACAGGCATCAATGTCGTCCCCGTTTATTGTTTCCCAAGCGCCCAGTGCAGTGCTCTGCACACAGTAAGCGCTCAATAAGTACGACTGAATGAATGAGTGAATGAAGGGACTCTCCCCAGCTAACCCAGAAGTCAAGTGGCGGACGCGGGGTTAGGCTAGGTCTTGACCTAGGCGTCTCTTACGAGGAGTCGCGGCATCAGCTGTTTCATAAAACGGTCCCGTGACCGGCCCTTCCCGTTCATAAACAAGGACTGGTCTTGACTAATAGGCCCACGGGACGCCGTGTCCGGACGGGATCCTGCCCCGCGAGGTGAGCTTTGTCCCTCGTCTCAAAGACGTCTCCCCTGAGCGCTCTCGTCCCAGCGACCCGGTCGTCGGAGTTCAGAGCCAGGGCCCCTAACCGCCCTGCCCAAATCGAAAGATTTCCGAAGTTTGCAGGCCCCGAGGCCCCCCATCCTCCTCCCATCTACCCCCCACCACCCTTGTAGATGTGCTAGTCCATCATCAGTCCGTCAGTGGTGTTTCTCGAGCTCCTGGTTAGAGCCATTCATTCATTCAATCGTATTTACTGAGCGCTTACTGTGTGCAGAGCACTGTACTAAGCGCTTGGACTGGACAAATCGGTAACAGATAGAGACGGTCCCTGCCCTTTGACGGGCTCACGGTCTAATCGGGGGAGACGGACGGACAAGAACAAGAGCCAGGAGGTTGAGTTTGAGTTTGAAATAATAATGTTGGCATCTGTTAAGCGCTCACTATGTGCAGGGCGCTGTTCTAAGCGCTGGGGGAGATACAGGGTCATCAGGTGGTCCCACGTGAGGCTCGCAGTCTTCATCCCCATTTGGCAGATGAGGTCACTGAGGCACAGAGAAGTTAAGGGACCTGCCCACGGTCACCCAGCTGCCAAGCGGCCGAGCCGGGATTCGGACCCATGACCTCTGAGTCCCAAGCCACGGGCTCTTTCCACCGAGCCACGCTGCCTCTCTCTGAAACGCGACGAGCGGTGGCCGGCACTGCCGGCAGGAAGCCTGGAGACCCGGCTCCTGGGCGCAGGGATGCCGAGGGGCCTGAGAGTCTGGGATTGACCAGAAACTGCTGACCCTCTGAGAGAGAGAGCGGTTTCCTTCTTTCATTCAATTTCCTGAGCGCTTACTATGTGCAGAGCGCTCTACTGAGCGCTTGGAATGGACAGTTCGGCAACAGATAGAGACAATCCCTGCCCGATGACGGGCTCGCGGTCTAATCGCTTTGCCGGAGGGAAGCGCCGGACTCCCTCTTCCCTCTCTTTTCGGTCATGAGCAGCGTAAAAAAAAAAAGAGGAAACTAAAAAAACTTGATCCGTGGGAATCGGAGAGCCGAGCTGTGGGCAGAGATAGCCGGGAAGGGGAGGAGAAATGGAACAGCGAGGGCCCGGACTGCAGAGGCCTCCGGGAGGAGGGGGATTCAGGTCTGAGTGAGCGGTGTGGCCTAATGGATGGAACACGGGCCTGGGAGGCGGGGGACCTGGGTTCCAATCCCGGTTCCGGCACTTGACTGTCGCGGGATTTCGGGCAAGTCACGGCGCTTCTCTGCACCTCGGTTCCCTCGTCGGCAAAATGGGGGTTAAGACCGAGCCCCATGTGGGACGTGGACAATGTCCAACCTGATTAGCCTGTGTCTACCCCAGCACTTAGTGTGGTGCCTGACTGGTAGTCAGAACTTAACAGACAGTGTCAACACCTTCTTCTCTTCTCATTGTAGCGGGGTTATCGCCTGGCTGTTCTCCAGCCCCTCCTTAGCGTCCCCTTCTCAGCTATTTAAGTTCTTCATCAATTAATCAACTAATGGCTTCTACCGAGGGCCTGTCGATCGCAAAACGCTGTATATTTGGGAGAGTGCCACAGAAGCGGAAGTTTACAGTCTAATGGCGCTAGTCTAAACATTTCTTCCCCCTTCATCCTCCTCTCATTTTTTTTTCCCCATCTGTTTGGCTGCCACTTCTGTCTTTATCCGTGTTTTTCGAGTGGGTAAGGCCGGGATCTCCTCGAGGCAAACCAGGCCGTCCTATGTGTTTTTTCCAAAAGTCACTCGAGCACCCTGTCCAGGGCTCTTCGTCCAACGAGCCTTAGAACCAAACAGTGCTCTCGACGTCAAATCCCGTGCAGGCGGGAATCGTGTCTACCAGCTCCATTATAGTAAAGTCTCCCAACCGCTCGGGACGGCGTTCTGCCAACGGTAAGCGCTCGCTAAATGCCATCGATTGACAAAGGCCGATCTTTTTTTTTCTTTCAGATAGATGCGATCAGATGCCCTGGGCTGTGGGAGGGGGAGAGTATCTCCGTAGCTACAAACCCGAGTGATTCCATTTCCCAGATTCTGTTCAGGATCAAAGTGGTTTGAGTCCCTCAGGTCCTCGATCAAGATGATGTTATCTTCGGCTTTATTTAGCTCTGAAGAGGAGTCCCGGCCCCGGATGTCCCCAGGCAGAGAGCTCGGTCGAACCCTCCCTCGTCCTGCTTGCTCCTAGGGCCGGAGAGCGGCGGCGGCGACCCATCGTCCGTCCCTCGGTCGTCGTCCCCGCCCCGGGAGGCTCCGCCATGATCTGGAAGCCCCTCGGCTCCGCGCTGCCGGCCGGGAACTTCTCCGACTGCCCCAACGGGTCCCGCTGGGTGTGGGATGTGTTCGGGGAGTGTGCCCAGGATGGCCGGGACATCGCCAGCGTGGCCCTGGGCCTGGCTTCCATCGTCTGCTTTGCCGCCGCCTCCTTTCCGTGAGTAGAGCTCGCTCCGCGGTACCTGCCGGGGCATTTCGCGGGGAGGTTTTTTTGGTCTGTGGCATCTGTTCAGCGCCTGCTATTTGTCAAACGCTGTTCTTAGCTCTGGGGTGACTTAGGTTGGTCCTGCATGTCACTCACAGTCTAAGTAGGCGGGAGAACAGGGAACTGAGGCACAGAAATGTTAAGTGACTTAACCCGGTTCCTTCTGACTCCCAAGCCTGTGCTTTTTCCACCGGGCCAGGTGACCGCGGGAGGTTCGGGCCTGGCTTTGTCCGGTTCGGCTCTTTGTGAGCAGCCCTGGGGTGGGGCCTTGACCTTCCCAACCCTCCCCCTCCCTTAATCCCTTCAAGACAATAAGAAGGGGTCACATAATAATGGTGGTATCTGTTAAGCGCTTACTATGTGCCAAGCACTGTTCTAAGCGCCGGGGGATACAAGGTGATCCGGTTGTGGGGCTCACAGCCTTCATCCCCCTTTTCCAGACGAGGGAACTGAGGCCCAGAGAAGTGAAGTGACTTGCCCACAGTCGCACCGCTGCCGAGCGGCGGAGCCGGGATTAGAACCCGTGACCTCGGACTCCCAAGCCCGGGCTTTCTCCACTGAGCTACGCCGCTTCTGCTTCCCGAAAGATCTTTCACCACTTCCTGGCCCAAAGTGTCGTCCTGTCCTCTGAAGGGCCTGCCCTAGAAGTGGCGGCAGGTCAAGGGCGGGGAGGAGACGGGCTGCGTAACCCCTCCAGTGTGAGGGCCAAGGGGTCAGAGGGTCCCAACTGCTACCTTGGTGATTTCAGAGCCTCTTGCTTCCTGCCCCGGCCTCCGCAGCCCTCAGTTTCCTCCCAGAGCTGGAGGGCCAGAGCGAAGGGTGGCAAAGCCCTTTCGGTGCTCTGGGAGCGGGTTACGCCGGCGGAGGTGAGTCACAGCCCAGAAGGAGAAGCAGTGTGGTCTAGTGATGAGATCACGGGCTTGGGAGTCAGAGGCGCTCTGCCCCTGGCCTGCTGGGAGACCTTAGGCAAGTCACTTCCCTTCTCTGGACTTCAGTTTCCTCAACTGTAAAATGGCGATTCAATATCCGACCTCTCTCCTTCTTAGACTGTGACCCCCACCTGCGAAAGGTGCCCAGAGAAGTGAAGTGATTTGCCCACAGTCACCCAGCTGCCAAGCGGCAGAGCGGGGATTCGAACCCATGACCTGCTAGAATTCCTTAACTCCCATTCTCTCCTAGACCCCCTCCGATCTGGCTTCCGTCCCCTCCACTCTACCGAGACCGCTCTCTCTGAGGTCACCCGTGACCTCCTTCTTGCCAGATCCGATGGCTCCTACTCCATTCTGATCCTCCTCGACCTCTCTGCTGCCTTCGACACTGTCGACCATCCCCTCCTCCTCCATACCTCATCTCACCTCGGCTTCACGGACTCCGTCCTCTCCCGGTTCTCCTCTCACCTCTCTGGCCGGTCATTCTCGGTCTCCTTCGCTGGAGCCTCCTCCCCCTCCCATCCTTTAACTGTGGGAGTTCCTCAAGGGTCCCATGTGGGGCAACCTGATCACCTTGTATCCTCTCCGGCACTTAGAACAGTGCTTTGCACATAGTAAGCGCTTAACAAATGCCATCGTTATTATTACTATTCATTCGGTCGAATTTATTGAGCGCTTAGCGTGTGCAGAGCGCTATATAACAGAAAATGGACACATTCCCCGCCCAAAATGAGCTTACAGTCTAGAGAGGGAGACAGACATCAATATAACTGAGTAAATAAACTATATAAGTGCTGTGGGGCCGGGAAGCGGTGGGGGGGGGCGGTGAATAAAGGGAGCAAGTCAGGGCGACGCAGAATGGAGCGGAGGAAGAGGAAAGGAAGTTTTCACCCGGTAAGGCTTTGAAGGAGGGGAGAGTAATCATCTGTGGGATTTGAGAAGGGAGGGTATTCAGGCCAGAGGCAGGACGTGGGCGAGAGGTCGGCGGTGAGACGCACGAGACGGAGGTCGAGATCTTGTCTGAGGACTCCTCAGACAAGATCTGAAGCCGTGGGGAGTGTCAAGCATCTCTTCTTCCGGCATCCTCTGGTTACCCCCAAAACCAGCACACCCCAGCTTCTCACTTACCTGCCCTGTAGTTCCCTGACTTGACTAACCTCCTTAATCAATCAACCCATCAATCGATCACATTTATTGAGCACTTACTGTATGCAGAGCCCTGCCCACAGTCAGCGCTCGGTAAATGAGTGCCTTGGGAGAGTACAGTACACCTTAGTTGTGAGCAGAGATCGGATCTACCGACTACGTTATATTGTATTTTCAGGCTGATCCTGCGCAGTGGCCTCAGGTTATGTCCTCCCTCCCTTCGCTGGGCTACTGAGTCTCCCTTATCTCAGGGCCCCAGAGAATATTATTATCGTTTCCGATTCATAGCGACTCTGTGGATCTATTTTCTCCAGAACGTCCTCCCTTCTTCCATAACCCGTAGCCTTGCAAACGGTTCTTCCGGTATCGTTCTTATGGTTTCTATCCACCTAGCTGTTGGTCTGCCTCTTCCACGTTTTCCCTGGTGGACTTTTCTTAGCATTAGCATCTCCTCCAGAGAATGAGCCCTCCTGACGATGTGTCCAAAATACGCTATTCTTAAATCGAGTCGTTTGGCCTTCCAGAGACCACACTGGCTTAATTTGCTCCAGAACTCATTTTTTGGTTTTCCGGGCCGTCCGTGGTATGCTCCAAAGCCTTCTCCTAAACCACTTTTCAAAACGATGGATGCTCTTTCTGTCCTGTTTTTTCACCTTCCAGCTTTCGGAGCTATACGTTGTCACTGGAAACACCGGAGAATTGATTATTTGTATTTTTGTGGCAATTGTCACCTCAGCACATTTCATGACTTTTTCCCGGACTTATCACAGCAACCTTCCTCACGTTAATCTTCGATATTTTTCTAGACCGCTGGTTCTTTTATTATTGATCAGCGATCCCAGGAGAGAAAAGTTATCAACTATTCCAGTCTTCTCTCCATCTGCCATAAATACCTTAAAGCTTCCAGTTGTCATGAGCTTTGTTCTTTTGACATTCAAGTGCAGGCCCATCTTTTAGCTCTGCTCCTTAACTTTTAATAATAAGCCCTTCGAATCTTCTTCGCTTGCCGCTAGTAGGGTATTATCATCAGCGTAAGGAAGCTCGTTTATCTTCCTTCCTCCGATCTTTACTCCCCATTCTTCTTCATCCAGAGAGTGGCTCCTAAATGACTGGAGAGCTCCATTGTAAGCATTAAATAAAACCTCCGGACAAAGATAAGGAGGCCTAGAGTCCTTCATCAGTCCCCTTTGGAATGAGTTCCTGGAGGCCCGGGGCCCTTGTCTCCGGGACTTGCCCTATTCTTCATGAGCCTCCAGCCTGGTGAAGGAATGTAACAGCTCCATCCATCGGTGCTTATCGAGTGCTTATCCTGTGCAGAGCACTGCCCTAAGTGCCCGGGGAGTACAGTGCAATAGAGTCAGTAGACACGATCCCTGCCCACAAGGAGTTTACAGCCTAGTAGGTAGGGAGGAAGGGGTCAACTACAACTCTCCCTCCTTCCTTCTTTCCATCCTTCCCATCCTTCCCTCTTTCCCTCTTCCCCTTTCTCTTTCCCTCTTCCCCTTTCTCTCTCCCCCCCCCTTCCTCTCTCTACTTCTTCTCCTCCCTCTCTCCCTCTCCCTTCCTGTCCTCCCGCCCTCTCTCAGTTTGTCCATTTGGATCACACTGAGCCACTCTCCCATCCCCGAGAGGAGGAAGGGAGGGCCGGGCCGGCTGCATCGGTGGATGCTGGGCAGCCACCTCGAGCGCCTCCAAGGCAGGATCAAGAGGGGTCGCTCACGCGGGGCCCAAGGGACCGAAAGTCCTCGAAGCTTGATGACTCGGGGAGGGAAGGGAATGGCTCCTGATTCGGAGGCCGAGTCTCGGCCTCCTGGCCTTGGGGTTAACGGTCCCTCTCGTCTTCCAGCCAGTACTTCCAGGCCTGCAAGACGGGCAACATGGACCAGGCCCTGTCCGTGTGGTTCCTCGTGGGCTGGCTGGGCGGAGACTCCTGCAATCTCATTGGCTCCTTCCTCGCCGATCAGCTGCCACTGCAGGTGTGAGCGTCGCCTGAGCCGGGCGTGGGGTGGGAGTCTCCCGAGGGCAAGGGGAGAGGGTGACACTGGGATGGAGCTGCCCTCTCTGAGCTGACTCCTTGGGGCCACCGCGCCTCAGGAAGGGCGGAGGAGAAAGAGCGGCGGGCCTCCCGGCTGCCGGGGCTCTTGGAATGACAGCGTCCCAGCTGGAGACCTGGGCCCTGCTGGCGGGTGGACGGGGGTGGGGGCCGAGGGTCCCAGCGGGCGGGACCGCTTGCCTTAAGGTGCCTGCGGAAAGCCGAGGCCTCCCCCGCCGTCCCTCACCCGACGGGTCGTGGCTCGACGTGGGCGAGGCCCCAGCGGGCGCCTCACGGCCCGACCCTCTGCTCTCGCAGACCTACACCGCCGTGTACTACGTGCTGGCCGACCTGCTCATGATGTCCCTCTACTTCTATTACAAGTGCAAGAACCGGGGCTTCTCACGTGAGTGCAGTCGGTTGCTTCGTCTCCGTGGGACGCGGTGGGGTCGGGTCTTCGGCCGGCGCCGGGCCGGGGGGCTGCAGGGGCCGGGGGGCACTCAGAGCGGGAGGTGGGACCCGGGAAGAAAGCTCTCAGCTCGAGGTCACGGGGCACCCGACGAGATGTGTGGGAGGGAAAGGTCTTGCCGTCAGAAGCCCGTTGGCCTCCAACTTCCTCTTAGGCCTCCCTGTCGCCTGAAGGGACCCGGAAGTCCAGAGACCCCCCCGCCCCCCCCCGAGTCCTCTCTGGGCTCCCCCAGCACCGCAGAGGGGGCCCGGGAGGGCCGTCGGGGCAAGCTGGCCCCGGGTGGTCTAGCTTCCTACCCTTAGTAGCTAGAGCACCGGTCTAGAAGTGAGGAGCTTGGGGTCTAATAATAATAATAATGGTGGTTATTAGTAATAATAATGAAGCACTGTTGTAAGCACTGAGGTAGATACAAGTTAATCAGGTTGGACACGGCCTCTGTCCCACGTTGGGCTTAATCCCCATCTTACAGATGAGGTAACTGAGGCCCAGAAGGGAAGTGACTTCCCTAAGGTCACAAAGCAGACACGTGGCAGAGCCGGGATTAGAACCCAGGTGCTTGTGACTCCCAGGCCCGTGCTCTATCCATTAAAAAACCACGCTGCTTCTCCAAACGGGACCGCTCCCTACCGTCCACCATCCCCGGTTATCAAGGCTGAACCGTCCTGGGACCGGCCCCCAAGTTGGAGTTGAAAACCAAAATACGTGACTTTTTTTTTTTTTTAAGAGAATCCTCCTGGAGTTAGGGGAGAAGGAAACCTCAAGAAATTCTCTTCCCTGGCCCAGAGGAGGGGATAACTGGGCAGGAAAGGATCTCAAAGCCAGGCGGTCGCGGGCCCAGAGCCGGTGACGGCCGGTGGGTTCCCGCCAAGCCACAGGAGCCCGACAGATGCCTATCTTCAGGGTCCCTGAATGATAAAGTTCACAACTACTTCCTCTGGGCAGCAAGGCCTTATCTGGAGGCCTGCCCCTTAATCTTCAAAAATAGGGACGCTCCGAAAGCAAGTGAGCAATGATGAAAGGGAATCACCCCGATTTCCTTCCTCTGGTCACCATCTGGGGCTCCACCCTCGAGCCCTCCTTCCTGGGGGTCTCCGGTCGCCCCGACAGCAAAACGCTTCAGGAGCTGGTCGGGGGCCCCACCCGGCCGGGTCTCCCAGGCGTGGGGGGCTGGGTGCGGGGGTCTCTCACCACCCCCTTCGCCCCTTCTCTCCGCGGCCAGGGTCGGCGCCCATCAACACCGCCTTCCTGTTCATCTTCTTGGGGAGCGTGTCAGCCACCCCATTCCTGGGGACCTCCAGTCCTCCGGCCCCGGCAGACACCCCCTTCAGGGGTCGGACGCTCCTGGCCCTCGGGTCTGAGCCGAGCGATAAGGTCAGTACCTCGGGGGCGGGGAGGAGCGGGGACGGGGATGGGGGAGGGACTCGAACCAGTGCCAGGGAGAAGAACAGTCGTGGTGAGCTGGACAGAGGGGTGGGAACCGCGGGGGAGAGCCGTGGGGGCGGTGGAGGGGTCGGGGGCCGGGACCGCACGGGGGGGGGGGGGGGGGGCCGAGGAAGGAGGGCTGCAGGGAGGAGGCGGGACATCGGGGCCTGCGGGAAGGGGCGACCTCGGCTACATCAGCGTTCGACCCGCCCGTCCTGCAGCCCTTCACCCGGAGGGAGATCATCGGCTTCGCCGTCGGCTCCATCTCCAGCATGCTCTACCTGCTGTCCCGCCTGCCGCAGATCTACACCAACGTAAGCGGGAGGGCGGCCCCGTCCGGGCCCAGGGGGAACCTTTCCCCAACCACACCTCCTCCCGTAGAAGGCGCTCGGCTCAGGCCTCGGCTCTGCCCTTTTCCATCCCGCAGCTCGGGAACGGCTGGGACGAGAGGGCGGGGGGCCGTCGCCCCTAGAGCCGGGCGGCCGGGGATCCCCGGGAGAGAGCCCTTATAGAGGGTCGGTCAGTCCACTTTTCACACCCTTGGGGAAGAACTTAAGGGAGAAGAAACTGACCCCAGAACGGAGGGCTCGGGAGGCTAAATTCCAGGGGCCCCGTTGGACTTCCGCTTGGCACGAGTCTCTCGTGACACAGTAGCCAAGCTGCCGTTGCCCTTCAGGGGCCAGCAAAAGTTGGGGTAGACCAGGAGAACACCCCTGCTCCCCCAGTGGGGATAAAGGGGCCTTCCGTCCCCGTCTGCCCCTCTCTGACACCCTCTCGTCCTCTCTGACCCTCTCTTGTACCCCTCCAGTTCCAGAGGAGATCGACCCAGGGCATCTCCTACTCGCTCTTCGCCCTGGTGATGCTGGGGAACACCCTCTACGGGCTGAGCGTGCTGCTCAAGAACCCCGAGCCTGGGCAGGCCGAGGGTAACTACATCCTCCACCACCTGCCCTGGCTGATCGGCAGCCTGGGCGTGCTGCTGCTGGACACCATCGTATCCTTCCCTCACTGCGGCCTCCGGGCCGGGACCCAATAAGGGCCATGTGGAAGGCCCCTCTGGGGCCGCGTTCTGCCCGAGGCCGGCTAGGCCGGGTTCTCCCTCGTCCCCTCTCCCCCTCGGCCGGAAGGTGACCGCTGCCCCCCGCAGCCCTCGCTCTCCTTTCCGGAACGAGTTAGCCGACGGCCCCGGGGACGACTGGGAGCCGGGGAGGGCCCCTGCATCCGGGACCGCGGGCCGGCCGGAAGCTGGGCCGAGACCGAGCTCCGGCTCTTTCTCCCCCAGCCCGCGCACGGAACATCCTCACGAGCTCTACCCAGCCCTGGCCTCACGCTGGGATCGGCTCCCTGCCGGGTCGTGACCCCTTTTCCCAGTGCGACCCCCTTCTAGCGTGACTCCCCAACCCCTGGGAGGGGGGGGTGCCTGTGTGTTTACCTCCTTTACGTGGGAGGTTTTATATACCTCTGGGTGTCTACTTCCTCGGGGCTCCCTGGGTCCGGGCTTCATGGTGTCCTCAGGCTGCTTCTTCTGGCATTTCTCTGCCACCATCAAGCAGGGGAGCCAACTTTGCTTTTCAAGAGAGGGAGCAGCTTTGGGGTGGAGTCGGCAGGAGGGAAGTGGAGGGCAAGGGAGGAAGACAAAAGGAGATACAGGGAAAGGAAGATAAGTGATATGTATCGAGCACTGTCCTAAGCGCTTGGGAGAGGACAGTGCAACAGAGTCGGTGGATACGATCCCTGCCCTCAAGGAGCTTTACGGTCTAGAGAGAGAGACATTGAAATGCATCACAGAGAGAGGTGGGCAGTGGAGGTGGGGCTTCCTTCGCCCCCACCGCCCCCCGGGGCACGACCCAGGGCGCTCACCTCCATCCCAGAGCTGGCCACCCGCTGGCCTCAGCCACCACCCGATCGGGCCCCACGGCAGCCTCGACTCCATAGCTCCGACCCCCGCCGCCCGCACCCGGCTGGTGTCCCAGGACTCCACATCTCGCTCGTGCCCCAGACCCCGTTTGCGTCCCGAAGATCCCCGACTCCAGCACCCCCGCCCACTCCCAGCTCCCGCGGGGCCTCCAACCCCGGCCGGAAGGGGCCCAGAGAAGGCAGTCGGGACTCATTTTTTGACCTCTCCTGCCCACGGAACTGGGGATAGAGTTAATGGTACTGCCCCAACGGGCACTCAAAACGAAAGGCACCCCACTCCCTGTCCTCTAGGAGTTTCCAGCTTAAGCCAGAAACTGGCTCTGTATAAAAGCCCCCTTTCCTTCCCAACCCCAAGACAGCCTGTGCGGGCTACACCCTGAGGTCAAAAACTTCCAACCTCTAACTGCCAAAAATCACTCAGCCAGCGGAGAGGGGATGAAGAGGAAGCTGGGATTCCTTTAAGAATTGGGAATGTTCTGCCGGGAATAGAGCTGGAGTGTGAACAGCAGAAGGCCCCCCGCCCCGCAGCTTGGGGGCACCTTCCTGCCTCTCTAGAAAAGGACATCCTTTGAAGTCCTACGCTGCAGGGAGGGACCACGGTCTCCCCAGGTGAGGGAAAGGGCCGAGGTGGCCCTGCGGGATGTTGGGAAAGTCGGCACATTTCCGGGTTTGCATTCCTCCTTAACGAGCACCCCTCCAGATCTCAATGCAGTTCTTCGCGTACCGGCAGGGCCGGTTGGAGCAGCATGAGAGAGAACCCCTCCTGGGCAAGGACGCAAGCTGACCGGGAGCCCGGGCTGAGCCCTGGACGACAAGGGAACAGAGATGGAGAAGGGAAGGCCGGGGGCAGGGAAGGGATCAGGGCACCCCCGACCCCCTGGCTGGTCCCGTCTTGGTGCCGAGAGTCCCGAGACTCTTCCCCATCCTCCCGGCTCCGTACCGCATCTGTGAACGCGCCGCTCCCCGGAGGGAGCCGGGACTGAACCCCCAGAGCCGCTCTCTGACCGTCGGGCCGAAGGCAGCATCGCGGCCCCTGGATGAAGCCTCACACCGGGGCTGGTCTCCCTGGGCCACGGCTTCCCTCAGAGCCAGGTCACGCTCACGGGAGAGCAAGCCGGGCCTCGGGCCGGGCCGGAATGGCCGGTCACCTCAGCCCTCTCCCTAACCCGACTCCTCCGCGACTGGCTCCCGGCGGGCAGAGCCCCTGCACGACCAACCGACTTATTATTTTATCTGCTGCCCAGCCCAGTAAACTCTACTTCCTTGTTAGTGCCTCCTGGTGATATCTTCCCCCAGCGGTGGTGGGGACTCCCGGCGTTGTCCTGAAAACCTAAAGGCCCAGGGCCGCAGGAGGGAAAGGGGAGACCGAGAGCCGGCCCAGTGGCTTAGGAGGAGGGTCAATCAATCGACAGTATTTACTGAGAGCTTACTTTGTGCAGAACATTGTACTAAGGGCTTGGGAGAATATAACATGGTTGGTAGATACTTTCCCTGCCCTGGGGAATTCCACCCAGCTCCCATCTGAAGCAGTGCAAGCTTGTAAGCTAGGTCGTGGGCAGGGAATGTTCCTGTTTATTGTTGTGTTGTACTTTCCCAAACGCTTAGTCTAGTGCTCTGCACTCAGTAGGCGTTCAATAAATAAATTGAATGAACGAACTAGGCTTCAGGAGAGATGAAGCTGAGCTCAGCTCGAGAGTATCGTCAGAGTTGCACCGGGGCGGGAGCCAGACCCGCAGCACTTATGTCCACATCCGTAATTTATTTATATTAATGTTTGCCTCCTCCTCTAGACTTGGAAGCTCCTTGGGGGCAGGGAACGTGTCTACCGACTCTGTTGAATTGCACTCTCTCAAGCGCTAAGTAGAGGGCCGAACACCCAGTGAGCGCTCAGTGAGTAGGATGGATTGATTGGAGACGGAGGAAGCGCCTGGTCCAAGTGAGGAAGAGGAGGAGCAAGAGGATGAGGAGGATGAGAAGGAAAGAGGACGAGACCAGCCCTGCTGACTACTGCTCTTCCTCTCTACCTCATGCCCTAACCCAGGGCAGTCAAAGCAGAGCATCAATCAGTCCTATTTATTGAGCGCTTACCGTGTGCTGTCCTCGTGCAGAAAGCTGGAATTCCTTAAGAGTTGGGAATGTCGTGCCACGACAGCAGAGGACCCCTGGGGCTTGCGGGGGAACGGACCTTTTTTCTCCCCTCCCCAAGAAAGGACATCCATGAGAAGCAAAATTCAGGGCAGAGCTGAGGGGCTAAGCCCGTTTCTGTGTTGCCTCTGCCAAAGTAGTCACAGCTATAAGGATAATCTCATCTTGCCCACGTTTCTAGAAAGCAAAAAAACCTTTTCCATTTTGTAAAGACTTCTCGGTCAAAGGTGGTTATTGAGCACTTATTGAGTACAGTGCTCTGTACTAAACACCTGCGAGAGTCCAGTAGAGTTAGTAGATGTGTCAACACTTAGGTACATACCCATAATTTATTTTGATTTCTGCCTCCCCCCACTATCCTTGAGGGCAGAGAAGGTGTCTGCCGGCTCCGCTCTATTGTGCTTAGCACAGTGCTGTGCACACGGTAAATTCCACTGATCGATTGTCTCCCTGTCCTCAAGGATCTTGCAATCTAGCAGGAGATAGACACTAAAATACATTACCAGCTGGAAGAAGGGATAGGTGTGTATGTGGAGATGGGGAGAGGAGTACCCCAAAGCTCAAGAAAGCGCAAGCAGGGGAATATAAATGGGACATTAAAAATGGATCAGGGAAGGCCTCCTGGAGGAGGTGTGATTTCAGGAGGAATTTTAAGATGGAGAGAGCTGCGGTCTGCCAGATGCGAAGTGGGAAGAGAGTTTGCAAGAGGTCAGGGTGGGACAAAGGATTCAAACTGAGGTGTAGCGAAAGAAGAGAGTGGAAGAGAGATGATGGAGTGCCTTAAAGGGGATGGGTCAACAATTTCTGTCAGCTGTGTGACTGTGGGCAAGTCACTTCACTTCTCCGGGCCTCAGTTCCCTCATCTGTAAAATGGAGATTAAGCTAAGCCTGTGAGCCTCACGTGGGACAACCTGATTACCCTCTATCTACCCCAGCGCTTAGAACGTAGTAAGTGCTTCAATCTGCTTAATGCAGAGAGGAATAGGCAGCGCTTAGAACAGTGCCTGGCACATAGCAAGCGTTCAATACCATAAAAAAAAAACCCTGGGTCTTTTTGACGATGTGTGAGGAACACCATTTTAGAAAGATGATTAAGGCCACAGAACAAACTATGGACTGAAGAGGGGAGAGACTGGAGGAAGAGTAGCAGCGTGGCTTAGTGGCAAGAGCCCGGGCTTGGGAGTCAGAAGTTGTGGGTTCTAATCGCGGATCCGCCACTTGTCAGCTGTGTGACTTTGGACGAGTCACTTCGCTGTGCCTCAGTTCCCTCCTCTGTAAAAAGAGGACTGAGACCGTGAGCCCCACGTGGGACAACCTACTTACCGTATGTGTGCCGCAAGCTCCCCGTTCGTACCAACCAGGACCTTCCTCGCTGCCACGTAACCACAAACCACACCTCTGATCACCAAGGTTAATGTCGCGGCTCAGTGGGAAGAGCCCGGGCTTGGGTGTCGGAGGTCGTGGGTTCTAATCCCAGTTCCGCCGCTTGTCAGCGGTGTGACGATGGACGAGTCACTTCACTTTGCCTCGGTTACCTCATCTGTAAAATCTGTAAGACTGGCACGTGGGACAACCTGATTACCTCCTATCTACCTCAGTGCTTAGAACAGTGCTTGGCACGTAGTAAGCGCTTAACAAATACCATCATTATTATTAACGTGAAAAGTTTTTTTAATTCATTTTACCAATGTGCGAGGGATTGACACATACACACACTCAATCCACCAAGGTCCCGATACCAGTCTGGGGTCAAAGGAGCCCGTTCCAAATATCATCATTATTAACGGGAAAAGTTTTTTTACTTTCGTTTTACCAACGTGCGAGGGAGTGACACATACACATACTCAATCCACCAAGGGCCCGATACCAGTCTGGGATCAAAGGAGCCCATTCCAAATACCATCATTATTATTAATGTGAAAAGTTTTTTTACTTCATTTTACCAACGTGCGAGGCAGTGACACATACACTCAGTCCACCAAGGGCCCGATACCAATCTGGGGTCAAAGGAGCCCGTTCCAAATGCCATCATTATTATTAATATGAAAAGATGTTTTACTTAGTTTTACCAGCGTGCAAGGCAGTGACACATACACACACTCAGTCCACCAAGGGCCCGATACTAGTCTGAGGTCAAAGGAGCCAGTTCAGCCATTATTTCCGCTTCCAAGTGCTGCTCTCCCGCTGTTGGTATTTTCCTCTGTGGCTGCAAGAGTCTAAACGAGCACCTTTTATCTGCCTTAGGCGTCACAGCTGGGCCTCTAATTGACAGACATTAATTGGCCCAGGCCTGTTACCCGGTAGAACAGGGAGAGAAGACCCCCCCCCACCTCCCTCCGTGCTCCACCTCCACAGGCCAGCGATCACCTGTCTCAGGTAGAGCCCCATCAGGGGCTTCGCCAAGTCTCTTCCTTGTTGTTCACGGCATCATCAACAGCCATTAATAAGGCAGCTTGTTGTGGGGTCCCCACCGTATCTACCCCAGCGCTTAAAACAGTGCTTGGCACATAGTGATTAAGTATTATTATTTTTAATTATTATCAGGGAGGAGACTGACGCAGTAATCAACCCAGGATACGACAAAGGCCTGGACCAGTGAAGTAGCCCTTTGAATACACAGTCCTCTAGATTATAAGCTCATTATTCATTCACTGTCGTATTCATGGAGCGCTTACTATGTGCAGAGCACTGTACCGAGCGCTCGGAATGTACAATTCGGCAACAGATAGAGACAATCCCTGCCCAATGACGGGCTCGTTATGGGCAGAGAACGTCTAATTGTGTTGTACTCTCCCAAGTGCTTAGTACAGTGCTCTGCATATAGTAAGTGCTCAATAAATACCACCGATTGATTGGGGCAAGGGGTGGATTCTGGGGATAATAATATTTATTAAGCAGTTACTATGGGTCAGACACTGTTCTGAGCGCTGAGGTAGATGCAAGTTAATCAGGTTGGACCCAGTCCCCATCCCACGTGGGACTCACAGTCTAAGTGGGAGGGAGAACAGGAATTTCATCCCCATTTTACAGTTGAGGAAACTGAAGTCAGAGAAGTTAAGTGACATGTCCAAGGTCACAGAGAAGGCAAGTGGCAGAGCCGGAATTAGAAACCAGATCCTCAATGCCCTTTCCTCTAGGCCACTCTGCTTTCAGATGCGGTAGTGGGAAGCAGCGTGGCTCAGTGGAAAGAGCACGGGCTTTGGAGTCAGGGCTCATGAGTTCGAATCCCAGCTCTGCCACTTGTCGGCTGTGTGACTGTGGGCGAGTCACTTCACTTCTCTGGGCCTCAGTTCCCTCATCTGTAAAATGGGGATGAAGACTGGGAGCCCCACGCGGGACAACCTGACTCCCCTGTGTCCACCCCAGCGCTTACAACAGTGCTCTGCACATAGTAAGCGCTTAACAAATGCCAACATTATTATTATTAGTGGGAACACCGGCCGGATTTGATGCCAGACAGTTCCACAGACCTGTTCCTTCCCCTGGCTGGCCTATTCCAGCGCCTGATCCCTCGGGTCTCCCCGCTCCCATCCATTCCCCAGCAGCGGCCAAGGGTAAGGGAGGAAAAGGGGGCCTGGAGACCGGCCGTCGGGTCAGGCTGGGCCTCCGTCAGCTCCCATTTTCATCATCTGCAGCGTCAACGGGCGGTTGTGGCTCCCAGCCAACTTTCTCTTTCATTCATTCATTCAATAGTATTTATGGAGCGCTTACTATGTGCAAAGCGCTGTACTAAGCGCTCGGAATGTACAAATCGGCAACAGATAGACAATCCCTGCCCACTGAGGGGTTCACAGTCTAACCGGGGGAGACAGACAAAAACAATAGCAATAAATAGAATCGAGGGGATGGACATCTCATTAACAAAATAAATAGGGTAATGGAAATATATACAGTTGAGCGGAGGAGTACAGTGCTGAGGAGAGGGGAAGGGAGAGGGGGAGGAAGAGAGAGGGAAAGGGGGGGAAAGGGGGCTGAGCTGAGGGGAGGTGAAGGTGATCAGATTTCTCATCCAAGCCCCCCGGCTTTCCTCAGGGAGTCCTGTCCACATCGGACCTCTGACCGGTGTGGAAGCAACAAGGAGACTTTGCTGGCCAGGCCGCCAGCGGAGGACGGGCTAGCTCAGCTGAACAGCACTCGGCCCCAGCTGGGGCCACGGACGGACACCTCTATTGGCTCCGTCGGAGGGGAGGCAGCCTCTCCGGCCCTGCTGCCTGGTCAGGCAGGAGGCAGGAAGGAGCGGACATCGCGGAGCGAAAAGGATTGTATTGCCTCTCCCCGCTCCAGTCCATACCTCACCCCGCTTCCCGCGTGACTTTTCTCCAAAACCGTTCTGTCCACATCTCCCCACTCCTCAGGAACCTTCGGGGTCTGTCCCTCCACTTCCGCATCAGAAACACCTCACCATCAGCTTTAAAGCACTCAGTCGTCTTGCCCCCTCCTACCTCATCTTAATGCTTTCCTACTACGGCCCAGCCCGCACACTTCGCTCCTCTAATGCCAACCTGCTTACCGTACCCTGATCTCATCTATCTCGCCACCATCCCCTCACCCACGTCCTGCCTCTGGCCTGGAACGCCCCCTCTCTTCATATCTGACAGAAAATTACTCATCCCACCGTCAAAGCCATATTGAAGGCACATCTCCAAGAAGCCTTCCCTGACTAAACCCTCATCGCCTCTTTTCCCACTCCCGTGTCGCCCTTGACCTTGGATTTGCACTCTTTATTCAACCCTCTCTCAGCCCCACAGCACTTATGTTCTTCCCCTTGACTCTATTTATCGCCATCGTTCTCGTCTGTCCATCTCCCCCGATTAGACCGTAAGCCCGTCATACGGCAGGGACCGTCTCTATCTGTTGCCGACTAGTTCGTTCCAAGCGCTTAGTACAGCGCTCTGCACATAGTAAGCGCTCAATAAATACAATTGAAGGAATTGAATGAATGAATGAATGTCTGTGATTTATTTTTATTTATATTAATGTCTTTCTTTCCCACTAAACTGTAAACTCACTGCGGGCAGGGAATGTGTCTAGCAACTCTGTTACATTGTTATACTGTATACAGTACTGTATACTGTTATACTGTAGTCTCCCAAAGGCTTACTACAGTGCTCTGCCCACATAAATATGCAATTGATCGCTTGGTAAGTAATCATTAATAACAACAATAATTGTGGTATTTCTTAAGCGCTTACTATATGCCAGGCACTGTACTAAGCACTGGGGTGGATACAAGCAAATCAGGTGGGAGAGAGTTCCCGACCCATTTGGGACTCACGGTCTGAATCCCCATTTTACAGACGAGGCCCAGAGAAGTGAAGCAATCTGCCCAAGGTCCCACAGCAGACAAGCGGCGGAGCTGGGATTAAAACCCATCACCTTCTGACTCCCAGGCCTGGGCTCTAATACGCCAGGCCTCTAGACTGTAAGCCCATTATGAGTAGGGAGCGTGTCCACTAATTTTGTTGTACTGTACTCTCCCAAGCGTTCAGTACAGTGCTTTGCACATAGTAAGCGCTCAATAAATATCATTGATTGATTGATTGAAGGCACGGACACTAAATTACTCTGACTAATCCCAGCTGAAGTCGAGAGGATGGGCCAGTGGGCTACCCAGGCTCCTCACCCTCGTTCTCTCTGCAGAGGGAAAGTGGAGCAGCCCCCTGCAGCTCCATTTCTGTTGATGCCCCTGAGGCAATCCATCACCTTTACAGAGCCCTTAATAATAATCATAATAATAATTATGGTATTTGTTAAGTGCTTACTACGTGCAGGGCACTGTTCTAAGCGCTGGGGTAGATACAGGGTAATCAGATTGTCCCACGTGGGGCTCACATTTTTTAAGCCCCATTTTTACAGATGAGGTAACTGAGGTCCAGAGAAGTTAAGTGACTTGCCCGAGGTCACACAGCAGAAAAGTGGCAAAGTTGGGATTAGAACCCAAGACCTCTGACTCCCAAGCCCGGGCTCTTTCCACTAAGCCACGCTGCTTCTCTTAATTTGGGTAGAACACTGTACCAGGTAAAATACAGTGGTAGACACAAACCCTGCTTTCGAGGAGCTTAACAGTAATAATAATAACCATAAAAACGATACTTGTTAAGCACTTTGTAATATTTACTGAAAGCTTAGTATGTGTCGAGCATCGTACTAAGCACTGGGGTAGATACGAGATAATCAGGCCGGACGTAGTCTCTGTCCCACATGGGATTTCCAGTCGAAGTAGGAAGGAGAACAGGTTTTGAATCCCCACTTTACAGATGAGGAGACAGAGGTATGGAGAAGTGAAGGGACTTGCCCAAGGTCGCCGAGCAGATAAGTGGCAGAGTAGGATTAGAACCCAGGTCCACTGACTCCCAGGCCTGTGCTCTTTCCCCTTAGGCCTTGCTGCCTCTATGGGGGAGGCAGGCATTAAAATAAATTACAGGTGAGGGAAGTAGCTGGACATTCAGCGCTGTGAGGGTGGGGCAAGTACATAAATACTTGGGGGTGGCATTGAGTGCATGGGTGAGGCAGTGAGGAGGGAAAATAGGTTGGGAGGATGAGAGTCAAAGTCTGAGAAGGCTTCCTGGAGGAGATAAGCAGCAAATATTGAACCCTTATTGAGCCCTGGATCTTTCAGGCGAGAAGAGGCTGAGCAATCCCGAGGTTCGTTTCACCTCACGCATCTGGGGACACGTCTCGGTTCCCGGCTTCCCCTCGAGAGGGACGGAATTCCCTTGGTTGGCTCTAGGTTTATGGACTTTCCCCGATTTAGAGTCGGGACCAATATTTCCATCCCAGGTCAGTCCGGGCTGGGAGATTGCCAGGATTTAGGGTCATTTCAGGATCACTCTAGGGCAGACCCAAGGGACGGGTTTGGTCCGGGTGGGACCCTGAACGTCCCAGGGGCAGGTCTCCCTTGTCTACGTCAGACCAAGCCCCCGACCCGAGCTAGGCCTCTGCGAGGCAGAATGAGGCTGGGGTGCTTCCCCACGGGGCACTGCCCCTCTGACAATAGTTTTTTGTCCCTACTCCCTCTTTTACGGCATTTGTTAAGCACGTGCCGTCATGGGTTCGAATCCCGGCTCTGCCACTTGTCAGCTGTGTGACTGTGGGCAAGTCACTTCACTTCTCTGTGCCTCAGTTCCCTCATCTGTAAAATGGGGATTAACCGTGAGCCTCACGTGGGACAACCTGATTATCCTGTATCTACCCCAGCGCTTAGAACAGTGCTCTGCACCTAGTAAGCCCTTAACAAATAACAACATTATTATTATTATTACTAAGCGCTGGGATTAGATGCAAGATAATCGGGTTGGACCCAATCCAGATCTCACCCGGGGCTCACGGTCTCAATCTCCGTTTTACAGGTGAAGTTCAATAACTCGCCCAAGGTCACACGACAGACAAGTGACTGAGATGGGATTAGAACCCATGGGTTTTTGACTCCCCGGCATGTGCTCTATCCACTACTCCATGCTGCTTCTCTTGTATCTGCCCCAGCGCTTAGAACAGTGCCTGGCACATAGTAAGTGTTTAAAAAATCCCATTCAAAAAATAAAAGCACTTGGGAGAGTACAATAGAATTAGCAGACACGTTCCCTGCTCACAACGAGCTTACAGTCTAGAGGACGAACTTAGAATGTAGAGAGACGCTTCCTCAGCTTCTCCCTCCAAAAGATAATAATAATAATGTTGGTATTTGTTAAGCGCTTACTAGGTGCCGAGCGCTGGGGGAGATACAGGGGGTAATCAGGTTGTCCCACGTGGGGCTCACACACTTTTAATCCCCATTTGACAGATGAGGGAACTGAGGCACAGAGAAGTGAAGTGACTTGCCCACAGTCACACAGCTGACAAGTGGCAGAGCCGGGAGTCGAACTCATGACCCCTGACTCCGAAGCCCAGGCTCTTTCCACTGAGCCACACTGCTTCTCCAAAAAGATGGGGATCGGGGGTGGTAAAGTGGGGAAAAGGAGGCCGGCGGGTCTAGGGATTCTGGGGCTGCAGTTGTGCTGCTGGGGATGGGAAGATAATAATACTTGTTAAGCGCTATGGGCAGGGAATGTTTACTGTTACACTGTACTCTCCCAAGGTCTGGACACTGTGCTCTGGACATAGTAAGCGCTCAATCGATACGACTGACTGACTGACACTGTACTAAGCGCCGGGGTAGATATGACGCCACCAGGTTCCACCTCGGTCTCACCCGTCTAAGGAGGAGTACAGGTCACTGAATCTCCATTTTACAGATGAGGGACCCGAGGCCCAGGGAAGTGAAGTGACCAGCTCAAGGTCTCACGGCAGATAAGTGGCAGAGCCGGGATTAAAACCCGAGTCCCCTGACTCGCAGGTCCATGCTGTCACCGTTAGGCCACGCTGCTTCTCACAGCGTTCCACAGAATCCGGCTCAATCACTTCCTTGGAAACTTCTCAGCAGAGGGAGTTGCCTTGGGGCTCTCCAGAGAACCTTAAATTTTTCCCTTGGTCCTCCAGAGGCTCCTCTCCCCAGAACAGTCCAAGTCTCCTTTTCTCAGTCAATCATATTTATTTAGCCCTTACTGTGCACACAGCACTGTACTAAGCCGTTGGGAGATTATAACAATATAACAAACGCATTCCCTGACCACAGTGAGCTTACAGTCAAAAGGGGCTTGCTCCCTAGCGAAAAATGTCATGACTCCTTTTTTATTACCAGATCCGTTCTAATAGCTCAGCGTATTTTAGTTGCCGTGGAAATAGGTGCTGTAAAAACAGGTTAGCTGCTCATTTCACAAGTGACAGGGCACCTTTGAGGGACACAGCTCTGTGTGCAGGAGTGGTGTGTGACAGTAAGCAGGAGGGGGAAAGGGCACTTGGATTCACAATTTTTTTAGCCACCGAAGGGACCTAAATGGAGGCATTAAAGCACTTGGAAAAATAAGTGCTTCAGCCTCACCCGCTTGTCTCCACCTCACTCCTCCAGCTTGTGGATTCGTCCCCATTTTCAGATAGGAAAACTGAGGCAGAGAGAAGAGGACCAGCAAGGGGGGGCCTGGGAGTTAGGAGACCTGGGTTCCAGTCCCACCTCCTCCAATTGTCTATATGATCTTGGGCAAGTCATCTCTCTATGCCTTAGTCTCTGCCAATCAATCACTGGTATTTATTGAGCACTCACTATGTGCAGAGCACTATATGAAGCGCTTGGGAGAGCCTAGTACAACAGAATCAGCAGACACTTTCCCTTCCTACAATGAGTTTACAGTCTCGAGGACAGCGAGAGGCCTCCTATCAAGCTGCATTTGTTTTCTTCAAATACTCAGCTGACATCTAATACCCTGGATTAGGAATATACTAACAAAGCCAGGTAAATTAAACTCAGAACATTCAATGGAATAATATATTCTACAAGTTGGATTATTATTAGTAGTAGTAGTACTACAGCTCTGCCACTTGTCTGCTGTGTGACCTTCAGCAAGTCACTTCACTTCTCTGTGCCTCAGTTACCTCATCTGTAAAATGGGGATTGAGCCTGTGAGCCCCACGTACTATAGGGGCTGCGTCCAACCTGATTTGCTTGTATCCACCCCCGTGCTTACTACAGTGTCTGGGACATAGTAAGCACTTGACAAATATCATGCTAGTACTAATAATAATTGTGGTTAAGTGCTTACTGTGGGCTAGGGGATCTCATCTGAGGATTAAATACCAGTTTCCTCCTCTGTAAAATGGGGACTCGTTCTCCTTCTCCCCAAGACCATGAGCCCCAGGTGGGACAGGACAGGGTCCGATCTGTTTATATCATATCTGCCCCAGCATTTAGCACAGTGCTTGGTGCATTAAGCGCTTCTCAGATTCCACAATTATTGTTATCCTTAAGGGGATCGTCCTCACAAAGCATGGTACGGCGGATAGAGACCGGGCCAAGGAGTCAGAAGGTCATGGGTTCTAATCCAGCTACACCGCTTGTCTGCTGTGGGACCTTCACTTCTCCGGGCTTGTTACCTTATCCATAAAATGGAGACCGAGACCGTGAGCCCCACGTGGGACAGGGTCCAACCCGATTTGCTTCTATCCACCCAGCGCTTAGTACAGTGCCTGGCACACAGTAAGCACTTAGCAAGAGCCACGATTATTATTATTAAGGAGCCCACGACTGGAGCCCCTTGGTTTCGATGGGGTTTTTTTTGGTCTCTCTCACAGCCTGGTCCCTCCCCACGCAGGCTCAGGGCTAGGCCTAGAGCCGGGAACTGGATCTCCTCCAGAACCAGGAATCGTGAGGACGAGGAACTCATCTGCTTTTTCTTAAAGCCCGGGGCTCTGAGCCCAGAGTGGCGGGTGGCAGAAGAGGGGATTCGGAACAGAACCCAAGACGCCCACACGCGAGCCTGGCGCGTTTCCCAGCGGCCGCCGCATCCTCCGTTAGCGGCCCGCTGAGCCGTCGCCGTCGGTCCGGGGCCTCGGCCAACCCGGAAGGAGAGGAACGTAGAACGGAGTTGGTTATTTTGGATCTTGAGAAACTAAGGCAATCCCCAAAACCCAGTAAAATAGCCTGAAAATGACGAGTGGGCTGCCGGGTTTCCGTTGCTCATGAGGAGGTTAAAATATGCCAGTGAGACTCTACCCTTTCTAATGGCGCCTGCTACTCCGTCTCCGATTTACACGATCACTCTTATTTCCTGTCTCCTCTGAATGGCACTCAGCGGCAGGCTTATTTTCAGTAATAATAATAATCACAATAATTACAATAATGATAACCGCGGTATTCATTAAGCACTTTCTATAGCACCGTACTTCTATCTACTAGGGCAGACACAAGGGAATTCGATCCCACGTGGGAACATTCAAATCAATCCATAACATTTATTGAGCGCTTACCGTGTGCAGAGCACACACCCTTCAAACCCATCCAGTGGTTCAAGGGATCGGGGGACTCATTCCAAGACCCTAGATAGGTTCCAACATGACTTACGTACATAGCTGTGATTAATTAATTTATATTAAATTATTTGATATTAATTCATATTTCTGTCTGTCTCCCCCTCTAGGCTGTGAGCTCGTTATGGGCAGGAAATGTTGTTGTATTATAATTGTTGTATTGTTACTCTCCCAAGCACCTAGTGATCATAATAATGATGGTATTTGTTAAGTGCTTACTATGTGCCAGGCACTGTTCTAAGCACTGGGGTAGATACAGGGTCATCAGGCTGTCTCATGTGGGGCTCACAGTCTTAATCCCCATTTTACGGATGAGATAACTGAGGCACAGAGAAGAAGTGACTTGCCCAAAGTCACACAGCTGACAAGCGGAGGAACCGGAATTGGAACCCACTACCTCTGACTCCCAAACCCGGGCTCTTTCCACTAAGCCACACTTCCCCCCTTCAAAACCCTACCGAAGGTCCACCTCCTCCAGGAGGCATTCCCAGACTAAGACCCCCATCACCCTGACTGGCTCCCTGGGCTCAAGCGCCCCCCTAACCCCTGCACAGAGCTTGTGTGTATTCATTCATTCAATCGTGCTTATTGAGCGCTTACTGTGTGCAGAGCACTGTACTAAGTGCTTGGAAAGTACAGTTCGGCAACAGAGAGAGACAATCCCTACCCAACGACGGGCTCACAGTCTAGAAGCGGGGGAGACGGACAACAGAAACAAAACAAGTGGACGGGCGTCAAGAGCATCAATATAAATAAGTAGAATTATAGATATAGATGCATCATTAATAAAATAAATAGAATAATAAAAGGTACATTTATACACAAGTGCCGTGGGGCGGGGAGGGGGTAGAGCAGAGGGAGGGAGTCGGGGCGATGGGGAGGGGAGGAGGAGCAGAGGAAAAGAGAGGGCTCGGTCTGGGAAGGCCTCCTGGAGGAGGTGAGCTTTATACTTCTATTTATATTAATGCTGTGTATATATATATATATCATTCTAATTATTGATATTGATGCTATTGATCCCTGTTGACTTGTTTTGATGTCTGTCTTCCCCCTTCTAGACTGTGAGCCTGCCAAGGGCAGGGATTATCTCTATTTGTTGCTGAACTGTACTTTCCAAGCGCTTAGTGCAGTGCTCTGCACACAGTAAGTACTCAATAAATACGATTTAATGAATGAATGAATAAGCCACGTTGCTTCTCTAGCGCGGTGCTCTGCACACAGTGAGCACTCAATCAATCCGGCTGACTGAATGACCAAGCAAAGTGGGTCAGTGGAAAGAGCCCGGGCTTGGGCGTCAGAGATCATGGGTTCTGATCCTCACTCCGCCACTTGTCAGCTGTGTGACTTTGGGAAAGTCATCTCACTTCTCTGTGTCTCAGTTGCCTCATCTGAAAATAAGGATTAAGACTGTGGGCCAAACCTGCGGGTAACACATCCGCCAAACTAACTCTCTTCCCCCCTCAAAGCCCTACTGAGAGCTCACCTCCTCCAGGAGGCCTTCCCACACTGAGCCCCCCTTTCCCTTTGCCCCTCCTCCCCTTCCCATTCCCCCCTTCTCCTGCCCTCTGCTCTTCCCTCATCCCCTCCCCACAGCGCTTGGATATATAGGTACATATTTATTATTCTATTCATTCTATCAATAATGTGCATATATCCATAATTCTATTTATTCCGGCATATATATAATATATTGTACATAATAATTTTATAAGTACATTATATAATATATTATATATACTATTATATAATAGAGCACAGAGCAGATAATAATAATTGTGGTGTTTGTTAAGTGTGTACTATGTGCCAAGCACTTACAAATTGCTGGGGAAGATGAAAGAATTAGATTGAACTCAGTCCCTGTCCTACACGGGGCTCACAGCTTAAGTGAGAGAACAGGTATTCATTCATTCATTCATTCAATTATTCATTCATATTTATTGAGCACTTACTATGTGCAGAGCACTGTACTAAGTGCTTGGAATGTACAATTTGGCAACAGAGACAATCCCTGCCCAATGACGGGCTCATATATATATATATATATAGTAGTTATATATAATATATTATACATTATATTATATATCCATTTATTTATATATAGGCAGGCTGCTGATACCTGTCTACTTGTTTTGTTGCCTGTCTCCCCCTTCTAGAGTGTGAGCCCGTTGTTGGGAAGGGATCGTCTCTATTTTGTTGCCTAATTGTACTCTCCAAGCTCTTAGTACAGTGCTCTGCACACAGTAAGCGCTCAATAAATACGCTTGAATGAATGAAAGTGGGTTCCTCCCGAGTGGGAAGTGCAGGGGGTGGGAGCCAGCCGCCTCCCCACGCGCAAACCAAACCTAAGTGGATTCCTCCCGGGTGGGACCTGGGAGTTTTGGAGCCATGGGATGGGGGAGTGTCCCAATCCGCTAAATGCTCCGCCACGGGTGGGGAACGCCTACGTGAGAGGAAACAACGTGGCTAAGCGGAAAGAGCCCGGGCCTGGGAGTCAGAGGTGGCGGGTTCTAATCCCATCGCCGCCACTTATCAGCTGTGTGACTTTGGCCAAGTCACTTCACTTCTCTGGGCCTCAGTGACCTCACCTGTAAAATGGGGATGAAGACTGTGAGCCTCACGTGGGACAACCTGATCACCTTGTATCTCCCCAGCGCTTAGAACAGTGCTCGGCATATAGTAAGTGTTTAACAGATGCCATCATTATTATCAAGTGGATTCCTCCCCAGTGGGAAGTGCTCGTGGATGGGAGCTAGGCGCCTCACCGCGTGTGATCTAAGCGTAAGTGAATGTCTCCTGGGTGGGACCTGGGGGTTTTGCCACGCACCAGTAACACACAAGTATATTCCTCCCGATAAGGAAATTCTGATATCATCAATCGTATTCCTCCCGAAAGGGGGTTCAATTCACCGTGTCGAAAATAATCAATTCGCTACATCCAAAAATAATCAGATCATTCAATTCTCCTCGCAGAATAAGTTGTGTGTAAAACTCAGCCTTTCTGTCCCTGATCTTTCTCTCTTTTCCTCTCTGCCTTCCCTCTTCCCCGCAAAGAAGAACCCATCCCCGGGTGACGGGGCCGACAGACGTTGATATAAATAAATCAGGGATATGGACGTAAGTGCTGTGGGGGGATAAAGGGAGGAAGGGTGAAGGTTGCCCTCACTCCAGGCTGACGGGAGCTGGTTCAGGTTTACTTTAATGCCTCTGTCTCCCCCAGACTTTAAGGTCCTTGTGGGCAGAGAACTCTGTTATGCTGTATTCTCCCAAGTGCTTAGTACAGCGCTCCGCACGCAACGGATGCCACTGAGTGAATGAATGAGAAGCAGCGTTGCCTGGCGTATAGAGCATGGCCCTAATATACCCCTCACCCACGTCCTGCCTCTGGCCTGAAACGCCCTCCCTCCTCAAATCCAATTATTGTCTCCCCTCTTCAAAGCCTCATTGAAGGCCCATCTCCTCCAAGAGGCCTTCCCTGACTAAGCCCCCCTTTCCTCTTCTCCCACTCCCTTCTGCATCCCCCTGCCTTGCTCCCTTCATTCATCTCCCCTCCCAGCCCCACAAGCACTCACGTCCATAACCAGAATTTATTTATTTCTATTCACGTCTGTCTCCCCCTCTAAAATGGAAGCTCGTTGCGGCTGGGGGATGTGTCCGCTCATTCTTATTTTGCACTCTCCCAAGCGCTTAGTACAAGTGCTCTGCATACAGTGAGGGCTCAGTAAATACGAGAAGCAGAGTGGCTTAGTGGAAAGAGCGCAGGCTCGGGAGTCTGAGGTCATGGGTTTTGATCCCGGCTCTGACGCCGTCAGCTGTGTAACCTTGGACAAGTCACTTAACTTCTCTGTGCCTCAGTTACCTCATCTGTAAAACGGGGATGAAGACTGTGAGTCCTATGTTGGACAACCCGATTACCCTGTATATACCTTAGCGCTTAGAACAGTGCTTAGCACAGAGTAAGCGCCTAACAAATGCCAACATTATCGTTATTATTACGACTGAATAATCGAATATCTACACCAGCATTCAGTACAGTGCCCGGAACATGGAAACAGCGTGGCATAGAGGATAAAGCACGGTCCCAGGAGTCAGGCCACGGGTTCTAATCCCGGCTCCGCTGCTTGTCTGCTGTGACCGTGGGCAAGTCACTTCACTTCCCTGGGTCTCAGTTTAGCTCATCTGAAAAATAGGGATTGAGACTGTGAGCTCCATGTGGGACAGGGATTGTGTCCAACCAGATTTGCTTGTATCCATCCCAAGCGCTTAGTGCATTTACTTAAATACCATAATTATTTATTGTAATAAGTGCTTAAATGCCATAAAATGAACAAAAAAAAATTAGATTGGTCCTGCCTGACATAGGGAGAGTTATGGGACCATTTTTCCCAGTCAGTCCCCATACTTAGGGTGGGGTAGGCAGGCCACAGAGCAGATAATAATAATCATGGTGTTTGTTAAGTGTGTACTATGTGACAAGGATTTACTAGGAGCTGGGGAAGATGAAAGATAATCAGATTGGACTCCGCCCCTGTCCCACATGGGGCTCACAGTCTAAGGAAGTGAGAGAACAGTATCGAATCAGTATTTAGAGGTGAGGAAACTGAGGCCCAGAGAAGTTGAGTGACTTGCCCAGGGTCACTAGGCAGGCAAACGGCAGAGCCAGGATTAGAACGCAGGTCCTCCGACTCCCAGGTCTGTGCTCTCTCCATTAGGCTACGCCGCGTCCCACTTCGCTGACGGGGGAATCTACCGGGCAGCCAGGGGTTGAGGTGCGCCAAAGGGAACGAGCAGAGAGACAACCCGATTCCGCCGGAATTTCAATTCTGCGGGCGGGCTGGGGAGATGGAGCAGTAGGAGACTCTCACGGCATGTCTAGAATGCGCCCATTTCTCCCCATCCACAGTTACCACGCTGGACCAGACACTTGATATCGCCCTCCTTGACCGCCGCGTCAATCTCCTCGCTGACCTCCTGCCTCCAGCTTCTCACCCCTCTCGTCTCTACTTCTCTCGGCTTCCCGGATCATTTTTCTCAAGGACTTTTCTGGGCCCATCTCCCCACTCCACAGAAACCTCCAGTGGCTGCCCATCCATCTCCACCATCTGCTTCAAGGCCCACAATCAGCTCTCCTCTCCTTCCTAATTCTGCTCCTCTTCTGCAACATCCCAGCCCGCTCACTTGACCCTCCACCTCATCTCCCTCGCTGCCGATCCCTCTGGCCTGGAACGTCCTCCCATCTCATAGCTGACAGACGGCAACTCTCCTCGTCTCCAAAGCCTTTCTAAAAATCACATCTCCTCCAAGAAGGCTTCCCTGACTAATCTCTCATCTCCCCACCCTATTTGCCCTCCCTTCGGTATATCCCATTACCCTATTTATTTTATTACCCCATTTATTTTGTTAATGAGGCGTACATCCCCTTGATTCTATTTATTGTGATTAAGTTGTCTTGTTTTTGTCCGTCTGTCCCCCCCCCCCCCCGATTAGACCGCGAGCCCGTCGATGGGCAGGGATTGTCTCTATCTGTTGCCGAACTGTACATTCCAAGTGCTTAGTACAGTGCTCTGCACATGGTAAGCGCTCAATATATATACTATTGAATGAATGAATGAATCCTAAGGAATAGAGTAAGTACCCCCTAAACACTTAGATATCTACCCCACTGCACTTCTGTCTATATGTTTTTACTATGCCATTTACCCTAATTTATTTTAATACCTGTCTCTCTCAAGTGTAAGCTCTTTGTGGGCAGGGAACATGTCTATCAACTCCGTTGTACTGTACTCTCCTATTTGCCTAGCACAGTGCTATTCTCCCACAAAGTGCTCAATAAATACCACTGACTGGGCTGTGGCCCTGATTTTGAGACTCAGGGCTATCACACCTCTCCTTGCCTCAGTTTCTCAACCTAAGGGAACCAGGACAATCTCTGCCCTGCCTCAATCGTGGGGCCAGTGGGACAATGGACGAGTGACATGCTTTGAGCTTGCACCTCCATGAGAAGCAGGGTGGCTCAGTGGAAAGAGCACGGGATTGGGAGTCAGAGGTCATGGGTTCGAATCCCGGCTCTGCCAGCTGTGTGACTGTGGGCAGGTCACTTAACTTCTCTGTGCCTCGGTTACCTCATCTGTAAAATGGGGATTAAGACTGTGAGCCTCATGTGGGACGACCTAATTACCCTGTATACCCCAGCGCTTAGAACAGTGCTCTGCACATAGTAAGCGCTTAATAAATACCAACATTATTATTATTATTATTCTGTCTTGCCCACATCCTGCCTCTGGCTTGGAATCCCCGCCCTTTACATATCCGACAATTACTCTCCCCACCTTCGAAGCCGTATTGTTATCATTCATATTTATTGAGCGCTGTGTGCAAAGCAGTGTACTAAGTGCTTGGGAGAGTGCAATATAACAGACACATTCCTGCTCACAGTCTAGAGGGGGAGAAAGACATTAATATATTAAAAAAAAATAGACATGTATATAAGTGCTGCGGGGATGGGAGGGAGGATGAATGAAGGAGCAAGTAATAGGGGCAGAGAAGGGAGTGGGAGAAGAGGAGAGGAGGGTTTAGTCAGGGAAGGCTTCTTGGAGGAGATGTGCCTTCAGTAAGGCTTTGAAGTCGGGAAGTGCAGTTATCTGTCTGATACGAGGACGGAGGACGTTCCAGGCCAGAGGCAGGATGTGGGCGAGAGGTCTGCGGTGAGATAGAGGAGATCGAGGTAAAGTGAGAAGGTGAGCGTTAGAGGAACGAAGCGTGCGGGCCGGGTCGTAGGAGGAGGGCGGCGAGGTGAGGTAAGAGAGGGCAAGGCGATGGCGTGCTTTAAAGCCGACGGTAAAGAGTTTCGGTTTGATGTGGAGCTGGATGGGCAACACCTGGAGGTTCTTGAGGAGTGGGGAACTGTGGACTGACTGCTTTTGTAGAAAAATGATCCAGAAAGTAGTGAAGTGTGGACTGGAGTGGGGAGAGGCAGGAGGCAGGGAAGTCGAAGGAGGTACGTCTCCTCCAACAGGCCTTCCCTAAGCCCTCATTGCCTTTTCTTCCTCTCCTTTCTGCGTCACCCTGACTCTCTGTCCCTTTATTCAACTCCCAATATGGGTACTGCGTACATACTCATCATTTATTGGTATTACCGTCTCCCCCTCTAGACTGTAAGCTTATGGTGGGCAGGGGATGTGTCATATTGGTCAGTGGTACTCTCCCAAGTGCTTAGTACAGTGCTCTGCGCTCAGAAAGTGCTCAATAAATTCAATTTAATGACTGATGGATTTGCAAAAGGCCCCGGCCGAACACGAGAGATGGTTATCGCAGAAGTCGATCCCGTTCCTAATTTCCACAGCGCCAGCGAGGGGGCGAGAGGAAGGGAGATGAGCAAGGGCCGGGGTGGGGTGGGGGGCGGTCACGGTAGGGGCAGATAACGTCACCATCCAACCCTTAGGCACGGACCCCGCTTCTTAGCGCCCCCGCTTTCGGCCCGGGAGCCCGATCACAACCCCGATGTTTTATTTAGGTTTTTTTTTTTTCTTTTTAACCTGGAACTTTTTGAAGTCACAGCTAAGACAACACAACCTTCCGTTCTGGCCCTCCGGCTCTCTTCGTTGAGGAAGGGGGAAATTCACACACACACACACGCACATCGCTCCCGCCCCCAGCCCCCGGCCCCCATCTCTTCCTCCTCCCTGACCCGTCCTTTCATCTAAGATGAATCAGAGAGACCCCCGAGGCCCCTGGGTAAACATCCAGGCCCGGCGCCTTAACGAGTCGCAGATGTCCAAGTGTTAAACGGGTCAGGTTAGAAAAGCACCATTAGAGGAAAAGCAGTTTCGTCCTCAGCGCCGCAGTCCGAACTCCACGGCCGATTCCCGTCCTCCTTCCCACCCGGGGCGTTTGAGGGGCGCCGGTCCCCAAGGGGTCTTTGGGTCCGGGCCCGGCCTAGGCCTCGTCCTGTCTCGCTGGAACTAGCGGGTGAAGTCTCCCAACCAATTCCTTTCCCAGGCTCTACTCTCCGAGCTGCCACTCCCGAGGACGGGGGCACACTACTGGACCCTCAACCGGACTCCTTCCAACTGGAACCACGAGACCGGAGTCGAACAGTCTCCCCGGCCCTCCTTCCCGGCACCCGACGGTTGGAAAACTTGGCTCACCTCGGTGAAGTTCTGCCTCCCCACAGCTGCGCTGAAGCAAACACCGAGTTTGGAATCGGGCCACCGGTTTGCTCCGTCCCCATGGTATGTGCCTCTTAAACAAAACCTTTAAAGAGCCCGGGCTCGGGAAACCACAGCGCGCCTGGCCGGTCGTTTCCGAGAACGCCCGGCGGGCCGGCCGCCCCGGTCGGTCGGAGCCGCGGGGCTGGCTACGGGGTCGCCGAGACGGAGACGTGGCGGAAATGGCCCGGACCGGGACTTCTGGTCCCCGGTCCGGGACTTCTGGTCCCCGGTCAGCTCCGGGCACCGGGCGTAGACGTGGCCCGAGAAGCAGAGTGGACTAACGGAAAGAGCACGGGCCTGGGAGTCGAGGCCGTCCGCTCTAATCCCGGCCCCGCCACGTGTCCGCCGTGCGACTCTGGGCGAGTCGCCTCACTTCTCTGTGCTTCAGTTACCTCGTCTGTAAAATGGGGATCAAGACGACGAGCCCTCTGCGGGACGGGGACTGTTTTCGACCCGATTCTCTTGTCTTGGGTGCATAGAGCAGTGCTTGGCGCATAGTAAGAGCTTAACCAATACCGTTATTATTACTATTAGAGCCGGGGAGGGTTGCCCCAAAGAAGAGCAAAGAGGATTTGGTTCCGTTCCGGGGGGGGGGGGGTAACGCTCATCAGGAAGCAATCACGACTCACCCACACATGCAGACGCTTCCTAGAGCAAAGGAATTCGCTAAGCGCTTACGTTCCTCACCGAGAGGAGCAGGCCTGGGCTCCCGGGGCCCACGGGCTCCTCGGCTTCGCAGGGAGAGACAGACGCTTTGGTTGGCGGGCCATTTCCGCATTTGGATCTGTGCCCTTTATTCGCTCCTCCCACGGGACTTGAGCACATAGCTGTAATTTATTTATTTATATGAATGTCTGTCTCCCCCTCTAGACCGTAAGTTCCTTGTGGTCAGAGAATGCGTCTACCGACTCTGTTATATCGTACGCTCCCAGTTGCTTAATAACAGTAATAATGATTGTATCATTTAAGTGTTTACTATGTGTCAGGCACTGTACTAAGTGCTGGGACGGATAAAAGCAGATCGGGTTAGACACAGTCCCGGTCCCATGTAGGGCTCACGGTCTCAATCTCCATTTTACAGATGAGGTCATGGAGGCCCAGAGAAGTGAAGCGACTTACCCGAGGTCACACAGCAGACAAGGGGCGGTGTCGGAATTAGAACCCATGACCTTCTGACTCCCAGGCCCGTGCTCTATCCCCCTCTACGCCATCCTGCTTCTCCGGCACAATGTTCTGCGAATGGTAAGCGCTTAATAAATACGATTGATTGATTTGGAGACTCTGGATGACAACTCTGGGGAAGGCAAACTCGTCAGGCCCCCGCAGAAAGGGGCAACCACCTCTTGGGTTAAAGGGAACAGAGAGAATGGAAATCCAGAACATCCTCTCAGTGAAAGACAGAATCTGCCAACTCTTGGGTTTCTCGGGCCCAGCCAGGGTCACTGAAGGCCACAGAGAATTAAAAAGACATCGTCTCGGCCAACAGCTCCAAACTCCTCTCCCACCAAGCTTTCTGCCAGAGCGGCGGACAGGGAGGTGGCCTTTCCATCCCCCCTACCCGCAATTCTCTAGAGTATCTACTATCTCTGTAGTATTGTATTCTCCCAAGCGCTTAGTACAATGCTCTGCACACAGTAAGCCCTGAAAAAAATACGATTTATTTCTGATGGGCGGCAAGTTAGTCAGCGGGAAAAACGAAGGGCCTGGACAACCCGGAAGAGGAGTTACAACACTCTGGTTTAAAGGAGTTGACTCCGCTGCTCTCGGCGGGAGGGGATCAGGTCGTCCAACTCTGTCGTACTGAACTCTGAGTGCTCAGTACAGTGCTCTGCACACGGTAGGCACTCAATATATACCACTGATTGTTGTGCCCGCAACAGTCTTAATTGCCACTTACAGATGAGGTAACTGAGGCAACACAGAAGTGAATGACTTGCCCAAGGTCACACGGCAGACAAGTGGTGGAGCCAGGATTAGAACCCAGGTCCTTATGACTCTCGGGCCAATGCTCTAACCACTAGGTCAAGCTGCTTATCTATAAAATGGGGCCAAGATCCCCGCTTTTCCTCCCTCCTAGATTGCGAGCCTCAGGTAGGACAAAGACTGTTACTACCGGCTTAGATATGAATAAATGGCATCATCACACATAGTATCAGAGAATGATCGGGTCTCATTTTTTCTTTTTTTATAGTATTAAGTGCTTACTGTGTGCCAGGCACTGTACTGAGCGTTAGGGTAGATACAAGATAATGGGGTTAGACACAGTCCCTGTCCCATATAGGGCTCACAGCTTCATCTCCACTCTATGGATGAGGTCACCGAGATGCAGAGAAATTAAGTCACTTGCCCAAGGTCATACAGCAGACGAGTGGCAGACCGGAGATTAGAACTCAGGTCCTCTGACTCCCAGGCCCAAGCTCTTTCCGTAAGGGCACGCTGCTTCTCATCTGGCCGCTCCCTTCCACATCCAATGGACCGCCGTTCTCCCCATCATCAAAGCCCTACTAGAACATCTCCTCCAAGAAGCCTTCCCTGATTAGCCTCCCTCCCTCCCTCCCATCACCTCTCCGTTTGCATCCGTTCTTGCCAGAGCGCTTGGTTATTCACCCCAATCCCAGAGCACTTAATTAATGTCTGCATCCTTATATACTCCGCTACTTCTCCTATCTGAACTTTACGTGAATATCTGCCTCTCCCATTAGACTGTCTATAAGATCCTCAAAGGCAGGGATTGACTCTACCAAACCTACTGTAATGTAACGTGCCCTCCCGAGCTTTTTAACTGTTGGGGCGGTTCTTAAGCACTTTCTAAGTGACAAACAGTGGGGTAGACACTAGATCGTCTGTTCCCCCGTGGCGGTCACAGTCTGAGTAGGAGGGAGAACGGGTATCGAATCCCCCGGCGCGAGCCCCCCCGTTGGTACCAACCAGGGCCTCCCTGGACTGGGGGGAGCCTCGGTGACACATAGAAGAGTTCAAAGCACCCCTCCGATCCCCCAAGTTGCTGTGAAAAGCTTTTTACTGACTTTTACACACACTCACTCCCAGGGCCTATCTGTGGTCAAAGGAATCCGTCCTGCCGATGCTTTTCCTTTCTGCTTCCAAGTGCTGCTGCCTTCGAGAGCTTCTCTCTGCGTCTCAACACGTCTCTCTACTCTCTCCACGTGCCCCCCCTCATGCCAAGGGACCGCCTTTGATCTGCCTCAGACGTGGCAGCTGCAGCCCTACGGGACGGTCACGGATTGGCCCAGCCCCCCCCCCTCCGTGCTCCACCCCCACAGGCCCGCAATCACCTGTTTCGGGTAAAGCTCATCAGCGGCCTCGCAAAGTCACTTCCTTGCTGTTCACGGGATCACAGACGGTCTCTTACAAGGTAGTTTGTTGCAGATGAGGGAAGTGCGACCCAGAGAAGTGAAGTAATAATGTTGGTATTTGTTAAGCGCTTACTATGTGCAGAGCACCGTTCTAAGCGCTGGGGGAGATACGGGGTCATCAGGTTGTCCCACCTGAGGCTCACAAGTCTTAATCTCCATTTTACAGATGAGGTAACTGGGGCACAGAGAAGTGACTTGCCCAGTGACACAGCTGACAAGTGACAGAGCCGGGATTCGAACCCATGACCTCTGACTCCAAAGCCCATGCTCTTCCCACTGAGCCACGTTGCTTGACTCGCCCAAGGTCACACAGTAGGTAAGTGGTGGACCTGGGATTAGAAGCCAGGCCCTCTGACTCCCAGGCCCGTGCTCTTTTCACCAGGCGTCATTGCAGTACGGTGCTCTTAGAACAGCGCTCAGAAAGTACCTCGTGGGGCGGGTGATTGAGCACCACAGTCAAAGCTTCACTGAAGGCACGTCTCCTCTAAGAGGGGTCTTCCCAGGCTAAGTCCCACTTTTCCTCATCTCCCACTCCCTTCTGTGTCCCCCTGACTTGCTCTTCCCCCCTCCCAAACCCACAGCACTCATGTATGAAGCTGTAATTTTATTTATTTGTATTGACGGGTCCCTCCCCGACCCCCTTCGACTGTGAGCTGCGGGCAGGGAACGTCACTGTTTATTGTGGTGTTGTAATAATGTCGGTATTTTTTAAGCGCTTACTATGTGCAGAGCACTGTTCTAAGCACCGGGGTAGATACAGGGTCATCAGGTTGTCCCACGTGGGGCTCCCAGTTTGAATCCCCATTTTAAAAAATGAGGTAAATGAGGCACAGAGAAGTTGACTTGCACACAGCTGACAAGCGGCAGAGGTGCTTAGTACAGTGCTCTGCACACAGTAAGTGCTCAATAGAATGAATGAATGATTCTCCAACCCCCTGGGGGAGGGAAGGCGGATGGGGCTGGTTTCAACTTCCAAAAGCTGAATGAGACAGTTAAGAGAGAGGGAGCACGGAGAGGACAATGCCACGAGGGCCCCTCAGCATCCCGCCATCCCCAGTCCTCTCGGGTCGGGTCGGACCCGGCTGAGGAAACCGGGACCGGGCGAGGAGTCACACTGAGCTGTAGCACCCACCCCGTTGAGCTTTCTTTGGACCCCCCCCCCCCCAGCCGAGTGGGGGAGAGAGGACAGAGCGAGAGAGCGAGCAATAAAACCAAGAGGCCGACGCTTACTGCTTCCCAGTTTTTATTTATTTTTTTATTGTTTTCTTAACTTTTTTTTTTTTTAGTATGGAGGCTCCAGTAGAAGATGTAGGTCTTTATTCTTTCAGTTTAAGCTTTACAAAAAAAAAACCAAAATAAAACAAAAAAACCCCTTTCGCATTCCATAAAAATCGACAGAAAAGCGCCCGGACCCAAGGCTGGAAGAGCAGAACGGTCAGCGGATCCCTCCCCCAAAAATAGCATTGTTTCCTTGGGATCGGGGCTGAGTCTGCAGAGAAGAAACACCTCTCCTCCCCGTCCCCCCGCGCCCCCCCCCACCCGCAAGCAACTCCCACACACAACGTGGAATCGGATTTCCAGTTTTTCCTCTATCTTTCACACACCACAGTATTTAATAAAATTTTTTTGTTTTACATTTTTTACACCAATGTAACAAAAAGGTGGGAGGAAGGGGAAGGGTGGCGGCGGTGGTGGTGGGGGGACAAGATGGAGTGGATTGGGTTTTATGCCTATAAATGGAGGAGGGAGAAAGGGCTGGAAGCGGGCAACAGAAGCACATGGTCTCTATGGAAACATTTAAGGTCTCGATAAGCAAAATGTGGTGGAAAGTAGGCCTCAGAGACTGAGAAGGCTTATACAGCTTTATTCATGGGGAGAGATGGCGCTGCGTGGAGAGTATCTGATGCAAACCGTTATGGGACGTGACGGGGAAAAAAAAAGAAAAAAGATAGGGAGGGGAAGAGGGTTGGAGGGGGGCAGAAAATGAATTTTCTAAGAAAGGAATTTGAGAGTGCATGGCATGTCTTGTTAGCACGAAGAGTAGTTTAACTTTGCTGCTTTCTCTTCAAAGCCTCCACCAGGTCGTTTTTAAGAGCTTCTTGTTTTGATTTGTCTGCGAAAGTCTGCACAGACCTGTAGGGAGGGAAAGAGAACACACGTTAGGAAGGCTCAGGAAAGGGATGGGGCCGGGGGGAGCCGGGCCTCTCGGCTGCGCCTGAGAGAGCTGCAGCGGGACCGAGTTAGGAGGCAGGGGAGGAGGGGGACAGATGGAGAGAACAGAGAGGAAGGGAGGGACGCGGGCCCGGGCCAGGGGGAGTCAGGTCTGGCCTCCTCGGAGAGGTTGGTGACAAGAACCTAAAACATCAGCTCCCGAACGCGGCCGACAGCGGGCTGCCCACGCCGCGCCCAATCTGGAATGCGGCTACCCTCCAGATTGCACGGCTTCCTTCTCCTCCATGGTGGTTTTCAAGGGGCTGGGCAACGAAACGGTCCGGAGAGCTTGTTCAATCTGCTCCGGAACCCCAGAGAGAGAACCACCAAGAAGCCCCCGGGGCTCCCTCCTTGGGAGGGTGGTAGAGGAAGCCGCTGCTCTCTGTCTACAGCCTTGTCTCAAGTTTCCGGAGGATGACCTGAGAACGGTCACCGGCTCGTTGCAAGCTCTGGCCGGGATCTAGGGTTCTTGGAATGAATTAAAGAAATCCAACTGGGTGCCGGACCTCTCGGACGAGCTGAGGTTTCAATCAGGGGACGGAGCCCCCAGGGGCCGGGCTCGCGGAGGGCAGGATCCGGCCCCGGGCTCTCGCTGAACCGGACACACCACATCTAATCCCCGCCGGCTCAGGGCAGGGCAGACGGCGCCGCCGGACGGCCGAGGCGCTTCCCCAGGGATAGCACGCCCGGTGGCTGGAAGGATGGAGGATCGGTGCCTGCCGGGCCCCGCTTTCCTCAACTAGTCACCTGTTCCCGCACGCACCCCATCCCGTGGGGCGATCACCTTCTACGGCCCCACGTCAAAAAACAAGGGACAGGCAAAGGAGGGTGCGGAACGGCCTGGCCCCGATCTCCTCCTCCAAAACCTGGTTTCCTGGGCCTCTGGAGGGCACAGAACCTCCCGACGGTCGGCCTCGAACCTCTCGAACACCCGGCCCCACCTCTCCTCGCTGTTCTCTTCACCTGCTGTTCCCCAACTCCACGTCTGCATTCCGCCCAGATGAACCCCATTCTTGACTCCCCCATCCCCATCCTCTCATTCATTCGTTCAATTGTATTTCTGAGCAGTTACGGTGTGCGGGGCACTGTACTAAGCGCTTGCGAAAGTACAACACAACAATAGACGGTGTCATTCCCTGCCCACACCGAGCTTACAGTCCAGAGGAGGGAGACACATTAATACAAGTAAATAAAATGACAGATATGGAGAGAAGTGCCGTGGGGCTGGGGAGGGGGAAGAGCGAAGGGAGCAAGTCAGGGGGATGTAGAAGGGAGTGGGAGATGAGGAAAAGTGGGGCTTAGTCAGGGAAGGCCTCTTGGAGGAGATGGGCCTTCGATATGGCTTTGAAGTGGCGGAGGATAATTGCCTGGTGGATTTGAGGAGAGAGGGCATCACAGGCCAGAGGGTAGGGGTCGGCGGCAAGACAGGTGAGAGTGAAGCACAGTAAGAAGGTCAGCACTAATAATAATAATAATAATAATAATGATGGCATCTGTTAGAGGAGAGAAGTGTGCGGGCAGGGTTGTAGCTCACTCACCCCCAATTCCCCTGGCTTGGAACTCCCTCCCTCCCCATACGGGACTGATCCCAGGTCTCCCTCTCATTCGTATCCCTCCTAAAAACCCCATCTCCTACTGAGCCCCAGCATCCCTTCAGCCAACTCTATCACCGAGGAACTGGTTTTCCTTAGGAAATGAGGAGGCATTTCCTTAGGCATCCATTTCTGGGACCCCTCTAGTTGTCCCAATTTTTATGCCCATCTGTACCGTTACAGGGTAAATTCCTTGTTGGGGGAGAACCATATCACTTCTTTATGCTGTACTAGACACTGGTCTAGTAGAGTGCACTAAATAAAACGGAGAGAGCAATGAAGGAGAGCCATCCCCATACGACCCCAAAGGCCTGTGGGGTAACACTCTACCTCCCCATCCCTCCCCCAACAAGAAGCAGCACGGGCCTGGGGACAAGGACCTGGGTTCTAATCTCGGCTCCGCCTCTTGTCCGCTTGGCGACTCACTTCATTTCTTTTAGTCTCAGTTCCCTCATCTGTGAAACGGGGATTACGACCGTGAGCCCCACATGGACTGTGTCCAACCTGAGTAGCTTGTATTTACCCCATTGCTTAGAAGGTTACCTGGCACATAGAAAGTGCTTAACAAATACCATTAAAAAAACAAAACCAAAAAAACCCACCCATGAAGGGCCCACCCTTACGGGGAGGGCAAAAACCTGTAGTTTACCCAGCATTCACCGAGTGAAGTCCCCTTCGGGGAACAAGTCGGGTCTCTCTTTTGGGGCTCGCCTAATTTAGCAGGGAGAGAGCTTCGGAAGCGCCTGGAGCCATTAAAGTGAGAGGTGCTCTGTCGACGTCTTGAGGGGCGAGTTGGAATCAGAGGGAGGAACGAGACGAGAGATTTCGTTTTCCTTCATGAGAAGGGGAAAATATGAAATCGAGCAGAGCGATCCTGCCAGCTGTCCTCGGAGCGACCACAGAAAGATAACCAAAGCGGGACGGATCCAATTCTCCCTGGGCTCACGGTCAAAACCGACGCACTCTGCCGCCCCGGGGGATGGAAGGAAACAGCCTGGGCAAAGGGAAGGGGATGCGTATGGGGCCCGGACTGATTGGTGACGAACGCAATCTGGTCAGGAAGTGAGCGGGAAGGGACAGCCGCAATCGCCGGTTGCTAGAAAACGGTGTCTGAGACCGGGGAGGGCCTGGGTAGTTCTGAAAGCCGTGCCGAGAGGTGGACCGGCCTTGGCTCACCACGAGCTTCGGGACCTCCAGGAGACAGAGCGGGACGGCAGATCCCGCCGCCTTGGGATTGTCGCACCTCAAATGGGATTCCGGCCAAAGCCGTGAGAGGAAATGGATGCCTCAGAATGAGCCCGGTAAGGCCGGCGTGAGCCCCAGACCGAGGAAGTGGGTCCACAGCCTGCACGCGAACACTCAAACACGGGTGGGGTGAGGGTTCTGGGTGCGACTCAAGCCTTGCTGATTGATGCTGTCCTTCTCTGACGCCGCCAAAGAGCAGCTCCCACCCAGGTTCCAGAACCCAGTCTTCCCCACCTCTGGGAGCCACGCGGACTGAGACCACCCCCCGGCTCCTCTCGGTCGGACTCCTCCACCCCGCACGCTGGCCACTCCGTGTGCTCCGCCGCTCCCACCCATTCTCTTCATCCTTTCATTTTTTGAAAATTTTCCGCTCTCCTCTCTGGAGACGTCGACCGCTTTCACGCATAGGTACATTTGCATTTGCCACAAGCTAAAGTCATGGTTCTTGGCCACCATCAACAAACAAGACTGTTTTCCTTCCCGTCAGGATAACGCGTTGACGAAGACATCTGGTGCTCATTAGGAGCGGAAGGTTCAACTGGACCAGGGTTCGTCACTGCCAGGCTTCCCGACCGGAGCTCGGAGAGGGGCCGGGAGAGGAATCGCCCCGGATTCTCCCGCCCCCAGCCTGACTCGGGCGAAGGCCAAGGCTTGTTACGGCATCGAGTCTGAGCTCAGTTCTCAGCCCAGCATGGGGTAAGGCCCACCTCGGAGGAGGCCGCGGACCAAAGGCAACAAGGAGAAAGCCAAGCGTGTGAACATCTGCTCTCCAAACTGACCCGCCATCTGAACCCAAGCTCCCTTAGCTAAATCACGCGGAAACTCCGCTATCTGAACCAAACCGGGCAGGCGCTCGAGAGCGTCAAACCCAAGTGAGTTCGGTTGACCGGGCTCCTGCTGATTTGAACAGGCCTCAGAAATCTGCCTTCTACCCGTAGCGACTTGCTTTCAACCGTCTACCCCGAGAGTCCCACCCCACCGACAAATCCATCGCTGAGAGGACGGCCCCTTGGCTTCCCTTTCTTCCTCGCCCGGACTGGGAAAATCTGGGGGCGGGGGGGGATCGGTTGCAGGGCGGGCAGGGGGTGGCCTGTCACGTCGCTTCCTCTGGCCGAGGGGGAGAGTAAAAGGCAGAACCCACCGCCTCAGATCAGGGCTTCTGCCTTTCCTCTGCCACGAGATCTGTTCGTTCCTCGCAGGGCAACCCGGAACCTTAGACCCACCCGCATTTCAATGCCTGGATGTCCACCGGGAGAGAAGTGGATGGACATGCACGCATGTATACACACACACACACACACACACACACACCACCACATCGTGGTCTTAGTTGGAAACCACCACGTAAGGCTCCGTCGTCGAACACGGCGGCCAACCAGCACATTCTTCAACAATGAGAGGGATTAGTCGTTTAAAGGGTCATGCGGGGCTCGGGCTGCCGGCTGGGGGCTGGGTTGGTAAGTAAGTCCTGGTTTAGTCTGGTGTCTCACACCGCTCGGGCGGGAGAATACCTGGATCGGTTTAGTTATCAGGCTGGATGTAGATCTGGCGCTGGGTCAGCACTTGAGAGAGTTCCCTCTGCAACTGCTTAAACTTTTGGTTGTCGGGGATAGCGTCAATAGATCTATAGAGAGTAGTTTAGAAATGAGTGAAGCAAAGGAGGAAAGGAACAACAAAGGCCCAGGAACTCGGGTGAGCTGCAGAAGAACAAAGTGGAAACACACGGAGGTCAGAGGTCACAGGGCAGAAGAGAGCAGGGAAACTTAAGGTCAGAGCAGCCCTGGGCGGGAAGGTCAGGAAGACTAGGTGATGTTCCTACTGGGCAGGAATCTCAAGGGAAAACTTTGCAACTTCAACCACAGGGGAGAGGAGAGGGAAAACCAGAGACCCTCTTTTTTGGCTTCCGTTAACTGAAGCTGACGTTTCCCGGCACGTGCAGGTTGGGTCGCAATCCCATGAGGGTGGGAGCAAAAGCCGACGACTGCTTCCCTCCCTGCGGTTCCGGAACGGGTCTCAGGCGGCCGGGGGTGTCTGCCCTTGTCGGGGCTAGATGGGCTCCGGCAGAGTCCCAGGACTGAGGATTCCAGGGGGAGACCACACTGTCACCCGCCCGGGCCCGGGTGAGGGCGGCCGTTTCCGATCCGAATCCCCCGGAGTCTCCCTGAGCCTGAGAAACAGCTGTGGCCAAACCAGAGGCTGGGCGACACTCCCTAGCATGTGAGATCCGGGGGTTAGCGCATCCCAGTATGCCCCAGAACCAAAGGGAGCGCCGAGGAGAAATCTTTCTGGTTCCCAATGTGCAGGGCGGTGAGTTACACCAGATAGGATGGAATGTCTGCGGCTCCCAGAGACTTCATACCAGGCTGGGCCACATCTACTATGTAAAACGAATTTAAAAATATAGACAATTTCCATCCCTTACGACTCCCCATTTCGACTGGGCACTCGGCTCGCTTCGAGGCCGGCTCAAATGAACGACGAGTGCTGAGGAAACCGGGAGGAGCCTTCCTCAGATTGAAGGCGGAGAGAAAAATCCTCAGGAGTCGGAGCTGGCGGGGGAGGAGAGCAGCGGGGGGACGGCCCTCGGGTCCGCCACAGCGTGGGGTGGCCGTGTCACTTCCGGCAGTTACCCGAGGAGAAGTCTCCACTCACGAGGGGCGAGCCCCTTGACGGGGGCGGTGGGCTCTCTCCGAGGAGGCCGAAGGCCCCGTCTCGGGAGAGGCCCACTTTCTGAGAGTGAGATCATCTGGCAGACAAGGTGGGGAGGGCAGAGCGGAGGGTACGTTACCTCAGCCCATTGACGATGTCCTTTGTTTTGCCAAAGTAGATCTCGTTCAGCGTACTTCTGATTTTGTTTTCCATATCCTAGGAGGAGAAACAAAGTTAGATATTTTGGGAAGTAGTCGGGAAGGCAGGGAGGCCTCCCGTGTCCGGCTGGGGGCTGACGGGACGGGCAGTGGAGGTGGGGGTTGGCGGAGGGTGCAGGCGACCTCTTGGTAAGCTGCCTCCAGAGCCACAAGAGGGAGCTTGCTGACTACATTTACGGGCATCCATTTTCATTCATTCCACCGGATTTATCGAGCGCCTACCGTGTGCAGAACGCTGTACCAAGCGCTCAGAAAGTACAGTTCGGCAACAGATGGAGACAATCCCCACCCAACAACGGGCTCACGGTCTCGAAGACGGTGCAAGGCAAATGGATTACCGTCCCAGACAGGGCCCGCTCTTGCAGGGGAGAGGAAGCTCCGCCGGCCCCTCCAACACAGGTCCTCCTTTTCCTCCACTTAGAATGGCCAAGGCCAAGACTGCTGTCAACTTGGGGCCATTCTTAGTAGCGGGCCCCAAACCGACCCCGACATCTAGCTCGCCCTGTTGGGTTTTCTCTTCTCAAATGCTTTCGGGTTGCGGAGGCCGGCCCTCCACGGCTCTTCCCAAAAACCTGACCGAAGGAAAAGCGCCGAAAATAAAGGAGCGGCGAAAAGGGTGTCTGATTCAGGCATCTGTAACCAGTTAGCACCTCTGGACTCTGTCAACATCCCTCAGATTGGGAAAGACACAGCCAAATTCTGCCTAGAGCCGAGTGCGGACAGAGAGACTCAGGGGCCTGGGGGTGGCTGACACCACTGGGAAAAGGGCAACTTTAGAGAGCGGGGCTCCATCTGCATCCAAATAACTACCAGAGCGATGACGACGGAGGAAAAAGGTTATAGCAGCCGGCAGAGCGAGAGATGTTTATTCACGGTAGATTTGAAGAAGAAGAAAGCAAGAGAGGGGACCTCAGCCATCGGCCAACAGATATCAGCCCTAAAATATTATTGCAATGGACGGAAGCAGATGCCACTCGTCAGCTACCGGAGCTGGCTGCGGGTTTTCCTCACCTGAGCAAAAGTAATAGAAACCGCTTTGACTCCTGCCCACGGAGTTGAACCAGTAGGAAGGCTTGAGCTTGGATGATTCCCCGCGAATACCTACCTCTACCAAGCGGCCAATGTTGGCTATGTGTGGGGAGGAGTCGCTCACCGCCTCATCTTTCTCCATCTGGGGAAACAGAAAAAAGATTCCATTTCAGTGAGGGCCCGGGGGGTGAGGGGAGAGGGAGAGAGAGCTAGGAAAGCAGTTTAACTGATTTCCTGCCTCGATGCCCCTTCTTTCCAAAGAGCTCGAACCCGCCCTTTCCGCATCCCCGCACAGTAGACTGGGGTGCTTTCCCAACCGAGGGATGGAGAAACCGAGGTACGGATCCCTACGTAACGGGATTCCCGGCTTCTCAGATGAGCAGAGTATTCCAGGAGTGAGTGAGGGGGGCTAGTGGAAGCAGCCCGGGCGTGGGAGACCGAGGCCGTGGGTTCTAATCCCAGCTCCGCCACTGATCAGCTGTGTGACTTTGGGCAAGTCATTTCACGTCTCTGGGCCTCAGTTACTTCATCTTTAAAATGGGGATTAAGACGGTGAACCCCACGTAGGACACCCTGATTACTTTCTATCTACCCCAGTGCTTAGAACAGTGTTTAACCCACAGTAAGCACTTAACAAATACCATCCTTATTATTATTATTAGCGCCTGGAGGTATATGTTGCCAGACCACGTGACTAATGATGAGCCCTCCCGGCCCCCGGCCCCGACAAAGTGCAGAGAGCACTCTGATTAGTATCAGAGAGAGAGATACTAATTTCTCAGTAAACCCAAGGTAGACTTGGGCTTTAGGACTGCACCATTCATCAGAGCATTCCACGGTCCCTTAATGACGATGATGACGATTAATGGTCATGGTACTTATTAAAGGTTTACTCTGTATCACGTATGGTTCTAAGCACAGGGGTGGGCCCGAGATAATCAGTAACATAATCATTAATCGTCATCATCGCCTTAATTCTATTTGTTTGCTATTGTTTTAATGAGATGTTCATCCCCTAGATTCTATTTATTGCTATCGTTCTTGTCTGTCCGTCTCCCCCATTAGACCGTAAGCCCGTCAAAGGGCAGGGACCGTCTCTGTTACCGGTTTGTCCATTCCAAGAGCTTAGTGCAGTGCTCTGCACATAGTAAGCGCTCAATAAGTACTATTGAATGAATGAATGAATGAAGGGACCAGGGAACGCTAGGAGCAGTGCCAACGTAAAGCCCAAGTCTACCCCGGGTTTACCGAGAGACTGGTATCTTGTTGACTTGCCATCTGACCCCCAAGTCCCCTGGACACTGGGCCAAAGTCACCACTTCATCTGCTGTGTGTACTTTGGACACTGTCCCTGTCCCACCTGGGGCTCACGGTCTAAGTAGAGGGGAGCACAGGAATGGAGTCCCCATTTTACAGATGAGAAAACTTAGGCACGGGGACGTGAACTGCCCAAGGTCATACGGGAGGCAACTGGCAGAGCTGGGATCAGAACCCAGGGCCTCTGACTCCCAGGCCCGTGCTCTTTCTACTAGCCACACTGATTTCTTCGCCCCAGCCTCAGAGAGGGATCCTGGCATAGAAGATTTTCCAACCATCTCCACGTGGCCACGGGAGGAAGGGGAAGAAACACTTGGAACAGATGCCTCTTTTCTGCGTTGCACTTGGATTCCTACCCTCTATTTTTTTTTATGGCATTTGTTAAGCACTGACTACGTGCCAGGCACTGTGCTAAGCGATTGGGCGGATACAAAATAATCACGTCGGACACAGTCCGTGTCCCACACGGGGCTCACGGTCTCAACCCCCATTTTGCAGATGAGGCAACTGAGGCATAGAGAAGTGAAATGACTTGGCCAAGGCCACACAGCAGACAAGGAGTGGAGCTGGGTTCAGAACCCAGGTCCTCTGATTCCCAGACCCATACTCTATCCACTAGGCCCCGCTGCTTCTCTTTCTACCCCCTCCCTCGGCCTTACAGCATTCATGTCCGTATCTGGAATTTATCTGAATGCCTGTCTCTCCCTCTAGACTATATGCTCCTTGCGGGCAGGGAATGTGTCCACTTTCTTTGTTGTACTGTACTCTCCCAAGCACTCAGTACGATGCTCCGTATGCGGTAAGTACTCGATAAATACGACTGATGGACTGATCGACTAGTTGCCCTCCACTCTCAGCTTCTGCTATCTGCACCCATCTGGGGAAGACCGTCTAGGCGGTCAGGGGGGCCAAAAGCCAAGGAAAGGCCCGGTCCACTGGACCTGTGTACGAGATGCTGAGCAGAAAAGGAGGAAAGGCAGTAAGGCTCTGCAGCTGCCTCTAATTATTCTGCTTCAGGACCGCCGGAGAGAAGTAGCTAGGGCCCAGTGGATAGAGCACGGGCCTGGGAGTCAGAAGGACCTGGGTTCTAAACCCGGCTCTGCCACTTGTCTGCTGTGGGACACTGGGCAAGTCACTTCAAGCTCTGGGCCTCAGGTGCCTCATCTGTAAAATGGGCACTCGCTGGAGCCTCCTCCCCCTCCCATCCTTTAACTGTTGGAGTTCCTCAAGGGTCAGTTCTCGGCCCTCTTCTGTTCTCCATTTACACTCACTCCCTCGGTGAACTCATTCGCTCTCACGGCTTCGACTACCATCTCTACGCAGATGACACGCGGATCTACATCTCCACCCCTGTCCTCTCCCCCTCCCTTCAGGCTCGCATCTCCTCCCGCCTCCGGGACGTCTCCACCCGGATGTCGGCCCGCCGCCTAAAACTCAACGTGAGCGAGACCGAGCTCCTCATCTTCCCTCCCGAACCCGGTCCTCTCCCAGACTTCTCTATCACCGTGGATGGCACGACCGTCCTTCCCGTCTCTCGGGCCCGCGATCTCGGTGTTGTCCTTGACTCGTCCCTCTCGTTCACCCCATCCTATCCGTTACCGAGACCTGCCGGTTTCACCTCTACGATATCGCCGAGATCCGCCCTTTCCTCTCCACCCAGACGGCTACCTTACCGTTACGGGCTCTCGTTATATCCCGGCTAGACTACCGTGTCGGCCTTCTCTCTGACCTCCCTTCCTCCTCTCTCGCCCCGCTCCGGTCTATTCTTCACTCCGCTGCCCGGCTCATCTTCCTGCAGAAACGATCTGGGCCTGTCACTCCCCTTCTTAAACAACTCCAGTGGTTGCCTGTCGACCTCCGCTCCAAACAAAAACTCCTCACTCTAGGCTTCGAGGCTCTCCGTCACCTTGCCCCCTCCTACCTCTCCTCCCTTCTCTCTTTCTACCGCCCACCCCGCACGCTCCGCTCCTCCGCCGCCCACCTCCTCGCCGTCCCTCGGTCTCGCCCATCCCGTCGACCCCCGGGTCGCGTCCTCCCGCGGTCCCGGAACGCCTTCCCTCCTCACCTCCGCCAAACTGATTCTCTTTCCCTCTTCAAAACCCTACTTAAAAATCACCTCCTCCGAGAGGCGTTCCCAGACTGAGCTCCTCTTCCCCCTCTACTCCCTCCGCCATCCCCCCTTTACCTCTCCGCAGCTAAAGCCTCATTTTCCCCTTTTCCCTCCGCTCCTCCACCTCTCCCTTCCCATCCCCACGGCACCGTACTCGTCCGCTCGACTGTATATATTTTCGTTACCCTATTTATTTTGTTAATGAATTGTACGTCGCGTCGATTCTATTTAGTCGCCATCGTTTTTACGAGATGTTCTTCCCCTCGACGCTGTTTATCGCCATCGTTCTCGTCTGTCCGTCTCCCCCGATTAGACCGTAAGCCCGTCAGACGGCAGGGACCGTCTCTATCTGTTGCCGACTTGTTCATCCCAAGCGCTTAGTACAGTGCTCTGCACATAGTAAGCGCTCAATAAATACTATTGAATGAATGAATGAATGAAGTGAGCCTTATACAGGACACGGCTCGGGTCCAATCTTATTGGCTTGTACCTACCCAACTGCTTAGTACAGTGCCTAGCGCCTAGTAAACCTAGCACCTATAATAATAATAATTACGGTCTCGTTAAGCACTTACTGTGTGCCAGGCACTGTAGTAAGCGCTGGGGTGGATACCAGCAAATCGGGATGGACACAGATCCTGCACTGAAAAAACAAACAGCTCCCTCACCCCCCTCCCCACAAAAAAATAATAAGCATCTTCAATCTGGACAATTACTGTGTCCAGAGCACTGTCCTAAGCACTTGGAAGAATATCTCCTCCATGCTCCGGAGAAGAAGATGGAATCATCCTTTGAATTCGGTATGCCCTGAGCAGGAAGTTCTGCAGGGGCTCCTCACAGCCAGCGCTCAGGGTTGGAGAGGGGTTCAGCCCCTCGGCAACGCGGGGGAGGAGGGCACATCCTGTGAGTTCGCAGAGGAAAAAACCACCAGCGTTCGGTCCGGGTCAAAAGCTCCACACTCGGCAGAGCCACGGGCGTTTGTTGGAACCCAAAAAGCTTCCGATTAGCAAAACTCTGGTTTCCAAGACAACGGGTTACTTAGTGCGCTAGGCCGGCGGCGAAAAAAGGCAGAGGTTCAATCCAGCCATTTTTTAAAGCAATTGCTGTTGGCCAACACTGGCAGGTACTACAAACTCCCGTTCCAAGTGGAAATAGTTACTCTCCCCGCAGATAGGGCGGCCTGGAGAACGGCATCTCGTGGGAGGGGGAACCACTGGTAAGACAGAAAGGCTGGCATCCAGCTCCACGAACTGCCCACCGAAGCTAGAGAAATCAGCTTCCCCTTCTCAGGCGATGCTCAAGGCAGCCACTCTGCTGCTTTCCTGCCAAGTCTGGGGAAGGGGCCGAGGCTCCGGAGCTCAGAGGATTCTCACGTCCTGCCTCTGGCCTTCCACGCCCTCCGTCCTCACGGCCGACAGACAATGACTCTCCCCCCGGTTCAAAGTCTTACTGAAGGCCCATCTCCTCCAAGAGGCCTTCCCTGACTAAGCCCTCACGTCCTCTTCGACTCCCTTCGGTGTCACCCGGACTTGCTCCCTTTATTCATCTCCAGCTCCCAGCCCCACAGCTTTTATATACGCTCTCTAATTTATTTATATTAATGTCTGCCTCCCTCTCTAGACTCTAAGCTCACCGTGGGCAGGGAAGGTGTCTGTTTATTGTCATACTGTACTCTCCCAAGAGCTGAGTACAGTGCTCAGCACACAGTAAGCGCTCAATAAATACGACTGACTGGTTCCATTTAATACCACTATGGCAAAAGACATGAAGATCTTAGCAAAGGGACCTAACTTTCAGGCTGCTCATCTTCTACCTTCATCTTCTTCCCCAGTTTCCGAAATCCAAACTCCCCGCGAGGTGAATGCCCGATAAAACTCGATGCGTGCAAAGTTAAACCGAAGGCCCGAGGGAGGCAGGGGACAACTGGGAGAAAAACAGAGGTGGATATTCCACTCAAGTGACACTGATCAATATTCTCTAGCATTAAGGCAGATGGGAGTAGAGCAGGCCAACTGCTCTGAAACCCTAAAGCCCAAGCAGTCCGAGAGGCGGAGGGGGTGACCGAGTTTGGAGGCCAGGTGTGTGTGTGTGTGTTGGAGGGAGGTGGGAAGAAGGGGTTGGGAGGAAACCTTGGCACCCAGGAATGTGTTTCCACAGGCTCTCCCCCCATCCCTCCCCACCCCCCCGACACCCCTTGCCAACTGCCTTCCGCACCTGGTCAGGGTCAGTTCACTGGCGATGCGTGCCAGCCGAGAATAGCGCTATTTTTTGCAGTGCATATATTATTACATCCTGATACAATCTGCTGCCAGAAGAGAAACGGTTTTATGTGCCGTAGCCACACAGATGTTCTGCGAGGTGAGGCCAGTGAAGTGTGGAGTCAGCGCCCAGCCACCCGGGCCCTCTCGGCAGCGTTTTTATAGCACTTCCTTCGAAAGGGTCCCGGGGCCAAAACAACTACATTTATTCATTCATTCAGTCGTACTTGTTGAGCGCTTACTGTGTGCAGAGCGTTGTTCTAAGTGCTTGGGAGAGTACAATACAACAATAAGCAGCGACATTCTCTGCCCACAACGAGCTTACAGATTACTTGGGAAGCGACTCGGGGTGGAGCCGCAGGGACAACCCACTCAATGCTTGACTCCATCAATCAATGGGATTTACTGAGCACGGACTGGATGCTGTACTAAGTGTTCGATACGGTGTGATACAACAGAGTTGGTATATACATTCCCTGCCCACAAGAAACTTGAAGTCTAGAGCAGGAGACAGATATTAATATACATAAATTACGGACAATGGGCATAAGTGCTGCGGGTGGAGTGACCATCAAGTGCTTAAAGGGTACAGAGCTAAGGGTGTAGGCGATGCAGAAGGGAGGAGGGAGATGAGGAGAAGAGGGTTTAATCGGAGAAGCCCTCTTGGAGGAAATGTGATTTCAATAAGGTTTTAAGATGGGGAGAGGGGTGATGTGTCGTATACGGAGGGAGGTCCAGGTCAGAGGGAGGATGTGGGGAAGCGGTCGGCAGTGAGATGGACGAGATTGAAACACAGTAAGTTGGAGCTAGAGGACCGAGCTGACCTGGAGAAGGAAATCTACATGGTAAGGTGGGAGGGGGCAAGCTGATTGAGAGCTTTAAAGCCTACGGTAAGGAGTTTCTGTCCGATGCAGAAGTAGATGGGTGAAGTTTGGACTGGAGTGAAGAGGGACGGGAGTCTGACGCAATAATTAAGGCTCGGATCCGCAAAGCTGGAATCTGGATGGAGAGGAAAGGGTAGATTTTAGCAACGTTGGGAAGGTAGAACTGACGGGATCTGGTTAACAGTTTGAATAAGAGTGATGAGTCGAGGATAGTCCCAAAGTTATGAGCTTGTGCGACCGGGGGGGATGGGGCTTGGGTGAGAAGATGAGTAGTTCTGTTTTGACCACGTTTAGTTTGAGGTGTCGGGGGGGACACCCAAGTAGAGATCTCCTGAGGGTAGCAGGAAAGGCCTAAGCTGGATAGAAGGAGAAGGGTCAGGGCCGAAGAGGAAGATTTGGAATCATCTACGCAGAGAGAGCTGTTGAAGCTGTGGGTGCCACTGATTTTTCCACAGGAATGGATGTGGATGGAGAATAGAGGGGGACCCCAGAACGGAGCCTTGACGGACCCCTACAGCTAGAAGGTGGGAGACGGAGGAGGAGCCCACAGAAGACTGAGAATGAGCATCCAGAGAGATAAAGGGAGAACCAGGAGACGCAAGCGTCAGTGAAGCCGAGGTTGGGTAACGTTTCCAGGAGAAGGGGGTGGAGAGGTCAAGGAGGCCTACGATGGACTAGAGGCCACTGGATTTGGCAAGAAGCAGAGAAGCCTAGTGGACAGAGTACAGGCCTGGGAGTCAGATGGACCTGGGTTTTAATCCTGGCTCGGTCACTCATCTGCTGTGTGACCCTGTGCAAGTCTCTTACCTATGTGCCTCAGTTACCTCATCTGTAAAACAGGGATGAAGACTGTGAGCCCCATGTGGGACATGGACTGTGTTCCACCTGATTAGCCTATATCTACCTCAGCACCCAGCACACTGAAAGCGCTTAACAAATACCATAAAAAAAAAAAGAGGTCATTGCTAATCTTAGAGAGGGCAGATTCCACAGACTGAAGAGGGAAGGAGTCAGATTGGAAGGGATCAGGGAGAGAATTGGAGCCTCTGCCTCAATCAATCAATGATATTAAATGAGGGCTTGAGCGAGTACAACACAACAGAATTGGTAGGTACACTCCCTGCTCACAACAAGCTTACAGTCTAGAGGAGGAAAAAGACGATAATGGATACGTACTTAAGTGCGGTGGGGATGAGGGTGGGGAAAAACAGCTTGGCTTCGTGGAAAGAGCACAAGCTTGGGAGTCGGGGTCATGGGTTCTAATCCCGGCTCCGCCATTTGTCAGCTGTGTGATTTTAACTTCTCTGTGCCTCAGTTCCCTCATCTGTAAAATGGGGATTAAGACTGAGCCCCACATGGGACAACCTGATTAGCTTGTATCTACCCCAGTGCTTAGAACAGTGCTTGGCACATAGTAAGCACTTAACAAATACCATCACCAGTATTATTATTATTGCCAAATCCCCAAAGGGGACATATCCAAGTGCCTCGGAGCCATAGGAGACAGATTCTACCTGAACACCACTGCTGCAGGTTTCCCATCCAGGTTCCCGAACTCTCTTGCCCGATTTCTCTCATCCATCTGCTAAATATCCTGATAACTGGAGTGGGGAGAGGGCAATTATGGGACACAGGAACTCCATCTACACTGTAAGCTCCTTGAGGGCAGGGAACTTATCTTCCAAACCTGTTGTGCTCTGCCAAACACTTAATAGAGTGCTCTGTGCGCAGTAAGCGCTGAATAAATACCACTGATTGACCGACTGAGTGTCCTGAGGCTTGAGTGATCTGTACCTTGAGAAAGAATCCTGGATGAAGGCCTCATGGGAAGGAGGATCAGGGCAGCTGTTTGCAGTTGGCTAATCCAATCAATTAATCATATTTCCTGAGCCCTTACTACGTGCAGAGCACTGTACTAAGTGCTATTGAGCCCTTACTGTGTGCAGAGCACTGTACTAAGTGCTTGGGAGGGTACAATACAACAAAATTAGCACAGGCGTTCCCTGCCCATAGTGAGCTTACAGGACTTTGGGGGAGACTCATATTAATATAAATGATTTATAATATATTATTTAAATTTCGTTTAATGATCGCTCTGGGCGGAAGCTGAACCAAGGAAACGGTTGGCATTTAAAATGTCCACCAAGACATTCCGGACTGTCAGATGACACTGGTCTCACTAACTATCTTCGGCGGGGCCACCAGGAGGATACTGGCCCGGCGGATGAGACCTTTTGATACCGTCCCCGGTTCTTAATCCTGGCCTCTCGCATGGGAAAGGCCTACATATATTCTAAAGAAGAGAGAGCAAGAGCCAGAGAAGGGCGAGAAAGAGAGACGGAAGAAAGAGAGAGAGGGGGGAGGAGAGAACAAGAGCAGGGCACACATACACTCTCTCCATTGGGGAAATCCCACGAATCTTCTCCTAATAATAATAATAATGCTACTACTAGTAACTGTGGTATTTGTGAAGCGCTTACTATGTGCCAAGCACTGTTCTAAGCGCTGGGGTAATCAGGCCGCACACAGCCCCTGTCCCACTTGGGGCTCGCGGTCTTATTCCCCATTTTATTCATTTACTCATTCGATCGTATTTATTGAGCGCTTACTGTGGGCAAAACACTTTACTAAGTGCTTACAGATGAGGTAACAGGCACAGAGCAGGAAAGTGACTTGCCTAAAGTCACACAGCAGACACGCGGCGGGGGCCGGCATTAGCACCCAGGTCCTCTGACTTCCAGGCCCCTGATCTTTCCACTAGGCCACGCTGCTTCCCCTCTGACCGAAGTCCACTTTCTTCCCCACCAGCTACGGTGGGGGTGTTTTTTTCCAACCACCCAGCAGGATTCCCAGAGGGGCCTCACGACAGTTAAACCACCCCCAGCGGGGCTCACTGAGGCCGGCCCGTCCCGCCGGAGCTCGGAACCGGCGAGGCAGCTTCGGGGAACACAAGATACGCGACGACGACAGCTGGAGCCCTTCGGCTCTCCTGGGCGAACACGGCCCTCCTCCAGCTCGGCCCTCCTTTTGTCCGGCCACATCTGGAAAGCAAGGCAAGGGGCGCTTCCGGCCTGATGAAAATATACGGTTCTGCCTAATCGCTGAACACCGGTCGGGGTGGATTTCCCCAGCACGATAAACGGGGGGCCAACTCCACCGGTGTTTTACGGCCCAGCGATATATCATCAGGGCCGCTCTTTCCGAGCAGGGAGAGAGTTTGGCTTTCTAACTGTTGAGTTGGGAGATTATGGGTCAGTCCGACGGCTTCACCTTCGTTTCCAAATATTTAGAGTCTAATAAATACTTTAGAGATATATATGTGGGTGTGTCACAGAAACACACACACACAATCCATCAATGATATTTATTTATATTATTTATTGAGGGCTTACTGTGTGCAGAGCACTGTACTAAGCGTTTGGGAGAGTGCAACATAATTGGAAGAAAGCAAGGAGCTTACAGCTGAGACGGGGAGACAGTAATATAAATTACGACTGAGGATGGGGGTGACATACATATATTTGTTTATATATACATGCCTATAAATAGATAGATAAAACACACATCTACGGTCTGTGCTCTCCCTTCTTCCCCAGGTCTCCAGAGGTTATCTTATGATACAACTTTCTGAATTTCCCTCAGGGGCCTCTAAGAATGGGGTAGCTTTCAAGGGCACTTGTTAGCAATTGACTCCCAAAACTCAGTCCACCATTCCTGGCACAAGTCAATCAATCAGTCGGTGGTATTTACTGAGCACTTCCTGCGCGCAGAGCACCGTACTAAGCGCTTGGGAGACGTACAGCGGAACAGACGCACTCCCTGCCCGCAACGAGATCAAACGGCAACCAAGATGGGCTAGGAACCCGAAGGCGTTTAAACAGATCACAGGCGTCTCCCAAGTCTGGAGCTACTGCAGACTTGGTCCACGAGGCTCCCCGGCTCACTCGGGGTCAGTTCGATCAGTCGATTGCATTTACTGAGCCCTTACTGTGTGCAGGGCACTGTACTAAGCGCTAAGGAGAGTGAGAAGCAGTGTGGCTCGGTGGAATGAGCACGGGCTTTGGAGTCAGAGGTCATGAGTTCGAATCCCAGCTCTGCGACTGTGGGCAAATCACTTCACTTCTCTGTGCTCCAGTTCCCTCATCTGTCAAATGGGGATTAAGACTGTGAGCCCCACGTGGGACAACCTGATTCCCCTGTGTCTACCCCAGCGCTTAGAACAGTGCTCTGCACATAGTAAGCGCTCAACAAATACAAATACCAACATTATTAAATAGAACAGAGTTGGGTAGAAACATTCCCTGCCCACAGTGAGCTTACAATCTAGAGGGGGAGACAGACATTAATGTAAATGATTTCTAATACATCCTTTATAGATACGCACGTAACTGCCGTGGGGTTGAGGGTGGGGCAAATATCAAATGCCCCAAGACTAAGCCTTTGGACACCCATTACAGGGGTTGCTCCTGGGCTACTAAGACTGATCTAATCACCTAATCAACCAATCAATGGCATTTACTGAGCGCTTACTACTGGCAGAACACTGTACTAAGAGAAGCGGCAAGGTGAAGCGGATAGAGTACGGGCCGGGGAGTTGGAAGGTCGTGGGTTCTAATCCCGGCCCCACCGCTTGTCTGCTGGGTAACCTTAAGTCGCTTCACTTCTCTGTGCCTCAGTTACCTCATCTGTAAAACGGGGCTTGAGGCTGTGAGCCCCTCGTGGGACAGGGACTGTGTCCAACCTGATTTGCCTGCATCCACCCCGGTGCTTAGTACGGTGCCTGGCACGTAGTAAGCACTTAACAGATACGCTTATGATCACTAAACGCTTGGGGGAGTACAATACTGTAAAGGAACTATTCCCATCCTGTCACCCTTCTAAATAAGGGAACGGGAGCACATCCAAGAGGGAGACCGGCCCCGAGGTGAACGGATCCACTAACGGGCTCCTCCAGGAACTGACTTCTCCAGTTACGACACGACGGAGCCCTTCCATTTGTCCCCTGGAGTACCTCGACTGGTTAATTAATAGTGGTATCTGTTAAGCGCTTACTACGTGCAGAGCACTGTTCTAAGTGCTGGGGGGATAAAGGTTGTCCCATGTGGGGCTCGCAGTTTGAATCCCCATTTTACAGATGAGGTAACTGAGGCCCAGAGAAGTTAAGTGACTTGCCCACAGTCACACAGCTGACAAGTGGCAGAGCTGGGATTCAAACTCACGACCTCTGACTCCCAAGCCCGGGCTCTTTCCACTGAGCCACGCTGCTTCTCTAAAAAAATAATGTTGGTATTTGTTAAGGGCTTACTCTGTACAGAGCACTGTTCTAAGCGCTGGGGGAGATACAGGCTAATCAGGTTGCCCCATGTGAGGCTCACAGTCTTCATCCTCATTTTACAGGTGAGGGAACTGAGGCTCAGAGAAGTGAAGTGACTTGCCCACAGTCACACAGCTGACAAGTGGCAGAGCCGGGATTCGAACCCATGACCTCTGACTCCCAAGGCCGGGCTCTTTCCACTGAGCCACGCTGCTTGACTCACCGAGCCCGTCACTCGGGCCCACTGTGAGTTTGGCGGACCTCAGCCCGCCCGACTGAGCGCAGGCCGTCAGGGTCGGGTGGGAGGCTGGGAGTTACTTCCGCTGGCTGGGCCTGTTTAGCCTCAGTCACGAGTGCTCTTGAACACTCTCCAAGCTGAGGACCAGAACACAATGTCTGGGGCTGCGTTCTTCTTTAGATAGCTCCCAAAACACAGTGCAGAGAAGCAGCGTGGCTCAGTGGAAAGAGCCCGGGCTTGGGAGTCAGAGGTCATGAGTTTGAATCCCAGCTCTGCCACTTGTAAGCTGTGTGAGTGTGGGCAAGTCACTTCACTTCTCTGGGCCTCAGTTACCTCATGTGTCAAATGGGGATTAACTGTGAGCCTCACGTGGGACAACCTTTCATTCATTCATTACTATTTATTGAGCGCTTACTATGTGCAGAGCACTGTACTAAGCGCTTGGGATGAACAAGTCGGCAACAGATAGAGACGGTCCCTGCCGTCTGACGGGCTTACGGTCTGATCGGGGGAGACGGACAGACGAGAACGATGGCGATAAATAGAGTCGAGGGGAAGAACATCTCGTAAAAACCGATGGCGACTAAATAGAATCGAGGCGACGTACAATTCATTAACAAAATAAATAGGGTAACGAAAATATATAGTCGAGCGGACGAGTACGGTGCCGTGGGGATGGGAAGGGAGAGGTGGAGGAGCGGAGGGAAAAGGGGAAAATGAGGCTTTAGCTGCGGAGAGGTAAAGGGGGGATGGCGGAGGGAGTAGAGGGAGAAGAGGAGCTCAGTCTGGGAACGCCTCTTGGAGGAGGTGAGTTTTAAGTAGGGTTTCGAAGAGGGAAAGAGAATCAGTTTGGCGGAGGTGAGGAGGGAGGGCGTTCCGGGACCGCGGGAGGACGCGGCCCGGGGGTCGACGGCGGGACGGGCGAGACCGAGGGACGGCGAGGAGGCGGGCGGCGGAGGAGCGGAGCGTGCGGGGTGGGCGGTAGAAAGAGAGAAGGGAGGAGAGGTAGGAAGGGGCGAGGTGACGGAGAGCCTCGAAGCCTAGAGTGAGGAGTTTTTGTTTGGAGCGGAGGTCGACGGGCAACCACTGGAGTTGTTTAAGAAGGGGAGTGACATGCCCGGATCGTTTCTGCGGGAAGATGAGCCGGGCGGCGGAGTAAAGAATAGACCGGAGCGGGGCGAGAGAGGAGGAAGGGAGGTCGGAGAGAAGGCCGACACGGTAGTCTAGCCGGGATATAACGAGAGCCCCTAACGGTAAGGTAGCCGTTCGGGTGGAGAGGAAAGGGCGGATCTCGGCGATATCGTAGAGGTGAAACCGGCAGGTCTCGGTAACGGATAGGACGCGTGGGGTGAACGAGAGGGACGAGTCAAGGACGACACCGAGATCGCGGGCCCGAGAGACGGGAAGGACGGTCGTGCCATCCACGGTGATAGAGAAGTCTGGGAGAGGACCGGGTTCGGGAGGGAAGATGAGGAGCTCGGTCTCGCTCACGTTGAGTTTTAGGCGGCGGGCCGACATCCGGGTGGAGACGTCCCGGAGGCGGGAGGAGACGCGAGCCCGAAGGGAGGGGGAGAGGACGGGGGCGGAGATGTAGATCCGCGTGTCATCTGCGTAGAGATGGTAGTCAAAGCCGTGAGAGCGGACGAGTTCACCGAGGGAGTGAGTGTAAATGGAGAACGGAAGAGGGCCGAGAACTGACCCTTGAGGAACTCCGACAATTAAAGATGGGAGGGGGAGGAGGCTCCGGCGAAGGAGACCGAGAATGACCGGCCGGAGAGGTGAGAGGAGAACCGGCAGAGGACGGAGTCCGTGAAGCCGAGGTGAGATGAGGTATGGAGGAGGAGGGGACGGTCGACAGTGTCGAAGGCAGCAGAGAGGTCGAGGATCAGAATGGAGTAGGAGCCATCGGATCTGGCAAGAAGGAGGTCACGGGTGACCTCAGAGAGAGCGGTCTCGGTAGAGCGGAGGGGACGGAAGCCAGATCGGAGGGGGTCTGGGAGAGAATGGGAGTTGAGGAATTCTAAGCATCGATCGTAGACGACTCGTTCTAGGATTTTGGAAAGGAAGGGTAGTAGGGAGATGGGGCGATAACTGGAGGGGGAAGTGGGGTCGAGAGCGGGTTTTTTAGGATGGGGGAGACGTGGGCATGCCCTGTATCTACCCCAGCGCTTAGAACAGTGCTCTCCACATAGTAAGCCCTTAACAAATACCGACATTATTATTATTATTAGCTAGTTGCAACTTGGGGTGCCGAAGTGGGAGGGAGAGACATGGAGTCCCTGTCTCTCCCCATGGTACAGTCCGTCCTCTAGACTGTAAGCTCAATGTGCGTGGGGAACGTGTCCTCCAACTCTATTATACTCTGTCTATATTAATATATATTAGACTATTACACTGTGCTCTCCCAACCGCTTAGTACAGTGCTCTGCTCCCTGTAAGCATTCAATAAATACCACTGATAGAAAGAAACTTGGTCCAGCCAATATTCTACAGTCAGGCCCTCCCACTCTTTTACAGGTGGGAGAAGGGAAGTGTGTGAGGAGGGAGAATGAGAGAAGGAAATAAAGGCAGCCATAAGCAGTGTGGATAGAGCATGGACCTGGGAGACAGAAGGATCTGGTTCCAATCCCGGCTCCGCCACTTGCCTGCTGTGTGACCGTGGGCAAGTTAATTAACTCCTCTGTGTTTCAGTTCTCATCCGTAAAATGGGGATAAGACCGTGAGCCCTATGTGGGGCAGAGACTGTGTCCAACCCAATTATTCTGGATCTACCCCAGCACTTAGATCAGGGCCTGGCACAGAATAAGCGCTTAACAAATACCCTTATCATCATCATCAACACAAGATTACACGGAAACTTTTTTTTTTAATTCTCTTGACATAAACCGACATCCAAATGGCAACCGGGTCTTCATTCAAGCAACTTCTATCCAAGTCACCCCGGGCTTCTATTCTGACAAGGCATAATAGACAACGGGCAGGCTGGGCCTTTATTCAAACATCACTTCTAGTTGGGGTTTTCATTCTCTCAAGCCTCCAGGGAACTTTTTAGAGAATTACAAAAGCCCATACGATAATCAGTTCCTTAGAAACCCAAGGGTGTGACGCCCATTTCGTGTTGACCTAGAGCAGACACCCCCACGAGCTCCAAGTCAAGCACATACAATGGTCCCTGGCAGTCAAACGAGACCCCCCCCGGACGGTGGTGCCGCGGAACGTAACCTCCCGAAACCTTACCGATCCCCTCTGCGCCGAAGGATAAACTGCAGAGCGCCAGAGAAGTCTACGGGGGGACCCGGGCCAAAAAACTTCAACTGCGTGTTTCCACGTTGTGGCATCCAAGTCCAGATTGCCAAAAAGTGACAGAAAGTATCCAGCAGAAAAAGAGCAAGATCGCTTTGGACAGTCACCTACTGTACGGCGTTCTACTCTGCCAGCACTTTTTAGAGAACGAGCAAGGGGAGAGAGCATCTTTGGAGAGGAAGGCTTTACGGAGGCACAGGCCCATCTACCGCACGGGCCCTTTGGGTGTCTGAACCGCAGCGGCGCAGCCGCTGGAAACCCCTGGGTTCGACTCACCGGGCAAAATGGGCAGATGTCCAAGGGCCAGCTGGTGCTCCTCATCAGTACCCTCCCCCATGCCAATGCTTACTTCTTCACCTTCCCCTCTGCATAGGCCCAATCTAAAAATACTTCTGGAAGGCTGGGGTGGGGAGCAGGGAAAGATGGGGCGAAAGGCATCGTGCATGAACCTTTGGCCCGGAAGCGCCCTCGTTTCAAGGATCTAACAGTGCTCGCTGAAATCGGGACCAATCGGTCAATGGCATTTTTTGAGCGCTTACTGTTTGCAGAACACTGTACTAAGCGCTTGGGAGAGGACAATATAACAATAAACAGACACAACTCCTGCCCACAACGAGCTTACAGTCTAGAGGACTGGATCAGAACGATGGCAATAATGATAATATTTGTTAAGCTCCTATCCTGTGCCAAGCACTGTATTAAGCGCTGGGGTGGACGTGACAATCCGGTCAGACACATTCCCAGTCCCACAAGAGACTCACCGTCTAAGTAAGAAGGAAGACAAGTATTGATTTGGCACTTTACAGGGGAGGAAACTGAGGACCAGAGAAATTTAGTGACTTGCTCAGGGTCACCCAGCAGGCAAGTGTCAGAACCGGGATTAGAACTCGGGCACTCTGCCTCCCAGGCCCCTGCTCTTTCCTTTAGGCCATGCTGCTTCCCGGGGGCTTCTGCGTAGGAAGCGCACAGCCAGGACAGGGCTGAATGGGAAACGAACACATCTCGCTAACCCTACACGGGCATTCTGGCAGGGCAGCAGCGTTGTATTCGCTTTCCCGATGATCTGCGGTTGACAGAACGGCTAAGTGACGAAGCGTTACATCAGCAATTCCTTGGGCACGTGTTCGAGCTGTCCCTGGAAATGCTAAGGGCGGAGACCGGTTTAACACCTGATTTAAACATGTTTTTACAGCAGACCATAGCGAGAACAGAGCACCGTTTCTGCTCGGCGTGGACAACTCTGTGGGGCGTCGTGAATAAATCTAGCCAACCCCGAAGGTCTTTGCTGGGGCCGTGCAGAGTAGACCGGGGCCGCCACAACCCATCGACCGCCTCAGGTGACGGAGGCTTAAAGGGCCCCAGATACCTAGCGAACACAAGCTGCTCTGCAGTCCCCGCCCGACATCTACAGATCTAATTACAGTGCATCCCGTGCCGGCTTCTAGAGTCTGGGTCCGTTTATTATTACCTGAATTGTAGTTTCCAAAGGCTCTGCACACGGTAAGACCTCAATAAGAACGACCGAGTGAATGTATATTACCTGGCTTCCTTACAGAACTCACAAGGCGGGTGTTGCCCTCTAGGAGCTTGCCTCCTAAACGGAACGACCCATATAAACCACGTACAAATCCCACGTCAACGCCTTTCAATCATCTGTCGGGTAAGTGATTTGCCCAACCGGGCCAGGTGCTGAGCCGGCGGCCTTCCTCACCCGACACCTCTACGGTTTCTGCAGGGGAGAAAAATCCGATCCCCACGGCTAAATCCTCCAACTCCAATTTCCACTGTTTGTTCAGAAGTCGTGCATCACTCTCCCGGATCCCCCCGGCCCCCTTTTTTTTTCCTTTCAACCTTACTTACATTGGAAGCCGGCCCTGACTTTAACGCACGGCAGATGAACTTTACGATCGGCTGCGAAAACGATGACAGGAGCATGAATTTCTTCATTAAAGCCTCGAGAGTACGGCGAGCTAAAGGAGGGCGAGCAGCCCGGGCCAAGGTGTGCCGAGGACGGCCACTCATCAGTCTGGGGTTTCGTTCGGCACCGGCCGCTCAACGCCGCGAATCCGGAATCAAACTGCGCCCATGGCCAGCCCCCTCTGGTTGAAACTACTAGGAAGGTGGAGGGTTAAATACTTGCCCAGGTCACTGGAAACTACGCGTGATTAGGATCAAGAGTTAAGAGCGGTGAGTGACGCGGGGGACGGAATGGCCTCCGGCGGCCCATTTTTCATTAGCCACCGCTGTCTTGTTCAGCGGGTGACGGAGGAGGCTGTGGCCGTGGTCCTGTTCCCATCCTCCCCTATTCTTGGCCTCTGGGAAGGGGACAAGAACGCAGTCCCGGGAAGAGGCTAAAAGCAACCAACTTGAGGACACCCCACTTACGGGGCCGGGAGGGCTGGGGAGAGAGAGGAAGAGGCGGGATGGTTTCCCCCCCAAATGGGCAGGTGGAAGGAAGCAGACTGCGGCAATGTGGCGGCTGGGCTTAGGAGTGGGAAGGAGAAACGAGGTGAGGGGGCAAAGGTGGTGAGAAGAGGAAGGGGACCAAGGGGTGTGGCCAGGAAAGGAGTTCTCTGTGGTGGAGGTGAGGCCCCTTTCTCCTAGCCTAAAAATAATAATAATAATAATGATGATGGTATCTGTTGAGCGCTTACTAGGTGCCAGGCACTGTACTAAGCGCTGGGGGAGAAGAAAGGTAGAGTTGCCCAAGGTCACACAGCAGGTAGTTCGCAGAGCTGGGATGAGAACCCAAGTCTTCTGACTCCCAGGCTTGTGCTCTTTCCACTAGGCCAAGCTGCTTCTATTCTGGAAAAGAAGGGGATGGCTGGAGGGCATTGGCCTTCCAGAAACCCAACATGGAAGCCACTGGCACGGCGATCTAAAATCCCACTCAATGCTACGTTGCCCGTTTAAGAAGCGACAGGGCTTACTGGATAGAGCACGGACCTGGGAGTCCGAAGGACCTGGGTTCTAATCCCGGTTCCGCTACGCGTCTGTTGTGCGACCTTGGGTAAGTCACTTAACATCTCTGCTCCCTCACCCGTAAAATGGGGATTAAGAGTGTGAGCCCCATGTGGGACGGGGACTGTGTCCAACCTGATTAACTTGCATTTACCCCAGTGCTTGGAACAATATTAAGTGCTTAACAATTACAATTATTACTGCCTCTTTCTGAAATCTGCAGAGGTCGTATGTTCGGGCACCGAGCTCGAACCACTCAGTAGCTCATCTCATTGGCTGCGGTTTCCGCTAACACGGGGAAGCCGTGCTGCAGGAAGGGGCGTTGTACGGGGACGGTACCTGTCTGGTAAGGCTGCCTCCGAGGTTCATGGTACCGGAGCCGGTCTTGTTGGTCTGCAGCCACAGCATCACCGTAGAGGTCAGCTTGTAATGGGCAGTGCGACCGCTGGACTTCTCCTGGAGGCAGAAGAACGTGGAGGCGTCAGCCAGGAAGGACCAACCCAAAGCCACCCCGGAGCCGAATGTGAATTGGCCTTCTGGGGTGTACACGCCGAAGAGCTGCACCTGCCAGTTTCCTTTGAAAAGCATCAACAATTTTACCAGAGCCCTCTTCTCCCCCCATACCTCACCACCTGCTTTTTATTACCTAATCACTGATGTGTCCTGGTCCCTTACACTAAGTACACGCAAACACACCGGAATGTATTTACAGTCCCCCTGGGATCATCGACTTTTTTTCCAGGTCCAACTGACGTTCTAACTTAGCTTCTTCCAGGAGGCGCCAGCGTACTTTGCAGAATGAAAAGCGACGGAAACCTCAGTTCCTTGAAAGTCGCAGTGCCTCACTGACTCGCACCGAGCGGCCCAGCCCGTCCCGAATCGTCCCGTTTCGACCGCCGCGGGTTGGGACCTGAAAGGGGATTTCAGCGGCCTCAGAGTTTGTACCTGAACTTCCACCACGTGGATGGAATCCCAGCAGCCTTTAATCTTCTTTGATCCATCTCCGGCTTTCTTGATGAGGATCACTCCGGCAAAGCCATGGTCCAGATCCCAGAGGTAGACCGAGGAGACGCCACCTTCAAAATACCTGTGGGAAGGAGGCCCGGGGGTATCTGTCAGAAGTGAAAGTTCTAACCCTCTGCCCCTCTGTCAAATGGAGCAACACGGCACAGGAAAACTCTCCCCCGGCTCCCACTCAGCAGAAACCTCAGGAAAAACGCGTTGACGATGTCGCCGAACGAGTCCTCAGGGGCCCAACTATCTCACCAATCTGAGTTACTGGAACAATATTTTCACCAATCGTTAGTCTTTATGGAGGACGTACTGTGTGCAGAGCACGGTACTAACTGTCATATTTGTTATTAAGTGCTGGGATGGGCAAAAGCAAATTAGTTTGGATATTGTCCCTGCTCCATAGGGGGCTCACAGTCTTAAGCCCCATTTTACAGATGAGGTAACCGAGGCCCAGAGAAGTTAAAAGACTTGCCCACGTTCTCACTGCAGACAAGATCCTTCTGAGTTCCAGGCCCATGCTCTATCCACTACGCCACAGAGCAAAATAAAGTTGGGAGACATGATCCCTGCTCTCAAGGATCTTACGGTCTAGTGGCGGAGACAAACATTCAAAAAAGTCACAGAGAGAGGTAATGGCAGAATTTAAAGATACGTGCAGAAGTGCTGGGGCCTGGGGTATAAGAGTGCTTAAGGGGCCCAGACACAAGTACATAGGGGATGCAGACGGAGGGAGAATAGGATGGGGAAATGAAGGATTAGTCAGGGAAGGCTTCTTGGAGGAATATCTTTTTTTCATTTATCTTGGGAGAGAAAGATTTTCTGGTAAAAGGGGGAAAATTCCTTTATCAGTTACAGTGAGAAACCTACTCCTCTAATGAATGGGTGCAGTTGGTTAAACAGCTGTGTATTAACATTTTAACCAAAACCTAACAGAGTTTCAGACCTGAGTTTTTTGGCGTTTTTTGAGCCAGGCTGGATAATCCTTAGATTTAAGTTACTATAATAAAATGCATAAAGGTGAGGAATTAATAATGGTGATGATATCTGTTAAGTGCTTATCAATACTAACCATCCCTGTCCCACATGGGGGGCAAAGTCAAAGTAGGAGGGAGAACAGTTATGAATTCTCATTTGCACAATACTATTATTATTATTATTATTCCCTGCGGCAGTGTGACCTACTGAAAGAAGCATGAGCCTGGGAGTCAGAGGACCTGGGTTTTACTGATATTTAGGTGCTTACTATGTGCGAGACACTGTACTAAGCAATAGGATAGATACAAGAATCATTCATTCAATGCATTTATTGAGCACTTACTGTGTGCAGAGCACTGTACTAAGCGCTTGGGAGAGCACAATACACCAATGAACAGACACATTCCCTGCCCACAATGAGTTTACAGTCTAAAGGATTATCCGGAATTTACAGTCCAGATAATCAGGTTGGATACAATCCATGTCCCACATGAGGCTCACAATTATAAACCCCATTTTAATAATAATAATGTTGGTATTTGTTAAGCGCTTACTATGTGCAGAGCACTGTTCTAAGCGCTGGGGGAGATACAGGGTAATCGGGTTGTCCCACGTGAGGCTCACAGTCTTAATCCTCATTTTACAGCTGAGGCACAGAGAAGTTAAGTGATTTGCCCAAGGTCACACAAAAGACAAGTGGCAAAGACGGGATTTGAATCTAGGTCCTCTGACTCCCAGGCCATGATCCTTTCCACTAGGTCACGCTGCAGTAGATGATGATGATATAATGATAATAACATTCGCTAAACTCTTACTATGGGTCAAACACCATATTAGGTGCTGGGGTAGATCCGAGATAAGCGGATTGGACATAGTCCCTAAACCCCATGGGACTCACTGTCTGAGAGAGGGAGAACAGGTATTTTATCCCCATTTTACAGATGAGGAAACTGAGACACAGAGAAGTGAAGTGACTTGCCCGAGGCCACACATCAGGCAAGTGGTGGAACCAGGAATCCAGGTCCTTTGAATCCCAGGCCCTGGTTATCAATCAATGGTATTGACTAGCGCTAGCTCTGTGCACAGCATTGTTCCAAACACTTGGGAGAGTACACTTGTCAGCTGTGCGACTGTGGGCACGTCACTTAACTTCTCTGTGCCTCAGTTCTCTCATCTATAAAATGGGGATTAAGACTGTGAGCCTCACGTGGGACAACCTGATTACCCTGTATCTCCCCCAGCGCTTAGAACAATGCTCTGCACATAGTAAGCGCTTAACAAATACCAACATTATTATTACAATACAATAGAATTGCGGACGCTTTCCCTGTCCATAATAACCTTAGGATCCAGAGGGGGAGGCTATTTTCAGTACGCCATGCTGCTTTTCGGAATTAGGGTAAGAGATGGGTACCCACCAAGAACTATAGAGTCAATTTAATTTACTGTCACTGAAGCTAAAATGGAAGGTGGACTTGATTCTTATTTTTAACACTGGGCCTCTGGCACCTGCCCTGCCTGTCTCCCTCTTTACAGTGATATCTCCTTGAAGTCTTGAACCAAGCCATTTTTTTCTCCCCCTTTAATTCTCCGCAGCTCCTACGGCGGTGTTCTGCACAAGGGAGGCACTCCGTAATTACTGCTGCCGGCTAAAAAAGTTCACCAGTTAAACTTGAGCAGGTAGTCCCCCGAGAAGAAACTGAAAAGCTTAAAAAAAACCCCCACTTGTTTCAGATGTGTAAAGAACTGTTACCCCCCAACCTGTCAATCTCAGCATTTACGCTGCTACTAATTTAAGACTATCACTTTTAGTACTACTCAGGATTTCAGCGTAAGAAAAAGCTCCAGGGAAAATGAGAGCCAGCATAAAAAGCACCCCCAATCAATTATTCAATGTGCTGATGTAACAATAGCCACAAAAATACAAACTGTCAATTCTACGGTGTTTCCAGTGACAAGGTATGAATCGGAAAGCCGCACAGTGAAAAAGCAGGTTAGGAAGATCATCGATTCTTTTGAAATGGGGTGTTGGAGAAGGCTTTTGCGAATACCACGGACTGCCCGAAAAACAAACAAATGGATTTTGGAGCAAATTGAGCCAAAATGGTCTTTGGAAGGCCAAGTGACTCGACTTAGGTTAGCGCGTTCTGGACACGTAATCAGGTGGACTAATTCTCCGGAGAAGACGGTAATGCTAGGAGAAGTCCATAGAAGAAGCAGACCAGCAGCTAGATGGATAGAGATAGGGAGAGACTGACATTAATAAGTGCTGCGGGGCTGAGAGTGGGGTGACTAGCAGCGTTTATGGGGTACAGACCCAAGCACACGGGTGACACCCTCCATGTCCAACTACTTAAGCCCAAGTGATACATATCTGCCATTTTATTTATCCCTTTGCTCTTCCCCCAACCCAGTCCCAAAGCACTGATGTGCACAGCCATCATTCTGCTTATCTGTATTGGTGTCCGTCTCCCCCACTGTAGACTCTGAGCTCACTGCGGGCAGGGGATGTCAATGGTTTTTGTAGTATTTGACTTTCCCAAGCGCTTAACAGGGTGGTCTGCACACAGTAAGTGCTCGATATATATGACTGAATGATGATACACTGTCCCAGAAACACTTCCCCTCTCCCCAAACTGATCTTTCAAAAAACTTGCCGGTGGATGAGGTATTTACTCATCTTTCAGTTTACAGTGATTCGTATACTGATATGCATTCGTGCAAGATTTGAGGATTTTTCTCTCCCTCAAATCAGTGTACCCAATTTTGCTTGGAACGCTCCTCCCACCACCAACCATCGCGCCTCTCCTTTAGGCGGAATAATGGTTGTAAATGAGATCTACCGGGTGCCTAGAACGCTCGGAAAGGTACCGCAGAAATAAAAGCATAGAGGCCCTCCTCACTGGGTTACCTATGCGCTTCAGACTGTACCCCTTAGGTACTTTGACCCTCCCCTCAGCTCCCCAGCACTTTCAACCAATGCCCTTTCAATCACTCAATGGTATCTATTGAGAGCTTACTGTGTGCAGAACACTGCACTACGCGCTTGGGAGGGTGCAATTCAGAGTCGGTAGGCACGTTCCCTGACCATATCGAGTTTACGGTCTAGAGGGGTAGACGGGTGTTAATATGAATAAATAATTTACAACATGTACCTTTAAAAATATATACATAAGTCTTGTGGGGTTGGGGAGGGGATGAATGTCAAATGTCCCAAGGTCACAAATCGAAGTGGAAGATAACCAGGTGAGGTTTCTCCCCCAGTGCTTAAAAGGCACAGTGCTTGGCAGAGAGTAAGCACTTCTATACCACACTGACTATTAAGAATGCACAGACAGGCACAGGCTTGCCCTGCTGCTTGAATCCTATGCTGGGCTTACATTCTACCCGTCCCTTATCTGAAATTCATCTTAATGTCTCTCTCTCCCATTAGATTTAGACTCCTTGAGGGCAAGGATCGTGTCTATCTACTCTGTTGTCATGTACTTTCCCATCTATTTAGTACAGTGCTCTGCAGAAGGTGGGCGCTCCATAAATACCGCCGACTGATAAAGCAGGTTCTTTGACCACAAGGAGCCCACAACATAACGGAAAAGACGCAATAAAATTTTTTTACAAACAGTGGAATAGGAATACCTAAACATATAAATACACTTATGCACCCAGGTACTGAGGATGGATTATAAATAAAAACGTAAATGACTGACTGTCTCCGACACCCTTGAGTATATTTATCTGTTATTTGTATTTCTTTTAAGTTTTTTATGGTATTTGTTAAGAAATAATAACGATAATTATGATATTTGCTAAGCGCTTTCTACGTGCCAAGCAGTGTTCTAAGCGCTGGGGTAAATACAAGGTAATCAGGTTGTCCCACGTGGGGCTCACAGTCTCAATCCCCATTTTACAGATGAGGTAACTGAGGCACAGAGAAGTGAAGTGGCTTGCCCAAGGTCACACAGCAGACAAGTGGCGGAACCGGGATTAGAACCCACGACCTCTGACTCCCAAGCCCATGCTCTTGCCACTAGGCCACGCTGTCCTCTTACTATGTATTTACTATGTCCTAGGCACTATACTAAGCGCTGGGGTAGACACGAGGTAACCAGGTTGGATGCAGTCCATGTCCCCACGTGGGGCTCGCGGTATTAATCCCCATTTTACAGATGCGGTAGCTGAGCCCCAGAGACGTGAAGTGAGTTGTCCGAGGTCACAGAGCAGACCGATGGCAGAGCCGGGATTAGAAACCAGGTCCTTCTGACTCTCAGAGCCCCTGCTCTATCCACTAGGCCTTACTGCTTCTCTAGTTGCCTTTTTATGTTCTTGTGTATGATTTCACATCTTCTCTGTCTGTCCCCATCCCTTTATCGCACTCCTCCTCTCACGCAATACACGTTGCCTACAACTATCCCACTCCATTCCCTTCTTCCCCTGCTTCGCTTTCAACCACCTCTCATCGGGACCGTAAGCTCGCTGTGGGCAGGGGATGTGCCTGTTATTATATGTTACACTGTACTGTCCTAAGCGCTTAGTGCTCTGCACACAGCAGGCGCTCATTAAAGAGAACTGGGTGACTGATCGGGAGAGTCTAGCCCTCAGTCGGGGCTCTTGCGAAGTTGCGAAGAATCCCCGTACATGCCTTCCCACCCTGTTTCTGGAAATTAGGTCAGGCCTAAACAGGTTGTGGCGACGGGAACGGGCCCCAGATTTCCGACCTGGGCAGGGCTTTAAGGCTCGGAGGGCGCTCGGCACAAAGACGGTTCAATAACTGCCCGTGAAAAATAGCTCTGCTTGGTAAACCGGCGAACTCGACACAGATGCTGCCTTTCCTCAGAATGCAGCCCCACCTGTGTACTTTGGATCCCGCACCTCCACGGGGCCTTGCCAACGTTGGCCGTGTCGGCACGGGGCAAACATGTTTTTGAAAAGAATATTTCGGCTGAAAATTTTCTTTTTGGCCAGCATCTGCAGAGGGCAAGCCTAATATTAAGCGCATACTTTCAGCTGGCAAGGATTGCAGACAAGATCAATGTTTGTGGAGCCGCATACCAAGATATATATAGTTTCCCTTCAGGATCAGAGATGACACCAGTGATGGTGAATTCTACCCGTGAATGCAGGTGTGCTTGGAAAAACCCACGTGCGACTGACAGACATTTCCCCTCCAGGCAAATGCACAGACGTTCTGAGCCTCTGCTAAACGGACACATTTGCCGAAGCGGGGTGGCCCGGTGGAGAGAGCCCGGGCCTGAGGACCTGGCTTCTAATCCCAGCTCTGCCATTTGCCTGCTGCGTGACCTTGGGCAAGTCGCTTCACTTCTTCGAGAAGCAGCGTGGCTCAGTGGAGAGAGCCCGGGCTTGGGAGTCAGAGGTCATGGGTTCGAATCCCGGCTCTGACACTTGGCAGCTGGGTGACTGTGGGCAAGTCACTTCACTTCTCTGTGCCTCGGTTACCTCATCTGTAAAACGGGGATGAAGACTGTGAGCCTCACGTGGGGCGACCTGATTACCCTGTAACTACCCCGGCGCTTAGAACAGTGCTCTGCACATAGTAAGCGCTTAACAAATACCAACATTATTCTCTGGGCCTCAGGTCCCCCATCCGCAAAACGGGGATCCAATTTCCTGTTCTCCCTCCAACTTAGACCGTGAGCCCCGCGTGGGACCCGACGATCTAATATCTGTGTGCCCGGCACAGAGAGCGCTTGACCACAAACCACAGTTTCTGTTACCCGTATGGTCCGGCACCAGTTTCCGCTTTATCGCTTAGAACGGTGGCCTTCCCTAAGCCTTGCTCAAAAAGGGGCACCCCTTTCCTGAGTGTTGCCCGCCGGCTGGTTGGCCTGTTGCTCCGGTCTTCCGGCAAATCAGTCCTTCTGCCGACGGACTCAGGCGGGGAACTCCGACTTTAGCATCCTTCACCCGCCCCCGACAGTGACGGATCGACGGGATTTTAGGCTTTCCTCTCCCCGAGCCAAGTAGTCCGCAGAGGCGAGGCAGGCTGGCGGCCACGTGAGGGGGGCACAGGGAAGGGAGGGGTGATGATAATCACAGACCTCTCTCGAAGGTCACCCCGGGACACCATCTGCGCCTCCCAGAAACGAGAGTACCGGCCCAGCACATCACCCTTTAAGGCACTTCCAGGCCGCCCTGTCCAAAGTTGGCTGTTTTGGGTCGCCTCGGACCGCTAGCTCTCCCGAGGATCCTAGACTATAAGCTCGTTGCGGGCAGGGGACGTGTCTGCTAACTCTGTTGCACTGGACCCTCCCAAGCCCCCGGCACGGTGCTCTGCACGTAGTAAGAGTTCCAAAAATACCATCGAGAAGTAACAGTCCCGTTGCCTGCCCGGAAGAGACTCCCTGGGGTTGCCCCTGACCCGCGGCAGTGACTCTGGAACCGATCCCTTTGACCCCGTCCGGCCCCGCCTCGCTCGGTTCCCCGGGGCGGGTCTGCTGGCCCAAGAGGTGTTCCAACGACTTGCCACCTGCTTTCCTGGCACTCACAACAGAAATTTAACAAGAGTTCCAAACTCAAAGCATTATGAGACTTGGAATTTTACAGTGCCCCGGAGAGCCCGGCCGGCCCCGCTCGGCAAGCCTTTTCTGCTTATTTTACCGTTTTTTAATGACTCAACTAGCTGGCTAATTAGTCAAGCCTACGATAATCACCAAATTAGTGCGGATCAACCCACAACATACGGTTGTTATTATACAATCCCCCCTTTTTCTTTTTCCTAACTGACCACTTGCCGTAAACCCTCTACTCTTTTCATTCCATCTCATTGTGGGCACGTCAACCCCGGCTGAAAAACAACTTATTTAAACTGTGGCTTCTTTTAAAATGCGCCAGGGAAGTCGAAGGGCCGACGAGAACGCCATCCTCCGACAGACATCACGAGGCAGCTTGGGATTGTTGGCTCCGAAATCAGGCTGGCATTTCCACCGGCCGGTTCCCCGAACAGCGCTGGGGCCATAGCTCTCTGGCTCTTCGAGGGCCACCGATCGCTGCGCCCGAAAACACGGCGGCGTCATATTGTTCTTGGTCAGCTGCTTCGACGTCGGTGTGCTTTGGAAAACCGGGGCGGAGGCGGAGACGGACTCTTCCCCCCGCCCGCCCTCCCACCCCAGGAAACCCAGAAAAACTGCCCAGTTGGCTGGCAGCCTGGGCAACCCCAAATGGCCAGCTCAAACCTCAGGTAGCTTAGGTTTCCTGCCCTTGCTCTGTCCCTTGGTTTCTTTTATGTCCAGAAAAAACAGCATTAAAACTTTATAAGGTGCAATTGGTCATTTCCTTCTCAATACTCCTCCACCCTGTGGCCTGGCAAGGGGGAAAAAAAAAATTCCCGGCCCTCATTCAGAAAACAATCCAAGCCCGGGAGGAGGATTCACTGCCAGTCGCTTGTGGGTCACACCATTCTAGACCTCCTCCAGTTCTCTGCCCAGCGGCTCTCTGATCTTGTTTTCCACTACGCAGCTAGAAGGCCACAGGACCGGAAAGCTCAAGGCCTAAAAGGTTTGATCATTTATCATAATAACAGTAACAATAAGAATGACTATGGCATTTGTTAAGCGTCTACTATTGTGTCCGGCACTGTTCTAAACGCTGAGGTAGATACAAGTTCAGCAGATGGGACACAGTGCCTGTCCCACTTGGGGCTCACCGAATAAGTAGGAGGGAGGATGGGAGAAGCAGCAGGTCCTAGTGGATACAGCACTGGCCTAAGAGTCAGAGGGTCACGGGTTCTAATCCCGGCCCCGCCACGTGTCTGTGTGGGATCCTGGGCTCATTTGTATATATTTTTATCACCCTATTTAATTTGTTGATGAGGTGTACATAATAATGTTAGTATTTGTATTTGTTAAGCGCTTACTATGTGCAGAGCACTGTTCTAAGCGCTGCGGTAGATACAGGGTAATCAGGTTTTCCCACGTGAGGCTCACAGTCTTAATCCCCATTTTACAGGTGAGGTAACTGAGGCACAGAGAAGTTAAGTGACTTGCCCACAGTCACACATCTGACCCCTTGATTCTGTTGTCTCGTTTTTGTCCGTCTGTCTCCCCCGATTAGACTGTAAGCCCGTCATTGGGCAGGGATTGTCTCTATCTGTTGCCGAATTGTATATTCCAAGCGCTTAGTATAGTGGTCTGCACATAGTAAGTGCTCAATAAATACTTTTGAATGAATGAATGAATAAGCACTTAACAGATACCATAATTATTTTACAGATGAGGAGACCGAGGCCCAGAGAAGTGAAGTGACTCGCCCAAGGTCACCCGGCCAGCAAGGGGGCAGAGCTGGGATTAGCCCCCAGGCCCCAGCTTTCCAACGGGCCACGCTGCATCTCAAATCAACCGCTCTGCCTTTCTGACGAGAAGTCACCGGAGCCGAGTCAGAGGGTAAGTTTCATTACGGCTCTCCCGTCGCGACAGCCACCTCTCTGTCATCGAGGCGATCGCCTCCCCGCAGAGCCAAGATGCCCAAACTCGGGCCGGGCTCGGGTGCGGATCCGGAAGCCCTGGACTATTCAAGAACGGGCTTGCGTCTCGGGGACCCGAGGAGAGCGTCGGAGACTCCGAGACGAAAGGGGCGGCGGGCGGGCTGAGAGGTGACGGGCTGGACGCTCCCCGAGACGACCACCGAACCCTCCCCCCCGCCCCCACCTCGGCGAGCGGCGTCAGTACCGCGCCGTGAGCCAACTCCCTCTGAACGCCCCGGCCGCACGATCGTCACAGCGCGTTCGGACGGTTTCCCCGGGCCCCGCTTTACGAGCTGGCTCTGCACGGGAAGCGTTAATTAAAAAGGGACCTCGACAAGTTTTTAGAGATTTCGGCTTACCTACCGTACTTTGATCCGAATGACATGAAACAGGGGGAAAAAAAATAATCGCTTTTATGGGGTTCACGTTTATGAGTTTTTACATAAAGGCTTTTGTGGGTATTTTAAGAATGTGCTAAAATGTTGTCCGAAACCACATAAAGCCATCTGAGGAGCCTCCCGCCAGAACTAACAGCGCACACATGGAAACGCTTTAGCTCGCCTTTGTATATTTAACGAGTCAAATAGTATTAATATTGTTTAAATGCTAACATGCGATTTCAATAAGGCGACCTCATCATCCCCAACTCCTCGCTCTCGGGCCTCGCACGTCAGTGAGGATGATCGAATGCAACCATGTGTTGAGGGCATGCCGGGATAGACGTCAACTCAAGCCCGCTACGGTCTTTGCCAATACTCGATAATTCCAAAAATGCCCTGGCTCTCAAGGATGAGGACGGGCGGACAGCGTGCCTCTCGCCGATCGGACGAACTCAGCCGCTGGGGACTGGTTTAGAAAGGGTAGATGTTAGGGTCAGGGGCTTTCCTGCTCTGAGAGCGAACTGGGACGAGGAGGAAGAGACGGAGAGTAGACTGTACGCTCACTGCGGGCAGGGAATGTGCTTTCCATTTTTAATAATAATAATTCATAATAATAACAGTGGTATTTAAGCACCTACTATGTGCCAAGCACTGTTCTAAGCACTAGGGTACATACAAAGTAATCAACTCAACCCAGTCCCCGTCCCACAGCCTTAATCCCCATGAAGCACGGGCCTGGGAGTCAGGTCATGGGTTCTAATCCCGGCTCCGCCACGTGTCTGCTGTGTGACCTTGGGCAATCACTTCACTTCTCTGGGCCTCAGGTACCTCATCTGTAAAATGGGGATTAAGACTGTGAGCCCCACGTGGGACATCCTGATTCCCCTGTCTACCCCAGCGCTTAGAACAGTGCTCGGCACATAGTAAGCGCTTAACAAATACCAACATCATTATTATTATTATTACCTCATCTGTAAAACGGGGATTGAGACGGGGACTGTGTCCCACACGATTTGCTTGGATCTACCCCGGCGCTTAGTACGGTGCCCGGCACCGAGTAAGCGCTTAATTAATACCACAATTATTATTTTACAGAAGTGAAGTGACCTGCCGAAGGTCACACAGCAGACACGTGGCGGAGCCGGGATCCGAACCCACATCCTCCGACCTCCAGGCCCAGACTCTTTCCACTCTTCCTCAAGCAGCTCCATTGCTACACTGTACTCTCCCAAGTGCTTAATACAGTACTTTGTACACGGTATACGCTCAATAAATACGACTAAGGGGGAAGAGGATGAATCACAAAACCGGTTTCAATGTGCGTTCCGGAAGCCAGGTGATCCCAGAGGCCTTTCGCTTCAGACCAATGGATTGCGCTCCAGTGTCTGTGAAAACATTGATACACCGGGAAGGGGCATGTGAATGGGCGTCCGACAAGTCAGGTGGAAAGTTGCTACCAAGAAGCAGTTCAGAGGTAAAGCGGGTAAACCATCTGTGACGACCGTTGCCCTGAAATAACGTGGGGGGTTGCGAGTGGGTGAGACGACCGGCCCGGGGCCTGGGGTAAGGAACGGATCGAGGCGGTAGGTCCCGCAGAAAACAGTGGGAATCCTCTCAAGGGTGTCCAGGACGGACGACCGTCGGCATCTGCCTCTCTGAAGACAGCTCTGGGGCAGACGCAATCAAGCACCATCATTTCCACACGCGGTTCTGGTGACTTGCAAGATTTTCCAAACAAAGAATAAAATTTCAAAAGCTGCAAGGAACGGCTAGGAAAGGAAAAAAAAGTCAGATGTCCGGGGTTAAAGGATTTGAATCACCGCAATTTGGCTGGATCTGCAAATGGACGGGCCAATACGGTGCAATAACCTAATCAGAAAGAGTGTGTTCACTGAAACGGCCAGGGATTCTCTAAATAAGAACACAAAGATGAATCCGCTAGGGGATACCGACACGTTGGCTAAAACAAGAAGGGATAAAAGCTTCTATTTATCAATAAACATGCAAATTAACTAGCTGGAGAGGTTTATTCTAGCCAGCAAGTTAGAGCCCTGCAATTGGATCAAATGCCTCTTTGCTAATGCATCATGGAACTCTCCTTTTACCAAATGGAGTGCAATGCCATTTCTCACTGGAAATCACTTTTCCAGTGTGAATAATGTCATGGCCACGTACACAGATTTTATATCCATTACTCCTCAACCCAGAACCCCTGGAAGAAAACAACAAGAGAAAGCCAAAAAAACTTCACACTCAAAATGACCTACTTTAGAAAGGTGAGAAGAAAGGAAAATATTTAGGCTCAGAAAGCTTTACAGAGTGTTTGAAGTCGAGTTGTGCGAGGATCTCCACGATGGAAACTTGTTTCGGGAACTCAAACTGTGACTGTGAACAACCCAGTTCTCAGGACTAGCCACTGAAGAGCTGGAACTGATGGGGTCGATGGGAACGGAGCAAACTTTGAAGTAGGCTTATCCATTTCTACCTCCCAATCAAGCCCACAAGAGAATGGTTGGATTTCTTTCTCTGACAGACAAAATGTGAGGAGGAAATAAGGGTAAAGCTGGATATATTGGCAAATGGCACACAACAGAGAGGAAAATAAACATGTGGAGACCAACTTTCCATCACGTGTTACACCACAACAAACTCTGTGGCTTACTAGTCCACCAAGAGGATGTCTTTTGGCCAAAACGGTACTGTGGGGTTCTGGGAATTGCCAGTCTGATCCCAGAGACTTCTGGTGGCTTAACAAATACCATTTAAAGAAAAAAAAAGGGTTAAATGCTTTCTATATGTCAAGCACCGTTCTAAGCACAGAATTGGGACGGATATATGTCAATCAGGTGGGTTACAGTCCTGTCCCACATGGGGCTCACGGTCCAAATAGGAGGGAGAACAAGGTATCCAATCCCCATATTTACAGACGAGGCAATCGGGGCCCTGAGAGGTTAAGTGACTTGCCCGAGGTCACACGGCAGGCAACTGGTGGAGCTGGGATTAAAACCCAGGCCGTCTGACTCCTAGGCCGCGCACTTTCCACTAGGCTCACCTCCTCCAAGAGGCCTTCCCAGACTGAGCTTCCCCCTTTCCCTCTTCTCCCTCTGCCGCCTCTCTGCTCCCACCCTTCACCTCCCCTCAGCTAAGCCCCCTTTCCCTCTGCTCCTCCCCCTCTCCCTCCCCCCCCCCCCCAGCACTGTGCTCGTCCGCTCATTTGTATATATTTTTATTACTCTATTCTGTTAATGAGATGTCCATCCCCTTGATTCTATTTATTGCTATTGTTTTTGTCTGTCTCCCCCGATTAGACTGTAAGCCCGTCAACGGGCAGGGGCTGTCTCTATCTGTTGCCAAATTGTCCATTCCAAGCGCTTAGTCCAGTGCTCTGCACATAGTAAGCGCTCAATAAATACTGTTGAATGAATGAATGAACCAACTAGGCCACGCTGCTTCTCAAGCTTCTTAAGCATCTGGTTCAGACGTCTTGGTACTGATGAGTGATGTGCAGGAAGAGATCTGAAAGATCGGTTCATTCCATAAAATGTTTTCAGTAAAAAAATATGCTGAGTTGAAAACTTGAGATTTTCTACGGAGCTAAGTTTACTGACTGTTGGGAGGAGGGAAACGAGTGGGCCATGAATGGATGGCGGAGAGCTTTAGCGTTACCCAAACGGCTAGTGATCCCTCCTTCCTGCTCTGTGAATTGGGAACGCTTCTCTAGCAGAGATGTTTAAAGAGCTCCTTGTCCTCAGATTTCACGTGGGTGATTTTTAAGTTCCATCTGCAGCTTCGAAAGTCACGTGACAACAGGAGATACGGACCATAGTGAATGGTCCCAGCGACTTGAGAGAAGAGACTGTTCATTTCAATTCATCTAGCATGGCGTAATGGATGGAGCACGAGCCTGGGAGACAGAAGGTCATGGGTTCTAATCCCAGCTCTCCCACTTGTCTGCTGGGTGACCCCGGGCAAATCACTTTACTTCTCTGTGCCTCAGTTACTTCATCTGTAAAATGCGGATTGAGACTTTGAGCCCCATGTGGAACAGGGACTGTGTCCAACCCGATTTGCTTGTATCCACCCCAGCGCTTAGTACAGTGCCTGGCACATAGTAAGCACTTAACAAATACCACAATTATTATTATTATTATACTTAAAAGGCAGGACCCCGACCCCCACTGGCAGAATCCTGATCAGTTCAGAGATTAAACAATATGACTGCACTGTCCCAACCCTAGACACCATCAAGCTTGTGCTATGTGAGTAGCGTGGCTCAGTGGAAAGAGCATGTGCTTGGGAGTCAGAGGTCACGGGTTCGAGTCCCGGCTCAGCCACTTGTCAGCTGTGTGACTGTGGGCAAGTCACTTCACTTCTCTGTGCCTCAGTTACCTCATCTGTCAAATGGGGATTAAAAGTGTGTGAGCCCCACGTGGGACAACCTGATTACCCGCTGTATCTCCCCCAGCGCTTAGAACAGTGCTCTGCACATAGTAAGCGCTTAACAAATACCAACATTAATGTGTGTATTAAAATGAGACAAGTGGGATATCTGCAGAAAAGCATCTGATGCAATTTCAGGGCCTTGCTGCCCCAAATAAACTTACTTTTAATTATAAAACAACCAATTCCATCCAAGGGCTCTACCCTTTCTTGTTTAGCTGCGGTGTCGAGGTCTCTATCCCCTACTCTCAGATTCTTCGTCAAAATACGCTCACTCTGGGCAGGGAATGTCACTGTTTATTGCTGTACTGTGCTTTCCCAAGCGCTTAGTGTAATGCTCTGCACACAGTAAGCACTCAGTAAATACAATCGAATGAACAAAAGTATCCCTGGCTGTCACTGACACTGAAAAATGAGTTGTAAATCGGAGAGAAAAGGGGTGGGAAGCAGAACATTTTTCAAAGAAGAAGAGGTGAAACCACCATCTCCTACTGTGTCCTAGCTTAGAGGAGAGAAGTAAAACAGAAACCTCCAATGCATTTGGAAGTTGTCTGGTGCCGTATCAAGTCTGGGTTCCTTTCTTGCACATGTTTTTCCCTTGCCTGCCTTGACTTCTCCTTCAGCAGGCCTCAAAACTAACAGTGCACGAACAAAGCTTACAGCATGGCCTAGGGGACGGAGCCCAGGTCCGGGGGTCAGAGGACCTGGGTTCTAATCCCTGTCTGCTGGGTGACCTCGGGCAAGTCTCTTCACCTCTCTGTGTCTCAGTTCCCTCACCTGCAGAATGAGGATTAAGACTGTGAGACACGGATGGTGTCCAACCTGAGAAGCTTGTGTTTACCCCGGGGATTAGACCTGGCCCACAGTAAACGCTTAACAAATACCATAAAAAAAAAACAAGCCCAACCAACCAATCGGGACAAAAAAAAAAAAAAACTGGGTTCAGGGTAAGGCCGATTAAGAGCAAGAAAGACCGAATGGGTAGAGCCTGTCAGATGAACGAGAGCGTGCGGGGGCTTCAAAGAGATGGCGATGTGGTGGCTTCTGAAGACAGCACCCAATTGATTCAGGAAATGGGAGTCTTTCCCTTAGCTCTGCCACTGGTGATCCTGAGCGACAGAGAGGAGGGAGAGAGAGAGAGCCCCAGTCTCCGCGACTGAACGACGCTAAAGGCACCCGCCTCATTCTTGGGGAAATCAGCCCTAAAATGCATCCAGCTGGGGAGGGGCCATTCGCGCCAGGAGTAATAATAATAATGCCGATGGTGTTTGTTAAACGCTTACTATGTGCCAAGCACTGTTCTAAGCGCTGGTGTAGATACGAGGTTAGGAGGTTGTCCCACGTGGGGCTCACGGTCTTAATCCCCATTTCACAGATGAGGTAACTGAGGCACAGAGACGCTATTATTATTAATAATAATGATAATAATAATGATTATGGTACTTGTTAAGTGCTCACTATGTGCCAAGTACTGTTCTAAGCACTGGGGTAGTTGAGAAGCAGCGTGGCTTAATGGAAAGAGCCCGGGCTGGGGAGTCAGAGGACACGGGTTCTATTCCCGGCTCCGCCACTTGTCTGCTGTGTGGCCTAGGGCAAGCCGCTTAACTTCTCGGTGCCTCAGTTACCTCATCTGTAAAATGGGGATTAAGACTGTGACCCCCAAGTGGGACAACATGATTACCATGTATCTATCCCAGGGCTTAGAACAGTGCCTGGCACATAATAAGTGCTTAACAAATACCATTCTTATTATTATTACAAGTCTTCTAGACTGGGAGTCTGTTTTGGGTAGGGACTGCCTCTAACTGTTGCTGGACTGTACTTTTCAAGCACTTAGTACAGTGCTCTGCATACAGTAAGCGCTCAATAAATACGATCGAATGAATGAAGGTAATCAGGTTGTCCCACGTGGGGCTCACGGTCTTACTCCCCATTTTACAGATGAGGTAACTGAGGCACAGAGAAACGAAGTGAATTGCCCAAGGTCACGGAGCAGACAAGTGGCGGAGCCGGGATTAGACCCCATTAGAATCAGGAGTACTGGTGCGCGTCACTCGGCTGTTCTCACCAGCTTCACGAATGTGTCCCAGAGCCTGCCTAGGGACGCGGGACAGGCGTTTTACTGGAAATTCCTTCCAGTACACACAGGTGCAACGATCCCCCGAGCAAACATACCGATCGGCTTAGGCATGTGTAACTTTAATGCCAGTTACACTTCGGAGTGCACATCTGGACCCCGGCTGCAGGACTTTACGGCTCTCCTCGCGGGCCGGCCTTTTATTTTTCTTTAAAGAGCAGTAACAAATCCCTCCATCCGACCAGCAGCAGCCTTCGGCAAACAATACGACGGCTGGAGCTGAGCCCCTTGCTCCTACGACGGCTTGAGGCTTTGGATTTCTCACCATCCTTGGCCATCGATTTGAACCCGGCGGTTTTTGGCCCTTCTTTGTCCATCCCCCTCCTTCCACGACCCCTCCCACCCGAATGGGCACTGCTCGAAGGCCTGACCTTTTCTATGCCCTACGAATGCTGAGAGACGGTGTCTGACCTGATCATTCTGTACCCACCCCGGTGCTTAGAACAGTGCTTGACACGTAGTAAACGCTTAAATACCGTTATTTATTATCATCATCAGTTTGAGGTCATCAAGCAACTTTCCCGTCCCAAACTCACACGGTGCTAAACCACAATCATTTTGGCAGACCCGATCGGAACCTCCGATGTCTGCCCCTCCACCTTAAACAAAAACTCCTTACCATCGGCTTTAAAGCACTCCATCACCTTGCCCGCTCCTATTGTGCCTCGCTGATTTCCTACTATAATCCAGTACATTCGCTTCGCTCTTTCACCGCCAACCAGCTCACTGTACTTCAATCTCGTCTATCTCACCGCCCACGTCCTGCCTCTGGTTCGCAACTCTCTCTTCCTTCATCCACCACTCTCCTTACCTTCGGAGCCTTATTACTTAACTTCTCTGTGCCTCATCTGTAAAATGGGGATTAAGACTGGGAGCGCCACTTGGGACAACCTGATAACCTTGTATCTGCCCCAGCGCTTAGAACGGTGCTTGGCACATGGTGAGCGCTTAACAAATACCGCTATTATCATTATTAAAATCACGTCTCCAAGAGACCATCCCCAACTAGGCCCTCATTCCCCCAGTCCTCCTTCCTTCTGCATTGCTCTTGGGCTTCCTTATGTACCTTTTAAGCATTTAACATTCACCTTCCCTCCTCTGCCCCACTGCACTTACGTCCACATCTGCAATTTATACTAATGTCGGTCTCCACCTCCGGACTGTAAGCTCCTTGTGGTCCACAAACGTGCTCATCGACTCTGTTCTAGTAGGCCCCGCTGTGCCCTTAGCGATTTATACATTATTGTTGAGCAGCTCACATCCGCTGGTTTTTTGGTGGGTTTTTTTTTACTTTTGACCTCTTACTAACCTCTTGTTAACTGACCGCACGCCAAGCACTGTACTGAGCACTGGGGGGATGCCAGACAATCAGGTGGACAAAACGCTTGCCCACATAAATATCACAATCTAAGAGGGAGGGAGACCAGGAACTGAATCCCCATTCAACAGATGAGAAAAGTCAAGCACAGAGAAGTTAAGTGACTCACCCAAGGCAGGCAAGGGGCAGAGCTGGCATCAGAACCTAAGTCCTCTGACTCTTAATTCTTTTGGATAGGGCACGGGGCTGAAAGTCGAAGGGTCATGGGTTCTAATCCTGGCTTCACCCCTTGTCTGCTGTGTGGCCTTGGACAAGTTACTTCACTTCTCTGTGCCTCAGTTCCCCGGTGTAAAATGGGGATAAAGACTGTGAGCCCCACGCGGGACAGGGACTCTGTCCAACCCTATTTGCTTGCATCCACCCCAGCGGGTAGGACAGTGCCTGGCACATAGTAAATACCACAATGATTATAATTATTACCACATTGCAATAATATAATTACTACTATATAATAATTGTAGATATGATTATATTAATAATACAATATCATCACTGTACTATTACTATATAGTAATAATGTACGTTACTACTATATAGCAATAATAATTGTGGTATTTAAATACACTACAGTTCAGTACAGTACCCTGTACAGCTACGGTTCAATAAATACTTTCGATTGATTAATTAATTAACGGAGAGGAGCAGTATCCCTCCCCCCAACCACCACGAGCCAGCTCACAGGTTCAACTGCCGCCTGAGTGGGAAGGGAGCAGACATCACCGAGAAAGGCCAACCCAGCCTCCTTTTGCAAGCCTCTCTTTCCAGGCCACTAGGGTTGATTAGAGAAGCTAATTAAAGCTTTTGAAGATTCTCTCAGACCCGGAGCAGAGACGAATGCATAATAATGTTCCCCGTCCCCCTCTCACCTCCGCCCCAAAGGCTCTGGCCCTCGTTAAGCTTTGATTTCAATCGATTGCACACTCACTAAAATTAACCTAATAAATTGCAACCGCATGTTTGAAAGCATTATCTGGGCAGAGCCGAAAGCCAAGAATCGCAGCATATGGGGTAGATGTTCGGGGCAGATGGGAGCAATCATCTTCGGAAGAAAGCTAGGCCAGCCCGTTCGGTTCAGAGCATCTGGCCCCAGGCAGCCCTGGGGAGTCGGGGCCTCTGCGGCAAGTCTCTGACGCAGAACTTCCTAGCTGGGAGAGGTCCGGGTTTTCCTTGGGGGCTTCAAAATTAAAGAGTTCATCTTGGGGTTCAAGTGACCCATCCAGCGGGTTCTAGGTTTTCCTCAGGGGCCTCAAAATAAAAAAGAGTTGATCTGGGGGTTCGAGTGACCCATCCAGTGGTTTCCCAAAACGTTGATTCTGACTACCCAGAGCCTCTTCTGCACGAGATGGGCTGCTCTACCCAACTGATGTGGCTTTGGGTAGGACAAATCTCTACTGGAATCACAGTTTACCGAACCCAAACTGGTCTTCCCTCCTCACCCGAGTGGTGACGAACACGAGTCCTCTTTGCCAGCCTTTCTCCTGGGTTCTACATTCTAAGAGTGATCCCCACCCACCACCCCCAGGCCAGGAGGGTTCATTGGGAGGACACAACAGGCCCCGTCAAACGGGCCCTGGGAAGCAAAAAAAATTCACAGCAGCCTGGATGTAGGGGGAGAAAGTGATGAGATTCAGCACAGTTTCGGAGTAGACGACTACTCCCGGGGCTTATCTCTGTTCTAAATGGGTCTTTCATCTTACAGGAATTTTCAGCACAGCCTGTCTGAAAACTGACTCTTCAAATATGAAAATCAGGGCTGACGGGGATACGCTTGATATTTCTTCCTTTATGGAGGGGGAGAAAAAAGTAACCATCAAACTCTTCTTCCTTTGATGGTAACAGAAAAGGTAGGTGATGAATGCTTAAAAGAGAGACTGTTAACAGGGGAAAAGACACGTGTGAGGAACAGGGATAAATACATACCTGGCAGGTTCCAGCAGACCCTCGTCACCCACCTCATTACTCTGGCCTATCACTTCCCTGCCCTCTCCCCAGCCTGGAATGGTATTAATCCACCTCATCAACTTCTTACAGTTTTCAACCAGTCACAAAAGCCTTGACAAGAGGAGGAGTAGGTTGACATTCTTCTGGTGACAAACTGAGAATAAATGTGCAACCGGGATCCACACGCTTTGCTTTTCAAACCTGGAGTCTGTAGCCCCTTAGCCTCCCACTCCCTTCCCTAGTGACTATATTTATTACCCTGCGGGTTTCTAATTATGATGCCGCTACAAAGCCAAAGTACTTACGTAGAACAGAGGATAGAAGTACTAGGCCCCGGGGGGGGGGGGGGGGGGGGGGGGATATCAGACTTGCCTGGCTTAGAATGAAGTAAACCCAGCGACCCTCCAAGGGAACTTGCTAATTTCTCCGTTCTGAAAGTGGGTGGTGCTTCTTTTGGGGCTCACAGCATAGACTGCTTCTGTTCCTTACTCCTCCACTCACTGATCCTTTCATTCATTCATTCAATAGTATTTATTGAGCGCCTACTATGTGCAGAGCGCTGTACTAAGTGCTTGGAATGTACAAATTGATAACAGAATTCCTTTATGCCATCTGCACACTTGAGACATTTCAAGGCAAAATCCCCCTGCACATATTCAGCAAAAGAATATTTCAGAAGAGAAAACTTTCAGTGCCGCCACTGACTGCGCAGGATCTTTGGGGCTTTTTAAAAAAAAGTTTGTTCAGCTTTTACTATGTTCCAGGCACTGTATGAAGCACAGAAGTAGATACAAGTTAATCAGATTGGACACAGTCCATGTCCCACATGGGGTTCACAGTCTTAATCCCCATTTTCCTAATGAGGTAACTGAGGCCCAGGGAAGGGAAGCGACTTGCCCAAGGTCACCCGGCAGATAAGCGGTGGAGCCGGGATTAGAACCCAGCGCCTTCTGACTCCAAGGCAAGTTCTCTATCCATTAGGCTGCTTTTTTGAAAGATGCACCTCCGTGATAAAGATTGAGGGGGGCTGCCTCAGAGAAGAGTGACCAAAATAACGGGGTCCCCGGTTTAGGCTACGAACGAAGTAGTAGGGCGAATCAGCACTCTGACAACAGATGAGGAGTTCTGGGCACATCCAAACTCTAGGCTCCTCTTTCAGGGACAGAGAATTTTCCTGAAGAAAAATCACACTAGAGTTACAGATCCTTTCAAGTCTCTGATCCCCAAACTATACAACACATTAGTGTTCCTTGACATTCGATAGTTTTATGAGAAAAATTGCTGCTCACAGAAACCACCGAGCTGTAGAAGATGAAGCATGACAAAATGCTAAGAAATCCCAAGTTTAACACCTGCGCAGGGGCCAACTCCAAATATGGAACTTCAAACCAATCAATCAAATGGTTTTCCTGAGTGCTAAGCATTACAAGAAGCACTTGGGAGAGACCATTCTATGCCATGGGATGGAGACTGGAGAACCAAGGTGAGGTACAAATAGGAGTTTAGCTTGGAAAAAGTCGAGAGAGCAAGGTGGGCTCCGGCAGGAGGAAGGGTAGACAGTTGAAGAGATGGTTGTCTCCTTTCCAGCACGTATGATAAAAGGGAATCACTGAACCCATAATATGCCTGATGTAGACGTACAGTTCTGTGTCACTCACTGGCGAAAGGGGACGTGGGGGAGAGGGAGGGAAGGGAAAAGGCAGGGAAAACGCACAGAGACTGTTATAACAGGCTCAACAACAACAACAAAAAATCCAAACCCCCCCCCCCCCCCCCAAAACAACAAAGGCAGGACCACTTGAGAACCACAAAAAGAAATCCAAAGGACGGATCAATTAAGGTCAGTGGTCCTCTATTCCGCACTCGCCCTAGCCACCCGAATTTTGGCCAAATCTACTCTGGAGTGGGACAAACAACTCCGACTGTGAGAACACTCTTCACTGACCAAGCCCTACCCCCAAGCCCAATTTCTGAATTCCTCCTGTGCACAAAAGCATTTTTGTCCTACTCGAGTCACGAACTTTTCAGTGTTCTTTTTCTTCTTTCCGGTGAGTCTTCAGAGAGAACTTGCCATCTCTCATTAGCCCTGTCACCAGACCTGTCCTCACAGCCTCTCTTATCTTGTCCAACGGCTCGGCGTGTCAGCATTTAACGGCCCAGAGTAATTTCAGACGGCTGACATGAAAAAGATGTGATGCTGGATGAAATGTCTTCTGGGCCTCTTCTAACAATGTATTCTTTCGTGATGGCCATTTGTTAAAATCAAAGAGTCAACATTTTCATTTTGCAATAAAGAGCTCTGTAACTTCAGATCCAAATTCCATCCTGTCACACTATCACACAGCAACCTGAGTCTACTGAGAAAAAAAAAAAAAAACAAAACCAAAACCCAACCCCCGCCCCCGAAACTCAAACAGAATTAATCTTTCCAGAATTCACTTTGGACCCCAAAGCCTTCTAATAAGGGAAAGTTTCAAACTAACATTTCAGGCCATAAAAATAAGCAGTGCTGATTGAGGATTGATCCAGTCCAGGTTTCAGCATACCAAAGGGTCACCATCTTGCATCAGAACAGTTCATCGATGTACTGAAAACTCAAATAATTCTCCACAATACCTGGGTGATCAGAAAAACGTTAAATCCACTTTAAATTGCTAGGAGTAGTTACTAAGTCCGTTGTGTGACCATGGGCAAGTCATTTTACTTCTCTGTGCCTCAGTTACCTCATCTGCAAAATGGAGATTACGACTGTGAGCCCTATGTGGGACAGCGGCAGTGTTCACTCTGATTAGGCTGTGTCTAGTATAGTGCTTAGTTCAGTGCTTGGCATATAATAAACACTTAATTCAAAAATCATCATCATCATCATCACAGGTGATTAACAACCTAAAAAAAATCTCTACAAGGAGTTAATCTATTTTTACAAATGAAATCGTTCATTCTGACATTTGTATAAAATTCTTATAAGCCACCTCCAACTAACGGGGCCAAACCAATCCAGATGGTTGCAGACATTTAACCCATTTTCAAGTGATTTGGATTAACACCAATGTTTCTTTCCTTGTACAGATCCCGTCCTAATACTGAATCCTAATCTCATTTCCATCATGCTTATTGCTCTTCCCCCTATATTTAAACTTAAAAGGTCAGGGTTTCTGAAGAGCGGATTAACTAGTTGGCCCCTATTCTTCCCATAAATCTTCTTCACCATCCTTAACCTCTCAGGGAGAATTGAGTTTATCTAGAAAATACATTTCAAATGCATAAACTGCAATAGCGTGCAGTTATTTCTTAGCACGTGTTGTTCAGTATTTAGATTCTTCTAATTTAAAAAATTTAAACACAGCTGGTATTTTGTTGACTAATGGGTTGGGCTCAATAGTCCTACCGGCTAAATCGAGGACTATATAAACTCTGCCGTGAATTAGCTTTGAAAGGTTTTTAGAGGAAGAAACTCGATTCTGGACTCCGTTACCAAGTGGCTTATGAGGTGTTTGATGGCCAGACAACCGATGACCAGATCTGAATGGAGTTGGGGTTTAAGTGAAAAAAGGGACACACGGTTGTGAACATGAGAATCTCATCAGTTATAGAGAAGAGACGGTCTCGAGGGACACAGTCTTCCGCTTCAGATTACGTCCGTTGTGGGAAGGGAACGTGTCTACCAACTTCGTTGAATTGTACTCTTCTAAACGCTTAATACAGAGCTCTGCACCCAGTAAGTGCTCAATAAATAGAAGCAGTGTCGTCTAGTGGAAAGAGCATGGGCCTGGGAGTCAGAGGATCTGGGCTCTCACCCCGGCTCTGCCATTTATCTGCTGTGTGACCTTGGGCAAGTCTTTTAATGTCTCTGCTTCCTCATCTGTTAATGGGGATTAAATCCTCCTTCCCCGCTGTGAGCCCCATGCGGGACAAGGATCGGGTCCAAATTGATAACATCACCGAACTAAGCACCTGGGAGAGTAGTTATAACAGTCTGAGTTATCAATCAGTAGTATTTACTGAGCGCTTTGTGCAGACCCCTGGTACTAAGAGCCTGGGAGAATATAACACAATGACCTAGACGCATTACCTGTCTGCAAGTGCTCTGCACACTGTAAGCGCTCAATAAATACGAATGAATGAATGTACGAGTTTACAGTCTAGGTGTGGTCTAGTGGATAGAGCATGGGTCTGGGTGTCATAAGGACCTGGGTTCTAATCCCGGCCCTACCATTTGGCTGGTGGGTGATCTTGGGCAAGTCACTTCACTGGGCCTCAGTGACCTCATCTGAAAATAGGGATTAAAGACTGTGAGCCCCAAGTGGGACAGGGGCTGGGTCCCCACTACAGTGCCTGGCATACAGTAAACGCTTAACAGATACCACAGTTATTATTATCATTATTATAATCTTGTATGTACCCCCAGGGCTTAGAACAGTGCTTGGCACATAATAAACACTTAAGAAATACCATAATTATGATTATAAATTATTAACAAATACCAATGATTGACTGCCTGATATTAAACCCATACTTCAGAAGAGGTGATCTTTGGTTTATACAGAAAAGGGAATTAATATCCTGTTAGACTGTAAGATTTGGGAGGGCGAGGACACTGTGTCTTTCCAAGTGCTTAGTAGAGAGCTTTTTCCACAGGCAGGGAGGTGGGAGAAAAAGCCGACGCGGGACTAGGGTTGGGTGACATGACGTGCCTGGACTGATGCGCTGGCAGTTTGGACGGAGGGGGAAGAGGTGGATTCTGGAGATGTTGCGGAGGAAGAATCGACAGGATTTGATGATAGACAAAACGAGGGGGTTAAAAGAGAGGGAGGAGTCGAGGATGCTGCCAAAGGTCACAGGCTTGAGAGACAGAGAAGGTAGTCTACACATTGGAGATCCTTGGATGCCCCGCTGGAACTCTCAAAGAAAAATGGTTCTCGGAAGCAATGGACAGAACGTCTTCTCCCTCTCTGCCCTAAAATTTTTCGACGTACATTAGCTCTTCTACCTCTAAGAGCATATGGGCGACCCCCATTCAAGTTTACTCCTTAACGGTTTGCTTCTGATTTTGAAGTGGAATATGAGTCCCCGCCTGGGAAGTCTTGGCTCAGTTCATCCAAAATGAAGAAGAGGTCAGGGGTAAGGAGACTAAAGACCAAACCACAAAATAAACACCACCAATCTCTATAAATGACTGAGCTATGTCTTTCTGAGCAGCGAGAATGCCAATCAGTCCAGGGGGAAGCCTCTAGATGAACACTTGGTGATCTCTTCGGCTAGTGATTCATCACGACCTACTGGAAAGAGCCCCGGGAGACAGAGCACCGGGGTTCTAATCCTGGCTCACCACTCGTCTGTTGGGTGACGTTGGGCAAGTCACTCCACTTCTCTGAGCCTCAGTTTCCTCATCTCTAAGAAGGGGGTTCAATACCCATTTTCCCTCCCATTTTATGACCGTGAGCTCCATGTGGGCTAGACTGTCCGACCTGATTTCCTCTATTCCTGGCCTTTAGTACGTTGCTTGGCATATAGTAACCGCTGAACAAACACCACAGGGATTATCAATGTTCAACCTCCGCTGCGTTCAGCCGGTAGGACACCGATACCGTATTCCTCCGTTCGAGAAGGAGGCCCAGAGCTCAGAGAGCAGGATCGCCCCATCTATTTCACTGACCCGTGGCTAATTTCAGGACCCTGAAGGAGATGAAGGGTCGGGGTGAAGATTTCCATTCAAGACAGACCAAGTTTAAGGCCAGGGACTACTGAACTCACAGGTCTCGGTACTGGTCAAAGGCATTGTTGGCTTCCACCTCCAGTTTCCGAAGGCGAGCTGACGGCATGGCCCCATCTTCCAACGGCGGATCGTACTTGTTGCTCCACGGTGACCTGGCGGAGGCGGAAAAGATGAAGGAGAATGTTTCAACAAATCCAACCGAGTAAATGTGGGACGTAGGGAGCCCCACGTGGGACGTGGCCTGTGTCCAACCTGATTAGCTTGTAATAATAATAATAATGATCGTGGTATTTAAGTGCTTATTCTTCGCCAGGCACTGTACTAACTTCTGGGGTGGATAAAAAGCAAATCAAGTTGGACACAGGCTACATTCCATGTGGGGCTTACAGTATCTTCCCCAGTGCTTAGGACAGTGCCTGGCACATAGTAAGCACTTAAATACCTTCTTAAAAGAGAAAAGTTGGGAGCTCTACAGCATTATGCCCAAGACCTGGGTCTGTGAACCAAGGAAATGTGTCTTTATTAATGGTTCTGAGTTGGTCAGAATCCAAGGCTTCTGAGTATCTGCAGGCGAGGATGTCAAGTTCTTTAAAACTTTTGTTTGTGACTAAAAACTCTCCCTCAGTGCAGTCACCATGAGGAATACACTGACCCTTTTTTCCCCTGCCGGTGCTTGGGTAGCTTTGCCTTCAAAATGAGTCCTGCATAATCTAAGTGATACTTGTTCCCTCACATCCACCGCCAAACACACGATTTTGCCCCAAGTGGCCCATTTGATTCACCATCCTCGGAAATTCTACACAGCACATTACCGAGGAAGCTTTTCCCACCCACCGACCCAGGCTCCTTTGATGTAATGAAAACCAGCTTTACCCCTCCTTAAGCGCAAACGCTCGCCGAACTTTTCAAAATGGATTGGGCCACATCAGGAAAGCATTTAACCTCAGAGAGGAATTAAAAAGGGTCTGTAAGTAGAAGGCTTACTCGTTAATTCTTGCAGGTGGGGCTCGGAGCGGCAAGCTCAGGGAAAGAAAAAAGTATTAAAAAAGAGGGGAGGAGGGAGGAGGAAGCAGAGAACAATAAGGAATTTTCAAGGAGTCCCTTAGCCTAGTATTGCAGGATCTTTGGAGTCATCATGTTTTAAAACCTACATTCCCTTCTTCATTTCCCTCGCGAGCCACAAACCTCCATATATCATTGCTTATTCCAGTGTCCTCAGCTTTCGTTCAGACTGGTGGTTTTTTTTTCGAAGGGAGAAGGCAGAAGGGGAAGGAAGCAGCAAGGAGCGAATACTAGTGTGTACACGTGTGCGCGTGCGTGCGCACGCAAACACACACACTCTTTTCAATCTGCCTAGCCCAGACTTTAATGCAATCCATGCCCGAGAGGCTTTTCCATCTAGTAGCCATTCATTACTAACTGCTCTGAGTCATCTACCGGCCTAATTTAAAGCACAAAGTTGAGCGCGCTCAGACTCTCAGCCCTCCCACCTCCTTTCCACTTGGGTCAATTTTTCCTTGTCTCGCCTCAGTCCACCAGTCCCACTTTGATTAGGTCCCGGGCCAGGTGGCATTCTTAGGGTTGCAGTGCCTCGAGTTTGACTGGAAGCAGCTGGGCCCGGGGGGAAACTTTCTGAGGGAGGATCGTGGGTCTGCTTACCACAAGGCTGGTTCAGATTATGCCAACAACCAAAGCGCAGAAAAGGAGGAGATGGGAGAGATTCCCCTGCCTTTAGTAAACCAGCTGCCGGCTTGGCACTCCTCCCTAACAAGCTCTTAGTACAGTGCTTTGCACACAACAAGCGCTCAATAAATGCGAATGAATGAATTTAGGAAGCCACCCAACTACACAGGGGAGTTCTGGAGGCAATCAGAAGGACCTGGGTTCTCATCCCAGCTCCGCCACTTGCCTGCTGTGTGACCCTGAGCTAGTCACTTCACTTTGTGCCTCGGTTACCTCATCTATAAAATGGGGATTAAGACTGCGAGCCCCATGTGGGACAGTGATTATGTCCAAGATGATTAGCTTGTATCTACGTCAGTGCTCGGTACAGTGCCTCGCACATAGTAAGTGCTTAACAGATACCATAAAAAACAAAAAGACAAAAAACCCACACTCCGGCATAGGCTCATCGGGTACCTGATCCTAAACCAGTTTGTTGGGGGGGGGGGGTGCGGGGGGGGCTCCCTGATCTTCAGGGACTTGAGACCAGTTTGAGGGATTTGCAAATGGGGGAAACACCTCCTCCATGAAGCTTGTCTTGTCTTGTCTCATGTTATCGAGTCGACTCGGACCTCTAGCGACACAATGGACACATCTCTCCCAGAACGCCCCGCCCTCCATCTGCAATCCTTCTGGTCATGTATCCATAGAGTTTTCTTGGTAAAAAATCCAGAAGCGGTTTTCCATTGCCGCCTTCCGCGCAGTAACCTCGAGTCTCCACCCTCGACTCTCTCCCCTGCAGCGGCTAACCAGCACAGGTGAGTTTTGTACTTCCTAATTAATTCCCCGATCTCCTCATCCCTCTCACCCATTAACTACTTTAGCACTTAGGTTTGTGTCTCTTTACTATCTCATTTCTAAGGTGTCCTCTGGGCCATTTCCATCTCTTTTGCCTATTGTACATTTGGCAATTTGCTTCTCTAGCCTCTCCCAATAGTCTGTACAGCTGAGGACAGATGGTATGTTTCCCACGTGCCCAGGAGAGTGTCAGGTCTCAGTGAAAGCCTCTGATGACGAAAGCCACATCATCTAGGAGCTACTAGGAATGGAGAGAAGACACCAAAATTAGGGAATCACTGCCCTGGATAATCTCTGGGAATAGTTTTTTTTTACAACATTTAATTCATCCAGTGGTAGGTTGGGAGGAGGAGAAAGTCCGCTAGCCCCAAACTTGTCTTCTTTTCCAGAGACTCTGGCTATAGAGCTGGACTTCTCACATCTGTGGGCTTGATGCCATATCTGTGGGCCTTTGGCAGCTTCTGGGAAGATGGCATGCCCTCTTGGAAAGAGCAAGGGCCTGGGATTAAGAGGGCCGGGGACCTGGCTCTGCCACGTACCTGCTGTGTGACCCTGGGCGACTCACTTTACTTCTCTGGCCTTCGGTTTCCTCATCTGTAAAATGAGGATTCATTCATTCTCTTCTCCCTCTTAGACTGTATGGGACTGGGATCGGGTCTGATCTGATTACCTTGTATCTTGCTTTGTGCTCAGCACAGTGACCGCCACATAGTAAGAACTTACAAATACCACGATCATTATAATGGTCACTGTTCTAAGTGTGCTAGGAAATTTAGGCAAAACCAACATCTTTAACACCACCATGCCTGCACCGACCCACACCTATACTCTGGAGTGCCACCCTGGCCTGGAAAATGTTACATGGCAGTGCTGTGAAACGGTGAGCCCTCAACCTAAGAACCTCCTCTGATGATTTGTTTTTTTATTTGTTAAGCGCTATGTGCCAGGCACTTTATAAAGCCTGAAGTAGACAAAAGCTAAGCAGGCTGGACACAGTCCATGTCCTACCTGGGGCTCACAGTCACCCCCCCCCCCATTTTACAGATGAGGTAACTGAGGCCCAGAGATGTGAAGTGACGTGCCCAAGGTAACACAGCAGACAAGTGGCGGAGCTGAGATTGGGACTCAGGTCTTTCTGACTCCTAGGCCCATGCTCACGCAGTTTCTCATTTAGCCTCACTATGTTACTAATGACGATACTGAGAAGCAAAGCCTTGTAGCTCTTTTATTCTCCTCTTGCCATTATTCCAGAACAGGGGATGGGATGGGTAGAAGAGAGGTAGGATGAAGAAAGAGCCCTTTCTGCACCTGGTACACATGAGTCCCTGCAAAATCCTTCTCAGGGGTGAGGGACGGGGTGGAGGAAAGAGGAAGGAAGGTCATGGGGAAGAAGAGAATCATTACTCCAAACTGAAATCCGTAATGAGAGCTCTAGCAATTCTGAGTTAGAAGCCCTTGAAATGAACCCCGAGTGGGACAAGCTACTCTTTGATTTCCTTGTTGTCTGACATTTTAAACAAACATTTTTAAGACTCCTTACCCCGGGCTTTAGAAATGAAGTACCAGCAGGAGACCAGACTCTGCCCCTGTGATTATCTACAATCAAGACTTTAAACCTATCAGTTTGCTGAGGGGACTGGAAGAGAATTTAGCCTTAGATTTCCCTTCTGGGTAAAGCTGTTATTTCCTTCTCAAAAGGAAGGAACACCTCAACTTTACCCTTCGCTCATACGGTTGGGTGGAGGAAAGCTCATCAACTATCCCAAGGTTCTTCGTGTGACCTCAGAAAGATGCTAGCCTCTGCCGAAACTCCCCAATTGGCTTTTTATTAAAGGAGGCATGATTAGATGGGGAAGAGCCGATCTCTTTTGCAGACTGCAGGACTGGAAATTTTTTTTTTTAAGAAAAGCCTATAACTTATGTTTCTCCAGGCTTGCAGACCACAGCATTTCAAACTGTTAGTGCTGGAGCCAGGAGTAATTGTAGTTAGAAAAAAAAAAAAGATTCATAACACTACCCAAAATATTTTTAGTGGAGGAGGGGGGAGTGGTACTCTAACACATTTAAGAGCTTAAATGGAGGCAATTTGAAAAAAGACAGATGGACAAGAGCGCTTAGATTTCAAAAGTCAGGCCTTTCATTTCCCTCAAAGAGAATGCTCTCTGTTTCGACTAACAGGTTTCAAACAGCGTTGTTGGCAACGGCCGCTCCATAAGGATCCCATTTAAGGGAGCGATCAAACACAGGCAGGATGGAAATGTGTGGAGAGAGTCAGAGACCTTGAAGTTTTATATCAAGGGCAAAAAGAAAGGAAGAAAGAAAAACGTCCTGCCTCGACACTCTGGATTCTGCAGGCTGTGGAGAAACCCCAGCCGTCTTGGTTCGGACTGGAGGAGGACAATCGGAGCTCGCCGGGAGGTAGATAGGGATTCCTGCCCACCATGTACCCGGATGGAGGGGATGACCTCTTACTCAGTCATCTTATCCACACTTCCCTATGGGGGACAGGGACGGTGTCCAACCCGATTTCCTCGTATCCACCCCAGCGCTTAGTACGGTGCGTGACACAGAGCGAGTGCTTAACGAATATCCCAATTATTACCACAGTATGGCCTAGTGGATAGAGCACGGGCCTGGAAGGTCATGGGTTCTAATCCCGGCTCAGCCGCCTGTCTGCTGCGTGACCTCGGGCAAGTCACTTCACTTTCTGGGACTCAGTGCCCTCATCTGTAAAATAGGGATTAATAATAATGTTGGTATTTGTTAAGTGCTTACTATGTGCGGAGCACTGCTCTAAGCGCCGGGGTGAATACAGGGTAATCAGGTTGTCCCATGTGAAGCTCACAGTCTTCACCCCCATTTTACAGATGAGGTAACTGAGGCACAGAGAAGTTAAGTGACTTGCCCACAGTCACACTGCTAACAAGTGGCAGAGCCGGGATTCAAACCCATGACCTCTGACTCCCAACCACTGAGCCACGCTGCTTATGTGGGACAGGGACTGTGTCCAACCCGATTATCTTGTATCAACTCTAGTGCATAGAACAGTGCCTGGCACACAGTAAGCACTTAACAAATACCATCATTATTATATTATCATCACTCTTCTAATGTCCAAAGCATCTTTATCAAATTTTCTAGTGAGAAAAGAGGGGTTTGGGAGTTGGTGTGCTATTGCATTGTACTCTTTCAATCGCTCTGCACCCAATAAATCCCTGAATAAACACAAATGATTGACTGTTCCCTTGGGTCGGTTTGTTCTTTTCTTGCTGGTAGGGGGAGGGGGGGGAGGGAAGAGTAGGATAGGGAAGAGAAAAAAGAAGAAGAAAAGTGGAATCCAGAAAACTCTCTGAGATTGTGTCTTAACTCTAGTGTACTCTCCTGAGCATTTAGTACAATGTTTTGTCCACGGCAGGCTTCTACGAATAACTGCGATACCTTCTGGTGGAGTTTAAAAAATGCACAGCAGTTCTAAAGCACGTCCCCCTATTTTCTTCTCACGGAGGCCTTTAAAAGTGGGATCGATTCTCAAACGTCTAGAATGGTTAAAGGGTAGTCTTGCTTGAAGGCCGGAGAACTTGCCTAATGGTCCCTTCCAATCCCAAAGGGGCAGAGTTAAATTTGGAAAGTAAGAAAAGGGAGAACATAAAATTCAATGACCTGTTATTACTTTTCAGAGTAGCAAAAATGGTGAGTTCCTGGCAGCTCTGAATTGTCAGGGTTCCCAAGCACCAGTGGTAAGGTTTGAAATTTAAAGTTACGTGGCTATACAGAGAAGCAGCGTCGCTAAGTGGAAAGAGCCCGGGCATGGGAGTCAGAGGTCATGGGTTCGAATCCCGGCTCTGCCACTTGTCAGCTGTGTGACTGTGGGCAAGTCACATCTTCTCTGGGCCTCAGTTACCTCATCTGTCAAATGGGGATGAAGACTGTGAGCCTCACGTGGGACAACCTGATGACCCTGTATCTACCCCAGCGCTTCGAACGGTACTCTGCACATAGTAAGCGCTTAACAAAATGCCAACATTATTATATACCCCAAGCTCCAAGCCCTGTCAGAGAGCCTAAATCCAAGTCCTTGCCTCTCAAATAGAAAATTCCCAAAGTGGATTCCTAGCCAGAACGCACTGTGTGTCTGTGTCAGGTCCGCTCTACCTTTCCTGCTACCAGCCTGAAAAACGAGGTGAAGCAGAGACTGCCGTTTATCAAGAACTGACTGCAGTTCAGTCTCAATAACCTTGTTTCGGTGTCCTACTGACAGAAGAGGGTCGTTTTCGGTTTGTTCCGTTTATCAAGAAGTGACTGCAGTTCAGTCTCACAACCTCCTTTCGGTGTCCTACTGACGGAAGAGGGTTGTTTTTGGTTTGTTTCATTCACACGTGCAAAGTAAACACCTAATGGGCTGCAAAGCCTGAAATTTTGCAGTTAAGTGGATTTGACAAAGGGCTCTTTAAGCAAAGCAGGCCAGTGTCTCTGGGCTAGTATCAGTTTAATTAGCATCATGGCAGTTGTCAAGCTTTGGTACAAACCAGCTGGAGCTGAAACTAACATTCCTTGGGCAAACCAGTGTTTGCTGATTGCATTTTTAGCCTAGGTACAGCTTTGACGGTTGAGATCAATGCTATTAGGCACTAATTTATGTTAACATTTATATTAATGCAACAGCAATAATAATAATTCTGGTACTTAATAAATGATAATAATAATGTTGGTATTTAAGCGCTTACTATCTGCACAGCACCGTTCTAAGCGCTGGGGTTGCCCCACGTAGGACTCACAGTCTTCATCCCCCATTTTACAGATGAGGTAACTGAGGCACAGAGAAGTGAAGTGACATGCCCACCGTCACAGAGCTGAGAAGTGGCAGAGCCGGGATTCGAACCCATGACCTCTGATTCCCAAGCCCGGGCTCTTTCCACTGAGCCACGCTGATTCTCCGTTAAGAGCTTGTTAAGCGCTTACTATGTGCCAAGCACTGTTCTAAGCGCTGGGGTAGATACAAGTTAATCAGGTTGGACACAGACCCTGTCCCATATGGGGCCCACAGTCTCAATCTCCACTTGACAGATGAGGTAACTGAGGGCCAGAGAAGTGAAGTGACTGGCCCAAGGTCACACAGCAGGGAAGTGCCAGAACCGGGATTAGAACCCATGACCTTCCAGCTCCCAAGGCCTGTGCTTTATCCACTATACCGTGCTGCTTCTCTAACGCAGTGAATGTTAATGGATGGGAGCGGTCTGAGCACCCAAAGAGGAGTGTACACTTTTCCAAACTGAGTTACGGTAAGCATTCCCCACGGTCCTGCCTACACTCCGTGCCCCCGCCCTCCCCCAAACGCCTTTACTCAACGCCTATTGCGGACCTCGTGCCACGTGGGACCCCCTCATCCCCTTCTATCCCCCCACCCCCACCCCCAGCGCTTCGAACAGGGCTTGGCACTGAGCGCCTAACAAATGCCACCGTTATTATTATTACCTCAGCGCTTCAAACGGGGCTTGGCACAGAGTAAGCACCTAACAAATGCCATCATTATTATTATTATCATTATTGTTATTCCAGCGCTCAGAACAGGGCTTGGCACAGAGTAAGCACCTAACAAATGCCATCATTATTATTATTATTATTGTTACTTCAGCGCTCAGAACAGGGCTTGGCACAGAGTAAGCACCTAACAAACGCCATTATTATTACTATTACCCCCGCACTTCGAACAGGGCTTGGCACAGAGTGACCGCCTAACAAATCGTGATTATGTTGTCTTGTTTTGTCCGTCTGTCTTCCCCGACTGGCATCATTGGGCAGGGATTGTCTCTCTCTGTTGCTGAATTGTCCATTCCAAGCGCTTAGTACAGTGCTCTGCACATAGTAAGCGCTCAATAAATACTACTGAATGAACTCCGTGAGAATCAGGAGGCTTGGAGGCGAGTCAGTCCGTCATTCATATTTACTGAGTGTTTACAGTGTGCAGAACACTGTGCTGAGCGCTTGGGAGAGCTCGATACTACAATAAACGGACACGTTCCCCGCCCACAACGAGCAGTCCGATTCTACAACCAATATTCTGCGGGGAATTCATCTCTAGCCTTCTAGGGCCTCAGTTTCTAGAAAACAGAAACCGTACTACTTGCCGTAGGGAAGAAAGACTCTGTCTAGGAAAATAATTTATGCTCCCTGAAAGAAAGGAACCAGCTAAAGCTAACCAATTGTATCAGACACTAATTACCTCTCCTGGGTGCACTCTGGAAGTACATCTAGAACAAAAAACCCAAAGCTAAAGGTTTGTCAAACCCTGGCTCCCCCATTTGGAGTTGTGTTTGAGTTGTGTAGAGAAGCAGCGTGGCTCAGTGGAAAGAGCCTGGGCTTCGGAGTCAGAGGTCAAGGGTTTGAATCCCGGCTCTGCCGTTTGTCAGCTGTGTGACTGTGGGCAAGTCACTTAACTTCTCCGGGCCTCAGTTACCTCATCTGTAAAATGGGGATTAACTGTGAGCCTCACGTGGGACAAGCTGATTACCCTGTATCTCCCCCAGCGCTTAGAACAGTGCTCTTCACATAGTAAGCGCTTAACAAATACCGACATTATTATTATTATTGAATACACCCAGGGAGCAGATACACAATGTGCACAGTAAATGAGGAAAGGGAATTAATGCCAGGACACAATAGTTTGGTGACCTCAATTAAGCACTGAATAAACCCAAGGTGAATTAAAGACAATAATAATTGTGGTGTATGTTAAGCACTTTTGGGTCAAATACTGCCTACCAAGGGTACTAATGTGTTAAGCGCTTATGTGTCAAGCACTGTGTGGTAAGCTCTGGGGTAGCTATACGATAATCAGGTCTGACCAGTCCCACCTGGGGCTCGTTGTTTAAGGGGGGAGGGAGAACAAGTGTTTAATCCCCATTTTACAGATGTGGCACAGAGAAGTTAAGTGATTTGCCTGAGATTACAAAGCAGAGGCAAGTTGCAGAACTGAGCGTGGCTCAGTGGAAAGAAGGTGGCCTTGGGAGTCAGAGGTCATGGGTTCTGATCCCGGCTCCTCTGCTAGTCAGCTGTGTGACCTTGGGGAAGTCACTTTACTTCTCTGTGTCTCGGTTACCTCATCTGTCAAATGGGGATTAAAACTGCTTAATACGGTGCTCTGCACATAGTAAGCGCTCAGTAAATACTATTGAATTGAATGAAAACTGTGAACCCCTCATGGGACAACCTGATCACCTTGTATGCCCCAGCACATAGAACAGTGCTTTGCACACAGTAAGCGCTTAACAAATACCACAATTTATTTTATTTTATTGTTATTTATCTTTGTGTTTTTTAGGAGCCCCTACCTGATTTTTTTTTATAATGGAATTTGTTAAATACTTACTATGAGCCAGGCACTCTATTAAGTGCTGGAGTGATACAAGCTCCTCAGGCTGGACTTACTAAAATGTCCCACAGGGGGAACACAGTCTTAGTCCCCATTTTTCAGATGAGAAAAATGAAGCACAAAGTGAAGTGACTTGTCCAAGGTCACGCAGCAGACAAGTTGGCAGAGCTGGGATCAGAACTCAGGTCCTCTGACGCCCGGGCCCTTGCTCGATCCACTAGGCCATGATTCTTTAGGAAAATGCTCGGACTGTGTCCCTCAATTTAGGGATGCACCCAGAGCACAGGACAAATGTCTACATGGAAGATGAACGAAACAAGAGATAAACCATTTTCCCGAGAGCACACTTCTGCTGCCAGAGTTGTCAAGATAAAAATAGCATCCGAACTGGCAACTGGGGCTCCGAAACCATCCTTCTGGCTTTCATCTTCATGGCAATCTAAGCTACGGTTGTCAGGTTTCTAGTTACGACTTGCTGAACCCTTGCATCTTCACTGTTCTCTGGCTCTGAACTCTTGCAGGTGGGTTCCAGATTGAAATGAGTGGGTCTCGCACTTTGAAAAATAACGATTATAGCCACGCTTTCACCCTGGAAAGGAAAAGTCAAAGTATTGACTCAGGGAGCCAGGTTCTCAGCTTTTTAGAGTGATGCGCTGTTCAAATCTTCAGATTCCCGTCACTCCTCTGGCCTTCCCTTCCAAAATTCGGGTGATTGGGCTACTAATTATATATATAAATAAAATCAGATACAGAACTATACATTTAATATATTATTCACTAATATTGTCTATCTCCCCACCTAGACTGTAAGTTCACTGTGGACAGGGATTGCAGCTATCAACTCTGTTGCGCTGTACTCTCCCAAGCGCTTAGCACAGTGCTCGGCCCATAGTAAGGGCTCAACAGATACCACTGATGATGATGATACTCTATGTACCAAGCGCTGTACTAAGCACGACGACAGATAGAGACAAGTAGGTTGGATACAGACCCTGTGCTATACGGGGCTCATAGTCTAAGCAGGAGGGAGAGAACAGGTACTGAATCCCCATTTTACAGATGAGGAAACTGAGGCCCAGAGAAGCGACTTGCCCAAGATCCCAAAGCAGGCAAGCGGAGAAACCGGGCTAGAACCCAGGTCCTCTGACTCCCAGACCCATGAACTTTCCACGCTTCTTCATGGGGCTAAAGAAGAGGCTTGTGTTTGTCACACACTTCAAAGCTCTCAGAGTGTCCTGTTATCAGTACCGTGGGAGATAACCAGGTCTCTAGGGGCACTTGAATAATCCCAAAGCAAATTCTTCTCCACTCATCCACTCTCCATTACACTACTCGGGACAAATTAGGACACAGGGCAGAGGAAGCCATTCTACCTATTTAAGGAAGAAAAGTAACTGGATTTCTACACCTCTGCGCCCAAGGCAGAGATCACATTTCCGAGTTCATTCAGGTTAAGGGGATGAACACGAGCAAATGCTCTTCCCCTGAGATGACCACACACACTACTCATGGACTCAGCCAACCCTCTGAACGACTGCCAACTGGCAGCAGGAAAACCACCCACCCTGCAGCCTCAAGCACCGCCCGACTCCAGACTTGGGCATCTCCCTAGGTCACCCACCCCCTACTCCTCTCTGGCTGCTAACCCACAGTACCACTGGCTTTGGGGACCCGCGCACTCCTCTAAATTTTCACCAGGCTGAGGGGGAAGCAGCAAAATGCCAACAGTCTGTTAACGGCCCGAGCAGAGCGGTCCGGGGTGGGTGAGGGGTGAGAGGGGCGGAGGGGCCGCTCTCCCTCCTCAGATCTGACAGTGACCCGCCCCGCCTTCAAAGCCTTATTGAAGGCGCACCTCCTCCAAGAGGCCTTCCCTGACTGAACTTCCCTTCCTCTTCTCCCACCTCCTTCTGCATCGCTCTGACTTGCTCCCTTTATTCACTCCCCTTCCCAGCCCCACGGCGCGTAAGCCCGTATCTGTCATTTATTTATTTCTATTAATTGCCGGTCTCCCCCTCTAGACTGTAAGCTCGTTGTGGGCAGGGCACGTGTCTATTTATTGTTATACTGCACTCTCCCATGTGCTTCGTACAGTGTTCTGCACACAGTAAGCGCTCAATAGATAAGACTGAGTGAATGAATGAACCGTGGACCTGGTTGTTTCTCCCGAGGGGACACAGCTGCATTCTCGGGACTCGAGCTCACCTATAGGAGTCTCCATCTCTGTTGTAGTCGCACAATAGATAATCCTTTCCCACCACCTTATCCCGCGCAATCTTCAGCGGCTGGTCGACAGAAGACAGAAGATCTTCGCAGAGGCTGGGGACCTGCCAGGAAGAAAGATGGAAGCGAGGGGTTAAAAAAGACGTGCCGGGTTCCGCTCGGCTTGTGGGACCGAGGCCGTACTGTGGCCAGCGTGTTGAACATCTGGCCCCTTGACTCCCTGCCAAAAAGAGTGGCCCGTTCATTGCTTTTACAAATGTACCATTGACACTAACTGCGTCCTCCACAAAGAAACCGGTCCTTGAACGGGCGGAGAACACGCTTCCCAAAGCCTCCAAGCTCACCCAATAGGTTCGGCTTTAATTACCCAGGCACCGGGGTGGTCTAGTAGACCGAGGTCCGGAGAGGCTCCGGACGGTAAGACGCACGAGAGGAGGAGGATCGAGGTTAGACCAAACGTTTCAAACGCGCAGAAATCCAAGGAGCTGCTGAAAGAATTAACTGTCCGTGCTTCGGGACTCCCACAGGTTCACGAGCAGGGTGGGGTTTCCAATACTTTCCAGGCAGCCAGCCAAGCATTACCATGCTGGTGAATAAAAGCAAGCATATCTGCTCCAGAGGTAACTTTAAATGTCTCTATAATCCCAGCTGCTTCCTCGTTACCTTATCTCACGGATGATCCAACCGCCCAGGGTTTTTGTCTCTTAGAGACAGCACGGTTTTGCCTCTTGTGGAAGTTCACTCCGTGGTCTCTCTTTTGAACCCCACGACTTCCATCCTCTCTTTCCCACTCAATCCATCCGTGGTATTGGCTGAGCACTTACCGTGTACTGAGCGCTTGGGAGGGTAAAATACGACCGCGTTGGAAGACACATTCCCTGCCCTCAACAAACTTATAGTCTAGGCAGGGAGACAGACATTACGGTAATTATGGTTATTTATTTTAGGGGTGGGGTGAATATCAAGTGCTTAATGGGTTCAGATCCAAGTGCTTAGGCGACAGAAGAGAGAGAGGGAGTAAGGGAAATGAGGGCTTAGGCGGGGAAGGCCTCTTGGAACTTAATTCCATCAAAATATTATTGGAAGAGGCGGCTGAGGTTCCGATTCTACCCGCTTTAGGCCTGATCCTGGGTGAGTGAATGAAGCACTATATGTAATGTTATGATCCCTTCTGAAGGCTCGCTTTAGAAATAACGAAATAACGGGGATTATAAATGTTAAAGTCCTACAGTGAGACCTATTCTTTAAAGGGGATTGTGGCGAGATGGTTAAGAGGACCCATCAGCTGGAGTTTGGTAACTGGAGCTCCCTATGCAGGACTGCCATTAGCATACTTGGAATAAATTTATTAAATAATAATTATGGTATTGGTTAAGGGCTTACTATGTACCCTGAAAAAGTAAAACTAATACTTTAGCTGTATATAGCTTAATAAAATAGCCTCAACTGGTTTTTCTCCACTTTTAGCACATCGTGAGCAAGGAAGAGCTCCAGCAATTCCTCTGTATTGTACTCTCCCAACACTAGTACCATGCTCTGCACACAATAGGCGTTCAGTAAATACCACTGGATTACCTCATGTGGGACAACATGATCACCCTGTATCTACCCCAGCACTTAGAACGGTGCTCTGCACATAGTAAGCGCTTAACAAATACCAACATTATTATTATCATTGGTTGTTTTTTTTTTACAAACCCAGCAACAAAAGTTGTCACTGATAATTTTGTCAGTTTAAACTCCCCTCATTTTCCCCTCTTTTGTTGGGAATTTCACAATACCAACTTGTGGTATTCAGGTAATCAGGCGGTCCCACGCGGGGCTCACACAGTTTTAATCTCCATTTTACAGATGAGGTCACTGGGGTCCGGAAAAGTGAAGTGGCTTGCCCAAGGGCACACAGCAGTCAAACGGCGGAGCCGGGATTAGAACCCACACCCTCTGATTCCCAAGCCCGTGCTCTTTCCATTAGGCCACGCCGCTTCTCCTTAAATCAAAAGGAAAAATCGGCATAGCAAAACTCAAGAGCCAGGGCACCAGACTACACGGGACTGCAGCTCGTCCTCCAGACTGTAAGCTTGTTGTGGGCAGGGAACGTGTCTGCCAACTCTAATCATAATGATAATAATAATAAGTGGTATTTGTTAAGTGCTTACTATGTGCCGGGCATTGTGCCAAGCGTTGGGGTGGATAAGGAAATTGGGCTGGTCACAGTCCCTGTCCCTCGTGGGGCTAACAGTCGTAACGCCCATTTTACAGAGGAGGCACAGAGAAGCTAAGTGCGTTGCCCAAAGTCACACAGCAGACAAGTGGCGGAGCCGGGATTAGAACCCAGATCCTTCTGACTCCTAGGCCCGCGCTCTGCCCACTGGGCCACGTACTCTCCCATGCGCTTAGTTCAGTGCTCTGCACACAGTACGCACTCAATAAATACTATTAATGGGACTGACTTCGGCGCTCAGTACAGGTTTTGGAAGAGTGGGGAGGCATGCACAGAACGATGTCTGAATTAAAATGATCGGGCAGCAGTATGAAGGACGGAATCGAGGTGGAGGGAGGGAAGCATTCGAGGCAGGGAGGTCTGCAAGGAGACTGACGCATTTTAGCCCATTTGGGATTTGACGGGGGAATTAGTGGCATATGCAGTATTATATTTAATTGAATTCCCCCCAAAAGGTTCTCTCTATAACAGTCCACTTCAGAGATAATGGGTAACACATTAAAACAGAACTTAAATCAACTTAAAACCTAAAAAGTTATGCGAACCAGGCCCCATACAGGAATCTTACTGTCAGATTCAAGTTTTTCCACTTTTAGGCCTTCCAGGCAAGTTTACGTCCAACTTCGCCAAGCTGAATACAGCTTTTGGTTTACGGTTTTCCACGTGAGAATAAAAAAGCTTAGGCAAGTTTTCTTCGAGAGCGATTTAATCATTTCAGTCATCACTGAGGAACCTTATTGTGAAATTACCAACAAAAGAGAAAAGCCCCTGTAAAATGAGGGGAGCTTAAACTGACAAAGTTATCAATGACAACTTTTGTTGCTGGGATTGTAGAAAGAAATAAATCATTCGAACGGTACAATGGTATTTACTGAGTGCTTATTACGTGCAGAGCACGGTACTGAGTGTTTGGGAAAGTATGATACAAAGGAGTTGCTGGAGCTATTCCCTGCTCACGATGAGCTAAAAGTGAAGAAATACTAATTGAGGCTAGTTTTTTAAGCTATGCATAGCTAAAATATTAGTTTTACTACTTCAGGGTATTTGGTAAGCACTTACTTTGTGCCAGGCACTGTACTAAATGCTGGGGTGGATACAAGCTAATCGGGTTGGACAGTCATGGGTCCCACATGCGGCTCGCAGTTCTAATCCCTCATTTTACAGATGAGGTAACTGAGGCCCAGAGATTTTTAAGTGACTTGCTCGAAGTGACACCGCCTACAAGTGGCGGAGTCGGAATTAGAAGCCAGGTCCTTCTGACACCCAGGCCCGTGCTCTAGCCACTAGGCCACACTGCTTGGCCTTCTACCCCAGAACTGAAGGTCAGAGGTTATGAGCTGCAAGGTATTACTCTTCCATCCTTCAGCTTGTCCTCAGCAAAATGGGAAATAATATTCACCCCTGTTGATATCATTGGGTTGGTAGGGGAGGGAGGATTAGATTCATGGGGAGAACTAGATTAGGTTAGATTTAATTCACGCTGCAAGGGAGAACACCTAATACTTTCCTCTGTTGAACTGTCTTTGCATCTATTTACTTACAACGATGTCTGCCTCCCTCTCTAGACTGTAAGTTCGTTGTGGGCAGAGAACGTCAACCAACTCGGCTATATTGTACTCTGGCAAGTGCTTAGTATGGAGCTCTGGACAACGTAAGAACTTAATAAATACCATTGCTTGCTTGCTTGATTAAATGAAAACACCAGTACCTACTTCAACCTCCCTAAGAAACAGATCTGGAGAGATTCACGGGCTATTTATTGAATGCTTGGAGCTTCTGGGAGGAAGATAAAGACTTCCTTTTTTTAAAAGAAAGTAAAGGACTCTGTATGGAAGTCTATACCAATTCATCAGTGATATTTACTGAGTGCTTACTGTCTAAGAGAGCAGTGTATCAAGCGCTTGGGGAATAGGCAATACAACTGAGTGGGTTGACACAATCCCTGCCCTCCGGAAGGTTGCAATATATTAAGGGAGACAGACATCAGGGGAAGCAGCAGAGTACGGGATACGGAAAAAGAGTGCTGTAGGGATAAGCGCATAGGCAACGCGGAAGGGAGGGAGATTAGGGTGGGAAGATTGGAGGTTAGTCACGGAAGGCTTTTTTGGAGGCGAGGTGACTTTAGTAGGGCTTTGAAGATGGGGTGAGGGGTGGTCTCTGTCGGATAGGAAGGGGGAGGAAGTTCCAGGCAGATAGAAGACAGGAGCAAGGGACCAAAGGGGAGAGAGATGAGATGGGGGGGAGTAGGTAGGTTTGTGTTACAGAAGGGAAGTGTGTGGTGGGCTGAGTTGTAGTGGGAGAGGAGCGTAGGGGTGTGTGTGTTGAGGGGGAGGATATAGGGAGGGTGTTCTTTAAAAGCCAAAGATAAGGAGTTTCCGTTTGATGCGGTGATGGAGAGGCAACCACTGGGGTTTTTGAGGAGGTACGCAGAGTGATATTTTAGAAAGGTGATCCAGGCAGCAGTGACACGTACTGAAGGCGGAAGAGGCTGGAGGCAGGGAAGGATGCAGTACTCAAGGCAGGAGATGGCAAAGGGCTTAGGTCGACGTGGGAGCGGTCTGGATGGGGCGGAAGGGGCAGATTCTAGGGATGTTGTGAAGGAAGAACCGACAGGATTCGGCGACGGAATGAATATGTGGCTTGTAGGAGAGCGCTGAGTCGAGGGTAATGTTGAGGTTATGGGCTTGGGTGACACGGAGCATGGTGGTGTGACCGGTGATGACCATGATAATAATCATGATGATAATACTAACGGTATTTGTTAAGCGCTTACTATATGTCAAGCACTGTTCTAAGCTCTGGGGGAGATACAAGATAATCAGGTTGGACACAGTCCCTGTCCCACATGGGGCTCACAGCTTTATGTCCTATTTTACAGAGGAGGTAAATAAGGCACAGATAGTAATAATACTTGTTAAGCGCGTACTTGTACCAGGTACTGTATTAAGTGCTGGGGTAGAGACGAGGTAATCGGGTTTGAAGCAGTCCCTGGTCCACAGGGGTTCACAGAGTTAACCCCCATTTTACAGATGAGGGAACTGAGGTAGGCGATGGGAGGTGGGTCTGGTTATGGAGTTAAGGAGTTCTGTTTTGGACAAGTTACGCTTAACATGCTGTTACTGTTAGGTACTAGGGGATGTTGCATTTTTACGGCAATTCCCTGAAAGCATTTTTGAATCCCGCAACCAAGCCCTAGCACCCTTCAAAATAATGTGAACGCAATCCGCAGCTCAAACTTTTTGGCAATCAACCGGTAGGTGTTGGAAAGAACATGTGTAACTCATAATTCATGAATGTTATCATGATTTGTCCTCCTCTGAAGCATTTGTGATTTGATATGGCTGATGGTTTACTGTTACCTGAGCTGATCGAGTTTTGCCTTCACAAATCATGAGTGCTGCCAGAGTCGTGCATTACATCTACCGGTTCCGCTTACTTTGATCAAAGATAAATTTGCTTTGGGACAATATCGTTATCCAGGCCCTGGGAAATGATAACAGTTTGAACTCAACAGTTGGTTCTGCAGATCGGTGTACTGAAATTTAGCTTTTGGTTTAGTGATGGTAAAAGTGATTTCTTTCATCTGAAAGACTGTTAAAACATTTTGACTTGTGAATTGGGGAAAAAAAGAAGGCAGAAATCTAGTGGACAGAGCACGGAGTCAGAGGACCTGGGTTCTTAACCTGGCCGCTTGCATGCTGTGTGACCCTGGGCAAGTCACTAAACTTCTCAGTTCCTCCGTTTTCTCAACTGTAGAATGGGGGCTTCAATGCTGGTTTTCTCTCCTACTTAGACTGTGAGCCCCATGTAGGAAGGGCACGGTACCCGACCTGATTAAATTATATCTGCTCCAGGACTCAGAACAGTATTTGACACACAGAAAGTGCTTAATACCATAAAAAATAACAAACAAAAAACTTCTCAAAAGCAAGTGTTGGGGGAAGTCGGGGGGCGGGGCAGGGGGGAAACCCAAAATCAGAAGCAAATGCATCAAAATTTGCCAGGGCACTTGTCCTGTAAATTGTATTTGAACTGCATATTCACGGATTACAGTTGTTCTTGTAGAATTAAACTAAGGTCAGGTCGATACCAGGCAAAAACACACTTGTGGGCCCATCTTCAAACCAAGGGAAATTATTAGCGAGTTAGAATAACACCCCAAACTCCCACTGGATTCTAAATCTGCCAAAGTGAGCTGTCCATTGCTAGTTACAGATGGCCTAGTAGATAGATAGGCTTAGGAGTCAGAAGGGCGTGGGTTCTAATCCCGGCTCGCCACTTGTCTGCTGTGTGACTCTGGGCAAACCACTTCACTTCTCTGTCTCAGTTCCCTATCTGTAAAATGGGGATTAAGACTGTGAGCTCCATGTGGGTCAAGGACTTTGTCCAACCTAATTAACTTAGACTTATACCAGTACTTAGAACTGTGCTTGGTACATAGCAATGCTTAACAAACACCATTAAAAAAACACAAAAAAAAAACCCTAAACACCCAACCCAAGATTTTAGCTGTACTGGCTAAAAGGGGATGAAAATTCCCAAGCAACTCCAATTAAGGACTGGCATTATTTTCTGGGCAAAAGTCTGCCAGAACCAAACTAAACCATCCAAATCTGAGTACAACCACCGGAATTGCAAGAGGTGACTTTCCCCCGATGGTCTTATCTGAAGGAGTCCGATTAAAAAGCAACCCCGATCTATCTGAAACCTTCTGATGATGATAATGATAATTGTGGCATTTCTTAGCGCTGCGTGCCAGGCGCTCTACAAAGCGCTGGGGTGGATACAAGCAAATGGGGTTGGATGTAGTCCCTGCCCCACAAGGGGCCTGCAGCCTTAATCCCCGTTTTCCAGATGAGGGAACTGGGACGGAGAAGTGAAATGACTCGCCCCAGGTCACACAGAAGAAAAGTGATGGAGCCGGGATTAGAACCCAGGTCCTTCTGATTCCCAGGGTCGCGCTCTATCCACTAGGCCACGCTGTCTCTCCTTCCCTTGCTGCTGTACAAACAAAATAGTTTTCCACTATCTTGCCGAACAGCTGATCCCATGAAAAGAGATACAAATCAGAAGTTTCCGGCCACAAGTGAGGTTCGCATTTATGTATCCATATGTTTCTACTTTGTCTCTTCCTTTTCTCCATTAGTTATTAATGTTGAAAAAAATACTGTTCAACCAGAAAAGGAAACTTGAGATGAACCCTTTCAGACAACAACAACAACAAAAAAGGAACGACCAGTTCAGATCCATGGATAATCTAATCCATGGCGTCTCTGCCTTCGAGAAGTGCACTTTCCGTACCTTGGGTTTTTGTTGTTTTTTTCCAAGGGCCAAACGAACACATTCCATCTTTTGATCTGCACCTTGGCCAAATGCCCATCGCCGAAGAGATAAGAATCGAAAACAGACTCTGGTCATCCTGTTACCCATTACGATGAGTAATATTGGTGAAAAAGTGGTTTGGAAGTCATTCTTTTTTTTCTTCCCCTAGATCGCAGCCCCCCTTCATTTCCACTCTAATGGCTCTCTTGGTCTGGAGCAGCACCCAAGGACTGGATTGTAACCGATTGCCAGCAGAGGTCTCTCTTTACAACCCTTCCGACAATAAAACGCGATATTGCGATTTGTGGAACGGGACCTATTACCGCCTCAAAAACTGTTTTAACCCTGCTCTTCGGAGTATAACTGTACGCAGACTCCGGGGTTTGGTGTCTACTGAAAATGTAGTCGATCTGATTTCGCACTACGGAGGGGGAAATCTGTTAGTTCCCATCTACCTGTTTCGATAAAACTGTCTTTTCAAACCCAATGACAAAACCGCCTTTGCAATGCTTAAAGGAAATGATTTCATTAATCTCTTCATCCTGCCCGTAAGCCCACAACAGCTATTCGGTGAGTGAAACTTCTGCACAGAGGTACCGAATCCAGAACTTTTGGCTCCCGCTGGCTGATGGACCGGATCATTCATGCTACTTTGGCCGCTCTTAACAGAAAGTTTCGCGTTTCTGGGCACTGAGGATGGAAACAGATTGGGAGAAGCAGCGTGGCCTAGTGGAGAGCGCGGTCCTGGGAGTCAGAAGGCCCTGGGTTCTAATCCTGGCTCCGCTACTCGTCTGCTGAGTGACTTTGGGCAAATCACTTCACTTCTCTGGGCTTCAGGCACCTCATCTGTAAAATGAGGATTATTAATATGAGCCCCATGTGGGATAGGGACCGTCCAACCTGATTACCTTCTATCTACTCCAGCGCGCGGAACAATACCTGGCACATAGTAAGCGCCGAACAAATACCTTAAAAAAAAAGATCGATCCCATCCATGGGGCAACTCGGAGGCATATTATGGATCCATTGCAAAAACCGATTTTGAAGCTCACACTCAATCAATGGTATTCACTGAGCACTTATTGTGTGCGGAGACTCCTTCCCCAGCTCCGAAAGCAAGGAGGGGGGAATCGGCCCAATGGCATCCCATACAAAATGCGGGACTTCAGAGCCAGCCGAGATGGAATGGAACGCTGATCCCAACGCTGATCCCGGCAGCACACCGCCACCCACGCCGGGAAGGCTTAAGGAAATAATCAACCCCTCTGCAAGAATTCAATCGTATTTATTGAGTGCTTACTCTGTGCAGAGCCCTGTACCAAGCACTTGGGAGAGTACAAGACAATAATAAACAGATACCCTGCCTGCCCACAACGAGCTCAGAGGCTAGAGGGGGGAGACGGATATTGATATAAATAGACAGTTTCGTACATAAGTGCTATGGGGCTGGGATGGAGGACGAACAAAGGGAGCAAGTCAGGGCCACGCAGAAGGAGTGGGAGAGGAGTGGGAGAGAAGAGGAAATGGGGGTGCTTAGGGGAGGCTGCAGGAATCTTTCCCAGGTGGCTATCTGGCTGCATGACACCTAAAAAACCCTGAGCTCTCTAGCCTATTCGACTTGCCCCCCAAAAGGTTTGGGTTCCTTGTTTTTTTGAAGTGGAAAACGGTATCGAGCTCTAAAACGCAGATGGTAGACCTGGCCGGTAAGGCCATTTACGCAACCCCCGGGGACATCATTTCAGGCCAAACAAATGGCGTGTTCTGCTTTCAAAAGGTTCATTCACGTCATGCTCCGAAGAGGAGAGACAACCACCACTCTGCCCTCCCCATGCCGGTGTCCTCTGACCGCTGTCAAAAATAAATAAGAAACAAAGGCGGTTCTCTAGGCTTGACTTCAGCCATTCAAACCCTGGATTGAATGGCTCGGCCATTCAGCGGTAAGTAGCCTGGAAGGAGCGTGGTAATGCTTTCTACAGTGCGGGTGAGGAAGGAGCAGTACAAAGGGAAGACAAATTGAAAAAGAAAAAAAGGAGATTTCCGTCTGAAGAGCAAATGACCAGCAAACAAGGATCCCGTTGTCTGTTGAAGCCGCGGGCCTCCCTGAAGATGGTGAGCCGAGTACTCCCGGGTTTAATTAAATGAACCATTCCCAGGCCGGGAACACGACCCATCACCTGTGCGAGGGAGAAATCATATACCTTCCAGAGCAGCTGGCTCTTTTTCGTCAGGGGCTTCGCCCAGAGACAGGGCTTACTGCGCGAGAAGCCAACTCCTAAAATGCCGAGGAAAAAAATCAGCCGACTAGCTTGTAGCTGGCGACTGCCCACGGAGTCTTGTGTAGGCCACGGGAGCTAACCCAAAGGCGAGGACCCCAAAAGACCTCCTGAGAGGGTTCCTCCGAGAAGCCTTCCCTGACTAGGCCCTTCTTTCCTCTCCTTCCACTCCCTTCCGCGTCGCCCTGACTTGCTTCCTTCATTCTTCCCCAGTCCCAGGCCCATAGCACTTCTGTACATCTCTGTCATGTCATTAATTTATATTAATGGCTGTCTCCCCCTCTAGAATGTAAGCTCGTTGTGGGCAGGGAATGTGTCCGTTTATTGTTATACTGTACTCTCCCAACCACTTGGTACAGTGCTCTTCACACAGTAAGCGCTCAATAAATAATAATAATAATGATGATGGTATTTTTAAGCCCTTATTGTGTTCCGAGCACTGTTCTAAGTGCTAATGACCGACTAGTCCAGGGATTTAGGCGGCAGTCAAGGGGTCTGGGTGGCGAACTGCGGTTAGGAGGGCTACAATCACAAGGTCCTGGGTCCTAAACACGGCTCTGCCGCTTGTCTGCCGGGTGAACTTGTGCAAGTCACTTCACTTCTCTGGGCCTCGGTTATCTCATCTGTAAAGTGGGGATTAAGACTGTGAGCCCCATGTGGGACAGGGGCTATTGCCAACCTGATTAGCTTGATTCTACCCCACCACTTAGCTCAGTGCCGGACACATAGTAAGCACTTAATACCATAAAAGAAGGAAAAGAGAAAGGTTCCCCTTAGTATTCTTCTGTCAAAATCCCAGGCGTCTTAGGCCATTAGTCTGACCCGGGAATGGCACTTTCGATTGATATTTGTTAAGTGCTTACTATGTGCTACACACTGCACTAAAGCCTGGCGTAGATGCACAGTCCCTGTCTCACAGGAGGCTCGCAGTCTAAGTAGGGAGGAGTAGGTTTAATCCTTATTTTGCAGATGAGGAAACTGAGGCCCAGAGACGTAAAGTGACTTGCCCGGGGTCACGAGGCAGACAAGTGACAGAGGCGGGATTAGAACCCAGGTCCCCTGACTTCCGGGCCCAGGTTCTCTCCACTAGGCCATGATGCCGTGTGTGCCTTCTTTCACACTTAATCCTCCTGCATGCCGCTACCTCACAATAATCTAGCTCTCTCGACTTTACTTCTCCATTTACATAATGGGGGAAATGACAAAGTAAGCCACAAAATACTTTCACTTTGCAGCTCGCTGCTTATGCATAAGGCGACTGAACAAACTTATGGTACGGGTCTCAAAATCAATCGGTGGTATTTACTGAGCGCATACTATATGCAGAGCACTGTTCTAAGAGACTGGGAGAGGACATCTGAGTTCGTAGACATATTCGCTGACCGCGATGAGCTTACGGTTTAGAGGAGGAGCTCTGGTTAATCCTCAGGAAGGACTTGCTTCCAAACAAAAATCCCTCAGAATAAGAAAAAGTTCAGGAAAATGGAGAAAGTTCCCCCGTCCAACCACCCAGCACTTATGCACGTTTCTGTAATTCATTTATTTATATTAATGTCTGTCTCCCCCTCCAGACTGTAGGCTCATTGTGGGCAGGGAAAGAGCCTGTTTTTTGTTGCATTGCACTCTCCCAAGTGCTTAGTACAGTGTTCTGCACACAGGAAGCGCTCAATAAATACAACTGACCGACCGGGAAAAGACATCTTGCGATATCTTCACATTCAATTCTTCTGAACACATCTGAATTGGGGGTGACTTTTTAGTCTTTATGAAAGCAGGGACTGTCCTTGTGCGTATGTTTGAGTTAAAGACTACTTCAGCTCTTCATGTACATTACCCTGTCCAGCCATCGCTGTGGACAGGCCACTCAAAAGTAGCCTTTGAGAAACCCAAAGCCTTGATCACTCAAGCACTCTAAATTCGGAGTTATGCCTGCCCAATTTTGAAAAAATCCTTCCCGTTGCCTAAGGTAAGAAAGAACTTCAAGGTCTTTCCACTGGTGTAATAAATACATTTAAACAGGTGAAAAAAATAAGGGAGAGCAGATATTCCATTCACCGGCAGACCGAGTTCAATGGGTGACTCTCCTCCCAAGGCTACAATGGGGAACTGGAGTTAATTAGAAAGCCCTGGTTCACCGATCTGCAATAGAGGGTGTTCTCTCCTCTAGTGAGGGGATTGTGTGCTTGAAGAACCTCACGTTATGGTACAGTGGCATTACCGAAACCACTGATAAAAAACCGAACGAATGGAATTTGGGATGGCAGTTTCCCTGAACCACCCGAGATGGACATTTTTCTACAGATATTCCTATGTAACCTTCATCGCCAGCAGAATGTTTTCCACCTCTGCCACTCATGCTTTTGCAGAACTCAGATCTGTAGAAAAATACACACAAAAAAAATCCCACAATTTTCTGGCTTGGAAACGGAAAGGCTGAGAGGCTGGAAAGCTTGGCAGCATCGGGCCTTGATCAATGCCACGTGCACAACCGTTTCTTTTCACGCTGAATCCACTTGTGCCAACATGTGGATCCCGTTGTTCCGGAACAGACTCCCGCTCTGGGAAGGATGTTCCCTACTCCTTCAGATCATTATCCAAATCGTGTAAGGAAAACCTAAGCATCTCCGGGCCCCTCTCAGGATCGCACCTGGCGAGTTTCCAGTAGTCCACCAGTCTCGGCTAGGGGAGGGAGAGTCAAGCAGAGGCCTAACCATTCCATTCTTAGCTTGGCCAGTGGTTAACAAGCGGAAGGCAATCGGCTACAAGTCAAAACTCCCCTGTGGCGGGCAGGAGCGGCACGGGAGAGAGTCGAGGGCAGAGATTCAAGTTGACTGCACGGAAGAAGGCAACGGTTGAATCACTCCCCGATTTTTACTAAGAAAACTCTATGGATACACTCCCGGAACGACTGCAGATGGAGATGGGGCGCTCTCGGAGAGATGTGTCCATGGAGTCGCTATGGGTCGGAGACGACTCGACAGCCTGAGACATGACAAAATCGGGATAAAATACCGGATCTAAGCTAACGGCGCTTGCGTTATCTCCCTGTGGAACAGGGACTGGGACCGATCTGATTATCAGAACAGTGCCCAGCACTTAGAACAGTGCTTGGCACATACCAAGCGCTGAACGGATACCATCATTATTATTATTACTTATCATCTTGTATCCAACCCAGAGGTTAGCACATTGATGGGCACAGAGAAAGTGCTTAATAAATGTCACCATCATCACCATCAGTATCATCATCATCGTAGATTTCTCCGTACCATTTTTTCGGGAAGTAACTAGCTGCAGCAGCAGACCCACCGCTCGTTTGATTTGGGAAAACAGGCATGGAATTCCCTTGGAACAGGAGGAATTTTGCCAACTGTCATGAAGCATTACTTGATGATATTTTCAAAGTCAGAGGTTTGTGTACTTGGGGAATCTGCCCCTTCCAATTTGGTGCAGGGATTTCCGTGGCAGTCCCCAACCTCAATATCCTCATTGTTCCAAAAGGAATGGCAGAAATGCATTTCAGAGTCAGTCTTTTTGACCCTGTGTGAAACAAAAAAGTGCCACCCAGATCAATCAGAGAGTCATTTGACTATAAAAGTGAACAGGTGGGACAGGTATTTCCCCCCACCCCTTTAACATGAAGATAATTCTGGCATGCTGTAACATTCTGGACTAGGTTTCTTCCATTTTGGTCCCAGATCGCATCAGATTTTATTGTAATTCCACTGAGTCATATACAGAAAATGGCCACTACCTAAATGACATGCTGGAAAACTCTGGGAAGAGGAAGCTGAATCCACTCTGGGTTGTATTGCTCATAATCAGAGAAACCCATCCAAAAAACACATGCCGTTCCCTTGAATTTGGTCTCGGGATGCAAAGCGTTTCGAGTTCTCCCTTTACCTAAAGAGCACCCAAAGCTTGGAGCTCCAGAGTAATACGGATTCTAGACCCTGTACAGTGAGTTCAGCATTCTGGGTCTTTATCATTATACGTACAAAAGAAATACCAAGCAAGCTAGATCTCCAGTCAGTCGTATTTATTGAGTGCTTACTATGCACAGAGCACTCTACTAAGTGCTTGGGGGAGTACAATATAAAAGTCGCACTCCCTGCCCACAATGGGCTTAAAGTCTAGAGACCGATTCACTTAAAATGTGTCTTAGGCTGCTTTTTTCACTCGCCTCAATGTCTTTGGCTGATTTTTAATCAATCAGTGGTACTTGTTTGTTTTATGGTACTTGTTAAGCGCTTACTATGTGTCAAACACTGTTCCAAGCGTTGGGGTAGGTACAAGTCAACTAGGTCAGACCCAGTCCTTGTCCCAAATGGGACCCACAGCCTGAAGTGGGAGGGAGAGCAGGTATTGAATCGCTAGGATAAGGTATTGAAGCCGGCGGGCATTACTTTCCCCACGGGACATTTCTTTTCCTGTGAGTGCGGAGGAGCGCTTAGTACAGTGCTCTGCACACAGTAAGCGTTCTATAAATTCGACTGAATGAATGAACGAATGAACGTGGAGACGAAAGGGAGCGGGGCTTATTGGGACAGAGCAAACAGGTTGTGACATTTGCCAAGTAGCCAAGCTTCGAAGAGGTAACAGGCCAAAGAGACCCGATTTTTTCGGTCCTGCTTCGAAGTTCTCAGGCCGGGGACGGCAGGAGTCCTGTCTAAAAACCCTTCAGGGCACGAGCAAAGGCTTTGTCTCCGCAGCAGCCAGAAGCCAGTGCTCTGCACACGGTAAGCGCTCAATAAATACTATTGAATGAAGCCAGAGGAAACGGCCCCCGATACACCCAGGGTGTGGGTCCTTGTGCTTCAAACCCTTGACGACACTGAAGCCTCCTTGGTCTTTAAGGATGAAAGGCTAGATTTGCACGCTCCTTGTGGGCAGGGACACCGTCTATTCTGTTATACTGTACTCTCCCAGGTGCTCAGCACAGGGCTCTGTGCAAAGTAAGAGCTCAATAAATACGATGGACTGATTTAGGTGGTTTTATTAAACGGAGTCATGGATTCCTCCTCTTCCGTTATCCTTGATTCATTCCACTCTTAGAAGGCCAGGTTAAGAGAAGCGGCATGGTGTAGTAGACAGAGCACGGGCCTGGGAGTCTGAAGGTCATACTTATCTGCTGTATGACCTTGGGCAAGTCACTTCACTTCTCTATGCCTCAGTTACCCCATGGCGATTGAGACTGTGAGCCCCACTGATGGTGTCCAACTCGATTTGCTGGTATCCAGCCTTTAGTACAGTGCCTGGCACATAGTAAGTGCTTAACAAATACCATCATTATCACACATTCGAGGTCAGGTAGGCTAATGACCAGAATGTTCTCTCTGCATACGATATGTTGCATTTCTTTTTGGGCAGGGAACTTGTCTGCTAATTTGGTTGTATTGTACTCTTGCAAGCATTTAGTACAGTGTTCTGCACATAGGAAGTGCTAAATAAATACCACTAATTCCTCTTAGCTACAAGTCCTGTGACACCCACTGAGCAGCGTGGCTCAGTGGAAAGAGCCTGGGCTTGGGAGTCAGAAGTCCCTGGTTCTGCTGCTTGTCAGTTGTGTGACTTTGGGCAAGTCACTTCACTTCTCTGGGCCTCAGTTACCTTATCTGTAAAATGGGGATTAAGACCGTGAGTGAGCCCCACGTGGGACCAAACTGATCACCTTGTATCCGCCCAGCGCTTAGAACAGTGCTTTAGCATATAGTAAGTGCTTAACAAATACCGTCATTATTATTATTATAATCACATTACAATCACAATAGGGAAGCAGGGTGGCGTAGTGGATAGAGCACGGGAGTCATGGGTTCTAATCCCCGCTCTGCCACTCTCCACTGTGTGACCACGGGCAAAGTCAGTTTACTTCTCTGTGCCTCAGTTACCTCAGCTGTAAAATGGGGAGTACGACTGTGAGCCCCAGGTGGGGCAGGGGCCGTGTCCAACCCGACTGGCTTTTATCTACCCCAGTTCTTAGTAGGGTGTGTGGCACATAGTAAGCACTTTACAAATACCATAATTATTATTATTGGTGACTGTCATCATTAGTTTTATGGGGCTGTGCAAGTGGCAAGCTGAAAAAAAATAGGGCGGGGGAGATAACTGACATTAGTGACTGGGGAAGAAGACCCAGCTTATGGTTATGATCGGAGGGTATAAGCCTTATTTCCCAGGCTCCACAACAGGACGGGGAGAAGCAAACCGAGTACGCGTCCGTCCCTCATTTCAAGTATTTATCGTTTGACTCTGCACCAGATATAAAGGCAGACACCCTTCACACAGGATGTGCCCCGGCCAAAAGGGAAGGGCTAATTATGATAAAAACACACAAACAGAACAACTGTTAGCAGAAAGTGGGGAGATGGGGAAGAACATTTTTGTAACCCGGGCACGGTGCAAATGAAAGTTTTGAAGAAACTTGACCTCGACTCGCTCAAATCTTATCGTTCTTAAGCAAAGACGGGTCCTGTTTGAGAGCCACTCCTTCCACCCTCAATGCCAGCTCTCTGGGGATTGCCACAGTAGCTCTCTAAAACTCAAGGCCGGCGAGTTTTCTCCCAAGCAGCTCTTATACCTGAGCAAAACAGCGCCAGATCAACTTTAAAAAAAGCTCTGCTTTGGGAAGAGGAGTGGAAAGAGAGGAAGAGTGGGTGGAAAGGGCCAAGGGGGCGGGGGGAGAGAAAGGGGAAGGAGGAAGAGGAAGGTCGACTTGTTCATGGGCCCTTTCTGACTTCCAATTACCTCCCCATAATGCTGCTCATTAGGCAGGCTCCAAACGGGCCGAGATGATCAGTAAATACTGTGGTTCGTGTCCCCCACTCATCAGTCTAACTGGATCCCTCGGCCTTTGAGCGTCAGCTGGAAAATGCCAACGAAAGCAGCGTGGCCAAGTGGAAAGAGCCCAGACCTGGGAATCGGAGGGCCCGGGTTCTAATTTCGGCTCTGCCAAACGCTTGCTGTGTGACACTGGGCAAGACATTTAACTTCTCCCTGCCTCAGTGCTCCTTCCTACTTAGACTGGGAGCACCATGCGGGGCAGAAACTGTATCCAACCTAATTTGCTTGTACCTACCCCGGGGCTCAAAAGGGCGTCTGACACGTTGTAAGTGCGTAACAAATACCATAAGAAAAAAGAAATGATGTAGTCACCAACGCCCCCCCGCCCCCCCAATGCCAAATACCAATCCGTCTGACCACTGTGGACTGCTAACCGCTGCAGACGTACACATTTATGCTGAATAAATACCTGAGCAACATTCCAAGGAGAAATGGGTTTCCTGGGCCTAACTGGAAGGGGAAACGCACCCCATCCCACTCCCAAAAAAGCGGCTCCCGCTTTCAAGTCAGCCGGGAGACTTTTGGAGGGGGAAGGAAATTAAACACAAACACAAAAGAAGTGATGATTTGCAGCAGAGGATCTATGAACACAGCTGGGAGGCCCTTTAATTAGGGAAAGACATGCAAACCCTGTGGAGTGGTAAATCTGCCCTTGGCCTTTGGAACGGAAAGGAATGTGGAGGCTGGTGGTGTAATCACCGAGTTCTAATTCTGGTCGACCCTAGCCGGGAACGGAGGAGCCAATCGGACCGTGTGGCCACCGTGTCACGAGACTCAGGGCCGGCCCGAGATGAAGGAGGAGGAAGGTGGACCAATTTCTCTCTTTCCTGTGGATGAACTGCCCATCGGACACTCTGCAGGAAGTGAATCTGTCGGACGAGCCAAATATAAGGTTAACCTAGAAAAGTGACGCTACACTCAGAATCCTGGATCCTGTGGGTCATGGGTTCGAATCCTGACTCTGCCACTTGTCAGCTGTGTGACTGTGGACAAGTCACAACTTCTCTGTGCCTCAGTTACCTCATCTGTAAAAATGGGGATTAAAAAAATGTGAGCCCCACGTGGCACAACCTGATTACCCTGTATACCCCAGCGCTTAGAACAGTGCCCTGCACATGGTAAGTGCTTAAACAAATACCATAATTATTATCTTCCCATGGGCAGAAGCAGTGGTTCTCTGCAACCACCTATACCCATCCAGCCCTTTTTTGGTACGGCTTTTTTTTTCTTCCTCTCTAAAGACACCAAGAATTCAACTTTTGCATAGCCAACTGCCTCCTATGATGGCAAATATGCCAAGATAAAAAATGATGACTGAGAAATCCATCCAAGAAACTCCTTCCTTCCCTTCTACTCCCAAACCTCATGGCCCAGAAAAATGGGTCAGGTTTAGGAACTGCATTTGGCATCCTTTAACACAGGTGATATCGGCTCAATAAATACAACTGACTCATTGACAGCCCTAAAAAATTCTCAAGCCCTTCCACATTTTCCTCGGTCCATGACACCAGTTCATTCAAGGACCTCAATTGCACTTAGATCCGTGACCTTTGGGCATATTGATATCTGCCCCACCCTCAACCCCACAGCACTTAATAATGATAATAATAATAATAATGGTATTGTTAAGTGCTTACTATGCATCAGGCACTGTTATAAGCACTGGGGTAGATATAAGATAATTGGGTTGGACACAGACCCTGTCCCACGTGGGGCTCACAGTCTTAATCCCCATTTTACAGATGAGGGAACTGAGGCAAAGAGAAGTTAAGTGACAAAGCAGACAAGTGGCAGAGGTGGGATCAGAACCCATGACCTTCTGACTCCCAGGCCCATGCTCTATCCACTAGGCCATGCTGCACTTCTGTACACATCCTTAAGTTACCTATATTCTAAATTACTTATTTATTTGTATCGATATCTGTCTCCCCCTCTAGACTGGAAGCTCGATGTGGGCAGGGAACGTGTCTGCCAACTCTACTGTACTGTCCTCTCCCACGCTGTTAGTACATAGTAAGCGCTCAATAAATACCACTGATTGATTGACTGTAAGTGCTCAGTAAATACCATTAATTGCTCACAGCTGGGCTGGGAGGGGCCTTCCTTCATTTTCCAGGCCACTTCCCCATTCTGAGGGATTTCTGTTTGTAAGCAAGTCCTCCTGAGGAGTAACCAAAGCTCCCCCTCTAGACCGTAAGCTTGTTGTGGGCAGGGAACGTGTCTCTCAACTCTCTTGAGTGGCTCAGTGGAAAGAGCACGGGGTTGGGAGTCAGAGATCACATGGGTTTGAATCCCGACTCTGCCACTTGTCAGCTGTGAGACTGGGAGCAAGTCACTTCACTTCTCTGGGCCTCAGTTACCTCATCTGGAAAATGGCGATGAGGACTGTGAGCCTCATGTGGGACAATCTGATTACCCTGTATCTACCCAGCGCCTGGGTTCGAATCCCGGCTCTGCCACTTGTCGGCCGTGTGACTGTGGGCAAGTCACTTCACTTCTCTGTGCCTCAGTTACCTCATCTGTAAAATGGGAATTAAGACTGTGAGCCTCACGTGGGACAATCTGATTACCCTGAATCTACCCCAGCGCTCAGAACGGTGCTCTGCACATAGTAAGCGCTTAACAAATACCAACATTATTATTATTATTATTACTAATCTCCCATGCGCTCACAATGGTGCTCTGAATATAGTAAGCGCTAGATAAATGCCATCAATTAATTGAGGTAACTGAGGCACGGGGAAGTGATAATAATAATGTAATAATGTTGGTATTTGTTAAGCGCTTGCTATGTGCCGAGCACTGTTCTAAGCGCCGGGGTAGACACAGGGGAATCGGGTTGTCCCACGTGGGACTCACAGTCTTAATCGCCATTTGACAGATGAGGTAACTGAGGCACCGAGAAGTTACGTGACTTGCCCAAAGTCACACAGCTGACAAGTGGCCGAGCCGGTATTCGAACCCATGACCTCTGACTCCAAAGCCCGTGCTCTTTCCACTGAGCCACGCTGCTTCTCCTAATGAAGTGACCGAGGCACGCGGCAGAGTCGGCATTCGAATCCGGACCCTCCGGCTTCCAAACCCACGCCCTTTCCACTAGGCCACGCTGCTCCTCTTGTACCCATAAGAGCAGTAGGTGCAACAGGAGAGTATACGAAAAGTTTAAAAAAGACTGGCTTGGGACATTCGAGAATACTATGGAATTCCTCCGTGAAATTCTTGAAATTTGCTCTAGAGGCTGTGGGCTCGGTTCCAGAATGTTCTTAGACCGAGCTTAGAGAATTCTCCTCCTCTGGGGTTGGGGGGAGGAAAAGAAGGATACACATCAAAGTACGATCAAAGGAATTTAATTAAAGAGATACTCATTATTGTGCATGTAGAGCTTGAAAGGCTCACTGACCCATTGCTGCTTTGAAGGTAGCAAGCCACCGTTCACAGGCTAGTCAAGGATTTATATCCTGGAATAGGCTGAAAGGGGGGGAAAAAAAACCATCAGAAAGGTCATCGCTGACCAAGGGATAGTGCGTCACTACTTTGAAGGGCTCACTGAATCATAACGGAAATGGGATATATTTGAGTTACTTTGGATTCTGAACTTTTCCTCCCTTTCAAGTCGGTTGGCTCATCACCCACGTACGCTGCCAGAGAGACCGGGAGTCCAAGCCACGTGTCAGAGGCTATCTTCCTTCCAGTGGAAAGCGGGGCCGAGGACCGCGGGATTTAATTCAAGAAGGACCTGTGTTCTAATCCCGGCTCCGCCATTTGCCTGCTGGGAGACCTTGGGCAAATCACTTCACTTCTCTGTCCTTCAACTGCCTCATCTGTAAAATGGAGACTAAAACTGAGCCCCGTGTGGGACATGGACGGTGTCCAACCTGATTCAACGTTTAGTACAGTGCCTAGTACGTAGTGTGCGCTTAACAGATGCCGTAAAACAAGCTCTGGCCCAGACTGCTTTGTGGCCTCGAGCAGCCTGCCTCCGTTTCCCAGTCTGTCAACGGCCCCGGCCCACAGAGGGCGAGGCTTATCATTCACCTTCTATAGATTTTTAGCGGGGCTAAAATTAGTAGTTTCAGGGTTGATACGGTGTTAACTATTAGATGGCCCCCTTAAAGTAGCTGTCCTTTAAGACAGGGCACTAGGGAAGCCCTCCATTAGTGCATGTGGTCTCTCAACTGGCGGCGTCTGAGGAAGAAAAGGGGAAGGCAAAAGGCAACGACAAAAAAGCAAGAATTTCTGGGTGTAGAATATTTGAACTTGCAAAACCACAAGCCAATTAATTTAGGACAACAAAATGAAAAGTGGGGATACAAAAAAAAGATCTACTCGCATTCAGGATCATTTCCAGCCTAAGGCCAGACCTCTGCTCGACCCCTACCGAGTTTTCTTTTGAACCACCACTGTGCGATTTCACTTTCCAGTCAATGGCAATTAAGTGCCCGTGTACGTTCCAGAAAAGAGAGGGGGGAAAAAAAAATTAACAACAATTAACCCCCCCTTGTATTTGGCATCTAATCTCTCCTGGGAGTTGCCTGCTGTCAGATACTCATTCCAAAGCTTCCATCTGACCGAACTCCCACTCCCACCGTCTGTAGAAGTCTTCACTGCCTGAAAAGGTAACCAAATCCCCCATGGAACAAAAATCTGGATTTACCCCAAGAGAGTTCCGGACCGTTTCTTTTACGTGTTCGGAGCCGGAATTTAATTAGACGTCATTTGCCAACAGACTAATTGCCGGCTGAGGGCCGAGCTGGGCCGAGGCAAACTGCCCCGGCCCCGCCGGTGGCTTCTGGGAGGCGGGACTTTCGGGGGGTCGTGACTGACGGAGTCGCTAATGAACTCTAATTGCGGGCTTGGAGGACCCAAGGAAGCAGGAACAAATGTGGCGGGAGGGCAAAGCGCAAACCGTTTGACTAATGAAGGAAAAGTGTCTGGTCTGATGAGGCCCAGTGACCCGTTAAAAAAGCGCCAACTCTCTCTCACTCCCTTCCCTTCTATGGTCAAGGTCCAAAGTCCCTTGAAACCAGTCAACAGAAACAGAAAGTGCTCGGAGGCTGTAACGGAAATGGACGGAACATCCCAGGAGAGTCCCCAAATCTGGTAATATGGTCACGACTGTGAGATGACAAGAGGGACAGGAATGGCCATTTTTTTGGGGGGGGGGGGGGGGGGGCTGAGGGGTGGTATTTGTTAAGCGCTTACTATGTGCCAGGCATCGTACTAAGCGCTGGGGTAGATACGAGTCTATCAGGATGGACACGGTCCTGTCCCACAAAGGGCTCACATCCTCATTTTACAGATGAGGGAACTGAGGCACGGAGAAGTGAAGTGACTCGCCCAAGGTCACACAACAGACAAGTGGCGGAGCCAGGATCAGAACCCAGGTCCTTCTGACTCCCAGGCCCGTGCTCTAACAGTCGGTTAATCGTATTAATTGAGTGCTTACTGTGAGCAGAGCACTACGCATTGGGAGAGGACAATATAACAATGTAACAAAACATTCCCTGCCCATAACGAGCTTATAGTCTTGAGGGGGAGATAGACATTAAGAGATATATTCACTAGGCCATGCTGTTTCCACTAGGACAACTTGTAGAAGGGTAACCCAAAACCCTGTTCAACATTCTTACTATCCCTATCCATTCATTCAATAGTATTTATCGAGCGCTTACTATGCGCAGAGCACTGTACTAAGCGCTTGGAATGGGCAAATCGGTAACAGATAGAGACAGTCCCTGCCCTCTGACGGGCTCACATTCTAATCGGGGGGAGACAGACAAAAACAATAGCAATAAATAGACTCCATCCTCCCTGTCTCCCAGGCCCACGACCCCGGCACTGTCCTGGATTCATTTCTCTCTTTCAACCCACACATTCGGTCTGTCACCAAATCCCGTCGATTCTACCGTCGCACCATCTCTAGAACCGCCCCCCTCTTTCCAAGCCCTTGTCGTACTCCGCCCCGATTGCCCTATGGGCCTCCTCGAGTCTCCGCTCTCCGGTCCATACTTTAGTCTGCCGGCCTGACCGTTTCTCAAAAAAAGTTCAGTCTCATCTCAGAAAAATCAGCCAGCAAAGAACCAGACAGGGTATGTGGTCTCCACTGGCGGCGACCCAACTTGTGGAGAAAAATCACCACCCACAATGGGCACGTAACATTTTGTGAGGGCCTTTTATGGTTCAGGTTTCTTTTAACTGTGTGCCGTAGCTCCTGGTAAGCCTGGTCCACGGGCCTCGAGTCGGGCACGATCGGAAGAGTGGCTCTTGTTTCCAAGGAAAGCAGTGTGGCCTAATGGATAATAATAATAATGATGATGATGGTATTTGTTAAGCGTTTACTATGTGCAAAGCACTGTCCTAAGCGCTTGGGGGGATACAAGGTGACCGGGTTGTCCCACAAGGGGCTCACAGTCTTCATCCCCATTTTACAGATGAGTAACTGAGGCACAGAGAAGTGAAGGGACTTGCCTGAAGTCACACAGCTGACACACGGCGGAGAGGGGATTAGAACCCAAGACCTTTGACTCCCAAGCCCGTGCCAGAGCATGAGCCTGGGAGTGGGAAGGACCTGGGTCCTAAACCCAGCTCCGAGCTCATTGTAGGCAGGGAATGTGTCAGTTTCTTGCTCTAATGTACTCTCCCAAGTGCTTAGGGCAGTGTCCCGTACACGGTAAGGGTTCAATAGATACGAATGACTCAGTGGTCTGCTGTGTGACCTTGGGCAAGTCACTTAGCTTTTCCAAGCCTCAGTGACCTCATCTGTAAAAATGGGGATGAAGACTGAGCCCAGTGTGGGACTGGGGCTGTGTCCAACCCAATTACCTTGCATCTACCCCAGTGCTTAGTTTAGTGCCTGGCACATAGTAAGCACTTAAATACCACAATTATTATTATTGTTATTTTCCTCCCCGCGATACACCGGGCTTGCTCATGCCCCACTGCTGTCAGGCCAGGAGGGGCCACGGCTCTCAGGATTCACAGGGGAACGAATGAATGGAATGGCAAATTCAAACAGCCCAAGGAAAGTCACTTAGGCGTGACTCCCTCCCCATACCTCCTGAGGTAAAAAGAAAAAAAAAGGCCGGGGAGAGGGGCAGCCAAAAGGAAAAAGAGAAGTCAGGTTAGACAAATGACCCACATTGACCAGCCTTGGCTTGTACTAGGTTGAGCCCTGCTGGCATTTCCGCTTGGGCAGTGCTCTGCCAAATGGGGCCCCATCAACCGATCCATGATACGTATTGAGCGCTTAGCGTGTGCAGAGCACTTTACCAAATGCTTGGGAGGGTACGACAGAGTTGGTTGAACCATTCCCTGCCCACGAGGTCCACGTGCAGTATTCCCAGATAGCAAAGCAATGGGTAGAGTTCGGAATGGCATCTCGGAAGCACAAATGGTGTACTTTGGAGTTTCAAGAGATGGCAAAATGGCTTTGAAGCCAAGAGAAGTCACAGGGCAAGTACTGACTTCAGGATGGGATTCAAGCCTGGAAAGCTGGAGGGGAAAGAAAGAACAGCACAGGATGCTCTCAATTTGGTAACTTGTCTAAACAATCCTCCACAAAGGCCAACAGGTGCTGGGACAACCATACCACATTAAATGCCCACAACTTAAGTCACGCCTAAAATCAAACAGAAAACAGGACATCAAAAATGCAAGATTCTTATGGTGCCACCTGATACAGAAAACAGTCCACTAGCAAACTATGATTTGCAAACAGATATACTTTCGTTTTTGTTTTGGTTTTCTTGCAGGGGGGAATAGAAGGAATAAAGGAAGGTAGAACAAAAGGGAAAAGTGTTTTCATGAGGAAACCATTTTAAATGAAGAGCGTAATTAAAATATTTATTGCATAAATGTCCATATTAATTTGATCATCTGTTTTGTAATCTCACAACAGGCACTATGTTCACTTTAGGCTAGTCAGAAAACCTACTGATTTATGAAAAAGAACCAGGATGAGATCTTTAATGATCCCCCTGTAGGACCGATTACAGGTTCTGACCCAAGGTCACCATCTATTTTTTTAAGGTATTCGTTAAGGGCTTACTCCTGTACTAAGCGCTGGGGTAGAGACAAGTTAATCAGGATCGACACAACCCGGGTTGCAGTCAGAAGGTCACGGGTTCTAATCCCACCTCTGCCACGTGTCTGCTGTGTGACCTTGGGAAGTCACTTCGCTTCTCTGGGCTTCAGTTCCCTCATCTGTGAAATGGGGATTAAGACTGTGAGTCCTATGTGGGACAGGGATTGTGTCCGACCTGACTACTTCGTATCTACCCCAGCTTTTAGAACAGTCCTTGGCACATAGTAAGCACTTCACAGCTACCATAATTATTATTATTCTTGCAGCCAAAGATGTCACACTAAATCTGGCCCTCGATCTCAGGCTCTGGCCCCTCCGTTCCAGATTCATCTTGTCCCTGTCCCGCAGCTACGCTCTTCCCGACCCCTCTAGAACGTTTATTTTTGGTCTTGGCTATCTGCTACTCCAACAACCTACCCCTCACAATCAGCTGCTCTCTTAATATCAGGACCCGATGAGTTGACTCTCAATCGATCGCATTTATCGAGCACTTACTCTGTGCAGAGCACTGGGCTACGCGCTTGGGAGAGTGCAACAGAGTTGGGAGGCACGTTCCCTGCCCACGGGTTTACAGCCTAGGGGGGGCCTGGGATGAAACTGCATCACTTCTGGTTCAAAAGGCTTCTAGTCAGTGAACTGGTAGAAAAGAAATTATTCCTGCATCATGTTCCTCATTGGAAGACCACTGGGTCAATGAGTAGAATTTTTCGAGCACTTACTATGTGCTGGGCACTGGTCTAAGTGCTTGGGAGAGCCCAGGGTGGCTGGCAGACCCAATCCTTCCCCTCCAGGACCTGTCATTTCTCAGATGCAATGACAATAATTATTATTATTATTGTTGCAACATTTATTGAGCACTGTCGAGGAATCAAGCTCCCTGCTACGCACTGGGATAGATCCAAGGTAATCGGACTAGAAAATAACAGCGGGAGAGCATGAGTTTAGCTAATTAATAACTGTGGGATTGGGTTAAGCGCTTACTCTGTGTCGAGCGCTCGCGCCCTTAGAAGCGGGCTAATTCTGGGGCCAGGCTACGCCACGGGGCCCCCGCTCCCGGAAAACTCGATTTTGCTGCGATTTTCTTGTGGGTCCACGCGGGAGGGACTCATGAACCGGAACAGAGCACGCCTCTAAGACCCCTTCTTCGGTCACGAGAAGACGCGGAAAAGACCCGTCGGAGCCAAGACGTCCATCCCCCTGCCAGGGCAGGATACGAAGCGTGAGATTAGATTACCCTTATCTCGGCCCAACTACAAATGTTATTAGTAGTCATAAAGTCATCTGGCCGCAGCATTTGACTCTGACCTCCTGCGGCGGTGAATTCCACAGGTTGCCTCCGCGTCGAGCGGAGCGGTATTTCCTTTCGTTGCATCGAGGGGACCCCTTTGCTTTACTGGTCAGGGTCGAGAAAAGGAGGACGGGGGAGCGACCGATCGGTTTTCATTATCGTCTAAAATTCCTCAATCGAGGGCCGTCTAACTCTTCTCCCTTCCAGGCTAAATAAACTGGGGATTTGCGATCTCTCATCGGGTCATAATACACTACTGTGGAAAGCCAAGAACTGTGACTGTTTTCACCTGTGAAAACATAGACAGGAAGGATGCTTGGGGGGCAGGCGGGCCACAGACTCAGGCATCTCCGCTAGCTTAGCGCAGGTGCCGGTATATACGGTCCTGAGCTCCGCTGAACTTCTATAGGAGATGGTCAAGTATAGCTTTCTGGCTAAAACCTGATAAAGCCTCCAGGCTCCAAGTCTGTTGTGAGCAGGGAACGTGTTGGCTAATTCTGCTCTACCGTGCTCTCCCAAGCGCTTAGTGCAGGGCTCTGCACGTTCCGCATCGCCCTGACTTGCTCCCTTTGTTCCATCCCCCCTTCCCAGCCCCACAGCCCTTATGTGCCTAGCTGTAGATTTATTTGTATTTACGTCCATCTCCCCTCCTCTATATTGTGAGCTCGCTGTGGGCAGGGAATGTGTCTGTTTATTGTTATATTGTAATAATATGTCGGCATTTGTTAAGCGCTGGGGTAGATACAGGATAATCAGGTTGTCCCACGTGAGGCTCACAGTCTTCATCCCCATTTTATAGATGAGGTAACTGAAGCAGAGAGAAGTGAAGTGACTCGCCCACAGTCACACAGCTGACAAGGGGCAGAGCCGGGATTCGAACCCATGACCTCTGACTCCCAAGCCCGGGCTCTTTCCACCGAGCCATGCAGCTTCTCCGCTTTCCCAAGAGCTTAGTACAGTGCTCTGCAAACAGCAAGCACTCCACAAAGGCGACTGAATAAATGAATGAATAGTAAGCGCTCAATAACTACCATGGATTGAGTTTTTCTTGACCACTCTAGACTCTTAACCCCTCCTTATTAGTGTCTCGTTCCACGGAGCTGTATATATTGCGGGGGGGTTTTAATTAAGCGCTTACTATGTGCCAAGCACTGGGGTAGACACACCATTATCACGTCAGCCACGCTCCCTGGGGCTCTCGGTCTAAGAGGGAGGGAGGACGGATATTGAGTCCCCTTTTCACAGAGGAGGAAACTGAGGCACGGAAGTAAAGTGACTTGCCCATGGACACACCACAGGCTAACGGAGGGGCTGGGATCAGAACCCAGGTCCTCTGCCTGTCCAGCCTGGGTCTCTTCCCCTGAGCCACGCTGCTTGCCACCACTGATGGCCAGAATTCGGAACGCGGCACTGATGGAGCCAAAGAGGCAACTGGGATGGATGCAACGCAATGCCGGCCCTCCCCGTAGGACGATATTCAGTGGGGCAGATCATTCAGACTGTAAGCTCGGAGTGGGCGGGGAACGTGTCTAACGCTGCTAGATCGTCCTCTCCCAAGCACTTGGTACAGTGCTCTGCACAAGGTAAGCGCTCAGTAAGTATGATTGTTTGTTGCCTGCCTCTCACCACCATTTTAGATGTTAAGTTATTTATCGGCCATTGAGTCTGAAGTCCAGGAAAACATAAATAATGCCACACTCTTGATTTTATAAAGACTCTCTTTCCTCCCTAATAATGATACACCCTTCCCTCACTCTCACAGGAAGTTCAAAGGTCTCACTTATTCTTACGGTGCATTTTAATTTTTCTTAGATAGCCTTATGAGGTAAGAGGAAGCACCCGCTGCTGCTCCCATTTTACTGTGACATGAAATAATAATAATGATAACTGTGGTATTCGTTAAGCGCTTACTATGTGCCAGAAACCGTACTGAGCGCTGGGGTGGATTCAAGCAAATCGGGTCGGACACGGTCCCTGTCCCACATGGGACTCACAGTCTTAAACCCCATTTTCCAGATGAGGGAACCGCGGCACAGAGAAGTGCAGTGACTTGTCTAAAGTCACATCGCAGACAGGTGGCCGAGCCGGGATTAGAACCCATGACCTTGCCTTGTGGCCTACGCTCTTGATCCCCGGTGCTCCTCCAGTTAGAGTCTGATGTGCCACACTGTATGTAAACGTTCAGTACTTCAAATGAAGAAAGGAAGCCTCTTTTGAGATGTCATTAATGCTGTAAATGTGCCAGTCAGAAGTTTCGAGTTACGGTTCTTGAGCAACTCTGGGCACTTAAAAATTAATCCCACCCGGTGGCATTTCAGAGTTACCAATTTTCACTAAAAAGCCAGGAAACAAAAGAATAATGGTTCTCCTAGTACTGTAATTCGGTTGCATGGCAAGCAGAATTTTCAACTGCCACACAGCCATTCTTGCAATAAATTAACTACGGTGTTTTGCAGACTTCGTTACCACAAACACCTTAAATTTCACATCCCTGAAAATGCACGCTTTATACCTCTTAGCTCTGCACAGGAACAGTTTCAGTGTTTAGTTGAAAAACATTAAAAGTCAAGAGTCAAGAAAGCATTTCCACTTAAACCAGAAGTTTAAAATCTCCCAAGCTCAACGGGTTGGTTACGGTCCCCCTCTAGACTGTAAACTCACTGTGGGGAGGGAATGTGTCTGTTTATTATTATATTGTACTCTCCGCAAGTGCTCAGTACAGTGCTCTGAACACAGTGAGCGTTCAGTAAATATGACTGAATGAAAACAAAGGGAGTTCTAACCTGAAATGTTACTCTGGTTTGGCTAGCGGTATCCTGCTAGGCTCATTTAAGCTCTAGAGTGACCTCCAAAGCGGGCTTTAAAAGAAAAAAAAACCCATTTCATTTGAAAATGGCAATCCCAAACATAAAACCCTGTAAAAAATGGAAGGTTTCGAGAGTCCAAGTTAGAGGGGAAAAAAAGGGGGGGAGGGAGGTGGATTAATCCAAATCCACAGACTCTTAGAAGCATTTGCACTCACATGGGTTTTTCACACAGCACCTACAACAGAAGGGGAAGTGGAGAAACACACCGTGTTTGAGACGAAACAAAGAAAACTTCCAGCCCAAACTTTTATGGAAGTTGTGTGCAAGTGTAAACAGCAGACATACTCACAGTCCACGAGCAGTTCTAACTACAATATAACATAATACCCCAGAGGGAAGAGATGGAGCTGGTGGGATGGGGGGGGGGGGGGGGGGGAGGAGGAGAACCAGACCTTCAAAATGCCTAACTTTTCTGAAATTCAAAACCTCGGCTGTAAGCTAATATTTGCATGCCTTTTGTTTCGGGGATAACAGAGAAACATTCCACAGGATAGGTAGGTAGTTCATTAAGGAAGAACAAAAGAATGAACAGAAACCAACTGGACCCCAGAAAGTATTCACCCATCCCCGAACACGCTCAAAAAGAAAGCACCAAAAATATGAAAAGAAATCTAACCACGTCACCCGACCTTTCTTCCTTGGCACAAGGAAAGCAAATAGGACTGGAAATGGTGAAGTTAGTTCAGTTCTCCTTGAACTGGGAAGGAGTGTGGTCTAGTGCATAGGGCCCGGGCCTGGGAGTCAGAAGGACCTGGGTTCCGATCCCAGTTTGGCCACTTATCTGCTGTGCACCCTGGAAAGTCACTCAACCTCTCTGTGCCTCAATTCCCTCATCTGTAAAATGGGGATTGAGACTGTGAGCCCCATGTGGGACGGGGACTGCATCCAACTTGATTAGCTTGTATCTGTCCCACCGCTTAGTACAGTGCCTGGCACCTAGTAAGTACTCAGAGAAGCAGCGTGGCTCAGTGGAAAGAGCCCGGGCTTGGGAGTCAGAGGTCATGGGTTCGAATTCTGCCTCTGCCACTTGTCCGCTGTGTGACTGTGGGCAAGTCACTTCACTTCTCTGGGCCTCGGTTCCCTCATCTGTAAAATGGGGATTAAGACTGTGAGCCTCACGTGGGACAACCTGAATACCTTCTGTCGACCCCCAACCCCAGCTCTGCCACTTGCCAGCTGTGTGACTTTGGGCAAGTCACTTAACTTCTCGGTGCCTCAGTTCCCTCATCTGTAAAATGGAGATTAAGACTGTGAGCCCCACGTGGGACAACCTGATTCCCCTGTGTCTACCCCAGCGCTTAGAACAGTGCTCGGCACATAGTAAGCGCTTAACAAATACCAACATTATTACAACCTGATTCCCCTGTATCTTCCCCAGCACTTAGAACAGTGCTCTGCACATAGTAAGCGTTTAACAAATACCAACATTATTGGGAAGCAGCGTGGCTCAGTGGAAAGAGCGCGGGCTTGGGAGTAAGAGGTCACGGGTTCTAATCCCAGCTCCAGCGCTAGTCAGCTGAGTGACCTTGGGTAAGTCACTTAACTTCTCTGTGCCTCAGTTCCCTCATCTGTCAAATGGGGATTAAAACTGTGAGCCCCACGTGGGACAACCTGATCACCTTGTACCCCCCAGCGCTTAGAACAGTGCTCTGCACATAGTAAGCGCTTAACAAAAACCACAATTCATTTTTATTGTATTTAATGCATCCTGAGATACAAGGTAAGTGAATTAACCTCTCAATATCCCAGTTTGGGGAATCTGCAAAATGGGACTCATACTTTGACTTATTCCACGGGGCCGGAGGAATACAAAACAAACTCAAAACGCCTTACCAACTCGAGTGGTGGAACGGTGCTCCGCCGTCATTACGGCGAGCGGCTGCCGAGACTAAAAGACGACCAGTTTGCGAGGGGGCTCTACCCGCCAGAAGCTGGCGGGGTGGGGAGGAGGGGATGCCCGGCCCGCCTGCGCCGCTTCTATTTCTAGAACGCACCACAATGGCAGCTGAAGGAGGAATATGCTGAGACCGAAGCAGATCACGTTAACCGCTCCCGGTGACGATGCCAGGGTGTGCGTGGATGCAAAGGCCTCGCGGCATATTGGTTCCATGGTCCACGTGGGGGGCACGGGGCCTAGAGCATGGATGGCCAAAGTGCAGCTGCCAAGTCCGAGGAGCAGCGTGGCTCCGTGGAAAGAGCCCGGGCTTTGGAGTCAGAGGTCATGGGTTCGAATCCCGGCTCGGCCACTTAATAATAATAATGTTGGTATTTGTTAAGCGCTTACTATGTGCCAAGCACTGTTCTCTGCGCTGGGGTAGACACAAGGGAGTCAGGTTGTCCCACGTGGGGCTCGTGGTCTTCATCCCCATTTTACAGATGAGGTAACTGAGGCACCGAGAAGTTAAGTGACTTGCCCAAAGTCACACAGCTGACATATGGCCGAGCCGGGATTTGAACCCATGACCTCTGACTCCAAAGCCCGTGCTCTTTCCACTGAGCCACGCTGCTTCTCTGCCACGCACTTGTCAGCTGTCTCACTTTGGGCAAGTCACTTAACTTCTCGGTGCCTCGGTTACCTCATCTGTACAATGGGGATGAAGACTGTGAGCCCCACGTGGGACAACCCGATTCCCCTGTGTCTACCCCAGCGCTTAGAACAGTGCTCGGCACAGAGTAAGCACTCAACAAATACCAACATTATTATTATTATTAAGTCATACATGGCTGTTCTTTCCCCACTGTTGCATGTCTCCCCCCAACCCTGCCTGGGGTCTCTCGCTCCCGATGCCACGTTCTCCCAAACCCCTCCCTTTTCCATGCCCGCTCTCCCCCTAGAAATAATAACAACAATAATTGCGGTATTTGTTAAGCGCTTCCTGTGTGCCCGGCACTGTACTGAGCACTGGGGTAGATACGAGCAAATCAGGTTGGACCCAACCCTGTCCCCCTTGGGGCTCACAATTTTTAATCCCTATTTTACAGAGAGGCTACGGAGGCCCAGAGAAGTGAGAAGCAGCAAGGGCGCGGTGGATAGAGCCCGGGTCTGGGAGTCGGAAGGTCAGTGGTTCGAATCCTGGCACCGCCACTTGTCTGCTGTGTAACCTTACGCAAGTCACTCTGCTTCTCTGGGCCCGTTACCTCATCTGTAAAATTGGGATTAAAGATTGTGAGCCCCAAGGGGGACAGGGTTGGGTCCATCCTGATTTGCTTGTATCCACCCCAGAGCTTAGAACAGTGCCTGGCACACAGTAAACCGTTAACAAATACCAAATGATTATTATGATTATTAATACTATAATTATTCTGTGAAGTGACTTGCCCCAGGTCACCCTTGGCAGACAAGTGGTGGGGCCGGAATTAGAACCCAGGTCCTTCTGACACCCAGACCCCGTGGTCTATCCACTAGACCCCACGTAGGCTTGTAAGCCTGTTGCGGGCAGATAATGTGTCTAGCTCGACGTGGGCAAGGAACGCAACTACCGACTACTATATTATACTCTCCCAGGCTCCTAGTACAGGGTTCGGCACAAAAGCGCTCAATAAATACTATTGATACCAACTCTGTTGTATTGCAGTAACGCTCAATAAATACTATTGATACCAACTCTGTTATACTGCGGTAATGTACTCCCCCAGGTGCTTAGAACAGTGCTCTGCACACAGTAAGGGCTCAATAAATACCAAACAACCAATCAATTGCATTTATCGAGCACTTTGTGTGTGTGTGTGTGTGTAAATCACTGTGCTAAGAGCTTGACAGACTACAACACAATAATATAAGTGACACATCCCCTACTTTCACTCGTTCATTCAATCGTATTTACTGAGCGCTGCCTTTGCGTAAAGCACTGTACTAAGCACAACAATAAACAGACATTCTCTGTCCACAACTGCACCAAGCACTCAATAAATATGATTAATTAATTATGGTAATTCTTAAGCATTTACCATGTGCCAAACAGTGCTCTAAAGACTGGGGTAGATAGGGACCGGGTAATCAGGTTGCCCCATGTGGGGCTCACAGTCTTAATCCCCATTTTACAGATGAGGTGACTGAGGCACAGAATGGTGAAATGGCTTGCCCAAGGTCACACAGCAGACAAGTGGCGGAGCCGGGATTAGAACCCACGTCCTCTGACCCCCAAGTCCCTGCTCTTGACATTAGGTCACGCTGCTTCCCCACGATTGATTAATCCATCTCCACTCTGGGTAGGGGAACTGTTTTAAATCGGGGGCTCTCGGCCAAATTGCGTTCACGAGGACGGCCCGTCCGTGAGCTCGACCCTTAGATGCCCCAAAAAGAATATTTAAGTGCTTTGCTTCGCACATCCCGGTTCCAATAAACCCCAGGCCTCCTTCGGGTGACTTGCAGATTCCGGGGCCGTTTGTGGGGCACAGGAAACGTGACCCAACTTTAGAGCGGTTGCTGGGTGTGGCTCCTATTATCAAGTTTAAATTTCCTTCATTCATCCCACAGTATTTATTGTGAGCAGAGCACTGTACTAAGTGCTGGGGAGACTACAATATAACACTGAACGGACACATTCCCGGCCCAAGAGGCAGCGTGGCTCAGTGGAAAGAGCACGGGCTTGGGAGTCAGAGGTCGTGGGTTCGAATCCCGGCTCCGCCACTTGTCTGCCGTGTGACCTTGGGCAAGTCACTTAACTTCTCTGTGCCTCAGTTACCTCATCTGTAAAAATGGGGATTAAAAAAATGTGAGCCCCACGTGGGACAACCTGATGACCCTGTTTCTACTCCAACGCTTAGAACAGTGCTCTGCACATAGTAAGCGCTTAACAAATACCATAATATTAATAATGAAACCTGGCTCCCAACTCTGTGGGTTCTGTCCTGGCCCAACTGCTTAGTACAGAGCCCTGCACGTGGGAAGCTCTCAATCGATACCACCGACTGTGGGATTGATATGGGTTCATTTCAGGTGAGATCCCACATTTTTGGCCCCTGAGGCCCAGTCAAATTAACCTGACTCTTACCTTCATGTGACTCCTCCATCCTGTCACCGCCTCTTTCTAAAATGTCCTTCCCCTCGACTTCTCTTTGCTTAACAAGATTGCTCCCCCACCTCCCACACAACCTGCCCCGCTCTCTATCAAGCCAACTGCTCTCCCTGACTCCCACTACTCCATTTATCCCCTGCCCCGGCGCTGACCTCAGAATGCCTTTCTAAGATTGTTCTATCGTTTTTGTTAACGTGTGAGCTTTAGATTTTGAAAAAAGCTTATTTCTAGTCAGTTTTGCAGAAGCTGTTTCGGACAGAACACTCCACAAAACTCGGGAACATTCTTCTGCCAAAGTACATCTGCCTCGATGGAACATGCCGCAGTACCAGAAGAAACCGGCAAAGCGCACCTTACTTAATAATAATGATAATAATAATGGTATTTGTTGACCGCTATGTGCCAAACACTATTCTAAGCACTGGGGTAAGAATGATAATAATAATGGTATTTGTTAAGTGCTTACTATGTACAAAGCACTATTCTAAGCACTGGGGTAGATACAGGTCATCAGGTTGTCCCAAGTGGGACTTACAGTCTTAATCCCCATTTTACAGATGAGGTAACTGAGGCACAAGTTAAATGACTTGCCTAAAGTCACAGAGCTAAGTGGCGGGGCCGGAATCAGAGCCCACGACCTCTGACTCGTGCTCTTTCCACTAAGCCTCACAAGGTTATCGGGTTGTCCCAGGTGGGGCTCACATCAGACACGACACCAACCTCATAGCACAGGTTTTCCTTAACCCCCATGTTCTAGGTGAAGCTATTTAATTGCGCTCGCCCATCCCCCCCCCCGTTAAGACCATTTGCTTTTCAAGGACGCTACTAATGACTGTTTTCCCCCTCTAACTCCTCACCAGTGGGCTCTCGATGCGGAAGGGAGGCTTTTAAAAACAGTCCATTCCACTGGGACTACTTTTAGTTTGGCTTTAAAACACCAAAAAAGCCTCACGGCCTTTCTGAACCCAAGCACGCTTGTGCCAGATAGATCTCAATCTCTTGGCTGATGGCTGACTCAGCTTGAGAAATTCTGAAATGCAGAAAGCCAAACGAGTACCTTAAAGCCTTGACCTGTACTCACGGGCTGCAGGGACGTCCATATATTAGGGAGCCGAATCGACGTCGGCAAGGCTCGGCGGTGCGAGAGAATGAACGGATATGCAACTGAATTGCATTTTGGCAATCTGCAGATTGCCTCTATCCACACCTCTCTCCTACCAGCCTTTGGTATTTGAAGAATACCCCCAAAATGGGGAAATCTACCTAGAGTGCATTTTTGTTCGAAAAAGCCAATGTGAGACTCCCAGCCCCGGTTAAATCGTAGACACGAAGATGCTGTCCCTTGTGTTTTTAATGTTTGTTTGAGCATCTGGCCACGTTTTCTCTCCTGTTTCCTTGCCTCTCATTCCTTGTGAAGCTTTTGCTCAAAGAAAGCCACGCTTTTGCCTTCTATGGTATCTGTTAAAGCGCTTACCGTGTGTCAAACACTGTTCTGAGAGCCGGGAAGGTACAAATCAATTAGGTCAGACACGGCCTCTGCCGCTTGTGGGGCTCACAGTCTGAGCAGGAGGGAGAACACGTAATTGAATCCCCATTTTACAGTTGAAGACACTGCGGCACAGAGAAGTGAAGTGACTTACCTAAGGTTACACAACAGCAAGCAATTGACAGAGCTGGGATTAGAATCCAGGTCCTCTGATTCCAAGGTCCTCTTTCCACTAGGCCACGCTGCTTCCCTTGATTTTCTCGATAGCAGTACAGCGGGCTGTTCCCGTTTTTTGGTTAGAAGGCACCATTGCCTGGGGTTTTGTTTTACCGTGCCCTTAAAATGTTTCCTCTGCCCTCTTTGCTTTCGGTTTCTTACTTCGAGCATCCCACCCAGCGGCTGTTCGGGCATCTTGTTCTCTTTCATTCTCAGGCATCCCGCCCAGCTGACTGACTGACTGACTACAGCTTTGAAGCTAGGAGACTCAACTCCTTCATGGCCCCTAAATCTGGTGAATGACACTCTCCCAGCCACTCGAGGCAGGGTTCTGCACCTCATAAGCGCTCAATAAATACCCCCGATTGATTGCCTTGGTCCCGGAACTTCACTGTTTCGGGTGTCTTGCCATTTGATACCGAATAAGATGATGACTATAATAATAATGTTGGTATTTGTAAAGCGCTTACTATGTGCAGAGCACTGTTCTGAGCACTGGGGTGGATACAGGGTCATCAGGTTGTCCCACGTGAGGCTCACAGTTAATCCCCATTTTACAGATGAGGTAACTGAGGCACAGAAGAGTGAAGTGACTTGCCCACAGTCACACAGCTGACAAGAGGCAGAGCGGGGATGATGGTACTTGTTAAACCAAGCACTGTTCTAAGCGTTGGGGTAGATACAAGGCAATCAGGTTGGCCCCCGTGGGGCTCACAGTCTTAATCCCCATTTTACAGATGAGGTAACTGAGGCACAGAGAAGTGAAGTGACTTGCCCACGGTCACACAGCAGACAAGTGGCAGAGCCGGGATTCAAACCCATGCCTCCTGACTCCCAAACCCGGGCTCTTTCCACTGAGCCACGCTGCTTCTACTACGTGCAAAGCATGTACTAAGCACTTGGGAGAGTACACTACAGCAACAAACGGTCATCTTCTCTGCCCGCAGTGAGCTCACAGTCTAGAGGGGGAGAGAGACATTAATAAGCAATAAATAAATTACGGTGCGGGGCTGGGGGAGGATGAATGAAGGGAGTAAGTCAGGGCGACCCAGAAGAGAGTGCGAGAAGAGAGTCTATGTTTGGTTTTCTACTTCCTTTGTCTAGCCCTGCTCAGAGTGCTGACTAGGTAACAGACTTCTGTCGGTCGGTCAGTCCATCACATTTGCTGAGCACTTACCGTGTGCAGAGCACTGTACTGAGCACTTGGGCGAGTTCGATACAACAGTAAAAAAAACACATTTCCTGCCCACAGCGAGTTTAGAGTCTGCAGGGAACATCTAGTTCTGGGTTGCCAGTAGAAATGCGCACGGCTTCTCCGTGCAGACTGACGGTTTTCCGTTAGACGTGTCGTCAGCCCGAATGCCTTACCGATTTGGAGACTCTGCTTACGATCATCTGCATCCACGGTTATGTCTCGGTACCGAATCACAAATACAGAGAGCTCTTATAAACAAGAAAAGCCTCGGCGGTTAAGAGTGTTTGACTTTTCTGAAGAAAGCCATGGTGAAATTGGAACACCAGTGGACCAGACAAATTCCTGCACAGTCACCTGGCCGAAAGATCTAAGCGATGACTTTTTAATCATGGGGAATGCTGGCAATTCTTGTCTGTTTAGAAACTTGAAAAACCACCTCTATTCTATTATTTTAGGCCAGTTTTTACGTAGGAATGCTTACAGTTTACAAAAATGAGTCTCTCTAGGGATGGGCAAAGGATTACAGATGTTTGGAAGGTTCACTTTAAGCTTCTAAAAATAATAATGATAATTGCGGTACTTGTTAAGCACCTACTTTGTACTCAACACTGTACTATACCCTGGGGTAGCTGCAGGTTAATCAGGTCAGACACAGCCCCTGCTCCACGTGGGGTGCGCCGTTCAAATAGGGAGAGCAGGTTTTGGAGTCCCCTTTGACAGATGAGAAGGCTGAGGCACAGAAATGTTAAGTGACTTGCCCAAGGTCACACAGCAGGCGAGTGGCAGAGCTGGGATCGGAACCCAGGTCTCCTGACTCCCAGGCCCACGCTCTTTCCACTAGGCTACACTGCTCCTCTGCTCTTGGCTTGCAAACAGATACTAGAAATCTGTGCTTGGGTGGGAACAGGTCCCGGGGAAGGCGGGTGGGGAGTGTGATTAAAAAGCCATGATCTCTTTCCCTCGTCTCTCGAGTTCAAAGTGAAGGCGTTCCGGAAAAACACAGAACCTCCAGGTTACAATTTCTGCAAGTGTACAGAAGCAGCGTGGCTTAGTGGACAGAGCACGGGCTTGGGAGTCAGAGGACGTGGCTTCTAATCCCGGCTCAGCCACTTGACTGCTGTATGACCTTGGGAAAGCCACTTCACTTCTCTGTGCCTCAGTTCCCTCATCTCTAAAACGGGGATTAAGACTGTGAGCCCCGCGTGGGACAACCCGATCACCTTGTATCTACCCGAGTGCTTAGAACGGTGCTTGGCACAAAGTAAGCGCTTAACAGATACCATCATCATTATTATTCATTCATTCATTCAATAGTATTTACTGAGCGCTTACTATGTGCAGAGCACTGTACTAAGCGCTTGGAATGGACAAATCGGTAACAGATGCAGTCCCTGCCCTTTGACGGGCTTACAGTCTAATGGGGGGAGACAGACAAAAATAGCAATAAATAGAATCAAGGGGATGAACATCTCATTAAAACAGTAGCAAATAAATAGAATCAAGGTGATGTACATCTCATTATTATTATTATTATTATTATTAATAACAAATACTATTATTATTATTATTATTATTACTCAGTTTGGCTCTTCACAGAGAGCTTCCCCTGCCTACCGGAACAAAGGGGTGTACCCGGTGACCTCACCTTCCACGGGACTGAGTCTCTCCTGATGTGGACCGGTGCACAGGCCATACGTTACTACATTCCTGATCACATGCTTCCCTCCTTCCCTCCCGCCCTCTTCCTCCCGCCCCCCACCACCCGTATCTCCCCAGCCACGCTACTTTAGGCAAGCGTACCAAGGAATGCTGACTATTTGCCTTTAACGGTTCAACGACCAGTTTTAGAACATCAAGTTGATCACGGGGCTAGAGACAAAGGCCTAGTCCTCCTTCATCTGACTGTTCTGTGGTCTCTGTAGAGATCCACCTTTCCAGAAACCATACAGAGGAAAAACTAAAACACATGTTGGCTTCAGCACGGCAAATTCATTCATTCAGTAGTATTCGTTGAGCACTTACTATGTGCAGGGCACTGGACTAAGCGCTTGGAACGGACAATTCGGCAACAGATAGAGACAATCCCTGCCCAATAACGGGCTCCTGGTCTAAACATGGTACACCCTCCCCACCGACCTTTCCCTCTCTGCTTAAGGTGCTTTCCCACCAGTCCACCGCTTCTCCTCGCTGTAGACGAGGAGGATTCCTACACCGCTCAACCGAGTGAGGAACAGGCACACCCTGGCTAAGCGTTTCAGTCAGTTGATCCTATTTACTGAACGCCTACTCTGTGTAGAGCGCTGTCCTAAGCGCTCGGCCCCGATTTCCCCAAGGTCCTACGGTGGGGAGAGTAGAAGCCAGGACTGGACTTCTGATGAACAATCAAATCGATCAATCAGTGGGACTGGCGAGCGCTTACTGTGTGCAGAACCCTGTACTAAGCTCCTGGGAGAGTACGGTGTAATACTAATAATGATGGCATCTGTTAAGCGCTTACTGGATGTCAAGCACTGTTCTAAGCGCCGCGGGAGATATAAGCTGCAAGAAGGCAACGGTAAACCACTTCCATATTGTTTTCTAAGAAAATTCTCCAGGTACACTACCAGAACGATTGCGGACGGAGTGGGGCGTTCTGGGAGGGTTGTGTCCACGGAGTCGCTATGGGTTGGAAACAATTCGACAGCGTGAGACAGGAGAAGATACAAGCTAATCAGGTGGGACGCAACCCCTGTCTCACCTGGGGCTCACAGCCTTAATTCCCATTTTACAGATGGGATGTTTGAGGCATAGAGAGGTTAAGTGACTTGCCCGAGGTCACAAAACAGACCAGTGGCAGAGCCGGAATCAGAACCCAAGTCCTTCTGACTTCCAGGCCCGTGCTCTATCCACTAGGCCATGTGGCTTTATATATATAAATAATAAATTTATAATATTTATAATAGCTAACAATAAATTATAAATAATTTAGAAATTAATTTAGAATAATTTATAAATGAATTATAAATGTATGATTAAGCAACTAATAATAATATAATTTTATATATATTTCAGGGTTGGTAGACATGTTCTCAGTCCACAACGAGCTTAAGGTCTATCTATAGGCCTTAATAGAGAACATCCATCCTTCTCTCTCCAAATGCTGCACGCCATATTGTCCCCCAAATACCCAGTACACGTCCGACACCATTTTGGGGGGGGTGGAGGCGGCTAATTCTGCACCACAGATGCCAAAGCAAATGCAAAGTGCTTAAAATTTTCAGGCTGAACAATCATGCCCCCGGAATAATGCAATAAATTAATCCAGACTGGAGGCCTTTTACTACTTAGAAAAGGGTTTTAGATTTCAGCCTGCTTCCAAGCCCGTTGTTGCAATCAAAATCTAGGACTTGGTCCCGTTCTCCCTGTCTTCGGCCCCGGCGTCAAGCCGTGCCTGATGTCGCCTTTAATTCAAACACCCAAGTCAGTGTTCTGCTGTCAAATCCTGAAATGCAGCACGATTGAATCTGGCGGTGACTGCAAGGAAATCCAACAAAGCGTAAACGGAAACAGGTCCCCGCACATCTTAGAGAAATCGGCTATGACGGGAAGCAAAACTGAGGAAATACAGTTCGGGGGGACAGAGTTAACATCCTGGTCTAAAACGAGAACGGTACAAGCTCTACTGCTGCTAACCGGCTTCCGACTTCAGGATTGAATGTGGAAAGCTAGATTGAATACATTTAGCACGGAAAGGCAAGGTTTTCTAGCTGAGAAACAAGAAAGCTTTCTGCAGCTGAACGTGGTCCAGGTCTACTTCCCCATCTGACAGGCCAAACAAACCCAGATGAGGTCACGCAAGCTTCTGAGCGACCTACAATGCACAGGAGGGGCCTCTGTTTGGCAGAGTCATAGTTTAGGTACATGAAAGGTCATGTAATGATAATAACTGTGGTATTTGTTAAGTGCTTACTATGTGTCAGACACTGTACTAAGTAATGGGGTGAACACAAACAAATCGGGTTGAACACAGTCCCTGTCCCACGAGGGGCTTGCAGATGAGGTACCCGAGGCCCAGAAAAGCGAAGTAATAATAGCGTTCGTATTTAAGCGCTTACTATGTGCCGAGCACTGTTCTAAGCCCTGGGGGAGATACAGGGTCATCGGGTTGTCCCAGGTGAGGCTCACAGTCTTAATCCCCATTTTCCAGATGAGGTCACCGAGGCACCGAGAAGTCAAGTGACTTCCCCGAAGTCACACAGCTGACAGGTGGCGGAGCCGGCATTAGAACCCATGACCTCTGACTCCTAAGCCCGGGCTCTTTCCACTCAGCCACGCCGCTTCTCTGACTTGCCCAAGGTCACACAGCAGACAAATGGTGGAACGGGGATTAGAACCCATGACCTTCTGACACGCAGCCCCACGTTCTTCCACGGTTCCACTGTGGCTTTGGCTCGCACCTGCCTGGGTTCAATGAATGCGTTTAACGGTGAGTAATCGAAACGGTGGGGAAGCCTGATGACTGAGAAACTGCTTCCGAGACTAAGCCCTCTTTTCCTCTTCTCCCACGCCTTCCTGCATTTCCCTTGAGCCTGGATTTGCACCTTCTGTTCATCTCTCCCTCGGCCCCACGGCACGTATGTAGAGAAGCGGCGTGCCTCGGCGGAAAGGGTCTGGTCCTGGGTGCCAGAGGTCATCGGTTCTAAACCCGGCCCCGCCACTTAACAGCTGTGTGACTTTGGGAAAGTCACTTCACTTCTCCGTGGCTCAGTTACCTCATCTGTAAAATGGGGATTAAGACCGTGAGCCCCACGTTTGTACAATCTCATTACCTTGTACCTACCCCAGCGCTTAGAAAAGTGCCCGGCAGATGGCGAGCGATTAATAAATGCCATTATTATTATTATGTACACACCCAAAATTGATTTATTAATATTAAAGTCTGTCTCCCCATCTGGACTGTCAGTTCCTTGTGGGCAGGAAATGTGACTACCCACTCTGTTAGAGCTTATTCTTCCAAGAGCTCAGGACCATGCTCTGCACACAGTAAGCGCTCAATAAATAGGATTCACTGATGGTTCAATTGGAGAGTCAGGCCTTCCTCGCTGGCTCTGAGGAAGAATTTACTGGGGTACTTTCAGCTCACCAAGAGAAAGTGCCACGAAACCGGCATATCTAACCGGGCCCTCCGTACTCACCAGATCAATCAAGTCACTGAGGTTCTTCTCGATCTGCTGGGGAGGCAGACGCCTCATTAAATCCAAGGCACAATCCAGCTGCTGGTCACTCTGAGAAGGCAAAGACAAATGCCGATTAGTCATTCCTTTCAAGTACGGAAAACAGATTTTTCAAAAGTCACCACTGACACGTGGCACGTTCAAAGCACTGTAATACTACTCGTTTGCGTGTGGTTGCACATGCCCAAGAAGCTGGCTTCAGATCTGCTTTCGAGCAGCATGTCACCATCTGAACAGTAGAATATGACCTCCAACGGATCGTATGGTGCAGTCTTCCTCCTTAAGGCCCTCGATGAGAGCCGCAGGCCCAAAAGAGTCTAATGTCGCTGCTTGCCCATTCTACTTCCTAACGCGGTGAGAAGGGAACGGTCTAGCTCTAAATGCCACGCTGGGGGCTTTGCTGAGCAAATAACTGAGGACTGTGGTACCGGTTCTTCCATAAGACGTTATCGCGTTCATTAAAATATCCCAACACCCGTGCATTAGGCTCCCTGGGAGCCAAAGGAAAGATAATAATAATGATGTTGGTATTTGTTAAGCGCTTACGATGTGCAGAGCACTGTTCTAAGCGCTGGGGTAGATACAGGGTAAATCAGGTTGTCCCACGAGAGGCTCACAGTTAATCCCCATTTTACAGATGAGGTAACTGAGGCACAGAGAAGGGAAGGGACTTGCCCACAGTCACACAGCTGAGATGAATTCTGAGGATCTCCTCCCATCAGCCGTATTTACTCAGCACCTACTGTCTGCTGAGCACTGGACTAAGCGCTTGGGAGAGTACAACAGAGTTGGTAGACATTCCCTTTCCACAAGGAATTTATGGCCTAAAAGGCTTTCCCTGACTAACCCCTCATTTTTTATTTTTGATGGTACCTGTTAAGTGCTTACTATGTTCCAAGCACTGTTCTAAGCGCTGGGGCAACACAAGGTAAGCAGGTTGTCCCACTTGGGGCTCACAGATTAATCCCCATTTTACAGATGAGGTAACTGAGGCCCAGAGAAGTTAAGTGACTGGCCCACAGTCCAACAGCCGATGAGCGGCGGGGCCGGGATCAGAACCCACGACCACGGACTCCCAAGCCCGGGCTCTTGCCACTAAGCCACGCTGCTTCCTCGCTTTCCCTTCTGTGTCGCTTCTGCAATTGGATCCGTATCCTCGATCCCTTTCAGCCCACCCTCGGCCCCGCAGCATTTCTGTACACATCCATACTTTATTTTAATGGCTCCCTCACCCTCCATACCGCAAGCTCCTTGAGGATAAGGACCGTGTCTACCGACTCCACTGTATTGCATCCTCCTTCCAATCGCTTAGTACAGTGCCCCGCACACCGTAAGCACTCAATATATACCATCGATTGATTCGGCCAGGGAGAGAAGTGGAGTTTAGTGGCTGGCCACTGCTGTTCACTCGAAGTGCATATCAATCTACGCGCAGAGTGCCGAAATTCTACAAGACTAGACCCTTCGATCTGTGTACGGCGCGAACAAAAACAAAAACCCTATTCTGAGCTTTTTAGTTACTTTAAAACAAATGGTCAGAACAGCGAACGGTATTCAGGTGCTGAGGAGACTACAGTAAATCCAGTCTTCCCACCACCATTATTCCTAGATTGTCAGCTTCAAGAGTCAATGTATACTCTTCCCCGGCGCTTAGTACAGTGCCCTGAACACAGCAAGGGCTTAAGAAGCTCTCTTACTTCTACTACAGTTCAACGGAGTTGGTAGACTTGATCCCTGCCCTCGAGGGCCGTACAATTTAGCAGTAGAGATCCATGCTGTGGCTCAGTGGAAAGAGCGGAGTCAGAGGTCATGGGTTCGAATCCCAGCTCGGCCACTTGTCAGCTGTGTGACTGTGGGCAAGTCACTTAACCTCTCTGCGCCTCAGTTACCTCATCTGTAAAATGGGGATTAAAGACTGTGAGCCCCACGTGGGACAACCTGATTCCCCTGTGTCTACCCCAGCGCTTAGAACAGTGCTCTGCACATAGTAAGCGCTTAACAAATGCCAACATTAATGCTAACAAAAAAAATCACAAGTGGGGGAAGCCACGGACGTCTACGATATGAAAACAAGTGCTACTAGGGAGACAGTGGGAGCTGAGTTCCAAGTGCCTATGGGAAATGCTAAGGACGGTCAGCTTGCTGACTAAATTATAGCATGACTAACATCCATCACTTAGACCCAAGCTCATTACCTCAACCTGTTCATGGTAACGGGCTGAGGGACAGCAAACAAAAAAGCCGGTTAAAGCCGGGAAAGGAGGTGTCCGTTTAGGTCTCCTCGGATGTCAACTGCAACATTTTCTAGACTCAAAAGCAAAGACGGAAAGAGTCTTGGGAATATGTGCCAAAATATCAGGAAATTCCCTACCTGGTACGGACAGGAATGCAGCTTTGGCAAATACCTCAGGACACTTGGGTTTCTAAACAGGAGCTTGGGACGGAACAGAGAATCACTCGCTAGTCACTGAACACCCCACACGACGTATTAACCTGGACAACTTCGACTTTTGGTGCTTCGAGGGCACGTGACCACACTATTAAAGATTTCCTGGCTTTTATTTTCATCCTTCCATTCTATCGGTACCAATATTGCTCCCCAACTACCATGTGCCTTACAAAACACAGAGCTTGTTTTGCTGGCGGAAAGATTCCAGCAAACCCTGCGTTTGCCAAGCGTACCACATCCTTCCCAGGTTTTTTAGCCAACATCCATCCATCAGCGAAGGCAGTGTCACATGCGTCACCTCTGCTGACATCAGAATGAATTCCCATGCCACTTCTGGACTAATACAACACAAATAAGTCCCGGACCCTGTCCCGCTCCCCATTTGGCTAGAGTGCTTTCTTAAAATTCAACTGCACAACCCCTAATTCATTCCCTCACAGTCCCAACTGGAACAAATCCAATTACAGGCATAACCCAGGTTGCGAACACCTGATAATGATAACCGTGGAACGTACAAAGTGCCCTGTGCCGAGCCCTGTACTAAACACTGGAGTAGAGACAATATAATAATAATGTTGGTATTTGTTAAGCGCTTACTATGTGCAGAGCACTGTTCTAAGCGCTGGGGTAGATACAGGGTAATCAGGTTGTCCCACGTGAGGCTCACAGTTAATCCCCATTTTACAGATGAGGTAACTGAGGCCCAGAGAAGTGAAGTGACTTGCCCACAGTCACACAGCTGACAAGTGGCAGAGCTGGGATTCGAACTCATGACCTCTGACTCCCAAACTCAGGCTCTTTCCACTAAGCCACGCTGCTTCTCTATAAGAAGATTAGGCTCGGCTCCTTTTCCACACGGGCCCCACGGTAGAGAGGGGATGGAGTTCGGGCATTTTATCCCCATTTTTACAGATGAGAAGACTGAGGAGATAATGGCTTGCCCAAGGTCAAGCTAGGCCGAGCTGCTTCTCAATACGTGCTATCACTTTTGGCAGACATGCACCAAAATATAATTATAAATATAATTGCTGGAGGGAAATCAATTTCCTCTCCCCACTTCCGGCACTCCCTTCCCATCCTCCCCAGTTTTCAGCACTTTTTCCATCCTCCTCCTGTGGATTCTGCCCCCTCCCGCCTCCCCGGAAAACCCACCCGGCCCGGCTCCCCCAGACTTCCCCTTCCCGCTCGTAACCTCACGTCCCCGTCACGGCTTCGGCCGCGGGAACGGGGAGCGGGAGAGACTGGGGTTACAGGCGAGTCAAACCTGTCCCTTCCTCGACCTCCCCTGTCCTTTCCCCTCCTCGGTCACCAACAGCTGGGGCTGGGACGGGGGAACACAGGGGACACACCAGGGCGCTGGTATTCATTTATTCATTCATTCAATCGCATTTATTGAGCACTTACTGTGTTCCACACACTGAACTAAGCGCTGGGGAAAGTACAATACAACAACAGACACATTCCCTGCCCCCAGTGAGCTCACGGTAGTTCTGGAAGTGTGGTATTTTTTCATTCATTCATTCATTCCATCGCATTTACTGAGCGGTTACTGTGTGCAGAGCACTGTACTAAGTGCTTAGAAAGTACAATTCGGCAACAGATAAGAGCCAATCCCTGCCCAACAACAGGCTCACAGTCTAGAAAGCGCTATGTGCCAAGCACTGTTCTAAGGGCTGGAGCAGACACAAGGTTGTCCCACATGGGGCTCACCATCTTCACCCCCATTTTACAGAGAAGGCACAGAAAAGTTAAGTGTTGCCCAAAGTCACACAGATGGTAAGCGGCGGAGCCGGCATTAGAACCCATGACCTCTGACTCCCAAGCCCGGGCTCTTTCCACTAAGCCACGCTGCTTCTCTGGGATCCTAGGGAGACGGGGGAGGAGGGGGCCTAATTCAGGGGGTGGGGAAGCAGCTATAAACAGAGCAAAGGCAGGCAGTTCTCAAGAAATTCTGGACCTTCCTTTACGGCTCAGTCATCATGTGGGGGCTGGTTTTGGAATGGACCTTAATGAACAGCATATAATTCCAGGAGAAAACAGACCCCACGAGACCGTCACTCAGAACGATCACGTTTCCAAGGGACGTGACCTGGCGGTATCATGGAGAATGCCTGCAAGTTCCTGAAACTGGTTCGGAGAAAAAGAGTTATCTGTCAACTGTGTGGGAAGCCGTGTGGCTTTGAGGAAGGGGCACGGGCCTGGGAATCAGAGGACCTGGGTTCTAATCTCAGCTCTGCCACTTATCTGCTGTGTGACCTTAGGCAGGTCATTTCACTTCTCTGGGCCTCAGTTTCCTCAGCTGTAAAACAGGGATCGAATACCTGGTCTCCTTCCTATTTTAACGGGGAGCCCGACGACGGACAGGGACTGGGCCTGATCTGATTATGTTGTACCTACCCCGGCGCTTATTACGGTGCTTGGCACAGAGTCAATGCTTAACAAATACCACCATTATTATTAGAAAATATTCCTAATATGACTGGGTAAATATAATCCTATATATTAGACATTCAAATATTACGGATAATGACAAAATCCAAAGACTGCAACATTACACAGGAAACCACCATTCTTTAGAAACTTCGAAATGTGGGAACTTTTTTTTTTTTTTTGCCAGGCTTGCAAAAAACAAGCCTTAGCCTTGGAAGCTTTCATGGTTCACTGAGGAAGCAGTTTAAACTCTTTAGCTAACCTGAAATATCCCCATTAAACACTGATAATTTTGGAGTCATCTCATCCGTTTGTATGTCTACGAAGGCCCCTTCAATGAAAAGAAACTTTTTCTTTTCCCTCCCTGAATCCTTTGCCCCGTCTTGCCTTTTGCCGGCCACGCGTCCAAATCTCAGAAAGCTATGTTTGCCTAAGAGGCGGCAAGCTGGAGGCCTAATCCACAACTAGGGTGGGCCTCTCACTCAATCAATAATTTTTAAAGAAAATTCTCTTAAATGGTATTTGTAAAGCACTGATTATGTGCCAGGCACTATACTAAGCACTGGGGCAGATACAAGCTAATCAGATTGGATCCAATCCATGGGGCTCGCAGTCTCAATCACCATTTAACAGATGAGGGAACTGAGGCGCCGAGAAGCAAAGTGACTTGCCTACGGCCACACGGCGGATAAGTGGCGGAGCCAGGCGTAGAACCCAGGTTCTCTGACTCCCACTAATGTATAAATCATTAATTATGTAATATCTGCCTCCCCCTTCTAGACTGTAAACTCGTTGTGGGAGGGAATATGTCTCTTGTACTCCCCCAAACACTTAGTACAGTGCTCAGCACTCAGTAAGGGCTCAATAAATACGACCGACTGGCCCGTGCTCTTCCACTAGACCACGCTGCTTTACTGAGCAGAGCACTGTACTATTCATTTGGGAGAGTACAATAAAACAACTGAGCTAGATCCCGGCCCACAAGGAGCTTAGAGTGTCAAGGGGACACGCGTACCTGCTGAGCACAAGGTATTCCTGGATTCCACCTTCTGGCTGGGTTGACTTCAGCGCATTCCCTCATCTGGACACTGAGTGAGGCAGAGTACATTTCTGCCTCTAGAAGATTAGCACGCGTGATGTACAACAGGCCCTACAAGGACCATCTTAGCCAAAAATGAACTGGGTTGAACGCGACTGCTAAAAAGAAGCCCCCCGAAAGAACCTGGACGACTAAGACGGCCGCAAAATTTAAATTTTTGAAATAATTCGGTCGCCTTCAAAATGGAAACCGATTCAAGTTGTCTGTTTCAACACTGGGCTGTGTTCAGGCAAGATCAGGAGACTAACTTGTAGCTCTGAAGAACTCGCAGGCAAGCCCAGCCTCGGCAACTCTTCAGTGTTGAAAAACTGAACATTCTGAATTAATAAAGTGTTTATTCCTCTGACGACTGCATTCCAGCTTTCACTGATTGATTTCCTTTTGGAAAGGGGAAACAATGAGTACAAACATGTACCATGGATGACTTTCAACCAAATATAGGCGTTCCCTTTAGGAGACTTATTGTTCCCTATGGAAAATTTAGGAATCTATTAAGTGGATCAAGATACAAGATTGGGTGGGGGGGGGAGGGGAGGAGGTAGGGACTGTATAAAAGCAAGATGAGACTATAATCTGTTTGTTTATTTCGTCGGGGGTATTTGTTAAGCGCTTACTATACGCCAGGCATTGTTCTAATCGCTGGGGTAGCTACAAGCTAATCAGACTGGACACAGTCCCTGTCCCAAATGGGGCTCACAATCTTAACCCCCTTTTAAAGATGAAGTAACTGAGGCTTCACAGAAGTTGAGTGACTTGCCCTAGGTCACCTGGCAGACGAGTGTCGGAGCTAGGATTAGAACCCGGGTCCTTCTCACTCCCAAGCCCGGGCCCTATCCACTAGGTCACACTGCTTCTCTTCTATATCCTATCGGACGTTTAGATACTTGGATCAGCATAACTTCATCTTTATGGATAAATTTTAAGATTGGTAAACTGCCTACAACCTGGATTACGCCTCTCTCACTCTGAGAGTAGAAGTGTCTCTGACTCCTGGTTAAATCTCATGGGTCTTCTCCGTCGGTCATTCCTGACCTTTCTATTGCTTTTAACAATCCCACCCAGCACTCCCGAAGAGAAGACCCACCCCTGCTGGAGAATGGAACAGGCAGAAATTGGGAATGTTTGGAATGTTGGGATAGTTGCATCGGTTTAGATGCAGAGAAGAGCGTGGCTCAGTGGAAAGAACAGGGGCTTTGGAGTCAGAGGTCATGGGTTTGAATCCCCGCTCTGCCACTTGTCAGCTGTGTGACTGTGGGCATGTCACTTAACTTCTCTGTGCCTCAATTACCTCATCTGTAAAATGGGGATTAAGACTGTGAGCCCCACGTGGGACAACCTCATTCCCCTCTGTCTACCTCAGCGCTTAGAACAGTGCTCTGCACATAGTAAGCTCTTAACAAATACCAACATTATTATTATTATCCCAGAGAATGACCCTGCCAGGGAATTGGAGGGCAATCCGAGCGCTTAGTACAGTGTACTGCAAAGAGTAAGCGCTCAATAAATACTGTTGGGTTGACTGACTGAATTTCCTCCGGGCAGTACCGTGCATCTTTTATTGGTATTGTTGAAATGTTCTTTTGGCTGACACACACCCTGTTATTTCTCTCCCTGATTATCCACCTTTCTCCTCCATGTGGCCCAGAGCCATTCTCTGAATCAATGCTTGTACCTTTCCCCTGGGCTTAACACGGTATTTTCTGCATTGCAAATGCTTAACAAGGGGCATCATGACTATTCTATCCAGTCTAATCGATATTCTTGTAGGTCGCCTACTGTGTCATGTGCAGAGTACGGCATTAGGCACTGAGGACCACCTTTAGTGGGGCACACTGGTGTGAAAGGATGAAAATGCCACGGTTAAGTGAAATAACAGATATCGGTAACAGATTCGAGTGCATAAACCGAATAACCAACGCACATCCCCCTTACCTAAACTGGCTGATCTCTTACAACAACCCAGCTCTCACATTTCTCACTTCTAACAGCGACCTGTTAGAATCACTGTACTTTGATTTCCTCTGTCCCGCCAGTGACCCCTTGCCCTCTTTCTCCCTCTGACCTGGAATTTCCTCCCCCTTCTCATCTGACAGTCCACCACTCTCCCCCGGCTTCTAAACCTTCCCAAAATCACATCTCCCCTAAGAGGCCTTTCCGGACGGCACCCTTGCATATCCCAATCCGCCCTGAGCTCTGAATCGACTATGTACTTGGTTGTCTGCCCCCAGTCACTTCTCCCTCCCCGATCCCTAATCTGTTTTAACGTCTGCCTCCCCTTGTGCGCTATAAGCTTCTCGTGGGCAGGAACAGCGTCTACCAACTCTGGCGACCTGTACATTCCAAGCGCTTAGTACAGTGCTCTGAACACAGTAAGTCTCAGTGGCAAGAGCCTGGGCTTGGGAGTCAGAGGTCGTGGGTTCGACTCCTGGCTCTGCCACTTGTCAGCTGTGTGACTGTGGGCAAGTCACTTCGCTTCTCTGGCCTCAGTTACCTTATCTGGAAAATGGGGATTAACCGTGAGCCTCACGTGGGACAACCTGATTACCCTGTATCTAACGCAGCGCTTAGAACAGTGCTCTGCACATAGTAAGCCCTTAACAAATACCAACATTATTATTAATAATTGAATGAAGTAATTAGGACAGTGCTCTGTGTGCAGTAAGCACTCAATAATTACCATTAACTGATGCCTTTGCTGGTTCCCCTTCCTTTTCTCACCCGTTAACCGTCACTGTGCCTCAACACTCAATTCCAGGCCCTCTAATAATAATCATGATGGTATTCGTTAAGCGTTTACTATGTGTCGGGCACCATACTAAGCGCTGGGGTGGATAAAAGCAAATCGAGCGGGACACAGTCCCTGTCCAACGAGGGGCTCACTGTCTCAATCCCCATTTGAAAGATGAGGTAACTGAAGACCAGAGAAGTGAAGTGATTTAATAATAATAATAATAATAGTAACAATTACGGTGTTTGTTAAACCCTTACTATGTGCAGAGCACTGTTCTAAGCGCTGGGGTAGATACAGGGTAATCAGATTGTCCCACGTGGGGCTCACATTTTTTAATTCCCATTTTTACAGATGAGGTAACTGAGGCGTAGAGAAGTTAAGTGACTTCCCCAAGGTCACACAGCAGACAAGTGGCGGGGTCAGGATTAGAACTCACGACCCCTGACTCCCAAGCCCGTGCTCTTTCCACTAAGCCACGCTGCTTTGAACAGCCTCTTTGCCAGCCCTGCTCATCTTCACTAGGATGACTCCACCCAGAATACCTTACCGTACAAAGGTAAAACACACTTATTGCCCTCAGCTCTTAAAATATCCCTGACTCTCAGTATGTACCTCACTTGTAAGCTGCCAGAACCACGTTTTAAAAATACTAACTGGAACACATCACTCCCGTCCTTCAAAAATCTCTTTTGGCTCCCTGCTCCTTCTTACATTAAGACAAAATTTTTAAAAAAAACAAACACCTCACCACTGTCAAGTCTCTGACAATCAACTGCATTGATTAAATACTTAAGTGCCCGGTCCTAACTGCCGGGAAAGATGCACAAACAACGATTTAGGTGCAGTCCCATGTCATCCTGAAAGGGGAGGGACAGCGAGGGTGGAAACAAGCTAACGTACCCTAATTTAAAATGGCAAAAGTAAAAATCCCAATGATGGCTGCCTAGAGGGGCTAATCAATCAACCAATCAATCGGTGGTACTTACTGAGAGTTTACTGTGAATCGGATACTGCGGATACTGCACCCGGTGCTTGGGAAACAATACAGGAGAGTTGCTAGACATGTTTCGGGCTCACGAGGAGCTCACAGTTGAATAATAATAACTGTGATGCCCGTTAAGCGCTTACTATGTGCCAGGCACTGTTCTAAGCGCTGGGGTAGATTCAAGTCTACAGGGGGAGGCAGACAGTAAAGTAAGTTATTGATAAGGGAATGGGAGAGTAGAAGGGCATATACATAAGCACTGTGGGACTGGGGCGAATAGCGAGAGCTTAAGAGGTTCGGATCCCGGTGCACAGTTGTCGCAGAAAGGAGGGCGAGGAGGGGAAATGAGGGCTTAGTGAGGGAAGGAGATGTCCTTTGACGGGGTTTTGAAAGTAGGGAGAGTGATGACCCGTTGGATGTAATAATTATGGTTTTTGTTAAGCACTTACTATGTGCCAGGCACTGTTTTACGAGCCGGGGTACATGCAAGATAATCGGGTTGGATGCAGTCCCTGTCCCACGTGGGGTTCACAGTCCTAATCCCCATTTTACAGACGAGGGAACTAAGGCACAGAGAAGTAAAGTGACTTGCTCAAGGTCACACAGCAGACAAGTGTCGGAGCTGGGATTAGAACCCATGACCTTCCGACTCCCAGGCTGGATATGACAGGGGGTGGGGAGAGGTCTCCTAAATGTTGGTATTTGTATTTGTTAAGCGCTTACTATGTGCCGAGCACTGTTCTAAGCGCTGGGGTAGACACAGGGGAATCAGGTTGTCCCACTTGGGGCTCACAGTTAATCCCCATTTGACAGATGGGGTCACTGAGGCACCGAGAAGTTAAGTGACTTGCCCAAATTCACACAGCTGACAAGTGGCCGAGCCGGGATTCGAACCCATGACCTCTGACTCCAAAGCCCGTGCTCTTTCCACCGAGCCACGCTGCTCCTCACACCTTCAGGTACGGACCGACGGCCCCCACCAGCTTCCTGGCTGGGTAGGTGGGTAGTGGGCCTGCCTTGGCTCCCAGGAGGACTGAGGCTTGACCCCTTGCAGGGTCAGGGGGGAAGAAGGGGCTCATTCCAGCCAGCAGGGACCATCTCTCTCTGGAGACCCCAACTATGGGATCTCTTTCCCAAGGAGCAGCGTGGCTCAGTGGAAAGAACCCGGGCTTTGGGGTCAGAGGGCATGGGTTCGAATCCCGGCTCGGCCACTTGTCAGCTGTGTGACTTTGGGCAAGTCACTTCTCGGTGCCTCAGTGACCTCATCTGTAAAATGGGGACTAAGACTGTGAGCCCCGCGTGGGACAACCTGATTCCCGTGTCTACCCCAGCGCTTAGAACAGTGCTCGGCACATAGTAAGCGCTTAACGAATACCAACATTATTATTATTATTATTGTTATTAACTGCTCTCATCTTCTTCCTTGCAGCTTGTGCTCCTCCTGACTCCCAAGGAAATCTCTCACCTGTACGGCCTTCGGGACTCCAGCCCGCTCCAACCCCAACCCCTTCCCCCAAACCAACCCTCCTTCGGAACCCTTCTACAAAGAAACCCACTTTCCCGGAAGCCATTTCCTAACTCATCTCCACTTTCTTGGCCTTGTCCACTCCCCTCAGTCATCCCAGCACTTTTATGTACTTCGACCTGTGGTGGCGGATGTCTTTATGACACTCGCAGAGTTCTGTCCCCTTGTCTTCCCCCATTAGCCTGTAACCTTCTCAAAAGGATCGTTATCATCATCAGTTGTATTTACCGAGCATTTACTATGAGCAGAACACCGAATGAGGCATTTGAGGGAGAACAATTCAACCAAGTTGGCAGACACGTACCCTGCCCACAATGAGCTTATCTTCCATTTCTTCTATATGTCAACCCCACCCGCCACCCCTAAGCACCTAGTTCAGTAGTCTAGCCACAACACATACTTTTGAGGGTGGCAATAACAATACTGTGGGGGCGGGGTGAGGCTTTTTATGAATAAATGCCGACTCGCAGCATCAAGGACAGAACGCTTCATTTCTTTGGAGGACGGAGATGTTCTTTTCAAGGCACTCAAGCACTTAACTGTCGCAGTCACTTTTCTAAAAAAAAATTCCTAGTCCACGTCTCCCCACTCCTCAAGAACGTCCGGCGGTTACCCATCCGCCTCGGCATCGAACAAAAACTCATCGTCGGCTTTAAGGTGTTCCATCATTTTGTTAATCTACTACAGCCCAGCCCACACACTTCGCTCCTCGAACGCCAATCTACTCGCTGTACCTCAATCTCGCCGATCTCACCACCCACTTCTCGCCCCCGTCCTGCCTCTGGCCTGGAACACCTCCCTCTTGGTATCTGACAGCAATTACTCCCCGCCAACTTTAGCTCTCCCCCAACTTCAAAGCCTTATTGAAAGCACATCTCCTCCAAGAGGCCTCTTTTCCTTCCCCCTGCCCGGAATGTGCCCCCCATCCTGCCTTTTTTTAAGGGGATCATTAAGTGCTTTTACTGTGCCAGCGACTATATTAAGCACTGGGATAGATACAAGGTCATCAGGTTGGGCACAGCCAATGTCCCACGTGGCGCTCACAGTCTTAATCCCCATTTTACAGATGAGGACACCGAGGCACGGAGAAGTGAAGTGACTTGCCGAAGGTTATACAGCAGACAAGCAGAAGCAGCGTGGCTCAGTGGAAAAAGCATGGGCTTTGGAGTCGGAGGTCACGGGTTCGAATTCCGGCTCTGCCACTCGTCAGCTGTGTGACTGTGGGCAAGTCACTTCACTGCTCTGGGCCTCAGTTTCCTCATCTGTAAAATGGGGATTAAGACTGTGAGCCCCACGTGGGACAACCTGATTCCCCTCTGCACACAGTAAGCGCTTATCAAATACCGACATTATCATTACATTATCATCACAAGCGGTAGAGCTGAGATTAGAACCCAGTCCTTCTGACTCCCAGGCCCATGCTCTTTCCACTAGGCCACACTACTTCTCCTTCCCCTTCATATCGGACAGACCCCCACTCTCTCATCTTCAAAGCCCTGCAGAATGATACCTCTTCCAAGAGGCCTGTCTTGACTAAGCCCTTATTTCCTCTACTCACCCTCTCTTCTGCTAAGCTTAGGCCCTTGAATCTGGACCCCTTAAGCACTTGATACTGACCCTACACCAGCCCCACAGCAATTATGAACATATCAATCAATGATAATCATAATCACGATATTTATTAAGCACTTAACTGTGTGCCGGGCGCGGGGACGGCTACAAGCAGATCGGGTTGGACACATCCTGTCCCACGTGGGGCTCACAGCCTCAATCCCCATTTTACAGATGAGGGAACTGAGGCCTAGAGAAGTGAAGTGACCTGCCCAAGGTCACACAGCAGGGAAGTGGGGGAACCGGGACTAGAGCCCATGACCTTCTGACTCCCAGGCCCGTGCTCTATCCACTACGCCATGCTGCTTCGCTATCAACAGTGTTCAGAGAACTGTACTAAGTAAGCGCTTGGGAGAATATAATAACCGAGCTGGCAGAAACATTCCCTGCCCCCAGCGACTTTACAATCTAGAGAACAAACTTCCTTACCATCTCCCACTTCTGCTCTCTCTAATTGAAAAAATTAAATCGTTTACATTTATTTTAATGTCTGTATCCCCATCTGGACTGTACGTTCCTTGCGGGGAGGAATCTTGTCTACCAACTCTACTGTAGGCACTGTGGTCTCCTAAGTGCTTAGTACAGTGTTCGGCACACAGTTAAGTACTCCATAAACACGATCCAATTAATTAAACCAGAAGCGCCCCCAAAACAAGAACTCACCACCATCTAAGAGAAAATGAAATGAGGGCAACTGAGGAAACTTGTCTGCTACAGAATTGTGAACATAATTCACTTCCTGCTTCTGCTCTTTTTTTATTTGAGCTATTGTGAAAGCCCAATAACAGCTATGACAACCTATGTGTACAGGGCTCAGTAACTGACAAAGAAATCCACAGTGACAGAGTAAAATGTCCTTAAAAAAAACAACCCAACAATCTTCCTGCCTCCGTTATGCTTTTCTGATTCCTAACAGCTCCCTTGCAGTCCCCATTATAGGCCCTCTTTGGGGATATTATCCAATTCCCTTGTGATGCATGTGACCAACCAATCGATGATGTTTATTGAGCGCTTACTGGGTGCACAGCACTTCATTCAATAGTATTTATTGAGCGCTTACTATGTGCAGAGCACTGTACTAAGCGCTTGGAAAGTACAAATGTTCTTTTTACGGTATTTCTTAAGTGCTTACTATGTGCCAGGCAATCCATTCGTTCAATCGCAATTATTGAGCGCTTACTGTGTGCAGAGCACTCTACTAAGTGCTCGGAAAGTACAATTCGGCAATAGAGAGCGACAATCCCCGCCCACAACGGGCTTACGTTCTAGTGCTAGGGTTGCTACAAGGCTGTCAGGATGCAAACAGTCCCAGTCCCACATGGGTCTCATAATCTTAACCTCCATTTGACAGCGAAAGTGAAGTGACTTGTCCAAGGTCACACAGCAGTCAAGTGGTGGAGAGGGGATTAGAACCCGGGTCCTTCTGGCTCCCAGGCTCATGCTCTTTCCACTAGACCGCGCTTCTTCCTTTTTGTTTGGGAGAGAATAATATCCCAAAGGCTTGGGGGAGAGAACAATTCAAGGGAGATGGTGAATATATCCTCTGCCCACAAGGAACTTACCATCTAGATATCCCTCTTTATCTTTAGAATATCTGAGATATTCACTTTATCAGAACGTTCGAGCCCCTGCCCATCCCATCTTATAGTACCAGATGACCCCAGTGGCAAGGCATTTCCCGGAGAGTTTGGAAGAAGACTGTGTTCACTTCCCAGCAGTGGGAATTTCCATGGACTCCTCTGTATATTTATTCCAGGGTAAAACTTAGCAACCTCCAGGTCCCACGGTAACCCCAGGCTTACCATCAGCAGATTTTTCCCTTACACATTCTCTTCAGGAAGTGAAAGATCACAAATGAGTCATTAAAAGAAGTCAAAACTCCAGCCTCGCTTAGAGCCTCTATAAACATGCTGGATAAAAGATAACTTTGTTAGAGCTCAATTTTACAGCCCGAGACCCCTAGAATGCAAGACTGTGGGGAGTATCGCAGTTCGGTCAGCGGAAAAATCCTGCCTCGACGGCTCCAGTCAGCAGAGACTGGAAATGTCCTGGCATACGGTGTTTCTGCCATAATCACATCACTAGCCACTTCTGGAGAACCAATCAATGGTCTTCTCTGATGAGATTTTTTTTAAAAAAATGGTATTTTTTAAAGTGCTTACTATGTGCCAGGCACTGGTCTAAGCACTGGTGTGGATACAAAGAAATTAGGTTGGACTCAATCCCTGTCCACATGGGGATCACAATCTTAATCCCCATTTTACAGATGAGGTAACTGAGGTGCCGAGCAGTTAAATGACTTGCCCAAAGTGATACAGAATCCAAAACCAGTTCGATCTTACTCACTCTCTTGGCACGTTTCAACTTATATTTTCCTCTCCTTCTTACCATTTGAACGGGAAACACCTAATAGCTCCATTTATCATGCGTTCGGGACCTGATTAGGTCGTCTTCCAGGAGAGGGGACTTTTTCTCTAAACTTATTACCCCAAATGTTTCACCCTTCAAGATAGCTCATTTAGGAGTGATTAGGATGGTTTAAACTAATTTTCACTATGTCAAAAATCCTAGTTCTCAGCAAAAAATGACTGAACAGGACTTCTACCTTACCATCCTAATACTTTAAAAAAAATCATAATACATTTGCTAAATCATCTTAAGTGTTCCAAGTTAAAACTGAATTGAGTTTTGGCTGTACGGAACAACCAGCTAATTTACCGAAATTCAAAAAGTTTCAGCGGGACTTATAGATAGTACAACTAGAGGTATATTTTGTGACAGATCCATAGAGTGGGGGTTCAATATCTGTTTGGTTTGTTTTAATGGTATCTGTTAGGCACTTAGTATGTGCCAGGCACTGTATTAAGTGACAGGGAATATCTAATGCCCACCCCGCACGCTCGGCTCCTCCGCCGCCCACCTCCTCACCGTCCCCCATTCTCGCCTATCCCGCCGTCGACCCCCGGGCCACGTCCTCCCGCGGTCCCGGAACGCCCTCCCTCCTCACCTCCGCCAAACTCATTCTCTTCCCCTCTTCAAAGCCCTACTTAGAGCTCACCTCCTCCAAGAGGCCTTCCCAGACTGAACTTCCCCTTTTCCCTCTGCTCCCCCTCTATCCCTCCTTCACCTCCCCTCAGCTTAGCCCCCTTTTCCCCCCCTTTCCCTCTGCTCCTCCCCCCCCTTCCCCTCCCCTCAGCACTGTGCTCGTCCGCTCATTTGTATATATTTTTTTATTACCCTATTTATTTTGTTAATGAGATGTACATCACCTTGATTCTATTTATTGCTATTGTTTTAATGAAATGTACATCCCCTTGATTCTATTTATTGCTATTGTTTTTGTCTGTCTGTCTCCCCAGATTAGACTGTAAGCCCGTCATTGGGCAGGGACTATCTGTTGCCAATTTGTACATTCCAAGCGCTTAGTGCAGTGCTCTGCACATAGTAAGCACTCAATAAATACTATTGAATGAATACTAGCTAATCAGGTTGGACAGGGTCCATGTCCTATATGGGGCTCATAGCTTTATTGCCCATTTTACAGATGAGGCAATCGAGGCACAGAGAAGTTAAGTGACTTGCCCATGGTCACACAGCTGAGAAGGGGCAGAGCCTGGATTAGAACCCAGGTCCTTCTGACTCCTAGGCCTCTGTTCTCCTTCCCAAATGAGACCGTGAGCCTCCATGTGGGACCTGATTATCTTGTATCTATCTACCCCAGCACCTAATGCAGTGCTTGGCATGTAGTAAGTGCTTAACAAATATCACTATTATTATTATTGATCAAGTTCTCGGACATCGAGTCTTCTCTGATCAAGAAAACTATCTGCCAGATTCATTTATGGAGCAATTTACCAGAAGAGAGAATCTCCTGCAGATATGGAGTCCTCTAAAACAAGATAACTGTTTTCAGATATTTCTTTTTGTTGATCACATGAGTTTTCTGGACGCCCTTCGGGAGATCTTAGACTCGTCACCTTATTGTCTGTTCATTAATGTTTTACACATGTGCCGAGCTGCTGCTTCATCCACGAACCCGGTTTCATGTAACAGGTTAATTTTTCATCGACTGACCCTTAAAAATTAAACGTCTGGAAACTCCACTCAGTGTTAACACTAATTTCAGAAACGCGGGGCATTTTCACCTTTGAGAAGGGAGAGAGGAGGAGTCTATAATAAAAACGGAGGCTAGATGGGGTAGAATGCCGTGTGCCACTATAAACAGATGCAAACCCCAAACCAAGACAATGACTGAGATACGGCTCCTTTAGAAATTGCACGGAAGCTTCCCCCAGAACTTGCACCGTGATTTGGTCTGAGGATTTCAGAGCTGGAAAACTTGAGAAGAAGCGTGGCTCAGTGGATAGAGCACGGGCCTGGGAGTCAGAAGGTCGTGGGTTCTAATCCCGGCTCTGCCACGTGTCTGCTGTGTGACCTTGGGCAAGTCACTTCCCTTCGCTGGGCCTCAGTTACCTCATCTGTAAAATGGGAATTAAGATTGGGAGCCCTGTGTGGATAGGGTCCGTGTCCACCATGACTACCTTGTATCTACCCCGGGGCTTAGAACAGTGTGTAAAATGGGGATTACGACAGTGAACCTCACGTGGGACAACCTGATTACCCTGTATCTATTCCAGCGTTTAGAACAGTGCTCTGCACATAGTATGCACTTAACAAATACCAACATTATCATCACTATTAGAACAGTGCTTGGCACATAAGTGCTTAAGAAGCACTATAATTATTATTATTTATCACTTCCATTTATCCCTCAGAACACAGACCAATCCATAGTACTTACTGAATGCCTACAGTGTACACAGCACCCAGCATTATGTGCTCGGGAGAATACATGACAAGGAGAGTACAAATGTAAGCACTCAAGGAGCCTACAGGGCCTTCCCAGGATCTGTGAACAGCCTTCCACTACACGAGCAGCACAAATTGACATTTTTCTCTTTAAATGCTATTTGTAAAGCACTTATTATGTGCCAGGCACTGTACTAAGCACTGGGGTAGATACAAGCTAACCACATATGGGGCTTGCGGTCTTAATGCCCATTTTACAGATGAGGTCACTGAGGTGCAGAGAAGGGAAGTGACTTGCCCACGTTCACACAGCGGCCAAGTGGCGGAGCCGGGATCAGAACCCAGGTCCTTCTGACTCCCGGGGCCGTGCTCTAGCCATTAGGCCATACTGCTTCCCTTCTTGGTTTTAAAAAATGGATGGGCAGAGGAGCATACATTGTCTTTCTGCCCCTCCTAGGGTGAGCTTCCTTGAAGGAGCTTGAGGGTTACTAAACGAGGTAAGAAAAGGGTCTCAAAGCTCGCCTCTGAACTATAAGCTCACTGTGGGCAGGGAATGTGTCTACTGAGTGTTATATTGTACCCTCTAATGCGCTTAGCAGAGTGCTCAGCACCCATTAAGCGCTCAATAAACGCCCCTGATTTCCAGGCCCTGCTGCTTATCACGTTTAAGATGTTCCCAGAATTTAAGAGGAAAATGCTCCTTTCAAATGTTGACTGTTCCCAAATAAGGCAGTCCCAACAGGCAAACCAGGGCTGCTAACCCTGACATATTTTCCCCGAGGGTTGTGGCTAAACTGTAAGCTCACTGTGGGCAGGAAATGTGTCTGTTATATTGTACTCTCCCAAACGCTTTGTACAGTGCTCTGCGCACAGTAAGCTCTAAGTAAATACAACACGCTGACTGACAGCAGAGGGAGGTTTTCCCGGAGGAGAACTGCTTGAGACGTGGGGCCCATACGGACCCTACAAAGAGTTGATAAATCACCGTTATTTATTGAGCACTTACTATGTGCAGAGCACTGTTCTAAGCATTTGGGAGAGTACACTACAATTAGGAGACCCGCTCCCTGCCCGCAATGAGCTCACAGTCTAAAGAGAAGCAGCGTGGCTCAGTGTAAAGAGCCTGGGCTTGGGGGGTCAGAAGTCATGCGTTCGAATCCCGGCTCTGCCGCTTGCCAGCTGTGTGACTTTGGGGAAGTCACTTAACTTCTCTGTGCCTCAGTTACCTCATCTGTAAAATGGGGATTAAAACTGTGAGTCCCATGTGGGACCACCTGATTACCTTATCCCCCCAGCGCTTAGAACAGTGCTTTGCACATAGTAAGCGCTTAACAAATACCACTATTATTATTACTATCATTATTATTATTAAAGAAGTGAGTCTTGGTCAAGTCTGAGTCAAATGCTTTTAGAATTGGGGACCCTCCCAGATACCAACCTGTGCTAGACCCTGTTGTCTGGGGATCAGGACATTCAGTCTGACCCTGCTAGGCACACTGTTACTCTGTTTCCAATCCCTTTTGAAAAGAATCAAACAAATCCATCACTCCATCGTGTTTATTGAGCGCTCGCTGTGTACAGAGCACCATACTAAGCGCTCGGGCCAATCAAATCAACGGTATTCGCTGAACACTTACGGTGTGCAAATCACTGCACTAAGCGCTTGGGGGAGTCATAATAACAATTTTGGTTCTTGTTAAGCGCTTGCTGTGTGCCAAGGGGTAGAAAGAGGTGCTCTAAGCCCAGGGGTAGATAGGAGGTAATCAGGTTGTTTGCGATCCTGGTCCCACATGAGGCTCACGCTCTTCATCCCCATTTTACAGATGAGGGCACCGAGGCCCAGAGAAGTGAAGTGAACTTGTCCGAGGTCACACGGCAGACAAATGGCTGAGGTGGGAGTAGAACCCAGGTCCCTCTGACTCCCGGGCCCATGCTCTATTCACTAGGCCACAAGAGTTTGGTAGACATCATCCTTGCCTACAAGGAGCTTACAGCCTAGTGGGTGAGAGAGACATTGAAATAAATTACAGACACAGGGGAAATGGTGAGGTTCAAGCAGATTGCTTTCCTACTTAGACCGCGAGCCCCATATGGCTTAGGGACCCTGTCCGACCTCATTATCTCGGACTTTATCCTACACTCACTACAGTGTTTGGCACATAGCAGACACTTGATGGTATTTACGAGGTGCCTATTACACGTGAAGAACTGAACCGAGTGTTTCACGATTATCATCGGTACTCTACTATAATTATTATCATTATCGCTGTCTGCCTCTGGGTTCAGGGTGCGGTTCTGTTTTCCGAGGCAGCCACTTAAATAGCTTGCCCCCTCAGAGATTTGATAAAAGTCTCTAAGTCATAAGGGCATTTTTATATCCCTCAAAAATGCAACTTGAAGACCAAAATATGGTAACTATGGAAGAGCATAGAAAGATTAAAATGATTTAGATCACGGCTTTGCCAATCCAAATATTGCGTATAAGGAGATGGCAGATTTACTTTACAATTTATGTCAAGGAGAGCTTGAGAACGAAACGTTCCCTCGGCCATTTGCTTTGGGGGCTCCTTCGGCTCCTATTTTGTCATCGTGAGGGACGCTATAAGATGGTGACTCCACCTAACTTCTGCTTCCTCTTCCCTGCTGCATCCTGTGCTGAAGGGTACCTCTTCACATTGAGCAATATAGCAGAGTGCCAGAAAAGAGTGCGGCAAGATTCCAGTGTCAGACGCCCAACGGCATTTTGACTTTTTTTGGTTTTTATGGTATTTGTTAAGCGCTGACTATGCGCTAGGCACTGGAATAATAATAATAATTATGGTATTTGTTAAGCACTTACTAAATGCCATACTGAATGCCATACTAAGCACTTACTAAATAATAGGCACTGTTCTGAGCGCTGGGGTAGATACAAGCAAATCGGGTTGGACACAGTTCCTGTCCCACATAGGGCTCACAGTCTTAATCCCCATTTTACAGATGAGGGAACTGAGGCCCAGAGAAGTGAAGTGACCTAAGGTCACACAGGCGACACGTGGCAGCGCAGGGATTCGAACCCATAACCTTCTGACTCCCAGGCCTGGGCTCTATCTACTAGACCATGCTGCTTCTCCCCTAAATGCTCAAGGAGATGATCCATGCTTTGTTTTGTACTCTCCCAAGCAATGAGTTTAGTGCTCTGCACAGGGTAACTGCTCAATAAAAAGACTGATTGGGGAGAACTGGAGGCAGGGAATCTAGTGATGGAGGCGGACATGACCATCTAACTCTGAAAAGGTCAGGGTGGTGGCTCTTCCACTGGAGAGGAGGAGGCAGATTTAGCAGTAGTGTGGCCTGGTGGAAAGAGCACAGGCCTGGAAGTGAGAGGACCTGGGTTCCGATCCCAGCTCTGCCAATTGCCTGCAATGTGACCTTGGGCAAGTCACTTAACTTTTCTGGGCCTCACTTTCCTCGACTGTAAAATGGGGATTCAGCGCCTGATCTCCCTCCTACTTTGATTGTGATCCCATAATGATGTCTTGTTTTTGTTTCGTTCTGTTTTGCTCTGCTGTCTGTCTCCCCCGATTAGACCGTGAGCCTGTCATTGGGCAGGGACTATCTCTGTTGCTGAATTGTACATTCCAAGCGCTTAGTACAGTGCTCTGCACATAGTAAGAGCTCAATAAATACTACTGAATGAATGACTGTGCCTGACCTGATTAATCTCTATCTAGCCCAGCCCTTAGAACAGTGCTTGATACGTACTAAGTGCTTAACAAATACCATAAAAATAAGAAATTGAATGTGAGAGTTGAAAGGCAAAATGGAATCTAGGATGATACCAAGACTGCAGGCTTCTAGGATGGAGATGTTATCGATGGTGACAGGAAAGCTAGAAAGGCAACTGTAAGATCGTTGTGAGGCGGGAATGTATCGGCAAACTCTCTTGTATTGTACGACGACGCGGAACATTACAACCACACACTTAGAACAGTGCTCTGCACACAGCGAGTGCTCGATAATTGCAGACGGCACCACCAACCTTCCCTGTCTCCCAAGCCCGTAACCTGGGCGTTATCCCTGACTCCTCTCTCTCATTCAACCCACATATTCCATCCACCACTAAATCTTGCCGGTCCCACCTTCGCAACATCTCCTCTCCATCCGTACCGCTTCCGTGTTCATAAAGTCACGCGTTCTGTTCCGCCTGGATCACTGCATCAACCTCCTTGCTGACCTCCCAGCCTCCTGTCTCTCCCGACTACAGTCCGTATTTCCCTCTGCTGCTTTTTCCTCTACAAACACGTTCAGGATAAGTCACCGTGATCCTCAAAAAAAACCTCCAGTGTTGCCCATCTACCTCCGCATCAAACTAACAACTTCTCACCATTGGCTTTAAAGTAGTCCACCACCTTGCCCCCTCCTACCTCACCTTGTTTCTCTCCTTCTACAATCCAACCCGCAGGCTTCGCTCCTCTGGTGCTAACCTTCTCACTGTGCCTCGCTCTCGCCTGTCTCGCCGCCGACCCCTGGCCCACATCCTGCCTCTGGCCTACAACGCCCTCCCTCCTCAAATCCGGCAGACAATTACTCTCTCCACTTTCGAAGCCTTCTTGAAAGCACATCTCCTCCAAGAGGCCTTCCCAGACTAAGCCCCATTTTTCCTCATCTCCCACTCCCTTCTACATCATCCTGACCTGCTCCCTTTGTTCTTCCTCCCGCCCAGTCCCCCAGTACTCACTTACCTATCTGTAATTCATTTATTTGTATTGCTGTCTGTCTCCCCGCTCTAAACTGTAAGCTCGTTGTTGGCAGGGAATGTGTCTGTTTATTGTTGTATCGCACTTTCCCAACCCCTCAGTACAGTGCCCTGCACACAGTAACCGCTCAATAAATACGACTGAATGAATGCCTGAGAGGGCTTAGAGAGAAAAGAAGTAATCCTGCTTTAGTCAGACAACAGACCAAAGACTTCTATTAAAAACAATAATTGGATAACCGGCTTTTAAGAAGCAATTCATAGAAGGTATGAATAATTGAAACACAAAAATCCTGATCATCATGTTGCCTGGGTATGGTGAATTTGATAACAAGCTGAATTGCTGCAAACATTATAACAGTGCAAATCAAAGGGTTAGAATTGCATGTGGACACGGGCCAAGGACTTAAGTCAGACCAGACCTTGACATAATTGAACTGTTTGTCCACTCCTGTTTCTTTCTTAGGCCCTGTCAAATGGATTTTTGTGGGCGTTTCCAAAAAGGAAGAATCATTTTTTTAGTCACTTGATTTTGAAAGCAGGAATAAAGGATGGAGGGGGTCCCTGTGAATGGTGAATGAAAGTTTTGCAGGCTGAAGTTTCAGAGGCCCAGAGAGATTTCTTTTAAAAACTTCCAGTCTGCACGTCAAGTGACATTCCTCATCTCAAGAAAGTATCATGTTAAACTTGAAAGTGGACGTAGCAAGTACTCAAGAAGCGGGGGGACAAAAAGAAAGGGAACCGTGTACGAAGAGGTAACAGCAAGACTAGGCAATCCATTATTTCATCACATGCCTATTTGAGAACCTGCAACAAAGAAAGATAACCAGTGTCATTATTCAGTAGAGTCTCATACGATGTCTCCAGTCAGGGGAGAGGGAAAAGCCAAATGGAAACCTACAATGTAAAAAACGAATTATATTTAATTTATATACATATATAAATGTGTATATATATAAAAATGTATACACACACAAACGCGCACTGGTCTGAGTCCCCGCCATGTCGTAAGTGCCTAACAAACATTATTATTATTACAGTCCCATTAAGAAATCCTTTCAACCGATACTTAAAACCATTTACGTTCCTGCTTCACCAATGTGATAAGTTGTTTCCTGGTATAGAAAAATGAACGGGACTGGACGCATGTCAGCCTCACTCAACACACAAAATCACCACTGTCATAAGTTCTCTGCCTCTGCTTATCTGCTTTGCTACTAAATTGCTCACCCCAAACAGGATTAAGAGGGCCGCCAGCCCACGTCAAAGCTGAATGGGCAGAGTGTCTCTGGGCCTCGGAAAATGAAGGGAAACGACAGCCGTACATTTTCTAGCTTAGACCTGGGACATCATACACGATCTTCCAAGAACTCGGAATTGAAAGACGAAGCCCTTCACTGTATCACTTGATGAAATCTAAGACTGCAAGTCAGGGCAGCTCAAGAGCTTGCTTTTGCAAAAAGCCTCTATGACTGGACTGGAAACGGGAAATCGCCACAACTGGATGAGGGATTACGGCCAAGAAACAACAGACAACAAAAATCACTCCAGGCCGGCCAGACATTCATTCATTCGATCATATCTACTGAGTGCTTACCGTGTGCTGATCACTATACTGAGTGCTCGGTACAGTACAATCTAATCATAAACAGACACATTCTCTGCCCACAACGAGCTTACAGTCTAGAGGGGGAGACAGACATTAACAGAAATAAATAAATGACGGCTCTGTACAGAAGTGCTGTGGGGCTGGGATGGGGGAGGAACAAAGGGAGTAAGTCAGGGTGACGCAGAAGGGAGTGGGAGAAGACGAAGGAGGGTTGAGTCAGGGAAAGCCTCTTGGAGGAGATGTGCTTTCGATTAGGCTTCGAACGGGGGCAGAAAACGGAGCGAGCTCTGCGGAGCCTCCAGGACAGACGCCCATCTCCTCCACTTGCCCACCCAGAGTTAGAATAAATTACTTCCCAGTGAATTTAAGGGAATAAGTCACCCTATTTTTTTTTCCTTTTGGTGAGACAGACAGGCAAAACATGTTTGTTCTAGTTTGTTCCATTTACCCCTGTGGAGGACGGAAAGAAACTACAGTAGCTTGGAGAAGCAGAGGACTATTTAATTGGGTTCCTGTCTCTACCTGAGGGTGGAAATCAATTCACTTTCCCCTTCTAACCCCGGAATCCCCAGAGGAAGATACTGTTTAGCTGGCCTAGGAACACTCAGCTTTCATTACAGACTCCAGACAGGGAGTCCATCTATCCGAGTATTGTTTTTACCTCCCACCGCCTCCTACGTCAAGGGAGGAAAACTGGCACATGGCTGCGAGGTCACGCTCCTTACTTAAGGATCGTGGGAACGCTTACGGAAACACTTGTTCCGGCTCTGCCAGCTGGAATTGCGGCTTAGGGGAGGCTGGAAGAGGAGGGACGCTTGGATCGGGAGGAAGGGAGAGAGGCAGGCAGATGTTGAGTGCTCTCGTTGGAGTGACGAGAAAAAGTTAAGCCGTTCCTGTGACTTCAAAAACCCACTGCAGCACCACGGCAACTCTTGGAAGGAAAACAAAGTCCTCAGTACACCACTGATGTGAAAGCCTCAGTACAAATAAATCTCAATTATGGAAACCTAAAGGGGAAGGAGGTGGTGGGATAAAAATTTCCACGTAAGAGTTCTAGTCTCAAAAACACAAACTGCCCTACTCGTTCTCATGGAAAGGAGGAAATTGGAAAGGGATTGGATCAGGGTCATGGAAGATCCCACTAAATGCAGAATCCATTATGATTATTTGTTTGTTACGGTGTTCACTCTGTGCCAAACGCTTTTCTAAGTGCTGGCATAAGTGCACGTTAACTAGGTCAGAAACACTCCCTATCTTCCATGGGGCTCACGGTATTCACCCCACCCACCCTCAGCCCTACAGCTCTTATGCAGCATGGCTCAGGGGAAAGAGCCCGGGCTTGAGAGTCGGAGGTCATGGGTTCGAATCCCAGCTCTGCCACTTGTCAGTTGTGTGACTGTGGGCAAGTCACTTCACTTCTCGGTGCCTCAGTTACCTCATCTGTAAAATGGAGATTAACTGTGAACCTCACAAGGGACAACCTGATTACCCTGTATCTACCCCAGCACTTAGAACAGTGCTCTGCAAATAGTAAGCGCTTAAATATCGTTATTATTATTATTATTATGCAGACATCTGTAAATTCCTTATATTAATGTCTGTCTCCCCTTCTAGACTGTAAGCTCGTTGTGGACAGGGACTGTGTGCCAACTATATCGTACTCTCCCAAGCGCTTAGTACGGTGTTTTGCACACAGTTAAGTGCTCGGTAAATACCACTGATTGATCTCAGGTAAAAGACTTCCTCTCTGGTTCTTGTCACCCCAAGGACCTAAGAATTCTCCATAAGCAATTAGAATCAAGTGAGGCACCCATTTTGAGGAACAGCACAATTCCCTCCAACTGTCCTTGTCTTGGATACGAATAAAGCAATTCTGAAAACATCTACTGGCTAGGGCTAGATAAGGACAATGAATTCCGGGGGAGTTAAACAACCTTCGTGCTCTGCTTCACGTGTTCTCTGGCCTAAGAGAACGGGTCTTTAGAATACAGCTTAAAGTTTTTCACCAAAGTATTCCTGATGTAGTGTCCCCAGCATACTTTCTGCACCTTTTTTTCACGGTCTTTGGTAAGTGCTTATTCCGTGCCGGGAACTGTAGTAAGCACTGGGGAAGATACAGGCTAATCAGGTTGGACACGGCCCACGGCCCGCATGGGGCTCACAGTCTTCAATCCCCATTTTACAGATGAGCTAACTGAGGTACAATGAAGTGACCTGCCCACCGTCACAGCATGAGGTACTTGAGGTAACTCCGCCACGTGTCCGCTGGGTGATCTTCGGCAAGTCACTCAGCATTAGCACTCAGGTCCTCCGATTCCCAGGCCCCTTCTCTTTCCACTAGCCCGCGCCGCTTCTCTTTCTTCTCGTTTTTTTCAAAAAAAACGGATGAAGCAGAACGTACTTTTCCCCTCTGCCCCTTCTAGGGTAAGTTTCCTTGAGGGAGCTGTAGGTTATTAAACAAGATAAGAAACTGGTTTCAAATGGGTCCATCACTAGCGGAGAGTTTTGGAAGGTACGGAAGAGCACTCAACCCTTCACTTGGGACAATTATAGCTCAGCTCCAAAAATTTCATCCAAAGAGAAAGAAGTTTTCCTCCCTCACTCCCTTATACAATGTTGGAAGAATAGTTTTCTCAGGAGAATGGGGAGGTTCTCCCTAGCTCCTTGAAATTGCACTAGACAACTCTCCCTCCCACAGAGTCTGCAGCACTGGCTAAGCCAAGCTCTTGGAGGCTGCCTAAGCTTAATGAGTTTAATGTTTACTTGACATTAGGCAATTTCCCAGTGCTGCCCTTGGTCCAAGAAAGCATTCCCTAGGAGGGGCAGAGGGAAACACTAAATGAAATTCTGCAGCAGCCCGGTTGCTTTGAAGCCCTGGGAAAATGTTGGATCTAAAACAGCAAAACCGCCGGCGGAACGGTTAACGTAGACGGGTTCTTGTAGAGCTGACCTATCTGAAGGGCTGCTGGAGTGAGGAAAGTACAGTCTTTTCTGGATTTAATGTTCGCTCCCTTCATTCTAGAAGGTTCCTGCCGGTGAAAAACACAGAGCCGGTCAAGTTTGGTGCAGTATCTAATTAGCAGCATGGCCTAGTGGAGAGAGCACGGGCCTGGGACTCACGAGGTCATGGCTTCTAATCCCGGCTGCGCCACTTTGCTGTGTGACGCTGGGCAAGTCACTTCGCTTCTCTGGGCCTCACTTGCCTCATCTGCAAAATGTGGGTGGAGACTGTGAGCCCCAAGTGGCACAGGGACTGTGTCCAACCCGATTTGCTTGTATCCACCCCAGCGCTCAGTATAGAGCCTGGCACATTGTCGGCGCTTAACAAATACCTCCATTATTATCAATTAGTCTCTCATCCCATCAGTCACCTTGGACAAACACTTCTGATCTTAGACTCAGGGGAGAACTTCATGGATGAAATTGAAAGGAACAGGGAGGGGAGGGGTGGGGAAATCAGTTCCGCTCTGCACACACTGCACCACTGGAAAAATACTTGGATTCCGAAGTCATTAATAAAATTCAGATTTAGCTGCCAGAATAACTTCAAAGAGAAACTGAGGGGAAAATCCAGCAGCTGGGTGAGAGTTGTTCACAGGTTTCAATAAGTTCTGGAGGCCGGAAGGGTGCTACCAAAATTGCTTATCAATTAAACTCACCCAACCCCCAAAATGTTCTAACGCTGCTCGCTAGATCTTGACCCCGGTAAAGGCATATTACTGACGAAAAGCCAAAGTCAAAAATGAAGACGAAAGATCCAAATAGGACTTAAATAACTATTAAGGAAGGGAGGCTTCTGGGAAGTAGCGTGGCCTAGTGGGTAGAGCACAGGGCTGGGAGTCAGAAAGACCTGGGTTCTACTCCCAGCTCTGCCATACGTCTGCTGTGTGACCTTGGGCAAATGACTTCACTTCTCTGAGCCTCAATTACCTCACCTGTAAAATAGGGATTAAGATTGTGAGCCCCATGTGGAACAGCGACCGTGTCCAACCCGATCTGCTTGTATCCACCAGTGCCTGGCACACAGTAAGTACCTGAATACCACAACAATGATACTTATTATTAACAATAATAATAATATTTATTGAATGCTGTGAGCAGAACACTGTACTAAGTGCACGGTAGAAGGCAATTTAACGATAACAGGCACACCCTGCCCACAATGAGCATACAAGTCTGGAGGTAAAAGATGACTCATTATAATATACGGCAATGATTCGCAGAATCTCTTCATGGAGCTTTGACTTTAGAAGGTAATGAGAGCGTGTGCGTGTGAGACAGCGAGAGAGACCGTGTTTGTGTGTGTTGGGTGGGGTTGTGAGTATAAAACTTGGAACACAATCTAAAGGGGCAATCGTGTATTCATTCGGTAGTATTTGTTGAGCGCTTACTATGTGCAGGGCGCTGCACTAAGCCCTTGGAACGGACAATTCGGCAACAGATAGAGACAATCCCTGCCCAATGACGGGCTCGTGGTCTAAACACGGTACACCCTCCCGACTAACCTTTCCCTCTCTGCTTAAGGTGCTTTCCCACCACTCCACTGCTTCTCCTCACTGTACCCGAGGAATACGCCACGGGAGGATTCCCACATCGCTCTACCGAGTGAGGAACAGGCACACCCTGGCTAAGCGTTTCAGTCAGTCAGTCGATCCTATTTACTGAACGCCTACTCTGTGCAGAACGCTGTCCTAAGCGCTCGGCCCGTGTACAGGAGCAAACATCAGGAGAGACTAAATCCTTAAGAGAAAACCCTAGCATCTCTTGGAAGTGAAGAGAGCCATCAACATGAACGCAAATTCTTAAGATTCAATGACTTCTGTTTCAACGAACTTCAGCGCTTTGCTGTGAATTGCCAATATAACAGTATGCAAAATTATCTGCACGAGTAAGAAGCAGCGAGGCCTAGTGGAATGAGCACGGGACTGGAAGTCAGAGGACCTGGGTCCTAATCCCAGCTCTGCTGTTTGCCTCCTGTGTGACCATGGGCGAGTAACTTAACTTCTCTGAACCTCAGTGCCATCATCTGTAAAATGGGGATTCAGTACCTGATTTCCCTGCTACTTAATAGTCAATGGAGAAGGGCAGATAGCGGAAATAAAGGGCTTAGTCTGAGAAGGCCTCCTGAATAATAACAACAATAATGTTGGTATTTGTTAAGCGCTTACTATGTGCAGAGCACTGTTCTAAGCACTGGAGTAGATACAGGGTAATCAGGTTGTCTCACGTGAGGCTCACGGTTAATCCCCATTTTACAGATGAGGTCACTGAGGCACAGAGAAGTCAAGTGACTTGCCCACAGTCACACAGCTGCCAAGTGGCAGAGCTGGAATTCGAACCCATGACCTCTGACTCCCAAGCCCGCGCTCTTTCCATTGAGCCACGCTAATCAACTGACACGTTCCCTGCCCACGATAAGCTTACAGTCTAAAGGGGTTGGGGGGGGGGGGGACGACACACACAGTCATCAACGAAAATAAATGACAGATGTGGACGTAAGTGCCGTGGGGCTGACGGCGGGGAGAACAAAAGGAGCAAGTCGGGGCGACACAGAAAGGAGTGGGAGAAGAGGAAAGGGGGGCTTAGTCTGGGAAGGCCTTCTGGGCAGTGCCACAGACACTGACCTTGGCTGGGACTCAATGCCCTCTCTTCCTTCAGAGGTCACCTGAACCAGGAGAGGGAGGGTGGCATGTGAGGGCTGGCCCAAGCCCAGGCCCGCCATTCTGTGGTGCGGCCTGGTCGTCCCGTACAGCCTTCTGGGTTAAAACCACACTACCTCAAATGCCCCAAACTAGTGAGACTGGTTCGGCTCCTCCTCCCCTCCCCACCGCCCCCACTCCCTCCCTCTGCTCTACCTCCTCTCCCTGCCCCACATCACGTGTGTGTATATAAGTACGTATTTATTCTTCTATTTATTTTAGTAATGATGTGTATATATGATGATGTTGGTATTTGTTAAGCGCTCACTATGAGCACAGCACTGTTCTAAGCGCTGGGGTGGATACAGGGTAATCGGGTTGACCCACGTGAGGCTCACAGTCTTCATCCCCATTTTGCAGATGAGGTAACTGAGGCCCAGACAAGTTAAGTGACTTGCCCACGGTCACACAGCCGACAAGAGGCAGAGCTGGGATTCGAAGCCATGACCTCTGACTCCCAAGCCCGGGCTCTTTCCACTGAGCCACGCTGCTTCAATTATATATCTATAATTCTATTTATTTATATCGATGCTATTGATACCTATTTGTTTTGTTGTCTGCCTTGCCCCTTCTAGCCTATGAGCCCGTCGTTGGGTAAGAACTGTCTCTATTTCTTGCCAAATTGTACTTTCCAAGTGCTTAATTCAGTGCTCTGCACACAGTAAGCATTCAATAAATACGACAGAATGAATGAATAATACTCCCAGGCCACAGTTCATCTGTCCATTTCCAACTGACTAGTCATTAACAGCCACATCATACAGACTAAAAGCCCATTTCACCCTGCCTTTCAAGGTCAGTCAACCGTATTTACTGAGTGCTTACTATGTACAGAGCACTGTACTATGCGCTTCAGAGAATACAGTTAATGGGGCACTTTCTAATCGATCAATGGGTGATATTTATTGACCTCTTTCCGTGTGCAAAGCACTGCATTAAGCACTTGGGAACAGAGTACAAGGAAACAGAGTCGGTGGACATATTCCCTGCCCAAAAGTTTTCCAACCATCTTCCTTCCAGCTTTTTGGATCTTCTATCTTCCCTTAGGGAAAAACAGTCAGGTAGCCACTCTTTAAAAATGGCCCGTGGTCAAGCATGGCACCACTTCACTATGTCAAGTGAGTTGCCTCTAACTGGCTTTTAAAAGCTTCCCCCCCCCCACAGGACTTTTTGGGCCCAAAGTATCAACAGTCAACGGAGCCGTCAAATGCCGACATGCAGCGGCAGCAGCAAAATAACCACCGGAAGTGGAAGTTCGGCAAGACATTTGATTAACCCCAAAGCTCAGAGCTAAAGTAGCTCGCTGTGGGCAGAGGGCGGGCCTACCAACTCTCTGGTACTGTACTCTCACAAGTGCTTAGTACAGTGCTCTGCACACAGTAAGCGCTCAACAGATACCACTAAGAGATCATCCAGCTGGGTGATAATCCAAGAGTTTAGGGGGCGGCAGGAACCGTGTGCTATTCGTTCCTTCAACCGTATTTACTGAGCGCTTACTAAGCGCTTGGAGAGTACAATCCAGCAGTTATCAATTGTAGTACAATTATCTCCTGGATACTTCCATCTCCACAGACTTGAGAATTGATTCCCTTCTCCGGGGTCTAAGACTGAATAAGAAAATTAAGCTTAAGGGTCTGAGCAGACTCTTTCCAGGGGGAGGGGAAGGACCAGGTGCTGTTTTTCAATCTGGAATCCAGGTAAGAAAGGTGCAGTTGACAACCAGTACAGACTCTGGCTTCCCTGGCTCCTGCAAACAAAATAATTCTAACGATAATTCTGGTATTTATTCAGCACTCGGTGGGTTCCAGGCACTGTACTAACTGCTGAGTAGATTAAAAGGTGATTGGGTTGGACACAGTCCCTATCCCTCATGGGGCTCACAGTCTTAATCCCCATTTTACAGATTTGAGGGAACTGAAGCACAGAGACGTGACCTGCCCAAAGTCACACAGCAGACAAGGGGCAGAGCCGACCACGTGGATGAGCTGACCTGAGAACCAGTTTCCTGAGGACCGGACTCAAGCCTTTCCTGTAACTGCATTTTAGACTGGAACTGTATTATCTGACAGTTTACCGCTCTTCAGGATGTGGGCGGGGAATGAGTCTGTTCGGGTACTCTCCCAAGTGCTTAGTACAGTGTAAGCGCTCTATAGATACCGTTGACTGAGAAGCAGCATGACCTAGTGGATAGAGCACAGGCCTGGGAGTAGGAAGGACCTGGGTTCTAATCCCAGCTCCATCACTTGTCCGCTGTGGGACTGTGGGCAAGTCACTTCACTTCCCCGGCCTCAGTTACCTCATCTGTAAAATGGGGACTAAGACCGAGGGCCCTATGTAGGCCAACCTGATTGGCTTCCATCTATCCCAGCACTTTGTACAGTGCCTGGCACATAGTAAGTGCTTAATAAATACCATGAAAAAAACCGATTGATGGCACGGGCATGGGCATTAACTACAACTCAAAGGCAGCAAACAGAATAAGCATACACGCCACACTTTGCTCCCCACATCCCTCCTTCCTCTAAGTAAGGCACCTCCACCATTCAAATGATTTTGTTCGAAGTGGCAGAACTTGGAATTCAGTTTGTAAATCACACAAAGCCACTACAGTGAGCATCGTGTCTACCAACTGCACTGCCCTCTCCCAACCACGCAGCACAGTGTCCTGCGAGCGCTCAACAGATACTATCGATTCAAAACACAGCCACCTTTTCAGACTTCCTCCACCCCGCGGAAGAGTATTTAGATGGATGAACTTATCAGTTCCCATTTCGGCTACCTCCTTAACCCACAAAGCCCCCGGAGGGAAAATCCTCTGGATGATGTGTCCGAACAGGGCTGCGGTTGAGACATTCTGGATAGGAAGGAAACGTGAGGCGTCCTGCCATCACCCAAACTATAATCAATGGATGGACTTTTTTTATCCATTTGCAGAAGATTCCCCTCCTCGTTTTCCCGGTGTGGAGATCAACTCCTCTCTCTAGCGCGGCCGCAAGCTGTCATCTGGCCAACACATTTCCTGGGGGAGGCCATACATCAGCTTCTGTCAGTTTCGCCTTTGGCTTCGCTCCCATCAAAAATCTTTCCGATCCATGTGGATCCCATCAACTTGACTATTTGATTTCCCTATCACCTACTCTCACCGTGTCATTTGAGATTTCGACACGGACATCCACTCGGCCACCTGTTCCTCCTCCTCTTCCATCGCCCGAATCTACCCGGCTCAAGGCTGTTCCTCTTCTTCCTCTCAAGCCCTGGGCCTTATCTCGCTCACTTGACACCGTCTGCTTAGGAGACACAAGCGGGCTCTCGATGAGCCCCCGTATCTCTGAGCTAAACAGCCACCGGACGGGGAGGAGATACTGGGTCGGGCTAAATCGTTTTCAGGCTGATGAGGCGAGGGGCGGATGAAAGGTGACATGACAAGCTGACAGCGTTCTAGGCTCGCTCCGTGCCCCATCTTGACTTCTCCCATCTGGTTTCCATCTGACCCATGCGGCTGTCCAGGTGGTTCCCATTTGCAGATTTAAGTCCCGACAGCTACACCAAAACAAAAGCTTGGGACGGCTGAACCTATTCGAGCAGAATCCGCACAATGTACGCTTGTGTGTCCCGGGGCAGACTTAGCGGGAGAGGAACGGAGGGGGTCAAACGCACCAACAGCCAATGGTAAGGGGGTCAGAGCGGGCTCTGAATGCTTCAGACCGCTGACGTCGGCCAAGAAAAAGAAACCTGATGAGCTAATTATAAGGAACAAATTTATTTTCGAGAGGACCGAGTAGGGGGTAGGCTCGTACTCATTTTCGTATCCAATCGGCGTGCTTGCCAAAACCTGACTGCCTCAAAACCGATTACCAGAGTGTCTGAGGTGAAGAAAGCACGGACTCTTGCCTCATCCTCACATGGAAGTCCTTATAAAACCCAACCCGTCACCATTACAACAGTTTCATTGAACTGGCACTGGGAGACAAGAGACTGATCCAAGATGGACTTGAAAGCTTTCACAACTTTTAGAACAGCGGGTACGTTTTCCAGATTTCCAAACAAATATCACAATTATTATTATTACCCAAGGTGTGTAACGTCCGTCCCCCGCTCTGGACTGCAAACTCTTTACGGGAGGGGAACATGTCTGTTAATTCTGTTGTATTGTACTCTCCCAAGCGCTCAGTAATAATAATGTTGGCATTTGTTAAGTGCTTACAATAGCAGAGCAGTGGTCTCTCTGATTACAGGGTAATCAGGTTGTTCCACGTGAGGCTCACAGTCTTAATCCCCATTTTACAGAAGGGGTAACTGAGGCACAGAGAAGTTAAGTGACTTGCCCACAGTCAGTGCTCGGCACGTAGTAAGTGCTCAATAAATATGATTGATTGATTGATATGGGCTTGGTTTTAGTTTACTCTTTCTGAACTTCAAAAACTCCTTTCTGTGCCTCAGTTCTGTAAATCTGGGAATATCTAGTGGTATCCTGAATTTCCCTCTTTACCGAGGGCCACAAAAGCACCTTAGTCCTATGGCCAGTAATCAGAGTAAGAGCCATTTTAAGCAGCTCAAAGCCCAACGCTTACTCTTTTATCTAATGCGTGTTTGGCGACTCATGTCTGATAATTTCTTCCAACAAATGAAAACCGCTCAAAGGCAGGGGCCATGTCTGCTGAAAGGTCTTAAGCACCTAAAAGACAAGCAATAAATCCTGTTGATGGTAATTCCCTCTCTCTCTTTTTTTTTTTTAATAAAAGTCAGTTTGAACCACCAAAGACTGAAGGGTAAGATTTGCTAATTCAGCTTCAAGAAGAAGGGAGAAGCAAAGTGTAGGAGGAAGTTATTACAGGAGATACTAACTTCCTCAAATGGCAGGGGAGTGATTAGGATGGGTTCTCGGCTCAGCAATAAACCCACTTCCAATTTGACTCAATGAATTTTTTTTAAAAAAAGTATCGTGTCCTGCAAAACCAGCATGATGGTTGAACTAGTACAGAGAGATCTTCCACTTCTAGAATACGGAAGAACAAGAAAGGGAAGGAGAAAGAGGAAGACAGAAAAGGGAAAAGATATAGTCGATCAGTTGTATTTATTGAGCGCTTACCGTGTGCACGGCATTGTACTGCGCACTTGGGAGAATACAATATAAGAGACACATTCCTTGCCTGCAACAACCTTATAGTCTAGCTTGGGTTTCGATCCAGCCAGAGGTCATGGGTTCGAATCCCGGCTCTGCCACTTGTCAGCTGTGTGACTTTAGGCAAGTCACTTAACTTCTCTGTTGCTCAGTTACCTCATCTGTAAAATGGGGGTTGACTGTGAGCCCCAAGTGGGACAACCTGATTACCTTGTATCTATCCCAGCGCTTAGAGCAGTGCTTGGCACATAGTAAGCACTTAACAAATACCGTCATTATTATTATTAGAGGGGGATACACACATTAATATAAATTATGGATGTGGACATAAGTGTGCCTCAGTTACCTCATATGTAAAAACGGAGATTAAGGCTGTGAGTCCCATGTGGGACAAGCTGATTACCTTCTGTCTACCCCAGGGCTTAGAATAGTGTTTGGCATATAGTAAGCACTTCGCAAATATCATCATCAAGTCAGGATGGCCTTGCCAATCCTTGGGCTTTGGGACCTATTTCTCCAACAGCTCCTCTAAGAGGTTTCTTACTGCTTCAGGATGAGTTGGGAGCCCGGCCCTCTAATTGGGACTGCACGCACGTTACCCTGTCAAGACCGGCAAAGATGTTCGGTGCAGTCAAGGGGCTCTTGAAGCAACAGGGCCTAGAGGAGAGACAGAGCAGGAGCCTGGGAGTCAGAAGGTCATGGGTTCTAATCCCAGCTCCGCCGCTTGTTCTGCTGCGTGACCTTGGGCAAGTCGCTTTACTCCTCTGGGCCTCAGTTCCCTCATCTGAAAAATGGGGATTAAGACTGTGAGCCCTAAGTGGGACAGGGATTGTGCCCAACCTGATTACCTCAGCACCTAGACCAGTTCCTGGCACACAGCACTCAAATGCCATAATTATTATTATGGAATAGGTAGTATTCCTGGAGAGTTAATTTGCATACAATCGTATTTACTAAGCGCTTACTGTGTGCAGAGCACTGTATTAAGCACTTGGGAAAGTAGACCGTAACGATATAACAGATACTTTCCCTGGCCACAACGAGCTTACAATCTAGAGGGGGAGACAGATGGTAATATAAATAAAATGACAGACATGGACAGAAGGGCTGTGGGGCTGGGACGGAGGGATGAATAAAGACAGCAAGTCAAGGCGAGACAGAAGGGAGTGGGAGAAGAGTAGATAAAGAGAGCAGATTGATTCCTACTTTGGATGCTAAATAATCACTGGATGCTCAAGAATCACAATTCTACCTAGCATCCTGGAGTACAATAGTCTTTAACAAAGCTCTCTTAATAGAAAATCCCTTTTCTTCCCCCCACTGGTATTTGTCAAGCACTTACTATGGGCTAGGCACTCGACTAAGTGTTTGGGTAGATGCAAGCTTATCACGCTGGACAGAATCCATGTCCCACAGGGGGCTCACAATCTTAATCCCCATTTTACAAATGAGGTAACTGAGGTACAGAGAAGTTAAGTGACTTGACCAGTGAATGGCAATAATAATAGTAGTAGAACTTTTGAAGCACTTATTATGTACCAAGCTTTGTTCTAAGCACTGGGGTAGGTACAAGTTTATCAGGTTGGACACAGTCCCTGTCTCACATGGGACCCACAGTTTAACTAGGAGGTAGGAGTAAGTCCCGAATTTGCAGACGAGGTAACTGAGGCACAGAGAAGTTAAGTGACTTGCCCGTGGTTAAATAGCAGTCGCGCAGCAGAGCCGGGATTAAAACCTCGATCCTCCGACTCCCAGGCCCGTGCTCTTTCCACGGCGCCACGGTGCTTCTCCAAAATGAGCAAGGAAATACAAAAACATTGATTTCATATACTTTACTGTCTCAGTACTCCCTGATGGGAGAGTAAATTGACATCTTGGGAAGGTTACTTCATCACATACAACATCGGTTCAAAGCTACATAAAAGGCATCAAACTTTGGGGCAAGCTCTGGACACAGAAAAAACTTGCAAATCCAGGGAGGAGCAAAACTTCAGAGTGCAAGTCCTTTGGCGTGAGGTACAGAGAGAGGCCCCTCTCAGGGTCGCATCTGGAGAGTGTCCAGTAGTCTACCAGTCTCGATTATGGGAGGAGGAGTCAAGCAGAGGCCTGTCCATTCCATTCCCAGCTTGGGCAGTGGCTTGTGAGTGGAAGGCAATCTGCTACAAACTCACACGTGCTGGGCAGCAGCGGCACGGGAGAGAGTCGAGCGTGGAGACAAGTTTATTGTGAGGAAGGAGGTACTGGTCAACCCCTTCCGCATTTTGACCAAGAAAACTCCATGGATCCACTACCAGGACGACCGCAGATGGAGGTGGGACGTTCTGGGAGAGATGTGTCCGTGGCGTCGCTATGGGTCGGAGACGACTCGACGGCATAATACGGAACAAGACCCAGAGAGGGCCTCATCCTCAACGGTGCAAGTCACACTTGACAGATGGTTGAAAGACTGATTTCCCTCGCTGCAGGGTTTCTTGTAAAGAGGAAGTAGCCTTCGACCCTCTTTAGCAGTCCTGAGGTAGCATATATGACATCCTATAGCTTTTTTGGTGATGGGTAAGTCTTGATTTGGTAGAGGCCAGTATAGCCCAAAGCAAATAAGGCCCGACGAACCTTAGGAGAGCAGATCCTTCATGCCAATTTTTGAGGATGTGATAAATAATTTGGATCTCAGGGCAAACAGAACTTCTAAACCTTGGGCACTTGCCTGGACTTTTCTTCCGCTACACTCTAATTTTGTTGTGGACAGAGAATGTGCCTACCAACTCTGTTGAGGAGTACTCTCCCGAGCGCTTAGTACTGTGCTCTGCACACAGTAAGCACTCAATAAACAGCATTCGCTGATCGAGTCGACAGACGGGACATTGAGGAAATGGACAGAGGGCTTCAAAAGGCACCACTAAAATCAACATCTTCATGAAAAAAGGGTGAGAGCTGGTTGTAGGAAACTATTGGGTTTTTTGATAACTCCATTATCAGATAGATCCCAGTCAGAGTAGAGAAGAATATCCTTAAACCAACCGCCCCCTCAACCTCAACATATCTAGACCGAAGACTCTAGACCGTAAACTCCCTGTGGGCAGGGCCGGTATCTACTGACTCTGATAGACTGTAAGCCGGTCACTGGGCAGGGATTGTCTCTATCTGTTGCCAAATTGTACATTCCAAGCGCTTAGTACAGTGCTCTGCACATAGTAAGCACTCAGTAAATACTATTGAATTAATATTGTATCCTCTCCCCAGCACTTAGTACAGCGCTCTGCACAGAGTAAAAGCATTCAAATACCATTGATGGATTAACTGATGCAACCTCAGACAAAATGCAGTAGAGCAGGACACTGCAAGAGACATGCAGCGAGCGAGACCGAAAGCTATTACTAAACACATTTGGCTGTCCTGAGAAATTCTCTAAGACCCCAAAGCCACTCCGCAACAATATGGCCGTTAAAAAGTTGAATCGACGGATGGGATTTATTGAGAATCAACCAGGTCACCACACAGTTAAAAAGACACAATCTCCCCAGCCAGTGGGGAAACAGACACGGAATCACCGACATTTAGAAAAGAAAAATGGACGTGTAAGTGAATGAGTGCTTTAAAAGTAGGGTTATAGTAAGACAATATTTACTCAAGTGCTAGTGTGAGAGCACAGCGCCTAAGAGCATTTGTTGGCAGAGACGTGCTGAAGTGGTATTTCATTGTGCTGCTGCATAGAAGCAGCACGATCTGGTGGATAGAGCACGGGCCTAGGCGGCAGAAGGACCTGGGTTCAATCCCAACTCCACCACGTCTCGGCCGCGTCACCTTGGGGAAGTCACATCTCTTCTCTGTGGCTCAGTTATCTCATCTGTAAAATGGGGATTAAGACGGGGTACCCCATGGGGGGTAGGGACGGTGTATCTACCCCAGCACTCAGTACACTGCTTGACGCATAGTAAGTGCTTAACGAAGACCATCATTATGATTATTATTTCTCCTAAACACTTGGAATGTACAATGCTCTGCACATAGTGGGTGCTGAGTCTCATGGTGTAGTAGATAGAGCACGGGCCTGGGAGTCAGAAGGTCATGAGTTCTATTCCCGGCTTCACCACTTGCCTGCTGTGTGACGTTGGGTAAGCCGCTTTACTTCTCTGTACATCCGTCACCTCATCCGTAAAATGGGGATTGAGATGTGAGCCCCACGTGGGACAGGGCTGCGTCCGACCCGATTTGCTTGTATTCGCTCCAGTGCTTAAAACACTGCCTGGCACATAGTAACCACTTAATAAATATCACAATTATTATTACTATTACTACTACTAATAATAGTACATACTATTGACTGATTGATTGGTAGCTGGGGCATATGATTTAGGGAAGAGAACTCTTGGAAGATGGGGAGAGCTGTGGCCTGGTGGATTTGAAGGGGGAAGTTCCAGCCAAGAGGAAGGATGTGAACAAAGGACTGGAGGCCCAGTGGGTAGAGTAGCTTGAAATGAACACAGAATGCAAGCTGGGGTAAACTGGGAGAAAAGAGTGGATTCTTAAAAGGGAGAGACCCAAGGGTCCGGAGGTTCTGCTCAAAGCAGAAAGGGATGGGTGATCAATCAGTGGTATTTACTAGGCACTTACCGTGTGCAGAACCCTGGACTAAGCGCTCGGGAGAGTACCATTCAACAGAGTTGGTACGTGTTCCCTGCTCACTACACATCACTAAACTGTATGCGGACTGTGGGCAAGAAATGTGTCTGTTTTTTTGTTATACTGTAGTTTCCCAAGCACTTAGTACAGAGCTTTCACACACAGAAAGCGCTCAGTGCGACTGAGCAAATGAACGAGCTTACAGTCTAGAGGATCTGCAACCACCGAAGCCCTGCTTTCGGTGTTGTTTTCCCCATCTCCGTCACGTTAAACGGGGCTGCCCAGTCTTATCTAACTGAGCGACCATAACAAAAGATGCAACAAATGATGCAAAAGCAAGCTGATGGTCAGGAATTTTTTGTTTCCATGAGAAGCAATCGGGAGCCGGGAGCCACAGGAAACTTCGGAGCTGCAGAGAAGTAAAGTGCTCCGCTCATCTTTTCTTAAAACAAGGATGCGCATGGCTGGAAGAGATGTGAAAAGCTTTACAGAATCACGTCATAGCATTGTGACTACAGACTGACAATAAGCCTACACAATTTCAGAGTTACGTGCCAGGCCCCACCAGGGAAACCCTGCACACAATAAAAGATTTTCTTAGGCAACCAAGATCTGAATGCTAGTACCAAATTCAGCCACCCAGGCATTCGATCCATGGTATTTATTGAGCACTCACTGTGTGCAGATCACCGGACTAAGCGCTTGGGAGAGTGCAACACAAAGACAGAACAGACACATTCCCTGCCCACAACGAGCTTGCAGTCTAGAGGCGATCAATAGTATTTATTGAGCATTTACTGTGTGCAGAACACTGTGCTAAGTGCGTGGGAGAGGCCCCATAAAAGAGTTGATAGATACGTTCCCTGTCCCTGTAAGCCCGATGTGGGCAGGGAATGTGTTTATTGTTGTATTGTACCTCACCTGTAAAATGGCGATTAAGAGCACGAGCCCTGTGTGGGACAGGGACTGTGTCCAACCTGCCTAACTTGAATCTACCCCAGTGCTTAGAACAGTGCCTGGCACATAATAAGTGCTTACCAAGTACCATAATTATTATTATTATTATTGTTGCTGTCCCCTTCCCCTCTCCCACAGCCACCTGTGCTTCCTCGGCCTCGCTTCCAGCCTGCCCTGTGCCAGACGGAAGGACGCCAGCATGAACAATCTTGAGGCCACCACACCATTCATTTATTCAATCATATTTATTGAGTGCTTACTGCGTGCAGAGCACTGTACTAAATGCTTGGGAAAATACACTTCGGCAATAATGTACAGCACTGGACGACAGGGGCAGTTAATACAGCTGCAGTCGCTCGGATTATTGGACTCTGAGTCACGAGGAGCCTGAAATCCTGCTCTTGTAATAATAATCATAACGATGACAGTGGTTAAGCACTTATTATGTGCCAAGCACTGTTCTAAACGCTCAAATAGATACAAACTAATCAGGCTGGATACAGTCCCCGTCCCCCATGGGGCTCACAGTCTTAATCCCCATTTTACAGATGGGGAGGTCCAGAGAAGTGAAGTCAAGTGACATTCCCAAGGGCACACAGCAGGCAAGTGGCTGAGCTGGGATTAGAACCCAGGTCCTTCTGACTCCCAGGCCCATTTAATAATAATGATGGCATTTGTTAAGCGCTTACTATGTGCCAAGCACTGTTCTAAGCGCTAGGGGAAATACAAGGTAATCAGGTTGCCCCACGTGGGGTTCACATTCTTAATCCCCATTTTACAGATGAAGTAACGGAGGCACAGAGAAGTTAAGTGACTTGCCCAAAGTCACACAGCTGACAAGTGCCGGAGCCGGGATTAGAACCCACGACCTCTGATTCCCAAGCCCGTGCTCTTTCTTCTGAGCCACGCTGCTTCTCCATTTGCTATCCATTAGACCACTCTGCTTTCAGCCACAGTACCTGACTTCCCTTTCTCTCTTTATTCTTTATATTTTCTTTGTATTTGTCCTTTACGGTGTTTTTGTGCTTGTTTCGTCTTTTCTTATACATCTATCACAAGCCCACTTTTAAGACTGAGAGCCCCATGTGGGACAGGCACTGTGTCCAACCAGATTTTCTTTTAACTCAGTGCTTAGTAAAATGTCTGGCACATAATAAGCACAAAGCAAATACCACAATTATCATTATCAGTTCTCATCTTATTCTTAGGTGGAGAGTCCCTTTGGGATCAGACTCTGTTTAATTTTCTGCACAGAGTAAACACTCTAAAAAAACTCTAAATATCTAAATATCTAAAATACTCTAAAAATAATGATTGATTGCTTCTCACCCATTTTTTTTTTCAGTGCTCAGTACCCCGCTTTGCACACAGTAAGCATTTCACACTACTGCTTTACTTAGGTAAAATGGAATATGCTCCAAAAGAATTAAGAAAAAAATGACTCCAAGAAAAACTAAACCATTTCTGGAGAGGCGGGGATAAATTAAGCTTGGGAATTATTAAGTGTGAATTCAAGCAAATGGAACAACGTGTGTTTGTTCCTCTTGGCTGCGCTGTGATAAGAGGAGCTAATAAGGGTCATTATGTGGGCTGCTGCCCAGATCTTTTGAGGACTTTTATCCAGGAAATGGCATAATGACCAGCATTCCTGACTATTACTTAGAGATTAACTCCGTGGAAAGGGGCTGCATTTAAACCTACAAAAGGCAGGAAGTTCCAGCAAGAAGCCTGACACCTTGCCCTTTCCTCAAGCTCGGCAGGAGGCTAGCAACCCAAGACCAATTAGAAGACTAAAGAGCAAAGGGAGGAGTCTAGGAACTAAGTGGCCTCCTTCATTTTGAATTTCCTGGGTTTTACAGCTAATTAGGCCACTTGGCAGTAATGTAAATGATCAGATTTTTCAATCCCCCCAGTTGAAGATGAAGATGGCATAGAGGATTCTCCTATCCCCCAAGGACCCCTAGCACAGCAGATAATATTACAGGTTTCTTTTGGACTAAGTAGAAACCCCAAATTCCCCAAACAATGACAGCCAGGGCCACTTGGAAGAGATTAGTGTTAATGAGAATAATAATACAATCATGGTATTTGTTAAGTGCTTACTATGTGTCAAGCACTGTTCTAAATTCCTAGGTGCATACATGTTAATCAGGTCCAACACAGGGCTCGATGTCTAAGCAGGAGGGAGAACGGACATTGACTCCCCATTTTACAGGGGAGGAAACTGAGGCACAAGCAGTTAAGTGACTCCCCAAAGAAAAAGAGCAAACAGGCAGTGAAAGCTGGGATTGGAAACCCAGGTCCTTTAAATCCCAAGCCTGTGCTCTTTCCATTAGGCCAATGACTCTTAATGCTGAATTATTGTGCAGTTTGTCTACATGCACTCTTTTTTTTTTTACACAAGAAAAGGGAAATCAGGTATTTAATCCCCATTTTATCCCCATTTCACAGATGATGATGAAGTTGAGCGACTTATCCAAATTTACACACCTAGCAAATGCCAGAGCCGGAATTACGACCAGGTCATCTGACTCCCAGGCCCAAGCTCTTTCCACTAAGTCACATTGCTTCTATAGTGAGTCCTTTTTTTTTAATGATCTTTAAAGCGTTTACTACTTGCCAAACACTGTACCAAGCCCTGGGGTAGATACAAGCTAATCAGCCTGGACACGGTCCCTGTCCCACCTGGGGCTCACAGTCTTAATCTCCATTTTACAGATGAGGTAACTGAGGCCCAGAGAAGTTAGGTGATTTGCCCAAGATCACACGGCAGACAAGTTGCGGAGCCGGGTTTGGAACCCAGGTCCTCTGACTCCTAGGTCCATGCTCTTTCCACTAGGCTAGGCTGCTTCCTTGGTGAGAGCTGGTCCAACAGCCCATGAGTGATTAAACCACAAGCTCTGCTCTCTAATTTAGAGCCTTCACTAATAACACGCTCCAGTATCTCAAAGTGAAAGAGTACACTGGGTTTATACTGGTTAAAATGCACTGCCCTCTGGGGAAACAGGTATAGAAAAACCTTACTTAGTTCTCTTGTTGTACCTGATGGGCCAAATTAAACTAAATGCAGTGGGAGGTTCATTTCAGGAGGAAGAAAAGTTCCAGAAGAGGGAAATGTGTAACGCAACACCTTCTTAGCAGGTGATTTTACGCTTGAACATAACTTTTGCAATACCCGGATCGATTCTGGCCTTAGATGGCTAAAGTGTTAGGAGAATAAAGAAACCTGAAACGAGGGAGGAAAAATAATTTCCTTTTAGAGGGAACGTCAAGGGGCAATCTGAATGTCACTGGCCTGGTGGCCTACTGGCCTAGAGGAGTCGACTTGGGCCCGTCTGACTCTTGTTTTGAAGAAATCCCTCTGTCTCGGGGCTGGAGTGGATTTGGGAACCCCTCTCCTGCCCCTGGCTCATTCACTAGGAGGAAAAGCAGCATGGCCTAGTGGACAGAGCACAGGCCTGGAAGTTAGAAGAACTCGGGTTCTAATCCCCACTCTGCCACATATCTGCTGTGTGACCTTGGGTTGGTCATTTTACTTCTCTGTGCTTCAATTACCTCATCTGTAAAATGGGGATTCAGTTCGTGAGTCCCACGTGGGACAGGGACTGTGTCCAACCTGATTAAGTTGCATCTACCTCAGCGCTTGGTACATTGTCTAGCACATAAGTGCTTAAATAATTTTTTTTTATAAAAAAAGGCTCACTATAGAAGCAGTGTGGCCGAGTGGAAAGAGCAGGGGCCTGGGAGTCAGAGGACCTGGGTTGTAATCACTACCTTCAAGAACCTCTGCATTTGCCAAGAATTCCAGCATTCTGACCAGATCACCAAGCAGAAGACAAGGTGAGTGAAGTGAACAGGAGAAGGAGTCACTGAGGGAAGAAAAGGCAGAAAGCGGCTCTGAATCCATCCTTCCTACTATACCGATAACCACTGACAAACACTTATAAAAAGCCCACGGGACTGAAAATTAACCCTATTTTCCCATTTTCTTCATGACTTAGGAGAAGTAATTTCATTAAAGACAATGACGTCCAAACAATGCAACTGTAATGCTAGGCAAGATTTTACTATAGACCTTACCTCTGTCAAGGGCCCCTCTCCTGATTAATTCTCAAATTCTCAAAAGCAAAGGTGTTGCTAAAAATGGCAGGGACTTAACCGCTTGGTGAAAATAGAAAAACTTGGAGATTTTAAAAGACGGTGAAGAAACTTCCCGATCTCAAGCCAACATCTCTGCCTGGCTTGATGATGCTCTAAATAATTACTGGTTTCTCTGTCTAACTGTGCCCGACTGGCAAAATTTATGCACAAACTTATCAAAGCCGGGACTAACTTTGAATGAGTTTCTCTCTCAAGCAGATACCATAAATTGAGAATGTCTGGATTTAGGATGATCCTAAGAGTCGCAGATCTACTAAACAAAAAAACTTTGTTCCTGATAGCGCCAGACACCGTTAACTTCACCTCACTTTAACCCTTCAGGAGGAAAGTGGGGAAACTCAGGAATCCATCACTAATCAGATCAATCAATGGGATTTATCAAACACTTATGTGCAGAGCCCTGTACTGAGAGAGAGAGAGAGAGAGAGAGAGAGTACAATACAGCAAGATTAGCAGACACGTTTTCTGCCAATAACAAACAGAAGAGAGATCCACCATATTTCACCACGGAACTTTATTACAAGAAAACTGGCATGGTGATGACCAGGTCGAAACTAAAAACCAAAATTATTCTATTTCCGGCTGGTGGGTTAGGGCCTGGAAGAGATGGGTGATATTTTGTGGAGATGGGCGACATTTTGTGGGACATAATTATATGAGCAACAATAGCTACTTCCCTCTCAGGATGCATTTTCTTACACACGCCCAACCACATCACCCAACTTCACTAAAATCTAGCAAGTCACTAACAAACAGTAGTGGCCTAAGGATAAATGAGAAGATGGAGGTTATTTTTTGGTGAGAGGAGGGAGCAGAAGAGAAAATTCTGTCAATGTCCACAGTCTATATCAGGTTTTTAAGTGCTTTATTTCACTTTAGACATTTACCTCAGAAAAAACCGTGTGCCTAGGAGTCAAGAGGATCTGGATTCTAATCCCGGCTCTGCCACTAGCCTGCAGTGAAGTCCTTGGGTAAGTCACAACTTCCCATGTGAAATAGGGATTCAGCAGTAAGACTGTGAGCCCCATGTGGGACAGGAACTGTGATCGACCTGATTAACTTGTACCTACCCCAGCGTTTAGAATAATGCTTGACACACAGTATAGTAAGTGCTTAACAAATACCATTTAATAAAAATTGTTAAAAAACTGGCTATTTCATCATTGGATGCCACAGAGGCGAAAAAATAATAGGCAGAATGACAATGAGCACACAATAATCAGTCAATCAATGAATGGTATTTATCGAAAGCTTTCTGGTGCAAAGCACTGTATTAAGTGCTTGGGAGAGTACAGTATAACAGAGTTGCTAGACAGTTCCCCTGCCCACATGTTTACAGTCTTGAGGAGGAGCCTATAGTCTACAATCATAAAGGCAGACATGAATCCACTCCCAGTTGCCATTTTTTTTCCTCCACAGGCCAAATTTGCTTGGTTTAATAGGAAGGCAGAGGATCAGAACACTCCCGTGTCTTCACTTCTGATTCTCAAGGGAGATTTTGACCCCAATCTCCAGCTGGTGAAATTTCATGCCCAACTTCTGAGTCTAATCCCTAGGAAAACTGGGCTACCGCAATGACAGTTCCCAATACAGCTCCCTACAACACACAGGATTTGGGCAATGAGAGATTCCAGGTTAGTCTAGAAGTTGTTCCAGGACACTGGAAAAATCTGGCAGGGATGAAAAGATTATCTTGTTCCTTACCAGCTGGAGTTTTCCAGAGTAATCAAGTTACTCTTATATCCTGACACTGCAGAAGATGGAAAGGTGCAAAATGCTCAAAGGAGATCAGTCCGTTGTTTTTATTGAGCACTTGCTGGGTGCAGAATGCTGTATTAAGCGCCTGGCAGAGTACAACTGAAATGGTAGCCCACAACAAGCTTACAGTCTAGAGGGGGAGACAGACATCAATATAAATAAATAAATTATAGCTCTGTCCACGTGCCGTGGGGCTGAGGGAAGGGTGAATTAAGGGTGCAAATTCAAGTGCAAGGAAAACACAGAAGGGAGTGGGAGAAGAGGAAATGAGGGTTTAGTTGGGGAAGGCCTCTTGGAGGAGATGTGCCTTCTAATAGGTGGGGGGAGTAATCATCTGTTGGACACGAAGAGGGAAGGGCATTCCAAGCCAGAGGCAGGATTTGGGCAATGGGCTGGTGGCAAGATAAATGAGATCAAGGTACAGTGAGTGAGTAGAAGGCTGGCATTAGAGGTATGAAGTGTGTGTTGGGCTGCAGGAGGAAATTGGGGAAATAAGGTAGGAGGACTAGGTGACAATGTTTTAGAGCAGATGGAGAATAGATTCTGTTTGATGCGGAGGTAGGTGGGCAGCGTGACACAGTGGCTAAAGCATGGCCTTGGGAGTCAAAGGTCATGGGTTCTAATCCCTGCTCCGCCGCTTGTCTGCTGTGCGACCTTAGGCAAGTCACTTCACTTCTCTGGGGTTTAGTCACCTCATCTGTAAAATGGGGATTGAGACTGTGAATTCCATATGGGCCAGGGACTGGGTCCAACTTGATTTGCGTGTATCCATTCCAGTGCTTAGTACAGTGCCTGGCACAGAGTAAGTGCTTTATCAAAAACCATTAAAAAACAAACACTGGAAGGGCTTGAGGAGTGGGGAAACATGAACTGAATGGCTTTGTAGAAAAGTGGTCTGGGTGGCAGAGCGAAGTACAGACTGATGTGGGGAAAGATGGGAGGTGGGGAGGTCAGATGTACTAATCGGTGCAAGAAGCAGCATGGCCTAGTGGATAGAGCACGGGCCCAGGAATCAGAAGAACCTGGGTTCTAATTCCAGCTCCCGCCACTTGTTTGGCAGATGACCTTGGGAAAGTCACTTAACCCTTAACCCCTCTCAGCCTCAATTACCTAATCTTTAAAATGGGGATTACGGACAAAAAGAAAAGGTCAGATAGGATAAATGCTTGGATTAACATGGTAGCGGTTTGGAGAGAGAGGAAAGGGTGGACTTCGGCAATGTTGTGAAGGTTGACTTAACAGGATTTGGTGACAGACTGAATATGTGGACTGAAATAAAATAAAAAAAATAAATAAATGGGGGTATTTGTTAAGCGCTTACTATGTGCAAAGAACTGTTCTAAGCACTGGGGGATACAAGGTGATCAGGTTGTCCCACATGGGGCTCACAGTTTTAATCCCCATTTTACAGATGAGGTAATTGAGGCACAGAGAAGTTAAGTGACTTGCCCAAAGTCACACAGCTGGCAAGCGGTGGAGCCGGCATTAGAACCCACAACCTCTGACTCCCAAGCCCAGGCTCCTTCCACTGAGCTACGAATAACTTCAAGGTTAAGGGCTTGTGAGACTGGGGCAGGTGGTGCTGTCCAGAATGATGGGAGAGTCATGGGGAGGATAAGGTTTGGGCGGAAAGATGAGGAGTTTTGTTTTGGCAATGCTAAGTTGGAGATGCTGGTGAGACTCCCAAGTAGAGGTGTCCTGAAGGCATGAGGAAACATGACAATGCAGAGGTGAGAGTTCAGGGCTGGAGATACAGATTTGGGAATTATCCACATACAGAGGTAGCTGAAGCCATGGGAGCAAATGATTTCTCCAAGGGAGTGGGGGTCAATGGACAACTGAAGGAGACTCGGAGCCTTGATGGGCTCCCCCAGTCAGGGGGTGGGAGGCAGAGGAAGAGCCCGCGAAAGAGGCTGAGAACGAGCAGCCAGTGAGATAGGAGAACCAGGAGAGGACGGTGTCAGTTAAGTCGAGGTTGCACAACGTTTCTACGAGAAAGGGGTGGTCAAGGCTTTCCTACGGTGAAAACCTAAGTGGGCCATGGTATTAACCAGTGTTTATATCATTCCTTAAATAATAATCTTGCAATAAGCTATTTGTCCAGGGGGAAAAAAGACTTTGCAGGGCATTCACATTTCATTTATTTTTGTAGGCTATATAACTCCTTTTGGGGGACCACAGCTGGTTACCAAAATTGGTGCAGAATTATAAATTTCCAAGGCCTTGCTAAGTGGTTTCTAATGAGACCCATCTTCCTACTGGCTTGTGAACCAATAAAGGGAAAATCTGCACCTGAGAAGTAGCATGGCCTAATGAAAAGAACCCAGGTCTGGGCGTCTGAGGACCTGGATTCTAATGCCAACTCTTCCGCTTGTCTGCTGTCGGACCCTGGGAAAGTCACTTAATTTCTCTGTACCTGTTACCTCATCAGTAAAATGAGGGTTAAAATGTGAGCCCCACGTGCGTCAGGGACTGTGTCCAACCTGATTAGCTTGTACATAATTCCAGCACTTAGTGCCTGGAACATAATAAGCAACTATAAAAATTATTAAAAAAAAAATCAACGTAAAATTTTGAAGCAGGGTTAACTCACTCAATTTCTTCTTCCTAAATTTTATTTAAAGAAAAGAGTGTACAAGAAAGATTAAGAGGGGTTTGCAGAGGCTTTCTACTTTGCTCAACCAATCTGTAGCACTTCGGAAAGTACAAAATATTTAGCATACATGATCTCTGCCTCAAACTTACGTTTAAGTAGGGTAGAAAGACATTAAAGTAACGTACAAAGAGGAGGCATAGCAGGGTATATAGTTATGTTTAAAACTAATACAGTGGTTATAAGTACTGGCAGGGAGGGGTGGAATTAATGAAATGGCAGTTACCCCACAGCACTTATGTACATATCCATAGTTCTTTTATTTATATTAATATCTGTCTCCCCTCTAGACTATAAGCTCATTGTGGGCAGGGAATGTGTCCACCAACTTCGTTATACTGTACTCTCCCGAGCACTTAGAGCAGTGTTCTACACACAGTCAGCACTCAATAAATACCACTGATTGACTGAGGAGTGGAGTGGGAGTGGGAGAATAGGTGGTTGAGTGCCTTAAAACCAACTATCGGGAACTTCTACTTGCTGCCGAAAGGAATGGGGAATCATGAGAAGTTTTGGAAGCACGGGGAATGACGGACAACTGATGACTTCGGAGAGCCGGGAGTTTCTCGTAAAGAGAGAAACGAGCAACGACTGGAGTTTTTGAGGAGTGGGATGGCTTGTCCGGAAATGTCCATTTAGGATCAGCCTCAGTGAAATTCAAGGTCCCCATCCTCTGTTCTCTATGCTCGTGCGTCTTCCAACGCAACAGAGAGTAATTCAAATGATTCTGCTTGCAAAACCTCACCTATAAAAGGAGCCTTATAAGGATCGTTCGGCTACCTCTGTTCAAGACATGAAACAAAGGCCCCGTGGTTTTGAGATAAGATGTGATTTCTAAGAAGTTGGCTGAAACCCTGCAACTCTGATTTCCTGCGCTAGCTAATTCTTGGCCAAAACTCTGCAGAATCATGCCCGGGACTCCAGGGCCCAGCAAGTTTATGCCCTTCGCACGGCCAGAGTTTCAACTCTTGTCTGACAGGGGTAAGGACTCCAATAAGCTCAACCGGGACAAAAGCTAAACAAGTCATCGGGCTGAATCATTCAGCGGTCGGTGAAGCAGAGCAACGGGACATGATCCTTGCATGCACAGGCCTTACGATCGAACGCGGTTTAACCTGAACAGGATGTGAAGGTTGCATCTGCAGTAAGCCTTAGCCTGAGCCAAAACTCTAGGGGGGAGCTCTGTTCAAGCCCCCACGCCAGAGGTGGAAAACAAGCAACGCGGGCTCTCCCTAGGCACAGCTGGGAAGGGGGACAGAGGTGGAGATCTGGTTTAACTGGATCTCCCTGGCTCCATCTGGAGAGCTTTGTTCTACCTCTAGGGATGCTGAAGGCACTGTTACGTCTGGTTGGGGTATTGAAGCCTTATTGAAGGCCCAACTCCTCCCAGAGGCCTGCCCTGACTAAGCCCTCCTATCTTCTTCTCCCACTCTCTTCTGCGTCGCCCTGACTTGCTCCCTTTATTCATTCCCCCCTCCCAGCCCTGCAGCACTTCTGTCCATATCTGTCATTTATTTATTTCTATTAATGTCTGTCTCCCCCTCTAGACCGTAAGTTCGTTATGGGCAGGGAAAGTGTCTGTTTATTGTTATACTGTCCTCTCCCAAGTGCTTAGTACAGTGCTCTGCACAGAGAAAGCGCTCAATAAATACAACTGACTGACTGGTGCAATCCCTAACGATTAGGCTGGATGTCTAACCTACAGTTGGCCACCCTTGATCCTCAACAAGGCTCGATCCCCATTTTACAGATGGAAAAGGTCAGTCAGGGTGGCAAAGGAGGATGCCCAGCTTGGATAACAGTCTGAACGGAGTGCTCCTCGCACTCCGGCTCCCGGGTGGAGAGAGAACGGGCCGGGAGTCAGTGGTCCTGGGTTCTAATCCTGCCTCTGCCACTTGTCTGCTATGTGACCTTGGGCAAGTTACTTCAGTTCTCTGTGCCTCAGTTACCTCATTTGGTAAATGGGGATCACAACACTGAGCCTTACATGGGGGAGGGGCTGTGTCCAACCCAATTACCTCGCTTCTACCCTAGTATTTCGTACAGTGCCTGGCACATAGTAAGCGCCTAATAAATACCATTATTATTATTATTATGCTCCCTCTGTCTACCCAGTCAAAAGACCATGGCCTGGGAGTCAGCGGACCTGAATCTGATCCCAGCTCTGCCACTTGTCCGCTGTGAGAATGTAGGCAAGTCCGTAACTTCTCTGGGCCTCAGTTCCCTCAGGTGCAAAATGGGAATCTGACATCTGTTCTCCCTCCTATTTAGAATGATGGCCCTCTACAGGACCTGAGACTGTGAGCTTGTTACGAACAGGGAATGTGTCCACCAACTCTGTTAAATTGTACTCTCTCCGGCGCTTGATACAGTGCTCTGGCATATAGGTAGCACTCAATACATACCATTTGTTGGAGAGCACAATCCAACAGAATTAGCAGACCCATTCCCTGCCCATAACGAGCTTAAGGTAAAGTGTGGGAAAGGGCGGGCGTTGTAGTGCTTCTGGCTTGCTGTCGGCCCACAGGCCTGCACCAAGAAGCCCCTTGGGCTCAGGGAGGAGATCTCCAAGCCCCAAGGCCAACCTCCGGCCAACTCCCCTTCAGGAGGTCAGGCAACAATGGGGCTCAGAGCTAAGCACCCCTGAGAGGAAGTTAGTACACTTTCTTTAAAACAGTGGAACTTGTTCAGCCCTGATAATGGCCAGGTCTGACTTTACACCTCAGGGTGGGAGTGGAGAGAGAAAATCCACCTCCTGCTACCATGGGTCGCAGGGACGAATGAGAAATGCACATCTGGGCTTCAGAGGCCATGCTTGCCAATGGCATGATTTTCCCCAGTCTGAGGTGATGGCGATCACCTGCCCTTCTAAGGATTCCTTCTTTTCACCCTTTAGGAAGGTGGGAAAAGGGAGGTGAGAGGCAGCGTAGTCTGGAGAGCACGGGCCTGAGAGTTGGGAAAATCTGGGTTCTGATCTTGGCTTCGTCACTTGCCTGCTGTGTGGCTTTAGGCAAGTCACCTACTTTTCTGGGTCTGTTTCCTCATCTATAAATTGAAGTTTAACACTTGTTCTCCCTATGGGACAGGGATTGGGTCCAATCTTGTAACAACCTCAGCGTTTTACACAGCACTTGGCAGACACAGTAGCATACAAATACAACAATCATTATTATTGTTGGGGGACTAGTAGACTCTAAGAGGCTGGATCCCGGAACAAAAACACTACATCGCACACTCCTTCCAGAAAAGGGCAAGATGCCTCCGGGATTTCTTAAGGACCACTGTCTCATGGGCCTCTGCATACATCGGACAGGTGGACCTACTCATTCAGAAAGCCATGAAAGGGACAGAAAAATAAGAAGCCAAGGTAAATGTGGAAAGCAATTAATTCTGGCCAGACAGCCAAACCCATCACTATCAATCTTATCACTTATTTATTTATATTAATTCATATATTAATTTGGATTGATGTCTGTCTCCCTCTCTAGACTACAAGTTCCTTCTGGGCAGGGAGTGTATTAACTTTGTTGTACTGAACTCTCCCAAGTCCTCATTACAGTGCTCTGCTTAAGAATCACCAGTGGTTGATTGATCGATTACAGCACGACGACAACCGTCTCGCCCTTGAAAACGGCCGTGGCAGTTCTGAGCCCATTTTAGAGAGAAACTTTTAAAGACTCCTGGACGAGTGAGATCCCCACACACTGAACATTTAATCAACCAATCAACAGTATCGAGTGCTTACTTTGTGCAGGGCCCTGGGAGCACAGCACTCTATAAAGCACTTGGGAGCGTAGAACACAACGGAATTAGCGGGTGTGTTCCCTGCCCAAACGCAGTTTACAGTCTAGAGGGGGAGACGGACATTAAAATGGATCAAGAGATCAAGAAGGCCAGATGACGAACTCAAAGCCGTTTAGTACAACCACCAGTGGGCCTGTTGTTTCTGGCTAATGGTCTCTCCTGAACAACAGCACAACCGTGTCCCCCACAGCTGAACCCCAGCCCTGGCAGGCATAAGTGCTTTGTACAGAGTAAGCGCTCAAAAAACACGATTGAATGAATACATTTACTTGGGACTATTGGATCAGGAAAAAAATGGAGGTATTTGTTAAGCGCTTACTATGTACAAGCGCTGTTCTAAGTGCTGGGGAAGAGACACGGTAATCAGGTTATCTCACATGGGGTTCACAGTGTTAATCCCCATTTTACAGATGAGGTAACTGAGACACAGAGACATTAAGTGACTTGCCCAAAGACACAGAGCTGACAAGTGCCGGAACCAGGATTAGAACCCACGACCTCTGACTCCCAAGCCCGGGCTCTTTCCACTAAGCCACGGTGCTTCTAACAGAGTGGCAAACCGGTTTATTTTACCTGTGTATAAGTGGTGAAGAGTTTCATTTAGATCAACAAAGAGGGGATCAAGTCAAGTGGAGGAAGAGAGAACTCTTCGATTACCCGAATATTAAAGATAATAATAATAATTGGTACGTGTTAAGCATTTACTATGTGCCAAGCACTGTTCTAAGCACTGAACTTTCTTTGAACAAACACTAGTGAGGCGAACACTGCTGCTCCCTGCATGATGCTAAGCCAGATCGGTGTTTTCTCTGGGAATGGGGCCTTCTTGGGGCCAATTCATAGCTTTGTAACACCACGAAGGAGCCTGAGGACGTCCGATAACGTCAGCCAAAGCAAACAACAGTCCCTGCCCTAAACTGATTCTGGTCTAAAGGTCTGCAGGGAGCATATGGGACTGGTTGCAAGGAAGTAAACTGAGACTTTCTTCACGGGGAATATTTCCTTGTCCCTCACCCACACCACTCACCATTTATTCTTTCAAAATTCAAAAGCAGTTCAAGTCAGTCTCCTTGCCATCCTGGTTAAGATGCCACTGTTAGCATCCCCTGTCTACTGCACTACCCTCTTCTTTTAAACTTTCGGAGCGGGGTGTCAAGAAACCCCACAGCCTACAAGCAAAAGGACTCCAAATCAACGAGACTGCTCTGGTTTAGACTGTAATTTCAGTTGATGTAGCACCTCATTACGCTCAAAAACATCTGTTTCTACACCAGCGTCACTGAAGTCAGCTCGGCTCCCAGAGGCGGCGAGCTGCTGTTCAAAAGCCTGGCAAGGGACCCTGGAGAATTACAGGTCCTTGCTCAGAGCTAGCAATTTAGTGGATGCTTTCTCCTCCACCTCCCCGCAGTTTCACAAACAGAAATCTTACTGAAAAGTTCCCCGAAGGGGGCCACAACTTCACTGGCCAAGCTTCATACGCCAACTCTTTGGATAGGGGAAAACCCTGAGGTCCTAAATACCCGCTCCCCGTTCCAACAGTGCTCCCCAAGCCTCTTGGGTTGAGCCAAGGGCACACCGGTTCGAGGCCCTGCCGTGTTCTATTTTACTGGACAAAGGGACACTCCCAAATTCAGGAACGTATGGAAGTTAAAGATGGTATCTTTGCTAACTTCAGGGCACCCAGACTTTTCCTACCAAGACCTACCTCCTAAGCTTCCCATCATAACATTCAGAAAGAAGTGTTTTCCAAATGCCATTTGGGTACAAAATAACAAGTGGAAACAAAAAAAAAACTACATACAAGATGCCTTCCCTGCCCTCAAAAGTTTACAAACCAGAGAAGCAGTGTGGTCTAATGGAAAGAGCACGAGCCTGGAAGTCGGAAGGCCCTGGGTTCTAATACTTGTCTGCTGCGTGACCTTGGGCGAGTCACTTAATTTCTCTGTGTCTCAGTCACCTCATCTGTAAAATGGGGGTTAAGACTGTGAACCCCATGTGGGCCAACTTGATTAGCTTGTATCTACCGCCAGAACTTAGTAGAGTGCCTGGTATCTAGTAAGTGCCTAACATTATTTAAAAAAAAAACAACTGGTGAAGGAGCAAAGCAGACACAAACTGCCAGACAGACAAAATGTAAAAAAGCACAGATAAAAATCAATGGTATTTACTGAGCGCTTACTATGTGCAGACCACTGTACTAAGTGCTTGAGCGAGTACAGTACAAGACAGTTAGCCGACAGGTTCCCTGCCCACAGCGAGCTGACAGTCTAGAGGGGGAGACAGAGAATAAAACCAAAAAGTAGACAATTAAACGAACAAACAGACAACCTCATGAACGCTCAGGTGGGGATTAGTCCGGGAAAGTTCTTCGAGGAGCTGAAACACCAGTGATCAACCCCAGCCACGCCCCTATCAATGGTACGGCAAAGGTGGCCCCAGTAGCCACAATCATTGCAGGGGCCACTTAGATGGTACCTTTCCTGAGCTGCTTTGGACCACTGCTAAAAAAAAAAAAATGAATTTTCTAGTCCCCGTTGAGCCAACGATTTGCTATAACTGCAGTCTGGGAATCTTCCAAAAGGTGTGGAGAATAGGAGCCAGTGGCTATGGGGTCTGGGATGCCTGAAGGAGGATTTTTTTTCCCTCCTCACAGCCCCTCTTCCAGCCCCACGGCACTTATGTATATATACGTAATTAATTTATATTAATGTCTGTCTCCTCCTCTGGACTGTAAGCTCGTTGTAGGCAGGAATGTGTCAGCTTTTTCTTGTGTAGTACTCTCCTAAGTGCTTAGTAGAGTGCTCTGAACACAGTAAGCGTTCAATAAATACAACTGATTGCAAAGGTCACCTTGGTGGAGGGAATCACTTTTTGAGGGCCTTTTGCTGATAAGCTCAAAGTACTTTACGGAGTTGCCTAACTGAGGAGTGTGAAGCTGTCTCCGGCTTCTAGTCCCGGCTCTGCCACTTGTGTGCTAGGTGACCTATGGGCAAGTCACTTAACTCCTTTCTCCCTCAGTTTCCTCATCTGTAAAATGAACCAACCGTATTTATTGAGCTCTTACTGTGTGCAGAACACTGTACTAAGCGCTTGGGAGAGTACAATAGAACAAGAGAATGGACATATTCCCTGCCCACAAGGAGCTCACACAGGCAGACATAAGTGCAATTTATAAACTACAGATATGTACATAATTGCAGTGGGACTAAGTGAGGATAATAATAATGTTGGTATTTGTTAAGCGCTTACTATGAGCCGAGCACTGTTCTAAGCGCTGGGGTAGACATAGGGGAATCGGGTTGTCCCACGGGAGGCTCACAGTCTTCATCCCCATTTTACAGATGAGGGAACTGAGGCCCAGAGAAGTGAAGTGACTCGCCCACAGTCACACAGCCGACAAGTGGCAGAGCTGGGATTCGAACTCATGAGCCCTGACTCCAAAGCCCGTGCTCTTTCCACTGAGCCACGCTGCTTCTCCAGCGTGAAAGGGGATGAAAGAGGAGTGAAAGAGGAGTGAAAGGGGATTACGACTGTGAGATCTATGAGGGACAGGGACTGTGTCCTACCCAATTATCCCTTATCTACCCCAGGTAAGGAAAGTGCCCAGCATATAGTAGTCCTCAACAAATATTTAAAAAAACAAAAAAAAAAAAATACTGACCTTCTCCCTCCTTGAGGTCAGCATTACGATCCCCATTTTAAAACTGAAAACTTCAACATTCTGATACATGAAGAAAACACAGGGTGGCAAAGTCTTGATTTGAAGTCTTGAGCTCTATCAATACCAGGTAACCACCTTCCTTCATCTGCCAACTTTCCTCATTTTGTTCCACTTCATGATATTAGGCAGTACTGGGATAGGGTGACTTTTAATGCTTGGGCTATTTAAGGAGCGCTACTGCAAGACTCGTCAAGTGAAGAACTTCGGTTCTTCATTGATGACAAGCCACCTCAATAAGGTATGTATCATCCAAAAGGGAAAACAGGAAAGAAATAGTTCACATTTACTATCTCCTCCAGGTTTTAGAAAAAAAATTAGACAAATACCAACTATTAACAACCTAAAGAGATTTAAATACAGAATAACCAAGAAGGGGCATGCCTTTGTAGGGAAAGGAAAGGTCTGGAGGACAGAAGGACCTGAGCCCTAATGTATGCTCCATCTCTTGTCTGCTATATGACCTAGGGCAAGTCACTTCACTGTGCCTCAGTTACCTCATCTGTAAAATGGGGATTAAGACTGTGAGCCCCCGGGTCCAATCTGACTAGCTTGTACCCACCCCAGAGTTCAGTACAGTGCTTACACAAAGTAAGTGTTTTTAAAATACCTTAAAAAATAAGAGTTAATCTTTAAAAAAAAGAAGTAAAATAAAATATCTTTCCCCGGACATAGAGATGGACTGGATACAGATATAACAACAAAAATTGTTGTTCCCACAACAGTAGAACAGGGAGGCCTCCACCAAAGTTTGAAGGTGGTAGCTTTAGAATTAACATAAATAATTCTTCACTCAGCAAGTGGCAGGCATATGGAATTAATTACCTCAGGAAGTTGGGCAGGTAGAAAGTACCAGCAGTTCCATGAAGGGATTGAATTAATTAATGTAAAAGTACATACTCGATTATCGGAAGCAAATTTAGAAATGTGGAGATTAAAATGACATTCAGAAGTAACTGTTTGGTTGGAATCTATGCCCATTTTTCAAAGAGGAGTTATTAGACAAAATGATCACCCTTTCGGGAGTTCAACATGGGCGATCTACAATGGCACTGTTTACCACTTCTTCCCCATATCCCCCATCCAAGAATTTGTAGTGACTAAAAAAGTTGGAATGGCCTGGATTTTCATTCCACATCTCTATGATTCTCTAAACTTTTCAGGAATATTATAAATTTGGACTAAGGATGATGGCATCTTAAAATCTAAACATCCGGAATAAATACCCTGACAAATTTACCCAGAACCATTTGAATAAAAAGATGATTAAATATTGAAGAGGAAAGGCTAATGGTAAAAACCTTGGCTCCCCCCTGCCCGCCACCCCTCACCTATGTACTTTTTTAAATGGGATTTGTTAAACACTTACTCTGTGCAGGCCCTGTACAAAGCGCTGGGGTTGATACAAGATAATCAAGTTGGATACAGTTCCCTGGCCACACAGGGCTCACAGTGTTTACTCCATTTCACAGGTGAGGTAACTTAGGCAGGGAGAACAAGTGAGAACTACTGGGAAGAGTATGGGCCTAGGAGTCAGAGGACCTGGAGTCTGATCCAGGCTGTGCCATTTGTCTGCTGTGTGACCTTGGATAAACCACCTAACCTCTCTGGGTCTCAGGTACTTCATCTGTAAAATGGGGACTCAGACGTTGAGCCCTAAGTGAGACAGAGTCACCGCTTGATACAGTGCCTGGCACGAAGTAAGCACTGAACAAATACCACAACCAAACAAAAAAAAGTTAAGTGACTTGACCAAGGTCACACTGCGGACAAGTGTTTAAACCAGGATTAGAACCCAGGTCCTGACTTCCAGGCCCAGGCTCTTTCTACTACACCACATTGCTACTAACTTCCTGGCTAGAAGTCCTTTCTCCTTACTATCTCCAAAAAGGACTTTAGAAAGATCTCAATTAGCGACAGAACCAGGAATCGGATCGAGCATCATCATGTCTGGTGCATGACTTGGTTTCTTACCTATTCCATGAAGAAACTGGGAAGAAATTTTTCTTGAAAAATTAAAAAAATCCCCACATGCCTCCGGGACACATCTCCAGCAAACATAATCTATGTTCTAACAGTGCCCTAAAAATCGATAGAGCGATACACAAAAAACTCAATACAGTCAATCACTGGGGTAATTAGCAGCTTAGCAGCCCATGAGCGGGTAAGTTTTCTCAATGACAAATGTGCTCTGCGGAGGGTGGGAAAAAAAAATCCAAGTAGAATATCCTCCAGTTCTCTCCACCATGGACTTCACTACAAATAAAAAAAAATCACCAGCCTTCAGCATGTGTGACTGCCGCCCACATCGAGCCTGTTTTGAGGTCCGGCACTGAGTGTGTTGGAACTGAAGACAAAAAAAAAAAAAACAAAACCCTCCAAACTCCTCTCGACTAACATTCGGCATTTCAAGAGCATTTCGTTTTGATAAAGCCTCTGACGATCTCTGATTTATCATTTCCTTACACCAGCTTGGTGTGTGAGGTGTGCCAGTATTAGTTCTACTTTGCAGAAGGAAGAATCCGAGCGTGGAGAAATTCTGGCCCATTTGCCATCAGTTTCGTAGTACTCTGAAGCAGCCCGGAGCAATACACAGAGCTGCCCGGATACCTCTTTGTAGTTCATTCAAACGTATTTATTGAGCGCTTACTGTGTCAGAGCTCTGTACTAAGCACTTGCCCTAAAGTAGGACCCCTACTCTTTGTGCAGCCACCCAAACCAGGTAGAATTGGCAGTTTTTTACTCAAACAGGCTATAACACACACACTCAATTCAGATTTGTTGGCAAGCCAAACTTCCATAAAATACTGGGGGTGCTGATGCTAGATTCTGCCATTATTTTGGAAATTAAAAAAAAGAACCATCCCTACCTCCTCTGGAAAGGTAATCTCTCTCAGATGCCATATTTGTTGGAAAACAGAGTGATAACTTCACTTGAGTGATATCTCTTGAGTGACACCCCCCCAAAGCCTTATTGAAGGCACATCTCCGACAAGAAGCCTTCCCTAAGCCCTCATTTCCTTCTCTCCCACTCATTCATTCGTTGAATCATATTTATTAAGCACTTAGTGTGTGCAGAGTACTGTACTAAGCGCTTGGGAAAGTACAATACAGCAATAAAGAGTGACAATCCCTGCCCACCATGAGCTCACAGTCTGTCTTATTTGCTCCCTTTATTCAATCCCCCTCAAAGCCCCAACGCACTGACATAGATATCTGTAAATTTATTTCTGTTAACATTTGCCTCCTAGACTGAAGGCTCATTGTGGATAGAAATTGTGTGTTATATTAAACTGTCCTCTCCCAAGCGCTTAGTCCAGTGCTCTGCACAGGGTAAGCGCTCACTTAATACGATCGACTGAGTGTTTTACTGTGTGCAGAGCACAGTACTAAGCACTTGGGAGAGCCCGATACGGTAACGTTGGTACGATCCGTGCCCACAGAGAGCTTCTGACCAATGATGAAAATAATAACAATAACAATAATAATAATAACAATTCTGGTATTTGTTAAGCGCTTACTATGTGCCAAGCACTGCTCTAAGCGCTGGGGCAGATACAAGGTTATCACATGCGAGGGAGACGGTCAAATGGAAAGGGCACTAGGCAGAGGCACGGCCCAAGTTCTAGCTTCCACTTCCTTACTCGGAGAGGGCGTGGAGGGAAACTCACCAGGGCAGTCTGTGGGTTGGTTCCCATTTCCCTGAAAGGAATATCCAATAAGATGTAGGGAGGCTTTGTTCGAATGTACCACACTGTAATATCCACACTCCGCAATTACAGGTCAGCATTATACCACATGGAGGAAGGGCTGATCCTGGGCAGTCGTGATAACCATTTCTTCTCTGGTCATTTATTTCATTATTTTATGGTATTTGTTAAGCCTTACTATGTGCCAGGTACTGTTCCAAGTGCCTAGGGAGATAAAAGCTAATCGGGGTGGACAGAGTCTATGTCCCGCATGGGGCTCACAGTCTTCAGACCCGTTTTACAGATGAGTTAACTGAGGCCCAGAGAACTGAAGTGACAGAGCAGACAAGTGGTGGAGCTGGGATTAGAACCTTCTAACTCCCAGGGCTGTATTTAATCACAAGACAAGGCTGCTTCATCTAGGAAGTATTTTCTCAACAAACACCGCTCCAGGAAAGTCAAAGATAAAAGCCTGATTAGCAAAAAACAAAAACAAAAAACACAATAGTCCCATCAATTTTCTTCACAAGGAAATTAGTGAATCACAAAAACATCAGAAAGGAAGGGGAAAAAACTCAACCAATTCAGTGTTAGGTTAATTCATGCTTTGGGACATGGTTCTTTGAAGAAACTTGTGTAAGTACTGGAACGATACTCAATCTTGCCAAAGAAATGAAATAATTAAACTCATGATATCTATCCTCCGATCAAAAAAAGAAATTTCTCTGATTTTCAATTTAATTTTCAATGCTTAGGTAGTATATTAGACTATTCTAACAGGACTCCGATTAGCCCCTCTCCCCAATACCCAATTCCAAGGAGCATTCATATCTTCCCTTTGGGCCAGAATTCATGGTTTCAATGCATGGTTTAATGGATAGAGCAAGGGCCTGGGAGTCGGAAGGTCACGGATTCCAATCCCGGCTCCGCCACTTGTCTGCTATGTGACCTTTGGCAAGTCACTTTGCTTCTCTGGGCCTCGGTTACTTCATCTGTAAAATGGGGCCTGAGACAGTGAGCCTCACATGGGACAGCGACTGTGTCCATCCGATTTCCTTGTATCCACCCCAGGGCTCAGTATAGCGCCTGACCCGTGGTAAGTGCTTAACAAGTACCATTATTCTTATTATCTGCAGTTTGGCTAGAATGCCGTTGGGGAAATCAGACAACTTTTATCCAACATCTTGGGATTGTTTGGCTCCAGGATCAAATGGTGCTAGAAGAAATGGATTTTGTGCATGTGCTCAGCGTTGGATACCACATTTCCTCAAATGCCCAACTGTGCGAGAACACAAATGCACGCATTAAGAGAACTGGGTGTGTACACTATTGGCAGGACCTCTCCTCAGGTGCAGAACTAGACGGACAAACAGGTCTGGATCAGGGGCCTGGTGGGGCTCTCTCGTTTCGGGCTGGTGGGCCTTCAGACCACCAGAAGAATGCCAGGCTACCCCAGTGACTCAGTTCCTCCGCAGAGAAAAATATCTTTGTTCTAAGGCTCCGTCGGGTAGTCAGCTGAACCCCCAAACCCCAGATGGCACTGGATCCCTGCATTTCCCAACACCCCAGGACTGACCTTGCCTCGATTCTTAGAGAGGCAGAGTGGCATCCTGGATAGAGCACGGGCCTGGGAGTCTGAAGGACCTGACTTCTAATCCCGGCCCTGCCCCTTGTCTGCTGGGGGACCTTGGCCATGTCACTCAACTTCTCTGTGCCTCAGTTCCCTCATCTGGAAAATGGGGATTGAGAACGTGAGCCCCACGTGGGACATGAACTGGGTCAACCTGATTATTGTGTATCTATCTATCCCAGCACTCAGGACAGTGCCTGACACATGACAGGTGCTTAACAAATATCATTTTAAAAAAACCAAAAACACTTGCTCTGGTTGAGGGTAATTCTTGGACCAGACCTCCACAGAGGCCCACCCTTATTCAGATAACATCCTGGGTTGCGCTGAGTATCAGGAGTCCATAAAGACCTCTCCAGAGAAGCAGCATGGCTTAGTGGAGAGAGCACGGCCCTGAGAGTCAAAAGATCTGGGATCGGATCACAGCTCTGCCACATGTCTGCTGTGCGATCTTGGGCGAGACACTCGACTTCCTTTTGCCTCAGTTTCTTCATCCACAAAATGGGAATGAGATACCCGTTCTCTCTTCCCCTCAGACTGTGAGCCCATAAGGCAGCATGACCTGGTGGAAAGAGCACAGACTTGGGAGTCAGAGGATCTGCGTTCCAGCCCTGGCTCGGCCAGTTGTCTGCTGGGTGAACTTGGGCAAGTCACTTCTCTTTTTCAGTGCCTCAATGACCTTATCTGTAAAATGGGGATTAAATCCATCACCCTCCTCCTTAAGACTGTGAGCCCCTTGCAGGACAGGGACTGACCTGATTATTTTGCACCTACCCCAGTGCTTAGTACAGTGCTTAGCATACAGATATCACTTAATAACACTATCATTCTTGGTATTTTTATTAATCCAACCCCCATAGAGGTGGGGTAGCAAAATTTGAAGACACGGCACGTGCCTCACAATCAACAGTATTTACTGAGCACTGCACTGAGTGCTCAGGAGAGCTCTCCCTCCTACCTTACCTCGTTCATCTAGGGACTGTCTCTACCCATTGCCTAGTTATACTTTCCAAACTCTTACTACAGTGTTCTGCACGCAGTAAGCGCTCAATATGACTGACTGACTGCAGCGTGGCTCCGTGGAAAGAGCCCGGGCTTGGGAGTCAGAGGTCATGGGTTCGAATCCCGGCTCCACCGCTTGTCAGCTGTTTGACTGTGGGCAAGTCACTTAACTTCTCAGTGCCTCAGTTACCTCATCTGTAAAATGGGGATTAAGACTCTCAGCTTCGTGTGGGACAACCTGATTACTCGGTACCCACCCCAGCACTTAGAACAGTGCTCTGCGCAGAGTAAGCGCTTAACAAATACCAACATTATTATTACTACACCACTCGCATGCTTCGCTCCTCTAACGCCAACCTTCTCACCGTACAACTCGGTCCTGTCCTTCCTGCTGCCGATCCCTTGCCCACATCCTCTCCCTGGCCCGGGACTCACTTCTTCCTCATATCCAAAAGACCACCACGCTCCCCATCTTTGAAGTCCTAAAATCACACCTCCTCCAAGAGGCCTTCCCTAAGCCCTCACATCCCCTATTTGAACCCGCTTCCGCATCGCCTACCGACTTGGGTCCGGGCCTCCAATATTCACCTTCCCTCACCCCCATAGCACCTAAGTACATATTCATCTCTTGTTTATTTTACTGTCCGTCTTCCCCTCCAGACTATAAGCTCCCTGAAGATGGGGTTGGGTCAATCTACTGTTCTGTCCCGTACTCTGTACACGGAAAGCACTCGGTAAACACCACTGCTTGAGGGACAGAGCACAAGAGCGATAGAAGCCTCTCCCTGCCCAGAAGGTACCAAAGTGCTGAGAAGATAGTAGGAAGGAGGCAACCTAGGGAGAAGTAAACTTCACTCAGGAAAGGCCTCCTGAAGGAGGTGGGATTTCAGAAGGTTGATCTGAAGAGGAGGAAGGTTCTGGGCAAAAGAAGGGCGTGACCAAGTGGCTGGAGGAAGGAGACTTGAGAAGGAGACATAGTGGAGTTTGGAAGCAATGGAGTGCATGTGTTAAGGTGCAGTAAGAGAAGAAAGAGTTGGATATGTCAGAAGGAGAGAGAACTAAAGGTATGCCTTAAAGCCAAAAAATATACACCATTGCCAAAATGGGCATTTGTACATTCAATCGTATTTACAGAGCACTTATTGTGTGCAGAGGACCGTGATAATAATAATGATGGTATGTGTTAAGCGCTTATTATGTGCCAAGCTCTGTTCTAAGCACTGGGGTAGATACAAGGTCATCAGGTTGCCCACATGGGGCTCACTGTCTTAATCCCCATTTTACAGATGAGGTAACTGAGACACAAAGTTAAGCTGACAAGTGCAGAGCCAAGTTTAGAACCCACGACCTCTGACTCCCAAGCCCGTGCTCTCTCCACTAAGCCATGCGGCTTCTCTAAGCACTGTACTAAGCACTTGAGAGAGTACACTATAACAATGAACAGACACATTCCCTGTCCACAACGAGTTCGTCCCCCTGGTACGGGGAGGATGACCTGCTACGAGTCAAGTGTGTAACTTGCTGCGTGTAAAGTGTCAAACCACACCTCTGGGCCCAGTGACCACGATTTCGGCACTCACCTCAACCGTTTCTGCTGAGTTGTTGTGTCACTGCTGGAAAAATGCCAAGATGTCATGTCATAAAATCCCGGGCCTTCGCCTCGGCACTCCCGCAAACCCGACGGACTACAGGGAAACTAAATTTACCGTGAAAGCGTGGCTACGCCCTCTAAGCGCGTAGTCCGGTGCTCTGTACACAGTAAGTGCTCAATAAATACGACTGAATGAATAAGCCAGTGGCTGGACAATGGCAGAAAATGAACATACTGGAGTTTCTGCTGCTTCTCAGTACCCCGCCTCAGCCCAAAGACGTTTCTGCACTAGGGACGTGAATTAAACTAGCCTTGCAGATGCAAACCACGTCGACTAACATCGGAGAAGCTGGTCCACTCTCTAAATGAACACGGCACCAAGTTTACACTACTTCCTTCCAGAATTTTATGATTGAGAGTCACCACTCAAGCAAAAACAGCCTTACATAAATTTAGTTTACGTTCCCCAATTTTTTTTAAAGGTATTTGTTAACCGCTTACTTTGTACCATGCGCCGGGATGGACATAGGCAAATTAGGTTGGACAGTCTCTGTCCCACATGGAGTTCTCAGTCAGTCCATCGTCTTTACTGAGTGCTTACTGTGTGCACAGCACTGTACTAAACGCTTAGGAGAGTACAATATAACAGACACATTCCCTGTTCACAATAAGCCGCAGACTACAATCTTAACCCCCGTTTGACGGATGAGGTAACTGAGGCACGGGGAAGTGAAGTGACTTGCCCAAGGCCACAGAGCAGGCAAGTGGCAGAGCTGGGATTAGAACCTGAGTCCTTCTGACTCTCGGGCCCATGCTCTAACCATTAGGCCACACAAATTTTCACCAACTTCCCGTACACCCCGCAGAAATGCCGGACCTAATAGCGAAGAGAATCTGCAGCCTGAAGTTCCATCCTGCTAATCTTAAGAGCTTTAAACTTAGGAAAATTGACTTTCCCAGACCTAATGCTTGAGGACCGGTCTAACTTCATTATAGTCTGGGCCGACGTGAATTTGTATGGCACTGCAAATAAGGAAATCGACAATCACAAGGGAGAAAGAGAATCTATTTTCCCCTAATGGTTGTTTCCTCTTTACCTCTCCTTCAGTCAATCAATCGGTCATATATAGATATGAGACACACCCTCATAGAGATAGTAGTTGAAGCCTGGGGAGCAGATGAGTTCTCCAAGAGAGTGGGTGTCGATGGGGAAGAGAAGGGGACCCAGAGCCTTGCAGAACTCCCACAATTAGGGGGTGGGAGGCAGGGGAGTACACTAGCACACTCCCCCCCCCCCTTTCAAAGTCCTACTGAAAGCTCACCTCCTCCAGAAGGCCTTCCTAGAATACGCCTTTTCCTCTGCTCCTCCTCCCCTCCATCGCCCCGACTCCCTCTCTCTGCTCTACCCCCCTCGCCGCCCCACAGCACTTGTATATATGTACATATTTATTATTCTATTTATTTTAGTAATGATGTGCATATGTCTATAACTCTATTTATACTAATGCTACTTGTTTTGATGTCTGTCTCCCCCTTTCTAGACTTTGAACCCATCGTTGGGCAGGGACTGTCTCTATTTGTTGCTGAATTGTACTTTCCAAGCGCTTAGGACGGTGCTCTGCGCACAGTAAGCGCTCAATAAATATGACTGACAATGAATGAATGAAAGGAAGAGCCCACAAAAGAGACTGAGAATGATGACGAGATAGATAGGAGGGGAACCAGGAGAGGACCGTGTCAGTGAAGCTGAGGTTGGATAATGTTTCTAGCAGAGCGGGTGGGCGGCTGAGAGGTCAGGGTAGGTTAGGTGGGAGTAGGGGCCTTCCTCGCCCCTGTCCCAGAAGATGAGCCCTGCTTAGTCTTTTGTTTGCCCAGCTAAAAAGAGGTGCACAGTTAATCACAAGAGCACTCCTGCCTTGGAGGAAAGGATTGCAGAGTTCATCCCACACTGTTTCACAATCGCAATATGGCTTAGCAAGAAGCTGGAAGCACCCTACCCCAAAATAATAATAATAATGGTATGTTTTTCAGTGCTTATTAGGTGGCAATCACCGTACTAAGTGCTGGACGGTTCATTCATTCAATCGTATTTATTAAGTGCTTCCTGTGTGCAGAGCACTGTACTAAGCGATCCGTGGCTTAGTGGAAAGAGCACGGGCTTGGGAGTCAGAGGTCATGGGTTCTAATTTCGGCTCCGCCACTTGTCTGCTGTGTGACCTTAGGCAGGTCACTTAACTTCTCTGTGCCTCAGTTACCTCATCTGTAAAAATGGGGATTAAAAAATGTGAGCCCCACGTGGGACAATCTGATTACCCTGTATCTACCCCAGCGCTTAGAACAGTGCTCGGCACATAGTAAGCGCTTAACAAATACCATAATTATTATTATTATTATTAAAGTACAGTTCAGCAATGGAGACGATCCCCGTCCACACCGGACTTACAGTCTAGAAATGGAGAGACAGACATCCAAACAAGTAAACAGGCGTCAAAATAAACAGAATTATAGATAGATACACATCAAAACAAGTAAACAGGCGTAAATAAATAAATAGAATTATAGATATATACATATATACATAAGTGCTGTGGGGCTGGGAGAAGGGGGAAGGGCAAAGGGAGCCGGTCGAGGTGACGCGGAAGGGAGTGGGACCTGAGGAAAAGAGGGGCTCAGTCTGGGAAGGCCTCTTGAAGGAGGTGAGCTTTCAGTAGGGCTTTGAAGGGGGGAAGCGTACTAGATTGTAAGATCTGAGGAGGGGAGACATTACGGGCCAGAGGTAGGACGTGGGCCGGGGGTCGTCGGCAGGACAGGTGAGAACGAGGCACAGCGTCGAGGTGAGAGGCGGCAGAGGAGCGGAGTGTGCGGGCCGGGCTGGAGAAGGAGAGAAGGGAGGTGAGGTAGGAGGAGACTGAGTGACAGAGTGCTTTGAAGCCAACAGTGGAATTTTTTGTTTGATATAAAGTTTGATAGGGAACCACTGGAGATTTCGGAGGAGGGGGGAGGTTGATAGGGAACCACTGATGATTTTCCAGGACGGGGGTGACATGCCCAGAACGTTTCTGTAGAAAGATAATCCGGGCAGCAGAGTGAAGTATGGACTGAAGTGGAATCAGGTCGGACACAGTCCCTGTCCAATATTGGGCTCAACATCTAGGAGGGAGAACAGGTATTAGAGAAGCAGCGTGGCTCAGTGGAAAGAGCCCGGGCTTGGGAGTCAGAGGTCATGGGTTCAAATCGCGGCTCTGCCACTTGTCAGCTGTGTGACTTCACTTCTCTGTGCCTCAGTAACCTCATCTGGAAAATGGGGATTAAGATTGTGAACCTCACATGGGACAACCTGATTACCCTGTATTTCCCCCAGCACTTAGAACAGCGCTCTGCACATAGTAAGTGCTTAACAAATACCAACATTATTATTATTTCATCCCCATTTTACTGATGAGGACCCTGAGGTGCAGAAGTGAAGTGACTTGCTGAGGCACGTGGCAGAGCAGGATTTGAACCTTCCCAAAAGGCAATGGGACCCTTAGGCAGTAGGAGGGAGGGAAACACCCACAGAGCACCCGCTTGGTACAGCGCACGGGGCAAGATACTCAGGAAGTACTTATTCATTCGTTCAGTCGTATTTACCGAACGCTTACTGTGTGCAGAGTAATCACTTGGGAGAGGACAATATAACAATAAACAGACATCTCCTGCCCACAACGAGCTTACAGTTTAGAGGGACGGAATGCAGAGGTGACCCGTCAAGAAGTTACCGGACACCGGAGGTTGGATGGTTAGGAAGGGAGGGAAGTGGGGGGCAAGTGGGTGGGTATTAAACACATTTGCTCTGTCACAGACTGTGTTGGTTATTTAATTTGCTCTTTGGTTCGCTGCTTATAATCACCAAAGTGCCAAGATGAAGCTGCTTTCCAATCAATCAATCAACTGTCTTTACCAAGCCTATACTATGGGCAGAGTGGTAGGGAGAGTAGAATGTAATAAGAGATGGCAGACACGTTCCCTGCCCACAACGAGTTTACAGTCTAGGGGGGATGTGGGTGCGCCGTAAAGTACTCCGCAAAGTTACTTCTGATGACCTTTTTGCCCAGCTGTTGCTCTGCTCTCCTTAATGCTGATGAATCTCTTCGTGAGCACTGAAGGGTGTAAAACTTTGAGGTCGCGCAAGAGAAAGGGAAATGCTTTTTCCAGAAACTGCGAAACTCACACCCTGACACTGTACAGTTGATTGCACTCGGGCCCTAACATAAAATCAAAATTATTCATTTTAGATCAACTAATGGATGAGAGATCCATATCAAATTATTGGAAGGAAAACCTACTATTATTAGGTTTCGAAGGTCCATCCTTAACCTAAAAGGTAGACTACAAAGGAAACAATAATTGAGGATCGGTGTGGTCTGATGGATAGAGCACTGGAATGGAAGTCAGATGGACGTGGATTCTAATGTCGGCTCTGCCACTTGTTTGCCCTGTGACTTTGGGCAAGTCACTTCACTGGGCCTCAGTTTCCTCAGCTGTAAAATGGGGACTGAGCGCCACGTGGAACATGGACTGTGTCCAACCTCATTAGCCTCCTACTACAACTTCCTACAATACTCCAGTCCGCACACTCCACTCCTCTAATGGTAACCTACTCACTGTACCTCGATCTCGTCTATCTCGCGGCCGACCTCTCGCCTACGTCCCGCCTCTGGCCTGGAATGCCCTCCCTCTTCATCTCCAACAGATAATTAACTCTCCCCCCAATCAAAGCTTATTGAAGGCTCATCTCCTCCAAGAAGCCTCCCCTGACTAAGCCCTCTTTTCTTTTTCTTCCACTCCTTTCTGCGTCGCCCTGACTTGCTCCATTTATTCATCCCCGTCCCGTCCCCGTCCCAGCCCCGCAGCACTTATGTACATATCCGTCATTTAATTATTTATATTAACGTCTCTCTACCCCTTCTAGACTGTAGCTCGTTGTGAGTAGGGATTGTGTCTGTTACACTGCTATATTATACTCTCCAAAGCGCTTAGTACAGTGCTCTGCACACGGTAAATGCTCAGTAAATTTTATTAACTTGAATAATAAGAATAATTATGATATTTGTTAAGCACTTACTATGTGCCACCCACTATACTAAGTGCTGGCGTAGAAACAAGCAAATCGGGTTGGACACAGTCCCCATCCCACGTGGGGCTCACGGTCTCAATCCCCATTTTACAGATGATCTGTAAAATTGATGCCTGTGTCCCCCTTTTCACTGAAAGCTCGTAGTGGGCAGGGAACATGACTACCACCTCCGTTGTACTGTACTCACCCAAGTGCTTAGTACAGTGCCTAGCCCATAATAAGTGCTTAACAAATACCATAAAAAAAAATTGCACTGTTCCTCTCAGGATGCTTTAGGGCATCACTGTCGGATGGCCAATACCGACCATTGGAATGATCAAGAAAGGCAATGTTTATAAAAGTTAAAAAATAAATAAATAAATAAGACAAGACCCAGACAACTAAAGGAAAGTTCTGGTTTGTTCCTTCTGCTATCGCTACAACCGTCGGGCCAAAGAACCTAATTTTAGCTTATTCTGGGTTAGAGGTCAGTGTAGGTCCAAGCCGAGCACTCCGAATGAAAAAGACAAGAATTCCTCCTGATTTAGGGTGCCCGGACCATCGCGTTTAGTTTGCTGCCTTTAAACACAACAAATCATTTCCCTTTGGTAGGAGATAGGTGCCTTTAGGCAGGAAACCTATCGATTACCCAAAGATTCACGTTTCATCTACTGGATCATAAAGTTGTCTGTACTGTTCCCTCCGAAAAGTTTAGTGCGGTGTTCTACATGTGGTAAGGGCTCAATAAGTAACGATGATGACAAAATGACCTCAAAGCCCACCCAATTACATTCTCAAATCAAAACTATTTCCAACCTCTTCAAACTCAAGTTTGAGGGGATCCAGCCGTCCCTTGCCGGCCACTCTGAGCCGCCGGGGGCTTCCGGAAATACTCTAAGAAGTTTGAAGTGTGATTGATAAAGGTCCCCGTGAAACTGTAATGTCTATCACCAAATCAGAACGTCATTCAATTCTTCAAGTCACGGAGCACAGTGGAGGTCTCCACTGCCGTGAACCTGAAAGAGATTGGCGGAAGAGAGTGTTCTGCGGGAGGGGAAACACTCACACACCTCCAGGCCACTGGAAGCAGCAGATTCGTAATGCAGCTGTGGTTTAGATGCTCTCTACAGGAGAGAGTGCATTTCCAGCCCTGAAATTCGGCATCCGAGCTTTCAGGTTGGTCGGCTTGGTGTTTCTTTTCCCCTTCCATCCCGGGAATTACAGGATGATGCTCCTTTGCACTACGGTCATGTCTATCGCTGAGTAAAAGGATCCACAAAGCAAAAGTCTAAACTTCTTGTGGGCAGGGATCGTGTCTATCAACTCTTGAATACTGTCCTTTGTCAAGCGCTCAGTAAGTGCTCAATAAATAACACTGACCGATTGATACTACATAGAAATTCAATAAAGCGGGCTAAGTGGCTTCCGCAGTGATCGTGCAGCTTTAAAATTAGATCTTTTTTTGCTATGCAGGTGAGATGTGGAAAACTCTATTCAACGTTTTAAAGAATGAAATCTTACACACAAAAAAGCCCGCACATGAAAGTGCATATGTGCCAGCAAGATCCAAAACTGATTGATGCAAAAGCCCGGATCATCCATGCTGAAGGTGAACAGTCCCATTGGAATTCTTCTGGTTGATTATCAACCAGTCAATGGTATTTATTGAGCACTTACTGCATGCAGATTACCGCGATAAGCCCTTGGGAGAGTACAATACAACAGAGTTGGTAGACATGTTCCCTGCCTACACGTTCCCTGGAGATGGGCAAGTGACAGCAAGAAACTGGCAGCGTACTTCCCAACAGGGCCCCGGCTCCTCATAACTAACTCACTTCTCATTAGAGAAGCAGCGTGGCTCTGTGGAAAGAGCCCGGGTTTGGGAGTCAGAGGTCATGGGTTCTAATCCCGGATCCGCCACTTGTCAGCTGTGTGACTTTGGGCAAGTCACTTCACTTCTGTGTGCCTCATTTACCTCATCCGTAAAATGGGGATAAGACTGTGAGCCCCATGTGGGACAGCCTGATCACCTTGTCTCCCCCCAGCGCTTAGAACAGGGCTTGGCACATAGTAAGTGCTTAACAGATGCCATCATTATTATTTATTATTATAACTTTACCCGGGCTTTGAAAAGCTCTAATTCCAAACTGAAATCCAGTGGCTTCCCCTGACCCCAGGCCAACAACAGTCCAAACTGAAGGTCTTCCTAGTGTCCCATCACTCTTCAATCCTGAAGTCCCAAGTCTAAGGATCTGAGGATGATGAACACCTTCTGGTCAGTGGTTCTGGACCGACATTTCCAAAGCCTTCGAAAGCTGGGCATCTCGGGGCAGTCCGACGAAGGGAACAGAGAGCTGTCCATCTGTCGTATCCCTCCGCTCAGACAAAAGGCCAAAAGAAAAGTCATCCTTGGGTAAGGAGTCAGGGAGGGCTATTAGCCTCCAAGTCCAGCGGCCCATCAACTGCACGTCCTAGGTATGGATGAGAATTTTCTCACCTCCCTCCTCCCCAAGAAGCAGTGTGGCTTAGTGGAAAGAGCCCGGGCTTGGGAGTCAGAGGAGGTGGGTTCTAATCCCATCTCCACCACTTGTCTGTGTGACCTTGAGCAAGTCACTTCTCTGTGCCTCAGTTACTTCATATGGAAAATAGGGACAACCTGATTACCCTGTACCCAGGGCTTAGAACTGTGCTTGGCACGTAGTAAGCGCTTAACAAATACCTTAATTATTATTATTAAAAATCAGACTTCGAATCCGTCAGGCGAACCTCGTCCCTCTCCGGAACAATGAGTTCCTCTGGACAACGGCTGAGGGAGGAGAACAGAAAAGTCAAACCACAAGACCAGAGGCTCAGTTCCACCTGGACAAATGTCTGACTTCTCTTAGATCGAGTTTGAATTCATCTTTTCTTTTGAAGGACCGCTAAGAACTCTCATTTTACGCCCCCTGCCAGGAGATGTTCTTGTCACAAACAAAAGAAACATTCCAGTTAGCTGGCTGTCAGATGACCTCAGCCAAAATGCCAAGATCAAGTGGCACAGACGCTTCCACCAGTCTCAAGTGGAGTGGACTCCGTGTCCTAAAAAGGATATTGTGATAGATTCCCCCGATCAGATCCCTGGCTCAGTAATTTGCATCCGAGAGCATCTCAAAGCAAACCATATGTTGCTAAACTCCCTGAGTAAGCCATGGTGGCGCTTGCTTTACTGAGAGAGGACAGGGAGGATCTCCGTTTTGCCTCAGGTAATTGTTGATCTTTTTCACCTAAGAGTTTTCTTCAGAAAGCTGGATTATTCCAATTCATGGTTTTATTCTGGGCCTCTCATCTCTTCCCCTCTATCAACCCTTGCGGAAGAGGGTGGAAAAACTGTCGTACTTTTTAAAGAGCGGTGAGAAACTAGGGGTCAAGAACCACCTGAGAAGACATCTAGAATGTAAGCTCATTGTGGGCAGGGAATGTGTCTTTTTATTGTTGTGGTGAACTCTCCCCGGCACTTAGCACAGTGTTCTGCACAAAAGAGCTCAAATATCAGTGACTGACCTCTCATTTAAAAAAAAACAACAATCCACCAAAAAAAAAAAGGGTTGCAAAACTTTGCTCTGGCTAAACTATATGTCCAAGAAAAGTATGTGCACTGTTTTAAGCAGGATTTAGAAACACAATTTCAGAATGCGAATACCAAATTGGATCAGACCACTAGTCCATCTGGTCTGGTATTCTGCCGCCAACAACAACAATAAATTTATCTGGACCACTATTCTCTATTTTGCAGACTAAAAACTGCCGGATCTAGATGGATATGCATTCACATAGCCCATATGAAACAGGTCACGATTCAACAGAGCATGTTGACACATGAAGAGATTTTGCCTGCCCAAGAATCAGCCAAAAAGGATTCAAAATCTCAGAATTTCAGCTTTTCTAACAGCTCCTTGTCAGTACGACGTCACATTTCTCTTCAAAGCTAAACTCACATTAAAAAAAAAAAACAACTAGTTAATCCAAGTCACCAAGAAATGAATACCAGGAAGCTCTTCAAACAAGCCAGATCCTCTAGGCCGTAAGCTTTTTGTGGGTAGGATGCGAGTCTACCAACTCTGTTGTAATGTGCTCTCCCAAACGTTTAGTACAGTGCTCTGCACACGGTCAACGCTCAATGAATACCGCTGCTTGATCGGTTTAACCTGATCCAGTGAAGATATTCATTTCCACATGTGCCAGTGATGGACTCACTGTAGCGGGCAACAGGATCAAACGGCTTCAGGGTCCAAGACTTCTCGCCTAGAATAGTAATTCTCCCAAACTGCCTAGCACACTGGAAGGCATCATCTGGCCGCTACCCACTTTCAGAGCAATTACTTTACTGCCTTGAGAGAGTGGTTCCAGAAGACAGAAGCAAAGTGCACTCAGTTCAGCCTCTGGGTACTGAGAGGATCAAGGAAATATGGCAGTCGCAAATAAGTATATAGAAAAATCGATCCATCTTATTTACTGATCACTTCCGGTGTGCAGAGGCCTGTACTAAGTGCTTGAGAGAGTACAATATAACAGATACCCTCCCTGCCCACAATGAGCTTACAGCCCAGTGAGAAGTTAAGTGACTTGCCCAAAGTCACAGAGCAAATGGAAGAGGCAGGATTGATAATAATAATGATGGTATTTGTTAAGCGCTTACTATGTGCAGAGCACTGTTCTAAGCGCTGGGGGGAGATACAGGGTAATCAGGTCGTCCCACGTGAGACTCACAGTCTTCATCCCCATTTTTACAGATGAGGGAACTGAGGCACAGAGAAGTTACGTGACTTGCCCACAGTCACACAGCTGACGAGTGGCAGAGCCGGGAGTCGAACCCATGACCTCTGACTCCGAAGCCCAGGCTCTTTCCACTGAGCCACGCTGCTTCCCAGGTCCTCTGGCTCCCGGACCCGTGCTCTTTCCGTTGGGCCACTTGGCTTCTGAGCGCTTACTGAATGCAGAGCACTGGAATAAGCACTTGGGAAAGTGCATGAGAGTAGGAAGACACGATCTCTGGCTTGGAGGAGTTCACAGGCTAGAGGGGCAGACATTACAGTAAATTACTGTTTGGACGGGAACCTAAGTGTGGCGGGGGAGGGGTGAATATCAAAGGATTTAAGGGGTTCAGATTCAAGTGCAAAGGCCATGGAGAAGGAAGAGCAAATAAAGGAAGTGAGGCCCGGAAAGGCCCCGTGGAGGAGATATGATTTTAGAAGGGCTTTGGAGATGGGGAGCGGGATAGAGGTCGTGGGTTCTAATCCCGGCTCCGCCGCTTGTCAGCTGTGTGACCTTGGGCAAGTCACTTCACTTCTCTGGGCCTCAGTGACCTCATCTGTAAAATAGGGGTGAAGACTGTGAGCCCCACGTGGGACAACCTGATTCCCGTGTCTACCGCGGCGCTTAGAACAGTGCTCTGCACATAGTAAGCGCTTAACAAATACCAACATTATTATTGTCTGTCAGATGCGAAGGAGGAGGGCAGTCCAAACCAGAGACAGGGATGCGGGTGAGGGGCAGTGAGGAGGACAAGACTGAGGTACAGTGAGTAGATCCGTAGGTGTCAGAGGAACAAAGTGTGCGGGCTGGGTTGGAGAAGGAGATCAGCGAGATAAGGTAGGAGGGGGAGAGCTGACTGAATTAAAGCCAATGATAAGGAGTTTCTGTTTGATGTGGGGGTGGATGGGCAACCACTGGAGGTTTTTGAGGAGAGGGAAGAGGTGGAATGAGTCTGATTCAGGCAGTGATCCAGGCAGCAGAGGGAGATTCAGACTGGAGTGAAGAGAGACAGGTCAGTGAGGAAGCGGAATTACCAGTCAAGGTGGGATATAAGTGCTTGGATCCGTATGGTGGCATTCTGGATGGAGAGGAAGGGCTGGATTCTAGAGATTAATAATAATAATAATAATGATGGCATTTGTTAAGCGCTTACTATGTGCAAAGCACTATTCTAAGTGCTGGGGAGGATACAAGGTGATCAGGTTGTCCCACCGGGGCTCAGCGTCTTAATTCCCATTTTACGGATGAGGTAACTGAGGCACACAGAAGTGAAGTGACTTGCCCAGAGTCACACAGCTGACAAATGGCGGAGCCGGGATTAGAACCCGTGGCCTCTGACTCCTAAACCCGGGTTCTTTCCACTGAGCCACGCTGCTTCTCCTAGATTAGCGTGGTCTAGTAGAAAGAGCCTGGGCCTGGGAGTCCCTGGGTTCTAATCCTGGCTCTGCCACTTGTCTGCTGGGTGACCTTGGCCAAGTCATTTCACTTCTCTGGGCCTTGGTTACCTTATCTGCCAAGCGGGGAATATGACCATGACCCCATGTGGGACTGGTACTGTGTCCAACATGATTTATTTGTATCTAGCCCAGTGCTTAATATGGTGCCCGGCACATGCTTAACAAATATCATGATTATTATTACTATTATTATTATTCCCTACCTAATTTTGGGCCTCTCCAAAGCCTTTCTGGCATCCAAATGGAATCCATCCCTTGCAAGAGTGGACAGAGGTAACCTAAGACTTCCAATATCACTAGGGTCTGGAGTGTCAGGAAATAGGAGGGCAGAGACCATCTCTCCCCCTTCCCTGCCCCCCTCACACACACACTTCCAACGCGACCTGCCACTCCTTAGGCGGCAAAACAGGACCTGGGTGAGAGAGATGAGATCGAGATACAGAGAGTGGGTTGGCATTAGAGAAGCCAAGCGTGGGGGTTAGGCTGTAGTAGAAGATCAGACAGATAAGGTAGGAGAGCTGATTTAGTGCAAAAAAACTCGCCACCCTCTTAAACAACACAAAGTAAATACATGGTAAACTCAAGTTTAGAATGGTGTGACAAAGTTTCCGGTTGTCCCGATAGGCCTAGGGTGGCCAAAAAAACCCCCCACAACCTCTGTACGCTCCCTCTGACTCAAAATTTAAAACTGAATTTTTCATCATCGTCAATGAGTGTGAAGCACTTGGGGGAGTACAAGAAGTACAATCTCTGTCCTCCAGGAGTTTACAAGATCTTATTTTTGTTATTCATTTTAACTTGCTGGGGAGAACTGATTTTTTTTCTATTTTGCAGTGTTTCCCCAGCCTCCCTTACACTTTGCTCTCCTTGTGACCATCCTAAAATCTCATCTCCTCCAACAGGATTTTTCCAACTAAACCCTCCTTTCCCCTACTCACTCTCCCTTCTGCATTACCTTCGCACTCGGATCGTTACCCCTTAAGCACTGGATATTCACCCCACTCTCAGCCCCTCAGCCTTACGTACACAGACTCATAATCTGCCATTTTAACCCATCTGCAGCCTCCCCACTCTAGACCGTAAACTCATAAGCAGAGATCGTATCTACCGATGCCACTGTACCACACACTCCCAAGTGCACAGTAAGCGCTCATATAACACCGAACCATTGTGACGGCTCGAATTATTTGAGCAAACACACCCTTATACTTGTATCGGGAAGCTCAGGAAACAATCATAATAAACGACGGAGAAGGAGTTTAAGATCATTTTTGGGATTTGAAACTGTGCTACTCTTTAAGATACAAAATAGCCTATCCCATGTTTTTCAGACAGAGGCTTTTCGTTGCTCAGATAAGCACCATTATAGACTTCCAATCCCAAAGAAATCTTCAGCCCCACAGTAACGAAAGCACTGTTATCCCCAGGCAAAATCATTCTGCTTCAAATCAGAGGTCCAACCGAAGTGAACGATGTTAGTGCTGCAGCATAATCATCGGTGGCACTTACTGAGCGCTGACTTTGTGCAGAGCACTGGACTGAGCGCAGTGGCCAGCTGCCCTTCATCCACAACGTTTTAGGGAAAAGAGGATGGAGAATTTGATTTTCAAATCAATTGGTCATGAAAACCAAGGGTATTCAGGTCTGGCTATTGCCACTTCAAGGCCATGAAACAGGTGCTGATCACCAAGCAAGAGGTCCTTCCCTGCAGCTTGGTTATTTGGTCCCACTGCCGTCTCCCGCCTCGGTGAGCAGGCCTGGGGCCTTTGGCAGGGAGGTGGCCGATGCCTCCTCTCCCAAGGGTTTGCGGGAGGCTGCGGGCTTCAAGCAGCGTGGCTCAGTGGAAGGAGCCCGGGCTTGGGAGTTAGAGGTCACGGGTTCTAATCCCGGCGCTGCCACTCGTCAGTTGTGTGACCGTGGGCAAGTCACTTCACTTCTCTGTGCCTCAGTTCCCTCATCTGTAAAATGGGGATGAAGACTGTGAGCCTCACGTGGAGCAACCTGATGACCCTGCATCTCCCCCAGCGCTTAGAACAGTGCTCTGCACATAGTAAGCGCTTAACAACTACCAACATTATCAATAGTATTATGCTCTGGGCCTCAGTTCCCTCATCTGTAAAATGGGGGTGAAGACTGTGAGCCTCACGTGGGACAACCTGATGACCCTGTCTCCACCCCAGCGCTTAGAAGAGTGCTCTGCACCTAGTAAGCGCTTAACTACTACCAACATTATTATTCTCTGTGCCTCAGTTCCCTTCTCTGCAAAATGGGGATGAAGACTGTGAGCCTCACGTAGGTCAACCTGATGACCCTGTCTCCACCCCAGCACTTAGAACAGTGCTCTGCACCTAGTAAGTGCTTAACAAATACCAACATTATTATTATTCTCGGTGCCTCAGTTCCCTCCTCTGCAAAATGGGGGTGAAGACTGTGAGCCTCACGTGGGACAACCTGATGACCCTGTCTCCACCCCAGCGCTTAGAAGAGTGCTCTGCACCTAGTAAGCGCTTAACTACTACCAACATTATTATTCTCTGTGCCTCAGTTCCCTTCTCTGCAAAATGGGGATGAAGCCTGTGACCCTCACGTAGGACAATCTGATGACCCTGCCTCCACCCCAGCACTTAGAACAGTGCTCTGCACCTAGTAAGTGCTTAACAAATACCAACATTATTATTATTCTCGGTGCCTCAGTTCCCTCCTCTGCAAAATGGGGATGAAGCCTGTGACCCTCACGTAGGACAATCTGATGACCCTGCCTCCACCCCAGCACTTAGAACAGTGCTCTGCACCTAGTAAGTGCTTAACAAATACCAACATTATTATTATTCTCGGTGCCTCAGTTCCCTCCTCTGCAAAATGGGGATGAAGCCTGTGACCCTCACGTAGGACAATCTGATGACCCTGTCTCCACCCCAGCACTTAGAACAGTGCTCTGCACCTAGTAAGTGCTTAACAACTACCAACATTATTATTATGCTCGGTGCCTCAGTTCCCTCCTCTGCAAAAGGGGGATGAAGCCTGTGAGCCTCACGTAGGACAACCTGATGGCCCTGTCTCCATCCCAGCGCTTAGAACAGTGCTCTGCACCTAGTTAAGCGCTTAACAACTACCGACATTATTATTAACCTCTGGGCCTCAGTTCCCTCCTCTGCAAAAGGGGGATGAAGCCTGTGAGCCTCACGTGGGACAACCTGATGGCCCTGCCTCCACCCCCAGCGTTTAGAAGAGTGTTCTGCAGAGCGTAAGCGCTTAACAAATACCCACATTATCATTACCAAAACAGGGGAGACCTTCTCACCGTTTTGCTCCCTTCCGTGCTCTCCACTTGACCCTCCCCAGCTCAGAGAGGGCGGCCACTGGTGAGCAAAAACCTTGATTGTGCGCTCATCCCCGACCCCCCCCCCCCGCACCCCCCTCGACCTCCCAACCCCTCCGATCGCAGTGGGAAGGTCGAGGCGGGGGGTGGAAAGGAAGGGCAGGAAGAGGATCTCAAGTTGGCACCTTCCCGGCTGCCATGCCCTCCTCTCCCCCTTATCTACGACGGCTCGGCTTCCTATTTCCCTCTCCAAACGGGGAAGGGGAATGGGGCGGGGGGGAGGGTTAAGACTGTGAACCCCGCAGCGCAGCGTCTGGCACAGAGTGAGCGCTTAAGGGATGCCATGGGGGTGATTGGGAGACCCGGCCTGGCAGGGGTGGCCGGAGGGCCCAGCCCCTCCCCCCAGGACCAGCCCGGGAGGGCAAAGGGAGGGAGAAGCGAGCCCGGCGGCGGGTCGGGGAGGACGCCGAGGGGCGGCGGATCCTCACCATGGCGGCGGCGGCGGCGGAGATCCCGATCCCGATCCCGATCCCGGTCCCGATCCCGATCCCGGCGTTTGTGTCTTTCCCCCCCGCGACAGGCCCCGGCGCTTCCACTTCCCCGGGTGCCTAGGAGTGAACATCCGGGTCACCGCGCGGCCGGGCGCGCGCTCACAGGGGCGCGCCCCCCACTCCCCGCCCGCCCCTCGGCGCGCGCTTCCCCCTCCCCCGCGCGCGCGGGCCCCGCCCCCTCGGCGGCGCGGCCGGCCAATGGGGACGCCGCTCCCCGGCCATCGCCAAGTATGGCGAGGCGGCGCGAGGGCGGGGAAGGGAGGGGCGGCGCGAGGGAGGAAGTCCGCGCGCGCGGGGACGCGGGGGCGCGCGCCGGCCCCAGGGGGAGACGCCGGGCCGGGCCGGGCCAAGGGGAAGGAGAGGGGAGGAGGGGCCGGGCCGGGCCGGGACGCCGGATTCGTTCGAGCGGGATTAAGAAATACATTAAAATAAAAATCCAGGCCATATAGGAACACAACCACAGGCCCCTGCCCGCCTTCTCCCAGGCTTCCTCCTCTGACGGGACGGAGCCGGGATAGAGGAAGAGGCCGTGGGCCCGATTTCACCCCACCCGCAGTGCCACAACACTTGGGGCCATAGCCATACTTGGATATAGATAGATAGATAGATAGATAGATAGATAGATAGATAGATAGATAGATAGATAGATAGATAGATAGATAGATAGATAGATAGATGTATCTGGATGGATAGATAGAGATGGAGATAGATAGATAGATAGATTAGATAGATAGATAGATAGATGTATCTAGATAGATGTATCTGGATGGATAGATAGATAGATAGATAGATAGATAGATAGATAGATAGATAGATAGATAGATAGATAGATCTAGATAGATATATGCATCTGGATTGATAGAGATGATGGTGGGCAGAGGCCTTGTTATAAGAGCATGGCTTCTAATCCCACCTCCGCCACTTGTCAGCTGTGTGACGCTGGGCAAGTCACTCTAGGCCTCAGTTACCTCATCTGGGAAATGAGACTGTGAGCCCCACTGTGGAACAACCTCATTATTTTGTATTTCTCACAGGATTCGTCCTGGGACGGGGCGGAGCCGGGATAGAGGAGGAGGCCATGGGCCGGATTTCACCCCTCCCTCAGTGCCGCAACACTTGGGGCCATAGCTGTACTTGGATATATATATGTACATCTATCTATATCTATCTATGTAGATAAGTAGATATAGATAGATGTACATATATACATATATATATATATGTATATATGTATCTATCTATATCTATCTATGTAGATAAGTAGATATAGATAGATACATATATACATACATATATACATACATATATATATACATGTATAACAAGGCCTCTGCCCACCATTATATATATATATAATGGTGGGCAGAGGCCTTGTTATAAGAGCATGGCTTCTAATCCCACCTCTGCCACTTGTCAGCTGTGTGACTCTGAGCAAGTCACTTCACTCCTCTGGGCCTCAGTTACCTCATCTGAGAAATGAGACTGTGAGCCCCATAATGGGACAACCTGATTACTTCGTATCTCTCACAGGCTTCGTCCTGTGATGGGAAGGAGCCGGGAAAGGGGAGGAGGCCGAGGGCCAGATTTCACCCCTCCCTCAGTCCCACAGCACCTGGGGCCCTAGCTATGCTTGGATATATATACATTTATATAAATATATATATGTATTTATATATATAATGGTGGCCAGAGGCCTTGATATAAGAGCATGGGTTCTAATCCCTCCTCCTCCTCACTTAACTCCATTAGGCCTCAGTTACCTCATCTGGAAAATGAGACTGTGAGCCCCATTGTGGGACAACCTCATTACCTCATATCCCCCCCAGCACTTAGAACAGTGCTTGGCACATAGTAAGCATTTAAATGCCATCATCATTATTATTATTATCATTATTATTATATATTAATATATGTTAATGTCTGTCTCCTCCTCTAGGCCATGAGATCATTTTGGGCAGGGAACGGGTCTACCAATTCTGTTATAGTGTATTCTCCCAAGAGATTAGTATAGCGCTCTGCACACAGTAAGTGCTCAATAAATATGATTAATTGATTGAATGCTAGGGGGCCTACTCCTCTTCCCCATCGCTGTATCCCGCAACCCTGAGGGGGCTCTGGGCAAACCAGGCCAAAAGTTATTAAAATTAAAAAAGGCCTGAAAGATAGCCATATCTGGGGAAGAGAATTATTATTAATAATAATAAAGGTATTGGTTAAGCACTTACTGTGTACCAGGCACTGTGCTAAGTGCCAGGGTGGATACGAGCAAATGGGGTTGAGCACAGTCCCTGTTCCATGTGGGGCTCACATTCTCAATCCCCATTTTACAGATGAGGTAACTGAGCCCCAGAGAAGTGAAGTGACCTTCCCAAGGTCACACAGCAGACAAGTGGCCGAGTCAAAATTAGAACCCATCACCTTCTGACTCCCAGGCCTACGCTCTAACCACTAACTTCAAAGCCCTGAGAATTGACTGAGGTGTTTAAACCTTGGCAGAGAAACATCCCAGACTGTGAGCTACCATGGCACAGTGGCTAGAGCCTGGGCCTGGGAGTCAGAAGGTTGTGCTTTAATCCTGTCTCTGCCATTTGTTTTCTGGGTGACCTTGGGCAAATCAGCGTGGCTCAGTGGAAAGAGCCCAACTTGGGAATCAGAGGTCATGGGTTTGAATCCCAGGTCTGCCACTTGCCAGCTGTGTGACTTTGGGCAAGTCACTTAACTTCTCTGTGCCTCAGTTACCTCATCTGTAAAATGGGGGTTAAAACTGTGAGCTCCGCGTGGGACAACCTGATCACCTTCTGTTCCCCCAGGGCTTAGAACAGTGCTCTGCACATAGTAAGTGCTTAACAGATACCACCATTATTATTATTATTTCACATTTCTGGGCCTCAGTCACCTCATCTGAAAAATGGGGATTGAGAGTATGAGACCACATGGGACAGGGACTGTGTCCAACCCAATATACTTGTATCCACCCCACTTAGTACAGTGCCTGGCACATAGTAGGCATTTAACAAATACCACAATTATCATTATCATCATCACTTTGCCGATGTCTTTTTATCTGGCCAAACGGTATGAGCCTAAAGGGGGGTCAATACTTTGAGACCGTAGAGGGATGGCGTAGGGTCGTGGGAGAGAGATAAAAGGTGGCAGAACTAGAAATGAGTAGGAGGATGGAGGAAACAGCTGTTTGTTCGTCTGGTGGTTAAACCAGAAAATTGGTAGGAATTTTTTCTACCTTTGAGGCCCATGTTTGTTGCCTTTCACGAGAACTATTCCTATCCTTCAGTTCCCTTCTTGTAAAATGGCACTGACGATCCTGACGTTTCGGGATGATGAGGAAGAATTAATTACTGCCATGCATTTCCATCTAAGTAATGCCACTGACTGGTAATGCCTCTGACTGAGGTGGGAAAATGACTCTCCCTGGGGTCCCAGGGAAAGACTTATTCTGTTCCTCCCGCCCTATTTGTGTCGCTCATCGTTCAAACCGAAGCAGCCGTAAAGACTCCTAATGCTGAAGTGAACATTAAAGCACAAATTAGCCAGAAGCTGCCCAAACTTTCTTCCAGCTTCCCATTTATAACATGTTTTCCTTTCCCCGGCTAGAAGATGCATTCTGTGAAAATTGGAAAGGCTAATGGGAGGCATCCTAGGGCCCTGGCCAGGCTGGCAAAGAAGCAGCAGTGAAACAGATTTCTTTGACTCAGGGATGGAGGCCTGAGGTTGCAGCTGGGACTCCAGAGTGGCTGTGGAGTTGTCTTAACTTGACTTTTGTTAGTATAATGGCCACAAGGGTTTTTAATGAAGTTGCATTCATTCATTCAATAATATTTACTGAGCGCTTACTACGTGCACAGCACCGGACTAAGCGTTTGGAATGGACAATTCAACAACAGAGAGAGACCATCCCTGCCCATTGATGGGCTCACAGTCTAAACGGGGGAGACAGACGGTAAAGCAAAGCAGAACAAAACAAAAACAAGACCACGTCATCATGATAAATAGAATCAAGGAGATATACACCTTATTAACAAAATAAATAGGGTAATTAATATATACAAATGAGCTCAGTGCTGAGGGGAGGGGGAAGAGCAGAGGGTGGGGGGGGGGGAGGGAGGGGAGCAGAAGGAAAGGGGAGCTCAGTCTGGGAAGGCCTCCTGGAGGAGGTGAGCTCTCAGGAGGGCTTTGAAGAGGGGAAGAGAGTTAGTTTGGCGGAGGTGAGGAGGGAGGGCGTTCCAGGACAGCGGTAGGACGTGGGTCAGGGGTCGATGACGGGACAGGCGTGAACGGGGGACGGTGAGGAGGTGGGCGGCAGAGGAGCGGAGCGTGTGGAGTGGGCAGTAGAAGGAGAGAAGGGAGGTGATCTAGTGGGTAGAGCATGGGCCTGGGAATCAGAAGGACCTGGATTCTAACCCCAGCTCTCTCACTTGTCTGCTGTGTGAACTTGGGCAAGTCATTTCTCTTCTCTGTGCCTCAGTTAGACCATCTGTAAAATGAGGATTAAGACTGTGAGCCCTGTGTGGGACAAGAACTGTGTCCAACCCAATTACCTTGTATCTACCCCGGCGATTAGTACAGTGCCTGGCACGTAGTAAGAGCTTAACACGTAACCCAATTTTGAGTAGCAGTATTACTTACCTATGTCTGTTCCATCCATGGCAACAGGAAATGAATGATTATCACATAGGACTCAGAGTTGGGTTGTAATCCCAGCCCTGCCGCTTATCTACCATGTGACCTTGGGGAAGTCACTTAACTTATCATTTTCCTCATCTATAAAATGGGGATTGAATCTTCTTGCTGAGTTAGACTGGGAGCCCCATGTGGAACAGGGACGATGTAACTGTGGTATTTGTTAAGCGCTTACTATGTGCCAAGCACTGCACTAAGAGCTGGAGTGGATTCAAGCAAATCGGGTTAGACACAGTCCCCTTCCCACGTGGGGCTCACAGTCTCAATCCCCATTTTATAGATGAGGTAACTGAGGCACAGAGGAATGAAGTGACTTTCCCAAGGTCACACAGCACACAGTGAGAAGCAGCGTGGCTCGGTGGAAAGAGCCCGGGCTTGGGAGTCAGAAGTGATGGGTTCAAATCCCAACTCTGCCACTTGTCAGCTGTGTGACTGTGGGCAAGTCACTTCACTTCTCTGGGCCTCAGTTACATCATCTGGAAAATGGGGATTAAGACTGTGAGCCTCACGTGGGACAACCTGATTACCCTGTATCTACCCCAGCGCTTAGAACAGTGCTCTGCACATAGTAAGCGCTTAACAAATACCAACATTATTATTATTAAGTGGAGGAGCCAGGTTTATAACCCATGACCTTCTGACTCCCAGGCCCTTGCTCTATCCACTATGCCATGCTGCTTCTCTATACAACCTGATTATCTTGTTTTTACCCCGGCGCTTAGTACAGTGCCTGGCATATAGTAAGCACTTTAATAAGTACTCCAAAAAAACCCAAAAATATAAATTCCAATAAATGATGTCACACAGAACCCCAAAGAAATGCATGCAACTCTATCCTAAGGAGGAAGAGGACTCATTCATTCATTCAATCATACTTACTGGGCACTTACTGTATACAGAGCACTTACTAAGCTCTTGGGAAAGTATAACAGTAAACGATAACATTCCCTGTCCACAAGCTCACGTACTGGAAATGGGGAGATAGACATTAATACAAATAAATAAAATTACAGATATGTACATAAGTGCTTTGGGGCTGGGGGGCCAGGGGGAGAGCAAAAGGAGCAAGTCAGCGGGACACAGAAGGGAAGAAGATGAGCATGGCTTAGTGGAAAGAGCACGGGTTTGGAAGTCAGAGGTCACGGGTTCTAATCCCGGCTCTGCCACTTGTCAGCTGTGTGACTTTGGGCGAGTCATTTAACTTCTCTGTGCCTCAGTTACCTCATCTGTAAAATGGGGATTAAGGCTGTGAGCCCCACGTGGGACAACCTGATGACCTTGTATCAACCCCAGCGCTTAGAACAGTGCTTTGCACATAGTAAGTGCTTAACAAATACCATAACAATAATAATAATAATAATGAGGAAAAACGGGGCTTAGTCTGCCAAGGCCCCTTGGAGGAGATGTGCCTTCGATAAGCCTTTGAAGCAGGGGAAGAGTGGTTGTCTGTCAGATTAGAGGAGGGAGGGCGTTCCAGGCCAGAGGCAGGACGTGGGATAAGGTTTGGCAGCGAGACAGGTGAGAGCGAGGCACAGTGAGATGGCTAGTACCTGCTTCAGATTGAGCTCCTACCTAAAAATGGAGTGGATCATTCTCAATCTCTCCGTGGGCCACGTTGGGAGTGAGGATGGATGGACATTATATACCTTCGCCTGAGGTGGGCAATCAATCAATCCTATGTTTTGAGCACTTTCTGTATCTATACTCTACTAGACACTTGGGAGAGTACGATGCCACAGAGTTGGTAAACACAATCCCTAAGTCCAAGGAGCTTACACAAGAAGCAAGGTGAGGGACAGGGAAGATGGGCAGACACCCCCCGGCCTTTGTTTTGCCACTGGGATCCCGATTTGGGGAGAAGGAGGGAAAAAAAATCCACAAGTGCCACTACAGGGGCAGAATAGTAAGAATTATTCATTTATTAATTCAGTAGTATTTACTGAGCGCTTACATAGCACAGAGGGTGGATGGGGAGCAGAGGGAAAAGGGGGTAGCTCAGTTTGGGAAAGCCTCTTGGAGGAGGTGAGCTCTCATTTATGAACGCTGTGTAAGGAAGGGACTGGTATCTGACCTATCTGGAATCCACACCAGCACTTGTTTTTTAATGGTACTTGTTAAGCACTTACCGTGTGTCAGGCACGGTACTAAGCACTGAGATAGATACAAGAAAGTCACATTGGTCACAGTCCCTGTCAGCCAATCACTTTGCTTTTACTGTGTGCAGAGCACTGTACTAAGCAACTGGGAGAACACAACAATATAACGGATACAGTCCCTGCCCACCAGCTCACAGTCTAGAAGGGGAAACAGACATTAATATCAACTAACATGTATGTAAATTCTTTGGGGCTGGGAAGCATAAATAAAGGGAGCAAGCAAATAAACGGAGCTAGTCAGGGTGGCGCGGAAGGAGTGGGAGAAAAGGAAATGAGGGATCCGTCCCACACTTAATCACCATTTTACAGATGAGGTAAATAAGGCATAGAGAGGGGAAGTGACCTGCCCAAGGTTACACAGCAGTCAAGTGGAAGAGCTGGGATTAGAACCCAGGTCCTTCTGAGCCCCACTAGGCCATGCTACTTCTCACGGCACTTAACTCTGTGTTTAGCCCCTAAAAAGCACTTAACAAATACCACAGTTACTGTTATATTATTAGGAAATGAAGTGAAGAAGACAGGACAACAGAGAGTAATCTGGACAGCCTCTCCTCTGCTTTCTCTCTGCATCTGCTATCTGCCGCTACGGCCATCACCCCTGCAGTCGAACCGTCCACAACTTCCAGGCCATAAGGGGAAATTTCTGGCCTATCTCACCGCCGACCCCTCGCCCACGTCCTGCCTCTGGCCTGGAACGCCCACCCCCCACCCAGATCTGACAGACAACCACTCTCCCTGACTTCAAAGCCTTATTGAAGGCCCATCTCCTCCAAGAGGCCTTCCCAGACTAAGCCCCACCTTTCCTCTTCTCCCCACTCCCTTCTACGTCGCCCTGTCTTGTTCACTTTCCTCTTCCCCTCTATCAGCCCCACGGGACTTATATACATATCTGTAATTTTATTTATTTGTATTCATGTCTGTCTCCCCCACACTCCCACCAGGCTATAAGCTTGTTGTGGGCAGGGAATGTGTCTATTATTGTATTGTACTCCCCCAAGCGCTTTGTACAGTGTCCTGCACACAGTAAGCAGTCAATAAATACAATTGAATGAATGAATGGCACAGCTAAAAATGTCATCTGACGGTGTTGGAAACGCCCATCGATAGCCTGGAAGGACCAGTTCTGAGGTAAACGAGTGGCCACAGTAAAGCAGCAGCGTGGTCTAGTGGATAGAGCCCAGGCCTGGGAGTCAGAAGGCCCTGAGTTCTAATCCCAGCTCTCCCTCTTGTCTGCTGCGTGACCCAGGGCAAATCACATCACTTCTCTGATGCCTCATCTGTAAAATGGGGGTTAAGACTGTGAGCCTTGTGCAGAACATTGTACTAAGCGCTTGGGGGAGTACAATACAACAATAAACAGACATATTCCCTGCTCACAACAAGCTTACAGCCTGGTGGAGGGGAGACAGACATGTATACAAATTAAAAAAATTACAGATATGTACATAAGTCCAGTGGGGCTGGTAGAGGGGAAGAGCAAAGTGAACAAGTCAGGGTGACGTAGAAGGGAGTGGGAGAAGAGGAAAGGTGGGGCTTAGTCTGATGCCTCATCTGTAAAATGGGGGTTAAGACTGTGAGCCCCATGTGAAACAGGGACTCTCTCCAATCCAGTTTGTTCGTAAATATCCCAGCACTTAGGACAGTGCCTGGTACATAGTAAGCGCTTAACAAATACCACAGTTGACAGGACTGCCATGCCCAGCCAACTCATTCAACAATTCATTCATTCATTCAGTAGTATTTATTGAGACCTTACTATGTGCCGAGCACTGTACTAAGCACTTGGAATGGACAATTCGGCAACAGATAGAGACAATCCCTGCCCATTGACGGGCTTACAGTCTAGTCGGGGAAGACAGAAGGACAAAAGCAATACAACTTAATCCCAATAAACAATGGCTCCGGAGGTGGGCGGCAATGGAAAAGACGGACAGTGCGGCAGTCCAGCTCTCCACTGTCAACAGAACTGGCCCTTCCAGCCTGCTACTAATTTTGGAAAATGAAACTAACCCTAAATTGACCCTTTCTTGGTGACCTTCTGCCTATCCGTTTCTGGGCTGACTTCCTTTCAAATGAACATTTCTATAAAATTTGGTAGTAGGGTGTCCCAGGAACAGGTGCTAACTGCAAAGTTGTTGGAGCAAGTCATATAAATACCATGATGAGGAGGTTTCCTTCCTGTACTCTCCCCTCCCCCCATCTCTTACTATTTTAAGAAAACTGGAGCTATTCTAGACATCCAGGAACTCCCTGCTGAAATACCCATCAGTCAAAGTTTGGACGGATACTCCCCGTGATGAAGGGACGGCATTTTTTCAGCCAAGAGGTGAAAATAAGGCTGAGGTGACCTAGAAGAATAGGTGGGAATAGTATTTTTTAAACACTTGCCATATGCAGACCACTGTACTAAGCACTGGGAAGGAGTATAACGGTGGGAGTTAAACATGGAACCTTTTTCCCCCAAGGGGTTACAATCTCTGAATTCATTCATCCAATCTTATTTGTTGAGCACTTACTGTGTGCAGAGCACCGTAATAATAATAATGTGGTATTCGTTAAGAGCTCTACTATGTGCCAAGCGCTGTTCTAAGCACAGGAGTAGACAAAAGCTAATTAGGTTGTCCCACGTGGGTCTCCCAGTCTTAATCCCCATTTTACAGATGAGGTAACTGAGACACAGAGAAGTTAAAAGACTTGCCCAAAGTCACACTGACAAGTGGCAGGGCCAGGATTAGAACCCATGACTTCCGACTCCCAAGCCGGATTCTTTCCACTAAGCCCATACAGAGCACTTGGGAGAGTGCTCCAATAAATAGTTACATTCCCTGTCCACAACAGGCTCACAGTATAGAGTGGGAGAGAGAGACGTCAATACAAAGAAATAAAATTACAGATATATACGTAAGTGTTGTGGGGCTGGGATAGGGGGAGGGAAGAGCAAATATTATAGGTGTGATATGGCGGGGGGTGGCGGAGAAATACTAGAGGCGGACATATCAAGAGCAATGAATCACAAAAATGGCCAAAAAAGGACAAGGACATTCATTCATTCATTCATTCAATAGTATTTATTGAGCGCTTACTATGTGCAGAGCACTGTACTAAGCGCTTGGGATGAACAGGTCGGCAACAGATAGAGACAGTCCCTGCCGTTTGACGGGCTTACAGTCTAATCGGGGGAGACGGACAGACAAGAACAATGGCACTAAACAGCGTCAAGGGGAAGAACATCTCGTAAAAACCGATGGCAACTAAATAGAATCAAGGCGATGTACAATTCATTAACAAAATAAATAGGGTAACGAAAATATATACAGTTACAGAGACGCAGTGCACAAAATCAAAAGTCACTAAGGAGCTGCAGCTAGAGGAGCTGAACTTCTCCTCGTGATTCAGAGTCCACAGCAGTAGCTGGACAACCACTAATGTTCCAGAGGTTATATGAGGCCTCATAGAGCAGGTGCTGTTCTTATTCCCACTGAGGTGCTGGAAAATGCTGGGATATACAAAGGTTACCCAGCAAGCATGCCGGAATAAAAGGAGATGAACCAGGGTCCTGTTTATTGTTGCACTGTACTCTCCCAAGTGCTTAGTACAGTGCTCCGCACACAGTAAGCGCTCGATAAATAAGATTGAATCGAATGAATGAAGTAATGACTTACGGGCAAGGGCAAACATAGTTCAACAGCCAGATTGGGAAATGAGTCACGTTAGGAAGAGGAAAAAAAATGAGAATGCAGAAATTGGAGGTCATCACTGACTTGGGAAGTCCAAACAAGAGGTCCCTAGGTGACTGAATCCTATGACTGTTCAGCGACAGTGATGTCCTGCAGGAAGTTCTGGGAAGAAACATAGCCGAAGCGTCCAAGGAAAGTGGATGAGTAAGCTCATACGAAAAGCCGCCTCTCTTTTCTTCTCCACGTGGAGCAATTAGAGGTAAACAAGTTAAATAGGGGCAAATGAAGTTAAAAGCAGAATTTCATTACGGAGGTAAAATGATTGGAATTTGGGGGCCGTGTGAAGTCCTTGGGAAATTCCCTCAAGTACAGTAGTTTGGCCTATGAAAGTTTATGCGTTTTCAAAGCTACTACTGATAATTCACAACTCCAAACACTTAGGCTTCCAGCTAGGGGGGAAGCAGTGTGGCCTAATGGAAAGAGCATGGGCCTGGGAGTCAGAGGACCCAAGTTCTAATCCTGCCTCTGCCTCTTATCTGCTGGATGACCGTGGGCAAATCACTGAACTTCTCCACCTCGGTTCTCTCATCTGAAAAGTGGAGATTCCATCTCTGTTCTCCCTCCTAATAATGTTGGTATTTGTTAAGCGCTTACTAAGTGCAGAGCACTGTTCTAAGCTCTGGGGGAGATACAGGGTAATCAGGTTGTCCCACGTGAGACTCACAGTCTTCATCCCCATTTTTACAGATGAGGGAACCGGGGCCCAGAGAAGTTAAGTGACTTGCCCACGGTCACACAGTTGACAAGTGGCAGATCCGGGATTCGAACCCATGACCTCTGACTCCCAAGCCCGGGCTCTTTCCACTGAGCCACGCTGCTTCTTTGCGAGCCTCATATGGGACCTGATTATCTTGCATCTATGCCAGTGCTTAGCACACAATAAGGGCTTAATAAATATCACAATTATTGTAAAGGTAAGCTTTCAATGAATACCAGTGATTGATAATGGACTTGAATTCTCAACCTTCCCCCTTTCCTTCTTTATGTCTTCCCTCTTTACACCCATATTCTTATAATCAATCATATTTACTGAACACTTACTATGTGCGTAGTACTATACTAAGCTATAGAGATAGCAGATATGTTCCCTACCCATAATGAATGTACAGTGTAGAAGGGGTGTATATATATGTATACACACACCAATTGTATTTATTGAACACTTATTATGTGCAGAGCACTAAGTGCTTGGGAGAGTACAACAGAATTAGCAGACATTTCCCTGACCATAACAAACTTGGAATCTAGAGGGGGAGACAGACATCAATATAATATATAATTTAAAAAAATGTGCCTAAGTGCTGTGGGCTTGGGGCAAATATCAAATGCCCTAAGGTCACAGATTGAAGTGCCTGAACCATGCAGAAAGGAGAGCAAACTGGGGAAAAGAGGGCTTAATCAGGAAAGGCCTCAGTAATGTTTTAAAAGTGGAAAGAATGGCAGTCTGGCATATACGGAGGAGGAGGAGGAGGAGGAGAAAATTCCAAGCTAGGGGGAGGATGTGGGAAAGGGGTCGGTGGCGAGATAGATGAGGCTGGCACTACAGGTGGACCGTGTGGGCTGGGCCATAGGAGATTAATGAGATTAGGTAGGATGGGGCAAACTGACTGAGTACTTTAAAGCCCGTAGTAAGGAGTTTCTGCTTGATGCAGAGGTGGATGGGCAACCACTGGAGGTTCTTGAGGAGTGGGGAAACATGAACCGAACATTTTTACTGATAAATGATTCATGCAGCAGAGTGAAGTATGGATTGGAGCTGGGAGAGGCAGCAGGCTGGGATGTCAGCGAGGAGGCCGAGGCAGTAGTCAAAGCAGGATAAGATAAGAGCTTGAATCAGCACGGTAGCAATTTGGATGGAGAGGTAAGGGCAGATTCTAGCAACATTATAGAGTAGAAATAACAGGATTTGGTGACAGATTGACTATGTGGGTGGAATAAGAGACATGAGGACAATGCCAAGGTTAAGGGTCTGTGAGGGAGGGAGGATAATAGTGTTGTCTACAGTGATGGGAAATGACGGGGAGGGCAGGGTTTGGATGGGAAGAGAAGGAGTTCAGTTTTGAACATGTTAAATTGGAGACGACGGTAGGTCACCCTAGAAGAGATGTCTTGAAGGCAAGAGAAAAGGCAAGACTGCAGAGAGGGAGAGAGATCGGGGCTGGAGATGCAGATTTAGGAATCATCGGCAAAGAGGTAGTAGTTGAAGCATGTGAGTGAATTAGTTTTCTGAGGGAGTGGGTGTCGATGGAGAAGAGACCCAGAACTGAACCTTGAGGGACACCCACATTCAGGAGATAAAAGGTAGAGGAGGAGCCCACCAAAGAGATTGAGAATGTGCAGCCAGAGAGATAGGAGGAGAACCAGGAGAGGACAGTGTCAGTGAAGCCACAGTTGGGTAATGTTTCCAGAAGGAAAGAGTGGTTTATTCATTCATTCATTCAATAGTATTTATTGAACACTTACTATGTGCAGAGCACTGTACTAAGCGCTTGGAATGGACAAATCGGTAACAGATAGAGACAGTCCCTGCCCTTTGATGGGCTTAGCGTCTAATCGGGGGAGACGGACAGACAAGAACAATGGCAATAAACAGAATCAAGGGGAAGAACATCTCATTAAAACAGTAGCAAATAAATAGAATCAAGATGATGTGCATCTCATTAACAAAATAAATAGGGTAATGAAGATATATGGTAGAGGAGAATTAGGATAGAGTAAAGGTAGCTGGATTTGGCAAGAAGGAGATCATCGGTGACCTTTGAGAGGGCCATTTCTGTGGAGTGAAGGGGACGGAAGCCCCATTGGAGGGAGTCGAGGAGAAAATTGGAGGAGAGGAACTTGAGACGGGGGTATAGACGTTTCTTAAGGAGTGTGGAGGGATTTGTAGGAGGGAGATGGTGTGATTACTGGAGGGAACCATGGTGTCCAGGGAGGGATTTTTTGAAGGTAGGGGAGACATGGGCATTTTTAAATCAGTGTGAGAGAAAGCTTTTGGAGACGAAACAGTTGAAGATGGCAGATAGAGAGGGAAGAAGGAAAGGTGAAAGCTTTGATAACGTGCAAAGGGATAGGATATCTACAGTATATATTCACACACAAACCCAAATATGTAAATATATACCCACGACCGGCCCTCACGACCATCGCAATGATGAGATTCAGTTGTAAACTCTTTCAAGGGAGGGTTAGGTTTCCCTCTCTTTTATTTGATGCTCCACATCTCTATGCAGCTGATTCTCAAGTGTACTTCTCCAAACTGAGTTCCTCTCAGCAGGCCCGCATTTCCTCTTGCCTTCAGGACATCTATACCCATATGACCAGTCAACACCTCAAACAATGTGTCCAAAACATAACTCCTCATATTCCCATCCAAACCCTGTCCTCCCCATCACTGTAAATGATAACACTATCCTCCCTGTCTCAGAAGGTCATAACCTTGCCATTATCCTCAACTCATCACTCTCATTCGCTCCACAAATTCAATCTGTCACCATTTCCTATCCGTTCAACCTTCACAACATCCCCACTCCTCGAGAAACTCCAACTGTTGCCCATCTACCTCCACATGAAGCAAAACCCCCTTACCCTTGGCTTTAAAGCACTTAATCTTCTCACCCTCTCCTACCTCACCTCGTTGCTCTCCTACTACCATCCAGCACGTACACTTGGTTCCACTGGGGCTAACCTTCTCACTGTTCCTCGATCTAATCTATCTGGCCGCCGACCTCTCGTCCACATCTTACCTCTGGCCTGGAACTCCCTCCCTCTTTATATCGTATAAGTAATTGCTCTCTCCTCCTTCAAAGCCTTATCAAAGGCACCTCTCCTCTGGAAGCCTTCCCTGATTGAGCCCTCCTCTTCTCCCACTCCCTCTGTACCACTCATACTTGCCCCTTCATTCAACCTTCTTCCCTTCCCCACAGCACATATATCTGTAATTTGTTTATTTATATATATTAATATCTGCCTCCCCCTCTAGACTGTGCGCTTATTTTGGGCAGGAAATGTGTATGTTGTTATATCATACTCTCCCAAGCACTTAATACAGTGCTTTTCCCAGACTAAGCACTAAATACAATTGAATGAATGAATGAATGAATCCCTAAAACCCACACTTTGGTGTCCTTCCAAACTTCTACTACACTGACCCAAGTACTTATCTCCCTTCTTGCCTACTGCATCAGCCTCCTCACTGACATGGCCGCCTTCTGCCTCTCCAACCATTCCAGTTCAAACTTCAGGTCTGCAGAGTGGATCGGCTTTCTTTTGAAAAAAAAAAATAATTCTTTTATCTCCCCATTCCTCAAAAACCTACAGAGGTTGCCCATCGACCTCCATCTCACACACAAACCCCTTATCATTAGCTTTAAAACACTCAGTCAGCTTGCCCCCTCCTGCTTTACTTGGGTAGTTTCCTACTGTAACTCACTTCATATACTTTACTCTTCCAGGGCCCAGTTACTCCCTGTGCCTCTTACTCCTCTATCTCCCCACCCATCCCTTAACCACATCCTCTCCCTGGTCTGGCACTTCCTCCCTCTTTATATATGACAGTTCACCACTCTCCCCACCTTCAAAGCCTTATTAAAATCACATGTCCTCCAAGAGGCCTTCCTTGATTAAGCCCTCTTCTTCCTTACTCCCGCTCCCTTCTATACCCTTTAAGCACATGATGTTCACTCCACCCTTACCTCCGCAGCACTTGTGTACGCATCCATAATTTATGTATTTACACTAATGTCCACCTCCCCCTAAACTCTAAGCTCCTTGTGGACAGGGAACATATCAACCAACTCTGTTGTACTGTACTCACCCAAGCACTTGGTACAGTGCTCTGAACCCAGTAAGAACTCAATACATACCACTGATTGAGCGGTTGATCCTCAAGTGCATAAAACACTGTCTGCAGTCAGTCAATCTTTTCCTTCCACTAGGCCACGTTGCTTGATGTGGAAGGGAATGTGGAGCCGTGGAAGGTTTCTGAGGGGTGGAAAGATGTTTTCAGAATGATGTGCGGAAGGAACTGATAACTATTTGACGATTAACTCTCCTCAATTAAAGCTAGCCTTTTCATTTCAGTTCCACTGAGAAAGTTTAAGGAAATGGATGTAATTTTTAGCAAGAGTTCATTCATGATTTAAAAGTGTTTAATGTCTTAAGGCTTTTAGTTAAACCTGAAAAACTCCTCCGTTTTCATGAGATTAAATACTGGACCAACCCACCAAGGGTTGTGGATTTTCCATCCCTGATAATCATTAAAATGACAATAGACAAGCCTCTGACTGGAATAGTTTAGGCAACTCTCGCTCAGACCAGATGACTTCTCTACGTTCCTTCTATTCATTTATTCATTCAGTAGTATTTATTGAGCGCTTACTATGGGCAGAGCACTGTACTAAGCGCTTGGAATGAACAAATCGGCAACAGATAGAGACAGTCCCTGCCGTTTGACGGGCTTACGGTCTTATCGGGGCTTACAGTCTCTAGCAGTAGGAGACTACGATAGGGTTAAGCTGATCGGAATGCACCACACACGTATTTTTTTTTCTAACTAGTAAGAAGGAGTAGCACAAAAGGAAGATGATAGAAGAACCAAGCTTCTAATCCAGTTGCAGTCGATTCCATGTCAGATCTTCAAATCTCCGGGTCTGCATCTATAAAATGGGATGAGTAAGTATTAACAAAGACCATGTGTTTGAAGAGTTTTAAGATAAATGGATGACAAGCAGCTAATAAATCAAAATGATATTATAATGGGCTTTTCAGGAGAGAATCTGAAAACATCCTGTCAAAGAACACTGAAGTGAATTCTCTCATTATTCTTAAGGCTTTAAACTCCGCAACAAGGCATCATATGGCTCAAAGGCATCAAAAATGAAGTGGTGCTTTGCCGGTATTCGCTACAACCCTACCCCTTGTAGTCTTATAGTACTAAATCCAGACACACTTCATTCAGGAGAAGCATTCTGGCAAGGAGCATGCAAATTCATTTACCCAACTTCCCCTAGATCTCCAAAATTCCTATATCGAGAGCCCCAAGCATGGCTGCCCGGAGACAGAGAATGAGGCGTTTTCTCTGGGTGAAAAATACCAAGTGGTTAAAAAAAAGCCCAAAAACTTAAACCTTATCTCCGCCACTTGAATATACTCTTTCCACTGAGCAGTACCTTGAAAGCACACGAAGCAGGAAGATGGGGGAGGTGGAGGGAACCATTTACAATCGGTCTTATTTGAAAAACATTTCCGAAAAGTCCTAATGGTGTCCATTGCCAAGAGGATGTTTTTTCCTATAATTAAACACATGCATTTTAAGATTTTTTTTCTTTCTCCTCTTAATAGGTACAAAGAAAACTTAACAGATGCTTTCAGTTTGACCAGAAATATTTGCATTAAGATCATCTGCATAGACTTGCTCAAACTGTTGGAACATCATCTTAAATGAGAGCCAGCTGCTCGTGTGGACGTCTTTTATGGACATGTTTGAGCGAACCCTTATGCTTTGCTTAATAGCATGGCCAACCATTCACTCTTCCTTTTGGGACCTATAAGCTATTACTTAATGAGGGGAGTAATATGCGGAATTGCATGGCCTTTTTTCATATCTACGACCCACATCGGTGACCTTGACATTCCCCATCATTTCTCATCATGGGAAGCAGTGTGGCCTAGTGGAAAGAGCACCGGCCTGGACGTCAGAGGGGCTGGATTCTAAACCCGGCTCTGTCGATTGCTTGCTGTGTGACCTTGGGCAAGTCACTGAACTTCTCCATCCCTCCATTTCCTTAACTGTAAATTGGAGATTAAATACCTGTTCTCCCTCCTACTTAGGCTGTGATCCCCATGCAGGACACGTACTGTATCTGACCTAATTAACCTGTACCCACCCCAGGGTTTAGAACAGTGTCTGGCACATAGTAAGCACTTAACAAATACCATTAAGAAAAATCAGAGTACCAGAGACATAAATTATAATAGTAGAATCCTAGAGCCATAAAGGCTAAATCAATCATATTTATTGAGCACTTACTGTATACAGAGTACCATACTAAGTGCTTGAGAGAGTAATTAATCCATCAGTGGCATTTATTGATCATTTACTATGTCCAGAGCTCTGGACTGAGCACTTGGGAGAGTACAGTATGATAGAATTGGTAGATATGTTCCCTGCCCACAAGGAATTTATTGTCTATAAGAACCCATTGATCCAATCCTCTGTCTTCAGGCAAATGAATACCTGAAATAATTCAAAATAGGTGGACATCTAGTCTCTTTTTTAAGATCTTCAGGAATGAACATTCTGCAACTTCCCTCAGTAGCCATTTCTGGTGTTGACCCACCCTCATCTTCGGGAAGTTCTCCCTAAGGTTCATTCATTCAATCATAATTAATAAGTTCTTACTGGGTGTGGAGCACTGTACTAAGAACTTGGGAGAGCACAGTACAAAAATAAACAGAGATATTCCCTGTCCACAACGACCTTAAAGAGGGAGACAGACATTAATATAAATAAATCAATTACAGATTTGGACATAAGTGCCGTGGGGCTGGGAGAGAGGGTGAATAAAGAGAGCAAGTCAGGGTGACGCAGAAGGAGGTGGGAGAAGAAGAAAGGAGAGCTTAGTCTGGGAAGGCCTCTCAGAGGAGTTGCATCTTCAAAAAGGCTTTGAATGTGGGGAGAGTAATTGTCGGATATGAGGAGGGAGAGCGTTCCAGGCCAGAGGCAGGAGTGGGCGAGAGATGGGCGGCAAGACAGACGAGATGATCTAAACGGACACCCCCTGGCTGTAATTTAAATCCATTTCCTCTTGTTCAGCTCTTTGTGTACATGGGGTGTGGGGTTAGACGGTAGGGGAAGCCAAGAAAAAGTGGAAAAGATTTAACAAGATTTAATGAAACAGATGACAGCCCCAATTGTGAATACCACGACAGTGGTGATTGTTTAAAATAGTCTCTTGCCATCTGAATTTCTATGGCAAGTACAGGTCTTAAAATCAGACCAGCTCTCACAGAATTTCAGATCTGGAATCTTTTTAAGGATCTCAAGCCTTCACCTTTTTTGTTTTCTCATGGTCATGGAGAGAAACGAAAGGACAAGGGGAGATATAATTTTCTCTTTTCAGCTCTTTCGGTCTTGTTCCCTAGAGAATCTGTGCTTTGCTTTTGGGCCTGTTCCTGCTGTAACCTAAGCCATGACCCTGCTTGGGTCTTCCTAGTTAGGAGCAGGGGAGACCAGACGACTGAGTGAAGAGAATTCACAGAATCTGCCTGTATTTTAATGGTGCTGATGGGGTCTGACTTTTAGCCAACTAATGAAATAAGGATTTGCTATTGAAATGTTTTATTGGAATTCAGCAAGAGATGGTTGGAAAACAACAGGCTGGGGACCTCCAGGAAGGGTAAGCGGCATGGCCTAGTGTGTGGCCCTGGGAGTCCGAGGATCTGGGTTCGAATCCCAGCTAGGCCACTCTGTGTGACCTTGGGCAAGTCACTTCACTTCTCTGTGCCTCAGTTACCTCATCTGTAAAATGGGGATTAAGACGGTAAGCCCCATGTGGGACAGGGACTGTGTCCATTCCGACTGTCTTGTATCTACCCCAGCGCTTAGTACAGTGCCCGGTACATCATAAGCACTTAACAAATTCTCCCCCCACTAAAAAAAAACAACAAAAAACATGGGTTTGGCCTTGTGCCTGCCCCTTGATTGGCCGAAGACTTCCGCTTATTGAGAGTTGTTGTCAGGGTTGGCCTCTGTTCCCCTTTCTCCACCATCTATTAGCTCGCCTGTTCCCTAGGGGCTGCTCTGAAGCATCCAGAGCGGTAGTGAGGCGAGGTGAGGTAGTCAAGTGGGTTGGAACCCCCTCTAATGCAGGTGTCAATCAGATAAGTGATTGCCCACTCTTCTCTGCATCAAGCACAAGTGACTGAACTTTGATTTTAAAGCAGTCAGCTCTTTCTTTCCTATTATCCACCCTTTTCCTACTTCAACCCAGCTCTCACTCTTAACTCCCGTCAGGCTAACCTTGTTCTCTCCCTTTCCCGCCACAGATCTTTTACTCACACTCCACCCCCTGCCTGGAATTCTCACCCCCTTCATATCCTCCAGCCCTTAGCTATCCCCATTTTCATAGTCCTTCTGAAAGCACATCTCCTCCAGGAAGCCTTCCCTGAGTTACCTCCAACCTCCCCACCTTATATCCCCCCAACTGCCATTTCAGCCTTTCCCTGTCATCTACGCACTTGGATCTTTGGACATGTGGTAGTTGGCCCATCCTCAACCTCACAGCACCTATGTACATATTTAATAAATTCTTTATATTAACATCTGTCTCCCCCTCTAGGCTGTTTGTTGAGGGCAGGGACTGAGTCCATCACTCTGTTGTATTGTACTCGCCCAAGCGCTTAGCAGAGTGGTCTACCCATTCATTCATTCATCCATTCAATCGTACTTATTGAGCACTTACTACGTGCAGAGCACTGTACCCACAGTAAGCACTCAATAAATACCATCGATTGAGCTAGCCATTTCTCTTCTCACAACCCCCTGTAGTACTTATGAAGGTAAATATACTCCATTGCTGCCTCCTATCTGTAATTTATTTAAGTGGCCGTCTTTCCTGCTAGATTGTAAACCGATTTCCACTGTACCTGCATTAATAAAGCATTAATAAAGCTCTGCATACAGTAGGAGCTCAATAAATGCTATTAATTGATTGAATAAACTGATGTCGAGGTTCCCAAGGTGAATTCAGAGGCACTCTGAAACTTTAGTTCCACCCTTTGGTCTACTCTGCCCGGAGTGATTCACAATAATGTCAGTTTTTTGTGGGGGTTTTAGTGGTACTTGTTAAATACTTTGTACCAGGCACTGTACAAACCATAGGGATAGAGCAATGAAATCAGACTCACAGTCTTCATCCCCATTTTACAGATGAGGTAGCTGAGGCACAGAGAAGTCAAGCGAGAGTTGTCCCAGGTCATACAGCAAATAGCAGAGCAGGAATTAGAACCCAGATCCTGTGACTCACAGGCCAGTGCTCTTTCCTCTAGGCCATGCTGCTTCTCTAACAGTTAATAGTTCATTAAATTGTAATGATGCATGTTCTGTTATATTTGACATTAGCCATTTATTCCCCTGACAAAATCCAAATTTTCTTCTGTCACACAACCAAAGCAATGCCCCATCCTGCCATGCAGTTGATATGACCATGAGCAACTTCAGTTTCTGCGATTTCAGGGGATCAAATGGTTCATTTTAAAAATGGGTTTCACCTGCAGGCATTACCCACCACTTTATTGTTGTGCTGCTCACCAGCTAATGCAAGACCAGAGTTGTACCAGCCAGATCCCACTGCTTTCTGCTTCACTGCCCTTTTCTTTGGGACAGTTCGTTCTCATCCGAGGAAATGACCTTAGACTGCAGAAGAGGGATTTAAGACAGACTAAGGAAGAATATCCAGATCCTGAGAGTTATGAAACAATTTAAGACAATCACAGGAATCACCTTTCTCAGGGATTTTGAAAAAAGGAATACGCCCACTCCTGTCTTAGAAGGTGTGTGTCAGTCATTGTGTCAGTCATCTCTAGAGGCAGCGGGAAGGGCCAGGAAATTCCTCCAGATCACTTTCAAAAAGGGGGGGATTCTCTAATCCTTTATCCGTAGGTGTTCATGTCGATCAATTAATTTGTTGAGCACCTAAGCACCTACTGTTTGTAGAGCACTGTAGTAAGCGTTTCAGAGAGTTATAATAGAGTTGGTTGACACGTTTCCTGCCCCCAGTGAGTTTACAGTCTAGAGGGGGAGACAGACATTAATATAAATAAATTATGGATATGTATAAAAGTGCTGTGGGGCTAAGGGAAGGGTGACTAAAGACTGTAAGCCTGTCAGTGGGCAAGGATTGTCTCTATCTGTTGCCGAATTGTACATTCCCAGCACTTAGTACAGTGCTCTGCACCTAGTAAGCGCTCAATAAATACTATTGAATGAATAAAGGACGTAAATCCAAGTACAAGGATGATGCAGAAGAGAATGGGAGAAGAAAAGCACAGAAAAAGCACGGGCTTGGGAGTCAGAGGATGTGGGTTTTAATCCCGACTCCTCCACTTGTCTGCCGTGTGGCCTTAGGGAAGCCACTTAACTTCTCTGTGCCTCGGTTACCTCATCTGGAAAATGGAGGTCAAGACTGTGAGCCCCATGTGGGACAACGTGATTACCTTATATCTACTCCAGCTCTTAGTGCTTGGCACATAGTAAGCACTTAACAAATACCATTATTATTATTATGAAGAGATGAAGGCCTAGTCAGGGAAGGCCTCTGGGAGGAGATAAGATTTATTTCGTCTTAAATAAGGCTTTGAAGGTGGGGAGAGTGATAGTCTGTCGAATATGAAGAGGGAAGGCATTCCAGGCCAGAGGCAGGATACGGTCGAGAGATCGGCAGCAAGATAGATGAGACGGAGGTTCACTGAGTAGGTTGACATTAGAGGAGCAAAGTCTATGGACTGGATTGTAGTAGTAAATCAAGAAGATAACAATAATAATAATAATAATGATGTTGGTATTTGTTAAGTGCTTATTATGTGCAGAGCACTGTTCTAAGCGCTGGGGTAGATACAGGGTCATCAGATTGTCCCACGTGACGCTCACAGTTAATCCCCATTTTACAGATGAGGTAACTGAGGCCCAGAGAAGTTAAGTGACTTGCCCACAGTCACCCAGCTGACACGTGGCAGTCAGGATTCGAACCCATGACCTCTGACTCCCAAGCCCGGGCTCTTTCCACTGAGCCACGCTGCTTTTCTGTAAGTTAGAAGGGGGCCAGAAGATTGAGTGTCTTGAGTGACTGAGCTTCCCTCCTTTTAGTTATGACTTTTCCTTTAATCAATCAATCAGTCGATCACCTTTATTGCTTGCTCCCTGTGTGCAGAGCACTGTAGTAAGCTCTTGGGAGAGTACAGTATAACAGAGTTGGTAGACACGCTCCCTGCCCACAACGAGTTTACAGTCTTTACCAACCTTAACCACAGAGAGAGAGGACACAGCTAAACACCCTGTACATTTGACATCCTTTGCAATGGGCCACAGGGAGCAGGGCAAGAGATGAATCAATCAGTGGGCTTTTTTAGAGCGCTGTGTGCCGAGCACTGTACTAAGCACTTGGGCGAGTACACGACAACAGAATTAGCAGACGTGTTCCCTGCCCTTAAAGAGAGTAGAGTCCCTGCCTTAGGACTGATCTTATCAAGGAGGTACAAGTCACCCCGTGGCAGGATTGGGCTATTCATCCGGCAGATTTTCCAAGGACACAGATTCGGCAGACTAGTCCCCCACTGACTTTAAAAACGCTAAATCAAGTTAAAATGAAAGTGAGAATTAATTGTGTCCCCGTACAATCTGGTTTGAGTGTGTTTGTTTATTAGTGAACTCAACTGCAGGGGACTTTTTGTTTGTTTTTAACGAAGCTGGAGGGCAGAGACCTTTAATTAACATCAACCAGGCCTTTTGGCTTTTAAACAAGACTTCTGAAAGCTGCCGCTGCCTGGTGGGATATGCTATTCATCTGATCCTCCTGCATACATGCAACCCATGAGAAGAAAACACGTGACGTGGTCTCCATTCCAGAAATTACTGCAGGCCCCAGAGTTGGGAGGAGTTATTTGCCCTGAGAAGTTAGTCCTATCAGAATCATGACAACTAGGTTTATGTTTTAAAAACTGGGCATTAAACCATTTGAAAGTAAGGAAGAAGGTGGTCAACATCAGGTTTAAACATGCAGGGGATTGAGTGGGAAGGACTATCTTAGGAGTAATGCTCAGAAAAACGTCATTCCCCTCTTTCTCACTTTCTTTCCTTCAGCTTGGCCCAGGGGAAAGATCCCTGGCCTGAAAGTCAGAGGGCCTGGGTTCTAATCCTGGCTCCGCTGCATACCTGCTGTGCGACCTTGGGCAAATCACTTCACTTCCTCTGTGTCTCGGTTCCCTCCTCTGCAAAATGGGGATTCGATACCCATTCCTCCTCCTACTTAGACTGTGGGCCCCTTGTGGGAACTGATTATCTTGTATCTACCCCAGTGTTTAAATTGGTGTTTGGCACATAGTAAGCATTTAACAAATACCACCATTATTTCCTGACTTGCCCACTGAAAGAGGAGTCAGGGCAATGAAATCCTGTCACTTTTCATTCTCTTCCTTGCCTGGGCACTACTTTTCACCCTCCTTACAAGCTGCCCCAACCAAACTCTAACCTTCCTCTGTGCACCGCCCTCTCCCTACCCCCTCCCCAGCCCCATCACCAGACCAATGTTCAGTATCCTCTTGGTTCTTCCTCATCAGAAGACTTAGGGGACCTGAAGACTTAGGGGACCTATTTCCCTAGACACTCTCTGGACCAGCTGTCCCGTGGACCCTGCTTCTTCCCAAACCCCACCCAAGGAAAAACATAATGATTTAAAGGGAGTTTGGTTGAAAACGATCAGAAATAATGATTGCCTTGGGTGACCAAGCCCTCCTTTCCTCTTCTCTTATTCCCTTCTGCATCGCCCTGACTTGCTCCCTCTATTCATCCCCTCTTCCAGCCCCACAGCACTTATGTCCATATCTGTAATTTATTTATTTATATGAATGCCTGTCTCCCCCTCTAGACTGTAAGCTCCTTGTGGGCAGGGAAAGGATCTGTTTATTGTTATATCGTACTCTCCCAAGTGGTTAGTACCGTGCTCTGCACACAGTAAACGATCAATAAATACGACTGAATGAATGAATGAGCTAAAGGATTCCTTCAGCTCCCTAATTCGATTCACATCTAAAGATAGGCTACGGTTTTAAGTTAGCTTCCTTATTTTGGTTGGGCAATAAGAGGAATCGAGAAAGACCGTCTCCCGTCCTCTATTATGGGAGAATTTTCCAGGAAGTTTTTATAACAAGGGGGTAAGGAGAGCTGAAATTCTTGTATATTTTTGAACATGTCTGTTCAGCAGCCTTACAGTTTTTTTTTTAATTTTCCAGTCCCCATCACTTTCATGAGCCCTGCATTTGGGCCAGGAGGCACTTGTGGTAAGTATCGCTATCCCACACCTTGCCCCAAATCCATGAAGATAACAATCAGCCAGTCTGCATGTATTTATTGGCTGCTTACTTGACTTCCCTAGGAGCTGGTATTATTCGCAAGCCAACAATTCAGTTGAAACTTCCATGTTAGGGGGGATTTCATATAGGCTCCAGAGGCAAACATGGGCCTAGAATCTCAAACCTGGTCCAGCCTTTTAAAAAAAAATTTGTTAAGGGCTTACTATGTGCCAGGCACTGTACTATGCACTGGGGTGGTTACAAGCCAACCAAGTTGGACACAGTCCCTGTCCCACATGGGCCTCATAACCCCAATCCCCATTTCACAGATGAGGTGAATGAGGCACAGAGAATAATAGTAATAATAATAATTATGGTATTTGTTAAGCAATTACTACGTGCAGAGCACTCTTCTAAGCATTGGGGTAGACACAGGGTAATCAGATTGTCCCACGTGGGGCTCACAGTTTTTAATCCCCATTTTTACAGATGAGGTAACTGAGGCACGGAGAAGTGAAGCGACTTGCCCAAGGTCACACAGCAGACAGGTGGCAGAGTGGGGATTAGAACCAATGACCTTCTGACTCGCAGGCCACTACACCATGCTGTTTCTCCAAGCCTTGGCTCCATTTCGGTATTCATTTCATTCAATCCTGTTTATTGGGCACTTACTATGTGCAGAGCACTGTACTAAGCACTTTGAATGTACAGTTCGGCAACAGATAGAGGCAATCCCTGCCAACAATGGGCTCACAATCCAAACGGGGGAGACAGACAACAAAACAAAACAAAACAGAACAAAACAAAAGAAGTAGTCCAGCCTAGATCTGGTCTGGAGGTCAATTTCAGGCCTTTCAGGGAGAGCTACCAAATTTGCCCCGATAACCCACACATACACGACAGCCCCTTTACCAATCAGTCAATCAATCAATCAATGATATTTATTGAAAACTTAGTGTGTTGATCATTGTACTAAGTGCTTGGGAAATAATGATAATAACTGTGGTATTGGTTAAGTGCTTACTATGTGCAAGCCGCCGCACTAAGCACTGGGGTAGATACTAAGCAAATCGGGTTGGATAAAGTCCCAGGCCCCAAAGAGTTCACAGTCTTAAGCCCCATTTTACAGATGAGACAACTGAGGTACAGAGAAGGTAAGTGATTTGCCCAACCTCACACAGCAGTCAAGTGTCAGAGGCAGATTAGAACCCAAGTCTTCCGACTCCCAGGTCTGTATAGAGAAACAGCATGGCTCAGTGGAAAGAGCCTGGGCTTGGGAGTCAGAGGTTATGGGTTCGAATCCCCATCTGCCACTTGTCAGCTGTGTGACTGTGGGCATCACTTAAATCCAAATGCAAAGGATGACACGGAAAGGGAGAGGGAGTAGAGGAAATGATGGCTTTAATTGGGAGAGACTTTTTGGAGGAGATGTCATTTCAATTAGGTTTTGCAAGAGGGGAGAGTGATGGTCCATGGTATCTATCGAATGCTTACCGTATGCAGCGCACCGTCCGAATAACAACAATAATCGAGGTATTTGTTAAATGCTTACTATATGCCAAACACTCAAGCTAGGCTCCGGGCTAGATTCTAGATAAGCGGGTCAGACACACATCAGTCCCTGTCCTACACAGGATTCCAAGTCTGAGTAGAAGTGAGAACAGGTATTTAATACCTATTTTATAGATGAGGAAACTGAGTCCCAGACAAGTGAAGTGGCTTACCCAAAGGCACACATCAGGCAAATATCAGAGTTAAGATTAGAACCCAGATCCTCTGACTCCCAGGAGTGTGGTTTTTACATTAAGCTCTACTGCTTCTCACTGAGCGTTTACGGAAAGTACAATAGAATAAGTAGACATGAATCTTGACCTCAAGGAGCTTATGATCTAGTCAGGGAGACAGATATTAAAATAAATTACAAATAAGGGAAGCACCTGAATATGAAATTATGTACGCCAGTGCTCTGGGGATAGAGGTGGAGGATGAGTGTCAGCTTGTTGTGGATAGGGAAATGTGTCTGTTATACTGCGTTGTCCCAAGTGCTCAATTCAGTGCTTTGCACAAAGTAAGTGCTCAGTAAATACTATTGAATGAATGAGTGAGTGCTGAAGTGCTCAGCCATCATATCCTACACCTCCTTTACAGCCCATTACTGCCTAGAGAAGCAGCATGGCCTAGTGGAAAGAGCACGGGCTGGGAGCCAGCAGATGCGAGTTCTAATCCTGCCTCCGCCAAGTGTTGTGTGACCTTGGGTAAGGCACTTAACTTCTCTGTGCCTCATTTTCCTCTGTAAAATGGAGATTCAATGACCGTTCTCCCTCCTACTTAGACTGTGAGCCCCACGTGGGACCTGATTATCTTGTATCTACTCCATCTCTTAGTCCAGTGCTTGACACATAGTAAGTGCTCCAACCCTTCAATACTTATGTCATATTCTTAATTTATTTATTTATATTAATCTCTGTCTCTCACTCCAGACTGTAAGATTGTGGTTGGCAGGGAATGTGTCTGTTTATTTTTATATTGTCCTCTCCAAAGCACTAAGAACAGTAAGTGTCCAGTAAATATGACTAACAATATTATTTTGGTTGGTTTTGGTGGTGGTATTGTTATTGTTATTAGGAAGCAGCATGGTCTAGTGGATAGGAGCACAGGCCTGGGAGTCAGAAGGTCATGGGTTCTAATTCCAGCTCCGCCCCTTATCTGCTGTGTGAATTTGAGGAAATCGTTTAACTTCTCTGTGCCTCAGTTACCTCCTCTGTAAAAAATGGGAATTAAGAGTGTGAGTCCAATGTGGGACTGGGACTGTGTCCAACTTGATTAACTTGTATCTCCCGAAACACTTAGAACAGTGCTTGGCACATAGTAAGGCCTTAACAAGTACCATAATTATTATTATTATTGAGTCAAACCTGACACCCAGTTTCATGCTCACACCTCCAGTGCTTGGCCTGCAAAGTTGCAGCTCTCCGTCAGGGAAGCCACCCAAACTAGAAGGTGACATTAAGCATGCAAAATCTGTTCCGATCAATGTTATTTATTAAGTGCTTACTCTGGGGTCAATACAATCAATCAGTCATATTTACTGAGCGCTTACAATACAACAGAATTAGAGGAATTAGCGCGTTCCGTGCCCGTAACGAACTTACCGTCTAGAGGGAGATAGTAAAACCAGGCCGAGCCCTTGTTATACATGGGATTCACAGTCTATACGGAAGGGGGGACAGGTATTTCACCCCCATTTAACAGGTGAGGAGAGGAAGGCTCAGGGGTGTTCAGTGGTTTGTCCATGGACTCACACAACAGTCAAATGGTGGAAGCATTCATTCCTCTATTCAGTCATATTTATTGAGTGCTTAATGTGTGCAGAGCCCCGTACTAAGCATTCGGAAGAGTGCAATACAACAATAAACAGATACATTCCCTGCCCACAACGATCTTACAGTCTAGACGGGGAGAGACAGACATCAACACAAATAAATAAATTACAGATAGATACATAAGTGCAGTGGGGCTGGGGCGGGGGGGAAAGAACCAAGGGAACAAGTCAGGGAAATGTAGAAGAGAGTGGGAGAAAAGAAGTGAGAGAAGACTAGAATCCAGACTTCCTGACTCCAAGTCATAATTCTGCGTCCTTTCCACTAGACCACCTTGACTCTTCCTTTCCTCTGTAAAGATGATGTTGTAAATCAATAGAATTCACTAAAAGAGCAGGCTGTCCAAGAGTCAGCACAATAGAGAGGCAGTGTGGTCTAGCGCAAAGAGCCCAGACCTGGGAGTCAGAGAAGTGAAGTGACTTAGCCAAGGTCACACAACAGACCAGTGGCAAGCCAGGATTAGAATCCAGGTCCCCTAACCTCCAAGCCGGTGTTCTTCCCCCAAGGAATTTAATTTAATAAAACATGTGTCACTCTTCTCTAGACCTCCTCCAGCTTCTCTTCATACATGTTTTTTTAAAGCATAGTGTCCAAAAACTGGACACAAAACTCTAAGATGGGTCGTATCTGAATAGAAGAGCAGAAGAAAATACAAGCATTCCGGAGGTTACAGGTACCCCATGAAACCTACAATCCAGGGAAACGGCTGTTATTTTTTTTTTGATACCAGTGGAAAGACCCCGGGCTTGGGAGTCAGAGGTCATGGGTTCGAATCCCGGCTCTGCCACTTGTCAGCTGTGTGACTGTGGGCAAGTCACTTAACTTCTCTGTGCCTCAGTTACCTCATCTGTAAAATGGGGATTAAGACTGTGAGCCTCATGTGGGACAACCTGATTATCCTGTATCTAACCCAGCGCTTAGAACAGTGTAAGTTCTAAGAGTTTACACATAGTAAGAGCTTAACGAATACCAACATTATTATTATTATACCTCGACTATCCCATGCATCATTGGAAGATGCCACAACAGATAAAGAAATTATGGTCTCACTCACCACCAGCCAAGATATGGGGATGAAGAAGTCTTGCATCAATTTGAAAGAAAGCAGATGACTTTATAAATGATGTAGAGAGTTCAGATGTGTTAAAAAGTGTCCAAAAGGATTTGACCTGTTACAGAGCTTTTTATGAAGTCTGGAAGAAGGCTGTTCACACCAAACACTACCAGAGTCATCAGAACAAATGTATATTTTTATGGTATTTGTTAAGCATTTACTATGTGCCAGGCACTGTACTAACGCTGGGGTAGATATAAGGTTGGACATAGTCCATGTCCCACTTGGGGCTCACATTCTTAATTTCCATTTTACAGATTAGATAACTGAGGCCCAGAGAAGTGAAGTGACTTGCCCACGTTCACACAACAGACAAGCGGCGGAGCGGGGATTAGAACCCATGTCCTTCTGACTCCCAGGCCCGTGCTTTATCCACTAGGTCAAGCTGCTTCCCTTTTATATACCTTTTGCAAAGGTTATTATCATTATTATTATCATTATTTCTAGTAATAATAGTATTTATTAACCACTCACTCCATATCAAGCACTGTGCTAAGCCCTGAGATAAATGTATACTCATCCTACTCCTCCCCAGTTAATTTATGTTGTGGAATGGTTTGAATTACTTTAGCAAAAATTAAACAGTAGTTTAGTGATGCTTAATGTAACAGAATAAAGTAGTACATAGTGCATAGAGGAGTTTCATACTATTTTTCCAGAGGTTTTGGAACATTTCTCAATTTATATCATGTAAGTCTCTGGGAAATTACAATTCACCCACATTCTCAAGGAACAGCATGGCTATATCATGGGGCTAGCCTGTACTTTCCAACTCTGATATTTCACCTCCTTGCTAAAATATTTTTTAATGGCGTTTGTTAAGCCCTTATTATGCGCCAGGCACCGTTCTAAGCACAGGGGTCTATTTAAAGCTGTCAGGTTGGACACAACCCTTGTCCCACATGGGGCTCACAATCTAAATTCCCATTTTACTGTTGAGGAAACTGAGCTACAGAGAAGTTGAGTGATTTGCCCAAGGTCACAGATCAGACAAGTGGCCGAGCCAGAATTAGAACCCAAGTCCTTCTGATTCTCAGGCCCGTGTGGTTTCGTCATAGTATCCCACTGAGTTCTTTGAATGGCACCCCAACAATGTTGACTGGAATTCAGCTTCCAGTCGAATCTGACCCCCGGGTCTTTCTACAACATCCTACATGCCGGTCTTTCCCCAGCCTATATTTATTTGGGTTGTATTTCATCCCGAAGCGCATAACTTGGTCCTTGCCCCTGTTTTGGAGAATCATTTTTCCTATATGCTTAAGTCCCCTGGAATTCTATTCCTGTCTTTCAACGTGTTGGCAATCTAGTGGCATCTAGCTAGGGGGTTGTCATGGAGCCTCCAAGGTAAGCAAGTTAAAATTAGAGCAGCAGGCTGGGGGAAATGGAGTTCTGCCCGGTGGCAAGAGGATGGACCGGTTCGAAGTTTCCCTTTTTAGTCTGGGACATATCTGCAGTTTCTTCTTCTCTGCTCACGTGTCACTTGCCTCCCAGGGGAAGATGGTTCTGAGGTGAATGGAGAAACAGCAACAGTAGCACATTACATGCACATGCTTTGCCTTGGTTCACATACATTCATTCATTCAATCGTATTTATTGAGCACTTACTATACGCAGAGCACTGTACTAAGCGCTTGGAATGTACAATTCGGCAACAGACAGGGACAATCCCTGCCCAACAGTGGGCTTACATACATCCTCCATTTGGGTGAACGGGCTGTGAGCGGTGTGGCTTATTTGGATGGAGCACGGGCCTGGGAGTTAGTTGGTCCTGCGTTCTAATCCCAGCTCCGTCACGTTCATTCAATTGTATTTACTGAGGAGCAGCGTGGCTTAGAGGAGAGAGCACGGGCTTGGGAGGCAGAGGTCTAGGGTTCTAATCTCGGCTCCGCTACTTGTCCGCTGTGTGACTTTGGGCAAGTCACTTTATTCCTCTGGGCCTCAGTTTCCTCATCTGTAAAATGGGGATTAAGACTGTGAGCCCCACATGGGACAACCTGATTATCTTATATCTACCCCTGCACTTAGAAGAGTTCTTGGCACATAGTAAGTGCTTAACAAATACCACCATCATCATCATCATCATTTATTGAGCGCTTTCTGTGTTCAGACCACTGTACTAAGCAGTTGGGAGAATACAGTAAAACCAGAAACGGTCCCCTTCCCTGCCCACAACGAGTTTACAGTCTAGAGATGCCTGCTGTGTGAGCTTGGGCAAGTCGCTTAACTTTTCTGTGCCTCAGTTCTCCTGTTCTCCCTTCTACTTGGACTCTGAGTCCCATTCGGGACAGGGACTGCGTCCAGCCAAATCCATTTGTATCTATCCCAGCGCTTAGAACTGGGTTTGACACATAGTAAGTGCTTAATAAATACCATAAAAAAGGAGAATGCCCACCCGGGATTCTCAGGATGAGGGAGGCTTCTGGGGGTCCATGCAACGCCCCCAGATCTGTGTAAGCAAACACTGGATCCTTTCAAGGCCACCAAAGACGGGAGGAGGCACCACTGGACCCCAGGGGTCTGCACTTTCCGCAAACCTTTGCCTCTTCATCTAGCTGGGGTCCTGGGTAAATATTTTACATAGAGATTAAAATTAGCATCATGTTTAAAGCCCCAATATTGAACTTGTTCTCATGCACCCAGTCTACAATTAGGTCTTGCCCTTTTCTGCCCCTCCCCTTCTTTCCCACCCTAATTAGGTTTTATTATCTTTGGTGAAAGAGCTTAAAAGCTTTCTGGCAGGAGAACGGGAGAATGGAATATTAACTACATTTTGGATCTGCCTCACCCCTCGGCATCCCCGGAGAACACATTCTCCACCTCCTGGAAGGAGGAATCTCATGTCTAATTTATAGGCAGAGAAACTGAGACGCGGAGAAATCCATGACCTCACGGAGCAAGCCAATGTCAGAGATAAAAATAGGAGCCGGGAGTTTGTGTCTCTTATCCACACCGTCTCTCTCTGTTTCTTCTCTTCAGTTTCCCCTTCAGGCCGCACACCTGATCGGGACCATGTGCGGATTTGGGTTCACGTTTTTTATGCCGGATATCGATTCCTGCTGAGACGCCTTCTCTCTGGCTTAGAAAACACATGCACGCATTTACAGGGGTTAAGGGGATTTCAGAAAGAGTTGCAACCTGCTCTCACTCTGTGCTAATCATCTGCACGGTCTCGCTCGGGAATTGGTGGCCGGATAAGGCGAGGCCGGGGGGAGACCAACATCTGGCTTCCATTTTGTGGTTTGGGTAAGTGTAGGTAAGTAAATACGGCTAAATAAGTGTGGGATGTAGGTTAGATCAATCAGTCACCGAAGAGTCATTTTAGTATTGGAGTATGGATATGAAAGTCGATTTGAGGACAAGGCGTAAGGGGGAGATTTGCTGGAGAATTAGGGATCGTTAGTGGTCCCCTTGAATTCATTAAATGCCTTCGTAGACCGTGAGGACCTCGAGGAACAGGATGTGTGTCTCATTCCCTGCTGAATACTCTTTCCCAGCACTTCATACAGCTCTCTACATGCAGTAGGTGCTTAATTGACTCTATTGGGCTACTTCAATTTGTCATCTTCCATTCAGAATCAACACGTGACACAGGCTACAACCTCACGACCCGGCATCACTAGGTGGGCCCATGGTTGAATTATTTTGAAGGTCAACAGGCAACCAAAGAATCAAACAGTGGTATTTATTCGTTCAGTTATATTTCATCAATCGTATTTATCGAGCACTTACTACGTGCGGAACACTCTACAAAGCGCTTGGGAGAGTATAATTCAATGGAATTAGCAGGCACATTTCCCGCCCATAATGAAGCAGCAAGAGGCGCAGCATGGCCTCACGGAAAGAGTACAGGCCTGGGAATCTAATCCTGTCTATGCCTCTTGCCTGCTGTGTGACCTTGGGTAAGTCATTTCATGTCTCTTTGCCTCAGTTTTTTCATCTGTAAAATGTGGGTTAAGACTATGAGCCCCATGAGGGACTGGGATGGTGTCCAACCTGATTAGCTTGTATCTACCCCAGTGCTTGGGACAGTGCCTGGCACATAGTAAGCACTTTAACAAATATCATTATTATTATTATTATTATTAACAAGCTTAGAGTCTAGAGGGCATCTGAGCACTTGCCCAGTGGTCCATGAGCTAAGCCAGTGTGCACTTTTTGGACCTCTGTGGGAGCAACAGTACCCCAGCTGTCCCTAAACCCACCCCGTAATGATGTCACTTTCCAAGTCACTTTCTGAATTGTACTTTCCAAGCACTCAGTACAGTGCTCTGCACACAGTAGGCGCTCAATAAATACGATTGAATGAAGGAATGAATGAATGTCATGCCAGACGTAACTAATCTCCAGAAGCCCTGCCCCTCGAAGATCCACCCGCTTTTCTGGCCTCCTTGGAATCGACTCAACGTGCAAGGTGGAACAAATCTGACCCTGGGAAGGAGGTGAGAGGAGAATGAACGACAGCAGGATGCCTAAGTAGCTGCTGAATGGTGACTCAAAGTTAGGGCACCCCAAGAAGAGTGGGCAGAAGAAACAGTTTAAAGGCACAGTGAGGTACTGAAGTAGAATTTCTGTGGACCTCCTGAGGAAGAAGCAGTACACAGGCCAACCCAGTCCGAAGACTTAGAGCAGACCATGAGTCTTTTTGAACCAAAGCCTTAGAGTAGACCTTGGGTCCTAACGACCAAAGACTTCGAGTGGACGGTGAATCTTTTTGAGCAAAGACTACGAGTGGACCATGAGTCTTCTTAACAAAAGTCTTAGAGCAGAACATGAGGCCTTTTAACCGAAGACTCGGAGTGGACAGTGAGTCTTTTTGAACAAAGACTTAGAGAGAACAGATTGTGAGTCCTTCTGACTGAGGACTTAGAGGGGACGGTGAGTCTTTCTGACCAAAGCTTAAGAGTGGACGATGAGTCCTTTCGATCAAAGTCTTAGCATGGACCTTGGGTCCTATCGACCAAAGACTTAGAGTGGACCATGAGTCTCTTTGACCAAAGGCTTGGAGGGGATCGTGAGTCCTTTAGACCGAAGTCTTAGAGTGAACGACGAGTCCTTTAGACCAGAGTCTTAGAGTGGACCGTGAGTTTGTTTGACCAAAGATTCAGAGCAGTGGCGGCAAGATTGAAAGAGGTGACGGGAACTGCGAACAGCAGTTCCAATCATAAGCCAGAGAAGAGTCTGCTCTTAAGGTTTCATCCTTACCTAAATAGTGACCATCATCAAGCATGAAGGATTTCTGAAGATACACTAGACCCTAAGCTCAATGTGAGCAGGGAATGGGTCCACCAACTCAAATATTGTACCCTCTCAAGCGTTTAGAAAACGGGACTGCACAAAGTAAGCACTCGATAAGTACAGGTGATTGACTGACTGATGGGAATGAATCTACACATAACCCAGTCCATAACCTGCAAGAACTTTCATCTCACTCACGAATACACATTCAAATCCTAACCCAAACTAGGCCAATCACTTTTTATGTTTAGTTTTTGGTTTTTTTGTTTTGGGGGAATTTTATTTCTTTCTTTAATGAGCTAGGCTTCATATGGATATTAGTTCTGAATTTGAGTCGGATGGGGTTTCTCTGAGAGGGGGATTTAGGGTTTCTCCAGTGTCAGCAAGCTTCTCACTCGCTTGCTGTAAATGTGGGAACACATTTACCAACTCTCTTATATTGTACTCACCCAAATCTTTAGTTCAGTGTTCTGCTCACAGTAAGTGCTCAATTAATACCATTTATTGACTAATTGATAGGCTCTGAATTCTCACGTCCACTCATGGCCCATAAGAGAAAGGATCCATGACAAGGGAGAAGACCTGGTGTACTTTCCCCAGTGCTTAGTACAGTGCTCAGCACTCAGTAAACACTAAATAAATACCAGTGATTGATTGACTAATTTCTTCACGAAGCAAGAGGACCTAATGCTGCCATTTCAGACCTTACCTAGGCACTACCTTTTCAGTGCTCCCTGCTAGAAAGGAGTAGAGAATCGTCTCTTTGCTTAGTTCTGTGGGTCTGTCTACGACCTTGAACTCGAGGCTCTGAGATCCCACAGAGTTACTTACTCCCTTTCCGCACTCTGTGCTGATCTCATTTCTTTCGCTTTGCGCTGAGGTCTTCAGTTTACAGACCCCAGAGAGGCTGTCTATGGGAAAGTGAGCCAGTTTGACCGTGTTAGCATGATGACACCTCATCAGCCTAGCAAGGAATTCCACACCATCCCTGCAGAAGCCAGACAAGGTTTAGACTTACGTATCTTTGAATCCCAAATGGAATAAATCAGAAGGGACCAGGGGATCTGGGCTTTTTTTTATGGCATCTGCTAAGTGCTTACTAAATGCTGAGTACTGATTAACTTACAAGCTAATCAGGTTGGAATGAGGAATCTGAGGCACAGAGAAGTGAAGCGATTTTCCTAAGGTCACAGAGCAGGCAAGTGACAGAGCTGGGATTGGAACCCAAGTCCTCTGACTCCTAGGTCTGTGCTCTTTCCACTGGGCCATGCTGCTCTGCCCCTAGAGAAAGATCCACTCCCTAGTTCATGGGTTCTATCAATCAATCAGTGGTATTTAATGAGCACTTACTGTGTGCAGAGCACTGTACTAAATGCTTGGGAGAGTACAATGTTCTCTCAGTGTTATTGAGAGCTTAATGTGTGCAAAGTGCTGTACAAAGCTCTTGGGACAGTACAGTATATCAGACTCATTCCCTGACCAATACAAGCTTACAGTCTAGAGGGGGAGACAGACATTTATATAAATGAATAAATTACAGATATGAACGTAAGTGCTGTGGCGTTGGAAGGGAGGAAGAATAAAGGGAGAAGCAGAAGGGAGTGGAAGAAAAGGAAAGGAGGGCTTAGTCAATAAAGGCCTCTTGGAGGAGAAGGGCGGGGTAGACATGTTCCCTGCCCACAAGAAGCTTATAGTCTAGAGGGAACGATAGACATTAAAATAAAAATACGGATATGGACATTAGTGCTGTGGGGCCGAGGGAGGATGGGGTGAATAGCCAGTGCTTAAAGGGTGCAAATTCAAGAGCAAGGGCAGCACGGAAGGGAAAGGGAAAATGAGGGTTTAGCTGGGGAAGACCTCTTGGAGGAGATGTGATTTTAATAAGCCTTTGAAGGTAGAGTGGTGGTTTGTTTTTTATGTATTAATGTCTATCTCCCCCGCTAGACTGTGAGCTCATTGTAGGCAGGGACTGGGTCTGTTTATTGCTATATTGTACTCTTCCAAGGGTATAGTATAGTGCTTTGCACACACTAAGCGCTCAATAAATGTGACTGAACCAAGGGAAAGGGAGTCTGAGGCTAGAGGGAGGATGTGGGCAAGGGGTCGGCAGCAAGCGTCACTGTTTTGTGTCTGTGTACTCACACAAAACTGTCTTCTGACAAACAGGTTCTTCAGTTCTAAGATCACCAATGATCTCCTTGCCAGATCCAAAGGCATCTACTCTATCCTAATCCTCCTCCTCGACCACTCAGCTGCCCCTGACACCGTGGACCACCCCTTTGTCCCGGAAACATTATCCAACCTCGGTTTCACTGACACTGTCTTCTCCTGGTTCTCCTTCTATCTCTCTGGCCACTCATCCTCAGTCTCTTTTTTTGGGCTCCTCCCCTGCCTCCCACCCACTAAATGTGGGTGTCTCTCAAGATTCGGGATCACATTCTATTCTCCATCTGTCCTCCCGTCACCTCAAACCTAATATGTCCAAAACAGAACTCCTTACCTTCCCACCCAAACCCTGTCTTCCCCCTTGCTTTCCCATCACTGTAGACTGCACCACCATCCTCCCTGTATCACAAGCCCACAATCTTAGTGTTATCTCTCTCATTCAATCCACTAAATCTCATTCAATTTCATTCTATCACTAAATCAACCTTCACAACATCACTAAAATCTACCCTTTCCCCTTCATCCAAACTGCTATCATTTTAATCCAACACGTATCCTCTCCCGCCTTCATTATTGTATCAGCCTCCTTGTTGACCTCCCAGTCTCCCGTCTCTCCCAACTCCAGTCCGTACTTCACTCTGTTGCCTGGATCATTTTTTAATAAAAAGTTTCAATCCATGTTTCCCCACTCCTCAAGAACCTCCAGTAGTTGCCCCATCAACTCTGCATCCAACAGAAACTCCTCACCATTGACTTTAAAGCACTCCATCACCTTGCCCCCTTCTTCCTCACCCCATTTCTCTCCTTCAACAACCTGGCCCGCACACTTCACTCCTCTAAAGCTAACCTCCTCACTGTACCTCGATCTCATCTATCTCACCGCCAGCCTCTTACCCACATCCTGCTTCTGGCCTGGAACCCCCTCCCTCTCCCTGTCTGACAGACAATTACACTACCGATCTTCAAAGCCTTATTGAAGGCTTATTGAAAGCCTTATTGAAGGCTCATCTCCTCCTTTCCTTATCTTCCAATCCTTTCTGCACCTCCCCGGCTTGCTCCTCCCCCCTTCCAATCCCACAGCACTTATGTACATATCTGTCATTTATTTATTTATATTAATGTCTGCCTTCCCCTCTAGACTGTAAGCTTGTCATGGTCAGGGAATGAGTCTGTTATATAATCATATTGTACTCGCCCAAGAGCTTAGTACAGTGCTCTGCACACAGTGAGCTCTCAATAAATATAATTGATTGATTGATTGATGTCTTTCTCCCCCTCTAGACTGTAAACTCTTTGTGGTCAGGGAAAGTGTCTACTCACCCTGATATATTGTAATAACAATAATAAGAAAAATTATGGCATTTATTAAGCACTCACTATGTGCCAGGCACTGTAGTAAGCACTGGGGTAGATACCAGCAAATCAGGTTGGACAGAGTCCCTGGCCCACATGGGGCTCCCAGTCTCAATCCCCATTTTACAGATGAGGGAACTGAGGCCCAGAGAAGCAAAGTGACTTGCCCAAGATCACACAACAGACAAGTGGCAGAGCCAGGGTTAGAAGCCATCACCTCCTGACTCCCAGGCCTGTGCTCTATCCACCACGCCATTCTGCTTCTCGAGTGGTCAATCACTCTCCCAAATGGTTAGTACAGTGCTCGGCACACAGTGCTCAATAAATTCGATTGACTGATCGACTGTGGTCATTATCTCTCCCTGGCTTCATTTCTAACTTCCTGGCATTGCTGATGAAAAACCTGAATTTTCTGTTTCAGGGGAGACTATAACAGATGGTCTATTTCAACCCTGACAGTTTCTATCATTGTCTCTGGTGCAGCTAATTCTTTCTCCCTGTTAGGAAAAGTTCAAAATTATTTATCTTGATAGCTAATACTTTGACAGCTAAAAAATTGGGAGAACTCTCATTGATTCTTGGATCCAGTTACAGACATCAATCAATCGATCGATCAATGGTATTTATTGAGCACTTACTATGTGCACAGCACTGTACTAATCGCTTGGGAGAATACAGTACGATAGAATTAGCAGACATGTTCCTTTCCCCTAATGAGCTTACAGTCTAGAGTGGGAGACAGACATTAACATGTATGAATGAATTTATAATATATGATTTAGAGGAGAAGTGATGGATGCCACTGTAACTTTAAAGTAATTTCTTAGTTGAAAAGACCTTGCTGATGGCTTTATGACACAGATGAAAAGTCTGAACTGATGTCTAACTTATACTTGTGTCTTTGTAAAAGCCAGAGATAGTGGGGATCCGGGTTTATAGCCATAAATGAATTGAGAGTTTGGGAGTGACTGATTTTATATAGCAGTCTAACCTTCCCTCTATTCCTGGTTCTCTCTGGCTCCCTAAAACTTTTGTAATCATTGATGAATTCTTCAGTGTAGTTTAGATACATGATTCCTGCCCTCAGAGATCTTACAATCTAGTAGGGAGACAGACATTAAAATAAATTACAGAAAGGGAAAGGAAAAGAGTTTGAAGAGATGTACGTAAGTGTTGCAAGGTTCAGAGAAGGGGTGAGTACCCAAAACTCGAGTGGGTGAGAGCCTGAGTCCACAATGGGTGAGAGCCCAAGAGCATCAGTGACAAGGAAGTACTGAATTGGCAGTAGTGTGGGAAAGGGGTGTTGGGAGAAGCAACATGGCCCGGGAGTCAGAAGGTGATGGGTTCTAATCCTGGCTCCACCATTTGCTGTGTGACCTTGGGCAACTCGGTTAACTTTTCTGTGCCTCAGTTACCTCATCTGTCAAATGGAGATTGAGACTGTGACCCCCACATGGGACGGAGACTGTGTCCAACCTGATTTGCTTGTATCCAACCCGGTGCTTAGTACATTGCCTGGTACAAAGTAAGTGCTTAATAAATACCATACTTCTTTATTATTATTGTTAGAAGATGAGCAATTAATCAGCTCATTATGGACAGGGACCACATTTGCTAATTTTGTTGTATTAGACTCTCCCAAGTATTAAGTACAGTGCTCTGCACCTAGTAAGCTCTCCATAAATACCACAGAGAAGCAGCATGGAGTAGTGGATAGAGCATGGGATTCGGAGCCAGAAAGCCATGGGTTCTAATCTCGGCTCCCCCACTTGTCTGCTGTGTGACCTTGGGCAAGTTGCTTCACTTATCTGTGCCTCAGTTTCTTCATATGTAAAATGGGGATTGAGACTGTGAGCCCTACCCAGGACAGAGACTACATCCAGCCCGATTTGCTTATATCCACCCCAGTGCTTTGTGCAGTGCCCAGCACATAGTAAGCACTTAACAAATACAACAATTATTATTATCATTATTGTTGATTGATCGGAGAGCCTCCAGGAAGGGATGCGATTTTTGAAGGACTCTGAAGAAGGGGAGAATAATGGTCTGTTGGATGAGAAAGAGGAGAGCGTTCCAGGCAGGAAGGAGGGTGTGAATAGGAAATTTGGTGGTGAGGAAGGGAAGAAGGAGGCACATTGAGTAGATCGGCTTAAAAGGAGCAAAGCACGTGAGCTTCCGTTCTGGTGGGAGAGGGGTGTGGATAAGGAGGGAGGAGAGAACTTGATTGAGGGCTTAAAGCCAGTGGGTCAGGAGTTTTTGCTTGAGATGAAGAGATGATAGGGCAACCACTGGAGGTTATTGAGGAGTGGAGAGACATGTTCTAAACGATGCTTTAGAAAAAGGATCCAGGCAGCAGAGTGACAGACCAGAGAAGGAAATAGGGAGCTGTAAGTAAGGAGGTCTCTGATTTGGCCTTTGCAGTGGACGAGTCAAGCCATGACAAGTGCATGGACCAGCGTGGTAATAAGAATAATAATTATGGTACTCGTTAAGCACTTATTATGTGCCAAGCAGTGGAGTAGATACAAGTTAATCAGGTTGGACACAGTCCCTGTCCCACATGGGGCTCACAGTCTAATCCCCATTTTACAGATGAGGTCACTGAGGCACAGAGAAGTGAAGTAACTTGCCCAAGGACACAGACCAGACCAGTGGAGGAGCTGGCATTAGAATCCAGGTCTTTCTGATTTCCAGGCCCGTGCTCTATCCACTAGGCCACACAGATTCTCTTGGCACTGGGCCAAAAGCTTTCCCACCCAGAGCTGCCCATTACCAGAAATTGAATACTGAGAAGAGTGGTCGGCAGATAGATTCGATTCGTCCTGAAAATTGCCAGTTCTTTACTGGCTTTAAAAACGAAGGGCATTTTCTCAGTCCTACCCACCCACTCTAGACCCAGACCTATGGCTTTCTTAACAACATCACACCCATTATTTCTTAGAACAAATAAAACCTCCCAGCCAAAAGAGAGCCACCTTACAGAATAGAGGGAATCAGCAAAACATGTAGGGAGATTCTCCCGCACCTCTATTTAAGATCTCTTTATAAACAATGTTGGTATTTGTTAGGTGCTTACTAAGTGCCATGCTAACAACAGAGCAGGCAGAGGGTGAATTAAGCATAATTTGGGCTGTAAATTGCTCACTGTGGATACATTTGAGGAAGTAAACAAAGTTCTGGGAAAGATCAAGGAAGACTTGAATTTGGCAGGGGGGAAATATTCACCGGTGACAAATGCAGGTTCACTAAGAGATCTGTGGTCTTTTCAGCAGTCAGTTCAGACCTTTCAGCGGGCAAATTGTGAACATAATATATCCCATCTTTAGAAAGAAGAAGAGCGGGTGTGAGCTGGAGTAGGGAGTGGGTGAGATCATTCTAGGACAGGGCTGCCCAAGTTTTAGTTTTTCATTTTTTTCGGAGGCTCAAGAAGTCACAGGGAGCCTCCTTCCCTTCCCAGCCGACTCTCCCTCCATGCCTGGCTGGTATTACGTGTCTATGAGAGCGGGGTTCGGATGATGTGAGCTAAGCTACTCGGGCCTTCTCTGTGGTTCAGAACCAAAGAGGTCCTGGGCTTGTCGGGCACAACTCAAGGTTGCCCAATCCAAGCAAACATGGTAGTCTCCAGGATGACTAGGGGGGACGGTCCCCGAGCCCCCTGGGTGAGCCGCTGCGGAGGGCTCCTGTTCTAGAGGAGCCTAGTTTCTCTCTCTGTAACTAATGCAGTGATTTAGATTTGAAAGGGGCCAAATCTAGTTGTATGGATGGAGGAGAAAAGGGTCACGAAATGAATTTGCTTCCATCTGCTTCTGTAAAAATTGCAGTTACAATTTTATTTGCTACCTCTAAAACCTAGCAGGCGTGCTGCTAAACACAGTCCTAGATCGACTACTACTGCTGCTAGTTCTTCCCAGCGCTTAGAACGGTGCTCGGCACACAGTAAGCACTTAACAAATACCAGTATTATTATTACTATTACTACTACTTCATCTTCTGTTAGAAAGACAGCACGGTGCAATGCATAGAGACTGCGCCTGGGCGTCAGAAAGTCATGGGTTCTAATCCCAGCTCCATCATTTCTCTGCTGGGTGACCCTGGGCAAGTCACTTTACTTCTCTGGGCCTCGGTTACCTCCTCTGTAAAATGGGGATCGAGACCGTGTGCCCCACGTGGGACAGGGACTGTGTCCAGCTCGGTTTGTTTGTATCCACCCCAGAGTTTAGCACAGGGCCTGGCACAGAGCACAGAGCATATTATGTGTCAAGCACTGTACTAAGCTCTGGGGCAGATACAAGATAATCAGGTCCTACGGGGGGGTTCACAGTCTAAGTAGGAGGGAGATATAAATACAATCCATCACCTCAGCATGAATATTTAGCATATTTGTGATTCAGCATGATTATGATTATTGTCCTACCATTCTAACTTCAAATGAAAGGTTCTAGGGAATTCCTCAGGCAGCCAGGCTGAGTCCAATAAGTCATTAGTGATTAGGGAGGCCAATTAGTCATTAGTCAAACAGCAGTCTTTGTCTCAGTTGATTCTGAGTATGTTTTGGGCTTGCTAGTCTAGTGGAGTAAGGATAATAATAACTGTGATATTTGTAAAGCTCTAATTATGTGCCAGGCACTGCACTAAATGCTGGGGTTGATGTAAGGTAATCAGGATGGACATAGTCCCTGTTCCACAGAGGGCCCACAGTCTTAATCCCCATTTTACAGATGAGGTAACTGAGACCCAGAGAAGTTAGGTGACTTGCCCAAACACACACAGCAGACAAGTGGCGGAGCCGGAATTAGAACCCAGATTCTTCTGACTCCCGGGCCCATGCTTATCCACTAGGCCCCGTGCTTCGTTTGATATAAGATGCTAACCTTTCAAGTACCACTGATAAAGAATCTGCATCTGTATTGTATTTACTTTTCTGCAATAAATATAATGCTTGAGAAAAAAGCTCCAGCACTATATATGTGCTTTATTTCCAGGATCGAATCCACCTGAGGCCTGTTACACATTGCACTGCTTTAGGATCCGGGGCTCAGGGTCTCTTTGTGGCTCAGTGGAAAGAGCCTGGGACTGGGAGTCAGAGATCAGGGGTTCTAATCTTGGCTCCGCCACTTGTCGGCTGTGTGACTTAGGGCAAGTCACTTCACTTCTCTATGCCTCAGTTACCTCATCTGCAAAATGGGGATTAAGACTGTGAACCCCACATGGGACAAACCTATCACCTTGTGTTTCCCCCCCAGTGCTTAGAACAGTGCTTTACATATAGTAAGAGCTTAACAAATACTATTATTATTATCGTTATTATTATTAAGTGTCAATAGATCCATCACTCATCCGATGCTAATAACAGCATCAGCTCCTGAATTTGATCTCGATCGTAAACTACTTGAGGGCCGGGATCGTGCCTAGCTCATTAGTTAGTCAATCGTATTTATTGAGCGTTTACTTTGTGCAGAGCACTGTACTAAGCGCTTGGGAGAGTACAATATAATAATAAACACACATTCCCTGCCCACAACAAATTTACAGTCTAGAGAGGAAGGATGTGTCTGCTGATTCTGTTGTATTGTGCTCTCCCAAGTGCTCTGCACCTAGTAAGTACTTAATAAATACCATCAATCAGTGGTATTTATTGAGCACTTACTGTATGCAGAGAGCTTGGGAAAGTACAGTGTGACAGAGTGGGAAGACTCAAACCCAGGAGGAACTTACAAGTCTTCAGAATTGGTGCATAGTTTACTGTATTGTACTCCCCCAAGTGTTTAGTACAATGTTTTGTACACAGAAAGCAGTCAATACCCTTGATCGATCGATCGATCGCCCCAGCGGCCTGAATGTCTTCCTCAGAACTTCTAAATCTTCCTCCGGACTCTTCAGTACTCCTAAGGGACAACCTAGAAGAGAGAATGTGGAGGTTGGAACAAACGTCATGATTAGAGGAGACCAAAAGGAAGTTGTTTATAAACAGGAAACATAAAGCCACAAGCCAAGCTGGGCTGCCTATTACCCACTGAGAAGCAACATGGCGTAATGGATTGAGTGCAAGCCCGGGAGGCAGAAGGATCTGGGTTCTAATACCGGCTCTGCCATTTGTCCGCTGGGTGACCTCAGGCAAGTCGCTTTACCTCTCTGGGCCTCAGTTGCCTCTTCTGTAAAATGGTGATTAAGACTCCGAGCCCTTTGTGGGAGAGAGACTGTGCTCAACCCAGCCCTAAACACTGTGCCTGTCACATAGGAAGTGCTTAACAATACCACAGTTATTATTATTATTATTGTTCATCGTCCTCAGAGAATCCTCCATGACCCTTAGTGGGGTCCCAATGGTTGCTTGAAGAGCCCAGGGCTCCTGAACAGAACTTGTCCTTTCTCCCATCTTAGCCTTACTGCCCCGAACCACCAGCTGCATAGAAGCCTGGCCTAGTGGCAAGAGCCCGGGCTTGAGAGTAAGAGGTTGTGGGTTCTAATCCCAGCTCTGCCACTTAACTTCTTTGTGCCTCGCTTACCTCATCTGTAAAATGAGGATTGAGACTGTGAGCCCCATGTGGGACAGAGACTGTGTGCAACATGATTACCTTGTATCTACCCCAGTGCTTAGAACAGTACTTGGCGCATAGTAAGCGCTTAACAAATACCATCATCATCATTATTATTATTATAAAACTAGCCCCAGTGGTGTTAGGGAAGGGAGTTAGGGACATCAGTGCCCACTATATGAGGATTAGGGGCCAAACACTCCCACAGTTTCCTAGCCGCACTCCCAGACTTGCTCATCTCAGGTCTCCTACAGGGATGAAAATCCCAGAAAGTTGACTTTCTGAACAAGTAGCTCTTTTAAGTTTATCCCTTTTGTTTTTTCAGAATGGTTTTTGGTAAGGACTTATGAGAAGCAGTTGGCTTAGTGAAAAGAGCATGGGCTTCTGAGTCAGAGGTCATAGGTTCTAATGCCAACTCCGCCATTTATCAGCTGTGTGACTTGGGGCAAGTCACTTAACTTCTCTGTGCCTCAGTGACCTCAGCCGTAAAATGGGGATTAAGACTGTGAGCCCCTCCCGGGACAACCTGATTACCTTGTCGCTCCCCCAGCGCTTAGAACAGTGCCTGGCACATAGTAAGTGTTTAACAAATACCATCTTTATTATGTCCGGCACCATTCCAAGTATTGGGGTAGAACAGATTAATAAGAACAGATACAGTCTCTATCCCACATGTAACTTGTACTGTACACTCTCAAGTGCTTAGTGCAGTGCTCTGCACACAGTAAGTATTCTGCACACGGTAAGTCTCAATAAATCTGATTGAATGAATGAATGAATGCATTCAATAGTATTTATTGAGCGCTTACTATGTGCAGAGCACTGTACTAAGCGCTTGGAATGAACAAGTCGGCAACAGATAGAGACAGTCCCTGCCGTTTGACGGGCTTACAGTCTTATCAGTCTAATCTAATGCGGGAGGAAAGGTATTGAATCCCCACTTTACAGATGAGGGAACTGAGATACGGAGAAGTGAAGTGGCTTGCCCAAAGTCACACAGCAGACAGTGGGTGAAGCCAGGATAAGAACTCAGTTCCTCTGACTCTCAGCCCCATGCTCTTTCCATTAGGCTACGCTGAGAGACTCCCCTCAGACCTCCCGCCTCCACCGAGGCTGCCAGTCCTGGGGTTACTGAGCCCAGGACCAACCCAAGGGGTTAAAGGCTCGGATGACACCGTCCAAGGTAAGACAGAGGACGGAGTTCCAACCAAGATTCATTCATTCAATAGTATTTATTGAGCGCTTACTATGTGCAGAGCACTGTACTAAGCCCTTGGAATGTACAATTCGGCAACAGATAAATACCACGAGTATGCCCACGAGTGGTCCCATTGTAGTAGGAGAGAAACAAACTCCCGGTTGGGATGGAGAGACTAATTGTATTTCACTTCTCAAATATCGCTCCGATTCCAATCCATGTCCCTTTTCATCCCAAGTCTCCACATGAAAACTTGGCACCTCTGGTCAGGGTTGCGTGTGCACAGAGTGAGAGCTAGTCTGTGTGTGTGAGATCTAAGGAAGGAAGAATTTGGCCTTTGGGGCTCTTAGCTTTCACTGACCAGAAGTAGTGTGGCCTAGTGGAAGGAGCACGGACTGGGGAGTCAGCGGACCTGGGTTCTAATCCTTTTTTTATGGTATTTGTGGTGCCTTCCCGGACTAAGCCCTCATTTCCTCTTTTCCCACTCCCTTTTGCATCTCCCTGACTTACTCCCTTTACTCACCATTCCCATTCCCAGCTCCATAGCACTTAGGTACGTATCCATAATTTATTTATTTATATTAAATCCGTCTCCCCCTCTAGACTGTAAGCTCACAGTGGGCAGGGAAGGTTTTTGTTCTATTGTTTTGTCGAACTCTCTCAAGCACTTAGTACAGTGCCCTGAATACGGTAAGCACTCGATAAATATGATTGATTGATTGATTAAGCCCTTGGTATGTCACATAACAGACAAGAGACAGAGATGTGATTAGAACCCAGGTCCTTCTGACTGCCAGGCCCATGCTCTGTCCATTAACCATAATAATAATGATGATTCGTTAATGTATTTGTTAAGTGCTTACTATGTACCAAGCACTGTTCTAAGCACTGGGGTAGATATAAAGTAATCAGGCTGTCCCACGTGGGGTTCACGGTCTTAAGCCCCATTTTACAGATGAGGTAACTGAGGCACAGAGAAGTTAAGTGACTTGCCCAAAGTCACACAGCTGACAAGTGGCAGAGACGGGATTAGAACCCACGACCTCTGACTCCCAAGGCCGGGCTCTTTCCACTAAGTCACGCTGCTTTTCATCTTGTCTGCTGTGCGACCTTGGGCAAGTCAATTAACTTCTCTGTGCCTCAGTCCCCTCATCTGTAAAACGGCGATTAAGACTGTGAGCCCCATGTGGGACAGAGACTGTGTCCAAACCGATTGTCATGCATCTACCCATTGCTTAGTACAGTGCCTGACACATACATAGTGAGTGCTTAACGAATACCATTAAAAAACCTCCAACCCATCAGCCCCCTCAAACTGCTCCGTAATTCAGAGATTTTAAGAAATGAGACAAAAGAAATGCAGCTGTCACTGTACTCCTGGGTAGAATGCTAAACTGGAAACCGTGAACTCTTGATCCCCTTCCCATCTTGACTACAGGCTTGCTTGACTGACCCTCAAATAAACGAAAAGGGTTTCCACTCTCTGAAATGGGTACTGAAAATGCATCGTCCTTGCTGAGTCACACTCTCCAGAAATCAATCAGTGGTATTTATTGAGCTCTTACTGGGGGTAGAGCAGTGGACTAAACGCCTGGGAGAGTGCAATGTGACAAGATTTTGTGGAGGCAATCCTTGACCACTAGGAGCTTATAGTCTATGGGGGAGACAGACACTAAAATAGATTAAGGATAGGAGAAATAGTAGAGTGCAATACTATTTACATAAATACTGTTAAAAACGGATTAACTGTGAGCCTCATGTGGGACAACCTGATTACCCTGTATCTACCCCAGGGCTTAGAACAGTGCTCTGCACATAGTAAGCGCTTAACAAATATTGATTAGACTGTAAGCCCGTCAATGGGCAAGGATTATCTCTATGTGTTGCCGACTTGTACATTCCAAGTGCTTAGTACAGTGCTCTGCACGTAGTAAGTGCTCAATAAATACTATTGAATGATTCATTTGCAAGGTGCTAAATTCCCCCCCCCCCCAGTAATAATAATAATAATAATAATGTTGGTATGTGTTAAGAGCTTACTATGTGCAGAGCACTGTTCGAAGCACTGGGGTAGATACAGGGTAATCAGGTTGTCCCACGTGAGGCTCACAGTTAATCTCAATTTTACAGATGAGGTAAATGAGGCACAGAGAAGTTAAGTGACTTGCCCACAGTCACACAGCTGACAAGTGGCAGAGCCGGGAGTCAAACCCATGACCTCTGACTCCGAAGCCCAGGCTCTTTCCACTGAGCCACGCTGCTTCTGGCTTGCTCCGGGTCACACAGCAGAGAAGTGGAGGAGGTAGGATTTGAACCCACATCCTCGGTCTCCCAAGCCCAGGCTCCTGCCACTAAGCCACACTGCTTTTCCACTGGGTCTGGGAGCTGCTAAAGTCAGAGGAGAACTGACCAGCGTGCATCCACATTGGTATTTCAGCACACACAGAAAAACCCAAACATCCCTGGAGTCTTCCATGACCCCCCGCTTTGCGGTCATTAAGAAACAAAGTCCGAACCGAAGGGTGTCATGACCTGCACAGGAGAAATCAAGTAAGGTCTGGTTCTTCTTTCCCATAGCAGGGAGCAGGGACATGTTTTCTAAGAGGATATTTTCGATGGCACCTCCCTTAATGCTCCTATGCCAGCCCCACCCTCCTCTATTTCAGACGCTGCTGGCAGTTCCGCGGAATGACACGGCTGGGAGGGAGGAAGCTCAAAGCCTCCAGTTGCTCAGAATTTTTTTTTTTTCCAAATCAAATTCCAGAAATCCAGGTTTAAAAATAACTAAGAAATGCAATCTTCCCCACAGAACCTCTTGGCAAAAACAAACTCTCAACAAAGACCAGTGTGCAGTCTCACTTCACACTTACTCATTTTCAGGCACCAGAAAGACCTGCTATGGCTCTGCTATTGGATGAGGAGCTCAGGGGAGGCGAGGAATATTCCCGCTTGAAGCGAGCTACGTCTCGAAGGGTCAAAGGACGGCAGAGAGACACAGAGTCCCGGAGGCCCGGTCGTACTGACATCCGGAGCTGGGCAGGGAGACTCCCGCACAGCAAGACCAAACCGCCCCGAGTAGATGTCAGCACCCAGATTTCCCAGTAGAATTTTGCCTGCTGATATTCGGCCTCGTCGACCCAAGAGGTCTGAAGAGGCACTGGAAAACTTTATCCATTAGTAATCTAGCATTCACTCCCATCTCCTGGGAGAAATCAGTAGAGGAGCGAGAGCCGGGGCCCGAGCCAACTTTCCCAGTCATTATCAGCGTGAGCCGTTTGGGATGGAATACGGAGAATCCTTTTGCTTCTTTCTTCTGGGTGAAATTTAGGACATGTGTTGGGGGATTTAAAAAAAAAAACACAGAAAAAAAGGAAAGAGCTTCCTTTCCGAGAATGCCGTTTTAATGTGTCTTCTTTATTCCCAGCGTATTTGTGGGCATAAAAAAATATGTGATGGGAGAGAGGAAATTTTGGAGCAGAGAAGGGAGCCTTGGAAGACAGTCAAATTCCATACTTCCTCCTCCTTTGAATTAATATTTATTTCCCTCAATGGAGTTTGCCTCTATATGCTTGTATAACTCCTTCTTAAAACAATTTATGCTGGTTTTTCCTTTCCCTGCCCTGGGTAAATTATTCCAGCTGACTACTTTCCACCTCAAAGGAAAGAAGCAGACAGGAAAAAAATGGTCGTGTGGTCTAGTGGCCACAACCCCAAACAGTGTCAGGAGGACCGAGTTTCATTCCTGGCTCGGCCACTTTCTCAGAGTGGGTTTCGGGACTCCTCATTTCCAAAGGGATGATGTGGCTGATTCCAGATCAGGACCTCTTGGAGTCCGGAATGGGTTACTTCCCCCCCACCCTCTTCCCACGGCAACATACCGACCAAGGACACATTTTGAGGAAAAGAACCAGATTGAAAATTAACCTAGGAGTTCTTGGGAATCTGGGAGGACGCTCTCCAGGCAGCAGGAATGAAGTCTCCGTCGAGACAGACGCCCTCGCTGAGAAGCCCAAGAATTTTTGAACCCGAACTAGTAGTTGTCTGTGATTCCATCCACAATTCCTCAAACCATCTCTTCCCATTATCTCTATCTCCACAAGTCTCCTGGGCCCTGTCCATTTCTCCCAAGGGCACTAGCATATGCTCCAGATTATTCAACCATCCCTCTCCAGACTAATCTCCAAAATTTCTTAGTTCCTGTTCCCAGTGTCCCACAACAGAACACACAGAGCTCTTCAAATCTGCATTATCAAGCTCAAACCTGGAACTTGACAAATATACGAGTTTTAGAAGGCCTTTCCCGCGAGCCAGTAAAAGCACTTCCCAACTTTCAGCTTTCAGCTGTGCTCCCAACTTCTCAGTGACTGGAAAAGTAGCGCTCTGCACCCCATAAGTGTCTTCTACCTACGACTGAAGGAATGAAAAAGTAGTTAGGGATGGAATTTTACCAGAGGATAGCTGCATCCTGCTCCCTCCCCTTGGAGTGTTTGGGGGTCCTTTAGTCACTGATAGAGCTATTTTAAAAACGATTGAGTGGCTTTTTGGGGCCGGGGGAGATGTTTGGGAGTGTATTTTCAAAGAATAATTGTAGAATCAATTTTACGGTAAAGTGGGATTTTTTTTGTTTCAAGTTCTGTAATTTAAAATGTAAGCTGTGTTGAAAAAGCAGCTGCAAAAATATATTTGGTGGGGTTTTTTGCAGAAATTAACTGTATAATGTAAACCTAATAATTTTGTCACGGTTTTTCAACTTTGCAAATTTGCTCTACTTTGTTTACCTATTTTGTAAGATTTATTTTTATCAAAGCAATTGTGTGGTGACCTGCCCCTATCAGTGAATTCTAGGTGGGCGTGATCTCTGCAACCCCCACATCCCACCCCGCTTTTTCAGGTGGACATGCCATAGTTCTCTGCGAACCTAGTGCCAGAGCATGGAAATAGAACCCCTGACTTGTAAACCCACCGTACTCCAGACGTGCAACACCCTCTAGTTCCTCTTGGATCTGAATCATTATCCCTGAATGTTGCCCAGTGCTTCGGAATAATATTCACGATGGTATTTATTAAGAATGTATTATGTGCTAAGCCGTGGGATAGATACGAGATAGGCAGATCTGACATAGTCTCTGTCCACCCTGAGCTCACAGTCTAAGAAGGAGGGAGAGCAGGACTCATCCCCATTTTGCAGACAAGGAAGCCAAAGCACAGAGAAGTCAGGTGACGTGCCCCACGTCACACAGCAGGTCAGTGGCAGAGCTGACATGGTGCTAAAGGATCCTGATTCTCGGACCTATACTCTTTCCATCGGGCTCTTTCCATGCCCTAGTGGCTAGAGCATGGGCCTGGGATTTAGAAGGACCTGGGTTCTAGTCCCCGCTCAACCATTTGTCTGCTGTATGACCTGGGGCAAGTCACTTCACTGTGCCTCATTTTTCTCATCTGTAAATTGGGGATTAAGACTATGAGCCCCATGTGGGACAGGGACTGTGTTCAACCCGATTACCTTCTATCTAGCCCAGCACTTACAACAGTGCCTGGCACATAGTAAGCTCTTAATGAACACCATTAAAAAGAAAAAAGTTATTGATTGACTGGTAAATACTTTCCATCTTTCCCTTTTCTTCTGTGACTGCCAATAATAAGTGTGTCATAGCAACTGATCATCATCAGTGGTATTTATTGAGCACCTATTCATTCATTCCATCATTCAATCATATTTATTGAGCACTTACTGGGTGCATAGCACTGTACTAAGCACTTGGGAGAGAACATTACGACAGCAAACAGACACACTCCCTGCCCACAACAAGCTTACAACAGAGAGATGAACAGGAGTTATTGAAGCCAGATGTGTGCACCGTATTATGCTTGGGTTAAATGTCAAATGAGGAGCAGTGTGGCCTCGTGGGTAGAGCACGGGCCTGGAAGGCTGAAAGTGTTGGTATTTGTTAAGCGTTTACTATGTGCGGAGCACTGTTCTAAGCACTGGGGCAGATACAGGGTAATCAGGTTGTCCCACGTGAGGCTCACAGTTAATCCCAATTTTACAGATGAGGTAACTGAGGCACAGAGAAGTTAAGTGACTTGCCCACAGTCACACAGCTGACAAGTGGCAGAGCCGGGAGTCGAACCCATGACCTCTGATTCCGAAGCCCACGCTCTTTTCACTGAGCCACACGGTTCTAATCCTGGGTTCTCCCTCGATTAGACTGTAAACCCGTCAGTGGGCAGGGACTGTCTCTAACTGTTGCCGATTTGTTCATTCCAAGCGCTTAGTACAGTGCTCTGCACATAGTAAGCGCTCAATAAATACTATTGAACGAATGAATGAATCCTGACTCCACCACCTGCTTACTGTGCGACTTTAGGCTAGTCACTTCACTTCTCTGGGCCTCAGTTACCTCATCTGTAAAATGGGGATTAAGACCGTGAGCTCCAGGCGGGACAGGGACTGTGTCCAACCTGACAACTTTGTACCTACCCCAGCGCTTAGTACAGTGCCTGGTGCATAGAAAGGCGTTGGGCAAATACAAAAAAAAAGGAAAATAAAATCGTGGTGGTTTCTGACACCCATTATTCTAGAAGTAACTGTGCTGGGGTCTTAGGGGAACTTCCCAAGCACCCCCAAACAGCCTATCAGCAGATGGAAATACATTTTCCTACTAGCTGTTGCTGGGAAAGTTAAACAGAGCTGTGCAGAAATATTGCACTGCTAAGCCAAAATGCCTTTGCTGCTATTGGACTGAGTTTCAGAGAGAACTCATAAACTCCCACAGAGACAGAACTAGGGGAATAGAACATTTTTCTTCTTTGACAGAATAAGCAGTAATTTCGCTCTGATATTTATGAACAATAACACGGGTTTCAATGATCCGAATGATTAAAAGAATATTTTACAGGATCCTTAATGTTTCCACAGTGCAATTTTGCAGCTTCATTTTTATGAGGTGCCTTCTGTCAGTGATTGCTCTGTTTAGTTACTCTGGATCACAGCCGTGTGGGGTGGATTTTAAAGCGAGTCATGCGGTAAGAAAAGCGTAGAGTTACATCATGTCATGTGATATATCTTAAAAAGGAATAGGAAAAAGTATATAATGATGGTATTCGTTGAGTACTTACTATGTGGCAAGCGCTGGGATAGATACAAGCTAACCAGATTGGACACAGTCCCCGTCCCACAAGAGGCTCACGGTCTTAATCCCCATTTTAGAGATGAGGTAACTGAGGCACAGAGAAGTAAAGTGACTCACCCAAGGTCACACAGCTGACGAGTGGCAGAGCCGGGACTAGAACTCAGGTCCTTCTGACTCCCAGGCCTGTGCCCTATCCACTAGACCACGCTGCTTCCCTGGTATACGTAGTCTATTCCATGGTTTTCTCAGCTTTCCTGAAGCATCCACTCATAAACTCCTCACTATTGGCTTCAAAGCTCTCCATCATCTTGCCCCGTCCTCTTTCACCTCCCTCCTCTTCTTGCGCAGCCCAGTCCTCACACTCTGCTCCGCTGGGGCCGCTCACCTCTTCGCTGGGCTTCGTTCCCACCTGTCCCGCCGTCGACCCCTGGCCCACATCCTACCTGTGGCCTGGAATGCCCTCCCTCCTCACATCCGCCAAACACTTCCCCCCTTCAAAACCCTACCGAAGCTCCCCTCCTCCAGGAGGCCTTCCCAGACTGAGCCCCCCTTTTCCTCTGCTCCTCCTCCCCTCCCCGTCGCCCCGCCTCTCTCCCTCTGCTCTACCCCCTTCCCCACTCCACAGCACTTCTTTATATATGTACATATTTATTATTCTATTTATTTTATTAATGAAGTGTGTATATCTATAATTCTATTTATTTACATTGATGCGATTGATGCCTGTTTACTTGTTTTGATGTCTGTCTCCCTCCTTCTAGATTGTGAGCCCATTGTTGGGTAGGGATCGTCTCTGTTGCTGAATTGTTCTTCCAAGCACTTAGTACAGTTCTCTGCACACAGTAAGCGCTCAATAAATATGATTGAATGAATGAATGAGTAGGAAATGAAAATGGGACCCGAGGAATACAGCTATCATCTTTGATGTTGATTAATCTTCATTCCTTAGTAATTTGCCCTGGCGCCTCTTCTGCCCCTCCCTACGACAAGAAGGCAGGGTGCCACGGTCCCCAACTCCCCGGGGCATCATCCCCAGCCCCTGGCTTGCGTTCCCAGTTGTCTACACAATGGCTGCACGTGACTAACGATTTTAAAATAAATAGTTAAAATAATTTAATAAGTTAATAGTTAAAATAGTTTAAGCTTGACTTTAGCTGTATTTTTACAGTAAGACAGTGTTAGAAATGTCAGAAGGACTCCCTGAGATTCCTTATTTGCAGACCTCCAACTAGAGAGAGTAAGCGCCACAGAGGAAGACTCATTATACCGCAAAAGAATATTTTATTGTATAGTAGGGTTACCACGCTTCGATATTTCTGCTTGGTCACGCATTGCCTGACGTGCCTGCCCTTGCCTCAGCTGAAGCAATTGAGTGGAGGAATGACTTCTGATCCCACGAGGCCTAGAACAACAGCTAACGATGTGGACGGTGAATTAGTTTTCATCACCGGTCATTAGTTACGGACGGACCTCAGGTTCGCATTTTGATTCTAGACCCTCTGGAACTTCCTGTTGGTTCAAGAGTCTGTCCATATCAATTTCAAAAGATAATAATAATAATGATGATGGTATTCGTGAAGCGCTTACTGTGTGCCAAGCACCGTTCGAAGCGCTGGGATAGATACAAGGTCGCCAGGTCGTCCCACGTGGGGCTCACAGTCTTAATCCCCATTTTACAGTTGAGGTAACTAAAGACTGGAACCTCGGAGAAATCGGATTCTAGAGGTGTGGGCTTGCCCCAGTCTGCACTGTAAACGTACAGTCCTCTAGACTGTAAGCTCATTGTGGGCAGAGAACGTGCCTGTCTATTCTTGTAATGCTTAGTACAGTGCTCTGCACAGAGTAAGAGCTCGATAAATATGATTGACTGAGCAATTATCTCCATAAACTCTTCCAGTGAGTGCGGTTAAAATTTGGAGATCACTAAAGGAAATTTTTTAGCTGTTCTCTTCTTCTGCGATTGTCCTCATTGAGAAAAGCAATTTCTAAAGTTTAATGCCTCAAAGTTGAGTCCTTGGAATTTCCATGGAAGCAAAGAGGGAGCCAGTGAAGACGTAAGGTCAGTGCATAATCCCGAAAATCAATAGGAAAGTCTCCAGCAGAATTCCTTCCAGTAAGAGACTAAATCGGGAAAGGTGAATATATTACCAAAAGAGGTTTCAGGGACTAGACAGAGAACGATTTTTTGTCTAAAGAGAAGCAGTGTGTCCTAGTGGAAAGAGCATGGGCCTGGAAGTCAGAAGCCAGAAGGACCTGCGTTCTAATGTCGGTTCCGCCGCTTGCCTGCTGTATGACTGTGGGCGAGTCACTTAACTTCTCTGGGCCTTAGTTACTTCATCTGTAAAATGGGGATTAAGACTGTAAACTCCATGTGGGAGATGTACTGTATCCAGCCTGATTCCCTCGTATCTACCCTGGCGCTTAGTACCATCCTGGCGTGCGATAGGCGCTTAACAGATACCATTAAAAAAAAGTCAGAGGCCCTGGGATCTAATGCCGTCTCTGACACTTGCCTTCTGTATCCCTTCTTAGTTACCTCATCTGTAAAATGGGCAAATAAATCCACGTCCCTCCTTTGTAGGTTGTGAGCCCCATTTGGGATGGGGACAGTGTCCAAAACGATTAATTTGTATCTATCCCAGTGCTTAGAGCAGAGCTTGGCACAAAGTAGGTGCTTAACAAGTACCACTAAAAAGTCCCCTCTTGAATCACATTACAGATATTATTAGGTATTGACCTGAGGTTCTAAAACAAAAGCTCGAGTAAGATGAGAGGAAGTCCTCTCCGTCTCTTGGTGCTGTGGTGTCAGTTCCTTAGATCTTCAGACTTCTGTTCAGTAGAGAAGCAGCATGGCTCAGTGGAAAGAGCCCGGGCTTGGGAGTCAGAGGTCATGGGTTCGAATCCCGACTCTGCCACTTGGCAGCTGTCGGACTGTGGGCAAGTCACTTCACTTCTCTGGGCCTCAGTGACCTCTTCTGTAAAAGGGGGATGAAGACTGGGAGCCTCACGTGGGACAACCTGATGACCCTGTATCTACCCCAGTGCTTAGAACAGTGCTCTAAGCCCTTCACAAATACCAACATTATGATTACAGTGCTCTGCTCACAGTAAGCGCTCAATAAGGAGGAATGAATGAATGAATGAATGAATGAATGAATGAATGAATGAATGAATGAATGAATGAATGAATGGAGCCAGATACCCTAAGCAGCGTGGCTCAGTGGAAAGAGCCCGGGCTTGGGAGTCAGACGTCATGGGTTCGAATCCCGGCTCTGCCACTTGTCAGCTGTGCGACTGTGAGCAAGTCACTTCACTTCTCTTTTCTCAGTGACCTCATCTGTAAAATGGGGATTAACTGTGAGCCTCAGGTGGGACAACCTGATTACCCTCTATTTCCTCCAGCGTTTAGAACAGTGCTCTGTACATAGTAAGCGCTTAACAAATACCAAAATTATTATTATTATTAATAAAATGGTATTCGTAGTGGATGTGGGCACTAGTGCCCTCTGCTGGGGTGAGTGTACCTCCTATAAAAAGCCCTTTCCAGGTATACGTCGTGTACCTCTAGGTGCAGTGGAAGAGAGCCAGTCAATCGAAGCTACTTACTGAGCGCTTACCGTGTGCCCAACACTGTACCAAAAGAGTCCAATAAAGCAGAGCTGGTGAGGTACGTTCCCTGCCCACAGTGAGCTTACGGTCTAGAGAGAAGGGGCGCTTCAGAAGAAGGGCCTGAGTACTGGTCCCCCTTTCTCCTTAGTGTTTATAAGTTAATTCGCGTCTTCTTGTCTCTCGTTAGACTGTGAGATCCTCGAGGACAGGGATTACTACTTTTATATTTCCATAGTTCAGGTCTCTGCGTACGTAGGCCCTCAGTAGTTCCTGGCGATGACGGTGGCGGTGAGGAAAAAGAGCAGAGAATTCCGGGCCATTCTACGTTCTTTATAAATGACGGTGGTCTCTACAAGGAAGCCTGAAGATAGATTTCTCTTCAGAGCGACCCAGTCCCAGATGATATGATATCGGATAGTAGATTTGGTAAGTCAGTAAGTATTTATTGAGATCCCATGGGTACGTGGATCTGGACTAAGTGCTTAGGGCAAATCTTAAAAAAAAACTTGGTTCCTCTACGAACGTACAATGCCAGAACAAACAACTTAAGGATCCAAGACCAATGTTCTATGCAGACTTAGACTGTGAGTCCCATACGGGACAGGGATGTGACAGACCTAATTTAAATGACCTTTCCCATTATTTAGAGCAACTCTGTTATAATGTACTCTTCCAAATGCTTAGTACAGTGCTCTGCAAACAGTAAGTGCTCAATAAATATGATTGATTGAGTGATTGACTGATCTAGCCAATTATTCTCTCACTGGCTGGAAGAATACTTCTGATGGTTGCTCCCCTTGACATCCATCCTAATGCTTAGTGATGCCTAACCTTTCCCTTCTATATCTCTAATTTTCTCTCCAATTCCATTAGTTGTAAGCTCCTGGAGGGCATGATCATGTCCGCCAACTCTATTATATTGTACTCTTCCAAGTGTCTAGTACAGTGCTCTGCACACAGTAAGCACTCAGTGAATATCCCCGATTGATTGATTGATCCAACAACTCCTTTCATGAATTTATCCAATGCCCCTTAGAACGTACAAGGGACGACACACGTCCAATCCATATTATCAAAGGCCCTGGCACTATAACCGAGAGAAGCCCTTCATCTCCTCGAGCTCTCGACTGAGAGAATGAAACTTATCATTTCAGCCCCATGACACTTGAACCCCCTCCCTTTCTTCTTTCCTCTCTCCCTTGGGCATGCCCCTGGCCATGACACTCTGGTCACCATCACATTTTGGAGTTCTCCTCCCCACCAGTATCTTTCTGGAATCAGTGCCAGCATTGGTTGGAGAATATGGGCAGAATCAGGGGCCTGCACCCAGGAGGAAGTTTACAGGGAGGTTCCAAGTGCTTTGTGGGCAAAACAAGTCTCCCCCAACACCTCAGCATGCTGCTGCCTGACTGAATAATAATAATAATGATAATAATGGCATTTGGTAAGTCCTTATCTTGTGCTGAGCACTATCCTGAGGGCTGGGATAAAGCGTGGCTCAGTGGAAAGAGCACCAGCTTGGGAGTCAGAGGTCATGGGTTCCATTCCCAGCTCCGCCACTTGTCAGCTGTGTGATTTGGGGCAAGTCACTTCACTTCTCTGTGCCTCAGGTACCTCATCTGTAAAATGGGGATTAAGACTGTGAGCTCCACGTGGGACAACCTCATTACCTTGGATCCACCTCCAACACTTAGAACAGTGCTTGGCACATAGAAAGCGCTTAAATGCCATTATTATTATTATTATCTCACCATGTAAGGAGGAGGGAGAACAGGTATTGAATACCTATTTTCCAGATGAGGAAACTAAAGCGTAGAAACTAAACAATTTGTCCCAGATCACACAGTGAGCAAACGTCAGAGGAGACTGGGGGCAGGCTATCATTGTCTTCCCAACCTCCCCTAACCTACCTCATTCATTCAATCGTTTTTATTGAGCACTTATTATGTGCAGAGCACTGTATTGAGCACTTGGGAGAATTCAATAAAGCAATAAACAGACAAATTCTCTGCCCACAATGAGCTTACATTACTAAACTGTAATTACCCTGCCTATTTTGAGTAAGGGCTAAGGTAATAATAATAATAGTAATAACTGTACCGTTTTTGAAGTGTTTACTGTACGCCAAGCACTGAGCTAAGTGCTGGGGCAGATACTAGATAATCAGATTCCATATGGGGTTCACAATCTGAGTAAGAAGGAGAACCGGTATTGAATCCTCATTCTGCAGATGAGGGAACTGAGGCACAGAGAAGTAAAGTGACTTGCCCTTGGTCGCACAGCAGACAAGCAGCAGAGGTGGGATTAGAACCCAGGCCCACGCTCTTTCCACTAGGCCACGCCTAGAAGGCTGTTGACCCTAAATCAGAGTTCTTTCTTTCCCAGTCTCAGTCCGATTTGCCACTCATCTTTTGTGTTTTAAATCGTTCTCTGGAGGTGAAATGACAAGATGGATTGGGATGGCATCTTGGAGAACGAGTGGGGATGAAACCAAAGCTTCTGGAAGGGGATGGGTGGGATTTAAGAGTGAAAGGAATTGGTAAAATAGGAACAGGGAGGTTGTAAGATTGTTCCATGACGAATAGGCAACTTTGGAAAAGACTCTTTAGCAGGAGACAGAGGACTCAATGCTTGGACCTGCCATTTAACTGAGCTCTCAAATATAAACTGGGCTTCTTCAAGACTGCAGACTGTACTAAACACCTACGTAGACCGTGAACCCCATAATAATAATAATAATTTTGGAATTTGTTAAGCGTTTACTAAGTGCACATAATAATAATAATGTTGGTATTTGTTAAGTGCTGACTATGTGCAGAGCACTGTACTAAGCACTGGGGTAGATACAGGGTAATCAGGTTGTCCCACGTGAGGCTCCCAGTTAATCCCCGTTTTACAGATGAGGTAACTGAGGCACAGAGAAGTGAAGTGACTTGCTCACAGTCACACAGCTGCCAAGGAGCAGAACTGGGATTTGAACCCATGACCTCTGACTCCCAAGCCCGGGCTCTTACCACTGAGCCACGCTGCTTCTCTACTAAGCACTGGGGTAGATACAAGGTAATCACGTCAGACACAGTCCCTGTCCCACATGGGGCTCAGAGTCTTAATCCCCATTTTCCAGATGAGGTAACTGAGGCCCAGAGAAGTTAAATGACTTGCCCAAGTTCGTACGGCAGACACGCGGCCGAGCCGGGATTAGAATCCTTGTCCTGTGACTTCCAGGCCCACGGTCTTTCCAGTAGGCTGCACTGCTTCTCATGTTCCATGTGGGACAGGGACTGTGTCTGATAGTTAACATGTATCAGGGAAACAGCGTGGCTCAGTGGAAAGAGCCCGGGTTTGGGAGTCAGAGGTCATGGGTTCGAATCCCGGCTCTGCCACTTGTCAGCTGTGTGACTGTGGGCAAGTCACTTCACTTCTCCATACCTCAGTGACCTCATCTGTAAAATGGGGATTAAAACTGCGAGCCTCCCGTGGGACAACCTGATGACCCTGCATCTCCCCCAGCGCTTAGGACAGTGCTCTGCACATAGTAAGCGCTTAACAAATACCAACATTATTATTATTATCTACCCCAGCATTTAGAACAGTGTTGGACACACAGTAAGTGCTGAACAAATACCCTAAAGAAAAAAATCCAGTGGTAGCTTCCAAAAGGACCGAGCTCTCGGGAGCAAGGCCCAGAGCCACTTGCTCTGGGTCAAGGCTGTAGGAAGTGGGATAACCAAAAGGCTCTGAGGGATCCTGGCTGGATTATCGGGCTTGACAATGAGCAGTCTGGGGCTCAAATCCTGGTGTAGGTCAAAGAGAAAGTCAATCGATTAATCGTATTTATCGAGCCCTCACTGCGTGCAGAGCACTGTACTAAGTGTTTAGAAGAATACGCTAATACAGAGTTGGTAGACACGTTCCCTGCCCACAGTGAGTTTACAGTTTACTCACGTTTGGGGGTTTCACTGTCTTGAAACCTACAACTTCTTGAATGAATCAATCAGTGGCATTTATTGCTGCTTATAACAATAATAATAACGTTGGTATTGGTTAAGCGCTTACTATGTGCAGAGCACTGTTCTAAGCGCTGGGGGAGATACAGGGGAATCAGGTTGTCCCACGTGAGGCTCACAGTTAATCCCCATTTTACAGATGAGGGAACTGAGGCCCAGAGAAGTGAAGTGACTTGCCCACAGTCACACAGCTGACAAGTGGCAGAGCCGGGATTTGAACCCATGACCTCTGACTTCCAAACCCGGGGTCTTTCCACTGAGCCATGCTATTTCTGCTTATAGTGTGCAGAGGTCTGTACTAAGCACTTGGGAGAGTGGACTGTAACAGAGTTGGTAGACATGCTCCTTTCCCTTAGAAAAGCAGCGTGGCTTAGTGGAAAGAGCACGGGCTTGTGAGTCAGAGGTAAGCCCGTCATACGGCAGAGACTGCCTCTATCTGTTGCCGACTTGTTCATTCCAAGCGCTTAGTACAGTGCTCTGCACATAGTAAGCGCTCAATAAATACTATTGAATGAAGGTCATGGGTTCTAATGCTGCCTGCACTACTTTTCAGCTATGTGATTTTGGGCAAGTCTCCTCACTGCTCTGTGCCTCAATTACCTCAACTGTAAAATGGGGATTAAGACGGTGAGCCCCCCGTGGGACAACCTGATTACCTTCTATCTACCCCAGAGCCTAGAACAGTGCTTGGCACATAGTAAGCATTTAAAAAATACCGTGATCATTATTCTTATTACCCATAACGAGCTGACAGTCTAGAGGAAAGAAAGTTTGAGTTTATTCACATATGGGGGTTTCACTCTCTTGAAAGCTACAACTCCTTGAATCAATCAATCGGTGGTATTTATTGAACACTCTGCTCAACTGTACATATTTTCATTACCCTATTTATTTTGTTAATGAAATGTACATCGCCTTGATTCTATTTATTTGCTATTGTTTTAATGAGATGTTCATCCCCTTGATTCTATTTATTGCCGTTGTTCTTGTCTGCCCGTCTCCCCCGATTAGACTGTAAACCCATCAAAGGGCAGAGACTGTCCCTATCTGTTACCGATTTGTACATTCCAAGCGCTTAGCACAGTGCTCTGCACATAGTAAGCACTCAATAAATACTATTGAATGAATGAATGAATGAACACTTATTTTGCGCAGAGCTCTGTACTAAGTGCTCGGGAGAGTACAGTACATTTGGTAGGCACAATCCCTTCTCTCAAGGGATTTACAGTCTAAAGGGGGTAACGTATTGAAAGAAATTAAAGGTAGGGGAAGCAACTGAGTAAAGAAATGTACATATAGAGTGTGGGGATGACGGTGTTGAGGACAGTACCTAGGTGCTTAGTACAAGCACAGTTTACTCAACCTCATCTACGACAAACACCTATTTTCTGTTTGAGAGCTGGGGGTGGCCATTAGTTAAAAACGTCCTTCAAGTTACAAAAACAATAAGGATAATGATAAAAATCATAGTAGTGGTATTTGTTAATCATCCTGTGGTATTTATTGAGCGCTTACTGTGTGCAGAACATAGTAATGCGTTTGGGAGAGTATGACAGAGTTGGTAAACTCATTTCCTGCCCACAGTGAGCTTACAGTCTAGAGGGGGAGGGAAACCGTAATATTAATCAATAATTTACAGATATGCGCAAAACTGTTGCGGAGCTGAGGCTGGGGTGAATGCCAAGTGTCCAAAGGGGACAGATCCAAATGCAAGTGCTGAGCACCTACTATGTGTCAAGCACTGTACTAAGCACTGGGGAAGATACAAGATAATCAGGTTGGTAACAGCTGCCATCCCGCATCAGGCTCAAGTCTAAGCCGGCTCTCTGAGCGACTTTTCATTTGGTGTGAAAGCCAGAAGTTGGGACCTGGATAATAATAATAATAATGTTGGTATTTGTTAAGCGCTTACTACATGCAGAGCAGTGTTCTAAGCGCTGGGGTAGATACAGGGTCATCAGGTTGTCCCACGTGAGGCTCCCAGTCTTCATCCCCATTTTACAGATGAGGTAACCGAGGCCCAGAGAAGTGAAGTGACTTGCCCACAGTCACACAGCAGACAAGTGGCAGATCCGGGATTCGAACCCACGACTCCTGACTCCCAAGCCCGGGCTCTTTCCACTGAGCCACGCTGCTTCTTTACAAAAAGGTTGTCATTCATTCAGTCATTTATTTGCATTTATTGAGCGCTTACCGTGCTAAGTTCTCGGGAAAGCACAGGGGAGAGTCCTGCCCGAGCTTTATTTCCAGGGCTTGACCTGATGAAACCTAGGTTAAGCTTTAAGACTTTAAAGGTTTAAACTTGGAAAATTTTGTCTACACAACAGGGATGAGACGTTGAAAGGGATATGACCTCTTTAAATTACTTAATAGCTCATGTGATCTCACAGGGCAGTGGGAGCAACTCGCCTCTCTGGGGAATGAAAATAGCCTGCTTATCAGGAGATTCATTTATTCAGCCATCTTTATTGAGAGTTTATTGTGCGCAGAGCCCTGTACTAAGCGCTTGGGAGAGTACAATATAACAATAAATAGACACATTCCCCGCCCACAACCAGCTTAAACACAGAAGCAGCAGCATGGCCTAGTGGATAGAGCATGAGCCTGGGACTCAGAGGAACCGAGTTCTAATGCTGGCTCTAATTAATTTTAATTTGGTATTTGTTAAGCGCTTACTATGTGCAGAGCACTGTTCTAAGCGCCGGGGTAGATACAGGGTAATCAGGTTGTCCCACGGGAGGCTCACAGTTAATCCCCATTTTACAGATGAGGTGACTGAGGCACAGAGAAGTTAAGTGACTTGCCCACAGTCAAACAGCTGACAAGTGGCAGAGCCGGGATTCAAACCCATGACCTCTGACTCCCAAGCCTGTGCTCTTTCCACTGAGCCACGCTGCTTCTCTACCACTTGTCTGCTTTGTGACCTTGGGCAAGTCATTTCACTTTTTCTGAGCCTCAGTTGCCTCATCATGTTCTCCCTCTGGCCTGGAACTCCCTCCCCTTCATATCCAACAGACCACCACTCTCCCTGACTTATTAAAACCACACCTCCTCCAAGAGGCAGCATGGCTTAGTGGAAAGAGCACGGGCCTGGGAGTCAGAGGACCTGGGTTCTAATCCCAGCTCTGCCATTTACCTGCTGTGTGATCTTGGGCAAGTCACAGTTGCTCCGTGCCTCAGTTCCCTCATCCGCAAACAGTGGGGAGTCATTCATTCAATTAATCACATTTATTTAGCCCTTACTGTTTGCAGAGTACTGTACTAAGCGCTTGGGAGAGTACAACACAACAATAAAAAGACACATTCCCTGCCCACAATGAGCTTACAGTCTGGGGGTGGGGAAGAGAGGCATTAATATATATAAATAAATGACAAATAAGAATATAAGTGCTAAGGGGCTGGGAGGGGGGAAGAACAAAGGGAGCAAGTCAGGGTGACGCAGAAGGGTGTGGGAAAAGTGGAAAGAAGGGGCTCTGTGGAAATGTGGGAAAAAAGTCCTGCTTAGAGTTTCACCCGACGTGGGACCTGATTATCTGGTTTCTACCTCAGCACACAGTGCAGTGCTTAGCACGTAGAAGGTGTTTAACAAATACCACAGTGAAGAAGTCGTCCCTGACCAGCATGAGAACCAGCATGGTGGAGAGGATACAGCACGGTCCTGGGAGTCGGAAGGTCCCGGCTCCAGCACTTGTCCGCTGTATGACCTTGGGCAAGTCACTTCACTTCTCTGGGCCCACGTTAACTCATCTGTGAAATGGGGATTGAGACTACGAGCCCTCTGTGGGACAGAGACTGTGTCCAACCTGCTTTGCTTGACTCCACCCCAGCGCTTAGTACAGTGCCTGGCACGTAGTAAGCATTTAACAAATACCATAATAATAATAATTATAATCATTAATAAAAACCAACCCCTCATTTCCCCACCTTATTTGTCATCTCCTCTGTGTTGCCTATGTACTTGGGTCTGTAATAATAATAATAATGATTGCGGTATTTGTTAAGTGCTTACTATGTGCCAGGCTCTGTGTACTAAGCATTGGGGTGGGCCACAGCACACTTACCTACACGTCTTTATACCATTTCGCCTGTAGTTTATTTTAATGCCCGACTCCCCTTCTAGGTGATAAAGTCCTTGTGGGGAGGGATCGTGCCTACCGACGCTATTCATTCATTCATTCAATCGTATTTATTGAACACTTACTGTGTGCAGAGCACTGCACTAAGCACTCGGGAAAGTACAATCCAGCAACAAGTAGAGACAATCCCTGCCCACAACGGGCTCACAGTCTAGAAGGGGGGAGACAGGCATCAAAACAAGTAAACAGGCATCAATAGCATCAATTTAAATAAATAGAATTAAATCTATGAGCACATCGGTAATATAAATAAATAAAATTATAAATTGTATTGTACTTTCCCAAATCCTTAGTCTCCTCTCAGAGTCGCACCTGGAGAGTTTCTAGTACTCTACAAGTCTCGACTACGGGAGGGAGAGTCAAGCAGAGGCCTGTCCATTCCATTTCTAGCTTGGCCAGTGGCTACAGAGCGGAAGGCCACTTGCTACAAGTCAAAACTCACCCGTGTTGGGCAGCAGCGGCACGGGAGAGAGTCGAGGGGCGAGACTCAAGTTTACCGCGCGGAAGGAGGCAATGGTAAACCACTTCCATATTTTCATGAAGAAAACTTTGGATCCACTACCAGAACGACTGCAGATGGAGGTGGGGCGTTCTGGGAGAGACGCGTCCGTGACGTCGCTCTGGGTCGGACACGACTCGACAGCATAAGACAACAAGTGCTGCGCTCTGCAAACAGCTCAAAAAACACCAGTGATGGATTGATCTGATCACTCTGCGGTGGCATCTAGCTTTTTCATCCTCTTTCCGTAGGTATTTCACTACATTCAGAACTCTAGCACATAAAAGTTCCGATCATCTTGTCTGCCTGGACAATTTAAGAAAACAGAGTTTTTAACTTTCTCTTGAATGCTGTGAATTTTTAGGGTTAAGTACTTGAGGACTGAGGGAAGAGTTTCCCTTGTAGGCATTGTGATTACTAACCATTCTGTGCAGGGAATGTGTCTACCAGCTTTGTTATATTGTACTCTCCCAAGCGCTTAGTCCAGTGCTCAATAAATGTGATTGATAGATTAGCATGGCTCAGTGGATAGAGCCTGGACTTGAGAGTCAGAGGTCATGGGTTCTAATCACTGCTCCGCTGCTTATCAGCTGTGTGACTTTGGGCAAGTCGCTTCACTTCTCTGTGCCTCAGTTACCTCCTCTGTAAAATGGGGGTTAAGACTGTGAGTCCCACATGGGGCAACCTTATCACCTTGAATGCCCCCCCCCCAGTGTTTAGAACAGTGCTTTGCACATAGTAAGAGCTGAACAAATGTCATTATTATTATTATTATTATAGAATACTGTGGTGGAGTGCTGTAAGGAATGCTAGGGGACAGGGCCCCTGCCCTTGGGATTTTTCAGTGAGGGAAAGAGTTGGGTATATGGAGAAGAAGTGTGGAGGCCAAAGCAGCGTGGCTCAGTGGAACGGGCACGGGCTTGGGAGTCAGAGGTCATGGGTTCTAATCCCTGCTCCACTGTTTGTCAGCTGTGTGACTTTGGGCAAGTCATTTCATTTCTCTGTGCCTCAGTTACCTCCTCTGTAAAATGGGGATTAAGACCGTGAGTCCCACATGGGGCAACCTTATCACCTTGAATCCCCCCCCCAGCACTTAGAACAGTGCTTTGCACACAGTAAGCGCCCAACAAATGCTATTATTATTATTATTATAGAATACTGTCATGGATTACTATAGAATGCTGTGGTGGGGTGCTGTAAGGAATGCTAGGGGACAAGGCCACTGCCCTTGGGATTTTTCAGTGAAGGAAAGAGTTTGGTGCACGGAGAATATATTCATTCATTCAGTAGTATTTATCGAGCGCTTACTATGTGCAGAGCACTTGGCTAAACGCTTGGAATGGACAATTTGGCAACAGATAGAGATCAGCCCTGCCCAATAGCAAGCTCACAGTCTAAACGGGGGAGACAGACTGCAAAGCAAAACAGAAGGAAAAAAAAGACAATTCATTCATTCAATCGTATTTATTGGATGCTTACTATGTGCAGAGCACTGGACTGAGCGCTTGGAACGGACAATTCGGCCACAGAGAGAGACCATCCCTGCCCAATAGCCGGCTCCCAGTCTAAACGAGGGAGACAGACAGCCGGCTCTCAGCAGGGATTGAGAGCTCCCCTCCTCCGGGAGGCCTGCCCAGACTGAGCCCTCTCTTTCACTCATTCATTCAATAGAATTTATTGAGTGCTTACAGAGAAGCGGCGTGGCTCAGTGGAAAGAGCCTAGGCTTGGGAGTCAGAGGGCATGGGTTCAAATCCCAGCTCTACCACGTGTCAGTTGTATGACTGTGGGCAAGTCACTTCACTTCTTGGTGCCTCATTGACCTCATCTGTAAAATGGCGATGAAGACTGTGAGCCTCACGTGGGACAACCTGATGACCCTGTATCTCCCCCGGTGCTTAGAACAGTGCTCTGCACATAGTAAGCGCTTAACAAATACCAACATCATTATTATTATTATGTGCAGAGCACTGTACTAAGCGCTTGGAATGGACAATTCGGCAACAGATAGAGACATTCCCTGCCCAATGATGGGCTTACAGTTTAAACAGGGGAGACAGACAGCAAAGCAAAAAAGAACAAAAAAATGACAAATTCATTCAATGGCATTTATTGGGCGCTTACTATGTGGAAAGCACTGTACTAAGCGCTTGAAATGGACAATTCAGCAACAGATAGAGACCCTCCCTGCCCAATAATGATGATGATGATGGCATTTGTTAAGCGCTTACTCTGTGCAAAGCACTGTTCTAAGCACTGGGGAGGATACAAGGTGATCAGGTTGTCCCACGTGGGGCTCACAGTCTTCATTCCCATTTTACAGATGAGGTAACTGAGGCCCAGAGAAGTTAAGTGACCAGAGAAGCAGCATGGCTCAGCGGAAAGAGCCCGGGCTTGGGAGTCAGAGGTTATGGGTTCAAATTCCAACTCTGCTACTTGTCAGCTGTGTGACTGTGGACTTCACTTCACTTCTGTGTGCCTCAGTTCCTTCATCAAGTGGGGATGAAGACTCCCTCGATTAGACTGTAAGCCCGTCATTGGGCAGGGGCTGTCTCTCATGCTGATTTGTCCATTCCAAGCGCTTAGTCCAGTCTCTGCATATAGTAAGCGCTCAATAAATACTACTGGATGAATGAAAGACTGTGAGCTCCACGTGGGACTACCTGATCACCTTGTATCCCCCAGCACTTGGAACAGTACTCTGCACATAGTAAGCGCTTAACAAATACCACCATTTTTTCTCTGGGCCTCAGTTCCCTCATCTGTCAAATGGGGATGAAGACTGGGTGCCTCACGTGGGACAACCTGATCACCCTGTATCTTCCCCAGTGCTTAGAACGGTGCTCTGCACATAGTAAGCGCTTAACAAATACCACTCTTTTTTCTCTGGGCCTCAGTTCCCTCATCTGTCAAATGGGGTTAAAGACTGGGAGGCTCACATGGGTCAACCTGGTGACCCTGTATCTCCCCCAGCGTTTATAACAGTGCTCTGCACATAGTAAGTGCTTAACAAATACCACCCTTTTTTCTCTGTGGCTCAGTTCCCTCATCTATAAAATGGGGATGGAGACAGGGAGCCCCACGTGGGACAACCTGGTGACCCTGCATCTCCCCAGCGCTTAGAACAGTGCTCCGCACATAGTAAGCGCTTAACCAATACCACCCTTTTTTCTCTGGGCCTCAGTTCCCTCATCTGTCAAATGGGGATGAAGACCGGGAGCCTCAGGTGGGACAACCTGATGACCCTGCATCTCTCCCTGCGCTTAGAACGGTGCTCTGCACAGAGTAAGCACTTCACAAATACCAACATTATTATTAATAATATTATTATTAATAATATTATTAATAATATTATATTGTTATTATTAAATAGGCGGCCCCTTTGGCAGGCCCCAAGGTCAGCCCCATCCTAGGCCTCCCAACTGCCTGTCACCTTGCCGACATGGTGGGGCAGGAAGGGAAGTCTCGCGAGACTTGGAGGCGGCCCCCTCGTCTCTGCGCCGGAGGAGGCGGGAGATCTCGCGAGAGTTGGGCGGGGGGCGGCCCTCCGGGCAGGGAAGCCGCCGCGGGCGAACATGTCGGAGTCCGAGCTCGGCAGAAAGTGGGACCGGTGCCTGGCCGATTCGGCCGTCAAGCTCGGTAAAGACCTCCCCTTTTTTCCCTCCCCTTTTTTAAAACGCGGATGAAGTCCCCAAGGCGCGGAGAGGCCGAGGCCTTCCCAAGCCCCGGGACAAGGACCGGCCCCGGCCTGCTCTGGGCCTCCCTGCCCTTAGAATATCAGTATTCATTCATTCAGTAGAAGTTATTGACCGCTTGCTATTCATTCATTCACTTAATGGTGATTATTAATAAGGCTATTCATTCAGTAGTGTTTATTGAGCGCTTGCTATTCATTCATTTAATGGTTATTGTTAATAAGAACATTCATTCAATAGTATTTATTGAGCGCTTGCTACTCATTCATTCACTTAATGGTTATTATTAATAAGAACATTCAGTAGTATTTATTGAGCGCTTGCTATTTATTCATTTAATGGTTATTATTAATAAGAGCATTCATTCAATAGTATTTATTGAGCGCTTGCTACTCATTCATTCACGTAATGGTTATTATTAGTAAGAACATTCATTCAGTAGTATTTATTGAGCGCTTGCTATTTATCCATTTAATGGTTATTATTAATAAGAGCATTCATTCAATAGTATTTATTGAACGCTTGCTACTCATTCATTCACTTAATGGTTATTATTAATAAGAGTATTCATGCATTCAGTAGTATTTATTGAGCGCTTGCTACTCATTCATTTAATGGTTATTAATAAGAGCATTCATTCAATAGTAATTATTGAGCGCTTGCTACTCATTCATTCACTTAATGGTTATTATTAATAAGAATATTCATGCATTCAGTAGTATTTATTGAGCTCTTGCTACTCATTTATTCATTTAAGGATTATTACTAATAATAATATTCATTCAATAGTATTTATTGAGCGCTTGCTACTCATTTATTCACTTAATGGTGGTTATTAATAAGAATATTCATTCAGTAGTATTTATTGAGCCCTTGCTACTCATTTATTCATTTAAGGATTATTATTAATAATAGTATTCATTCAATAGTATTTATTGAGCGCTTGCTATTCATTTAATGGTTGTTATTAATGATAGTATTCATTCATTCATTCAGTAGTATTTATTGAGCGCTTGCTATTCATTCATTTAATGGTTATTATTTATAAGAGCATTCATTCAATAGTATTTATTGGGCGCTTGCTACTCATTCATTCATTTAATCATTATTAATAATAGTATTCATTCATTCAGCAGTATTTATTGAGTCCTTGCTACTCATTTATTCATTTAAGGATTATTATTAATAATAGTATTCATTCAATAGTATTTATTGAGCGCTTGCTATTCATTCATTTAATGGTTATTAATGATAGTATTCATTCATTCATCCCCATTTTACAGATGAGGTAACTGAGGCACAGAGAAGTGAAGTGACTTGCCCACAGTCACACAGCTGACAAGTGGGCTGAAGATTGTGAGCCTCAGGTGGGACAACCTGATTACCTTGTATACCCCAGCACTTAGAACAGTGCTCTGCACATAGTAAGCGCTTAACAAATATCAACATTATTATTATTATTAACAAATACCAACATTATTATTATTATATGCGGCTCGCCTCTCTCAGGGCCGGAGGGCAACAGAAGAGTTTGCAAACGTCCTTGACTCCCCCCGGGGCCTTAAGTTGACTCCTTGTGCACATAGCGTTCAGCCAACCTTTACTCCCCAACCGAAGCACAAGGTCAGAGCCGAGCTGGGTGGAAGAAGACGACAGAAATCGTCTTCCGGTATGCACGAGGCAGAGGGCATAAATTAGGGTCTGGGGTGATTCGGTTGAGAGGCTCCATAAAAGTCATCTGAAATCGAACTGCCTTGGAATCTTGGAAAAAGCGCTTTGCGGTTTTAAATTCAGGCCGTGGCATCACTCTGAATTAGCTATGCTCTAATAATAATAATTACGGTATTTAATGATGGTATTTGTGAAGCGCTTACTATGGGCAAAGCACTGTTCTAAGCGCTGGGGGGATACAAGGTGATCAGGTTGTCCCACATGGGGCTCACAGTCTCCATCTCCATTTTACAGATGAGGGAACTGAGGCCCGGAGAAGTGAAGTGACTTGGCCAAAGTCACACAGCTGACGAGGCGGAGCTGGGATTAGAACCCATGACTTCTGACTCCCAAGCCCGGGCTCTTTGCACTGAGCCACGCTGCTTCTCTGTTTGTTAGGCACTGCCCCTGTGCCAATCAGTGTCCTAAACGCTGGGGTAGATACCGGGTAATCAGGTTATCCCCGTTTTACAGATAAGGGAACCGAGGCCCAGAGAAGTGAAGTGACTGGCCAAAGATCACAGAGCAGACAAGTGGAGGAGTTCATTCAGTTGTATTTATTGAGCGCTTACTGTGTGCAGAGCACTTTACTAAGCCCTTGGAATGTACCATTCGGCAACAGACACAATCATTCATTCAATAGTATTTATTGAGCGCTTACTATGGGCAGACCACTGTACTAAGTGCTTGGAAGGTACCATTCGGCAAGAGATAGAGTCAATCCCTGCCCAGACAACAGGCTCACAGTCTAAAAGGGAGTTGAGATTGGAGCCTATGACCCCAGGCACATGTTCTATCCACTAGGCCTTGCTGCTTCTCGTGAAATGGAGATCCAGTGAGGCCTAATGGAAAGAGACAGATCTGAGAGTCAGGAAACCTGGGTTCTCAGCCTGGATCCACCCATTTACCTGCTGTGTGACACTGGGCAATTCACTTAGCTTCTCTGCCTCAGTTTCCTCATCTGTAAAATGGAGGTTAAATACCAGTTTTTCTCCTTAGACTGTGAACTCTGTGTGGGACAGGGATTGTGTCCATTCTCATCATTCTGGATCTACCCCGGCACTTAGCAAAGTGCTTGACACATAGTAAGCCCTTAAAGTTGCTATTTATTATTGATGGGAAGATGAGTTCAGTTTGGGGGATTTTGCGTTTTATGTACCAGCAGGGCATCCGCTTGGAGATAGATGTCAAGGAGGCAGAAGGTAATACATTCTGTAGCTGTAAACTCGTGGGCAGGGATTACGGCTTCCAACTCTGTTGAATTGTGCTTTCCCAAGAGCATAGTTCAGTGTTCCGCACACATTATGCACTCAGAACATGTCACTGATTGTAGAGAAGAGAGGTCGGGCCTAGCGACATGGTAGTCGAAGCCGTGAGAGCTGATGAGCTGACTCCCCCAGGGATGAGAGTGAATTGAGAGGGGAGCCCTACACGGAGCCTTGAGGGATGCCCAGGGTTTATAGAGAAGAAAGAACTGGCAAAAGAGAAGCAGCGTGCCCTATAATATAATGATGGCATTTGTTAAGTGCTTACTATGTGCCAAGCACTGTTCTAAGCACTGGGGTAGATACAGAGCAATCAGGTGGTCCCACGTGGGGCTCAAAGTCTTAATCCCCATTTTAAAGATGAGGAAACTGAGGCACAGAGAGGTTGTGACTCGCCCAAGGTCACGCAGCAGACAAGTGGCAGAGCTGGGATTAGAACCCACGACCCCTCACTCCCAAGCCATGCTCTTTCCCCTGAGCCACGATGCCCTACTGGATAGAGCGTGGGTCTGGGAGTCAGAAGGAGCTGGGTTCTAATTCCTGCTCCAGCCACTTGTCTTGTGTGTTACCTTGGGCAAGTCATTTCACTTCTTTGTGTCTGTTACCTTATCTGTAAAATGGGGGTTTAGACCGTGAGCCCCTTGTGGGACATGGACGCTGTCCCACCTCATTAGCCAGCACTTAGTATAGTGTTTGGCACGTAGTAAGTGTATAACAAGTATAAAAAAAGGCTTGAGGAGCATTGGTCCTAGAGGTTAGAGGAGAACCTGGAGACTGGTATCAGAAAAACCAAAGTTAGATCGTGTATCCAGGTGAAGGAAGTGGTTCACAGGGTCGAAGGCAGCCAGGAGGATGAGGAGGATTAAGATAGAGGGCATTAGATTAGGCAAGGGAGTCTTTGACCTTGGAAGGAACAGTCTCTGGAGACTAGATTATAGAAGGTGAAGAAGGGAAGTGGAGGGAGCGGGTGTAGACAACCCGTTGGAGAAGTCTGGACAGGAAAGGGAGGAGGGAGATGCTTCCGGAAGGTGCGGTGCATTCATTTATACGATTGAAGGAATGGAATCCAGAGAAGAGTTTTTTTGAAGCTAGAAGTTGGGAGAGTGTGCATGAAGGCAGAGGTAAATGATCAGCTGAAGATGGTGGTCAGGGAGGGAGGAAAAGCGGGCATCAAAGGAAGAAAAGGTGAGGGATAAGAGCGGGTGGGATGGTGTGAAAGTGGCATTAGGGAGGCAAGCAGACTCCTTCCCCTTTCCCCATGAGATGGGAAGAGGTGAGGGGCCCCGGGAGAGAGCTCCAAAGGCACAGCATCGTTTGGAGTGGGGCGAGTTTGGGTGACGGCGAGGAGTGCCTGGCCCAGGAACGGGTCGAGGATGAAGGGGAGTTGGATGGGTGGGTCCCGCAGACCACATTGAGATGGAATTAAAGGGTGGAGGATGGGAGAGACAGGCATGATAGTCGTGATAGTATTTTTTTAATCCTTGCTGTGGGCAAAGCACTGCAGAAGCAGTGTGGGACAGTGCCAGGCACAGGCCTGGGAGTCAGAGGACCGGGTTTCTAATCCCAGCCACTCTACCTGCTTGTGACTTTGGGCAAGCTACTTAACTTCTCTGGGCCTCAGTTCCCTCATTTGCAAATTGAGGCTTCAAAACCCGTTCTCCCTCCTAATTATTAGATTGTGAGCCTCTTATGGGATCTGATTGTCTTGTATCTACCCTAGTGCTTAGTACAATGCTTGGCACGTAATAAGTGCTTAACAAATACAATCATTATTAATATTAAGCTCTGGAAAAGAAATATGTGGATCCATCAATGGTAAGCGCTTAGTACAGTGCTCTGCACATAGTAAGCGCTCAATAAATACTATTGAATTAATTTCTTGAGCGCTTACTGTGTACAGAATACTGGACTAAGTGCTTGCGGAAGTCCAAAATAACAGGGTTGTGGACATGCTCCCTATCCACAATGAGCTTACAGTTCACTTGTATTTACTGGGTGCTTTACTGGGTGCAGAGCATTGTACTAAGCGCTTGGAAAGTACAATACAGCAAATAGAGACAATCCTGCCCACAACAGGCTCGCAGTCTAGAGGAGGGGAGGCAGACATCAATACAAGTAAAGAGACATCAATATAAATAAAATTATAGATATATACATATATACATAATTTCTTTGGGGTGGGGAGGAGGAGGAAGAGGAAAGGGAGCGTGAGTAGGGTGACGCAAAAGGGAATGGGAGCTGAGGAAAAATGGAGGTTAGTCTGGGAAGGCCTCCTGGAGGAGGTGCACCTTAAGGATGCTTTGAAGGAGGGGAGAGTGATTGGCGGATTTGAGGAGGGAGGGCGTTCCAGGCCAGAGGTAGCCCAAGGGCCAGGGGTTAGTGGCGAGACAGGAGAGATGGAGGCACAGTGAGAAGGTTAGCACCGGAGGAACGGAATGTGCGGGTTGGGATGTAGGAGAGAAAGGAGGTGAGATAGGAGGGGGCAAGGTGATGCAGAGCTTGAAAGCCAATAGTGAGAAGTTTTTGTTTGCTATGGAGGTGGATAGACAACCACTGGTGATTTTTGGGCAGGGGGCGAGTTTCGGTAGTAAGGTAATCCGGGCAGCAGAGTAAAGTATGGACTGAGTGGGGAGAGACAGGAGGTTGGGACGTGAGAAAGGAGGGTGCTGCAGTAATGTAGGTGGGATAGGATGAGTGATTGTACTAACACGGTAGCGGTTTGGATGGAGAGGAAAGGGCAGATCTTGGCGATGTTGCAAAGGTGAGACCGACAGGATTTGGTGTCTCCAGTCTAGAGGGGAAGACGTGTAGCTGGGGATCTCTGGTCCCGAGTGGCTCAACAGTCTTGGAGTGGGGGTGTTGGCGACAGGCACGTAAGGGACGGCGAACGAAAATACCAAAGGCAGAGGTGATGAAAGGAGCTTCCGGATTTCAGACACCTCGTAGTTCAGACCACTAATCCCAGAGGTCAGAGCCATGTCCGTGATGGTGACCTCGGCACTCTAAAAGTTGAGATGACATCATGCTGCTGCTCAACAAGCCCTTCCCATGGCTGGAGCAGGAAACCATGGGGGTCTTGAGTGGTAGAGTGGCATCCATCCCATCTGTCTGCACTCCAGGAGTTGGGGGAAAGAGGTACAAACTGCTCACCTGTTACCAACGAAACTGCTGGGGTTGGGAACCCGCTGGATTTTTTGTGTGTGTGGTATTTAAGCGCCTGCTGTATCAGGCACTGTATTCAGCGCTGGGTAGATTCAAGATAATCGGGTTGGACTCTGTCCCTGTCCCACATAAGGCTCGTGGCCTCAATTTCCATTTTACAGATGAGGGAACTGAGACACAAAGAAGTGAAGTGACTGGCCGAAGGTCACACAGCAGACGAGCGGTGGAGGCAGGATTAAAACCCGGATCCTCTGACTCCTAGGCCCTTGTTCTTTCTACCAGGTCACGCTGCTCCTCAAAGCGGATGGTAGTGAACCGAGAGGGATGTGATGGCGGGAATGGGTGGTTGGGGTGGCATTGAGAGAGGAGGGACAGAGATGGGGTGGGGGGAGGAAGGGTCGTGGTGAAGTCCAGTTTCTCATGGACTGCAGCTTTCCGGTGTTCTCGAGGGGGGTGGGGGTCGGGGGACATCAAGGCAGGCTCACCAGGAGGCTGCAGGCCCCAGAGCTTACAGTCTATTCCGGAAGACGGATCCCCGAATAAATTACAGGTCAGAGGAAGCGGCCAACTGCTGGGGGGAAGAGGGATACATTCCTCACTGCTTAGCTGTTGCAACATGGGGCAGATAGGATGGGGAGATGAGAATCAGGAAAGACCTCCTGGAGGAAATGTGATTGCAGAAGTCCTTGGAAAATAGGGAGAGCTGTGGTCTGCTGGTTGTAAAGGGGAGAAGGAAAGGCATGAACAAGAGGTCAGCAGCAGTAAAGGCAAGAGCGAGACACCGAGAGCAGTCAGTTGTACCAGCTGGGTGTAAGGATGAAGATTGAGTCTAAGGAGTGAGGAAAGAGCTGATTCAATCAATCCATCAATCATATTTTTTGAGCGCTTACTTTGCGCAGAGCACTATAACTACGCACTTGGGAGAGTACGATATAACAGGGTTGGTAAACACATTCCCTGCCCATTTCGAGGTCACAGTCTGATGGAGTGGCTTAGCGAGAAGGTTATGTTAGGAGGAGGAGGAGGCTAAGGAGAATAACAGGGCAATGACAGAGAAGAGGTGAGGAACCGATAAGTAGAAGTAGGTAAATGAAGAGTGTCCGGCATTCCATTTTCCTGGAATCACGAGCTAAGTAAGCCCGGCCCTGCTGTCTCCCCGGCCTCCTGCATCCCAAACTCACTCCTTATCTGCTGTCTCCCTGCACTCCTCAGGGCTTTTTTTAGTTCCTTTAATCAGATTTCTGCACTTTTTGACCACCCCCCCCCCAAAAAAAAAATGAAAAGAAGAGAGGTCCCCGGACCCTAGAGCGCATGGAGGAAAGAGTTAGGGTTCAGGGTGGGAAATCTGTGGGGCCAGAGAAGGTAAACCAAGGTGACATGACTTTTTGGGGCAAGAATGTCACGAGCAGCTGTTGTCCCCGACAGCCCAACAGACATTACTGCCCTATGTACATAGCTCTGAATTATTCATATGAATGTCCGTCTCCCCCTCTAGACTGTAAGCGTGTCCCGGGCAGGGGATGCGTCTACCGACTCTGTTGCATTGTTCTTTCCCAAGCGTTTGTACACGGCTCTGTATACAGTACGTGTTCAGCAAAATGATTGAATCTGGTGCATCTGGTGAATCTGGTACAAATGTGCAGTTGTAGAGAGATGTGGGAAAGGAGGAGGAGGAGGATGAAAAAATTAAATGTTTATCTAATCTGGGCAGAAAATAAATATTTCCATTTTGAATGCATTTTTTTTGGTTTGTAGTTTTGATTCCTCAGAAAGTGCCAGACGTTATTTGGTTGATGAGAACATGCAAAAGATGGCTTGCTAAGTTGAAAACTTGATTTAGTGTTCAGGGGGTGTTTACCACAGTCTTATAATTTCATTTGCCATTTAAACAAAACATTATGTCTTTGTGTCTTTATGTCACGCATGCCTTTATAGAAATCCCAGTGGTAAATATTTTCATGGAAAGTATCTAGTTTCCTTCCAGATGATATGTAATTATGCTGTCAGAATCTTAATAATCAAGTAATGCAGTGGTGATTTGGAGTAATTGAACAAACACAAGTAATAGTATCTTATTATGTCAGAGTTGACTTTCAGTTGACTTTAAAGTACTGTGCCAAAATCTTGTTGCGGGAAATTAAATTGTGATGAGGAGGACTGTATTTATGAGTGTTGTATTCCTTAACATTGATTTAGTTTGCAGATAGTTATTCATTCAATGTTTTACTAATTTTTGGAGTTTTCAAGTTCAGATATGCTTGTAATAATTTTTGATACTCACCCCGGTCCCTGTCTGTATTTTATTTTAGTGTTTGTCTCCTCCACAAACTAAGATCCTTGTGAGCAGCGATCATGTTTACCGAGTCAGTGGTATTGTACTTTCCCAAATGGCCTAGTGGATAGAACCCAGGTCCCGGGAGTCAGAAGGACCTGGGTCTATGCCCTGCTCCATCATCTGCCTGCTGCGTGCCTTTGGACAAGTCGTTTCACTTCTCTGGGTCTCAGCTACGTCATCTGTAAAGTGGGGATTGAGACTGTGAGCCCCATGTGGGACAGGGCCCGTGTCCAACCTGATTTGCTTGTATCTACCCCAATGCTTGGTGCTGTCTGGCACTTAATAAGCACTTAACAGATATTACAGTTATTATTAGTGGTAGTAAGCCATCTGTGAATATCAACGAATATCATTGATTGTCTTTCTGCAGTTATATCAAAGACTGGCAGTGAATATAACACCTACTGAAGAAGAAGAATTTATGAATAAAACGTAAGGCTCATATTAGGGGTGGAAGCTTGGAGGTGAGGCTCTGTGGCTTGGTCAATAAATTATCACTTGCATGTTTAGGTTCCTTAGATAGGTAGGCGGGAGCCCAGCTACTGATGGCTTCACGGTTTCAGATAATCACTCAGTAATATTTTTGAACTTACTGCACAGAGAGCACTGTACGAAATGCCCGGGAGAGTACATGCACTGGGATCTGTGCCCCACAGCACTCCGCCACTTGTCAGCTGTGTGACTGTGGGCAAGTCACGTCACTTCTCAGTGCCTCAGTTACCTCATCTGGAAAATGGGGATCAAAAGTGTGAGTCCCACTTGGGACAACCTGATTATCCTGTATCTACCCCAGCGCTTAGAACAGTGCTCTGCACATAGTAAGCGCTTAACAAATACCAACATTATTAATTATACATTATTTATATTAACGTCTGTCCCCCCCAGACCGTAAGCTCGTTGTGGGCAGAGAAGGTGTCTGCCGACTCTGTTTATTGTGCTCTTCCAAGCGTTGAGTCAAGTGCTGAGTCCTCACTAAATGCTTATGAAATATCACTGCTGATATTACTGCAGAATTAGTAGACCTGATCCCTGCCCTCAAAGATCTTGCGATCTCAGCTGGGGAGACAAACACGACAAGCAATGTGACCCGGTGGATAGAGCAAGGACCTGGGAGTCGGAGGACGTTAGGTTCCAGTCCCGGCCCCGCCAGTTGGCTGCTGTGTATCGTCATTCAAGTCACTTAACTTCTCTGTGCCTCAGTTTCTTCATCTGTAAAATAGGGCTTAAATCCTACTTACACGTGGGGCTCACCGTCTAAGTAGGAGGAACGTGGATTGCATCCAACCTTGTTATCTGAGAGTGGTATCTCTTGAATGCTGTGTGCAGAGCATTGCACTAAGCAGTTGGGAGAGGCCAATATAACAGAGTCGGAAGGCATGTTCCCTGCTTGTCCACAACGAGCTCACAGTCGAGAAGATCTACCCCAGCACGTAGTTAGCAGCTAATAAATCCCATAATTATAATAAATGACAGAGAGGGGGAAGCAATAGAGTATAAAGATGTGTACCAAAGCGTGAGGGGGTGTGGGAGAGGGATTTGAATACCCAAGTGTTTAAGGGGTGGAGGAGTGGGAGTACTGAAGCTGCAGCTTGAAGGGAGGATTCAGGGTGAGGAGAGGAGAGATTAATGAGGTTTTGGAGGTGATTTCAGAAGGGCTCTGAAGACCACGCGGAACTGGACTGCTGGATGTAAAAGGGGAGGGGCTTCAGGCATTCATTCAATAGTATTTATTGAGCGCTTACTATGTGCAGAGCACTGTACTAAGCGCTTGGGATGAACAAGTCGGCAACAGATAGAGACGGTCCCTGCCGTCTGACGGGCTTACGGTCTAATCGGGGGAGACGGACAGACGAGAACGATGGCACTAAGCGTCGAGGGGAAGAACATCTCGTAAAAACCGATGGCAACTAAATAGAATCGAGGCGATGTACAATTCATTAACAAAATAAATAGGGTAACGAAAATATATACAGTCGAGCGGACGAGTACGGTGCCGTGGGGATGGGAAGGGAGAGGTGGAGGAGCGGAGGGAAAAGGGGAAAATGAGGCTTTAGCTGCGGAGAGGTAAAGGGGGGATGGCGGAGGGAGTAGAGGGGGAAGAGGAGCTCAGTCTGGGAACGCCTCTTGGAGGAGGTGATTTTTAAGTAGGGTTTTGAAGAGGGAAAGAGAATCAGTTTGGCGGAGGTGAGGAGGGAGGGCGTTCCGGGACCGCGGGAGGACGTGACCCGGGGGTCGACGGCGGGACGGGCGAGACCGAGGGACGGCGAGGAGGTGGGCGGCGGAGGAGCGGAGCGTGCGGGGTGGGCGGTGGAAAGAGAGAAGGGAGGAGAGGTAGGAAGGGGCGAGGTGACGGAGAGCCTCGAAGCCTAGAGTGAGGAGTTTTTGTTTGGAGCGGAGGTCGACGGGCAACCACTGGAGTTGTTTAAGAAGGGGAGTGACATGCCCAGATCGTTTCTGCGGGAAGATGAGCCGGGCGGCGGAGTGAAGAATAGACCGGAGCGGGGCGAGAGAGGAGGAAGGGAGGTCAGAGAGAAGGCCGACACAGTAGTCTAGCCGGGATATAACGAGAGCCCGTAATAGTAAGGTAGCCGTTCGGGTGGAGAGGAAAGGGCGGATCTTGGCGATGTCGTAGAGGTGAAACCGGCAGGTCTCGGTAACGGATAGGACGCGTGGGGTGAACGAGAGGGACGAGTCAAGGACGACACCGAGATCGCGGGCCCGAGAGACGGGAAGGACGGTCGTGCCATCCACGGTGATAGAGAAGTCTGGGAGAGGACCGGGTTCGGGAGGGAAGATGAGGAGCTCGGTCTCGCTCACGTTGAGTTTTAGGCGGCAGGCCGACATCCAGGTGGAGACGTCCCGGAGGCGGGAGGAGACGCGAGCCCGAAGGGAGGGGGAGAGGACGGGGGCGGAGATGTAGATCCGCGTGTCATCTGCGTAGAGATGGTAGTCGAAGCCGTGAGAGCGAATGAGTTCACCGAGGGAGTGAGTGTAAATGGAGAACGGAAGAGGGCCGAGAACTGACCCTTGAGGAACTCCGACAGTTAAAGGATGGGAGGGGGAGGAGGCTCCGGCGAAGGAGACCGAGAATGACCGGCCAGAGAGGTGAGAGGAGAACCAGGAGAGGACAGAGTCCGTGAAGCCAAGGTGAGATAAGGTATGGAGGAGGAGGGGATGGTCGACAGTGTCAAAGGCAGCAGAGAGGTCAAGGAGGATCAGAATGGAGTAGGAGCCATCGGATTTGGCAAGAAGGAGGTCACGGGTGACCTCAGAGAGAGCGGTCTCGGTAGAGTGGAGGGGACGGAAGCCAGATTGGAGGGGGTCTAGGAGAGAATGGGAGTTAAGGAATTCTAGGCATCGATCGTAGATGACTCGTTCTAGGATTTTGGAAAGGAAGGGTAGTAGGGAGATAGGACGATAACTGGAGGGGGAAGTGGGGTCGAGAGCGGGTTTTTTTAGGATGGGGGAGACGTGGGCATGTTTGAAGGCAGAGGAGAAGGAGCCCTTGGAGATTGAGTGGTTAAAAATAGAAGTTAAGGAAGGTAGGAGGGCAGGGGCGATGGTTTTAAGAAGGTGAGAGGGAATGGGGTCCGAGGCGCAGGTGGAGGGGGTGGCACTTGCGAGGAGGGAGGAGATCTCCTCTGAGGATACTGCAGGGAAGGATGGGAAAGTAGGGGAGGGGGTCGGTGGGGGGGAGGGGAGAGGCGGAGGGGTGACTTTGGGGAGCTCAGACCTGATCGTGTTGATTTTCGTGAGGAAATAGGTGGCCAGATCATTGGGGGTGAGAGATGGGGGAGGGGGAGGAACAGGGGGCCTAAGGAGAGAGTTAAAGGTCCGGAACAATCGGCAGAAGGGTTAAGGTGAAAGCGAGAGGTCGGGGGCGAGAGAGATGAGAACAAGGCACAGTGAGCAAGTTGGCTACAGGGAACCAGTTGAGGGAGGATAAATACAGCCTCCTCCCCATCTCATTTCAAGCCTAAAGAAGCAGCGTGGCTTAGTGAATAGAGGACAGGCCTGGGAGTCGGGGGCCCTGGGTTCCAGGCCCGGCTCCACCACGTGTCTGCTCTGTGACCTCGGGCAAGTCACTTCATTTCCCTGGGCCTCCGTTACCTCATCTGTAAAATGGGGATTAAGACTGTGAGCCTTTTGTGGGACAGGGATTGCGTCCAACCTGATTATCTTATTTCCACCTCAGTGCTTAATACAGGGCCTGGCACCTAGTAAGTGCTTAACAAATACCGTAAGAAAGAAAGAAGGAAAAGCCCAGTGAGACTCTGTAGCCCTGAACGAGGCCAGGGAACTTGAAGCGGTTCAGCGTTCCATAGCAGGGGAGGATCTCTGCCAGTAACCCCGGGGAAGACTACCGGACCTTGGTGCCGTAGGAGTGAGAGTTATTCACCCTGGCTCCGACCGGGGGCTCTGTCCACCTTCTAGAGGTCCAGCAGGCTTCCAAGAGAGAAGGCAGGGCTGGGATTCCCTCTTAACAGCCTCTCTTGACTAGGACATGCGTCATCACATCATAATCAAAACCAGCATACTCCATGCTAAAATAGGAGGGTGTGAAGGCCACCTCTTGGAGTTTTTGTACCACCAGTGAGAAATCTGGCCGTTTGCAGATGCCGCGCCCTATTGGAGCGAGCGCGGGCCTAAGAAAAAGGATACCGTGAAGGTGGACTGATTTCTGGAGAGCGATGCGGATTCTGAATGATGTCCCCTAAAAACAACCCAGATTTACCGGTGTTCCTCCAGTTCATTTGAAGAACACAGCAAAGGCTGGTATAAAAAGCTCAAAAGCCTGAAGCCTGGAGTTTAGGTCATAAAGTCATCTGGGCAAAGTTACGGATTTAAATATACGTTCAGTTTAGCTCAGTAGTGGTTGAAAGTCATTACTGTCACCTCCTGGCCATGGATACAGGAGATTATTGGGTCCTCCTTGCAGACAAAATTGTCACCATAATTGTCGTTCTAATTGTCACCATAATTGTCGTTCTTGAGGGCAGTGTGTATCAGGAGATGTAACGATGACCAAATGGAAGGAAAGCTAATCTCTTAGCTTTTATATGTGTGCAAAGAGCAACTATGGATTTTTTTTTTATGTCCTAAATAAAGAGGCAGGGAGATGGACCTTGAAATATGGTTCTGGAAAAAGTACTTAAGCAAATTACCGTTTTTCTTTTAAGTATCTGCTTCTTCAACTTGCATTTCCACAAGGTATTTCTTCAACTTGCATTTCCACAAGGCATTGGTGGCCCACCAGAAGTTGCCTTTGGGTAACCTGTTTTTCAAACTTCTTCCCTCTTCAGTCTCTACGTTATCAATTAAGACCAGAATAAAAGATTTCAGAGGGTTTTGGCTTTGCAGTTCCTTTTTCAAGATCAGTATCTACCAACTGTCGAATCAGCATCCTAGTCTCTATTATGGTCAGGTATATTTTCAGACAGCAGTTGGGACAAAATGAATGCATAAAAAGCACCTTATAGAATTTTCTGATTTTCCATGGCACTGTGAATACTGGAACATCGTGCTCCCTCCAAAAAGAATAATTTTCAGTTAACAATACTGAAGAGGCACAGTAGGGAAACAGAGAGGCAGAGATATTTGTGCTTTCCTTCTTTGTGTTTGCAGTGGTTTTTATGGTTTTCTAAAATGTGGTTTGAGACCATTTATTTGTAAATATGCTGAATTGTTTCACTTGGCAGCTGTATTCCTGTATTGATTCCAAGAAAGCCACACAAAATAACATTTACTATATAAAAATCATCTGGTATGTTATATTTTATTTATGACCTTTGAACTGTTAATGTGGGGTATTTTTTGTTTATTTTTCCTCTGACAACTCTCAAATGGTCATTGGCCCTCAACCTGGTTAAGGATTCTGAGCCCCATTATTGGGTCGTGACTGGACAGATAAAGGCCTGGTTGGGTTTGGGCAGGGTTCAGGTCCCAAATCATTTTTCCTCCTTTTTTTTTTTTTTTAAGTAGTACTTGTTAAATGCCTACTGTGTGCCAGGCACTATTCTAAATGCTGGAGTAGATACAGATTAATCAGATTGGACACAGCCCAAGTCCCACTTAGGGCTCACAGTCTTAATCCCCCTTTTACAGGTGAGGTAACTGAGGCACAGAGAAGTGAAATGACTTGCCCAGCATCCCACCACAAACAAGTGGCAGAACTAGAATTAGAACTCAGGTCCTTTTGACTCCCAGGCCCATACTGTGTTCATTCATTCATTCAATCGTATTTATTGAGGGCTTCCTGAGTGCAGAGCACTGTACTAAGCACTTGGAAAGTGCAATTCGACAACAGATAGAGGCAATCCCTACCCAACGACGGGCTCACAGTCTAGAACGGGGAGACAGACAGCAAAACGAAACAATTAGGCATCACTAGGATAGACACCACTAGACGATGCTGCTTCTCCCTCCCCCAAAGCTGTAAGCTCCTTGAGGGTAGGGATCGAGTCTACTGTCCCTGATGTATAGTGCCCTCCCAACCACAGTGCTCTGCACACCTTAAGTGCTCAATAGATTCCATTGATTTGTTGGCCGATCCTAGAGCTGTAGAAGTTTATCATTATTATTATTATTATTATTATTTTAGGAATTTAAGCACTTACCAGGTGCCAGATACAGTACTAAGTGAGCACTGGGGTAGATATAAGCAAATCAGATTGGACACAGTCCGTATCCCACCTAAGACTCACAGTTTTAATCCCCATTTTACAGATGAGGCAACTGGAACACAGAGAAGTGAAGTGACCTGCCCACAGTCATACAAGTGGAGCTGGAATTCGAACCCAGGTCCTCCGACTCCCAGGCCCATGCTCTTCCCGCTAGGCCGCTCTGCTTCGCGTTGTATTGCTTGCATTGCAGTCCTCGGTATTGTCCCCTTTCGGTGACAGTCTTGTCCTCCTTGAAGTCGGCGGGCCCAGGTTCTGGTACGCCTGTCCAGAGCTAACCCACCAGATGGGAACAGCTGATGGACCCAGAATGGAGAACTGAAACAAAAGTCACAGAAACATCACACAAGTCAACAGTAAACAATTCCCCTAACACTAAAGAGCGGTTTATCTACAGCAGACACTGTGGTGGTCTAGCACAGGGCCAAGTACCACTTGGGATGCTGCAAAGTACTACTTATTAGTTGAAAAGCTGCCTGCTAGTGTGACGGAGGGCAGTCCACGATGGTATGGCTGGTTCTGTCAACACCCATTCTTTATTGCTAATGGGAAAAAAAGCCAGATGGTGTTATAGGCCTGTTCTTTTTAAAGCAATTCCGGGTCCTCAAGCTTGAGTTCACCACAGTGATGTGCCATGGTGATCGTTCAGGATACTCTAAATGAAAAGCCTTTAAATATTATTGAAAGTCCATGAATCAGGCAAGTAGGAGCTACTGTATACCAGTGACCGGGCTCCAAAAGCAAGGACTCGAGAAAACTGCAAATATAAAATGGGAAGTGCAGTTGGTAGGTAATAAACCAGAAGAAGGGCCAAGGTTATTGACCAACTTGCAAATACAACCCAAGATCTCCTTCAAGGCCTTGACCAAGTGCATAGTACAGCATTCTGCACACAGTAAGAGCTCAATAAATACCGTTGATTCATAGGGCCGAAAGCTGTCTCCGCATTCTGCTATCCAAGCTCCCCGCTACCCGATAAAGCATTAATAGATAAGGAATGGAAAGCCAAATTACCTGCTGGAAGACTGACAGAATAGCTCCAAAGTTTCATCAAGCTTCGGGTTAAATTTAAAGATCTGTAAGACAGATCTTATAATAATAATGGTATTTGTTAACCACTTACAGTGTGCCAGGCACTGTACTAAACACAGGGGTGAATACAAGCAAATTGGGTTGAACGCAGCCCCTTGTTTCACATGGGGCTCATAGTCTCAATCCCCATTTTACAGATGAGGTGACTGAGGCACGGAGAAGTCAAGTGAATTGCCCAGGGTCACACAGCAGACACGTGGCCAAGCTGAGATTAGAACCCATGACTTTCTGACTCCCAGGCCCATGTTCTATCCACTACATCATGCTGCTTCTTTCAGTGATACCTGATGCCAGTGTTGCTACTGGCTTCTCAAGTAGCCTCATTAGAGTCATCTAGGAGCTGAATTTATTAAAAGGCTGCTGAAGGGTCATCAATAATGTGGTTTTTTTTTATGGTATTGAATGCTTACCATGTGCTCAGTAAAGTGCTGGGATAGATTCCTGCAGAAACGCTCTGGGCATGTCACTCCCCTCCTTAAAAACGTCCAGTGGTTACCCATCAACTTCCGCACTAAACAAAAACTTCTCACTCTAGGCTTCAAGGCTGTCCATCACCTTGCTCCCTCCTACCTCTCCTCCCTTCTCTCTTTCTACTGCCCACCCCTCACGCTCCGCTCCTCTGCCGCTCACCTCCTCACCGCCCCCCGTTCTCACCTATCGCGCCGTCGACCCCTGGCCCACGTCCTCCCGCTGTCCTAGAATGCCCTCCCTCCTCACCTCCGCCAAACTAACTCTCTTCCCCTCTTCAAGGCCCTGCTTAGAGCTCACCTCCTCCAGGAGGCCTTCCCAGACTGAGCTTTCCCTTTTCCCTCTGCTCCCCTTCCACCCTCCCCTCAGCGAAGCCCCCTTTCCCCCCTTTCCCTCTGCTCCTTCCCCTCCCCTCAGCACTGTGCTCATTTGTATATATTTTTATTACCCTATTTATTTTGTTAATGAGGTATACATCCCCTTGATTCTATTTATCGTGATTAAGTTGTCTTGTTTTTGTCCATCTGTCTCCCCCGATTAGACTGTGAGCCCGTTAGTGGGCAGGGATTGTCTCTTATCTGTTGCCACATTGTACATTCCAAGCGCTTAGTACAGTGCTCCACACATAGTAAGCACTCGGTAAATACTGTTGAATCTAGGTAATCAGATCGGACACAGTCCCTGTCCTACATGAGGATCCCAGTCTTAATCCCCATTTTACAGATGAGGTAACAGAGGCACAGAGAAGTTAATTGACTTGCTCAAGGTCACAGAGCAGCCAAGTGGCAGAGATGGGATTAGAACCTTGGTCCTTCCGACTCTTCTCAAGTTTACAGTGCTGTCCACCAAATAGGATCGAAGTGCAAAATCAAGCAAAAAGACAACTTTGCCAAGTAGTATAAGTAAGGAGAAAGGGAAAGAGAAGAAACCTCCCCCCGCACCACACCAAGCAGTTGTTATTTGGTGTAGTGAGGAACATGTCAGCAGGGAAATGTGATAGAAACATATTTCATGTCAGGATGAAGCACAGCCTGAAACAGTTTCGTGTAACTCGAAGCAGCGTGGTCTAGTGGATCGAGCACTGGCCTGGGAGTCAGAAGTTCCTGGCTTCTAATCCCGTCACTTCCACTTGTCTGCTGTGTCACTTGGAGCAAGTCACTTCACTTCTCTGGGCCTTAGTTCCATCAACTGTAAAATGAGGATTAAGAGTGTGAGGCCTGTGTGGGACAGGGACTGTGTCCAACGCTTAGTACGAGTGCCTGGCACCGAGTATGCGCTTAACAAATACCTTCACAAAAACTTTATAGGGAATAAAGCAGTCTAGGGGGTGCCAGTTGAGAATGTGGCTGAATCTTTGTAGCACGGGTATCAGAAAGATCAGGATTGCAAGAGGAATACCCAAAGCAGCATCAGGTATTGCAAAAGACAATACAATGGTTCCTTTAGGCAAGCGTTGATCAGCTGTTCCCAGACCTAATAATAATAATGTTGGTATTTGTCAAGCGCTTACTACGTGCAGAGCACTGTTCTAAGCGCTGGGGTAGATACAGGGTCATCAGGTTGTCCCACGTGCGGCTCACAGTCTTAATCCCCATTTTACAGATGAGGTAACTGAGGCACAGAGAAGTTAAGTGACTTGCCCACAGTCACAGAGCTGACAAGTGGCGGAGCCGGGATTAGAACCCACGGCCTCTCCCAAGCCCGTGCTCTTTCCACTCAGCCACGCTGCTTCCATGCCCTGCCACTCGGGATTAATTTGACCATCAGTCGTGTCAGTTTAGAACAGGAAGGCGAGGTGACTCAATTGCATTTCCTGATTAGACTTTTAATATTTTACACCCTTATTTGCCTTCGAGGAAAGATTCTCTAGGTGGCCAAAAAACAGCTAATGACTTACTGTCATTGGGCTTTCAAAAAAAAAAATTCTAGTGTCACAATAGTCTTTTGGGGACTAAAAATAACATTGCCTCTATTCTATTCGATGATGTTTTGATTGTAGGAAAAATTGTATGGTTTTCTGTTTTGCTCACTCTACTGAGAAGTTGGATATCCTGGTAACTGATTATTCGATAGATTGGGTGTAGAGTCTGCAGGCCGTTCTTATGGCTCCGCTTGGATCAAGAAAAAATATCATTTTAGACTTTACCTCTGACAACAAAGTCCAGGGCGCCTTTCATAATGCCATCACTTCGGGCCTGTGCCTGTTTGCCAATATAGTTCTTGGGCTGCCGTGGAGAGTTGATTTTGGAAAGACACGCTGGCTCGGCTTCCCTTCCCGCGCTGCCTCTCGAGAGGTTTGGCTGGGCCAACTTCCTTCACCTCCATTGAGGTCCGAGTCGGGATCCAGGCTGGCCAGTAAGTCCCCTGCAGCTCTGACCGCACTATGCCGGACACCTGAGTGGCAGTGGAGTTGTGTTTCATCGTAGCACGTCGACGTGTTACCACCCCTGTTTTCCCTCCGCACTGTAAGCTCGGTGTAGGCAGGGAGCATGTCCACCAACTCTGCTGTATTGTACTCTCTCAAGCGCTTCTTTCAGTGCATGGCACTGAATACATCCTCGGTTATTTGCTCAATAAATAACGTTGATAGATTGGAGTGAGGAAAAGCCTGCGTCGTATTACTGACTGTAGTGGGGTCTGGTGAGAATCCCTCTCTGCCTCCCACCAGAGTTGAAAAAGATATCCTTGCCCTCCACAACTTTACGTGTGATGTATTATTTTTTTTTTTTAGATTTTTTATGTTATTTGGTAAGCACTTACTCTGTGCCGGGCGCTGTACTGAAGTCAGAAGGTCATGGGTTCTAATTCCAGCTCCACCACTTGTCTGCTGCGTGACCTGGGCAAGTCACTTTGCTTCTCTGGACCTCAGTTCCCTCATCTGTAAAATGGGGATTAAAACCATGAGCCCCACATGGGACAACTTGAAGACCATGGATCTACCCCAGTATTTCGAACAATGCTTGCACATAGTAGGCGCTTAACAAATACCATAATAATAATAATTGTATGTTTTGTTGAGAAATTTTTCTCCCCATGGGATCCTTCTTTTTCCTTAAGGTTCCCTTCTCCTCACCTAAGTCTGATCTTTGTGCCTGGGAAAGTGGCAGCTGAGTTGAAGAAGGGAGCTTCTGGAGTAACAACAGAATCTGGGGAGCCAGAAGTTCGGGGGTGGGGAAGAGCGTGGTATTTCCGCTACTTTCAAATGAACCGCTGAGAGCAGAATCAAGAGTTTTAGCTAAATTCACTGTAATTGAGGTTGAGGATTACTGTCAGTCATAAAAATGCATTATATTTTTATCTTAGCTTTGTTATTAGCAATTGAGCGGTTAAAGTGAAAATCTGTTTCAACTTGCCTTGGGCTTTGAATTCCTTTTGGCAACTCTCCTCCTGGTTGCCAGGTTTGCATCTGCCAGGGCGGGGATGCACAGTGAATTGTACTTTGGATTCTTCTGCTGGGCTTTCCCATTTGTGATTGTCAGTACATTCGTGGGTAATTTTTTTGTCTTTCTGAAGGATTTACTCATCTCCTCCCTCGCCGCCCCCGGCCCCTCCAACACACACACACACACACACACACACACACACACACACACACACTATTTTTGCTTAGAGCTTTGTGTCTTCGATCCCAGTCTCTTGCATGGGCTCTTATTCATAGATTCCTACTGGATGAATATTTCTCCAACTGAAGCTGTGACCCTTCACCCAGACAGGAATTGTGTAGCTCCAAGCAGCTGTTTGGTGGCTGCAGTTTATGTGGTCTATTAGCCCAACATCTTCCCCCAACATGATGGTCACTGCCTTCAGTTTTTGGCCCTGAATCTCCTACCCTGCTTTTGGTTATTCCCCCTCCATTCCCCCAACGATTCCACACGCTGTGTGTTGGCTGCCTCCCTCCTGGGAAGAAGAAAAAAAAAACACACAATGGAACAATTTTACGGTAATTCTCCCTTGCTCCCACATGGAAGTCCTGCCACTCATTTTTTGATGGGGTGAGGGGAAGTTTAGGAGGGGTGATACGAAAAGTTTGTGAATTGCTTCCAAAGTAAAAACACCCCTCGGCCCTTTTGGGTTCCTTTTGACGGATTCCCTCTTTGCATTATTGTTGCACCTATGCAAGACTTGACAGCCCTTCCAGCTCGAAATTAGAAGCAGTGCGGCCTAGTGGAAGGAGCACGGGCCTGAGAGGCAGAGGACTGGGTTCGAATCCCGGCTCCGCCGTGTACCTGCTGTGTGATCTTGGGCAAGTTACTTAGGTTCTCTGTGCCTCTGTAGCAGATCCCCATTTTGCAGATGAGGATTCAGTACCTGTTTCCCCTCTGACTTAAAACTGTTAGCTTCATGTGGGACCTGATAATTTGTATCTACCAATCCTTAGTGCAGTGCTTGGCACATAATAAGCTCTTAGCAGATACTGTTATCCTTAATTATTATATTGAAGGTGCAAAAGTGGGAGATTATTAGAGAATATGCACACTTCACAGAATTTGCCCCAGTTTAAAATTATGCTGAGTTTCTTGGTTTAAATTATGTAATCCCAGAAAGAAAGTTAAAATTGTTTGATTAAGAATTAGTGTTACCTTGCCCTTTCATCCAACTTAAACCTATATCAAAGACTTTAGGATCATTTATAATTATTGCAGGGTAGTGACATAATTGCTGAAAGATTGGTTCCGGGTTTGCTTTACTTTGACAAAATTTTTCGAGTCAGAACAGAGTTTGAACAAATGTTTCTGTTTGTTCATCAGACCCTGCACATATCAAACAGTAAAAGTTCCTGTTGGAAACTGCATCTTGCTGGATTTTTAAATGATTAAGTGGGGCAAATGATATAAGCACTTTAATCCATTTTTCACTCTAAAGATAACTGAGAAATTTGCTAGTTTTTTGGCATCCATTTCAGATGACTAAATTGAAGTCTAGTAGTTGTGTGAGATTTTACCATTTCAACATATGCCTGTACATGACAAAATCTAGTCTGCAAGCTCATAAATAACCCACTCTGTTGGGAGCAGTTATGTACATGTAACTGCTCATATACATGTAAATGTAGATATTTCTCTCTAATCCTACATTTTGTTTTGACACTTGAAGGAGAAATGCTTCTAATTTGAATTGAATAAAAACTTTGATGATGACAAAAAAGCAGCATTTATTTTCTTTTAGAGCTGCAGCTAAAATGTCGTTTCTTTTGGCTGAAGTCTTCTTTAGGAGATGTGGTGTGGTGTTTTGGGTTTTTTTTTTTCCATACGAAAAAGCAAAAACTAAGTTCTGTTTCACTCTAGCCATTTGCAGGAGGGTTTGAATTTGGAAAAGACAATGAAATGCTATTGAAGGTACTACCTAAAACGTTTTATTTCCTAGAGAAGTTGATGCTGTTACAAAGTGAAAGGTTAGTTAGGTGCTATTTCCAACTCTGTAATTCCCCCAGTGTGATCTTTGGACAAGATGCTTAGGGCTATAATGAAAGAAAAAATAATGTGTGTTTTTGTATCAAAAATATGGGCATACAGTCAGGCGAAGTACTGACTTAGGGTTTGTGTCAGTTCCACCTGCAGTTTGGTAAGTGGAAAGATGCAGGTGTAGGTTTTAAATTCTTGGCCCCTGTACCTGACTCAGTTTATCCCTTTTTTAAAATGAGGCTATTTAACCATTTCTTTGAGCTCCCTGGATGAAATGCTACGATTATGACGATTTCTCTAGAAATCCATTCTAAAATAGTGTTTTTTCAATGAGATTTTAAAATCCATAAGTGCAGGGTCTCTGTCTTCCACTCTCTAGATATCCTAGGGGCTTGGTATCATTATCATTTTTATCGTGATTATGTTGTCTTGTTTTTGTCCGTCTCCCCGTATTAGACCGTAAGCCTGTCATTGGGCAGGGATTGTCTCTATCTGTTGCCAAATTGTAAATTCCAAGCGCTTAGTACAGTGCTCTGCACATAGTAAGCGCTCAATAAATACTATTGAATGAATGAATGAATTTTCTGCCCAACACTGGCATTTAGTGAATACTATCGATGACACCTAGCTTTTCTCCTTGTTTGTACAAATGGATAGACAGGTGGTTGGAAGTGGTTGATGTTGCATGAGGACAGAAGATTAAATGATTTCTACCTTTGGCAGCTATTTTCCCAAACTGCAGAGCAAAGAAGACTCTAGGATTGGTAAAAAATCTTACCACATCCATACATAATCACCTTGCTAAGGGCAGAGCCAAAATAGAGAGGGTTAAAAAGGTACAACTGTGGATCTCTAAATATTTGATAATGGGCACTCGTATATAGCTGCCGTCTGGTGAGTATTAGTAAAGACGTTATGGGGTGGTGGCCGAAGAGATTGACGTTTTGACGACGGTGGGTGATCTAGGCAACTGTTGAGATTTTTGTAGCGCATCAGAGTCTGTTCCTTATAAATCCACTGTTGTAAAGAAAGCTCGCCATGAATGATTTGCATTTTGCAGAACTCTTATGGCATGTCTGACTTTTAATTGAGCTAAATTGTATTTTTTTTTTAAAAAATTTTCAGAAGTCAGCCATTTATGATTAAATGTTTCTTTAAAGTTCAACCTTGTCTGCTGCAGCTGGGCCGAAAAGCAAACAGACTATGGAAGAAAGGCTAAAAGTGTGCATTCCTTTTCTCTTTGGCCGTTTCTTCTTCACTCCAGAATATTTTACTGGCCTGGCCAGCCTGGAGGCCATGGAATAAATATGAGTGAGGAAGTGACTGCCAAGAACGGATTAAGAAGTAAGGATGAAAGTGGTCTTGCTTATGAGTCAGTTGGACCCTGTGCGTTGAGGTTTTGGATGGGGACAGAGGTGGGGGGGTGGGCGGCTGGGGCCGTCTTTTCTGACAAGTGCTGGCATTATGGAAGGAGTTTCTCTACCTAGAGAAGCCAATGAAACCCTTCCTTTCCTAAATCCTTCCCTCGGCCTGCACTTATTTGTTCTCCATCCCCGGTTGTCCCTGAATTGATTTGCCCTGGCACCCGCCCCAAACTGAGACAATGGAGAAAGGGGGAGATCCCCTAGAAAAATGCCAAGGAATAGGAGAAAGCGATTTCGTGTTTCAGTTTGTTTCGTTTGATAGTTTCTCCCTAGTAACTCTTAGAGTACCCCATCAATCCCCCCGTATATTTCAGATCACGGAGTAAAAAGGATTTTGATGGTCAGGGACAAAAAATCATAGATTTGATTTTGGTAAGTGTTTTCTGGATGATCATTTTTAATGTTAGCCCTGGCCTTAACTCCTGAAGGGAAGCGGCGGGCCAAAGAACATTCAGAGTTCCTGGTGTGATTCTTGGATACGTGGTGTTTGGTTCTCTGCTCCCAACTCCCAAACACCCGAATCCGGGCACTGCCCAAGTCCAGTGAAGTGCTACGCTTATTCACAAAGCCTTTGACTGGCATCATACCACATGACCCGTTGCACTTTTTTTATTGCAAGAAGAGGGACTTGTAGGAAAGGAAGGAAGAAAAACAAAGTAGTTTCACCACCTCTAATTCAGCCTCAGCCCCCGTGCCTTGTTTTGCTGTTGAGAGGACTGGAGGAATGTGTAGTCAATTTCCCTTAGCATATCAGTGGCTGGTGAAGCAAACTTGAACAATTCAAGAGCAAGTTTGCAAGCAGGGTTGGGAGTAAAAGAATTTGGAAATTTGGAGATGGGGCCCTGCGACTCAAATGGCAGGTTTTCCTGGACACCGGTGAAGATGAGAGACAAAAGATTAATCATCGTATATCGCCCTTCCCTCTCATAGTGAGGAAGGAAAAGGTTTGGACCAGGCTGACTATAATAATAAGTGATTTGGACTACTGATGTGTTCAGACCACTTGGATTTATTTTAATCTAAAATCAATGCAAAAAGGCCAAAATGTTTCATGGCTTGATTTGGTCAGTCATTTATTATTAGTTACTTGGAGGAATTCAAGGTTCATTTTTGTTTACTTTGATAAATCTTAAATCAACAATCAGAGCTGTAACCAGCGTTTCCTTGAGGAAATGAGGAACATTTTCTCCAGTTATTTATATGCTTTAACCTAGGCAAAAAACTTGGAGACCAATTGTTAGCCGATTACGGGTTCAGTTTACACTTAAGTGAAACTAGACAAGACCTATTAGGTGTCTTGGTTGCAGGTACCTAATCATTTTCTATCAGTTATTTTCTCTCTGCATTCTCTCTTAGTTTTCTGTGCCCTAGACCGAAAAGCGAATGGGCTAATTTTGCTCGAAGGGCATCCCGTGCCCTCTTAGCCTTTTTGGCACCGGAGTCCTGGACAGGCAGGTGCTGTGATTCCCTTTAGAACGTAAGCTTGTTGTGGGCAGGGAATGTATCTGTTATAGAGTACTCTCCCCAGCCCTTAATACAGTGTTCTGCACCCAGTAAGAGCTCAATAAATGTGACTGATTTGAATGCTTACTTCCACCCACCGAATGAGTCGTGTGTTCCAACCCGAAGCCTGCTTAACTGGTTGCCCACCCCGAACCCTCCTGTTGCTGCTGAATCTTGGCCAGCCCCCTAAATGTCTGAGAGTCTCCTGAAAACTTCCTCCCTCTATGTTCATTTCCTGAAATCTCCAGAAGCGTGTTAGCTTTTAGAGTTGATGAGGCTTCCCTCCCCCCAAAAAGACCATTCCTTTTGTTTGGACCTCTTTGGACTGGTATGCTTCTGTGTTCATTGCTTGGCTTCAGGTACAGACACCTGGGAAAATCTGACTCTGCCTCAAAGGATTAAATAAGAGTTTGGATTTTACTTAAAACGATTTTTTTTCCCCTTGCAAATTGGACCCTGAACATCTTTCATAAATCAGGACTGTTTCTTGGAAATGTAATTCTCGCTAAATGTAGTCCCAGGGGCACTGTTCTGTGAAGGCAAATTCTTGTTTGTCCTGTCAGAACAAATGCTTACAGTGATTTTAATAGCTTTGATAGGGACATGATTGGGCAGGAAAATATGCCTATTGTGAATAGGTCAGTTTAGCATTACTCAATTTGTTAGAGCATAAATATGGTGTTATTAAACACAATGCAGTATTTAGGAAAATCTATTCTTCTTTTGATTTAAAGGTAACTTGTCATGACAAGTTCAATAGTAGGTGGCCAAAGCATTTTCAGAAAAAAAACACCCCGTAACTAGACTAAGGCCATACTACTAACAGATGAAAGCAGAGAAATTTCGCTGGGAAGGGAGGCTCTGGGAATAAAGATCATCCTCTGAACAAAAAATACCTTGGCCCTCTTGTTGCTTTTGTTTAGAAATATTTCATTATTGTAATGCTCCTTCCAAGCAAAGGCCTAATCTGCCAGGGGCGAAAGGAGTAAATGCCTAGCTTTTTGGAGGTAATATCCTAAGGGCTAGGTTTCTGAAGAACCCCATGTTAAGGAAAACTCGGGCTGTTTCTGGACAGGCGTGTGTTGCTGGGGAAAACGTATTCTAATTTCCCAACCGCTTTCTAGTCCAAATACTTAGCTTAAGCACGCATAATGAGAGAATTGGTGGCACGGGTAAATCCCATTTTCAAAGCCCACGATCCCAATACTTTGGAAATCTCCTCTCCATGGAGCCTGAGTTGGCTCTTGGCTCATCCTCCTGCCCTTTTTCTGATGCCAGTATTTCTTCCAAGCCCCATCTTTGACGGATGAGCTCATTTGGGGGATCTGTGGCTCCCAGTCCCCCCAGAAAGGTCTCCTCCGCCTGCTCTAGAAAAGAGTTTTTTCCGAAGATCACCATTTCTTTGGAAAAAGCTGTTCCAACGAGGGCTTGGTCTCAGTCTATTCCTGATTAATGGGATTTGCCTGTTCATTCAGTCTTTCAGACCATCCGGAACACAGCTAGCCCATTTTGGGAAGAAACGATTCACTAAATTATTCATAGAAGATTCAGAGAGTTGCTGCCTTCCTAACATAATTCCATAGTCCTTATTTATTTTAAGGAGAAGAAACCACGAACCTGTGGTTTTAGAATTTGTAATATTACAATCGGTAGCATTCGGATAGGAAGTCTCTCCAAAATTCAGTCGATCAGTTGTATTTGAGTGCTTACTCTGTGTAGAGTTCTGTACTAAGCACTCTTCTCAGCTGCTAAAATGTGAACTTAAGAAGTGGAAAGTGGAGTGAGACCACGATCATTCTAACACTCAAAGCTGGTCACAGACTAGCGAGAGGACCATGGAGTTGTCGTACAGCCGACTTAAAAATAACTTGTCGTTAAAACCGCTCAGGGTTCTGATCCGCCTTAGGGGTCCCGGGCTATTGTTTTCGGAGCTGGAAGACCACCGACAGTTGCAGATTTGGCAAAGTTAGTTTTATGGGAGAATGTTCTGCTCTGACTTGTTCCATCGAGGGGTTAGCTTCCAAATGTACATTTCTAATCTTTAAGCTCCACGGATTGATTCCTTCGTAACTGCATGGATCTTTATTGGCCCCTAGTAGTAGCTTTTCTTTGTAGTTATAATTATTTACAGTGAAATAAAGTTTTAGAGTATGAATTGTGTGACGGGGGGTAATTTAGGAGGTTACTTGAACTACAAAAGAAAGTGGCTTTAACGGGAAACAGGCCATGCACTCTAATAACTGCTAGTGTTTATTGCCAATGGATGTTTTGCGTTCTTTTTCATATTGAATTTGAGACTGTCTTCAGGTTGGGGGGTGGAGAGACAAACACGTGTAGCTGTGATTGTCATTCTATTTTAAATTTGGTTATGAAATCCATGTGCGCAGACAGGGTACTAGGTAGACAGTGATAGTGTGTATATTTGGGACCATCTTCAATAATGGTTCTTAATTGCTATTTAAAGCCTTTTCCCAAATGAACTTTTGAGGAATCAATCCATCCCAAGAATCCATGCTCATGCGCCAGGCATTTTTATGATGTCCTAATAGGTGTGAGGCATGTGTTTGAGTACATAATAGATTGATTTGGGGCATGGTGATTTTCTGTTGAGAGATTATGAGACAGGAAAATAAGTTCAAAGAAATGGCTTCAGAGCATGGGCAAAACGCCCGATGCCAATTCTATATGATAATTTCTTGAGCCTTGCAGCAGTCCAGAATTTGACCATCAGGTAGAAAGATGTGCAGCAAAATCGAGGGGTTATAGACAGACTCCGTTTCCAGTTGACATGAATTTTTTTTTTAAAAAAAAGGGAGGTGGGGATCAAACTGGAAAAAAATGGATAGTCTGAGAGTGCTGAATAGGCTGTTTTTCTAGTTAAAACATTTAAAGCTGCCAGGGTAGGTGAAAAATGCTTTGTACTCTTTTCCTTTGGCATTTTCCTCCAAAAGAGTCTGTCGGATAAGGAGAAGAGAAAAAAGTGGCCCAGAGCAGCAAAGCCTTCACTTTTCCATGTTGGTTTGTTTTTATTGTAAGGCAAACCTTTCATGTTTTATTGTTATGAAGTTAAATCCTGTCCTCGAGGTGCCAATCTTTAGTGGAAACAGCTGCAGAGCTAGTGTCCCCCGATCAGGTGGGAGGCTCTTTGAAGCAACATGTTGCTTTTTAAAAGGAAATTGAGCATGTGAAAACTTGAACCTGTAAATCTCATCAACAGGTTTCACCACTGTTTATCTCTTATATAACACAGATAGCTAACCTAAAGTTAAACTTGGTTTTGGTTTTTTTTTTTGGTTTCCCTGCTTATTCTTTTTTTTTCCACCAAGGAAGTGTGCTTGCGGATTTTTTGTCTCTAAAACGTAAAAGAGAAAACCCAGTGGAAATGGGGTTCAGTTGAAAATAATTCATGGAAATCAACTGTCTTAAGCCAGGCAGATGTCAGATTGAATTAAGCTCCCTTTGAAGTCCCCTCCTTTTGCTAGCACGTCAACTGATTTTGAGAGTGTTCAGAGGTGTGCTGTTGTCGATCCAAGGGAAAGAGAACCACTCCAGGAATCAGCCAACATTTATGTCCATATCTGTAATTTATGTATATTAATGTCTGTCTCCCCCTCTAGACTGTAAGATCATTGTGAGCAGGGAATGTGTCTGTTAATTGTTATATTGTAGTCTCCCAAATGCTTATTACAGTGCTCTGCACACAGTAAGCACTAAATAAATATGATTGAATTAATGAATGCCTGCATGAATGGATGAATCAGGAGACTCGGGGTCTTGGCCCAGTTCTGCCCATGGGGTCTCCGCCCCCTGGGGTGACATTTTCCAAACAAGGAGCCACGTAAGGTGTCCCGGAAATTGGATGACCCAGTAGGAATCCTGACATATCGCTGACTTGGACAACGAAGGCTTCAGTAGTGGTCGGGCCACTGTCTTCCCGAACGTGAGACTTTGTGGCGCGGCTTCGACTACGGGGCTTCATCCAGTTGCAGCCATAAATGGGTCCTGCAGGTAAAACAAAACAAAACAAAAACCTTTGCGGGCACTTAAGGGTGTGCTTCACCCCTGCCCACCTACTCAGTCGTTGCACTCTGTGCCCCAGGGGAAGCATGACTGGCAAGAAAGGGGCGAATGTGAGTGGTAAGGTGCAAACCACCAGCGCCATAGTCGGTTCCTTTGCGCACGGCTCAGTTCTTTAGTCTCAGGACCGAGGCTCATCCGTCGTCATCGAGAAGGGATGCTGACTTGCGGGTTCATCAGCCCATCTATCAGTGGTATTTATCGAGCACTTACTGTGTGCCGACCACTGTACTGAGCACTTGGGAAAGTACAGTTCAATAGACGTCAGTTAGGAAAACCTGGGTATGTCTCCTCGTTCTAAATGTGGGGCTCCCAGGAGCCAAAAACTTAGCGTGAGCCTTAGTCTCCTGCTAGGAGGTGGCCAATCAGTCCACCTTGCATTGACAGTCCACCTTGGATTGATTGTCAGTCAGTCCACAATCAGTCCAGTCTTGGTATTTATTGAGCGCTTACTGTGGGCAAAGCACTGTATTAAGCCCTTGGGGGAGTACATTATGACAGAGTTGATATTCATCTTCCCTGCCCACCACGAGGTTTTGATCTAAATGGGGAGGCAAATATTAATGTAAGTAAATGTATTAGGGATACGTTTACAAGTGCTGTGGGGCTGAGGGAAGGAGAACGACCCTCAATGGCTCTATTCTGGATCTCCTACTTCTGGTGAGGGGCCGGGGCGATCTCTTCCACTCCCACAACTTCAGCTACCCCTTCTGTGACTCCCAAATCCATGGACGTCACACCTCCTCGGCAAGCTCACATTTCCTCTTGCCTATAGCACGTCTCTACTCGGATGGCTCTTCATCTTCACAGCCACCCTGAAATCCCAAGAGGTTAGGCTTCACCTTCCCAGGTTATATCCCTCCAGCAGCTGCCCTTAGCACTTATATTTAAACATCAGAGTACTTATACCTTGTCTCAATTTCTCTTTATTTATACTGATTTATCCTTCCCTTCTTTTGGTCTCAACAGCTATAGCATTTTTGAATGGCTTGTGTCTAGTCAGCCTCCACAGTAGAGTTTAAGAACCTTGTAGGCAGAGAGCTTGTCTTTCAGATTCCTAAAATGCTTAGGACAGTGCTCTGTACATTGTTGATGTTCATTAAATCGAATGATCAATAGCTTTTATTAGGTGGAAAAAGAAAAGACAGGCATAATGAGAACCTGGGTTCTATTCCCGGCTCTGCCACTTGTCTGCTGTGTGATGTAGGCAAGTAACTTCACTTCTCTCTGCCTCAGTTCTCTCATCTGTAAAATGGGGATTAAGACTGTGAGTCCCATGTAGGATATGTACGGTCATTTCAACCTGATGAGCTTGTATGTGCCCCAGCGCCTTGTACAGTGCCTGGCACGTAGCACTTAACAAATACCATTTAAAAAAAACGGCGAGTCAGAAGGGGCAAGAAAAATTCTGGAAAGATTCCCTTTTAGGTTTAAAATGTATTTGCCAAAAATTGCCTCCAGGTGCAAAAAACAAAGTCCTAATTGTAACCCATTATGTTTTTCCTGGCCCATCTCCTCATCGCACTGCCCGAGTTAAATCTGTGGACTGGCACATCTCTCTTACCTCATTCGCTAGCCCTAATTTGCTGTTTTACTCATCTTCCAGCAGCTAAGGAGATGAGCGTTAAATACCACAGTCTCCAAAGAGGACCTCAAGCCAGTTCAGTGAAATGGCTAGCAGGAGACACTCGCCCCAGAGATGGCTCCCAGATCTGGGAAATGCCTGGGCTCTAAAAGTTCTAAAGCATTGCTCTATTGCTAAGACACCGTGCTCGGGGGGGATCAAGGTAGCCATGAATCCCAATGAGGACTTCTGGCCGGAGTAGCTGGGCATGCGCTTGGTTGCCTAGGAGTAATTTTCTGCCTTGCTGCCAGGAGACTGTGGTTCATTTCCTGACTGTCCTTATTTGGATGGCAGAAGAGAATCTTGGCAGTTCTCTTGGAAGATAGTGATTGTGATGGGCGAAGGGAAACTGGAATCTGGGGGCTTCCTGGGTTCCCCTGTGCACAAAGCATAATAACATAATAGCTGGTTTACTCTGTCAGCCCTGAGAGCTCTGATTGTAAGCTCACTGTGGGCAGGGAATGTCTGTTCATTATACTTTCCCAAGCGCATAGTACAGTGCTCAGCACACAGTCAGCGCTCAATAAATGTGATCGATTGAATGAATGAAAGAGAATGTTCACCGCCTCGTGGGTTCTGCAGGCCAGCTTCCTGCGGCACCAGCAGAAAGTGAAAGCCGTTGAACCGACTGCCTGGAAATTCTGGCAATAGGGATTTATGGGCTTTACTTTTTGGATGACCTAGCATTTGTCATTTTGTAAGTCAGTCGTTTCTCAGTGATTCGCCTGTTGTTCAGATGGGTTGTAAAAATTCCCCCTAAGTTTGAAAATAGGTGGTATCTTGGTAATCCCATCGTAGTCGTTCATTCAGTCAGTCGTATCTGTTGAACACTTACAGTGTGCAGAGCACTGAGAGTACAAAGTAATGATAATAAACAGGCACATTCCCTGCCCACAACAAGCTTACGATCTAGAGGGAACTGATGATTATAGTATTTGTGAAGTGGGGTCAAGCACCGTTCTCAGCACTAGGCTAGATATAAATGCATCAGGTCAGACCCAGTCCCTGTCCCTCATAGGGCTCAAGGTCTAAGCAGGAGGGAGAGCAGGTTTTGAGTCCCCATTTTGCAGTTTAGGAAACCGAACCACAGAAAAGTGAAGTGATTTGCCCATTATCACACAGCAGACAAGTGGCAGAGCTGGGATTAGAACCCAGGTCTTCCGACTCCCAGGCATGAGCTTTGTCCACTAGGCCACGCTGCTTCCCTTCATGGCACTCTTTCTAAGGACTCTCATTTTTCTTGATCCATAAAGGGTGTAGACTGTGAACCTGTTGTGGGCAGGAATTGTCTCTCTACGTTGCTGTGTTGTACTTTGCAAGCACTTAGTTCAGTGGTCTGCACACAGTAAGCGCTCAATAAATACGATTGAATGAACGAATAAGTTGGACAATTAAAATGCCCGTATTGTGCCTGTTGGGCTTTTTGAAGTAATGGTTTTCAGTTTAGGTTCAGATTTTATAGACCAGAAATCAAATGAAACAGCAACACAACCACATATGGTAGAATGGAATAGTCAGAATGCGCCTTGGGTCAAGGGTCGAAACAGTTTGTTTTATGAATTCTTATAGATTGTAATTATTCCTAATAGCATAAACCCACTCTTCAGTCCTTCACCAGCTGGACAGTTGCGTAGATGGGGTAGAAAAGTGAATGAATTAAAATCACCTTTAGAAAAAAGGCACAAACAAAGGCGTTGTCAATGAGGGCACAGATTTCTCTTCCCTTGGGACTATCGTACGTGGTCAGAGTTGTTGGAACAAGATTCTGATGGTTAGCTCAAGGCCTCGCACAGGAAAATCCCCTAAAGTTTCCTCAGATATCTGGAAAAACTCTTAGAGATTTTGAAAGCACAAGTGGAGAATCTTTTCGACAAGTGAGATTCCATCTTTATATGTAAGTGCTCACTTGCTTAAATTGTCAGTTATGGGGGTTATATTAGCCCAGTTGACAAGTTGTCATCAGAGTTCTTCATTTGCTGTTGCATATTTGGCAAGTTTTCCTCGTGAATCGAAATGCACTGGTAAAGTATTTGTCTTTTGTTACTGGATTTTAGAAACTATGCAGCATACAAAAAGACCTTTCAGAAACAAGTCGTCTATCTTCTCAGCTCCGAAACAAACTTGATAAATTGGACTTTATCTTTAGTATGTTTTAGCTTGCCGACGAAGCCAGTTTATTTCCTCTCCTTTTAATGTTTAGAGTAATTCAAAACTAATGCGAAGACATTTTAACTACAGCCATTTAGCTTAAGTAATAAACTATCAAAATTGTCGAAAGGAAAAGAGGTGAGAATATGGAATTAATCACCATCGTCAATAGTATTTATTGAGTGCTTGGTGTGCAAGGGCACTCTACTAAGCACTTGGGAGAGTACAGTTGGCAGACACTTTCCCTGCCCATAATGAGCTTACAGTCTAGAGGGAGAGACAGAAGTTAACTGATTTGTACATATTATTATCAATGAGTAATGAGCTAGTGATTCTATGCTAGTTCACATTTTTTGCTGTATTCATACAGACCATTTTACAATACTTTAGGCATTACACCCATTTCTCCCCTAACACGTGAGTTGCATTCTCTCTAGGCCACGTGCAAGGATGCAATCCGTTTCTGTGACGGTATACACTGACCCCAAACAGGTTTGCCTTGCCAAAAGACTATCCCCTAATTCCCGAATGGAATTCTAGCCAATTAGTGGCCAAACTAAGCTTGCAGTTTCATTTAAGAAAAATTCCACTTCGAAAGATTTTGTTACCATCCTCTGTGGACCCGAATATTGAGAATTGAGTTCTAAATTAGTTAACTAAGGAGAGATCTAGGATGACCCAGATGATGAGGGGAGCTTTGAAGCAACCCAGGGAGGTAGTGCTGTCTTGTAAGATAGTTGAAAAACTCAGAGCCCTAAAGAAACCATTCAAGATAGGAACGCTTTTTCCACCTCTACTGACAAACCCATTTAGACCCTGGAAAGTATCTTTAAAAGATCCTGAAGCAGAAGTTAAGGGAAACAGGCAGTAGAGGAAACTCTGAGGTTTGAGTTATGCTTAGTTCATGAAAAGAATGTCTTCCTAAGATTATAAAATACTTGGGTTAAATGCTGATTTGATTACTTCATAATTGAATGGAAAAAGCCCAATCTAATTTTTCCTTGTGACCTTTAACCCTCTCCTGTTGTTTTCTCTCTCTGCAGGTGCCGGCTTTGGGTTAGGAATTGTTTTCTCAGTTATCTTCTTTAAAAGTAAGTAATTAATGCTTTTTAGCTCAGACTTAACTCTCAGAGGTGTGTATAACAAACTTTGGGGAAGTTTGCACAGATATGCCTTAAAGAGATCTGGACCCATAGTAGCCAGGGTGGATTGGGCATTTAAAAAATTATCTTGGGCATTGAGTCAGTGCTCCTAAAATTTGGCTGGGGAATAAATGAAGAAATCCAGATATTTATGCCAGAGATCATGTGGATATGACTAAGCCCTTGAGAGGTTTTATGCGGGTCTAATTAATGACTCCTTTTCCGTTTTACAAAAGAGCATGGTACTGAGAATCTTCCTGAAGGGAGGCCAGGGGCCCTGGCGATCTACTGTTCGTTGTTTCTGTACTTTTCCAGATCCTGTAGGACCATTTTTAAAAATTGATTTTGAGCTCCAGTCTTCCCCTGAAGAAGTGGTTGAGAAGGCGGCCTCTAGACATTTTCATTTTTATTGAAAAGAATGAAAGGAATACACTGTAACCAGACTGCCTCTATGAAAGTTTGGCATGATCTACTCATTGAGATGGATATAGTAGTCAGAATTCCTTTGACTCTGAGCATGGTCAATACAATAAAAATCATTGCACCTTTCTAAACATTGCCTGTCCTTCACATGGATCATCTGCAATTTGTGACAGCCCAAAAAAGCAAGTTAGAAATGGAAACTGACACCTTTTGCAACCTCTAAAACTGTTCTAGGATTTAACCAGCCTGAACTACCCAAGAAGAAGTAAATTTATCACCTTTTGGGAGTGAATGAACTCTCAGTCCATGATTGTTGCGTTTAATGTGTTACTGCCCTATTTAGTGCCCTAACCGGAGTCATTCAACCCCCACCAAAACAAACCTCTCACCCCAACCCCTACCCCCAGCCTTTCCCAATAACTTCAGGTCTATACCAATCATAACTCAGAGCAGATAATTCTTTTTTGAGACTGAAATTACAATTATTAAAAAAATTCAAGTATTTATTACTGTTCACAGAATTGTAACATCAAGTTGGCTTTCTATTCAGGAACGTACTTTGCATTGGAATGTCAAGTAACTTACCTTGATCTGCACTTTTCCCTTTCATAAAGTTCCCCTGTTGGTTTCTCTCCCTTTTCTACTTCCTAGGAAAGATGTGGCCGTTGGCCTTTGGTTCCGGCACTGGTTTGGGAATGGCCTACTCCAACTGCCAGCATGATTTCCAGTCTCCATATATCGTGCATGGAAAATATGTCAAAGTACGTATTGAATGGATAACTTGCCTTCAAGGGTTCGGTCCAATTGAAATGGAGGCCCGAGCAATTATGTGCCAGGTAGACTACCTAGATGGAGAGTTTGGCCCCTAAATTCGACTTTGGGGCCTGAATTATCCCGTTGGGCAGACTACCCGGTGCAAATCCACCTGATAATTGCTCAGATTTCCTCTTCGTGTGACTGTAAAGATTCATCCAAAGAGGTGGCTTCCGTATCAATTCAAAGTTGGTGAAAGAATTGAGGAAATGTCTTACCAGTAGCCAAAGTAGAATTTCTCATACATCCAAAAGAGTACCCCGAAAAAGTTACATTTTTGTCAATGACGTGATTCCTTCAAAGCTCTTAATAAGCTCTTTGACCCTACCTCTATTGCCATAATAATGTTGGTATTTGTTAAGCGCTTACTACGTGCAGAGCACTGTTCTAAGCGCTGGGGTAGACACAGGGGAATCAGGTTGTCCCACGTGGGGCTCACAGTCTTAATCCCCATTTTACAGATGAGGGAACTGAGGCACAGAGAAGTTAAGTGACTTGCCCACAGTCACACAGCTGACAAGTGGCAGAGCTGGGATTCGAACTCATGAGCCCTGACTCCAAAGCCCGTGCTCTTTCCACTGCGCCACGCTGCCATGACTTGAGTGCTACATTTTAATTACTGGAAGTTGTCTTAACTCCTGCTAACTAAATAATAGCTGTCCTTTCTTTCTTCCTTGTCTTAGGTTTATGACCATATGTGTCCGTACAGTTTGTGGATTTCAGAGAGAGAGCCTTGGAAAGTTCATCCCTTGTAGTTTATAGGTGTTAGTTGAAATTACTGAAAAAGTAAAGCTGACACTTGAACCTCGAAGTAGATAAATGGCACCTAAGTCATTTTAAGCCCGGGGGCATTATATCCCTCATCCCCACAGCAGATAGGGTTCAACTGGTATTGTCTCCCTTTTTATGGATGAGGAAATAAGAGAATCGAAAGCCATAGCATAAAATCACGCTGCCTGTAATCGGCATGGGATTTGAACGAAGAAGTGGAGGCTCCCAAGTTCTATTACCTTTGCTGATCTTTAGGTAGATGTTAGTAGTTGAACTGACTGTCTGAGGGGAGGAGGGGAAATAGGATTTAACCCATCTACCTTGGTAAAAAAATAACTGGTTGAATGAAGCAGGTATTGAACTATAATGCTATAATGGTATCGAGCACTTTTGCGGAACTTATTTTAGAAAGTCTTTTGGTAAATTGCATAGGGTTTAAGGATATTGAAATGGTATATCTGAGTGTATGAGATAGATGAGAAAGTGGATAGCTCAGCCTGGTTGGTTCCTTCCTCCCTCCTCCCCCACTTAGTGAATGATGTTTATTGAATACTTAACTGTAGTAAGTGCTTGGGAGAGTACAATATAACAATAAACAGACATATTCCCTGCCCATAAGGAGTATAGAGACTAGGGTGGGAAGACAGTCATTAAAATAAATTATAGATAGGGGATATGGGAGCGTTTAGGGTTAGACACAGCTATTTCCAGAACAACATATACTTTTGTGTACTCTGAATTCAGATTTTCGTATTAATTAATTCCCCCTCTAAACTGTAAACTTGTGGTGGACAGGGAGTGTGTCTGCCAACTCTTTTATATTGTACTCTGCCAAACACGTAGTACAGTTCTCTGTACCCAGTAAGCACTCAAATTGATTGATTATAAAAACAGTTGAAATGGACAGAAGAAAGCGGGAGTCTCTGTCCCACTGAGGCTCAGAGATGGAAAATGACTCGCCCAGTGTCTCAGAGTGAGCAACTGCCAGCCCAGGCCATCCTCAAACCCCCGCGGACGGCCAGGTCCGTTAGCATCTCGGGTGACGAGCACCGCTACACCAGTAGCAGAATTCCACAGCCCACTGAGCAGACTCCATTTTGGAACCCTCTCAGTCCGCTCGAAGATGTCCTACGGCCAAAGCCGAACACCAGAGAGGGTTCGGAGCCGAGGGGGCTGGCGTGCCGGAGAGTCTGGTACCCTCCCACGTCGTGCTCATTCATTCAATAGTATTTATTGAGTGCTTACTATGTGCAGAGCACTGTACTAAGCGCTTGGAATGTGCAGTTCGGCAACAGATAGAGACAATCCCTGCCCAGTGATGGACTCACAGTCTGATGGGGGGAAGATGAACGCACCATCGCAGCTGAGCTCCGAATGCTCATGAGTGCTCTCTGCACTGAAACTAGGGTGGTCCCAGGAAGGATGAGGTAATCAGAGGGACAGTGCCGAGAAGGAGCCCAGCTGCCAGCATGGCACCGAGGCTGCCGACAGACAGTTTCCACCGCCCCATGCTTGTCCTCTCTCTCTGGCACAAATCGGAGCATGTTCTTGCCCACACAGCGGGGAAAGTGGTGAACCTTTGGATTGTTTGTATGCGGATAAGTGGCCAAAATGTGTTGTCTTGGATAGGGCCTGAGGATTGTTCTATGCGAACTGATTTAATTCTGGTGGTTGGCATGGAGGATCTCGGTATAGTTGTGCAGGCTTGTCTTCACTGCCCCCAGAAGGGTCTTGTAACTCGCTGGCTCGTTGATGCGTTGGCCTCTTCTCTCTCAAATGAGGCACTTAACCTCTACTAAGAGCTACTTTGTATTGGTCATTGGCTTTGTGATGTGTTGGCCCAGACAACCGATTTCTCATTTCTTTAAATGAATCGTGTGGGGAGGGGAGAGCCGGGCGGGGGTGACTTGCAGCCCTCTGTCTGGAAAACTCTGCTCCGAAGCGGAGTTCCAACTTGTAGCGACCCGGATGGTCTTCGTCGAACCGAAGCGCGGGGGACGAAGCGGAGCTCTTAAACTGGGGGAAGCCGACCCCTGCCCCGGCAACAATAATCCGAGTGCTCTCGCTTTACAGGAGCAGTGACTGATGACTGAGAACATCCCAGTGGGAGGAAAAGAGAAATCATGTTTATTCCTCAGGAATATCGAAGTGCCCCTGGAGTAAGCCGACATTCTTCTCGAACAATGTTATCAGTAACGCTTTCTACTCCAGCACACTGTTTATGTATCTGAAACCAAGTTCTGTTTCTTGTTTTGTATTTTCTCTCTGGAAGTTGCAAGGAGAAAGGTCTTAGGAGAAATAAATTAAACAAAAATGCGGTGCCTCGTGTGTTTGTGGGGGCGTGCGTGTGTGTTTCTGTGGTCTAAGCAAGAAGGACTCTGTTTGAACTGCCAGCAGCTGGGACCACCTGGCCTCAGACCCTCCCGGGGTCTCGCTGAAATGACAGCCGTGGCGCTTCCCTCCCCACTCAGCCCCTAACGTATAGTTTACAGAAATGCTTCCACCTCGTAAATCTGGGGCCCGGAGACCGCTGCCGCTTGTTATGACCAGGAGGCCTAGGGTTGTGAGGTGCCCTTCCCTCGCTGCAGCCCAGCTCGTTAAACCCGAGCCCCGTTTTCTCCGAAGGGCCCCGGCACGTCCGACGTGCCCGTGCGGCACCGCCGTCAAACAGTTGGCTGAATTAAGAAAGTGAGAAATCTAATTGTGTGGATGGTTCACCTAATTGATGTCACATCCTGTGGTTTTAATGGAGCCTGACGTGAACTGGACTGCAGCGTTGTGGGGTTTTTTTTCCTCCTGCGCGGTGGGCTAATTAAAGCCGCTCCTCGTGCCATCTGGCCGAAAGCTGGAGGTTGACTTGGTTTTGTGTTGGGTATTTTTTGTTATTGTTTTCTGGAGTTTTTTTTTTCTGTCCTGGTTCGCTCAGAGTGGCTAACCTTGGGTCTCCGGGACGAGAGGGAGAAGCACGTTAGCCACTCTGAGCGAACCAGGGCAGAAAAAAAAGTCCTCTGCCCCCAGGAATTTTATTTTAGTCTAAATTGGAGGTGGAGAGGACGAATACACAATAGTCTTTAACTCAGAGGCCTCCCCCGACTGAGCCCTCCTTTCCTCTTCTCCCACTCCCTACTGCATCACCCTTGCATTTTGATTTGCACCCTTTATTCCCCCTCCCTCAGCCCTGCAGCACTTATTTACAGATCCCTAATTTATTTATATCCATGAGTCTCCCCCTCTAGACTATAAGCTCGTTGTCTGCCAACACTCTAGGATTGCACTCTCCCATGCACTTAGCATGATGCTCTGCACACAGTAAGCGCTCAGTAAATTTGATTAACTGGGGTCTGAAAAGCTGTTTCTCTGAGAGGGAGCACAAATCACCTGAGCCCCACGAAAACCGGGGACCATGTTTAATTCCCACCCGTACATCATCTCCCAGTGCTTAAGGTACAGTGTTCTGCACACAGGATGTGCTTACTGAGCATCAGTACTATTTGAAGCACAATGCTGTCCACTGTATAAATGGACATGAGATGCTGAGGAGCTGCCAGTGATTTTAGTGGGTATGAGTGATGGGACCAGGAGTAGGCTCTGTGCTTGATTCCCAATCTCTGGTCTCAATTTGCTTGCGATGTTTTGAGACAGTGGTTGAAATCAGGGTGCAGAGCTGCCATTATTTGCTCCCAACACTGTGAGTCCCTTCTCTCCACTCAAAATGCTCAAGTCAGCAAGAGCTCACTCAACAGAGAATGCCTCTTGGGAATTCTGCCCTGCTGTTTGCTTTGAGTCCTCCATCCTCAGACGTTTTCTACCGGCTTCGGGAGGTGAGTACGTCATTTGATGTGAAATCTGAATTTTTACAATGTTGGCGTTTCTTGTGGTTTCTGCCCCACCCCTCACTTTTCCACTCCCCCTTCCTGACACTGTCTTCACCCAGTAATGAGGGCATTCTGCTCTCCCCACCCAGTTAGCTCTCACCTGGTTTCTCGATATTTTTTTTAATTGTAAATTATCCTGCTCTATCAGGAGCAAAGCAGAGAAAAGAATGACAACTTAACCCTCCAAGAAAGACAATAAAATAGAAAAAAAAAATTCAGCAATACTTTTTCAGCACTGACAGAGAAATGGGGAGGCAAAGAGACACTAAAAGCTCTATCCTTGGTATCTCTTTGAATGGTAATTACAGGCATTACGATAAGATGGACTCCTTTCCCAGGGAACTTATAGGTACCACTTGTTTCAGAAAGTAGTTGGCTTCATACAGAGAGCGGCTCTGGGCAAAGGCTAGCTAGGGGTGGGATTGTCCCTCTGCTTCAATTCCCAGGTGCTTTGTATTTCTGCCTCATTTCCATTCATTCGCCCTCATTTATTGAGCTCTTACTGTATGCAAAGCACTGTACTAAGAATTTGGGAGAGAACAAAATAACAATAGACACATTCCCTGCCCACAAACGAGCTTAGTCTCAATAGTGGAAAGATCACGGGCTTGGGAGTCAGAGAACATGGGCTCTAATCCTTGCTCCTCCACCTGTCTGCTGTGTGACCTTGGGCAAGCCACATAACTTCTCTGTGCCTCAGCTACCTCTGTCAAATGGGGATTAAGGCTGTGAGCCCCACGTGGGACAGCCAGGTTACCTTGTATCTACCCTCACACTTTGAACAGCGCTTGGCACATAGTAAGCACTTAAATGCTATTATTATTATTCAGCAAGACACTTGTCCAAGATGCATTAGTTGCTCCGGTCCTCTCCCCATCTGTGTGCAAAACAATCGTCAGAGAGGTCCCGGCCATTAAGGGAGTTGTCTTAATTCCCCTCCAAATTTCGTTAGAAAGTCAGTTCTTCAGAGACCCTTTTCCGTCACGGGGTTGTGAGAGTTCGGCTTCGCCTCTCATGTGCCCTTTCGGAACAGAACACAAAGAAAGCAGTGGGTTTTGCTGGAGAAAATGCCAGGAACCAGCTGGGCACGGGATGCTGGAACATTGTTGTGGCGCCCTAAAAGGGGCCTACTCTGCCAACATATATAAATACATACAGGCTCAACTGACACCTTATAATTTGGAGCAAAACAATATGTATTTTGAAGTCATTTAGATGAACATCTTTGATGCTGCAAATACCACAGGGAGCTTTATCACAATGGATTTTCCTTCCGCAGAAGGCTTGGCTGGGTTTGAGAGCGTGCTCTGTTTAGACACCTCATTTCGGAAGAATCCCTGATTCTCTCCATCTCTCCTCTCTCACCCAATTCAAAGGAGAGTCCCTGCACTGGAAACTTGAGTGAAAGTGTAGAATTTGGGTGGGTGGGTGGGGCCCCCGTGGGTTGGGGGGATAGCAGCATAGATTTGATTTTTTTTTTCAAAACCTCGCTGTTTACATTTTTTTACTACCAAGCCATAATTGCATTTTGCTCGTCGTGGTTTAATTTGATTGTATTGCTAAAGGACTATTTTTGAACCTGTCCAAATAAACGTTGCAAAGTATTTCCACAAGGATAATTCGGTATGGGAGTGAGGCGGTCCTTGTAATCGAGTTGTGGGGACAACATTTTCCTGTCGCTTGACTTCTAATTACAGAAATGTAAAGGGGTTGGGGGGAGGAGGGTGGGGAGGGGGAGAAAGTGGAAATTCTAAGTACCAAAAGGAATGTTGAATTTAGTATAATAAGCTCATCTGGAAGCTATCACGTTTTCTTCATGTCTGCTGCAATCACCACTTCCTCTCAGGCACTGAAGGATGACTTGGGGATAATTTGAACAAAGGCAAAAACATGGTAAGCCAAAAGGGAGAAGTCCCCAACTTCACTATTTTTTTAAATGTATTTGTTACTATGTATTAGGAGCTGTGAAGTGCTGGGGCAGATACAAGCTAATCAAATTGGGCATAGTCAGTGTCCCACGTGGGGCTCACAGTCTTAATCCCCATTTTACAGGTGAGGTAACTGAGTCACAAAGAAGTTGAGTGACCTACCCAAGATCACACAGCCGGCAAGTGGTGAAACTGGGATTAGAACCAGGTCAATCAGTGGTATTTAATTAGCAGAATGCAGTACTAAGCGCTTGGGAGAGTACAATATAACAGAGTTGGTGGAAATGTTCCCTACCAATAGGGAGCTTCCTTCTGACTTCCAGGCCTGGGCTCTACCATCTAGGCCATGCTGCTTGTTAGGTAGGAGATAGTGGAGCAGGAGGTAGACTTTTCCCCAAAGTGTTTAGTGGAAAACACAAAGAGCGCTTCCTATTCAAACCCTCATCCTCCCCTTCCTTAGTCATCATGGTCTTCCCCATTGATTTCCTCCTCATTTTCCTCCTCTTTCTCCCTCCTTTTCCTCCTCCTCCTCTTCCTCCTTTTCCTCTTCCTCCTCGTCAGTGTCAGTACTTAAGCACCCACCATATAAATGATATTATAGGATCAGTGAGATGGTAGATTCTCTGTCCTCAAAGAGCATGCGGTGATTTGCTGGGGAGGCCAAGGCCACGGGAGAAGTCGTTACCCCCAAGATGGATGCCTGTTGATATTTAAATAGATGACCTTTTAAAATGCTTGGAAAGGGCCCTGAACATAATTCAATTTTGCATTTCTAGAATGCCGTTTTTTTCAGGTTTGATCTTATTACCCCAAGTGCTTTACCCTTTCATCCATGTGTTCTCATTCCGGTGAAAAGGTGGGGACAGAGAATTCTTACTTTCGCTCTCTGGTGCAGGAAGTTAAGTGCCTGATGGAATGGGCATCTAGGACTTCCCAGCTTGATGTTCTTTCCACTAAAGTCATGCTTTTTGAAGATGAATACAGGCATCTCAGAATAATAATAATTGTATTTTTTAAGTGATTACTCTGTGCCGGGCATTGTACTAAGGGTTGGAGTAGATACGAGGTTATCGGGCTGGACACAGTCATTGTCCCACACAGGGTTTGTAGTCTTAATGCCCATTTTACAGATGAGGTAACTGAGGCATAGAGGAGTTAAGTGACTTGCCCAAGGTCACACAGACAAGTGGCAGAGCCAGGATCAGAACCCAGGTCCTTCTGACTCCCAGCCCTCTGTTCTATCCACTAGGCCACGCTGCACTAAGTCCTAGGGTAGATCCGAGATAATCACATCCCACATGGGACTCGATCTAAGTAGGAGGGAGAATAGGTATTGAATCCCCATTTTGCAGATGAGGGAACTGAGGCACAGAGTTGTAAAGTTGACCTACCCAAGGTCATACAAGTACGTGGAGGAGCCGGGATTGGAACCAAGGTCCCCTGACTCCCAGGCCCTTGCTCTTTTCCCTAGGCCATGCTGCTCAGACGGCGTGGCACGCTCCAGAGGGCATGGAAGCCGGGCGCTACTCATCGAGGAAGCTTTTTTTTTCCATCTTTTCCCATTACCTTTAAAGGAGCTGCCCGTGATAGGGTATGAGCTCATGGTACTTTCTTTCATTAATTAATTCATTCATTCAATCATATATTAAGCACTTACTGTGTGCAGTGCACTGTACTAAGTGCTTGGGAAAGTACAATACAACAACAGTGACGATCCCTGCCCCACAACGAGCTCACAGTCGAGAGCGGGGGAGACAAGACATCAGTACAAATAAGTAAAGTTACGGATACATACGTAAGTGCAGTGGAGCTGAGAGGTGGGGGTAAGAGCAAAGGGAGCAAGTCGGGGATGCAGAAGGGAGTGGAGGATGAGGAAAATTGGGGCTTAGTCTGGGAAGGCCTCTTGGAGGAGATGGGCCTTCAATAACTGGGCCCAGTGCTAAGTGGGAAAGTGGTGGTGAAAGGAAATAGCGAGCATCCTATCCCTTTCGGACACTCCTCTAAAATTATCCCTTGCTCAGCGAAGAGAAGCCCTGAGCATGTTCATCTGAGGGTGAAGAGGACTTCTATTCCTCATCTAGACTGTAGGGAATGTGTTTATTGTTATATTGTACTCTCCCAAGTGCTTACTACAGTGCTCTGCGCAGTAAGCGCTCAGTAAATAGGATCGACTGACTGAGGAGCCTGAGGGCTGGGCTAAAGGGTCCAGAGAAATGTTATCTCAGCGGCAACATCCTTTATAATTTGGCATTTGCAAATCGGATCGGACACAGTCTCTGTCCCACACGGGGCTAATGGTCTCAATCCCCATTTGACTGATGAAGTAACTGAGGCCTAGGGAAGTTAAGTGACTTGCCCAAGGTTACAGAGCCGACAAGTAGTGAAGCCGGAATTAGAACCCATGACCTTCTGACTCCCAGGTCCATGCTCTATCCACTACTGCTTCCTCTCTGGAATAAACTATCGGGGGGTACCAGCTTAACTAGATAGGGACAAGTTCCGCTCAAGCAGGGTCCAAGTCGATCAGTGGTATTTATTGAGCACCTACCGTGCACTGCATTAAATCCTTGGGAGAGTTCAGTACAATAAAGTTGGCAGACATAATCCCAGCCCCAAGTAACCTACAGTCTAGTTAGGGGAAACTCAAAACCCCCAATTATTTTTTTCTTGGTATTTGTTAAGCACTTACTATGTGCCAGGCATTGTACTAAGCACTGGGATAAATACCAACTAATCAGGTTGGGTGCCATCCACGTCCCACATGCGGCTCAAAGTCTGTAGCCCTGTTTTACAGGTAACTGAGGCAGGGAGAAGTTAGTGATGTGCCCTAGGTCACACAACTGACAAATGGAGCTGGAGTTAGAACCCAGGTCCTTCTGATTCCTAGGTTTGTGCTCTACCCACTAAGCCATGCTGCTTCTAATCCCCATTCTAAAGTAGCTTTCCTTTTTGGGAGCGAATGTGATCGCTCCTCTTCCTCAGTTTTCCCACTGGGCTCCCGGAGAGACGCACTAGTAAATAGCCAAAAACAGTCTTTTCTTAAGAAAAAACGAGACTCATTGAGTTTGTTTCATCAGTCCCAGGAAACAGGTCTTTAATGAGTCCAGAGCTGTGGTGTTCTGAATGGGAAATTTGCTCTTGTCTTGCTCTGAGAAGACAAAGCGCTTATTCCACTATAGAACTCATCATCCCCTCCTCCCACACTCGAAAAGACAAGGCTCAAACTGTTTGAAGATGTAAATCCCCCTCAGCCCACTAAATGCATGCATGTTCAGCTGAAAATCTTCTCACTCTGGGCTTCAAGGCTCTCCATCACCTTGCCCTCTCCTACCTCTCCTCCCCTCTCTCTTTCCACTGCCCACCCCACACGCTCCGCTCCTCTGCCGCCCACCTCCTCACGGGCCCCCGTTCTCGCCTTTCCCGCCGTCGACCCCCGGGCCACGTCCTCCCGCGGTCCCGGAACGCCCTCCCTCCTCACCTCCGCCAAACTCATTCTCTTCCCCTCTTCAAAACCCTACTTACAGCTCACCTCCTCCAAGAAGCCTTCCCACACTGAACTCCCCTTCTCCCTCTACTCCCTCTCCCGCCCCCCTTCACCTCTCTGCAGCTAAACCCTCTTCTCCCCCCATTTCCCTCTGCTCCTCCCCCTCTCCCTTCCCATCCCCTCAGCACTGTACTCATCCGCTCAACTGTATATATTTTTAAAAATTTTCATTACCCTATTTATTTTGTTAAGGAAATGTACATTGCCTTAATTCTATTTATTTGCTATTGTTTTAATGAGATGTTCATCCCCTAGATTTTATTTATTGCTATTGTTCTTGTCTGTCCGTCTCCCCCGATTAGACTGTAAGCCTGTCTGTTACCGATTTGTACATTCCAAGCACTTAGTACAGTGCTCTGCACATAGTAAGTGCTCAATAAATACTATTGAATGAATGAATGAATGAATGAAAACTTTAACAAAAAGTACTCCGCTCCACAGAAGCGGCCGTTACTTTAACCACTGACGTTAAGTATATTTTTGGGAAGCAGCGTGGCCTAGTGTAAAGAGCATGGGCCTAGATGTCAGAGGACCTGAGTTCTAATCCCACCTCTGCCACTTTCCTGCTGTGTGACCTTGGGCAAGTCGCTTCACTTATCTGTGCCTCAGTTCCCTCATCTGTAAAATGGGGATTAAGACTGCGAGCCCCATGCGGGACAGCGACTGTGTCCAACCCAATTATCTTGCGTCTATTCCAGCACTTAGAACAGTGTCTGGCACAAAGTAAGCACTTCACAGGTACCATAATTATTATTCTTATTACCTGTTCTCCCTCCTCCTCATCCCCATGTGGGACAGGGAGTCTGCCTTACCCAATTATGTTGTATCTAGCCCAGTGCTTAAAACAGCGTTTGGCATATAGTAACTGTTTAACACATACCATAATGATAATAATTGTAACTCTTAGCACATTGGGAAATGCGATCTGGGTTTTTTTTGGTGGGGGGAATTTATTAAGCACTTACTATGTGCCAGGCATGTACTAAGCAGCGGGATAGAGACAAGCTAATTAGATTCGACACAGTCCATGTCCCACATGGAGCTCACAGTCTTAAATCCCGTTTTCTGGGGCACCGAAAAGTTGTGATGCCCAAAGTCACACAGCAGGAAATTGGCAGAGGTGGGATTAGAACCCAGGTCCTTGGGACTCTCGGGTCCAAGTTCTATCCACTAGGCAAAGCAGCTACTAAACCTTCCAGGTAGGTTTCTCTACCCGATATTGTGTTCTGCCAACAGGTTGCAGTTATGAGCTCAGTGGAATGGTGTTTCAGAAGTACATTGAATGGAGATTTCTGCTTCTGAAGTATTAAAGGATCAATCAGTGGTATTTGAGTGCTTACTATCTACCCTGTACTAAGCGCCTGGGGGACTACAGTACGACAGAGTTAGCAGACATGTTACCTGCCCACAATGATCTTAGTCTAGAGAAGGATAGATGTATTTTGAGCGCCTGTGCATTTGACGTGGAAACAATCTCATGATAGTAGTAGTTATATGATACAGTATTTCTTGAGCATCTCCTGAGTGCCTAGAGTTCAGCAGAAGCAGAAGACACGTTCCCTGCCCACACTAAAGGGGGAGACAAAAAGATTTACAAAGAGAGTAATCTGAATAAATGATTGAATATATAACTGACAATTCATAGATGCCCAAGAGCAATGGGTAGATACTAATAAATACCTAAGGGCTAGAGTTGGGTTGATGCGACTCAGACTGTGAGCTCGCTGTGGGCAGGGAATGTCACTGTTTATTGTTGTATTGTACTTTCTCAAGCGTTTAGCACAGTGCTCTGCACAGCGTGGCTCAGTAGAAAGAGCACGGACTTGGGAGTCAACGGTCACGGGTTCGAATTCTAGCATTATTACTCCTCTAATGCCGTGTGACTGTGGGCAAGTCACTTCACTTCTCTGTGCCTCAGTTACCTCATCTGTAAAATGGGGATTAAGACTGTGAGCCTCATGTGGGACAACCTGATTACCCTGTATCTACCCCAGCGCCTAAAACAGTGCTCTGCACATAGTAAGCGCTTAACAAATACCAACGTTATTACTATTATTATTATAAATATGAATGAATGAATGCAGGGGGTTAACAAAGGAAGCAGTGTGGCTTAGTGGGAAGGGCATGGGCCCTAGAGTCAGAGGGCCTGGGTTCTAATCCCAGCTCCACCACTTTTCTGCTAGGTGACCTTGGGTAAATCACTTCACTTTTCATTGCCTCGGTTCCCCCATCTGTAAAATGGAGATTGACCGTGAGCCCCATGTGGGACAAGGACCGTGTCCAACCTGATTGCCTCGTTCCTACCCCTGAGCAGTGCCTGGAGCATAGTAAGCACTTAATAGCTAAAAACAACAAAAAAGGTGTAGCACAGTGTTCTGCACACAGCAAGCGCTCAACAAATACCATTGATCGATTACCAGTAAGATAGGAAGAACTAGCGGAGAGCCTCGAAGCCGATCGTGAGGCGTAGAATGGCCCAGTATCGCCTTTCACAGAAACTCCCATTTTAAGGAACGTGTTCTTTTTCTCAGCAAGAGTGGGAAGAACTGGTGTGTTGACCTATCCGTGGCACAGAAACTACGGTTCACGGTTTGGCAGCCGTGTCGTCCTCTCCCGATTGGCATTCGTATCTCGTCTTTGCCAAGGCATAGTCAGGTTGGAACCATTCACAATTTTTCTCCCGCCACTGACTTTCAAGGTGTGTCTTTTGATTTTTAAAAAATATACATATATATGTATATATATACTGGTAAGTCTAGTTTCTATAGCATGCTTGAGTTGGGAGCCAAGAAACTCGTCCTGTGCCCCAGCTCCCCTCCTGACTCACTGAGTGCCTTTGGGCAAGCTAATTTACTTCTTTGAGCCTCGGTATCTCGTAACTGTAAAATGGGAGAATAATCCCGGCCCCTTCCTAACCACAGGGACATCATGTAGCTAAATGAGGTCATCGAAGAAGTTGCTAGAGAAATCCAAGCTATTATCTCCTCTCCCCATTTTGGAGATCAAACTACTTTTCCTCAAAATTCAACCCCCGTAAGAGCAATTAAATACATATTTAACATAAACATTATCCAGAGTAGTTCTCACGCTCCCCCCCCGCCCCCCCCCCCCAGAAAACCCCCAGCTTTTCGTGGTAGTTCCGGAGGCTCGCTAAAGGAATTTTCAACTCCTTTCTCAAGACCACCAGCTCAAGCAACTTCAGTAAAATCCTCTTCCAATGGGAGATGAGTGGTCGTGAGAGGACAATGTAGAAAAAGGAGAGAGCGGCTTCCGAGTAGCGGATGGAAGGGGTCGGCAACCTTTCTTCAGACCAAGATAGCCCTACAGCTTCCATCTTCCCCAACACGAGAGTGGCGACAATTCTCCGGGTCCGGATTTGTCTTCCTAAGCGAGTCCCTGTCTCAGACCCTCGCCGTCGTCCAAGACTCCCAAATGTAACCATCGTGGCTAAGGGCGTCGGGAATCCAACCCGGGAGAGCAGGCGAGTCATGGGAGAGTACTCAAGAGGCCTGTTCCTGGCAAGGAAGAGGAAAGAACAAGGTAGAAAGAGAGAGAGAGAGAGAGATGAGTGATTAACCACACTTGGGTTTGCTCGGAGATGGGAGGAGAGCAATTTTTCATGGCTGCCCTCTGGCCTTAGAATGTATTGGCACAGCCCCACAGGAGCCACTAATCCCCCTCGCCTAGGGCACCGAGGGGCTCTGCTTTATTTTTTACTTCTCCGGCAAGAGCGCGGAGGCTCGGGACCCCTGTCGGAGGCCAGGTTGACGGGATTAGAGGAAACAGCTGGCTCGAGTCTTGCCCTGCGGGAGCTCACATTCCCGGGACTCAGGAAGAGCCCTCCCCTCCGCCCCCCCAAAAAGCCGTGTCGCATTCCAGGTCATTTTCTGAGCCCAGATGTTTTCTAATGAGCTCGGGGAGAAGAAAGCCTTTCAACTGGCCACTGCGGCTCAGGTCCCACGCTGCCTCTGCCGGCCGGGGCTAACCACACCGCGCCACCCGGCCCCCTGCCAGATGGCTCCGTCCTCGGGCCCCGCTGCCTTGTGCCAGCCAAGCCTGCCCGGGCAGCTCAAGTCTCTGCTGCCAACCAGGTGTGTCACTGCAGCGATTCCAAGCCAGGGGCCTCTCTCGGAGCTCCATCTTGGAGTCTCAGTATTTCTAAAGGGGCGGGGGGGGCACATCTCTGCCCACCGCCCCGCCCCGGGTCTCTGGGCATCTCCTCAGACCTTCCCCTCATGTGAGCCCAGAAGTATGAAGAGGTTTGGCGGGTTTTTTACAGTATTTGTTAAGCGCTTGTTACGTACCAGGCACCCTACTAAGCAGTGAGTTAGATACCCGATAATCAGGTTGGACACAGTCCCTGTCCCCAGTGGGGCTCACAGCCTTAATTCCCATTTAAAGATGAAGGAACTGAGACACAGCGAAGTTAAATGAGTTGCCCAGGGTCCCACAACAGACAAGTGGCGGAGTCAGGATTAGAACCCAGATCCTTCGGACTCCCAGGCCTTTGATCTATCTACCAGGCCTCTCAGTCTTGTGTGGGAGATTATAGCCCGATGGGCAGATGAGGGTTGGGTAAATGGGGCCGCTTGTGGTTTTCACATACCGTTAGCGAGGGATCGAACTCTTCCTTCTTGGGTGGCACAGTTTCCGTAGTCTCCATCTGGCCCCCCCGCCCAGGGCCTGTCCCGCCGTCGACCCCTGGCCCACGTCCTACCTCTGGCCTGGAATGCCCTCCCTCTTCACATCCACCAAACTAACTCTCTTTCCCCCCCTCAAAGCCCTATTGAAAGCTCACCTCCTCCAGGAGGCCTTCCCAGACTGAGCCCCGCCTTTACCTCGGCTCCTCCTCCCCTCCCTATTGCCCCGACTCCCTCTCTGTCCTCTACTCTCCTCCCTGCCCCACAACGCTTGTGTATATGTACATATATAGTATTCTATTTATTCTAATACTGATGTGTATAGATCTATGACTCTATTTTGCTGCTACTGATGTGTCTACTTGTTTTGTTTTGTTGTCTGGCTCCCCCCTTCTAGACTGTGAACCCGTCGTTGGGTAGGGATTGTCTCTGTTGCCGAATTGTACTTTCCAAGTCCTTAGTACAGTGCTCTGCACACAGTAAGTGTTCAATAAATGCAACTGAATGAATGAATATTTCAGTCTATTTTAGGTTCTCCTTCTGCCCAGCCGCCTCGGCCCCTGACTGGGCTCTCCTGGCTCAGTGGCACCGGAAGGCCCTCTTGTCCAGGGGAAGCGGCCTGACCAAGTGGCAGAGCGCTGGTCTAGGAGCCGGAGGGCACGTGTCCAAGTCCCAGCTGGGCCGCTCACCTGCTGTGTGCCTGTGGGTGAGTCACTTGACGTCTCCGTACCTCAGTTTCCCATCTGTAAAATGGGGATAATAACGCCTGCCTTCTCCTACGTCACAGGGTTGTTGTGAGGGCTGAAACAAACGAATTAATGTGAAAGTGATTTGGCAGTAAAAGCAATAATAGACCTGACTTGCTCCCTGTATTCACACTCCTCCCCTGTGCCCCACAGCATTCATTCATTCAATAGTATTTATTGAGCGCTTACTATGTGCAGAGCACTGTACTAAGCGCTTGGAATGTACAAATCGGCAACAGATACAGTCCCTGCCCTATGACGGGCTTACAGTCTAATCAGGGGAGACAGGCAGACAAGAACAATGGCAATAAATAGAGTCAAGGGGAAGAACATCTCGTAAAAACGATGGCAAATAAATAGAATCAGGGTGATGTACATCTCATTAAACAAAATAAGTAGGGTGATGAAGATATAGACAGTCGAGCGGACGAGTACAGTGCTGAGGGGATGGGACGGGAGAGGGGGAGGAGGAGAGGGAAAGGGGGGAGAAGAGGGTGTAGCTGTGGAGAGGTGAAGGGGGGGTAGAGGGAGCAGAGGGAAAAAAGGGGGGAGCTCAGTCTGGGAAGGCCTCTCGGAGGAGGTGAGCTTTAAGTAGGGATTCGAAGAGGGGAAGAGAATCAGATTGTCGGAGGTGAGGAGAGAGGGCGTTCCAGGACCGGGGGAGGACGTGGCCCGGGGGTCGACGGTGGGATAGGAGAGAACAGGGGCCCGTGAGGAGGTGGGCGTCGGAGGAGCGGAGCATGCAGGGTGGGCAGTGGAAAGAGAGAAGGGAGGAGAGGTAGGAAGGGGCAAGGTGACGGAGAGCCTCAAAGCCTAGAGTGAGGAGTTTTTGTTTGGAGCGGAGGTCGATGGGCAACCACTGGAGGTTTATAAGAAGGGGAGTGACATGCCCGGAGCGTTTCTGCAGGAAGATGAGCCGGGCGGCGGAGTGAAGAATAGACCGGAGCGGGGCGAGAGAGGAGGAAGGGAGATCAGAGAGAAGGCTGACACAGTAGTCTAGCCGGGATATTACGAGAACCCGTAGCAGTAAGGTAGCCGTTTGGGTGGAGACGAAAGGGCGGATCTTGGCGATATTATAAAAGTGAGACCGGCAGGTCTTGGTAACGGATCGGATGTACTTATGTATATATCTGTAACTTATTTATATTGATGTCTGTTTCCTCCTCTAAACCGTAGGGTCGTTGTCTGTTATATTGTTGTGTTGCATTCTCCCAAGTGCTTAGTACATTGTTCTGTACACAGTAAGCTCTCAATAAATATAATTGACTAAGGTATTACTGCGAAAGGTGCCCTGTTGAGAGAGGTGGCCAGTGTGCATTCATGCCGCCTCCCTCCCAGTCAATCGATCATATTAATTGAGCATTTACTGTGTGCAGAGCACTGTGCTAAGTGCTTGGAAGATTACAGCATCCCACCCTCCCAGCAGTGACAGGTAGATTGCTAAATCAATCCCTTTTCCCCCCTTCCCTCTGCTCCTCCACCTCTCCCTTCCCCTCCACACAGCACCGTACTCATCCGCTCAACTGTATATACTTCCATTACCCTATTTATTTTGTTAATGAATTGTACATCGCCTCGATTCTATTTAGTTGCCATTGTTTTTACGAGATGTTCTTCCCCTTGACTCTATTTATTGCCTTCGTTCTTGTCTGTCCGTCTCCCCCGATTAGACCGTAAGCCCGTCAGACGGCAGGGACTGTCTCTATCTGTTGCCGACTTGTTCATCCCAAGCGCTTAGTACAGTGCTCTGCACATAGTAGGCGCTCAATAAATACTATTGAATGAATTGAATGAAAAGGAAGCTACAGTGATCCACAGAGCTGGAGGAGCTTAGTACAAGAATCCACTGGTCTTTATAGAGACTAGGATAGTGTGGAGCATGAGAAGCAGCATGGCCTAGTGGAGTGAGCATGGGCCTGGAAGCCAGGAGACCTGGATCCTAGTTCCAGCCCTATCACTTGCTGGGTGACCTTGGATAAGTCACTTGACTTCTCTGGGCCTCAATTTCCTCATCTGTAAAATAGCGATTCAATACCCTTCCCCCCGCCCCCCTTCTTAGATTATGAACACCAAGGGACAAGGACCATGTCTAAATTCAACCTTTGTAGTCTCTCTGTTTAGCACGGTGCTCTACACACGGTAAACACTTAATAAATACTCTTATCACTATTACTACTTAGACTGTGAGCCCCATGTATCAGCTGTGTGACTTTGGGCAAGTCATTAACTTCTCGGTTCCTCAGTTACCTCATCTGTAAAATGGGGATTAAGACTGGGAGCCTCAGATGGGACAACCTGATTACCCTTTATCTAGCCCGGTGCTTAGAACAGTGCTCCGCACATAGTAAGTGCTTAACAAATACCAACATTATTATTATTATGTGGGACAGAGATTGGGTCTAATCTCATTATTTTGTATCTATCCCAATACTTAGCCTCTTTTCCCCTCTCAGGGTCACACCTGGAGAGTTTCCAGTAGTCTACCAGTCTCGACTAAAGGAAGGAAAGTCAGCCAGAGGTCTATCCATCCCATTCCTAGCTTGGGTAGTGGCTAGTGAGTGGAAGGCAGTCTGCTACAAGTCGAAATTCACCTGTGCTGGGCAGCAGCAGCAGGTGAGAGAATCAAGGGGGACGACTCAAACTGACCGCGCGGAAGTAGGCAATGGTAAAACGCTTCTTTATTTTTACCAAGAAAACTCTATGGATCCCCTACCAGAATGACCGCAGATGGAGGCGGGGCATTCTGGGAGAGACCTGTCCATGGCGTCGCTGTGGGTCGGCGACGACTCGACGGCATAAGACAGGATCCCAAAACTTAGTACAGTGTGTGGCACAAAGTAAGCCCTTAAGTACCATTAAAAAACATATGTGGGCAGTGCCAAGTAATAATTTTAATAATTGCATTTATGAAGCTGGGAAAGAACACACTGGTGGGAATTAGACATAGTCCCTGTCCTTCAGGGGGCTCACAATCTGAGAGGTTACAGAGCTCTTTCACTAAGATGGAAACTCTTGAAATGCTGGTCAGGAGCCTCCCACTAATTCAGAATTTCACATAAGTGGGTTTCAATCCTGGCTCCACCAAGTACCTGCTGTGTGACAGTGGGCAAGTCGCTTAACTTCCCTGTGCCTCAGTTTCCTCATCTAAAATTGGGGTTCAATACCTGTTCTCCCTCCTGCTTCGACTGTGAGCCCTGTGTGGGACCTAATGATCTTGTGCCTACCTTAGTGTTTAGTACAGTGTTTGGCACATAATAAATGCTTAACAAATACCACAGTTGTGGGTTCTCCTTTGGGTTTTAGTGCCCAAAGCATCTCCGTCAGGAATGGATAGGGCAGAAAGCTAGAACTCGCTCATGAGAACTACCATCCATCAGTGGTATTTATTGAGTGCTTATTGCTTGCAGAGCTCTGTACGAAGCCCTTGGGAGAGTACAATAGAACATTCATTCATTTAATCCTATTTATTGAGCACTTACTGTGTGCAAAGCACTGTACTAAGCATTTGGGAGAGTACAATATAACATTCATTCATTCAATCATATTTATTGAGCGCTTACTGTATGCAAAGCACTGTTCTAAGAGCTTGGGAGAGTAAAATATAAGAATAACAATAAGTAGACACATTCCCTGCCCACAAGGAGCTTACAGTCTAGAGTCGGGGAGACAGACTTCAATGCAAATAAATAAATGACAGATACGGGCATAAGTGCCGTGGGGCTGGGATGGGGGTGAAGAACAAAGGGAGCAGGTTGGGGCGATGAAGGGAGTGAGAGAAGAGGAAAGAGGTGCTTAGTCTGGGAACGCTTCTTGGAGTAGGTGTCCCTTCAATAAGGCTTTGAAATGGGAGAGAATAATTATCTGATAGATATGAGGAGAGAATTGATAGATCTGCCTTCAAATCTAGTGCCATCCAATTCCATATTTGGACTCCAACTGCGGGTTCCAAAGACACTTAGAAGAGAATTATCAATCAGTGGTATTTATTGACTGCTTACTATGTGCAGAGTTTACTACTAATAATAATTACAGTACTTGTTAAGCGCTCACTATGTGCCAAGCACTGTTCTAAGCGCTGGGGTAGATACAAGCTCATCAGACTGGACTCAGTCCCTGTCCCACATGGGGCTCACACTTTTAATCCCCATTTTACAGATGAGGTAACTGAGGCCCAGAGAAATGAAGTGACTTGCCCAAGGTCACACTGTAGACAAGTGGCAGAGCCGGAATTAGAACCCGGGTCCTTCTGACTCCCAGTTAAGCGCTCGGGAGAGTACAGTACAGCAGAATTAGACACGTTCCCTGCCTGTAATGAATCTACAGTGTAGAGGGAACTTATTGACCTCAGCGTGGCTTAGTGGAAAGAGCCCGGGCTTGGGCGTCAGAGATCTTGGGATCTATAGAATTATAGATATGTACACATCATTAATAGAAAGAAATAGAATTATAATTATAAACATGAACATATATACAAGTGCTGTAGGAAGGGAAGGGCGGTAGAGCAAAGGGAGCGAGTCGGGGAGACGGGGAGGGGAAGGGAAGCAGAGGTAAAGAGAGGCTTAGTCTGGGAAGGTATCCTGCACTGGACCTAAAATCCATATAAAACATCTAATTAGACCCTTTCCAACCAATTCTAGTATTTATTGGCCATCTGTTGTGGGCTGAGCACTGTATCCACTGTTTGGGAGAGAACAGTAGGAGTAGAAAGCACCATCCCTTTCCAAGGGAGCTTATGTCTTCATGAGCCATCCAATCTCTCCCTCTAATAACCCACCACGAATACCTCATCCATGGATTTCCCCAAACTCTACTCCAAAGCAAAATCCAGAAATAACATCTCTTAATGTGAATAAAATAATTTTGGCTTAGAATAAGCGTTTCGAACAATGCCAAACTTGGGCAGATCTACAAGGAAAGGGTCACGGGGGTGAGGGAGTGGGAGAGAGAAGGGGGAAATTTGCAGAGGATAGTGCTATCGAACAATCATCACTTATGTTAATCTAGTTCAGAGGGCTTGCAAGAATTATTTTTCCCATGACCCTTTCTCTGGGGAGATCCATACAAACAATACCCACAGGGCTCCCATTCCCATTACGCGCACAGAGTCTTTAGGCTGTGAGTTCCTTGTGGGCAGGGAATGCAAGTCACTTAACTTCTCTGAGCCTCAGTTCCCTCATCTGTAAAATGGGGATGAAGACTGTGAGCCCCACGTGGGACAACCTGATTCCCCTATGTCTACCCCAGCGCTTAGAACAGTGCTCGGCACATAATAAGCGCTTAACAAATACCAACATTATTATTATCTGTTGTTGTATTGTACTCTCCTAAGCGCTTAGTACAGTGCTTTGCACACAGTAAGGGCTCAATCAATACAATGGAGCACACACACGCCTGCAACACACATGATCTGAAGAAGGGGAGCCATATCTTTCCCACGTTCTGCCCAGAAAGAGGTGATCAATAGGAAGTGGGGCATGTTTAACAGATCAGTACTGTTCTGGGGGCAATGAGGAGCAGTGTGGCCTAATGGAAAGAGCACAGGTTTGGGACTCAGAGGACCTGGGTTCTAATCTCTGCTCTGCCACATGCCTTCTGTGTGACCTTGAGCAAGTTGCTTAATTTCTCTATGCCCCACTTTCCTTGTATGCAAAATGGGGATTCAGTACCCGTTCTCCTTCTTAGTTAAATTATGACCTGTCTGACCTGATTATCTTGTGTCTTCCCCAGTGCTTAGTACAGTGCTGGGCACCTAGCGAGCACTTATATACCACAATTATCGGTATTATTAATTAGGTGAACAGGGGAATGTCAGGAAAAGAAGAAAACTGAGGTGCTCTTATAAGGTGGGGAGAAGATGCATGTACAATCTGGGCTATTTTTTTTATGGTAGTTTTTAAGTGCTTACTATGTGTCAGGCACTGTACTAAGCCCTGGGGTAGTTACAAGCTAATCAGATTTTACCAAGTCCCTGTCCCACAGAGGGCTCACAGTCTCTAATCCCCATTTTACAGTTGAGGTAACCAAGACATAGAGAAGCAGCGTGGCACAGTGGAAAGAGCACGGGCTTGGGAGTCAGAGGTCATGGGTTCGAATGCCGGCTCTGCCACTTAGCTGTGTGACTGTGGGCAAGTCACTTAACTTCTCTGTGCCTCAGTTGCCTCATCTGTAAAATGGGGATTAAGACCGTGAGCCTCACGTGGGACAATCTGATTATCCTGTATCTACCCCAGCACTTAGAACAGTGCCCTGCACATAGTAAGTACTTTACAAATACCAACATTATTATTATCTGTTATTATTGGGGAAGCAGCGTGGCTCAGTGGAAAGAGCACGGGCTTGGGAGTCAGAGGTCATGGGTTTGAATCCCAGCTCTGCTCCTTGTCAGCTGTGTGACTGTGGGCAAGTCACTTAACTTCTCTGTGCCTCAGTTCCCTCATCTGTAAAATGGGGTTTAAGACTGTGAGCCTCACGTGGGACAACCTGATTAACCTGTATCTATGCCAGCGCTTAGAACAGTGCTCTGCGTATAGTAAGCGCTTAACAAGTACCAACATCAACATCATTATTATCTACTCAAGGTCACACAGCAGACTAGTGGCGGAGCCAGGATTAAAACCCAGGTCCTCTAACTCCCAGACCCGTGCTCGTGCCACTAGGCCACGCTGCTTCTCTGCCATTCCCCCAACCACCATCATCCCCAATCAGCCGTTTGAATCTTCACGGCCCTAATCTCCATTCTAGACTCCCTAAGAATCCCCCCCACCCCTTTCCCCATCCCAACCTTCCAGGTGGTCTGCTCTAGTGTTTATTAGAAGGTTGAGTGCCTGCCCAAATCTCCAGCCTCCAACTAGAGCTGTCATCTGGAGGGGCAGCTGGGTTTACCTCATCAGTGCCAGAAGGCCTTGGCATGGCAACGTTTCCCCCCCACTCCCCTCCCGCGCGTGCCCAGGGGTGGCTGACCCCTGGCTCTTCATCTTCATCAGAAGCAGCTGGTTAGGAGGCGAGATCCTAACTGGGAACAGGTGTGTTTGGATGGGAGGAAACCTCAGAGAGAGGAAAAGTAACGAGGTCTAGGACCCTGGATTGGGAGCCGGGACTTGGGGGTTATGTTTAAAGACAGTATTTGTTAAGCATGTACTATGTGCCAAGCACTGTGACAATTGCTGAAGAAGACGCAAAATAATCAGGTGAACACAGTTTCTCTGTCCCACGTGGAGCTCAGAGTCTAAGAGTCCCACTGCCAGCTGGGGCTTCGACTGGCTGTGAGACCTAAAATGATTCACAACATCTCTGTGCTCCAGCTTCATCCAGAGGCTGGAGGAGTGGGAAGCTGGGCCAGACAGCTTGCACAGGGGAAAGGGGCACTGTTGTTACCGAATGAAGAGGGACCCTCGTGGGCGGGGAGGGGTGCATCCTGGACCCCAGAAAGTCAGGCTCCCTTCCCAGCGAACTCTCGACCTCCATCCTGGCACCGGAGGGTCTCAGGCTGGCTTCTCAGAGACGGCCGTCTTGGCTCCTCCGAGTCCCGGGAAACCCCCGCTCTGGAAATCCCCCTGACCTGGCAGTTCCAGATTCCAAGGGCCTCTTCCCCTCAGCCTCGTGAAGCCCTGGACTGCTTAGCCTGGGAGAGGCTGAACGCAGAAGTGGTCAGAGATCGGGGCACAGATGTTCTGTTCTGGGTACCGGGGACAGAAAATTCAGCTCGTACGGCGGGGCTGCGGCCTGTCTCCCTCAGAAGAGCCCCCACCTCCATAGAGAAGTGCCACGGTCCTGCACAATACCTGCCTGAGGTAGGGAGGGAGAGAGGGTGCCACTCTGGCGAGCTGTGGCCAACAAGGTGGTGGTGGGTGGGGTGACTCGCCTGGCATAGATCAGACCGCAAGAGACCGGAGGAGGTGATGGGAGAGGGAGAGTGGGAATGAAGACAGGGGGGAAGGGGGGAGACAGAGAAAAAAATCATATGGGGATCTGTAGATGGGAGATGTGTTCACATCCGTACCTTCGCATGTCACTGTACCTCTGTGTGTCTCTGCAGCTGGGCGGCTCTGTACCTGTGTGTATGTGTCTGTACCTTACATGTCCCTGTGTACGACAGCGCTGTCTGAGATGCTTTTAAAGAGAGTAATTTTGCACACAATTTTTAAAGGCTGTCCCTGCCCCCCCCCCCACTTTACTCCCCCCCACACATACTCTGTCTGTCTCCGTGTGCCTGTCCAGTGTTCAGCCCCTCTTCCGGCCTCCCACTTGCGTCTGGTGTGTCCCAGGCCCCGCTGTCCGGCTCCAGGGCACCGGGGTCGGGGGTCACCTGGACTCAGGGTGCTCTGAGCCCGGGCCCGGGACCTGCCCCCAACTCCCACCCCCAGCTCCCCCCGAGCTCCCCACTCATCTCTGGGCCAGACAGTGCTCCCCAGCCCTGCAGGTGGGCCCCGCTGTCGGGGGTCCGGTCTGGGGCGGGGGTCGAGGGCAGGCTGTGGGTCGTGGGTTCTGGGCCCAGCCCCTTCCCCAGCCTCACGGCCTGGCCGGTGGCCCCCCCACCTTCCCTCCAGGCCCTCAGGTTGAGGATTTGGGGGGCCGGTCCGGGGGCGGCAGGGGTCATCCCCGAATCCCCCTGCTAGAAACCAAACGTGCCCCTTCCTTCCTCCCTCCGTCCCCGTCCCCCATTGATGAAGACCAGATTTGCAGTGTCCCCTTCGAGCCCCGCTCATTGAGGCACACATTCAGCTACACGCTCACGCACAGACATATTCGCACACCCCACCCCCCCACTCTCTTTCTCGCACACACACAGACTCACGCACCCCTCCTTTGATGAACAGCACACGCTCTCGCACAAACATATTTGCACACACACCCACTTTCTCTCGCACACACACTCAGGCACACATTCGCACGCACACACACACCCCTCCCTTAATGAATAGCACATGCTCACGCACAGACACATTCGCACTTAGAACAGTGTTTGGCACATAGTAAGCACTTAACAAATACCATAATTATTATTCGCACACACACCCACTTTCTCCCACACACAGACACACTCATGCACCCGTCCCTTGATGGATAGCACACGCTCACGCCCAGACACATTCGCACTTTGAACGGTGTTTGGCCCACAGTAAGCGCCTAATAAATGCCATAATTATTATCCGCACACACGCCCCACTTTCTCTAGCTCACACAGACACAGTCACGCACCCCTCCCTTGATGGATAGCACACGCTCACGCACAGACACATTCGCACTTAGAACAGCGTTTGGAGCATAGTAAGCGCTTAACAAATACCATAATTATTCGCACATGCACCCGCTCCCTCTCTCGCTCACGCATATACCCAGACACACACACACAGACACTCTCACCCACCCCTCCCTTGATGGATAGCACATTCTCCCTCACAGACACATTCGCACACACACCCATTCTTTCTCTCTCCCAGACACACACACACACACACAGACACACTCACACACCCCTCCCTTGATGGATAGCACCTTCTCACGCACAGACACATTCGCACACACACCCTCTCTCTCTCTCTCTCGCTCGCTCACACACAGACACTCACGCACCCGTCCCTTGATGGATAGCACACGCTCATGCACAGACACATTCGCACACACACCCACTTTCTCTCTCACACACACAGACACACCCAGAGAGACACACAGAGACGCAGGCCTTCCTGCACCTCGGATCAATCCACTGGGTATTGATCCTGCAGGCCGATCGATGGGGCAGGGGCCGGGAGGCTCAGGCCGGGCAGGCTCTGAACTTCTGAGCTCGGGGACAGCTTTCTCTCTCTCTGTCTCGCCCTGTATCTCTGTGTCTCTGTGCCTCTGTCTGTCCTCCCCGGATTTGCAGCGGTCAGGCCGGGGTTCTGGTCAGAGAGAAGAGCCCCGAGCCCAACGCCTCCGACCGCATTTTAGGGGCTCGGGGTCTCAGGCGGTGGCTGTCGGTGGGGGACGGGACTCAAGGAGGGGCACCCCAGAACTTACACACACACACACCGTCACACCCCTCTGTGGGACAACCTGATCACCTTGGATCCTAGAACCTAGAACCCCCAGCGCCTAGAACAGTGCTTTGCACACAGTAAGTGCTTAACAAATACCATCATTATTATAATTATTATTTCATCCACATACACACCCTTCCTCACATACCTACACCCTCTCACACATACATTGACCCTCCCATATAGGCCCTCCCACACCCTCTCTCACCCCCTCACACACATGCCCTCAAACACCCTCACACACACACATGCTCTTTCACACGCATATGCACCCTTCTTCACATAAATGCACCCTCACCCACCCTCTCTCACCCACCATACACACCCTTCCTCATATACATACACCCCCCCCCACACATATGCGCTCAAACACCCTCACACCTATACCTTCACACACACATACCGTCGCACATCTTCTTTGACCCCCCCCCCAAACACCCTTCCTCACATGCCTGTACCCTCCCAACACATACACCCTTGCACACATACACAGACCCTCACAAACCCTCTCCCCCCGCCACACCCTTCCTCACATACGTACACCCTCAAACACACACACACACAAAACCCCTTCAGGAGAACATCACGGTGCTGGCCAAGTTGGGTAACACAGATCGATTGGGACTTGTGAAAGCGGCCCGGGAACCAGAGAGGAGAAGGCCCTCCGGACTCGTCTCTCCCATTCCCCTCCGGAGCCCGGCTTGTCCTTGTCCTTGCCAAAAGCTGCGAGAGGGATCTCTCAGCCTCGGGGACTAGTTTTGTCTATCGGGGATCCCCGACCTCCCTTCCCCCCAACCCGACCCCAGGGGTCGGAGGAGAGGGGGCAGAACCCGTCCTCGACATTGCTCTGCTGCTGCTGACCTCACTATGCGTCCTCCGCCGTGATTAAGAAGAGGTAGGATGGGGAGGGGAGATAAGAGTGTGTGTGTGTGTACGTATATGTGTCTGTGTATATGTACGTATATGTGCGTGGGTATATGTGTGTGCTTGTGCTTTTGTATATATGTGTGCATCTGTTTATGTATATGTGGGTACATGTATATGCATGTGTATGTGCTTGTCGATATATATGAATGCATCTGTTTATGTACACATGTGTGTGTATATTTGTATGCATGTGTGTATGTGCATGTGTTTGTGTATAGGTGTGTGTATGTGTGTATATACGTATGTGTATATATATATATGTGTATACATACGTTTCATTCATAGTATTCAATAGTATTTATTGAGCGCTTACTATGTGCAGAGCACTGCACTAAGTGCTTGAATATATGCATATATATATATACGCAGAGAAGCAGCGTGGCTCAGTGGAAAGAGCCCGGGCTTGGGAGTCGGAGGATGTGGGTTCTAATCTCACTTCCGCCACTTGCCTGCTGGGTGACCTTGGGCAAGCCACTTCACTTCTCTGGGCCTCAGTTCCCTCATCTGTAAAATGGGGATGAAGACTGTGAGCCTCACGTGGGACAACCTGAATACCTTCTATCGACCCCCAACGCTTAGAACAGCGCTTGGCACCTAGTAAGAGTTTAACAAAAGCCATCATTATTATGTGTGTGTGTGTGTGTGTGTGTGTATGCGCGTATAAGAGCCCCCTTACTCGGGCCAGTAGCGGGGAGACGTTTTTCAGGATTTCTGAAACACTTTTCCCCCTCGCAATCTCCTGGAAAGAGAGAAAGGGGGGGGGGGGGGAAATTTGGTCCCAATTTAAGGCAGAAAATGTGTCTTTTCCCCAGGGCCCCCTACTTCCACCCCCCCCACCCCCACCCCCCGTCTGTCCGTCCGCCCGTCCGTGCCCACCCCGTCCTCTCTCGGGCTTTCAAAGGCAGATGAGCTTGCTGGCCCTTGTGGAGGTCTGGGGGGTGGGGGGTAGAGGGGTGGGAACCTGGGGGAGAGGTGTCTGGGGGGGATAGGGGGATGGTGGTCTGGGGGGCAGGGGGATGGGGGTCTGGAGGGTCTGAGGGGTGGGGGATGAGGGTCTGAGGGGTCTGGGGGGTAGGGGGATGGGGATCTGGGGGGTAGAGGGGTGGGGGTCCGAGGGGTAGGGGAATGGGGGCCTAGGGTATAGAGGGCTGGGGCTCAGCGGTAGGGGAGTGGGGGGCTGGGGGTGTAGGGGTCTGGGGGTCTGCCTTGGCCAGGCACCCGTCGGTCCTCTCCCTCGCAGCCTCTTGGGTTTCCAAGGGGAATTTGGGAGCGGGTTTGGTGTGGCCGGGGAGGGCCCGGGCCGGTGGGAGGCGGGGGGTGGGCGCCGGGCCGCCTTGGGCTGCTGATTTCTCCTTGTGTTGTCTCGGCGGGTGGGGCGGGCGGAGGCCTGGCTGGGCCCCGCGGCCAGAGGCGGGAGGGGCCGCCGGAGCTGGACGAGCCGGGTTTTGGGGGGGACGGACCCCTGACGGACCCCCCTGACCTGCACCTCCTCCTCCCCAGAGGCCCGATGCTGCCCCGAGCCCTCTGCACCGAGCTCTGGGCCGGCGGGAGGCGGGCCCGGGGGCGGGGGCGGCCCGGGGGTCCCTCCCTCCTCTCTCCCCACCCACTTCCCTCCCCTCCCCTCCCCTCTCCTCCCTCCCTCCGTCCGTCCGTCCGTCCATCCCTCCCTCCCCCCGTCGGTCGGTCGTTCGTTCGGTGCCAGCGGGGGGAAGAGCCCGCTAATGTCCAGGGCGCAGCGGGCGGGCGGGCGGAGGAGCGGCCTGGCCACTGGACGGGCTTGCGAGCCGCCCCCGGACCCCGGCCAGCGCCGCCGACCCCGGCTGGGTGAGCACGGCGGGGGCGGGGAACACACGGGGAGGACCCGGGGGGGACTGGACAGGACGGACCCGGGGGGGACAGACGGGACAGACCCGGGGCGGGGGACGGACAGGACAGACCCCGGGGGGGACGGACGGGACGGATCCGGGGTGGACAGGACAGAGCCCGGGTGGACAAAAAGGACGGACCCGGGGGGGACGGATAGGACAGACCCGGGGGGGACGGATAGGACAGACCCGGGGGGGACGGACAGGACAGACCCGAGGAGAACAGACAGGGCCGGGGGGGGTACAGACAGAACAGACCCGGGGGGACAGGACAACTCCGGGGGGGACAGGACGGACCCGAGGAGAACAGACAGGCCTGGGGGCTGGGGGGGTGGGGGGGAGGACAGGACAGACCGGGGGGACAGACAGGCCCGGGGGGGACAGACAGGACAGACCCGGGGGACGGACGGACAGGACAGATCCGGGGAGGACGGGTTAGACCCGGGGGAGACGGACCCGGGGTGGACAGGACGGACCCGGGGGGAACGGGACAGACCCGGCCAGGTAGGAGACCCGGCCAGGGGAGAGCCGGGAAAGCTCGGGGAAAATGGGGCCAGCAACAGGGTTGGTCCCAGGACTGGGACCCGGGGACCCAGCCGGACCTGAGACCCCACCCCAGGACCCCCATCTAGGTTCCTTCCCTCTGTGCCCCCACCCACCCCCCGGGCCGGGGGAGGTCAGAGCGCCCAGAGCTGGGGGTGGGGGTTAGGATGGGGGGCTGGGGAGAGAGGGGTTGGGAGGGTGAGGCGGGCGGGGGGCCGGGGAGAGGGGCATTAGGAGACTTGTTAGGGGGCTGGGGGCTGGGGAGAGTTTGGGGTCTGGGAAGAAGGGTTGGGAAAGTTAGGGGGCTGGGGCTGGGGAGTGTGGGGCTGCGAGAGTTAGGGGTTTGGGGGCTGGGGAGGGTTAGGGGTCTGTTGAGAGGGGTTGGGAGAGTTAGGGGGCTGGGAGAGTGGGCCTGGGGAGAGTTAGGGGGCTGGGAGAGTTTGTGGCTGGGGACAGTTAGAGGTCTGGGAACAGTTAGAAGTCTGGGGAGGGGGTTTGGGAGAGTTGGGGGCTGGGGTCCGAGGACAGAGGGGCTGAAAGGGTTAGGGGGCTGGGGCTGGGAGGGTTGAGGGCCGGGTGTGGGGTGTGGGGTCGGTGGTGCGGGGGCCCGTCCGGGCTAGGCGGTCTGGGCAGTGGGAGGTCCGCGGCCGATGCTGCCCGCCGGGGGCCGGGGGACGACGCGGCAGGCTCTCCCCCAAAACCGGCCCCGCCCGGCCCGGCCAGGAGAGCGCGCGTCCGGGCCGCTGAGCCTCCTGCGGGCAGGACTGGCCAAAAGGGACGGGGTCGGGGCTCCCTGCGCCCCCCGCACTCCGACCCCAGACAGCCCGGGACCAGCGGCCCCCGCAACGGCCGGGCCTCCGGGGGACTCTGCGCCGGAGATGGGCGGGGAGCGTTTGGGGGGAGTGTTTTTGGGGGGGTCTGGAGATTAGGTTGAGCTGAGAAACCCCGGGACTGAAAGTCGGGGTGTAGGGGGTCCTGGCCCCGTTGGGTTGGGAGGCGACGGAGGTCCCGCCCAGGAGGGGAAGCCTGGGGTGCAGAGCGTAGGGTGCAGGGTGCAGATCCGGCCAGGAGATCCACCCCTGGGGCCGGCCCGCCCCCGAGGGAGGGACTCCCTCTACAGAACCCAGCGCCGCACCCCCGGACCGTCGCAGCTCCCTCCCTCTGCCCCCCTCGCTTTGGGCACGCCCTGGCAGCCTCCTCGCTGGCCAATAGCCTCCCGGGGGCCGGCCGACCCCTGGGCGAGGGAGGGGAGGGTTAGGGTCCCTTCCAGGGGGAGTGGGTGGAGGGGGTCGACGGGGACTCCCGCGAAGGGAGAGAAGGGACCCTCCAAGGTGGAATCGAGGAGCTGACAGCTGGTTTCCAGTGCGCTGGGCCCCCCAGACAGAGGACCCCGGGGTCCGAAAACCAGCCCTCAGCAATCAGCCCAACACTTAGATTCTTTCCTCTCCTGCCCTTGAACCTTCCCCTCATCTCCTGACCTGCTCCTGATTGGATGGCAAGGAGCTGGGACCCCCCAAACCTCCTCCCCTCCTTTCCCCTCCGCCAACTTGAAGTCGCTTGGATCTCACTCGGTGAGCAGAGCGCTGAGCCTGCCCACCCATTCATCCCCTGGGCTTTCTCCCTCGCTTTCCCAGTGGTGGAAGGAAGGAGAGGCCTCAGGACGGTAAATGAGGCTAAGTGGGAGCTGGAGCCCTGCTGTGCCTGGATCTCTGGGTTGGATAAGCCTTCTTGCAGCTGCTGCAAGCCACGGCTGGTTCTCTGCTTCCCCGTGGCCATAATAATGGTGGTATTTATTAAGTGCTTACCGTGCGCCGGGCACTGTACTAAGCGTTGGCATCGATACAAGCAAATTGGGCTGGACACACTCCCTGTCCTTCATGAGGATCACAGTCTTAAACCCCATTTGACAGATGAGGTAACTGAGGCCCTGAGAAGTAATGTGACTTGCCTAAGGTCACGCAGCAAACCAGTGGCAGAACCGGGATGAGAACCCAGGTCTTTCTGACTCCCGGGCCGGTGCTCTATCCACTAGGCTATGCTGCCTCTTCCGTCCTCTCGGGGCCAACCTGGCTCCTCTCGGGGAGCTGTGTTGGGGTGAGGGGGGTGGGCCGAGAGCACGGAGAGGAGGTGGGGCAGTAGGCTTGAGCAGGCCAGGGCCACCCCCATCTCTAAAGAAGTCTAGGCCTCTGGCTGCTCCTCAATTCGAGGAGCGTGTGGCAGAGTTGTGCTAGTGGCAGGACAATTGGGAGTTTTTGCCCGGCGGGCAAGGGGGACGGTCAAGGACTCCTCAGCCTTACCGCTGGTGGAGGTGATGAGGAATTTACTGCCTCCAGTTTCCCTGCTCTCCCTCTCTAGCCCACCCCACTGCTCAGCTGGGAGGGGTCTGGGACCAGGGGCGTCAGGGGTGGGTCCTCGTGTCACCACTTCCACCTGCACTTCCCTACTCTTTATCAGTTCCTTATCTGGGGCCCAGTGGTGAGGGGAGGGCATGTGGGAAGGTGGCATGGGATCCACAGGGGCCAGGTTCGGCCCTGTTTACAGCCCCTGTGCATCTGACGAACGCTTCCAGCCTCCCTTTGGGGCCCAAGGGCCAGCAGGCTTCCAGGGAGTTTGGGGAGAGCAACTGTGACTCTTTGGGCTGGGTTCCCCTTCCTGGTGCCCTAGCTTCCTCTACCCCAGCTGCCTTTAGTGCCTCCCCCCAAATTGGGGCACTCTTTGGAGGGTGGATCCTGGCAGGTCCTGAGATAGGACAGTGACAGGCCTTTCCCAGGATCTTGGCCCTTCTTCCTCCCGGTCTGGCTGGCCACAGGTGGCCCGAGCCTGGGCTGTGAGCCTGGGCCGAGCCTGGGCAGTGCCATGGCAGTGAGCTCTCTCAGCTGATTTGTGATTCTGAGCAATGGGTGGAGGGGGACAGGGTTAAGTTCCGCCCATCCTGTCCATGGGGAAGACTGAGGCCGTAGAGAAAAACAATTCGCCCCGGCAGAGGACTCATCAGGTTTCCAACAGGATTTTTCTGCTGGGCTCCAGGCATGGCTGAGGAAGAGCAAAGTCTGATTTTTCTGGGTCAGGATGGGAGACCAGGACCTCGACCTCCAGCCAACTAAGTGTGGTCTAGTGGTTAGAGCACGGGCCTGGGATAGAGCCTGGGTTGTGATCCCGGCTCCTCTGCTTGCCTGTTGTGTGACCTTGTGCGGGACACTTCATTCCCTGTATCTCGGTTTCCTCATCTGTAAAATGGGGATTAAATACCTGTTCTCCTTCCCCATTAGACTGTGAGCCCTAAGGGAGGCAGGGGCTGTGTCCTAACGGCTTAAGTTGTATCCACCCCAGGGCTTAGTTCAGGACTTGGCACGCAGTAAGCATTCAACAAATTCTGTTATTGTTATTATTTTTGTTTCCAGTCCTCTCTGTTCCCTTTTTCTCTGAGTCTAAAGCGCATACCAGGTTCCCTTTGTTGTTCTTTGAGGGTCGCTGGGGTGTGGTGTGGATTCAGGGGAGTGAATTTGACAGTCCTAATCAGGGCAGGCAGGGCCTGGGTTTTCTTTTGATTTCTCTCCCCTCTGGGAAAACATCCTTGGACAGCTGTCCTGCTCTGGGACTCAATTTTCCCAACTCAGAAAGGGGAACTCCCATCTCTCCTGGAGGGTTTTGGCATTCACTTGCCCCAAGGCTGGGGACTGGACCAGAAGTCCTCTCGTTTCTCTGACCATCCTCAGTCACTCTTAATCCCAGGCCGACGCGGGAGGGGAGAGAACCAGTGAGATGGATAAATTGCTCTGAGCCCTTGGATGGAGGGAGTAGAGAAACAGGAGGGAAGGATGTTGTCATTGTTATGAATAGTAATTGGATTTATCATCATTACTCAGGGTTCCCAGATTGGAAGGAAATCCCAGTTGGGAGCTAAGTAGACCACACGGCGCTTATCCAGAAACTCTAGGTACAGAGGGATCGGGCACGGAAGGACGGGAGCCCAGCTTCTGTCTCCTCTCTTCCCTGTATCTCTTAGGCCTTCTACCGGCCTGCCCCGTTCCCCTACTTCCAGTCCCTGTTGCTCTCCCTCCCCTTTCCCAGCTGGCTTGGGGGATCCAGCTCGTCAGCTCGAATGTCGGAGGAACAAAACCCGAAGGGCCAAGTAGGCGAGCGAAGGGGGGCTCCAAGCGGAAGAAGCCTCACAGATTCTCTCTAGGAATGAGCTCTTCCTCTTCCACCACTAACATTTTCTATTCCACTGGGAATCAGGTGGACCTGGGTTCTAATCTCAACTCTGCCACTTGTCTGCATATTTAACGAGCAAAGAAAGCACTCGGAAAATACGATTGAATGAATGAGTAGTAATAATAATTATGGTATTTGTTAAGCGCTTACTGTGTGCCGGGTATTGTTCTAAGCGCTGAGGTAGGTACAAGACAATTGGGTTGGACCCAGTCCCCACTTGGGGCTCACAGTCTTCATCCCCATTTTACAGATGAAGTAACTGAGGCACAGAGAAGTGAAGTGGCTTGCCCAAGGTCACACAGCAGACAAGCGGAGGTCTTGGGATTAGAACCTCTGACCTGACTCCCTGGCCCGTGCTCTAGCCACAGGCCGCCTGGCTTCTGAATGAATGCTGTGAGATCTCAGACAAGTCACTTCACTTCTCTGTGCCTAGAGTCCCTCATCTGTAAAATGGGGATAAAGACTGTGAGCCCCATGTGGGACAGGGACTACCTCCAACCTGATTAGCATGTGTTTACCTCAGTGCTCAGAACAGTGCCTGACATAAAGTATGTGCTTAACAAATCTTATACTTCTTCTTCTTCTAAGTCTTCTCCCCCTGTGCAGCAAAGGATGTCCCTGGAGAAGGACCATGGAGTCCCCGTTGCCCAGCTTCTCCCCCCTGGGGCAGACCCTGGCTTCCTCCTATCCAGCCCAAGATGACTGGACACGAGCTCACCTGTCTGTGGGTGCGGTTCCGAGGACAATGATTTGGGCCTAGACACCTCTCGGGTCCTTCTTAACCCAAAGGGCCGCTGCCGAGCTCAGATTCCTTGGGCTGGAATGGACTCAATCAGTCAGCTAGCCCATCCCCCTGCCTCCAGGCCCAGTTACATTCAAATCATTCATTCATTCGATCGTATTTATTGAGCGCTTACTGTGTGCAGAGCACCGTACTGAGCGCTTGGGCGAGTACAATACACCAATAAACTGAGACGTTCCCTGCCCACAATGAGCTTACATGTACATCTTCAGGGGAGGGAACTCCCCAACCTTCTTGGGTTCTACTGTCTCTAACTCTTACCAGCAGACAGTCCTTCAGATGTCTAGCCCAAGTCCTTCCTGCTGCAGTTTAAGATTGGAAGCTCCGATTTGTATTTCTTGAAGCAAAGACTTCTCCTATTTTTGGCCATCCTTACTCTCTATAGGCCCTAATTTGTCCCCTCCTTGAGCTGGGGGAGGGGGTTGGGAGAGGGGGGAGGCATGCGGCCTGGTGAGGAGAGGGCCTGGCAGGGCTCAGGGCCCACTGGGGCCGCCCTCTCTGGACATCTGTGGTTCAGAGTAGTCGTTCCTGGCAGAGAAGCAGCGTGGCTCAGTGGAAAGAGCACGGGCTTGGGAGTCAGAGGTCATGAGTTCGAATCCCAGCTCTGCCACTTGTCAGCTGTGTGACTGTGGGCAAGTCACTTCACTTCTCTGTGCCTCAGTTACCTCATCTGTAAAATGGGGATTAACTGTGAGCCTCACGTGGGACAACCTGATTACCCTGTATCTACCCCAGTGCTTAGAACAGTGCTTGGCACAAAGTAAGCGCTTAGCAAATACCAACATTATTATTATTATTGAGTGTCCAGGAACCCGTTGTCTAGAAAGCTCTCAGAGTTAGTGGGTGTGGAAAATTCTGAAGTTATAAATCAATAGGAAAAACTCGAATGAAAAAGGACATCGTTCCTTCACATGAAGATTTCATAGCACTTGAACTCCTGAAGCTGCCCTTCCCTGCCCCTCACAGGCCTGGGAGTCAGAAGGTCATGGGTTCTAATCCTGGCTCCACCACTTCTCCGCTTTGTGACTTTGGATAAGTGACTTCCCTTTCCTATGCCTCGGCTACCTCATCTGTAAAATGGGGATTAAGACTGTGAGCCCCATGAGGAACAGGGACAGTGTCCAACCTGGTTAGCTTGTATCGGCCCTAGCATTTAGTACAATACCTGGCACATATATCATCAAAAAAAAAAAAGGGGAGTGGCATCCAGCTACTCTGCTGGGCCCTTCCTTCTTGGCTATACGTGGGGTAAACCCAATTTGTTTTTGATGATGTTAAGTGCCAAGCACTGTTCTAAGTGATGGGTAGATTGAAGTTAATCAGACCGTACACGGGCCCTGTCCCATTTGGGGCTTACAGACTAAGCAGAAGGGAGAAGAGGTACTGATTCCCCATTTTGCATCTGAAGAAGCCGAGGCACAGAGAAGCGAAGTGACTTGCCAAAGGTCACACAGCTGGAAAGTGGTGGAGCCGGGATTAGGACCACTGGTCCTCTGGCTCCCAGGCCCGGGCTTTATCCTCTAGGCCACAGTGCTTCTCCTATTGGGATGGGTCAGGGGAAGCCAGGATGCTTCATTGTTCATCCCGCCTGTGGCCATGGGACTGAGCTCTATAATGGTCCCCGGCTCCCAGAGCTGGCTCATGTGTGAGTGAGTGAGTGAGGGTGGATGAGTGCCCAAGAGTGTGGAAATGTGGGCCCAAAAGCATATTTGTGTGTGTATACATAATCCTTCTCATCTAAAATCCTTCAGATACACTCTTATCCGGACCACTCTGTCCTGCCTACAGCATTTCCCATGGGCTCGGAGCTAGGCCAAAGCTCTCCCGGCCGGGGTCACTCACACTCTCAGCTCCAGGCTTGGGGAAGGACAGAGGACACTCACACTCTCAGCCCTGAGGATGGTGTAAGGACAGAGGTCACATGAGAAGCAGCATGGCCTAGTGGATAGATCCCGGGGCTGGGAGTTAGAAAGACCTGGGTTCTAATCCTGCCTCCACCACTTGTCTGCTTGAATGGCCTTGGGCAAATCACTTCATTTCTCGGTGCCTCAATTCCCTCATCTTTAAAATGGAGATTAAGATTGTGAAGCCCAATGGGACAGGGACAGTGTCCAACCTAGTTAGCTTGTAACTACCCCGCGCTTAGTACAGTACCTGGCACTTATATATTATCAAAAAAAAAAAAGAGGGAGTGGCATCCAGCTGTTTTGCTGGGCCCTTCCTTCATGGTTACAACTGGGGTAAACCCAATTTGTTTTTGATGATATTTGTGAATATCCACCCCAGTACTTAGTATATTGCCTGGAACATAGTAAGCACTTAACAAGTACCACAATTATTATTATTATTATTACTCATACTCCCAGCCTCAGGCCCGGGGAAGGACAGAGCCTGGAGCCTGGAGTTGCCCAGCCAGGGAGAGGCAGTCTGACTCACCCCTTCGGAGGCCCCTCTAGCCTGGGCCTCCCGCCCTTTTGGCTGTCCCTGGGTTGGGACAGCGTGTCTGTGGCCCGGGCTCCTCTCTGTCTGGGCCAGGAAGTACTGAGCCCTGAGCCCAGAGCCCGGTCCAGAGGGGTCAGGTCATAGGAAGGACAGCGTCCTCGCAGACCCCGCCTTCACCCTGGATCCTAGCCACGGTTCTGGTTCGGGACTGGGGAAGACTGGTGGCGTCTGCTTCAGTTCTGGGCTATCCCAGCTCTGGAGGATACAGGGTCCCAGCGGCCACTGGATAGTGCCCTCCCTCCTCCACCCTCCCGTCCCTTTGGCTGTGCGGAAGCAGATCAGTTTGCCCCAGGAGAGTCCTGGTGGTCCATGGGCGGTGCGAGGGAGGGGGACCGGCTCCTTATTTTCTCACATCTGTCTCCTGCAGGGGAGGGAAGCTTCAGCCTCCCCCCACCCAAAACCAGCTGTGGGTAAGGAGGCAGCCCCCATTTCCTGAGCGAATCTGAGCTCAGCCCCATCAGCTCTGGAACTAAAATCAGCCTTCGGGGAGCTCCTGGGGCCAGACTGCCTCCTCAAGCCTCCCAGCCCGCCTCCCCCCACTGCCCCCATCCTGGTCCCGGTCCTGGAGGCGTGGGTGTCAGTGACAGATGGCAGGGCAACCTACCCCATGGCTCCCTGCACTTGGTGTCAGAGGCATTTGGGTAAAAGTCTTCCCCACTGTGGACTCTAAATGCTTAAGGTTCCAGGTCCTATAGCCACAGATCCTGGCTACTTGGTGAAAAGCCACATTCTGGACCCTCCCAGCCTTCTTCCATTCTGTTTCCAAGGCTCTCCTCGGACCCTGCAGCTGCTGCAAGGGGCCTGGCCGGCTGGATCTCGTCATTCTTGATCCACGCGGCCTGGCAATAGATTCCCCACCTGTCGGATTCGCTTCTTCACTGGCCATGAGAGGACCCGTGGAAACCTTGGTCATAAAGAGACCGAGAAGCAGGTTGGCCCAGGAAAAAGAGCATGGGTCTGGGAGTCAGAAGATCTGGCTTCTAATCCCGGCTCTGCCGGGTGTCTCTTGAATGATCGTGGGCAAATCACTTCACTTCTCTGGGCCTCAGTTCCCTCATCTGCAAAATGGGGATTCAACGTCTGTTCTCCCTTGTCTTAGACTGTAAGACCCATGTGGGACCTGTTGATCTTTTATCTACCCCAGTGCTTAGCAAATGCCACAGTTAGAGTGCATAGCAGCATTAGAGTGGAGTTTTCTGAGGGCAGGGCCTGGGCTCCTCTTGGGGTTTGGAGAAGGACAGAGTACAGGGCCTAGGAGGGGATTGAAGAAATCATCCAGGAGCCCTAGCAGCCAGGACTAACACAGGAAGGTTCACTCCACCGGGGCCTGGGGTCCTACAGGGGTTTCTGCTGCTCTCCCTCCTCCAGAGCCCTTCTTGAGGTCTGGATGCCATCTCCAGCCACTGGGGAAGGTATCAAACAGAGGGAGGACGAAGAGGGACCGGATTAAAAAAAAAAATTGAGACATGCAGTCCACCCAGGAGCACTAGAAATGCTTGAACTTGAATGATAATAATAGTATTTGTTAAGCGCTTAATATGTGCCAGGCAAATCGGGTTGGACACAGTCGCTGTCCCATACGGAGCTCACAGTCTCGATCTCCATTTTACAGATGAGGTAACTGAGGCTCAGAAAAGCGAAGTGACATGCCCAAGGTCACCCAGCAGACAAGTGGCAGAGTCAGGATTAGAACCCAGCTCCAAATGACTCCCAGGCCCATACCCTATCCATTAGAAAGACTGGTGCTGGTGCATGTAAATGGCATTCAGATTATGGCGGGGGAGAAGAAACCAAGTGGGAAAGAAACCAAAGGAAGTTATAAATGGGTAAAATCTGCAGGGGCTAATGAGTTTGGAGAGTGACCCCTGAGAGTCATTGACCACCGGGCTGGAGGTCACTCTGGGACACCGGAGCAGAGCTAGCACAGCACCTGGATTTCACAGAGGTTGAAGAGACCCACAAACCTAATGCCTCTACTTAAAACACTCTACCCCTCAGTGTTCCCTTTTAACGATTTTATTGAAGAAATTCCATTTGGGGCTGAAATCATCCCAGAACAAGGGGAACATCTGATGGGGATGGTGCCATGTAGGCGAAATCACTGCTTCTAGAGCCCCATGCTGCTAATTCCACCTCCCGGCTCACAGCGGGCCCAGGGACGGGTCTGCCCTGGTGCCTCACAGCATTTCAGGGTTTTTCTTCTTGACCCTGTCTGCCTTAGGGGAGGTCTGCTGGACTGAGGCTGTCTGGACAGCCCCTTTGGTTGGACGGTGGAGAGAGGGAAGAAGCTCCTCTAGAAATTCTCTGTCCCAGGAGAAGAAGGGCAGAGAAAGTCCAGGTCTGGGAGTGGGACAGGCTGGGCCTGGTTTTCTCAGAGAGGCTCCCAAAATGGGGATGAAGACTGTGAGCCCCACGTGGGACAACCTGATCACCTTCTACCCCCCTAGCGCTTAGAACAGTGTTTTGCACATAGTAAGGGCTTAACAAATACCATTATTATTATTATTATTATTATTCCCCTCAGCCCAGTGGTCAAAGCTGAGTGCCGGGCAGCAGCGCCCTCTGCCGGTCATGCCTGGCAATGACGTCCTGAAACGCTTTCCTTTCATTCATCATCATCATCATCATCATCATCGTGGTATTCGTTAAGTGCTTATGTGTCAGATAATAATAATAATAATAATAATGTTGGTATTTGTTAAGCGCTTACTATGTGCAGAGCACTGTTCTAAGCGCTGGGGTAGATACAGGCTAATCCGGTTGTCCCACGTGAGGCTCACAGTCTTAATCTTCGTTTTCCAGATGAGGTAACTGAGGCCCAGAGAAGTTAAGTGACTTGCCCACAGTCACACAGCTGACAAGTGGCAGAGCTGGGATACGAACCCATGAAGTCTGATTCCCAAGCCCGTGCTCTTTCCACTGAGCAAGCACTGGAATCTATACAAGCAAATCGGTTGGACACAGTTCCTGTCCCACATGGGGCTCACAGTGTCCCTCCCCATTTGACAGATGAGGTAACTGAGGCACAGAGAAGTGAAGTGATTTGCCCAGAGTCACACAGCTGACAAGTGGCAGAGCCGGCACTATTAATAATAATGTTGGTATTTGTTAAGCGCTTACTATGTGCAGAGCACTGTTCTAAGCGCTGGGGTAGATACAGGGTGATCAGGTTGTCCCACGTGGGGCTCACAGTTTTATTCTCCATTTTCCAGATGAGGTAAATGAGGCACAGAGAAGTTAAGTGACTTGCCCACAGTCACACAGCCGACAAGTGGCAGAGCCAGGATTAGAACCCATGACCTCGACTCCCAAACCCAGGTTCTTTCCACTGAGCCACGCTGCTTTTCTAACCCAGATCCTTCTGACCGCCCCCCGGACCCATGCTCTATCCACTAGGCCTTGCTGTGCTGCTTCGTCGTCATCGTCATCATCAATGGTATTTATCGAGTGCTTACCACTAAATGCTCGGGAGACTACGACAGAGTTGGCAGACACATTCCTTGCCCATAATGATCTCACGCTTGATGATGATGATATCATTAATAATAACAACAACAATAGCAGCAACAATGACGATGATGATAATGATAGGGAGAGCCGTACAAAACAGATGGAAGTTGTGGCCGGAGGGAGAGCCACAGTCCTAGAGAGGCCTGGGGCCTAGTTCAGGCACTGGATTGGGTGGCTGAGGGAGGTTCTGCTGTCTCCTTCTCCGGGAACTTTTAACAGCCCTGCCTGCGTTAAACAACAGAGGCAGGGGGTTGGACTAAATGGGCTTTCGGCCTGAGGAATCTCTCATTCTCCAAGCTGCCCTTAGTGAAGACCCTGTGCTGTGCTCTAAGGTTTTGTCCAGGGAATCCTTGGACTGGATTCTAAAGGAGGCAAGTGATGCCCTCTAGAGGCTTAGCTCTATACCTCCAGGAGACTACTGTACCGCAATTATTATTATTAATAATAATAATAATAGTAATAATGATGACAACAGTTGTTAAGGGCCTTCTATATGCTCAGCACTGTACTAAGTGCTGGGGGTAGATCCAAGATACTCAGGTCCCACATGGGGCTCACAGTGTTAGTAGGAGGGGGAGCAGGCTTGAATCCGGGCGGCTCAATGGAAAGAGCACCAGCTTGGGAGCCAGAGGTCGTGGGTTCTAATCCCAGCTCTGCCACTTGTCTGCTGTGTGACCCTGGGCAAGCCACTTTACTGTGCCTCATTTACCTCATCTCTATAATGGGGATTAAGACTGTGAGCCTTAAGGTGGGACAACCTGATTACCTTGTATCTACCCCAGGGCTTAGAACAGTGCTCAGCACATAGAAAGCGCTTAACAAATACCATAAAAAAATCCCCATTTTCCCGGATTAGAACCCAGGATCTCTGACCCCATGCCTGTGCTCTTTCTACTAGGCCACAGTGCAAGGCCAGAAAGTAGGGCCAACTAGATTCTGTCCTGGGCCTGCCTGGCCTATTCCTGGAAGATGAAGTGGGGGACATGAGGGGTGAGGGGACTGTGTTGGGGGGAACCTTCTGAGCGAATGTGAGGCGCACGCGTGGCAGCCCCTGGGCATTATGAGGACACGCAACGCTGCAGGTGCACGTGAGCTTTGGCCCAAGTGCCATAGAGGAGAGCTGCCATCTGCGGGGCGGTGCCACGACCACTGGGCTTGCTGGGGGCTGCGGCCACTGCTGGAACGATGAGCCAGTTGGCAGGAGCCGACCACTCTTCCCATCCTGAGCCTGCTGGATTTTTCCCTGGCAGGGTGGGGGAAGCCAAGGCCTCTAGAAAGATTGGGGTGGGCATGGAGCTCTGACCTCCAGGATTATGAGTTAAGGATCAGAATGGCCTAGTGGAAAGAGCATGGGCCCGGGAGTCAGAGGGCCTGGATTCTAAACGCAACCCCACCACTTGTCTGCCGTGTGATCTTGGGCAAGTCATTTGGCTTCTCTAGGTCTCAGTTCCCTCACCTGCAGAATGGAGATTCATTACCTGTTGTCCCTCTTACATAATCTGTGAACTCCCTATGGGACCTGATTGTCTTGGATCTGTCCCAGTGCTTAGTACAGTTCTTGACACGTAGTACGTGCTTAACAATTACTATTATTATTATTATCATCACTTCAGTCCGGGAGGTGGAAGAATGGCTTGAGCAAGAGCCTGGAGTGGGGAGACTCGTAGTAATAATAATGATAATTGTGGCATTTATTAAGTGCTTACCATGTGCCAGTCACTGTACTAAGTGCTGGGATGGACACGACCAAAACAGGTTGGACACAGTCTCAATCCCCGTTTTACAGATGAGATAACCGAAGCACAGAGAAGTGAAGTGACTTGGCCAAGGTCCCACAGCAGACAGATGGCCGAGCTGGGATTGGAACCCGTGACCTTCTGACTCCCAGCTGTATCCACTACATCATGCTGCTTCACTCGTGTGGAGAAAAGATGAGCAGGCTTGCTTCCTTGGGGCAGAGAGCTTGAGCAGGGGTGCAGTGGGAGAGGGGGCGGTTACTTAAGTGGGAAAATAATGATAATAGGGGTATCTGTTAAGTGCTTACTATGTGCCAAGCACTGTACTAAGTGCTGGGGTAGATGCAAGGTAATTGGACACAGTCCCGGCCCCCCATGGGGCTCAGAATCTTAATACTCATTTTACAGCTGAGGTAACTAACTGGTGGAGAGCGTGGAAGCCCACTCTCTCCACTATCGGTTGACCAACGTCCCCACCCCCGGGCGCCACGACTCCCCCGAAAGCTTCCCCCCATCTGGGTGTTCCACAGAGACGGGGCCGGGAGGGGCCTGGGACTCAGCGGCCGCTCTGTGCTCAGTTGTAGGGCTCTGGCAGCGGCGGGCATGATGCTGCAGCTCCTGGTGGGGGCCGTCCTGCCCGCGGCCCTGCTCCTGGCCGCCCCGCCGCCCATCAACAAGCTGGCCCTGTTCCCCGACAAGAGCGCCTGGTGCGAGGCCAAGAACATCACCCAGATTGTGGGCCACAGCGGCTGTGAGGCCGTGTCCATCCAGAACAGGTGGGGCTGGGTCCCGGGCCCTGGGATGGAGGGGGATTTGGGCCCCCTCACGGACAGGGAGTGATACCCGATGTATGGGCCGCGGGGATGTTCCCTCCCCATTCCCAGCCTCGGTCTACCCCTTGGCAAAATGGAGAGATCTCTGGCCTCTCGGGGCAGTGGGTCATCTGATGCTGTCTGTCTCCATCCAGTTGGTCACTGCAGCTCCTCTTCCTCCCACCTATTTCCTCTCCCCACAGGGCCTGCCTGGGCCAGTGTTTCAGCTACAGTGTCCCCAACACCTTCCCGCAGTCCACCGAGTCCCTGGTGCACTGTGATTCCTGCATGCCAGCCCAGTCCATGTGGGAAATTGTGAGTACCAATCCGCCCCCGGCTCCTCCCCTGCATGTCCCCACCCCACCCCTATATCCACCCTGGGACCCTCTCCTGCACAATTCCCTCCTAAAAGTCCTCCCCAGGCCCCTTCAGGGTGCAACCCTGCTCTCCCCCATAAAAATCCACCACAGGACCTTCCCCCCAACACACACATGCACCTTAAAAATCCATCCTGGGCACCTCCCCTGCACACCCTCCACCTAAAAATCTGCTCTGCCTCCCCCCCAACTCTAAAAATCTTCTCCAGGTCCATCCCCTGCACGCCCCCTGCCTAAAAATCCACCCCGAACCCCTCCCCTGCATACACATATCCCCTAAAAAATCTTGCCTAGCCCAGTGCCCTGCATACACCCCCTACCAAAATCTGCTCCAGACCCCTTCGCTGCACCCTTCTGGCGCCCAAAATAAATAATAATAAGAATGGTGGTACTTGTTAAGTGCTTACTATGTACCAAGCACTGTTCTAAGCTCTGGGTAGATAAAAGTTAATCAGGTTGGACAAAAATCCCTGTCCCACAGGAGGCTCACACTTATCCCATTTTACCGATGAGGCAACTGGGGCAGAGAGAAGTCAAGTGACTTGCCCAAGGTCACACAGCAGACATGTGGCAGAGCCAGAAGCAGAACCCAGTTCCTTCTGACTCCCAGGCCTGTGCTCTGTTCACTAAGCCTTGCCGATTCCCAAGATCTGTCCCAAGCCCTTCCCTTGGACAACCTCCCTAAAAATCTGCTCCAGCCCCCTCTCCTGCACATACCTCCTCCACCCCAATCTTCCCCAGGCCCCTTCTCTGTACACACACACCTCTCCCCCACCAGCCCTGGCGGCTCAGACTTGGGCTTAGAGTGAAGATGACCAGGAGTCTGACCTTAAGGTCATCCACCCATCCTCCTCCTCCTTCATCTCCCGCTACCTCCCATTTTCCCCCTTCTCTCTCCCATCTCCTTAACCTTCTTCCTCTCCTACCTCTCCAACCGTTCCAGGGAAGCAGCGTAGTCTAGTGGAAAGAGCCCGGGTCCGGGAGTCAGAGGACCTGGGTTCTAATCCCAGCTCCGCCACTTACCTGCTGACTGACTTTGGGCGAGTCACTTCAATTCTCTGGGCTTCAGTTTCCTCATCTGTAAAATGAAGATTTAAATACCTCCTACTTAGACTGTGAGTGCCATGTGGGACTTAACTCTTGTATCTAGGACAGTACTTGATGGGTAATTAACAAACACCATTATTATTATTATCTCCCTGTCTATGATCCACCTCCCACCTTGTCCCTGGTCCTCCCCAGGCCCCCAGCCCCAAATTCAAATCCCACCCTCCTCCCCTTAACAGGTGGGAGCTTCCCGCCTTGGCGTGGGCCAGAGGTGGGAGGGGAAGGTGCTCCTTAAACCTCCCTCCCGCCCCCCTCCCTCACTCAGGTGACCCTCGAGTGTCCAGGCAACGAGGAGGTGCCCCGAGTGGACAAGCTGGTGGAGAAGATCCTACACTGCAGCTGTCAGGCCTGCGGCAAGGAGCCCAGCCACGACGGGCTCAGCGTCTACGTGCACGGAGAGGAGGCCCTGGCGGGCGAGGTGCCAGGCCCCCACCACTCCGGCCCGCATCCCGAGGTCGAGGAGCCCCCGGGCTCCAACCACCAGGAGGAGGATGGTGGCGAGGAGTGAGCCCCGGGCCCTCCCTCCCCTCCCCGCCCTGGAACTCTTCTGCCCCGGCAGGCGGGGGAGCGGGAGGGGAGAGGCCGACACAGGCAGGGCTGGGGCTCAGCTCTTGGCTCTGCCCCCGCTGCGGGATCTCCGGACAGAGGTGGACTAAGACCACTGGGGGTTGCCTTGGAGATTTTTGGCTGGGGTGGGGGGACGTTTCGGGAGGAGAATCGAGCTGCACATGTTAATATATTCTGAAGAGACTGGGGGACGGGGGAGAGATGGGGCATGGGTTCCTGAGGGAGGGCTAAGGGAATCCAGCCCTTGCCCTTAGCTAGAGCTGGAGATTTCCACCCACCCGGTGTGACGTCCCTTCGGCCTGGTGGGATTGGAGGCCGGTGGGTGTGTGTGGCGGGGAGTGACGGGCAGGGGAGAGGCCCGGATTTGGGGCTGTCGGTCGGGGCTGCGGAAGCGAAGGGTAGGGTTGAAGATGGCCGCTCTCAGGGAGGTGGGCCGAAGCATCAGAACACGCTTCTCTTGGGCAGGGTCTCTGGCTAGAGGCTGGAGCCTTGAGGCATATGTAGGTGGATAGGATCGGGGGGGCAATCCTGCCGGTGGGGGGGTGGTCCAAGCTGAGGGGTCAGCTGAGGGTCCAGTCCCAGAAAAAGGATTATTTGAAGCCTCAGGGCTTCTGCCCTCACCTTCAGTCATCATCAGTGGTACTTATTAAGGCTTACTGTGTGCAGAGCACTGTACTAAGTGCTTGGGACAGTAGGGAAGCCAGTTGGCACAGTGGATAGAGTTCAGGCCTGGGAGTCAGAAGGTCATGGGTTCGAATCCTGGCACATAATAAGCGCTTAACAATTGCCATAATTATTTGTATTATTACAATACAGCAGATTCAGTAGACACATTTCCCGCCCACAGCGAGCTTGCAGTTAATGCCAGCAAAGTGGCTGGGGTGGGAAAGGGCAGAACGACCTGAAGCAGGCAGGAGTCAAGCTTACACTGCGGAATAGCACGACCCTTCTATTCCCTTTTCCAAAGTCAGCCCCCCTTCATCCACCCTCAAGTCCAAGGCAGGCCCCAGCCCCCTCCTTCCTGGGACTGGGGCAGTTCTGGGCCAGGTGGGGACAGAGGTGGAACTCAGAACTGTTGGGGCCCATTCCTGGCTCTTCAGCAGCAGATCTGTCTGGGCCTTGGTAGGAAGGGACTTGGAGAGCAACGTGTCACCCTCTGTCCCCTCCCTCTGGCTGGGATGCCCCGGCCCCTCAGAATTTTAGGGGACAGCGGGGCCGTGGGGAGATGGGTTCCCCCACCACTGCTAGCCGGGAAGACATGCCCACCAATTAAATATCCCCTTTCAGTTTTGGGGGGTAGGTCTGAGTAAAGACTATCCAATCACCTGGAGTGTTGTAGATTCTTCCTTCTGACTTGCCAGTAGGGCCAAATGGGGGGCCGGCCGCTCTTCCTCCTTGTCGATTTCCAACAGGACCAAATCTAGCCACAGAGCCAGGCACCTGCAGGATGGCGGTGGGTGGATGGAGGGTGGAGGAGGCTCAGTGCCCGTGGGTTGGAGGGTGACCCCGAAGAACGAAACAGAGGTGTCGGACGGCTTCTGCGTTGTCTCCCTGAGGTCACACTCGTCACCTTAAAGGCACGGGAGTGGGGGAACGGGGGAGCGGGAAGAGGTGAGAAGCGGCTGAGACTCTTGTCTCCAAGGAAGGTAAGCTGAACCAGAGGGTTCGTGTCCCCGTGCCAGGCTGTGGGCTTTGACTGGGTGGGTCAGGGGAGGGAATAAGTATTTTCCCAAGCTTGTCCCCCAGCTGCACTTTAACCCACGGGGCGGGGACTCGCTGACTTCAGGAGGGGATGGAGGCTATGTCTCTCATGGGAAGAGGGTTGGGATTGGGAGCTGCTCTCCGGAGCGGCTGAGGACACGGAGAGTCTCCCAGGATTGCCCTTGGCTTCACCAGCTTCCTCTAGCCTCCTCTCCCCGTCCCCACCGCCATTACGACAAAAGCTTTTGGAGCTTGTAATCAATATTCCATGTCCTCTCTTTTAAAGTTTTCATAAATAAATAAATTTAGTTTCAACTTCTTTTTTTTTTGTTTTTCACCATCTGATTCTTGGGCACCTCTGCATATCTCCTCTCTGTGGGGGTTTCAGGGAGCGTTCAGTTCTTGAGTCCCGGCAGAGGGATAGTAGATGGGAGGGAAAGGTGAAGAGCGGAGATGGAAATGGAAGGGGATGCATCAAGGCAGATGTAACTCTGGTTCTGAACAACCACGGTTCGTAAAGCCCAAAAACACATCTTATATCAATTGCTGACGTATTTCAGGATTTGTAAGCCCCGCTCCAAAATTGCGTTTAATTGCTGCCAAGAAGTTAATTCCCTCTCCATCTCTTCCTCCACCCTGCCACTTCCCAATCACAGGCTTGATGCCTGTCTTCTCTGCATCTTTAGGATCTCGGGGTGGGGGAGGCAGCAGAGACTAGAGGAGAAGTAGGAGAAGTTGCTAGGCCGTCCCTCATCTCTCCATCTTCCAAATCCAGTTTAAATCCAATCCGCTCCAAGAAACCTTCCGTGACTAATCCTTCGTCTCACCATCTTATTTTCCTTCCCTTCTGCATCACCTATGCCCTACTCCCTAAACCCTTACACACCCACCCTACCCCCATCCACAGCACATATCCTTATGCTCAGATATTTCCTCTATATATTATTTTAATCCCTCTCCCTGCCTACACTGTAAGCGCCTTAAGGGCAGGGATTGTGTCTATTTACCCTATTATACTCTCGCAAGTGTATAACAGCGAGAAGCAGCATGGCCTACTAGAAAGAGCATGGACCCGGGAATCGGAAGGACCTGGGTTTTAATTCCGGCTCTGCCACTTGTCTGCTGTGTGACCTCGGGCAAGTCACGTCACTTCTCTATGCCTCAGTTACCCTATCTGTAAATTGGGGATTAAGACTGTGAGCCCCATGAGAGAAAGATAGTGTCCAACCTGATTTCCTTGCATCTACCCAGCACCTGGCACATAGTACATGCCTGGCATGTAGTAAGCGCTAAAAAAAGTGTCTAGTAAAGTGCTCTGCACAAATTGAGCACTCAGTACAGTCCATCGATTGAGGCCAACCTGAGGGCTCCGCCCCTTCTATCCAATCTTATCCATTTGGGTTTCGAGTCTGGGTTCAGGAAATGTGAAATGCCCGCTCAGCCCAGCCCGCCCCACAGCTTCCAGTCCAATCTCAGCGTCTCCCAGCCAGTCAGCCCTGCTCCCTGCCATTTCCAATCCAGCCACAGGGTCTCCCAGCTGGTCGGCCCCCTGCCCACCTGCTCTCTCACACACACATACACACCCACCCGCTCTACCCCCAACACCCCACTACTTCCAATCCAGCCACAGCATCTCCCAGCTAGTCAACCCAACCCTCCCTGCCACTACCAGTCCTGCCGCAGGGTCTGTAGCCCTCCAGCCCCATTTCCGTCCCGTCCCCACCCTGCAAGCTGCCTGCAAGAGCAGCCGGATGGAGTAGGCCTCCCCGAGGCCGCAGGTCGGTCCCCTGATTACGTCTGGCCTGGCACCCTCGACCCCGCCCCACTCTCCTAGGTCCTGCTTATAGCCCCTCTTCTCCTTTCCAGCCCCAGCCCCCAGGGATGAAGCAGGGCAGGCTGCGGGCAGCAGTAGGTGTTGCTTCGGGCATGGCTGCTGGCACCACGGCCCTGCTCCCAGCCTCCCCTTTCCCTCCCCTTCCTGGGTAGGGTAAGGGTGGGGCTGGGCTGGGGCAGGGGCTGGGACTGTCCCGAGCTGGGGCTGGGGCTAAGCCTGGGTCTGGGTTGGGCTGGGGTTGGGACTGGGCTAGGTTGGGGCTGGGATGGGGCAAAATTTTTATCTATCTGTAGGGCCTGGTCATCCTGTTGGGGCAGACTCTCACATCTACCTACCCCATGATACAACCATGAGGTCCCTTCAAAAATGTGGATGTACCATGAACGTCTGGGCAGTGGGGTTTCGCCTCTATTGTTTCTCCGTCACCCTGTAACTGTGGGAGTCCTCAAGGCTCACTTCTGGGTCCCCTGTTATCCTCCATCTACACCCACATTCACTTGGAGAATTCATTCACTTCCATGGCTTCAACTACCACCTCTATGTGGATGATTTCCAAATTTATATCTCTAGACCTTCTCTCCTTCCTTTGCAACCTCAATTTCCTCCTGCTTTTAGGACGTCTCTACTTGGATGTCCCGCCGACACCTCAAACTTAACCAGCCTAAAACAGAACTCCTCATCTTCCCACCCAAACCCCGTCCTCCCCTGGTCTTTCCCATCACCCTAGACAATTCCACTATCCTCCCTGTCTCCCAAGTCAATAACCTTAGTGTTGTCCTCAACTCATCTCTCTCATTCAGCTCACATATTCAATCTGTCACCAAATGCTGTCAGTCCTACCTTCACACCGCCTCTAGAATCCGCCCATTCCAAACTGCGTCCATGAATCTTATCCCTCGGGACCTCCCTGCCTCTAATCTCTCCTACTCCAGTCCATAATCAAGTCCCCTGCCTGGATCATCTTTCTAAAAAATGTTAAGTCCACGTTCCCCTCCTCCTCCAGCGTTCGCCCATCCTCCTTCGGGTCAAACTGAAACTCTTTACTATTGGCTTTAAAATACTCGATCCACGCTCCCCCTCCTACCTTATCTCCCTGATCTCCTACCGCAGCCTATCCCGCACACCTCGCTCCTCTAACTCCAAACTACTCACTGTATCCTCCATTTTATCTGTCCCCCTGTTGACCCCTTGCTCACGTCCTCCCTCTGCCCTGCAACTCCTTCCCCGTTTATATACAACAGACCACCACTCTCCCCACCCTTGAAGCCATACTGAAATCACATCTCCTCCAAAGGACCTTCCCCGACTAAGCCCTCATTTCCTCTACTCCCTCTCCCTTCTGTATCATCTATGTGCATGGATCTAGCGTGGCTCAGTGGAAAGAGCCTGGGCTTGGGAGTCAGAGGTCATAGGTTCGAATCCCGGTTCCGCCACATGTCAGCTGTGTGACCTTGGGCAAGTCACTTCACTTCTCTGTGCCTCATTTACCTCATCCGTAAAATGGGGATTAACTGTGAGCCCCATGTGGGACAACCTGATTACCCTGTATCTACTCCAGCGCTTAGAACAGTGCTCTCCACATAGTAAGCACTTAACAAATGCCAACATTATTATTATTATTATCTGTACCCTGTAAGCACTTGATATTCACCCCACCTTCTGCCCCACTGCAGTTATGTACATGTCCATATTTTTTAAATATCTCTCACCCCCTGTAGATTATAAGATCCTTGGCAAGGAATGTGTCTACCAGCTGTTGTGCTACACTCTCCCAAGCACTTAGTACAGTGTCCCATGCTCAGTAAGTACTATTAATTGATTGAGTAATCTTAGCACCCTGGCAAACAATAAGATGAGTAGAAAGCCCCCTACCCCTTTGTCACCAGCCTCTAGTTTCCCCTCCTAGATCAACTCCTGCTCTTCCCCAGCCTGTCAGCCCCATCCCATAAATCCTAACTCTTCAATCAGACAATCACTGAAATGTATTGAGCGCTTAGTATATGCAGAGCACTGTACTAAGTGCTTGGGAGAATACAATAGAGTTGGTAGATATTGAAGGCCTCATTGAAAGCACATCTCCTCCAAGAGGCCTTCCCAGACTAAGCCCCACTTTTCCTTATCTCCCTCTCCCTTCTGCATCACCCTGACTTGCTCTCCCCCTACCCCCAGCACATATATATATATATATTTGTAATTTTATTTATTTGTATTGATGCTGAGTCCCCCCCCCCCAGACTACAAGCTCGAAGTGGGCAGGGAATGTCACTTTATTACTATATTGTACTTTCCCAAGCGCTTAGTACAGTGCTCTGCACACAGTAAGCACTTAATCAATATGACTGAATGAAAGAATGGATACGATCCCTGCCCACAGGCCTAGTGGCAAGAACATGGGCTTGGGAGTCAGAGATCGTGGGTTCTAATCCGGTTTCTCCACTTGTCTGCTGTGTGACCTGGGGTAAGTCACTTAACTCTCTCTCTGTGCCTCAGTTACCTCATCTGTAAAATGGGGATTGAGACTGTGAGCCCCATGTGGGACAATCTGATTACCTTGTATTACATAGTAAGCATGCTTAAAACAGTGCTTGGCACATAGCGAGCCTCGAACAGTGCTTGGTACATAGTAAGCACGCTTAGAACAGTGCTTGGCACATAGTAAGCACTTAACATATACCTTAGTTATTATTAAGTCGTCTACCTCATTCATTCTTTCAATCGTATTTATTGAGTGCTTACTATGTGCAGAGCACTGTACTAAGCGTTTGGAACCTCCAGTTCGGCAACAGATAGAGACAATCCCTGCCCAACAACGGGCCCCCAAGTCTACTTGGTTCCTGTATGAACTTGGGCAAGTCACTCAGCCTCTCTGGACCTCAGTGTCCCCGTCTATAAAATGGGAATAATAATTCGTGCCGCTCTCCACCTCAGGGGGGGGGGCGGTTGAAGGGGTGTTGTTGGGAGTGTGAGAAATCTTTGAGTTTTGAGAGCCAATCGAGGCAATGTTTTTTCCACTAGATGGCATTGACCGTCTAGGGAACTTTTGTAGACCTCGATGGTTTGGATGCTTCGATGGGAGAAGGTTTGGGCAACGACCTCTGCGGAGGACGCCTCCGCAGGCTGCTCCTCTGACCCCACTCAGCCTTGTTCCAACCCCTACTGTCTGGCCACCGTGTTAACAGTAAGAATTACGGTACCTGTTAAGCGCTTACTATGTCCCAAGCACTGGGATAGGTACGCAGCGTGGCTCAGTGGAAAGAGCACGGGCTTAGGAGTCAGGGGTCATAGGTTCTAATCCCGGCTCCGCCACCTGTCAGCTGTGTGACTTTGGGCAGGTCAATTAACTTCTCGGTGCCTGGGTTCCTTCGTCTGTAAAATGGGGATGAAGACTGTGAGCCCCATGTGGGACAGCCTGATTACCCTGTATCTACCCCAGCGCTTAGAACAGTGCTGGACACATAGTAAGTGCTTAAGAAATACCAACTTTAATTAGAAGTTAGGGAAGCAGCGTGGCTCAGTGGAAAGAGCCCGGGCTTGGGAGTCAGAGGTCATGGGTTCGAATCCCCACTCTGCCACTTGTCAGCTGCGTGACTGTGGGCAAGTCACTTCACTTCTCTGTGCCTCAGTTACCTCATCTGAAAAATGGGGATTAAGACTGTGAGCCTCACGTGGGACAACCCGATTACCCTGTATCTACCTCAGCGCTTAGAACAGTGCTCTGCATATACTAAACGCTTAACAAATACCAAAATTATTATTATTAAAAGTTAATCGGGTTGGACACAGTCCCTGTCCCACACGGGGCTCATGCTCTTAATCCCCATTTTTTACAGACGAGGTAACCGAGGCCCAGTGAAGTGACCTGTCGAAGGTCACCCAGCAGACAAGTGGTAAACCTGGATTAATAATAATGTTGGGATTTGAACCCATGACCTCTGACTCCAAAGCCCGTGCTATTTCCACATTAGCACTCTTGACCTTCTGACTCCCAGGCCCGTGCTCTATCCACTGCACCTGGTTGCTTCTGATGAGAGAGGGTGGATGGCTCTGTGCCGCCGATCCTGATTACCAGAAAAACAAGCGAAGCTCAAGTCCTGCTGTTGGCACGTTGTTCTCTTACCTATCCTATCCTACAGCAAAGTCTTTAGCCAGGAGCCAGTCGAGAGCTTGGCAGCAGTGGTTCCGGGTCTCCCCAGGGGCCCGAGCAGCCTCGTTTAGGAACGCGCCGCTCATCCTGAAGGCAGAAGGCGCCAGAAAAGATGCCTTAAAAACCATCGCCCTCCCTCACATCTGGTTCTCCAGAAACCCGCATCCGGCGGGTTTAGCCTCGCAGCGCTGGGACCGACAGAAAACAACCAAGAATAAGAAAATAACCGTCACTCATTGGCCCATTCCCAAATTGATACCCTAAGTGGCCAAGGATGCGCTGCGTTCCCCTGGTGTGGACTTAGATCTCCCCACCAGTAGTATCACTTTTCAATCAATCAGTCATATTTATTGAGGGCTTAACATGAGCAGACCACTGTGCTAAGCGCTTAGGAGAGTACAGTGTAACAGAGGAGTTGGTAGACATGTTCCCTGCCCAAAATAAGCTTCGAGTCTAGAGTTCATCTTACAGCTTTCAAATGGCCAAATCTCAGGTAGGGGGTCTCTGCCCTGTACAGGTGAGGGATGGTGGTGACTGGGGGAAGGGGGGACAGATAGAGTCGGGTAGGGGTAGGAACTTCCCTGAATCACCACCGGCTACAACTCATTTCCAGCTGGGAATGGATGGGGGGGTGGTCCCAGAAAGCGAGAGGTGAGGTTGGGAGAAGGGCCTGGAGCAGGCAGGGGTCTGGGAGCTGGCCATGGGGTTTGTCTGCGGCTGTGGGGGTTTTGGTCTCTGTGCAGTCTGCTGAGAACCAGGCTTGTTTCAGGCGGGGATATTCTCTCCACCGAGCCTGAATGGAAGGAAGGTGCTCCGGACCCCAATCCCGAGGCCTCTCCACTGTCACTATTTGACTTCTTCTTTATCCCCGTCACCTATATCTAAACTCTGGGGCCGGAGGGCAGGTGGGAGTAGAAACACAAAAGCTCCATTGGTTACCCATTCTACTCCACATTAATAGAGTTTCTTATTGGCACCTCTCTCCCCTCTTATCCACTCTCTTATCCCACTACACCTCAGCTCCCATTCTTCATTCCCTTCAATTTCACCTGCTCACTGCGCCCCATTCTGGACTCTTCCATCTCTGACTTCTTGCAGGAGCTCTTCCTCCTGCCTGGAACTCCCTCCCCTTGGATATCGGCCAGATCACAGTTCTCTCTCTGCCTTCAAAGCCCATCTGAAGTCTCACCTCCTCCAGGAGGCCTTCCCCAATTGATTTTGCTTCTCCCCAAGTCACATCCTCCCAATTACCAGGTCTGAGCTAATATACTAGAGAAGCAGCGTGGCTCAGTGGAAAGAACGCGGGTTTAGGAGTCCGGTCATGAGTTCTAATCCCTGCTCCGCCACCTGTCAGCTGTGTGACTTTGGGCAAGTCACTTCATTTCTCGGTGCCTCAGTTTCCTCATCTGTAAAATGGGGATTAAGACCGTGAGCCTTAGGTGGGACAACCTGATTCCCCTGTATCTATCCCAGCGCTTAGAACGGTGCTCGGGACATAGTAAGCACTTAACAAATACCAACATTATTATTATTACTAAGGCACAGGTAGTGGACAGAACATGGGTCTGGGAGTCAGAGGGACCTGGGTTCTAATCCTGCTCTGCCACACATCTGCTGTGTAACCTTGGGCAAGTCACTTCATTTCTCTGGGCCTCAGTTCTCTCATCTCTAAAATGGGGATTAAGAGGGTGAGCCCCATATGGGATGGGACTGTGTCCAGTCTGTTTAACTTGTATCTACCCCAGCAACTTAGAACAGTGCTTGGCACACAGTAAGTGCTTAACAAGTACCATCATTGTTACTATTTAGACTTGCCCATTGTACCGTTTAAGCCCTTACTCAGTCATTCATTCATCCAATCGTATTTAGCGAGCGCTTACTGTGTGCAGAGCACTGTACTAAGTGCTTGGAAAGTACAATTTGGCAACAGAGAGAGACCATCCCTACCCAACGATGGGCTCACAGTCTAGAAGGGGGGAGACAGACAACAAAACAAGTAGGCATCAACAGCATTGATATCAATAGAATTATAGATGTATACACATCATTAATACACTAAATAGAATACTTTATAGGTACATATATACAGGAGTGCTGTGGGGCGGGGAAGGGGGTAGAGCAGAGGGAGGGAGTCGGGGCGATGGGGAGGAGGAGCAGAGGGAAAGGGAGGGCTCGGTCCGGGAAGGCCTCCTGGAGGAGGTGAGCTCTCGGGAGGGCTTTGAAGCGGGGAAGAGAGTTAGTTTGGCGGAGGTGAGGAGGGAGGGCGTTCCGGGACCGCGGGAGGACGCGGGCCAGGGGTCGACGGCGGGATAGGCGAGAACGGGGGACGGTGAGGAGGTGGGCGGCGGAGGAGCGGAGCGTGCGGGCTGGGCGGTAGAAAGAGAGAAGGGAGGAGAGGTAGGAAGGGGCGAGGTGATGGAGAGCTCGGAAACCAACGGTGAGGCGTTGGGAACTCAGGTGTGGGACGGCGCCTGTGGCTACCTGTCCTCCCCCTCCCTTCCTTATAATAACAATGTTGGTATTTGTTAAGCGCTTACTATGTGCAGAGCACTGTTCTAAGCGCTGGGGGAGATCCAGGGTCATCAGGTGGCCCCACGGTGAGGCTCCCAGTCTTCATCCCCCTTTTCCCGATGAGGCCACTGAGGCCCAGACAAGGGAAGTGACTTGCGCCCAGTCACCCAGCTGACAGGCGGCGGAGTCGGGATTCAAACCCATGACCTCTGACTCCCCAGCCCGGGCTCTGGCCCCTGAGCCACGCTGCTTCTCTTCCTCCTCCCTCTGGTCCCGCCGGGCTGGCTGTGGCCAGGCCGCCCCCTCCACAGTGGGGGGGCCGGGACCCCCGGCTCGGGGAGCCCCCCCCCCCCCGGGCCGGCCCCTCCCCCTGCCCGCCAGGCCCCTCCCCTGGCCGGTGAGGCCCCTCCGCCCCCTCCCTCCCCGCTTGCTCCTCCTTCTCCCGGCGCCGCCTCCACGTGGGGGCCCCGAGCCCACCCACCCACTCACCGCCCGTGGAGCCGGGCTTGCCTGCCTCTCCGGGCCGGGGACCGCCCCCTGCCCTGGCCGGTCCTGCCCTGGCCGGTCCTGTCCTGTCCTCCCCCCGGCGGTGCGGGGCCCGGGGGCAGCGCCTCCTGTTGCACCGGCCGGCGGCCCCGGGCGAGCACAGGTAAGGGCCACCACGGCCGGGGCCGGGAGGTGTGCCGGGGGGCGTCCCCGTCCCCGTCCCCAGCCGCCCGTGCTGTTCTCCCGCAGAACCCCCCCTCCCCCCCCCAGGACCGGCCGCGGGACCGACGGCAGAGAAGCCGCCGGCCCCGACCACCCCACCGGCGATCCCCCAACTGCCCCGCACCTGCCGGGCCCCCCTGGTCTCCCTTGCCCCGGGCCCGCCCACCCCATCCAGGCCCCGCCCACCCCATCCAGGCCCCGCCCACTACTCACTAGACTCCGCCCTCTCACCCCGGCCCCGCCCACTGCCCGCTAGGCCCCGCCCACCAGCAGCTAGACCACGCCCCATCCAGACCCCCCCCCCGCCCGTCACCATCTAGACCCCACCCCCCACCATCTAGACCCCACCCCATCCGGGCCACGCCCACCGCCAGCCAGGCCCCGCCCCCTCATCCCGCCCCCCGCCCAGCTCCTGCCCCAGCCGCTAGGCCTCCGCCCTCTCACCTGGGCCGCACCTTCTCACCTCGGCCCCACCCCCATCCACCCTCTCCCTGGCAGCTCGGCCCCTCCCCCGACCCCTCCCCCCGACCCCTCCCCCTTCCCCATCCTCCCCCAGCCCCCGCCGGCCCCATGACCCCCGACCTGGGTCCGGGGAACGGCAGCCTGGAGGAGGGTCCGCCGCCGTCGGGCGGCGGCTGGGCGGCCGCCTCGCTGTGCCTCATCATCGCCCTGACGGTGGCCGGGAACGCGCTGCTCATCCTGCTCATCTGCACCCAGCCGGCGCTGCGCAACACGTCCAACTACTTCCTGGTGTCGCTCTTCGCGTCCGACCTGATGGTGGGCCTGGGGGTCATGCCCCCGGCCATGCTCAACGAGCTGTACGGCCGCTGGGTGCTGGCCCGCCGCCTCTGCCTGCTCTGGGCCGCCTTCGACGTCATGTGCTGCAGCGCCTCCATCCTCAACCTCTGCCTCATCAGCCTGGACCGCTACCTGCTCATCCTGTCCCCGCTGCGGTACAAGCTCCGCATGACCCCCCGGAGAGCCCTGGCCCTCATCCTGGCCGCCTGGACCCTGGCCGCCCTGGCCTCCTTCCTCCCCATCCAGTTGGGGTGGCACCGGCTGGGGGCCCGGGCCCCCGACGCCACGGCGCCGGGGGCGCCCCGGGCCGGGGAGCCCGCGGACGGGCGGTGCCGCCTGCCCGTCAGCCTGCCTTTCGTCCTGGTGGCCTCCTGCCTCACCTTCTTCTTGCCCTCCGTGGCCATCTCCTTCACCTACTGTCGGATCCTGCTGGCCGCCCGCAAGCAGGCCGTCCAGGTGGCGTCTCTCACCACCAACGTGGCCGGCCCCTCCGACGACCCCTTGCAGGTACACGGGGGGGCCGGCGGGGGGGACCTGAAAGAGGACCGGCTGGATCGCGCCTCCTCCCCCGGAGCCGTGGGGGTGGGAGTGGGAACGGGGTGGGGGGGGGCGGCCTTCGGGTCGGCCCCCGGCCGTCGGGGAAGGACAGAGGCACTCCTAGGTGACGCCACGCAGGCCGGGATCCTGCCGTCTTGGGTCCTGTGCCGGTTGAGGGATGACGATGGGACGTCCGGCCTGGGAGAGTGCCGGAGGGGCTACGCGGAGGGGTCCGGCCTGGGGATGACGAAATCGAAAACACGCCCAGCCACCAGACCGGCTAAGCCGGCGGCTTCAGCCGTGGCAGACGCTGTGGTCCCGTAGTCGAGGAATGGGATCTGAAAACTCAGTCCACACTTCCGTGATGGGTGGTGGGGGCTGGGGGAGGAGATGGTGAATGCCGCCCCTGAGTGAATTTCCGGGGCTGGCACCTGGCTGCTCAAGCCAAATTTGGTTCTGAAGCGGTTGAGGGTCTCACCCCAGGCAGGGTCAGGGTCAAGATCTCAGGAGTCGCTTGGCCGTCTGGCCCGGGGCTGGGACCCGCTCTGGATCCCCTTGCCCCTCAGTCCTGCTCAGGACTGCCCTTGGCCTCCCTTGGTGGGTGGGGCTGGGATAATAATAATAATAATGATGACAATAATGTTGGTATTTGTTAAGCGCTTACTATGTGCAGAGCACTGTTCTAAGCGCTGGGGTAGATACGGGGTCATCATATTGTCCCTCGTGAGGCTCACGGTCTTCATCCCCATTTTACAGATGAGGGAACTGAGGCCCAGAGAAGTGAAGTGACTTGCCCACAGTCACCTAGCTGACAAGTGGCAGAGCCGGGATTCAAACCCATGACCTCTGACGCCCAAGCCCGGGCTCTTTCCACTGAGCCACGCTGCTTCACCAGCAGCCTCGGAGCTGTTTTGGTAATGGGGTGAGCGACTCAGTTGCTACCTGACCGCAAAGTGGCCTTGAGGGGTTGTTCGTTTCCCTCTCTTTCCAAGCCCAAGGCCTTCTGGGGAGATCTGAATCTTAGCGGTTGACCGAGGGTCGATGCCCCTCCCTCAGTCTTGTAAAGTTGAGTGGCACCGAATGGGTATAACTGCTTTTTTGGGTCCCGGGGCTCAGTGTCACTCTCAGTTAGTGTCGGTTTCCCTGGCCTGGCGCTTCTGCGTGGGTTCGCTCTGTAGAGGAGGTCTTCAAGCCCAGTGCCCTCCCCCACTCTTTCCTTCGGAATCTGTCTCAGACGAACAGGGCGGAAAGCGAGAGAGGTGGGCAGGGCTGTCTTTTAGTGGTTCCCCGCCCCGCCTCCCAGATGGGCTCCCCCCCGCCCCTCGGGATCTAGTTGCCACGCTGCAAAACCCCCAAATTCTTTCTTTTGGAGCTAGAAAATCTCAGGGTGGGAGGGAGCTATCTTCAGGGGCTTTAGCCTGACTCTGGCTTCTGGGAAACTGCCTACAGGCTTGTCTGACCTAAATCCCTCCTGCTGTCCCGGAAACACATTTCTCTTTGTTCTGTCCCGATGGAGGTAGAGAACAGCTGAAACCCATTTCTCATCATCCTGTCCCGGTGGAGTCAGAGAACAGCTGGACACCAACCAATCAATCAATGGTATTTATTGAGTGCTTACTATGTGCGGAGCACTGGGCTAAGTGCTTGGGAGAATACGATACAGCAGAATTAGCTGTCCATAACGAACTTACAGTCTAGAGAGCTCCCTGAGTTCAGAATCTCTTCCCCCTTCCCTTCTTTAAGAAATCACCTGCATCTTTGGCCATCCCAGTCAACTGAATTTCTCCTCCTCCACTGACCCTGGGCTTTCCCTCCAGCAACTCCCTGCTGCTGGAATGGGATTTCCTGAATGCTGGAATGGGATTTCCTGACTGCTACCTGAATTCAGAGTGGTCTTGGGGGCTCGCTTCCCCTCTCTTTCCCCAAACCGAAGCCTCCTGGGGACCTGGGTCCAGGTTGGTGAATTCGCTCCTGCTTCTCAGGTGAGGAAAAGGCACCGAACGGGGAGAGACGTGCCCAGGTGTCCATCCCTCACGATGGTGGTCCGCGACCAGGACCACAAACCCTGACCAAGCCCTCTTCCCTGACTAAACCCTCCTTTTCCTCTTCTCCCGCTCCCTTCTGGGTCGCCCTGACTAGCTTCCTTTATTCCCCAGACGCAGCCCCACAGCACTTATGTACATATCTGACATTTATTTATTTATATTAAAGTCTGTCTCCCCCATATCTAAACTGCAAGCTCGTGGTGGGCAGGGAATAAGCCTGTTATATTGTTGTGCTCTCCCAAAAGCTTAGTACAAAGCTCTGCACACTCTAAATGCTCCATAAATACGATCGACTGACTGACCACAGAACCCAGAAATTCTTGTTCCCAGTCCTGCTGCTCCAGTTAAACTCCCCGAGCCCGATCAGTTTCTGTACCGAGTGACCTCCAAGTGGGGAAGGAGAAGGTGAGGACACGTTGGAGATTTAGGAATTGGGTCCTAGCCATCTGGGTTGAGTCAGTCCATCAGGCAGTCGCATTTATTTAGTGAGTACTGTGTGCAGAGCACTGTAGTAAGCTCGTGGGAGAGAACAATATAACAGATTTAGCAGCCATGTTCCCTGCTCACAATGAGCACACAGTCCTGGGGTGGGGGCAGAGGGTAAAAGTGGGGGGGGGCATCGGAGGAGGCCAGTGGGGGGGCTCCCACTAGAACATTTAGGTTGTTTGGGATCCAAGAGCCACCAGGAGAAAAACACAGCGCAGGTTGTTTGACTTGCGGACCTTAGTGCAAGGTGGAGCTCTAGAAAATGTGTGCCAGGCACGTCTTTCCCTGTCCTGGTCTCTGCCTCTCTGCCTATTTCTCTCTCTGTTTTTGTCACTTTCTGCCCGGCTGCGCCTCTTTTTTTGTCTTCCTCCTTTCGCTTTCTTGAATTGATGACTTCTCTGCTTCAACTAAAAACCTCTTTGCCTGCCTCTCCTCCCCTCCCGCGCCTCCTTCTCCTCTTCTGTGCAGGGTCCCCGTCCCCAGCCTCACCTGTTGAGAAAGAAACAGGGGCATAAAAATAACCGTGAGGAGGAGGAGAGGGAAGGCTGCTTTCTCTGGCACAGCAAGCAGCTCCAGACTTTTCTGTTCTGGGGAGAAGGACCGTTTCCCATTTCTGGGGAGGTGGAGGAGCTGAGGGATGGGAGGTGGGCAAGAGGGAGAGCACACTCCATTAGAACTCCCCCGCACACCCCCCATTCAGCTTCAATTCACCATGGCCTCCTTCTTCTTCATAGTCTGGGCTGGTGAATCGAGCACAGGCAGCCTCTCCCGGGGAGGTGACAGCAAGTGTCACGTTCACCACCCCTGACTCCATCAGGAGGAATTCCAACGGGCCAGCCACGGGTTGTCCACTAAGCCCCGGGCATCCCGTCTGCCTGGGGCAGCTGTCCCTTCCACCTGAGGAGGCGGGCAGCCGTCCGAAGTGGGGTCGGTTGGGGCTTGTAGGGGAGGGTGGGTTCTCTGTTTTGAGACCTAAGCAGCACTGGACCCTCTATTGGGGTAGAGGGTCTTAGGCTCCAGAAATGGAGCAGATCAGAGGGAGTTGAAAATCTGTGACGCCGGCCTTCCCCATCTCACCACCCAACCCCGGCCCTCTCATCTCCAACTACACAGAAGAGACCCAGTCGAACAGACCGACATTAAAATCCTCAGAGAGATGGTGGGAGAAGGTGAGGGCTCTGTTATTCTTAACATTAATATGGTATATGTTAAACGTTTACTATGTGGCAAACTCTGTTCTAAGTGCCGGGATAGATACAAGATAACCAAGTTGGACACAGTCTAAGTAGGAGGAAGAGCAGGTATCCAGTCCCCATTTTATGGGTGAGGAAACTGAGGCACAGAGGAAGTGAAATGACTTGCCCAAGGCCACACACCAAACAAGTGATACAGCCGGGATTAGAACCCGGGTCCTCTGATGCCCAGGCCTGTGCTCTTTCCACTAGCTCATTCTGTTCCCCGTTCCTCCCTGTTGAGATCAAACGGTCAATCGGTGGTATTTAATGAGCACTTACCATGTGCAGATTACTGTTCTAAGCGCTTGGAGAGCACAATAGAACAGAGCCGGTGGACACCTTCATTCATTCATTCATTCAATAGTATTTATTGAGTGCTTACTATGTGCAGAGCACTGTACTAAGCGCTTGGGATGAACAAGTCGGCAACAGATAGAGACGGTCCCTGCCGTCTGACGGGCTTACGGTCTAATCGGGGGAGACGGACAGACGAGAACGATGGCGATAAACAGCGTCGAGGGGAAGAACATCTCGTAAAAACCGATGGCGACTAAATAGAATCGAGGCGACGTACAATTCATTAACAAAATAAATAGGGTAACGAAAATATATACAGTCGAGCGGACGAGTACGGTGCCGTGGGGATGGGAAGGGAGAGGTGGAGGAGCGGAGGGAAAAGGGGAAAATGAGGCTTTAGCTGCGGAGAGGTAAAGGGGGGATGGCGGAGGGAGTAGAGGGGGAAGAGGAGCTCAGTCTGGGAACGCCTCTCGGAGGAGGTGATTTTTAAGTAGGGTTTTGAAGAGGGAAAGAGAATCGGTTTGGCGGAGGTGAGGAGGGAGGGCGTTCCGGGACCGCGGGAGGACGTGACCCGGGGGTCGACGGCGGGACGGGCGAGACCGAGGGACGGCGAGGAGGCGGGCGGCGGAGGAGCGGAGCGTGCGGGGTGGGCGGTAGAAAGAGAGAAGGGAGGAGAGGTAGGAAGGGGCGAGGTGACGGAGAGCCTCGAAGCCTAGAGTGAGGAGTTTTTGTTTGGAGCGGAGGTCGATAGGCAACCACTGGAGTTGTTTAAGAAGGGGAGTGACATGCCCGGATCGTTTCTGCGGGAAGATGAGCCGGGCGGCGGAGTGAAGAATAGACCGGAGCGGGGCGAGAGAGGAGGAAGGGAGGTCAGAGAGAAGGCTGACACAGTAGTCTAGCCGGGATATAACGACCCTGCCTACAGTGAGCTTACAGTGTAGAGAGGGAGACAGAGTCCTGTGAAGGACAGGGACTGTGTCTATTCTGCTTCTATTGTATCTAACTCAGTGCTTAGCAGAGTGCTTGGCACAGATATCACAGTGATTATTACGATGGCTTGACTTGACCTCCTTTTCGGCCACACCACTGCTGCAAGACCCGCGAGCGGGCCTGGGCCTCTAGTGACGTTTTAGTTGGTTGAAGATAAGGGAAAGGAGAAAAGTGGAAGAGGAGTGTGGGGATAATGAGGGGGTCGGCTTAGGTGTCGGCCAGGGCCAGACCCATTTCAAATACTTGCGTCCAACTGAGATCCTTAAACCTCTCTGTCTTAGTCATCCGTCAAGGGGATGGGGATAGGGCTTTGAAGGAGAAGAGGTGGGTTGGCTGCCTGCTGTCTAGGTCCCAGACCCAATGTGCCAGAGAAGCAGTGTGGCTGAGTGGGATAGAGCACGGGCCTGGAGTCAGAAGGACCTGGGTTCTATTCCCGGCTCTTCCACATGTCTGCTGTGTGACTTTGGGCAAGTCACTTCACTTCTTTGGGCCTCAGTTACCCCATCTGTGAAATAGGGATGAAGAGTGTGAGCCCCATGTGGGACAGGGACTGTCCCCAATCCGACTGACTTGTATCTACCCTAGTGCTTAGAATAGGGCTTGGCACATAGTAAGCGCTTATCAAGGACCTTTATCGTCATCATCACCGGAGAAGCAGGGAGAGGACAGTGGAGAATGAGAGGAGAGGAATCGAGGGTTTCATTTTTTGGCCTGACCTCTCCCCCAGCAGCCTTGGGCCCTGGACCCTGAGAGGATCAGGAGCATTTATAAAGCTGTAGAGAGGGGCCACCCCATTCTAGAAAATGTACTAGAGGGAGATCTAGAGCGGCAGCCTGGACTAGGTAGTGTGGACTGAGATGGAGACCCAGTGGGTTTCCTCTAGTCAGTCAGTCAGTCGTATTTATTGAGCGACTACTGTGTGCAGAGCACCGTACTGAGTGTTAGGGAGAGAACAATATAATGATGTAACAGACCCGTTCCCTGCCCACAACGATCTGACAGTCTAGAGGGGAAGACAAGAGAAGCAGTGTGGCTCAGTGGAAAGAGCACGGGCTTTGGAGTCAGAGATCATGAGTTCGAATCCCGGCTCGGCCACTTGCCAGCTGTGTGACTGTGGGCGAGTCACTTCACTTCTCGGTGCCTCAGTTACCTCATCTGTAAAATGGGGATGAAGACTGTGAGCCCCACGTGGGACAACCTGATTCCCCTGTGTCTACCCCAGCGCTTAGAACAGTGCTCGGCACATAGTAAGCGCTTAACAAATACCGACATTATTATTATTAAGACAGACATCAATATATATAAAGTCTAGGGCACAGTGGCCCTGCCTAGTGGAATGAGAAAAATGGGGCCTGTCTGGACACTAAGATAAAAGGTCTGGAGATTCTCAGCTCAGTTTCCACATTTCTTTTTGCCACTGTCCTCCCAGCCCCATTTTATTTGCCTGATGACTTCGCCTAGCTGTGCCTAAGCTGAGGCTAAGCCTGAGCTCTTATGCATTCAGTTAATATTGTTCACTTTGAAGTAGTTTTCTCAATCGTATTTATCACGTGCATTTATTGAGCCCCTACTGTGCTAAGTACGATGGAGTTAGAAGACACAATCCCTGCCCTCCAGGATCTTACAATCCAGTCAGGGAGGCAGGCAGGCAGGAAGAAATTATTAACAAAAAGAGAGATTGGGAGAGAGAACAGTGCTACATTGTTGAAAGCAGGAGTATGAGAACATAAAAAGATGAATAAATAAGGATAAATGACTCATTCCACCCCACCCTTCAGCCCTACAGCGCTTAGGGATATTTCTGTAATTTCTCGTAGGGTCTGTCTCCCCCCTCTAGCCTGTAAACTCGTTGTGGGAGGGAAGCGTGTCTACTAACTCTGTTATCTTGTACGCTCCCAAGTGCTTAATACAGTGCTTTGCCCACAGAAAATGCTCAATAAATAACACTGATTGATTGATTGATTCATTCATTCATTCAATAGTATTTATTGAGCACTTACTATATGCAGAGCACTGTCCTAAGCGCTTGGAATGTACAATTCGGCAACAGAGACAATCCCTGACCAGTGATGGGCTCACAGTCTAAATGGGGGAGACAGGCAGCAAAGCCAAACAGAACAAAACAAAAGCAAGACAAGATTGATCAATTGAGATGAACTTAAATGCTAAATGTGACTACTGGATTGACCATTTTTCTTCCCCACTCTTTGTATCTTCATTTTCTATTTTACCACACCCCCTTTTCCTTAATGTATCTCACTTATTGCTGCTTCAATCAATCAGTCATATTTATTGAGTGCTTACTGTGGACAGAACACAGTACCAAGAGCTTGGGAGAGTACAGTGCAGCAGTACAATAGATTCGGTAGGTTCACAGTCTACAGGGAGAGACAGATATTGATACAAATCCAGAAATTAGGGATTGGTACATGGTGAACGGAGTTGAGAGAGGGGTGAATAAAGGATGCAATGTGAGCCCGTCATTGGGCAGGGATTGTCTCTATCTGTTGCCGAATTGTACGTTCCAAGCGCTTAGTCCAGTGCTCTGCACATAGTAAGCACTCAATAAATACTATTGAATGAAATCCAAGTTCAAGGGTGACGCCTAAGGGAGTGGAAGAAGAGGAAATGAGGACTTAGAGAAGGCTTCTTGGAGGAGATGTGCCTTCTAGATTGTAAGCTCACTGTGGGCAGGGAATATGTCTGTTATATTGTACTCTCCCAAGTGCTTGCTACAGTTAATAATAATAAGGGTATTTGTTAAGCACGTACTACACGCCAAGCACTGTTCTAAGCGCTGGGGGAGATACAAGGTAATCAGGTTGTCCCACGTGGGGCTCACAGTCTTCATCCCCATTTTACAGATGAGGTAACTGAGGCCCAGAGAAGCGAAGTGACTTGGCCAGAGTCACACAGCTGACAAGTGGTGGAGCCGGGATGAGAACCCACGACCTCTGACTCCCGAGCCCGGGCTCTTTCCACTGAGCCACACTGCTTCTCTCTGCACACAGTAAGCGCTCAAGAGATATGATTGGTTGAAAAAGGCTTTGAAGGTGGGGAGAATTGATCATCTGTCAGACATGAAGAGGGAGGGCGTTCCAGGCCAGAGGCAGGACTTGGGTGAGAGGTCAGTGGCGAGATAGATGAGATGCTTCACATCACTGAGAACAGTTTCATCCCTGCCGAAGGAGAACAGTTTTTTTGAAACCATGGAGCAGCATGATGTAGCGTATAGAGCACGGGCCTGGGAGTCAGAAGGTCATGGGTTCCAATTCCGGCTCTGCCACTTGTCTGCAGGGTGACCTTGGCAAGTCACCTCACTTCCCTGGAGCTCCGTTACCTCGTCTGTAAAATGGGGATTGAGACTGTGAGCCCCACGTGGGACAGAGGTAAGCGCTGGAATCCACCTCAGTGCTTAGTTCAGTATCTGGCACATAGAAAAGCGCTTAACAAAGACCACAGTTACGATTATTAAGCAGGAGGCTGAAAATTGGTGCAATCCAAGACGCGTCAAGGAGGATGGAGTTCAGGACCCCAGACAGAGCGAGCAAATCCGTGCAGCCTCAAGGACCAAGGGAGGGGGAAATCGTCCCACCACGTACCCCAGGCCTCAGCCTCGGGCCGGCCGACCCGGAGACCTCCACGGCGAGGCCGCAAGGAGCTCAAAGCATCCAGGGGATCAGCAAGAAGCAGGAGAGCTGAGATCCCTGCCGGGTGTGGGAAAGCAGTGTGGCCTAATGGATAGAGCACGGGCCTGGGAGTCAGAAAGACCTGGGTTCTAATCCCGGCCCCGCCACTCGTCTGCTGTGTGACCCTGGTCCTGGCACTTCCCTTCTCTGGGTCTCAGTTAACTCATCTGTAAAATGAGGATTAAGAGCGTGAGCCCCACGTGGGACTGAGACCGTGTCCAACCTGATTAACTTGTATCTACCCCAGAGCCTAGAACAGCGTTTGACCCATGGTAGGCACTTAAAAAGTACCGCAGTTATTATTATTATTGAAAGAAGTCTGATTTTAATGTCATATCTGCCTCTTTCTTCCCTCATGGTAAAATGGGGATTATTTTTGTGGGACAGAGACTGCGTCCAACCTGATTTACTTGTATCTACTCCAGCACTTCATACAGTACTTGTCACATAGCAAGTGCTTAAGAATTACCGAAAAAAAGGATTAGGATTTCCCCGGGGAATAGAGGGCTGGGCCTTAAAGAAGAGAGCGGGACTTCCGGCTTCCTGTCAGACCTCAGGCAGACGCTGCCCTCCCCATCCTACCACCCTCCCAGCCCCCGGCCGCATCTCCGCCTCTGAGGCCCCAGGGAGAAACAGCCTCAGGCTCAACTCGGTTCCTCCCGATTCCCAGCAATTCCCCCCCATCAGGGACTTTGCTGACTCACAGTCCCCCCCTTCCCCTCGTCTCCCCCACAGGTGCCCAGGACACCGACCGACAACAGGCGGTTTGTCACCAAGCACAGCCGGAAGGCGCTGAAGGCCAGCTTGACCCTGGGCATCCTTCTAGGCATGTTCTTTGTGGCCTGGCTGCCCTTCTTCGTGGCTAACCTGGCCCAGGTATGTACTGAGGGACTTTGTGGGTCAGGGAGGGAGAGGGGGAAGGAACCTTCAGGGTTCATCCTGGCCATTCCCCTGCATCCAGGCAGGATCAAGTCCCTGGGAGGAAAGTGTCCCAGATGCCCTGCTCTTCGCCTCCCAAACGAGGGAATGGGGGTCTAGACCACCCCTCTGAGCTGGATAAATGAATACTGAGCTAAGCAGGTGTGTGTTCTCTGTAGGGAAGGGGTTGAAAAAGAACAGAGCTGAGCAGAGGATGCAATGGTCTCACACTGTCGCAGAAGGTACTTCAGTTAGACATCAAGAATTCCTGGTTATAGATGTTGAAAGCAGTTGGATGGTAAAGGGAAGTTGTGGCGTCTCCTTTCCTGAAGAGTTTTTAGCCAGGCAACACTTCCTTTGAGCTGGGGATAGTTGAGAAGCAGTGTGGCCTAGTGGAAGGTGCATGGGCCTGAGATTCAGGAAACTTGGTTTCTACTTTCTAGAGAAGCAGCATGGCTCAGTGGAGAGAGCACGGGCTTGGCAGTCAGAGATCATGGGTTCGAATCCCGGCTCGGCCACTTGTCAGCTGTGTGACTGTGGGCAAGTCACTTAACTTCTCTGTGCCTCAGTTACTTCATCTGTAAAATGGGGATTAAGACTGTAAGCCTCACGTGGGACAACCTGATTACCCTGTATCTACCCCAGTGCTTAGAACAGTGCTCTGCGCATAGTAAGCACTTAACAAATTCCAACATTATTATCAGTCCCAGTTTCACCCCTTGTGCTCTGTGACTCTGGGCAAGTCACTTCACTTTCCAGGGCTTCAGTTTCCTCGTCCGTATAATGGGATAAGATAACTGTTCTTCCCCTTAGACTGTGAGCCCTGAGTGGAACAGAGACTGTCTGACCTGATTATCTTCTATCAATCCCTAAGAACTTGGGAGAGTAGAGTACACAGAGTTGGTAGACATGTTCCCAGCCCACCAGGAACTTTCAGTCTAGAGAGACAGAGTGTGAGTGTCCAAGAGAAAGGGGCCCTCTTTGGTCTGGTTCAGCGTAGAAAACAAGAGAATATTCATTCGATTGTATTTATTGAGTGCTTACTGTGTGCAGAGCACTGTACTAACGGCTTCTAAAGGACAGCTTGGCAGAAACCAAAAGGAAGAGTGGCTAAAAGGTAGAGGGGAAAGGCAGTGCAGTGCTGAGAAAGAGAAGGAAGAGTGCTTAACAATTATCATCACAGCTATTAATATTATTATTACGCCTGACCTAGGAGCCTCGGGGTAGCAGAAAGATGGACTAAATGACCTCTCAGGGATTTTTTTTCAGCCCAAGACTTCTTTGACCAAGACTCCTCAGTCAGTCAGTCCATCAGTCAGTCAGTCAGTTGTGTTTACTGAGTGCTTCCTGTGTGCAGACCACGATACTAAGTGCTTGGGAGAGTACAATTAAGATTATAACAGACACATTCCCTGCCCACCATAAACTTACAGTCTAGAGTGACATATTCAATGTCGTAGAGCAGTGCGGATGGCTAGCCAGCCTCCCGGAAAGGTTGCCTACATCCCCCAATCCCCAACTCATCACGCTGCTCTGAGCTCGGCCTTTCCCGAGGAAGCCCCTTGACTTCTAGCACTCCTGCTGACTGACTTGATGGTGGGCCCATGTGCCCTGGGGAGTGAGCAAGGGGCACAGAGCTGGGTTTCACGGGAACTGGTTCTGACCATGTTGCGCGTGGGCGCACGCGGGTGTCTGTGCGTGCCCCTCTCCTTGCCCGCAGGCCGTGTGCGACTGCGTCCCTGCCGGCCTCTTCGACATTCTCACGTGGCTGGGCTACTGCAACAGCACCATGAACCCCATCATCTACCCGCTCTTCATGAGAGACTTCAAGAGGGCCATGGCCAAGGTCCTCCCCTGCCCGCAGCGGGCTTGGGAGCGCCAGGCCAGCCCCATCTCCCTCTCCGCGCGCAACTCGCACAGCGGCCCCCGGCTCGGCTTGGCCCTCAAGAACGCCCTGACCCTCCCGGGGGAGACGGACTCGGGCGACTCGGTGCTGCAGGTCACCGACCACCTCCTGCTGCCCAAGGACCCCGGGCTGGACCCGCTGCCGCCGAGGGGGGCCGATTCGGTCAACCTCTTCGACATGGACCCCGCCGAGCAGGAACTGCGTCTGCACCCGCTCAACACGCCCATGGACTGAAGCGGAGGGCTGGGCGGAGCTGGGGTTCGCGTCTGGTCCTCCCCATCCCTCTCCCCGGGGGTGGAACCTGCCTCTTCCAGTGGTTGGGGTTTTGATGGTCAAGAGCCTGTAGATGGGCCACCCTTCCTCTGCCACCCCCAGGGCTGGGCGGCAAGTGAGAATTGGGCAGACCCCCCCGGTCGGAGGACTTCGGGACGGGAACGGGGCAGAGGGCAGATGGGGTTTGGGGTTACTGGCAGGAGACCACCTTGGCTGGAGAAACAGCCCTGCCAACTCAGAGAGAGAAACCAGCCAAGGCTCCCTCAGGCCCGGCTCTGCCTCTGGCTGCCTCTTCCCAACCTTGAGCCCATTAGCTGGTCAGATGAGAGGTTCCCAGCCTGGCCAGCTCCTGGGCTCCTTCCCTTCTGCCCCCACCCTGACACCACCCTCTTCATATCTCTGTTTTCCAGATGATAAGGGCAGGGACAAGAATGAGTGCCCATTGGGGGCAGGGAGGAGGCAGGACAGAGCAATCCGCCTGGACTTGTGTCCTGGGAGAGTGGAATCTGGAGCTGGTGGCACCGGATGAGGCTCTCAAGTCCTCATCCTGTACTGTACCCAACCCTGGTCACGCCGTCCATGGTTCCACAGGGTTACCTGAGACAAAGAGGTCCCTTTCTCTTTCTTCATTTGCACAGTGGAAGCTCCTGCTTGCTGCAGTACAGAGGAATGCTAAGCAAAAGACAGCCAGACCATTTGGCCTCATTTGACTGTTTTACCCTCCCTTAAACTCATGTCCTCGGTTCCGGGGCGGTTTTCGAGCCATGTTTCTTCAAGCGAACTGGGTGACTTGCTCCTGGGCCTCCTTGAATTTGGACCCGCTTTTCTGCCTTCCCTGTGGTCTGTGCCACTCCTTCTCCAGGCCCTCAGTGTTCTCAGTGAACGGTTTGCTGACCCAGGCAGCTGAATCCTTAGGGGTTTTACAGGGCCCTCACCTCCCCCTCCCCACTCTCTGCCATCGCAGGAATCTGCTCTTGCTTCTGCCTTCAGATCCAGAGGGTCCAAATTCCACATGGCCTCTGCCCCTGGAAAGGTGGGGAGAAGACATGTGAAAGGGGGAGCAGGAAAGAGGGGCAGCCTAGCTGGGAACCTTGGGCCTTCCAGTCCTCAGGGGGTGACATTTCTCGCGGGACGATTTCTAGCACCGTCTTTCCTGGCCTTCAACTCCATGCCCGTCTCCTCCACATCAGTAAGTCAATCGTATTTATTGAGCGCTTACTGTTTGCCGAGCACTGTATTAAGTGTTTGGGAGCGTACAACCTGACAGACCCATTCCCTGCCCTCAACGAGCTTACAATCCATAGGAGGACGTAGGACGTTAATAGGATTACCTAAGGCAATGCCGCAGCCCAGGTATTTGAATGGTATTTATTGAGCCCCTTACTCTGTGCCAAGCACTGTACTAAGCACTTGGGAGAGTACATTACAGCAGAATTAGCAGAGGCCTTCCCTGCCCGTAACAAGCCCAGACCCAGCGGGCATAGCAGAACCCGCCACCTTCCCGAACTGCCGTGGCACACTCCCCTTGGGCCAAGTTATCCAACGAGATTTGCCACAAGTAGCAGGAGGCCAAGGAGGGTGAGGAAAGGTGGAAAACCGACTCCTGGACTGGTTGAGGGGGCCTGAGGGAGGAGGAATCTTGAGGCGAGGCTGCTGAGCCTACCCTCCTTGGGCCTGGGAGAACTGTAATCTGACTCGGTCTGAGTGTGCGTTGCGAGTGGCTTCTTTAAACAATTGTGCCATTTTTATCCAAGAAGGGGGACAGACCCCAATAAAAACTTCCACTCAGACCAGGAGTTTCCCTAACCCATCGGGTCCAGCTTTTCCCGGGCACCAGACCCCGGGGCCGAACTCGGAGATGCACCCGGCGTCTAGCCATCTGGGAATCTGACCAGCTGGGTCAGGAGACTGAGCGGGAAGCAAGGCCCAAGCAGGTAAGTGGGGTCCGAGATTGTCATCCCTTCTCCCATCCTTCCCCCTGCCCCCATCTCAAGTGGTCACAGCGGGGATGGGTGCGGGGAGAGGGGGAGTCAGTTACCGGGAAGATGGGAAGGGTTTGACTTGAACGGTGGGAGGGAAGTCAAGGCCTCTAGATAATAATTATAATGATAATGGTACTTTATGCCAAGCACTGTACTAGATACAAGATCATCAGTTCAGACACATTACCTATTCCACCTGGGGCTCAAAGACTAAGGGGAAGGGAGAACAGTATTTATTTCCTGAGCACTTACTGTGTGAAAAGCACTGTACTAAGCGCTTGGGAGGATACATTATAACAACAGACACGTTTCTGCCCACACTGAACTCACAGTCTAGAGGATAATAATTATGGTACTTGTTAAGCGCTTACTAAGTACAAAGCACTGTTCTAAGCCCTGGGGTAGATACAAGTTAGGCTGACCACAGTCCCTGTCCCATATGGGGCTCTCAGTCTTAATCCCATTTTACAGTTGTGGTAACTGAGGCCCAGAGAAGTGACTTGCCCGAGGTCACACAGCAGACAGGTGGTGGAGCCGGAATTAGAACCCATGACCTTCCGACCCCCAGGCCTGTGCTCCGTCCACTAAGCCATGCCGCTTCTCAGGTACTGAATCCCCAACTTCAGAGGAGGAAACTGGAGCATCGAGGAGTAAAGTGTCTTGCCCCAAATCTCCTCAAGCTGGCAGCAGCCCAAGGCCAATTAGGTGGGGGAGGCTCTTGGAGGAACATGCCCAAATAACCACCCACCAGGAATGAAGGGGCACCATTCTGGGTATTCAAACAAGGTTTATTGCAGACAGTTAATAGCCAACAAATAGAAGCAGGAAACTTACTGCAGTAACACAAATAAGACTTCACTGTGGTTACTAAAGCTGATCTATCGTAACCCCGGTCCCAGGATATGGGTTCTGATGTCCACGAGTTGGACTATCCAGGGGGTCTCCAAGAGGGAGCTACGGGCTGGCGGCCGGGAGGGGGGTCGGGTAACAGCTCCGATGGCCACCCTCAATATGGGTGACCCTTGGTGGGGAGGGGGCCGACTGGATCTTGGAGAAGGCCGTTTGGAAGACGATAGAGGGAGGCCAGAGGACACCCGGGAAGACTCAGAGGAGAGCAGAGGCGGGAAAGATGGCTGCCAGTCACGGAGGAGAATGACCCAGGCAATCCCCTGGGATGCTTGGAGAAGGTGCCTTTCACACTCACCTTGCTCCCAAAGTGCATTTTCCAGGTAAGGGCCTTAAATGGGCCTCCAAATCCCGGGGGAAGGTGCTGAGGTTCCATTTACATTCTCTAAGCCAAGTCTCAATTACCCGTGCTCATGGGGGCGAATAATCCTCAAATCTGCTACTAAGAACTTGGATCTCTCCCCTCCAACAAACCTTTGCGTGTGGCTATTGAGGAGCAGCACTGGTTTCCCATTTACTGCCGCGGTAAGGGGTGCTCCTGGCCAGAAGACGGAAGGGGTTGGAGGAAGGGGGGCCCTCTGTCACCCCCACTTCGGCTCTCTAGCTTGGGGAAATCAAAGGAGCTGTGGGGTTCGGTGCTGTCAAATCAGCCCGTTCTCTCTTGGTAGGCACAGACAGAGAACTTTATAACCATGACGTGACTCTAATGGGCCCGAGACCAGAGTGGGAATGAATACTAATGTCTACCGAGGAGCAGCCAGGGAGTGAAAGAGAAAAACCTTGCCCGGTGCCCAGAAAGCAGAAAGTTTAAGCACTGATGGTGCCCAGATGATGCTTAATTGCTTAGAATAGTGGGAAGGCACATAGGAGGTTTTAACAGCTCCCCTTACAAACAAGGAAACCCGGTTAATAATCCATGTTCGTGCCCAGTTCCAGCTAAGGGAAAATTACCTTCAAGTACAACTCTGCCACAGACGTGTGGGGTGAAATCCTGTCCTGAGGGAACCCTCCTGCAGGGCGGTGAGTGGTGGGTTTGCCTTGTCCTCCCAGTCTCCTGGGAAATGTAGACCCTAAACCAGTCAGATGGTAATTATATTATATATATATATATAATATATTATTATAGGTAGGAATATTAAAGCTCTGATAGGTCAGAATATTAAAGCCCCAAAAGGTAATATCCAACAGTTCATCAGGACAGAGGCCATGGCTGGGAGTCCTCTGGGCTGAATCTCCATCTCTTTGAGGTCCAAAGATGGCATTGGGTGCCAGCCTTATTCTTATTTCAAGGGGAAGGAACAGGAGGAAGCAGGGATGTGAGTCAAGTTCCCCAGGGGCAGAAGGAGCCTCGATCTTCTCTCCTTGGAACATCTGAGCGTTTTCTGGCCAGACAGCATCCAAGCAAGAGGGGACGCCCACGGCTTCTCCCTACACCCAAGTGCAGGTACCCACTTAAAACCATCACCATTTGCCCAACTCTGCCGGGGTTGCCGCAGGAGATCGAGGGTCCAGTGATGATCGGCAGGGAGCTATGTTGGTTCCTGACCACCCTGGAGGTCAGTTGAGTCCCGGGCTGGGGGCCCGCTCCTTGTTCTCGTCGTCATTCTTGGGGCGGCCCGGGGGGAACGGACTACGGGTCCTAGGGATACCTGAAGGGCTGGGCTCTGAGGCGCACCTGGGCGCCGTTGGGCTCTGGGCTTGTCTGGACTCTGAGGAGGTGGGAGGCCCAGCTGAGTCAGGCCACGGGCCGCCGTCCCCTGGGGAATCCTGGCGACCGTTGTTGGGATCCTGGGACCGGTGATCACCGGGGTCGACTTTCTCCGAGCTGGTGGTGGCCTCTTCTTCCCAAAGCTTCTCTTCCTTGGGTTGGCCGTTCTGGGAGAGGGAGAGGCCCTTGTCTCTCTGGTGACTCCCCTTGATTTGGATCCCCACAGCCTTCAGGATGGTGTCCATCTGCCTCATGTAATCCAGGTGGCCGCTGACCTGAAAGACAGACGGGACAAGCGAGTTCAGCTCGACGGATCGGAACCCTGCCTCGGGGGAGATCTCGTGGCACGACGCTCAGGAGATGGATCGGTGTGTCCAGAGATTCCCCCAGCGCTCAGAATCTAGGCAACAGGAGATCATTTCTAAATGGAAGCAGTGACTTTTTCATGTCTAAACAGAACAGCCCTCGAAGCGACGTGGACTAGTGGAAAGAACACGGCCCTAGGAGTCGGGGGATCCGGCTTCTAATCCCAGGTCTGCCATTTGCTTGCTGTGAGACCTTGGGTAAGTCACTTCACTTCTCTGTGCCTCAGTTTCCTCATCTGTAAAATGAGGATTAAATACCCATTCTCCTTTTCCCTTAGACTGTGAGCTCCATGTAGGATGGGGGCTATTCTGACCTGATTATCTTGGTACATAGTAAGCACTTAACAAATACTACAATTGTTATTTTTGGAAGGGTCTAGGAGGCAGCCCCTGGGGTTTATGGGAAGGTTATCTGGAATTCCCTCCTGTGACTGATCTGGGCTCTAAGATGGCATCTGCACTCACCCAGAGCTCCTCCTCCTCCTCGCTATTATTACAGAATTCAACAATTCTGACACTTTCCTTAAAATCCATGAAGCAGTCACTCTGAGGAGCAGGCGCTGGGAAGTGAAGAGAAAGCGTCTGCCTCCCTTCCCACTCTCCTCTCGCTTCCCCACTGGGGTGTCTCTGTGTGTGACCAGGGGTCCGGGTGCGTGGTGGGTGGTGTAGCGAGTTTGCCGGGAGCCAGGAGGCAGCCAAGGAGAACGAGGGCTGGGGGCGCCCCAGATCTTGGCAGCACTATGTAGGCATGATTCACCCACCCCGTTAGCATCGCGACGTGCACCGTTTATCAGCCCAGATGGCTTCCCGGGCCCTAGCCGCATAGCCCAGATTAGCTCTGTAATTAAAACAACCCACAGGTCTCCCAGGTCACATAGGATGAAGGCATTATCACCTGTCTCACCATAGAAAATTATAGAAAACGTCTCCTGACGATCATCGGTGTAACCCTCCGACATCATCGTGAACCACCCCAGAACGCATTCTGGGAGATGGTACCCAGGCCATTCTGTCAGACACACCAGGTTTTGATACGAGGCATTGGCGTCTGCTCCGTCGCTCTGGGGTTCTGCCTTCAAGTGCCACTGTTCCTGGATCCTCCCCGTTATCTGGCCCCCCGTCTCTGAGTAAGACATGAAGGACACGGGATCCAGAGTGGTGGCCCGGAAGGCCAGTAGCCTTGGGCTTGTAAGCACTGAAACCCAGTTACGTCCCGGGAAGGATGCCGATGAGGGAGGACCAGTGGGTTGCAAAGCTGCATTAATATTCAGGTGACCCAGAGGGCCTGCAGCAGACATGGTATTTGTTAAATGCTACAATGTGCAAGGCTCTGTACTAAGTGCTCAGCTATATACAAGCTAATTAAGTTGGACACAGTCCATGTCCCACATGGGGCTCACAGTCTTAATCCCTTTTTGCTAGGTAATTAATTCATTCATTCAGTAGTATTTATTGAGCGCTTATTATGTGCAGAGCACTGTACTAAGCGCTTGGAATGTACAGTTCGGCAACAGGTAGAGACAATCCCTGCCCATTGACGGGCTCACAGTCTAAACGGGGGATAAGGAAACTGAGCCACAGAGAAGTGAAGTGACCTGCTCAAGGTTACCCAGCAGGCAAGTAGCCGAGCTGGGATTAGAACCCAGGTCCTTCTGCCTCCTATCCACTAGGACACCCTGCTTTTTAAAGCCTTAACTGTGTATTGTAATTTCTCCCCCTCCTCTCAGGCCAGAAAAAGAATAATAACTGGTATTTGTTAAGCGCTTACTATGTGCCAAGGGACCGACGCCCCCACAAAGGGCTTATCGCCCAGCAGCCAACATGTTGGTTTAGTGCTGGCTCCTCTCTCCACTAGCGTCAATCTCTGGGGACTCGCAATTGGTGAGCTGGCTTAGTTTTTCCCACGTCATGTCCTCTGGGCAAAGGTGAGCAGGGAAGAACACACGACTCGGAAAAGAAAGCTCCCTCTAGACTGTTAGTTTGTGTGGGCAGGGAATGTCTACCAACTGTTATTATACTCTCCCAAGCGCTCAGTACAGTGCTCTGCATAAATACCATTGAGAACCATCCTCTTGCCAGTGGCAGGTCAAACTGGAGCCTGTAATTGCATTTCAGCTATAACAGTCTCAGACCCATCTCTGCCCTCTAGGAACTGGCACCTTCAAACATGATATCTTGCCATAGATGGTTACATTCATACAAAGGCAAAGCCACCGGGCGGTTACGTGGCTAGAACGAATGGAGACGGAAGAACGAAACTTTGGATTCATAGGTTCCACCCAGGGAATGGTCTCATGGCCTAGTGGCAAGAGCCGGGCTTAGGAGTCAGAGGGTGTGGGTTCTAATCCCGGCTCCACCACTTGTCTGCTGTGTGATCTTGGGCGAGTCACTTAACTTTTCTGTCCCTCAGTTACCTCATCTGCAAAACGGGGATTACGACTGTGAGCCTCAGGTGGGACAGGGACTGTGTCCAACTTGATTACCTCGTATCTACCCCAGTACTCAGAACAGTGCTTGGCACATAGGGCTTAACAAATGCCATTATTGTTATTATTATTATTAAGTACTTGTGGTCATTATAAGTCTGTTCCTGTGGGGAATCTGGCTTTGGCGTGGGATCGTCTGTGGAGAGGAACGGAGACAGGGAGGTTCCTTTGGGCTGCTGGGACTGTGGGAGAATTTTGCAGGAGGAGAGGAGAAGGGCATCCTAGGGGTTGGGGGAAATTCATACAATGGGGATGGGGTGAAAGGGAAGGAGGCTAGGAAACAAATAGCTTCAAAATCGGTCACCGCGTCCTGAAAGAGGCCGCTGGGTCCAGCATGGGGGCCCTTGATTAATAACGGGATGCTCTGCCTCTGCAGCTCATTGCCGGGAGGAAGCAAGACAGCATGGCTCTGGAGGGCCTGACGCCTTAGAATCTGCCCTGACCCACGGAGCAACTCTTTCTGTGGTCAGAAAGATGACACTTGTGCTTAGGTGAGCGGGGAGGACAGTTATCGGGGCTTTGTGAAAAGACACATCTTTAAGGGAAAACTACACCTGAAAAGAAGTACCCCCTCATGATGCAGTATGAGGATATTCAAATTGCACCCAAGGCAGAACCTTTTGCAAACCGGATACCCTGAAAACACATTTCGATAAAAGTGGCTGATTCACTGGATTTTCAAAATTTGACAGCAGTAAGTTTCAGGATTAGCTACCCTTGTTGTTGTTATCGTTAAAAAATAATAATAATAACCATGGTACTTTAAGCGCTTACTATTTGCTAAGAACTGTAACCCCTGGGGAATATCTGGGAAGGAGATTCCCGGCCCAGCAGGAGTTGGCCCTGGAGCAAATTGGATTTCTAATAACACCTCTGCCGCTTATCAACTGTGTGACTTTGGGTAAGTCACTTAACTTCTCTGTGCCTCAGTTACCTCATCTGTAAAATGGGGATTAAGACTGGGAGCCCCACATGGGACAACCTGAGAACCTTGTATCTACCCCAGCACTTAGAACAGTGCTGGGCACATAGTAAGTGCTTAACAAATACCATCATTATTATTAAAATATAGGCCCAGTAATGGAATTTACTGAGTGCCTACTGGGTGCATGCACTGTACTAAGCACTTGGTAAAGGACGACCAAAGAAGAGCCTTGGAGAAGGAGCATGGGCCCAGTGGATAGAACATGGGCTTAGGAGTCACAAGGATCTGGAGGCTAATCCTGGCTCTGCCACTTATTGCTGTGTGTCCTTGGGCAAGTCAATTCACTTCTCTATGCCTCAGTTTCCACGTTTGTAAAGTGGGGATTAAGATTGTGAGGGACTATGTCCAAACTGATTACTTTGTATCTACCGAGTGCTCAGTAGAGTTTCTGGCACATAGTAAGCACTTAACAAATACCATAAAAAAGAGAGGCCTAGCAGCCTCCCCTACAGTTAAGTGAAGCCATCCTGCTCTCAGAAGGCTGGGTGGTGGGTTGAAAGGGAAGGGTAAGTGAGTTAGGAAGTTCTTAAAGCCCCACAAAGCTCCAGAAAGTTCTAGAAAGTGAGACCCTTCAAAGAATATGTGTCTAGTACCTCTCTCTGTGGTGTTCTGAGTGCCATATAGACATCGACTGTTCTGTTTCAACAACGTAAAGTAGGTAGAGAAGTCTGGGAAAAGGAAAGATTTAATGGGCAGTGCTCTCACTCTCCCATACCGATGAAGATGATGATAGTATTTGTAAAGCACTTACTCTTTGCCAAGCACCGTGCTAAGCGCCAGGGTAGATACAAGATTATCAGGTCGGGCACATTCCCTGTCCCCATGGAGCTCCCAGGCTAAGACTAATCTACTTAACTGCCTCATTCCCATCTCTGTCTCGCTCCTGACCTCTTGCCCGTGGCCTTCCCCCTCTCTGGAAGAGTTCCTTCTCCTGGCCCGGTGAGGGGTTTGAAACCTGGGGGGTTGGCAGAGATGGGAGTTTGCAGAACCAGGTGGCCAGAAAGGTGGGGAAGCTGTGCTAGCCGCTCCACGACCGCACTGGAAAAGGCCCAGCTCCTGCTGTTGCCCGTGACCCCCGTCCTGGATTAGCAGTTCCGAAAACCAATAGGATCTAGGAAATGTTCCGCCCCCACGGCTTGGGAGCTATTTCCCTGTGGTCATCTGTCGGGGGAGCTGAGGTGGTCAGGAAAGCAATCCTTTCATTTCGGGGCGTCTAATCAAGTGAAAATGAGAGCTGAGAGAGAGCTTAATCCAATGAAAATGGATTAAGATCACAGTGGAGATAATGGGTGGGTCTTTTCCTCTGGAACTGCGCTGAGAGTGTACTGAGAAATAGGGGAGATGGGAGGCTTTCCCCCAACTGTGGGAATTTTAAAAACTAAGCTGGAAAAACTGCACTGGGGAGATTAGTTCCACCCTAGGGGTCATGGTAAGATCTCCTGGTTGGATTCCATCCCTGTAAACCCAGGCCCCGGCGCAGAGGGGTGGAGGTGGGGGTAGGGTGGGTGAGATGCCTATTTTTTCCCTCTGCCTGTTCTAATTCTTCTGGTGTGGACTGCCAGCACCTAGGACATAGTTGGTTTGAGATGGTATTTGGTCAGGAAGAAGATAGATGGGGTGAAGGAAAGAGAATTTCTTTAGGAATTTTCCCTTGGAGAAGAGAGGGAAGATGGGTGGAGAAAGACCCTACAATTAAATCAATCAATCAGTCAATCACATGGTTCAAACCTCCCCCTCTAGACTGTAAGCTCACTGTGTGCAGGAAACCTGTCTACAACGCTGTTATATTGTACTCTCCCAAGTGCTTAGTAATAATAATAATAATGAAGGCATTTGTCAAGCTCTTACTAAGTGCCAGGCATAGTACTAAGCGCCTAGGTGGACACAGGCAAATCGGGTTGGACACGGTCCCTGTTCCACATGGGGCTCACAGTCTCAATTCCCATTTTACAGATGAGGTAACTGAAGCCCAGAGAAGTGAAGTGACTTGGCCAAGGTCACACAGCAGACAAGTGGCGGAGCCAGGATTAGAACCCATGACCTTCTGACTCCCAGACCCGTGCTCTATTCACTAAGCCATGCTAGTACAGTGTTCTGCACACAGTAAGTGCTCAATAAATGATTGATTATTGTGGAAGAGAACAGTAGAATGATTAATGCACACAGCAAGTGCTCAATAATACCATTAACTGATTTGATTAGACAATCCATCTCTCAAGGAGCTTATGATTTAGTTGAGGAGGCAGACTTGAAAATGATTTACAATAGGGGGAAGGAGGAAAAACGATGTCGATGAGTGCGTGCTGGAGTTGTTTGGGATGTGAATTGATATGTAAAGAAGTGTTACAGGTGTTTGGAGCAGAAGTGGTGAGGTGGTAATAATGTTGGTAATTTGTTAAGCGCTTAGTATGTGCAGAGCACTGTTCTAAGTGCTGGGGTAGACATAGGGTAATCAGTTTGTCCCACATGAGGCTCACAGTCTTAAACCCCATTTTACAGATGAGGTAACAGGCACAGAGAAGTTAACTGACTTGCCCACAGTCACACAGCTGACAATTGGCAGAGCCGGGATTCGAACCCATGACCTCTGACTCCCAAATCCGTGCTCTTTCCATGAGGAGACGAGAGAATTAATCTGGGAAGGCTTCATGGAGGAGATGTGATTTCAGAAAGTCTTTGAACACAGGGTGAGCTGTAGGTTAGAGAATTTGAAGAGGGAGGGAGTTCTAGACAGGATGGAGGGGGTGAGTAAGGGGTGGGAAAGAAGCAGGGTGGCCAAATGGATAGAGCACAGGCCTGGGAGTCAGAAAGACCTAGGTTCTAATCCCGGCTCTGCCACTAAATCCCGTCGGTCCCACTTTCACATTGTTAAAATCTTCCCTTTCCTCTCCATCCAAATTGCTACCCTGTTAACACAATCACTCATCCTATCCCGCCTGGATTTCTGCATCAGCCTCCTTGCTGACCTCCCAGCCTTCTGTCTCTCCCCACTCCAGTCCGTACTTCACTCTGATTTTTTTACAAAAACGTTTAGGAGACGTTTCCCCCACTCCTCAGAAAACTCCAGTGATTGCCCATCCATCTCCACATCAAACAACTCCTCACCATTGGCTTTAAAACATTCAATCACCTTGCCTTCTTCCACCTCACCTCACTGCTCTCCTACTACAATCAGGCCCGAACACTTGCTCCTCTAATGTTATCCTTCTCACCGTACCTCAATCTCATCTATCACACCGCTGACCCCTAGCTCGCGCGTCCTGCCTCTGGCCGGGAACGCCCTCCCTCCTCAAATCCGATAGACAGTTACTCTCCCTCTCGCCTTCAAAGCCTTATTGAAGGAACGTCTCCTAGAGACCTTCCTTGATTACGTCCCCCTTTCCTCTTCTCCCTCTCCCTTCTGCATCACCCTGACTTGCTCCCTTTGTTCTTTCTCCCTCCCAGCCCCTCAGCACTGATGTACAAATCTGTAATTTATTTATTTATATTAATGCCTGTCTTCCCCACCCCCAGACTGTAAGCTAGTTGTGGGCAGAGAATGTATCTATTTATTGTTGTATTGTACTTTCCCAAGTGCTCAATACAGTGCTCTGCACACAGTAAATAAGTAAAATGAATATGATTTAATGAACGAATGCTGTGTGACTTCGGGCAAGTCACTTCGCTTCTCTATACCTCAGTTCCCCAGATGAGGTAACTACGGCACAGAAGTGAAGTGACTTGCCCATGGTCACCCAGCAGACAAGTGGCGGAGTTTTAATCCCCCAGATCCTCTGACTCTCAGACCCATGCTCTATCCACTAGGCTAAGGTGCTTCTTTTCCTGGCTCAGCTGCTTGGTTGACCCGCTCTGATGTGCAGTTTCCTCTGACCACCTGGTGAATCATGACTAATTTGCTTAGGACCAAGAAAGCTTGTGTGTTTACAGAATGTTGCTGTGCATTTGTGGAAGTTTGTGTATTTACTGAAGCCTGTATAATTAGTAAATGGTAAGCAATAGAATCTAGTTCGCCTGGCCCCCAACCTTCCTCTTTTCTCTCCTTGTGATCTGAGAATTAAGCCCTTAGGTTGAGAAGCAGCAGGGCCTAGCGGATAGAGCATGGGCTTGGGAGTCAGAAAGACCTGCGTTCTAAATCCGGCTCCTCCACTTGTCTGCTGTCTGGCCAAGTCACTTTGCATAATAATAATAATAATAATAATGGTATTTGTTAAGCACTAACTCTGTGCCAGGCACTGTACTAAGCTCTGGGGTAGATATAAATTAATCAGATTGGACACAGTCCCTGTCCCACATGGGGCTCACAGTCTTAATCTCTATTTTACAGAGGAGGAACTGAGGCCCAGAGAAGTGAAGTGACTTGCCCAAGGTCATACAGCAGACAAGCGGCAGAGCCTGGATTAGAACCCATGACCTTCTGACTCCCAGGCCTGTGCTCCATCCACTACACCATGCAGCTTCTTGCTTTGCTGAACGTGGGCCGCCCTTTCCTCTCCACCCAAATGGCTACCTTACCGCTACGGGCTCTCGTTATATCCCGGCTAGACTACTGGGTCGGCCTTCTCTCCGATCTCCCTTCCTCCTCTCTCGCCCCGCTCCGGTCTATTCTTCACTCTGCCGCCCGGCTCATCTTCCCGCAGAAACGCTCCGGGCATGTCACTCCCCTTCTCAAACACCTCCAGTGGTTGTCTATCGACCTCCGCTCCAAACAAAAACTCCTCATTCTAGGCTTCGAGGCTCTACATCACCTCGCCCCCTCCTACCTCTCCTCCCTTCTCTCTTTCTACCGCCCATCCCGCACGCTCCGCTCCTCCGCCGCCCGCCTCCTCGCCGTCCCCCGGTCTCGCCCGTCCCGCCGTCGACCCCCGGGCCACGTCCTCCCGCGGTCCCGGAACGCCCTCCCTCCTCACCTCCGCCAAACTCATTCTCTTCCCCTCTTCGAAACCCTACTTAAAACTCACCTCCTCTAAGGGGCCTTCCCAGACTGAGCTCCCCTTCTCCCTCTACTCCCTCTACCGTCCCCCCTTCACCTCTCCGCAGCTTAACCCTCTTTTCCCCCCATCTCCCTCTGCTCCTCCCCCTCTCCCTTCCCATCCCCTCAGCACTGTACTCGTCCGCTCAACTGTATATATTTTCATTACCCTATTTATTTTGTTAATGAGATGTACATCGCCTCGATTCTATTTAGTCGCCATCGGTTTTTACGAGATGTTCTTCCCCTCGACTCTATTTATCGCCATCGTTCTCGTCTGTCCGTCTCCCCCGATTAGACCGTAAGCCCGTCAACGGCAGGGACTATCTCTATATGTTTCCGACTTGTTCATTCCAAGCGCTTAGTAGAGTGCTCTGCACATAGTAAGCGCTCAATAAATACTATTGAATGAATGAATGGAGATCATAATAATGATGATGGCATTTATTAAGTGCTTACTATGCGCAAAACACTGTTCTAATGTGCTGGGGGGATTCAAGGGGATCAGGTTGTCCCACGTGGGGCTCACAGTCTTAGTCCCCATTTTACAGATGAGGTAACTGAGGCACAGAGAAATCAAGTGACTTGCCCAAAGTCACACAGCTGACAAGCGGCAGAGCCAGGATTAGAACCCACGACCTCTGACTCCCAAGCCCGGGCTCTTTCCACTGGGCCACTCTGCTTCTCAATGGATCTCGGACTTTTGGAGAAGCACGGGCCTGGGAGTCAGAGGACCTGGGTTCTAATCCCGGCTCTGCCACACCTCTGCTGCGTGGCCTTGGACAAGTCACTTAACTTCTTTGGGTCTCAGATACCTCATCTGTAAAATGGGGGTTAAGAGCAAGAGCCCCACGTGAGACAGGGACTATGTCCAATCCGACTAACTTGCATCAACCCCTGTGCTTAGAACAGTGCTTGACACATAATAAGCGCTTAACAAGTACCATAGGCCAGACCGATGTTGTTGTGGCTCTTGGAGGTTCCCGTCCAGGAATCCACACCAGAAGGAGATTGTGGGCAACAAGCCCCAGGGGTCATTTTGGAAAAAAAAAAAACATTGACCAGCAGAAATCATCAAGCCTTTGGAAATCATCTTATACGTAGAGAAGGGCTCTATGATGCAGTGGTGCACCACAGGGGAAAAGAACAGTCCTAAAACAGTCTCACCTCTTTAAAAAGGCACCAGGAAAACTTGCCAGCTAATAGAATCTAACTGAAACTCTCCAACCAAGAACTGTGATTTTTCTAGGAAAATAACAGGGTAAGCACAAAGGGAATTCTAATCACACCTAATTACCAGAGGAGGAAAGCACCACCTTACTTAAGGTGTCTTTAATACAATAAAGACCTAATAAGCTTCAACTAGGATCCTGCCGGGTTTGTGGCAGTCTCAAGAGGGACAAGAGAACTAAGAGTGTTCGATTCACATTCAAATGCGTGAGAAATTAAAGGCTTTTGAAGAGAAGGCAGGAGAATTGCTAGTGCTTTCGACAAATTCCTTATTGGAGATAGGCTCCGTGTGGGAAGCTCTGAGCTGTTTCGCCTCTATCCTAGAATGATTAAAAGGAATCAGATTTAAGAAGAAGGAAATAGCCATGCCCTCTAGGTTGGATATGAAAATAGTTTCTTAACCTTTTGGGTCATGTGAGGCACAAAAAAGGCCAATTAGGCTTATTTTACTACTACTGTCCCTCCTGGGGGAATGTGGCCTGGAAAATATTTTAATGTGGGCTTGCACATTTGTTTTTTTTTAAGGCAGGTAAGTGCTTACTATGAGCCAGGCACTGGGGCAGGTAAAACTAATCAGTTTGGAAACAGTCCTGGTCCCACAGGGGGCTCACAGTCTTAATCCCCATTTTACAAATGAGGGAACTGAGGCACAGAGAAGTGAGGTGACTTGCCCAAGGTCACACAGCAGACAAGTGGTGGAGCTGGGATTAGAACTCAGGTCCATCTGACTCACAGGCCTGTACTCTAGCCATTAGGCCACCCTGCTTTAAGGGGTCAGCACAGCTTTGGGCTTATTCATGTTCACTGAAGTATACAGTCATTTCTGTTACAACACGTAAACACAGTTTGGATAGACTGTGATGGAAGAATAGGGGGAAAAGGTTACCATAAGTTCATAGCATGATTAGTAGTACAGTGCTCTGCCCACAGTAACTGCTCAATAAATACCACTGGTTGGAATGCTGTTTCAAGCACGACAGCATCATGTGGAAGCTGTTTTTAGTCCTTCATTAACACTGCAAGGGGAATCAAGAGCAAGTATTTAATACTGTTTTCTAGAAACTGGTTTTTCAACAGTGCAAATTGGTTCCCTGTGAGTGCTAAAGACCACTGGTGTCAGATAAGTTTCAAAGAAATGTCAGAGAAACACTAAAATGTAATAATCCACGACAAGATAATTCCTTGAATTTCACTTGCCAACTGTTTTCAAACCATCTTCTTCTTATCCCCTCATTTTCCAGTGAAACAATTGTTGACACATCATCATTTCTGGATAACACAGGGTTGCAAGAATACAACTACCATGATGTAGGAGAAATACTGTATTCTGCACAGAGCTTCTTTTGTTGGCTTTTACAAGGAAGTAACCCAGTGGGAATACGTTCTTTGAAAGAAAGAGTGACCTTTTCCTCCTGTTGTGCTTGGGTAGGGGATGGATTTAACATATATTAATCTCCTAAGGAATATGGCACAGGGCAACCAATGATTTTAGTGGCACAGAGACCTGCAGAACTGGCCCAGAGGCCACTGTATGTTCTCATGACATTTGGTAGTTGATTCAGTTGAACAATAACGTTCAACTTCTTAGAGGCTCGTTCTGGGTTGTTGGCATCTTCTTCATTTTATCAAGGAAAAATCTGAAGCAAAAGATTCCAGGGGTCCAAGAGCCAAGCTTCCTCAAATTCACTCTATAGCAGAGTGGATAATCCACAGGCCTGGGAGTCAGAAGGTCATGGGTCCTAATCCCGGTTCTGCCACTTGTTTGCTGTGTGACCTTGGACAGATCACTTCACTTCCCTGTGCCTCAGTTACCTCATCTGTAAAATGGGGATTGAGTCTGTGAGCCCCAAGTGGGACAGAGACTGAGCCCAACATGATAAACTTGTATCTACCCCTAGGCTTAGTATAGTGCCTGGAACATGGTAAGCACTTAACAAATACCACATTTCTTATTTATCACTCTACCCACTCTCCAAGCCTCTTCCCCAAATTAACTCCTGCCAATGCCGAGTTTTTAATGTGCTAATTTGTTCAATGTAGTCGGCCTGCCTTGTCTATCACAGTGAACTGTAAGTTTCTAGATGATAGGGATGGTATTTCTCCTTTTACTTGGGCCTCCATCCCAGAACCAAATCGTGTTCTTCAGGTACCCTGTCAATTTTTCTTGATTGCTTTAGGTTGCTTAAATCCCGGCTTGATTATTACATCAGCCTTTTGCTGACCTCATTCATTCATTCAATCATATTTATTGAGCACTTACTGTGTGCAGAACACTATATTAAGCACCTGGAAAGTACAATTTGGCAACAGATAAGGACAATCCCTACCCAACAAGCGGCTCACAGTCTAGCAGGCAGCAGGCAGGCTCCTGCCTCTAGTCTCTCCCCAGTCCAGTCCATACTTCATTCTGCCACCCAGACCATTTTTCCACGGTGTCATTTTGCATATGTATTCAAAAGCCTGAAGGGCTACCCATTCTTCCCCACATCAAGTAGAAACTCCTGACCATCAGCTTCAAGGCAATCAACTCTCCCTCCCATATATCCACTTTTTCTCCTACTACAATCCAGTTCATACTTGTTGCTCCTCTCAAGTGGACTCTCTGTGCCTTGTTTTCAACTTTCCCGCCACTGACCTCTTGCCCACATTCCCCTCTGCCTGGAATTTCCTCCCCTTTCAAATTCAGCAGACCACAGCTTTCCCCACTGACATGTCAAAACCCTTCCGAAATCCCATTTCCTCCAAGAGGCCTTTCTCGATTTCCTTTCATTTCCCAAGCTTATATTCCCTCTTACTACCTCTCCACCACTTCTGTACCACCTAAGCACTAAAGTAGTCACAACCTTCTGTAACATTTTTACACTTATCTTACATACCTTTTATTTAAGAACTAACTTAAACAGGGGTAGCATCATGGCCCAGTGAAAGAACGTGGGTCTGAGAGTCAGAAAACTTGGGTTCTAACCTCGTCTCTTCAGTTGCCTGCTGTGTGACTGTGGGCAAGTCATTTAACTTCCCTGTGCTTTAGTTTCCTCATCTGTAAAATGGGGATTCAATGCCTGTTCTTCCTCCTAATTACACTGTGAAGTCCATGTGAGATAGGGACTGTGTCTGATCTGATTATTTTGTATTTTCCCTAGTAAGCATTTAACAAATATAATAATGACAATAATAATAATAATAATGATAAAAAATGTATGCTCATATCCCCCTTCCTTTGTCCTCTGTAGATTATTTTAGTGTCTGACACTCCCGCTGAACTGTATTCTCTTTTAGGACAGGGAGTCTGTCAACTAATTCTATTGGACTCTCCCAAGTGCTCTGTCCACAAGTGGTGGTCATTAAATACCACTGATTGATCGACTGAATTCCCTGGCCCCATGAAGTACTGTCCTGAATTGGTATGTATTTTGAATATTTCAAATTTGACCAGGCTGAAAGCAGTGAAGATTTATTATGAACTGGAGGTATGGTGATGATGATGATGGTATTTGTTAAACACTTCCTATGTGCAAAGCACTGTTCTAAGCGCTGGGCGGGGCATGCAAGGTAATCAGGTTGTCCCACTTAAGGCTCACAGTTTTAATCCCCATTTTACAGATGAGGTAACTGAGGCACAGAGAAGTTAAGTGACTTTGCCCAAAGTCACATAGCTGACAAGCGGCAGAGCCAGGATTAGAACCCATGACCTCTGACTCCTAAGCCTGGGCTCTTTCCGCTGAGCAGCTGGGAGGGTATTTGGAGTCAGAAAGCATGAGAGTAGTCTATCAATCGTATTTATTGAGCACCTACTGTGTGCAGAGCACTGAACTAAGCACTTGGAGAGTTCAATATAATAATAAACAGGTGAGGGTGAACTCTTGCGCGACTTGGGATAGATTTAAGTACAAGCATTAGATGGAGGTGCCCTGCATTGGATTTTGTTCCCCTTCACACCTTCAATTTGGTTTAGGCCCTCAGATTCCACTTGGATTCAGGGTCACCTCCAATAGCTTCAGAGCCTTTTTCCTCCCCGTTTCCCGTTTCATTGCAAAACACCTCATCCCTCTTCAATCTCTGGGTGGTCACCATGCTGTTACAGAAGCCTGCCGTCTTTAGTCTGTCCTAAATTTCCAAAACTTTTCTCCAATATTCCCCGGTTGTTGCTATACAGGGTCCACTCCTCATTTGAACAAACAGCAATCGGTCTGATCTGTTTCGATGTAATTACTCGCTCAGCCTCGGTAACGGGAGACAGCATAAGGCGCTGAACCAATCGGTTACATTGTAAGCCGCGGCGGGGGGGGTTTTCCTAGCAGTGAGGGGTGAGTGGGTGGGCATTTCATTTGTTATCCAGTGACAGATTTAGATAAACGAGGCCAATAGAGAATGAAAATGAGGAAGAGGCAAGGAGAAGACGGCAGGGGCAATCCAAATCGGAATTACGGAGCAGAACACGTTAATCAATGTGGGAGGGACACCACTTCGGCAAAGCTCTACTCAAGCAACCCCCGGCTCCATGCAGAGGTGCCAACTTTTCATTTTGAGCATTAGGGGGTGAAGAACAGGCGGGGGATTGTAGGAGAGATGAGGGCTGGGAGGGGAGAGGTTTCAAATAGATTGAATAGGCCAGAAAGACACTATTTTGGGGATTTTTCAGCTTCAAATAGAAACTCTCAGCTTCATGGGGGCAGGGATTGTGTCTATCAATTCTGTTGTATTGTACTTTTCCAAGTGCTTAGTAGTAATCATAATAACTGTGGTATTTATAAAGTCCTTACTATGTGCCAGGCACTGTACTAAATGTTGAGGTGGATACAAGAAAATCGGGTTGGACACAGTCACTGTCTCCCGTGGGACTCATTCCCATTTTCCAGACCAAGTAACTGTGGCACAGAGAAGGCACTTGTCCGAGGTCACATAGCAGACGAGTGGCGGAGACGGGATTAGAACCCATGTCCTTCTGACTCTCAGGCCCATGCTCTATCTTCCCTCAGCAGTGCTTAGTACAGGATGCACTTACTGTGTTGTACTAAGCACTTAGAACAGTGCTTTCCACACCATAAGCACTCAGTAAATACCACTGATTGACTGACTGACTGATCCTTAGTGAGCCGGGATGAGCGAGCCCAGGGGTTCAGCTCAGACAGCCGGGGGCTGGGGTACACACACTCCCACAAACACACACACGTGTGTGTTAGCTATGGTGTTGGATGAAATAGCTTGTGAACAAGCATGAGACATTGGAATTGGGGAGTACAAAAGAGTAATTTTTGCAAGAATATGGTGCCCAAGAACTGGGTGTGTTTCTTGGTAATACATTTTTATTACCAATAAATAAATAAAAATAGTGTTTTAGGGAGGAGCATTACCAGTTTCAGACCACTAGGGGACACTATAGTGCACGGTCCATTCATTGTAATAGAAATAATTGTGGTATTTGTGATGTGCCAAACCCTGTGCTAAGCACTGGGGGAAGATACAAGATAAGCAGGTCAGACACCCAGTGCCTGTCCCACACGGGGCTCGCCGGTCTAAATATAAGGGCAAACAGGTACTGAATCCCCCTTTTCCAGATGAGGAAACTGAGGCCCAGAAAAATTAAACGATGTGCTCACGGACAACCCAGCAGACAAGCAGAGGAGTCCCCATTGGAACCTAAGTGCTCCGACCACCGGGTCTGGGCACCGATGGAGTTTTCTGTCCAAAATGGTGGACAGGCCTCCGTCCAGTTTTGGAGATTTGGGGACCGAGAACCTGTTCAATGAAACTGATTATAGAGCCGACTGTCAGTCAGTCATTCAGTCGTATTTATGGAGCGCTTACTGTGGCCACAGAAGCAGCGTGGCTCAGTGGAAAGACCACGGGCTGGGGAGTCAGGGGTCATGGGTTCAAATTCTGCCTCCACCGCTTTGTCAGCTGTGCGACTCTGGGCAAGTCACTTAACTTCTCTGGGCCTCATTACCTCATCTGTAAAATGGGGATTAAGACTGTGAGCCCCATGTGGGACAACCTGATCACCCTGTATCCTCCCCAGCGCTTAGAACAGTGCTTTGCACATAGTAAGCGCTTAACAAATGCCAACTTTATTATTATATGTGATCCAAATGATCACAGCATAATTGTGATGCTGTTTTGTGGCACCATTGATCCACAGGCAGCTGATAGGACAGCTGCTCCGGTGGGCGCAACCGTTTTCGGTGCCCATGTCAGCTCGTTATTTTCACTGCTCAGGCTGAAACTGCCCACTGCCCCGATGCCCAAGGTGAGGGGAAGCAGCATGGCCTAGTAGATAGAGCACAGGCTGGGAAGTGAGAAGGTCACGCGTTCAAATCCCAGCTCTGCCACTCGTCTGCTGTGTGGCCTTGGGCAAGTCACTTCACTTCTCTGGGCCTCAGTTACCTCATCTGTAAAATGGGGATTGAGAGTGGGAGCCCCATGTGGGACAGGGTCGGTGTCCATTCTGATTTGCCTGCATCCACCCCAGCACTTAGTACAATGCCTGGCACGTAGGGAGTACTTAATGAATACCACAGTTATTATTATTATTATTATCTTTTGGTAAAAAAACCTTCCCCACTGGTGGTCTTCTCTACTTCTGGCTGTTGCACTGTAAGTCATTGTAAGTGCGTCGTGGGCGGGGACTGTGTCCGTTTATTGTTATAGTGTACTCTCCCAAACACTTACTACTGTGCTCTGCACACTGTAAGTGCTCATTAAATATGACTGACTGCTCAATCAGTCAATCATTGGGATTTATTGAGTGCTTAGTATGTGCAGAGCACTGTACTAAGTGCTTGGGAAAAGACGATACAGCAGAATCGGTAGACATGATCCCTGCCCACAAGGAGCCTTCAGCCTACAGATGGGGAAACAGACGTTAAAATAAGTGACGTGACCTTAGGCACGTCACTTCATTTGTCTGCGCCTCAGTTACCTCATCTGTAAATTGGGGATAAAAATGTGAGCCCCATGTGGGACAGGGACTGTGTCCAAGCTGATTAACTTGTATCTACCCCAGCGGTTAGAACAGTGCCTGGCACATATAGCGCTTAACAAGTACCGTGAATATTATTAACGTTATTACTATGTTGCCGGAAGAACATTTCCTCATCCTGCTCTCGCATTCTATTATTATTACGTTGCCTACCGCGTTCAGTCCGTGACACGTAACGAAACCCTGCGATGTGGTGGAACCGACTGGTGAGTGAAGGGGAGGAGGGACGACTCACCACGGATGACAGGTCCACGTTAACCATCCTCCTGTCATTCAGGTCGACGGGCTGCAGGCCGGCCACGTTAAATTGCACGGAGGAGGTCCGGTACACAAAACTCAGAAGCCAGTCTCCCCTAGGAGGAAGCACGGAGAGGGAGAGAAACGTATAATGTCGTGGGAAAGCTTAGTCACAGAGAGCCTTACCGAGAACAAGGCAGATGAGAGGAGAGAGAGAACGGGCGCACCCACCCAAACCCGCATAAATCTCGACTGAGTTTTCGCCTCAGCCAGCACCTAGGGAGATGACTAAAGTGACTCAGTATTGAGCAGCCTGCGGATACTTCGTTGTCGTCATTATAGCGCACAGTGGGTCTGTGAGAGAGGTTAGTGTTATTTTCTTCTTTTTTTCAGACAGGGAAGCTGAGGCAGAGAGGGCGGTCAGTCAGTCGGCCAGCTTACCCTTAAGGAAAGAGTCAGGAGACTTGGGTTCTAGCCCCTGCTCTCTCGCTCTAGCCTACTCTGTGTCCTCAGTTTCTTCATCTGTGAAATGGGGATGGTAATCTTTACCCCCCCCCAGAGAGGTTGTGAGTATAATATGGGATATAAGGGGTGTTAAAAGTGCTTTGAAAGACAAGAACCTTATTCAAACTCAAGGCAATACTAATTATAGTATCTGTTCAGCACTCATTATGTGCCAAGCACTGTACTAAGCACTTAATATAGTCTTTTGCACTCAATAGGGACTCAATAAATCCCAATGAATGATTTACTGGGGAAGTTAAGAAATCCCCATTCGTATCACAGATGACTGCTTCCCGCACTTGGATTCGTATCCTCTGGGCCCTTGGTATTCACTTTGCACTCAGCCCACAGTACTTATGTTCTTATCCATAATGTATTTAGGTATATTAATGTACATCTTCCCCTCTAGGCTGTAAGCTCCTTGTGGGCAGGGAACGTGAATACCAAATCTGTTGTACTCTCCCAAGCATTTAGTACAGTGCTCTTCACACAGTAGCCGCTCGATAATGACTGATTGACTGATTTAGGTGGAAAATTCCAGAAAAGAAATCTTGTAATCCTGTGGCATTTCACGGGAAGGCTCCCCTCCTGGGATTGAACAACTCTCTGTCAAACAAAAGTCTGCCCTAAAAGAAAACGAAGCTGGGTCCTCTAGCCTCCCGCTAGGCTGCAACAGGACTCTTCCAAGGAAATTCTGGCTCTCCCTTGCTCTTGCAGCCTTTCTTAATCTCCTGCTGGGACCAGATGGGAGCCTTCTTCACTGCAGTGGCTTCCTCTTAATGGGCAGGGTTTCTCCACCCGGTCACCCTGCCCTCAGAGAAAAAAGCGAGCGTTTCCTCAAACCCCTCCCACTGCTCTTCAGGACCATTCCCTTTTCCTCTGATTCAGCTGAAACGTTTTTAAGTTAGAGAAGCTGTGTGGCCTAGTGGAAAGAACACGGGCCTGGGAATCAGAAGGACCTGGGTTCTAATCCCAGCTATGCCACTTGTCTGCTGTGTGACCAAAGCACATAAACTTCTCTGTGCCTCAGTTCCCTCATCCGTAATATGGGGATTAAGATTGTGAACTCCATGTGGGACATGGATTGGGTCCAATCTGATTAGCTTGTATCTACCTCAGTGCTCAGTACAGTGCCTGGCACATAATAAGTGCTTAACAAACATAAAAAATAGAGATCAATGCCGTATGATTCTCCACATCCCCTTAGAGATTTGAAGGTAGTGTTTATAGCTCTTCAGAGGCTCCTCTTCCCCAGGCAAATAGATTGTTGATGAATACAGAATTCAGTTCCTGGAGGAAGAGTGCATTACTCATTTGGACCACATAATCTTTTCTTGCTGTTTCTTGAATGTGATTCTCCCCAAGAGGAAGCAAAACTCTTGTTTACTGGTGATACGTCACTTGCAGGGAATTCTCAAGGCACAAAGCTGGTCCTAGGAATAGAATCTGAAGAAACCGAACTCCAGTTTGTTGCATTTTGCCAAGAAAAAAACCCCATCATTTTTTTCCAGGGTTCTTCCCCAGAGAAGTTTCTGTCACTGAACAAAGTCAGCAAGCTGTTTCTCCTGGTCACAGGTGAATTGCTCTACCTAGTGAAGAGGTGTAGGGATCAGGGGATTGGAGGAGCTGAACTGAGAAAGGACAAAAGATGGACTTCCTAATAATAATAATTAGTATTATGGCATTGGTTAAGAGCACGCAGAGAAGCAGCGTGGCTCAGTGGAAAGAGCACGGGCTTTGGAGTCAGAGGGCATGGGTTTGAATCCCAGCTCGGCCACTTGTCGGCTGTGTGACTTTGGGCAAGTCACTTCACTTCTCGGTGCCTCAGTTATCCCATCTGTAAAATGGGGATGAAGACTGTGAGCCCCACGTGAGACAACCTGATTCCCCTGTGTCTCCCCCAGCGCTTAGAACAGTGCTTGGCACAAAGTAAGCGCTTAACAAATACCAACATTATGTGCAGGCACTGTTCTAAGCACTGGGGCAGGTACAAGAAATTGGGTTGGACACAGTCCCTATCCCACATAGGGCTCACAGTCTTAATCCCCTTTTACAGATGAGGTAACTGAGGCATACAGAAGTGTAGTGACTTGCTCAGGGCCACACAGCAGACAAGTGGCAAAACTGGGATTAGAACCCATGACTGTTTTACTCCTAGGCCCATAGTCTATCCACTACGTCATGCTGTTTCCCTAAGGGAAGGGCAGAGCCATGGAATGTGGCTTAGCTGCAGACAACATGGATTTGGACTCTCCCCCAGGAGCAGCTCGAGATTTCTGGATCAATTTGCCCCCTGTCCTCCCACGTCCCCATGCTTTCAGGGTCCAGTGGTGCCAACTCCTTGGAGATGTTCTAATGGGCCTCCCGCCACAGCCCGCTAGCCGGTCCCTGCCTTTTGGAACCATAAATGGGCCAGAAGTGGAGGCCCGAGGGTTTCTGGGACTCTGCTAGAAGGATCTCATGTCAGGGGTTCCAGAGTCTGCTGGGAGTCACAGGTTTGCTTTACCCCTAGCCAACCAGACAGCCTGGGGCATGTTCTGGGAGCCCCCGAGTCATGCCTTTAGACTGTAAGCTTGTTGTAGGCAGGGAATTTGTCTGTTTATTGTTGTACTGTACTCTCCCAAGTGCTTAATACAGTGCTCTGCACACAATAAGCACTGAATAAATAAATATGATTGAATGAACCAACTATAGCCATCTCTTGCATTTACTTATCAATCAGTGGTATTTATTGATCGCTTATGGTGTGCAGATCACAGTACTAAATGCTTGGGAGAGTGCATTACAATAGAGTTAGTAGACATATTCCCTGCCCAAAACAAGCTTACATCCTCAGCACTTGGGTATAATATGCATAATTCAATTGAACATTCCATGTGGTTTTTGGTTTTTTTTTTGATGGTATTTGTTAAGTGCTTACTATATGTCAAATGCTGTTCTAAGTACTGGGATAGACACAAGTTAATCAGGTTGGACACAGCCCCTGTCCTGCAAGGGGGTTACAGCTAAGTAGGAGGGAGAACAGGAGAACCGAGGCACAGAGAAGATAAGTGACTTGCCCAAGGTGACACAACAAGCAAGAGCTGGGCCTAAAACCCAGGTCCTCTGACTCCCAGGCTTATGCTCTTTGCACTAGGTCGTGCTGCTTCTCGTATTTCTTCTGGTTTGACTGTAATTTCTTTTGGTCTGAATGCCCTATTAGACTATAAGCTCCTTTTGGGAAAAGCACATGCCTCATGTCTTCCCAAGTGCTTAGTAAAGTGCATTGCTCTCAGTAGGTGTTCAAAAAACACCATTTCTCTTCCTCTTCCCCCTATTTTCTCTGGAGGCCTCCTGAAAAGTTGTCCACAGCAGTGTGCAGAGCCAACTTCCTGAGCTTCATAATGGTTGGAGAAGGGTCTGGGAGCAGGAGATGGTGTAAAGGAAGAGGAGAGAAAGCCAGTGAGTTGGTGGAACCTCAAGGAAAACCTAACCCTTACTGACTGGTATAAATCTTGGGAAGATGGGGTCCCCCCCCACCCCATAACTGTCCTCTCCTCTGCTCAACAATCGATCAATCGTATTTTTTGAGCACTTACTATGTGCAGAGCACTGTTCTAAGCACTTGGGACTGTACAGTACAACAGAATTAATAGACACATTCCCTGCCCATAACGAGGTTGCAGAATAGAGGATACTGCTTCTCTTCCACCTCTTCCCATATCTATTACCCACCAACTCTCCCTGACATTTAATTCCTTCCTGAATCCCTGAGTGCCCCGCTCCCCCACTCTCTTGACCCTGTTCAAGTGCCAATTTTCAGACAAAATCCAAATAATCAGGTGTGCATTCCCCCAAATCTCTCTTTCAATTCCCTCCCGACCCCCAATCTCTCATCCTCTGTGGCTATTTCTCGAAAGGAGATTGTCTGCCTGCTTAATCTCCCCTCTCCTGCTTTCCTCCGTCCTCATCCCGCCCCCAACCAGCCCTTCCCCAACTACTTGTCCTCACTTCTATCCCACTGAACTCCAGCTCACACGTTTTGCCCCTCTCAAGCCAACTTATTCCCTGTGCCTCAGTTTCCTCTCACTCACCACAGACTTCTCACTCCCCCCCTGCTCTCTGCTTGGAACTGCTGCCCCTTCACATCTGGCAGAACATAGTTCTCCCTGTCTTCAAAACCCTTCTGAAATTACATCTTCTGCCATCTCTATCTTCCACCTAAAATCTCTGCCCCCTCAAGATGAAAAGTTGGTACCTCAGTTGTTTTAAAAAAAAAATCTGTCTTGAACCCCGGGTCTTCACCCGTCCTTATGATTCCAGCGTCTCCATGAATGACTCCAGTGCCTCTGTGGAGATTTTAATGGAACCCAGACTCACCTGACCTTATGGTCATGCAAGAAGGAGCTGCAGAGGGATGGCTTCTCTAGAATGTAAGCTCATTATGGGCAGGGAACATGTCTGCTAGTTCAGTTGTAATATACTCGCCCAAGCACTCAGTACAGTGCTCTGCACATAGTAAGTCTTCAATCAATACCACTAGTGGATTGAATCTCATCTTTGACGTGGTATAAGGCCTGACTCCGGGTACCACACCAAGGGATGTGATATTCCCACCTATTGAGAAGCAGCGTGGCTTAGTGGAAAGAGCACAGGCTTGGGAGTCAGAGGTCGTGGGTTTTAATCCCAGCTCTGCCACTTTTCAGCTCTGTGACCTTGGGCAAGTCACTTAATTTCTCTGTGCCTCAGTTACCTCATCTGTAAAAAGGGGATGAAGACTATGAGCCCCACGTGGGACAACCCGATTACCTTGTATCTACTCCAGCGCTTAGAACGGTGTTTGACACATGGTAAGCACTTAACAGATACCAACATTACTATTATTATTAGTAGTAGTATTAGTATTATTATATTCCATTGTCCCCTGATTGGGTACTCCAAATCCAGTGACCGAAGACTTTAGCACCTGGTTTTGAGAACACACAAAAAAGCAATGTGGCCTAATGGAAAGAGCCCAGGCCTGGGAGTCAGAGGACCTGGGTTCTAATCCCAACTCTGCCACTTGTCTGTTGTGTGAACTTGAACAAGTCACTTAACTTCTCTGTGCCACAGTTCTCTCAGTTGCAAAATGGGGATTCAATACCTGTTCTTCATTCTGCTTCGATCGGGAGCCTCATATGGGGGCAGGGACCATGTCCAATCTGATGATCTTTTGTCTACCCCTGCAGTTAGTACCGTGCTTGGCACATAATAAGTACTTAACAAATATAATAACAATAATAATTATTATTAGTAGTAATATCAGTAGTAATTATTAGAGAAGCAGCATGGCTCAGTGGAAAGAGCCCAGGCTTGGGAGTCAGAGGTCATGGGTTCTAATCCTGGCCCCGCCACTTGTCAGTTGGGTGACTTTGGGCAAGTCACTTCACTTCTCTGTGCCTCAGTTCCCTCATTTGTAAAATGGGGATTAAAACTGTGACTTTCACGTGGGACAACCTGATCACCTTGTATCCCTCCAGTGCTTAGAACAGTGCTTTGCCCATAGTAAGTGCTTAAGAAATACCACCATTATTATTAATAGTAATATCCCAAATCTTGTTCCCTGAACCAGAGGGACCTATGGAGCCAATTTTTCCTTGCCTCTGGAACCCAAGCAGCCAAGATTCCCGATCAGATCCCCTCCACAGTCAAGGACAGAGCCACCTTTATTTTTCAGCCTAGGCAAGCTGTGAAACTATTAAAAGACTTTAACATTTCACAACTCAATATCCTTTCTGCACTGAAGGAAACTGAAATTGCTTTGCTCCACATTGATAAACACAATTCTCCGCCACCAATTCAATTATACACACAAATGGCTAATCGTTGATAGCTTCTGGGAGAAGAGAGAGAGAGCTATCTCCCCAACTCAGGCTTCTGAGTAACGAGCGGAACTGTGGCCTTTTCTATCATCCGCTGCAGTGCACGCTGGTCGGTGTACGCTGGGGGGAAATAACACCAGTTTTCATTCAAGGCACTTGAAAGGGAGCTTGAACACCCTGTCTGCAAGGAGTGTGGTTCTGGTCTGGATTTGATCCAAGAAGGAAGGTGCTGCTGCTATTTCTCAAGATGAATTGCTCTCTCCTATGGCTATCCTAAACTGGGAAGCTACAAAAATATCTAAAATCCACATATCTAAAGGCTGCAAACGTTCAGATTTCTCCATCCGGGGCCAAGCTTAATTGCAGAATCTATTTTGCTTCTATCCCTCCCTTCCAGATAGTACCATCATGCTTTTTAGTATTCATTCGTAATTATACTGATTAGAAACAGATTCTATTTATTCTAACTAAAACATGCTCCTAAGGTTACAGTATGTTCAGACCACAATCTGTGGTTCCTGTCTTTTAAAACCAGCAAGAATCTTTGTTTCCTGAGCCTGTTTGTGAGACTCTGTGTTCTTTAAGATGTCTCAGACATGATTCCAAGCCCCAGACTGCAATTACCATCCATGGGGCTTTTAGTGAGAGCTGACCAAGTGAGGATATAGGGAAAGGAAACTGACAGATGTTCATGGTATCTTTGGACATTTTCCCAACACTCCCCAAACTTAGACACACCGAGAAAAAAGGGGGTAAACTAAACCAGATTCAAATAATAATAATAATAATAATGTTGGTATTTGTTAAGCGCTTACCATGTGCAGAGCACTGTTCTAAGCGCTGGGGTAGACACAGGGGAATCTGGTTGTCCCACATAGGGCTCACAGTCTTAATCCCCATTTTACAGATGAGGGAACTGAGGCACAGAGAAGTTAAGTGACTCGCCCACAGTCACACAGCCGACAAGTGGCAGAGCTGGGATTCGAACTCATGAGCCCTGACTCCAAAGCCCGGGCTCTTTCCACTGCGCCACGCTGCTTCTCAAAATGCCTATACATCCCTACATATGCAGGTTTTGATAAGCAAGCATATCAGGGAAGGAACCTGACAGAAGTTCATGGTACCTCTGGACATTTCCCCCGTACTCCCAAACTTAGACATACAGAGAAAAAAGGGGGTAAATTAACTAGATAAAAATGCCTACATATCCCTACAAATACAGGTTTTGACAAAACTAATAAGCGAGGATATCAGGGAAGGACCCTGACAGAAGTTCATTGTATCTTTGGACATTTTCCTAATATTCCCCAAACTTAGACACCCCAAGAAAAAAAGGGGTGCACTAAACTAAATCCAAATGCTACACACCCTTGCATATTCAGGTTTTGATAGGCCCATAAGTAAGAATATCGGGGAAGGAGCCTGCTAGAAGTTCATGATATCTTTGAACACTTCCCCTGTACTCCCCGAACTTGGACGCACAGAGAAAAAAGGGTGAACTAAACTAGAGCCAAATGCCTACACATCCCTACATATACAGGTTTTGATAAATCCATAAACGAGGATATCAGTAAAAGGCACCCAACCGAAGTTCACAATATCTTCAGAGATTTTTCCAGCACTCCCAAACTTAGAAACACCGAGAAAAAGGGGGTGAACTAAACCAGATCCAAATGCCTATTCACCCCTACATACACAGTTCTGATAAACCCATAAGCGAGGATATCGGGGAAGGGAGCCGATAGAAGTTCATGGTATATTTGGACATTTCCCTAAATCTCTCCAAACCTAGGCACATTGAGAAAAAGGACGGTAAACTGAATTAAAATGCTTACATAGCCCTAAATATACAGGTTTCGTTAGACCCATAAGCAAGGGAAGGAGGCTGCTAGAAGTTCATGATATCTTTGGACATTCCCCCATACTTCCAAACTTAGAAACATTGAGTGAACTAAACTAGAGCCAAATGCACTCCTACATATATAAGTTTTGATAAACCCATAAGTGAGGATATCAGGGAAGGGAACCTGACAGAAGTTTAGGGTATCTTTGGACATTTCCCCAGCAATCCCCAAACTTAGGCATACCAAGAAAAAAGGATGTGAACTGAACCAGATCCAAATGCCTACACAACCCTACATACACAGGTTCTGATAAATCCATAAACTGATGTGAATACTGTAGAGAGAAAACTTCCTTAGATTCGCAGGCACGGTTAGAGCCTGCACATCCATAAATTGGCCCAAGGGTAGGACATTCAGTATGGTTATGAGTGTGCTCCAAAAGGAGAAGAGAAGGAAGCTGAGAAGGAGAGACAAAGAAGTCAAAGAAAGAGAGGCGATGGGAAAGAGAAGGAGAATGAAGGGGAAAAAGGGAGAGCTAGAGAGCGGGAGAGAGAGAATGTACCAGTCGGAGTTTCCTCTTCTGAATCTAAAAGGCTCCATCCAGTTTTCTGATTGGCCTTCATTCCCAGAAAATGATAACAATAATAATTTTACTGTGGCCTGGAATGCCCTCCTTCCTCTAATCCGACAGACAACCACTCTACTCCGCTTCAAAACCTTCTTGAAAGCACATCTCCTCCAAGAGGCCTTCCCACACTAAGCCCCACTTTTCCTCATCTCCCACTCCCTTCTGCATCACCCTGACTTGCTCCCTTTGCTCCTTCCCTCTCTTAGCCCCAAAGCACTTATGAATATATCTGTAATTTTATTTATCTCTTTGCTCTTCCCCACTCCCAACTCCATAGCACATATATACATATCTCTACCATTGTTCTTGTCTGTCCGTCTCCCCCGATTAGACCGTAAGCCCATCAAACGGCAGGGACTGTCTCTATCTGTTGCCGACTTGTTCATTCCAAGCGCTTAGTACAGCGCTCTGCACATAGTAAGTGCTCAATAAATACTATTGAATGAATAATTTTATTTACTTGTATTTGTATCTATTTCTCCTTCTCTATACTGTGAGCTTGTCATGGGCAGGGATTGTCACTGTTTATTGTATTTTCCCAAGTGCTTAGTACAGTGCTCTGCACATAGTAAGCACTCAATAAATACGACTGAATGAATGGTATTTGCTCAGCACTTCCTATGTTCCTATGTGCTTGGGTAGATATGGTATAATCAGGTTCCACAGGAGGCTCACATTCTAAGTAGAAGGGAGAACAAGTACTGAATCCCCATTTTGCACATGAAGGAACTAAGTTTGCTGTGGGCAGGGAATGTGTCCACCAACTCGGTTATATTGTACTCTCCCAAGTGCTTAGCACAGTGCACTGCACACAGTAAGCACTCAATAAATACAATTGATTGAAAGATTGATTGAGGCACAGAAAAGTTAAGCACTTGCCCAAGGTCACCCAGCAGGCAAGTGGCAGAGCTGGGAGTAGAATCCAGGTCCTTTGACTCCCAGGCCCACGTCCTTTCCACTAGGCCACAGTACTTCCCAGGATTCTGGGAAATGTAATTCCCAGGCAGAAGGTACCTCAGGAATAGATTTTCTTCTTCCTCTTCCGTCCCCGGATCTCATTCTCATCTCCAATAGGAATTTGAACATCTTCATTACCAGGTTTGGCCACCATCAAAAATCTACCAATTTTCAGTTCTAGAAAGTGTCAGATTTCTGACTGACTATATATCTTGTTTCTCAGGCCAGAGGGGGACTATTTCAGAATGAAGCTAATCGAACACTAGAACAATGTGAAGTGGCCGAACTCACACTTGCTGAATGGACCTCAGAGCCAGGTGACTGGCTTCAGAGATCCAGAGTTGGCTTTCTGGCTGATGGTAGATTTGGGCACAGAGTTCTAATATTTCCAGGCAGGGGGATGAAAACCCAAGCTGCAAAAATGCAAGCTTGATTGAGAGAAAGGATATTGCCTCTGGCAGATGCTTCACAGTACCCATTGAGGGTACTAACTGCGTGCTAAACACTGTGTGCTCCATATGTCCCTGTTGAAGAGGGACAGCGACTAACAAGGTCTGCCAGTTTATGGCACTGTGGCCCAGCACTGTCGTGGTCCCTTTGGCGGTAAATACCGGCTACTTGTTTCGTTTTGCCGTCTGTCTCCCCTTTTTAGACTGTGAGCCCATTGTTGGGCAGGGATTGTCTCTATCCATTGCCAAATTGTACATTCCAAGCGCTTAGTACAGTGCTCTGCACAAAGTAAGCGTTCAATAAATATGATTGATTGATTGAAAAACAAATGATAGTCAAAGTCCTTGGCACCCAAATTCCAGAAAACGGATGGGCTTAATAAAGCTATGTTTCATTTCAATTATTTTCTCTTAGTGGTTTTGTTGCTAAAACAGACAAAAAAAATCTCATTTTCTAATATAAACAGAGCACCCTCTCTCTAGTCTCTCTCCCTCTCCCCACTCTCCAGCAGAGGAACTGAGAAACTGTGTTGTGGCCATTGTCTTGCCACCAGGAAAAAAGCCACCAAACTCCAAAATCAAAAGGGTCTTTGTAATGAGAACAGATAACCTGTTTCCCCTCAAGACTGCAAGCTCGGTGCAGTACTCTGTTATACTGTACTCTTCCAAGCACTCAGTTCAATGTTCTGCACACAGTAAGCGCTCAATAGATAAGTAAATAATAAACACAGAAGTAGCATGGCTTAGTGGATAGAGCATAAGCCGGGAGTCAGAAGGAGCTGGGTTCTAATCCTAGCCCCGCCACATGTCTGCTGTGTGGCCTTGGGCAAGTCACTTCACTTCTCTGGCCTCAGTTACCTCATCTGTAAAATGGGGACTAAGAGCGTGAGCCCCATGTGGGACAGGAACTGTGTCCAACCGATTAACTCGTATCTACCCCAGTGCTCAGGACAGTGCTTGGCACATAGTAAGCGTTTAACAAGTACAAGAACCATAATAAATACCACTGATTGATTGATTGATTGTCCACAGAGTAGCTCATTATTAAGACTGTGAGCCCCATGTGGGACAGCGTGATTACTTTGTATCTACCCCAGTGCTTTAGAACAGTGCTTGGCACAAAGTAAGCACTTAACAAATACCATCTTTATTATTATTATTACTGATAATAGTGATTCTGGACTCAGTAGATTATTTGGGTTCTAAGGGCTGACTCTTTGAGGAGGTTCACCATAGCACCCTGGTCTTGTTTTCCAGAGCAGACCGAAGGTCACATAAGCGCTGGTGGAGGAAATGCTCGAGAATGTGAAAGGCGAAAAGTGATTTGATAATCCTTTAAAATCCTTGAGGCGATCCTTGTCTCGACACAACTTTACTAGGTGCGATATGTGAGGAGAATAATAATAATGATGGCATTTGTTAAGAGTTTACTGACTGCCAAGCACTGTCCTAAGCGCTGGTGGGGGGGATGCAAGGTAATCAGGTTGTCCTCTGTGAGACACACAGTCTTCATCCCCATTTTACAGATGAGGTAACTGAGGCACAGAGAAGTGAAGTGACTTGCCCAAAGTCACACAGCTGACAAGTGGCAGGGCTGGGATTCGAACCCACGACTTGTGACTCCTGAGCCCATACTCTTTCCACTGAGCCATGCTGCTTATTCTACTGACCTGAAATGGGGGTAGGAGGACAGACGAAATCATTTAAAGACAAGATGAGACATTTAGAAAACACAGTCCTCAAATGATATAGTAACTAGAACAGGCTAACCTGACTTGCAGCCGTCTAAAAAAGACGCTGTTTTCGAACGGTCTTCTGACAGACTGTGAATGTACAATATGCGTGTGGGTGTCTGACTATGTGTACGTATGAGTAGATGTGCCAAGCATAATCAAAAGTACTTATTGAGTGTCTTTTATTTGCCGAGCACTGTACTAAGCTTGTGGGAAGGTACAAAAGAATTAGTAGACGTGGTCCCTGACCTCAAGGATCTTAAAAATCTATTGGGGGAGACAGGTACTAAAATAAACTACACAGAGGAAAAGCGGTATGGCCTAGTGAAGACAGCATGGGCTTGGGTTCTAATCCCAGTTCTACCGTGTGTCTACTGTGTGACCTTGGATGAGTCACTTCACTTCTCTGTGCCTCAGTTATCTCATCTGTAAAATGAGGATCGAGACTAGGAGCTCCATGTGGGACAGGGACTTTATCCAACCTGATTTGCTTGTAATCCACTGCAGCGCTTCATACGGTGCCTAGCACATAGCAAACGCTTAACAAAATACCACAGTCACCCTTATCAATCATCACAGGAAAAAGTAATAGAGTATAGAGATATGGAAACGAGCATTAATGTTTGAGGGGGGATGAGAGTTCCCAAAAGTTTGGATGATGGGGAAGTGCTGAAGTGGCCCTGCGGGGGCGGTTCGGGGTATATAAAGTGGGGAGATTACAGATTAATCAGGGAAGGCCTCCTGGAGGAGATGTGATTTCAGAAGAGCTTTGAAGATGGGGACAACAGTGGTCTGTTGGATGTGAAAAGGGAGGGAGTTTAGGTAAGGATTGTTCTCCAAAGATCTGGGGGGTTCTTCAGCGATAATGGTCCTTTCTGTGATATTTTTCAAAGTTTGTGGGTATATCTGACAATCTCTTCCACATGGGCTGCATGAAAAGACCACCTCTTACTGTTCTTCCTAACCATAGTGCCTACTGCCGGTTTCCATTCTCCCTCTTTGTAATGTGACCTGCTCAAAATTCACTCCATTTTTAACTGTCATCTAACGGTATATAGACAGGATATCTGAATAACCCAGGCTATCTACCTCAGCATAGAAATTTTCCCTTTTTTCTTCTCTCGCACTTATCCGGGGGGGGGGGGGTGGAGGTTCGTTGATATTCACATTCAGATTAATATCTGTCTCCCCCTCTAGATTGTAAGATGCTAATTCTGTTATATTGTACTCTCCCGAGAGCTAAGTGGAGTGCTCTGCACACAGTAAGCACTCAATAATTATCACTGATCATACCTTAGATACACAGATGGGCCTCTACCTCATAACGGAGAGTCATAAACCCTCCAGGAATGAATGAAAGCCAAGAAACTCAGAGACACACCTGCAATAGCCGTTGATGATCTTGCCCGCCACCACCTTTGTAAACGGCTCCCAGTGCTTGGCTTCTCCCTCCACCGGAGCTCCGAGCAGGACGATGTCTTCTATGATCCCCTGGCAATCTGTGGAGACACAGGAACAGAATCCAGTAGCAGGCCTCTGGCCCTCAATCGCATTCTTCCCAAACTATCTGGGCAGAAAGAAACTCTCCTTTCCTAGCCAGGTCCGCACTTAACGTACCCTAGGAGATTCCCAGGCCTCTTTGTAAAGCCTCAGCAAGCCATTCGCCACCATCTACGTGGGCAGATCTGAAGCACGGGGAATCCAACAACGATAACATTAATAGTGGCATTTGTTAAGCGCTTACTACGTGCCAAGCACTGTTCTAAGCTCTGGAGTAGATAATAATAATAATTATGGTATTTAAGTGCTTACTATGTACTAAGCAGTGTACAAAGTGCTGGGGTGGATTCAAGCAAATTGAGTTGGACATTGTCCCTGTCCCACATGGGGCTCACAGTCTCAATCCCTGTTTTACAGGTGAGGTAACTGGGGCCCAGAGAAGTGAAGGGGCTTGCCCAAGGTGACGCAGCAGACAAGTGACAGAGCCAGGATTAGAACCCATGACCTTCTGACTCCCAGGTCAGTGCTCTAGCCACTATGCCATGCCGCTTCTTTACGCAGTGTGTCCTAGTGGATGGAGCTTGGGCCTGGGAGTCAGAGGACATGGTTTCTGATCCTGATCCAGTTCATTCATTCAGTCGTATTTATTGAGCAATTACTGTGTGCAGAGCACTATAGTAAGGGCTTGGGAAAGTACAACAGTGACCTTCTCTGCTCACAGTGAGCTTGGGCAAGTCACTTTACTTCTCTCTGCCTCAGTTCCCTCCTCTGTAAAATGGGGATTGTGACCGTAAACCCCATGCGGGGCATGGACTGTGTCCAACCTAATTAGCTTGTTTCTATTCCCACACTTAGGACATTGCCTGGCACATAGTGAGCGCTTAACGAACACCATTAAAAAATGATGATCAGGTTCCACGTGGGGCTCCCAGTCTGAGTAGGGGGCAGAACAGGTATTGGGGCCCCATTTTGCAAATGAGGGAACTGTGGCACAGAGAAGTGAAGTGACCAGACCAAAGTCACACAGCAGACAAGTGGTGGAGCCTAGATTAGAACCCAGGTCTTCTGACTTTGGGGCCCGGGCTCTTTTCACCAGACCATGTTGCTTCTCTAATGAAATCTGTCATGTTAGGCTTGGATCTGATAAATCTATTTCAGCACATACCATTGCTTTAAATCCAGTAAGGGGAGGGATAAACCTCCTTCCTCCTCTTGGTTGGAGATTGTTCCCGGGTTAGAATAATCGTAATTATGGCACAAGTTAAGCGCTTACTATGTGCCAAGAACTGTATTAAGCGCTGGGGTAGATACAAGTTAATCAGGCTGGACACCATCCCTGTCCCACATGGGGCTCACAGTCTAAATAGGATTTAATCCCTATTTTACAGATGAGGCAATTGAGGCAGAGAGAAGTGAAGTGACTTGCCTATGGTCACCTAGCAGACAAGTGGCAGAGCTGGGATTAGAACCCAGGTCTTCTGACTTCCAGGCCCATGGTCTTTCCACTAGGTCACACTGCTCCCCAACCATGGCTTACAGTAAGTCCAACTTTCTTCAGACTCATTTCCAGGAACAGAGCACACACGATCCTCTCCATGCCCAATCTCATTCATCCTTGTTCTTCATTAAATCCCCTTCTCCACTGGTGAATGACTGACCCCTAATCAGCAATAAATTTAACAAAGATAATCGCTTTCTCCCAATCACATTAATTAGCCGTAGTGCGCTGGAAGGAATGGCTAAATTATTATAAATATGTTCTGGAAGGTCGGTATTTCACAGGAACGGTCCTAGTTCTCACAGACAATCGAAAGCCACAGGGTATTCAATTTGCAATGGTTTATTTCCCAGTCGTACTGAATCGCAGAGGTTGGGACGCCTTAAGAGATCAAAGAAACTGACAGTTTTGTCCAGGACAGATGGTTTGAAAAGGCAAACTGCTGGGCCAGAGAGAGGAATGGAAGCTGGCAAAAGACAACATTTCTTTGGAGGCAAAAGACAGATTTGCTGTTTCTTTCTGACAATTTAGCACAGTGGGGAGTCTCTTATTCCAAGGGAAAACCCTCAGATCTCTTAAAGAGGCCCCATGTTTCAAGCAGATGGAGAAAAAGTGAGGATTTCTCCATAAAAAGAATCCTCTCCAAATATCTCATACCAACCAACGGATTTGTACCGACCCAGGGTCAGACGGCCCATGTGGTGCCCACAGCTGGGTGATTTTCCAATCAACACTCGGGGGAAGGGGCTAGAAGAGCAATTAGAATCGCAGAACTAGACTCCAGACCATTTACCATGATGTAAAATGAGGGAACTCTCTGGCATTCCTACTGTCTCCACTTCAAAGACGTTCTTTCAATTCTCAGAGTACCGCTACACAAAAGTTGGAGAAAGTGCTTCAGCTGTCGATAGCGTCAAAATTCAGGGGGCCCCGAAGGAGACCCCAACAATTTTCCGGCAGCAGCAAGGATGCCAGCAAGAGCTCGAAAAAGGGAGTCAGGACTATCAGGGTCTTGCAAATACTTAACTTGCTCACACCAAGTAACTCTGGGCCAAGAAGTAATAAAAAATAATGTCTCCCCGACTAAGCACTTTGGGGGCAGGAATCCTGTCTACCAGCTCTGTTAAACTGTACTCTCCCAGATGTTTAGTAAAAAGGAAAAATTAAATTAAGGTGTTGGTTAAATTTATTTATAAATTATGTATATTTATGCCTGTCTCTCTGTCTAGAGGGTAACCACACTGTGAGCAGGGAACATGGCTACCAAGTCTGATGTATTGTACTCTCCCAAGGGCTTCTTACTAGGCTCTGCCCACAGAAAGAGCTCAGTAAGTACAATTGGTGATGACACTGAATTAGGGCATTTTTTAAGTGCTTACTATGTGCTAAGCACTGTTCTAAATGCCGGGGTAGATACAAGATAATCAGATTGGACACAGTCCCTGGGTATGGGTATGTGGCTCACAGTCTGGGTAGTGGGGAGTAGAATTGAACACCCATTTTATAGATGAGGAAACTGAGGCACAGAGAAGTTAAGTAACCTGTCCAAGGTCGCCCAGTAGACAAGTGGCAGAACTGTGACTCCCAGGACCATGCTCTTTCCTCTAGACCACACTGTTTCTCTTTATACAGAGCTCTGCACACAGTGAGCATTTAATAATAATAATAATAATAAAAATAACAATGGTATTTGTTAAGCACTTACTCTGTGCCAGTCACTGTATTAAGCACTGGGATGGATTGGACACAGTCCCACAGGGCTCACAGTCTCAATCCCCATTTTACAGATGAGGTAACTGAGGAACAGAGAAGCAAAGTGACTCATCCAAGATCACACAGCAGACAAGTGGCAGAGCTGGGATTAGAACTCATGGCCTTCTGACTCCCAGGCCTGTGCTCTATCCATTACGCCATGCTGCTTCCTAATAATAAATAAATAAATACCACTGAAAGATTGATATTGACGTTTTCATTACTTTTACTTCCCCATGGCCTCTAGATGGGGAAAACAGGATGGTATTGTAAAGTGAAGCTTATGGTGGGCAAGGAACATGTCTACCAACTCGGTGGTATTATACTCTCCCAAGTGCTTAGTATCAATCAATCGGTCAATCAATCAATGGAATTTATTGAGCGTTTACTAGGTGCAGAGCACCGTACTAAGCACTTAGTAGAGTACAATTCAATAGAATTAACAGACACGATCCCTGCCCATATCGAACTTACAGTCTAGAGGGGGAGACAGACATTAATATGAGTAAATAATTTGTAATACGCAATTTAAAGATACGTACACAAATGCTGTGGGGTTGGAGGTGGGGCAAACATAGTCTAAAGGTAACAGATGGAAGTGCACAGGTGATGCGGAAGGGAGAACAAGCTGAGGAAAAGAGGAGTTAATTGGGGATGGGTTCTTGGAGAGATGTGACCTTAATAAAGATTTGAAGGTGGACAGAATGGTGGTCTGGTGTATATGGAGGGGGAGGGAGTTCCAGGCTAGGAGGAGGAGGACATGGGAAAGGGGTGGGCGGTGAGATAGATGAGATCAGGGCACAGTGAGTAAGCTGGCATTAGAGGAGCAGAGTGTGCAGGCTGGGCTGTAGTAGAAGATTAATGAGGTGAAGTAGAATGGGGTGAGCCAACTGACTGCTTTAAAGCCAATGTAGGAGTTTCTGTTCGATACGGATGGATTAGCAACCATTTGAGGTTCTTGAGGAGTGCGGAGACGTGGCCTGATAAACGATCCATTCAACAGGGTGAAGTATGGATTGGAGTGGGGAGAGAAAGGAGGCTGGGTGATCAACAAAGAGGCAGATGCAGTAATCAAGTTGGGATAGGATAAGTACCTAGATCAACATAACAGTTTGAATGGAGAGGAAAGGGCAGACTTTAGCCATGTCGTGAAGGTAGAACTGACAGGATTTGGTGACAGACTGAATATGTGGGTGGAGAGGAATGAGTCAAGGACAACAGCAAGGTTACGGGCTCGTGAGATAGGGAGGGTAATGGTGTTATCTACAGAGATGGGCAAGCCACGGGGAGGGCAGGGTTTGGGTGAGAAGATAAGGAGTTCAGTTTTGGATGTTTAATTTGAGGTTTCAGTGGAACATCCAAGTAGCTACGTTTCGAAGACAGGAAGAAACGTACGATTGTAGGGAAGGACTGGGTTGGAGATGTGGGTCTGGGAATCATTTGCCTAGAGTTGGTAATTGAAGCCATGGGAGGGAATGAGTTCTTCAAGGGAGTGGGTGTAAAGGGAGAATAGAAGGGGACCTAGATCTGAACCTTGAGGGACCCCTACTCTCAGAGAAGGGGAGGCAGAGGAGGAGCCAGCACAAGAAACCGAGAAGAGGGCAGAGAGGTGGGAGGAGAACCGAGAGAGGACGATGTCAGTGAATCCAAGGTTGGATAAAGTTTCAAGGAGAAGGGTATGGTCTACAGTGTCAAAGGCGGCTGAGAGTTCTAGGAGGAGTAGGATGGTGTAGAAGCCGTCAGATTTGATGAGAAGAAGGTCGTTGGTTACCTTAGAGAGGGCTGTTTCTGCAGAGTGAAAGGGGCGGGAGCAAGATTGGAGGAGATCTAGGAGAGAATTGGAGGAGAGGAAGTGGAGACAGTGGGTGTAAACAACTCTCTCAAGGAGTTCGGAGAGGAATGGTAGGAGGGAGATGGGGCGATACCTGGAGGGAGCCGTGGGGTCAAGGGAGGGTTCTTTTAGGACAGGGGAGACATAAGCATGTTTGAAAGCAGTGGGGGAAAAAGCCGTTAGAAAGCGAACAGTGAAGATGGCAGTCAAGGAGGGAAAAAGTTGAGGGGTCGAGTGTTTAAAAAGGTCTGAAGGGATGGGGTCAAAAGTACAGGTGGAGGGGGTAGATTCAAAGAGGTGAGAAATTTCATTTTGAGTTACTGCAGGGAACATAGGGAGAGTCAAAGAGGGTGGAGGAGGAGATGGGGTATTGGGGAGGAGCAGGGGAGATTTTAGGGAGATCACACCTGATGTTTTAGATTTTCATTCAGTCTTATTTATTGAGCGCTTACTGTGTTCGCTGATTTTGTTGATGAGCACTTAATAGAGTGCTCTGCACATGCTAAGCGCTCAACAAATGCTATTGACAGATTAAAAAAATGAACGTTGGGCTGGTGCTTGGTACTTATTTGCAAGGGTGATCCTGGGGCATCTCCCCAGTGGGGGAAAAGTACACATGGTACAAGAGAAGTTCCACGTCCTTTATCTATGGCAAATGATCGCGGCAATAAGTACAGCCAAGTCCTAGGATCTTTGAGTTCATTTTCTCTGGCATTCACGGTAGCAACATCAATCAAACGAACATATTGGGAAGAAATGTGGTGATACCAATTTGTTCCAAGAAAAACTGTGTCACCTTAGCGACATGGCTATTACAATATGGCCCTAAATGGCTGCACTGTGCTTTCTATCCCCAAGAAAGGCTCGAATGAGTGAAATGACAGAAAAGACATTTTTAATGTGATGCCTATTGTCTCTGATTCCAAGAATGATTCAATTCCTTTTCACTGTGCACTGTTAGCTGGCATTTCCCCAATTGTCAAAATGCAAAAAGCCCTAGTCCTAAATCCCCCTGTATCGGGACTGTTCTGGATCATCAGTCCCGTTAGCACATCTCAACTCAGGTGTAGCAAAGTCAGGGATTATCAAAACTGTTGAATTTGGTGCCTCTTTTATAGCAGCCTTGGAGGAGGTTTTTACAGTGGCCTACTGGATTCTTGACTGTTCCCGGCCCAGGGAACAGCAATTTATACTGTTTTGCCCTGGGGCAGAGGTGAAGTCAGAGGCCAAACTTTTCTGGGTTGCTTTCTGATTTTTTTTCCCCCTCAAATTAAAGTTTCTTCTCAGTGGATTTTTCCCCAGAACTTCCAATCCTAAGAAAAGCCCTGAGAAGTAACTTTAACTACACCAAAAATGTGGAATGTCACACCAATGACGTTTATCCCATCTTTTTCTTTTATGGTATTTGTTCGGCATTTACTATGTGCCAAGATCTGAAGTAGATACAAGGTTATCAGGTTGGACACAGTTCCTGTCCCACATGGGGCTCACAGTCTTAATCCCCACTTTACAGATGAGGTAACTGAGGTACAGAGAAGTGAAGTGACTTGCCCAAGGCACAAAACCGACAAATTGTGGAGCCGGGACTAGAATCCGGGTCCTTTGACTCCCAGACCTGTGCTTGGTCCACTGGGCCATGCTACTTCCCTTTACCCACCTCCAGCCCTCTCAGGAACTTGTCAGTCCATTTTTAAGGATTGATTTTTCTGTGTTCATTAGGAATATCTTCTCTTGTGATCTTTAACTATGGTCTATTTTACTATTTCTTACTGCTTCTCTTCCTTTAAGATTGGAACGAGGTTTTTTGGTTATGGTATCGTTAAGCACTTACTATGTTCCAGGGACTGTACTAAGTGCTGGGACAGACAAGCTTATTAGCTTGGACACAGCCAATGCCCCACATATGCTCACAGTCTTAATCGCCATTTTATACATGAGGTAACAGGCACAGAGAAGTGAAGCCACAATCACACAGCAGATGAGTGGCAGATCTGGGATTAGAACCCAGGTCTTTCTGACTTCCAAGTCCTTGCTCTTTTCACTAGGCCGCCCTGCTTTCTGTCTATTCCCCCATAGTAACTTAGTTCAGTCCAGTGCTTGGTACCCAGAGAGAACTTGGTTAATACTGACGACGACTTGCTTACTTTTGGGAACAGTTTGTGCTCCCTAGATGTCAGATTGACTTGGCCCGTTCAAGGAAGGTCTCCTGGAGAAATCTGTGGATTTCAGTCCTCCCTTGTGTACAGTCTCGTTGTGGGTTGGGTACAGCTGGGCTGGGCGGAAGGCGGTACTGAGAGTCTCTCAAAAAAAAAATAAAATTTGGCAAAATTCCCTGGCTCTCCCTGTTCAGGGCAACATGACAGCTTTTTCTGTCAGAAATTTCAGACCTTCCGCTCCACTGTAGCTGGGTAGGAATGTTTTTATTCAAGTGCTTTTCACTTCAGTTTAATGTCCACCTCCCCCTCTTAATACCAGTCTCCCCCTCTAGAATGTATGTTCATTGTGGGTGGGGAATGTGTCTGTTTATTGTTACAGTATACTCTCCCAAGTGCTTAGTACAGTGCTTTGCACACAGTAAGAGCTCAATAAATATGACTGATTGAATTAATGAATAACAGCATTCCCCTAAACTGAAAGCTCGGTGTGGGCAGGGAATATATTTACCATCTTTGTTATATTGTACTCTCTCTTATTTACTTAGTACAGTTGTTGTTGTCCTATGCTGTCGAGTTGTGTCCGACCCATAGCGACGTCATGGACGCATCTCTCCCAGAACGTCCCGCCTCCATCTGCAATTGTTCCGGTATCCATAGAGTTTTCTTGGTAAAAATACAGCAGCGGTTTATCATCGCCTCCTTCCATGCAGTAAACCTGAGTCTCCGCCCTCGACGCTCCCCGATGCCGCCGCTGCCCGGTACGGGTGAGTTTTGACTTGTAGCAGGTTGCCTTTCACTTGCTAGCCACTGCCCAAGCTAGGGATGGAATGGTTAGGCCTCTGTTTGACTCTCCCTCCCGTAGTCGAGACTGGTAGAGTCCTGAAAAATCTCCAGGTGTGACCCTGAGAGGTACTTAGTACTCATTTACTTAGTACAATGCTCTGCACTCAGTAAATGCTCAAAAATATGACTGATGGATTGATTGATAAAAGCATTTTAGTAGTCGTACTATATCCTTCACTGTATATTCTTCCCAAGTTATTTCTAAATGCAGAATATCGCCTTCTCTTTCCAAACTGAAAAGATACCATCACACATCCCCATCGTTCCATCATTAATGTGATTCCCTTGGTTTGCAAAGACCAGAGCAACTAAATGTTGACAGCCGAAAAGAAGGATTTTCTCTTTCCCTTCCCGAGACCCAGGAGGTATTCTGTGCAGCTAGTGATAAGACAAGAAGCTAACAAGATAATTGTCTTCTTCCTACCTCCCAGGAAACACACTTTGAAGGAAAGACTATAAAGCACACAAGGAAAAAAAATCAATAAATCCATAGGGGAGAGAGACAAAGGGGAGCAAGCTCTTCTGACAGTAAATAATTGTGGTATTTGTTAAGCTTCTTGGATAAGGGAAGCAGGGTGGCCTAGTGGAAAGACCCCAGGTCTGGGAATCAGAGGACCTGGCTTCTAATCCCGACTCTGTCACTTGTCTGCTGTGAGACCTTGGGTAAGTCACTTAACTTCTCTGTGCCTCAGTTGCCTCATTTGCAAAATGGGGATTCAATACCTGTTCTCCCTTCTACTTAGGCTGTGAGTCTGCTGTGGGGCCTGATTATCTTAGTAGCTACCCCAGCTCTTAATACAGTACTTGGCATATATTAAGCACTTAACAAATACCAAAATTACTCATTATTATTAAGCATGTAAGACCTGTAAGCATTAGGATAGATTCAAGAAAATCAGACGGGTCGCAGTTTCCAGTACTCTACCAGCCTGGACTACGGGAGGGAGAGTCAAGCAGAGGCCTACCCATTCCGTTCCTAGCTTGGCCAGTGGCTAGCGAGTGGAAGGCGATCTGCTCCAAGTCAAAACTCACCCATGCTGGGCAGCGGCGGCATGGGAGAGAGTTGAGGGCGGAGACTCGAGTTTACTGTGCGGAAGGATGTGATGGTAAACCACTGCCGGATTTTTACCAAGAAAACGCTATGGATTCACTACCGGAACGATTGCAGATGGCGAGCGGGGCGTTCTGGGAGAGATGCGTCCGTGGTGTCGCTATGGGTTGGAAACGACTCGATGGCGTAAGACAAGACACAGTCTTCACTGTGTGAAGATGCAGATGAACAATTATGTGTGGTGTAAATAAATGGTAACTCTTTAAATAGGTCAATGAGAAAAAATAATTAATTAAAAATTAACGAGATCTTTAGTTTTCCCCTAAAGCTCTAATCTCCTCTTTATTCCTATCTTTTATTTGGACTTAGCTGCAACATGACCCAGGGGAATCTGGGACTTTGAGTCTCCAGGAGTTTGTCTGAAAAGAGTAAGATTTTAAAAAATAAGAGGTCGGGGTGAAGAGATAGGACAACTGCCACAGAGGACTCATTTCCCTGGAACTTGTAAATCGCATCCAGAGCTTTTGATCGCTTGCTTATTATTTTAAATCCATCCAACAGACTAAAGTTTGTTTTCAGCTGAGTGTAGGTTCACGGGGAAAATGACAAAATCAGAAATGTTTCACCCTGGCCCCGGAAGCTCTCAGTACAGTGTTTTGCACACAGTAAGCTCTTAATAAATACGATTGAATGAATGATTGAATGAAGTCACCTTGAGCAAAGGACTCATCCTCTTGCCTTCAGTTTCCTCAACTGTCCAAGGCGATAGCAATCCTGGTCTAACTGGCTGGAGAGGTGGGGTGAGGGGGTGGGGTGGATGTATCCTCGTGGAAAGACGATAGGACTGGGAATTCAGGCACCTGGGTTTAAGTCCCAGCTCTGCCACTTGCCTGCTGCGTCACCTTGGACGTCACTTACCCTTTCTGGGCCTCAGTTTCCCCATCTGTAAAATGGGGAGAAGGGAGATAATAATAACGATGGCATTTGTTAAGAGTTTACTGTGTGCCAAGCACCGTACCGAGCACTGTGTGCCAAGCACTTAGAGAAGCAGCATGGTTCAGTGGAAAGAGCGCGGGCTTGGGAGTCAGAGTTCATGGGTTTGAATCCCGGCTCCGCCACTTGCCAGCTCTGTGACTTTGGGCAAGTCACTTAACTTCTCTGTGCCTCAGTTACCTCATCTGTAAAATGGGGATTAAAACTGTGAGCCCCACGTGGGACCACCTGATTACCTTGTATCCCCCAGCGCTTAGAACAGTGCTTTGCACCTAGTAAGCGCTTAACAAACACCACCATTTATTCACTGTTCTTAGCCCTGGGGTAGACACAAGGTAAACAGGTTGTCCCATAAGGGGCTCACAGTCTTAATCCTGATTTTTATAGATGAGGTAACTGAGGTACAGAGAAGATAAGTGGCTTGCCCAAGTTCACACAGCAGACGGGGGGTGGAGCTGGGATTATAACCCTTGTCCTCTGACTCCAAACCCATGCTCTTTCCACTAAACCACACTGCTTCTCTGGATTATGAACCTGGGGCGAGACAGGGACTGATGTGATGGTATGATAACCTTGTATCTACCCTGCTCTTAATACATAGAAAGCACTTAATGAATAACATATTTATGAATGCCATGATTATTATACCCCCCCAGTTTGTTGGAGAAGCAGCATGGCCTAGTGGAAAGAGCACGGGCCTTGGGAGTCTGAAGACTTGGAGTCTAATCCTGGCACAGCCAAATGCCTGCCTTATCTCCCTGGGCAAGTCACTTAACTGCTCTATGCCTCAGTTTCCTCAACTGTAAAATGGGGGTTCAATACTGTTCTCTCTCCTATTTAGACTGAGCCCCACATAAGACAAGGACTATTATTATTATTATTACCCCAGGGCCTGGAACAGTCCCAAGAAACACACTTTGAAGGAAAGAATATACAGTATACAAGGAATAAAACTAAATCTATAGGACGGAGTGTTTGACACATAGCAAGCACTATTCCAATACAGTAATAATTATTGCTCCCACTTCTTTAAAGAATGACCATCCCCATAGTGTGATAGGATGGTTATTGGCCAGAGCCTTTTGAACCCAGAGATAATAAATTCCATTTTGGTCTGTCTTCTTTGTGTTTCCTCTCCATCTAGGCTACACAGATCGTCTTAAGAACAAAACTGACAACTGCTCTACCCTGAGCGATACAATCTCCAGTTGAACAGTGTCTCCTAGTTCCACAAAACCTCTGAAAAGTGGTATTTTCTAGTCAATCTATCTGGATATATTTTGAGACATTGGTAGCTGCTCGTTTACGACTAGGTTTCATCAGTCCACAGGGAGCCAAAAAGTATGCCACTAGATGGCACGACACTAATTGTAAGTATAACAGCATTTTTCAATATGCTCCGGGAGTTTAGACTAAAGGATCAGGGCGAGAAAGAATTGGGTGAAAGCCTCAGAGTGCCTACCCAGCACCGCTGCTGTTATTTAATAGTAAGAATACTGATTAAGCGCTTACTGGTGCAGAGCACTGTAGTAGGGGATCGTGTCTGCCAACTCGGTGGTACTGAGCTCTTCCAAGAGCTTAGCACAGTGCTCTGCACACAGTTTAATGCTCGAGAAGTAATAATAATAATAATGTTGGTATCTGTTAAGCGCTTACTACGTGCCGAGCACTGTTCTAAGCACTGGGGTAGATACAGGGTCATCAGGTTGTCCCACGTGAGGCTCACAGTTAATCCCCACTTTACAGATGAGGCAACTGAAGCCCAGAGAAGTGAAGTGACTTGCCCACAGTCACACAGCTGACAAGTGGCAGAGCCGGGTCTCGAACCCCCGACCTCTGACTCCCAAGCCCGGGCTCTTTCCGCTGAGCCACGCTGCTTCTCTAAGTACCATCGATGCTGCTGATGACGAGAGAAAACACAGTGGGAAATAGACATGGTCTCTGACGCTCCAACCCAGGCTGACTCCTCACCACTAGGAGAGTGGGTGTTTATACGAGAGTGAGAGTGTGTGAGTCTATGAGTGGGTTTCTCGTCTCCCTGAGTCTCTTTCTGTTTTTCTCCTGCCTTTTTCCATCCTAGAAGCAGTGTAGCTGAGTGGAAAGAGCCCCGGCTTGGGAGTCAGAGGTCATGGGTTCTAATCCCGGCTCTGCCGCTTGCCAGCTGTGTGACTTTGGACAAGTCACTTCACTTCTCTGTGCCTCAGTTACCTCATCTGTAAAATGGGGATTAAAACTGTGAGCCCCACGTGGGACAACCTGATCACCTTATATCCCCCAGCGCTTAGCACAGTGCTTTGCACATAGTAAGCGCTTAACAAATACCACCATTATTATTATTAATCATGGCCCACTGCCCTGCCCCCATAGAAACTGGACACTATAGCTGCCAGAACGTGACTAGAACCATCTTCATTTCATTTCCTTTCTTTTTGAACAATGCAATTTACAGAGGACGCACGCGAAATCTGCAGGCTTTTCAAAGCGCTGCCCAAGTACGGAGCCGTTCGTCCGCAGGTAATGAATTTGACACGTCCGCTTCAGGCAACGGTGAGTGTCAGTGAAGGACGTTTCATCAGTTCACGATGGGAAGGGCATTAACCTTTGGGATTTTTTTCATCTGAAATGTCGGGGCTTCTCTTCGGGTAGGTCAACTGTACCGTTCGTGCCGACAAATTAATGGTTCAATTAATGACTCGGTATTTATTTGAACCGGAAGCCACGGATCCTGCCGCAGAATGCAAGTGACCGTGGAGTAGCTGCTACAAGGTGGTGATATTTTTACATCGTGCCGGGCTGCATCAACCACCCCATGCCATGGCTTGGAAACAGTTTAGCTTGGACTTTATGATCCCTCTTTTGTTCTGCTTCTGGACATATTGGAATTCTTTAAGGTGAAGCGTACTCTATTAAATTTTTTATGTTTCTCCCTGAAAACGCTCTAATGAGAACACATACAAGCCAAACGGGCATTCATAGGTCAATGCCTGTTACTCAAACTAGGTTTTTTCCCTCTCTCAAATGCCAGATTACCAATTAAAATCCTGCCACTACTTCTTCATTAACAGAAGAGCAACCAAAATGATTAGGGGAGGGGGAGGCTACTGTTCGAGGCTGGAAAATTCAGTCTGGAGAGACGCAGGTGATGCCGGGCTCGGGAGTCAGAGGTCATGGTTTCTAATCCCGACTCCGCCACTTGTCGGCTGTGTGACTTTGGGCAAGTCACTTAATTTCTCTGTGCCTCAGTTACCTCATCTGTAAAATGGGGATGAAGACTGTGAGCCCCATGTGGGTCAACTTGATCACCTTGTATCCCCTCCAGCGCTTAGAACAGTGCTTTGCCCATAGTAAGCGCTTAAAAAATACCGTTATTATTATTATGCAGGTTGGGTGGCGAAACGATTGACAAGGACAAGATCATTAAGGGTATGAACTGAGCGAAAACAGAATTATCGTTCACCCAATCCCACACCACTGAGGCTAGGGAGTGCTCCCTGGAGTTTGAAGGTGGTAAACTAAATATGAACAATAGGAAAAGCTTTTCCACACAGTGAGGTGGAAGCACGTGGAATTCGTTACCACAGGGAGTTGAGCTGCAGGTTTAAATCACATCTCCTCCAGGCCTTCCCTGATTCAGTCCTCACTTTCTCTTCTCCCATTACCTTTCTATGTCACCCTTGAACTTGGAACTGGACCCTTTATTCACCCCACCCTCAGCCCCACAGCACCTATGTACATCTCTGCAATTTGTTTATATTAATGCCTGTCTCCCCCTCTAGACGTAAGCTGCTAGTAGACAGGGAACGGGTCTACCAACTCTGTTGTATTGTACTCTCCCAAGTGCTTAGTACAGTGCTTTGGCACACAGAGGGTGCTCAATAAATAAAATTTATTGATTTAAGGAGAGATTAGATGAATTAATGAACAAAGGGTACATTTAGGCTTAGTAGAAGATATTTGTGTATGTTAGGAGGAAATGGTAAGGATATTACTAAACTCCAGGAAAGTTACACAGACATAAGGGTGACAGTTTTAGGATGTTACCACAGGGAAACGTTGGAGATGTTTGATGGTGTGACGAAGGATGTCAGGGACAACTATTCACGTTATTCTTCCCAGTAAGCTCTCTTGCCACCATCAGAGACAAAAGACTCGGCTGGCTGGACACGGGGCGGGCCCAAAATGGCGTTTTTCACATTTTAGTATGGGTTTGAGACCCCTTCCCTCATTGTTCACAGGAAAACATGGATCCTTATTGCCCACTGCGTTTGTCCTACATCATGCTCATCTGTTTTCAACTCTGTCGCTTTCTGTCCTGGTCTTCATAAAGCCTTTGCTCTAGAAGGGAACTCCTTTCCTGATTTTTGCCTGCTGAGCTAGTCAATCAATCAATCAATCAATCATATTTATTGAGTGCTTTCCGTGTGCAAAGCACTGTATTAGCGCTTGGGAGAGTACAATAGAACACATTCCTTGACCACAATGAGCTAGTCTCTGTCTGCTGTGGTGGTAGGGTGGTCTCTCAATATTGGAAACACAGAACTAAATGGGCTCGAAGAATTGTTTTACCTGGGCACCCCGCCAACCAATGATGCGATGGCAGACATGGAAGTAGAAAAGCAAATCGAGGCGGCCAGCACATCCTTTAGACTGTAAGCCCGTCAAACGGCAGGGACTGTCTCTATCTGTTGCCGACCTGTTCATCCCAAGCGCTTAGTACAGTGCTCTGCACATAGTAAGCGCTCAATAAATACTACTATTGAATTGAATTGAATCCAACGGAGTGAGGCGCGAGTGTGGTAATGAGGCTTCAGACCAATCTGAAGGTCTCCAGAGTCGCAGTGCTCTCCACTATCAATCAATCATAGTTACTGAGTGCTTACTCTGGCTGGGAGAGCCGGACTCCCCGAGCAGTTCCATCGGAGCTTATTTTCGGCCCATACTCCATATCAAATGGCAAGACAAGACCCCAGACCAAGTCCTTCAAAGTAGTCAGTTTCCTAGCATTGAAGCTATGTTCAACTCAACTTGACTACACTGGGTCGGATACGTGAGGAGAAGGGACGATTGCAGGATACACAGGCAGCTGCCGCGGGGGGAACTAGAAAGGGGCATGTACAAGTCAAGGAGGTTTGCTCCGATGCCGACGCTCTATGTTTTAAGAACTCTTTGGTGCTACTCAGTGTCTTTCGCAGGTTCCTCTTTGGCTTCCCACCTCTTAACTGTGGGAGTTCTTCTAGTCTCTGGTCTGGGTCCCCTCCTCTTCTCCATCTACTCCCATTCACTCGGAGAACTCATTCACTCCCACAGCTTCAACCCCCATCTCTTTATGGATGATTCCAAATCTACCTCTCCAGCCCTAACCTCTCCTTCTCTGCAATTTTGCAGTTCCTCCTGCCTTCAGGACAACTTATCGTGGTTACCTCACAGACATCTCAAACTTAACACATACAAAATAGAAGTCCTCATCTGTCCTTCGAGACTTTCTCATAACTGTAGACAACACCACCATCCTCTCAAAAGCCCATAACCATGGCATGATCTTTGATTCATATCTCTCATTCAACCCACATAGTCTATTGCCAAATCCTATCGGTTTGTCCTTTTTTAAACTGTATTTGTTAAGCACTTACTATGTGCCAGATTCTGTACTAAGCACTGGGATAGATACAAGGTAATCAGGTTGGACACGGTCCATGATCTACATGTGGTTCACAGTTTTAATCCCCATTTTACAGATGAGGTAACCGAGGCACAAAGAAGATAAAGGACTTACCCGAGGTCACAGAACAGACAAGTGGCTGAGCCGGGATAAAGACCGTACCCGTACCCTTAAAGACTCATACCCGTGTTCTATCCACTAGGCTATACTGCTTCCTTCACAACATCTCTAAAATCTGCCCTTTTTCTCCATCGAAACCACAACTACCGCTGATTCAAGCACTTATCACATCCCGCTTTGATTACTGCATCAGCGTCCTCACGGACCTTTCTGCCTCTTTGATCTCCTCTCTCCAGTATTCTCCCAAGCACCGGTAAAGTGCTCTGCAGACACTGAGCACTCAATAAATACCATTGATTGATTAGTTAATCTTGTCGATATTTGATGTTAAATCTTTCCCAACACCTGCCTTCTCACTCAAATCAAGCAGGGGATTATTCCCAACCTTGCCACCTTCCCAAAGAAGTCCAGGCTAAAAGATTCCATAACACTTTCTACTATAGTCCAGCAAAACTGGTGGAGTACTTATTTGAAAAACATCATCTCTCATCTTTCTACCTCTACTAGGTAGGGACTTCATGTAAAATGATGAAGCCTGTGAGCCTCACGTGGGACAACCTGATAGCCCTGTATCTCCCCGAGCGCTTAGAACAGTGCTCCGCACATAGTAAGCGCTTAACAAATACCAACATTATTATTATAACCAGCTGAGATCACTGACCCAAGGCTCAGAAATCTAATTAAGCAAAGTACTGCCTACTTGCCCCGTGATGAGGGGGATAAACTAATAATAATGTTAATATTGGTAATAATAATAATAGTACTTGTTAAGCACTTGTACATCACCCTGATTCTATTTAGTTGCCATCGGTTTTTACGAGATGTTCTTCCCCTCGACTCTATTTATCGCCATCGTTCTCGTCTGCCCGTCTCCCCCGATTAGACCGCAAGCCCGTCAAACGGCAGGGACTGTCTCTATCTGTTGCCGACTTGTTCATTCCAAGCGCTTAGTACAGTGCTCTGCACATAGTAAGCGCTCAGTAAATACTATTGAATGAATGGGCCAAGCACTGTACTAAGTGCTGGGATAGACAGAAGATGTAAGGTCCCACATGGGGCTAACAGTCTAAGTAGGAGGAAATCCAGGCACAGAGAAAATAAGTGACTCACTCAAGGTCACCCAGCAGGTAAGGGGTGGAGCCAGGATTAGGACCCAAATTCTCTGACTCCCAGGCCACAGGAGAAGTTGCATGGCCTAATGGAAAAAGCCCGGGACTGGGTCGCAGAGGACCTGGGTCTTAATTCTGGCTCTGCTGCTTGCCTGCTGTGTAACCTTGGGCAAGTCACTCCACATCTCTGCAGATTTCTCATCTAAAATGGGGATTCAATATCTGTCCTCCTTCCTACTTAGCCTGGGAGCCCCATGTTAGACAGGGACCGTGTCCAACCTAATAAATGTGTACCTCCCCCAGCGCTTAGAGTAGTGCTTGACACATAGTAAGTGCTTAAGGATACCCTGAAACAAACCCCTTAACAGGAAGGGAGGGTGCTAGGTAACTTTGGGGTGACTGAGTTATTCATTTCCAAGGACTGTGAGGTTCAGCAGGGAGGGGTCTGAGGACTGCTCCCTCCCTCTAGACTGGAAGCTAGTTATGGGCAGGGAACATATTTGTTAATTCTGCTGTACTGTACTCTCCCAAGTGCTTAGTACAGTGCTCTGCACATTGTAAGTGCTCAATAAATATCATTGATTGATTGAAGTCCCCTTCAGCTACTTATATAATACTCTTAATTTGTAATTGTTCTCATTTAATTGCTCCCCCTACACTGTAAACTCTCTCTCTAGACTGTAAACTCATTGTGGGCAGAGAATGTGTCTGTTTATTGTTATACTGTACTCTCCCAAGCGCTTAGTACAGCGCTAAGAGAAGCAGTGTGGCCTAGTGGAAGGAGCATGGGCCTGGGAGTCAGATGTTTTCTAATCTTGGCTCTGCCACTTGTCTGCTGTGTGATAGTGGGCAAGTCACTTAACTTCTCTGGGCCCTGGTTTCCTCATCTGTAAAATGGGTATTAAGACTGTGAGCCCTATGTGGGACAGGGACCATATCCAACCTGATTATCTTATATCTACCCCAGTGCTTAGTACAGTGCCTGGCACGTAGTAAGCACTTAACAAATACCTTTATTATTGCTATTATTATTACAGTGCTCTGCACACCGCAAGTGCTCAATTAATACTGTTGAATGAATGAACTGTACTGAGTGACTTGTAATTTATCTCTATTTTCTATCTGTGTAGATTGCGGGTCCCTTGTGGAGTCAGCACCGTGCTTGACACCAGAAAACGCTTAATACATTCCTTAGTGACAGATGGAGAACCCTCTCAGGGTCACACCTGGAGAGTTTCCAGTACTCTACCAGTTTCGGCTACGGGAGGGAGAGTCCAGCAGAGGCCTACCCATTCCATTCCTAGCTTGGCCAGTGGCTAGTGAGCGGAAGGCAATTGCTACAAGTCAAAACTCACCCGTGCTGGGCAGCAGCGGCATGGGAGAGAATCGAGGGCGGAGACTCATTTACTGTGAGGAAGGAAGCAATGGAAAACCACTTCCGGAATTTTACCAAGAAAACTCTGTGGATCCACTACCGGAACGATTGCAGATGGAGAGCGGGGCGTTCTGGGAGAGATGTGTCTGTGGTGTCGCTATGGGTCGGACACGACTCGACAGCATAAGACAACAAAAACAATTGGAGAAAACCCTATTTTAGCCCTCAGATTATTTATATAAACCTACTGTGTACCTAGCCCAAACATACTTCTTTTATGGAAACGTATTTCACAGGGAAGCCTTCTTAGTAAGTCTCTTGAGCCTGACTTCTGATTGAGTTAAAGGTAGACATGCTCCTTCAGCGCAGAGTCAATACTTCTGTCAATATCACCTCTGAGAGAGATGGGAGACTTTTTTCAGATCACTAACCCAGAAAGCGGCAAGGACTGCGGGAAATGTGTTTACTCTTTTAAGTTAAAGATGGAGATTAATGTGGGGATTGAGAAACCTAATTAATTTGGGGATTGACAGCCCCAAATCTAAGCCAAGACAAAGGGCAAGCACCAACTTTACAATAGCTTGCAGTATAGGCCAGAATCAGTCTATTTCTTAGCACTTGTCAGTGCTAAGATCGGCTGAAAGCGTACATTGGCCTCATGCTATGTTAAATTTCCCAATTAATAATAAATTATTAAATACTCTGTGCCAAGCCCTGCACTAAGCGTTGGGGTATGTGCGAGATAGGTACAGTCCCTGTCCCACATGGGGTACGCGGTGTAGCGGGGAGAGAGGAACAGGTATTGAATCCCCATTTTACAGAAGAGGAAACTGAGGAGAGAAGTTAAGCAACTTGCCCGAGGTCACCCAGCAGGCAAGCGGCAGAACTGGAATTAGAATCCAAATACGTCAACTATCAGACCCGCAGAGAGCAGAACTGGAATTAGAATCCAAGTACGTCAACTATCAGGCCCGTGATCTTTTCCTAAGGCCATGCTGATTCTCCACTTTTCTAGCACATAAAATCTATCCATCCGCTCAAGACAAAGAGGGAACAAAATCCAAACGGCCTTCTGAAGTTTATACATTCTTGTTGTAGGGGAGAGACTCCACTCAAATGCCCCCCCCCCACGCCGAATATTTTGGAGGCCCTTCGCAAAGCTGACATTCTAGAGGCAACTCAGACAGATGCAACATTCTGGATTCCTTTTCCCTCCCTGCCTCTACGCTTGCCCAGCACCTATATCTGGTGAGTGAGTGTGGAGTCTGAGGCCTTATGGAGTAATCTAAGAAGCTGACCGAGTATTTGTGCTGTGGCCTCTGGTCTTTCAATCAATCAATCGTATTTATTGAGCACTAACTGGGGGCAGAGCACCACACTAAGCATTTGGGAGAATACAATAGAACAATAAACAGATATATTCCCTGCCCACTTACAGTCTTGAGGCAGTTTGTCGAGGGAGTTTGGAATCTGAGGCGTTATGGAGTAATCTAAGAAGCTGTCCAAGTATTTGTGTTGTGGCTTCCGGTCTTTCAATTAATCGATCAACCCATCAATGAATGGCATTTATTGAGTGCTTACTGGGGACAGAGCACTGTACTAAGCGTTTGGGAGAGGTCAATATAACCGAGTTGGTAGAGACTACTACGTGAGGAGCACTTTCCTGAGTGCTTGAAAAATATTAGAAATAATAATTGTAATATTTGTTAAGCACTTCCTATATGCCATACACTGTTCTAAGCACTGAGGTAGATACAAGATATTCAGATTGGACACAGCCCCTGTCCCACATAAGACTCACAGTCAATCTCATTTTACAAATGAGGTAACCTGAGGCACAGAGAAGTAACGTGACTTGCCCAAGGTCACACAGCAGACAAGTGGCAGAGCCAGGATTTGGAACTCAGGTCCTTCTGACTCCCAGGCCCATGCTCTATCCACTAGGCCATGCTGCTTCGCAGAAACAAAAGGCATGGTCCCCTCTGCCCTCAAAGCAGCTTGCAATCTAATGAGGAAGAGATGCAGACAGAAATTATTTACAGATCACGGCAGCAAAAGGAACAGTGCGGGTATATAACTGGTAGAGGTAAGAATATGAAAAGATGAAATGGAAAAATAAGCTTTTGACTACACATATAGATAAGTGCCTAGGAAGGCACTTATGAATCCATCCGCTAGACTGGGAGCTCCGTGAGGGTAGGAATCTACTAACTCTGCTGAACTGTAATAATTGTGGTATTTGGTAAGTGCTTACTATGTGCCAGGCACTGTACTAAGCGCTGGGGTGGATACAGGCAAATTGGGTGGGACAGAGTCCAGTTGTACTCTTCTAAGGGCTTAGCCTAGTGCTCTGCACACAGTTATTGCTCACTGAAACCTTTTTTTTATTGGAATTTAAATGCTTACTATATTCCAGGCACTTTACTCAGCACTGAGATAGATACAAGCTAATCTGGTTGGACACAGTCCATATCCCGCATGGGGCTCACGGTCTTAATCCCTCTTTTTCAGGTGAGGTAACTGAGGCCCAGAGAGGTGAAGTGACTTGCCCAAGGTCACAGAGCAGACAAGTGCCAGAGCCAGGATTAGAACCCAGGTCTTCTGTCTCCCAGGCCTGTGCTCTTTCCACTTGCCCATACTGCTTCCCAAACTGCTGATTGATGTCAGGCTATTGGTGACTCTGAGCCTGCCGGGGAGGGTTTTGCTGTGATGACATAAAGCAGGAGGGAGTCGAGGAGACTTTCATGGAGAAGCAGTGTGGCTTAGCGGAAAAAGCACGGGCCTGGGAATCAGGGGACGTGGGTTCTAATCCCGGCTCTGCTACTTCTCTGCCGTGTGACCTTAGGCAAGTCACTTCACTTTTCTCGGCCTCCGAGTTCCCTCATCTGCCAAATGGGGCTTCAATACCTTATCTCCTTCCTGCTTAGACTGTGAGCCCCATGTGGCATCTGATACATCATTCAATAGTATTTATTGAGCACTTACTAAGTGCAAAGCACTGTACTGAGCGCTTGGAATGTACAATCAGGCAACAGACAATCCCTGCCCGACGGGCTCACAGTTGGATTAACTTGGATCTACCCCAGGACTTTGTACAGCGCTTAGTCTACAGTAAATTCTTAAATACCATAATCTTTATTATTACTATTATTATTTATGGGGAGGGGCCCAGACGTGAGAGATCAGAGGAATAAGGAAAGGTGGTTGGAGAAAAGAAAATAAAGGGGCATAGGGGAGGAAGGGAAGATAACACCAGGATTGAAACAAAAAGCTATATGAATTTGCTGGAGAAAGGTTTTGAGGAGGAGAGCAATATCATCAAAGTAATGGGTGAGAAATAGCCCTGGCAGCAGTAACGTTTTCAACTAAATTAATTGCAGAGGAGACTGGAAGGCTGATGAAGAGCAGATTACAGTAATCCAAAAGTGAAATGACCAGAATCCCAAGATTATGATTCTTTTTTACCACTAGAGCTGGCTCATTCGGCCTTTAGTTGATGTATTAACTGCCAGTGTTCATCTTTAATGTTGCCTGCTGAATAATGAATGCAAAGTTACTTTCAAAGAAAGCAGGAAGAATCGGGAACACAGGATGTTCAGTAGGATTCTCCATTTGGGTCCCAAACCCTATGGTTTGGATGAACTCAGTTTTGTTTTGGGATAAATTGGGGTGGGTGGGGTGTTTGTGGCTTATTTTGCAGAACAGCAGATTCGGTGACTTTTTTGCCAGTGACATTGTAAAGAGTAGCTGTTTCTACAGCTGTTAATGCATTTGTCCAATGTAACTATCATTTTATGCTAGGCAAGTAGTAAAGACAATTTATGTATTTCATTTTCCTGGCACTCTTCCCCGCTATAGAGGATAAAATTGTAAAAAAAAAAGGTGTGGGTGGGTATATTTCCACTTACAAAATTAATTTACGCCTACAAAACTGGCTTCTTAAACTTAAATGCTGTTAAATAGCAGCCTGGTGGAAAGAGTATGGACCGTGGAATCCAAGGACCTGGGTTCTAATCCTGCCTCCGCCTCTTTCCTGTGGTGTGACCTTGGGCAAATCACTTCACTTCTCTGTGCCTCAGTATCCTCATCTGTAAAATAGGGATTCAACACCGGTTCTCCCTCCTACTTAGATCGTGAGCCCCATCTGGGACCTGATTATTCTCGATCTACCCCACAGCTCAATACAGTGCTTTGTCCATAGTAAGTGTTTAACAAATACCACAATTTTTGTTGGGACCTGGGTTCTAATCCTAAATCCATCACTTGCCTGCTGTGTGATTTAAAGTCACTTAACTTCTCTGTGTCTTGGTTTCCTCAATGTAAAATGGGGGTTAAATACTTGTTTTCTCCCCCTGCTTAGACTGTAAGCTCCTTGTGGGACGGTAACTATGTCCAACTTGGTTATCTTGTATCTACCCCAGTGCTTGGCATGTAGTAAGTGCCTAACAAATATCACTATAGACTGGTGGATCAAAATCAAAGTGCAGATCAGTTTCAAATCCCCCCTGTTTTCATTTTATTGCTAGCAGATGACAAAAAAAGCCATAGTGCTTTGGGAAGCCTGGCTCTCAGCCCGGCTCTAATCTCGGTTCTGCCGCTGATTCACTCTGTGAACTAGAGGAGGGCACCTGTCAACCCTGGGCCTCGATTTCCCCCACAGAAATTGGAGATGATAATCTCTATTTCCTCACGACCTCACTGAGAAAGTATGTGCTGTGCTTCCAGCTTCCCAGGAGAAAGGGGATCAAGAAATGAAAGACGATTGTCATTAAAGAGTTTGGTTGCTTTTTCCTCCCATCTTCTCTTTCGTCGATAGAGAAACCAGGCCGGGGACTTGAGCTTAGAAGGGGATAAGAGCTGTTGTTTGCAGAGTGGGGTCTAAGTCAGAGGAGTTCAGTTGGAATGCCAAAGTGGGCCCAGGTGCCTATATTTGGTTTTAACAATAATAAGAAGAATACTAATAGTGCTATTTTTTAAGCGCTTACTCTGTGTCAGGCCCTGACTGAGTGCTGGGGTGGAGACAAACAAATCGGGTTGGACAGTCCCTATCTCACATGGGGCTCACAGTCTCAATCCCCATTTTACAAAGGAGGGAACTGAGGCCCAGTGAAGTGAAGTGACTTGCCAAGGCCACCCAGCAGACAAATGGCAAAGTCGGGATTAGAACCCATAACCTGCTGACTCCCAGGCCCGTACTCCATCCACTAAGCTTGCTGATTCCCCAATGTTCTCATCATCATGATCATCATCAACGGTATTTAATGAGAGCCTACTGTGAGCAGAGCAGTCTACTAAGCACTTGGGAGAGTATACTACAGCAGAGTTGGTAAACATGTTCGCTGCTCACAGTGAGCTAGAGGGGGAGACAAACATTAATATAAAAATACTTTACAATATACAGATCCATATATAAGTGCCATGGCTGGGAGAATATTAAGCACACAGATGATGCGGAAGGGAAGAGAGAGTGAAAATCAAACCGATGCAAAAGAGCAGCTCGAATGGGAGAATTTGGAAGACAGAATTGGTCAGTGTCCCTGAATTTTTTAGGGTTGCCCTCTAGTCTTGGATTCTGCAGGCACAGTGGCAGTGCTCAGTGCTTAGAACAGCGCTCCAGAGCTTAGAACAGTGCTTGGCACATAGTAAGCGCTTAAGAAATACCGTCAATATTATTCAGCACAGTCAAGGGTGGCCTTGCTCTCTCATCACTGTGGGTTTGGAACAGTATACTGCGCCTATGTCTAATGGTAATAATAATGATGGCATTGGACAAGGACAACCCAGAGGACCCGGGTTCTAATCCTGCCTCCACCACTTGTCTGCTGTGTGACCTGAGGCAAGTCACTTCACTTCTCTGCCTTAGTTACCTCATCTGTAAAATGGGGATTAAGACTGTGAGCCCTATGTGGGGCAAGGGGCGGTGACCACCCCGATTATCTTTTAACTACCCCAGCGCTTAGTACGATGCCTGGCACAGAGTAAGCATTTAACACATACCATTAAAAAACCTCCTCAACCATTGCACTTAAGCAATGGGGCAGATACAACATAAGTAGGTCAGACCTAGCTCCCGTCTTGCGTGGAGTTCACAGTCTAAAAGGGAGGGAAAGCAGATATTTTATCTGCATTTGACGGAAGGGGTAACTGAGGTACTGAGCAATTAAGTGAACTGCCCAAGGTCATACAGCAGGCAAGTGGTGAAGCCTAGATCCTCTGACTCCCAGGCCTGTGCTCTTTCCAGTAGGCCACACTGCCTCTTACCTACATGAGACGGTTAGCTCGCCGTGGGCAGGGAGGCTGTCTACCGACTCTGCTGTATTGCACTCTCCCAAACACTCAGTACAGTGCTTTCCACGTAGAGCCTTATCTCACCTTGGCTTCACGGACTCTGTCCTCTCCTGGTTCTCCTCTTACCTCTCTGGCCGATCATTCTCGGTCTCCTACGCCGGAGCCTCCTCCCCCTCCCATCCTTTAACTGTTGGAGTTCCTCAAGGGTCAGTTCTTGGCCCTCTTCTGTTCTCCATTTACACTCACTCCCTCGGTAAACTCATCCGCTCTCACGGCCTTGACTACCATCTCTACGCAGATGACACGCAGATCTACATCTCCGCCCCTGTCCTCTCCCCCTCCCTTCAGGCTCACATCTCCTCCTGCCTCCGGGACGTCTCCACCTGGATGTCGGCCCGCCACCTAAAACTCAACATGAGCAAGACTGAGCTCCTCATCTTCCCTCCCAAGCCCGGTCCGCTCCCAGACTTCTCCATCACCGTGGATGGCACGACCATCCTTCCCGTCCTGCAGGCCCGCAATCTCGGTGTCATCCTTGACTCGTCCCTCTCGTTCACCCCACACATCCTATCCGTTACCAAGACCTGCCGGTTTCACCTCTACAATATCGCCAAGATCCGCCCTTTCCTCTCCACCCAAACGGCTACTTTACCATTACGGGCTCTCGTTATATCCCGGCTAGACTACTGTGTCAGCCTTCTCTCCGACCTCCCTTCCTCCTCTCTCGCCCCGCTCCGGTCTATTCTTCACTCCGCCGCCCGGCTCATCTTCCCGCAGAAACGATCTGGGCATGTCACTCCCCTTCTTAAACAACTCCAGTGGTTGCCTATCGACCTCCGCTCCAAACAAAAACTCCTCACTCTAGGCTTCGAGGCTCTCCATCACCTTGCCCCTTCCTACCTCTCCTCCCTTCTCTCTTTCTACCGCCCACCCCGCACGCTCCGCTCCTCCGCCGCCCACCTCCTCGCCGTCCCTCGGTCTCGCCTATCCCGCCGTCGACTCCCGGGTCACGTCCTCCCGCGGTCCTGGAACGCTCTCCCTCCTCACCTCTGCCAAACCGATTCTCTTTCCCTCTTCAAAACCTTACTTAAAAATCACCTCCTCCTAGAGGCGTTCCCAGACTGAGCTCCTCTTCCCCCTCTACTCCCTCCGCCATCCCCCCTTTACCTCTCCGCAGCTAAAGCCTCATTTTCCCCTTTTCCCTCCGCTCCTCCACCTCTCCCTTCCCATCCCCACGGCACCGTACTCGTCCGCTCGACTGTATATATTTTCGTTACCCTATTTATTTTGTTAATGAATTGTACGTCGCCTCGATTCTATTTAGTTGCCATTGTTTTTACGAGATGTTCTTCCCCTCGACTCTGTTTATCGCCATCGTTCTCGTCTGTCCGTCTCCCCCGATTAGACCGTAAGCCCGTCAAACGGCAGGGACTGTGTCTATCTGTTGCCGACTTGTTCATCCCAAGCGCTTAGTACAGTGCTCTGCACATAGTAAGCGCTCAATAAATACTATTGAATGAAAGAGAGTGCTCAATAAATACCACTGATTGATACGAGGCATCTTTCACTTTCAAAGATGAAGTTACGGGAGGTAAGTTCCTATCCCCATGCCCTAATAAATGGATGAAGTTTAGATGGTTTCTTTTTGTTTCCTTGGCTTACATAATGACCCTAACCTCATATTTATTTGTTTTGTTGCCTAGCAGAGATTCCCCTTTTGGCATCCACGGCCCAGGGTTCAGAGGAATGTGCTTGTGTTAGCAAGTAAGAGAAGGATTTAGGACAAAAGAGTAAATCATGGAAAATTCCTCATTTGGCTTGGAGACACAGTGCAAAAATTCCCTGGAATGGATTGCCTGCGCTCTGTAGAATCGGTCCCTTAATGCTCTGAGTCTATCCGTTTTGGGGAGCGGAAAAATAGATCGAATCTAACGTGCAGCAGCTCTGATACCGCTCACTGGAGTTTCTGTTCCCAGAGAAAAACAATCTCAGCCCGGGTCTGCACTTTTCTGCTGGGTCACTTTGGACAAGTCACTTCACTTCTCTGGGCCTCAGTTACCTCTTCTGTAACATGGGGATTAAAGCCGTGACAGGGACGGTTGTCCTCTCAGCTGTAAAATGGAGAGTTAATGCCTGTTCATTCATTCATTCAATAGTATTTATTGAGCACTTACTATGTGCAGAGCACTGTACTAAGCGCTTGGAATGTACAATTTGGCCACAGATAGAGCCTGTTCTCTTCTTACTTAGACTGTCAGCCCCATGTGGGACAGGGACTCTATCCGACCTGATTATCATGTATCTACCTCAGTGCTTAGCACAGGGCTTGACACAGAGTAAGCGCTTAAAAAATACTATAAGAAAATGGCCCACACTGGGTAAGAAATAGATATAAATCTATTGTTAATCTATTATACAGACTTGGTCTGCTCAGGAGGTAAAGTTTCAGGCACGGCGGTGGTAAAAATACCCACTGCATCAGAAGACCAAATACCTGGATTACACTCTGTCCCGAGTGGAGTGGTCTTTTGTTGTGGGCAGGGAATGTGTCCAGTAATTCTGTAGTACTATCTGAAGTGCTTAGTACAGTGCTCTGCGTGTTGAAAGTGCTCAAGAAATGCCAATAATTGATTTTCCCCATAAGTAATAGGTCTATCACACAGACCCAGGATGAGAATTTACTTTTCTGTGCCTTTGTTTCTCTACCCTTAGGAATGGGCTCATGGGACTAAAGGAGAGAATAATAATAATGGCATAGTGGCTATAGCACGGGCCTGGGAGTCAGAAGGTCATGGTTTCTAATCCCAGCTCCGCTGCTTGTCTGCCGTGTGATCTTGGCAAGTCACTTCACTTCTCTGGGCCTCAGTTATCTCATTGGCAAAATGGGCATTGAGGCTGTGAGCCCCACGTAGGACAGGGACTGTGTCCAACCTGATTATCTTGTAATAATAACGATGGCATTTGTTAAGCGTTCACTATGTGCCAAGCACTGTTCTAAGTGCTAGGGGGGATACAAAGTAATCAGGTTGTCCCACGTGGGGCTCACAGTCTTAGTCCCCATTTTACAGATGAGGGAACTGAGGCACAGAGAAGTGAAGTGACTTGTCCAAAATCACCCAGCTGACAAGTGGCAGAGCTGGGATTAGAACCCATGACCTCTGACTCCCAAGCCCGTGCTCTTTCCACTGAGCCAGGCTGCTTCTCTCGTATCCAACCCAGCGCTTAGTAGAGTGTCTAGCACATAGTGAGTGCTTAACAAATACCATAAAAAATGGGGGCTGCAGGCTTATCCAATAAGGTTTTCAAGGCAACTTCAGCTGTTTATGACATCACCGGGTGGGAGGGAAGAGGAAGCCATAAATACAGTAATTCCACGGACTACCTCTCCCTAGGGAGGTAGGGAAAATTTGCAGGTGGTTTTGATGGATTATGTTCTGTTGGAGATTTAAGCTTGGTTTATAGCTACATTTTACTTCAAGAGAAGAATGGGCCATTGAAAACAATTAGAGGATTCAAATGCATTAGAGTAATTCTTTTATATTTCCCAACTCAGATAATAACAGCTTTCCCGCATTTAGATAACCATTCTCCCGAATAAGCAGATTAATTGTGTGATAAACAAGCGACCCTATTTGAAACCCCAAATATAAAATGGCCCGAAGGCCCGAATTAGTTTTGAAATAGCAGTGAGAGGAGAATAGTGAGTAATCCATTCATGGACCTACTCGTTTACTGTAGCTTTAAAATGTCCATTATACAAGTGCCGAAGGATTTCCTTGGAGGGTGAGGAAGGAGCTGCTAGGTTAGCCTGAGGTGAAACAGGGCAAGTGGCAAATCTAGTGGAAAGAACAAGGGCGTGGGAGGACTGGGGTTCTAATCCTGACTAGTCTGCTGTGTAACCCTGTGTCACTTTACTTCTCTTTGCCTCAGTTCCCTCATCTTGAAAATGATGATTACGACCGTGATCCCCAAGTGGGACAGAGACTACGTCCAACCTGATTGTTTTTTCATGGTATTTCATTCGATCGTATTGAGTGCTTACTGTGTGCAGAGCACAGTACTAAGAGCTTAGGAGAGTACAATACAACAATAAACAGACACATTCCCTGTCCACAGTGAGCTTACAGTCTATGGAATCATGGAATTTATTAAGTGCTTACTATGTGCCAGGCACTATACTAAATGTTGGGGTCATACAAGATAATCAAATCCGACACGTGGGTCCCACAATCTTAGTTGCAGGGAGAGTGGGTATCTAGACCCCATTTTACCGATGAGGAATCTGAAATGTTAAGTGACTTGCCCAAGGTCGAACAGCAAGTGCGTGCCTCAGCCAGGATTAGAACCCAGGTCCCCTGACTCCGAAGCCTGTGCTGAAAATGATCGCATGTAATAACCAGAGTCAGTAATTTTACCATCTTTTTTTTTTTTAAATGGCATTTGTTAAGCACTTACTGTGTGCCAGGCCCTGTACTAATTGCTGGGGAAGATACAAACTAATCAGGATAGACAGAGTCCCTGTCCCACAAAGGGCTCAGAGTCTCAATCCCCATTTTCCAGATGAGGTAACTGAGGCACAGAGAAGTAAAGCGACTTGCCCAAAGTCATACAGCAGACAAGCGGCAGAGCTGGGATTAGAACCCGGGTCCTTCTGACTCCCAGGCCCGTGCTCTACCCACTAGGCCACGCTCCTTCTCCCGTCCTCCCCAACATAGCTCAGAGGAGCAGGAGGCCTAACAGGTGAAAACAAAATAGCTACTGCCTTGGTTCTCTCAGGAAGTTGGGTGTCTTCCTATTTCTATGCCCACTTAACTCTCTGAAAAAGAACATGGAAAATCAAAAACTCAAGTAGCCCTGGGGTGTATCTAAAGAGAGATCTGTTACCCCAACTGGAAGCCCGCTGAGAGAGCAACGTTGAATTAAGACATTCCCAATGATCCAGGCCCTTAGTCACCTGAGTCTGGAAAAAAGACCAGCCCCCCAAAGGCACGGTCCTGGCAGATTCAGCTGCCTCCGATAGCTCACAAGTATCACAACCCTCGACCCGCCAGCTCTCTCTGAGATCTTATCCGAGTGCCCCTCTCCAGCAGGTTTTGGTAGTTGAACTGGGTTCAAGGGCAAGATCTGTACGGGGAAACATTTATTAACTCCTGCCTCAGTAGAGGGCCACGGGGAGACATTAAAGAGAAATGGAGGAAAACAGGAAATGCAAGCCAAAAGGTAACAATGTCTGGCAGATCTGACAGGAATTTCAATTCTTTTCCTCAGCTTTCCTTGTCTGCAGAATATGGCTGGTTTACACCAGATGAAAACGAGCAGCTTTGGCCGTGGTGTGTCTGTTGATTTCAGAAGTTAAGACGAGTACACCCAAATTATTCTCCTCCATCGGAGGACTCCAGAACTAATTTCTAAGGTGACGTCAAGCAACCAAGCCAATGGGATGTGTTATCTTTTTTGGCTATCTAATGAGCATCTTCAAAGGGAAAGAATAGATTGTCGGCTTCTTGAGAGCAGGATAATGTCTACTAACTCTATTGAACTGTACGCTCCCAAGCGCTTCAAGAGGCATGGCCTAGTATATAGAGCACGGGCCTGGGTTCTAGTCCCGGCTCTGCCACCTGTCTGAGGAATTGAGTCTGCCAGCCCGGTGTGGGACATGGACTGTGTTCAACCTGATCAGCTTCTATCTACCTACCATCTACTCAGGGGGCCTAAGGAGAGAGTTAAAGGTCCGGAACAATCGGCGGGGGTGACGGGCATGGGTGTCGATGAGGGAGGAGAAGAAGCTTTGCCTGGCGGAGGAGAGGGCAGAGTTAAGGCAGGAAAGGATAAATTTGAAGTGTGTGAGGTCGGCTCGGTGCTTGGACTTTCGCCAGCAGCGCTCAGCAGCTCGAGCATAGGAGCGTAGGAGGCGGACGGAGGAAGTGATCCGGGGCTGTGGGTTAGTGGAGCGAGAGCGGCGGAGGGAAAGGGGGGCAAGAGAGTCGAGATGAGTAGAGAGGGTGGAGTTGAGAGCGGAGACCTGATCGTCGAGAGTGGGAAGAGAGGACAGGGCGGCAAGGTGAGGAGAGATGCTATTGGAAATCTGCTGCCTTCGACACTGTCGACCATCCCCTCCTCCTCCATACCTTATCCCACCTTGGCTTCACGGACTCTGTCCTCTCCCGGTTCTCCTCTTACCTCTCTGGCCGGTCATTCTCGGTCTCCTTCGCCGGAGCCTCCTCCCCCTCCCATCCTTTAACTGTCGGAGTTCCTCAAGGGTCAGTTCTCGGCCCTCTTCCGTTCTCCATTTACACTCACTCCCTCGGAGAACTCATTCGCTCTCACGGCTTCGACTACCATCTCTACGCAGATGACACGCAGATCTACATCTCCGCCCCCGTCCTCTCCCCCTCCCTTCGGGCTCGCGTCTCCTCCCGCCTCCGGGACGTCTCCACCCGGATGTCGGCCCGCCGCCTAAAACTCAACGTGAGCGAGACCGAGCTCCTCATCTTCCCTCCCGAACCCGGTCCTCTCCCAGACTTCTCTATCACCGTGGATGGCACGACCCTCCTTCCCGTCTCTCGGGCCCGCGATCTCGGTGTCGTCCTTGACTCGTCTCTCTCGTTCACCCCACGCATCCTATCCGTTACCGAGACCTGCCGGTTTCACCTCTACGATATCGCCAAGATCCGCCCTTTCCTCTCCACCCAAACGGCTACCTTACCGTTATGGGCTCTCGTTATATCCCGGCTAGACTACCGTGTCAGCCTTCTCTCTGACCTCCCTTCCTCCTCTCTCGCCCCGCTCCAGTCTATTCTTCACTCCGCCGCCCGGCTCATCTTCCTGCAGAAACGATCTGGGCGTGTCACTCCCCTTCTTAAACAACTCCAGTGGTTGCCTATCAACCTCCGCTCCAAACAAAAACTCCTCACTCTAGGCTTCGAGGCTCTCCGTCACCTTGCCCCTTCCTACCTCTCCTCCCTTCTCTCTTTCTACCGCCCACCCCGCACGCTCCGCTCCTCCGCCGCCCACCTCTTCGCCGTCCCTCGGTCTCGCCCATCCCGCCGTTGACCCCCGGGTCACGTCCTCCGCGGTCCCGGAACGCCCTCCCTCCTCACCTCCGCCAAACTGACTCTCTTTCCCTCTTCAAAACCCTACTTAAAACTCACCTCCTCCAAGAGGCGTTCCCAGACTGAGCTCTTCTTCTCCCTCTACTCCCTCTGCCATCCCCCCTTTACCTCTCCGCAGCTAAACCCTCATTTTCCCCTTTTCCCTCTGCTCCTCCACCTCTCCCTTCCCATCCCCACAGCACCGTACTCGTCCGCTCGACTGTATATATTTTCGTTACCCTATTTATTTTGTTAATGAATTGTACATCGCCTCGATTCTATTTAGTTGCCATTGTTTTTACGAGATGTTCTTCCCCTCGACTCTGTTTATCGCCATCGTTCTCGTCTGTCCGTCTCCCCCGATTAGACCGTAAGCCCGTCAAACGGCAGGGACTGTCTCTATCTGTTGCCGACTTGTTCATCCCAAGCGCTTAGTACAGTGCTCTGCACATAGTAAGCGCTCAATAAATACTATTGAATGAATGAATACTTAGAACACTGCTTGACACTTAATGAGACTTAACAAATACTATTATTATTATTACTAAATTTCATTGATTGATTGGGGTGCTGTAAGCAGAACCACCTGAAGGTTCTGGGGGACGTTGAGTTACTCTGGAGTTAGATTAGATGACTTTAAAAATTCCATTTTTGCTCTGATTGAGAGGCTGCTCATTTTGCTAATAATGACAGAGCAGTTGCTTTTTATGGTATTTTTTTTAAGCACCTCCTACTTGTCAAACACTATTCTAAGCTCTGGGGAAGCTACAAGTTCATTAGGTCAGACACAGTCCCTGTCCCAGACACAGTCCCTGTCCTGCATGGGGCTCGCTGCCTAGGTAGGAGGGAGAACAGTTATCTCCATTTTACAGTTGAAGAAACTGAAAAACAGAGACGTGACCTGCCTAGGGTTACACAGCAAGCAATTAGCAGAGCTGAGACTAGAATCCCAGTCTTTCCGACACCCAGGCCAGTGTTCTATCCACTAGGCCATGCCGCTTTTCTGATTCAAAGAAAAGAGAAAAGGGACATGAAGATGAGAACGGAGATGGGTCAAAGAGGAAGAGCATAAAAGTACAACTAGTTTTTATACGATGCAGGGACTACTCCTAAATGATGGTGGGCAAAACCATTTCTCCTGACATTACATGGCATTATACCTAGATAGATGCGAGTGTGGAAAAGATGTTCCCTAATTCCTCTAGAGAGGTCTGGCACCCAAACGATAATGAAAATATGCTTAATAGAAGAGCTGATTATGAAGGAGCAAAAAGAGAGGAAACAGATAACAAAGAAACAAAATTGTCAAGCAGATCGTCAACAGTCACTCATTCATTCAATCGCATTTACTGAGCGCTTACTGTGTGCACAGCACTGTACTAAGCGCTTGGAAAGTACAATTGGGCGGGCAAGGTCAACTTACTCATTTTATACTCAGTCTCTGCTGTGTCGCATGACCTAATTACGGTACTTGTTGTGGTAACTGTTAGTTGCTTACTATGTACCATACTATGTGGCAAGCATCGTTCTAAGCGCTGGGATGGATACAAGTTAATCAGGTTGGACCCAGTCCCTATCCCACATGGGGTTCACACTCTTAATCCCATATTACAGATGAGGTAACGGAGGCCCAGAGAAGTGAGGTGATTTGCCGAAGTTCACACAGAAGACACGTAGCAGAGCTGGGATTAGACAGGATAAGACGAGACATTCTCTGCTGTCTTATTTCCCGCATTCACCAGGGGAGACTCTAAACCTTTAGAACATTGGAGAAAAACTGAGAACCGTTCCATCGTCATTAGCACGCTGAGCAGGAGGAAAGTCAGAAACAATTTTTGGGACTGCATTCATTAAATCTAAGATATCTTTATCAGAGTTTGTCAAGAGAAAATTTGGCTGTCTTATAAATTACTCATTTATATTCATGTCTCTCCCTCCCTCTAGACCTTAAGAGGTGAGAGTGGGGAAGCTACTGGGGACCCAGGAAAATGGGGAAATAATTTGGGGGAAGAAAGGGGGAAAGTTTAAAGAGGTGTGGGGAAGGAGCGGGAGAGGCTGGGGGTAAGGGAAGGGGTGGAAGACGGACGAGATTAGCTCCCCGATTGATTGCCAGGCAAAGTCACTAGGCAGGGTCAACACATCTGTTTTTACCTGGGCTGAAGCACTGTGCTGCTGTGGGCTGTGAATGGAGCTGGTGAAGTAAAGGAGGCTTGTGTCATAAAGTTGGGATGGTAATTTCGAAACGTTGACAGTGCCAGTCACTGGAACTCAAGAAGGCACAAGTTGAGGACTGCCTGTATTCCTGAGATAGAGCATGGGCCTGAGAGTTAGAAGGTCATGGGTTTTAAACCCAGCTCCGCCACTTGTCTGCGGTGTGACCTTGGGCAAGTCACTTCGCTTCTTTGGGCCTCAGTTCCCTCATCCGTAAAATGGCGATTGAGTCAGTGAGCTCCACATGGGTCAGGGACTATGTCCAACCCAATTTGCTTGTATCCACCCTAGCATTTAGTACAGTGCCTGGGACATAGTAAGTGCTTAACAAATACCATAATTATCATCATCATTGTGTACAGGGAACATCTGCCAATTGTGATGTATTGTACCGTCCCAAGCACTTAGTACAATACTCTGCACATAATAAATGCTCAATAAATACAACTGGCTGATTGACTGATATCTAGAAATCTTTTTCTCTCTTCTCTCCACACATTCTGGGTGCTGCTAATGAGTGTTGTCTAAGGGATCTTCCTCATTAATGGCATTCTTTAAGGGTAACAGTTAATGAATTCAATGAGCTGGGTGGGGGAAATGAAAAAATGTAATGGTGAAGATAATGATCTGAGAGCCCCAAAATTAATAAACAAAATCACATCAAGTAGTAACAAGTCATGATTGAATTGATTTGCCTGTGACTTGCGAGAAAAATTATCATGAAATAGTAGGCGGAGACTGAGTATAAAATGAGCAAGTTGACCTTGCCTGCCCAATTGTACTTTCCAAGCGCTTAGTACAGTGCTGTGCACACAGTAAGCGCTCAGTAAATGCGACTGAATGAATGAATGACTGTTTATGATCTGCTTGACAATTTTGTTTCTTTGTTATCTGTTTCTCCTCTTTTTGCTCCTTCATAATCAGCTCTTCTATTAAGTATATTTTCATTATTGTTTGGGTGCCAGACCTCTCTAGAGGAATTAGGGAACATCCTTTCCACAACTCGCATCTACCTAGGTATAATGCCATGTAATGTCAGGAGAAATGGTTTTGCCCACCATCATTTAGTTTCTGTAGACTGCTCGTCTCTAGACTGTAAGACGAGCCCATTTGTTGTTATGCTGTACTCTCCCGAGCGCTTAGTACAGTGCTCTGCAGACTGTAAGCACTGAATAAATACAACTGAATTGAAAGGAATGAAGGCAAGATAATAATCTTGGAGAATACCTAATGAAAGGAAGTTACCCTTTCAGCAGGGAGAAGAGAGCAGTTTGCAAGAACACCCTCTGGACTCCTCTATACTGTTCCAAGCTCATTGTGGACAGGGAACATGCCCACCAACTCTGTTACAGTATACTCTCCCAGGTGCTTAGTATCATCCTCTGCACATAGTAAATGCTCAATAAATATGATTGACTGAGTCATCTAATGCCACTGATAAAATCTGTCAAGAATTTAGCAAGGCTGCAATCCAAGCAATGGCACAAATCTCAAGAGTACCCCCTCTTTCTCACCATTCAACCTACCCAGTGGAGAAAAGAATAGACTTCTTCCGGGGAGTCAGAGGACCTGGGTCCTAATCCTGGCTCTGACACTTGCCCGCTGTAGGACCTTGGGCAAGTCACTTCACTGTGCCTCAGTTACCCCAACATAAAATGGGGATTAAATCCTATTCCTCCACTCAGACTGCGAGCCTTATGTGGGACAGGGTCTGTGTCTAACCTCATTAACATGTATCTACCCCAGCACTTAGCACAGTGGTTGGCACATAGTAAGTGCTTAAGTATTATTATTATTGTTAATAAGCATGTAGTGGTTGTCCTCCTTAGCAAGTTACCATATGGGGGTGGCTATCTGCCTTCATGTTTTACCGTCTAAAGTCCTAAAATCTTCCCCATCCATCAATCATTGCTATTTATTGAGTGCTTACTGTGTGCACAGCACTGTACCAAACGCTTGACACCAACTTCTAGTAACCCATAATGGACCAATTGCTTGTGAATTTACCTAAACCTCTCCGGAATCCGCTGGTCCTTTCAGTCAGCATGACTTCCTGGGGAACCAAACTCCACCTGCTCGCTCCCTGCTGTGAGTTTATATTTTTTGTTTTTTAACCTGTAAAGCTCCAAGCTTTCCCCAGGGCAAACTGAAAACCTCCGTAAAGTTAAGGAATTATGTTGAACAACTGGGCCAGATTACTGAGACAGAAAGCTGGGCGACTGACCACGGAACCAATGAAATCCTGTCCAAGATTTGGGACACGGGCACTGTGGGACAGTTCTGGTCTTTCAGAATTTCTTTGGGACTTCTGTCCGACAAACCACGGACTGCTCCGCAGAAACTCGGGGATCATAAAGATCTGGGTTAGAACCACAGGGGCTACAGAAGGAGGGTGACTCACGCACATTTCCTTCAGGCCCTGGTTTACTGCCATTCCCCCATGTTGGTTCTGCCAGTCAATACTCCCTGGTCTCTCGGGCTAGTCCCCAGAATATATTTCCCTGCTCCATTAAGGACAGGAAGTGTCATACGTACATCTGAGCTACATCTGAACCACCTCCCCAGTTTCTACTTTGTCAAGCAGGAGGAAACAGGCTTCTTCCCAAGGCAGAATCCAAGGCAGGACAGCCTCTTCCCCATCAAGTAATTACCTGAAAACTGAAACGGGCAATGCAACAGAATGAACGTCACAGAGGTTGTTATGAGCAGGAAATAATAATTATGGTATTTGTTAAATGCTTAACTATGTGCCAGGCACTGTACTAAGCGCTGAGGTGGATACAAGCAGATCGGTTGGACAAAGTCCCTGCCCCACTTGGGGCTCACAGTCTCAACCCCCATTTTACAGATGAGGTAACTGAGGCCCAGAGAAGCGAGGTGACTTTCCCAAGGTCACACAGCAGACAAGTGGCGGAGCCAGGATTAGAACCCATGACCTTCTGACTCCCAGGCCGATGCTCAATCCATTATGGCTGCTAATTCTGTTGTGTTGTTCTCTCCCAAGCACTTAGTACAGTGCTCTGCACATAGTAAGAGCTCAATAAATGCCACTGGTTGGTAGTATGTTTAAGCATCTACTGTAAGCTCGTTATGGGCAGTGAACGTGTCTGCTAATTCTGTTGTATCGTACTCTCCCAAGCGCTTAATTCAGTGCTCTGCACAGAGTAAGCACTCATTAAATACCATCGATTCATTGATTGATTGATGCCTGAGGCACTAACAGGTGTGGAAACAAAATTGGGAGGAAGGATGGGGTAGAAGGACTTTGACAGCAAGTGAGGAGGAAAGCTGAATTATAAAATAACTAAAATTTAAGAGTAAAAGAAAGTCCATCCTTGTATTGGAGCCTGTCTCTGATAATGGCGATAGGATGGAGGGAATAAGAATGAGATGATCACCTTCTTTAACAGTGATCTTCGACACTGTAATTGAATCACTTTAAATAAATATTCAAATTATTAATTATTGATAAGTAAATTAAAACACATTTTGATTTAATAAATAAAGAGTTTATTTATTTATATCTGTTTGTCTCCCCCTCTAGACCGTAAGCTCATTTTGGGTAGAGAATGTGTCTACCCACACTGTTATATGGTACTCTCCCAAGTGTTCTGCACATAGTAAGCACTCAATAAATACAAGTGATTGGTTGACTGATCTTTATGGTTAAGGATATGTCATTCAAAATCCTTAACTTTTCCCTCCATTACCCAACTTTCCTTCTAGCAAGACTTCATGGATTTTTCAACCATAAACATATCCAGATCTCAATAGCATTTTTGGCCTACACCACTCTTTTACGGTATTTCTTAAGCGCTTACTTTGTGCCAGGTACTGTACTAAGTGCTGGGGTAGATACAAGCTGATCAGGTTGGATACAGTCCATGTCCCACATGGGGCTCGGTTTTAATCCCCATTTTACAGATGAGGTTACTGTAAATGGCACTTCAGTGGGAACAGATTCCACATGTTCATTACCTACTAGGCACAGAAAGTTTTCCTCGTTTCTTTTGCGCATTCTACCTTCAAGCTTCAACGAGTACCCCTTCAATCGCAACGTTATGGGATTTGGGGAATGACAATTCTGTCTTCAGCTTCTTTATAGACTCAAATCACGGCACCTTTCAGCTTTCATCTTTCTGGTCTGAAAAGTCTGATCAATCAATCAATGGTATTTATTGAGCCCTTACTGTGTATAGAACACTCTACTGAGCGCAATACAACAGAGATGGTGGATACCTTCCCTGCTCAAAAAGGGCTTACGGTCTACAATCTTGTCTCTGACACGAACCAAGTCTCCCAACCCTACCAGGCTGGATTGCCATCTTTTCTCAGAGAGAAATGGGATCGTTAAGCCAAATTTACGGGTCTTATGTGCTCCCAAGTCCTTCTGATGGCTAAGTGAGTTACTGGATGCCTTCATTAGCTCTAACTCAACAACCTTGTGCCTAGAATCGATCAATGGTGTTTATTGAGCACTTACTATTAGCAGAGTACTGTACTAAATGCTTGGTAGAGAACAAACCAACAGAGTTGGTTGACATGTTCCCTGCTTAAAAAGAGCTTACACTATACAGTCTTGCCTCTGCAACAGGAAAAGTCTCCTAGATCTACCAGGCTGGACTGCCATCTCTTTCAGAGAGATGTGAGATCGTTAAGTCGAAATTCACGAGTCCTCGTGATGGCTAAAAGAGTCGTTGAGGCCCCTCACTAGGCTCCCAGATTCTCCCTCAACCACCTAGTGCCTGGAATCAATCCATGGTATTTACTGAACGCTTACTGGGCGTAGAGCACTGTACTAAGAGCTTGGGAGAGTCCACTCCAACAGAGTTGGTAGACACATTCCTTGCCCACAACGAGCTTACAATTTAGAGGAGAAAATAAAGTCTCTCCCTCCTTACATCGCAAGGAGGGATTCTCTTGGGGTTGAGGAAATGGTCTAAAGTTAAGGAAAGAAATAGAATCTGGCTGGAAGAGGCTTCAGAAAGTCAGCTGGTCTGTTCCTTGGCTTCTGGGCAACACTAAACCCGATCCAACGCAAAGAATTGCCTACTTTTCTTGAAAATCTCTTGAAAATATTCGTTCCACTCCTCCATCTTCTAGTTACTCATCTGACCAATTTAACCCACTCCGACGTGGTCCCAAAGGATACTCCCTCCAAGAGATAACTAGGGGAGGTTTCAACATCAGGGTTGAACTACCCTCAGACTTACCTTTCTCTTGAGCCATCTCCTGAAGGCAGAAGTAAATGACTCTCGCCCCCAAGCTGAAGCCGATCAACGTGACGGGCCGTCTGCCCTAGGAAAGAGCAAGCACAAATGCACGGACCACCTCAGCAGAAAATGGACACACGGGCATTTTCGCAAAGCAGACGGCATCTTGGATAACCTTTCTCTAGCCTTCTAAATGACGAAGGGCTTAAATAGCCTGTAATTTTTCTTCCTTTCACTGAATCGACACATCTGCTATTCCACACGTCTTGCTGGTCTCTTAATTAGCGGGATACGGGGACCTCTTTTAGGTGGAAATGTAGTGTCTGCTGAAATTGATTTTCTTTGAGGCAGGGATTCAAGCCACCGCCTCCCCCGAGCCAATTCCTAGAAAGCTGGAAGATAGGAAGGGGATGGTGGGGGGGGAGGAGGGATGATAGTCTCCCATGGATGGTCGACAGCTGTTTTAAATATCCACTGAAGGCAGATCAAGAAGAAAACAGGTTTCCACTGCAGGATGAGGATCCTAGGTAGGCTTTAGGAAGAATTTCCTGACTAGGGGCTGAGAGCCAATGGAACACATTACCTTGAAAAATTGTAGCATCTCTATCCCTGGAGATTTTCAAGAAAAGTAGGCAATTCTTTGCGTCGGATTGGGTTTAGTGTTGCCCAGAAGCCAACGAACAGACCGGCTGACTTTCTGAAGTCTCTTCCAGCCAGATTTGATTTCTTTCCTTAACTTTAGACCATTTCTTCAAGCCCAAGAGAATCCCTCCTCCCTCGACTTGGTGTGAAGTTTAAATTAGCCAGCATCTGTAGCCTCTTCTCATGTTCCCCTCTGTGCTGCCTTCACCCCCTTGATCACCCGAGTTGCTCCATCTCAAGTTTATATTTAGGGTTTGGGTTTTTCCCCTCCGAAGCTCGCTTCTAATTTTAAAAGCATCTTGGTGATTTACCGTCCTACTTACATACCATGGGGTTTCCGGCGCTTGGGAAGTTAAGGGTTCCCTGGTAGTTCTTAGCTAGGCAAAACTCGTTTCGACACTAGCTTTTAGCTTCTCTGAAATGCATGTCTGATGCTCAGGGCTCACTCAGCGACTCACTTCCTTATCCCTTGAGATAAATCTGGGCTCATTCACATCTCTCGAATTATAATGCAAAATGAAACGGGGAACTACAGAAGAGACTTCAACTGCATTTTGGAGATTCTATATCAGCACTAGAGAGGGAGAGTTTTATTTAGGAACTTTTGTTCTGCTTCCAATTACAGCAGTCTCCCATGTATAACAGCTTTTCTCATCTGCAAAATACCCTCTTGTCCCTCTCACTTAGACTGTGAACTCCATCTGGGACCTCATTATCTTGTATCTACCCCAGTGTTCAGTACAGTGCCTGGCACAGAGTAAACACTTAAATATTTCAATTATTATTATAACTATTATTATGCCCTGCCTCTTTCTAACTCACGCTTTCACTAGATAACAGCACTTTTACTTCTTGCCTTCCAGAAGCTGCTTGACCTAGTGGAAAGAACCCAGGCCTGGGAGTCCGAGGACCTGAGTTCTAATCCCAGCTCCGCCACTTCCCTGCTGCGTGGCCTTGGGCAAGTCACTTCACTTCTCTGTGCCTCAGTTTCCTCAACTGTAAAATGGGGACTCAATACCTGTTCTCCCTCTTACTTAAACTTTGAGCCCCATGCAGGGACTGTGTCCAACCTAATTGCAGTGTGGTTTGGAAGAAAGGTCACGGGCTTGGGAGTTAGAGGACGTGAGTTCTAATCCTAGCTCCGCCACTTGTCTGCTGTGTGACCTTGGGCAAGCCACTTAACTTCTCTGTGCCTCAGTTACCTCATCTGTAAAATGGGGATTTAGACTGTGAGCCCCATGTGGGACAACCTGATTACCCCGTACCTACCCCAGCACTTAGAACAGTGCTTGGTACATAGTAAGCACTTAATAAGTACTATTATTAACTTGTATTTACCCCAGTGATTAGAACTGTGCTTGACTCAAATAATAATAATAATGATGGTATTTGTTAAGCGCTTACTATGTGCCAAGCACTGTTCTAAGTGCTGGGGCAGATACAAGGTAATCAGGTTGTCCCATGTGGGACTCACATCTTCATCCCCATTTTAGTAAGCACTTAAATACCCTTATTATTATTATTACTACTATTATTATTCCATTCATACAGTTTAGTCTACTTCCCTAGGGAGTGCAGTCCAGGGTCAACGAATCCTTCAACCAATCCACGATATTTATTGAGCGCTTACTGTGTGCAGAGCACTGAACTAAGCACTTGGGAGAGAACAAAACAACAGAGTTGGTAGACACTTTTCCCGCTCGCAACTTTATAGCCTAGAGATGAGTTTACAGGCTAGAGGGTCTTGCAGTCTCTTTTCCTGGAGATCTTTAGGATTAAAAAAGACGGTCTCCTAATCTAAAAGCAAAGGGAGAGGGGACGGGGAAAGTAAACCCTGGAAGCACTAACCTCTGTAATTTTCCACAGTGAGACCAATCTTCCTCCACGGAGCAACTTAATAATAATAATAATTTTGATATTTGTTAAGCGCTTACTATATGCCAGGCACTAAGGCAACCAAACTGGGTTGGACACAGTCCCTGTCCCACGTGGGCCTCACCGTCTCAATCCTCATTTTACAGGTGAGGTAACTGAGGCCCAGAGAAGTGACGTGAGTTGCCCAAGGTCACACAGCAGACAAGTGGTGGAGCCGGGATTAGAACCCATGACCTTTTGACTCCCAGGCTCATGCTCTATCCATTACCCCGTGCCGCTTCCCTACAACCATCTCCACACTAACCCACATTCACAATCGTGGAGGTGAACCATCATGGAGTCCTCACCCTGGAAGGAACTGCCGAGAATAATCTGGACCATCCACCGCCCTCCAGACCGGACTAATTTTTCCCTAATTGTTCCAAACAGCTAACCTACTAAAAAAAAAAAAAAATCTCTCCAGAAGATGATTCCTCTGGTTATTTCTGTTGGTCGCATAATCCTGCGTCGTTTGATCATTTTTTGTTCTCTTTCCAGTTCCTGGGTCTGACTCAGTGTGTTATTTGGTTTTGGTAGATGAGACTGGAAGCTCGTTCTGGGCAGGGAATGTGTCTACCAACTCTTTAGTAGTATACTCTCCCAAGCGCTTAGTACAGTGCTCTGCACAAAGTAAGTGCTCAATAAATAACATGGATTGATCGATGGGTTGTGCAATCCTTGTTTAGGGCAAAGCCTCACTGCCCTGAAATCAATGAGACGTGGCAGTCATAATCATTTGTTACTCAAGTTATTAGACTGGCGCTATTAAAACGCACGCTCGCTTCTGGGTTTTGGAGAGATCACGAGAAATACGTTTGCTTCATTTCGGTCCAATCAATTAATGGTATTTATTGAGCACTTCGTGGGCAGAGCACTGTGTGCAGAAGGGCAGTATAATACAGGTGGCTGACAGAAGAAGATTACAGCCTACGGGGGAGACAGACATTAAAATAAATTACAGATAGGAGTAGATGGTAGAGTATGAAGATATTTCCGTAAGCGCTGCGGGATTCAGAGCCAAATGCACAGTCAGTGATGAGGGAAAGGTGGAAAGGAGAAATGAGGGCTTAGTCAGGGAAGGTCTCTTGGAGGAGATGTAACTTTAGGAGAAGATGTAACTTTAGGAGAGTTTTGAAGGTGGGGAGAGGGATGTACTCTTGGATATACAAAGGGTAGGGGTGGGGGAGTTCCGGGACTGAGGGAGGATAAATAAATAAATACTATTTATTGAATGAATCCTCCCTCAGTCCTGGAACTGATGAGGACAAGAGGTCGGCAGCAGGACAGCGGACTAATTGCCACCTGTCAATCCAACAACAAGCCCTCCCACCATTTTCATCAAACGCGTTGACAGCGAGAATTCAAAGCGAGAGGTGGATGCTAATTCTGCACAGTGAGAAGCAGTGTGGCCTTGTGGATAAATGATAATTCTGGTATTTTTTTTAAGTGCTTACTACGTGCCAGGCATTGTACTAAGCACTGGAGTGGGTAAGTGCAAACTGGGTCGAACACAGTTCCTGTCCCACGTGGGGCTCAAAGTCTCAATCCCCATTTTACAGATGAGGCAACTGAGGCCCAGAGAAGTGAAGTGACTTGTTCAAGGTCACACAGCAGGTATGTGGTGGAGCCGGGATTAGCCGGGATAAATCACAGGTCAGGGAGTCAGTAGGATCTGGGTTCTAATTCTGGCTCCGCCACGTGTCTGCTATGTGATCTTAGGCAAGTCAATTTCACTTCTCTGGGCCTCAGTCCTCTCATCCGAAAACTGGGGATTAAGACTGTGAACCCCATGTGGAACAGAGACTGCGTCCAACCTGTTTACTTTGTATCCACCCCATCGCTTAGAACGGTGCCTGACACACAGAAAGTAAATAGCTAATACCATAAAAAAAAATAAAGAAAAAGAAGGGCTTAATAAATACCATTTAAAAATAAAACTCTCTTTGCTCTGTGTTCTTTCATTTACTTATTCAATGGCATTTATTGAGTGCTTACTGTGTGCATAGCACCGTACTAAGCATTTTAGAGAGTACAATATAACAAGAGCTGGTAGACGCGCTCCCTGCCTGCACACGTTTAGTCAGTCAGTCGTATTCATTGACTGCTTATGTGTGCAGAGCACTGTACTATGCACTTGGGAGAGCCCAAGATAATAATATACAGACACATTCCCCGCACACAACGTGCTTACAGTGACCACTCTCCGGGACGGAACAGCCAGAAACAGGGAAGGCCCTGCCACCAGAGGGGAAGGTTTCTGATCCAAGGATGATAAGAATAACTGCGGTATTCGTTAAGCGCTTACTATGTGCCAGGCACTGTTCTACACGCTGGTGTGTACACCCCTTTCTGGGTGGTGCCCATGTCCCAGCTGCCAAGCTGGGTTCTCTTCAACCCTGGACTTCCTGGATCCTCAGCTGCCTGCACCCGTAACCCCGAGGCCTCAGCCGGTTGTAATCCGCTGCCGGGCGTAACCCGCTGTCGGTTGCAACCCTCTGCCGGTTGTTACCTGCTGTCGGCTGAGCAGGATCTGGGCCAGGTGTTTGCCCACTTCGGCCGAGCGGTGGAGACACACGCCCCAGGGGTTGTCGATGACGTTGGAGATGGTAAGGAGTGAAGCCGGCCACGTTAAAGCGGTCACGATGCCTGACGGAGACAGGATGGAGGGAATAAGTGCTTGGGGACACGGTCGGGCTGATCATTCATCCATTCGTTCATTCGACTGTTTCTATTGAGCGCTGACTATCCCCTCTCAGGGTCGCACCCGGAGAGTTTCCAGTTCTCTACCAGTCTCGACCAGGGGCGGGAGAGTCAAGCAGAGGCCTAATCCACTCTTAGCTTGGGCAGTGGTGAGCGAGTGGAAGGCAATCTGCTACAAGTCAAAACTCACCCGTGCTGGGCAGAAGCGGCATGGGAGAGAGTCGAGGGTGGAGAATCAAGTTTACTGCACAGAAGGAGGCGATGGTAAATCACTTCCAGATTCTTAATCAGGAAAACTCTATGCAGTTTTCCCTTCTCCCTTCTTCGTGCCTCCGTTTCCTCATGTGCAAAATGGGGATGAAGACTGTGAGTCCCACGTGGGACGTGGATTGTGTCCCCCCCTGATTATCTTGTATCTCCTCCAGCACTTAATACAGTGCGAGGCACATAGTGAGCGCTTAACAGATACCATGAAATGAGTCGACTTTACCACGTACCTTACGGTACAGCTCCCCGGCATCCCTCTTACCCGATAACACGGTGTATTTCAGGGCTTCCTGCGCCACTATGTTCACAAGGCCGTTCATCAGGGAAACCAGACCGTTGCCCAGCTCCATTAAGTACTTGGACTCCCAGGCCAGGCAGTACTGCTCCCTACTCTGGCACATACTGGTCCACGGGGCCACGAAGCTACCTAGGGAGAAGCAGAGACCCGGCATTCGGCCACGCCGGGGACAGGCACGCCCGCCTCGCAGGGCAGCCGAGAGCCAGATAAGCCGTAGGCCTCGTCCTCCAACCCGCTGGACGATGAAGGGAACCGAGCCACAAACAGCCGGTAGCAGAATCGCTGCAGCCTCTGAGCAAAGGGAAGTTAGTTAAACCTTGGGTGACAAGTTCAACTTCTAATATGCGTTTTTTAAAGGCGTTTGTTTAGCGATTACTCAGATCCAGACACTGCAATCCTAATAATGATGACGGTGGTATTTGTGAAGCGCTTACTCTGTGCCAGGCACCGTGCTAATCGAGGGGGTAGATACGAGCAAATCGGGTTGGGTACGGTCCCCGTCCCATGGGGGGCTCACGGTCTCGATCCCCATCCACCGCTTAGTACAGTGCCTGGCACACAGTAAGCCCTTATCATTATTATTATTTGATAGGCCTAGAGAAGTGACTTGTCCAGCGTCACAAAGCAGACAAGCGGCAGGGCCGGGATTAGAACCCGTAACCTCCTGATTTCCAGGCTCATACTCTAGCCAATGAATCACACTCCTTCTCTGTACTAAGCACTGGGGTAGATACAAGCTAATCGGTTTCTAGATGGATAAGCAGCATGGCCTAGAGAAAAGGGCACACATCTGGAGTCAGAAGACCTGGGTTCTAATCCTGACTTCACCATGTACCAGCTGTGTGACCTTGGGTGAGTCAATTGACACCTCTGGGCCTCAGGTCTGCAAAATGCGAGATCATTAACCTTTTCTCCCTCCTACTTAGACTGTGAGCCCATGTGGCATCTGATTATCTAGTACCTACCCCATTGCTTAGTACAGTGCTTGGCACATAGTAGATACTTAACAAATATCACAATCGTTTTTATGTTTGCTATTTGCCAAGCACTGTGCTGAGTGCTAGAGTAAATGAAGTAGGATATGATATGTAAGATATGAAAGATTTGGAACGACCAGCCTGTTGTTTTGCCATTCGCCTGTTATGTGGCCTTGGGCAAGTCACTTAAGTTCTCTGTGCCTCAGTTATCTCATCTGTAAAAGGGAGGTTAAGATGTGAGCCCCATGTGGGACAGGGACTGTGTCCAACCCAGTTTTCTTGTATCCACTCCAGTGCTTAGTACAGTGCCTGGCATATAGTAAGTGCTTAACAAATACCACAGTTGTGATTATTATTAAAGTAGAAAGAGTAGATTGGACCCAGTCCCTGTACTAGATGGAGCTCATAAACTAAGAGAAAGGGAAAGCAGGTAGTTGATCCCCATTTTACAGAGGAGGAAACTGAGGCCCAGAAAGTTTAATTGACCCCGGGTTGGCACATACCAAACTCATGTTTCATCCTCTACTTTTGCTTTTACTTTTCTTCAGCCCATTTTCTGCTTGGCCACACTAGAAATTAAGCTAACTCAAGCTACTCTTGGGAAGCAGCGTGGCTCAGTGGAAAGAGCCTGGGCTTCGGAGTCAGAGGTCATGAGTTCGACTCCCGGGTCTGCCACTTGTCAGCTGTGTGACTGGGGGCAAGTCACTTCGCTTCTCTGTGCCTCGGTTACCTCATCTGTAAAATGGGGATTAACTGTGAGCCTCACGTGGGACGACCTGATTACCCTGTATCTACCCCAGCGCTTAGAACAGTGCAGAGCTTAGTACTATGTGCAGAGCACATAGTAAATGCTTAACAAACACCAATATTATTATTATTATTGTTACTCTTGATCCCCCCTGAGATGGGCTAGAGAGAAGAGACCCAGCTGCTAAGCTAGAAAATGATAATTTGGTCAAGCTTGGAAACTCCTGGACTGACCTTTGCCTTGTTCTCTTTCAAGTAAAAGATAACCTGAATAATAAAAATAATGATAATTGGGGTATCTGTTGAGGTCTTACTATCTGCCAGGCATTGTACTAAGCGCTGGAGTGGATACAAGCAAATAGGGTTGGGCATAGTCCCTGCCCCATGTGGGGCTCACAGTCTCAATCCCCATTTTACAGAGGAGATAGCCGAGGCCCAGGGAAGTTAAGTGACTTGTCCAGGATCACACAGCAGACAAGCGGCAGAGCCAGGATCGGAACCCCTGACCTTCTGACTCCCAAGCCCGTGGTCTCGCCACTATGCCAGGCTGCTTCCAATGTGATGTGATGCTATTTCAGAAGGCGGCTTTAGAAAGCCATGCACTTTGCGTCAGTCAGTCAGCGTGGCTCAGTGGAGAGAACACGGCCTTAGGAGTCAGGGGTCGTGGGTTCTAATCCCGGCTCCGCCACCTGTCAGCTGTGTGATTTTGGGCAAGTTACTTGACTTCTCGGTGCCTCGGTTACCTCATCTGTAAAATGGGGATGAAGACTATGAGCCCCAAGTGGGACAACCTGATTACCCTGTATCTACCCCAGCGCTTAGAACAGTGCTTGGCACATAGTAAGCGCTTAACAAATGCCAAGATTATTAAGCATTCATGATACGGTACTAAGGGCTTGGGAGAGTATAATGCAACTAAATTAGTAGACACGTTCTCTGCCCAGAGAGTGCACTGTCCTGATCCAATCCATCAATCGATGGTAGTTACCGAGCACTGTACTAAGCGCTTGGGAGAGTACAATACAACAGAGTTAGCCAACATGTTCCCTGCCTAAAGACCTGACCCGGGTTCATTAGTTCAGAAACAATTACAGTACTCCTTCCGGCTAATCGGATGGAAGTTTTCCCACTTTTTCCCTCTCAAAGTTGCTAATCACCCATTCCCCTCTAATCTGACCCTTCGGAAACAGAAAGCATTCATCGGTAGATAAGGCCGCAGAAATCTCGCTGTTTGGCTGAAAGAGGACCAGCAGTCGACACTGATAGCTCTGCAGTTTAAGCTCTGGAGTTTACAAATCCCTCCAGCAGATTGTGAAGTTAAGGAAGAGGAGGGTAAAAAAAATCACTCCCTCCCTTCATGGGGAAAACATCACAATCTTGGGATGACCCACGGCTTAATCATTCCTAATTATTTTAAGGCATCAGCAAGAAAAACGCCGAATCACGGGCCGGCCCGTAACACCTCACTGCCTCTCCTCCTCCTTCTGATGTGAGCAAAGCGGCGGCTTCTAGTCTTTCCAAAAGACTTCAAAAAACCTTCTGAGACTTCTGAGAGGTCTATCGCCCACATTCTGCGCTGCTGAATCGACGAAACAAAACACGAGAGTAAAATCTCCGTTATGGGGCTAAAGAAAACCCGAGTGGGAAATGATTTTCTTTAGCATGTGCTTCGGCGGAGTTGCTGAACAGTGCGGCATTCTGATTTCCACCATTCCTGCTTCCAGACGCGACTTGGACCTCTCAGGGTTTGACAATCTCTTAGACATTCATTCATTCAGTCAGATCTATTGAGCGCTCACTGTTTGCAAAGCACCGTACTAAGCGCTGGGGAAGGTACAATACAACAATAAAAAGGCACATTCCCTGCGTACCCTACTAAGGGCTTGGGAGATTACAGTACAGCAATAAACAGACACAGTCTCACCCCTCAGTGAGCTTACAGTCAAGAGAGGGAGACAGACATCATTAGAAATGAATATATAAATTCCATTACTTTTATCAGGGCCTGGAGATAACAGGGCTTCCTCCCAGCAAAGTCTAGGGAGCTCCGATGAAGAGGGGCAGGTACAAAGCGACGAACGCTGTCAGACTGCCTCACCGAGACCAGAGAAACGACCATCAGACTCCAATTCTGGCCTTGAACGGGACCCTGACTGTTTTATCTGAGAGCAGAACTGGGCGCCGTGACACCGCAACAGGTGGAGGAAAGCTTTTTCTCTAAGATGAAGGACAGAACAGACGGAGGTAAATATGCCTCCAAGGCTCAGGGAGCCTCAGAACTTCAGGCCTTAGCAGCAAGCCAAGTTGCGAGTGTCGGACGATGCTGTGGAACTTCTTTTGCCCAGCTGGTCTCCCAGGCCCTTCTCCTGCCTTATGCTGTCGAGTCATCTCCGACCCATAGCGACGCCATGAACGCATCTCTCCCAGAACGCCCCAACTCTGTCTGCAATCGTTCTGGTACTGTATCCAGAGAGTTTTCTTGGTAAAAATAGGGAAGTGGTTTACCACCGTCTCCCTCCGCACGGTAAACTTGATTCTCCACCCTTGACTCTCTCCCGTGCCGCTGCTGCCCAGCACAGGTGAGTTTTGACCTGTAGCGGATCGCCTTCCGCTCGCTAGCCACTGCCCAAGCTAGGAATGAATGGTTAGGCCTCTGCTTGACTCTCCCTCCCATAGTCGAGACAGTTAGAGTACTGGAAACTTTCCAGATGCAACCCTGAGAGGGCCCAGCCCCCTAACTAATTATAATAATGATAATGGAAATGATAGTGGTATTTGTTAAGGGCTTATTATGCACCAGGCACTGTACTAAGCGCTGGGGTGGGTACAACTCCATCGCTTGTCAGCTGTGTGACTTTGGGCAAGTCACTTTACTTCTGGGTGCCTCAGTTACCTCGTCTGTAAAATGGGGATTAAGACCGTGAGCCCCACGTGGGACAACCTCATTACCTTGTATCTACCCTAGCACTTAGAACAGTGCTTGGCACATAGGAAGCGCTTAACAAATACCTTCATTATTATTACAAGCAAATCTGGTTGGACACAGTCCCTGTCCCATGTGGGGCTCACACTGTCAATCCTCATTTTGAAGATGACGTAACTGAGGTACAGAGAAGTGCAGTGACTTGCCCCAGGTCACACAACAGAGGAGTAACGGAGCTGGGATTAGAACTCATGACCTTCTCTCAGGCTCTGATAATGCTATTTATTAAGCACTCTCCAAAGTCTAAAAACTGCATTAAACAGACACAAGATAGATCAGGCACAGGCCCCTGTTCCTCACAGGGCTCACAATCTCAGAAGGCGAGAGAACAGGTGGTTTATCCTGCTGTTTCCTATCTCTTTTCCACTAGGCCAAGTGGATTCCTCTTTATTATCATTATCAGATTTATGAATCACTGAGGTACCTAATCTTAGAACCACCAGTGGCTGCCCAACCACCTCTGCATCAAACAGAAACTCAGCTTTAAAGCGCTCATTTAACTTGCCCCCTCCTGCCTTAACTTGCTGATTTCCCTCTACAACCCAGCCCGCACACTTCACTCCTCTGTCAGACTACTCTTGAAAGCTCACCTCCTCCAAGAGGCCTTCCCAGACTGAGCTCCCCTTTTCCCTCTGCTCCCTCTACCTCCCCCCCTTCGCCTCTTCGCAGCTAAACCCTCTTCTCCCCCACTTTCCCTCTGCTCCTCCCCCCTCCCTTCCCATCCCCTCAGCACCGTACTCGTCCGCTCAACTGTATGTATACCCTGATTGTATTTATTTGCTATTGTTTTAATGAGATACTCTTCCCCTCGATTCTATTTATTGCCATTGTTCTTGTCTGCCTGCCTCCCCCGATTAGACCGTAAGCCCGTCGAAGGGCAGGGACTGTCTCTATCTGTTACCGATTTGTACATTCCAAGCGCTTGGTCCAGTGCTCTGCACATAGTAAGCGCTTAATAAATACTATTGAATGAATGAATGAACTACTCAGTGTAACTTAATCTTGTCTGTCTTGCTGCTGAACCCTTGTCCTCCCTCTGGCCTGGAATTCCCTCCCCCTTCACATACAATTTTCCCCGCCTTCAAGACCTTATTAAAATTCCTTCTCCTCCAAGAGGCCTTTACCGACTAAACCCTCATTTCCCCTATTCCCTCTCCCTTCTGCATCTCTCTTGTACTTGGATCTGTACCCTTTAAACACTTGATATTCACTCTATGCTCAGCCCCACGGCACTTTACGTTCACACGGTAATTTATTTTAATGTCTCTTTCCCCCTCTAGGCTGTAAGTTATTTGCGGGCAGGGAATGTGCCTATCAACTCTGTTGTATTTGGCTCTCCAAAGTACTTAGTAGAGTGCTCTGCACAAAGTAAGTGCTCAATAAATACCACTGATTGATATCAAATACTGTTCCTGTTCTATAATGGAAAAGATAGAACAGGAATCTTATTCCCATTTTACACATGAGCAAACTGAGGCACAGAGGTTAAGTGACTTGTCCAGGGTCACAGAGCAGGTCATGGGCAGTGCTGGGTTTATTATTATTAATAACAGTAATAATAATGATGGTAGTTGTTAAGTCCTCACTATGTGCCAGGCACTGTACTAAACGCTGGGGAGGATACAAGCAAATCAAGTTGATCACAGTCCCCGTCCCACTGGGGCTCAGTCTCAATCCCCATTTTCAGATGAGGTAACTGTAGCCCAGAGAAGTGAAGTGACTTGCCCAGGGTCACAGAGCAGACTAGTGGCAGAGCCAGGATTAGAACCCATGACCTTCTGACTCCCAGACCTGTGCTCTATCCACTATACCATGCTAATAATAATAATAATGTTGGTATTTGTTTAGCGCTTACTACGTGCCGTGCACTGTTCTAAGCGCTGGGGTAGATACAGGGTAATCAGGTTGTCCCACGTGAGGCTCACGGTTATCCCCCATTTTACAGATGAGGTAACCGAGGCACAGAGAAGTGAAGTGACTTGCCCACAGTCACACAGCTGACAAGTGGCAGAGCCGGGATTCGAACCCATGACCTCTGACTCCGAAGCCCAGGCTCTTTCCACTAAGCCACGCTGCTGCCTCTCTAGAACTCCAGTCACCCACTTCCCAAGTCACATGCTCTTTCCACTAGGCCACACTGTCTCCCTGCCCTGCCCTCTTCCGCCAATGTTATGTAAGGACCAGTCTTGCAGTGGCAACTTGGAACTGGGCAGAACTGTGAAATCTGGGAACTCACGTGAGAGAAACTGGTAGAAAGGTGGAGATTTCGGCACCATCTTAAGAACAAGTCGCTCTCCTGGATGAGGGCTGAAACACTGGTCTTGTCAGTCTGTCAGTCAGTCGCATTTATTGAGGGTTTACTGTGTGCAGAGCACTAGGCTAAGCGCTGGGGAGAATACAACAATAAACAGATGCATCCCCTGCCCAGAACAAGCTTACAGTCTAGAAGGCGAGCTTAAAGCGTAGAGGTCTTGAGGAGATTTACCTGTGGCTGGGGGCTGGGGAGGGCAAGAAAGGCACACTGACTCCCACCGAAACAAAACAGAAGATTGGCGGAAAAGTATATAAATCCCAACCTCCTCAGTGTCTCAATTTGCACCCAAGAAGATACCAAGATTTGTCCCCGGTACATCAGAAAACCACATACCACCCTTCCATAATAATAATAACGATGATGGCATTTGTTGAGTGCTTCCTATGTGCCAGGCACCGTGCTAAACGCTGGGGTGGATACGAGCAAATCAAGTTGGACACAGTCCCTGTCCCGTGTGGGACTCACAGTCTCAATCCCCATTTTACAGATGAGGTAACTGAGGCCCAGGGAAGCGAAGCGACACGTCCACGGTCACACAGCAGACAAGTGGCCGAGCCGGGATTAGAACCCATAACCTCTGGCTCCGAAGTCCAGGTTCTGTCCACTCTGCCATATGCTGCTTAATAACTGTGGTATTTGTTAAGTGCTTATTATGTGTCTAAACCCCGGGGCAGATATAAGATCATCAGATCAGACGTAGTCCCCGTCCCACCCAGAGCTGACGGTCTATCAATCAATCGATGGTAGCGATTGGGTGCTTACCGTTTGCAGAATGATCAATCAAATGCATTTTTTGAGTGTTTACTGTACGCAGAGCACTGTGCTAAGCACTTGAGAGAGTACAATACCAGAGCTAGCAGTCAAGTTCCCTGCCCACCATGAGCTTGCAATCTAGAGTTAATCTGTAATAATCAGAATAACTATGGTATTTGTTAAACACTTTCCACGGGTCAAGCGCCGTTCTAAGCGCTGGGACAGATATGAGATGATCCAGTCCCACATGGAACTCGCAGTCTAAGTAGGAGCGAGATTCCTAATCAAATTTTGAAGATGAGGGAACTGAGGCACAGAGGTGAAGTGACTTGCGCAAGGTCACACAGCAGACAAGTGTCGGAGCCGGGGTAGGAACCCAGGTCCCGGGCCCGTGCTCGTTCCGGCGGGTCACGCCGTTCCTCTATACTGAGCACCTGAAGGAGGAAGAACAACAGGTATCGAATCCCCTTCTCATCCACCTCTCCTCCCTGAGGTGAGGAAAGCAGGTAGGATAATCTTGCCCAGTTCAGGCTGATGAAATGGAGAGGCAACCTTCACCAGAAATGAATTTATGCGACTGCTAAATGCCATGAGCTTTGTCGCAATCCAGGGAGGAGTAAGGGAAGGGGCTCAGTATTCATTAGCATCCTTTTGCGGACTAAAGCCTCCTCAAAATGACTAACAATCCTGAAAGGGGCAAACAGCCGTAGCCCACTCCCTTCTCCCTCTGCCTGCCAACAGTAGAGCTAAAAAACCTGCAAGCGACCCAGAGAAAGGAAAAAAACAGGAGGAGGAGATGTGGGAGGAGAGGGGAAGGAGGTTGGAGGTGATAGTGACAGGGAGAATGGAAGGGATTTTTAAAGAACGTTTTTAAAGGGAAGCTCTGGATTAGGAGGAACAGCATCCCAGGGCAAATAGCCCATCTTCCATTAATTGCTTTTTGGAACAGAATCCACTGGCAGCTTTTCAGGCTGGCTCGCAAAGCCATCGCTAGTGGCAGCCGGCTGCCATAATTTCAATTAAAAATGATGATCCTAAGTGACTGTACGAGAGATGGTATCGCTCTCAGTCCAGGCTGCGGCCTGCTGGCTCTCCTCCCCCGTCACCGTTCCGACGGCGGAGTTTAGTGCCTCGGCAGAGAACGGATGCGTCCTGCCAAGAAGCCGCGTTCGCTGGCAAAGGCGGATGGAGGAGCAAACAACGTTTCGATCACCGTTCCCGGATCCACGCTCTGTAGAGATCTAATCTTGCGAAAGCGTCTCTGTCCCCGGAATGCCGCGTTTTTTTTTCCTATCCACCCGCTAACCACACCGGTCCCCGAGACACGGGACGGGGATTATCTAAACAAACATTCATCTGTTCGAGCTCCACTGACACTAGCCTTTGCATGTTACGTTCCCCCTGAGGTAGATTTTGAAAGGCTGCCCGGGATGCCTTTGGATCCCAACTCTTCTGGAAAATTGATCAGAAAAGCGTTGGGGTACATTCTGTCCTCTAGCGGAGCAAATGCCTTTGGATCCAAGAGAAAGATGTCAGTTTTTCTTGGGTCGTGGCCATTTACCTGGGCCCGTTGCAGGGCGGGTTCCCCTGCCAGAGGTGAGAGAACGAGAATAATATTAATAGTAATAATAACTGTGGTATTTGTTAAGCTCTTACTATGTTCTAGGCGTTGTACTAAGCGTTGGGATGGAGACAAACAAGTCAGGTTGGACACAGTCCCTATCCCCCATGGGCCTCTCCGTCTTTATCTCCATTTTACAGACAAGGAAACTGAGGTAGAGAAAAGTGGAGTGACTTGCCTAAGGTCACACGGCAGGCAAGTGGCAGACCCAAATCCTTCTGACTCCAGGCCCGTGCTCTGTCTGCTAGGCCACACTGCTTTTTTCATTTGGAGAAGCAGCGTGCTCAGTGGAAAGAGCATGGGCTTGGGAGCCAGAGGTCATGGGTTCGAATCCCGGCTCTGCCACTTGTCAGCTGTGTGACTGTGGGCAAGTCACTTCACTTCTCTGGGCCTCAGTTCCCTCATCTATAAAATGGGGATTAAGACTGTGAGCCTCATGTGGGGCGACCTGATTACCCTGTACCTACCCCAGCGCTTAGGACAGTGCTCTGCACATAGTAAGCGCTTAACAAATACCAACGTTATTATTATTATTTGTGTGCCTTATCATTTCAGCATCATTTGCTGGCATTAGTTCTTGAAACAATACTCCAGTGGTAACTGCTCCATCTGGTCCTGCCTTGAGGAAGCCATACAATTTGAGTGGATCGTGATCATGAGTGGGATCGTGATCTCGGTCCCCGAATTCTCACCGTATTTGCCAGTACACAGCCATCCAGTGACCGCAATGGTGATGTGCAAATGTTTCCCTTCGGTTAAGGGTAAAAATTCAAACTCCTCAATGGCTCCCACGCGTTTCTTCATCTTGTACCCTAAAGACCAAAAAACCCAAAGGTATGAGAAAAATTTGTCAGCGGTAGATATTCACTTATTCACTCAATCATATCTATTGAACATTTACTGTGTGCAGAGCACTGTACTAAGTGCTTGGAAAAGTACAATACAACAATAAACAGACACATTCCTTGCTCACAGCGAGCTACAGGAATAGATACCACTCACCCCACTGTCTTTTTTTTAATGGCATTTGTTAAGCACTTACTATGTGCCAGGCACTGTACTAAGCAGTGGGGTAGACACAAGCTAATCAGGTTGGACACAGTCCCTGTCCCACATGGGGCTCACAGTCTTAATCCCCATTATACAGATGAAGGAACCGAGGCATAGGGAGGTGAAATGCCTTGCCCAAGGACACACAGCAGACCGATCTGGGATTAGAACCTGGGTCCCTCTGACTCCCAGGCCCATGCTCGTGGCTCAGTGGAAAGAGCTTGGGCTTGGGAGTCAGAGGTCACGGGTTCGACTCCCGGCTCTGCCACTCGTCAGCTGTGTGACTGTGGGCAAGTCACTTAACTTCTCTGTGCCTCGGTTACCTCGTCTGTAAAATGGGGATTAACTGTGAGCCTCACGTGGGACAACCTGATCACCCTGTATCTACCCCAGCGCTTAGAACAGTGCTCTGCACATAGTAAGCGCTTAACAAATACCGATTATTGTGTCTTCTCCACAGCAGAAGCTGCCAGAAGAAACTTAATAGATGTCTCCATTGCCTGAGCTAATAATTCTTGGCCCATCCATCACAAAGGCGGGGCCTCCAAGCAGTAAACTCGTTATGGGCAGGGAACATGTCCGCTAATTCTATCGTATTGTACTCTCCCAAGCTCTTAGTACAGTGCTCTGTACATTTACTAGGCACTCAATAAATACCAAGGATTGATCGATTGATCTTGGGGGCCAGATCTTCCGCTTCCTGGGAACTGTGTGATTTCCCGTCTGAAAGATGGACCAGACTTGGGCCAGAGACAACTTCTCGGGTTCTCCCTCCCAGACCTCTCTGTTGTTGGGGAGGATTCCCTTGGGCCGCTTGCCCGACCGTATTATAAAGTTGCCCCATGCTTGACCAAATTTTCTCGGCCAGAAAATCTGGCCCCCAAGATCGATCGATCAATCCTTGGTATTTATTGAGTGCATAGTAAATGTACAGAGCACTGTACTAAGAGCTTGGGAGAGTATAATACGACAGAATTAGCGGACATATTCCCCGCCCATAATGAGTTTACTGTTTAGAGGACCCGCCTTTGTGATGGATGGGCCAAGAATGATTAAGTCAGGCAATGGAGACATCTATTAATTAATCGATCAATCAATGGTATTCACTGAGTGCTTACTGTATGTGGAGCGCTGTACTAACCGCTTGGGAGAGTACAACACAAAAGAGTTGGTAGACCCGTTCCCTGCCCACAACAAGTAGCAATCAATCAATTCATCAATGGGATTTATTAAAAAAAATCTTTTTGGATGGTATTTGTTAAGTGCTTACCATGGGCTAGGTTCTGTTCTAAGCGCTGGGGTAGATACAAGGTAATCAGGTTGTCCCACGTGGGGCTCACAGTCTTAATCCCCATTTTACAGACGAGGCAACCGAAGCACAGAGAAATTAAATGACTTGTCCAAGATCACACGGCAGACAAATGGTGGAGCCGGGATTAGAACCCAGGTCCTTCTGAGTCCCGGCCCTGCGCTCTGCTTACTGTGTGCAGAGCACTGTACGGAGCGCTTGGCAGACTACGATATAACAGAGTTGGAAGGCATATTCTCCGCCCACATGAGGAACTGTGAGTCTAGAGAACCGCCCTGGAGCTAGCTCAGCACAGGGTTAGTAAGGTCACGGGATTCTCTACTACCTTATTCCATCTTTCCTTTAAGACAACTGTTCACAACTGTTGTATTATACTCACCAAACTTTACAAATAGTAAGCTCTCAATAACAACCTTTGATTGATTAATTGATTGGGTCAGGATGATGCAGACTCTGGGCAGGGAACGTTACTGCTGGCTTTGTTGTATTGTACTCTCCCAAGCGCTTAATACAGTGCTCTGCACCCAATAAGTGATCGGGAAACACCACTGACCGCTCGATCGATCCTTTAGCCTTGAATCTTTATGACAATAAAATCGACACGCTGCCGACCAGGTCGAAACTAAATTCCACTGATTGATGGACTAGCTTCACTTCAACGAGGCACAGAAGGAGATAATATAATATTAATATTGAGGTGATATTATTAGTAATTGTAAGCGTGTCTGTTAAGCACATACTATATGTCAAGCACTGTTTGAAGATATGGGGAAGATACAAGATCATCAGGTCAGCTTAGTCCCTGTTCCCACACTGGGCTCACAATCTAAGTAGGAGGAGAAGAGGTATTCAATCCCTCTTTTACAGATAATAATAATAATTATGGTATTTGTTAAGCGTTTACTACGGGCCAGGCACCGTACTGATCGCTGGCGTGGATACATAGGAGGTAACTGAGGCTCAGAGACATCAAGTGACTTGCCTAAAGTCACACAACAGACCTGTGGCCGAGCGGGGATTAAAGCCCAGGGCCTCTGACTCCCAGGCCCACACTTTTTCCACTAGGCCACGCTGACGGGAGAGGGAGAAAGGAAGGAGAAGAAATAGAGTGAGAGGGAACACCGAGGGAGCAAAAGAGGGGACTGGGGCCACCTCCTTATCACCAAGAGGGGAAGACACCCCATATTTCCCACCTTTTCCCTCCCCTGTCCCCAAGAGTGCCAGGTTCTGAGCCGCTGAGACGTCCCGTCAAAGAGACAGGCCCGGTCGCAGCCGGCCCATGAGGATAGAACTATCCCAGTGCGATGGAGGGTGGAGGCGGCCCGGCTTTAAATGTTACCCTTTTCCCCCCAGTTCAGGGGTCCCAAAGCGTCCCGCTGACCTGTGAGACCGGCTCCGGCGGCCCCGAAGAGCGAGGCCATGACGGCTATCCCAGCCACGGAGCCCAGAGCCGCCGCTCCGGCGCTGCCGATCACCGTCGCGGCTCCTGCAGCCACCAGCGGGGCAGCCAGACCCCCCGTCAGGCCTACAACGGATAACAGACACCATGTGGACACTCAAACTCATCACTGCTCTCTGCCGCTTCCCCTACCTCTCATTTTTTCTAATATCTGTCTTCCCCACTAGACTGTAAGTTCACTGTGGACAGGAAATATGTCAGTTTATCGTTCTATTGTACTCACCCAAGTGCTCAGTACAGTGGTCTGCACTCAGCAAGCGCTCAATAAATATGAATGATTGAATGAATGGATTAAGGGCAGGGCTCATGTCCGCCAACACTATGCAATTGTACGCTAAGTGGGGTTTTTTATGGTTTTTGTTAAATGCTTATGAGATATTCTAGACGCTGGACGTTCGTCAGGCCGGGAGAGAGTCCCCATCCCACATGGGGCTCACTGTCAGAGGAGGGACAGCAGGTATTGAATCCCTATTTTGTAATTGAGGAAACTGAGGTACAGAGAAGTTAAGTGACTTGCCCAAGGTGACCCAGCAGGCAAGTGGTGGATCTGGGATTAGAACCCAGGCCCTCTGGCTCCCAAACCCGTGCTTTATCGACTAAGCCACAGTGTTTAGAACAGTGCTCTGTACACCATAAGTGAACGAAAAATACCACTGATTGATTGCTACCTCTAAAGACCTAACCCATCACTTCCCCGTGCCTCCCACATCAAATTTAGACTCTTCTTCCCAATGATTTTCTCCCCACCATTCCCTCCCAACCCCTCTCCCTCTTCCCAGCCACACCCTAACTTTATCTTCTCCGCACTTTTGTCAGTTTCTGTTTCCTCGCTTCTCTCTCCTCCTTCCCTGACTGCTCTCGGTACCTTCTTTAATCCTGTCCTGTCCTTCCTTTCACTCTTCCATCCACCTTGAAGATCAGAAAATAATAATAATAATGTTGGTATTTGTTAAGCGCTTACTATGTGCAGAGCACTATTCTAAGCACTGGGGGAGATACAGGGTAATCAGGTTGTCCCACGTGAGGCTCACAGTTAATCCCCATTTTACAGATGAGGTAACTGAGGCACAGAAAAGTTAAGTGACTTGCCCACAGTCACACAGCTGACAAGTGGCAGAGCCGGGAGTTGAACCCATGAGCTCTGACTCCGAAGCCCAGGCCCTTTCCCCTGAGCCACGCTGCTTCCCCCAAAGCGAGAGGCGGCTTGAAAGTAAAGCATGGATGTGCAATAGGGTCCGAACAAGATGAAATCAGCGTAAACCACAGCGTGAGAGATTTATATATATATAACATATATATATATATTTACGGTCATCTCGCGGATTTGAAGACATTATCACTGACAGTGAAGTTCATCTAGGAGTGTGTATTTGGGTACAAAGGCTAATTTAGGCAAACTAAAAGCTTGTCCCTTGTTGTGTCGGGGGTAGTGTTTGCTGCGTCTGATGTGGTTCTCTCTTCTGCCTCTCTCTCTCTCCCTTTTTTTTAATGGTATCTGTTAGGCGCTTAAATGTGCCAGGCATTGTTCTAAGTGCTGGGTAGATACGAGATAATCAGGTTGGACACGGTCCATGTCCCACATCGGGCTCACAGTCTTAATCTCCATTTTATAGATGAGGTAACTGAGGCCCCAAGAAGTGAAGCGACTTGCCCGAGGCCACACGGCAGACAAGTGGCAGAACCGGGACAAGGACCCAAGTCCTTCTGACTCCCAACCCGATACTCCTGTCCGCTAGGATCCGCTGCTTCAACAGAGGAAGCGTGTGCTCAGAGAGAGCCGCTCCCTTCTTGATGGCAGGGCGCCATGCAGATCTGTCCTTGGCCACCGGCTTCTGCTTGCAGTGGCCTAAGGCACTGCCTTGGGGCTTTGTTTTCGTAGGTTCTGATCCCGCCTCCGCTACTTTTCTTCTGCGTGACCTCGGGCCATTCATTTCACTTTTCTGTGTCCTAGCTCCCTCATCTGAAAAATGGGGATTGAAACTGTGAGCCCCATGTGGGACAGGGACTGTGTCCAACCCCATTTGCTTGTATCCACACCAGCTCTGAGTACAGTGCCTGGCACACAGTAAGCGCTTAACAAATACCACTATTATTCTTACTGTTATTATTTCTTTTGCTACCACCAGGCCCTTAAAATGCTACCTCTGCTCTCCTTGCTTTTGGTCATTTACATCATAGAGATGAGTTGAAAATTGAAAGAGGACCTGGAAGCAGCGTGGCATGGTGGAGAGAGAGCACAGGCCTGGGAGTCAGGTCATGGGTTCTAGTCTCAGCTCCACCACATGTCTGCTGTGTGACCTTGGGCAAGTCACTTCATTTCTCTTGGCCTCAGTGACCTCATTTGTAAAATGGGGATTGAGACTGTGCGCCCCACTTGGGACAGGGACTATATCCAACCTGACTTGTATTTACCTCAGCACTTAGAATGGTGCTTGGCACATAGTGTTAAACAAGCACTATAATTATTACTATTATCATTACCTAGAGTTTGCTTCTGTGGAGATGGTTAAAAAAAAGAAGACATGCTCATTTGCCCAGGAAGGAAGAGGAACTCAGTGATTTCTTGACGGACTCGGCATCCTAAGTCACGTGAGCTGCTGTTTTTGCCCCAAAGTTTCTTTCCCTGCCCTGAAAGTAATCTTTACCTTGTGAGCAACCTTCATTAGGGTGCTTTTCGACCAAGCTCCGAAGCCATGAATCAACCTCACCTATTACCGTCCCGCCTCCTACTGTCGCCAAACCAATCAACAGATAGCGCTTCAATCTCTTCTGCTTTTCTTTCTTTTTCCGGGCGGCCTCTGCCATTCTGGGAGAGAAGGAAGCCGTCAGTCCAGCACCACGATGCTTGAGTTCTCTCGGGACCCCCGGGTATCACGAGCGTTTCATCGTGCGGGGCGGGACCCGAGAAATAATCCGACGATAACGGGAGACGGCCAACCACAGATTTAACTGAACCGAAGAACGAAGCAAAGTTCAGGCCAATCTACTTACCCCAAGGATCCATCCTAACCGGAGTGCAATATGAATAATAATAAAAAAAAAAAAAGCACAAAAGCAATATTTACAAGACGTACTGAGAACTGAAGGTCAAATGAAAAAGAAATTTGCTTTTTTCTTCCCCCACCCACTCAGGCTTCAAACTGCATCTCCCCCTGTGTCGCTTAGAACACGTTTCTCCGACACGAATTAGGATATTAACGAGCCGCTGGGAAGTCATAACAGGTTAAGGCGGTATTGCCCAACCCAAACTCCTACGACCTTTATGCCGACCCCCTCACGGTAATCCTTCAATACCCTCTCTCCCTCCCACCGATCCTTTGTCTCTGTGTTGCTTTACCATAAGCCTCCAGACCCCCTTCTCCTTTCTCTTCAGCACTTTCGGGCAAGCTAAGAACTGGAGTCAGCCAGAGCGCTCCAGAAGCAAATGGGGAAGGAGGAGGCACCGAGGGAAGGACTGGGGGCTTAACTTGGAATGGAGACTTGATGGAAGGCCCAGCTCCTGAGCTCACGCTGTCACCGTTGTGGAGGCAAATTTTCAGTTAGGAAGAACCTTCCTTCCACCCCATTCCACTCCCCAACTTTTGAAGGGGTGCAGGGCCCCCACTCCTGCTCCCAGCCTGAGCCAGCTTGCGTTAGGAACTTTCCCTGTAGACTCTAAGCTCCTCAAGGGCTGGGATCGCATCTGCCGACTCTGTTGTACTGTACTTTCCCAAGCGATCAGTACAGTGCTCTGCACGTAGTAAGGGCTCAGTAAATATCTTTGATGGTTTGATTCACTCTACCTACTGGGGATTTGAGAATCTCCTACCGGGGATTGGAGAAACAGCACGGCATGGTGGATAGAATATGGGTCCGGGAGTCAGAAGGACTTCGGTTCTAATCCCGGCTCTGCCATTTGTCTGCTGTGTGACCTTGAGCAAGTCACTTAACTTCTCTACGCTTGCTACCTCAGATGTAAAAAGGGAACTGACTAAGAGCTCCAAGTGGAACATGGACTGCGTCCAGCGTGATCAGCTTGAATCTATTCCAGCACCTACTACGGGGCCCGGCACACAGCGCGTAACAAATACCCTAAAAAACGACCTGTGTTCTAATCCCAGCTCCGCCACTTGTCTGCTGTGTGACCTTGGGCAAGCCACTTAACTTCTCTATGCTCATCTGTGAAATGGAAATTGACTGTGAGCCCCATGTGGGGCTGTGTCCAACCTGATCAGCTTGAATCTACGCCAGGGCTTAGTACAGTGCCCGACATAGAGTAAATGCTCAACAAATACCACAAACACACACAAAAGTGGCCCATTCCTTGCTCATATCGAGAGACGCGATGGCTACGGGGAGTCCCAGGAATGACAGTGTGGCAGGATTCATTCATTCATTCAATCATATTTATTAAGCGCTTACCGTGTGCGGAGCACTGTACTAAGCCCTTGGCAGAGTACAATATAACAATAAAGGGACACATTCCCCGCCCACAATGAGCTTACAGTCTAGAGGGGGAGAAAGACATTAAAAAGCATTCAGTACTACTCATCTTAGGAGTGTAGCCATCTTCTGTGCTGCCACGTAACCATACTGTCCTCTCCCAAGCTCTCAGTACAGTGCTCTGCACACAGTAAGCGCTCAGTAAATGCGACTGACTGACTGATTGCCGCACGCTCTTTCATCGGGAACGCCCGGGGACCTCTCTCCCACCCGAGCTGGCTCCCCACCGGCTCCCACAAACTTCAGAAACGTGTTGGCCTTCCGGCCTCTCCGTCTCCCCTCTTCCAGGAAATGTGGCTGGGGATTCTACTTGTTTACGAGGAGGCTCCTTCAGGCCCAGAGCTGTTAACCGTATCTACCTCAGGCTTCGTGCCCTCGGCACTTCCAGCCGCCTACCCGCTCTCCTTGAACTAGAAATGGCCTTTTGTCACGTGTTTTAGGTCTGGCGTTAGCCAATTCTTCAACCTTGAAAGGGAAGCGGGACGAGGTGGAAGAACTCGTTGACCTGCCCACGTCGGGGTTTACCAGCCTTTGCTGTTTCCATCCTTGGAGGGAAGCTAATGTCTGCAATAAAATCAACGCACCGCTTGGAAATCTTGGAAATGATTTCTAACGACTGAGATGCTGTTAAGGAGGTTAGGACTTACTGCACATCCTGGGCCAAAAGTCCCAGTGTGAGACAGCACTGAGGAAGGACTCAGTGGGCCTTGGCCTAGCATTCATCCATTCATCCATCCATTCATTCATTCATTCATATTACTCGAGCACTTCTTGTGTGCAAAGCCCGGCACTAAGCGATTGGGAGAGTACAACAGAACAATAAACTGACATTCCCTGGGAGGTGAGCCCTCCCACCCCCGTGGCTCAGTGGAAAGAGCACGGGCTTTGGAGTCAGAGGTCATGGGTTCGAATCCCGGCTCGGCCACCTGTCAGCTGTGTGACTTTGGGCAAGTCACTTAACTTCTCGGGGCCTCAGTTGCCTCATCTGTAAAATGGGGATTAAGACTGTGAGCCCCACGTGGGACAATCTGATTCCCCTGTGTCTACCTCAGCGCTTAGAACAGTGCTCGGCACATAGTAAGCGCTTAACAAATACCAACATTATTATTATTCTCCCTCTCTAGAGAGTAGTGTCATTCATTCCTTCATTCAATCGTACTTATTGAGCGCTTACTGTGTTCAAAATACTGTACTAAGCGCTCGGGAGAGTATGCTACAACAACAACCAGACACATCCTCTGCCCACCATGAGCTCAAGTCTAGAGGGGGAGACAGACGTTAATGTAGCTAAGTAAATAAATAAATAAATGAATTACAGATAATAATAATAATAATAACCCCTAATAATAATAATAACCCAATAATACTAATGACCCCTGTGTCAGCAGGTTTTTTTTTTTAAATGGTATTTGTTAAGTGTTTACTGTGTGTCAAAAATTGTTCTAAACGCTGGGGTTAGATGTAAGTTGTTAGGTTGGACACCGTTCCTTTTCCGGATAGGGCTCACAGTCTAAGTAGGAGGGAGAACAGGAGAACTGAGGCCCAGAGAAGTGAAGTGACTTCCCAAGGTCACACAGCAAGCCATAAGCGGATCCAGGATTCGAACCCAGGTCCTCCTGACTGCCAGGCCCGTGCTCCTTCCGCTCGGCCATCCTGCTTTTCTGAGTTCTGCGGGTAGAGTCTAGTTAGTCCAAGTGGGTTTGTACAAGTAGAGGGAAAAGAATTAACATTTCTCTTTAGAATAATAATAATTAAGGTATTTGTTAAGAGCTTACTATGTGCCAAGTATTATCCTAAGCACTGGGGTGGATACAAGCAAATTGGGTTGAACACAATCCCTATGCCACATGGGGATCACAGTCTCGCTCTCCATTTTACAGTTGAGGTAACTGAGGCACAGAGAAGTTAAGTGACTTGCCCAAGGTTACACAGAAGATGTGGCGGAGCCGGGATTAGAACCCACGACCTTCTGATTCCCAGGCCCGGGCTCTAGGCACTACACCAAGCTGCTTCTCTGTTATCAATATCACTGTAGTCACCCGACCCCTGGAGAAGCCAAGCAAAATTCACTGCACCTTTATTTTTGGGCCTTTCCGCTGTCTGCGGCTGTAACTGACCTGCCGGGACATGCGACCACTCCTAAGATAATAATAATAACAATAATTTTGGCATTTGTTAAGCGCTTACTATGTGCAGGGCACTGTTCTAAGCGCTGGCGTAGATACAGGGTCATCAGGTTGTTCCACGTGAGGCTCACGGTTAATCCCCATTTTACAGATGTGGTAACAGGCACAGAGAAGTTAAGTGACTTGTCCACAGTCACACAGCTGACAAGTGGCAGAGCCGGGATTCGGACCCATGACCTCTGACTCCCAAGCCCGGGCTCTTTCCACTGAGCCGCGTTGCTTCTCCAAGAAAAAGCCTTCACACAGGCCGGTCCTGGTTCAATCACGTGAACCAGCTCCAGTCCCACAGTGTAATGATAGTAATAACGATAATGACGCAAACCTTCTCAACGTACCTTGATCTCATCTGTCCGTCCCAAGTCCTCCCTCTGTCCTGGAACTCCCTTCCCTTTCCTATCTGATTGACCACTGCTCTCCCCACCTTCAAAGCCCTACTAAAATCACATCTCCTCCAAGAGGCCTTCCCTGACTAAGCCCTCATTTCTTATATTCGCCATCCCTTCTGTGTTGCCCCGTACCCTTCGATCTGTACGCCTTTAGCCCCACCTGCCACCCCACAGCACTTACCGCCATAACCTCGTACTGTCCCATTTCCCCAGTCTGTAGTTTATTTTAATATCTGCCTTCCCCTGAAGATCGTAAGCTCCTTGCGGGTAGGGATCACGTCTACAACTCTACTGGACTCTCCCAAGGGCTTAGTAAGGTGCTCTGCACACCGTAAGTGCTCAATAAATACTACCGAATGATTGATATACATAAATGTTTGAGGGTGTGGATAAGTCTCTAGCCACTCCATGAGGAAGGAGCGTGACGTAGTGGCCGCAGCACAGGCCTGGGAGTCAGAAAGTCATGGGTTCTAATTCCCAGCACTGCCTCTTGTCGGCTGTGTGACCTTGGGCAAGTCCCTTCGCTTCCCTGGCCCTCAGTTACCTCATCTGTAAAATGGGGGTTGAGACTGTGAGCCCCATTTGGGACAGGTACTGGGCCCGACCTGATTTGTTTGTATCCATCTCAGTGCCTAGTTACAGTGTCCAGCTCATAGTAAGTGCTTAGCAAATACCATTATTATTATTATTATCATAAATAAACATGTAAGTGCTAGAGGTGATTTATGGGTTGATGAGCCCTGGGGTTTTGCAAGTTAAACAGGGAAGCCTTGTTGGAGAAGGTCGGACCATTTTAAAAAATGTCATTCTGCACGTATCTCCCCCTCCTCAAAAACCTCCAATGGTTGCCCATTCTTCTCTGAACCCAGCAGAAACTCCTGACAATTGTCTTTAATGCACTTAGCTCTCGCCTTCCCACTTATCTACTCTCTTCTCCCACCACAGCCCAGCTCGCACTCGTCATTCTTCTCAAGCTGCCTTACTCAATGTGCCTTATTCTCCGTCTCTCCCCCTACTGACCTCACCCTCTTGCTCTCCTGCCTAGAGCTTCCTCTCGCCTCTTCACCTGACAGATCTTGTTCTCATCTTTCAAAGCCCTTCTGAAATCACATCTCCTCCAGGAAGCCTCCCCCCACTGATTTTTAATATCCCTACTTTATATCTTCAGCCGTCACTTCAGCATTCCCCACTGACACTTAAGTAGCACTCTTGTACATAACTTTAAACTCTGTTACTTCCTCCTATCTGTAATTTGTTTATCCAGATTATCGACTCCACGATAAGTGCTTAGTACAGTGCTTTGCACACAGTAAGACCTCGATAAATACGACTGAATGAATGATGGCAGATGCACGTCCATTCATTCATTCAATAGTATTTATTGAGCGCTATGTGCAGAGCACTGTACTAAGCGCTTGGAATGTACAATTCGGCAACAGACAGAGACAATCCCTGCCCATTGACAGGCTTACAGTCTAATCGGGGCAGACGGACGGACAAAAACAATAGCAATAAATAGAATCAAGGGGATGTACACCTCATTAACAAAATAAATAGGATAATAAAAATAGATACAAATGAGCACAGTGCTGAGGGGAGGGGAAGGGAGAGGGGGAGGAGCGGAGGAAAAGGGGGGAAAGGGGGTCTCTACTCTCCCAAGCAGTTAGTGCTTTGCTCGGCCCACAGTAAATAGTATTGACTGATCGATTGATTTAAGAGATAGTTGAAGGTGAGGAATGCGGGAGAGCTATAATCTGTCACACTAAGCGGGGGGAAGGAGATCCAGATTGGTAGAACAGTGTAAGCAAGAGAGTTGAAGAAGGAGAAACAGGAACCAGTTTTATCTGGAAGGTTGGTTTGAGCAGAATGAAGAAAGTAGGCTGGAACGCCGTGGGTCAAGAGAGCAGATATATAAGATGGGGAGAGTTGGAGGAGAGTCACTACATTTAGGTCACCTCCTCCAAGAGGCCTTCCCAGACTGAGTTTCCCCTTTTCCCTCTGCTCCCTCCCTGCTCTCCCTCCGCCTTCTGCTCCCTCACCCTTCCCCCCTTCACCGCCCCTCAGCTAAGCCCCCTTTCCCTCTGCTCCTCCCCCTCTCCCTTCCCCTCCCCTCAGCACTGTGCTCATTTGTATATATGTTTATTACTCTATTTATTTTGTTAATAAGGTGTCCATCCCCTTGATTCTATTTATCGTGATTATGTTGTCTTGTTTTTGTCCGTCTGTCCCCCCCGATTAGACTGTGAGTCCGTCATTGGACAGGGATTGTCTCTATCTGTTGCCGACTTGTTCATTCCAAGCGCTTAGTACAGTGCTCTGCACATAGTAAGCACTCAATAAAGACTACTGAATGAATGAATGTTTATTAAGCGCTTACTGTGTGCGGAGCACTGTACTGAGCACTTGGGAAAGTACAATACGACATAAACAGCGACAATCCCCGCCCACAACGAGCTCACAGTCTAGAGGACAAACAGGATAAACAATTAATGGAGGTCTGTCGAATATGTACCAGGAGACAGTTGCGGGGAAGAGGGAGGGCGTGGGCCGGAGGTCGGCAGAGGGTGAGGGGAGAGCGAGGGACACGGTAGGTTGGCATTAGAAGGATGAACAAAGTGTGCGTGGGCTGGATCGTACTGGGAGAGGAGTGAGGATAAGTAAGAGGGAGAGAGTTGACTGAGTGCCTAGAATCTGACGGAGAGGAGTTTCTGCTTGATGCGGAGATGGATGGGCAGATTGGCCAGGAGTAGAAAATTATTTTGTCTGTGGAGAATTTACAGACTTTGCCAAGTCCTCAGGGCCACCAGGGTGAGCAGGGTAGCTGAGGGAGGTTTAAACTGTGAAAATGTAGTCACTTCAACTTGCAGTCATCCATATGCCCCTCTAAACCAGCTGTGGCTAATCTGACACCCCTCTGGGTCCATAAGAGAAGCAGCACGGCTTAGTGGAAAGAGCACGGGCTTGGGAGTTCTAATCCCGGCTCCGCCACTTGACCGCTGTGTGACCTTGGGCATGCCACTTGGCTTCTCTGTGCCTCAGTTACCTCATCTGTAAAATGGGGATTACAACTGTGAGCCCCACGTGGGACAACCTGATTACCCCGTACTTAGAACAGTGCTTGGCACATAGTAAGCATTTAACAAATACCATAATTACTATTGGGTATCCATATTGGGATAAAGTTTCACATCCTGAATCCCTGGGTAGATTGATTTTTTGCTCCTAAGGTCCATATGGACAGGCTGATTTGAAAGATCTTTCAGTTTTCTCTGTCCATGATCCTTAGATAATAAGCCTGTGAGTAGGAGTTGTTTCATTTAAATAACTTTACGACAGTTCCTCCATGCTTAGATTGGTATGGAGCACAAATTAATGTTCCAAATAAATAATAGCGGATGACACAATGCTGCTACTTAATACTAGCTGACAGTCATATTCATGAATAGAATTTCTGAGGAACTCGTTTGAGCCATTTGGAGGCAGCAACTTCCTGGAGCTTTGGTTTTTCCAGATTCCCCTTCATATCCTTCTTTCTTAGTGTTTCTCCAAGTGCAGTCTGGAAGAGGGCCACGTCCAGTCCCAAAGATTTTCATTTCCAGTCATGCAGGTCACCAGCACTTTCCTCCCTCACTTAAAAAGTGAGTGAGAAATAATAACTGTGGTATTTGTTAAGCGCTTACTATGCGTCAAGCACTGTTCTAAGCACTGAGATAGTCAGATCGGACACAGTCCCTATCCCATGTGGGGCTCCCAATCTAAGTAGGAGGGAGAACAGGTACAGAATCCCCATTTTACAGATGAGGAAACCGAGACACAGAGAAATTAAGTGACTTACCCAAGGTCACACAGCAGGAAGGTGGCTGAACTGAGATTAGAATCTGGGTCCTCTGACTCCAAAGCCCACACTCTTTCCACTAGAGCACTCTGCTTGCCCACCGAAGTATCCTTAGACTGTAAAGTATGACCTTCTGCCTACCTGACAACCCCTTCTGGACGAATAGCTCAAACAAACGAAAGAGGCAAAGGTGCAAATGAAAAAGGCAAAGGTAGCAATATAAAAACTCATATTTTCAGTAGAAATTGGCCCAAATCATCATCCTGTTCAGCCTCCTTGACAGTTTTTGGTCAAGGCTCAGCCCCGGACCTGTTTCAAACAGCCGAGACTAATTCACGTCAGGGTTGTGACTCTCTTGTGGGAAAATAAAGTGAGAAACAGGCTTGCTGCAAGACAACACCTGTGCTCCCTGTGAAGTTGTGAAGGGCAGGGAAGGGAAAGAAGACAAGGCTAGCTACAAGATAATCAAGTTGGACAGAGTCCAGGTCCCACTTGGGACTCGGTCTTAATCCCCATTTTGACAGGTGAGGTACTTGAGGCAGAGAGGTGAAGTGACTTCCCCAAGGTCTCCCAGCAGACAAGTGGTAGAGTCCCAGGTACTCTGTCTCCCTTGGGATTCTCAAATCCTTGGGGAGGCACATTAGGAGTTAAGAGAATGCTCCTTGAGGAATGGGAAGGGAAAATTGTAAGGCAAAAGGACAGGAGTATCACAGGAGGAGCGGCACCTGGAAACAGGAGAGAATTTCTGTAGCAACGCACCGAGTTGGTGTTCCTGATGGGTTTTTTTTTTACGGTATTGTTAAGCGCTTACTATGTGCCAAGCGCCGCTCTCAATTCTGGGGTAGATACTAGCTTGTCAGGTTGGACAAAGTCTCTGTCCCACACGGGGCTCACAGTCTTAATCCCCATTTTAGATGAGGTAACTGAGGCACAGAGAAGTGAAGTGACTTGCCCAAGGCCACACAAAAGACAAGCGGTAGAGCCGGGATTAGAATCCAGGTTCTTCTGACTCCCGGGCCCGTGCTCTATCCACTAGGCCACGCTGCTTCCCATATTTTCAGTTCCCTTGGTAGTGTATGTGGTGACCTGGGATAGGGTGTCACAGGGTTTGAACTACTCTAATCAGATTTAATTCATTCAGTAGTATTTATTGAGTGCTCACTATGTGCGGAACACTGTACTAAGCAAGATTTCTTGGCCACAGTTGGCCTTGGACCATTTCAAAGTCTCCCCTATTGAAGGGAGAGGAGTCACCACTTTAAAGCACTAGAAGGGGACGGGGTTCTCTGTCCTAAATCTGACAACTCTTTTTCTGGAATGTCCAGCTGGCTGAAAAGGACTTTTCAGTTTCAAACAGCAGGACTCACTTCCGAATTCTACTAGTCACAGATGTTCTTACTCAGACTCTTCTTCTTTCTTGTCCTTCAGGCTTTCTAGCAGGGTTTCCTCTAAGATCTCCAACTCCTCCAAGGGAATTCTCAGCAGCAGAGTGACGTGACCGATGAGGACCCTGGCTCGAGCGTCGTAGGAACCTTATAAAAAAAAAAAAGGAAGAAATATCACATTGGATTAAGAACGCCGTTTAACCCAGAGGCGGCACAGTTTGTTCAGAGTGCTAATTACTTTTCATGCCAGGACCCGCCTCCCGTATGGCGTCTGAAGCGATCGCTCTCGAGACCCATTAACATCCAGTCATTAATACGGCCGTGGAAGGTGCAGTTAATCACGTCCACGTGCTTTTTATCCCTGAGTGTCAAAACGGGTGGTAAAAAGGGGTCAGATTTTCCTCTGTCACCCTCAAAGCAGTATGTCTGGCAGCATTGGCCCCAACCCAAAGATTTATGGGCTATCCATCCCCTCGTGGCCTGTGCCTCAGTTACCTCAACTGTAAAATGGGGATTAACTGTGAGCCTCACGTGGGACAACCTGATTACCCTGTATCTACCCCAGTGCTTAGAACAGTGAAGAAGCAGCGTGGCTCAGTGGAAAGAGCACGGGCTTAGGAGTCAGAGGTCATAGGTTCTAATCCCGGCTCTGCCACCTGTCAGCTGTGTGACTTTGGGCAAATCGCTTCACTTCTCGGTGCCTCAGTTACCTCATCTGTAAAATGGGGATTAAGACTGTGAGCCTCATGGGAAAACCTGATTGCCCTGTATCTATCCCAGTGCTCAGAACAGTACTTGGGCACATAGCGCTTAACAAATACCAACATTATTATCGATTAGACTGAAAGCCCGTCAAAGGGCAGGGACTGTCTCTGTTACCGATTTGTACATTCCAAGCGCTTAGTACAGTTCTCTGCACATAGTAAGCGCTCAATAAATACTATTGAATTGAATGAATGAACAGTGCTCTGCACATAGTAAGCGCTTAACAAATACCAACATTATTATTATTATTCCAGTGGACTCTCCCTGCCTAAGCCTTGAACTTCTTCCCGGGGAAGCACTGTTAGGAAGACGACGTCTGTTTCGGTAACAGACAAGAGTACTGTCTGAAAGGAAATTTCCTGTGGGAGATTCACTAATTCGTTCAATCGTATTTATTGAGCGCTTGCTTTGTGCGAAGCACCGTGCTAAGCGCTTGGGAGAGTACAACATAGCAACGGGATCTGCACAGGGCTACTGCCAGCACTCCCAATTTCTTTGAGAACTGTTACCCTTTCTCTCCTACCCTCCCTGTGGGTACCTGCCTGAATCTGATTTGGAAGCCAAGTTCTCTACGGGCAGAAACGTTCACCTAAGACATTCACTCATTACTTTGAGATGAAGAATTCTGCGGAACCTCTGCTATTTTCTGTGCCTAAAAGGAAGAGAAGGTACAAATGAAAGCCTTTCTTCTAGGAATTAACTCGAGTGGATTCACCTTTCCTAAAAACACTTCAAGAGTTTTGGCAAATCCCAGGCTAAAGATGCTTCCAACTTTCTGACTGCAGTCTCTGCACTTTCAATAATCAACCCATGGCTTTTTGACATGTTTGGCAAGTGCAAAAATCTCCACTACATTAAGTCTTAGGCTTGCTGGATGTTGTTGAGAGTGATTGCTCTGTGGGGCTTAAAATTTGTTTGTTTTTAATGGCATGTTTTAAGTGCTTACTATGTGCCAGGCACTGTACTAAGTGCAGGGGTAGATACAAGCTGATCAGGTTGGACACAGTCCATGTCCCACTCGAGGCTCAGTCTTAATCCCCATTTTCTAGTTGAGGTGACTGAGGCCCACAGAAAATAATGGACTTGCCCAAGGTTACACAGTAGACAAGTGGCAGAGCCGGGATTAGAACCCAGGTCTTCTGACTCCCTTGGGATGCTTGGAGTCCTTGGGGAGGCACATCATGGCTCAGAGGAAAGAGCATGGGTTTAGGGGTCGGAGGTCATGGGTTCTAATCCCGGCTCTGCCACTTGTCAGCTGTGTGACTTTGGGCAAGTCACTTCACTTCTCTTTGCCTCAGTTCCCTCATCTGTAAAAAGGGGATTAAGGCTGTGAGCCCCACGTGGGACAACCTGATGACCTTGTAACCACCTCAGAGCTTAGAACATGCTTGGCACATAGTAAGCACTTAACAAATACCGTTATTATTATTATTGTTATTAATAGAATGCTGCTTGAGGAATGGGAAAGGAAGACTGTAAGGCAAAAGGACAAGAGTATCGCAGAAGGAGAGGCAACCCGAAACAGGAGAGAATCTCCAGCCAATAGGAAGACAAATATAAGGGCAGCTCTCGGATCGATTAGACTGAAAGCCCGTCAATGGGCAGGGACTGTCTCTATGTGTTGCCAAATTGCACATTCCAAGCATTTAGTACAGTGCTCTGCACATAGTAAGCGCTTAATAAATACTATTGAATGAAAATCTTAGAACGAGTCGTCTACAATCGATGCCTAGAATTCCTTAACTCCCATTCTCTCCTAGACCCCCTCCAATCTGGCTTCCGTCCCCTCCACTCTACCGAGACTGCTCTCTCTAAGGTCACCCATGACCTCCTTCTTGCCAAATCCAATGGCTCCTACTCCATTCTGATCCTCCTTGACCTCTCTGCTGCCTTTGACACTGTCGACCATCCCCTCCTCCTCCGTACCTTATCTCACCTTGGCTTCACGGACTCTGTCCTCTCCCGGTTCTCCTCTTACCTCTCTGGCCGATCATTCTCGGTCTCCTACGCTGGAGCCTCCTCCCCCTCCCATCCTTTAACTGTTGGAGTTCCTCAAGGGTCAGTTCTTGGCCCTCTTCTGTTCTCCATTTACACTCACTCCCTCGGTGAACTCATTCGCTCTCACGGCTTTGACTACCATCTCTACGCAGATGACACGCAGATCTACATCTCCGCCCCTGTCCTCTCCCCCTCCCTTCAGGCTCGCATCTCCTCCTGCCTCCGGGACGTCTCCACCTGGATGTCTGCCCGCCACCTAAAACTCAACATGAGCAAGACTGAGCTCCTCATCTTCCCTCCCAAGCCCGGTCCGCTCCCAGACTTCTCCATCACCGTGGATGGCACGACCATCCTTCCCGTCCCGCAGGCCCGCAATCTCGGTGTCATCCTTGACTCGTCCCTCTCGTTCACCCCACACATCCTATCCGTTACCGAGACCTGCCGGTTTCACCTCTACAATATCGCCGAGATCCGCCCTTTCCTCTCCACCCAAACGGCTACCTTACTATTACGGGCTCTCGTTATATCCCGGCTAGACTACTGTGTCAGCCTTCTCTCTGACCTCCCTTCCTCCTCTCTCGCCCCGCTCCGGTCTATTCTTCACTCCGCCGCCTGGCTCATCTTCCTGCAGAAACGATCTGGGCATGTCACTCCCCTTCTTAAACAACTCCAGTGGTTGCCTGTCGACCTCCGCTCCAAACAAAAACTCCTCACTCTAGGCTTCGAGGCTCTCCATCACCTTGCCCCTTCCCACCTCTCCTCCCTTCTCTCTTTCTACCGCCCACCCCGCACGCTCCGCTCCTCTGCCGCCCACCTCCTCGCCGTCCCTCGGTCTCGCCTATCCCGCCGTCGACCCCCGGGTCACGTCCTCCCGCGGTCCTGGAACGCCCTCCCTCCTCACCTCCGCCAAACTGATTCTCTTTCCCTCTTCAAAACCTTACTTAAAAATCACCTCCTCCAAGAGGCCTTCCCAGACTGAGCTCCTCTTCCCCCTCTACTCCCTCCGCCATCCCCCCTTTACCTCTCCGCAGCTAAAGCCTCATTTTCCCCTTTTCCCTCTGCTCCTCCACCTCTCCCTTCCCATCCCCACAGCACTGTACCCGTCCGCTCAACTGTATATATTTTCGTTACCCTATTTATTTTGTTAATGAATTGTACATCGCCTTGATTCTATTTAGTTGCCATTGTTTTTACGAGATGTTCTTCCCCTTGACGCTGTTTAGTGCCATTGTTCTTGTCTGTCCGTCTCCCCCGATTAGACTGTAAGCCCGTCAAACGGCAGGGACTGTCTCTATCTGTTGCCGACTTGTTCATCCCAAGCGCTTAGTACAGTGCTCTGCACATAGTAAGCGCTCAATAAATACTATTGAATGAATGAATGAATGAATAAAGAGAATCTCCTGATCATGGAAGGTCCAAATGCAAGCTTTGAGCAGACCAGATAGAATCCATGAGGAGGAGGATGGGAAAACAAGATCACACACACCTCCAGCACACACGACCAAGGCCAGGATTGCCCAGGAACAATCCAATATACCCTCTAGACTGTAAGCTCATGGTGGGCAGGGAACGGGAGGAGCACGGCCTAGTGGATAGCGCTCGGGCCTGGGAGTCAGAAGGACCTGGGTTCTAACCTCGGCTCCACCACTTGCTGCTGTGTGACATTGGGACAGTCACTTCACTTCTCTGGGCCTCAGTTCCTTCATCTTTACAATGGAAAATAAGACTGTGAGACCCAGGTGGGACAGGGACAGGGCCGAACCCAATTACGTTGTATCTAGCCCAGCGCTTAGTCCCTGGCACACGGTATGCACTTAAATATTATCATTATTATTATTATGTTCACCAAACCTCTTATAGCATACTCTTCCAAGTGCTTAGTACAAGGCCCTGGACATAGTAAGAGCTCGATAAATACTACTGACTGATTCATTCATTTCCAGGCCCAGCCTGACACAGCTAAAGGGCAAGTCAGAAGTGGGAAAACCTGCTCCTGGGGAGGAGAAAGGGAGCAGAGAGGGGTGTGGGGATGACGGAGGCGGTCTAAGGGTTTGTTGCAGGGTGATCTCTGCTCTGCTGACCAAAGGCCGCCAAAAGGCTGCTGGGCTCTTTGGTGAGGAGAGCAGGATGGCCACAATCCACTGTCTGTCCGGATTTGGGGTGGCAAGATGGCTGGCGTGGGTGACCCCTGTCCTCTCTTGAGCCCGCGAGGGGATGTTGTGACAATCGGACCTGCTACCGGCCAGGCTGGGGCTGATGTGGGTGAGCCTTTTTCTCTCCTTGGCCCGATTGGGGGGCGGGGGAGCCTACAAGAATCGGACCTGCTGCCAGACGGGCACGGCCTGGTGACAGACCCAAAATAGGAGCCTTAGGGAAGTGGGGGAAACAAGGATAGTCTTTAGGCATAATCACGCCTCAATCAATCAGTCAATTGAACCCCTGCTTTACTACACAAAGAGAAGAAGCATGACCTAGTGGAAAAAGCATGGGCCTGAAAGTCAGAGGACCTGAGTTCTAAACCCCCTCTGCCTGTTGTTTGAGTGCGACCATGGGCAAATCACTTAACTTCTCTGTGCCTCAGTTTCCTCAACTATAAAATAGTGAATACCTGGTCTCTTTCCTACTTAGACTGTGAGGTACAGGTACTAGTCTGGTCTAATTAACTTGTACCTAACCAAGGGCTTAGAACAGTGTTTGACACACAGAAAGCATTTAATGAATACCATAAAAAAAGAGGTAAGAGACAAAATCACATGAGAAACAGCATGGCCTAGTGGAAAGAGCAAGGGCCTGGGAATCAGGGGACCTGGGCTCTAATTCCGATTCCATCGTCTTGGGCAAGTTACTTCTCTCTGCTTCTGTTACCTTGTCTGTAAAATGGGGATTAAGACTGTATCCCCCAAATGGGACGGGGGCTGTGTCCAACTTGGTTATCTTGTATCTACTCCAGCACTCGAAATAGAGTGCTTGGCACATAGTAAGCATTTAACAAACACTATTTTTTCAAAAAAATCCCTGCCCTTAAGGAATTCACCAACAGATGAAGGCGGAAGGTGGAACTTTATGGTTCCATAATTTAAAGTCGGGACAGTTCTCAAATCATACTGGTGATGAATCCACATCTGTAATTGATTTATTTATAGTAATATCTGTCTCACACTCTAGACTGTAAGCTACCTGTGGAGAGGGAACATGTCTACCAACTCTGTTCTGCTGGACTCTCTAAAGCATTCAGTACAGTGCTCCGCACACAGTCAGCACTCAATAAATACAACTGATTGATTAGAGAAGCAGCATGGCTTAGTGAATAGAGCACGGGCCCGGGAGTCAGAAGGTCACGGGTTCTTATCCCAGCTTTGCGTCTTGTCTGCTGCGTGACCTTACGCAAGTCACTTAACTTCTCTGTGCCTCAATTACCTCATTTGTAAAATGAAGATTGAGCTGGGAGCCCCTTGTGGGACAGGGACTGTGTCCAACCCGATTTGCTTGTCTCCACTCCAGTGCTTAGTGTAGTGCCTGGCACACAGTGAACACTTAACAAATACCACAATTCTTATTGCATGCATTATTACATTATTACGCAATTATTATTACATGTCAGTGACCAATAGCTCAGAGTAAAAGTGGACACTGTAGAAGTCAAAACCTTGCTTTACCACCAGAGGACAGTGGGGCCTTGGGCGAAGATAACTATGGTAATTGTGAGATTTAAGTGCTTATAGAGAAGCAGTGTGGCCCAGTGGAAAGAGCACAGGCTTAGGAGTCTAGGAGTCAGAGGTCATGGGTTCTAATCCCAACTCCACCACCTTTCAGTTGTGTGACTTTGGGCAAGTCACTTAACTTCTCTGGGCCTCAGTTACCTCATCTGTAAAAATGGGGATTAAGACTGTGAACCTCACATGGGACAACCTGATGACCTTGTAGTTACCCCAGCGCTTAGAACAGTGCTCGGCACATAGTAAGCGCCTAACGAATACCAACATTATACGTGCTTTTAAGCACTGCACTTAACGCTGAGGTAAATATATTTCAGTCAGTCTAGACAAAGTCCCCGTCCTTAGCTCACAGTCTAAAAGGGGAGGGAAAAGAGGGATATCTATACTGCAGGTAACTGGGGACAGGATTTCCCTTTTCGATATTTCATCACCGGAAAGAACGCAAAGCAAGCCACTATGTTTCCCAACCTGCACTGGTAGGAAAACGGAACTAGACTACCCCTTCAAAGAGGGGGTGGAGGAACACAAATGTCAGTGAGAGGGAGGAAAGATGAATCATTTATTTATATCAATGTCTGTCTCCCCCTCCAGAGATGTGAGCTTAATGAGGGCAGGGGATGTGCCTACCAATTCTGTTACATCGTTCTCTCCCAAATGCTTAGTCTAGTGCTCTGCACACTGTAAGCGCTCAGTAATACCAAAGCCTGATTGATTGATGGATGGACTATAAAGGCTATCTCAGCAACAGCGTTTGGAAAATTCTTTATCCTTCTTTTCCCTGGAGTGCAAAGATACTTCTCATCAAACTTCCAAAAACTCACTACCCCTGAGCCCGTTTTATCCTGGTCCACCGGGCTCCTTTATAGAACGGCAGACGGGAGATTACTACAGACAGCTTTTTTAAGAGCCAAACGATTTCAATACCACTTCAAGGTGAGAGAGATACAGGAAGAAAACAGCACTGGGGCTAGAAATTTGGTAATTGCTAGTAAAGTTATATCTAATTGCATCTCAAAAGATAAGCTTGAAATTCCCCATTTCTTTGATGAATCACGATCGGGGAATTCCATTTCAATAACAAATATTAAATGGGAAAAAAGCAATGGCAAGCCAACTGCAATCCATGTGTCTGGCAGATTGACTGCAGGCACTTACTCTGTCCATTGGGAACTGGAGAAAAGGAGACTTTTGCCTGGGAGGAAGGTGTTAGTCTTGTGAAGAAAAATCAGAAATAGGAACGGGAAACAGATATTTAAAATGTTTTTCATGTGGCCTGGATCCTCTCTCAGATCCAACTCTTCACCAGCCATTATCTTTCACACCCTCTTTATCCTGAACAGTATTTTTAACGGTATTTAACACTTTTTATAAGCCAAGCACTGTGCTAAACGCTGGATCAATCGATCAATGGCATTTATTAAGCAGCGTGTGGAAAGTACTGTACTAGGAGTCAGAGTACCTGGGTTTTAATTCACCTGTCTGCTGTGTGACCTTGAGCAAGTCACTTCACTTCTCCCTGCTTCAGTTCCCTCATCTGTAAAATGGGAATTGAGACTGTGAGCCCCACTGGGGACAGGGACTGTGTCCAAATTGATTATCTTGCATCTACCCCAGCGCTTAGAACAGTTCCTGGCTTTAAAGCACTCAATCAGCTCTCTGTCTCCTACCTCACTTCACTGATCTACTACAGCCCGACCTGCACACTTCACTCCTCTAGCAGGCCGGCTTACAGACTGTGCCCTGACCTTGCCTATCTTGCTGATGATCCCTTTCGCATGTCCTCTCCCGAGCCACATTCACCAGTCCACCGTCCTCCCCAACTTCAAAGTCTTATTAAGGTCATATTTCTTCCAAGAGGGCTTACTGTTTAAACCCTCCTTCTCCCTTCTGTGTCATCTATGCCTTGGATCTGTGACCTTTGGGCACTAAACTGTAAGCTATTGATGCCTGCCTACTTGTTTTGTTTGTTGTCTGTCTCCCCCTTCTAGACTGTGAGCCCGTTGTTGGGCAGGGATTGTCTCTATCTGTTGCCGAAATGTACTTTCCAAGCGCTTGCTACAGTGCTCTGAACACAGTAAGTGCTCAATAAATACGATCGAATGAATGAATAGGCTCACTGGGGAAGGGAATGTGTCTGTTTATTGTTGTATTGTACTCTCCCAAGCATTTAGTACAGTTCTCTGCACGCAGTGAGTGCTCAATAAATACGACTAAATGAATGAATATTTTGCTCCTCCCTCAACCCCATGGCACTTAGGTACGAATCTTTAAATTATAAATTACTCATTTATTTTAATGCCTGTCTCCCCCTACTAGACTGTAAGCTCGTTATGGGCAGGAAATGTGTCTACTAACTCTATTGCATTTTACTCTCCCAAGTGCTTAGTACGCAAAGAGCAAGCACTCAATAAATACCACTGATGGATCGAGTGACCTGGATACACAATTTTATATCCCGCTATTGGCCTTGTAGATAAAGTTTGTGGTGTTGGCGAACTGTACCATCTTAAATGGTTCCTGGGAGCAGCTTTAAGTGTCCTGCTCAAGTCTCAGGAAGAGAGTTCATTTATTTAATCATATTTATTGAGCTCTTACTGTGTGCAGAGCACCATACCAGGCGGTTGGGAGAGCAGAATTGTCTTGTCTTGTCTGTCCGTCTCCCCCGATTAGACCGTAAGCCCGTCAAAGGGCAGGGACTGTCTCTATCTGTTACCGATTTGTACATTCCAAGCGCTTAGTACAGTGTTCTTCACATAGTAAACGCTCAATAAATACTATTGAATGAATGAATAGAACACAACAATAAACAGACATATTCCCTGCCCACAACGAGTTTCCAGTCTAGAGATGAGCTTACAGTCCAGAGACGAGCCCACAGTCTAGATGGGGAGACCAACTTTAATATGAATAAACGGGTCCAAACTCCACAAAGGCCACCTCAGAGGGTCCAGGCTACCCCGCCGGCAGCCGGCCAGAAGGCTCCGGTTCCCACACCACAGAGTGCTCCCTTTGGTGGGCACCGGGAGCGGGGAGAGATGGGCAGGGCAGGCTCGGGCAGAGCTCGGCCGGGTGCCGTGGTGCCTAGGCCTGCTTCGGGCCCGGCAGCCACTACCTCGTAGAGACCTCACCTGATGAAGTGGGGTTCCCCAGCTCAGTTGGGGCTGGGTTCCCCAAGCCTCCCCCTTGATCCAAGCAGGGAGGGAGGCAGCAGCCAAAGGGAGAAGCTAGGAATGACTGAACTGCGGCTCTAGAGCTCAGTGCTAATGACTGACCGCTCTGCAAGCGTCCTCCCCGGGCCCTCGCATGCTTGGTGGAGATATTTTCCCAGTCTGAATGGACAACGCCTGTTGCTGAAAGACGTTAGCTCCTCCGCTCCGGTCCACCCCACCGTCCGGGGCGTGGGAAACCGCAAATCAGCTTTGGGGTCCCCGGTCAATCAGTCGGTCAATTTAATAAGAGCTTATTATGTGCAGGGCACTGTACTAAACGCTTGGGAGAGTACAGTACAACAATAAACTGGGCCTGGCTTTTTTTTTCAATGATATTAAGCACTTAGTATGTTCCAAGTACTGTAATAATAATAATGTTGGTATTTCTTAAGTGCTTACTATGTGCCGAGCACCGTTCTAAGCACTGGGGTAGATATAGGGTAATCAGGTTGTCCCATGTGAGGCTTACAATCTTCATCCCCATTTTACAGACAAGGTAACTGAAGCACAGAGTAGTTTAGTGACTTGCCCACAGTTACACAGCTGACAGGTGGCAGAGCCGGAATTCGAACGCATGACCTCTGACTCCCAAGCCCGGGTCTTTTCCACTGAGCCACGCTGCTTCTCGCCGGGGTAGATACAAGATAATTAGGTTGGGTACAGTCCATTTCCCATGTGGAGCTCACAGTGATAATCTCTATTTTACAGATGAGGTAGCCGAGGCCTAGAGAAGTTAAGGGACTTCCCCAAGGCAACACACAGCAGAGAAGTGGCAGAGCGGGATTAGAACCCAGGTCCTTCTGACTCAAAGGTCTGTGCTCTAACCACTAGACCATACTGCTTTTCGAAAAACAGTTCAGTCCTGTTGGTTGCCCATCCACTTTCACAACAAACAGAAACTCCTTATCAACAGCTTTAAAGCGCTCAGTTAGCTCTCCCCATGCTGTTTTACCTCACTGATTTCTTACTACCACCTGCATGCTTAACTCCCATAACGCCAACCTACTCTCACCGTACTTTGATCTCATTTATCTTGCTGCCGATCCCTCGCCCACATCTTCTCTCTGGCCTGAAACTCCCCCACCTTTCATATTTGTCAGACCACATACAGGAAGCAGCATATCCTAGTGGGAAGAGAACAGGCCCGGGCATCAAATGACCTGGGCTCTATACCCAGCTCCGCCACTTGCCTGCGTTGTGACCTTGGGCAAGTCATTTAATTTTTCTGTGCTTCGGGTTCCTCAGCTGCAAATGGGGATTCAACTCGTTCTCCTTCTAACTTGGGCTGTGAGCCCCATGCGGGACAGGGACTATGTTGGGCCGTATTAGCGTCTATCGACTTCAGTGCTTAGAACAGTGCTTGACACATTAACAGCACTTAACAAGAATCATAATACCATACCACCACAACCCACTGCCCAACTTCAAAGCCTTACTAAAATCACATCTCCTCCAAGAGGCCTTCCCTGACTGAGCCCTCGTTTCCCCTACTCCTCAATCGAACAATCGATGGTATTTATTGACCACTTGACCATGTGAGGTACACAATACTAAGCATTTGAGAAAGTACTAGAGTTGGTTGGCATATTCCCTGTCCACAAGGAGCTTAAGGCCCAGAGGAGAGCAGTAATAAAAATAAATTATGGATATGGACATAATGCTGTGGGGTTGAGGGTGGGGTGAATATCTGGTGCTTAACGTGTACGGAACCAAGTGAATAGACAACACAGAAGGGGGAGGACGTAGGGGAAATGTGAGTTTATTCTGGGAAGACTTCTTGGAGGTGATGTGATTTTAGTTTGGCTTTGAAGGTGGGGAGCGTTGGGGTCTGTTGCATATGGAGGGCGAGAGAGTTGCAGGTCAGAGGATGGATATAAGTAAGGGGTCTGAGTTGCCTATACTTGGATTGTACCTTTTATGCATTTGATATTCGCCCTACCTTCCGCCCCATGGCACTTATGTCCGCAGCCATAATTTATTTATTCATATTACTGTCTTTCTCCCCCTCTAGACAAATAGTACAATAGTAATAATAATAATGTTGGTATCTGTTAAGCGCTTACTATGTGCAGAGCACTGCTCTAAGCGCTGGGGGAGATACAGGGTAATTAGGTCGTCCCACGTGAGGCTCACAGTTAATCCCCATTTTACAGATGAGGGAACTAAGGCACAGAGAAGTTAAGTGACTTGCCCACAGTCACACAGCTGACAAGTGGCAGAGCTGGGAGTCGAACCCATTTCCTCTGACTCTGAAGCCCAGGCTCTTTCCACTGAGCCACGCTGCTTCCCCAAGCCCTTAGTACAGCGTTCTGCACACAGTAAGTGCTCAAAAAATACAACTGATGGTTCTGATCGGGTTGTAGTAGGAGATCCGTGAGGTAAATTAGGAGGGAGAGAGCCGACAGACTTAAAACCGACGGTAAGGAGTTTTTGCCTGGTGCCGAGGTGGATGGGTAACCACTGGAGGTTTCGAGGGAATGGGGCCTGAATAGTTTTTCGGAAAAAATGATTCAGGAGAAGGAAGAGTGAGTTGGGGAGTAATGGTTCAAGAGAACGGATATGTAAAGTGGCATGAGCTGGCGGAGTGTCTTTGAAATGGACCGTGAGGAGTTCTTGCCCTCTTGGAGGGAAAGAGGCCTTCTCAAGGTCTCCGAGAAAATTACGAGGCACCAAAAGCTCTTAAATCCGAGTGGAGCGTTTGATCTACTAGACCACAATGTCTTTCTTCTTTATAGAGCACATGGGCTATTTTTGAAAAATAAAAGTTAACAGCATGTTGAGAATTTTGTAATAATAGAGAGCTAATTTTATACGTCCTGCCCCAGAATTGCCACCTCATTTTTAATTCGCTACAACTATCTATGCATAAGGAGGAAAATTTAGTAAATTTAACCAAAAAGAAGAAGGTGGGTAAATACCCTTCATAAGGTATTTTAGGGCAAAGGGAACAGGATTAGCATTAAAAAAAAATTCCACTCCACCACTATGGAAACATTTTGTGACTAAGATACATATAGTTAGTTAGAAAAGGTCAATCCATCCCTTAAGTCCCTAATAGAACCTTCAAGCCTGTTCTCAAGCTAATTTCCTAAACTGCTTTCAGACATATCCTTGAAATTAGCACCCATTCAAAAAGTCCAAAAAGTTGCAACTTTGAGGTGTTTCTCATTTCTTCCCCTCCTCATAACGAGCAATGCCAGCCACGGGAAGGCAGGAAGACATCGTAAGTAATCCAACTAATCAGCCGATCAGTACCCTAAAAAAAGCTTTCCGCCATCTTTACCCCTCTGAGAGGTTTGATAATGAGCGGAGGGATCAGTTACCAAAATGAATTTAAACTTGGGGAAAAACCTCCTCTCTTGGGGAAAGAGATCATTTGGGTTTTTGCTCTCGCCATCTGCTGCCGATTAGACTTTGCACCTGAGAGAGGGTTCTAAAGAAAAACGGTCAGGTTCTCTTCTGAAGTACACAACATACTCTCTGGTATTCCCACTATGAGGGTTCGAGTCTGGTTGGGTAACTGATATTTTTCAGATAACAATGAGGAGGGAAGTCCTCGGCCCCTAACTTGAGTTATTAATCAATCAATCAATCCCATCAGTCAGTTTGTGAAGCAGTGTGGCCTAGTGAACAGAGCTTGGGCCTGGGAGTTAAAAGGGCCTGAGTTCTAATCCCAGCTCTGCTACGTGTCTTCTGTATGACCTTGGGCAAGTCATTTCACTTCTCCGTGCCTCAGTTACCTCGTTTTAAAATGGGGATTAAGACTGGGAGCCCTGTGTGGGACCGGGACTCTATCCAATCTGACAACCTTGTAACTAGTTCAGCTCCCGGTTCAGTGTCTGACACTTACTAAGTGCTTAACGAATAATATTAAAAAAAAAAAATCAATCGATCAATGTAATTTGAGTGCTTACTATGTGCAGGGCACTGTACTAAGCACCGGGTTCATGGGAATACGGCGAGGGCCGTCAGATTAAGTGGTTTGGAATGGCGCCGATCAGGATGATTTATCAAGTTATTACTACCTGCAGAATTTCACTCCTGAATAATGATGTGTCATTTACGCAAAACTATAAAATGGAAAATAGTTTTGCAAGTTGGTCTACCTGGAAACATCGCTATTTGAAGGCCACTGAGAGAAGAAATTGAGGAGAGGAAAAACAACCTAGGAAATGCCAGTTTACATTCGTAAAATCCCTTCTGAACAATCCAGCCAAGCATGCAAAAATAGCAGAGAGAAGAGAAGGCAGTACCAGGCCGCCATCCAAGAACACCCTGGGGAACTGCAGTCGGCTGCGGGAATGAATACCATGCCCTAACTGCAGTCTCTGGGAGAGAACTGAGGAGAAGCAACAATATCCACTAGTGAGTCAGAGGAGTCAGAGGGGGTCAGAAGGACCTGGGTCCTAATCCCGGCTCTGCCACTTAACTGCAGTGTGATCGTGGGCAGGTCACTTCCCTGCTCTGGGCCTCAGTTACCTCTTCTGTAAAATGGGGATAAAGACTGTGAGCCCCATGTGGGTCACCGACTGTGTGTGTATAACCCGATTAGCTTGTATCTACCCCAGTGCTTAGTGTAGGGCCTGGGGCAGAGTAAGCGCTTAACAGATATCAATGAAAAACTGCTTTAACGATTGTGGTCGATGCCTCACGAGATTAACAAGTATATGCCGGGGAACCGCCTCCACCGTTTTTGCTTAATAAAATTCCATAAGGTGTTATAAAATACCGTGTGGCTTAGTGGAAAGAACACGGGCTTGGGAGCCAGAGGACCTGGGTTCTAATCCTGGCTCTGCCACTTGTTTGCTGGGTGGCCGTGGGCAAGTTATTTAGCTTCTCTGTGCCTCAGTTCCCTCATCTGTGAAGTGAGGAATGAAACTGTGAGCCCCAAGAAGGACAGGAACTGTGTCCAACCTCATTAGCTTGAATCTACCCCAGCGCTTATTATAGTGTCCGGCACATAGTAAGCACTTAAGAAATCTCCCCCCTTTAGACTGTGAGCCTGTTGTTGGGCAGGGATTGTCTCTATCTGTTGCCAAATTATACATTCCAAGCACTTAGTACAGTGCTCTGCACCCAGTAAGCGCTCAATAAATACGATTGAATGAATAAAATACATAAAAGGTGGTGTGGGCTGGAGTATACTACCCAAGAGCAATGCCTGAAACAGCCCCAAGCTGAACAATGGCAAAATCTTATGTTCATTCATATATTAATTCATTTAATGAGTGCTTACCATTCATTCATATATTCATTCATTTAATGAGCGCTTAGTGTGTGCAAAGCACTGTATTAAGTGTTCCCTTCTTTGGGAAAAATTGAGGCAGAATATGATGATGAGATGTGAAGAATTCTTTGTTAGCAGCCTGGACAGATCTGGAGTCCAAGGGAATCTGGAGGCAGTACAGACATCTACTAGGAAAGAGGAATTCCTCGCTGAAAATGACCATAACAAACGCAGTATTTGTTAAGCGCTTACTATGTGGCAAGCACCATTCTAAGTATTGGGGTAGATACAAAAAAATCAAGTCAGACACAGTTCCTGTACCACATGGGGCTCACAATCTACGGGGAAGGGAGAACAGATATTGAATCCCCATTTTACAGATGGGAAAACTGAGGCCCAGAGAAGTGAAGTGACTTGTCCACAGTCACGCAGCGAGCAAGTGGCAGAGTGAGATTAGAACTCAGGTCTCCTGATTCTCAGGCCCACGCTCTTTCCGCTCCGCTGTGGCGCTTCTCTGGTTCTGAATGACCTAAACCATCTGTCGACATAGCCTCCATTCACTATACAGATGTCAAATTTTTTCCTTGGCTTGAGGAGTAAAACGGAACCATGTATCTTTTATTTTTTCAGATGCTTAGTCTTTGTGGATGAGGGTATGGCTTTTGTGAGGTGTGGCAGTGAGCCAAAATCAGGGAATGAGACAAAATCTGAGAAGCAGCCTGGCCTAGTGGCAAGAGCCCGGGCTTGAGAGTCAGAGGTGGTGGGTTCTAATCCTGACTCCGCCACTTGTCCGCTTTGTGACCTTGGGCAAATCACTTAACTTCTCTGAGACTCAGTTACCTCATCTGTAAAATGGGGATTGAGACTGAGCCCCACGTGGGACCACCTGACTACTTTGTATCTACCCCAGTGCTTAGAACAGTGCTTGGCACACAGTAAGCACTTAAATACCATAATTATTATTATTCAAAAGTCAAATAGAACTTCAATTCCATACATTAATTCAATCATATTTATTGGGTGCTTACTGTGTGCATGGCCCTGTACTAAGTGCTTGGGAGAGTAACTTGAGAAGCAGCATGGCCTAGTGGATAGAGCATGGTCCTGGAAGTCAGAAGGATCTGGGTTCTAGTCCCGACTCCACCACGTGTCTGCTCTATCACCTTGGGCAAGTCACTTCACTTCTCTGGGCCTCAGTTACCTCATCTGTAAAATGGGAATTAAGACTGTGAGCCCCATGTGGGACCAGGGCTGTGTCCAACCCACCTCAGCTCTTAGAACAGTGCCTGGCACCTAGAAAGTGTTTAACAAATACCAAAATTACTATTATTTTTATTAATAACTCTGTCATAGTCTGTCATAAGTCTAGCTCCAGGGAAATGGATCTGGAATGGAAAGTCCGGGGGTTGAAGGAAGGAGGGTGGGTCGGAGAGGAATGGTGTTGGGTTGGAATTAGTCAGTCAGGCTATTTACTAAGTCCTTACTGTGGGCAGAGCACTGAACTAAGCACTAAGGAGAGTACAATCTAACAATAAACAGACACGTTCCCTATCCACAATCCCAGGCCCATCCTAGAACAGTTCTAACGCCCCAGGAGGCCGCCAGAACCTATTCGACTTGCCGAGATCTTCCGGCCCAGAGATGATCCAGGCCTGGACAGACTCCTAACTAGGGCAGTTGTCCCAGAAACCTTCCCTGCCTGAGCCCTCATTCCTCAAACTGAGCCATTTGCCTCGTGATGCAAAACGAAAACCAATATTTACATTTATCTCAAAGAGAACCCTGTGTCTCAGCTGCCCAAAGTTTTCAGGTAGAATAACGGTCAAGGACAGTGGGGAAACCACTTGTCCCTTTCCCCATTATGAAACAAAAAAACGGCCAACTTCCCAGAATCACTGAGCCAGGTAAAGATGACTGGTAAGTGTGAAACAATCAGTGGCTAACCCTCGATTATCCAGGGGCTGATTATCCAATCGGTTGTTCGCCTGGGTTTCTCTGATTTCTCCCTCTTGCTGTCTGACTTTTGGCCATTTCATTGCTCGTTGGCCTTTCGACGGGAAGGGAAAATAATAAAAAGTGGGGAAATCAAAACCGGTAGATCTAATTTTTGATAGGAGCGCTGGAAGATTTTGTGAAGGGGCCTGGTAAAATTTGGACAAAACAGGATTTTTGGATTCTCTGGGGATTTCATTTCATCTAAACTCCTCACCATCCCCGAATAGCATGAACGTCAGCCAGTTCCCAGTTTAAGCAATGTGGAAAAACATGAAGAGAAAGGCAAGTCCTTACTTGCTTAACTATCTGGAAATGAAAGAAACTGGATAAGGATTTTGGGATGGGTGGGGAACTAAGAGAGGGAAGGAAGGGGCAACAGCTCTTCCTACCTTTTTTATTTTCCTATGCTATTTATTTTAAGCTCTTTCTACGTGCCAGGCACTGTATTAAGCGCTGGGGTAGATACAAGCTATTCAGGTTGGACACAGTCCATGTCCCAGGTGGGGCTCACAGTCTTAATCCCCATTTTACAGATGAGGTAAACTACAGCGCTGTGAAATGATTTGCCCAAGGTCAAGTGGCAGAGCTAGGATTAGAACCCAGGTCCTTTTGCCTCCCAGGCCTGTGCTCTATCCCCTAGGCCATGCTGCTTCCCATCTGCAAGGCCCTCCAAAAAAATCCTACTTTCAAGGTGTTTTCCCCAAAGAATTCCCCCAACTTCAAGTTGTATCACTCCAGGAACCTCTCTTAATACTAATACCCATTCTCCGCTCTATCAATAAATCATATCAATTGAGCACTTGCTGTGTGCCGAGCACTGTACTAAGCACTTGGGAGAGTACAATATAACAAAAAGCAGAATGATGGGGTAAGAAGGAACGGGCAACAATAGAAAAGGACAGTGGATCTACAATAAGAACAATGTGAATCCATTTTCTCCAGAAAGGGCACGGAGACCATTACACAAAAGGAGTACAGGGGAACAATAAGAGCGGCAATCACGGAGTGATAAAAAAAACCTTCCCCACCTCCCTGGAGATCTCAAAGTGGTTTTCCATCTAGAGAAGCCAGGACAGCCAAACTGGCCAGGACCTCTTGCCAGGTTGTGCAGATTTTCGACTAGGAAACACCCCAAAATGTAGAGACACAACTCGGGGATGCCCCAGGCCTCCCCAAAATGACATCAGAGGTGAGGAAACCCACTCCTGGATGGAATTGGGGAGGAGCATTGGAAGTGGTCAAAGGGGGAGTAAGGGAGGTCTCGATTTCTTGGAGAGATCTCCCAACCCTGAGGTGGGGTGTCAAGGGAGACCACTGTCAGGGGAGACTGGTAGGGGGGATGGTGGAGCTCCACTACCTCTGTTTCCCCAAAACAGCATCGGGTCAGGCCTCTTGACCGAGTCAGTGAGTTAGTCAGTTGTGTATATTGAGTGCTTACTGTGTGCAGTCTAACAACAGAACAGACACGTTCCCTGCCCACAGTGAGCTTACAGTCTAGAGGGGGAGACAGACATTAATAGAAATGAATAAATTACAGATATGTACCTAATTACCGTGGGGCTGAGAGGGGGGATGCATAAAGGGAGTAAGTCAGGGTTTGTTCCCTTTATCCAAATCACCCAGGTGTGCAGGGAAGCCGCACCCATAACCAAAAATGTAGCTCATCCTTTGGGAAGCTGTCAGAGAGAGTATGGTGGCAGGATGCATCATGCTCCGGGCACGTTGTGCTGTTCACTGTGATTATGAGACCTAGATCCCACACGAGTGCCAAATCTGGGAAGCAGCACTGCCTAATGGTGCGAGCACAGGCCTTGGAGTCAGAAGGAACTGGGTTCTAATCCCTGTTCCTTCACTTATCAACTCTGTGACCTTGGGTAAGCCACTTCACTTCTCTGGGCCTCAGTTACCTCATCTGAAAAATGGGGATTAAGACTGTGAGCCCCACGTGGGACAGGGACTGTGTCCAACCTGATGTGTCCGGCACATAAGCAGCGCTTAATACCATTAAAAAAAAAATCCAGCTCCGTCAGTTGTTCCAGTAGCTCAACAGGCTACACCCAATATCAAATGGCAAGACAAGAACACATACAAAGTTCTGCAAAGCTGTCAGTCTCCTAGCATCGAGGCTACCCGTCAATTCAGTTGTGCCGGGTGGATCACATGAGGAGAATGAACAACAGAAGATTACCCAAACGAGTGATGTATGCAGAACGGAAATTGGGAAACCAAAAAGCAAGGCCGACAGAGTGAATGCTCACTTCAACTCAGTTATGCGGGGTGGATCACATGACCTGAATGAACAACAGCGGAATACCCAAACGACTGATGTACGGAGAGCTGAAATTGGGAAACCAAAAGCAAGGCCAACAGAGGAAATGTTTCAAGGCACGGTGAAAAAAATAGTCTCCGACAAAAAAAAGTCACAAGTCCAGTTGAAAATCGGGAATCACAGCCGAGGATAGCCCAGCATGGCATAACAAGAAAGGAGCTGGTCTTTTAGAGCAGAAGCGAAGCAAAGGAGAAGCAGTATGGCTTGGGGGAAAACACATGGGCCTGGGAGTCAGAGGGCCTGGGTTCTAATCCTGGCTCCACCACTTACCTGTTGCGACCTTGGCAAGTCACTTTGCTTCTCTGTGCCTCAGTTCCTTCTTCTGCAAAATGGGGATTCGATACTGTTCTCATTCCTACTTAGGTCGTGAGCCCCATGTGGACCCTGATTATCTTGTAATAATAATAATAATGTTGGTATTTGTTAAGCGCTTACTATGTGCAGAGCACTGTTCTAAGCGCTGGGGTAGACACAGGGGAATGAGGTTGTCCCACGTGGGGCTCACAGTCTTAATCCCTATTTTACAGATGAGGGAACTGAGGCACAGAGAAGTTAAGTGACTTGCCCACAGTCACACAGCTGAAAAGTGGCAGAGCTGGGATTCGAACTCATGAGCCCTGACTCCAAAGCCCGTGCTCTTTCCACTGTGCCACGCTGCTTCTCTTCTTGTACCTACCCCAGCGCTTAGTACAATGCTTGGCATATATTGAGTGCTAAACAAATATCATTATCATTTTTGTTATTATATCAGAAAATAGTGACAGGCACTCTAAACATCAAACATGACAGCATAACAAGAGACAGTGGTTTTTTCTGTGCACAGTATGGTTGGAATTGCAGGAGCAATCAGTGGTATTTATTGAGCACTTACTGTAGAGAAGCAGCATGGCACAGTGGAAAGAGCCCGGGCTTGGGAGTCAGAGTCCATGGGTTCGAATCCTGGCTCTGCCACTTGCCAGCTGTGTGACTTTGGGCAAGTCACTGAACTTCTCTGTGCCTCAGTTACCTCATCTGTAAAACGGGGATTAAAACTGTGAGCCCCACGTGGGACAACCTGATCACCTTGTATCCCCCAGTGCTTAGAACAGTGCTTTGCACATAGTAAGCGCTTCACAAATACCACCATTTATTTTATTTTGATGCAGGGCACCGTATTCAGTGTTTATAGAGTACAATACAACAGAGTTAGTAGTGATGTTCCCTGCCCACAATAAGCTTGCAGTCTAGAGGGGGATCCACATTAGCTTTTCAGTCACGTGTGCTCGGGTGAATTTTATCATCACTGGTGACTTCTTTGAATACAAAGGACAACTATATGGATGTATATTTTATATACTCTCTCTCTCCCTGCTCTGTCTGCCTCCCCAAATAGACTGTAAACTCTCTGAGGGGTGGTAATGATAATAAAAATAATAATGAAGGTATTTGTTAAGTGCTTACTGTGTGCCAAGCGCTGTTCTAAGCAATACTGCCTCTAGTAATTCTTTTGTACTCTCCCAAGTATTGAGAACAGTGCTGTTTACACGGAAAGTGCTCAGTAAATGCTACTGACGATTGATGACTATTCATTACTTATGAAATTACATTATAGATATTATATATCATGATGATTGATGACTATTCATTACTTATGAAATTACATTTTAGATTATTATATATCACGATGATGATTATTAATCTCAAAGCTTTTCTACTCTTCCATACTAGTCCTTATACTTATTCCGACTATTTGTAAATAACCTCTGCCTGTCTCACCTCTTTGACTGTAAGAGTCTTGACGGTGGGGCTGATGTCTTTTGCTTCTCTTGTACAGTCTCAAATGCTCTGCACTCAGTAATATAATAAAGGTATTTGTTAAGCACTTATTATGTGCCAGGCACCAGAGAAGGAGCATGGCTTAGTGGAAAGAGCATGGGCTTGGGAGTCAGAGGTCATGGGTTCTTATCCCAGCTCCGCCACTTGTCTGCTGTGTGACCTTGGTCAAGTCACTTCTCTGAGCCTCAGTTCCCTCATCTGCAAAATGGGGATGAAGACTGTGAGCCCCCCGTGGGACAACCTGATTACCTTGTATCCACCCCAGCGCTTAGAACAGGGCTTGGCACATAGTAAGTGCTTAACAAATACCATCATTATTATACTAAGCAATGGGGTGGATACCCACAAATAGGGGTAACACATCCGATCTGTCAGCAAGACCTGCCAGTTTCACCTTTATAATATCACCAAGATCCGCCCTTTCCTCTCCACCCAAACGGCTACCTTACTGGTACGGGCTCTCATAATATCCCGGCTGGATTATTGTGTCAGCCTTCTCTCTGATCTCCCTTCCTCCTGTCTCTCCCCGCTCCAGCCTATTCTTCATTCCTCTGCCCGGCTCACCTTCCTGCAGAAACGCTCTGGACATGTCACTCCCCTTAAAAACCTCCAGTGGTTGCCTATCGACCTCCGCACGAAACAAAAACTTCTCACTCTAGGCTTTGAGGCTCTCCATCACCTTGCCCCCTCCTACCTCTCCTCCCTTCTCTCTTTTTACGGTCCATCCTGCAAGCTCCGTTCCTCTGCCACCCACCTCCTCACCGTCCCTCGGTCTCGCCTATCCCGCCGTCGACCCCTGGGCCACGTCCTCCCGCGGTCCTGGAATGCCCTCCCTCCTCAGCTCTGCCAAACTAATTATCTTCCCCTCTTCAAAGCCCTACTGAGAGCTCACCTCCTCCAAGAGGCCTTCCCAGGCTGAGCTTCCCCTTTTCCCTCTGCTCCCTCTCTACCCCCCCTTCACCTCCCATCAGCTAAGCCCCCCTTTCCCTCCCTTTCCCTCTGCTCCTCCCCCTCTCCCTTTCCCTCCCCTCAGCACTGTGCTTGTCCGCTTATTAGTATATATTTTTTATTACCCTATTTATTTTAATGAGATGTACATCCCCTTGATTCTATTTATTGCTATTGCTTTTGTCTGTCTGTCTCCCCCGATTAGACTGTAAGCCTATCAATTGGCAGGGACCGTCTCTATCTGTTGCTGATTTGTACATTCCAAGCACTCAGTACAGTGCTCCGCACATAGTAAGCGCTCAATAAATACTACTGAATGAAGTGGCAGAGCCAGGATTAGATCCCATGACCTTCTGACTACCACTGATTGATGCACTGATTGGTGATGGACCAGAATAGTACTAAAGGGACTCATTAGTGGACAGCTAGACCTTCCAGCTAGCAGCATTGGTCAGGTGAAGCCTTAGAAATTAAAACTAGGAGAGAACTTACCATCCTTCAGAGAGAAGGCCACAAGGTCCTACAAAAGAAAAGGAAACATTACCAGGAAACTGTATATGTAATTAAATTTTCATTGAAAATATTAATACTAGCTAGTCACCTTAATGCTGAAATGCAGCAAATGTCAATGAATGTCACCCAACTTCTTTCCCATACATTCCTTGCCTTGCGATTCCCCTCCCACCCTAATCCCCACCTCACAATTTTGGTATTTGTTAAGGTTATACTACAATAATGTTGGTATTTGGTATTTGTTAAGCGCTTACTATGTGCCGAGCACTGTTCTAAGCGCTGGGGTAGCTACAGGGTCATCAGGTTGTCCCACGTGAGGCTCACATTTTACAGATGAGGTAACTGAGGCACAGAGAAGTTAAGTGACTTGCCCACAGTCAGCTGACAAGTGGCAGAGCCGGGAGTCGAACCCATGCCCTCTGATTCCGAAGCCCAGGCTCTTTCCACTGAGCCACGCTGCTTCCCCTGCTTCCCTGCTATGCCTAAGCAGTGTCATAAGCATGGAGGCAGATACAAGATTATCAGTGTGAGCATAGTCCCTTAAACAACATGTGGCTTCCAGTTTAAGAAGGATGGAGAAGAGGTATCAAAACTCTAGTTTTCAAATGAGGAAAGTGCAGCACAGAGAAGCTGGGGCCACAGAACAGGCAAGTGGCTGAGCCGGGATTAGAATCCAGACCCGTGCTCTTTCCACTCGTCCATGGTGCCTCCCTTTTAGATAAGAAAACTGGGCACAGAAAGGACAATAACTTCCCAAAGGTCAACCAGCAAACCAATGCTAACGGTTTGTCATTACAAAGTTTTGCTCACCCACTCTTCAGAAAAGCCAGTCTATTTTCAGGAGTCATCATTAGAGTTATCTTTTGGGGGAATTGCCAAAAAAATGAAAACAAAAACAAAAAATCTTTCCTTCCCAGCTTCTCGATTGAGAAGTGGCAAGGCCTAGTTGAAAGAGCCCAGGCCTGAGAGTCAGAGGACCTGGGTTCTAATTCTGGCTCTGTCACTCGCCTTCTATGTGACCCTAGGCAAGTCAGTTAACTTTTCTGTGCCTCAGTTACCTCACCTGTAAAAAGGGGATTAAGACTGAGTCCCGCGTGGGACAGGGACGTGTCCAAACTGATTATCTCACATCTACTCTAGTCCTAAGTGCAGGGCCTGGCACTTAGTAGACACTTAATAAATACTATTAAAAAAACCTTTCCATGAGCCCAAACCCAGTGAATACACTTACTTGAATGATAATCAGGGAATCATCTTGTAAGATGGGGTCCTTCAGTAACATCTGAGCAAATGTTTCTCCTCCTTCTCCTCCCAGGCCACTGGCAAAAGCCATCATGGCAGGCAAGACCGCATCTGACAGTTGGAGCCATTTCACCAGCCCTCTGACAAACTCCTCCCGAAAGGAGCTGAAAGACATCATCGTTTCAGGTAAACTTGGCCACTTAGTACCTTTTCCAGCCATCCCTCCATTATTCATGTTAATGCGGGACAGGCAAAGTGTGTGTAATTGAAATCTACAGACAAACCTATAACAATATTTTAGTCAGTGGGTACTTCTAACCGCTTCCCTTACTCCGCCATTTCACAGAGAGGCTAATCATTCATCAGATTAAGTAAGAGCTTTGGATTTCTTCACCTTTATGTTCCCCTGCCCACTTTCAGGTGGAAGTATTAAAGAGAAGTCAATCAAATTTCTTGAACACTTATTGTGTGCAGAGCACTGTACTGAGTGCTTGGGAGAGAACAATATAACAGATCCACAACAAGCTTACAGTCTAGAGGGGGGGGGACAGACATTAAAATAGGAACCACAGAAAATAGCACCTTTGTGTCTTATTCTTGACTGATGTATTGGCTAACCTGGGGTGAAAAGTACTCAAGAACTCTTCCAGTCTGCCCTCAAAAAGTTTAACTTCCCTGAAAAAGCAGACTTCTAACAAACTCAGACAGGTACATCCATCAAAAGAGGAAAATAAATTGCAGATCTATAAATAAGTGCTGTGGGGCTAGGAGGGGGGATGAATATAGTTAGTGGGTGGTATTTACTGAGCACCCACTGAGTGCAAAGCATTCCTTCTAAACTCTGAGGAAGAAGGAAGTTGTTCCTTTTTCACCCTTTTTCACCATCTATCAGAGGAAACTATCCAAATTTGCCAGGTTTGACAAACAGGAGGAAGAAAACATTCCTGGATGAGTCCAGTGCCATGTGCTAGGGGCCAGAATAGGACAGTGATGGAGAAGGGATAACAAACAGGATTTGGGGGCTGGAAAACACAGGTGGGGATAGAGTGAAAGAAGTAAAGGCAGTTAAATAACAGAAATAGAAAGCTATTTACAGAATAGTGGAATGTCCCAGTGGCAGGAAGCCAGAAAAGCAAGAAGCAAAAGACTGGGATATTCACAGGCAAGATAATCAGCTTCAAAATAAATAAGCATTAAAAATATTTGGACAGTGAGATTTGTACAAGACAACCAAAAGAAGTGACTTTTAGTGCACCTATATTTTTGGTGTATTATAGTCAATTAATATTTACAGTGCACATGCACTGTCTGACTACACAGGGGATTATATTTTACAATGACACTATCTTGCTTGGTATTTTCAGAATCTTATGGTTACCAAGGTCTAATAGCAAGATCTCCTAAATACAAATCAATACAGAGTGTTGAAAGGTCAAAATAGGGGCCGTAGAAAATAGGATCCTTGGGTCTTATTCTTGGCTGAGGTATTGGGTAACTTTAAGCCAGCCACACACCTCCTGGCTCTTGTTAAAGTGCAAATAAAGAAAGAACAGCATGGGGAAAATCCTGGGATGTTGAACCTCATCCCTTTATTTTTTCACTACAAAGTAACTAACACATATCCCCTCTCAGGGTCACAGCTGGAGAGTTTCCAATACTCTACCAGTCTCGACCATGGGAGGGAGAGTCAAGCAGAGGTCTAACCAATCCATTCCTAGCTTGGGCAGTGGCTAGCGAGTGGAAGGCCACCCGTTACAAGTCAAAACTCACCCGTGCTGGCCAGCGGCGGCACGGGAGAGAGTCGAGGGCGGAGACTCAAGTTGACTGCGCGGAAGGAGGCGATGCTAAACCACCTCCGTATTTTTACCAAGAAAACTCTATGGATCCACTACCAGAACGATGGCAGGTGGAGGTGGGTCCATGGAATCGCTATGGGTCGGAAATGACTCGATGGCATAAGACAAACTAACACGTATAAAGCCCCAGTACAATACAGAGGCCTTCAGTGACCTCCTCTGCTATAGCTGTCAGCCCTCCATCGCCAGGTGATAGAGTATGGACCTGAAAGTCAGAACGGTCTGGATTCTGGGACCGGCTCTGCCGCTTGTCTGCTGTGCAACCTTGGGCAAGAAGCAGCAGTAATAGTATTTATTAAACATTTATGTTATGCAGAGCCTTGTTCTGAACATTCGGAGAGAATACAAAAGTGGGAATTAGAAATGGTCCGTCTCTCAGGGTGCTCCCAGGAATGTCACTTCACTTCTCTGTGCCTCAGTTACCTCATCTGTAAAATGGGGATTAAGAGTGTAAGCCCCACGTGCGACATGGACTGTGTGCAACCTGATTAGCTTGTATCTACCCTAAGTGCTTAGAACGTTACCTGGCATATAGGAAGCGCTTAACAAATACCACCCCCCCCAGACTGTAAACTCGTGGGAATATTTCTAACTGCGTTATATTGCTATAGTGTACTCTCCCAGATGCTTAGTCTGGTGCTCTGGACACAGTAAGCCCTCGGAAATATGATTGATTGATTGACTCCAGGCAGCCTGAATCGCCAGAGTAATCCTGGAATACCACAAATCCACCTTGAGAATCAGTGTGGGGAGAGGTCCTTTGCCTCTGTGGCCTGGGTTCCCAAACCGTGACTTGGGTTAACAGTCTGGAGACACAGCATATCATTTCGACTTCTGACGTAATAAAATTTATATTGGAAGAATCCTGAACGGGCCCATTCTATAACTGGGCAGAAGAAAAACGGGCCAGGTTTGGCTGCGGTAGAAGCTTGAATCGGGCCTTTTAATAATAACAAACAAGACTCTGAACTCCATGTGTGACCTGACCATCGTGTATCTACCCCAATGCTTTGTAGTAATAATAATAATAATTACGATGATGGTATTTGTTAAGCGCTTACTATGTGCAGAGCACTGTTCTAAGTGCTGGGGTAGATATGGGTAATCAGGTTGTTCCACGTGGGGCTCACAGTCTTAATCCCCATTTTACAGATGAGGGAACCGAAGCCCAGAGAAGTGAAGTGACTCGCCCCCAGTCACACAGCTGACAAGCGGCAGAGGTGGGATTCGAACCCATGACCTCTGGTTCCCAAGCCCATGCTCTTTCCACTGAGCCCCGCTGATGGGCCCAGGACAGTAGCCCCCCAGCAAATCTGGAGGTCGGTTGCCACGTAGGCAGAGGCTACCTGGATTTCCCTGCAGGTACCACGGCCTCCACACGGACCCGATCCTCCCTCCGTCTGCCCGACAAGTCAGCTAAGGCAGCCAGTCCCGGCCAGAAGAAAATCTAACCTCAATCCCCACATCATCATCTGATTGGGCTGGGCACGGCTCTGGAATTTCCCGCCATAGAAAAATCCACGGTGGGATGTTTTCCGGGAACTCCAACTTGTCAAACCACTCTAGGAGAATGGGGTCCTGCAGGTCCTGGGTGGACATTCTTTGTCCCCTGGACCGTGCGCTCGTTACGGGAACACGTCTGCTAATTTGGTCGTACTGCACTCTCCCATGTGCTCAATACAGTGCTCTGCAAATAGTAAGCTCTCAATCGATACCGTTGATTGATTGATTGATAAATGCCTTTGCTTAAAACCCGCTGTCACGATGGCCATTAATTCAACTGCTCGCCAGCAGCTCCAGCCTAGGAAGGGAGCAAGCAACCTGATAACGAATATCATCATCATCATTATTATTACAAATTATTCGGGTTGGACACGGTCCCTGGCTCACATGGGGCTCACAGTCTTAATCCCCATTTGACAGATGAGCCACAGAGAAGTGAAGTGACTTCCCCAAGGTCACACGGCAGACAGGAGGCAGAGCAGAGATTAGAACGCAGGTCCTAATTTTTTTTTTAAATGCCATTTGTTAAGAACTTACTATGTGCCATGCACTGTGCTAAGCGCTGGGGTAGCTACAAGCTAATCAGGTTGGACACAGTGAATGTCCCACTTGGGACTCACAGGCCAAGTGGACAGAGCAAGGGCCTGGAAAACGAAGGACCTGGGTTCTAATTCTGGCTCTGCCACTTGTCTGCTGTGTGACCTCGGGCAAGCCACTTTACTTCTCTGTGCCTGTTACCTCATCTGTAAAATGGGGATGAAGACCGTGAGCCCCATGTGGGACAGAGCCTCTGTTCAACCTGATTAGCTTGTATCTACTTACAGTGCTTGACACATACTAAGCGCTTAACCAATATCATCATCATTACACTGTTATTATTAGTAGTATTATTAGGCAGGAAGCAGCGTGGCTCAGTGGAAATAGCCCGGGCTTGGGAGTCAAAGGTCATGAGTTTGAATCCCAGCTCTGCCACTTGGCAGCTGCGTGACTGTGGGCAAGTCACTTAACTTCTCTGTGCCTCAGTTCCCTCATCTGTAAAATGGGGATTAAGACGGTGAGCCTTACGTGGGACAACCTGATGACCCTGTATCTACCCCAGCACTTAGACCAGTGCTCTGCACATAATAAGTGCTTAACAAATATCAATGTTATTAGAGAAGCAGCGTGCCTCAGTGGAAAGAGCCCGGGCTTGGGAGTCAGAGGTCATGGGTTCGAATCCCGGCTCTGCCACTTGTCAGCTGTGTGACTGTGGGCAAGTCACTTCACTTCTCTGGGCCTCAGTTTCTTCATCTGTAAAACGGGAATTAACTGTGAGCCTCACACGGGACAACCTGATTACCCTGTTCTACCCCAGTACCTAGAACAGTGCTCTGCACATAGTAAGCACTTAACACATACCAACAAATATTATTAATCCCCATTTTACAGATGATGTACAGAGAAGTGAAGCGACCTTCCCGAAGTCACACAGCAGACAAGCGGTGGAGCCAGAATTTAGAACCCAAGTCCTTCTGACTCCCAGGCGCAGACTTTATCCACTAGGCTGCGTTGCTTCTCAAATGTATTGTAATGACTGTAATAATATAATGATAATGGTATTTGTTCCTTCATTCAGTGGTATTTATTGAGCACTCACTGTGCGCAGAGTATTGATTTTAGTGCTTGGGAAAGTACGATAAAACACTAAATGGTCAATAAAATCCAGGTCCTTCTGACTCCCAGGCCCATATTCTATCCCCTAGACCACGCCTTTTCAAATTTCCTGAAGCCAAGTACAACACAACTGGACTCCTTGACCTCTATTATATGGAGTCCACTATATTATTCTCCATAACAGTGAGCTGATATCATCAAGAGTGACTTTATCACCAACCGGCAGTTACAGAGCACCGTTTTCTCCCCCCAGACTGTAACTTCGCTGTGGGCAGGGAATGTGTCGGTTATATTGTACTCTCCCTAGTGCTGAGTACAGCGCTCAGCACACGTTAAGCGCTCGATAAATACGATCCGTCGACTCCGTTTCCTAAAGTTGTTGCTTGGTGGACAGAACCGAACCCATTTTTCTCCCTTCACCCGGCCGATACATTACCTTTGTTCCGGCTCAGGAAACAACCGGGCCAGGGTCACCCCACAGAGCGCGGCGTAGGCGAACTTGTTGGCCTCTGTCAGCTGCTCACTCACAGGCAGGCACGGCTCCACCCCCTCCACCTGGTCAGTTCTCCTCCGCTGCTTCCAAGCCCTCCGGCTCCCCTTCTCTTGGGCTGCCATCCGGGCACCTGAGGGAAAAAAAAAAAAATCAGAGATGAAGCAGCTGGGGCCCAGTGGACAGAGCACGGGAGGAGTCAGAGGACCCGAGCTCTAATTCAGGCTCTTCCACGTATCAGCTGTCATGACCTTGGGCAAATCCCTTAACTGTGCATCATTTTCTTCATCTGCAATATGGGGATTCGATACCTGATCTCCTTCCAACCTAGTCAGTCAATCGTATTTATTGAGGGTTTACTGTGTGCAGAGCACTGAACTAAGCACTTGGGAGAGTACAATAGAACAATAAACAGACTCATTCCCTGCCCAGGATGAATTTATAGTCTAGAGGATGAGCTTACAATCTAGACTCTGAACTCCATGTGTGACCTGACATTCTTGTATCTAACCCAGTGCTTTGTAGAAATAATAATAATAATAATAATGATGATGGTATTTGTTAAGCTCTTACCACGTGCCAATCACTCTTCCAAGTACTGGGGTAGATACAAGGTCATCAGCTTGTCCCACGTGGAGCTCACAGTCTCCATTCCCATTTTACAGATGAGGTAACTGAGGCACAGAGAAGTTAAGTGACTTGCCTAAGGTCACCCAGCAGACAAGTGGTGGAGCTGGGATTAGAACCCATGACCTCTGACTCCCAAGCCTGTGCTCTTTCCACTAAGCCACACTACTCAGATACTACAGCATAGTGTGGTGGATAGAGCATGGGCCTGGGAGTCAGAAGTTCATGGATTTTAATCCAGGCTCCACCACTTGTCTGCTGTGTGACCTTGGGCAAGTCACTTCACTTCTCTCAGCCTCAGTTACCTCATCTGTGAAACGGGGATTAAGACTGTGAGCCCCAGGTGGGACAGGGACTGTATCCAACCCGATTTGCTTGTATCCATCCCAGCGCCTTGAAGAGTGCCTGGCACATAGTAAGTGCTTAACAAATACCATAATTATTATTATTACTATACCAAACCAGCAGAAAAATCTCCCTAAAACGTGACTGAAAAAGCTCATTCCTAGCCTGCGCTCACCGCCGAAAAGCTGCAACACTCTGGGTAAATCATTTAGCCTCATTTCCCTCATCTATTCAGGAAATATACTACCTCCTCTGAAAATTTCACAAGGATTTCCTGAAGATTAAAGAAGAACCTGGTCAACTTTGCCCTCTTTGGAGCAAAGGCATTCTGCTACGAACCACCTGAACCCCAGATTTCAGCCAATCCCTGAGGCTTTGAGCCGAAGTTTAAATAGGAGACCAGTACTCACCTTGACTTCTCCTTTATCAGGATCAGTGTTAGTTCATTAATCAGACAATCAGATTTATTGAGCATTTACTGTGTGCAGAGCACTGTACTACGCATCTGGGAGAGTACAGTCTAACAATACAACAGTGTTGTTGCAGGACAGTTGTTTACACTTTACCCGGAATAAGATTACTAATTCAACTGGCAGAAAATTTAAGGCATCTCATAATATGCTTTAAATAAAGAAGACCTCAAACCTCCAACTCCGCAGGGCTGACCTGGATGTCGGAAGAACACGTAAAACCGAGACCAGAAACCAACCCTCCGACATCAACGCCCTCGGCAGCTTCTATTTAATTCAATCACTTCCACACTCCATTAGAGGCTGAGGATAATAATCCCGCTTACCCTGGGATTTCAAACAAGCCGTCGCAAAGCAAGCCTTCTGTGAGGCTTTGTTAGGGAAGAAAGCTATTATAGTTAATCCTGAATCCGATTCCCTCTAATTCTCCCTAATGGAACTCTAGGCGGGTTGACATTCTCCAGCAAGTTGGTTCCACTCTCTTTTATGGCAAAAAGGGCCTCCCTGACCCCCAGTGATTTGAAACAACTGTCTGTCTGGTGGCCACATAGTACTTACGGGGGCTTTAAGAAAGGAGCCTGGGCTTCAAACTCTTTTTAGCTGCGAACCAGAGCTCTCGGCTTTTCCGGGTACCTTCCCCCGGTTATGCAAATGACATCGGAGGCTGCCAAGCGAGAGAGCTGGAAAAACCGGACTCGAGATTGTAGCCACCGTACGGCTCTTGAGGAGTATGACTGAGATGAGACGGTTAGCTGTTATGTACTCTGCAGGGATGGTCCTGGTACACGAGGACAGATAAGAATTTCTCTTGACAGACCACAGCTCTCCCCATCTCGAAACCTCTACTAAAATCACATCTCTTCCAAGAGGCCTTCCCTGATTCACCTCTCATTTCTTGGCCCTATTTGCCCTTCCCCCTGTATGCTTGGGTCCGTACCCCTTTAAGCCCTTCGACACTCACCCCCTCACACCTCCACAGCACTTTTGACCATATTAAGTGATCAATCTCTGGTATTTATTGAGGACTTACTATGTGCAGAGCATTGTACTAAGCGTTTGGGAGAGTACAATAGAACAGAGCTGCTAGACAGGTTCTCTGCCTGTAACGAGCTGCTTTGCTCTCCATTCTGCAGCTGCACTGATAGCAGTCACGAGATGGTAAAGCAGGTTCGATTTTTCACAACTCTGAAGTGCCTGAAGCAGATTATATTTAATGAAATAGCCATGTAAAACATGTTTGATGATGCAAATCCATTTCACTGAGAATGGGCGTACATGACCACAAGGGAAATACCCAATAACCCTGGGAGGAGGGACATTCCTCATATCCCTGTTCATCTCCCTCGGGCAGCCCTGATCTCCAGAGTAACGGCAAGATTACCTCATGCCCCTGTGACATCTGTTAAGCGCTTATTATGTGCCGGGCACTCGATTAACCGCTGGGGCAGATACAAGATAATCAGGTTGTTCACAGTCCCTGTCCTACATGGGACTCGCAGTCTTAATCCCCATTTTACAGATAAGTGAGGCAAGGAGAAGTCAAGTAACTTAAGTAACAGCAGACAGGTGGCAGATCTGGGATTCATTCAATAGTATTTATTGAGCACTTACTATGTGCAGAGCACTGGACTAAGCGCTTGGAATGTACAAATCGGTAACAGAAAGAGACGGTCCCTGCCCTTTGACAGGCTGACAGTCTAATCAGGGGAGACGGACAGACAAGAACAATGGTAATAAATAGAATCGAGGGGAAGAACGTCTCATTAAAACAATGGCAAATAAATAGAATCAGGTGATGTACATCTCATTCACACAATAAATAGGGTAATGAAGATATATACAGTTGAGCGGACGAGTACAGTGCTGAGGGGATGGGACGGGAGAGGGGGAAGAGCAGAGGGAAAGGGGGGAGAAGAGGGTTTAGCTGCGGAGAGGTGAAGGGGGGTAGAGGGAACAGAGGGAAAAGGGGAGCTCAGTCTGGGAAGGCCTCTCGGAGGAGGTGAGCTTTAAGTAGGGTTTTGAAGAGGGGAAGAGAATTACTTTGGCGGAGGTGAGGAGGGAGGGCGTTCCAGGACGACTGGAGGACGCGGCCCGGGGGTCGACGGCGGGATAGGCGAGAACGGGGGACGGCGAGGAGGTGGGCGGCAGAGGAGCGGAGCGTGTGGGGTGGGCGGTAGAAAGAGAGAAGGGAGGAAAGGTAGGAAGGGGCAAGTTGATTAGAACTCAGGTCCTCTGACTCGTAGGCCTCGGCTCTTTCCACTGGGCCATGCCTTATTCATCTCCTTCAAGCCCGCCTGATTTCCAGAGTAACCCAAGATTAGTCTTGTTTGCTAGGGGGAATCCAGAGGGTTTCAGGGGTGTCTCCCCAGATGATTCTGGGTGGCTTCCCCTGCCCTGAATGATCCAGATGTCCTGGGGAACGATAGCTGCTTGTAAGAAATCCTCTGCTGTAGCTGACGGGGGTGTTCACAAAATCTTAGGACACCCACGATAAGCGGGAGGAAAACCCCATTCATTTATGCAGGCCCAAATCCCAATCACGTTTTACAGACCACACCTCTAGTCACCAATCAATCAGAGGTATTTTTTGAGCACTTATTGCGTGCAGAGCACTCTCTAAGCGCTTGGGATTGTACATATAATAGAGTGGGCAGACACGATCCCTGCCCACCAGAGCTTAGTCTAGAGGAGCAGGAAAGGATCCAAGATGCAGGCGACACTTGCAGCCCGGGGCCTTCCAATATAACTTCTGGCTGATGGGCCCAAATGTTAGAGCCTGGTTTGACCAGTCTTCATTCCTCCTACGCTGGCGTTCTCGCTGTATCGACTCTCCAGCTTCTGATTGTTCACATCTTTCCTCCTACTTGGAAATCCTTCTCACTTCAAAATCCTCCAGACCTCAGCTGTCTTTATCTTCAAAGCCCTCCCTAATTCCCATCCATTCTACTAGGCTTTCTCGGATTAACCGTCACCTTCCCACGTTTCATCCATCTAACAGCTGCCTCTGGCACATTAAAAAAAAAAAATTACGGTGTTTGTTAAGTGCTTATTATGCGTCAGACACTGTTCTAAACGTTGGGGTAGACTCAAGTTAATTAGATTGGAACAGTCTTTGTCCCGCATGGAGCTCAAAGTCCAAGTTGGAGGGAGAACAGGAGAACTGAGGCACAGAAGGTGAAATGACTTGTCCAAGGTCACACAGCTAGCACTTGGCAGAGCTGGGATTAGAATTCAGGTCCTCTGATTCCCAGGCCCGCTTGTCACTAGGATAGGCTGATTCTTAAGCGAGCAAGAGTATTTATTGAGCGCTTACTATGTCCAGTACTCTACCAGTCTCGACTACAGGAGGGAGAGTCAAGCAGAGGCCTATTCATTCCATTCCTAGCTTGGCCAGTGGCTAGTGAGGGGAAGGCAATCTGTTACAAGTCAAGACTCCGCTGTGCCGGGCAGCAGCGGCACGGGAGAGAGTCGAGGGCAGAGAATCAAGTTGACTGCACAGAAGGAGGCAATGACAAACCACTTCTGGATTTTGACCAAGAAAACACTATGGATCCACTACCGGAACAATTGCAGGCGGAGAGCACAGCGTTCTGGGAGAGATATATCCATGGTGTCGCTATGGGTCGGAGACGACTCGATGGCATAAGACAAAACTGTGCAAAGTCTTGAGAAGCAGCATGGCTTAGTGGAAAGAGCCTGGGCTTGGGAGTCAGAGGTCGTGCTGTGTGACTTTGGGCAAGTCACTTCACTTCTCTGTGCCTCAGTTCCCTCATCTGTAAAATGGGGTTGAAGACTGGGAGCCCCACGTGGGACAACCTGATTAGCTTGTATCTACCCCAGTGCTTAGAACAGTGCTTGGCACATAAGTAAGCGCTTAATGAATGCCATCATCATCATCAAAGACTAAGGGCTTGGAAGAGTAAAATAGAATTATTTATAGTGGTCATTGTCCCTGCTCGCTCAGAGCTTACATTCTATAAGGGGAGACAAACACGAGAATAAAACAGACGCTAGGATAAATTATAGCTAGGACAAAGCAGGTTGGCCTAGTGGAAAGAGCCTGGGAGTCAGAGGACCTATGTTCTAATCTCAGTTCTGCCAATTGCTTGTTTTTAGATCTTGGGCAAGTTACTTAACTTCTCTGTGCCTCAGTTTCCTTGAGTGTAAAATGGGGATTAAATCTTACTCCCGCCTACATGGACTGTGAGACCCAAGTGGGACAGGAACTGTGTCCAGCCTGATTAACTTGTATCTACCCTGACATTTAGGACAGTATTTGACACATGCAATAATTATACTAATGATAATAATGTAATAGAGCCTGGCCTATGGGAAGAGCACAGGCCTGAGAGGCAGAAGAGTTGGATTCCAATCCCGGCTCTGCCACGTGTCTGCTGTGTGACCTCGGAAGAGTCACTTTGCTTCTCTGGACCACAGTTCTCTTATCTGTAAAATGGGGATTCGCTACTTAGACTGTGAGCCCCGTGTGGGACAAGGAACTGTGTCCAAACAGGTTAATCTGCATCTACCCCAGCGTTTAGTACAGTGCCTGGATCATAATAAGTGCTTAACATATACAGTTTAAAAAAATATGCTGGGGGTGGACAGTGACAGTGAGTACCCAAGTGCTTGGGTCATATGGATAATAATAATAATGTCGGCATTTGTTAAGCACTTACTATGTGCAAAGCACTTTTCTAAGCACTGGGGAGGATACAAGGTGATCAGGTTGTCCCCCGTGGGGCTCACCGACTTAATGCCCATTTTACAGAGGAGGTAACAGAGGCACAGAGAAGTTAAGTGACTTCCCTGAAGTCGCACAGCTAGAAAGCAGAGATATATTAATGGTGGGGGGGGGGGAATAGGATGGGGAGATGAGAAATTAATGAGGCCTCCTGGACTAGTGAGGGCTTTGAAAATGGGGAGAGCAATGATCTGCCAGATGTGAAATAGGAAGAAGGGATGAGCTGGAGGACTGTTTATGCACAGAGCACTTATGCCCATTCTCAATCGATATGAAGTGCCACTGACATGTATCTATTAATCTTTCCATTCTTTTGGTCTCAAAGGTCAACGCATTTTGTGTCTTCAAATTCCCCCATTAAATTGTAAGTTCCTGGAGGACAAGGTCCAAGTCTCCTACTCAATTGTACTCTCCCAAGTGCCCAGTACGTAGGTGCGCCATATATATGATTGATTGACCAATCAGTTATCCTGGAGATAACTGTTTCACTGGAAGTGAGAAGCGGTGTGGGCTAGTCGACCGATCATGGATCTGGGTGTCAGGAGGCCTAGGGTTCTCTTCCTGGCTCCAGCACTCATCTGCTGGGTGATCTTGGGCAAGTCAAATCACTTCTCTGGGCCTCAGTTCGCTCATATGTAAAATGAGGATTAAAGCTGTGAGCGCCATGTGGAACAGGGACTGTGTCCAACCCGATTTACTTGTATCCACCCCACTGCTTCGTACAGCGCCTGGCCCATAGTATGCGCTTAACAAATACTGCAATTATTTTAGTATTGTTATTATTATTATTATTAATATTCTCTGTGCCTCAATTTCTTCATCAATAAATGGGGCTTAAATCCTCTTCCCACCTACTTTGTACTCTCCAAGCACTTAGTACAGTGTTCTGAAAACAGTGAGTGTTCAATAAATACCAGTCTGTCCTACTAGTAACTACTAGTAATGATAATAATTGTGGTTACCAAACGCTTACTCTGCGCCAGGCACTATACTAAGATACAAAGTAATCAGATTGGACACGGGTCCCTGTCCCATATAGAGAAGCAGCGTGGCTAAGTGGAAAGAGCACGGGCTTGGGAGTCAGAGGTCATGGGTTCGAATCCAGGGTCTGCCACTTGTCAGCTGTGTGACTGTGGGCAAGTCACTTAACTTCTCTGTGCCTCAGTTACCTCATCTGTAAAATGGGGATTAAGACTGTGAGCCTCACGTGGGACAACCTGATGACCCTGTATCTCCCCCAGCGCTTAGAACAGTGCTCTACCCATAGTAAGCGCTTAACAAATACCAACATTATTATTATTCTATAAGGCTCCCACTCTTAATCTCCGTTTTACAGATGAGATAATTGAGGCCCGGAGAAGTGAAGTGACTTGCTCAAGGTCACAGAGCAGGCAAGTGGCAGAGCAGGGATTAGAACCCACGTCCTTTGGACTCCGAGGTCTGTGCTTTATCCTCTAGGCCAGGCTGTTTCTCCAAAGCAGCATGCCTACTCTAAAGCACTATCCGATATTATTAAATATCAGAAACTATCCCTCTCTAAAAGAGACACGGCACATGATGGCTGAAGCTAAAATAAACCCAAAACTGGTGATGTTAAAACCCAGCGCTTTCTCTTTTCTGAATTACTCCCATCGGTGTCTTGCGGGCTTGGATGAGTATCTCCGATTGAGTAAATTGACCAAAGAGCCCAAGATTTTTGTGTTGTCTCACTACGTCTCCATGACAACCACCAAATTCATAACAAAAGAACCCCAAGTCCTTAAAATAATCCAGTAATAAAATTCCCCAAATGCCTCCGTGTATCCATTAAGAATTCCCTCCTCCCACACCCTAGTCCAACAATTTGCAAGGATAATACAATGAACTCTCTTGATGTCTGTGGAAATGTGGAGTATCTAACTGTAAGAGCCTGCGTGGGGCAGGCGCTTGAGTCTGTCTGGGGGCCTTTAAGTCTTAGAGGGGAATTTGGAGAAAATGGCTCTGATCTCCTTAGCTCATTTACTCTTTTTTCTAAAAGAACATCTCTGCAAGTTTAATCGTTCGCTTCTGGGTGGCTGAAGTCTGACCTAGTTCAGGTAGCCGATGTGAGTTTTTCATTAGCAATTGGAGAAATCTCAACAAATTTGCAACGTCGCACTGAGAGGACTGTCCTTGTGGGGATAGGCCCGACATTTCTGGCCTTAGTCCAGGAGTAGGAGGTGAGGTTTATGAGGGATGGAGCTAATTTCAATTGCAGAATCTTTACTTTTCAAATCATTCCCTCACACCAGACTTCTATTCTTTATTATAGTCTTCTCTTATGCTGTCGAGTCGTCTCCGGCCCATAGTGACTCCATGGACGCATCTCTCCCAGAACGCCCCAACTCCATCTGCGATCGTTCTGGGAGCGTATCCATACAGTTTTCTTGGTAGGTATAAGGAAGTGGTTTCTTATCGCCTCCTTTCGTGCAGTCAACTTGAGTCTCCGCCCTCCACTCTCTCCTGTGCCGCCGCTGGCCAGCACGGGTGAGTTTTGACTTGTAACAGGTGGCCTTCCGCTCTCTAGCCACTGCCCAAGCTAGGAATGGAATGGATAGGCCTCTGCTTGTCTCTCCCTCCCGTAGTCGAGACTGGTAGAGTACTGGAAACTCTCCAAGTGTGATCCTGAGAGGGGATATGTGTTAGTTACTTTGTAGTAAAAAAATAAAGGGATGAGGTTCATCAACTCAGGATTTTCCCCATGCTGTTCTTCCTTTATTTACACTTTTAACAAAAGCCAGAAGGTGCGTGGCTGGCTTAAAGTTACCCAATAAGTCAGCCAAGAATAAGACCCAAAGGTCCTATTTTCTGCAGCCCCAATTTTGACCTTTCAACACTCTCTACTGACTGTCTCCCATGCCGCTGCTACCCAGCACAGGTGAGTTTTGACGTGAAGCAGATGGCCTTCTACTCACTAGCCACTGCTCAAGCCAGGAATGGAATGGGTATGCCTCTGCTTTACTCTCCCTCCCATAACCGAGACCAGTAGAGTACTGGAAACTCTCCAGAAGCAGTCCCAAGAGGGGAATTCTTTATTTTGGTACATGTAAATGAAATGATGTCCAGCAGTGTTTAAATGCCACAAAGTGCCCATTCAATAAAATGGCACCATTATAAATTAATAAGAAATTTTGAGAAGCGTGTTGGCGGATGTGGAAGCTGAATGAGACTGAGCCCCCCTTTCCCTCTGCTCCTCCTCCCCTCCCCTTCCCCCCCTCCCACCCTCTGCTCTTCCCCCTCCCCTCAGCACTGTGCATATTTGTATGTATTATTTATTAACCTATTTATTTTGTTAATGAGGTGTCTATCTCCATGATTCTATTTATCTTGATGATGTTGTTTTGTTTGGTTCTGTTTTGCTTTGCTGTCTCCCCCATTTAGACTGTGAGCCTATTATTGGGCAGGGATTGTCTCTATCTGTTGCCATATTGTCCATTCCAAGCGCTTAGTACAGTGCTCTGCACAAAGTAAGCCCTCAATAAATATTATTGAATGAATGAATGAATGAATGCAGATTTTGCAGAGTCTGCTCCCCAAGTGCTTAATAATAATATCAGTAATAATGATGATGGTACTTGTTAAGCGCTCACTATATTCTAAGCACTGGGGTAGTTTCAAGCTAATCGGGTCAGGTAGAATCCCTGACCCACATGGGGCTCACAGCTTCCTATTTTACAGATGAGGTAACTGAGGCCCAGAGAAGTGAAGTGACTTGCCCAAGGTCACACAGCAGAAAAGTGGGAGAATTGGGATTAGAACCCAGGTCCTTTCGACTCCCAGGCTCCTACACTATCCACTAGGCCATGCTGCTTCCCATGAGTGCATATTTAGTGAGAAGCTAAGGTCGTCTTCAGGTTTAGGTTACTGCCTCTGTATCTCCAAGCTACCAATTGATGTTAATTTATCAATTGTTAAACTGAGAAATACTCTGTTCAGCATTGACACTGAGCCCATGGTTGGGTAGGGATTGTCTCTATCTGTTGCCAAATTGTACTTTCCAAGTGTACATGGCTCAGTGGAAAGAGCCTGGGCTTTGGAGTCAGAGGTCAGGGGTTCGAATCCCGGCTCCGCCACTTGTCAGCTGTGTGACTGTGGGCAAGTCACTTCACTTCTCTGTGCCTCAGTTTCCTCATCTGTAAAATGAGGATTAAGACTGTGAGCCCCACGTGGGACAATGTGATTCCCCTGTGTCTACCCCAGTGCTTAGAACAGTGCTCTGCACATAGTAAGCGCTTAACAAATACCAACATTATCACTATTACAGTGCTCTGTACACAGTAAGCGCTCAATATATCTGACTGAATGATTAGTATTAAGGTTACTGAAGCTCAGTGTCAGAAGGTGGGTGCAACATCTCCGTGAAACGTGGAGGAGGCTATCGAACAAACTGCAAGTCATAAAAATGTCTGTTGGCATGAATAATAATGATAACGATAGGATGTTTGTTAAGCACTTACGCAGTGTGGCTCAGTGGAAAGAGCCTGGGCTTCAGAGTCAGAGGTCATGGGTTCGACTCCCGGATCTGCCACTTGTCAGCTGTGTGACTGTGGGCAATCACTTAACTTCTCTGTGCCTCAGTTACCTCATCTGTAAGATGGGGATTAACTGTGAGCCCCACGTGGGACAACCTGATTACCCTGTATCTACCCCAGCGCTTAGAATAGTGCTCTGCACATAGTAAGCGCTTAACAGATACCAACATTATTATTATGTGCCCGGCACTGTACTAAGTCCTGGGGTGGATACAAGCAAATCGGGTTGGACATAGTCCCTGACCCACATGGGGCTCCCAATCTTAACCCCCATTTTAGAGATGAGGTAACTGAGGCCCAGAGAAGCGAAGTAACTCGCCCAAGGCCACATGGCAGACAAGTGGCGGAGCCGGGATTAGAACCCAGGATCTTCTGCCGCCCAGGCTCATGCTCTAAGCACTACACCATAATGTCACACTATCTACACAGCTGAACTCATCCATCCTCTGGACACCGCCAAGAACGAAAACTCCAAATGCAGCCCCTCCCAAGGGCCGAAGGCCCTTTCTATCAGCAAGAGATGAGAGATGTTTTAGGGGAAGGAGCCTTTGCCAGTAATTTCCCCATCCCAAGGGTGGATTGGCGGGGGCCGTTTTCCCTCAATTGACTGGATGGAACATCACAATCCCATCTTGTAAGAGAGGAGGGAAGGACTGGGAATCAGTCATTGGTGTTTGAGCGCTTACTGTGTGCAGAGCAGTGTACTAAGCGCTTGGGGGAATACAAGGCAACAGAGTTGGTCACACAGCTGACAAGTGGCAGAGCCGGAAGTTGAAGACAGACATTAGAGAAGCAGCGTGGCTCAGTGGAAAGAGCCCGGGCTTGGGAGTCAGAGGTCATGGGTTTGAATCCCGGCTCTGCCACTTGGCAGCTGTGTGACTGTGGGCAAGTCACTTCACTTCTCGGTGCCTCACTTACCTCCTCTGTAAAATGGGGATTAACTGTGAGCCTCACGTGGGACAACCTAAAACTCAACATGAGCAAGACTGAGCTCCTCATCTTCCCTCCCAAACTTCTCCATCACCGTGGATGGCACGACCATCCTTCCCGTCCCGCAGGCCCGCAATCTCGGTGTCATCCTTGACTCGTCCCTCTCGTTCACCCCACACATCCTATCCGTTACCAAGACCTGCCGGTTTCACCTCTACAATATCGCCGAGATCCGCCCTTTCCTCTCCACCCAAACGGCTACCTTACTATTACGGGCTCTCGTTATATCCCGGCTAGACTACTGTGTCGGCCTTCTCTCTGACCTCCCTTCCTCCTCTCTCGCCCCGCTCCAGTCTATTCTTCACTCCACTGCCCGGCTCATCTTCCTGCAGAAACGATCTGGGCATGTCACTCCCCTTCTTAAACACCTCCAGTGGTTGCCCATCGACCTCCGCTCCAAACAAAAACTCCTCACTCTAGGCTTCAAGGCTCTCCATCACCTTGCCCCTTCCTACCTCTCCTCCCTTCTCTCTTTCTACCGCCCACCCCGCACGCTCCGCTCCTCTGCCGCCCACCTCCTCGCCGTCCCTCGGTCTCGCCCATCCCGCCGTCGACCCCCAGGTCACGTCCTCCCGCGGTCCTGGAACGCCCTCCCTCCTCACCTCCGCCAAACTGATTCTCTTTCCCTCTTCAAAACCTTACTTAAAAATCACCTCCTCCAAGAGGCGTTCCCAGACTGAGCTCCTCTTCCCCCTCTACTCCCTCCGCCATCTCCCCTTTACCTCTCCGCAGCTAAAGCCTCATTTTCCCCTTTTCCCTCTGCTCCTCCACCTCTCCCTTCCCATCCCCACAGCACCGTACTCGTCCGCTCGACTGTATATATTTTCGTTACCCTATTTATTTTGTTAATGAATTGTACATCGCCTCGATTCTATTTAGTTGCCATCGGTTTTTACGAGATGTTCTTCCCCTTGACGCTGTTTAGTGCCATCGTTCTTGTCTGTCCGTCTCCCCCGATTAGACTGTAAGCCCGTCAAACGGCAGGGACTGTCTCTATCTGTTGCCGACTTGTTCATCCCAAGCGCTTAGTACAGTGCTCTGCACATAGTAAGCGCTCAATAAATACTATTGAATGAATGAATGAATGAATGAACAACCTGATTACCCTGTATCTACCCCAGCGGTTAGAACAGTGCTCTGCACATAGTAAGCGCTTAACAAATACCAACATTAGTATAAATAAATTAAAGATATGCATATAAGTATTGTGGGGCTGGGAAAGGGAATGAATCAAGGGAGGAAGTCAGGGTCATACAGAAGGAAGTGGGAGAAGAGGAGAAGACAAAAAGAGGACTTAAGGGAAGGCATCTTGGAGGTCTCCCCTGCTCTAGTCTGTAAGCTTGTTGTGGGCAGGGAATGTGTTTATTCATTGTTAATAATGATAATAACAATAACAATAATGGTATTTGTTAAGCACTTACTATGTGCTAAGCACTGGGGTTGATACAAGGTAATCAAGTTGTCCTACACTGACCTGGAATGCCCTCCCTCCTCATCTCTGCCATACTAACTCTCTTCCCCTCTTCAAAGCCCTACTAAGAGCTCACTCCTCCAGGAGACCTTCCCTGAAGCCCTCCCTTTCCCTGGGCCCCTCCTCCTCTCCCCACTGCCCCTACTCCCTCCCTCTCCTCTACCCCCTTCCCCTCCCCACAGCATTTGGGTATATTTGTATATATCATTTATTACTCTATTTTATTAATGATGTGTCTATGTCTACGATTCTATTTATCTACTTTGATGGCATTGATGCCTGACTAATTGTTTTGTTTTGCTGACTGTCTCCCCCTTTTAGACTGTGAGCCGGTTGTTGGGCAGGGATTGTCTCTATCTGTTGCTGAATTGTACAACTCCAAGTGCTGACTACAATGGTCTGCACACAGTAAGTGCTCAGTAAATACTACTGAATGAATGAAAAAGTTGTCCCGCATGGGGCTCACAGTCTTAAGCCCCATTTTACAGATGAGGTAACTGAGGCACAGAGAAGTTAAGTAGCTTGCCCAAGGTCACAAAGCAGACAGGTGGCAGAGGCGGGATTAGAACCAGGATTAGACTAGAAGCAGCGTGGATTAGTGTATAGAGCATGGGCCTGGGAATCAGAAGGTCATGGGTTCTAATACCGACTCTGCCGCTTGTCAACTGTGCAACCTTGGGCAAGTCACTTAACTTTTCTGTGCCTCAGTTACCTCCTCTGTAAAATGGGGATGAAGACTGTGAGCCCTACGTGGGACAATCTGATTACCTTGTATCTACCCCACGCTTGGAACAGTGCTTGGCACATAGTAAGCCCTTAACAAATACCAACATTAATTAACCCACCTCCTCTGACTCCCAAGCCTGCGCCCTGTCCACTAAACCACGCTGCTTCTTGTTGTTTTGTTATACTGTTGTACAACTGTACAATACAATTGTGTATTTTACTCTCACAGGCACTTAGTACAGTGCTCTGCACACAGTAAGTGCTCAGTAAATACGATTAATTGAACGAATGGATAATAATGATGGTAGGTGCTGTCTACATGCCAGGCACTGTCCTAAGCACAGGGGTGGAAACAAGCAAATCGGGTTGGACACACTCCCTGTCCCATGTGGGGCTCACAGCCTCAATTCCCATTTTATAGGTGAGGCCCAGAGAAGTGAAGTGACTTCACCAAGGTCACACAGCAGACAAGAGTCGGAGCTGGGATTAGAACCCATAACCTTCTGACTCCTAGGTTCGTGCTCTAACCCTTATGTCTTGCTGCTTCGAATGAATGAGTGAATGAGTGAGTGAGTGAGTGAGTGAGTGAGTGAGTGAGTGAATGAATGAATGAATGAATGAATGAATGAATGAATGAGGGCAGCGAATCTGTGGAAAATGAGGCCACTCCGACCCCGCACGGGCGGGGCATAACTGCGCAGGCGCAAAGCTGAGGAGGGCAGCGCAGTGCGAGGGCACGAAGGCGGACGGAAGCATAACTGCGCAGGCGCAGAGCTGAGGAGGGCAGCGCAGTGCGAGGGCACCAAGGCGGACGGGGGCACAACTGCGCAGGTGCAGAGCCGACGGCCGTGACGGCGACCCGGCAGTGACCAGAGGGCAGCGCAGTGCGAGGGAACGAAGGCGGGCGGGGGCTCAATTGCGCAGGCGCAGAGCAGCCAGTTCCCCCTCCCACCCCCCGAGGGCAGCGCAGTGCGAGGGGACGAAGGCGGACGGGGGCTCAACTGCGCAGGCGCAGATCAGCCAGTTTCCCCCGCCCTCCCCCAGGGCAGCGCAGTGCGAGGGAACGAAGGCGGAGGGGAGGTGCAACTGCGCAGGCGCGGTGCTGACCCCCTTGGGCAGGGGAGCTGCTAGACACTGGGGGGTCTGTTGGGTGGGCAGCCCGGGGTGCCCAGTGATGCCTGGCTACTTGTTTTGTTACCTGACTACTTGTTTTTTTTATTTTGTTTTGTTGTCTGTCTCCCCCGGTTAAACTGTGAGCCCGTTGTTGGGCAGGGATGGGCCCTATCTGTTGCCCAGTTGTCCATTCCAAGCTCTTAGTACTGTGCTCTGCACACAGTAAGCACTCAATAAATATTGAGAAGCAGCGAGGCTCAGTGGAAAGAGCCCCGGCTTGGGAGTCGGAGGTCATGGGTTCGAATCCTGGCTCTGCCGCTTGTCAGCTGTGTGACCTTGGGCAAATCACTTTACCTCTCTGGGTCTCAGTGACCTCATCTGTCAAAATGGGGATGAAGACTGAGTCCTACTTGGGACAACCTGATGACCTTGTATCTACCCCAGTGTTTAGAACAGTGCTTGGCATATGAGAAGCAGCATGGCTCAGTGGAAAGAGCATGGGCTTTGGAGTCAGGGCTCATGAGTTCGAATCCCAGCTCTGCCACTTGTCGGCTGTGTGACTGTGGGCAAGTCACTTAACTTCTCTGTGCCTCAGTTACCTCATCTGTAAAATGGGGATTAAGACTGTGAGCCCCACGTGGGACAACCTGATTCCCCTATGTCTACCCCAGCGCTTAGAACAGTGCTCGGCACATAGTAAGCGCTTAACAAATACCAACATTATTATATAGTAAGTGCTTAACAAATACCAACATTATTATTAATAAATACATTTGAATGCCTGTCCTGCCATTGACCCCTGGCCCACGTCCTACCGTTGACCTGGAATGCCCTCTCTCCTCACATCTGCCAAACTCTCTTCCCCTCTTCCAAGCCCTTCTGAGAGCTCACCTCCTCCAGGAGGCCTTCCCAGCCTGAGCCCTCTCTTTCCCTCTGCTCCTCCTCCCCTCCCCATTCCCCCTTCTCGCGCCCTCTGCTCTTCCTTCTTCCCCTCAGCACTGTACATATTTGTCTATATTATTTATTACCCCATTTATCTTGTTAATGATGTGTCTCTATCTATGATTCTATTTATTTTGATGATACCTAGGTCAGACTACTTGTTTTGTTCTGTTTTGCTTTGCTGCCTGTCTCCCCTGTTGAGCCTGTGAGCCAGTCATTGGGCAGGGATGGTCTCTTATCTGTTGCCGAATTGTCCATCCTAAGCACTTAGTCCAGTGCTCTGCACATAGTAGGTGCTTAATAAATACTATTGAATGGATGAATTGTCTTGTTTTTTTTGCTCTGTTTTGCTCTGCTGTCTCCCCCGCTGAGACTGTGAGCCCGCTAATGGACAGAGATGGTCTCTGTTGCTGAATTGTCCATCCTAAGCGCTTAGTCCAGTGCTCTGCACATAGTAAGCATCCAATAAATATTATTGAATGAACTGTCTTTTTTTTGCTCTATTTTGCTCTGTCTCCCCCATTGAGACTGTGAGCCCGCTAATGGGCAGGGATGGTCTCTCTCTGTTGCCGAATTGTCCATCCTAAGCACTTAGTCCAGTGCTCTGCACATAGTAACTGCCCAATAGATACTACTGAATGAATTGTCTTGTTTTTTTGCTCTATTTTGCTCTGCTGTCTGTCTCGTTTAGACTGTGAGCCAGTCATGGGGCAGGGATGGTCTCTTATCTGTTGCCGAATTGTCCATCCTAAGCGTTTAGTCCAGTGCTCTGCACATAGTAAGCGCCCAATAAATACTATTGAATAAATTGTCTTGTGTTTTTACTCTGTTTAGCCCTGTCTGTCTCCCCTGTTGAGACTGTGAGCCCGCTAATGGGCAGGGATGGTCTCTGTTGCCCAATTGTCCATCCTAAGCGCTTAGTCCAGTGCTCTGCACATAGTAAGCATCCAATAAATATTATTGAATGAACTGTCTTTTTTTTGCTCTATTTTGCTCTGTCTACCCCATTGAGACTGTGAGCCCGCTAATGGGCAGGGATGGTCTCTCTCTGTTGCCGAATTGTCCATCCTAAGCACTTAGTCCAGTGCTCTGCACATAGTAAGTGCCCAATAGATACTACTGAATGAATTGTCTTGTTTTTTTGCTCTATTTTGCTCTGCTGTCTGTCTCGTTTAGACTGTGAGCCAGTCATGGGGCAGGGATGGTGTCTTATCTGTTGCCGAATTGTCCATCCTAAGCGTTTAGTCCAGTGCTCTGCACATAGTAAGCGCCCAATAAATACTATTGAATAAATTGTCTTGTGTTTTTACTCTGTTTAGCCCTGTCTGTCTCCCCTGTTGAGACTGTGAGCCCGCTAATGGGCAGGGATGGTCTCTGTTGCCCAATTGTCCATCCTAAGCGCTTAGTCCAGTGCTCTGCACATAGTAAGCGCCCAATCAATACTATTGAATTAATTGTCTTGTGTTTTTACTCTGTTTTGCTCTGCTGTCTCCCCCGGTTAGACTGGGAGCCTGTCATTGGGCAGGGATGGTCTCTGTTGCCGAACTGTCCATCCCAAGCGCTTAGTCCAGTGCTCTGCACATAGTAAGCGCCCAATAAATACTATTGAATGAATGAATTGTCCTTTTTTTGTTCTATTCTGCTCTGCTGCCTGTCTCCCCCGGTTAGACCGGGGGCCTGTCATTGGGCAGGGATGGTCTCTGTGGCCGAATTGTCCATCCCGAGCGCTTAGTGCAGTGCTCCGCACATAGTAAGGGCGTAATAAATACGACGGAATGATTAGGAAGCTGCTTAACAAATGCCAGCATAATTATTAGTAGAGTGAGCGCTCAATAAAGACGAAGGGGTGAATGAATGGATGGGGGGGCAGCACAACCGCGGGCCCGGGGGACAGGACTGGCCGCCCCCCGCCCTCCCCGACCCTACCGTGTCGGCTGCTCCGGCCGGTGGCTTCCGGGTTTCCTCCGGTCCTTGCCGCCCCCGGGCCTCCCCGCGGGGCCCGGGCCCTGCCGCTGGCCCGGGGTCAGGGGTCAGGGGTCAGGGGTCGGGCCCGCGGGGCCGCTCCGGGCTTCTTCCTGGGAGGCCCATCCGGCCGGGGCACAGGAAAAGGGGGGGGGGGCCGAGGGGGAGGGACCGGTCGCGACAGACCACGAGGTGTCGTGAGATGGCACCTTTGAAAATGACACCTTCCCCCCCCCCCCGCCCCATAGCCCTAGTGTCTTGAGATGACACCTTTTAAAATGACACATTTCCCCCCCGTCGTCGTCCCCCCCCCCCCCGCATAGCCCTAGTGTCTTGAGATGACACCTTTTAAAATGACACCTTTCCCCCCCTGCATAGCTCTAGTGTCCCCTGAGATGACATCTTTTAAAATGACACCCCCCCCCCACATAGCCCTAGTATCGATGGTACCTTTTAAAATGACACCTTCCCCCCCCCCCCCCCCCCGCATCGCTCTAGTGTCATGAGATGACATCTTTTAAAATGACACCTTTCCCCCCACGTAGCCCTAGTGTCCTGCGATGACACCTTTTAAAATGACACCTTCCCCCCCAACATAGCCCTAGTGTCTTGAGATGACATCTTTTAAAATAACACCTCCCCCCCCCCCAAATAGCCCTAGTGTCTTGAGATGACACCTTTTAAAATGACATCTCTCCCCCCACCCACGTAGCCCTAGTGTCCTGCAATGACATCTTTTAAAATGACACCTTTCCCCCCCTGCATCGCTCTAGTGTCATGAGATGACATCTTTTAAAATGACACCTTTCCCTCCCCAACGTAGCCCTAGTGTCTTGAGATGAGCCCTTTTAAAATGACATCTCCCCCCCCTCCACGTAGCCCTAGTGTCCTGTGATGACACCTTTTAAAATGACACCTTTCCCCCCCAACTTAGCCCTAGTGTCTTGAGATGACACCTTTTAAAATAACACCTTCCCCCCACCCACATAGCCCTAGTGTCTTGAGATGACACCTTTTAAAATGACATCTCTCCCCCCTATTTGTAGCCCTAGTGTCCTGCAATGACACCTTTTAAAATGACACCTTTCCCCCCCTGCATAGCTCTAGTGTCATGAGATGACATCTTTTAAAATGACACCTTTACCCCCCACAACATAGCCCTAGTGACTTGAGATGACCCCTTTTAAAATGACACCTTTCCCCCCTTCATAGCCCTAATGTCATGAGATGACACCTTTTAAAATGACACCTTTCCCCGCTCCATAGTGAATGAATGAATGGTGTCCATTTGTTGCTGAATTGTAATGATAATAATAGTGTTGGTATTTGTTAAGCGCTTACTATGTGCAGAGCACTGTTCTAAGCGCTGGGGTAGATACAGGGTAATCAGGTTGTCCCACATGAGGCTCACAGTCTTCATCCCCATTTTCAGATGAGGTAACTGAGGCACAGAGAAATTGAGTGACTTGCCCACAGTTACACAGCTGACAAGTGGCAGAGCAGGGATAATAATGATGGTATTTGTTAAGCGCTTTCTATGTGCCCAGCACTATTCTAAGCACTGAGGTAGCTACAGGGTAATCAGGTTGTCCCACGTGGGGCTCCCAGTCTTAATCCCCATTTTACAGATGAGGTAACTGAGGCACTGAGAAGTTAAGTGACTTACCCAAAGTCACACAGCTGACAGGTGGCGGAGCTGGGGTTAGAACCCACAACCTCTGACTCCTAAGCCCGTGCTCTTTCCACTGAGCCACACTGCTTCTCTATAATTATAATTCTATTTTTATTAATGATGTGTATAAATAATTCTATTTATAATGCTACTGATGCCTGTTTGCTTGTTTTAATGTCTGTCGCCCCTCTTTTAGACTGTGAGCCCGCTGTAGGCAGGGATTGTCTCTGTTGCTGAATTGTATTTCCTAAGCGCTTAGTACAGTGCTCTGCACACAGTAAGCGCTCAATAAATATGATTGAATGAATGAATCGTCTCTGTTGCTCAATTGTACTTCTTAAACGCTTAGTTCAGTGCTCGGCACACAGTAAGTGCTCAATAAATATGATTGAATGAATGAATTGCGTCTATTTGTTCCTGAATTGTAATAATAATAATGATGGTATTTGTTAAGCGCTTACTATGTGCCGAGCACTGTTCTAAGTGATGGAGTAGATACAGGGTAATCAGGTTGTCCCATGTGGGGCTCACAGTCTTAATCCCCATTTTGCAGATGAGGTGACAGACATAGAGAAGTGAAGTGACTTGCCCAAAGTCACGCAGCTGATAAGAGGCAGAGCTGGGATTGGAACCCATGACCTCTGACTCCCAAGCCCGGGGTCTTTCCACTAAGCTCCTCTGCTTCTCAGCGCTAGGGTGTGCTTAGTAAATACCATAATAATTATTATTATTATTATCAGCCTCCCACCAGGCAGGTGTGACAGTTACAATTAGTCAGCCCCAACAAATAATAATAACTGTGGTATTTGTTAAGCATATACTAGGTGCCAGGCACTGTACTGAGCCCTGGAGTAGATCCAACCAAATGAGGTTAGGCACAATCCCTCTCCCACACTGGGCTCGCAATCTTAATCCCCATTTTACCGATGAGGTAACTGAGGCCCAAAGAATAATAGTGTTGGTATTTGTTACGCGCTTACTATGTGCAGAGCACTGTTCTAAGCGCTGGTAGGGTAATCAGGTTGTCCCATGTGAGGCTCACGGTCTTCATCCCCACTTGACAGATGAGGGAACTGAGGCCCAGAGAAGTGAAGTGACTTGCCCACAGTCACACAGCTGCCAAGTGGCAGAGCTGGGATTCGAACCCATGACCTCTGACTCCCGGCCCGGTGCTCCAGACACTACAGACCACGCTCCTTCTCTAACAGAGGAATTCCTTGCTGGAGCCCCAGGAAACCTTGTCCTGAAAATTTGGGTTGGGTGTTGAGCAACTTGCCTGCCCAGGTCCCCCCTCCAGAAGCCCCTCACACTGCCCTCTAAAACCTTGAGGAAGATGTTGGAGGGCGATAACACTGACATCTCATCATCAGTGGGATTTATTGAACGCTTACTGTCTGCAAAGCACTATTCTCAGCGCTTGGGAGAATACAGTATGACAGCTGGCAGCCCCGTTCCCAGCTCCCACTGAGTTTACAGTCTGCCACTTGTCAGCTGTGTGACTGTGGGCAAGTCACTTAACTTCTCTGTGCTTCAGTTACCTCATCTGTAAAATGGGGATTAGCTGTGAGCCTCACGTGGGACAACCTGATCACACTGTCTCTACCCCAGCGCTTAGAACGGTGCTCTGCACATAGTAAGCGCTTAACAAATACCAACATTATTATTAGAGGACTAATAATCTAACGAGAAGACAGGATGGCACTATGAACTGGGAGTCAGGAAATGGGGATTCCGTTGACTCAATTCTAATAATAATAATGATGGAATTTCTTAAGCGCTTACTATGTGCCGGGCCCTGTACTAAGCACTGGAGTGGACACAAGCAAATCAAGTTGGACACAATCCCTGTCCCATATAATAATGATGGTATTCGTTAAGCGCTTACTATGTGCAAAGCACTGTTCTAAGCGCTGGGGAGGATACAAGGTGATCAGATTGTCCCACATGGGGCTCACAATCTTCATCCCCAATTTACAGATGAGGTAACTGAGGCACAGAGAAGTTAAGTGACTTGCCCAAAGTCACACAGCTGACAAGCGGCTGAACTGGGATTTGAACCCATGACCTCTGGCTCCCAAGCTGGGGCTCCCAGTCTCAATCCCCATTTTAAAGATGAGGTAACTGAGGCGTAGAGAAGTGAAGTAACTTGCCCAAGGTCACACAGCAGACAAGTGGTGAAGCTGGGAGCTTGGCTCAGTGGAAAGAGCCAGGGCTTGGGAATCAGAAGTCATGGGTTCGAATCCCAGCTCCGCCACTTGTCAGCTGTGTGACTTTGGGCAAATCACTTCACTTCTCTGGGCCTCAGATACCCCATCTGTAAAATGGGGATTAAGACCGTGAGCCCCACGTGGGACAACCTGATCACCTTGTGTCCTCCCCCAGCACTCCGAACAGTGCTTTGCACATAGTAAGCGCTTTACAAATGCCATCATTAACCCTCGACCTTCTGACTCCCAGGTCCCTGCTCTATCCACCTGCCCATGCTGCTTCTCGTCTGCAGGCTCTTCCTACCTCACATTCGCCACCTGATTATGAGGAATCCCCTCTCTTAGAAGGGGAGGCAGCAGGGTGTAGAGGAAGAGTGGTCGTCTGGAAGCAAGAGAGTCTGAATTCATTCATTCATTCAATAGTATTTATGGAGCGCTTACTATGTGCAGAGCACTGGACTAAGCGCTTGGAATGTATAAATCGGTAACAGATAGAGACAGTCCCTGCCCTTTGACGGGCTTACGGTCTAATCGGGGGAGACGGACAGACAACAACAATGGCGACAAATAGAATCGAGGGGAAGAACATCTCATGAAAACAATAGCAAATGAATAGAATCAAGGTGATGTACATCTCATTAACAAAATATATAGGGTAATGAAGATATATACAGTTGAGCGGACGAGTACAGTGCTGAGGGGGGGGAGATTCAAGTCGGAGCTCCGCTACCAGCCGCCTGTGTGACCTTGGGAAAGTCACAAAAACTTTCTGGACTGTAATTGCCTCATCTGCAAAATGGGGGTAATAATGCTTGCCTTTTCACCTAACTCAGGATTGTTATGAGGGCAAAAACGGGATAAGTCGAGGCTTTGGGAAATAAACGTGCTCTACAAAAACTGTCTGAGGATAATTGATATCAAGTTTGACCTCAGAGAAGGAAGTTGGATAAAAGCAGCATGGCCTAAATGGATAGACCACGGGCCCGGGAATCACAAAGATCCGAATTCTACATCTGGCTCCACCACTTGTGACCTTGGGCCAGTCATTTCACTTCTATGTGCGTGCTACCTAATCTGTAAAAGGAGATTAAGATTGTGAAGCCCCATGTGGGACAGGGATTGTGTGTAACTTGATTAGTTTGTATCTACCCAGCATTTAGTACAGCGCTTGGCACTTGGTAAGCACTTAAATACCATTTTAGAAAAAGGTTTTTAGCTATTACCGCCCCACAAGAACCTAAGCATTACCATCGCTACTGCTTAGGTTCTTGTGGGGCGGTAATAATAATGTTGGTATTTGTTAAGCGCTTACTATGTGCCGAGCACTGTTCTAAGCGCTGGGGTAGACATAGGGGAATCAGGTTGTCCCACGTGGGGCTCACAGTCTTAATCCCCATTTTACAGATGAGGGAACTGAGGCACAGAGAAGTTAAGTGACTTGCCCACAGTCACACAGCCGACAAGTGGCGAAACCTTTTTTCAGTAAAAATAATTGTAATAAAATTTTAGGCCATTGGCCCCTCCAACACAATATTTAGTCTGGAGGAATGGCAACAGGATGCCTGGAGGAACTAGATGATGATCACTTGATTGTTATTCATCTATTATGGCTATACGTATGTAAAATGTGCATGTACTTCTATGTACCTTCTTTTTTTCAATCCATCAGTGGTATTTCTTGAACTCTTATTGCGTGCAGAACAGGCCACCTTCCGCAATAACACATTAAAAATCCTTTGCCAATAGATTATCGAACCCTTTCTTGAAGCGGCTATTATCTTTGGCTAGCACGATTCCCTGCAGTAATGAATTTGATAGACTTTGGCCTGTCGTGAATGAACTGCCTTCAAGCTTCAGTGGGTGCCCCCTTGTTCTGGCGTAATGGGATTTGGTGAAAAAACAATTATTTTTTTTTGTTGGCCCTCTCCGCACCTTTCATGATATCATAAATCTCAATCCTGTTACTGCTGTGCTCTCACTTGACCCTTGCTGCGAGCCTGATAGAGGTGCGTAGTCTGGGCGAGGGCCGGGTGGGGGGTGGGGGGTGTGCTGCCTAGTTTTCAGCTCCACTTCCCAGCTCTGGAATAATAATAATAATGATTAATAATTATGGAATTTGTTAAGCGCTTACTATGTGCCAAGCACTGTTCTGGAAGAGCAGCTAGAAAGTCATTCTGCAACACAGCTGGAGAGGGGAGATAGCCAGTGCCTCTGCTCAGAAAGTTTGTCCTTTCATTATCTGTATATATCTCTTATTTATTTATTTTAATGTCTTTCTCCCCCCTCTAGACTGTTAGGTCGTTGTGGGCAGGCATGTGTCTGTTGTTATACTGTACTCTCCCAACGCTTAATACAGTGCTTTAAAGTGCTCAATAAATACAACTGACTGATTAATCACCTCCTCTAGCCCATTCAGCAATCCCACCTCCTGTTCTGTGGTGCTGGGAGTGGGTGACAAGAAGATGGTAAACCCCAAAACCTGACCTCCCACCACCTAGCTCACAAGCCCGTAACCATGGCACCCTCGACTCTTCTATCTCATTTAACCCATGTATTCATCTATCACCAAATCCTGTCAGTTCTACCTTCCCAACATTGCTCACACCTGCCGTTTCCTCTCCATTTAAACTGTTACTCTGCTGTTCCAAGCATTTAACCTATCCCGCCTTGACAACTGCATCGGCTTCATTGCTGGCTTCCCTATTTCCTGTCTCTCCCAGCTCCAGTCCATACTTCATTCTTCTGCCTGAACGATTTTTCTTAAAAAACAGTTCAGTCCACATCTCTCCACTGCTTTTAAGAACCGCCATTTTTGCCCATCCAATTCCACATCAAACAGAACACCTTATCGTTGGCTTTAAAGCACTCAATAGCTTCTCCCCCTCCTATCTTACCTTGCTGATTTCCTACAACAACTCAGCCTGCTCACTTAAACTCCTCTGATGCCACTCCTCACTGAACCTCGATCTTGTTTATCCTTTATTTGTTAAGCGTGTGCCAAGCCCTGTACTGGGGTACTTACAAGGTAATTAGATTGGACACAGTTCCTGTCCCTCTCGGGACTCACCAGCCTTAATCCCCATTTTACAGATGAGGTGATTGAGCACAAAGAAGTGAAGTGACTTGCCCAAAGCCACACAGCAGACAAGTGGCAGAGCCAGGTTTAGAACACATATCCTTCTGACTCCCTGACCTTTCTATCCACTAGGCCATGCTGCCTCTAACCACTTGCCCTCCTCTGCCCTCGGGCCTGGAACTCCCTCCCCCTCATAGCCAACAGACCATGACTCAACCCACCTTCAAATCTGTATTAAAATCACATCTTCAAGGGGCCTTCCCCAACTAAAAAGAGAAGCAGTGTGGCCCAGTGGATAGGGCACGGGAGTCAGAAGACCAGGATTCTAATCCTGGCTCCGCCACATGTGTTCTGTGTGACCTTGGGCAAGTCACGTAACTTCCCTGTGCCTCAGTTAACTCATCTGTAAAATGGGGATTGAGACTGTGAGCCCCACGTGGGACAGGGACTGTGTCCAACCCGATTTGCTTGTTTCCACTCCAGTGCTTAGAAGAGTGCTTGGCACTGTAAGCACTTAACAAATACTAGTTATTATTATTCTAATCATTAGTATTATTATTATCTAAGCCCTCATGTCACTTACTCCCTTCTTGGTTACCCTTGCATTTGGATCTGTGCCCTTTCAGCATTTGATATTTACTCTTCCCTCCAGCCCATAGAACTTATGTGCATCTTCATCATTTATTTTAATGTATGTTTCCCTCTCTACATTGCAAGATCCTTCTGGGCAGGGAACAAAATAATAATAATAATAATATTGGTATTTGTTAAACATTTACTATGTGCTAAGTGCTGGGGTAGATACAAGATAATCAGGTCCCATATGGGGGTCACAGTCTAAAAAGGAGGAAAAACAGGTTTTGTAGTTGAGGAAACTGAGGCCCAGAGAAGTGAAGTGAGGCTTCTTTGAACCAATTCATTTTCACTGAATTTCAGGGGACTTAGCTTTAAATCAAGTCCATGAATTCTCTCTTTCTAGAAGGAGGAGAGGTGAAGTTAAAGAATTATCTAACAATCCCAGCAAACTGGCTACTGCATGCTAGGCTTCTCTTCTGGGCAAGCTCAGATACCTTCAGGGAGCGCTGAAAATCTGGCAGAGCGAGGGGGAGTCTGAAGCCAACCTAAAAAAGAAAGATTGGAATTTATACAGTGGAACTCCTGCCCACCTGTCACCTGGTGGAGAACATTTCTCCTGTGAAATATGTGGGAAATTTAAATGTCTGTTCTAAGGGGAATGGGCGAGGAGGGTGCTTCTCCGGCTTAGGTGGAAATCTTCACCTCAGCATTAGGCTGCAGAAAATCAAAGTAACGGGCGAGAAGCAGCGTGGCCGGGTGGATAGAGCACAGGCCTGCGAGTCAGAAGGACCTGGACTCTAATCCCAGCTCTGCCACTTCTCTGTTGGGTGACTTTGGGCAAGTCACTTCACTTCTCTGGGCCTCAGTTCCCTCATCTGTAAAATGGGATTAAGATTTTGAGCCCCATGGGGGACATGGACTGTGTCCAGCATGATTAGTTTGTATCTACCCCAGGGTTTAGTGTAGTGCCGGGCACCTAATGAGTACTTAACGATACCATTAAAAAAAGTAATAATAACAGAAAGAAAAAAAAAGAAAACTACTTCCTGGAAACCGCTCCCACGTAGGAAAATATTCAGTCTTCCTTATTCTGCCATCAATTTCCTTGTGTGACATTTTACCCAGTTTTTGGAAGTACAATTTTTATATGGTGCTTGTTAAGTACTTACTATATAATCAGGTTGGACACAGTCCATGTCCCATGTGGGGCTCACAGTTTATGTTCCCATTTTGCAGATGAGGTAACTGAAGCACAGAGAAGTGAAGTGATTTATCCATGGTCACACAGCAGACAAGTGGCAGAAGCAGGATTAGAACCCAGGTCCTTCTGTTCCCCTGGCTCGAGCCTTACAGTGCCTGGCACATAGTAAGTGCTTAACAAATACCTTATTGTTATTATTACTAGGCCACACTGCTTCTCCAGTACAATAAGGTGAGTAGCTTTTAAACTCTTTTCCTGGCTTGTGAAAACCATGAACTGCAGGCAAGCAAGGCTAGACTTCACAAACGTCTAAATCTCTCCGCTTTCTTATAGAAAGCCCACAGCAGCACTTCAACATCTTTTTCCTTTCCTCCACAAATCGTCTTCTCTCCAAAGCTTTGTTTTACTGAGCTCTCTCATTCCCCCACCCACAGTTCTCCCTATCCCTCCTCCAAGTGTCAGAATCGGGACACCTGGAGCAAGGAAAGGCTGCAGTTGAAAGAAGCTCTTTCCATTAAGCACAATCCTGGAAGTCCGAAGGCCTGGATTCTGATCCCGACTCCGCCGCTTGTCTTCTGTGTGACCATGGGCAAGACACTTCACTTCTCTGGGCCTCAGTTCCCTCGTCTGTCAAAAGGGGATTCAATACCTTTTCTCCTATTTAGACTGTGAGCCCCACGTGGACTTGATTATCTTTTTCTTTCCCAGCACTTAATACAGCGCTTGACCCAAAGTAAGAGCTTAACCAATACCACAGTTATTATCGTTATTATTGAGAGGCTAGTTCAGTGACCAGCGAAAGGGGTAGGAGCATCACAGGGCGTGCGGTTGCTTCTAAGGTGACAGACGGATTTGTTCCTTCTCACTGCTGTCCAGTACTGGGCCTGGCAGCGCCTGGAACGTAGTACATCTCCCCCACCCGTCACACATTCTAGCTCGGCCCTGCCCTGGACAGACTTCCACAGTCAATCGATCAATCAATGATATTTATTGAGTGCTTATTGTGTGCAGAAAACTGGACTAAGCGCTTGGGAGAGTCCAGTAACGGAGTGCATTCATTCATTCATTCACTCGTGTTTATTAAGCACTTACTGTGTGCTGAGCACTGTACTAATCGCTTGGGAAAGTACGGTACAACAATAAACAGTGACATTCCCTGCCACAACTAGTTCACAGCCTAGAGAAGGGGGAGAAAGATACCAATGCAAATAAATAAAATTACAGATATATACATAAGTGCAGAGGGGCTTGAGGGGGTTGGGGTTGGTGAACAAAGTCAAGGGCCTTCTGTTCTAACGATGCACCCGTAGTTGGCTCTGAAAAGATGAGCATGTAGCCCAGCTCTAATAATAATAATAATGATAATAATGATAACGGTATTGTTAAGCACTTACTATGTGCAGAGCATTGTTCGAGTAGAATCAGGGTAATCAGGTTGTCCCAAGTGAGGCTCACAGTTAATCCCCATTTTACAGATGAGGTAACTGAGGCACAGAGAAGTGAAGTGACTTGCCCACAGTCACACAGCTGACAAGTGGCCGAGCGGGGATTCGAACCCATGACCTTTGACTCCTAAGCCCAGGCTCTTTCCACTGAGCCAGCATTCCCCAAATAAGACAGGATTTGGCAATCTCTTTTAAGCAGAGATTTCAGAAGTTGTCAAACAATTATGTTTGATTTAAGATAAGTGGCAAAACAAGCATTAGCTTTTGGCTCAGGATGGTCAGACCTTTTGCAAACTCCACAGATTAACTGTGGCGCATGTCTCTGTTTTTGTTGTTGTTGTCTTATGCTGTCGAGTCACATCCGACCCATAGCGACACCGTGGAAGCAGCCTGGCTTAGTGGAAAGAGCCCTGGCTTGGGAGTCAGAAGATGTGGGTTCTAATACCAGCTCCGCCACTTGTCTGCTGTGTGACCTTGGGCAACTCACTTAACTTCTCTGTGCCTCAGTTACGCCATCTGGAAAAATGGGGATTAAAAAAATGTGAGCCCCACATGGGACAATCTGATTACCCTGTAGCTACCCCAGCGTTTCAAACAGTGCTCTGCACATATTAAGCGCTTAACAGATACCATAATTATTATTAATTATTATTATCTCTCCCAGAATGCCCCACCTCCACCTGCAATCTTTCTGGTAGTGGATCCATAGACCTGGTAAAAATCCAGAAGTGGTTTACCATCGCTTCCTTCCACGCAGTAAATGAGTCTCAGCCCTCGACTCTGTCCTGTGCTGCTGCTGCCCAGCGCAGGTGAATTCTGACTTTTAGCCGATTGTCTTCCACTCACTAGCTACTGCCCGAGCTAGGAATGGAATGGTTAGGCCTCTGCTTGACTCTCCCTTCCATAGTCGAGACTTGTAGACTACTGGAAACTCTCCAGGTGTGACCCTGAGAGGGTCACCTGTCTTTGCTCCCTTTTCACTTTTCTGTTGGCCAATGACTTCAGTAAGACTTTCTTGGTTGTCTAGTAAGAGCAGTTTTAAGCATTCCTGTTATATTTTTTAAATTGTACTGTCCCAAGCACTTAGTACAGTGTCTGATTACAGCAAGTACTCGATAAATATGATCAACTGACTACTTATTCAGAATTAATGTTAATATCTGTCTCTCCTTCTAGACTATAAACTTCTAGTGGGCAGTGGATATGTCTACCAACTCTGTTTTATTGTACTCTCCCAAGCACTTAGTACTGTGCTCTGCATACAATAAATGTTCAGTAAATATAATAATAATAATGTTGGTATTTGTTAAGTGCTTACTATGTGCAGAACACTGTTCTAAGCGCTGGGGTAGATACAGGGTCGTCAGGTTGTCCCACGTGAGGCTCACAGTCTTAATCCCCATTTTACAGATGAGGGAACTGAGGCACAGAGAAGTGAAGTGATTTGCCCACAGTCACACAGCTGCCAAGTGGCAGAGCTGGGATTTGAACCCATGACCTCTGACTCCCAAGCCCGGGCTCTTTCCACTGAGCCACGCTGCTTCTCTATATGAGCGATAAAGTATCGTCGAAGGTTTTCTCTGCAGATCAGCAGGCTGGTGGTGAAGATGCTGCCCTTTAAATTTACTTGCATTGCTCGGTTCACAATTTGAATGTTGATTTTCTGAGGAGAAAGGGCAGGGCTTTAATGTAGCTGGCAGAGTATTTTGCAGAGAAGTCCATTAGTGAAGAGAGAAGGGGTAAACACATGAAAAGGAAATCAGGCCTCTCCCTGGCTTTGTAGACAGTGGTTACTAGGCCGTGGCTTGCTATTTTGTTGAAATGTTTATCCCTACTGCAAAGGGTTTTGGCTGCAAGTTGTCCCTGAGCACTTGGCCTTTGTTTCCTAGCACTGCATTTGGACAAAACCCATTACAAAATTGAATTAACTTTAGGAAAATGTATTTTTCATTCCCTTTCCTTGAAGATTCACCACACTCTACTTCTGTTGTTGGTTTTTTTATTTTTTGGATCCAGATTGCTGTCTCTGAAGCCAAGAGGTCCTGAATGGATTTTCATGAAGTAGTGATTATTCTTTGCCTTGATATTCTGCCTTTCATCCAAGAACCTAAAGAACACTTTGAAAGCATTAACTTGTCCTCAGAGAAATGGTATTCTCCCCGTCCCAGTCACCACCCCCACCTAGATCCCCAGAGGGAATTGGAGCCGGGGAGAAGTTAGGGAGGAAGCAGAGTTTTTGGAGATGGAGGCAGAGCTCTCTCAGTCCTTCATTTCATCTAATTATTCATTCATTCATTCATTCAGTTGCATTTATTGAGCACTTACTATGCACAAAGCACTAAGCACTTGGGAGAATAAAATATAACAATAAACACATTCCCTGCTCAAAAGGAGTTTACATTCTAATTACAGATCCCTGTATCCTTAATAGGACAACGTTCAATGAACTGGGAAGCAGTGTGGCCTAGTAGATAGAGCACAGGCTTGGGGGCCAGAGGACCTGCGTTCTAATTCTGGTTCTGCCTCTTGCTTGCTGAGTGACTGTGGGCAAGTCATTTAACTTCTCTGTGCCTCAGTTTCTTCAACTGTAAAATGGGGATTTAAGACCTTTCCTACCTCCTACTTGACTATGAGCCCCATCTGGTTCAGGGACTGTGTCCCACCTGATGAATTTGTATCATCACCAGTGCTTAGAACAGTGCTTGACGCATAGTAAGCTCCTAGTAACCTAGTGGATGGAGCATCTTATGCCTCAATAACCTCATGTATAAAACTGGGATTAAGGCTGTGAGCCCCTTGAGGGACAGGAGATGTGTTCAGCCCAATTTGCTTGTATTTGTCCCATTGCTTAGTACGATGCCTGGCAAATAGTAAATGCTTAACAAATAACACAAATTATTATTATTCCTATTGTTGCTGTGGTTGTTATTTTTTAATTTAAAAAAAACTGTGCCAAGGAGAGATGAAGGGTGGTGATTTATTCGACGTGGAATCTGATTGTTGGGTTTTGTTTCTGTGTTTTTTACCCCAACAGTCAAAGCAAGCAAGTTGCAATCACAAGGACAGAATGATTTGAAGTTTAGTAAATAAAAGGAACAAAGGCTCTTAGTGCCCAATGCCAATAGTCAGGGACTTCAGCTGGTATCATAATATTGCAGTGTCAGATCAACACGGGAAGGTTAGCCAACAAAACAGATCATTGATTGAGCATTGCATATTCAGGAGCGAGGCGGTTGTGGGTATATAGTGAAGAATAGAACAAATTCCTGCCCTTGAGAGAGCTTACGTTCTTTAGAAAGCTGGTTTCGAAAGGAAATGATGCAGCGATAGCTGGTAAAGCTCTTACCCTCTAAGAGAGTTAGCACCAGTAGTCATTAGGAAGGCAGGAGAATGGATGCGGTTAGTTTCAAATGCCCTCTTGGGACCCATCCTTTACTATTCTACAATTCTCCTGGCATAAATTGGGCAATGGGAAGGAGAGAGTGGAGGGGAGAGGGAGGGAAGGGAAATGAAAGCAGCGTGGCATAGTGGAAGGAGCATGGGTCTGGAAGTCAGAGGACCTGGGTTCTAAACCTGGCTCAGCCAGTTGTCTGCTGTTGGACCTTGAGCAAGTCACTTACCTGCTCTGTGCCGCGGTTTCCTCGTATGTAAAATCGGGCTTCGATCCCATTCTCTCCTACTTAGACTGTGAGCCCCATATGGAACAGGGACTGCCTTCAACCTATCTTGTATCTACCCTAGTGCTTAGTATGGTGCTTGGCACATAGAAGGTGCTAAGCACCACCATTATTATTATGGTTAATTATAATTACTGAGTAGGGGAAAGAGAGAGAGAGAGCATTCTATGTACTAAATCCAAATCAGAAGAGTCCCACTTCTCAGAGAGATAGAGGACTAACAGCTGTCATTGGGGATATACCTTTCAATCAGCGGTTGCTGGAGAAAAGCAAGAGGAAATTATTATTGTTATTGTTATTATGGTAGTTGTTAAGCACTTCCTTTGTGCCGAGCACTGTTCTTTCATTCATTCATCCAAGTGTATTTACTGAGCGCTTTCTGTGTGCAAAACATTGTACTGAGTGCTTGGGAAATACAATTCAGCAATAAAGACAGACGACCCCGGCCCACACCTGGCTTACCGTCTAGAAGAGGGGAGACAGACATCAAAACAAGTAGCAATACTTAGAAATATGGAAGAAAAAATACAAGAAGTTGGCTCATTTCTTTATGCTTCTAAGCCCTGGAATAGATACAAGCTAATCGGATGGACACAGTCTTAATTCCCATTATACAGACGAAGTAACTAAGGCCCAGAAAAGTGACGTGATTTGCCCAAGGTCACCCAGCAGATATGTGGCAGAGTGAGGATTAGAACTTAGGTCCTTCTGACTCCCAGGCCCACATTCTGTCCACTAAATTACGCTACTTCTTGAAGGGGCCGTCTAGGCCACAACTGTGGAACTGGGGGGCAGAAGGGCAGGATAGAGAACAGAGGATGCAGGACCACTGGGGTGGAGAAATACATCGACAATACTGGCTTGAGAATCAAGATCCTGTGGTCAAGATGCAGACATGAAAGCCGTATTCTGCAGTGGCATCGCGGCTATCGTAGGTAGGGTAGCCAGCCCTCTGGTTTTCAGCTGGTCCTGAGCATTATCCAGGACAGACTCTGCACCGGATGCCACCCACCCTCTCTCTGCAGCTCGGACGTGGCTTCCATGTTTAGGGGGACCTGGAAGGGCAATACAATTGGTCTGGAGAAAGTTGGTAAGAGCAGGCCATAGGGAAATGCCCTAAAATTTGGATGAACTCATTGAACTTTCACAAAGTGGATGCCTACCCATTCAATCATTCATTCATTCAATCGTATTTATTGAGTGTTTACTGTCTACACAGCACTGTACTAAGCGCTTGGGAGAGTAAAATAGAACAACAAACGGACACATTCCTGCCCACAGTGAGCTCACAGTCTAGAGGGGAGACAGATATTAATGTAAATAAATAATTAGATAAATAAGTTGCAAATATATGCAGCATATATATATGCTGTGGGGATGAGAGGGAGGATGAATGAAGGAGCAGTTAATAGCGGCACAGAAGGGAGTGGGAAAAGAGGAGCGGAGGGCTTAGTCAGGGAAGGCTTCTTGGAGGAGACATGCCTTCATTAAGGCTTTGAAGTAGGGGAGAACATGTAAGAGCATGTATTTCATGTAACTTCTCATGCCTCTCTGTACTCTTCAGTGCCTTTATTCATTTTCCCAAGCCATAGGTTTTCTCATTGTCTTCCCGATTCCTGTGTAGCAATAGACATTTTTTTCCTCACCTAACACTAGCAGCCAGTTTGTTAGTAATATTCCTGAGTGGTGGTTATTCAGGCAAGAGGACATAGACAGGGCAATGTCGGTCATCCCAATCAGTCAGTCAGTCAGTCAGTCAATTATATTTATTGAGCATTTACTGTGTGCAGAACACTGTACTAACTGCACCCCACCAAAAACAAGCAGGTGGGAGAGACCCTGAGTGATTTTTAACCAAGGAGCCCATTAGGCTTCACATTCCACCAAGTTCCCATCAAACCCAGAGGGGTTGGAGGTTGTTTGGGAAGTCAGTGAGAAGAAGAGGAGAGATCTATCCAAGATGGCACTGCTGGTCAATGGCAGAATGGAGATTATGTCCCAGAATGCACAGAGAAGAAGAGAGAAGGCCTAGCCAAGGGGCACACTGTGCCAGAATTGAGATCATATCTGAGAATGCACAGAAAAAAGAGAAAAGCCCTATCCAGGGTCACACTGGTGGTCAGTGGCAGAATTCCTGAGGCCCACTCTCACTCATAAACTCTAATTAGTGGGTTTCTCTTTGAATACCTAGCAATACATATTCCATTCAGACTCCTTTCACTGGACTGACAAGTAGTGTGACTAATTTGCTGAAGTCCTGTTATTTATTTTATATGTAATTTACATGCTGTTAACCACTTCTCCCATGCTCCCGGGACTTAACTGTGGTTATTGAGTCATGCTATCATAACAGATTGAGAAATAGCAGATGAAAAGGAGAGCTGAAATTTTCCTGGAAGGCAAACAGACCTAATGATATGAAAAAAGCCTGCTCCCATAGAAACCTCCCGCCTTTTGGAATACAAAGAGAAAGAGATTATTCTTATTGACTTTTTCTGTGTTGACATGATCATTTATTTTGGTGACTTTTTTTTTCCTTTTCCCGGGACTGATCTCTAAGTGGAGCTTGGATATGACCTGTGGAGGGACAGTGGCTAGGTCTGCAAGAGGCAGATGCATTTAGAGGGTGGAATTTCTTAGGGGAAAATTCCTCTTGTGGCCAGAAACTAAGGCAAATCTAATCCTGAATTTTTTTTATGGTGTTTGTTTAGTGCTTACTATATGCCAGACACTGTTCTAAGCATTGGGGTAGATACAAGGTAATCAGGTTGGACTCAGTCCCTGTCTCATTTGGGGCTCACAGTCTTAATCCCCATTTTACAGCTGAAGTAACTGAGGCCCAGAGAAATGAAGTGACTTGCCCAAGGTCACACCGCAGACAAGTGGCAGAGCCAGAATTAGAACCCAGGTCCTCTGACTCCCAGGCTCGGGCTTTATCCACTAGGCCTTGCTGCTTCTCTAAAGTAATGCAATGAATGTAATAATAATAATGACTATGGTCATTCAGTCATATTTATTGAGCACTTAGAGTGTGCAGAACACTGTACTAAGCGCTTGGGAAAGTACAATACAACAATAAACGGACACATTCCCTGTCCACAATGAGCTTACATTCTAGAAGGGGGAGACAGACATCAATACAAATGAATGACAGATATGTACATAAATGCCATGGGACTAGGAGGTGGGAAGAACAAAGGGAGCAAGTCAGGGTGATGCAGAAGGGAATGGGAGAAGAGGAAAGGGGGGGCCTAGTCTGGGAAGGCCTCTTGGAGGAGATGGGCCTTCAATAAGGCTTTCAAGTGGGGGCAGAGTAATTGTCGGATGTGAGGAGGGAGGGCGTTCCAGGCCAGAGGCAGGACGTGGGCCAGGGGGTCAGTGGCGAGGCAGGTGAGACCGAGGCACAGTGAGAAGGTGAGCACTGGAGGAGCGAAGTGTGTGGACTGGGTTGTAGAAGGAGAGTAGAGAGGTGAGGTAGGAAAGGGCAAGGTGGTGGACTGCTTTAAAGCCAATAGTGAGGAATTTTTGTTTGATGTGGAGGTGGATGGGCAACCACTGGAGTTTTTTGAGGAGTGGGGTGACATGCCCTGAACGTTTTTGTAGAAAAATGATCCGGGCAGCAGAGTGAAGTATGGACTGGAGTGGGGAGAGACAGGAGGCTGGGAGGTCAGCCGGGTGGCTGATGCAGTCATCCAGGTGAGGCAGGATGAGTGATTGTATTAATGTGGTAGCAGACTGGATGGAGCAGGAAAGGTGGATTCTAGCGATGTTGTGAAGATGGGACCGACAGGATTTGGTGATGGATTGAATATGTGGGTTGAATGAGCGAGAGGAATCAAGGATAATGCCGAGGTTGCGGGCTTGGGAGACGGGAAGGATGGTGGTGCATTGATGGGAAAGTCAGGGGGAGGGCAGGGTTTGGGTGGGAAGATAAGGAGTTCAGTTCTGGACGTGTTTAACCTGAGTTGACGGGAGAACACACGGGAAAGCAGGAGGAAATGCGAGACTGCAGAGAGGGAGCGAGATGAGTGTTGGAGTTGTAGGTTTGGGTATCATCTGCATAGAGCTGCTAGGAGTGGGTGTAGATGGAGAATAGAAGGGGACCCAGAACTGAACTGTTAAGCACTTACTTTGTACTGTCCTAAACTGATGAAGATACAAGGTTGGACACAGTTCCTGTCCCTCATTTTACAGATGAGGGAACTGGGGCACAGAGAACTTAAATGACTTGCCCAAGGTCAAACAGCAGACAAGTGGTGGAGCCGGGACTAGATCCCGGGTCCTGCGGACTCCCAGGACTCATTCATTCATTCAATCATATTTATCGACCGCTTACTGTGTGCAGAGCTCTGTACTAAATGCTTGGAGAGTACAGTTCGGCAACAATTCGGGCTCTCTACTACTACTAAATAATAATGTTGGTATTTGTTAAGCGCTTGCTATGTGCAGAGCACCGTTCTAAGCGCTGGGGTAGATACAGGGGAATCAGGTTGTCCCACGTGAGGCTCACAGTTAATCCCCATTTTACAGATGAGGGAACTGAGGCCCAGAGAAGTGAAGTGACTTGCCCACAGTCACACAGCTGACAAGTGGCAGAGCTGGGATTTGAACCCATGACCTCTGGCTTCCAAGTCCATGCTCTTTCCACTAAGCCACACTGCTTCTACTAGCTACGCTGCTTCTCTCAGGGCTTGTAGGACCCGTGAAAAGTTGCATGGATGTGATAGCCTGCTTTCCTTGGAACTGCTACTTCCAGGCTCCCTACCTCTGCTGTCAGGTAGGAAATCGAAAGCAAGGAGCCTTGATTGTCGTCCAGAAGGAAGTGGCTCTTTTTGAGCAAACGCATCCTGTAGAAAGAGACAAGGAGACAAAAGTGGACAAAGTAACAGTATTAAGCACACAGCAACACAACGAAAGAGAGCATTTTTGTATGACCCCTTGGACTGTGGTTTCCCATATTCTACCTTTCCAGCCAAACACACATTATTATTATTATTATTGTTACTATTGATAATTCTTAATAATAATTGTGGTATTTGTTAAGCACTTACTACGTGCCAGGCACTGAACTAAGCACTGGGTTAGATACAAGCTAATCAGGAGGGACATAGACCATGTCCCACATGGGGCTCACAGTCTTAATCCCCATTTTACAGCTGAGGGAACTGAGACACAGAGAAGTGAAGTGACTTGCCCAAAGCCACACAGCAGACAAGTGGAGGAGCCGGGACTAGAACCCATGACCTTCTGACTCCCAGGCCTGTGCTGTAGCCATCATGCCATGCTGTGAACTGCATTAAGATCATTATGGGCAGGGAAGGCACTAATTCTGTTGCACTGTACTCTCCCAAGCGCTTAGTACAGCGCTTTGCATATGGTAAGTGCTCAATAAATCCAATCACTTTATTGATTGATTACATTGTCAGTGATGTCATCTCTGAATACAAAAGACAACTGTACATCTAGTCTGAAGAAAAAATTCGTGAGAGAGGGAGAAGGTTAAGGAAAGATTTTGTTTAGAATGATGAAATTTGGCACTTCAGCCTCTGTCAACTCAGCAACTTCTCAGTGTAGCACCTTCAGTCAGTCAATCAATGGAATTTACTGAGTGCTTACTGGGTGCAGAGCATTGTACTAAGCGTTGGGAGAGTACAACAGAGTTGGTAGACATGCTCACTGCCCATCAGGAGCTTACAGTCTGCCCAACTACCTTAGTCTGTCAGTCAGTCAATTGTATTACTGAGCATTTACCATATGCCGAGCACTGTACCAAGCAGCGGGGAGAGCACAACAGACACATTCCCTGCCCACAACACGCTTACAGTCTAGTCTGTCACCGTGACTTACACTGTGAGCACCATTTGGGATAGAGACTTTGTTGAACCTAATTAGCTTTAATCTGCCCTGTACAGGGCCCGGCACATAGTACGTGCTTAGCAAGTACCATAAAAAACCGAAGAAACAAACACCCTCCCACATCCCATCCCTTTCCTAGCTTCAAGAACCGAGGTTTCACCTGTTAGAACAAGGTCTTGCTCTGCTCTGTCAGACTTTCCCACCTTAAGGGAATGGTTTCTGTGACTCTGAGACTTCTATGATATCACTCGTTGCCCAGATCTCCCTGATAGGAGTTGAGATGAGAGAAGCAGTGTGGTCTAGTGGACAGAGCACGGGCTTGGGAGTCAGAAGATCTGGCTTTTAATCCCGGCTCTGCCACTTGTCTGCTGTGTGACCTTGGTCACTTCACTTCTCTGGGCCACCTTTTCTGCAAAATGGGGATTCAATACCTGTTCTCCCTCCTACTTAGACTGTGAACGCCATGTGGGACCTGATTAGCTTGTATCTCCCTCTGCGCTTAGTACAGTGCCTGGCACATAGTAAGTGCTTAACAAATACCACATGTATTTTTTTCATTAAGAGAACTGGGCCTCTCACTTTCTTTGAAATCCTGCTAGAAACTCATCAGCTTTTTGAAGTCCACTTGACTTTCTACACTCTGATCGACCCTGGAATTCCCCTTCACTAAAGCATATCCTTGTACAGAATGTATTTACAAGTTGTTTTTTTTTGGAGGTCACTTACTGTACTTGCTTCTGTCATTTGCATTTTCTCATGTTTACTTTGACTATGAATGCATGTTTGTTTCTTCCTTTTTACCACACCTTATCCTATTAGATGGTAAGTTCCTTGATAGATGGTAGGTTCCTTGAGGACCACCCCCTAGGGGAATGAGCATGGCCTAGGGGCAAGAGCACAGGCTTGGGAGTCAGGGGAAGTGGTTTCTAATCCTGCCTCTGCCACTAGTTGGCTGTGTGACCTTGGACAAGTCACTTCACTTCTCTGTGCCTCAGAAGCAGCGTGGCTCAGTGGAAAGAGCATGGGCTTTGGAGTCAGGGCTCATGAGTTCGAATCCCAGCTCTGCCACTTGTCGGCTGTGTGACTGTGGGCGAGTCACTTAACTTCTCCGTGCCTCAGTTCCCTCATCTGTAAAATGGGGATTAAGACTGTGAGCCCCACGAGGGACAACCTGATTCCCCTATGTCTACCCCAGCGCTTAGAACAGTGCTCGGCACATAGTAAGCGCTTCATTTTTTTTCAGCTGTGTGACTGTGGGCAAGTCACTTAACTTCTCTGTGCCTCAGTTCCCTCATCTGTAAAAAATGGGGATTAAGACTGTGAGCCCCACGTGGGACAACCTGATTCCCGTGTTTACCCCAGCGCTTAGAACAGTGCTCTGCACATAGTAAGCGCTTAACAAAACAAATACCAACATTTACCTCGTCTGTAAAATAGGGATTAAGACTGTGAGCCCCATGTGGGACAGGGGTTGTTACCGACCTGATTACCTCGTATCTATCCCAGCACTTAGAACAGTGCCTGGCACATAGCAAATACTTAACGAATGCCATTATTATTATCATTACTGCACTTCAAATGACAAGTGCTCAGTACAGCTCTCTGGATCCTGTGAGCTCTCAATAAGTGCTCTAGACTTGCTGAAAGCAGCCCCTCTGCCTTTCACCACTCGGCTCTTCCTTACTTTTCTACTTTGCCAAAGAGGTAGAAACCAATCAGGAGCTGTAGTTGGGAAATGGGAGCTGAAAGGTTTTGAGTTCTAATCTCAGCTTCACCACTTGTCTGCTGTGTGACCTTGGGCAAGCCACTTAACTTCTCTGCACCTCAGTTACCTCATCTGTAAAATGAGGATTAAGACTGTGAGCCCCATGTGGGACAACTTGATTATCTCGGATCTACCCCAGTGCTTAGAACAGTGCTTGGCACATAGTAAGCACTTAACAAATCCCATTATCATAATAATAATAATAATGTTGGTATTTGTTAAGCGCTTACTATGTGCCAAACACTATTCTAAGTGCTGGGGTAGATACAAGGTAATCAGGTTGTCCCACAGAGGGCTCACAGTCTTCATCCCCATTTTACAGATGAGGGAACTGAGGGACAGAGAAGTGAAGTGACTTGCCCACAGTCACACAGCTGACAAGTGCCAGAGCTGGGATTAGAACCCATGACCTTGCCAGCTGTGTGACTGTGGGCAAGTCACTTAACTTCTCTGTGCCTCAGTTCCCTCATCTATAAAATGGGGATTAAGACTGTGAGCCCTCTGTGGGACAACCTGATTACCTTGTATCTACCCCAGCGCTTAGAACAGTGCTCTGCACATAGTAAGTGCTTAACAAATAATAAATACAAATACTAACATTATTATTAAACAGACACATTCCCTGCCCACAGAGAGCTTACAGTCTGGAGGGTATTCATACTCCCTGTTCCTGACCTGAGCCTTGGGGATTTTAATAACTTTGTCCCCAGAGAATGACTGCCTCTGGTACTAAATCCCTTGCAAAGCACCCACCTCTGGGCCTTCCATGTTGCTATAACCAGTCACTCAAAGTTACCCATCCAATTCACTTTCTTCTCATAGGGTGTGTCTTTCTTCTCCTTCTTCTCCTCCTCCTTCCTCTTCCTCCTCTTCTCCCTCTTTCCTCTTCCTCCTCCTCCCTCTTTCACCTCCTCCTCTTCCGCCTCCTCCTCTTCCGCCTCCTCCTCCTCCCTCTTCCATCTCCTCCTCCCCCTCTTCCATCTCCTCCTCTACCCATCCCCAGTCCCCCCACAGCGGCCCTCGGTGTTCCACGGCAAACCCTGGCTACGTCAGGTTGTTCATCATTAGTTTGCTGAGGAGATGGATATCCAGACCCCAATGTACCACCCGGGGTGGGGGTGGGGGTGGGGAGGTGGCAATGAGAGGACGGTTGGGGATACCAGGCAGAATGGAGGAATGGTGATCGTTCAATCCATCAATCAGTCGTATTTATTCAGCCCTTACTGTTTGTGCGGCACTGTGCTAAGCGCTTGAGTGAATACAATATAACAGAGTTGGTAGACAATTTCTCTCCACAGTGAGCTTACTGTGAGTATGGTGGAGGAGACAGACAGTAATATAAATAAATAATGAACGCATACATAAGCGCTGCAGGAGTGAGTGTAGGGGTGAATAAAGGGAGAAAATCAGGGCAACGCAGAAAGGAATGGGAGAAAAGGAAAGTCAGGGAAGGCTTCTTGGAGGGAGATATGAATTCAGTAAGGCTTTGAAGGTGGGGAGAGTCATTGTCTGATGGGTATAAATCAGGAGGGAGTTCCAGGTCAGAGACAGGATGGGGGGAGTGAGGTGGCCACGTCCAGAGAGGAGGGCAGTGGGAGCCCTCTCCAGCTGTCAGAACGAAGCATCAGCTGTGACAAGGAGGAAGTGTCTGTATCCAACACCTCTGCCAATTGGTTCCTTACCATTCTCTCAGCCTTCCCCTCCAGGCCTTGTCATGGCCCCAGGAATGTAAACTCCTTGCAGGCAGAGAAATTGCCTACCAACTCGATTGGATTGCACTCTCCCAAGCGCTTAGTACAGCTTAGCACATAGTAAGTGCTCTGTAAATACCACTGATCGATTGCAAAGTCAAGGGGAGCGGGAAACTGGCCAACCTGTTGGAGGCTCTGGTGATCGGCAACCCGAGAAGGGCCCTCTGTCAAAACGGGGTTCTATGTCTGTGCATGTAAATACTCAGGAAAAAGGCTCTCTGTGCTGTGCAAACTCTCGGTGACTGGCACAGCTGCCTTGCCAAATCTTTTATTTCCCCTCCATCAACAGTCCTGGAAGATAAAAGATGAAAAAAGCCCCAACCCTGTTGGGGTGGAAGAAAGACAATTGCACACTGAAAATGGAGAAGCAGGAAATGCAAAGAGGTTTTCTTAATTTACTCATATTTCAGAAACACAGTGTTCCCATAGGCTAAGAAGCATAGTTTAAAAACACATTAACCCACCCGATGCAGAGGAACTAACGTGGTTTATGACGTAGGTTTTCAAGCGATTCAAACATAAAAACTCTCATTTAGGCTCTCCCCTCTCCCCCCACCTGCCTCCAAAGCAATTCTTGTGGTTTTGATTTTAGGGAGTTAGAAGGAAAGGAGTTATGGTAGCTTTCCTTAGAACATACATGAATTTAGCTTTCCAGGAAAGCATCTGGGGGCAGAATCTATTTAACTGGAAATGCCAAACAAATTCCAGAGGCAACACAGCTTGGTGGATAAAGCATGGGCCCGGGAGTCCGAGGACCTGAGTTCTGATCTCGGCTCTGCCACTCGTCTGCTGGGTGACCTCGGGCAAGTCGCTTCACTTCTCTGTGCCTCAGTTACCTCATCTACAAATGGAGATTAAGGCTGTGAGCCCCATGTTGGACATGGACTGCGTCCAACTTGATTAGCTTGTATCCACCCCAGGGCTTAGTACGGTGCCTGGCCCATAGAAAGTGCTTAACAAATACCATAAAAAGAAAGGCAGCTTCACAGCACTGAGAGAAAATTTTCTCTTCCCTCAGATTATGGCCCAGATCTCCCAGTCCTATAGCATGCAAATTTTAATGGATAGTGAAGATGCTTCTGATGATTAAGGTACAATGAGACTATTCTTTATGAACTCACCCTGAGTTTTATGAAAATGTTTGTTTGGGTGGCCAAGTGCTTTCTCTCTCTGTCAATTCCTAAGCCTCTCTGGGAGTCACCCAAATCCTTCCGGGACCTCTAAGAATTGATCTTCATCTTCACTTGGAGGTCAGTGAGAAACTTCATCCAAACCAGATGGACATTTCAAGAGTTCAGCAAATCCATCTGCATTGCTCAGGAGCTGAACTAGATGTGGAAATTCTAGGTCAGACTGGATGAGACCTCCTCCACATCTTTCTCCAAAATGGGCATTTCATAACAAAAACCCACTGGATAAAGACAGCTGTTTAGGGCAGGCTGGTAGCACAGTTTGCTTTTATGATCCCTTTACCTTTACAACAAGTATCCATCAAGTCTCCAAATCCCCCCCAACAAGTGATATAAGTGCAGTCGGGCTGGGAAAGGGCAAGGGAGCTACAGGGAGCTCCCGTATTGACGGTTGCATTCAGACCTTCTTAGAAGTCCAAGGTGAAAGAAAAAAAAGATCCTCTGATCCTATTCGTGAAATACCACTCCAGGAAACCCCCTTCTAGAATCACCGGGAACCAAGGCTCGGTTCCCTGAAAATCTTCCCCCTCCTTATGGGTGGTATCTGAGAGCTTCCTCCTCCTCGACCTCCTCCAACCTTCCAGGTCGAACTCACTGCCCGAGAAACTGTTTGGAGAAACTGGTTTGGGGAGTCCAGGAAACCCCCCCCCCCAACCCTGGGAAAGGACCCGAAAGTCCCCCGAGCAGCGTCTCTTTAGGTGATGGAGACGATGGGGTTATCCTTCGGCTGTCCCGCAAAGTTGGCGGCCGAAGAGCAACGCCTTCTGAAACTTGAGTATAAGCAGAGCATCCCGGACAAGACCAGGACCAGGAATGTCATAGAGCACAGGACCCACTTCATGACGCCCGGGTAGACGAACGGGAGGATGAAGACGATGAGGAGGACGAGCAGTAGGAGGTGCACCACCAGGCTCCTGGCGGCCACTCTGTTAGCACTGACAGAGTCTTGGTTTTCCTCTACCGCAAAGCCCGGGGCCTGAGAGCCGGGGAAGCCCTCCAGTCTCTGAGGGGACAGGCGGACCTCCTTTCGAAGCCTCTCCATCTGCCGCCTCGCCTCTTCGTGGTCCCGAAGGCTGCCTATCAGCCCGCCGGGGACGGCTGTGTTTTTTCTGCAGAGGGGGCAGGTGATCACCCAAGAGCTCTCCTGGACACTCAGAAGGAGTTTCAGGCAGACGGCACAGAAAACATGCCGGCAGGCTAACAGCTTTGGCGGCCTGTAGGGGCCGTACCTGTTGCAACACACTAGACAGTCCATGTCTCTGTCGACCGAGGCTCTGGAGGAATCGGAAGCGCTCCTCTCTCCCGCTGATGCTCTAGGAGAGCCCGGTTGTCTCGTCCCTGGGGCTGAATGCTCCGAGCCACCGGGACGGGTCAGGGTTGGACCCGGTGGTCCCGGAAGATGCGACTCGCTTTCCGTCTGGGTTCCGACCATGCTGCCTGCCGTGAGAGAACCGTGATCTGCTCCGGCTCAGTCCGTGTGAGGGTTGGACAGAGCAGAGGTTCATTTTATTCAGCACTTTTCCGCTCATCACGTGTGTGATTGATCGATGACAGCTGCCTTGGACGCAAGTCCCCTCTGGAGCAGCAGTGACTCTTTTTTTTTCCTCCAAGAAAAAAAAAAATCCAGCGTTAATCAGTAACTTGTCGGCGAGGAGACTTTGTAATGCCTGATAGAATGGAGTGACCGTGGGCAGGAACTTGGGCACGTCAGTCTTACTAAGCTAGCAGCCATAAAGGCTTTTTCTGTAATGGTTCCCGAAAGGTTGAGACTCATTTCCGAGGAACTCTGTTGGCTGGAATACGTGCTTTGATAACAAATGCTGAGGTCACCCACCATGTCCTGCAAAAATGTCCGGGATTCTCTTAGCACTTGATGCTAGGAGAAACAGCTGGCATCGTGTTGAAGAGAGGAGAGTGGAGAAAAGGGATCCTGGAGATGCAGTTTGATTCTTTAGGGAATGGAGAAATTGGTAAACAGAAAGACCGAGACTTACTCACCTTCAAGAACACACATCTCCCAACAGCAAACACCCTCACATCGCATGGACCCAACTGAGCAATGCCTCTGCAGGATTTTTTTTTTCCGTTGGCAAACGGAGTCTTTGTCCGAGTGAGGATGATTATGGTATCTGTTAAGCGCTTGCTGTGTGTTGAGCTACGCTCTCAGTGTTGGGGTAGATACAAATTAATCAAGTTGGGCTCACTTCGTGTCCCACATGGGGCTCACAGTGGCTCTTTTCCATGCTGAATATTTGAGTTCTTTCCAAATATTTTCTGCATACCTTCAGAGTATAAGCTCCCTGAGGGCAGAAGCTGCTTTTTTACTGTTCTCTTGGGGAAGCAACATGGCCTAGTGAAAAGAGTTTGGTCCTGGGTTCTAATCTTGACTCTGCTGCTTGTCTGCAGTTTGACCTTGGGCAAATCACTTTGTTTCTCTGTGCCTCGGTTATCTCATCTGCAAAATAGGAGTTTAATACCTGTTCTCCCTCCTACTTAGGCCGTGAGTCCCATGCGGGACTGGATTATCTTGCATCTAATACAGTGCCCTAATGCAGTGCTTGGCACAGAGTAAACACTTGCAGAATGCAAATGTTACTATTATTAGCCAAAGTCTTATTACAGTTTTCTTCTCCTTGAGGGAATAATAATAATAACGGTATTTGTTAAATGTTTACTATGTACAGGGCACTGTTCTAAGCACTGGGACAGATTGTGTCTACTTGCTCAGTTGTACTCTGCCAAGAGCTTAGTAATAATGCTCTGTCCCCACTAAGACCTCAATAAATAGTGTTGATTGATTGACGGATTGATCCACCCAGAGCTCAGATACAGCCCATCTAGAATCCCAATCCCATTGTCATTATACCACTGGAAATAATAATAATAATAATGATTATATTAGTTTGCCATTAGCATATTTTTTCAAGGAACTGAAAGTACACTGTGGAAACCATTTTATGAAGTCTAAGCTCATTGTGGACAGGGTACCTATCTACCAACTCTGTTGTATTGTACTCTCCCAAGTACTTAGTAGAGTGTTCTGTACACAATAAGCACTCGATAAATGCAACTGATTGATTGCTACCCCGTCTCGAGCGAGGGAAAGGAACTTGTCTGAAGTCACTCAGCAAAGCAGTGGTGGAGTTAGGATCAAATCTCAGTTCTCTCCACACTCAATTCAGTATCCTATTGAAACATAAAATTCCAGAGACATAAAATGCCTAGTCAAGTTAGAATGTGTCTGCCCACTTCCAATAGCAAATATCACAATTAATCCATCATTCAATTATAAATTCCTAAAGGAGAAAACCATTTCTCCTGATTTACTTTGTTGAGATCTCAGTAAACACCGAGTACAAATGAGCTGTCAAATGCTTTTGATGATGCTTGATATCTTGAACAAATGCCAAAGCCACGGTTTCCTCAAACACCTCAGATGGTTCAAGTAGGGGGCAAAGAGCAGGAGCTTCCCACCAAGCTGTTCTGAAGATTGAGTAACGTTGGTTCTTTTGTCTTTAAAAGAAGTCAGAGAAATCAGAGAAGTAAGAGAAGCAGTGTTTCGTACTGGAAAGAGCACCGACCTGGGAGTCAGAGGACCTGGGTTCTAAACCCGGCTCCGCCACTTGACTGCTGTGTAAATTTGGGCAAGTCACTTCACTTCTCTGGATCTTAATTACCTCATCTGTAAAGTGGGGATTAAGACCGTGAGCCCCACGTGGAACAGGGACTGTGTCCAACCTGATTAGCTTGTACCTACCCCAGTGCTTAGTACAGTGACTGGTACATGGTAAGTGCTTAACAAAGCCACAGCTTATTTATTCATTTGATTTTAATGTTGGTATTTGTTAAGCACTTACTACGTGCAGAGCACTGTTCTAAGCGCTGGGGTAGATACAGGGTAATCGGGTCGTCCCGTGTGAGGCTCACAGTTAATCCCCATTTTACAGATGAGGTAACTGAGGCACAGAGAAGTGAAGTGACTTGCTCGCAGTCCCACAGCTGACAAGTGGCAGAGCCGGGAGTCAAACTCATGACCTCTGACTCCGAAGCCCAGGCTCTTTCCACTGAGCCACGCTGTGTTGCCCTACCCTTAAGCCCCAGCAGTTAGGGGCTACCACATCCCGCCTGTGCCTGGAACGCCTTCCCTTTTCATATCTGTCAGACAATTACTCTCCCCCTCTTCAAAGTCTTATTGAAGGCTCATCTCCTCCAAGAGGCCTTCCCTTTTTTCCTCTTTTCCCACTCCCGTCTGCCTCTCTCTGACTTGCTCCCTTTATTCACCACCCCGGCCCCAAGGCCCACAGCACTTACGTAGTCATAATTTATTTATTTATATTAATGTCTATCTCCCCCATTAGACGGTAACCTCATTGTCGGAAGGGAATATGTCTATTATGCTGTTGTCTGTACTCTCCCAAGTGCTTAGTGCAGCACCCAACAAAGTGCTCAATAAATATGATTGGTTGATCCAATGACTGATAGGATGTAGTGGAAGATAAAAAGAATATTTGGGGAGGAGGAGAGGGCGAGAATGAGAGATGTTTTGAGGTATACAGCCTTTTAGGGTAACCACAGGACAGGGAAATGAAAGAGAGGGAGAAATGGCTTAAAGAGGGAAAGTTGATCAATAATAATAATAATAAATTATAACGATAAGCAATACTAAATATCAACACTATTGGAGTTATAATTAATATATAATTATAATAATTATTAATAATACCTATGGTATTTGTTAAGCACTTACTATGTGCCAGACACTGTTCAAATCGCTGGGGTAGATACAAAGTAATCGGGGTAAACACATGGGCTCACAGTTTTAATCCCCGTTTTGCAGACGAGGTAACTGAGGTTCAGAGAAATTAAGTGACTTGTCCAAGGTCACACAGCAGACAAGTGACGGAGTCATGATTTAGAATCGGTGTCCTCTAACTCCCAAGCCCGTGCTCTTGCCAATAGGCCATTCCCAGACGCCACCTTGATTTTAGTTGAAATCCAACTGCCCTGCTCCGTGGGCACAATTGCTTCCTGCGTTGTCCGCTCTGCCCTTTCCAGCTTCTAGACATTTGGAGCCACCATGTTCTTATCTGAGAACACTGTACCAAATCTTATCTGAACACCATGGGAGCTGGAAACTAAGTTACAGACCATTAAGCTATTCAGAAAGAAAACAAGAAAACCATGGCAGGGGGCAGGTGACTCTGTATTGATGACCCCATGCTGGGAACCGGAACTGAAGGCCCCAGGTTTCCCAGGTCACGGGCTTGGTAGGAGTCCACAAATTGGTCAAAGGCCTGGTTGATATTTGTCAGTTCCTTTATCTCCAGAAGCTGTGTTGGTCCTGGCCCTGTTTTGGGGATGATAGTCTAAAGTGGGTGGGTCAATCAATCAATCAATCAGTCAATCAATGGTATTTACTGAGTGCTTACTGTGAGCAGAACACACTATAACAGAGTCGGTAGACACCTTTCTTGCTCAAAGGAAGTTATAATTTGGAGTGACCTTAGTAAAGGCGAGCGGGTTTGAGCTGGCCCTTAGGGAGGTTAGGCCTTCCATAGACTGGAGAGCTGGTCTCCCAGGAGCCGTGGCCTTCGTTAGGTTGGAGTGCTGGTCTCCCAGGCTTGTAGGCCGTTAGAGAAGCAGCGTGGCTCAGTGGAAAGAGCCCGGGCTTGGGAGTCAGAGGTCATGAGTTCGAATCCCGGCTCTGCCACTTGTCAGCTGGGTGACTTTGGGCAAGTCACTTCACTTCTCTGTGCCTCAGTTACCTCATCTGGAAAATGGGGATTAACTGTGAGACTCATGTGGGACAATCCGATTACCCTGTATCTACCCCAGTGCTTAGAACAGTGCTCGGCACATAGTAAGCGCTTAAGCAGCGTGGCTCAGTGGAAAGAGCACGGGCTTTGGAGTCAGGGCTCATGAGTTCGAATCCCAGCTCTGCCACTTGTTGGCTGTGTGACTGTGGGCAAGTCACTTAACTTCTCTGTGCCTCAGTTCCCTCATCTGTAAAATGGGGATTAAGACTGTGAGCCCCACGTGGGACAACCTGATTCCCCTATGTCTACCCCAGCGCTTAGAACAGTGCTCGGCACATAGTAAGCGCTTAACAAATACCAACATTATTATTATTATTATTATTATTATTAACAAATACCAACATTATTAGAACTGCCTCGAGGGCTTTGTGTCTGCTCTTGGGCAGTCAGGGGAAAATCTTCTTTCTTCTGAGGGTCCCAGGATTACCCTGAATCAGTCTGGAAGTAGGCAAAATCAGTGCTTTTCTGAAGCCTAAATATTATGCTATCCACATTGCAGAACAACAACAATAATAATAATAATAACTGTGAGTAGCAGCTTGGCCTAGTGGAAAGAGCGTGGGCCTGGAAGTCAGAGGACCTTGATCTTAATCCCGGCTCCGCCAATTGTCGGCTGTGTGACCTTGAGCAAGTCACTTCACTTATCTGGAGCTCAGTTCCCTCATCTGTCAAATGGGGATTAAGACTGGTAGTCCCATTTGGGACGGGGACTGGATCCAGCCTGATTAGCTGCATGTACCCCAGCTTTTAGAACAGTGCCTGGCACATAGTAGGTGCTTAACAAATACCATAAAAAAGGTGGTATTTATTAAGTGTTCTGGTGCAGGGGGACTCTCCATCGGACCAGCAGTCAGGCCAACTGCCCCGGTTCAGACGGGACGCCTCAGTGGGTTTTGGGGTGCCACTAGCTAAAGGGCGCACACAAAGATGCCGGAACAAGCTCCAGGTTTTAAGCCGGGAATAGGCTCTTTACTCTTATTCAAGAGAATAGTTGTGCTTAGCACAAAGGATACAATCTACAGAAATGCACAACAGCAACAAAACACGTAAGCAGAGGAGCCAAAGATCATTATTTACAACCCTGAGAAAATTACAAAGGCTACCTGCCTTGAGTTTGCAGAGCAGGAACGTGACGAGGACATAGGCAGCCACCTCTGGTCTCCACACAGGCTGTGGGGCATCCCAGGCCTCGAAGCAGCGTGGCCCAGTGGATAGAGCCTGGGCCTGGGAGTCAGAAGGATCTAATCCCGGCTCCGCCACTTGTCTGCTGTGTGACCTCGGACAAGTCACTTCAGTTCTCTGGGCCTCAGCAGTAGAATGGGGATTAAGACTGGGAACCCCATGTGGGACAGGGATTGTATCCAAGTTAATTATCTTGTAACTACTGCAGTGCTTAGTTCAGTGTCTGGAACAGATAATAAATAACATAAAAAAAAAATTATTGCTAATGAGGATCTTGGGGTCTTGAGTGAAGAGTGTGTCCCCGGTGTAGCTGTCAGGGGTGGATAGACCCATGACAGCTCAAGGGTGGTGTTGGTGGAGGGATACACCTAGTATCTCATGCTTTTTTTCTTTTTTAAAAAGTATTTTTTTAAAAATACTATATACTAAATACTATATAGTATATTTTCTATGGGTCAAACACTGCTCTGAGTGCTGGGGTAGATACAGGCTAATTAGGTTGGACGCAGTCCCTGCCCCACATGGGGCTCACATTCTAAATGTGAGGAAAACCGAGGAGCAGAGATATGGGAGGAATTGTCTGTTTATTGTTGTGTTGTACTCTCCCAAGAGCTTAGTACAGTGCTCCACACACAGTAAGTGCTCAGTAATTATGATAGAATGAATGAATGAATGAATGAAGTGACTTACCTAAAGTTACACAACAAGCAACAATTGGCAGAGCCAGGATTAGAACCCAGGGCCTCTGACTCCCAGGACCATGCTATTTCCTCTAGGTCACAGTCTTTCCAAGCTTGGGGCTTCTACGCAGTCGCTGCGGAGGGCTTTGTGTTGAGGGTTTGGGGGGGGCTGGTGGGGAGCCTTGGGGTCGTTATGGTCAGGTGGGTTGGAAACGGTTCTCAGACTTCCACCCTGTTGTGTCCTGGACGTTGCTCCCCGATACTGGGAAGTTAGGAGACGTTAAGCAGTTTCAGCAAAGCAAAATGCTTAGTACAGTGCTCGGCACATAGTAAGCACTCAATAAATACCACTGATTGATTGACTGAACCACAATGTCCAGGCATTCTGGGATTGGCCCTCCGCCCCCCTCCCCTACTGCGAAACTGGAAACATTTAGTAATTTCAGCAAGATTGAGCCATAGTGGTCGTTTTAGCCCTCATTGTTCAAGAGCAAACATTTCATTTCTTTCTGCCAAATACTGTGCTAAACACAGATGTAGATTCAAGATAACCAGGTCGGACACAGTCCCTGTCTCACATGGGCCTCACAGTCTAAGTAAGAAGGAGAACGGGAATCGAATCCCCATTTTCAGGTGAGGAAAGTGAAGCACAGAGAAGTAAAGTGACTTGCTCAAAGTGATGCAGCAGACAGGTGGCAGAGCTGGGATTAGAACCCAGGTCCTCTGACTCCCGGGCCCGTGCTCCATCCACTAAGCCACACTGCTTCTCCGGTGTTCAATAAATAGCACTGTGAAGAAAAGGAAGCACAGTCTGCTAAGTACAGTAGACCTGCAAACTTGTTAATGATGAAGATGATTAAGATGATGTTGAACCCCCATATTTTCCCTAGAACTTAGCTGGTTTCCCGGGGGATCCCCCCAAGACCTGGAATGACTCTGAGCCAAATGGGCTCCCAGCACAGCACAACCCTCTCCTCTCCGGTCCCACACCCCTGGGATTGGGCCAGAACACGTAGCCTCTTGAGATTGGAGGGAGGGAGAGGCGGACTAGCGTTTCCCAGGGCACTCACCCATCCCACGGGGCCGTTTGCAGGACTCTGAACCTTTGCCTGGGGCCGAAACCCAGGATTGAAGGATCTAATGACTTAGACGTGAAAAAGACTGTGTATCTGTGTCATTCCCTTTCATATTCAAAGCTTCACAATAACAAACAAAAGTCATCGTCAAGGGATGTGTCCTTAAAGAATTTGCTCAAGGTAAATAAATCAGGGCTGGCAACGAAGCAGTTTCCAGGACCGACAGGGTGACACTGGTTCTTTCTTCTCCACCACCTTCGGTCTTGACTTGGGCAAACTCTAGAGCCTGGGCTGTGTTTTGAAATTGAAAGTGCTTGGACATCCTGCCTCTGCCTCGGCCACTCAGGGTCTTTCGGGTAGCTGATTACCGTGAGAGTAATTTTCCAAGGATCTTAGCTTTCTTGCAGAGCTGACCTTAGATATTTCTGAGTCCTTGATGAGATTTTATTTCTTAACACATTTCCAGTTGTGCCCCAAACCTTCCCTTCCAAGTAAGCTTGAGAAGCAGTGTGATCCTGTGCTCCGGAGTCAGAGAACTTGGGTTCTAATCTCGGCTATGTCATCTGCCTGTTGGGTGACCTCGGTCAAGTCACTTCTCTGTGTCTCAGTTTCCTCATCTGAAAAATGGGGATTCAATGCCTTTATCTCCTCCTACTTAAACTGTGAGCCCTTTGTGAGACAGGGATGGTTTTGGACCTGATTATCTTGTATCTACAACAGCATTTACCCTCTCAGGGTGGCACCTGGAGGGTTTCCAGTCCTCTACCAGTCTCGGCTAAGGGAGGGAGAGTCAAGCAGAGGCCTACCCTTTCCATTCCTAGCTTGGCCAGTGGCTAGCGAGTGGAAAACAATCTGCTACAAGTCAAAACTTACCCATGCTGGGCAGCAGCGGCCCGGGAAAGAGTCGAGGGCGGAGACTCAAGATGACTGCGTGGAAGGAGAAGCAGCGTGGCTCAGTGGAAAGAGCATGGGCTTTGGAGTCAGGGCTCATGAGTTCGAATCCCAGCTCTGCCACTTGTCAGCTGTGTGACTGTGGGCAAGTCACTTAACTTCTCGGGGCCTCAGTTCCCTCATCTGTAAAATGGGGATGAAGACCGTGAGCCCCACGTGGGACAACCTGATTCCCCTGTGTCTACCCCAGCGCTTAGAACAGTGCTCGGCACATAGTAAGCGCTTAACAAATACCAACATTATTATTAAGGAGGCGATGCTAAACTGCTTCTGGATTTTTACCAAGAAAACTCTATGGATCTACTACCAGAACGATTGCAGATAGAGAGCGGGGCGTTCTGGGACAGATGTGTCCGTGGTGTCGCTATGGGTCGGAAACGCCTAGATGGCACAAGACCAGACAAGACATCAGCACTTAGTACAGTGCTCTGTAAATAATAATAACGTTAGTATTTGTTAAGCGCTTACTATGTGCCGAGCACTGTTCTAAGCGCTGGGGTAGACACAGGGGAATCAGGTTGTCCCACGTGGTGCGCCCAGTCTTAATCCCCATTTTACAGATGAGGTAACTGAGGCACCGAGAAGTTAAGTGACTTGCACAAAGTCACACAGCTGACAAATGGCTGAGCAGGGATTCGAACCCATGATCTCTGACTCCAAATAGTAAGTGCTTAACAAATACTACCATTTTTATTATTTTTATTAGACCATTTTATACCATCAAATTTTATACCATCAAATCTCACCCCAACTGGCACTAGCCCTTTTGATCAGCACTTAGAGATTAATAACTGAGTTAATCTAAAGATGTTAACTTTTCCTTAATTAATTAACTTTTAATGTTTCCAAGTAGGAGTTTACATTCACAGTAGTCCCAAGCACTTAGTACAGTGCTCTTTACAAGGTAAGTACTCAGTAAATATGATTAAATGAAAAAATAAATGAACAAGTATTGAATCGCCATTTTACAGATGAGGAAACTGAGGCACAGAGAATGTCATTGCGGGCTTGGGTTGATATGGCTGAAGTGTTGTGTATCATTTGGGGAAGCGTTCCCGGAGCAGTTGGGATTTGAGGAGGGCTATGGTCTGGTGGATTTTAGGCTGAGAGAACAACATAAATGAGGGGTCAGAGGAAGAAGACCCTAGAGAGTAGTACAGTTAGATAATAATAATAATAATAATAATAATAATAATAATAATAATGATGATGGTATTTGTTAAGCTCTTGCTATGGCAAGCACTGTTTAGGCTCTGGGTGGATATAAGCAGATCAGGTTGGACGCAGTCCCTCTTCTCCATTAGGCTCACAGTCTTCATTCCCATTTTACAGATAAGGTAACCGAGGCATAGAGAAGTGAAGTGACTTGCCCAAGGTCACACAGCAGACAAGTGGCAGAGCTGGGATTTGAACCCAGGTCCTTCTGATTCCTAGGACCGGGCTCTACCTACTAGGTAAGGCTGCCTCTGAGCAGGCAGAGAGTGCAGATTGAGGAGAAGTGGGTGAAGAAAGCTGATGTCTAAAATGGAGAAAGCTGATGGAAACTAACCAGACCACTCACAGAAAAAAGGACAGGCTGAGCAAAAATAACATTATTCACAAAGAACGGAATATTTTAAATACGTGGGCACAGATTGGGATTTGTGAAGTGTTAGTACGGGTATTTGTGTTTTACAATTTTCTTTATCTTTCAGCTTTTCTATTGGCATACTATTTGGGTCAGAAAATTTTGAAGCCTGAGTATCATCGGTGAAGCCAAGTAATGCCTATGGCTCTCACATGACAGAATTATGGAGTAGGCCAGGAATGGAAAAATAGGAAGAAAATGAGGGGAATGGGAACTGATAGAGAGAGGCAGACAAAGAGAGAGAGAGAGAAGGAAACAGAAGGGAAGAGGAAAAGAAAAATATGTGGAGGAGAAATACAAAATGAAGAAAGAGATCTTTCTGGTCGAGGAAGAAAAGTGACAGACACCAGAAATAGTCTCAGTTGCTATTTAATAGCACCAATGCCTTAGTAAAGACATCATCTTTGTAAAGCTTAATAAAGAAACGGCATGGCTTAGTGGCCAAAGCACGGGCTTGGGAGTCAGAGGTCGTGGGTTCTAATCTTGGCTCTGCTACTTGTCAGCTGTGTGACTTGGGCAAGTCACTTAACTTCTCTGCGCTTCACTTACCTCCTCTGTAAAATGGGGATGAAGCCTGTGTGCCCCACATGGAACAACCTGATTACCTTGTATCTAACCCAGTGCTTAGAACAGTGCCCGGGACATAGTAAGTGCTTAACAAATACCATCATCACTATTATTATTATAAAGGGATGGAGAGGGGAGTGAGAAAAAAGAAAACCTCTAGTGACTACCTACCCTTCTGTGGCAAGGAGAAACTTGGCCATCTACTTTATAGCCTTCAAAAGACTCACCTCGGCTTGCTTGTCAGCTCTCTTCTTTCACTATGCCCCAGCTTGCACTCTTTAGGCCAAGCAAGTTAGCCTCCAGCACTTAGCAGATAGTAAGTGTTTAATAAATAACACACTAATTACGCAGTATATTACCTACCTATTACTAATAATAATATTATTTTCATTATTAAGAATAATAATAAAGGACATTTCACAGAGTTCTAGATTATGAGCTTCTTGTGAGCAAGGAATGCGTCTATCGACTCTGTTATATTGTGCTCTCCCAAGTGCTTAGTATAGTGCTTTACACACAGTAAGCATACAATAAATATGATTGCTTGACCGATTAAGCATCTCTCTCAATTCTCCCATCTCTTCCTCTTGCTTAGGTTGCTCCTATAAACCGCACGAAATGCAAACACATCAAGATGAAACACCTGAGTAAATATTTGAATGAACGGTAAATACAGAAATAAATATGTGAATAAACAAAACATACCTTTGTCCTTGAGTTCTGAGAATAGGATTAAAGAGCACAGGTGCGAGAGGTGGGTGATTATACCTCATCCTGGTGGGTTTGTGCCGCCTCCTGCTTTATCCTTGTTCTTCCTCCAGGTTTTATTACCTGTCGATAATTTTTGTCTGTCTCGCCCATGAAAATGTAAGCTCCCCGAGGTCAGGGAATGTGTGCCTCGTTACAACTCTCCCAAGCACTTACCACGGTGTCTAACATCGAGTAGGTGCCTCATAAATATCATAAAGCATCAACCGATCAATCAATGGCATTTACTGAGCGCTTCCTTTGGGCAGATCACTGTACTGAGCGCTTATACAGTATAACAGAGTTGGTAGACACGTTCCCTGCCCACAGTGAGTTTGCAATCTAGAGGGAGAGAAAGGGGAAAGCTGGTGTCTTGGCAGATGTCCTTAACGTTCAAAGATGGCACTATGGGGAATGAGCTATTATCTTGGTGGAGAGAGAGATCTTGGGATCTTGTGGGCAGGGAAAAAATCTGTTTATTGCTGTATTGTAATCTCCCGAGCACTTAGTAAGCACTGCCCACAGTAAACCTTCAAATAAATGCAATTGAATGAATGAATGAATCTCAGACTTCACAAGCCTCTGCTCTTAAAATTCCTCACTATTCTGATCGCCATCCAACAGGTATCTGTATAACCAACATGGCCTAGTGAAAGAGCACGGGCCTAAGGGTCAGAGGACCTGGATTCCTTAATTCCACCTCTGCCACTTGCCTACTGTATGACTTTAGGCAAGTCCTCTTCATTTATTCATTCATTCAATAGTATTTATTGAGCGCTTACTATGTGCAGAGTACTGTACTAAGCGCTTGGAATGTACAAATTAGTAACAGATAGAGACAGTCCCTGCCCTTTGACGGGCTGACGGTCTAATCTGGGGAGACAGACAGACAAGAACAATGGCAATAAATAGACTCGAGGGGATGAACATCTCATTAAGACAATAGCAAATAAGTAGAATCAAGGTGGTGTACATCTCATTAACAAAATAAATAGAGTAACGAAAATATATACAGTTGAGCGGACGAGTACAGTGCTGAGGGGATGGGAAGGGAGAGGTGGAGGAGCAGAGGGAAAAGGGGAAAATGAGGCTTTAGCTGCGGAGAGGTAAAGGGGGGATGGCAGAGGGAGTAGAGGGAGAAGAGGAGCTCAGTCTGGGAACGCCTCTTGGAGGAGGTGATTTTTAAGTAGTGTTTTGAAGAGGGGAAGAGAATTAGTTTGGCGGAGGTGAGGAGGGAGGGCGTTCCAGGACCGTGGGAGGACGTGGCCCGGGGGTCGACGGCGGGATAGGCGAGAACGGGGGACGGTGAGGAGGTGGGCGGCAGAGGAGCGGAGCGTGCGGGGTGGGCAGTGGAAAGAGAGAAGGGAGGAGAGGAAGGAGGGGACAGTGGGATGGAGAGCCTCGAAGCCTAGAGTGAGAAGTTTTTGTTTTGTGCGGAGGTCGATAGGCAACCACTGGAGTTGTTTAAGAAGGGGAGTGACATGCCCAGAGCGTTTCTGCAGGAAGATGAGCCGGGCAGCGGAGTAAAGAATAGACCGGAGCGGGGTGAGAGAGGAGGAAGGGAGATCAGAGAGAAGGCTGACACAGTTGTCTAGCCAGGATATAACAAGAGCCTGTAGCAGTAAGGTAGCCGTTTGGGTGGAGAGGAAAGGGCAGATCTTGGCGATATTATAAAGGTGAGATCGGCAGGTCTTGGTGACAGATCGGATGTGTGGGGTGAATGAGAGAGACGAGTCAAAGATGACACGGAGGTTGCGGGCTTGAGAGACGGGAAAGATGGTCGTACCGTCCACAGTGATAGGGAAGTCAGGGAGAAGACAGGGCTTGGGAGGGAAGATGAGGAGCTCAGTTTTTGGTCATGTTGAGTTTTAGGTGGCGGGCAGACATCCAGGTAGAGACGTCTCGGACGCAGGAGGAGATGCGAACCTGAAGGGAGGTGGAGAGGACAAGGGTAGAGATGTAGATCTGCGTGTCATCTGCATAGAGATGATAGTTGAAGCCTTGAGAGCGAATGGGTTCACCGAGGGAGTGAGTGTATAAGGAGAACAGAAGAGGGCCGAGAACTGACCCTTGAGGAACCCCAACAGTTAGAGGAAGGGAGGGGGAGGAGGAGCCCGCGAAGGAGACCGAGAATGATCGGCCAGAGAGATAAGAGGAGAACCGGGAGAGGACGGAGTCCGTGAAGCCAAGGTGAGATGAGGTGTGGAGGAGGAGGGGATGGTCGACAGTGTCAAAGGCAGCTGAGAGGTCAAGGAGGATTAGAAAGGAGTAGGAGCCATTGGATTTGGCAAGAAGGAGGTCACGGGTGACCTTAGAGAGAGCAGTCTCGCTAGAGTGGAGGGGACGGAAGCCAGATCGGAGGGGGTCCGGGAGAGAACGGGAGTTAAGGAATTCTAAGCAGCGAGTGTAGACGACTTGTTCTAGGATCTTGGAAAGGAATTCAATCGTATTTATTGAGCACTTTCTGTGTGGAGAGCATTGTTCTAAACGCTTGGAAAGTACAATTCAGCAACAAATGGAGACAATCCCTAGCCAGCAGTGGGTTCACAGTCTAGAAGGGGGAAGACAGACATCAGAACAACTTCTCGGTGCCACAGTTTCCTCAACTGTAAAATGGGTTCAACGCATAGACTGTGAACCCCATGTGGACTAGGGAATGTGAACCCAGAGAATGGGTCCAACCTGATTACCTCATATCTATCCCAGTTCTTAGAAGAGTGCTTGACACATAGCGAGCACTTAACAAATACCATTAAACCGTGCCCCGCCCCCACCCTTCCCTTCCAAACAACTGTCTCATTTTTTCTCAGCTATAGTACTGACTGGTGTAAAGAACTGGTGATCTAGAGAGGAGATGTGGAGTTGCAGGGTAGAGGAGAGTCTCCTGGCTTGCAAATGGCCAGCCAGAAGCCCAATTCCAAAAGGAGATGGTTATCTAAGGGATCCAGTTTATCTGGCCTTGAGAGTAGATGAGCTGAATCTGTCAATTCCTGACCCGATTAGTTGCTCCTCCTCTCCATTTCTGAAAGCTGCCTCCCAACAGATGACCCTGTTTCCTCTGCCATTCTCTCTAGAGAGGGGCTCATCTCCCTCTTCCCAAGACTTACTGGGAAAGAAGGGGGAGGAGTTGGCTTCCTTCTCCCTCTCTAATGCTGCTTTCACACTATCCCACCTCTCCCTCCCTCTCCTTCCTTTCCTTTGAAGTCCATATCATCCATCGCTGCCACCCAATCCAGGTACCAGTCACGGTCATCTACCACCCACCTCCTACTTTCCGATTCCTTTCTCCCAATCCTTCTCTCTCTCTCCATCCCTGCATGTGGATGGAGACTTTAATATCCATGTGGATGTCCCCGACAGCCTTTCTACTGTCCTTCCTCTCACTCCTCCACTCCGCTGATTTCCTGCTTCATCCCACCTCACACACTCAGCAACTTGGGTACGCGCTTGATCTCATCATCTCTAGTTACTTGACAATATCTACCCTCGCCAACTCTGAAATTCCTTTATCATACCACAACCTCCTCATCTGCTCCCTCTCCCATACCCACCCCACATAAATCTTTTCCCCCACAGAAATAACCAATATTTAGCTCCCTTCCAATACTCTAAAGCCATCTTACTCCATTTGGTCTCCAAACCAAAACTACTTTCACTTGATGCACAAAATGACACCCTCAACACCACTGTCTCCACTCAACACAACTCCCTCACTCCCCTCTCCTTCCACTAAACTCATATCAGTAACCCACAGCTCTGGACCACCTCCAAAGTATGCTTCCTCTGTACCCTGTGCTAGAGGTGTGAAGTGCTGCTGGTGGAAATCCAGATGACCTCATCTGTCCGACCTCATCCATCTTAAATCCATCCTTAGCTGGGTTTTTTTAATGGTATTTGTTATGTGCTTAATAAGTGCCAGGCACTACATTAAGCACTGGGGTAGTTACCAGCTAATCACGTTGGACACAGTCCCTTTCCCACATGGGGCTCATAGTCTAAATTCCCATTTTACAGGTGAGATAACTGAGGCACAGAGAAGTGAAGCCACTTGCCCAAGGTTGAAAGGCAGACAAGTGAGGGAGCCAGGATTGAACCTAGGTACTTCTATCAGGCCCGTACCCTATCCACTGGGCCTTGCTGCTGCTAAACTTTAATTCTGCTCTCTCCTCCGCCCGACAATTGCTTCCAGCAGTTGTTCCAGTCAGTTAACTCCCTCTTCAGTCTTCCTGCCCAATGCCCCCACCATTTCTTTCTCTTAATAAGCTATATTGACAAAATCGAAACCACCAGGCATGATCTCCCTAAAATCTCCCCTGTGCCTCTCCCGACCCCCCGTCCTCCTCTGTCCTCTTCTATTCTCCCAATAATCCCAGCAGTATCTCAAGAAGAGATCTTTCGCTTCCTCTCAAAATCTTTCCCCTCCACCTATGCCTCTAACCCCATCCCTTCATATCTTAGTAAAACTTTTGCCCCTTCCCTTCTTCCCTCTCTGACCACCATCTTCAACTCTTCACTTTCCAGTGACTTCTTCCCCACTGCTTTCAACTATGCTCATTCATTCAATTATTTATTGAGCGTTTACTGTGTGCAGAGCACTGTTCTAAGGGCTCGATCCCCAATTCTAAAAAAAAAAAAACCTTCCCTTGACTCCACTGCTCCCTCTAATTTTCTCCTTCCTACCATTCCTCTCCAAACTTCTAGAGAGAGTTGTCTACACCCATTGTCTCCACTTGCTCTCCTCCAAATCTCTCGCTAATCCCTTCCAATCTGGTTTCCGCCCCCCTTCATTCCATGGAAACATCTCTAAGGTGAACAATGACCTCCTTCTCACCAAATCTGATGGGCTCCATTCTAACCTAATCCTCCTAGACCTTTCATCTGCATTCAAAACTGTGGACCACCCCCTTATCCTTGAAACATTATCTAACCTTTGCTCCTCTTGATTTTCTGACTGATTCTTTTCAGTTTTGGTTTTTTTTTTTCAGGATAGCTCCTCCTCTGTCTCCTACCCTCTGTCAGTAGGGGGTCCTTCAAGGCTCAGTTCTGGGTCCCCCTCTACTCTCCACCTACACCCACTTCCTTTGGCAAACTAATTCCCTCCCATGGCTTCAACTACCATCTTTATGCAGATGATTCCCAAATTTACCTCTCCAGCTCTGACCTCTCTCCTTCTCTGTAGTCTCACATTTCCTCCTGCCTCAGGACAACTCTACCTGGATGTCCTGCTGATATCTCAAACGAAACATGTCCAAAATAGAATTCCTCTTCTTCCCAACCCAACCCTGCCCTCCTCCTGATTTTCCTATCGCTGTAAACAATATTACTATCCTCCTTATCTCACAAACCCACGTATTTCACCTTGACATGATCCTCGACTTATCTCTCTCTTAGAGATGACATATTCAGTCTATCCAAATCTTGTCAGTTCCCAGCATTGCTAAAATCTTCTCTTTACTCTCCATCCAAACTGCTACTATGCTGATCCAAGCACTTATTCTACCCCACCTTGAATACTTCATCTGCTTCTTCACTGACCTTCCTGCCTCCTGTCTTTCCCCACTCCAGTCCATTCTACCTTCTGCTGCCTGGATCATTTTTCTAAACAACCATTCAGTCCACATCTCCCGCTCCTCAAGAACCTCTGCATGAGACAGAAATCCCTTATCCTTGGCTTTAAAGCACTCAATCAGTTCACCCACTCCTTTCTCACCTCTCTGATCACCTACAATAGCCCAGCCCACCCACTTCACTCTTCTAGTGTCAGCTTGCTCACTGTGCCCCACTCTCATCTATCGCTCCACCTCTCCCTTTTTCACGTCCTGCTCTGGCCTGGAAATCTCTCCCACTCCATACACGTCAGACCACACTCTCCCCACCTTCAAAGCCTTATTAAGGGGACATATCCTCCAAGAAGTCTTCCCTGACTAGGATTTTTTTTCCCCAGACTCCCTCTCTTGTCTGCAACGACTATGCACTTGTATCTGTTTCCTTTGGGTACTCGGTATTCACCCCACCTTCAGCCCCCCAAAACATAGACATATTCACGATTTATTTATTTATATTAATGCCTGTCTCTCCTTCTAGATTGTCAGCTCGCTGTGGGCCAAGTCTATTGTCTTCTCCCAAGCACTTAGTACAGTGCTCTGCACCCAGTAATCGCTCAATAAATACTATTGATTGATCGATTGATATTTACTGAGCGCTTACTCTGAGCACAGCACTAAGCACTTGGAAGAGTACAATACAATGGAGTTAGTAATGTCCCCAACAGATCACTAGCCTCTGCTTTCTGTTGTCCTTTCTACCCATTCTCAGGCCCACATTCTTCAACTCTATGATTGAAGGGATAAGCCCGGCTGGCTCCTATGTACCCCAGAGCTGAGTACACTGCCTGACACATAGTAAGCGTTTAACAAATACCACAGTTATTATTATTAAGCTTCTTGTTTGAAGCCTGCGCACTTGGGGGGTTCATTCATTCATTCATTCATGCATTCATTCAATAGTATTTATTGAGCGCTTACTATGTGCAGAGCACTGTACTAAGCACTTGGAATGTACAAATCGGTAACAGATAGAGACAGTCCCTGCCCTTTGACGGGCTTACCGTCTAATCGGGGGAGACGGACAGACAAGAACAATAGCAATAAATAGAATCGAGGGGATGAACATCTCATTAAAACAATAGCAAATAAGTAGAATCAAGGCGATGTACATATCATTAACAAAATAAATAGGGAGAGTGAATATGTGGTCCTGGACTGAGAAAAAAAAAAAAAAGCAGAAGATGATAAGGCTCAAATTGTGGGGTCTGCATTGTGGCTACTTATTAATAATAATAATAATGGTACTTGTTAAGCGCTTACTATGTGCCAGGCACTGTACTAAGCGCTGGGGTAGATACAAGCAAATTGGGTTGGACATGATCCCCGTTCCACGTGTCACAGTCTCCATCGCCCTTTTACAGTTGAGAGGTAATGAAGCCCTGAGAAGTGAAGTGGCTTGCCCAAGGTCACATAGCAGACAAGTGGTGGAGTCTGGATTAGAACCCATGACCTTCTGACTCCCAGATTCATGCTCTATCCATTAGACCATGCTGCTTCACCCAGGTTCAGGAGCCCCTTGGGAAGGCTGGGTTGTATACAGAAGAGGCGGGATGGGGAACGGAGTTAATAATGTTGGTATTTGTTAAGCGCTTACTATGTGCCGAGCACTGTTCTAGGCACTGGAGTAGATAGAGGGTAATCAGGTTGTCCCACGTGAGGCTCAAAGTCTTAATACCCATTTTACAGATGAGGTAACTGAGGCACAGAGAAGTTAAGTGACTTGCCCACAGTCACACAGCTGACAGATGGCAGAGTCGGGATTCGAACCCATGACCTCTGACTCCCAAGCCCGGGCTCTTTCCACTGAGCCACGATTCTGCCTCTCAAAACAAAGAGCTTCTTTCAGTCAAGTTTCCCCAGAACCAGGATTCTGAAACCAGGACTGTGCTGGGGAAACCCCCAATTAACTTCATTCATACCCTCATTCCGTCGTATTTATTGAGCACTTACTGTGTGCAGAGCACTGTGCTAAACACTGAAAAAGTACAATATAACAATAAACAGTCACATTCTCTGCCCACATAGAGCTTACCGTCTAGAGGGGTAGGCAGACATTAAGATAAAGAAATAGATGACAAGAATGTTCATTAGAGCCGTGGGGCTGGGAGGTGGGAATAAAAATAATAATAATGATGGCATTTGTTAAGTGCTTATTATGTGCAAAGCACTGTTCTAAGCGCTGATGAGTGAAGGGAGCAAGTCAGGGAGACAAGATGGGCACAGATACGCTTTGCTCTTTGGAAACGGACACTAGAATTGCCTCCGTCTTCCCCTTTCACCCCACTAAAGGACTGGAATGATTGATCCTCTACAGTGCTTAGTACAGTGCTTTGCACATAGAAAGTGCTTAACAAATACCATAATTATTGTTATTATTATATCAGATATGTCCATATCTGTAATGTATTTATTTCTATTCATGTCGGCCTCCTCCTCTGGACTGTAAACTTGTGGGCAGGGAAGGTACCTGTTTATTGTTCAGTTGTAGTCTCTCAAGTGCTTAGTACAGTGCTCTGTAAACAGAGCTCAATAAATCATGGGCTTTGGAGTCAGAGGTCATGAGTTCGAATCCCAGCTCTGCCACTTGTCAGCTGTGTGACTGTGGGCAAGTCACTTAACTTCTCGGTGCCTCAGTTACCTCATCTGTAAAATGGGGATTAAGACTGAGAGCCCCACGTGGGACATCCTGATTCCCCTGCGTCTACCCCAGCGCTTAGAACAGTGCTCGGCACATAGTAAGTGCTTAACAAATACCAACATAATTATTATTATTATTATAAATACGCTCAACTGAATCACTGAAATCCCTATGCCCCTTCTCAGGTGGCTTTCAGCCAGTAGTGGTCTAAATAATTTCCTGGGTGAAATCAATTAATCAAGCCTGGTGTGGGCAGGGATTGTCTCTCTTTATTGCAGAATTGTACTTTCCAAACGCTTAGTAGAGGGTTCTGCACACAGTAAGCTCTCAATAAATACGATTGAATGGATGAATGAATGATTGAATCATATTTATTGAGCACTTACTATGTGAAGAGCACTGTACTTGGGAGAGTACAACACAGCAGAATTAGCACACACGTTTCCTGTCCTTAATGACCTTACAGTCTAGGAAGGGTCCACAGACGAATCCGATGTACATTAAACTGAAATTCCCCAGCAAGGAAACATTCAGTGCTTAGAACAGTGCTTGGTACATAGTAAGCGCTTAACAAATAGCATTATTGTTATCTGGCACACACTAATTCCAAGAAGATGCCGGGCAGTAGATGTACAAAGTCCAAGTCATTAATTAACTAGTATAAATGACTGATTTAGGTACCAGTGAATGTGAATAACCGCATATTAATAATGTTGGCATTTGTTAAGCGCTTACTATGTGCAGAGCACTGTTCTAAGCGCTGGGGGGGATACAGGGTAATCAGGTTGTCCCACGTGAGGCTCACAGTTAATCCCCATTTTACAGATGAGGTAACTGAGGCACAGAGAAGTTAAGTGACTTGCCCACAGTCACACAGCTGACAAGTGGCCGAGCGGGGATTTGAACCCATGACCTCTGGCTCCCAAGCCTGGGCTCTTTCTACTGAGCCACGCTGCTTCTCATACATTGCTCATCTGATTGCTTCTGACAAGAACAGGAGCTACTGTCTGAATACGGGAAGAGAGAAAAACATTCTTTGGCAGAAGGCTCCAGTGTTGAATCACTCAGTCAGTGGTATTTATTGAGCACCGAATGAGTGCTGCGTGCCGTATTAAGTGCTTGGGAGAGTTCATACAGTACGATAAGCAATTTTCCCTGCCCAGAATGGGCTCACGGTGTAGAGGAAGAATCTCAGAACTTTATACGACAGGAGGCGGACTGAATAAAGCATGGCGCAGTGGACAGAGCACGGGCCTGGGAGTCAGAAGATCATGGGTTCTAATCCCAGCTCCGCCACTTGTCTGCTGTGTGACCTTAGACAAATCACTTCACTTTTCTGGGCCTCAGTTACTTCATCTGTAAAATGGGTGTTGAGACCATGAGCCCCACGTGGAACGGGGACTGTGTCCAACCTATTTTGCTTGTATCCACCCCAGCGCTTAGGAGAGTGCCTGGCACAAAGTAAGTGCTTAACAAATGCTATTATTATTGTTAAATATCCCCCCCGCATGTAAATCTCCAATTAACGCCAACTGAATCCAGGATGGTAGATCAGCAAGGGCTAGCCAGTGACTCGAACTTGGTGGGATACTAGAGATAGTCTTAAAATTTCTCTGTTTTTGGTAGCCACCTGCCTCCAATTCCCGACCCCAGTTCCCGGCACGCCAGACTAATTTGAAAACTGGGGCCAATGGCGTGTGTGTCGCTATCTCCGCATTTCCTCCAGGAGGTCTTCCCTGATTGACCTCTCATCTCCTCAACCTCCCCCCTACCGCCTACTTGGGCATTTTCACATTCTGGGCACTTGAGTCTTCCCACCATGAGCAGGGAACTTGTCCCCCCAAGTAACACATGTACAAATCTCTAAACTCTGTTGCTTCCCCTTACCTATAATTTATTTTAATTTCAGGCTTTCTGGCTAGATTGAAAATTCCTTTAGAACAGTGACCCTTGTTCCTTTTATTATTATCATTATTATTATTTTTTCATCGTCGTCATCATCAGTGGTATTCGTTGAGCACTTACTATGCGCAGAGCAGTGTTCGAAGGACTTGGAAGAGTACAATACACCAAAGTCTGTTACGTACTATGTGTCAGGCATTATTCGAAGGGCCGAGGTAGATACAAGTTAATCAGGTGAGACACTTGGATCTGTGACCTTTGGGCATTTGATATTTGTCCCACACTTAGCCCCACAGCCCTTATGGAGAAGAAGTGTGGCCTAGTGGATAGAGCATGGACCTGGGAGTCAGAAGAACCTGGGTTCTAATCCTGCCTCTGGCACGCGTCTGCTGTGTGACCTTGGACAAGTCATTTTACTTCTCTGTGCTTCAGTTCCCTCATATGTAAAAATTGGAGGTTGAGTCCCACGTGGGTCAGAGACTGTGTCCAACCCAATTACTTTGTATCTACCCCAGTGCTTAGTACAGTGCCCTGGCACAGAGTAATCGGTTAACAAATACCACAGTTAGTATTATTTTTGCATATCTTTAAATCATATATAATAAATTGTTGATTTATATTCATGTCTTTTTCCCCCTCTAAACTGTGAGCGCATTGTGGGCAGGGAATGGGTCTGCCAACTCTGCTGTATTGTGCTCTTCCAAGCACTTAGTACAGTGCTCTGCACAAAAGAAAGTGTTCAATAAATATCATTAATAATGATGTTGATAATGATCAGCAAGCAGACAGGTGGCGGATCCAGGATTAGAACCCACATCCTCTGACTCCCAGGCCAGTGCTCTTTCCGCTAGGCCATGCTGCTTCTCTGTTGATGAGACATATTTCCACTTTCATCTATTGAAAAGAAGCAAAGATGAGTGTCTGTGCGTGCACATTTGTGTGCGTGCATATAAACAGTACAGTCTTCTGGTCAATATTCCCTCTATAAAGCACAAATGACTATCCAGGGCAGATGTGAACTTCGGTGAGTTCACAGTGGCCCGAGGTTTACTTGCATCCTTGTGTTACCATGGAAACCAGACAACTAATGAAAGCATGAAGCTTTTAGTACGGTGGTCACCCGCCCTCTCTGAGAACTTGTCTTTTTAAACAAGTGCTTAATTTTAATGAAATAACTGCTGGGGCTTACAAGACTCTGTAGATTTACTTTAAATTTATAATGATTTTGAATGTGTGAAGCTTCTATTGTAGCATTACCAAATCATTCATTCATTCATTCATTCATTCATTCAATCGTATTTCCTGAGCGTTTACCACAGTAAACAGAGCAGAACACTTGGGAGAGCACAGTACAACCATAACGTCCAGGAAATGTGGGACACTCATTTGGTTTTCACTTGACTTGGAAGATCAGTCTTCTCATGTAATATTCTGTGCGCATTCAAATGCTGTTGTCAGCTTAGTGGTTTACACCTCTAAAATGAAGATTTTAGTTTTATTTTCATAACTGAAATGTCAAGCCCTCTGAAGTACCAGTACTGGAGGGGCCAGGGCTGAGCTCCACAAGTCTTGGCCTAAATGATGAAATTATGCTCTGCTTTAGCCTCTTCTGGCGGCCTGGATTTATTGCCCTTGTAGAGTTGAAGGGCATTTTCTCTTGTCCTTTTACGGAGTTATGCAGTCGAGTTGCCCTTGAAATTCAGTAGTAGATCTCGCCTGCCTTGCCGCTGACCCCTAGCCCACATTCTGCCTCTGGCCTGGAACACCTTCCCTCCTCAAATTCTACAGACAAGTATTGTCCTCGCCTTCAAAGCCTTACTGAAGGCCCATCTCCTCCAATAGGCCTTCCCTGACTAAGTCCCACTTTTCCTCATCTCCCACTCCCTTCTGCATCGCCCCGGCTTTCTCCCCCTGCTCTTCCCGCTCCCGGCTCCACAACACTTACGAACAAATCCGTAATTTTATTTATGTGTATTGCCGTCTGTCTCCCCCACCCTAGACTGTAAGCCTGTTGTGGGCGGGGAATGTGACTATTGCTGTATTGTACCTCCCCCAACCGCTTAGTACAGTGTTCTGCACATAGCAAGCGCTCAATAAATATGATTGATAATATGAATATGAATGAATTAACAGTGGTATTAGCGGGATGAGGTGGAGAAAGAGGAAGAGGAGGAGAAGAACTAATAGCTGTTACGGAACGCCCACCGGATACGATATACTGTTCTAAGTCCTTGGAAAGTACATAACACGCAAGTGACACATCCCCGCCCACTCTAATGGCGGAGATAGACCAAACAGTACCTGCAGACTAAACAGAACAAATAACTGACTACGGAATTGAATAAATGAATACATAAATTCTGAAAAGGGGTGTAACTAAGTACATCCATCAGTCAATCAGTGGGATTTATTGAGAGCCCACTGTGCGCAGAGCATATCGTAGACCAGAGTTGGAAGATACATTCTCTGTCCACAGTGTGCTCGCATCTGGAGGGGGAGACAGATATTAATATCAATACATTTTTTATATTCATTCGTTCATTCGATCGTATTTAATGTTGGTATTTATTAAGCGCTTACTATATGCAGAGCACTGTTCTAAGAGCTGGGGTAGATACAGGGTAATCAGGTTGTCCCACGTGAGGCTCACAGTCTTAATCCCCATTTTACAGATGAGGTAACTGAAGCCCAGAGAAGTTAAGTGGGATGAGGTGCCCACAGTTACACAGCTGCCAAGTGGCAGAGCCGGGAGTCGAACCCATGACCTCCCACGCCCGTGCTCTTTCCACTGAGCCACGCTCCTTCTCATTTATTCAGCGCTTACAAAATAACAATAACAAAATAACAAATAACAAAGTAATGTTCCCTGCCCACGATGAGCTTATAGCTTAGAGGGGGAGACAGACATTGATATCAATAAATTACAGATATGGACGTAAGTGCTGTGTGGCAGGGACAGGGATGGATAAAGGGGGCAGGTCAGGGTGATGTAGAAGGGAGTGGGAGTAGAGGAAAGGGAGGCTTAGTCAGGGAAGGCCACTTGGAGGAGATGTGCCTTTAATAAGGCTTTGAAGACGGGGAGAGAAGCTGTCTGTCAGATCTGAGGAGGGAGGGTATTCCGGGCCAGAGGCAGGATGTGGGTTAGGGGTCGGAGGCAAAAAAGGAGAGATTGAGGTACGGTGATAAGGTGAGCACTGACAGAACAAAGTGTGCAGGCTGGGTTGTAATAGGAGAGTAGTAAGGTGAGGTAGGAGGGGACAAGGTGATGGACTGTTTTGAAGCCAAGGGTGAGGAGTTTTTGTTCGACGGGCAACCACTGGAGTTTCTTGAGGAGTGGGGTGAAATGTCCTGAGCATTTTTGAAGGAAAATGATTTGAGTAGCAGAGTGAAGTATGGACTGGAACGGAGAGAGACAGGAGGCTGGAGGTCAGCAAGGAGGTTGATGTAGTAATCAAGGCGGGATAGGAGAAATGATTGTAACAGTTTGGGTGGAGAGGAAAGGGCAGATTTTAGCAATGTTGTGGAGGGGGAAATGACAGGATTTAGTGACAGATTGAATATGTGCGTTGTATGAGCGAGAGGAGTCAAGGATAACGCCTAGGTTATGGGCTCGTGAGACAGGAAGGATGGTGGTGCTGTCTACAGAAGCTGCGTGGCTCAGTGGAAGGAGCCCGGGTTTGGGAGTCAGAGGTCAGGGGTTCGAATCCCGGTTCTGCCACTTGTCACCTGTGTGACTGTGGGCAAGTCGCTTCACTTCTCTGTGCCTCAGTTACCTCATCTGTAAAATGGGGATTAACTGTGAGCCTCACATGGGGCAACCTGATCACCCTATATCTCCCCCAGTGCTTAGAACAGTGTTCTGCACATAGTAAGCACTTAACAAATACCAACATTACTATTATTATTATTGCTATTACAGTGATGGAAAACTGAAGGGAAGGACCGGGTTTGGGTGGAAAGATAAGGGGTTCAGTTTTGGATGTTTTAAGCTTGAGGTGATGGAAGATCATCCAAGTTTTGTCATTTATAGTTAGCATCCTCTAGAGTGTAAGCTCATTATGGGCGGGGAATGTACCTGCTAATTTCTCTTGTATTGTCCTCTCCCAAGTGCTTAGAATGTTGCTCTGAACATAGTAAATTCTCAATAAATACCATAGATTGATTGCCCGAGATAATAATAAATGTGGGATTTGTTTAGCACTTACTATGTGGTAAGTACTGGGGTAGGTACAACCAGGTGGGACACAGCCCTTGTTCCTCATGGTGTTCAAAGTTATACTGAAGGCGTCAAACTCGTCCAAGAAGATTGTACTAGAGGAGGAATTTGGGGTGTTGCGTCCTCATGATAACCGCACATCCTGGGGGGCGGCCCAACACACGGTTTATAAAACACTTTGATTTTTGGCCTTACACAAAAGCATTTAGCAGTCCTGCAGACAGTCAGTGAACCTAGGGCAGGAAGAGATGTTTATCAGTTGCTAAGGCTTGGAGGTCCAGCTGCACACTTAAGCTGGACAGTCCAATGGCATATAAGACTGCAGAAAGATCTAGGAAGTTGAGCCTTGGGTCCAGAAGTGCTGAAACAGACACCAGGCAATGGAAACCCAAGGTCTGCTTGAGAATAATAATAATAATAATTATGGCATTCGTTAAGCACTTACTATGTGCCAGGCACTGTACTAAGCACTAGGGTGGATACAAGCAAATCAGGGTGGACAGAGTCCCTGTCCCAGATGGGGCTCACAGCCTTGATCCCCATTTTACAGATGAGGTAACTGAGGCACAGGGCAGTAAAGTGACTTGCCTAAGGCCACACAGCAGACAAGTGGCGGAGCTGGGATTGGAACCCATGACCTTCTGACTCCCAGCCTGGGGCTCAATCCACTACACCACGGCCCGGGGCTCGCTCAAACCAGAAGGTTGCTGCTAGGGTATAATTCCTCTTTTATAGCTATCTCTTTATGACTTATTCTCCTATGTGTATATGGATTGACTGCAATTCTCCAAATGAATCCCTCTTGCATCCCTGTAGCCATAGTATTATAAAGTCAAATGCTTAAGTATTATAAAGTCAAATGCTTAACCATATTGTGTGTATTATGACCTTTACGTCTCATTCTCATACGTACGGTACTTCAGAAACCGAGTAATCCAGGGTTTTGTGACCTCCATTTCAAGACAACGATCTAAAGGTAAAGGAGAGCAGGCACTTAATCCCCATTTTGTCTTGTCGTATGTGTCGAGTCGTCTCCAACCCATTCTGATTCCATGGACACATCTCTCCCAGAATGCCCCGCTCTCCATCTGCAATCGTACTGGGAGTGGATCCATAGAGTTTTCTTGGTAAAAATCTGGAAGTGGCTTACCATCGCCTCCTTCTGCGCAGTCAACTCGAGTCTTCGCCCTCGAATCTCTCCCGTGCCGCTGCTGCTCAGCACGGATGAGTTTTTGACTTGTAGCAGATTGCCTTCCACTCGCTAGCCATTATCCTAGCTAGGAATGGAATGGATATGCTTCTTCTTGACTTTCCCTCCTGTAGTCAAGACTGGTAGAGTACTGAAAACTCTCCAGGGGAGATCCTGAGATGAGAATCCCCATTTTACAAATGAGGAAAAGGAGGCCCGGGGAAATTAAATGGTGGAGCTGGAATTAGAACCCAGGATTCCTGACTCCCAATCCTGAGTTCTCTACACTAGGCTCTTTCCACTGCTTCTGTTTCTTCGAGGGAATAATGACCTTCCATACTAAAACAAGTGAATTTTTTAAATGTATAAAGGCAAATATTATAGTATGTTTTTCTATTTCACCGTGTCTCCGTGTAATGTCAAAATTCAAGTATATAGTCTCACTGTTCTCCACTCGAATCTACGGTTTCCTTTTTTTTATGACCACGACTCTCAGCTGTTGTTTTGAAAAATCTGCAAAGACTTTGTTGTCTCTATTAGAATCAAAATACCTTCAAGTTGACACTCTTTTAGTCCACACTTTTAACTGGTCAAACTCTTGCTGATGATATTCTTCCCAGCACAGTTTCACCATTTTTTTTTCATTTAGAAGCTAAATGTGTCACCTGTTCCAGTATATGAGAGAGCCCTCAGGGCCATCCTAAACTGTCCTATTAGGATGATGCTATCTTCTAGACAATATTGCCGATTTTGTGTTTTCTTGGATTTAACTTGACCGTCTGTCTCAGTATTCAGATCATGCCGTACAAATTTGATGCCTTCTTCCTTATTTCTTTCTGAGCCTTTAATCTCTGGAGTAACTTTCATCCATCCTTCCCAGTCCTTCCTATCTAAGAACATTATTTCAATCTCTTTCTTGCGCTTTCCAATTTTCAGTCCCATCTGGTTTTAAACATCAGACCTTGGCCCCTCTGCTCCGGCTCCTTGAGTGTAATTCTCTCTTTCTTTGCTGCTAAACAAACAATTCCAAAGCATGTCATTTTGCTGCCATCTAGGGTATATAAGGATTCAGCTTCTCTAAGCTTTCTCTTGTATGTAATTAATCTCCTTATCTCCAGAAGAACTACTATCATTTTTCCACCTATATTGGGTTCGGTCCACGCAGGGATGGATATCATTTACATTATTTCAATGTAGAACAAAGTAAATTAAAGGAAAGTCTAGGCTCTGCAGCCCTGGGAAGTGAAACAAAGAAAATTGCCTTAAAGATGAAAGGATAAATCATGGAATCAAAAGTCTGTAAGCTGGCTGGCAGGGAGGGTTGTAGAATGCAGAAAGCGATCATTGAGACCATGGTTCTCAAATCACATTTCTTTCCTTCCATTCAGTCCTGCGTTTCACTTTGTTTTCAGTACAACTAGCAGGGAATGTTTTCTCATCATCTTAAATTTAGAATAACAGTGATAGAAGCCCTTGCCTTTTTCCCCAAAGGTTTCCTAACCAATTACCTCAGCACTATATTGAATTTGAATATTAAATTCTCAAAGGGCTGAGGTGGGCAACAGTAGACAATTCCAGCGGGGATTCAGACATTTTCCCAGGGGTCTTTGAGGTGAGTTGCTTCTTTTTACACTTTTCCAGAGTGGAGTAGGAAGGGCAGAGTCACGCTTGATCCATCCCTAAGGAAGTCACAACGACTTCTCCAATCCTCAGAATTTCTGTCCCTGGAGGCCCTGCTCGGGAATCAGGCTCCACAGGAATCAATCAATCAGAGGCATTTATTGAGCATTTAGTATATGCAGAGCATATAGCACTTGGGAGAGTACAAAGAAGCAGAATTAGCTGACACATTCCCTGCCCGGAAAGAACTTTCAGTCCAGGAATAATTATTGTAATATTTGTTAAGTGCTTACTGCATGCCGGGCACTGTTTTAAGCACTTGGTAGAGTACTAATCAACAGAATTAGCAGACACGTTCCCTGCCTGTAATGAGCTTGTAGTCTAAGAATAATAATTCTGGTATTTGTTAAGCATTTTCTATGGGCAAGGCACTGTACTAAGCACTGGGGTGGTTACAAGCAAAGCAGGTAGGAATCCAACTAGCTTGCCGTATTAAAGTAAATCTGCTGCTACGGGTAACCCTCTCTGTCCTTTCTGAAACAACTCAAATGTTCAAATACTATAATAAAATTTCTAAAAATAAAATATGTATTTAATAGTATACTGATTTGTGAATGGGAGTAGGGGTGAGCCAATGAACCAATGAGTGGCTATGGGGCTGGGAAAATGAATGGAGTAGAGTCAGCCTAGGGTCCTGGCCAGATTTTCCTGTTTGGAATTGTTTGTATTTGAGGCCCAGCCCCAGTTGTATGTTCAGTCCCAGGCACTTGTTGGAGCCGATACCAGGGTGACTGAGTGTGTGCTGACGCTCTCGACTGGAGGCATCTCTCCTGAATGCTTATCCCTTCCATCATGGGGTGCTTTCTGCCATTTAGTAGCATGGCTTAGTGGAAAGCACATGGGCTTTGGAGTCAGAAGATGTGGGTTCTAATCCCAGCTCCACCAACTGTCTGCTCTGTGACCTTGAGCAAGCCATTCTCTGTGCCTCAGTTACCTCATCTGTGAAATGGGGATTAAGACTGTGAGCCCCACGTGGGACAATCTGATTACTTTGTATCTACCTCAGCACTGAGAACAGTGCTTGGCACATAGTAAGTGCTTAACAAATACCATTATTATTATTATTATTGTTTCCTGTCCCTCCATCATTCCCCAGGGATAGTTCCAGTGCAGTGTGTGTGTATGGTTGTCTTGAAGTCAGAGGCTCTTGGATGCCTCCCAGCTGGTTTGGATTGTGACAAAAGAGGCTACAACTTCAAAAGGTTGGACAGAATGCTTATTAAATTCCCTCTTTCTCATTGGAGAGGACTGTCCCCTGACCATAGCTCAGTATATGTTCCAAGGCTTTCTTCGTTATTACTGATAATCATAATAAGAAGAATGTGAATAAAGATAGCATTGGCTAAGCCCTGATGAGGCATTAAATACTGGGGTAGCTACAGGATTACCAAATTAAACACAGACCCTGTCCCACACAGGGTTTATAGTCATAGAGGGAGGGAAAACCAGCATTTCATCCTCATTTTACAGATGAAGAAACCGAGGCACAGAAAGTTAAATGAATTGTTCCCAGCCACACAGCAGGCAAGAGTCAGAATCTAGGATTAGGACCTAGGTCCCCTGGTTCTCAGACTTGTGTTTTTTCCTGTAGGCAACAAGTTTGACTCTAGCCCTTGATTACAACCTACGAGAACTTGTTGCTCTCCACTTTTTGCTCTTTCTTCTGCTTGTTGTCCTACTGGGAGGATCAAATCCCCATTTTACAGATAAGGGGACTTAACCCCCATTTTGCAGATGAGGGGACTGAGGCACAGAGAAATGAAGTAACTTGCCCAAGGTCATACAGCAGACAAGTGGCAGAGCCTGGATTAGAACCCATGACCTATTGACTACCAGGCCGGGGTTCTTAGTTACGCTACGGCCTAAGCCCTTCATCTTGGAGTCGGGGCACATGAGGGGATCGAGATCCTGAATCCGAGATCCTGAATCCGAGATCCTGAATCAGCTCCTGCAACCATGATAGGAAAGGGACCAGAGCTTAGTCTTTACATGTCTGTATCTCAGTCTCTCTCTCACTCTTCGTTTGTGAATCTCTTTATATGCTTTGCTCTCTAGGGCCTACGGAAGCCAAACCTCCAGTGCGGGCTAATATAAACCAGTGTGAGTTGAATTAAAAAAAGTAATCTGTCCGTCGAAGACGAAGAGGAGAAAGGGAAAAGAGGGGTAGAGGAATGGGATGACTCACAGTGAAAGGAGGCAAGAGACGGCCACCCAAAAGTGGGAGGGGAGGTGAAGATTCCAGTCTGAAATATTCAACTGTAAGGGGTTTTCGTAATCAATGACTGCTATAGTTTTGAAGTTATGTGAAACACAGCCAATTACAGCCGTGGAGACACGTACACAAGGTGCAGTGATGGGGATGGGGAGCAACTGTGAAGTTTTTGGAGTAACTAGGGCCCAATGGATAGAGTCTGGAAAGGCTTTATGGAAGGAGCAGCATGGCCTAGAGGAAAGAGCATGAGTCTGGGAGTCACAATACCTGAGATCTAATCGTGGCACTGCCAATGGATTGCTGCATGACCTTGGAAGTCATTTAACCTCTCTGTGCTTCCATTTCCTCAGCTGTAAAGTGGGGATTAAAAACCTGTTCTTCCTCCTCCTTAGACTGTGAGCCCCATGTGGGACAGGGACTCTGTCCAAACCTATTTGATTGTATCTACCCCAGCGCTTACTACAGCCTGGCACACTAAGCGCTTAACAAATAACACAATTATTACTATTACTACTTCAATTCGCTGTCCGGATCATCTTTCTACAGAAACGTTGAGGATACGCCACCCTGCTTCTCAAAAATCTCCATCAAACAGCAACTCCTCACCATCGGCTTTAAAGCAATCCACCACCTTGCCCCCTCCTAGTTCACCTAGCTACCCTCCTACTACAACCCAGCCCACATACTTGACTCTTCTAATGCTAATCTCCTCACTGCATCTCGGTCTATCTCGTAGATGACCTCTCACTGGTGGCCTGCCTCTGGCCTGGACGCCCTCCCGCCTCAAATCCGCTAGATGATTACTCTCCCTCTGTCTCAAAGCCTTACTGAAGGCACATCTCCTCCAAGAGGCCTTCCCAGACTCAACCCCACTTTTCCTCATCTCCCACTCCCTTACGCGTCACCCTGACTCACTCCCTTTGCTCTTCCCTCCAACTCCCCACCCCACAGCACTTAAGTATATATCTGCAATTTTTTTTAATTTATATTGATGTCTGTTTATTTGTACTGATGTCTGTGTCCCCCACCTCTAGACTGTGAGCTTGTTGTGGGCTGGGATTGTCTCTCTTTATTGCTGTATTGTACTTTTCCAAGTGGTTAGTACAGTGTTTTGCACACAGTAAGCGCTCAATAAATATGATTGAATGAATGAAGGAATTGTCACTTTTTATTGCTGTATTGTACTTTCATTCATTCATTCATTCAGTCGTATTTATTGAGCACTTACTGTGTGCACAGCATTGTACTGAGCACTTGGAAAGTGCAATTCGCCAACAGATAGAGACAATCCCTACCCAACAATGGGCTCACCGTCTAGAAGGGGGGAGACAGAAAACAAAACAAAACAAGTAGACAGGCATCAATAGCATCAGAATAGATAAATAGTATAATAGGTATATACACATCATTAATAAAATAAATAGAATAATAAATATGTACATATATACACAAGTGCTGTCGGGCAGGCAGGGCGATGGGAGCAGAGGAAAAAGGGGGCTCAGTCTGGGAAGGTCTCCTGGAGGAGGTGGGCTCTCAGTAGGGCTTTGAAGGGGGAAAGAGAGCTAATTTGGAAGATGTGAGAAGGGAGGGCATTCCACGTCAGAGGTAGGACGTGGGCCAGGGGTCGACGGCGGGACAGGCGAGAACGAGGCCCAGTGAGGAGGTGAGCGGCAGAGAAGTGGAGTTGGGCTGGGCTGTAGAAGGAGAGAAGGGAGGCGAGTAAGGTGATGGAGAGCTTTGAAGCCAGTAGTGAGGAGTTTTTGCTTAATACAGAGGTTGATAGGCAACCACTGGAGATTTTGGTGGGGGTGGGGGGTGACATTCATTCATTCATTCAATCAATCGTATTTATTGAGACCTTACTGCCCAGAGCGTTTCTGTAGAAAGATAATACGGGCAGCAGAGTGAAGTATGGACTGAAGTGGGAAGAGACAGGAAGTTGGGAGATCAGAAAGGATGCTGATGCGGTAATCCAGTGGGGATATGATGAGCGATTGTACTAAACAGGTTAGTGGTATGGATGGAGAGAAAAGGGCGGATCTTGGCAATGTTGTGAAGGTGAGACGGGCAGGTGTTAGTGACAGATTGGATGCGTGGGGTGAATGAGGGAGCAGAGTCAAGGGCGACACCAAGTTTGCGGACTTGTGAGACGGGAAGGATGGTAGTGTCGTCCACAGTGACGGGAAAGTCAGGGAGAGGACAGGGTTTGGGAGGGAAGATGAGCAGCTCAGTCTTGCTCATGTTGAGTTTTAGGTGGCGGGTGGACATCCAGGTGGAGATGTCCTGAAGTCAGGAGGAGATAGGAGCCTGGAGGGAGGGAGAGAGAACAGGGGAGGAGATGGAGATTTGGGATTCATCCTCGTGGGAGCGAATGAGTTCACCAAGGGAGTGAGTGTAGATGGAGAACAGAAGGGGACCAAGAACTGACCCTGGAGGAACCCCGACAGTTAGGGGATGGGAGAGGGAAGAGGAGCCCGTGAAGGAGATTGAGAATGAACGGCCAGAGAGATAGGAGGAGAACCAGGAGAGGACGGAGTCAGTAAAAATAATGGTATCTGTTAAGCGCTTACCATAGGCCGAGCACTGTTCTAAGCGTTGGGTGAGGGATACAAGGTAATCAGGTTGTCCCACATGGGGCTCACAGTCTTAATCCCCATTTTACAGATGAGGTAACTGAGGCCCAGAGAAGTGGACTTGCCCAAAGTCACACAGCTGACAAGTGGCAGAGTCGGGATTAGAACCCATGTCCTCTGACTCCTAAATCCATGCTCTTTCCACTGAGCCACGCTGCTTTTCTAGAACAGTGTTTAGCACCTAGTAAGCACTTAGCAGGTACAACGATTAGTATTATCATTCATGATTATGCTTGGGGAATAAGTGTGGTTTAGTGGAAAGAACACAGGCTTGGGAGTCAGAGGGCGTGGGTTCTAATCCCATCTCCTCCACTTATCAGCAGTGTGACCTTGGGCAAGTCACTTCACTTCTCTATGCCTCAGTTTCCTCATCTGTTCATTCATTCATTCAATCGTATTTATTGAGCGCTTACCGTTTGCAAAGCACTGTACTAAGCGCTTGGAAAGTACAATTTGGCAACCGATAGAGACAATCCCAGTGCAACAACAGCCTCACAGTCCAAAAGGGGGAGACAGACAACTAAACAAAACAAGTAGACAGGTATCAATACCATCAAAATTGATGAATAGAATCATAGATATATACACATCATTAATAAAATAGAGTGATAAATGATATATACAAATATCCACAAGTGTGTGGGGAGGGGAAGGGGGTAGAGCAGAGGGAGGGAGTAGGGGGATGAGGAGGGGAGGAATTGCTCAGTCTGGGAAAGCCTCCTGGAGGAGGTGAGCTCTCCATAGGGTTTTGAAGAGGGGAAGAGAGTTAGTTTGGCGGATGTGAGGAGGGAGGGCCAGGTGATGGAGAACTCTGAAGCCAAGAGTGAGGAGTTTTTGCTTCGTGTGAAGATTGATAGGCAACCCCTGGAGGGTTTTGAAGAGGGAGTGACATGTCCAGAGCGTTTCTATAAAATGGGCATTAAGACTGTGAGCCCCATGTGGGATAACTCGATGACCTTGCAGTGAGCCCGTCATTGGGCAGGGATGGTCTCTATCTGTTGCCGAATTGTCCATTCCAAGCGCTCACTACAGTGCCCTGCACATAATAATGATAATAATGTTGGTATTTGTTAAGCGCTTACTATGTGCCGAGCCCTGTTCTAAGCGCTGGGGTAGATACAGGGTAATCAGGTTGTCCCACGTGAGGCTCACCGTCTTCATCCCCATTTTACAGATGAGGTCACTGAGGCCCCAAGAAGTGAAGTGATTTGCCCAAACAAATACCATTATTATTATTATTATGTTATTGTTATTCTTATTATTATTTGCACATAGTAAGCGCTTAACAAATACCAAAATTATTATTATTATTATTGTTATTATTTGCACATAGTAAGCGCTTAACAAATACCATTATTATTATTATTTGCACATAGTAAGTGCTTAACAAATACCAACATTATCATTATTCTTATTATTTGCACATAGTAAGCGCTTAACAAATACCAACATTATCATTATTCTTATTATTTGCACATAGTAAGCGCTTAACAAATACCAACATTATTATTATTATGATTTGCACATAGTAAGCGCTTAACAAATACCACCATTAGGGTTATCATTCACCATTGTCATTCCCATCTCCGCCGGCGGGGGAGCTCGCGAGGCGAACTCGGTTTGGGCGCCCCCGTCACGTGACAAGGGAGCGGCGGTGGGGGGGGGCGTTCGGGCGCAGGCGCAGAAGGGGCAGCGCGGGACTTAGTCGCTCGCGTCGCTCTGCCTCCCCTGCGGCGGCGGCGGCGGCGGCGGCGGCGGTCAGCGGGCCGGGGCCCGGACCATGTCCCGAAAGCAGGCGGTGAAGGCCCGGCCCGGCCCCGGCAGCGGCGGCAAGAAGGCCGAGGCGGAGCGGAAACGGGACGAGCGAGCGGCGCGGAGAGCGCTGGCCAAGGAGCGGCGCAACCGGCCCGACCCCCGGCCCGGCCCCGGCCCCCGCCCCGGTCCCGAGGACGAGTTCCTCAGCTTCGCCAACCAGCTGCAGGCCCTGGGGCTCAAGCTGCGAGAAGTGCCGGGCGACGGGTAAGCGGCCCGGAGGGGCCCGCGCTGCAGCCCCCAGCTCCGCTCCTTGCTGGACTCCCCGATGTCACGAGCATCCCCCGGGGAGATGCTGGGGAGGATGGGGTGCAGCCCCCAGCTCTGCTCCTTGCTACGAGGACATGAGCATCCGCCAGGGGAAGGGCAGGGAGCAACCCCCGGCTTTGCTCCTTGATAGACTCCTCCACGTCATGAATACCCCACCGGGAGATAGGAGTCCCTGGGGAGGATGGGGTGCAGCCCTCAGCTTTGCTCCTTGCTCCTTTCCCCGAGGTCACGAGCATCCCTGCGGGGGTCAAGGGGAAGGGCAGGGAGCAACCCCCAGCTTTGCTCCTTGCTGGACTCCTCCACGTCACGAGCATCCCCCAGGAGGACCGGGGGTGGGGGCTGGGGTGCAGCCCCCAGCTCTGCTCCTTGGTAGACTCCCTGATGTCACGAGCATCCCCCGGGGAGATAGGAGTCCCTGGGGAGGTTGGGGTGCAGCCCCCCAGCTCTGCTCCTCGCTACTTTCCCCGAGGTCACGAGCATCCCTCCGGGGGTCAAGGGGAAGGGCAGGGAACAACCCCCAGCTTTGCTCCTTGCTGGACTCCTCCACGTCACGAGCATCCTCCAAGGGGACCGGGGGGGGAGGGATGGGGTGCAGCCCCCAGTTCTGCTCCTTGCTGGACTCCTGCACGTCACGAGCATCCCCCGGGGACACAGGGGTTGGGGTGCAGCCCCCAGCTCTGCTCCTTGCTACGTAGTCATGAGCATCCGCCAGGGGAAGCGCAGGGAGCAACCCCCAGCTTTGCTCCTTGGTAGACTCCTCCACGTCACGAACATCCCCCGGGGAGATAGGAGTCCTTGGGGAGGACGGTGGGGGGGACAGCCCCCAGCTTTGCTCCTCACTACTTTCCCCGAGGTCACGAGCATCCCTCCGGGAGCCAGGGGAAGGGCAGGGAGCAAACCCCAGCTTTGCTCCTTGATAGACTTCTCCACGTCATGAGCATCCCTTGGGGAGACGGGACCAGGGGAGGATGGGGTGCAGCCCCCAGCTTTGCTCCTCACTACTTTCCCCGAGGTCACGAGCATCCCTCCAGGGCCAGAGGAAGGGCAGGGAGCAACCCCCAGCTTTGCTCCTTGCTGGACTCCTCCATGTCACAAGCGTCACCCGGGGAGACAGGAGACCGGGGGTGGGGGATGGGGTGCAGCCCCCAGCTCTGCTCCTTGTTGGACTCCCTGATGTCACGAGCATCCCCTAGGGAGACAGGGGACCGGGGGTGGGGGATGAGGTGCAGCTCCCAGCATTGGTTCTTGCTGGACTCCCCCATATCGCAAGCATCCCCCGGGGAGACAGGGGATCAGGGGTGGGGGGTGGGGTGCAGCCCCCGGCTCTGCTCCTTGCTACTTTCCCCGAGATCACGAGCATCTCCCCGGGGGCCAGGGGAAGGGCAGGGAGCAACCCCCAGCTTTGCTCCGTGGTAGACTCCTCCATGTCACGAGCATCCCCTGGGGAGACAGGGGCCCTGGGGGACGATGGGGTGCAGCCCCCAGCTTTGCTCCTTGCTAGACTCCCCCACATCACAAGCATCCCCCGGGGAGACAGGGGACCGTTTAGACTGTGAGCCCGTCAGTGGACAGGGATTATCTCTATCTGTTGCCGAATTGTACATTCCAAGTGCTTAGTACAGTGCTCTGCATATAGTTAGTGCTCAATAAATACTATTGAATGAATGAATGAATGAATGATGGGGTGCAGCCCCCAGCTCTGCTCCTTGCTAGACTCCCTGATGTCACGAGTATCCCTTGGGGAGATAGGAGTCCCTGGGGAGGTTGGGGTGCAGCCCCCAGCTTTGCTCCTTGCTACTTTCCCTGAGGTCACGAGCATCCTTCCAGAGGGCAGGGGGAAGGGCAGGGAGCAGCCCCCAGCTCTACTCCTTGCTAGACTCCCTGATGTCATGAGCATCCCCCAGGGAGACAGGGGTCCCTGGAGACGATGGGGTGCAGCCCCCAGCTCTGCTCCTTGCTACTTTCCCCAAGGCCACGAGCAACTCCCCCAGGGGCCAGGGGAAGGGCAGGGAGCAACCCCCAGCTTTGTTCCTTGATAGACTCCCCCACGTCGTGAGCCTTCCCCGAGGGGACAGGGGACTGGGGAGAGGGTGGGGTGCAGCCCCCAGCTTTGCTCCTTGCTACTTTCCCTGAGGTAATGAGCATCCCTCCGGGGGCCAGGAAAAGGACAGGGAGCAACCCCCAGCTTTGCTCCTTGGTAAACTCCCCCATGTCTTGAGCATCCAGGGAGACAGGGGCCCCAGGGGGAGGATGGGATGCAGCCCCCAGCATTGCTCCTTGCTAGACTCCCCGAGGTTACCAGCATCACCAGGGGACTGGGGGTGGAGGATGGGGTACAGCCCCCATCTTTGTACCTTGCTAGACTTCCCCACATCATGAGCATCCCCCGGGGAGACAGGGAACCAGCGGGAGAGTAGGGTGCAGCCCCCCTCCCCTGGGGAGACAGGGGACCAAGGGGTGTGGGGATGGGGTGCAGCCTTCATCTTTGCTCTTTACTACTTTCCCCGAGGTCACAAGCTTCTCACTGGGGGCCAATACTCCTTGCTAGACTCCCCCACATCATGAGCATCCCATGGGGAGACAGGGGGAGGATGGGGTGCAGCCCTCATCTTTGCCCCTTTGCTTCCTTCCTCGAGGTCACAAGCATCCCCGGGAAGATCAGGGGAGGGTGGAAGGGGGGAACAGCCCCCATCTTTGCTCCTTGCTACTCTCCCCAAGGTCACGAGCTCCCCCTGGGACACTGGGGACCAGGGGAAGGGCTGGGAGCAACCTCAATCTTTGCTCCTTGCTAGACTCCCTGAGGTCACAAGGATCCGTAGGAGATGGGGGCCAAGAGAAGGGCAGGGAGCAGCCCTGATATTTGTTCCTCGCTAAACTCCCCACGGTCATGAGCATCCCCTGGGACACCAGGGGAAGGGCAGGCAGCAATCCCCATCTTTGCTCCTTGCTAGACTCCCCCAGGCTGTGAGCATCCTTGGGGAAATCTGGGGCCGGAGGGAGGACGGGGAGCAGCCCCGATCTTCACTCCTCTCCCCGATGCTTTTGGCCGCGAGAACTCAAATCGAGTCATTTGCCACGGGAGCCGACGCATCGTTTTCCAGGTGACCGGTCACCCCCTGGAGCTGGAGGACGGGGCATAGCTCCCCCAGTGCATCATACCATTCCTTGCACACCGAGGACTCCTGCTTAATATTTGATGAGCAGGAGGGAAAGGGAGCATCCCGGTCAAGGAAGCAAGTTAGAGAAGCGCCATCTAATCCCAGCAGAACCCTGAGCGCCCCTGAGGCCCGTTGGAAATGGAATTTGGAGAGGAGGGTGCTTGGCTGATGCTTAGGCACCTGCGGGGTATCTTATCCAACCCTTCTGCCACCCTTTAGGACCCCCTCAGAGGCTCCGGGCTGATGTGGGTTTAAGAAGATTGCACTCTGGCTCCGTCTGAAAGATTGGCATCTCTCTGGGACGCAGGAAGTACGGTTTAGGAGACAAGAGAGCTGGGGCAGCTAGCTTCTCAGTGAAGCGGCGGGAGAGGTCCCTTCGGGTTGCCCGAAGGAGCGACCAGTGCCAGTCCGAGGGGTCTCCTTCCATCATGTGAACGTGATCACTGAAACTGGACCCCGGTTCTTGCTCTTAGCCTGCATGCATGAAGCCTGCATGAACAAATACCAACATTATTATTATGAAGTATTTTTAATCACTATTTTTTGAGCCATCCACTGGATAAGTGGAAGGGCTAAGGAACATTCCCAAGAAGAAGCAGCGTGGTCTTAGTGGAAAGAGCACGGATCAGGGAGTTAGGAGGTTCTAGTCCCGGTTCCACCAATTGCCTGCTGTGTGTCACTTATCTTCTTGGTGCCTCAGTTGCCTCATCTGTAAAATGGGGATTGAATACCTGTTCTCCCTCCTATTTAGACTGTCAGGGACTGTTCCACCTGATTGACTTGAATCTGTCCCAGCGCTTAGAACAGTACTTGACGCACAGCAAGTTCTTAACAGATACCATGAAAAGAGCTTAAAATCTCTGCTGCCCCACTTTCCCCCTTTGACATAATCACAGCATTGTGCCGCCTGAGGGAGGTCTCTGCAGATGAAATGACTTGCTCAAAGGCATATTTAGGGGTTGTGGCACTAGAAGCATTTAGGAAATTGGTACCTAGGGATGAGTTAACCCGTGTCTCCTTACATTACGTTGCTTTGTGATAAAGTTCAGCACAATTTAATCCTGGAAATAATTTTACTTGTTTATAATGCAAGCACTGTGTTCCACTGTCTATATTAAGTAGGATGGCAAGGGTTCAGGCCCACAGAGTGGGTTTGGATTTAGGCACAGGAAAACAAATCAGCTTTCATGTTCTCTTTAAATTAATAAATTGAAAATAACGAGGTTTAGGAAGAATTAGTGTTTCCGAACAATGCCCAATTAAACGTTATCAGGTGCAGTTCACCAGCATTTTGTTGGTCTGTAGGGTTCCGTACAGTTGTCTGTGTTCTCTTTCCCGACTCGCTATAAATCCGGAGTTTCAGATATGGAAATCTCCGTAGTTCCTTCATTTCTCAATAATGCGTGTTGCACATTTGGCCCTTAAATCAGGAGAGCATTCTGCCAAACTGGTGAGGCGTACTCTGGCCTTCAGTCATTAGCATTTTGAATATCACAAAAAACAACATTCCAGGTGGAAAATTAGCTGTTTGGCATGACTTTTTTTACTGCTTCACTTCAAAATGGCTTGATTCCACCCACCCCCTCCACTCCCTAGTTCGAATAAAACCAGACTGTTCCTATCTCTCGTTTCAGTTGGTTTGGAGTTGATCCTTTGTGAAAGTGATAAAATTTCAAAATATTGAACAAGTCGAGAGACCTGAAAATTGGGGAGAAGTCTATTGCCTTCCAGGTTTAGAAAATACGGTACCGCGTTCAATTTTTCATGTGTCAAGAATGATTGAAACATTATTATTCCTAGATTGAGAGGCAAAGTGCTAAGAGAAAAACATGAGGAGCATTATGTCCTACTGTAAAAGCACAGGCTTAGGAGCTAGAGGACCGGTGTTCTAATTCTGGCTCTACCACATGGCTCCTGTGCAACCATGGGCAAGTCGCTTAACTTCCCTGTGCTTCAGTTATACAACTGTAAAATGGGGATTCAATACCTCTCCCCCCTCCTACTTGGATCGTGAGCTCTGTGTGGGGCCTGATTATCTTGTATCTTTCCCGGCACTTAGAACGGTGTTTGAAATATAGTAAGTGCTTAACACATACCATTACTAGTATTATTATTTTGTGTTGTTGCATATTACAGCGGATTTGGAAGTTTTCCTTTGCATAGGTTTCCCCTGTGTGGATTCAAGTAAGAGGCAGAGAGTTCTGACTCCTAGGTTGTCGAGGAGAATTCAGCTTGTCTCGAGAGCTTAACAAATCCTTATCATTTGGACTCTCACTGTGAAATGAGTGGCTGGAGAGGTGTTTCAAAAAAGCTGCAGCAGAAGTTTGGTTCAGAAAAGAGGCAGTGGATGTAGATTGTCATTTACCCCGTGTAACCGAACGCTTCCTAAGATGATGTGGAGAATCTTTGCCTGCCAAAGAGTAGATTGTGCCCTCTTTGGGCATAATGTGCTCCCACTTGTGTACATACTCTTTATATTATTCTTGACGTCCTTGATTAGTTAAAAAAAAAAAAGAGACAAGCAAACAAAAAATCATCTCTCCATTGACAGCAATTGTCTGTTCCGAGCCCTGGGCGATCAACTGGAGGGGCATTCACGCAGTCATCTCAAACACCGCCAGGAAACTGTTGACTACATGATAAGACAGCGGGAGGATTTTGAGCCCTTTGTGGAGGATGACATTCCCTTTGAGAAACATGGTAGGTTCACTGGGGGAAGCTGGACCCTCCTGGAAGAGTGTATTGGGTAATGAAATTAATCAGCAGCACCCCCACCTCCCCACCCTACTCTCCCAACTAAAGAAGAAGGAGTGTATCCCCCAGTATAAGCTCACATGCAGGTTCTTTGTTTTTGGAATCCTTAAGATAGTTTTTTAGAGTTGTAGAGTGGGCTGGAAATGAACCAATCAATCAATGGTACCTAATTATTATTAATGATGATAATAATAATAATAGTATTTTTAAGTGCTTATGTGCCAGGCACTGTTCTAAGCACAGGGGTAGGTACAAGATAACGGGGTTGCACACAGTCCCTGTCCCACTTAGGCCTACTTTCTTAATTCGCTTTTTACAGATGAGGGAACTGAGGCCCAGAGAGGTTAAGTGACTTCCCTGAGGTCACACAGCAGATAAGTGATGGAGCCGGGATTAGAACCCAGATCCTCTGACTTCCAGGCCCTTGCTCTATCCACTACACCATACTGCTTCCCTTGCTTAATTGAGCATTTACTGCGTGCAGAGCACTGTATCAATTCCTTGGAGAGTACAATCCAATAGAGTTAGTAGATATTATCCTTGTCCTTGAGGATCTTACAATTTAGTTGAAGAGACAGACGCTATAAAAAATTACAGAGAGAGGAAGCGGCTGAGCATAAGGATATGGACCAACGGGCTGTGGAGTGGTGAAGGAAGTGAGTAGCAAAGTGTTTAAGGGGTAAAAAACCCCAGTGCATAGGCCTGCAGAAGGGAGAGTGAATAGGGTGAGGCAACGTAATAATATGAATCGTGGCATTTCTGGGTTAAAGGCTGGGGTAGGCACAAGTTTATGAGATAGGACCCAGCCCCTGTCCCACATGGGATTCCCATTTTATCTTGTGCCCATTTTACATTCATTCAATTGTATATATTGAGCGCTTTTGTGTGCAAAGCACTATACTATGCACTTGAGAGAGTACAGTATAAAAACAGACACATTCCTGCCCGCAGCTAGCTCACAGTCTAGAGTGGGAGACAGACATTAATATAAATAAATTACAGATATATGCAGATACGTACCTATATGCGATGGGGATGGGAGAAAGAATGAAGGAGCAAAGTAAGAGCGGCACAGAAGGGAGTGGGAGAAGAGGAGAGGAGGGCTTAGTCAGGGAAGGCTGTTGGAAGAGATGTGCCTTCAATAAGCTTTGAGGTGGGGGAGAGCAATTATCTGATACAAGGAGGGAGGTCGTTCCAGGCCAGAGGTAGGATGTGGGCGAGTGGTCGGCGGCCAGATAGATGAGAACGAGGTACGGTGAGAAAGTGAGCATTACAGATGAGGAAACAGACCCAGCTGTTAAATGACCTTCCCAAGGTCACTCAGCAGGGCAGTGGCAGAGCTGGGACTCGAACCCGGGCTTTGTGATTCCCAATCCTGTGCTCTTTCTCTCAGGAGAGAGCAGTGAGGTCTGACAGATGAAATGTAATGGCCTCTTTTCTTTTCCACAGATTTCTGCCCCTTTATTGCTGAGGTGAGATATCAAAATCAGGATGTTAAACCTGAATAAGCAAGGGAGATTTCATAGGTCAGGTAAACAGGAAGCCAATACTGAAGCTCTTTTTTAAAAATAAGCTAACGTTTTTAGAAAGCTGTGAGCGTTGGCAAAATGCTTTTTAATTTACAAGTGTGGAGTTCCATCCCCTCGCTGGCTGGAGGGAGAAAATTGAAAGTAGATGAGTAAAGTGACTTAAGATCTGGCTCCTGAGAATGCCTGATGACCACTGGAGTTGCATGGAAAAATCAAACTTAAGAGAGTGGAAAGGGAAGCAGATGGAATCCCTGGCTCTTTTGTGACCATCAATTCATCAATATCATATCAATATCATAAATGCAGTGCACAGTACTAACTGAGCACCGTGGCCTAGTGGAAAGAGTACAGGCCTGGGAGTCAGAAGAATGGGTTCTAATCCCAGCTGTGCCACATGTTTGCTGTGTGACTTTGGGCAAGCCATTTCATTTCTCTGTTCCCCAGCTACCTCATCTATAAAATGAGGATCAAGACTGTGAACCCCATATGGGACAGGGACTGCGTCCATCTTGATTGCCTTGTATCTACCAAGTGCTTAGAGCAGTCCTTGGCACAGAGTAAGCGCTTAAATGCTACATTATTACATGATCCCTGCCCTCAAGATTCTAGCAGTCTAGTCAGCGAGACAACCATTTAAATAGATTCCAGCTAGGGGGAAGTAATGCAGTATTAAAGATATGTACAGAAATGTTACACGGATTGTGCGTATATGAGGGTATGGGTGGTCTGGAAAGGCTGAAGTGGAAGTGGGGATTATAAAGCAGGGAAATTTGAGATATAAGAGGAAGGCCTCCTAGAGTTGTATGTTTCAGAAAGTCTTTGAAGATTGCGATAACTGTGATCTGTTGGATATGAAAGCGGAGGGAGTTCCAAGCAGCGTGATCTAGTAGAAAGAACATGGGCCTGACAGTCAGAGGACCCGGGTTCTAAATCTGGCTCTGCCGATTGTTTGCTATGTGACGTTGGGCATGTCACTTAACTTCTCTGTGCCGTAGTTTCTTCAACCGCAAAAGGGGATTAAGTGCCTGTTCTCCCTCAATCAATTAATCGGTGGTATTTTTTGAGCACTTCCTATGTGCTCATAGTATCAATCAAGTGCTCTGCACATAAAACACAGTCCTACTTAGTGAACCGCAGTGGGACAGGGACTATTTGTGTCCGTCCTAGTTACTTGCATTTACTCCAGCGCTTAGAACAGTGTTTGACACGTAGTAAGTGCTTAGCAAATTTTTTTTAAAAAGTAGGGAAGAGTATGTAAGAAAAGAGGTGGTTGCAGGAGAAAACAATAAACTAAGAGGGTAGGTAAGATGGAGAAGAATGAAGATCATGAGCTGGGATAAGATGGGAAAAGAGAGTGGATAGGTCAAAGGGAAATAATCGAATGCTTCAGAGCCAGTGGTTCGGAGTTGCTGCCGGATTCTGAGAGCAATGAGCAACAAAGGAATCGATCTAAAAACAAATGCTGACACCTCAAACTTAATATTTCTGAAACAGAACTCATCTTCTCATCCAAACCCTGTCCTCCCCATGACTTTCCCCTGACTGTAGAGAGCACTACCACCCTCCATGTCTCGCAAGTCCGTAACCTTGGCACGATCCTTGACTCATCTCTCTCATTCGACCCACATAGTCGATCTGTTGCCAAATCCTGCTGTTTCTACCTTCCCAACCTTGCTGAAGTCCACCTTTCCTCTCCATCCAAACTACTGCTGACCCGAGCACTTATCCTATCCTGCCTTGACTATTGCATCAGCCTCTTTGCCGAACTCCCTGCCTCCTGTCCCTCCCCACTCCAGTCCATACTTCCCTCTGTGGCCCAGGTCATTTTTCTTAAAAAGATCATTCAGTTCATGTTTCCCCACTCCTCAAGAACCTCCACTGGTTGCCTGTCCACTTCCACAATGAACAGGAACTCCTCACCATTGACTTTATAAAGCACTCAATCACCTTGCCCTCCTCCTCACTGATTTCCTACTCCAACCCAACACGCTCACTTTGCTTCTCCAACACCAACCCGCTCACTGTACCTCGATCTCATCTATCTCCCTGCCGACCCTTTGCCCACATCCTGCCTCTGACCTGGAACTCCTTCCCCTTTCATATCTGTTGGACCATCTCTCTCTTGTCCCGTCTCCTAAACCTTATTAAAATTGCATCTCCTCCAAGAAGTCTTTCCTGACCAAGCCCTCGTTTCCTCTACTCCCCCTCCTTTCTGCGTCACCTTTGCGCTCAGATTTGTAACCTTTATTCGCCCCATCCTCAGCCCCTCAATGCTTCTGTACTTATCTGTAATTTCTTATAATGTCTTTCTTCCCTTCTGGACTGTAAACTTGTGGTTAAGGAGCGTGTCTACCAACTGTGTTATATTGTACTCTCCCAAGCGCTTAATACAGTGCTCTGCACATAAGCCCTAAATAAATACCATTGAAGGAATTCCAGGGAATATTAACTTGCCACAGAACTGTAAGCTGCTCTCTTAACTGTAAATTCCTTACGGGCAGGGGTTGTTTCTGCCAAATCTATTGTAGCCTACTTTCCCAAGTGCTTAGAACAGTGGTTTGTATGACGGAAGGACTCAGTAAATATCATATCTTGATTGATGGATCGGAACCTTTGTGGAATAATCGCGACCTCTAATCTGAAAGTAACATTTGTTGCTGTTGGAGATGAGCCAACTCATGAATCATTTTATTGGGAAATAGGACATTTCAGTGCCAGTTTACATAGATATGGGCAGTCAGTTGAATAGTTCTGGTTAGTTCTGAAAATTTATTTAAACTCCCTCTCCTGTAGCAGTTTTGCAGACCCAGCCTCTCTGGTTGTGTAACACCAGCTGACCTTCCCGCTAAGGATCTGGAAAGCTTGGATTTTGCCACCCCAACAGTGCTTTGCACACAGTAGGCGCTCAATAAATACCATTGATTGATTGACTGAGCCCAACATTTCAGTGTTAATTGCTTTTCTGTGGCCCCGTTGAAACGGCACCATTCCCCCCAGGCTCGAAGGGGCACATTTAACCAGCCTAGACCAACTTAATCTGCATCAGCCCAAAGCCTTTCTTTCCTCGTATCCCCAGTTCTTGTTGTTTGTTGTAGAATAATCTCTGAAACATTGCTTCTATTTTGCTACTGTACTTTCATTCTGAAGTTGTCTTTTTTTTTTTTTCCCTTTTTCTTTTTTCCATTTGTATTTTTATTCCAGTTGCCAGTTTGGCAAAACCTGGTACTTTTGCTGGCAACGATGCTATTGTAGCCTTTGCAAGAAACCATCAAATGAATGTGGTGATTCATCAGCTTAATGCTCCTTTGTGGCAGGTAAGTCTTTTTTTTTTTAGGTTATTTGTTAAGCACTTTACTTTGTGCCAGGTACTGAGTGTATCTCAGTGCTAAGTGTACCTAAGTGCTGAGGTAGATACACACTAATCAGGTTGGACACAGTCCATGTCCCATATGGTGCTTATAGCCTTAATCCCCATTTTGCAGATGAAAGAACTGAGGCAAAGAGAAATGAAGTGACTTACCCAAGGTCACCCAGCAGGCAGGTGGAGGAGCCAAGATTTGAACCTAGTCCTCTGATTCCCAGGCCTGTGCTCTTCCCACTAGACCTTTCTTTAGTATAATGTAGTTTCTTCTGATGTAACCTCATTCTGAGATCTTTGTAGATGCTCTTGGTAATGAACTTTGTCTTGTCAACTTTGAAGGAGCATGAAACATGACAATGAGTCATACAGGATAGCTTGCTGTATTTACTGTAAGCCTAAACAGGAGGTACTACATTTATGAATTAGTGAGCACAAAGAGAGTTTACAGGTGTGGCATCAAAGAAATGTACATCGAAGCATACCTAAATATGGTTCGATGTCATAAGCGTGGACCCTGAGGCCATACTGAAGTAATCTCTAGAATGTCAGCAACAAAATAATTAGTTCTTGGGATGGTGTTGGTGATAGGAAGTATCCTGCTACATGTACAGAGAGTAAAATCATGCTACTTCAGGAAGCCTTCCCCAATTAATTCACAATACCCTAGTCACTTCAGTCCACCAGCATAGCACTTATTTAATTCCTGTCCTCAGCACTGGTGTGTGTGAAGATTATTTGCAAATGTTTGGGGATTTCATCCTGACATATTTTTACTGCTACTTATTTTCTCCTCCTTCTTCCTCCTCCTCCCATCTTTGTCTCCCCTGTTAGGAAGTATCCTGCTACATGTACACGGAGTAAAATCATACTACTTCAGGAAGCCTTCCCCAATTAATTCACAATACCCTAGTCACTTCAGTCCACCAGCATAGCACTTATTTAATTCCTGTCCTCAGCACTGGTGTGTGTGAAGATTATTTGCAAATGTTTGGGGATTTCATCCTGACATATTTTTACTGCTACTTATTTTCTCCTCCTTCTTCCTCCTCCTCCCATCTTTGTCTCCCCTGTTAGGAAGTATCCTGCTACATGTACACGGAGTAAAATCATACTACTTCAGGAAGCCTTCCCCAATTAATTCACAGTACCGTAGTCACTTCAGTCCACCAGCATAGCACTTATTTCATTCCTGACCTCAGCACTGGTGTGTGTGGAGGTTATTTGCAAATGTTTGGGGATTTCATCCTGACATATTTTTACTGCTACTTATTTTCTCCTCCTTCTTCCTCCTCCTCCCATCTTTGTCTCCCCTGTTAGGTGGTTGAGAAGCAATGTGGCCTTGTGGGGAGAGCACAGGCCAAGGAGTTGGAGGACCATCCCGGCTCCGCCATTTGCCTGCTTTGTGATCTCTGAGCTTTGGCTTCCTCATCTGCAACATGGGGATTCAGTACCTTTTCTCCCTAGTACTTGACTGCCAGCTGCATGTAGGAGAAGGGACCGTGCTCGACCTGATTTTTTTGTATCTATCCCAGCACTTAGTACACCGCTTGGCTCACAGTAAATAATAATGATGATGGTGTTTGTTAAGCACTTGCGATGTGCCAAGCACTGTTCTAAATGCTAGGGTAGAAACAAGAGTGATCAGGTTGGATGCAGTCTTAATCCCCATTTTACAGATGAGGTAACTGAGGCACAGAGAAGTGAAGTGATTTGCCCATGGTGTCAGAGCAAACAAATGGCGGAACCGGGATTAGAATCCAGGCCCCGTGCTGTATCCACTATGCCACACTGCTTGCTTGTCACCTACCACAATTATTATTATTATTTTAAGCTTCTTGAGGATGGGAATAGGTGTTCTGCTTCCTTTCTACTCTCCCTAGCGCTTAGCACTCAGTAAATACCATTCACTGACTGGAGGAACGAACATTTTGATAAAATGGCATTTTATATATTTTTATTGAAAATTCTGGGAGCCAGCAAGGCACAGATATTTTTTGATAATCTGTGCCCCTGCTTTCTCTAGGTAGCATTTGAAGTTCTCTTCACCGTATTACATACCTGTCCCTCGCATGTTTACTTCCCAGCCTCCCACGAACCCTCCTTGTAGCCATCCATCCACACTGTAGGAGCTATGGGACAGCTGAGGTAACAGAGAGAGTTAGTGAGAAAAGCAAACAATTTTTCTGCACCAGGAAGCCAAGTTCCCATTATCAATCAGTGGTATATATCGAGTGCTCACTGGCTTAATTGCACTGTAATAATAATTAATAAGAATTGTGGTATTTGTTAAACATATACTATGTGCCAAGTACTGTACTAAGCGCTAGGGTAGATACAGGATAAACACATCCCAAGTGGGGCTCACAGTCTAAGTAGTAGTACAAAAAAAATTCTTGTTTCGTAGATGAGGGAACTGAGGCACAGATAAGGTAACCATTCATTCATTCAGTCATATTTATTGAGTGCTTAATGTGTACCTGCAGAGCACTGTACTAAGCACATGGGAAAATACAGTACAACAGTAAAGAGATACATTTCTCGAGTGACTTACCCGAGGTCACACAGCAGATAAGTGGTGGAGCCGGAATTAGAACTCAGGTCATCTGACTCTCAGGCCTGTGCTCTACTAGGCCACGCTGCTTCTCTGACTATACTAAGCACTGGGGAGAGGAGAGTATCACAGAGTTGGTAGATGTTTTCCCTGCCCATGAGGAACTTAGAGTTTCTGTCCGCATTGTGTGTCCTGATGACTATATTCTTTTTAGAGCTTTGAAGTATTCCACATAGGTTCACAGACCCTAGTTTGACCAGCTCTGGCAGTTTTGATCGGCAGGGTAAATGAGATGCTAATGCCTCAGTAGAGGCATCAGAGCTTTTCCTTTAAACAAGTTCAGTTCCATAGCAAAGACGATGACGGTAATGGTATTTGTTAAGCGCTTACTGTGTGTCAAGGACTGTTCTAAGCACTGGCGTAGATACAAGATATCAGGTTGGACAACTTCCCCATCCCACATGGGGCTCATAGTCTTAATCCCCATTTTACAGATGCAATAACTGAGGCACAGAGAAGTGAGGTGACTTGCCCTGGTCATGCAGCAGACCAGTCACCGAGCCACGATTAAAACCTGGGTCTTTCTGACTCCCGGGCCCATGCTCTACCCACTGGGCCACGAGGCAGTGCTCGACACAAAATTGAAAGCACTTAAATACCACAATTATGTCTGCCCCGATTATCTTGTATCTGTACCAGCGCTTAGTAAAGAACATGACACATAGTAAATGCTTAACACATATCACAAAAAGACCGTGGTAGTGCAAATAAATGAGTGATGTCTAAAATGCCTTAAGGTGGAAGATTCTACGCAAGCAACATGAGGTGGGGCATGAATCATGAATGAGGATCAACCCTGAAGAATGCTCAGTTTCTTTCCGTCTCTGTAATTCAGTATGTCAGTGACTTTACACTTCCTGAGAAAGTTACCTGGATATTTTTTTTTTAATTCTTTGTATTTGGACTGGGTATTTTGGGTCATTTACTTATCTGTGAGTAGATATTTTCTGTGCCATTTTAGCAACCACAGCCTGCTGCTTTTCCTTCCCCAGTGGTTTTTTCCCCCGAGGTGTTGATTACATGGGTTTGATTACCGAGCTTGGCTCCTCATTTTACTTCTGTCAAATGCTTGAAGAGTTGCCGCAAATGAAGGTGTGTTTCTTATACTGAAAACAAACCTGCTGTTTGTTGGAGCCTTTCACTGAATGACTTTATCGCAGATTTTGGATCACGAAGCAGCTCATTAATAAAACCTAGTTCCAGAAAACTAAATTTGAACAGGTATTTCTCTTGTTGCTAATTTAGGAGATTCTGAGACTTGTTTTCTTTCTCCCAGAACACTAATGGGTACTTCTTGGTCTTTTGATTCATTGTTCTTTTACATCTTTCACCACCGATTGTAAATAGGTGAAACTTACCCAGTGTTTTTGCATGTCCGCTGTGGAAAAATTGGTTCAAAATTGTTGCTCTCCTTCAATTTGGCTAAAGAGATTATTCACAAAACTGTAGAAATGTAAATGGGGAGATGCAATTGTTAAGTTGCTTTTGTCTCCAGTTACTTCTGGAATGAGTATTTCAGATGAATTTTTATTTTATTATTTCCAAAAGACACTTTGAAGATGTGAAGATTTAAGTTCAGAAGTTTTGTGGTTTTGTTTTTTTTAATTGGCGACAGTCTTTTACTGCCCTTGACATTTTATCTTGGAGACTGTAAACTCCTGTTTACTGTAAGCCTGTTGCCAGCGAGGGATCATGTCTACCACCTCTATCGTATTATACTTTTAATCAATCTATCAGTGGTATTAATTGAGCTCTTACTATGTCCAGAGCACTGTACTAAGCACTTGTTCTATCCCAAGCGCTTAGGACAGTGATCTGAGCTCAGTAAGCACTCAATAAATACCATGGATAGACTGATCTATAAATCTCCTTCTGTATCTGGAGGTCTAAAATGCTTTACCTAAAGCATTTAGTCAAGCATTTAAGTGAATAGACACATTCTAACACTGTTGCTGAGAATCAAGTGCTGTTGTTTCTTCTTACAAGTTGAAAAACTAGGCAAATTACTTAATCTCTTTCAACTGCCCAAGGCTGAGAGCCAAGCTTGGAGAAGTTTCCAGGTGTTCTGAATCTCAGAACTCTGCATATATTTGTGCTCAGGGTTATGGATTTGATGCTCAGACTATTGTTACAGTTCAGAGTATCATTTTACAGCAAAATAAGCAAAGAAAAGCTGGTTGGTTGGTTTTTATTGATTGCCTAAGGGGAAAGGGGTTTTCATTTGATTTTGTCTTAAGGTAATTTACCTAGGATTGCAAGGGGGAGATATCAATCTGTTAGGGAGAAACTAAGGGGTTTTTGCTAGAGTAGAAGAATATCCTGTTATCTTGGACCATACGTCTTTCATTTTTGGTGGAGGAAAGCAAAGATTTAATTTTCACTTGTAGAATTTGAAAGATACTATATTTGATATTTCAGGATTCATTTGTTCTAGTTATATGATTTCTTAGGCCCTTTCAATAAGCAGTGTGGCCTTTGTATGGAAAGAGCATGAGCCTGGGGATCAGGTGATCTGGGTTCTAATTCCAGCTATGTCACTTGTCTGCTCTGTGACCTTGGGGAAGTCACTTTATTTTTTTTTAAATGGTATTTTTTAAGCTTTTTCTGTGTACCAGGCACTGTACTAGGTGCTGGGGTAGATCCAAGCTAATCAGGTTAGAAACAGTCCATGTCCATCTTGGGGTTTACAGCCTTAATCCCCATTTTACAGATAGGGAAATTGAAGAACAGAGTGAAGTGATTTGCCTAAGGTCACACAGCAGATAATATTAATAACTGTGGTATTTAATAATGTTGGTATTTGTTAAGCGCTTACTATGTGCCGAGCACTGTTCTAAGCGCTGGGGTGGACACAGGGGAATCAGGTTGTCCCACGTGGGGCTCACAGTCTTAATCCCCATTTTACAGATGAGGGAACTGAGGCACCGAGAAGTTAAGTGACTTGCCCAAAGTCACACAGCTGGCAAGTGGCAGAGCCGGGGTTCGAACCCATGACCTCTGACTCCAAAGCCCGTGCTCTTTCCAGTGAGCCACGCTGTATTTGTTAAGCACTTACTATGTGCCAGGCACTGTACTGAGTGCTGGGGTGGATACAGGTGATTTGAGATGGACACAGCCCCTAACCCACATGGGGCTCACAGTCTCAATCCCCACTTTACAGATGAGGTGACTGAGGCTCAGAGAAGTGAATAATAATAATTTGTTAAGCGCTTACTATGTGCCAAGCACTGTTCTAAGCACTGGGGTAGATGCAGGGTAATCAGATTATTCATTCATTCAATAGTATTTATTGAGCACTTACTATGTGCAGAGCACTGTACTAAGCGCTTGGGATGAACAAGTCGGCAACAGATAGAGACAGTCCCTGCCGTTTGACGGGCTTACAGTCTAATCGGGGGAGACGGACAGACAAGAACAATGGCACTAAACAGCGTCAAGGGGAAGAACATCTCATAAAAACCGATGGCAACTAAATAGAATCAAGGCGATGTACAATTCATTAACAAAATAAATAGGGTAACGAAAATATATATAGTTGAGCGGACGGGTACAGTGCTGTGGGGATGGGAAGGGAGAGGTGGAGGAGCAGAGGGAAAAGGGGAAAATGAGGCTTTAGCTGCGGAGAGGTAAAGGGGGGATGGCAGAGGGAGTAGAGGGGGAAGAGGAGCTCAGTCTGGGAAGGCCTCTTGGAGGAGGTGATTTTTAAGTAAGGTTTTGAAGAGGGAAAGAGAATCAGTTTGGCGGAGGTGAGGAGGGAGGGCGTTCCGGGACCGTGGGAGGACGTGACCCAGGGGTCGACGGCGGGATAGGCGAGACCGAGGGACGGCGAGGAGGTGGGCGGCGGAGGAGCGGAGCGTGCGGGGTGGGCGGTAGAAAGAGAGAAGGGAGGAGAGGTAGGAAGGGGCAAGGTGATGGAGAGCCTTGAAGCCTAGAGTGAGGAGTTTTTGTTTGGAGCGGAGGTCGATAGGCAACCACGTGAGGCTCACAGTCTTAATCCCCATTTTATAGATGAGGTAACTGAGGCACCTAGAAGTGAAGTGAGTTGCCCAAGGTTACACAGCTGACAAGTGGCAGAGCCAGGAGTAGAACCCATGACCTTCTGACTTACAGGCCTGTGCTCTATCCACTAAGTCATGCTGCTTCCCCAACAAATGACAGAGCCAGGATCAGAACCCAGGTCCTTCTGACCCCCAGGCCTGAGCTCTATCCATTAGGCCACGCTGCTTCACTTTTCTATGCAGCAGTTTCCCATCAGAAAATGGGAATTAAAGATGTGTTTTCACTCCCCCTTCGTGTGTGAGCCTTATTTGGGACAGGGTCTGGAGTTCCACCCTTCTATTTGGTATTTACTCCAACATTTAATACAGTGTTTGGCACTTAGTAAGTGCCTAACGAATTTCACCATTATTTTTAGACACTATGCAGGATTGGGTGAATATAAGGTCCACAGTTCTGACACAGTTCCTGTCCCACATAGTGCTCACAGTCTTTTCTTGCTGTGCTTTTGATTCTTTTTCCGAGTGTGTGTTCAATTAATCAAATTGCACAAGAGTTGAGAGAAATGATTGTTCTTTATAGAGATGGATGACCCAGAAAATTGGTTAGGCAGAATTCTTTTCTTGGCCTTCCAACAGTCTTGTTTCTGTGGTGAAAATTGATCAGGCAGAATTCTTTCCTTGGCCTTCCAAAAGTCTTGTTTCTGTGGTTAAGGTGCTTAGAAGTTTCCCAAGGTAACTCAATCATTTACGATACGTGCCATTTATATTCTTAAATCGAAAGGCGGCGTGACATAGTGGTTAAAGCATGGACCTGGGAGTCAGAAAGACCTGGGTTCTAATCCCAACTCCATCACTTGTCTCCTGTGTGACCTTGGGCGAGTCACTTAATTTCTCTGTGCCTCAGTTACCTCATCTGTAAAATGGAATTAAGACTGTGAGCCCTATGTGGGACAAGGACTGTCTCCTACTGGATTACCTCAAATGTACCCCAGCGCTTAGAACGGTGCTTGACACATAGTGAGCGCTTAACAAATACCATTTTAAAAAAAAAGGTAATCGAAAATTCCCCTATCTAACTCTATCTCAGAAGTCACTTTTTCTTTCCATTTGCTTTCAGATTCGTGGTACAGATAAATCCAATGTAAGAGAGCTGCACATTGCATATCGGTATGGAGAACACTACGACAGCGTGCGGAGAATAAATGACAACTCCGAAGCTCCTGCCCATCTGCAGACTGAGGTGGGATGTTTCTCTCCAGTTTTCTCTGAGTCTTTTAGGAATCAATAGACAGTATTCACTGAGTGCCTACTTTGTGCTGAGCACTATCCTGAGCACTTGGGAGAGTATGATGCGTTTGGTAGACCCATTCCCTGCCCTCAAAGAGTTTACATTCCCGCGAGGGAGGAGGAATTAAAAGAAATTACAGGTGAGGATTTTGGCTCCCCATCATGACATTTAGTAGCAACAGGGTATTTTAGACCTGTAATGCAGTACCTCAGGTGCTCAATTAATCAGTCATATTTACTGAACCCTTACTGTGTGTCGAGTACTGTTGTAAGTACTTAGGGTATTACAGTATAACAGAGGTGGTACACGTGTTCCCTTCCCACAAGGAGATTACATTTTAGAGGGGAAGGCAGACTTTAAAATAAATTATGGATAGGTACGTAAATGCTTTGGGGATGAGGGTGGGGTGAATAAAGGGGAAAATCCAACTATGAGGGCGATGCATAAGGGAGAGGAAGTAAGGGAAATGAGGGCTTAGTCAAGAAAATTGGTGCTCCCACAAAATATACCTTGAGTTTGAGAGATGAATAAACTCTATGGTTATGGTTGATGATTACTTTTATTAAAATGAACTCTCTGAAAGTTGGATTTTTTTTAACTCAGGAGATTTGGGACCAGTGAAATTGTTCAAAATCTGTCTCCCATTCAGGAGGACTTGATTGAACTCTAATTTTGCCTTTGAATGTAATTGTACACAATGTCCCATTTACATTAAAGTTTTCTTCTGCCTGAAAGGTTTTCTGAACCTATGTCAACATCAGAGGGGGAAGTCAGACTTGGAAATAACATTTCTTTGCTTGGTCACCTCCTTTCTTTCCCCTTGTTCCATCCAAAAAAAAAAAAATAGATTCTTATATTCTCTTGATTAATCCCTTTTTCCCTCCCCCTCCCACAGTGCTGCCTGAAGGGTTTGCTGAACCTATGTCAGACTTGGAAATTACATTTCTTTGCTTGGTCACCTCCTTTCTCTCACCTCATTCCATCCCCTCCTCCCCCCAAAAATAGCTCCTTATATTTTCTTGATTAGTCCCTTTTCCCCTCCCCCTCTCACAGTGCTGCCTGAAGGGTTTTCTGAACCTATGTCAGACTTGGAAATGACATTTCTTTGCTTGGTCACCTCCTTTCTCTCCCCTCGTTCCATCAAAAAAAAAAAATAGTTCCTTATATTTGCTTGATTAGTCCCTTTTCCCCTCCCCCTCCCCCAGTGCTCACCCTTTTTTAGGGGAGAAGCAGAGAGGGGTGATCGTGTCAAAACCACCCCATCACCACTGCCACTCCTGGGTTGGGGCAAGGGGGTGATCCCCCAAGATCCAGAGAGCCAGCCTGGCGGAAATTTGAAATCGCCCTCTGTAGCAGCAGTGTAGTAATAGTAATAGAATTTATTAAGCGCTCAATAAACCAAGGTATTTCCTGAGTGCATACTGCATGCAGAGCACTGTACTAAACGCTTGGGAAAGTACAGTAGAACAAGAGAACAGACACATTTTGCTGCCCACAACAACCTTACAGTGTAGAGGAAGAGACTTACTGTGTGCAGAGCACTGGAGAAAGTGCTGAAAAAGAATATACTAGTGGGAAAAGCAGCATGGCCTAGTGGATAGAACCTGGGCCTGGGAGTCAGAAGGGCCTGGGTTCTAATCCTGCCTCTGCCACTTGTCTACTCTGTGACCTTGGACAAGTCACTTAACTTCTCTGTGCCTCAGTTCCCTTGTCTGTAAAATGGGAATTAAGACTGAGGCCCATATGGGACATGGACAGTGTCCAACCTGATTACTTTGTATCTACCCCAGTGCTTAGAACATTGCCTGGCACATAGTAAGCGCGTAACAAATTCATTCATTTCATTCATTCAATAGTATTTATTGAGCGCTTACTATGAGCATAGCACTGTACTAAGCGCTTGGAATGTACAAATGGGTAACAGATAGAGACAGTCCCTGCCCTTTGACGGGCTTACAGTCTAATTGGGGGAGACGGACAGACAAGAACAATAGCAATAACAGTAACAATAGCAAATGTCATTAAAGCCCCCCCAAAACGCAGCTCCTCCGACTCCCAGTTAGTCAATCAAATTTATTGAGCACTTACCATGTACAGAGCACTGCACTAAGCACTTGGGAGAGTACAGTGTAACAGTATAACAGACACATTCCCTTCCCACACGAACTTACAGCCTAGGGGCCCGTGCTCTTTCCACCAGGCCACCCTGCTTCTCTTGCAGGTACAAGGTTTTGGCCATCCACTGTGAAATGCAGCATAGAAGGCACACGTTTCTGATTTCTCTGAGAGTGGCAGTTTGCAGAGTTCCCCTGAATGTCCCCAGCAGTAACCCCTGATCCCGGGTCCACTTTAGCCTCTGGCCGTCACTTTAACACTCAAATGGCCCCAAGATGACTTCATTCATTCATATTTATTGAGCACTTACTGTGTGCAGGACACTATACTAATGGCTTGGGAAAGTACAGTATAACAAAATGGAGAAACATTCCCTGCCCACAGCGAACTTACTGCCTAGAGGACTAACTAGACCTGTAAAGTCTGTGCCTGGATGAAGGTGGAACACTTCCCTGGGAACACTTCTGGAGGCAAACTCTAACCGCAGTAGTTTTCCAGTGCTTTTGCCCTATTTCAGGGCCTCTTCCTTTCTCTATGGCATTCGTTAAGCACTTACTACATTCTAGGCACCGTACTAAGCGCTGGGGTAGATACATGGTTGTCAGATTGGGTAGAGTTCCTGTCCCATGTGAGGCTCAAAGTCTTCATCCTCATTTGCCAATGAGATAGCTGAGGCACAGAGAAGTGAAGTGACTTGTCCAAGGTCACACAGCAGACAAGTGGAAGAACCAGGATTAAAACAATAACAACGGTGATATTTGTTAACACTTAATATGTGTCAAACACTGTTCTGAGCACTGGGATAGATACAAGCTAATCAGGTTGGACACAGTCCTTGTCCCCCTTGGAGCTCACTGTCTTATTCCCCATTTTACAGTTGTGGTAACTGAGGCACAGAGAAGCAAAGCGACTTGTTCCAAGTCACACAGCAGCAGACAAGTGGCAGAGGTGGAATTAGAACCCAGGTCCTTCTGACTCCCAGGCTCATGCTCTATCCACTAGGCCACGCTGGTTCCTAAATCTGTTTGGTACTTTTATTGCCAAAGCACCTTACATTAGTTATTTTTATTTACTCCCCACAGCTCCCCTGTGAGGTAGGGTTTCCTGGGCTTCGTTGAGTGTCTGAGGTTACGGTCTCTGACAAAGATGTCACAAACAGCAAGTCTAAATCCGTGAGTTCGTTCATTCATTCATTCATTCAGTTGCGTTTATTGAGCGCTTTCTGTGTGCAAAGCACTGTACTAAGCGTTTGGGAGAGTACAATATAACAACAAACAGACACATTAGTGCCCACAAAGAGGTCACAGTCTAGAGGGGGAGACAGACATTATTATAAATCACATTAATATAAAGAAATGAATAGATTCAATAAATAAATATTGTATGTCACTTTGGGTTGCTTTTTAGTTCCAGATGCTTAGTAAAGATGAAGCAAATAGGCGAGAGAAAATCAAGCCAAAGAGGGAAGAGTTCGAAGAGGACTTGAAGGATGAAGCGGAAGACGCTGCTCAGAAAGTTTGTAATGCAACTGGATGTTCATTTAGTACCCCCATTGGATGCTTAGTACACTGTAAGCTATGCTGGGCATGGGACTCATCTGCTTGACTGTGGTGTCACATCAGGGATATTTATCGAGTGCTAATTGTGTGCAGAGCACTGGAGTAAGCGCTGTGGAGCGTACAATATGACAGACCTGGTAGACATTTTCCCTGCCCATAATGAGCTTACAGAACAGTTTCTATCCCAGTCCTTTGGGGCATTTTAAGTGTCAACAACTCATGAGACAATTAGTCCCAAACTAAGGTTGACGAGTCTGCACTTGATCTTATAGAAACCTGTAATGTTAAGTAAAATTAACAGCCAATAATGATCCCTTTCCCTCCATTTTGGTAGGTTTTCCTGATATTTCTTCTACCAGGAAGGAATATTGGGAGGTATTTCTGTTAGTGAACAGCACTTGTAAAACTTCATGCTTTTTTTTTTTTTTCTCTTTTAGAGCTGGAAGAAAAATGTAGTAAGACAACATAACATTTGTGGCAGTTAGTAAAGATTTGTTTGACTTCAGCTTTGGTCCTCTTTTCAGAAGTCAGATTGTTAGAGCAGAGGTGTGCGGGATCCTGTAACCAAAATGCCAAAGAGTCTCTTTGTTTCTTGGGTAGGATGTGAATTTAATAGTCCAGAACCTGGAAACTGAGAATTACAACATTGAATCTGCAATACTGGCCATGCTTCAGATGAACCCAGGGAAAAGAAATAGTAAGTAGAGAGTTTACTGCTTATAAACCATCAAAATCAGGTAGCGTCCTTGGACAGGACCAGCATGTTCTGCACTGGATACTGGATTTCTCTTACTTTCACCCCTGTTACACGTGTCTGCCGCTGGTTGATGATGGTATTTGTCAAGCACTTACTATGTGTCAAGCACTCTTCTGAGCACTGGTGTAGATACCAGCCAATCAGGTTGCACACGGTCCCTGTCTCACAGTCTTAGTTTTGCAGATGAGGGAACTGAGGCCCAGGGAAGTGAAGTGACTTAATCGAAGTCACACAGCAGACACGTGGCAGAGTTGGGATTAGAACCCAGGTCCTTTTGACTCCTCAGCCAGTGCTCTGTTCACTAGGCCACGGTCCTTCTCAACTGCTGGCTGCAGCTGATGTTCCCTGTGGATTGACTTCAATTACATAAGCACTTCAAGCATGGCTACACTAACAGCAGATGCTTGGTGAGAATTGTTTGATGATAATGATGAGGTCTCAATCCCATCATCGACAGGTGTTCTGTCTGTGGCCTCTATTCTAGTCAGAGAAGCAGTGTGGCCTAGTGGAAAGAGCACAGGCCTGGTAGTCAGATGACCGGGTTTCTACTCTCAGCTCCGCCGCTTGTCTGCTGGGTCACTTCGGGCAAGTCCCTGGGTCTCATTTCCCTGATCTGCAAAATGGGGATTCAATACCTGTTCTTCCTCCTACTTAAACCGGGAGCCCCATGTGGGACAGGGATGGTATTCATTCGTTCATTCAGTCATATTAATGAGCACTTACTGTGTGTAGAGCACTGTACTAAGCGCTTGGAAAGTACAATTCAGGAATAGAGAGACGATCCCTGCCCACACTGGGCTTACAGTTTAGAAGACGGGAGACAGATATCAAAACAAGTCAGCAGGCATCGGTATAAATAAATAGAATTATGGATGTACACACATCAAGACAAGTAAACAGGCATCAATATGAATAAATAGAAATATATACATAAGTGCTGTGGGACGGGTAGAGGCGGGGAAGGGCAGAAGGAGTAAGTCGAGGTGACAGGGTTGGGACGGGGAGCTGAGGAAAAAGGGGGCTTAGTCTGGAAAGCCTGTTGGAGGAGGTGAGCCCTTCAGGAGGGTTTTGAAGGGGGGAAGAGTGATTGGCAGATTTGAGGAGGGAGGGTGTTCCAGGTCAGAGGTAGGACGTGAGCCAGGGGTCGTCGGCGGGACAGGTGAGATGGAGGCACAGTGAGAAAATTAGCACCAGAGGAGCAGAGTATGCTGGCGGGGATATAGAAGGAGAGAAGGGAGGTGAGGTAGGACGGAGCAAGGTGATGGAGAGCTTTGAAGTCAGTATCTACCCCAGCACTTAGTACAGTGCTTCACACCTAGCAAGTGCTTAACAAATGCCATCATGGTTAATATTATTATTATTAACAACAATAATTATTATTATTCATTGACCTTCTCAAGAAAAGGCATCTTATAAAACCAAAAGAAAAAAACGCACATGGGTGGGTATGGAGATGGAGAAGCCGTATTTAGGATAGGGAACGTCGGGCTTAGAACCCCGTTCCTTCCGACTCCAAGGCCCATGCTCTATTCCTTAGGCCACACTGCTTCTCTTTTTAGTAAATTAACCTAAAGTGCACCAGATTTCTAGAATGCCCTTTCTGAGGAAAAGATCATCAACTGCTTTTGGATCCTGTCATAGAAAAGTACTGCATGTCAGGGTATTTCTTTCCACCCCTTCCCTCCTTTCCTTTCCCTTCCCCCTGCCTCCCCATTCTCCCCCATCCCAGCACTTCCCTATTCCAGGTCAGGATGATGTGATATTTAGGCATTCCTAAGCAGAGGTCCCTAAGAAAATGGGCTTTCCAAATCAAAACATTATAGGGGTTCCAGTTCCAGAATTGCTTTTCCGCAGCGACCGTATTCTGTAAGTATTTCAGGCTGTCAATTTATTTCAGCTCCATATCTTTCCTCGGAAGAGTCCGAAGAGAAACTGGAGCCCGACAGCCAAACTCAGAAACTACGCGGTCCTTTATGGGAGGAGAGCGGAAGTGGAGCCAAAACCTCTGGAAGCCAAGGCTCAAGTGAAGGTGGAACAGAAAACAACAAGATTCAGCGTAGCCCGACTGAAGAAAATAAAGCAAATAAAAGCCAGCTCCCAAAGGTATCTGCCGCAGAGGGGATGGGCGCATGGTTCGGTTGAAAGTTGAGAGGAACTCAGACTTTAAATTGGAGTAAAGAAAGGCTAAATCCTGTACATGGTGGAAACAAAGAGGCCAAGAGTGTCTGCTATTTTCTAAAGTTTTCCCGGGCATCAGGTAAGAATGGAGAAAGTTGTCACCTGGAACTGAGAACTGAGCATGTTCCAGTTAATGCTGGGCTATTTTTTTGGTGTTTTTTTTTTTTTTTTACTTTAGGTTTTTGGTTTTTTTTGAGGTGTTGGGTGAGTAGTGATCCAATAACCAGCTGGTAGGTGAAAGCTGTAAGGAAAATGGCTTGTTTGTTCTTTTATCTGTGGTACTGAGGACTCTATCAGCCGCAGGGATGATAGAGTTGCAGAAAGAAGCAGATATTCATGCTGATGGGAGAGTTTCCTCAGGTTCTGCTGAAAAGGGATTTATCTCCAGGGTGACTTTTGGCCCAGTTGTCTTTTCTTTTCGGCAGGCAGCGGCCCTCGGTCGCCAAGGTTCACCGCATTCACGGACTCTGTCTTCTCTCTCAGGTAACGAGTAAACAAAAGAAAGAGCAGCAGCGCCTGGAAAAGAAGAAGAGACAGGAAGAGAAGCATCGCCAGAAAGCCCTGGAGAACAGAAGTAATAATACAGATAATAACAGAAGTGAGACGGATGCTAATACCCAAATCACCTTAGTGAAGACCTTTGCGGCTCTGAACATTTGACTCTGTGGGCGTGAGGCATTTTTAGTAAGCTGAAGGAAAAGGAATCGTTGAACCCGGAGGTGTCCCAAGCTTTCCAGCGAAGCCATCTTTAAACACAACAATAGTTTGTCTCCAGCTCTTTTTTCTAAACCGCTTCCTTAATGCATGCTTTTTCGTGTTTGTTTTTGTTTAACTTATTTTTCTTTAACCACAAGTGCAGTACAAACCTTAGCTGTTACATCACCGAGGACTTCAGCTGATGAGGGAGATTAGGCCAGGTGAAAAAAAATTGAAATGTGGCTTGTCTCGTACTACACTCTGAGTTCAGTGGTCTTGGGCTCTTTCATTAGCATCTGAGGGGGCGAGTTTTCCTGTATTATTGTTAATACTGTAGATTCATAGTTAAAAATCCAAGAATGACCAGTCTCTTTTCTTTTACCCCTCAGTTTTTAAGGATTAATGACAGGGTAGTTTGTAAATGATCTCCAACTCAGGAACAAATTTAGATTTCACTTTTTCTTCTAATCCAAACTGCTTAAAACAGAATTCAGGAAATCTTTTCCAGAGCTCTTCAACAGGATGAAAAATCAGTCTGTATTTCTCCACCTTCTACTGTAATGTTTCCGCCTGGATGCAGAGTCTCTCAGTTCTGTTGCATTCAAGCCATACGATAAAGACTCGTGACTGTTAACGACGCTTGGGCTGTGCAGGAAAACCAGGGCTGTTTGATGTATCTTTTTTTGAGTAGGTGTCTTGCAGATGAATAGATGGTTTGCTATTGTTTACAGGAGATTGCTGGGGTTCTGAAATGCTTGGTGCAGGAGCCTCCTTTTACCAAACTGCTTTCGTAGAATAAGAGGGGTGTAGGATTTCCTGATTTATTTCTGGGGAAAAGCTTCTCCCAAAATGAATTCTGTGAATCCAAAGCCTCTTTTATGAGTTGCGATCCAGGGTATCCAAAGACTGGCATTTAAAAAGCAACAACAGAAAGTCATTTGGGCACCTGGAATTCCTTTTCCTCTCTTTCAGATATAGAAAGCTGCTACCTAGGTTTCTTTAGCATTATGAAAACTAAGCTTAGTGGGTAGTATAATTACTTTTTCTTTCCTCGTAACCCCTGTTTGGGATTTTTGAGGTCTAAAACTTCCCCCACAGAGGTCTGAGTAAGTTGGAGCCAGGCGTTCCGGTTAGACATCTTTGTCAATGCCTCTGACCTGGGTCATTGCAAGTCTGATTCTACACTAGTGTGGATAGGTTGGAAAAAGAGAAGAGGTGGCAGTACCCAGGTTTTTTAGATGTATGGAGAGTAGGATTTTAAAAGCTGAATATGTGGACTGACTCATCTCTGACAAACTTCATTTTCGGGGCTAACGTTTGGCTACAAGTCATGAGTTAAGTGACATTATTTGCAGGTCAGATTCTTTAAGAAACAATTCCAACAGCTATAAAAAGTCCCAGTAGGGGGAAATCTACAAGCAATATTTGATTTGTATGCATATAGTCTAGGCCGGCCCTAGATTCATGGGATTATACCTTTTTTTAACAACTGGATGGATCCCCGCTTTCTGATGTTTGTTCATTTTCTTTGTCCAAGCTTTTGATGAATTGCACTGTAATTATGAATCATCTCATGGGGGCTTTTTTTGGAGGGTTGGTTTTTTTTTCCCCAGAAGGGGGTGGTTTGGGACCTTTTCAGAATACAGCGTAATGTTTTTCAGGTTTTTTAAATAGTTCACGGGACACGGACTGTGCATATTGATCTCATTTACAACCTTCGCCTCTGCATATTGCAGAATTCCCTGCATTTACTAGCCTCTACTTCCTTATCCCAGCTCTTCTAGAAGTCTGCCTTTAAATAAGTTCTTTTCTGGACACTCTAGCCTTGAGGACATGTGCTGCTGGTGCCCTTCTCTGGAACAGAGCTCTTTCTGATTTGAACTGCCCTCCTTTTGCGCTGGATGGACGACCCAGCCGGAAAGCAAAAGGGAGACTGGTGTGTGGATCTTGATCGGTCAGAGGTAACTGATTAAAAGGAACTTCGCCAAGACACGGTAGAGGAAGCTCCGTCCCTGCTTCACTGGCCGCTACGTCCAGGAGAGACGTAAGGGAGAAATCATGCTACGTTGTTCAGTACGATCGGGAAGGAGATAATGGACCAAAGTGAGTGTGGCGATTCCTGTTGCTCAAACTCCTGGTCGGTGTAGGAAGTGCCAACAGGGATTAAGGGGGTGGATTGTGATTGTTGGCATGTGCTTGCAGTTCCTGCTATAAGATTTGCTCCCTGGATGAGTGTGTTGTTGCATAAAGTGAAAACAACCTGGCAGAAGTGTACGCTCTAAGGATGGGCTTCAGTAACCCCAATTAGTTGCCACACTGAGCTGCAGAAGGGGTTGGGGGCCGGGCGGAGGGGGGTTGGAGCGTGGGCAGGAAACATGAGGATGGCAGATGCTGTCTGGAGAAAGTTGTGGCCCTAATGGAGCTGCTGCTGCCTTCCTTCTGGGACTATGTCTGTAAATCTGGCGACTGCCATTCCGCCCCTCTTACTTTCTTGCTCCCGATAGCACCCAACTGCGATGGTATCAGGAAGTATCTCCTGCCACCTCAGAAGTGGGTATCCCCTCGAGTCACACAAACCAGGTAGTTTTTCTTCCATAAGTCCTGAAAGCACTTCTATAGCCATATCAAGATTTTAAAAAGCATACTGTTCCTGGAGTGCAGCAAGAACTGGACTAGGGAGAGGAGAAATGAGCGTATTATTTGGATAAGCTACTCCAGGGAAGTCCTTGAATGTGAATCAGTCAGATTTTTTGAGCGCTTACTGTGTGCAGAGCGCTTGTGAATGTGTTTTAAAGGAGAAAATTGTATTTTTCCCTCTACTAAGCGTGCATAGGCTGGCCTGGCCGGCTGGCCATGGTGCTGGGGAAGTTCTGGATTTTAGCGTGGGAAATCTACACTGTGAATGCTCGTTTAGCAGAGATGTTAGGCCGTGTCATGGCTTCCATTTCTACACCTTTCTTCTTTCAGAAGAACTCCCTAAGTCTCTGCTAGGGTTTTACCCCATTCAGATTTAGAACTCCTCGATGGAGTGGATGCAGCGATAATCAGTTCAACCTCCTGAAAATGTAAAATACCATAACTGCTGAGATCCTTTTCCCCTCTGAAGGTACCGAAAGGGACTCTGAGTTGAAAGTAGCTTTGGAAAGTCATTCTTGCCCAAAAGGTCCTTTCAGGGTTGGAAGAGAGTAGAGTTTAATGACTTCATTTGTTGGGCCAGTGACTGTCTCTCCCTCCACAGTGGTCATAAAAATAGAAATTGACCTATCTCCCTTGAGGTTATATCGGCGCTTGAACTCTGAATCCGCCAGATCAAGTCCATCAATTTTTCTCGTGTTTTGCTGCCTCTCCGATTCTTTCTGCCATTCTCCATCTTGTGTTTCCCACCACTGAGGCACTGAAATGGAGTGTTTCAAATAAGTGTGGGATCAGTAATACAGAGTCTTTCCCTACTAGATTATCTTGTGGAATCCCACCACAGTTCGTCAGGAAGGGAAGGCAACCTGTCAACAATTATGTGATTCCCCTGGGAAGCCAATTGGTACATCTGGCTGTAGTACCTTCTGACAAGAACGTTCATATTTGGTGTCCTTCACCTCAGATCGAGGCCCGTAGACCGTTTCATCCTAACCCCGGTCCCTTCACCGTTGCTTGAGGGACACGGTGGAATGGCGTCCATGCCGAAAACCTGTGTGACTCCTCTCTTGCTCTTCCTTTTTTGTGCGTCTCCTGATCGACATCAGTCCAGCACCTCTTCACCAGCAGCAAATTCATTTAAAAGAAAGTTAAAAGCTATTGCACTTCCGGTGACTCAGGAGTCAAAGCCAACGTGTCTAGGGCCGAAACTGTAGTATACTTGTATTTCCCTTTCTGGGGGGAGAGACAGAGAGAAAGGGAAAGAGAGAGAGAGAGACTGATTGTGTGTGTGTCTGTGTATGTGTGTATATGTGAGAGAGAGTGAAGATGAGTCTCCAGAGAGCCTTTTTTTCATGTTATCCAATTGCACAACGCTTATTTTAACTTCTCTCCGGAGATACCTTAGACCTCCAAGAGATCAGGAGCCATAGAGTTGCAAGTGTGAGACCTGAGACCTACAGTCTGTTTAAATGGTACACCCCCAAGGTGTTATCTTTCTGTGGATTTCCATTGATCTGACACTTAAAAAATGAACCAAAGTACTGTATTTGGCTATCTGCAGTGTTTTCCAAACCAAATGTTTCTGTTCTATGTTCTTCATTTTAAAGACTTGGTGCAATAGAAGCTGCACAGATGTGCCACTTTATGAAACTGGAGTTTTGTATAACCGATCAATTGTAGATTAAAAGCAAAGCTTTCGAGTTGTTTTTATCAATGACTGAACAAGTTTTGTGAATGAATGAGACCGAGTGGTGGGTTCGGCACTCTCTGGCTCTAAGGACTTTTCATTAAGCCATGTTGTGGGAAGAAAACGCATTCGCGTGGACAGTTAGACACTGCTGGTGTCCAGCTGAACAGGCATTTGTGAAATGATAGGTGCAGTTCGAGGCTGCTGCTTTTAAAGGTGTACCATTCAAATAGTTCCACAAAACCAAGACGTGAGCCTTTAAGAACGGCTTGGCGCATTGGTTCCAAAATGTAATCAGCCCACAGTTTCGTCTTCCGGGAGATAATAAGATGTGGGCGAAATCCCATTATAAACAGTATCATCAGTGGGTGGGGCGTGTGAGGAAAACACAAGGCCCAGAGGGTTTGTCTTTGGTGAGCTGGAATCCGGAAACCAAAAGCAAGGACGACAGAGGAGACATTTATAAGTACACAGAAAAATAAAGCGGTAGACAATTGTGGAATCCCAGCTGAAAATGGAGTCAATTGCTGCAGGCGGACCAGCCCAGCATACAACAATGAAGAAAGTTGCATTGGAACGGATGTTTTGTAAGGTTCGTGAGGCAAAAATGAAAAGGGTGCCAAGCGTGGAAAACCACAAATATGGCAGCACAGCAAGACTGTGTACTCTCCAGTAGGTTTTTCAGTCTCCTGCATGCACCTGTGAGTGAATGTTACTGTCAGTGACATCTTTAAGCACAAAGAACTGTACTGTTTACGTAGCGATGATTTCATCGCAGTGGACTCTTCCAGGCCTCGCTCTGATCCTCCTTCCCATGTTCCCAAATTCCTCCTAATTTAGGTACCATATCTATGTGCAGCAAGGGCCCTTTGAGGCCTCTGGACATCACTTGGGGCCATTAGGGATGGAAGAAGAGTCTAAAGATGGCCCTTGAACAAGGAGGGAAAACCCCATGGAGAGAGTCTAGAATGGGGATTTTTCTTGGATTTCTATAAAACTCTTTCTTCTTTTCTTTTTCTTTCCTAGTTTCTTTTGCTTCCTTTTTCTTTTTTCTTTCTTTTTCTTTCCCAGTTTCTTTTCTTTTTCTTTCTTTCTTTTTCTCTTTCTTCCTTTCTTTCCTCCTTTCTTTCCTTTTTCTTCCTTTCTTCCTTTCTTTTTCTTTCCTCCTTTTTCTTCCTTTCCTTTTCTTTCTTCCTTTTTCTTCCTTTCTTTCCTTCTTTATTTTTCTTCCTTTGCCTTTATTTCTTTTCTTCTTTCTTTTTCTTCCTCCCTTTCTTCCTTTTCTTCCTTCCTTTCCTTTTTCTCTCTTTCTCACTCTCTTTCGTTAAGCGCTATGTATCAAGCACAGTTCTAAACACTGGGGTAGATACAAGCTCATCAGGTTAGTCACAGTCCCCATCCCACGTGGGACTCACAGTCTTAACTAGGAGGAAGTAGGATTTAACCCCCATTTTCAGTTGAGGAAATCGAGGTGAGAAATGAAGTGATTTGCCCAAGGTCACACAACAAGCAATTGGCAGAGCTGGGATTAAAACCCAGGTCTTCTGACTCCCGGGCTTGTGGTCTTGCCCATTTGGGGTTCAACCCTGTCTTGCAGATTCTGGGAAACTTTTTCAACCTACTGTAAGGTATGACTTGGGCAGATATAGCGTTTGTTGTCTATTTTCTGTTGGGTTTTGCTGTTCATGGGAAGGAAAAGATCATTTTAATAAAGAATATGAAAAATTCAAGCTTGATTCCATTAAAATGAAATTATTTCATGAAATAATTCTGATACCTCTGAATTTTGTTGCCTTTTGATTTCACCTGCACTAAAATGAATGGTGGCATTCTCTCCTGCCCAAATGTTTACTTACTATTAGATTAGCAGAAAAAGATACCAATCACCTGCCTTGCCTCTTCGGCATCCCTTATTGGTTGTTGAAACAACCCAGGTCAAAAACTCCGAAATTTCCAACTCAGCCATTTATTCCACGTTAGACCCAACAACCGACGCCACTTCCAAAATCAGTCAATGGAATTTATTGAGCACGTTCTTTGTGCACAGCACTGGGCTGAGAGCTTGGCAGAGTATGATAGAATTGGTAGACACGATCTCTGCACTCAATGAGCTTACACTCTGGATGCCTAGAATGCATTCTTCCACAAACTGGAAAATTTCATTTTGTCTAGGTGACAATCTATTGGAAATGACTGTGGTATACAATCCCACAATCCCTTATCATGTAGATAATAGTAATGTTGGTATTTGTTAAGCACTTACTATGTGCCGAGCACTGTTCTAAGCGCTGGGGTAGATGCAGGGTAATCAGGTTGTCCCACGTGAGGCTCACAGTTAATCCCCATTTTACAGATGAGGTAACAGAGGCACAGAGAAGTTAAGTGACTTGCCCACAGTCACACAGCTGACAAGTGGCAGAGGCGGGATTCGAATCCATGACCTCTGACTCTCAAGCCCGGGCTCTTACCACTGAGCCATGCTGTAGATCCGGTGAGGAGGGGGACAGACATTAAATTAGGAATATTGATTGGATGGCATTTGGATTTGCTCTCTTTATTCACCCCTCCCTTAGCCCCACAGCATTTATTTTTATATCCATAGTTTCTATTAATGTCTGTGTCCCTCCTCTAGACTATAAGCGGTTACAGGCAGGGAACATGTCTACCAAATCTATTGTACTCTCTCAAGCGCTTAGTACAGCTTTCTGCACACAGTAAGTGTTCAATAAATACAATTGATTGGTTTGATTGATGATGATGATGGTGGTGGTGGAGTGTCCCATTAAGAACAATGGTTAATCTTGAGAACCTGTGGGGAAGAGTTGATTGAAGTGCTAGTGGTTTGCCCAGCACCTCTCATGCCCACCTTCCCCACCAGGCATTTTCCCACTGAGGCCCAGAGTCCCCTGTCTCTACCTCTAGACTGTAGGCTTGTTGTGGGGGCAGAACACCTCTACCAACTCAGTTGTAGTATGCTTTCTCCAGCGCTTAGTCGGTGCTTTGAACACAATAAGTGCTCAATAAATACCATTAATTGAATAGGCAGCCAGGGTGCAGCAGACCTCACCAGGATTTCTTCACGAATAAGATCTAATTGTGGCCAAAGAGAAGCTAATGGGCAGAGCACAGGCTTGGGAATCAGAAGGACCTGGGTTCCAATCCTGATTCTACCAGTTGTCTGCTGTGTAACCATGGGCAAGTCACAACTTCTCTGTGCTTGTTACCTCATCTGTAAAATGGGGATGAAGATTGGAGCCCCATGTAGGACCTGATTAGCTTGTATCTGTCCTAGCACTTAGTACAGTGTCTGGCACACAGTAAGTACTTAACAAATACCAATTAAAAAAAAAAAGCAGAGGCTGATGCCTTGTCCCCAGCGGCATGCCCAGTTGCCTTGGTAGTTCCTGAGTTCTAGGCCATGATCTCTGTGCTTCTCATTCCCGACCTACCCTCAACTGAACATAGTAGAATGGAAGTTCAATGTTGGACTCCTGACCTCCAATGCCACCACTTTGCTTGTAGGTGACTACTACTCTCATTTGGTTGTAACTTTGGTTATGGAGATGACTTTCGCCTTCTGCCTTACAGAAAGATGAGCCCAGGGAGAAATAAATTGCATTTTTTGAGCACTTACTGTGCTTGGGAGCTTGGGAGAGTACAATATAATGGAATTAGGGGGCATCCTTGTTGGACTTGGAAGATTGGTCCTAAATTTTCCCTGCTCTGCCCTTGTTCGGAAAAGCAATAGACCACTGGATTAGCTGTTACGACAACAGAAGGGTCTTCACTGTTTTTCAGGTACTGTCTCCCTGTGGTCTCCTGGCTTCCCCTGAACCAATCGATCATATTTATTGAACGCTTACTGTGTGGAACACCACACTAAGCACTTGGGAGAGTACAACATGGCAGAGTTGGTAGACACTCTGTTCACAATGAGCTTACAGCCTGGTAGTTTGGTCCCTCTCATGTACTTCCCCATCCTGGGTTCTCCCTTCTTCCTCGCCCAGACTCCTTTATGGTGAAGCCAGAGCAGATGGTGAAGAAATTGCTGCTCTGCTTGAGAGCCTGGAACCCTGAGCAAAGTATTCTGTCCTCATCTGCTCCTTGCTGGGCTCCTGGACTTTCCAGGATTTATCTCCATTGGCTGCCATGATGGCTATAGCCCTTAAAAAGCATTACTGTACCTCTGGTTGGTAAGCTCTGCTTTAAGGCATTTTCTTTTTACTGCCACATACTCTTCCTCCGCAGGAAATAGTTCCAAACGTCTTAGAGAGGGAAAGTTCGTCTATCAGCTCCTCTAGGGCTGATAGGATCTTGTCTCCCAATTTTTTTTTTAATTGCTATTTTTTAAGCACTGTCAAACACTGGTCTAAGTGCTTGGGGTAGGTAAAACAACTCAGGCTGGACACAGTCCCTGTCCTTCAGGGGGACTCACAGTCTAAGTAGGAGAGAAAACAGGTATTTAAATTCCATTTTGCAGTTGAGAAAACTGAAAAATGGGGAGATTAAATACCTGTTTTGCCTCCTATTTAAACTTGAGGAAACTGAGACACACAGAAGTGAAGTGACTTGCCCAAGGTCACACAACAAGCAACTGGCAGAGCGGGGTTAGAAGTCAGGTCCTTCTGGACTCCCAGGTTTGTGCTCTATCCACTAGGCCCTACTGCTTCTCAACTGTGGCTTTGATAAGTGGCCCAATACAAATCTATTGTTTTACACTCTCCCGAGCACTTAGTACAGGAAGCACTTATTAAACACCATCGATTGATATTTCATTATTATTCCATCCTACACCTCACTTTATTTCCAAGGTTGACTGCCAAGCTCTAGATGTGTTAGAAATTTAGAGTCGGGAATAGGGAGATGATCACTACTTTCAGCAGGGCGGAACTTGAGTTGTTTTTCTAATAACGGTGTTGGGTTACTCTGAACCATCCATACTCCCTCACCTCAATGTATCCAACAGGAGGACTAACAGGTGCAGTGTGTGGTTGTGGAACAGAACATGTCTGTGAGACCTCTTTCAGCAAGAGACGCTACTGTGCCCTCGTGTTTCCTACAGCATTTCCAAGTGGGTGAGTTATCCTGTTACTACTGCTACTACTACTAATAATTCTAGTATTTCTTAGGTGCTTACTATGTGTCAAGCACTGCCCCGGGCGCTGGGGTAGACACAAGATAATCAGGTTGGACACAATCCTTGTCCCAACATGGGGCTCGCTGTTTTAATCTCCATTTTACAGATGAGGTAACTGAGGTCCGGAGAATTGAAGTGATTTGCCCAAGGTCCCACAGCAAACAATTGGCAGAGCTGGGACTAAAACCCGGGTCCTTCTGACTCCCAGACCCGGGCTCTATCCACTAGGCCACGCTGCTTCCCCTTGCTGCTGTTCATACTCCTCCATTGGCTAAGAGGCTAGTAAATGGTCCCAACTCTTCTTTTGTGTGTCATTCATTCATTCAGTAGTATTTATTGAGTGCTAACTATGTGCAGAGCACTGTACTAAGCGCTTGGAATGGACATTTCGGCAACAGAGACAGCCCCTGCCCAATGACGAGGTCACAGTCTAAACGGGGGAGACAGCAAAACAAAACAACAAAAAAAACAAGACATCATCATCAAGATAAATAGAATAAGGAGATATGCACCTCATTAACAAAATCAATAGAGTAATAATATATACAAATGAGCACAGTGCTGAGGGGAAGGGGGAAGAGCAGAGGGTGGGATTGGGGGAGGGGAGGGGGAGCAGAGGGAAAGGGGGGGGCAGCGTGGCAGAGAATCCTTCAGCAAACACCCATCCACAGGACCTGATCTCTCTCTGAATTCAAAGGACAACTGTATATTTATTCATTCAGTCGTATTAATTGAGTGCTTACTGTGTACTAAGTACTTGGGAGAGTATATGAAGAAGCAGTGTGGCCTAGTGGAAAGAGAAAGGGCCTGGGAGTCAGAGGAGCTGAGTGGTTCTAATCCCGGCTTCTGTGGCCTTGGACAGTCACTGCCTCACTTCCCTCATCTGTAAAATAGTAATGTTGGTATTTGTTAAGCGCTTACTACGTGCAGAGCACTGTTCTAAGCGCTGGGAATGAGATTGTCCCACGTGAGGCTCACAGTCTTCATCCCCATTTTACAGATGAAGGAACTGAGGCCCAGAGAAGTGAAGTGACTTGCCCACAGGCACACAGCTGACAAGGGGCAGAGTCGGCATTTGAACCCATGACCTCTGACTCCCAAGCCCGGGCTCTTTCCACTGAGCCACGCTGCTGTTCAGTACCTCTTCTCCCTCTACTGTAAGCTTTATGTGAGCCCCGATTATCTTGTATCTTCCCCAGTGCTTATTACAGCCCTTGACACATAGTAAGCACTTATCAAATACCACAATGTGCTTGCTAGGAGTAAAATCAAAAGCTGGTTTCTTAAGCTCGTCATGGGCAGGAAATGAGTCTGTTGTGTTGAACTATCCCAAGCACTTAGTACAGTGTTCTGCACACAGTACGTGCTCTGTAAATAGGATTGGTTGATTCAGGACCTACTGAGAATGTTCTGCTACCATGAAGTTCCTGTCTTAGCCTGACCTGACCCCCTAAAAAAAGTAACTTCAGTGTTTTGAACTCATCTGCCCCTTCTAACCTTGCCCCAATTCCACTCTCACTTATGCTTTAGGAAAAACTAGAAATGCATCTCTGTCCAGGGCCTGGGAGTCGGAAGGTCATGGGTTCTAATTCCAGCTCTGCCACTTGTCTGCTCTATGACCTTGGGCAGGTCACTTCATTTCTCTGTGCCTCACCTCATCTGTAAAATGGGGATTGAGACCGTGAGCCCCATGCGGGACAGGGGCTGCGTCCAATCCAATGTGCTTGTATCTATCAGCTTAGTACAGTGCCTGGCACATAGTAAGTGCTTAACAAATTATTAATAATAATGTTGGTATTTGTTAAGGGCTTACTCTGTGCAGAGCACTGTTCTAAGCGCTGGGGTAGATACAGGGTAATCAGGTTGTCCCACGTGAAGCTCACAGTTAATCCGCATTTTACAGATGAGGTCACTGAGGCACAGAGAAGTGACTTGCCCACAGTCACACAGCCGACAAGTCGCAGAGCCGAATTCGAACCCATGACCTCTGACTCCCAAGCCGGGCTCTTTCCCCTGAGCCACGCTGCTTCTCACATATTATTATTATTGTTATTAGGTATGTTTCTTCTTACCTCTCGCTTCGTAAGACCCTACTTGCAATCTCTGAACCACTTGTGAACAATTGCTCATTTAAGATGAATGAACTGAATATAGTTTTCTGGGCCAGGGAAGGTTCATTTCTTTAAGGTAGCATTGGGCATATTCACCATCATACTGTGGCACTTTGGTAAACTAATTACAACAATCAGACATTGCTACACTCAGACAATGAGATATCAAAAGAAAAAGGCACACAAAACTAGGGAGAAGCAATGTGGCCTCATGGAAAGAGCATGGGCCTGGGAGTCGGAGGATCTGGGTTCTAATCCCCACTCCGCCACTTCTCTGCTGGGTGACCTTGGACAAGTCACTTAACTCCTCTGTGCATCAGTTACCTCACCTGTAAAATGGGGATCAAGACTGTGAGTCCCATGTGGGATAGGGACTGTGTCCAAGCTGGTTACCTTATATTTAACTTGGTGTTTAGTGTAGTGCTTGGTACATAGTAAGCACTTACCAAATGCCATAAGGAAAACAAACAGTACAGATCTATCAACTGTATTTTATTGTACTTTCCTAAGCACTTAGTACAGTGCTCTGCACCCGGTAAGTGCTCAGCAAACAGACTGATTGTACTGTCGAGTTTGTCATTTGCAGTGCTTAACACTGTTTTTGCTTTTCCCTCCTCTCGTGATCCTTAGGAAATTCGTGCCCCAGGAGACCTGCTGCCAACTGGGTTGGCGCGTACCTCGTCGGATTATCTTTGACAACAGACGTCTCCTTTTCAACCAAAACGCAGCATTGTCTGCGACTGTGTCTTGCTATTCCTTACAACGCTTCCTCTGTTTCAGTTGTAAGAAATCCTAAGGCCACTATTTTCTGGAATGGCTTGGGACCCTCATTTTTGAAAGCGTGAGAGAATCGGCCTGGCTCAGAGCTTTCTTTTATAATATGAATGATGAAGTGTAACTATTTACCTCCAACTGGTTTCCCCTGATCTTGAGTGTGTCTTTGAGTGTTTTGAACCGTTCCTTGTAATGAAATTTTTCTTTCTTCCACTAGAGGGAAGATATTTATTACATTTGTCCACGGTCCTCTCCCGACTTCAATGATGATGATCACATCTGTTAAGAGTTTACTACGTGTCAGACTCTGTACTAAGCGCTGGGTTGCATACAAGCAAATCGAGTTGGACACGGTCCCTGTCCCACGTGGGGCTGACAGTCTCAATCCCCGTTTTAATAATAATAATAATAATAATAATGTTGGTATTTGTTAAGCGCTTGCTATGTGCCGAGCACTATTCGAAGCGTTGGGGTAGATACAGGGTAATCAGGTTCCACACGGGGCTCAGAGTCTTAATCCCCATTTTCCAGAGGAGGTAACTGAGGCACAGAGAAGTGAAGTGACTTGCCCAAAGTCACACAGCTGACAAGCGGCGGAGCCGGGATTAGAACCCATGACCTCTGACTCCTAAGCCCGGGTTCTTTCCACTGAGCCACACTGCTTCTCTACAGATGAGGTGACTGAGGCACAGAGAAGTGAAGTGAATTTGCCCAAGATCACCCAGCAGAGAAGTGGTGGAGCTAGGATTAGAACTCACGACCTCCTGACCGCCAGGCCCATGCTCTATCCACTGCGCCATGCTGCTTCTTCAGTAGTATTTACTGAGCGCTACTGTGTCCAGAGCATTCATTTAATTGTATTTTATTCAATCGGGTTTATTGAATTGTATTTGAGTGCTTACTGTGTGCAAAGCAGTGTACTAAGCGCTTGGGAGAGTACAATACAACAATAAACAGACACATTCCGTGACCACAGTAAGCTGTCTAGTGCACTGTACTAAGTGCTTGGGAGAGTACAGTGTAACAAAGTTGGTAGACATGTTCCCTACCTGCAAGAGTTTACCCTTTAAGACATCTGTTTGTGGATGCAATGGGGCTAAGAGGGGTATTCATTCATTCAATAGTATTTATTGAGCACTTACTATGTGCAGAGCACTGTACTAAGCGCTTGACCAACCCCCAATAGTTAAGGATGAGGCTCTAAGAGCCCCAACTGTCTGGTGTTCTGGGCCTTCCGATCCCAAACCCACAAGGAAGATACACCACCCCTTGCAGTCAATTTATGATGGATGCCTACTCCTCCTCCCCCTCCCCAACCCCACCCACCCACAAACCCCCACACTTTCCTAGCCCTCGAAATTCTTGTCAGTGGTGCTTCCAGACTCTTCCCCTGGAATCCAGCTGACCTGAGAAAAGGAAGCAGCGTAGCCTAGTGGATAGAGCACGGCCTGAGCGTCAGAAGGACCTGAGTTCTAATCCCAGCTCCAGCACCTGTCTGCTTTATGACCATGGGCTAGTCCCTTCGCTTCTCTGTGCCTCGGTCCCCTCAACTGTAAAGTGGGGATTGAGATCATGAGCCGCGTGTGGGACAGGGACTGTGTCCAACCCGAGAAGCTTATATCTACCTCAGCTTTTAGTACAGTGGTGGCACATAGTAAGCACTTAACCCATACCATAAAAAAGGACCCTGTCCACTGTTTTACTGGCTTCCTGATCTCCTATTGCAGTCTTTTTCCAGATCCACTCAGTATCGCTGAAATCTCCCACAGTCTGCGTGTCCTCCACCCCCCCACCAATAGGTAGAACCCTGATTGAAATATAATAATATAATAATAATTGTAGTATCTGTTAAGCACATACTGTCCTAAGCAGTGAGTAATAATAATAATAATAATGTTGGTATTTGTTAAGCACTGACTATGTGCCAAGCACTGTTCTAGGCACTGGGGTAGATACAAGGGAATTAGGTTGTCCCATATGGGGCTCACAGTATTCATCCCCATTTTACAGATGAAGTAACTAGCTGAGGCCCAGAGAAGTTAAGTGATTTGCCCAAGATCACACAGCTGACAAGTGGTGGAGCCGGGATTAGAACCCATGACCTCTGACTCCCCAGCCCGGGCTCTTTCCACTAAGCTATGCTGCTAATCAGGAGAGACAAAGTGCCTGTCCTCTATGAGACTCAGTTAATCATATCAATCCATATGTACTAAGCATTTGGGAGAGTACAGAGTTAGCAGTCATATTCACTGCCCACAAGGAGCTTGCAGTCTAGGAGGAAGACAGACATTAAAATCAATTGTGGATATGGACATAAATGTTGTGGGGCTGAGGATGGGGTGACTATCGAGTGCTTAAAGAACACAGATTCAAGTGCAAAGGTGATGTAAAAGGGAGAGGGGTTAGGGGAAATGAGGGCTTAATCAGGGAAGGCATCTTTGAGGAGATGTGATTTTATTAAGACTTTGAAGGTGGTTAAGAAAGGGGAGGGAGTTCCAGGCCAGAAGGAAGATGTGGGCCAGAGGTCATCAGTGAGGACTGAGGTACAGTGAGTAGGTTGGTATTAGAGGAGCAAAGTACGCAGGCTGGGTTATAGTAGGAGAGCAGCGAGGTATGGTAGAAGGGGGCAAGCCGATTAAGTACTTTAAAGCCATTGGTAAAGAGTTTCATGCTGATGTGGAGGTGGATAGGCAATCATTGGAGGTTCCTGAGGAGTTGGGAAACATGGACTGAACAGTTCTTTAGAAAAATGATCCAGACAACAGTGTGTAATATGGACTGGAGTGGGAAGAGACAGGAAACAGAGAGGTCAGAGAGGAGGCTGATGTAGCAAGTAGGGCATGATAAGTGCTTATATCAGCAGAGTAATAGTTTGGATGGAGAGAAAAGGGCAGATTATAGTGATGTTGCAAAGGTAGGACTGATAGGATCCGATGACAGATTAAATATCACAGTTTACTGGGGAGGAAGACCAGGTATTTAATGTCCATTTTACAGAGAAGGGAACTGAGGTGTTGATAAATTCAAGGATTTGCTCAAGGTCACACAACTGGCAGAGCCAAGATTAGAACCTTAGGTCCTCTGCCTCCCAGGTCCATGCTCTTTCCACTAATAATAATAACTGCGGTATTTGTCAAGTGTTTACTACGTGCCAAACCCTGTACTAAACTCTGGGGTGGAAACAAGCAAATCGGGTCCCTGTCCCATGTGGAGCTCACAGTATCAATCCCTATTTGACAGATGAGGTAACTGAAGCCCAGAGAAGGTCACACAGTGGATACGTGGCAGAGCTGGGGTTAGAACCCATGACCTAGACCACAACTAGACCATACTAGTTGTGTGAGATGAGTTGTGTGAGATGACTGTGGGGCCGGCCTTGTTCGTGGAGGAGCTTTAGAGTAAATCTGGACTTGTGCATGACTAAAACTACTCTCCATTGTTTTTCCTAGGCAACCTTTTTTCCCTCTACTTCCCGCTTCACTTCCCCAGATCACTATTCCTGGCAGTTTTCTCCATCCCTCCAATCATACCATTTTTCTGTTTTATGCCAAGAAAAATATTCTATTTTCTGCAGTCTCATTCAGTGCTATGTGGGAGGGCTGCATGTAGGCACTGGGTCAGAGGGAGCATCTAATCCATCAATCAATGAATTAATGGTATCTGTAGAGTACATACTGTATGCAGAGCAATCAATCAATCCATTGTATTTATTGATCGCTTACTATAAGCTGAACACTGGAGTCAGTGCTTGGGGGAGTACAATATAACAATACAACAGAGTTGGTAGACAAGTTCCCTGCCCATAGTGAGTTTACAGTCTACAAGAATAAGCATAACAATCTTACTACTACTAATCATAATAATAGTTTTTGTTAAATGCTTACTATGTGATATCAAGCACTGTGATAACTGCTAGGGTAGATACAAGATAAGCAGGTTAGACGGAGCCCCTCACCCACATGGGGCTCACAGTCTACCTAGAAGGGAAAACAGAGATTTAATCCCCATTTGATATATGAAGAAAGTGTGAAACAGATAAGTTAATTTATTCTTTGGCAGTGCTTAGACCTGGGGGTGACTAACTATGGACGATGCTTTGCTTTTGCCCTGGGCGTTCCGATTTGTAATTTCAACTCTGACCGCCAAGGAAAGAGTCTTGATCTTTATTGTCCCGGCCAGGAGCTGTACGTTTCGGTTTAATTCCCACATCTAGCAGGCATTCCAGTAAAACGAGACACTCACTCGGGTGGAACTCCAGGGAGCCGGGGATCAATGACACAGTGATCAATGATCAGTCCTGGAACAGTGAGTTCCTCTCAGCCATAAAGGTTGAATCATGCAAGTAACTCGACATTGATGTCCTAATCTTTCCTAAGGGCAACACAGGTTAAGCAAGAGGTTTCAACCCCATTTGAGTGCAGAAAACAGGAACTCAGGGCCTGAGCAGGGATGTGAACGCTAAAGAAGTGGTGGAGTGGAATGCTCTTCTTTCAAAAAAAAATGGTATTTGTTATGTGTTTTTATATGTGCCAAGCAATCCTAAACCCGTCAGTGGGCAGGGATTGTCTCTATCTGTTGCTGAATTTTTCATTCCAAGGGATTAGTACAGTGTTCTGCACATAGTAAGCGCTCAATAAATACTATTGAATGAATCCCAACTCTGCCACTTGTCAGCTGTGTGACTGTGGACAAGTCACTTAACTTCTCAGTTAAGTGCCTCAGTTACCTCATCTGTAAAATGGGGATTAACTGTGAGACTCACTTGGGGCAGACTGATTACCCTGTATCTACCCCAGCTCTTAGAACAGTACTCTGCACATAGTAAGTGCTTAACATATACCAACGTTATCATTATTTACCTTTACCCCTCCGCAGCTAAACCCTCTTTTCCCCTTTTCCTTCTGCTCCTCCCCCTCTCCCTTCCCATCCCCACAGCACTGTACTCGTCCGCTCAACTGTATATATTTTCATTACCCTATTTATTTTGTTAATGAATTGTACATCGCCTCGATTCTATTTAGTTGCCATTGTTTTTACGAGATGTTCTTCCCCTTGACTCTATTTATCGCCATCGTTCTTGTCTGTCCATCTCCCCCGATTAGACCGTAAGCCCGTCAAACGGCAGGGACTGTCTCTATCTGTTGCCGACTTGTTCATCCCAAGCGCTTAGTACAGTGCTCTGCACATAGTAAGCGCTCAATAAATACTACTGAATGAATGAATGAATTATTATTTAGAGAAGCAGCGTGGCTCAGTGGAAAGAGCACTGGCTTTGGAGTCAGAGGTCATGAGTTCAAATCCCAGCTCTGCCACTTGTCAGCTGTGTGACTGTGGGCAAGTCACTTAGCTTCTCTGTGCCTCAGTGACCTCATCTGTAAAATGGGGATTAAGACTGTGAGCCCCACGTGGGACATCCTGATTCCCCTGTGTCTACCCCAGCGCTTAGAACAGTGCTCGGCACATAGTAAGCGCTTAACAAATACCAACATTATTATCATTATTATTATTATTATTATTATTACTGGGGTGGATACTAAGCAAATCGGGTTGGACACAGTCCCTGCCTCACATGGGGCTCACAGTCTTTATCCCCATTTTACAAATGAGACACAAAGAAGTGAAGTGATTTGCCCAAGGTCACATAGCAGACAAGTGGCAGAGTCGGGATTAGAACCCAGGTCCTTCTGACTCCCAGACGTGTGTTCTATCCATTAGGCCACACTGCTTCTCTTCTCATGGGGCACTGTAAAGTCCAGCTTGCTGGGATTCATATGGTTAATTCAGGCTGGGTCAAATCCTACTCTCCAGGAAAAGAGCTCCCATCACTTTCTTGGAGAAGCAGCATGGCATAGTGGCTAGAGCATGGGCATGGAAGTCAGAAGGTCATGGGTTCTAATTTGCCACTTGTCTGCTGCCACTTCACTTCTCTATGCCATAGTTACCTTATCTGTAAAATGGGAATTGAGACTGTGAGCCCCATGTGGGGCAGGGACTGTGTCCACCCCGATTTGCTTGTATCCACCCCAGGGCTTAGAATTTAGAACAGCTCCTGGCCCATATTAAGTGCTTAACAAATACCGTCATTATTATTATTACTATTATTATTATTAATAATGTCCAAAGACCAACCTGGACTTGAACTGCCAGAGTGATATCCAGCGTGGCTCAGTGGAAAGAGCACGGGCTTTGGAGTCAGAGGTCATGGGTTCGAATCCCGGCTCGGCCACTTGTCAGCTGTGTGACTTTGGGCAAGTCACTTAACTTCTCGGTGCCTCAGTTACTTCATCTGTAAAATGGGGATTAAGACTCTGAGCTCCATGTGGGACAACCTGATTCCCCTGTGTCTACCCTAGCGCTTAGAACAGTGCTCAGCACATAGTAAGCGCTTAACAAATACCAACATTATTATTATTAGAGCTTCACGCTGTGAATGTTTAAAAGCCTTTTTTCTGACTTCTCCAGAGGCAGAAGAGAAAGGGGGAGGGGAATGACACCAACCAAACAGTATGAGTAGAGGGGATAAGAGCCAATGAGGAAGAAGCTGGGACACCTCAGGGTTCTTCATCAGGCAATCGGTGGTGTTTATTGAGTACTTACTGCGTGCAGAGCACTGCTTTAAGCACTTGGTAGACACGTTCCCTGCCCACAGTGAGCTTCATCATTTGTTCTGTTCCCCGTATCCACTTGGGGATGGGGAGGAGGAGAGAAATGAGTAGTGCCTCCCTCATGAAGTTGGGATGTCATTTTGGGATCCAACCGTTGCCCATCCACCTCCACATCAAACAGAAACTCCTCACCATTAACTTTAAAGCACTCAGTCACCTTGCCCCCTCCTACCTTGCCTCCTTGCTCTCCTACTAGAATCCAGCCCACGCACTTCGCTCCTCTAATGCCAACCTTCTTACTGTACCTCTAACTTGTCTAATCCCCGACTTACTTCTCATTCATGTCCTGCCTCTTGCCTGGAAACGCCCTCCCTCTTCATATCCAACAATCACTCTCCCAACTTTCAAAGCCTTACTGAATGCCAGGCAAGAGTTCCTTGACCCCCTCTAAGAGGCCCTTGCTCTCATGATGCAGTGAAAAGAACACACGACTGGGAATCGAAACACCTGGGTTCCAATCCCGGCATCACCACTTGCCTTCTGAGTGACTTTGGGCAAGTCCCTTGACTTCTCTCTGTCTCAGTTTCCTCACTGTAAAATGCCGATTAAATATCTGATGTCCTTCCCTTTTAGGCCATGAGTCCCATTTAGGTAGGAACCATATCTCATCTGTTTGTATTATAACTACCCAGGGGTTTAGCACAGTACCTGGCACCTAGTAAGTACTTAACAAATACCAAAATTATTATTATTATGAGGGCAAGCACAGTGAAACCAGCAAAGTACAACAGGATAAACTTAATTGAAAATCAATCAGTCGATGTTATTTATTGAGAGCTTACTGTATATAGAGCACTGTACTATGTGCTCTACGTATTGGGAGAGTAGAATACAACAGAGTTGGTAGACATGCTACCTGCTCATAAGGAGTTTATAGTCTAGAATAAAACAAGAATAAACTACAAGGAGAAAGTTTTTCCGTCCCTTACTTGATTCTTTGATTGCTTCGATGCAGTTCTTTTTCTGCTATATTTGCCCTGAAGGTATTGATATCATTCCAGGAATCAATTTCTTCACTGTTTAATCTTGTTGGAGCCCTGGGTACTGTACTTATTGAGCCTTTACTTTGCCTTTGATCCAACCTAACTTCATATGACTTATGATGGTATTTGTAAGTGCTTACTATGTGCCAGGGACTGTACTAAGCACTGGGGTGGATGCAAGGAAGTTGAGTTGTTCCTCTTGGGGATCATGGTCTCAACCCCCATTTTACAGATGATATACCTGAGGCCCAGAGAAGTGAAGAGGCTTGCCCAAAGTCACACAGCAGACAAATGATGAACCCGGGATTAGAATCCGTGACCCTTTGATTCCTAGGCCTGTGCTCTATCCACTATGCGAAGACTTCTGTACCGGGGATTTCATTTTACTTCCTGTAATGATAATGAGGCAGGTCACAGGTCAGAAAAAAATGTGGTAATCTCACTGCAATCTCGGTGTCATCTTTGACCGGTCTCTCTCGTTCACCCCACACATCCTATCCATTACCGAGACCTGCCGGTTTCACCTTTACAATATCGCCAAGATCCGCCCTTTCCTCTCCACCCAGACGGCTACCTTACCGCTACGGGCTCTCGTTATATCCCGGCTAGACTACTGTGTCGGCCTTCTCTCTGATCTCCCTTCCTTCTCTCTCGCCCCGCTCCGGTCTATTCTTCACTCCGCCGCCCAGCTCATCTTCCTGCAGAAACGCTCTGGGCGTGTCACTCCCCTTCTTAAACACCTCCAGTGGTTGACTATCAACCTCCGCTCCAAACAAAAACTCCTCACTCTAGGCTTCAAGGCTCTCCGTCACCTTGCCCCTTCCTACCTCTCCTCCCTTCTCTCTTTCTACCGCCCACCCCGCACACTCCGCTCCTCCGCCGCCCACCTCCTCACCGTCCCTCGGTCTCGCCCGTCCTGCCGTCGACCCCCGGGCCACGTCCTCCCGCGCTTCTGGAACGCCCTCCCTCCTCACCTCCGCCAAACTGATTCTCTTCCCCTCTTCAAAACCCTACTTAAAACTCACCTCCTCCAAGAGGCCTTCCCAGACTGAGCTCCCCTTCTCCCTCTACTCCCTCTTCCACCCCCCCCCCCTTCACTTCTCCACAGCTAAACCCTCTTTTCCCCCCATTTCCCTCCGCTCCTCCCCCTCTCCCTTCCCAACCCCTCAGCACTGTACTCGTCTACTCAACTGTATATATTTTCATTACCCTATTTATTTTGTTAATGAAATGTACATCGCCTCGATTCTATTTAGTTGCCATTGTTTTTATGAGATGTTCTTCCCCTTGACTCTACTTATTGCTGTTCTCGTCTGCCCGTCTCCCCCGATTAGACCGTAAGCCCGTCTTACGGGAGGGACTGTCTCTATCTGTTGCCGACTTGTTCATTCCAAGCGCTTAGTACAGTGCTCTGCACATAGTAAGCGCTCAATAAATACTACTGAATGAATGAAGGAATAGTAAGGTCAGAGTAGGATTGTAAGTGTTTTCCCCGCAACCTCTGGGGTCGTCTCCCCTATTTAGTAGCAGGGAGGGGAGTATGGGTAGGTTGGGGTGTCAAAATTCCATCTTTCCTTGGCTTATAGTCTTATCCCTTTTGAGAACATGCAGAACAGCAGCAGTCTTGAAGAACGATCCCTATTTGGTCATTCTGACCTGATGTGTTGGACTAGCAGAGACTTTCCTGTCTAAAATGAGATGGGCCAGTGGAGGTTGTTCCGCTGAACGTTCTACATTCAGCTTCAGCTTGTCATCAGCATGACCTAGTGGAAAGAACTCAGGTACATAGATGCGTGGTACATAGAAAGTGCTTAAGAAATACCATAAAAAAAGAGGTTCGGTCAGAGCCTGGAATTGGGCCCCAAAAGGGAGCCCAAGACAAGAAAATGAGTTTTGGGCAATAGAACCAAACTGAATTCTTTTTTTTTTTCCAAATGGTATTCGTTAAGAACTTACTATGTGTCAGACACTGTTCTAAGCCCTGGGGTAGGTATAAATAAATAGTTTGGACATTCATTCATTCAATCATATTTATTGAGCACTTACTGTGTGCAGAGCGCTGTACTAAGCACTTGGAAATAGTACAATTCGGCAACAGATAGAGACAATCCCTACCCAACAACAGGCTTGGATGTTTTTAAAATGATATTTCTAAAGTGCTTATTATAGGCAAGACACTGGGGAAGATACAAGCTAATCAAGTTGAATACAGTCCATGTCCCACATGGAGCTCCCAGTCTTAATCCCCATTTGACAGATGAGGTAACCGAGGCACAGAGAAATTGTGACTTGCCCAAGTTCACACAGCAGACAGGTGGTGAAGCCAGAATTAGAACCCAAGTCCTCTGACTCCCAGGCGAGAGAGAGAGAGAGAGAGAAACACAGCCGGGAAAGAGAAAGATGGACTGAGGAGCATGGCCATTAGGTTTCTGGGAGCAAAACTTAGAAAGGGACTTTCTCTCCTGAATTACTGTTTCCCAGTCAGCTCCTTGTGGGCAGGGAACATGTCTACCAACTCTACTGGATTGTACCTTCCCAAGTACTTAGTACAGTGACTGCACAGAATAAGAGCTTTAGACTATAAGCTCATTGTGGGCAGGGAATGTGTCTGTTTATTGCGGTATTGCACTCTCCCAAGCACGTAGTACAGTGCTCCGCACAGAATAAGTGCTCAATAAATACAATTAAATGAATGAATGAACATTGATTGATTGATTTTCTGTTTAATGGACAGGGACTCCTGGTCGGGGGCGCTGCTGCCCTGGGAGAGGCCCGTTCAGAACCAGGTCCCTATCAGAACTCTGGGAGTGGAGGCTGCATTAGTTATCCCACTGGGCTCCTCCACAGGGGAGACAGAAGACTCGGGGAGTGGATATTTCCCCTTGACATCCCCCCTGCCCTCTACCCAGGATACTTCCTGTTACTCTTCTTCATGGAGGCTGGGCACGCTCCTCACCAGCCCAGCCCACCACCTCCGTCCTCGGGCTTGGGAGTCAGAAAGACCCGGTTTCCAATCCCAACTCTGACACCTGTCTGCTATGTGATCTCGGGCAACTCACTTCACTTCTCTGGGCCTCACTTTCCTTATCTGTAAAATAGGGATTGAGACTGATGGACTGTTTCCAAACCAATCATCTTATATCTAATAATAATAATAATAATAGCAATGATTATGATACTTATTATTATGCACCATGCACTTTTCTAAGTACTGGGGTAGATACAAGTTAATTAGGTTGGACAGAACCCCTCTCCCACATGGGATTCCCATTGTTAATCCCCATTTTACAAATGAGGTAACTGAGGCCCAGAGAAGTGAAGTGACTTGTCCAAGGTCACACAGCAGACAAGTGGCAGGGCCGGGATTAGAACCCAGGTCCTTCTGACTCCCAGCCTACGCTCTACCCACTAAGCTCTGCTGCTTCTCTAAGCCATTCTCTCAACACTAAACCATGCTGCTCTATCTACCTCAGTGCTTAGTACATGGTCTGGCAAGTAGTAAGTGCTTAACTAATACTGTAGGCTTCTTATGGGCAGGAATGTGTCCGTTTGTTGTTATATTGTACTCTCCCAAGCGCTTAGTACAGTGCTTTGCATATGGTAAGTACTCAATAAATATGATTGAATGAAATACCACAATCATTATTATTATTATTATTCCCACTGCCACCAGGTAGCAAGATCCCTGACTGTCCAGCACTCCATGGGTGGGGTGAATCCAAACTCGCTCCCCAATCTGGGGACCAACAGGGATGGAACTGGGGAGGTAGCCATGAGATGGTGGAGAAGAAGAAAAGTCCTCTTCACTGGGAAAAACGGCAGCTTCTCTAGGGCGGTAGACAAGGTACTTGGCTTTTCTAAGTTCACTTGGAAGAGAAGGCACTTGACAGTCCCAAGGATGGGAAATGACTCGGGGGAGGGCCAGTCGTGTGGTTTCATTCTGGACAGTCTCGTTTTCAGCCCGTCATTCTCCTGAGCTTCACTAACACCGTCCTCTCCCGGTTCTCCTCCTACCTCTCTGACCTTTCCTTCTCAGGCTCTTTTGCAGGCTCCTCCTGCAAAAGAGAAGCAGCGTGGCTCAGTGGAAAGAGCCCGGGCTTGGGAGTCAGAGGTCATGAGTTCGAATCCCGGATCTGCCACTTGTCAGCTGTGTTACTGTGGGCAAGTCACTTCACTTCCCTGGGCCTCAGTTACCTCATCTGTAAAATGGGGATTACCTGTGAGCCTCACGTGGGACGACCTGATTACCCTGTATCTACCCCAGCGCTTAGAACAATGCTCGGCACATAGTAAGCGCTTTAACAAATACCAACCCCTCCTCCTCTGCCTCCCACCCTCTACTTATGGAAGTCCCTCAGGGCTCAGATCCGGGTCTCTCGCTATTCTCCATCCACCCCCACTTCTTTGGAGAATCAATCAATCGTACTTATTTAGCAGTACTGTGTGCTATCAGAGCTCCTACCCGCCTCTTTGTTATCACAAGGTCGCAGGAGAGTAAGGGATGGGGTGGATCCAATAGGAGATGGATTAGGATGGAAGGAAGGGAAGCAGTGAGATGAGTTGTCAATGATCTAGCACAACCTTCCAAGGAGGCAGAGTGGCCTTTTGGAAAATGTATAGTATCAGGAGTCAAGAGACCCATGTTCCGGTCTCATCGAGAACATTTGCTGAATTGTACTTTCCAAGCGCCTAGTACAGTGTTCTGCACACAGTAAGCGCTCAATAAATACGACTGAATGAATTGAATGAATGAATCTAATCCTGGCTCCATCACTTGTCTACTTTATGTGACTCTGGGCAAATCACTTCACTTCTTGATGCCTCAGTGACCTCATCCGTAAGATGGGGATTGAGGCTGTGAACCCCACATGGGAACAGGGACTGTGTCCAACCTGATTTGCTTGTATCCACCCCAGCGCTTAGTACAGTGCCTGGCACTCAGCACGTAACAAATACCACACACAAATGCAAATCTCTGCCACTGGGCTGTTGTGTGTCCTTGAGCAAATCACTTAACCGCTCTGCGACTGTTTCCTCATCTATGAAATGGAAATAAGATACAGGCTCTCCCTCACTTTCAGATTATGAGCCTCACGTGGGACAGGGGTTGTACCTGACCTTATTATCTTTTATCTACTCAACCTTTAGCCCAATGCTTTGGCAACAAGTAAGCACTTGATAAATACCATACTATAATTACTATTAGCATTAAAATTCTCGACAATTATGATGATGGTGGTATTTGTTGTGTGCTTGATTATATGCCAAGCACTGTCCTAAGCACTGGGGAAGATACAAGATAATCAAGACGGGCAGCCTGTGGTCTCAAACGGTCTCCCAAAGCCTGCGGTCAGAGGGGCAGTACGAGCAGGGTTTTGAATCTTCCTAGCTGGAACTCCATCTCGGACCCTTCCCCCATCCCTCGGCCCCAGATTTGGGGCTCTGAGCCAATGTCCCTTCAATTAACCCTTCTCAGGGCATGTGATCACTAGGCTCTATTAACCCTCAGTTTGTTTGTTCCTTCCCCAGGATGAAAGAGAGTGAGGCGACAGCTCTTTCATTACCAGGACTCATAAAGCAGTCTTCACGGCTGGCCTCAGCTACAGGCCGGGCTCTGTCTCTCGGGGGCCGGACCCGGACTGTGAGGTAACTGAGGGGTCAGGGGATACGGTTGAGGAGAATAATAATGATAATAGTATTTGTCAAGCGCTTACTATGTGCCAGGCACTGGGGTGGATACAAGCAAATCAGGTTGGACACAGTTCCTGTCCCATGTGGGGCAGCCTCAATCCCCATTTTACACATGAGGTAACTGAGGCACAGAGAAGTGACCTCCCCAAGGTCACAGAGCATGCGGTTGACAGAGCCGGCATTTGAACTCACAACCTTCAGACTCCAGGCCCTTGCTTGAGCCACTGGGATGTTCGACGCTGAGGTAGGCCCTGTCAAAGAAGAATCCAGAGTGTTCCCAAAGCAGGTTTATTTCAGATTTTTGCCACTGGAGCTAAGCTAGGCTTCTGTTGGAGGTTGGGGTGACTTGGACTGATGGGCGTACAGTGCCGGGGAAATTGGGAAGGGCCCGATCCACCTAGAGCCCTACCCCCATCACCCTCTCAGCAGGGTGGGGTTGGGCCCTTGCACAGCTTGTTGGGGTAGTGGGCGTACTTCCGGTTGTAGGTGCTGGCGTTACCTCGGAAACACAACGCCGCCGTCTTATCACAGTCACACGTCAGTCTCTGACATTCTGTCCTGCCGGCTGGAAAGGGACAGAGGGAATGAGGAGCAGGGCCCGGGATTGGGATGATCTATTTGGACCCCCTTAAGTCTCCTTTCCTGACGCTTCATGAGGACAGTCCTCGGGGAGGGAAACTACTTTGGAATACTTCTGAGTCTGCCTCCCCCTTTCATTCTTGTCTTGGGCTTTGTCGTGCTTCTCAAACACTAGAGTTCCTTACATTCATTAGGGGCTCCATAAATGCCATGGTTACAATTATGCCTGCTACTTCTAATTCCAGGAGAGGTGGTGGCAATAGGAAATGATTTTTCCCTGATTCTTCCTCTTTCCCAGCCATTGAGCTGGCAGGGTGGAGCAGGACTGAAGAAGAGGAGGGAAGAGTGACTGGGTTGCATTTCCCTGGCCCTGCTCTATCCCTTCCTCCTAGACCTCATCAATCCATGTCCTGGCTGGGGGCATAGCATGGAGCCAGTGGAGAGCGAGTGTTCCACTGGTGTGTCTGCCAGCCCGAAAGCTCCTTCTTTTTCCATCTGAAATGAATTCTGAATCCCTTGGAAAGAGAAGAGAGAGTGGCTCCAGAGGGTGAAAATGGTGGTGTGATTGTCCCCTTGGAGAAAGCTGGGCCCCAAGTCAGGGTTGAGGCAGCCCCTTCCTATTGCTCCAGAGCCAAGGTGGTCTCAAAGACCCTCCTCTAGCCTCCCTGGTTCTGGTCTGGAGACTTCCAAGAAAGAGAAAGGGGTCAACTGCAGGACCTCTGGACACCTCTGGAGTGGATCATCCATGGAAGTGACCTGCCTTTCTGGGCCTCTTCTGTCCAAGTTGAACCCAGAATTGAACAGACCTTTCAGGGTGGCTCTCGTTGGGCAGGGCATGTCAAGTTTTCCTCCATCCAGGCCTGCTCCGTGAGGGTTCCTGGTGCCCTTGGATTCCCACAACTAGTCCCTTCTCCTCTCATGATTTGTCAAAGTCCTGACTCCTGGATTCTTCCAGTCCTGCAGGCCCTGCCTCACTCCAGTCAGGGAAGCTGGTCCAGGTCCCCACCTCCCCCACTCACCCCCAACCCCTGATCCCCTCTTGGTCTCCCAGCATGCAGGATACTCTCCCCCAGAGCTCCTTTTCCCCAGAGTCCTTTAGGATAATAGCACTGTCTAGGCTCCCAGCCCGTGAAAAAGCCTCTGCACCTCGAAGGGAACCTTCTTACCACACAGTTGAGTGGATTGGGGAAAGTAGATGGAACCTGGGGCTGGAATCCACCATCAGATTAAAATCTAACCAGGTGTACACACAAACACAAACACACACACACACACACACACACACACACTACATATATATGTAATCACAAAAGGCAAATGGACACATGTCCCCAAAACTTCAAATATCACACACCCCCTGCACGTCACATGTACGCTGACATACATACTACTGTTGCCCATATCTGTGCATATGCCGACACCAGTAGGCATGTACCAGTATTTTCTCTTTCCCGCTGTTGGAAAGATAACACTGCTGTACTACTCACGGGACACTTATGACAAGTCTCCACATACCACAGACAATGTTGTTCCTGGTGACAGAGAAATCGTACTTTTCTATCTTGGGGTCACAGCCCAGCTCAGCCATCCGTCCATAGCAGCAGTCATGGGCATGGCAGCACCTGGGGTGGGGGTGGGGGAGTCCGGCATGAGAGCATTTCCAGGTTCTTGGGGAGACTGGCAGCACATCTGGAGACCCCAGAGGGCAGGGCATGCTCCTCTCTGGCACCAGCCAAGGACACCCTCTAGACTGTAAGCTAGTGGGCAGGGAATAAGTCTATTATTATATTGTATTCCCCCAAATGCTTAGTAGAGTGTTCTGGACACAATAAACACTTAATAAATATGATTGACTGATAATTGTGGTATTCATTAAGCACTTACTATGTGCCAGGCACCCGACTAAGCACTGCGGTGGATACTAAGCAAATCGGGTTGGACACAGTCCCTGCCCCATGTAGGGCACACAGTCTCAATCCCCATTTTAGAGACGAGGTAACTGAGGCCCAGGGAAGTGAAGTGACTTGCCCAGGGTCACATAGCAAAGTGGCGGAGCCGGGATTAGAACCCAGGACCTTCTCACTCCCAGGCCCATGCTCTATTCACTACTCCATGCCGCTTCTCTGACTGACACTCCTGTGCCCCAGCGTGCCCTGGTGTAGATTCACCGCTTTAGCTAGAGGGCAACAGAGTGGCAATGATACAATTTTACCCCAGTGATTCTCCGCTCTGCGGGGCCCCAGCGGGCTATAGGTTACACCTCCGGAGTCACTGCTCAGGAAACTTCGGAAGATTATGTATTTATTCCTATTAATGTCTGTCTCCCCCATTAGACTTGTGATCTCGTTATGAGCAGAGAACGTGGCTGCTAATTCTGTTGTACTGTACTCTCCCAAGACCTTTGTACGGTGCTCTACACAAAGTAAGCGCTCAATAAATACAACTGGTCGATCGATCGATTGCACCAACTTGGAATGAACTTCCCCTGCCTTCTGCCTTCCCCGGCTGAACGTCTGGTAGCTGTTCACGACAACACCGCTTGGCCGGATATGGAGAAGAGGCTAAAGAAGTTGGCTAAAGTCACGCCGATTCTTCCGCCCCGCCAGCCTCACCCAAGGGGCTGGACCTGGTCAGGGATTCAGAGGTGGCTTTGAGATTTTCCGGGATGATCTTCAAGATCAAGGATCGGTATTCCGGTCTTTCCCCTCCTCCATTCCTACAGCCCCAACACCTCCCGTCAGGGATACTTAGTGTCTGGGAGCAAACCCAGAGGCTTTTCTGAGTCAGAGGACCTGGATTGTAATTCCGGCATCATTGCTTGTCTGCTATGCGACCTTAGACAAGTCATTTAACTTCCCTGGGCCTCAGTTACCTCATCTGTAAAATGGGGACTAAGACGGTGAGGCCCACGTGGGACAGGGAATGTGTCCAATCTAATTAGCTTGGATCTACCCCAGCACTTAGTACAGCTCCTGGCACCTAGTAAGCACTTCACAAATAGCATTGTTTTAAAAAAAGTCTGGATCCGGTCTTGGATTTGAAAAGCCAAATCCATCTCAGGATTTCAGGGATATCATCTGCTAAAACCACGGCCTCGTGGCGACCAGTACCATAGCAATCCAGCCAGGGGCTGGGGGGAGGGTCCCAGGGGACCAAGGAACCCCCATCGAATCGGCCAGCACCCGGACTCCGTTGTGGGAAGGCTCTCTCGGCTGGTACTCACCAGTCGGTCTGGTCCACTGGCTGTTTGGAGCCTCCAATGCCACAGTAGCAGCCGTAGTCATTATAATGCAATGCGGCCAGTTTCCCTGTCGCCTTCTCGATCATGACTCCGAACTGGAGCAGGTTCCCGCCAGCCAGAGCCAGCGCTGGAAAGAGAGAGATGGAGCCAGCCGGGCCAGCCCCCGTGCCTGGGGATTCGGCCCCAGCCTCCTTTCCCCTTCGGACTCCATCCTAGCCCCACAGGTACCGCGTCGCCGGATCCGGGTGCCTCTGGGCCTCCGTTCTTCTGACTTCTGGTCTCTGCACCTCTGATCTGCATCTCGGTGCCTCTGTTCTTCTGAATTGTTGTCTCTGTGCCTCTGTTCTTTGGTAGCTCTGACTCTGGGTGCCTGGGTCTCTGTGTGTCTATCTCTGTATCGCTGTGCCTCTATACTTTCGTAGCTCTGACTCTATCTGTGTCTCTAGCTCTGTGTCTCTCTGTTCTTTTGTAGCTCTGACTCTATCTGTGTCTCTGTATCTCTATCTCTGTGTCTCTCTGTTCTTTTGTAGCTCTGACTCCGGGTGTCTGGGTCTCTGTATGTCTATCTCTGTATCGCTGTGCCTCTCTTCTTTTGTAGCTCTGACTCTGGGTGCCTGTGGCTCTGTATTTCTATCTCTGTATCGCTGTAACTCTCTTTTCTGTCACTCTGACTTCGGGTGTCTCTGTCTCTGTGTCGCTAAACCTGTATCTCTGTGCCTCCATTCTTTTGTAGCTCTGACTCTGGTGTCTTCGTGTATCTCTGGGCAGAATCGTTCTTCTGAATCGTTGATATTGTTCCTCTGTTCTGTATCTGTGTCTCTGTTCTTCTGTAGTTCTGACGCTGAGTGTCCGTGTCTCTATGTCTTTGTTCTTCTGAAGCTCTGACTCGAGTGTCCGCGTTTCTCTTTCTCTACATCTCTGTGCCTTTCTCCGTTTTTTTGTAGCCTTGATTCTGGGTGTCTGCGTCTCTATTTCTGTATCCCTGTACCCCGGTATCTCTGTGCTTCCATGCTTCTGTGCCTGTGTGCTTCGGTGTATTTTTATCTTCATCTCTCTGTGCCTCTGTGTCTGTGCTTCTTTGCCTCTGTGTGTCTGTGCATTTGCATCTCGGTGTCTCTGTGCCTCTGTATCTCTGTGGCCAGGGCTTCCGTGAAAAGCCTGACCCTGAGTCCGACTCTGACATCCATTTCCTCAACACCCTAACCTGTGACCCTGATACCTGACTAACACCTGTTTTCTCAACACTCTAAGCACATCCGGTCTGAGTGGCCCGTGGCTCAAGAAACCACCTCTAGAGAACTCCCAACTCTTTCTGACTAGTGAGACATGTTCCCACACCCCTCCGTGACCCAGATCCCTCTAACCTTTACTTCCTCCCTCCTCTTCCCCCAACAGCTCCACTTCCAATAAAGCTGGTGCCCTTGGGAGATCTGGGCATCACTGGAGCCCCGAGAGGCCGGCAGCAGCCACCATCACTTACCCAGGAGGAAAAGGAAGGGGATGGGAGATGGACTCTTCATTCTGGTCGCGGGTGATGAGGTGGGGTGGGAAGACGAGCCGAGGAAGAAATAGAAAGAGACTCGGTTTTCCTTGCAGTTCCCTGTCCTGCACCCCGAATAGTTAAATACCCAGGTGGGTTCAGTCCTCAGCTGGATGGCCAGGGATGCGTCAGTATTTACAATTCTAATTAATTGGAGAGGGCCTGTTACCCAGCGTGGGTCTGAGCTGCCCAGTCATCATTCGAGGATCCTAAGTGCCCTCTGTGGTTTCACCTCCCACAACTTCTTTCCTCTCCCAGATTTCTCTGGCTTGGCTGGACCCTGCAGGCCGTAACCACTTGTTCAAAACCCTCTTCTCTTCAGCGTTGTTCTAGCCACCTCTCAGTTGATTTCCTAAACCCTCTTGAGCAGAGGATGTCTTGTGAAGAGAGCCCGGACCTAGGAGGCAGAAGGACCTGGGTTCTAATCCCAGCTCTGCCACTTGTCTGCTGGGTGACGTCGGGCAAGTCACTTCACTTCACTGGGCCTCAGTTACCTCTCCTGTACAATGGGGATGAAGACTGTGAGCCTTATGTGGGATAGGGACCCCTCCAAGCTGACTTACTTGTATCTACCCCAGTGCTTAGAAAAGTGCTTGGCGCATAATAATAATAGGTATCATAATAATTGTTTTATTATACTCTCCCTAATGCTTAGCACAGTGCCCTGAATTTGTTCATTCAATCGTATTTATTGAGCGCTCACTGTGTGCAGAGCACTGTACTAATTGCTTGGAAAGTACAGTTCAACAATAAAGAGACACAATCCCTGCCCACGCTGGGCTTACAGTCTAGAAGGGATACAGTAAGCACTCAATAAATATGATTGACTGCCTGATTGGTACAGTAACAGATATTATTATTATTATTACTATTACTGTCATTATTCTTATTATTTCCTCCCCAAGTTTACACAGCAAGTTAGCACTAGCGCTCCCAACCCAGTTTAAACACTAACAGCTCTGCTAGCAACTTTTAGGGTGAAGGCTCAGTCTTTGTGAGCTGGTCCCGTAGGATGCTTAACTACATTTGCTTTATTAGCTCTCCGTGGTCAGGGAACGTGTCTCCCACCTCTGTTGTTTAGTACTCTCCCAAGCTCTTAGTACTGAGAAGTAGCATGAGAAGCAGTGTGGCTCAGTGGAAAGAGCACGGGCTTTGGAGTCAGAGGTCATGAGTTCGAATCCCGGCTCTTCCACTTGTCAGCTGTGTGACTGTGGGCGAGTCACTTAACTTCTCTGTGCCTCAGTTACCTCATCTGTAAAATGGGGATTAAGACTGTGAGCCCCTCGTGGGACAACCTGATTCCCTTGTGTCTACCCCAGCGCTTAGAACGGTGCTCGGCACATAGTAAGCGCTTAATAAATACCAACATTATTATTCTTATTATTATTACTGAGCTCTGCACACGGTAAGCGCTCAATAAATATGGATCGATCGATTGCTCTTAACCCGATCCCTAGCTGCAGTACATTTTGGCAAAGCAATGAAAACCCTTCTGCGTGTCACTTAAAGTTCAGTCAGTCAGTGGTATTTATTGAGTGCTTACTGTGGGCAAAGCATTGTGCTAAGCTCTTGGGAGAGTAAACTGTAACAATGAATAGACACATTCTCTGCCCACTGTGAGCTTAGAATAATAATAATAATGATTATTATTAGCAATAATAATAATGGTATTTGTTAAGCGCTTACTGTGTGCCATGCACTGTACTAAGCGCTGGGATGGATGAAAGCAAATCGGGTTGGACAGTCCCTGCCTTACGGGGGGCTTACAGTCTTAATCGCCATTTTACAGATGAAGCTCATTCATTCAGTGGTATTTACTGAGCACGTACTGTGTGCAGAGCACTTATTAAGCACTTGGGAAGTACAATGCAGCAACAAATAGAGACAATCCCTGCCCACAACGGGCTCACGGTCTAGAAGGCCCAGAGACGTGAAGTGACTTGCCCAAGGTCACACACAGCAGACAAGAGACAGAGCCGGGATTAGAACCCATGGGCCTCTGACTCCCAGACCCATGCTCCATCCACTGTGCCATGCTGCTTCAGTCTTACAGTCTAGAGGGACTGGTTCTGTTTTCTAAAGCCCTGTGCCAGAGGGCCTGCTTACTAATAATGTCGGTATTTGTTAAGCGCTTACTGTGTGCCGAGCACTGTTCTAAGCGCTGGGGGAGATACAGGGTAATTAGGTTGTCCCACGTGAGGCTCACAGTCTTCATCCCCATTTGACAGATGAGGGAACTGAGGCCCAGAGAATTCAAGTGACTTGCCCGCAGTCACACAGCTGACAAGTGATAGAGCGGGGATTCGAACCCGTGACCTCCGACTCCAAAGCCCGAGCTCGTTCCACTGAGCCATGTGAAGTGTCATCTCCCCTTGCAGTAGCTAGAAAAATATCTCGACTGAGCTGCCCGTACTCAAGGTCAAGGTGGATCGCCCCCATCCCCACATGTTGCTCCATTCCCGGGAAGGCCCTCGATAGAAGACGTTGGGCCGCGGTCAACGACCCGGTGTTGAAGCCGGTAGGGACGGACACCCAGACCACGATGGGGGTCTCTCCGGCTTTCTCCAGCTTCTGCTCTCTGCTCAGAGACCCCTCTCCGTCACTACCCCAGCCTCGCCTCCAGTTTTTTCCCTGTCTGGATGGCAGCAAGCGTGACCCCGGGGGAGGATGGCCCAGAGTGATATGCTCTCACTCTGTTCCTCTTTTTTGGGCCAGGAGCACAGTGTGAAAACACTGGGGACCACTGGGTTCCAGCTAAAGGACTTTTGATCAGAAAGTGGAGGATGGGTCTGGCTTGCTTCACACCATCCGCACTCTTTCAAGGTCCTCTAGCTCTTGGACACAAGATTGAATGTTGGTTTTGGCTAATAATAATAATTGTGGCATTGTTAGAGAAGCAGCATGTCTTAGTGGAAAGAGAATGGGCTTGGGAGTCAGAAGTCACGGGTTCTAATCCTGGTCCGCCACTTACCAGTTGTGTGACTCTGGGCAAGTCACTTAACTTCTCTGTGCCTCAGTTACCACAACTGGATTAAAACTGTGAGCTCCATGTGGGACAACTTGATTATCTTGTATCTACCCCAGTGCTTAGACCAGTGCTTGGCACATAGGATGCACTTAACAAATACCGTTATTATTATTATTAAGTGCATAATATATGATAGGCACCGTTCTAAGCCCTGGGGTGAGTACAAGAAAATGGACTGGGCACAGTCTCTGTCCCACATAAAAAAAATAAAAATAAACTGTGGTACTTGTTAAGCGCTTACTATGTGCAAAGCACTGTTCTAAACCCCGGGGGATACAAGGTGAACAGGTTGTCCCACGAGGGGCTCACAGTTTTAATCCCCATTTGACAGATGAGGCAACTGAGGCACAGAGAAGTTAAGTGACTTGCCCAAGGTCACACAGTTGACTAGCAGCTGAGCCGGAATTAGAACCCGTGACCTCGGACTCCTAAACCCACGATCTTTCCACTGAGCCACGCTGCTTCTCTATGGGGTTCTAAACCCTGGGGGTTACGAGGTGATCAGGTTGTCCCACGTGGGACTCACAGTTTTAATCCCCATTTGACAGATGAGGGAACTGAAGTACAGTGAGATTAAGTGACTTGCCCAAGGTCACACAGCAGACCGGGATGGAGCCGGGATTAGAACCCAGGTCCTTCTGAATCCCAGGCCCTGGTTCTTATCCACTAGGTCACACTACTTCTTGTGGATGTTGGTAGAACTCTGGTGGAGAGCAGATTCGTGGGCCTGGAGATCCTGATCTTGTGGAAAGAGCATGGGGCTAAGAGTCAAGGGCCTGCGTTCTAATTCCAACTCCACCACTTACTTGCTAGGTGACCTTGGATAAGTCAGTTCACTTCTCTGCACCTCACTTTCCTCATCTGCAAATGGGGGATTAAATGCCTGTCCTCCCTCCCCTCAGACTGTGCACCCCATGTGGGACAGGGACTGTGTCTGGTCCGATTATCTTGTCTCTACCCAAGGGTTTAGCACAGTGCCTGGCATATAATAAGTACTTAATAATTATTTTTATCTCTACACACTAAACTCTTTGTGGGCAGAGAAGCAGTGTGGCTCAGTGGAAAGAGCATAGGCTTGGGAGACAGAGGTCATGGGTTCTAATCCCAGCCCTGTCGCTTGTCAGCTGTGTGACTTTGGACAAGTCACTTAACTTCTCTGTGCCTCAGTTCCCTCATCTGTAAAATGGGGATTAAGACTGTGAGCCCCACGTGGGACAACTTGATCACCTTGTAAGAGAAGCAGCGTGGCTCAGTGGCAAGAGCATGGGTTTAGGAGTCAGAGGTCGTGGGTACTAATCCCGGCTCTGCCATTTGTCTGCTGTGTGACCTTGGGCAAGTCACTTAACTTTTCTGTGCCTCAGTTCCCTCATCTGTAAAATGGGGATTAAGACTGTGAGCCCCACGTGGGACAACCTGATTACCTTGTATCTACCCTAGTGCTTAGAACAGTTCTTGTCACATAGTAGGCACTTGACAAATACCATAATTATTGTTGTTATTATTATTGTATCCCCTCCAGCGCCTAGAACAGTGCTTGGCACATAGTAAGTGCTTAACAAATACCATCCTTATCATTACTCTCCCAAGTGCTTAGTACAGTGCTCTGCACGTACTAAAATTGAATACGTACAATTGGCTGACTATAATAATAATAAAAAAAAACAAATGTTCTATTCCCTATGCCTGTTCTCACACCAGTCTTCTCTTTAGAGCAAGGATGAGGGAGACCTATGAATTTTCTTTAGCTTAGTGAGCTACTCTTGTGACTTGTGGGCATTGTTTTGGATTAATCAGCCTAACAAGATATTAAATCCCCAACAAGCGCTGACACACCTGGAGCCTCAGGTTCTGAGTCAAGAGCCCTCGCACATTCTGGTAATCACATGTCACAGCTCCAAGTTCCTTTCATCCTAAGGGCTTGCCCAACAAGTATCATTAGCAACCCATTTTACAGACGGGGAGACAGAGGCCCTGGGAGGTCAAGTGGCCCAGACTTAGTGAATCACTAGTGGAGGTGAGACTTGAATTCAGGACTCCTGAGCTGAGCACTTCCTTTTTATTTTATTGAGGTCACCATACTGGCTTGCAGTTCACCACAGCTCAGGTGATGAGCCGAACAGGAACGGTTTCATTATCGAGGCACATCTGAATTAAGCTTGGACTCCCAGCAGGGATTTTAAGTCCATCTCTTCAGGTTGCCTCGTGGCTTCCCCTAAACTCAGTCCCCTTCCACGTTACCAACCCAGATCACTTCATGCAGATATGGAGAAAAGGTGTTCCGGGGAGGAGGAGAGGGACGAGGAGAAAAGAGATTCTGGGTGAATTTATACCTGTGGCTGCAGAGAGGGAGGGAGATTGCTGTTTGGGGAAAAGGCTGGGGAGAAATTGGTGATTGTTGTCGTTGTCTTCTGCTCTCGAGTGATGTCCGACCCATAGCGACACTGTAGACGCGTCTCTACTAGAACACCCCACTTCCATCTGCAGTTGTTCTGGTAGCGTATCCATAGAGGTTTTTTTGATAAAATCCAGAAGTGGTTTACCATTGCCTCTTTTCGTGCAATAAATGAGTCTCTGCCCTCGACTCTCTCCCACGCTGCTGCTGCCCAGCACAGGGGAGTCTTGACTTGTAGCAGGTTGCCTTCCACTCGCTAGCCACTGGCCAAGCTAGGAATGGAATGGGTAGGCCTCTGCTTGACTCTCCCTCCTGTAGTTGTGACTGATAGAGAACTAGAAACTCTCCAGGTGCCACCCTGAGAGGGGAAATTGGCGGTAGGGATATATTTCAGTGGGTGTAAGGATGCAGTTTGGATGGGGAAGAAAGGGAACCACGGCAACTTAACCTAGATGCAATTTATGTTAATGTCTGTCCCTGCCCTGTAAGCTCCTTGTGGGCAGGAATCGCATTTATTCTGTGTACAGTTCTTTTCCAAGCACTTAGTAAAGTGTTCTGCACATAGGTGGGCCGATTGATGGACTGATTGAATTTCAACCGACTCCGGACTCAGCCCTGACTCCTGCCATGACTTGTGAGGTGTGGCTGCTGCCTTCTGAAGAGAATGAGTTCGGGAAACATGATCCTAAATGGCAAGTTGGAGCCCTGGATTGACCCGTAGTATAGTGATCTACCTAGTTAGGGTCACTGCACTTTGAAAAGGATGCAGAGAAACTGGAGAGAGTCCAGAGAAGCATCGTGGCCTGGTGGAAAGAATTTGGGGCTAATAATCAGGAAGCGTGGGATCTACTCCTGGCTCTGACGCTTCCTTGTTGTGTGATCTTGGGCAAGTCACTTAACCTCTCTGAGGCCTTAGTTTCTGCTTCTGCAAAATGGAGATTAAATAGCTTTTTACTCCTCTCCCTACCACGTTTACACTGTAAGCTCCGTGTGGAATAGAGACTGTGTCTGATCTGATTGTATCTACTTCAGTGCTTGGCACATAATAAGTGCTTAAAAATACTATTATTATTATTAGAGAAGAGCAACACTAATGATGAAAGGGGGAAAAACAGACACTAACGAAGAAGACTTGGGTTTGTTTAAGCCTCAAAAAGGTAAAGGTAAGGAGATACAGTGGGTGTTTAAATGGACGGGGAAGTTTAAAAGTTTGGGGAAGATGCCTACAGCAGCCCGCTGTGATCTCTGAGGGTCGATCAATCGGTCACTGGTATTTATCGAACACTGACTCTGTGCAGAGCACTGTATTAAGCACTAGGGAGAGTACACTACAACTGAGTTGGTAGACATGTTGTTCTCTGTTCTCAGTGAGCTTGCAATCTAGACGGGGAGACAAGAGGAAGATGGAAATACTCTTGTGGGGTACTCTTGTGGGGCACTTGAAAGAATTTTATGACTTTCAGGGTGATAAAACATGCAAATGGACTATAAGAGATTCATTCATTCATTCATTCAATAGTATTTATTGAGCGCTTACTATGTGCAGAGCACTGTACTAAGCGCTTGGAATGAACAAGTCGGCAACAGATAGAGACAGTCCCTCCCGTATGACGGGCTTACGGTCTAATCGGGGGAGACGGGCAGACGAAAACAGCAATAAGTAGAGTCGAGGGGAAGAACATCTCGTAAAAACAATGGCAACTAAATAGAATCGAGGCGATGTACATTTCATTAACAAAATAAATAGGGTAATGAAAATATATACAGTTGAGTAGACGAGTACAGTGCTGAGGGGTTGGGAAGGGAGAGGGGGAGGAGCGGAGGGAAATGGGGGGAAAAGAGGGTTTAGCTGCGGAGAAGTGAAGGGGGGGGGGCGGAAGAGGGAGTAGAGGGAGAAGGGAGCTCAGTCTGGGAAGGCCTCTTGGAGGAGGTGAGTTTTAAGTAGGGTTTTGAAGAGGGGAAGAGAATCAGTTTGGCGGAGGTGAAGAGGGAGGGCGTTCCGGGACCGCGGGAGGACGCGGCCCAGAGGTCGACGGCGGGACGGGCGAGACCGAGGGACGGCGAGGAGGTGGGCGGCGGAGGAGCGGAGCGTGCGGGGTGGGTGGTAGAAAGAGAAGGGAGGAGAGGTAGGAAGGGGCGAGGTGATGTAGAACCTCGAAGCCTAGAGTGAGGAGTTTTTGTTTGGAGCGGAGGTCGATAGGCAACCACTGGAGTTGTTTAAGAAGGGGAGTGACATGCCCAGATCGTTTCTGCGGGAAGATGAGCCGGGCGGCGGAGTGAAGAATAGACCGGAGCGGGGCGAGAGAGGAGGAAGGGAGGTCGGAGAGAAGGCCGACACGGTAGTCTAGCCGGGATATAACGAGAGCCCGTAACGGTAAGGTAGCCGTTCGGGTGGAGAGGAAAGGGCGGATCTTGGCGATATCGTAGAGGTGAAACCGGCAGGTCTCGGTAACGGATAGGATGCGTGGGGTGAACGAGAGGGACGAGTCAAGGACGACACCGAGATCGCGGGCCCGAGAGACGGGAAGGACGGTCGTGCCATCCACGGTGATAGAGAAGTCTGGGAGAGGACAGGGCTTGGGAGGGAAGATGAGGAGCTCGGTCTCGCTCACGTTGAGTTTTAGGCGGCGGGCCGACATCCAGGTGGAGACGTCCCGGAGGCGGGAGGAGATGCGAGCCTGAAGGGAGGGGGAGAGGACGGGGTGGAGATGTAGATCTGAGTGTCATCTGCGTAGAGATGGTAGTCAAAGCCGTGATCTTCATCCCATAGACCTTTTAGAGAATCAGCATGGCTTAGTGGAAAGAGCACAGGCTTTGGAGTCAGAGGTCATGGGTTCTAATCCCACCTCTGTCACATATTAGCTGTGTGACTTTGGGCAAGCCACTTAATTTCTCTGTGCCTCAGTTACCTCATCTGTAAAATGGGGATAAAAACTGTGAGCACCACGTGGGACAACCTGATTACCTTGTATTTACCCCAGTACTTAGAACAGTTCTTGGCACATAGTAAGTGCTTAACAGATGCCATCATTATTATTATTAACTCTTTGGGGTCTGGAAATGCATTTGTTATTCACCTCCCCAGAAGCAAGGGGCTGGACTAAGTGATGTCCTGAGGCCCTATCCATTTCTAGGATTCTATGATTAATTTTTATTAATAGCAACAAAGCCCATATAATGACTGAAGCTGAAATTCCAATGCCTGCCGTTCCCAATTAAGCAAATTATAAGCCCAGCAAAAGAAACCAGAATTCTCAACCAAAATTCACCAAAACACTGTGACATGAGAACATTTTTCTTTTGTCAGCTGATGGGTGGTCAGCTGACATCAATACCCAGCACTGCACTAGGCCAGTAACTATTTAGGTGAACAGATGGGGAACCGTGGGTTTAGTAAGTACTTTTTCAGAAAGGTCTTCTGGCCTTGCCTGACTCCCATTTCCTAGGAATATCATAATATAATAATTGTTGGGGGGTCTTATGGTATTTGGAAAGCTCTTGCTTACTATGATCCAGACACTGTATTAAGTGCTGCAGTAAATACAGGTAATCAGGTTGGACATAGTCCATGTCCAACATAGGGTTCACAGTCATAATCCCCATTTAACAAATGAGGTAACTGAGGCGCAGAGAACTGAAATGACTTGCCCAAGGTCACCCAGCAGACAAGTGACACGAGGCAGGATTCATTCATTCATTCAATCGCTTTTATTGAGTGCTTACTGTGTGCAGAGCACTGTACTAAGCACTTGGGAAATACAGTTCAGCAACAGACAGCCCTGCCCACAATGGACTCACTGTTTAGAAGGGGGGAGATGGGCATCAGTAGTATTATTATAAATAAAAAGAATTCTAGATTTATACATTTCATTAAAAAAAAGAGAATTATAAATATACACATATATACACAAGTATGGCGGGGAGGGAGGTAGAGCAAAGGGAGCGAATTGGGGCAATGGGAAGGGGATGGGGAGCAAAATAAAAGGGGGTCTTAGTCTGGGAAGGCCTCCTGGAGGAGGTGAGCTTTCTGTAGGGCAACTGAACAGGATTAGAACCCAGGTCCTCTGACTCCCAGGCCTGTGCTCTTTCCACTAGGCCATACTGATATTTAAGTGCTTACTATGTGCCAAGGACTGTAATAAGCACTGGGGTAGATAGAAGATAATCAGGTCCCACAGGGGGTTCACAGTCTGAATAAGAGAGTGAGAACAAGAATTGAATCCCCATTTTGCAGATGATGGAACTGAGACACAGAGAAATGAGGTAACTTACTCAAGGTAGCACAAGAGACAAGTGGCAGAGTGAGGATTAGAACCCAGGTCCTCTGACTCCCAGGTCTGTGCTCTTGCCACTAGGCATACTGATATTTGTTAAGTGCTTACTACGTGTCAAGGACTGTAATAAGCAATGGGATAGATAGAAGATAATCAGGTCCCACATGGGGCTCACAGTCTGAGTGGGAGAGAGAGAACAATGATAATGATAATGGCATTTGTTAAGCGCTTACTATGTGTCAAGCACTGTTCTAAGCACTGAGGTAGATACAAGGTAATCAGGTTGTCCCACATGGCACTCACAGTCTTAATCCCCAGATTAAGATGAGGGAACTGAGGCAGAGAGAAGTTAAGTGACTTGCCCAAGGTCACCCAGCAGACAAGTGGCAGAATCGGAATTAGAACCTCTGACCTCCGACTCCCAAGCCCATGCTCTTTCCACTGAGCCATGCTGCGAACAAGTATTGAATCCCCATTTTGCAGATGATGGAACTGAGACACAGAGAAATGAGATAACTTACTCAAGGTCGCACAACAGAGAGAGGATTAGAACCCAGGTCCTTTGACTCCCAGGTCTGTTCTCTTTCCACTAGGCCACACTGCTGTATGGATCATTCTTTCCCCCCCGTATGAAATTGACACTGCCCCATTCTGGATTCCAGGTGTACAAATGAGATGATTTTTCTCTCATAAACTATTTTGGGGCAGGATCAGGGAACTTTATTTGACTCAATTTGATCAAAGCACAGTCCTGGGCAGTTTTCCTGCCCAGGACAGTGCTCTGCTCCTTGTCAGCTGTGTGACTGTGGGCAAGTGACTTCACTTCTCTGTGTCTCAGTTCCCTCATCTGTAAAATGGGGATGAAGACTGTGAGCCTCACATGGGACAACCTCATTCCCCTGTATCTACCCCAGCACTTAGAACAGTGCTCTGCACGTAGTAAGCACTTAACAAATACCAACATCATTATTATTATTATTATTATCATTATTATTCTTACAGTGCTTGGCACAATAAGTGCTCAATAAATGCCATTATTGTTACTGAAGACATGGTGATGGCTATGCTATGCTGTTCACCTTTGCCCAGGCCAACATAGAGACCTCAGATATGGCACTGGCTGGCATCACACTAATTCCCTTGCCCCACCAGTCTCATCCTACAGGCTCTCATCTAGGGTGGCCAGTCAGGATTTGTTCAGAGAAGTGGCTCTTCTCAGCCAATAATTTAGTTCAGATTCCAATTCCCACCAAAGGCTGTGAGGGTCTTCTCTGAGACCCATATCAACTTTGATGTTCTGCCCCTCTAGGCTGTGAGTTCACTGTTGGCAGGGAATGTGTCTACCAAGTCTCTTTTACTGCATTCTCCCAAGTGTTTTATACAGTTCTCTGCACATGGTAAGCACTCAATAAATATGATTGATTGATTGGCCAGAAGATAAGCAAGGGCTTTGCTTTAAAGCACTCACTTTATCCCATCCTACCTCATCTCACTATTCTCCTAGAATCCAGACCGCACAATTCACTCCTCTAATGCCAACCTATTCACTGTACCTCGATATCGTCTGTCTCGGCGCCAACCTCTCGCCCACATCCTGCTTCTGGCCTGGACTGCCCTCCCTCTTCATACCTGACAGACGATTACTCTCCTCCCCTTGAAAACCTTATTGAAGGCACATCTCTTCCAAGAGGTCATCCCTGACTAAGTCCTTTTTTCCTCTTCTTCCATTCCCTTCTGGATCACCCTGACTTGCTCCCTTTATTCATCCCCCCCCCCCCTCAGCTCCATACACTTATGTACGTATCTGTAATTTTATTTATTTATGTTTATGTCTGTCTCCCCCGCTAGCCAGTAACCTTGTTGTGGGCAGGGAATGTGTCTGTTATATTGTTATTGATGATAATGATATTTGTTAAGCACTTACTATGTGCCAGATACTGAACTAAGCGCTGAGGTAGACACAAGCAAGTTAGGGTGGACCCAATCCCTGTCCCATGTGGGGCTCACAGTCTTAATCTCCATTTTACAGATGAGGTAACTGAGGCTCAGAGAAGTGAAGTGAATTGCCCAAGGTCACACAACAGGTAAGTGGCAGACCTGAGATTAGAATCCATGTCCTCCTCCCCTGTGGGCCTAAAAAGCTTAATTACTTTCTGGGTTGAGACATTTGATTCACACAGGGGCGACTCTGTCAGAACACCTTGTCTAAGGAGAGCAATCCCTCTTCAGCTGTCAGCTGCAGGGCTTTCTCTTAAGTGGCCTGCTGGGTCCCATTGTTTGAGACTTGGTTTCTCTGTGTCTTTAGTTTATTCTGCCCTGTGGGCTATAAAGGGTGTAAGATAGTACCGTGGATGTTTAGGGAGAAGCATGCATCTGTAAGGACCTCTAGGAAAGATCGCTGAACTCCTGCAGGCCTCTCTGTGGCCCTTTAGGACAGAGACTGGGGAAAGAGGAACGATCATCAGCAATGGTATTTATTGAGCATTTACCTTGTGCAGAGCACTGCATTAAGCGCTTGGGAGAGTGCACTACAACAGAGTTGAAAGATAAGGGAAGAGCCATGAGATCGGGCTTTCTGTCTCTGCGGTTCTTAGCCAAGGGCCGTTTCTCTGACCTCTTTGGGTTTTGATCAGAATGGGGCAGACCCATGGTTCTCCAGTCACCTGAGCACCCAGGCTTCCGGACCATTCCGGGTGGATTCCTAGTCTCAAGGCTGCCAGGAAGAAGTTGGGTTTTAAGTACCTGCTCTCCCCGTCCCCTTGATCCCCGACATCTTCCCCTGCAGGTCTGAAGGTCAGATTATTTTCATGGGATTTGTGAAGCGCTTACTGTGTGCCAGGCATGGTGCTGAGCACTGGGGTGGATACAAGATAACCGGGTGGGCCGCAGTCCCTGTACCACGTGGGGTTTACAGTCTTAATCCCCATTTTACAGATGAGGTACCTAAGGCACAGAGAAGTGAAGTGACTTGCCCAAGGTCACACACCACACAAGTGGCTGAGCCAGGATTAGAACCCATGACCTTCTGACTCCCAGGCCAGACTCAGCCTGCAATACCTCCCGGGGCTATGCCTGACTGATGTAATAGTGATGCAAACTTTTCACCCTCCCCTTCTCTCTCTGCCCCTGCTCTCCGGGATCCAGAACTGGCCCAGGTCCCCTCCACCCCACCCCCCAGATCCTCACTACAGGCCAAGAATTACTGGACCAATATGGAAAGCCCTCCAAGAGGAATCCAACACAGCCTTGATCCCCCAACCCAAACCCAGTTTGTCCTGCTTAGCACACTGCTCTACGCCCAGTAAGCGCCCAGTAAATATCATTAATTGATTGGTTGATTGATTTAGAATCCCTAAGATTTAGAACTGGGATGGGGCCGAAGCCTGGAGAGCCTGATTCTCCAGGTGTTGATGTGCTGTTGAGAAGGGGACCTTTTTTATGGTGTTTCTTAGGTGCTTACTATGTGCCAGGCACTATATTAACTGCTGGGGTAGATGATAAGTTGATCGGGTTAGACACAGCCTCTGCCCCACATAGGGCTCACAGTCTTCATCCCCATTTTTCAGATGGGGAAACTGAGGCCCAGAGAAATGACTTTCCTAAGGTCTCGTGGCAGACACATGGTGGAGGCGGATTAAAACCGAGATCCTTCCGACTCCCCGGCCTGTGCTCCATCCACAAGGCCATGCTGCTTCTCACCGTGGGAAAGGATGGGGAGTAGAAGCTGGGACGGGAGGTTTCCTGAGGAAACGGTGAGTGTGGGAGGAGACCAGAGAGGGAAAATGGAGGAAGGTCAAAGGGAAGCTGGGTGGAGAAGAGATGTAGGAAGAAGTGACTCCGGGGCGTGAAACAACAGAGACCTCGGGGAAGGGTCCCAGGGGTTGGGGCAGGCTCTGGGGACTCCGAGAAGAGCCAGAAGAATCAATTAATCAATCAACGGTATTTATTGAGTGCTCGCTGTAGGCACAGAGCACTACTAAGTGCTTGGGAGAATACAATGCAGCAGAGTTGGTAGGCATGTTCCGAGCCCACAAGAAGAAGAGAGAAGACGGGACAGAGAAGCCAGGGAACAAGAGGAGTGAGAGAGAAGGGCATGAGAGACAGGAGGAGGAAGGAAGACCAAATGGGTGGTTTGGAGGCGGGGGGACTGGAGTGATGTGTTTTCCTTAAGGAGAGGCGCTTAGGTCCAAGGTCTCCTTGCACTCCATCTTCGCTCCGACGCACTCTTGCGTGGGATAGTAACGATACAGCTTGTTGTAGGAGGCCAGACTGTGCGTCATGCAGTAGGTGGCTATCTTGTCACACTGGCACAGCTGCTGCTCACAAGGGTCCTCCGAAACTGCCGGGACAGAAACAGAGCAGGGCTCAGAGGTGAACATCCAGGGGAAGAGCATCCCGGGGGAAGAGGAATCAGCCTCTATAGTCTAGGGAGGAGCAGGAAGGTGTTAGGGATAGAGTCCCGGGTCCAGAGCTTTAACCTCAGACACTAAAGCTGCATGTTCTCTCTGCCTCCTGAATCTATTGCCCGATGGGGGAAGAGTGAGGGGTTGGTTGGTAAGTGGGCTGCACTTTTCGAGTTGGGTGGATTCTAATACCAGTTTTGTCACTTATAATAATGTTGGTATTTGTTAAGCGCTTACTATGTGCCGAGCACTGTTCTAAGCGCTGGGGTAAACACAGGGGAATCAGGTTGTCCCACGTGGGGCTCACAGTCTTAATCCCCATTTTACAGATGAGGGAACTGGGGCACAGAGAAGTTAAGTGACTTGCCCACAGTCACACAGCCGACAAGTGGCAGAGCCGGGATTCGAACTCATGAGCCCTGACTCCAAAGCCCGTGCTCTTTCCACTGAGCCATGCTGCTTGTGTGACCTTGGGTAAGTCAATTAATTTCTCTGTGCTTCAGTTTCCTCATCTGTAAAATAGGGACTCCAATACTGTTGTTCTTCCATCTTAGACTGTGAGCCCCATGTGGGATGGGGACAGCACGGGATCCGCTTGACGTGTGCCTATCCAATCGCTTAGGGCAGTACTTCACACACAGTAAACATTTAAATATTTTCCTTCTTTTCCTTTTCCTTCTCCTTTTTCTCCTCCTCCTTCTGTCCCTCCTCTTCCTCCTCCTCCTCATTTTCCTTCTCCTCTTCTCCTCTCCTGGTCCTCCTCCTGGTCCTCCTCCTCTTCCTCCTTCTTCTCTAGTCATTGCTTCCCACCAAGCCGGAGCAGCGAAGAAGTAGGAGAAGCAGTAAATAGTGGTAATATTTACTGAGCCCCCCGGCTCCTCCCCTCAGCTGCTGCCCCCTTCACACTACACAGCTATTCAGAAGCTCTCACTGTGGAGGGAAGCTGGTAGGGTGAGGATGGGAGCAGAATTCATTCATTCATTCAATCGCATTTACTGAGCGCTTACTGTGTGCAAAGTACTGTACTAAGCTGCCGTGCAAGCAGTCATCAGGGCACTAATACACCTGGTGTCTAGCATCACTGAACTGCCCAGGTAGGGAGTCCAAGCAGTAGGGAGCCAAAGGTCCAGTCTATTCCTTGCTGCTGTCTCAAAGCTGGTCGGATTCCATCCGTCCTTCTAGGTTTTGGGGTGGAATTGGGGCAGCAGGGGATGCCCTGAAGTTGTCTTCTCTCACAGTTTCAGGTCTACTGTGCCAACACCCACTCCCTTTTTCCTCCCCTTTTTTGGAACCCCCTTCCCTTAAAATCTGACAATCCACAACTCTCCCCAGTCTCAAAGTCCTCCTGAAATCCAGGAAGCCTCTTCTTCATTGAATTCCACCATTTCAGGGCTCTTCACCCCAATTTCCTTCCACCCTAGCACTTTCCTTGGCCCTTATAATAATAATAATAATAATAATAATAACAAACAATAATAATAAATAATAACAAATAATAATTTGTTAAGTGCTTACTATGTGCCGAGCACTGTTCTAAGTGTCGAGGTAGATATAAGGGAATCAGGTTAGCCCACGTGGGGCTCACATTCTCCATCCCCATTTTACAGTTGAGGTAACTGAGGCACCGAGAAGTTAAGTGACTTGCCCAAAGTCACACAGCTGACAGGTGGCAGAGCCGAGATTAGAACCCGTGACCTCCGACTCCTAAGCCCGTGCTCCTTCCACTGAGCCACGCTGCTTCTTCAGTGTACATTATGTACATAATGACCTATATACTCTACTTATTCTTTCACTTCTTTATTCCCAGAGTCTGTTATCCTTCCTCTTGCTTTTCCAATTGAATCTGTATCTTTCCTTCTCCCACTCATTATAAATAATACATGGATGGAAGCTTTGCCAGTTCATTTGAAAATTCCTTAAGGGCAGGGACTAATCATGGTACTTGTTAAGTGCTTACTATGTGCCAAGCACTGAACTAAGCACTGGACTAGATACAAACTAATCAGGTTGGACACAGTCCCTGTCCCACATGAGGTTCACAGGTTATGTAGGAGGAAGTACGATTTAATCCCCATTTTACCAATGAGGAAACTGAGAGTCAGAGAAGTTAAGTGACTTGCTTAAAGTCACATAGTGAGCAAGAGGCACAGACATAATTAGAACCCAGATCCTTTGACTCTCAGGACAGTGCTCTTTCCACTAGGCGACACTGCTCCCCAAGTACTACCTGGCCCAAATGCTTAGTACAATGCTCAACCCACAGTAGATGCTCAAAAAATACCATTGATTGACTGAGCTTTAAGTAAGCTGAGGAATGAAATCCTCTTCTCTGAAGAGATATCTCAACTGTGAAAACCACAATATCAGGGGAAGTCTCACTGCTAAAGAAGGGTCTCCAGGTAGTTTCTCTGGGAGAGATTCTGAAGTGAGTTCAGGGCGCCACGTAGATACGATCCCAAGAGTCTCTCCCATGGGTGCCGACACCAAGGGGGAAATAGAGGTGGCCCCTTCACTCACTCCAGATCTCTGACAAGATCAGGTGGTTTCCAATCAGGGCTGAAGAGACCCCCAAATGGTGGCTTTCTGGCCCATTAGCAGGGAGCCAGGCCACCTCTTAGCCTCCATCTTCCCTAAAATCTCTCCAAGAAGCCTGCCCCGATTAAGCCCTCTTTTCTCCGGCTCCCTCTCCCTTCTGCATCACCTACGCACTTGGATCGGTGACCTATGGACATTTGATATTCGCTCCAACCCCACAGCACTAATATACATACCTTAAAATTATACATTATAATTTACTTATTTATTTGTAATCGTGAGTTCTAATCCCGGCTCCACCACTTGTCTGCTGTGTGATCTCGGGCAAGTCATTTAACTTCTCTGTGCCTCAATTACCTCATCTGTAAAATGGGGATTAAGACTGTGAGCCCCACGTGGGACAACCTGATTACTTTCTATCTACCTCAGTGCTTAGAACAGTGCTTGGCACATAGTAAGCACTTAAACACCATTATTATTATTATTATTGTTATCATTATTTTCTGTCCCCCCCATCTACACTGTAAGCTCATTTTGGGCAGGGAATGTGTCTCCTAATTCTGTTGCATTATATTCTCCCAAGAGTTTAGTACAGTGTTCTGAGCATATAAGCGCTCAATAAATGCCAATGATTGATTGATTGGTTGATCCAAGAGCGACTTACTGCACCTGATGATTCCATCCCAGAAGCTGTAGGAGTAGGTGGAGTTCAATTTGCAATTGCGAATCTGGGAATGGCAGCACTTGTGATTATGGCAGCATCTGGTGGCAGAGGAAGAACAGGGGCAGGGGGTCACATGATGCAGCTTGGCTGCCCAGAAGAGATTCTGACTCTGTGCTCCAGGGTGAGACTGGGGATTAAATAGAAGGACTAGCTGAACCTAAGAGGCTTTGGGGAAGGATTCGGGAGTGTGGTTAGAGCATGGGCTTGGGAGTCAAAAGGGCCTGGATTCTAGTCTTGGTTCTACCACTTGACTGCTGTGTGACTTTGGGTAAGTCACTTCTCGGGGACTCAGTTTCCTCATCTGTAAAATGGAGATTGCAATTGTGAGCCCCAAATTGGGTGTGGACTCTGTCTAACCTGATTACCTTGTATCTATCTCAGTGCTTAGAATGGTGCCTGGTGCATAGTAACTGCTTAATAAATACCATTTAAAAAAAAAGGGGGGGATCATTTCCCAGGGCCAGGGGCGTTGGAATACTTGCCTCTGATTGAGTGCCCCCTGAATTCTGTGGGATCTTTTCTGGGAGAGGAAGGAGAAGCTGAAGAGGTTTTTTTATGGTCTTTGTTAAGGATTTACTGGGTGCCAGGCACTGTATTAAGCACTGGGACAAATATGAGAAAATTGGGTTGGATCAGTCAGTCTCTGACCCACATAAGGCTCACAGTCTTAATCCCCATTTTACAGATGAGCTAAGAGAGGCCCAGAGAAATTCAGTGACTTGGCCAAGGCCATGCAACAGACAAATGACAGTTGGGATTAGAACCCAGGTCCTCTGACTCCCAGGCAGTGATCTTTCCAGTAGGCCACGTTGCTTCTCAGTTGTCTCTTTTCAAATCTTGTTTGTGCCCCACTCTGTGCCCTTCTGTGCCCTGGATGACTTGGGTGTTCTATCACCTGGAGGGCTGGGAATGGACAAGGCAGCCCTTGAAGGGCTTTTTGAAGATCACTGTGTCTGCTTTGTCCTTCTCCCCCTTAGTGGGGAGGTGGGGCTCACACACTTGTGCTGGTGAGGGCAGGGCAGACTCCCACTGTTGTGGAAAGCTGATCTGCCTCCCTGTTTAGCTCGTTGCTCCCCTCTGCTCCAGGGGACACCAGGAAACCAATTCTGACAGTTGGGCCCCACCCCTTTTCCAATCCATGTCCTTTTCCTGGTCCGACTTGGGTAAGTCCCAATACCTGTTTCCATTAGCCTGCCTGGATTCCTATGTATTTCTGTGTATGGACCGGTGGCCGCTGGATTTTCTGCTCCCAGCCCATCTGTCCTTCCAGGTGGGAAGTTCTGGGAGTCGGAATAAGGTCTTACCGGTCAGTTTCATCCAGGGGCAGCCCTCGTCTGGCCGAGCTACAGTAGCAGCCGTAGGTGGAGTAATTGGGCACTGCAGGTTGGCCTGTTGATTCTTGGACCATGTTTCGAAGTTCGTAAATGCTCCCCTGAACGACAATCACCCCTGTAAAACAGCTCAGACCAACCAGTTAGACTCTCAGTCTGGGTCTGGAGGTAGGAAAGCTACGGTTCCCTTGTGTAGTCAGTCAATTGTATTTCTTGAACGCTTACTGTTTGTAGAGCACTGGACTAAGCCCTTGGGAGAGGACAATAGAATAATAGACACATTCTCTGCCCACAACGAGCTTCCTGTTCTAGAGGGGGGAGACAGACAGTAATAATAATGTTGGTATTTGTTAAGCGCTTACTATGTGCAGAGCACTGTTCTAAGCACAGGGCTAGATACAGGGTGATCAGGTTGTCCCCCGTAGGGCTCACAGTTTTTTAATCCCCATTTTACAGGTGAGGTAACTGAGGCACAGAGGAGTTAAGTGACTTGCCCACAGTCACACAGCTGACAAGTGGCAGAGCCGGGATTCGAACCCATGACCTCTGACTCCCAAGCCCGGGCTCTTTCCACTGAGCCACACAGTAATATAAATAAATAAGAGATATGTACCTAAGTGCTGTGGGGCTAGGAAGGGGAATGAATAAAGGAAAAAATACAAATGCTTCAAAGATTTGCATGTCAGCCTTGTATACACAGATCTCCTAATTCCCAGTATTGCCTTTTTCCTTAGGGCAATCCAGCTCCATTTTTTTTTTTAATGGTACTTGTTAAGCTCTTACTATGTGCCAGGCACTATACTAAGTACCGGGGTAGATACAAGATAATGGGGTTGGACAGACTCCATATCCCGCATGGGATTCTCAGTCTTTATCCTCATTTTATTACTATTATTTTACAGATGAGGTAACTGAGTCACAAAGAAGTGAAACAACTTGCTTAAGTTCACACAGCAGACAAGATTAGAACCCAAGTCCTCTGGCTCCCAGGCCCGTACTCTTTCCACTAGGCATGTTGATTCTTACTAAGCCACACTGCTTCTGCTCCATCTAGTTCTAATCAGTAGTATTTCTGGAGTTCTTGCTCCTTACAGAGCACTGAACTAACCACTTTGGAAGAGTATAATAAACTAATAATAACAACGATATTAATGGTGGTCAACAATATTAATGGTAGTATTTGTTAAGGTCTTACCATGTGCTAAGCACGATCTCTATGCTAAAGGATCTAATAATAATAATAATTATGGTATTTGTTAAGCACTTACTATGGGCCAAGCACCATTCTAGGCCCCAGGGTAGATACAGGTTAATCAGGTAGGACACAGTCTAGTAATGTAGCAGGGGACAGAGGCACTAAAATAAATTGCCTGTAGGAGGAAACAGCAGAGTTTATAGGTATGTTCAGGGCTGGAAGACTGGAGGGGGCACATGGAAGTGCGTACCCAAGTTTTTAATGATGGTATTTGTTAAGTGCTTACTATGAGCAAAGCACTGCTCTAAGCGCTGGAGTGATACAAGGTGATCAGATTGTCCCACGGGGGCCTCACAGTCTTTATCCCCATTTTACAGATGAGGGAACTGAGGCACAGTGAAGTGACTTGCCCAAAGTCACACAGATGACAAGTGGCAGAGCTGGGATTAGAACCCGTGACCTCTGACTCCCAAGCCTGGACTTTTGCCACTGAGCCACGCTGCTTTTTAGGTGACACGGAAGTGCCAGCGTGGCTTTAGGAGGGTAATAGTGTGGAGAGCTGAGAGATTCATTAGGGGATGTGGACCATGTATGATTTTAGAAAGGCTTTAAAGATGGGAAAAGTAGTGGTCTGCCAGAGAAGCAGCAAGGAGTAGTGGATAGAGCATGGGTCTGGGAGTCAGAAGGTCATGGGTTCTAATCCTGGCTCTGCCACTTGTCTGGGGTGTGACCTTGGGCAAGTCACTTTACTTCGCTGTGCCTCAGTGACCTCATTTGTAAAATAGAGATTGAGACTATGAACCCCCTATGGGACAGGGACTGTGGCCAACCTGATTTGCTTATATCCACCCCAGTGTTTAGTACAGTGACTGGCACAAAGCAAGTAGTGCTTAACAAATACCACAGTTATCTTTATTAGATGTGAATGGGGAAAGAGTTCAAGTCAGGGGGAAGGACAGGAGCAAGAGATCAACAGCAAGAGAGAGGGCACAGTGAGGCGGTGGGCTTGAAAAGAGTGATGCTTACAGTATGGCGCAGTGGATAGAGCATGGGCCTGGGAGTCAGAAGGTTGTGGGTTGTAATCCCAGCTCTGCCACTTGTCTGCTGTGTGACGTAGGGCAAGACACTTCATTTCTCTAGGTCTCAGTTACCTCATCTGTAAAATGGGGAGTGAGATTGTGAATTCATGTGGGACAGGGCCTGTGTCCAACTTGATTTGCTCGTACCCACCCCAGCACTTAGTACACCACCTGGCACATAGTGAACACTAAAGAAATAACACAGTTATTATTATTATTCGTGGGAGGGGAGCTAGAATGTGTAGGATGGAGAGGACTGATCTGTTCGGAGGTTTCTGCTTGATATGGAGTCTCTGCTCCCAACATCGCTCTCTTGGTGCTGAGCTAGGCTGGAATCTCTGAGATTCCAGTGAGAACAACGCCAGAGATCTGGGAGAAGATGCCAAGGTTCTCGGGGTAAGGGCCTTCATGGGACTCACCTGAGACAGCCAGGAGTGTGAGCACGAAGACAGTCTCCATCTTATTCCAGGATCTTTGAAACAGGAAAGAAAGCCCTTAATTTACCCCGAAGGCAAAGCTGGATTAACGCTGGTATTTGTTAAACACTGACTGTACTGAGCGCTGGAGTGAATACAAGCAAATCGAGTTGGACACAGTCCCATGTGGGGCTCACAGCATTTTAAAGATGAAGTAAATGAGGCAGAGAGAAGTGAAGTGACTTGCTCAAGATCACACAGCAGACAAGTGGGATTACAACCCATGGCCTTCTGACTCCCATGCTGTGCTCTATCCACTTTGTTATGCTGCTCATCCCAAGGACTGTAGGTAATTCAATCCACGAGTTGATGGTATTTATAGAGCATTTAGTGTGTGCCGAACATGGTATTAAGTGATTGGGAGAGTATAATACAACAGAATTGGTAGATGAGGTCAGTACCGGGTGCCACATATCTGCTCACAGCAATGGAGACGTTGGTCTGTAATGATTCCCCTTCTAGACCGTCAGCTCACTGGGGGCAGGGAATGTGTCTACCAACTCTGTTATATTGCTTTTGTACTCTCCCAAGTGCTTAATACAGTGTTCTGCACACCGTAAGCACTTAATAAATACTATTGATGGATTGATTGAAGGAACTTACAAAGTCTAGAGCAGGAGACAGATATTTAAATGTTACAGATATGTACATAAGTACTCTAGGGCTGAGGGTGGGGTGGATACGAAGTGCTTAAAGGGTACAGATCCAAGTGAATAGAGGATATAAAAGAAAGAGAGAGTTGAGAAAAATGAGGGCTTAGTTGGGGAAGGTGTCTTAGAGGGGATATGATTTTAATAAGACCTTGAAGGTGGGGAGAATTATAACTGTCTTATATGAAGAGGGAGGGAGTTCCAGGGCAGAGTCAGTGGCAAGGTAGATGGGATCGAGGTACAGTGATTAGGTGAATATTAGATGGGTGAAAAATACCACCTGGGCTGTAGTAGGAAATCAGTGAGGTAAGGTAGGAGCGGGCAAGTTGATTGAGTGCTTTGAAGACAATGGTAAGGAGTTTCTGTTTGTTGCAGAGGTGGATGGGCACCCACTGGAGGGTCTTGAGGAATGGGGGAAGACGTGGACTGAATGTTGTTTTAGAAAACTGATCTGAGCTCAGTTAAGTAAGCACTGAAGAGGGGAAAGACAGGAGGCAGGGAGGTCAGTGAGGAGGTTGATGCAGCAGTCAAGGAGGGATAGAAGTGCTTGGGTCAGCATCGGAGCAGTTTGGATGGAGAGGAAAGAGTGGATTTTAACACTGTTGTGAAGGTAGGACTGACAGGATTTAGTGATAGATTATGTGAGTTGAATGGGAGAGATGAGTCAAGGCTTTTGAGACAAGAAAGATAGTGGTATTGTCTACAGTGATGGTAAAGACCAGGGGAGGGCAGGGTTTGAGTAGGAAGATGAGGAGTTCTGTTTTGGACAGGTTAATTTATTATTATTATTACTGTTGTACTTATGTGCCAAGCACTGTTCTCAGAGCTTGGGTAAGGTACAAGTCATTTAGGTTGGACGCAGTCCCTGTCCCACATGAGGTTGCCACTCTTAATCCCCATTTTACAGATGAGGTGACTGAGGCCCAGAGAAGTTAAGTGACTTGCCCCAGGTCACATAGCAGACATGTAGTGGAGCTGGGATTGGAGCCCAGAACTGAATCTTGAGAGATGTTCACATTTAGGGGGAGGGAGGCAGAGGAGGAGTCCACCAAAGAGACTGAGAAGGAGCGGCCAGAGAGATAGGAGGAGAATCAGGAGAGGACAGTGTCATTGAAGCCATGGTTAGGTATCCGTTCAAGGAGAAGAGCTACTTGATTTTGCAGCACCCCCTTCCCTCTCCCCAGTGCCCCATCTCCCAGGCCGGTGTGCAGAGGAGGGAGTGCCCACCACACAAGACATTTCCTTCTGGACCCAGGGTATGACTGTACGAAGATGCTGTAACAGGAAAAGTGGTGGGCAGTGGGGAGGGGAGACAGGAGGGAATTGAGGAAGGTGGGATCACCATGCTGGAAATAGATAATGAGAATAACTGTGGTATTAGGTGCTTTACTATGTGCCATGCACTGTACTGAGCGCTGGGGTGGGTACAGGCTAATCGGGTTGAACACAGTCCCTGTCCCACGTGGGGCTCACAGTCTCAATCCCCATTTTATAGATGAAGTAACTGAAGCACAGAGAACTGAAGTGACTTGTCCAAGGTCACTCAGTTGACAAGTGGCAGAGCCGGTATTAGAACCCATGACTTTCTGATTCCCAGTCTATGCTCAATCCACTATACCATGCTGCTTCTGGAGATTGTAAGCTTCTCTGGGGCAGGGAACATGTCTTCAGACTGTATGTACCCTACTCTTCCAAGCACTTAGTACAGTGCTCTGCACACAGTAAGTGCTCAATAAATACCTCTGATCGATTGATTATTCAGGTCAGGACAGGCCCCTAGGTCCCTGGATTGGAGCAGCACTCCCTGAGATTGCAAGTTACACTAGATTGCAAGTTTCTTGAGGTCTGGGATTACAGCCACTAAATCCATTGTACTCTCCCAAACTCTTAGTACAATGTGCTGCCCACAGAAAGAAATCAATAAATTCGATTGATTGCTTGAGGAGCCAGAGCAGCTTTAATAATAATAATAACAATAATAGGATTTGTTAAACTCTTCCTACATGCCTGGCACTGTATTAAGCTCTGGGTTGGATACAAGCAAATTGGGTTTGACACAGTCCCTGTCCCACAGAGGCTCACAGTCTTAATCTCCATTTTACAGATGAGGTAACTGAGGCACAGAGAAATAAAGTGACTTTTCCAAAGTCACGCAGCAGACAAGTCTCTGAGTCAGGATTAGAACCCATGACCTTCGGACGCCCAGATCCGTGCTCTATCTACTAACCCATCTTGCCTCTCATGGGCATGCGTGCTTCCCCAGTGGGCACCCCTGACTCTTAATGCCTACGGGAAATCAGGGCTGGCTGGATGCCGGAGAGGATGGACTGAATATTCTTCATTTGTTCTCCTTGGGTGGAGAAGACAAAAACCAATGAACAGCTTGGATGGGCAGGCTCTTCTTATCCACTCTCTCTGGGTGAAGAAACAGAAGGTACAAAGGCACCTTCCTCCTCCTACTACCTCCCCATCCCTTTTTGCTGCCAGGTAAATCCATTTTCGCCTGAGACTAGCGTGGGAAAGAGAGAGAGAGAGAGAAAGGGGAAGAGGGAAAGGAGAGGGAGAGAGAGAGTCAGCCCAGACTACAGATGGTATAGAGTAATTCCAGGGGCTGGAGAGGCAGTGTGTGGAGGGGTCGAGCTTGATGGGTGCTGAGAACGCAGATGTTTTCTCTGTGTGTTCCTGATACAGTGGACCTTTGGAGTCAGAGGTCATGAGTTTGAATCCCAGCTCTGCCACTTGTCAGCTTTGTGACTGTGGGCAAGTCACTTCACTTCTCTGGGCCTCAGTTACTTCATCTGTAAAATGGGGATTAAGACTGTGAGCCCCATGTAGGACAACCTGATTCCCCTATGTCTACCCCAGCGCTTAGAACAGTGCTCTGCACATAGTAAGCGCTTAACAGATACCAACATTATTATTACAGTGAGTGAGCTGAGATATGACAAGTGCCTGGACCCACGTAGAGGCCATCTGGATGGAGAAGAAGGGACCAATCCCTGAAATATTGTTGAGGAAAAGTCAACAGGATTTAGCGACAGACCCAATTTGGGCTTTGAGAGGGGGGCGTCAAGGATAACACCAAGGTGGCAGACTTCATAGCCGGAGAGGATGTTGTCAAAGGAAGAGGGCAAGTCGGGGAGAGGAGAGATTTGGGAGGAAAAATGAGGAGTTCAATTTTAGACAGACTGAGCTGATGAGCCATCCGTGTGGAGTTGTCCTGGAGGAAATGGGAAATACGAGATCTATGAGGAGATGAGGGGTTGGGGCTAGTGAGGTTGAATAGGGAGTTTGAGCAGTTGAAGATGATGGTTGGGGGAAAAGAAGATTGGGCCCAAACGTTTTTAGAACATGCATTTTCCACAACACTTTCTTTTTAGCAATTGACCCCTCTTTTCCCCCATTGGTGGGCAGTGGGCAATTTTTCTCAAAATTAAAAGCTTTGATAGTTTGAGGAGCCAGAGTGGCTTTAATAATAATAATAATAATAATGATAACAATTATAGGACCTGTTAAAATCTTACTATTTGCCTGGCACTGTATTAAGCAAATTTTTCTCAATTTTTCTTAGCCATACCAAGTTCACCCAAGCCCCCTAGTCATATAGGGTGCCAACCTGAAGGACTTCTCTCATCATGATCAACTAGTAAGGAAGTGCTACTCCTTTGGACTGGGCCAAAGAGGAGTCCGTTGCATTCTGGTTATGCCCAGGGTTTCATCTGGGGAGGTTCGGGGGAGAAGCAGAGCTGCTCAGGAACCAAGAGAGTCAACACACATTCTAACACCTCAGAGAAGAGACCGACAATATGTCACCCACAGAAGTGCTGGCTAGCAGGAAACTCGGGAAGTGGGATTTATTGATGCAGCCTTAACAAACGGTTAAGGGACTGGACAGCAGAGTAATAACTTAGGAATTTGCAGGGGTTTGAGAGCACTAGAGGAAATTTAGAATGGCTCATTCCACCCTCCCAGATTTGAATTAAAGGCTTCCAACTCTCATCCCTTACTATTCTTCCTTTTTCTCTCCATCCCCAGCTTCCTGTGCCACTCTCTCTTCTCTCCTTTGGTTGTCCCGCTTCCCTCTCTCCTTTCCTCCTTACCTCCAGGCAGGGCCTGACTCCATCTCCCCTGGGCAGAGCTGAGTTGTGCCACCTTCTAGGGATGACAGGAAGGTCTAACGCTCTCCAGACTGAGCGGTTGCCGCCTGAGTCCTACCTTCTAAAGGGAGCGGAGGTGGTTCTGGGGGTAGGGCAGGGTGGGGAGGGGGTGGAGCCAGGGAGTGTATGAGTGTAAGGAGTTTTCTCTCCCATGCTATTCCTCTGGAGGGCTTCCCTGACCCCTGACTTTCAATCAATCAGTCAATCGATAGTATTTATTGAGTGTTTACTACATGCAGAGCACTGTAATGAGGGCTTGGAAAAAGTCCAACAGAATTGGTAGATGTGAACGAATCAGTCAGTGGCATTTATTGAGCGCTTACTATGTAAAAGAACCATACTAAGTACTTAGGAGAGTACCATATGATGGAGTTGATAGACTGTTCTCTGCCCACAGAAGTCAAAAAATAGATATGACCACGCAGACACATCTACATGACATCTTTTATAATAGCACTCATATTCTCAATGACCACAAGGGTTTTTGAAAAGCCTGTAAGGGTAGTGGAAAGATCATGGGCCTGAGAGTCAGAGGACCTGGGTTTTAATCCCAGTTCTGCCACTTGTCAACTGAGTGACCTTGGGCGAGTCACTTCATTTCTCTTTTCCTCAGTTCCCGCATCTGTAAAATGAGGATTAAGACTGTGAGCCCCATGTGAGATATGGACTGTGTCCAACCTGATTAGTTTGTATCTACTCCAGCACTTAGTATAATGCCTGAATACCATTAAAAAAAGAGCGACATTAAAGAAGGAAGAGAAGGATGATGGGAGAGGAGGGGGAATGGGGAGGGACAGTGGGGAAGGAGTAAAAGGAAGAAAATCTCTTGAAAGTGTCCAAATTTCTCAGAGATAATGGAGAAAAGGGCCTCACAGGGTTGCACCTGGAGAGTTTCCAGTCCTCTACCTGTCTCGACTGCTAGAGGGAGAGTCAAGCAGAAGCCCACCCATTCCATTCCAAGCTTGGGCAGTGGCTAGCGAGCGGAAGGCAATCTGCTACAAGTCAAAACTCACCCGTGCTGCAGCAGCGGTATGGGAGAGAGTCGAGGGCAGAGACTCAGGTTTACTGGGTGGAAGGAGGCAATGGTAAACCGCTTCCGTATTTTTACCAAGAAACCTCTATGGATACACTACCAGAACAATTGCAGATGAAGGTGGGGCATTTGGGGAGAAATCTGTCCATGGCATCGCTATAGGTCGGACATGACTCGACAGCATAAGACAACAGCAGTGGAGAAAAGTATCTCCTTCACAAAGAACAGTGTGCTGATCAAGAGAAATCCCAGTAATTGTGAACTCTAAAAGTGCAAATGTATTCTAAATCAATCCATCGATCATATTTCTTGAGTGCTGTATGCAGAGCACTTTACTTAGCACTTAGGAGAGTACAGTGGAGTTGGTAGATGCATTCCCTGGCCACAACAAATAACACAATTCTACAGCACCCTCCTAAACACTTAGGAGACCACTCTGATCAGAGTAAGCGCTCAATAAATTCAGAGCAATCATGGCCTTAACACATTCTCTCACACCATAAGATGTCTATATCTTCATTCTCAGAGATGGAGAACGGCCTATACGGAGGAGCATGGGTGAGTTTTGCAAGCAGAGTGTAAAAAATAATTATTTGGGGCAGGCTGTGGCTCAGGTGCAGATCAAGCAATCGATCAATGGTGCTTATTAATAATTTAGAGTGTGCAGAGCACAGTACTAAGAGGTCAGGAGAGTACAGTGCAACAGTCGTTAGGTACGTTCCCTGCCCACAAAGAGCTTATAGTCTAGAGGGGGAGACAGACATTAATGTAAATAAATTACAGTTATGTACATAAGTGCTTTGGGGATGGGGGGTGGTGAATACCAAATGCCCAAAGGTCTCAGATCCAAGTGCAGATCTGAGGAATTTATTCAAGAGTACTGTTCTAATAATAATAATAATAATAATGGTGGTCTTTGTTAAGCGCTTACTATGTGCAAAGCACTGTTCTAAGTGCTAGGGGGATACAAGGTGATCAGGTTGTCCCACGTGGGGCTCACAGTTTGAATCCCCATTTTACAGATGAGGTAACAGGCCCAGAGAAGTTAAGTGACTTGCCCAAAGTCACACAGCTGGCAAGTGGCATAGCCGGGACTAGAACCCACAACCTCTGTCTTCCAAGCCTGGGCTCTTTCCACTGAGCCACGCTGCTTCTAATAATAATAATTATGGTACTTGTTAAGTGTTTACTATGTGCCAAGCACTGTTCTAAGCACTGGGGTAGATGCAAATTAATCAGATTGGAAACAGTCCCTGTCCCACATGGGGCTCTTAATCCCCATTTTACAGATGAGGTAACTGAGGCCCAGAGAAGTGAAGTGACTTTACAAGGGCACAGAGCAAACAAGTGGCGAAGCTGGAATTAGAAACCAAGTCCTTCTGACTCCCAGCCTGGTCTCTACCACTAAGCCACGCGGCTTGGGTGTCCACTGAATGAGAAGAGAAAATGAGGCGAGACCTCTGCTTTTAAATGAATTTGAATCTATCAGAATGACTCTCTGATGATCATTCATCCCCTGTGAACCTGGACCTTCCAGACCACAGGCTCGCGTAGCAAATCAGCTGCCTACATCTGGATGATTTGGTTGGGAATGCGAGACCCCTGAGACCCGTGAGCAGAGACCTCTAGCCAGGTGGTGATTTCCCCGGTATCTCACTGCCCCATTGATCCGCCTCACATCCACGGCCGCAGCTCTTCCCTGACTGCCCAAACATTTGGTGGTCAGGTTGCCCTCAAACCTCCCCCGGTGGCCAGACCACATTTGTAGAAGTCACATGACGACAAAAAACAGCGCAAGACTGGGCATTAGGAAACCTGAGCCCTAATCCCAGCCCCGCCATTTGCTTGCCGTGTGCCCTTGGGCAAGTCTCTAGGGTTCAGAGCCCTCATCTGCAAAATGAGGATAGATTATCAGTTCTCCTTCCCCCTTGGACTGTAAACCCCATGTAGGATAGGGACAGTGCCCGACCTGATCGCCTTGAATCACCTCTGCACTTAATCTGGTGCGGCTTGGCACATAGTAAATGTTTAATACCAGTATTATTATAATCATCATTATTATTATTATTTCATTGCACAAGGGAGGCCATAATAACATGTGACCGTTGTTTAGGAAAAACTAAACCATGTTTGGGTTTCACTGCAGGTTCTAAAATCAGAGTATTTGAAGGGACTTCAAAAGGGTATTGAGTCCAGACCCCTGCTGCCGGTCAAGACTTTACCCAGCCCAAGGATACTATAATTTCAGTGGAAAGAACCCGGGCTTGGGGGTCAGAGGTGATGGGTTCGAATCCCAACTCTGCCACTTGTCAACTGTGTGACTGTGGGCAAGTCACTTAACTTCTCGGTGCCTCGGTTACCTCATCTGTAAAATGAGGATGAAGACTGAGCCTCACGTGGGACAATCTGATTACCCTGTATCTCCCCCAGGGCTTAGAACAGTGCTCTGCACATAGTAAGCACTTAACAAATACCAACATTATTCTAATATACTCACCTACCTCCCCTTCTGTGCTCCCTGATCATGCCCACACAGAAACCCTACCCCCCCCACCTTTCCGCCCAGCCTAATTCCTCTAGACCGTAGGCTCTTTGTGGACAGGGAATGTGTCTATTTTTATACTGTACTCTCCCAAGAGCTTAGCACAGTCCTCTGCATATAGTAAGCGCTCAATAAATACAATTGAATGAGTGAATGAAATTGGCAGACAGAGCCCGGGTGGGATTGTGGTTGGGGTTCTTATCGCCGTGACGGTTGAGGCCGCAGACACTGGGAAACGCTGGATGAGGGAGGAAGGCTAAGGCTCTGGTGTGGGGGAAATCAGGACATAACAAGAACTCATTACTCGGGTGCAGACAAAGGGATAACAGAAATGCAGCATTGCCTAGTAAAGCTGTGTGGCCTATTGGATAGAACACGGGCCTGGGAGTCAGGAGGACCTAAATTCTAATCCTGGCTCTGCCATTTGCCTGCTGTGGGACGTTGAGCACTTCACTTCTCTGGGCCTCGGTTCCCTCATCTGTAAAATGGGAATTAAGACTGTGTGCCTTATGTGGGACAGAGGCTGTATCCAACCCCAGTGCCTGGCACATAGTAAGCACTTAATAGATACCACAGTTATTAGTAAGTAGGCTGTATCCAACCCCAGTGCCTGGCACATAGTAAGTGCTTAATAAATACCACAGTTATTATTAAATCTATTAAATGGCTCCCCCTCCATGCGGCAGGAGGCTGGTGAGAATCTTCTCTCTGGTTTTCAAAGACTTGGCACTCCTATCGGTTACTCTACCGGACAGGAAACAACCCTAATCCCTTGTATTCTAGTTTTCACCCATTTCCGCTTGCTCTATCAGTCACCTGCTTTCACTGAAAAGAGTCTTGCATGGACTGTACTTGGGCATTATGAAAATATCCCTCTCTTCAGTCCTGGCCTTGTGGAAAGAGACCGGGCCTGGGAGTCAGAGGACCTGGGTTCTAATCCAAGCTCTGCCTCTCGCCAGCTCTGTGATCTTGGCGAAGTTGCTTAACTTCTCTGTGCTTCGGTTTTCTTATCTGGGGTTTCAGGACCTATTTTCGCTCCTTCTTATACCTTGAGTCCTGGGTGGGACAGAAACCGTGTCCTAACCTGATTATCTTGTATCACCACTACTGCTCAGTACAGTGCTTCACACATACCACAATTATTTATTAATATTAATATCATTATTGTTCTGAACTTTGGTAGTGTCTATTATGCCTTTCCCGGTCTTGCAGGCTACTCTTTCAATTGTATTTATTGAGCGCTTACTGTGTGCAAAGCACTGTACTCAGCACTTGGGAGAGTACAATATCACGCTTCAAGTTCTCCAGGTGCCCCACTACGGTGGATCTGCAGCATGGCCTAGTGGAGAGATCTGGGGCCTGGGAGTCAGAAGAACGTCTAATCCCGGCTCCACCACTTGTCTGCTGTGTGACCTTGGGCGAATCACTTCACTTCTCTCTGCCTCAGTTACCTCATCTCTAAAATGGGGATGAAAACTGTGAGCCCCATGTGGACAGGGACTGAGTTCAACTTGTTTAGCTTGTATCCACTCCAGCTCTTAGTGCTCCACACATAGTAAGCGCTTAACAAGTAGCTTTATTATCATTATTATTATTATTATTATTGAGTAGTGCTAGATACAGTTTAACCTAGACTGATTTGCTGACAGGAGACAGGGAGGATGCAGGTGAGCCCAAAGAAGAACTTCTTGATGCTTATTAAATCCTGAAACGGATTCCATTAGTGATGGTGGGTTCTATTTCCCTGGGAAGCAGTATGGCTGAGTGCAAAGTACATGGGTTTGGGAGTCTGGGAACCTGGGTTCTAATCTCAATCTGCCACTTGTCCGCTGTGTGACTTTGGGCAAGTTGCTTAGCTTCTCTGTGCCTCAGTTATCTGTAAAATGGGAATAAAATCCTCGTTCTTCCCACTTCTTTGACTGTGAGTTCCATGTGGGACACGGAATATGTCTAGTTTGATTACCTTATATCTGAGTGCTTCTCAGTGTTTAGGTTCTAGGCACACAATAAGTGCTTAACAAATAGTACAATTATTATTATTACTATTATCATATTTGTTAAGCACTTACTACGTGTCAAGTACTGCTTTAAGAATTGGGGTAGATACAAGGTTATTAGGTTGGACACAGTCCCTGTCCTAACTGCCTCACTGACTAGGTAGGAGGGAGTAGGATTTAATCTCCATTTTTCAGTTGAAGGAACTGAGGCACAGTGAAGTGAAGTGACTTGTCCCAGGTCACACAGCTGACATGTGGTGGAGCTAGGTGTGCATTCCCTGGCCTGTAAATTCCTTCTCTAGACTCTAAGCTTGTAGAGACAGAGAATGTGACTGCTAATTCTGTTGAATTACACGCTCCCAGATACTTGGTTCAGTGCTCTGCACGAAGGAAGTGCTCAGTAGATACCTTTGATTGATTGGAGGCCCAGGACATGTAGTCAGAGGTCAGCAGGGCCCAGCGATTGCTGAGGCTTCTCCTCTAGGCCCAGCACTCATGCCCCGTCCTCCACTCCTAGCACTGGGAGAGTTGGAGGAAGGTCCTGGCTTCTCTCACATTATCGGGGGCCACCGACCTTATTTCCAGACTGAGTCCCCTCCCAAGGCTGAGCTGGATTCCTCTTGACCTGCCCTGATGCACAAGATGTTTAGTACATTGCTCCACAACCAAGAGACACTCAATAAATGTTATTGATTGAAATAGACATGATCCAACTGTGGGATGACAAATCAAGATTTCAGTCAGTCAATCGTATTTATTGAGCACTTACTGTAGGCAGAGCACTGGACTAAACGCTTGGGAGAGTACAATCTAACCACATAACAATCTAACCATATTCTCTGCCCACAGAGAGCTTGCAGTTCAGAGGATTTCAGGTTGACCAAAGTTAGAATGTCGAACAACCCCTCAGCTGGCATCTATCTGAGCTGCAAAAAAACAAAACCAAAATGTTGAAAATCATCAGACATGGTAGTGGCACGTGATATGTAGAAAGCTCAGAGGGACTATTTGGAGTAATCGATTTGTCCTTTTCCTGAATCCTGTTGGCGTATTTAACCCCAATAGTCTATGTGCCCTTCTTCCTTCCCCGCCCCCTCCAATAAACCCTTCCTCCACCACCCCCAGCCAACTTTAGCATGAGAACTGAGAAACTCAAGCAATACATGATTGGTTGCTTTGCCCTTGAAGCGGGGTAGATAGAGGGTGGCTTTTATTACCTACCTCAGGGGCCTCGTGAAGGTAATAATAATAAATAATGATTATAGTATTTTTTTAAGCATTTACTATAAGCCAAGTACTGTTTTAAGCACTGGGGTAGATAGAAGACCATCTGTTTAGACACAGTCCCTGTCCCAAATTGGGTTCACACCTTTAATCCCCATTTTACAGATGAGGTAACTGAGGCACAGAGAAGTTAAATGATTTGCCCAAGGTCACACAGCAGACATGTGGCAGAGCAGGGTTTAGAACCCAGGTCCTTCTGACTCCCAGGTTTGTGGTCTATCTACTAATCCACACTTGGGTGATCTGACAGGGAAAGAGATAAAAAGGTTGATGAGATTGTAAGTTTAATGTGGGCAGGGAACAGGTGTACCAACTCGAATGTATTGGTAAAATATTGCTAAAATCTGCCCTTTCCTCTCCATCCAAAGCGCTACCATGCTGATCTAAGCACTTACCCTATCTCTTCTTGACTACTGCATCAGTTTTCTTGCTAACTTCCCTGCCTCCTGTCTCTCCCAATTCCAGTCAGTCAGTCAATCAATCAATTGTATTTATTGAGAGCTTACTGTACTAAGAGCTTGGGAGAATAAAATATAACGGAGTTGGTAGACAAGTTCCCTGACCACAATGAGCTTACTGTCTAGGAGGGAGATAGACATTTATATAAATGGATAAATTACAGGTATGTCCATAAGTGCTGGGGGGCTGAGGGAGTGGTGAATAAATTGAGCAAATCCAACTGCAGAAGGGAGTGGGAGAAGAGGAAAGGAGGGCTTAGTCAGGGAAAGCCTCTTGGAGGAGATGTGTCTTCAATAACGCTCTGAAGGCGGGGAGAGTCATGGATCATTTTTCAACAGAAAGGATCAGTCCACTCCTCAAGAACCTCCAGTGGTTGCTCATCCACTTCCGCATTAGTTAGAAACGCCTGAAGCACTCCAACAGCTTGCCCCCTCCTACCTCATCTTACTGAACGCATCCTGGGCAGTAATAATAATAATAATGGTATTTGTTAAGTGCTTACTATATGCCAGGCACTGTACTAAGCGCTGGGGTGGATACAAACAAATCAGGTTGGGCACAGATCATGTCCCACCTGGGGCTCACAGACTCAATCCCCATTTTACAGATGAGGAGTGGAGGCACAGACAAGTGAAGTGACTTGCCCAAGACCACAGAGCAAACAAGGGGCAAAGCCAGGATTAGAACCCAAGACCTTCTGACTCCCATGCCTAAGTCAAGCTTCTCCACTATCATCATTACTATTATTACTACTACTATTAGTATTACTGTTATCATCATTACTGTTATTAAACAGGGAGACCGAGATGAGAGACAAAGGGAGAGTCAGGGGAGATGGTCGGGGAAACATGAGGGAAAGATTTGATCCTTGATATGGGCAGGAACATGCCTGCAAATTCTGTTGTGTTGTAATAATAATAATAATGATGGTATTTGTTAAGCGCTTACTATGTGTCAAACACTGTTCTAAACACAGAGGTAGATACAAGATAATCAGGTTGTCCCACGTGGGGCTCACAGTCTAGATCCCCATTTTATAGATGAGGTAACTGAGGCTCGGAGTAGATAAGTGACTTGCCCCAAATCACACAACTGATAAGTGGCAGAGGTGGGATTAGAACCCATCACCTCTGACTCCCAAGCCCATGTTCTTTCCACTAAGCCACACTGCTTCTCTTATTGTACTCCCCCAAGTGCTCAGTATAGTGCTCTGCCCAAAGTAAGTGCTTAATAAATGTGATTGATTGATTGATTGATCCTACAGTGGGACTCCCAATTTTCCCAACTGGGCTGGGGGTCTTGGAATTGTCCAGGGGTGGTTGCTCTGGAGCTAATGTGTGAATTATGCTAGCGAATCCTACCTATTGCCTAAGAGTCTCAAAGTGCAAAGGAATTTGCTCAGTGCACTTGAAATGGGTCGGCGGTGGGCAGGGGTGGAGAAGGAGGGGAGGCTGACAGAAGAGGCCAACGATAGCCATCCTGGGAAATGGGGGTGCTTTGGACACGATAGGGATTCCGATAGGATGACCAGAGGCTCGCGAGGAATGTTGGCCTGTATCTCCTCCTCCGGCCTTGCAGTGTTTTCCTTTTCTGCATCTCCTCTGCTCGGCTTTTCTCGTCGGGAATGAGAAGACCCGGAGCGGTACTGCCCTAGTGTCTGACCAATGGGTCTCAGAGGAGTGGGGAGGCCAATGCTGGCCATCGCCGGGGTGATTAAACAGACCTCTCGGGGCTGGCAGAGAGTCAGGTCAGTGCAGGCCCCAGGGCAATTTCGGCCAGTCGCCTCCTGATGAGCTCTGGCTGAATGGCAGGTTGTAGGATCTCCCTGTGGACCGCTTGTACAGAGCATCTTTCTTCCTTGACAAATCAAAAGGACTCCCACTGCCTCCAACCCCCAAGGAAGTGGCTGTTCTTTCCGGCTCATCTCCCCCGTTCTCCCCCGCTGCCTTACCTTAGGGAAGTGGTCTGCGAACCCACTTTGGGTGCCAAGTTGAAGAGAAAGTACTTAGTTTCCCCTTATTGGAGCCTCAGAGTCGGGAGACTCTTGGGAAAGAGTGGAAATGCTCAGTAAAGAGCCACAGTCCAGTAAACCGGTGCAACGAGTCATCGCTTCTCATTTCCAGTTAGCCGACATGGCTCCAAAGCATTTCTAGGAGGTGACATAATGTGAACCTGAACTCATTCATTCCATATGTTCAGGATGAGAGTATGCGTTTGATTTCGGAATAGAAAAATGATGATCGATTTGACCGTTGGGAGGATTGATTATTACGGTCCCAATAGACTGTAAGCTTGCGCTGTAGCCTGTAAGCTCACTGAGGGCAGGGAACAGATCTACCAAAACCTTGCCCTCAAGTAGCTTACCGACTAGAGAGGGAAACAGACATTAAAATAAGGTGCAGATAGGAGAAGTGTCATAATAAAAGGACATAGACATAAGTGCCGTGGGGCTGAGGGTACGGTGAATATCAGTAAATAGGCGGCACAGAGGAGCGGGCAAATAGGGTGGGGGACAGAGGTGTTAGGGAAGGTCTCTTGGCGGAGATATGATTTTAGTAGGGTCTTGAGAGGGGGGGAGTGGTGGTCTGTCAAGTATCAGTTGATCAATCAATGTTATTTATTGAGTGCTTATTGTGTACAGAGCCTGTACTAAATGCTTGGGAGAGTACAATAAAACAGAGTTGGAAGACATGTTCCCTACATACAAAGAGCTTGCAGTCTAGAGCAGAAGACAGACGTTAAATTAAATTATGAATCTGTACCCCCTCTCAGGGTCACACCTGGAGAGTTTCCAGTACTCTACCAGTCTCAACTACAGGCGGGAGAGTCAAGCAGAAGCATACCCATTACCTCTCCATCACCTCTCCATCACCTTGCCCCCTCCTACCTCACCTCCCTTCTCTCCTTCTACAGCCCACCCCGTACACTCCGCTCCTCTGTCACTCACCTCCTCACGGTCCCCTGTTCGCACCTGTCCCGCCGTCGACCCCTGGCCCACATCCTACCGCTGACCTAGAATGCCCTCCCATCTCACATTCACCAAACTAACTCCCTTCCCCTCTTCAAAGCCCTACTGAGAGCTCAGCTCCTCCAGGAGGCCTTCCCACACTGAGCCTTCCCTTTCCCTCTGCTCCTCCTCCCCTCCCCATTCCCCCCTTCTCCTGCCCTCTGCTCTTCCCCCTTCCCCTCCCCACAGCATTGTGCGTACTTGAATATATTAGCAGCGTGGCTCAGTGGAAAGAGCCTGGGCTTGGAAGTCAGAGGTCATGGGTTTGAATCCCGGCTCTGCCACTTGGCAGCTGTGTGACTGTGGGCAAGTCACTTAACTTCTCTGTGCCTCAGTTACCTCAACTGTAAAATGGGGATTAAGACTGTGAGCCTCATGTGGGACCAACAGATTACCCTGTATCTACCCCAGCGCTTAGAACAGTGCTCTGCATAGTAAGCGCTTAACAAATACCAACATTATTATATTATGTATGACTCTATTTTGTTAATGATGTGTATAGATCTAAGATTCTATTTATCTTGATGATATTTACTCCAGACTACTTGTTTTTTTCTGTTTTGTTATCTGTCTCCCCCATTTAGACTGTGAGCCAGTTGTTGGGCAGGGATTGTCTCTATCTGTTGCCGAATTGTCCATTCCAAACGCTTAGTGCAGTGCTCCGCACGTAGTAAGCGCTCAATAAATACGACTGAATGAATGAATGAATGAATATCCATTCCATTCCTAGCTTGGGCAGTGGCTAGCGGGTAGAAGGCAATCTGCTACAAGTCAAAACTCATCCATGCTGGGCCGCAGCGGCACGGGAGAGAGTCGAGGGAGAAGACTCAAGTTGACTGCGTGGAAGGAGGCATAGTAAACAACTTCCGTATTTTTACCGAGAAAACTCTATGGATTCACTTTCAGAACGATTAAGATGGAGGTGGGACATTCTGGGACAGATGCATCCATGGCGTCAGTACGAGTCGGAGTTGACTCTACAGCATGAGACAAAAACGTATATGTACGTAAGTGCTGTGGGGCTGGAAGTGGGTTGAATATCAAATGCTTCAAGGGTACAGATCTAAGATACAAAGGTGACACAGAAGGGAGAGGGAGGAGGGGAAATGAGGGCTTAGTCTGGGGTGGCCTCTTAGAGGAGATGTGATTTTAATAAGATTTTGAAGGTGGGGGGAGTGATGGTCTGTGGTATATGAAGGAGGAGGGAGTTCCAGGCCAGAGAGAGGACACGGGCAAGGGTTTGGTGGCGAGATATAGGAAATCGAAGTAGAGTGAATAAGCTGATGTTAGATGAGCGAAGTGTGTGGGCTGGGTTATTGTAGGAGGTCAGTGAGGTGAGGTAGGGGAGGTGAGCTGATAAAGAGCTGTTAAGCCAATGGTAAGGAGTTTCTCTCTGAGGCGGAGATGGATGAGCAACCACTGGAGGTTCTTGCAGAGAGGGGATATATGGACTGAAAGTGTTTTTAATAATAATAATAATGGTATTTGTTAAGCGCTTACGATGTGCTGAGCACTGTTCTAAGTGCTGGGGTAGATACAGGGAAATCAGGTTGTCCCACGTGGGGCTCACATTTTTTAACCCCCATTTTTTACAGATGAGGTAACTGAGGCCCAGAGAAGTGAAGTGACTTGCCCAGGATCACACAGCAGACAAGTGGCGGAGCCTGGATTAGAACCCACGATCTCTGACTCCCAAGCCCGTGCTCTTTCCACTAAGCCACGCTGCTTCCCTAGAAAAATCTTTTTCTAGAGAAAAATCGTTTTTAGAAAAATCATTCAGGCAGCAGAGTGAAGTATGGATTGGAGAAGGGAGTGAGAGGATGCAGAGAAGTCAGCAAGGGGGTCAACGCTCAGTTTGATAAGATCTTGGCCCCGTGTGATAGCAATTTGAAGAGGAAGGGGCAGTTTGTGGAATTGCTGCGAAGGAAGAACTGACAAGATCTGAATATGTGAGTTAAATGAAAGAGCTGAGCCGAGACTATTGCCAAGGTTACCGGCTTGCGGGACAGAAAGGACGTCATGCCCATCTGCCCAGCTCTTGGGCACACTTTGTCCAACCCTGGACCCAAGTCCCATGTCCCGAGTGAGAGGTTGGTAACCTATGGCTCGGAAGCTCTAGCTCGCTCTTCTTGAAAGCAAATGTGGCTTTTGAACCAGGGGAGGTTGGGAGCAGTGGGAGGGTGAAACATTTAAACCCTCAGCCCGGGATCCCGGGGCTAAGAGGAGGCTCTTTGCCAAAACAGCCCACAGTGCTGGTGCTGTGCACGGTAGCATAACTTACCTCCCTAAAAGTTACTTAAAAGCGGCAGCAGATGGCCCTGCACCACTGGGTTCTGTCTGGCTGTTACAGTTGGAGAGGGGGAGGGAGGACAGGTGTGGATATTCAGCAGCAGGCAGCCTGTTCGGAGACTTGTGCCAGGTGCGGTGCGTGGACGCTGACCTCCAGAACACCCTAGGCCCCTGGCTGAGGTCCCTGGGGGGCTGAGGAGGCCCTGGGAGATTCTGGGTGGTCCTGGGAGGAGTCAGACCATGTCACTGGGGCCACTCTCTCTGTGCCACTGGTGCCGGGTTGTGGTTGCCCTGCTCTGCCCCGATGGAGCCCTTGTCCCTTTGCAGAGAGGGATTCCTGCCCCTCCTGTCAGCTGAAGCGGCGGAATCCCTGCCCACGCTCGAACCTCCCCAGATTCGACAGCTCTTTGGAGTCCGGGGGACAGGGAAGCCGGGGTGAGGGGCTGCGGGCAGAAGCTGGAACGGGCAGGGGCAGGATCAGAGCAGGTCTTAGTCCTCGACCCTTCAGCCCTGAGATACCCTCCCCTAGTCTCCGGGCCGGGCAGTACCTCAGCGCCACATTGAGCAGCAGCGTAGGTTTAGTGGAAAGAGGATGGGCCTCAGACTCAGAAGTACCTCGGTTCTAATCCTGGCTTTGCCACTCGTCTGCAGTGTGAACTTGGGCAAATTACTTACCCAGGTGGGACAAGGACTGCGTCCAAAGTGATTAACTTGTAGCTACCCCAGCGCTTGGCACATAGTAAGCACTTAACATGTACCATAATTATTACTATAATAAATTTTGTGTTTCCTTCCCTAGCTGAGGAGATCAGAAGCACCTGATCCATACAAGAGGCTGTGCCCGGGAGGGGGAATGGGTTCTGTCTTCTGCTGGTGGGCCCGGGCCAAGAAGGAGCAGCCACACAGTGTTACCCCTGCCCAGCTGCCCTTACCCTTGGGTACTGCCCTCTTGCATCCTTGAAGAGAGGGGACGTGGCAGGGAAGGGGAAGGAGAGGAAGGGAATCTAATCTCTGCCAGTCCTAGCCCACTGGGCTTTCCTTTTCTTCCTCTTCTCTCCCTTTGTACTTCTTCTTCTCCCCTCTGTTCCCTTCCTCTTCTCTCCCTTCCATTCATTAAGTCATTCGATCATATTTATTGAATGCTTCCTGGGTGTGGAGCCCTGTGTTAAGAGCTTGGGAGAGTACAGAATTACAGACACATTCCCTGCCAGCAATGAGCTTTCAGTCTAGAGGGGGAGACAGACAGTAATATAAATAAAGTACAGATATTTTAGTGCTGTGGTGCTGGAAGGGGGGCTGAATAAAGGGAGCAATTCAGAGCTCTTTCCACAAGTCACACTGCTTCTTTGCTTCGTCAAACGCTGGGTGGTCAATGGCCAAGGATATTCCTGTCCTGCTGCCAATCTAGGCTGCTGAGCTCCAGGCAATTGAGTGGCAGGAGGCATGGAAGCCATTGGCATCTGGGAGAAAATCGGGATGCAAGGACCATTGAGGTGAGAGTTGAAGTTGAGAGGTGAGTTGGGGTGAGAGTTGTGCTGCAGTGGGTGCTGCGAAACAGTGGGACTTGTGCCTGAAGAATAGCATTTGAGAATTAGAGACAGACCCGTGTGCCTAGGATAATAGTAATAATAATAATGTTGGCGTTTGTTAAGCGCTTACTATGTGTAGAGCACTGTTCTAAGCGCTGGGGTAAATAAAGGGTAATCAGATTGTCCCACATGAGGCTCACAGTCTTAATCCCCATTTTAAAGGTGAGATAACTGAGGCACAGAGAAGTTAAGTGACTTACCCAAGTCACACAGCTGCCAAGTGGCAGAGCCGGGATTCAAGCCCATGACCTCTGACTCCCAAGCCCGTGCTCTTTCCACTGAGCCGCGCTGCCTTGTCTTCCAGACTGCTTGGCATAATCTGCCTGGCAAATGGTTTCCAGGGACCATAAGTTGCCACAACTTTGCATCAGTTGCATCTTTTGTTCCACTTCCCTCTCTCCATCCATCTTGGATGGCTCAGAATACCTGAGTCCATCTGCAGCCAACACATCAATCAATCAGTGGCATTTATTGACTGTTTACTGTGAGCAGAGCACTGTACTAAGTGCTTGGGAGAGTATAATACAACAGAATTGGTAGACACATTCTCTGCCCACAAGGAGCTTACAGTCTAGGCATCAGAATCCTTTGCTTCCCTTCCACCTTGCATGGTGGCCATTTTGGCAATTTAGAGTCATGACAGACTTGCCTCCTTCCTGCTGCAAGGTAAGACATTTCTGACAGGAGCCAACAGAGAACATTCTCGTCTGACCCTCAGGGCAGAGTGTAACTCACAGAGTCAACGCCTTGTTTTCCTGTGCATTCTCAGCTCAGACCACCACTGATTCAGACCTCTCCTCCCTAAGACCTCATAGTTTTGCCTTCTGATCCCCGATGGAACAGAGCGTAGTGGCTAGACCCCTGGCCTGGGAGTCAGAGGATCACGGGTTCTAATCCTGGCTCTACCACTTGTCTGCTGTGTGACCTTGGGCAAGTCACTTCACCTCTCTGGGCCTCAGTTCCCTCATCTGTAAAATGGGGATTGAGACTAATGAGCCCCACATGGGACAGGGACTGGATTCAACTTGGTTTGCTTGTATCCACCCCAGCACTTGGTTCAGTGACCGACCCATTAAGCGCTTAACAAATGTCATCATTATTAATACTACCACTACTATTCTACCTCCGTCATTCATTCATTCAGTAGTATTTATTGAGTGCTTACTATGTGCAAAGCACTGTACTAAGAGCTTGGAATGTACAATTTGGCAACAGATAGAGACAATCCCTGCCCCATGACGGGCTCACACCACTACTCTTACTACCACTTCTACTAAATAAATAATAATAATGATAAGTGTTTAGTATGCGCCAAGAACTGGGGGAGGTACAAAATAGTCAGTCCCATCCCTGTCTCACACGGGGCTCACGTCTAGTCACGATTTCACTGCCACAAAGACTGTAATCCTGCTTAATTTGCATCGGTCATGGCCAGAAAGACTCAAGGAAAATCTGAGCCCGTAACACTAACCACTCATCTCCGGGAAATTCCCAGCCCTTTTCCCCAACTTAAAAAGACTACTTGGCCATGGAGTAGGAAAATGTACAAGAGAGAAAGAAAAATAAACACAGGAGGGAAAAGGTGCAGCAAGAGAGAGGCTCTGCCGGGTCCCTACTTCACCAGCTCAGGGTCTGATGCTCAGGAGCAGCATGGACTTGGTGGTTAGAGCCCGGCCCTGGGAGTCAGAAGGAGCTGGGTTCTAATTCTTCCTCCACCACGTCTGCTGTGTGACCATGGGCAAATCACTTCACTTCTCTGTGCTTCATTTACCTCATCTGGAAAATGGGGATTAGGAGTGTGAGCCCCATGTGAAATTGGGACTGTGTCCAACCTGATTAACTTGTGTCTACCCCAGTTCTTAAAACAGTGCTTGGCACATTGTAAGTACTTAACAGGTACCATAATTATTATTATTAGGAGAGAAGCTACCCTGCCTACATGCCACTGGAACTTTCCATCAGCCACTGTTCTGCACCACTTTCACAGGGAGAAGTTGCAGCATCAGCATGAGGCCTTCTCAGTCTTTAAAACACTGGGAAGCGCTTAGTATAGTATTCTACGCACATTAAGTACTCAATAAATGCATTTCATTGATTGATTGATTAATTGGAAAGATGTGGCTATGACTAGGATTGTTAACCTGTGACCCTCAAGAAGCCTGAAAATCTGCCCCTCTAACCATAAAACCCATTGTTATTAATAATGTTAATGTTAGTATTTGTTAAGCGCTTACTATGTGCCAAGCACTGTTCTAAGCGCTGAGGTAGATACAGGGTAATCAGGTTGTCCCACGTGGGGCTCACAGTCTTAATCCCATTTTACAGATGAGGGAACTGAGGCACAGAGAAGTTAAGTGACTTGCCCACAGTCACACAGCTGACAGGTGGCAGAGCCAGGATTCGAACCCATGACCTCTGACTCCAAAGCCCGGGCTCTTTCCACCGAGCCAAGCTGCTTCTCATTATTATTACATTTTATTACATTTTTACATGTATTACTATTACATTATTACATTTCCCACTGTCTTTTTCTTTTATGTTCCTTTTGTATTTTTATTCTTTTATCTTTTCTAACATATCTATGGCGGGTTCCCTTTTCCCTCCCTTATTCTGGGACCGTGATCTCTGGGAGTCAGGGGTCTTATCTTACTCTCAAAGTTGTTTTTGCTCCCAATGCTTAGTCCAGAGCTTTGCATAAAGCAGTTGCTTAATAAACCCCACTGAATGAAGGAATGGATGGATGAATGGGCGAATGCATGGATAAATGAATGAACAAACAACCTTGTTTCTGTGCCCATGTCCTAGGCCACTGACCTCCAGATTTCTGTGCTTCTGCTAAGCCGCTGTGAACCGTCACAAAGCCTAGGAAGGTGCAGCTTGCAAAACCTCGCAGACTTTGCCTCATTGCTAGGTGACAAAGAGGAAGCGTGACAAAGAGGAAGCTTCTAAGGAGGAATTTGCTGACCACTGTGGTCATCAGGAAGGTGGGATGGATCAGTCTGGCACTGCTTGAACCGGAGACTGAGGGAAGGGTTATAAAGGACAGAACGAACCTGAAGAATCTTTGTAACTGAAGAAGTAAGGATTTTCTAGCTGGTCTGGGACCCGGGCCGGCTTCCTGGTGTCAGAGGGACCTCTACTGTGACCACTGAGACATAGTGAGGAACTCTTTTTTTAAAAAGGTATTTGTTAAGTGTTTACTATGTGCTAGGTACTGAATTAAGCACTGGGGTCAATACAAGATGATTGGGTTGAACACAGTCCATGCCCCATATAAGGCTCACAGTCTTAATCTCCATTTTACAAATGAAGTAACTGAGGCACAAAGAATAATAACAATAATAATAGTAATGGCATTTGTTAAGTACTTACTATCTAACCTCTGCCACTTGTCAGCTGTGTGACTGTAGGCAAGTCACTTAACTTCTCTGTGCCTCAGTTACCTCATCTGTAAAATGGGGATTAAGACTGTGAGCCGCATGTGGGACAACCTGATGAACCTATATACCCCAGCGCTTAGAACAGTGCTCTGCACATAGTAAGCGCTTAACAAATACCAACATTATTATTATTATTATGTACCAGGTACTGTAATAAAAGCTGCGGTGGTTACAAGCAAATTGAGTTGGACATAGTCCCCGTCCCATGTGGGGCTCACGGTCTCAGTCCCCATTTAACTGAGGTACAGAGAAGAGAAGTGACCTCCCCAAGGTAACACAGCAGATAAATGGAGGAGTCAGGATTAGAACTCAGGCCCTTCTGACTCCCGGGCCTGTGCTCTAGCCACTAGGCCACACTGCTTCTCAAGGGGCCGACTCCTTGAGCACTGAGAAACTGCTCCAGGGAATGGGAGATACTGAGTCTTTAGGAATTAGTTGCTCCCACCCTCCTTGAAAACGCTAGCTAGAAATCAAAGTTGTGCACTCTTGGTGGTTCAGGTGTAACGATGATGCATGTATAACTGAGCCTGTGCCAGGAAGAAATAAAGAGCTTGTATTTTTCCGTTAAGGACTCTGTCTGTTTTGTCCTTTCCGTAAGCACTGCCCACAGAAATCCAAAGGACTCCTCACCGCAAATAGTCCTCCTACTTCCCTACCTTGTGCAGCTGAGTTGGAGGAGATGTAACACTCACTGGAGCGTGATAACCCCAAGTAGAGGAACTTATCTAGCCAGGAGATGACCCTTTTTTTAATGGTATTTGTTAGCACTTATTATGCGCCAAGCATTGTTCTAAGAACTGGGATAGATACAGGCTAATCAAGTTGGACCCAATCCATGTCCCACTGTGAGTTCCTCATGGGACACTATGTCCAACTCAATTTGCTTGTAACCAGCGCAGCACTCACAGTCTTAAACCCTATTTTACAGCTGAGGTAACTGAGGCCCAGAGAAGTGAATTGACTTGCCCAAGGTCACACAGCACATCAGAGGCTGAGCCTGGATGAGAGCCCAGGTCCTTCTGAGTCCCAGGCCTGTGCTCCCTCTACTAAGTGGAAGTGGATGTGCACTTAAAATAAGCTCACCCTACTATCTCATCTGTGAAGCACCCTGGGATGGATCCCTCCTCGCTGGCATGTGGGTTATTTTCCATAGTATTTGTTAAGCACTTACTATGTACCAGGAACTGCGCTAAACACTGGGTCGATTCATTCATAGATGAGGAAACCAAGGTCATGAATGGCTCTGTCAGAATCCACAACCTAAAGTACTAACTGTCTTTCAACCCCCTCATAGACTGCCACTTGTCAGCTGTGTGACTGTGGGCAAGTCACTTAACTTCTCTGTGCCTCAGTTACCTCATCTGTAAAAATGGGGATGAAGACTGTGAGCCTCATGTGAGACAAACTGATTACCCTGTAATAATGTTGGTCTTTGTTAAGCGCTTACTATGTGCCGAGCACTGTTCTAAGCGCTGCCCAGCGCTTAGAGCAGTGCTCGGCACATAGTAAAGCGCTTAACAAAGACCAACATTATTATTATTCGATAGCCAAAGTGTCAGTTTAGCATAACATAACATGCCCAGAATACCAAAACATGAAATCGGCCTTTTGTATGACATGATGATGCAGCTGATGGTAATTGTTCCTTGGGTGTGAAAGAGTGGCTTAGCTAATAGCTGATGACAGATGAATCACTTTCAGTTCCTGATCTACTGCTCTCAGACACAAGGCCATGAAGGTCATTACTCTGAAAGGTCATGATTCCCAATCCTCTAGAAGAGAGCGTATTTCAAGTGATTCACACCCTATAGCTCCTATTTTTTCTGTATTTGTTAACCACTTACTAGGTGCCAGGCACTGCACTAAATACTTGGATAGATACAAGGTATTCTGGTTTGACACAGTCTATGTCCCACATGGGCTCAAAACCTTAGTCCCCATTTTACAGATGAGGGAACTGAGAAGTGAAGTGACTTGCTCGAGGTCACACAGCAGGCAAGTGGTGGAGCCGGAATTGGAACATGGATTTGCACCCTTTATTCACCCCCAGTTCCACAGCACTTCTGGAATTGTCCATTATTTGTTCATATTAATGTCTGTTTCCCCCCTAGACGGAAGGTCCTTGTGAGCAGGGAACATGTCTGCCACCTCTGTTCTATTATACTCTACCAAGCACTTAGTACAGTGCTCTGCACTCAGTAAGCACTGAATAAATATGATTGCTGTCCCCAGATAATATTACCAAACACATCAGATGGCCTCCTCTCTCCCCAGCCAAGAACACTCAGTTCCACAACTTCCCAGTGAGCCTGCAGAAGAAATTTCTCCAGGGTGCTGATAGTTCTGCCAGGGCAAGTCACTTCACTTCTCTGTAAAATGGGAATTAAGACTGTGAGCCCCATGGGGGGCATGGACTGTGTCCAATCTGACTCACTTGCATCTTGGCTCAGTGGAAAGAGCACGGGCTTTGGAGTCAGAGGTCATGGTTTCAAATCCCGGCTCTGCCACTTGTCAGCTGTGGGACTGTGGGCAGGTCACTTCACTTCTCTGGGCCTCAGTTACCTCATCTGTAAAATGGGGATGAAGACTGTGAGCCCCACGTGGGACAACCCGATTCCCCTGTGTCTACCCCAGTGCTTAGAACAGTGCTCTGCATATAGTAAGCCCTTAACAAATACCAACATTATTATTATTATCTACCCTGGCGCTCAGTACAGTGCTTAGTACTTAAGTGCTTAACAAATACCTTTAAAAAATAGGGCTGGTTGCCTTTTCCTGGGGTCACAGCAGACCCCTGCAGGTGGGGCTGGTCCTGAGTCTGTGGAAACTCCGTTAGTTCACCAGCCTTCTTTGATAATAATGGTGGTGTTTCTTGAGCACTTATACTATGTAGATAAACTACAACCAGATTAACACAGTCCCCATCTATCCCACGCGGGACTCACCTCCTAAGGGGGAGGAAGAATGGGTGATGAAGAGTCAAAGAGCTGTAGCAGTGACAGGGGTGCAGAGACTTGAGGAGCCCTGAGAACGGGAGATCTAGAGGGATTTTAGGACCCAGTGGAGGCTGGATCAGATCTGGGCACTCCTAAAGTATCTCTCGGGGGCGGGGGGCTCTTTCAGGTGGGATTTAGGGCTGAGAACCCCTGGTAACATCATACATTTTACAGATGAGGAAACTGAGGCCCAGAGAAGTGACTTGCCCAAAGTCAGACAGCAAGCAAGTGGCAGAGCTGAGATTAGAACCGAGCTTTCCTGACTCCCATCCCGGAGCTCTCTCCACTGGGCCACCCTATTTCTTGATTAGATCTCCGTCAGCCTGGCTTTGGGCTTTCTCAGATTCACTTCGTCCTGAATTCCTTTCAGGAATCTCAAACAGCGCCAATCACAGTCTATTGTCGATTCTCCCCCTCCGGGCTGTGAGCTCATTTGGGCAAGGCATGTGTCCGTTTGTTGTTATAGTATACTCTTCCAAGCGCTCAGTACAGTGCTTGGCACACAGTAAGTGCTCAATAAATACGATTGAATGAATATATGGTTCTCTCTTCTCTCCCCACCTCTACCGAACTCCCTGCCTGGGGTCCTTTATGCCGAGGCAGCCAGTTTGGTGGACCAAAAAGATTAAGTAGCACAGGCTTCTTTACTTTTAGGGGCCCAAAGGCAGGGTCTGAGGCCTACTTCTCTGTGCTCCGTTCAGCCACTGTGAGGTAGCAAAAGCCCCTGAGAAAATAACAGAGATGTACAAAGGGGGTTTAGGATGGTAAGGGATCTGGGACACCCTGGTGGTGGGGAGAAAATGAGGTGGTCAACCCTGACACCCCACAGAACAGGTCCTCAAGACCCACGAATCACCCCCGAATTCACCCATACCAGACCAATTTTCCTAACTCCCTCTGCTCCAGAGCTGGTACTTTCCCCCTGTGACGTCCTGGTGAACACAGGCACTGTTTGAGCTGTGGAAGGAGCTGAGGTGGGAGCCGTGGTACTGAAAATTTGAATGCAGGATATAAAAGCAGTGTGGACCAGATAGAGCGGGCCTGAGTTAGAGGACCTGAGTTTTAATTCCACTCTGCCACTTGTCTACTATGTGACCCTGGGCAAATCACTTTACTTCTTTGGATCTCAGTTACCTCGTCTGTAAAATGCGGATTAAAACTATGAGCCTCAGGTGGGACATGTACACATGTATTGTCTGCTGTGTGACCTTGGGCAAGCCACTTAACGTCTCTGTGCCTCAGTTCCCTCATCTGTAAAATGGGGATTAAGAGTGTGAGCCCCATGTGGGACAACCTGGTTATTTGTATCTACCCCAGTGCTTAGAACAGAGCTTAAACATAATAACAAATACCATTATTATTATTATTATTATTGCATCCAACTTGATTAGACTTGTATCTACCCCACAGCTTAGTACAGTGCCTGGCACATAGGAAGTGCTTAATAAATACCAGTTTTAAAAAAAGGATCTGGTTCCAAATTTTTACCAGGAAAGAAAAGACTATCTGAAAAGCAGTTATAAAACAAAATGATCTTAGGGTCTAATTCATGGACCCCTCTGTACCATTTCCATGAGGAATTATATTTATTATGGGGTGAGAAATAAGGCTATACTTGTACTCTCCAAAGCATTTAGTACAGTGCTCTGCACACAGTAAGTGCTCAATAAGTACAATTGAATGAATGAATGAATTACCCAGCCACTTACTTTGTGAAGAAAATTGAAACTATCAGGTTTCAACTCCCTAAAATCTCCCCTGCTCCTCTCCAGTACCTCCCTCCTACTATCCTAGAAGTACCTCGAGAAGATATCGCCTGCCTTCTCTCAAAATCCACCCCCTCCACCTGCGCATCCAACCCCATCCCTTCACACCTTATCAAAGCACTTGCCCCCTCCTTCTTCCCTCCCTGACTACCATCTTCAACTGTTCACTCTCCAGTGCTTTCTAACATGCTCATGTCTCCCCATCCTAAAAGAACTCTCCCTTGACCTTATGGCTCCCTCCAGTTATTGCCCCATCTCCCTCCTATCCTTCCTCTCCAGACTCCTTGAGCAAGTTGCTTATACCCACTCTTTCAAGTTCCTCTTCTCCAATTCTCTCGTGGCTCAGTGGAAAGAGCCCGGGCTTGGGAGTCCGCGGTCATGGGTTTGAATCCCGGCTCCGCCACTTGTCAGCTGTGTGACTGTGGGCAAGTCACTTAACTTCTCTGTGCCTCAGTTACCTCATCTGTAAAATGGGGATTAAGATTGTGAGTCTCACGTGGGACAACCTGATTACCCTGTATCTACCCCAATGCTTAGAACAGTGCTCTGCACATAGTAAGCGCTTAATAAATACCAACATTATTATTATAGTCTGGCTTCTGCCCACTTCGTTCCACAGAAATCTCCTACTCAGAGCTCACAATGCTTGCCATCTTGCCAAATCCAATGGCCTCTACTCCATCCCAATCCTCCGCAAACTCTCAGCTGTCTTCAACACTGGCAAACACCACCTTCTTCTGGAAACATTATTCCACCTTGGTCTCACTGACATCATCCTCTCCTAGTTCTCCTAACTCTCTGGCCCTTCCATTTTTGTATCTTTTGCAGGCTCCTCCTCTGCCTCTCAATCCCTATCTGTGGGAGTGCCTCAAGGTTCAGTTCTGGTCCCTTTCTAATCTCATTCATTCAATCATATTTACTGAGCACTTACTGTGTGTTCTTATCTCCTCCTGGAAGTTTTTCCCAATAAACTCTTATCTCCTCACTCTATTTCCCCCAGCTGCCACTTGAACCCTTTTATCTAACATAAGCACTTAATCAATCCATCAATAGTAGTTATTGAATGCTTACTCTGTGCAGAGGACTGCACAAGGAGCTTTTTAATCAATTGTATTTATTGAACTCTTACCATGTGCAGAGCACTGTACTAAGCACTTTGAGTATAATACAGTAGAATTGGAAGGCACATTCCCTGCCCACAAGGGGCTTAGAGTCTAGAAGGGAAGGAAAACATTAATATCAATAAGTGAATTATGGATATATTACAGATTAGTGCTATCAAATCAAGGTGATGCAGAAAGGAATGGGAGAAGACAGAATGAGGCCTTAGTCTGGGAAGGCCTCTTGGAGGACATGTGCCTTCAGTAAGGGTTTGAAGGGAGGGAAAGCACAGTAAAGTAATTAGATAAGATCTCTTCCCTCAGAGAATTTACAATCTAAAAAGAAGACAGACCCTTATAAAACAATTAAAGGTAGGGGGAAGCAACCTAAAAAAACCCCAACCTTATGGTATTTGTCAACAGTGCCAGGCACTGTTCTAAACTCTGGGGTAGAAACAAGATAATCTGGTTGGACACAGTCCCTGTCCCACACAGGCCTCACAGTCTTAATCTCCATTTCACAGATGAGGCAAATGAGGCAAAGTGAAGTGACTTGCCCTAGGTCACACAGCAGACAAGTGGCAGAGCCCGGATTAGAACCCATGACCCGCTGACTCCCAGACCCGTGCTCTAATCTAGTATAAAGATATGTACGTAAGTGCCTTGAAAGCTCCTTGTGGGCAGGGAACATGTCTACCAATTCTTTCATACTGTATTCTCCTAGTCACTTAGTAGAATGCTCTGCCTACAGTAAGTAATCAATAAATATGAATGATTGAGTTTTTTACATTATTTTTTAAGCACTTACTATGTGTCAAGCAATGTTTGAAGTACTGGGATCGTACAGGTTACTTGGATAGGGCACAGTTCCTGGCCCTCACAGGTCTCACTGTCCAAGTAGGAGGGAGAAGAGGTATTTAATCCCCATTTTACAGTTGAGGAAACTGAGGCATGGAGAAGTTAAGCGACCTACCCAAGGTCACACAGCAAGCAATTAGCAGAGCCAGGATTAGAATCTAAATCCTCTGACTCCCAGATTGCTGGAAGAAGGGAAGGAGTCATATCAGTGTCTGTCTCCCCCGCTAGACTGCAAGCTCCTTATGTTATATTGTACTCTCCCAAGCACTTAGTACAGTTTCTACATAAAATAAGTGCTCAATAAAAATGATTGATTGCTCGAGTGGCTCTCTACTACCCGTAGCACTAATGTGGATATATATTTTTTAATGGTATTTGCTAAGCACCTACTCTGTACCAGGCACTGTTCTAAGCACTAGGGTAGCACAAGGTCATCAGGTTGGACACAGTTCATGTCCCACATGGGGCTCACAGTCTTAATCTCCATTTTACAGATGAGGTAGCTGATTCACTCCTATGAATCGAGGCCTTATCGTGCCAAGAGAGTTTACATACACTGATGAACCTTAGCGCTATTCCATTTAGGGCTACCCATAATGGAAAGGGCTAAGCCAAAGCGTCAGACAAAGTCGATTCACCCATGCTGGGCAGTAGTGGCATGGGAAAGAGTCAAGGGCCGATGATCAAGTGATGAAAATGCTGATCAGCGGCAATGGCAGAGACTCAAGTTTTTACTGCGTGGAAGACGGCAATGGTAAACCACTTCCGTATCTTTACCAAGAAGACTCCGTGGATATGCGTACTATAACAATTTTATGACAGAAGATGGGATGTGCTGAAGAGGGTGTGTGCATGGAGTTGTTATGGGGCGGAAACGACTGGAAGGCATTTGAAGAGGAAGAAGTGAAGGTCACATAAACAGACAAGTGGAGGGGCCGGGATTAGAATTTAGGTCCTCTGGCTCCAAGACCCATGCTCTTTCCATTAGGCCATTTCTTCCTAGCTGTAATTCATTTAAGTTTCTGTCTCCCCTGCTAGATTGTAAACTCCTTGAGAGCAGGGGCTCATGTCTACTATTTCCACTGTATCTTCAAGTAGGCAATCAGGAGGGGCTCAGTCAATACTGTTGACTGAGTGATTGAATTGTGTAGGGAGGCTTCAATTCCTAGGCCGGACTCCCCCCACCTATCCTGCTTCTAACTTACCTTAGGAGGTCTCCCCCTCCACTGATGAAGCAGCGTGGGGTGGTGGATAGAGCAAAGGCTGGGGAGTCAGAAGGTCCTGGGTTCTAATCCCTGCTCCTCCACTTGTCTGCTCTGTGACATTGGGCAAGTCACTTAACTTCTCTGTGACTCAGTTACCTCATCTGTAAAATGAGGATTGAGATTGTGAGCCCCGTTTGGGTCAGGGACTGTGTCCAACCTGATTATCTTGTATCCACCCCAGTGCTTAGAACATAATCCAGGCTTAACAAGTACCATCATCATCATTATTTTCTATATTTCCTGGAAAAGGTAAATCCCAGTTGTCCTCTGGCCTGGATGTTGAAAAATTTCTTTAGATTGAAGGCAGAAACTCAGCAACAGTAGCTCGATTCTCCCTGTGGAAGAGGAGCTTCCCCTGGATGTATGTTCTCTCCCCCTTCCCAGCTCCCCTCTCTTTCTGATCAGGTGGTTGACGAGATAAAGAATTCCCAGGAAAGGACGCCTGCAAACAAGTCTTCATGGCCCAAGGAAATAATAATGTCAATGGTATTTATCAATCAGAAGCAGCATGGTCTAATGGAAAGAGCACAGATCTGGGATTAATCAGAAGACTAATCCTGGCTCTACCCAAATGCTTGCTGTGTGACCTTGGGCAAGTCAAATTTCTCTGTGCCTCAGTTTCCTCAACTTTAAAATAGGGATTCAATTCCTGTTCGATACCTGTGAGCCCCATGTGAGACAGGGATGGTGTCTGACTTACCTTGAATCTGCCTAGTGCTTAGAACAGCTTTTGACAAGTAGTAAGTGCTTAACAAATACTGTTTTAAAATAGGGTTTATATAGTGCTTACTGTGTGCAGAGCACTGTACTAAGCACTTGGGAGACTACATTAATCCCAACTCTGTCACCATCTGCTTTGAGACCTTGGGCAGGTCACTTAACTTCTCTATGCCTCAGTTACCTCATCTGTAAAATGAGGATTAGGGCTGTGAGCCCTATGTGGGACATGGACTGTGTCATATTTGATCAACTTGTGTCTACCCCAGCACTTAGAACAGTGTGCCCAACACATAGTAGGCATTTAACAAATATTATAAAAAATACAACAGAACTGAGAGTCTAATGGAGGGTCTCATTAATTGAGCACCTACTGAGTACAAATCACTGTATTCCACATTTGGGGAGTGCAATACAGTAAAATTTTTACATTTTTTTAATGGCATTTTTAAAATTTTCAGGCCCAGGGAAATTAAGTAACTTGCCCAAGATCACACAGCAGGCACATGAAGATGTCAGCATTTTTTATGGTGTTCTTCAAGTGCTTATTATGTGCCAGCCACTGTTCCAAATGCTGAGGTAGATACAGGTTAATCAAGTTGGACACAGTCCCTGTCTCACATAGGGCTCACAATTTTAATCCCCATTTTACAGATCAGGTAACTCAGGCACAGAGAATTGAAGTGACTTGCCCATGTTCCCACAGCAGATGAGTGGCAGAGCTGGGATTAGAACCCACGTCCTTCCCGACTCCCAGGCTCTATCAACCAGGAAGGCACACTGCTTCTCACAGTTAGTAGACATGATCCCCGCCCTCAGAGAGTTTACAGTTTAGATCAGGAGACAAACATTAAAATAATTTACAGAATAACACCAAGGTCCTCATGGCTTAGAGCAGTGCTCTGCACAGGATAGGTGCTCAGTAAATACCACTGATTGATTGACCCACCACATATTCCCTAGAGGAGGTTTTTCTAGACTCCACCATTCCATCTCTATTCTGAGCTATAATAATAATAATAACTGTAGGATTTGTTAAATGCTTACAATGTTCCAATCACTGTAGTGAGCACTGGGGTAGATTTGAGATTACCAGGTCCCACATGTGGCTGGCAGTCTAAGTGGGAAAGAGAACAGAGAAGTGCAGTAATTTGCCCAAAGTCAGACAGTGGGCAAGTTACAGAGCCAGGATTAGAACCCAGGTCCTCTGACTCCCAGGCCCAAGCTTTTTCCATCGGGCCACGCTGCTTCCCTAATCCCAGCTCTGTTCCTTAATCCCAGACTATCGCTATATTCCAGCCTCCTGACCCCACTTCTCCCCACTGTGACTCTAGCAGCGACACAGATCGATCAATCAATCCATGGCAACTTTTGAGCTCTTACTCTGTGCAATATACTGAACTAAGCATCTGGGAGAGTGCAAAGGAACAGACACATTCTCTGCTCTTGCCACATCATCATCAGCACATCAGGAAGGGCTTGTCAAGCCAGACAGAAGCAGCTGGGCATTTGGGAAGAAGTATCCGGGGCAGTTTCCAGTCTGAAAGCCACAGTGTTTGCTTTGGTTTCCATTCTTCCCTGCAGGTCTGCCAAGGCTCTCCCCACTGGGCTTTTTGGTCTCTGGCTCTAAGCCATCACCACTCTCTTCATCTTCAAAGCGTTATTAAAGTCATATCTTTGCCAAGAAGCCTTCCTCAGTTAAGGCCTCTTTTCCTTGACTCACTCTCCCTTTTTTTAAAATTAATGGTATTTGTTAAATGCCTACTATGCCAGGCACTGTTCTAAGCGCTGGGGTAGATACAAGGTATTCTGGTTGGACACGGTCCCTGGTCTACATGGGGCTCACAGTCTTAATCCCCATTTTGCCCCAGAGTTTAGTATAGTTCCTGGCACATAGCAAGTGCTTACCGGTTGCCAGAATAATTATTATTAAGCAGGAAGGACTCGGCCAGAGCAAGGAGGACTGTTCAACACTGTTGCCCTGGGCAAGCGAGGAAAGTTCTGTGCTTGTTGCTGGGGGGAGGATGGGAACGACATGTTCTTCGGGTGACTCTGTACAGCTCGATCCTGGGTCTGAAATAAAACATCATCCCGTAAAATGCTGAGAATACTTCACACCCCTCTACCCAAATGGTGTGGGTGCAAAAATTCTAAGCTATTGGCCATCATCTCTGGTCCTCTTCTGGAAAATTCCAACTCCTCCAACTCTCATATTAGCTTCAAGACATTTAATCATATACCTAGAGGAGAATCTCAAGATCCTCTCCATCCTCTTCACTTATTCGTTCATTCCTGAACTGTACTTCCCAAGCACTTAGTACAGTGCTCTGCACACAGTAAGCGCTCCATAAGTACAGATCAAATGAAATTCAATCGTATTCATAGAGCACAATCCCTACCCACAGCAACCTTACAGTCTAGAGGGGGAGAGACAGACATCGATGCAAATAAATAAGCAGATATGTACATAAGTGCTGTGGGGCTGGAAAGGTGGGAAGAACAAAGGGAGGAAGTCAAGCGATGCAGAAGGGAGTGGAAGAAGAGGAAAAGAAGGGCTTAATATGGGAAGGCCTCTTGGAGGAGATGCGCTCTCAATAAGACTTTGAAGGCAGAGAGAGTAATTGTCAGTCAGATTTGAGGAAGGAGGACGTTCCAGACCCGAGGCAGGACATGAACTAGGGGTCAGCTGTGAGATAGGTGAGAGTGAGGCACAGAGAGAAGGTTGGCATTAGAGGAGCGAAGCTTGAGAGCTGGGTTGTAGAGGGAGGTAAGAAGGGGTAAGGTGGTGGCTTTCTCTCTCAATCATTCAATAAATGAATTGTATTTGCAATAAATCAATGGCTTATTAGGTGCAGAGCATTGTACTAAGCTCTTAGGAGAGTACAATTCCTGTTCTCCATCTATACTCACTCCCTTGCTGAACTCATTTGCTCCCATGGCTTTAACTGTCATCTTTGAGCAGAAGACATCCAAATCTACATCTTCTCCCCTGTTCTCTCTCCCTCCCTCCAGGCTCCTATCTCCCGCCTTCAGGACATCACCTGGATGTCCGCCCGCCACCTAAAACTCAACATGTCCAAGACTGAGCTCCTTATCTTCCCTCACAAACCTTGTCCTTCCTTGACTTTCCCGTCACTGTGGATGGCACTACCATCCTTCCCGTCTCACAAGCCCGCAACTTCGGTGTCATCCTTGACTCCGCTCTCTCATTCACCCCACACATCCGATCCGTCCCCAAAACCTGCTGGTCTCACTTTCACAATATCACCAGGATCCGCCCTTTCCTCTCCATCCAAACTACTACTGTGATCGTACAATCTCTCATACTAACCCGACTGGATTATTGCATCAGCTTTTCCCGATCTCCCATTCTCCTGTCTCTCCCCATTTCAGTCTACACTTCACTCCTCTGCCCGGATCATCTTCCTACAGAAATGGTCTGGGCATGTCACTCCCCTCCTCAAACACCTCCAGTGGTTGCCTATCAAACTTCGCATGAAGCAAAAACTCCTCACTCTTGGCTTCAGAGCTCTCCATCACCTGGCCTCTTCCTACCTCAGCTCTCTTGTCTCCTTCTGCAGCTCACTCTGTACACTCCGCTCCCCTGCCACTAACCTCCTCACTGTGCCTCGTTCTCGCCTGTCCCGCCATCGACCCCTGGCCCACATCCTAACACTGACCGAGAATGCCCTCCTTCCTCACTTCCGCCAAACTAACTCCCTTCCCCTCTTCAAAGCCCTACTGAGAGCTCACCTCCTCCAGGAGGCCTTCCCAGACTGATCCTTCCCTTTCCCTGTGCCCCTTCTCTCCTCCCCATTCCCCCTACTCCCTCCCTCCACTCTACCCCTTCCCTTCCCCACAGCACTTGTGTATATTTGTGTATATTATTTATTACTCAGCGTGGCGCAGTGGAAAGAGCACGGGCTTGGGAGTCAGGGCTCATGAGTTCGAATCCCAGCTCTGCCACTTGTCAGCTGTGTGACTGTGGGCAAGTCACTTAACTTCTCTGTGCCTCAGTTCCCTCATCTGTAAAATGGGGATTAAGACTGTGAGCCCCACGTGGGACAACCTGATTCCCCTGTGTTTACCCCAGCGCTTAGAACAGTGCTCTGCACATAGTAAGCGCTTAACAAATACCAACATTATTATTATTATTACTCTATCTATTAATGATGTGTATACATCTATGATTCTATTTATCTATTTTGATGGTATTGATGCCTGTCTACTTGTTCTGTGTTGTTGTTTGTCTCCCCCCTTTTAGACTCTGAGCCAGTTGTTGGGCAGGGATTGTCTCTATCCATTGCCAGATTGTCCATTCCAAGTGCTTAGTACAGTGCTCTGCACACAGTAAGCACTCAGTAAATATGATTGAATGAATGAATGAATGCAATAGAACAGAGTTGGTAGACACGTTCCCTAGCCTACAATCTAGACGGAGAGACAGACATCAAAATAAATGTTGCCTATGTACGTAAATGCTGTGGGGCTGAGGGTGAGATGAATATCACCCCAATCCCTTCAATCCCCCAATCCCTTCTTACAGTGTGCTCAGCCCTACACTAGGAGGAATTTGGCAAGCATGGACACTGATTCAGTAATCACTGGAAATTCAAACCCAGAAGACATCAAACGTAGAGGCAGAGTAGAATTAATTTCTCACCACTCAGACCCGCTTACCAAATTCTTCTAGGTCCAAGACTCCATAGCTGTGCTAACATTCTCCGTTCTCTTTTCAACACTCTGTTCCCTTCTGAGGTGCGGGGATTGTTGCTGTTTTTAATGCCACAAAACTCACCCTCTTTAAAGGGCTGCTTGCAAATAGGTAAGTCCCCCACACTGGGGAAGGACTGGCTGGAACTACTCTCCCAAATGCTTAGTAAAGTGCTTTGCACACAGTAAGTGCTCAATAAATATGAATGAATGAATGAATGAATGGATGAATGAAAGAACCCTCCCCATCATATCCAGCAGTCCACTACACTTGCCAAGCTTCCAAGCCTTACTTCTACTACTACTACTACTAATAATAATAATAACATTAGTTAAACACTTACTATGCGCCAGGCACTATACTTAGCACTGGGGTGGATACAGTCAAGTTGGACACACTCTCTGTCCCACATGGGGCTCACAGTCTCAATCCCCATTTTACAGATGAGGTGACTGAGGCACAGAGAGGTTAAGTGATTTGCCCAAGGTCACACAGCAGGTAAGTGGCAGAGCTGGGATTAGAACCCTTGACCTTCTGATTCCCAGGCCCAAGCTCCATCCACTAAGCCATGCTACTTCTCTCTAAAATCTCAAATTTCCTCCAGGAAGCCTTCTCTGACTCATCTCTCACTTCCTCACCCTATTTTTCCTCCCTATCCCATCTCCCATGCCCTTCCTCCATACCTATTGAACATTTAAGCACTTCCCCTCCCCTCAACCACAATGCTAAAGTACATATGCATCAATCATATTTATTGAGTGCTTACTGTGTTCAAAGCACTAAACTAAGCACTTGTTCATTTTCCTATCTGTAATTTGTTTTAATTTCTGTCTCTTCCACTAGATTGTAAACAATAACAATAATAATAATTATGGTATTTGGGAATCACTTACTATATGCCAGGCACTGTAGTAAGCACTGGAATGGTTACAAGAAATTCAGGTTGGACACAGTTCCTGTCCCATGTGGGGCTTCAAAGTCTCAATCCCCATTTAACAGATGAGGGAACTGAGGCACAGAGAAGTGAAGTGACTTGTCCAAAGTCATTCAACAGACAAGTGGCAGTGCTGGGATGTTCAAAGTTCTAACTCATGTCTTTCTGACTCCCAGGTCCAGGCTCTCTCCACTACGCCATGCTGCTTGAGAACAGGGACTGTGTCTATTACTCCACTGAACTCTTCCAAGCATTTAGTACAGTGTTCTGCAAACAGTAAGGGCTCAATAAATACCATTGATTGATTGATTGATTGATGAAGGGGCAGAAAGTTAAAATGCAGGCCCAGAAGAGACCTCATTTCTGGCCCTCCTGAGTTGAGTTGTGTTGTTTCCTCTGCCTATTGATCCAGTAGCAGGACTTTTGCCCTAAGGTTGACCCCCTGGAGAGGGTGTGGACATTTGGCCAGCTACACTGGGAGGTGACTCAATTTCCCAGCACCAGTTTCCAGTATTCTCCAAGATTTTGACATTGAACTGCTGGTGTTTCCCCAAGGTTCGGCCCTGGCTCTCTGCTCACTCTTGGGGAAGGAGGTGCTTTCTGCCCAAATGATTTGACCTTCCCATCTGCGGCTATTTCCCAACCTTTTTCCAGCCCTGATTTCTCCCCTTCCATACAATCTTGCCCAATCCCAGAATGCTGTGCTCAGATCTCCCCAACATGACACTCAAAAAATACTGGACTGACTCCAACCAAAACTAAATCACTGCTGTTGACTTAGATTTTTTTCAAGGGCTCCTTCTGCAGGTCAAGATTTCTGACCTCAAATAGGCAACATTTCATATTATATTGCTAATAGATGCCGGGAGGAGGGAACAAAAAGAGGAGAGAGAAGAGGTGTTAAAAGACAGGTTATTAGGTTGATTCTGATTAGCTGCTCTAAACCCCCATTTGAGACAGAGTGTAGATTGCAGCAATAGAGATGTAGGTTAGATATAAAAAAAACACTTCTGGACAGAGTTGTTCATCCAGATATATTTGTACTACTACCTGTAATAACTTTGATTTCCCTTCTGTTCCCAGTATGTATTTTTAATGGTATTTGTTAAGTGTTTCCTCTGTGTCAAACACTTATGTAAGCACTGGGGTAGACAAAATGATTTAGATTGGACAGGCCCTGTCCCACATGGGGCTCAGTCTAAGTAATAATAATAATAATAATGTTGGTATTTGTTAAGCGCTTACTATGTGCAGAGCACTGTTCTAAGCGCGGGGTAGATACAGGGTAATAGGGTTGTCCCACGTGAGGCTCACAGTTAATCCCCATTTTACAGATGAGGTCACTGAGGCACAGAGAAGTTGTGACTTGCCCAAAGTCACACACCTGACAAGTGGCAGAGCTGGGATTCGAACTCATGACCACCGACTCCCAAGCCCGGGCTCTTTCCGCCGAGCTACGCTGCTTCTCTAAGTAGGAGGGAGAACAGGAGATCTGAGGCCCAGAGAAGTTAAGTGACTTGCCCAAGATCACACAGCAAGCATTTGGCATATTCGGGATTAGAACCAGGACCTCTGATTCCCAGGCCTGGGCTCTTTCCACTAGGCCCTGCTGCTTCTGCAAATCATTTGGAGAAGCAGCGTGGCTCAGTGGAAAGAGCACGGGCTTTGGAGTCAGGGCTCATGAGTTCGAATCCCAGCTCTGCCACTTGTCGGCTGTGTGACTGTGGGCAAGTCACTTAACTTCTCTGTGCCTCAGTTCCCTCATCTGTAAAATGGGGATTAAGACTGTGAGCCCCACGTGGGACAACCTGATTCCCCTATGTCTACCCCAGCGCTTAGAACAGTGCTCGGCACATAGTAAGCGCTTAACAAATGCCAAAATTTCTGTCTGTCTCCCCTATTAGAATGCAAGCTCCTTGAGGGCACATAATTTGTGGTGTCTTTTTGTTTTACTCTCCCAAACACCTAGTAAAATGATTCCCATGCAATAGAAGCCTAGTAAATACTATTACAAAACAGATGGTTGGGATCGGAAACCAGCCGCAGAAAAGGTAGATCTTTTCCTTTATGAATAAGATCAAACTCCATTGCACTGGAATGGCTTAATGGCAGCCCTGTGGGAGGCAGAGGACCCTCTAGTGCTACTGCTAGAGAAGCGGCGTGGCTCAGTGGGAAGAGCATGGGTTTGGGAGTCAGAGGTCGTGGGTTCTAATCCTGACCCTGCCACTTGTCGGCTGTGTGACTTTGGGCAAGTGACTTCACTTCTCTGTGCCTAAGTGACCTCATCTGTAAAATGGAGATTAAGATTGGGAGCCCCATGTGAGACAACCTGATTACCTCGAATCTACCCCAGTGCTTAGAACAGTGCTTGGCACGTAGTAAGCGTTTAACAAATACCATCATTATTATTATTATTACTTCCTGCTTCTACCTCCACTACTACTACTATCAATAATGTTGGTATTTGTTAAGTGCTTACCCTGTGCCAGGCGCTGTTCTAATCACTGGGGTAGATCCAAAATAATCGAGTGTTCCAAATGGGGCTCACAGTCTTCATTCCCATTTTACAGATGAAGTAACTGAGGCACAGAGAAGTTAAGTGTCTTGCCCAAGGTCACACAGCTAAGTGGCAGAGTCAAGATTCAAACCCATGACCTCTGACTCCCAAGCCCGTGCCCTTTCCACTAAGCCACGCTGCTTCTCTACTAATATTACTAATACTATTACCATCTCTACTACTATTAATCTTTAAAGAGACTTTCCAGATCAGGGGATTCTATGAGCCCAACTCTCCCAAGATTCTCCTTGGAAGTTAATTAAGCACTTAGGGAAACCCATTCACCCTTTCAAGTCACAAGAGAACAATTTAGAAGCACTCCTGCTAGACTTATCAGCTTGAAGTTGTTCCTCCGTGGCCTGAGGCTCTTCGAGGAACACCTCTCTATCGGAATACTAAAAAGTTCAGGTCCAAAGCGCCATACCCAGCAATAATATATATTATGGCATTTGTGAAGCACTTACTACGTGCCAGGCACTGTACTGAGTGCGGGGGTGGATACAAGCAAATTTGGATTGGACACGGTCCCTTTCCCACGTGGGGTCATGGTCTCAATCCCCATTTAACAGATGAGGGAACTGAGGCCCAGAGAAGTGAAGTGACTCGGCCAAGATCACACAACAGACAAGTGGCGGAGCCAGGATTAGAACCCCTGAACCTTCTGACTCCCAGGACCCTGCTCTATCCACCACACTGTACTGCTTCTCCACTGCTCAATAATGTGAGCTCTTTGTGGGCAGGGGATGCGTGTTTGTGGTTATATTGTACTCTTCCAAGCGCTTAGTACTGTGCTTTGCACAGAGTAAGCGCTCAATAAATATGATTGAATTAAATAAATTAAATGAATTGAATGAATGAATGAATAATGCTCTGAATCCCCTTAATTAACTAATAGCATACATTGCATCAGAAGAGGCTGGAGCGCTGAGAAGAGATGAGTTCCATGGCTTCGTTCCCAGCAAGTTGGCCTGGAAAAGGTCCTTGAGAGGCCAGTTAGTCCATCCCCCTGACTTTAGGCAAAGCTTCACATAAACTGTCTCAGTCTATTGAGGTTGATTCCTGTTTTTGAGACCTAATCCCTCTCCTTTGTTCTGCTCTTTCTGACTTCAATTTACGATAAGAACTCTGTAAATATTCATTCATTCCATTGTATTGAGGGCTTACTGTGTGCAGAGTACTGTACTAAGTGCTTAGAAAATACAATTTGGCAACAGATAGAGACAATCCCTACCCCAAAACGGGTTCACAGTTCTAGAAGGGGGAGACAGATAACAAAACAAAACAAGTAGACAGGCATCAATAGCATCAAAATAGATAAATAGAATTATAGATATATGCACATCATTAATAAAATAAATGGAGTCACAAATATGTACAAATATATGTAAGTGCTATGGGGCAGGGAAGGGAGTAGAGCAGAGGAAGGGAATAGAGGTGATGAGGAGGGGAGGAGGAGCAGAGGAAAAGGGGGGTTCACTCTGGGAAGGCCTCCTGAAGGAAGTGAACTCTCAGTAGGGCTTTGAAGAGGGGAAAAGTGTTAGTTTGGCAGAAGTGAGGAGGGATGGCGTTCCGGGTCAGTGTTAGGACGTGGGCCAGGGATCGATGGCGGGACAGGCGAGAACAAGGCACAGTGAGGAGGTTAGCAGCAGAGGAGCGGATATGTGATTATACTTACACAAACCATTTGTTTTAGAGGGTAGGACTCTCAAACACATGGGACAGCTGGAGAAGTACACGCTGCTCTACCATAAAGACCGTGTTATGTTTGGTGACCATATGCCCTTCTCTGCCTCTTGTTCTCCTGTCTCAATAAGCTTTGTGTTTCATCTTCATCTCATTAAATGATATTTGTGAAGTTCTTACTATGTGCTGGACAGGATGGGCACAGCCCCGTATTGAGTTTACCGTCTAAATCCCCATTTTACGGATGAGGTAACTGAGGCCCAGAGAAGTTCAGTGACTTGCCCACGGTCACATAACAGACGAGTGGTGAAGCTGAGATTAGAACCCAGGTCCTTCTGACTTCCCGGTCCGTGCCCTATCCCCTACGTCATGCCCCTTTGCATTAGTGATAGTCTACCCGGTTGCATTTCTGTCCAAAAGCCTGTCAATGACTGATGTCATGGACACTCACCATGATCCCTTTGTGGGTCCTCCCTGGGTTCACCCTGACTGGGATGGAATTTTCGGGAACTCTGCGTTCGTTTTGTGGATTTGTTCATTCCCCTCACTTTGGTCTGCTCCTCATATGTGGACGTCATCATCACCCTCTAGTCTGTATGCTCACTATGGGCAGGGAATGTGTCTGTTAATTGCTATATTGTACTCTCCCCAGCACTTAGTACAGTGCTCTGCACACAGTAAGTGCTCAATAAATACCGTGTAATGTATGCCTGAAACCTGGTCTGTGTTTGGCAAATAACTGGTCCTAGATATCCCTGAAGAGCCACTGGGATCTCAGGATCCAATTTTTTTTCTGAGCTACTTCTGTCCTCTGGGTCTCGATCTCCCATAGAGTCTTCCTTCTCAGGCACTCAGAGGTACCGAGTAGCAGTGTGGTCTGCTTCTTCCCCTTCACAGCCTTATTGAAGGCACATTTCCCCCAAGAGGCCTTTTCTGACTAAGCCCTCCTTTCCTCTTCTCCCACTCCCTTCTGTGTCGCCCTGACTTGTTCCCTTTATTCATCCCCCCCACCCAGCCCCACAGCATTTATGTCCATATCTGTTTTATTTTTTATGTTTATGTCTAACTCCATATCTAGACTGTAAGCTCACTGTGAGCAGGGAATCTGTCTGATTATTATTTTGTTATCTCCCAAGCTCTTGCTAAAGTGCTCTGCATGCATTAAGCACCCAAAAAATATGATTGACTGACTGACTGGCCTAGTGGAAAGAGCACAAGCCTGGGAGACAGAGCACCAGGGTTCTAATCTAATCTCCCCCATTTACCTCATGTGTGACCTTGGGTAAGTCACTCAACTCCTCTGTGCCCCAGTTTCCTCATCTATGCAATGACCTGTTCTCCCTCCACATGGACTGTGAATCCCATATGGGACAGGGACTGTGTCCAACCTGATGACCATGTAACTATTATGCCAGTACAATACAAGGCACATTGTAAACACTTAACAAATACCCCAATTACTATTAATTATTACCCCAAAGGGTAGGTATATGGTCACAGCAACCAATATTCAGACTCAGCCAGTCACGACAAACAAATGCAGGCAGAAATGGTGACGTAGGCAGACCTACAGAAAAGAGAAATAGAACCGAGTAGAGGCCAGAAACACCGAGAGACCCAGAGAGAAGGGGAGAGAGAACCTTGAAGGACAGCTGCATTATCTCTTTTTGGGGGAGAAGTGGCTACACTGCAGAGTTTGGAGCTGGGCTGAGAGGAGAGGCCAAGAATAAAGCCATTAGGTTCCCACTAAATCTACTACCGGTTCTAACTCTGTAACCTTTTCATCACGTTCATGGAGCTCTGGACTCTTTCCAAAGACTCCATAAGGCCAAAACCCAGCCAGAGTGCCCGGAGTGTCTAACCCAGAACAGGAGACCAAACTCAGGATCTGACAAATGATAGAGAGAAGCGGAAATCTGACCTCTCATGTGCTACATCAAAACTTTCTTATGGCTCACATTTTCCTGGCTGCCTGATGCAAAAAACCATCTCTGGCCCTAGCCAAATCAGGGAAGCAGCATGGACTCCTGGATAAGGCATGGACCTGGGAGCCAGAGGACCTGGGTTCTAATCCCCGGTCTGCCACTTGCAAGCTGTGTGACCTTGGGCAAGTCACTTAATTTCTCTGTGCCTCAGTTTCCTCAACTGCAAAAATGGGGATTCAGTACATGTTCTCCTTCCTGCTTAGATTGTGAGTCCCATATGGGACAGGGACTGTAATCAACCTGATTAACTTGTACCTACCCCAGTGCTCAGAACGGTCCTTTACAAACAATAAGCCACTTAAATATAATTTAAGAAAAAGATCCCAAATTACCATGACTCCCTTTTCTTCTATGTCTTCCAACTCTCTAAAACAGGAAACAGAGTGGCCTAGTGTTTAGAACACGGGCCTGGGAGTCAAAAGGACTTAAGTTCTAATCCTGACCCCACCATTTATCTGCTGTGTGACCTTGGGTGAGTCATTTAAATTTTCTGTGCCACAGTTACCTCATCTGTAAACTGGAGATTAAGACAGGGAACACCATTTGGGACCTGGAGTATGTCCAACCTGATTAGTGTATATCTACTCCAGTTTTTAGCATAGTGCCTGGTACATAGTAAGCACTTTAAAAATGCCATTCAAAAAAACCCAAAAAAACCCCACTCTCAGCTCTGGGCTTCAGCCAGACAAATTATCAGTTTCTACGCCTGCTGGATCCAAATTTAGGGAATTCCGTGGCTCTGAATCAAATACTTTGCCTGTTTTTATGGAATGAAGAATTAAATGAAATGGAAAAAGAATGAAATGGTGGAGAGTTTATTTGGAACACAAACATGAATATTACATGGTTTGCTGACAGGAAAGTCAACTCATTTTATTCTCCTGCCTTCCAAGATGGGGAAAAATGGGGAATTTAAATTCAAACACTTTATCAAAACAAGGAAATATTGTGCAATATGGGGAGTGTCTCTGGAGAGAGATTATAGACTATATAAGAGCAAATAGATTCTGGTCAGAGTCACTGGAAGTCATCGCAGCAGAGAAAGCTTCGAGAAGCCAGTGAGGTGAGTGTCCAGGAGGGCTCCCATCCTCTGAGTCTTTCTTGCTTTTCACAGGCACCTCTGAGCCTGGAGGGCAGTTGGGCTCAGACTGGGGTGACAAGTTTCCAAGATCTCAGGTGGGGAGAAGGAAGTCCTGAGCCCGGAGTTCGGCTGAGGATGGTGGGTTTGAGGTGCGGGATGGAGGTGGACTCACACTCCGGGAAAACCCTGGAGTGACCCAGGAAGGGAGAGAGGAGGAAGTTGATGGCATCACTCTGAGAAGCGAGGTGGGTGCTACTCTAGACCAGCCAGAGTCTGAGGAGGAAGCGAAGGCCGTGTCCCAGGGCAGACTGGTCCCCATCCAAGGAGCAGGAAGGGGTTGCAGTCCTGTTTGGCTCCCTGATTTCCCATGGTCTAGATAGCCACAGTTATTACATCCACTGGAATCAAAATCAAAATCAATCAGTCATATTTCCTGAGAACTTACTGGGCGCAGACCGATGAACTAAGTGCTTGGGGTAGTACGGTGTAACAGAGCTGGAAGACATGTTTTCTGCCCACAGAGAGCTAACAGTCTAGAGGGGGAGAAAGACATTAATGCCATAACTAAATTAAGGATATGTATGTAAATGCAGTGGGGTTGAGTGCAGGGTGAATACAGAGGGCAAATCCAGGTGTAAGGGTGATGGAGAAGGGAGTGGGAGAAGAGGAAATGAGGGCGGAGATGTGCCTTCAGTAAGGCTTTGAATTAGGGGAGAGTAATTGTCTGATAGATATGAAGTGAGAGTTCCAGGACAGAGGCTGGACGAGAGTGAAGGGTAAGCAGTGAGATAGATGAGATCCAGAAGGTTGGGTTTAGAAGAGAGAAGTCTGGGCTGGGATGTAGCAAGGAATCAGAGAGGTCAAGGTGTTCGAATGCTTGAAAGCCAATGGCAAGGAGTTTTTGTTCGATGTGGAGGAGGATGGGCAACCACTGAAGGTTCTTGAGGAGTGGGGAAACATGGACTGAATAGTTTGTCTCTTAAAGGCTCAAACAAAAGCAGTTTAATTTCCCAGGCAATGAGAATTTGCCCACATCCTCCAGCTGGCGTGGAATTCCCTCTCCCTTTATATCCAACAGATTACCTTCTTTCCCCATCTTCAAAGCCTTTCTAAAATCCCAGACTAAACTTTCACTCCCGGCCTAAGCCCCCATTTCTGCAAAGCCTGTGTACTTGGGTTTGTTCCCCTTAATCACTTTGATATTAACCCCTCCCCCAGATGTACAGCATTTATGTATATAATCCATCTGTAATTTATTTTCCTATCTGTCTTCCCCTCTAGTCAGTAAACTCCCTGTCAGCAGAGATCATCTCTGGGATTTCAACTAGTCTTGTATTGTGCTCCCCCAAGAACTTAGTAAGTGCTCTGAACTTAGTAAGTGCTCAATAAATAGCCCACTTGATTGACTGATTGTTTGATTGCTCAGGGACTTTCTAACCAGATATCCTAACCTTAGCCCTAATCCTAATTCCTAAACATAACCCTAACCCTAGAAACAGCATAGCCTGGTGGAAAAAGCAGGGGCCTGGGAGTCAGAGGACCTGGGTTCTAATCCCGGCTCTGTCAACTGCCTGCTGGGTCACCTTGGGCAAGTCACTTAACTTCTCTGTGCTTGAGTTTCCTCAACTGTATAATCCCTCTGTGAGCCGCCTGTGGGACAGGGACTGTGTCTAAACTGATTAACTTGTATCTACCCCAGAGCTTAGAACAATGCTTGACATATCGTTGATGCTTAACAAATAAAATAATAATAATGATAATGAAAATGATAATAGTGCTCTCACAAACTCATTGATGTAGTTGATATCTTGCTGGTCATGAGGATGGCAGCGGACTCCACACCTATGTGGATGTCACATGCAACCTCTGGTAGCCTCTAAAAGGCAGGAAAAGGAGGATGTGAGAGGGAAATAGAATGGATTGCCTGAAATGAGGAAGAAAAGAAAGGGGGAATTAGAGGAGGTTTGGTCTCTCATCTCGTTGGGTTATAAAATTATACTCTTTCTCTAAGAGGTTGGAATGGAGCAGGCTGTATCTGGCTGAGAAATTAGGAGGGTCCCACCAGGTCTGAGATGATCAAAACCAGGACAATCTGAGCTCTGGGACCAGAACAACTGACCACCGTCAAGGCTTCCCGATTAATTCTCAACATCTCAGGTTGTACAACCATCACCAGTTGTATAATAATAATAATAATAATGATGGTATTTGTTAAGCACTTACTATGTGGGAAGCACTGTTCTAAGTGCTGGAGGAGCGGATACAAGGTGATCAGGTTGACCCACGTGGAGCTCACAGTCTTAATCCCCATTTTACAGATGAGGTAACTGAGGCACAGAGAACTTCTGACTTGCCTAAAGTCACACAGCTGGCAAGTGGTGGAGCCGGGATTAGAACCCATGACCTCTGACTCCCAAGCCCAAGCTCTTTCCACTGAGCCGTGCTGTTTCTAGTATCATTCATTCATTCAATCGTATTTATTGGGTGCTTATTATGTGCAGAGCACTGTACTAAGCGCTTGGAATGTACAATTAGGCAACTAGTAGTATTATTTCTAGTAGTAATATGTGCTTTCTGTGTGCAGAGCACAGTACTGAACACCAGGAAAGAATTCATAGTTGGGAATTACATTTGCAAATCCACTTGATATTCACCTTTTTTGAAAATGATGTTTATTAAGCACTTATTACGTGCCAGGCACTGAAAGCGCTGTAGTAGATTCAAGATAATCAGGTTGGGGACGGTCCCTGCCCCCCATGGAGCCCACAATCTTAATTTCCATTTTACAGATGAGACAAGTCAGTTGTTAAATTGAGAGAAGTTAAGTGATTTGCCCAAGGTCGTGCAGCAGACAAGTGAAGGAGCCGGGTTCAGGCACAGGTTCTCTGACTCCCTGGCCCGTGCTGTAACCATTAGTCACACGCTTCTCAGTTATTGATTCTGATATTTCATTCTGGTCTGTTTGCTCTCTTCCCTATCTGATCCTTGTTTTTCTTTTTTCTTCCCATTGTTCCCAGTATCCGCTAGCAAACTTACTTGCCAGTCTCCATGATTAGATGCAAGCTCCTTCCGGGAGGAAAGATATGTTTGGCTTCTGTTGTGTTTTCCCAAGAGCCTAGGCAGTGCATTGCACTCAGTAGGTGCCCAGTAAATGCCCTTATGATTAGGAAATGGCAACATGTACATTATCAATCAATGGTACTTGTTGAACGCTCACTGTGTGCAGAGCGTTGTACTAAGGATATTGTGGACACCAAGGAGAGAGGCTGTGACTTCTCCCAGTTTGTTCCTAAATAAATGCTAATTCTCAAGGATTTCCCTCAGACGTGCTCCTCATGGATCTTCCCCGGGAGCAGAGGTTCCATGAAGGAAAACTCTGAGAATGAATTTTAAATTTAAGGGAAAACATAGAAAGCCAGAATGTCCCCACCGTCAGCCCAGAAATCTCATCCCTGCAAGGGTGAGGAAGTGAGAAATCAGGGCGGGAGCTGGGTCAGATTGGGGTGTGAGTGAATATTCTTTATGGGTGGGTTAATATTTGAGTTGGGGTTGATGAAATTTCTCTATGGAATTGGCATGGAGGAGGCTAAATCATAGCCAAGCTTCCGGGTGAAACGGCATCTGCCTGGGGGGGCGGTGCTCTTTACCATCGACCAACTCACATTACCAAGAACTCAAAAGAAGAGGGCAGGGTTGACCTGTTGGTTGACCATTTGGGAGAGTTATGACTTTATGGTTCTCAGGAAAACCCACTACCTCTCAGTAGGGGCCAGAGAGAGGTATTTCTGTTCTGGCATAGTGGATAGAACACAGGCCTGGAAGTCAGAAGGTCATGGGTTCTAATCCTAGCTCCTCCACTTGTCCGCTGTGTGACCTTGGGCAAGTGACTTCACTTCTCCGCGCCTCAGTTGCCTCATCTGTAAAATGGGGATCGAGACTGTGAGTCCCAAGTGGGACAGGGGCTGTGTCCAACCCCATTTGCTTATATCCACCCCAGTGCTCAGTACAGTGCCTGGCACACAGTACATGCTTAACAAATGCCATGATTATTATTATAACTAGAGCACGGACCTGGGAGTCAGAAGATCATGGGTTCTAATCCTGACACCACTGTTTGTCCGCTGTTTGACCTTGGGCAAGCCACTTCATTCTCTTTGCCTTAGTTACCTCATCTGAAAAATGGAGATTGAGACTGTGAGCCCCACATGGGCCAGGGACTACGTCCGACTAAATTTGCTTGTATCCACCCCAGCGCTTAGTACGGCTCCTGGCACATAGTTAAGTGTTTAAAAAATACCATCATCATTATTATTATTATTATCCTGTTCAGATTTCAGACTAATATGTCCCTTGTCCCAGATTTTAAGGGCTGGAAAGTGTGTTTCTCCGCTCTGGTTGTTTGTCTGCTCAGTGGTGGAGACAAAAGATTCCTCTGTCGGCAGAGGGGGGAGAAGGGGGAGGGGATGTATGCACACATGCGCTCAAGTGTGCCCTTGACGTGTGTGCCTATGTGACCCATTTCCTCACACTCCCATTCACACATTGGTACAAATGTACATATATAAACCAACCAACCACCACGAAGCCTCCCACAGCTGCGTTCTCCTTCCCCGACTGAGCAGCCTCAGACCCAAGGGCCTCTGCTCCCACAGAAACCTTCGGCGAGGACCTTATCCTCTGCCGAGGCCGCAGAAGACGAGAGCAGGAAGGGCCAGGTTGGACCAGTGGCCCTGACCCCCTGCTTAGGTTTTGGTAACCATCGCAAGGACATTTGCGTTCACTTTTGTTTTTTCTCCAGAACCTGCCACCATGAAGACTCTCATGATCCTCGCTGTCCTGGTGGTCTACGGTAAGCGCAGATCTGGTCACCCCCGCCTCTCCGGCTCCCCTCCCCAACACTGACCCCTGCCAGAAAGGAGTAAATGCTGATCGGATCAAGTGTTAAGTACAGTGCCAAGAGACTGGTATAGTGCTCTGCTCACTGGTCATGAGTTCGAATCCCAGCTCTGCCACTTGTCAGCTGTGTGACTGTGGGCAAGTCACTTTACTTCTCGGTGCCTCAGTTACCTCATCTGTGAAATGGGGATTAACTGTGAGCCTCAAGTGGGACAACTTGATTACCCTCTGTCTACCCCAGCGCTTAGAACAGTGCTCTGCACATAGTAAGTGCTTAACAAATACCAACATTATTATTAAGAGACTAGTAAAGCACTCTGCTCACTGGTCGTGAGTTCGAATCCCGGCTCTGCCACTTGTCAGCTGTGTGACTCTGGGCAAGTCACTTCACTTCTCTGTGCCTCAGTTACCTCATCTGTAAAATGGGGATTAAGACTGTGAGCTTCACGTGGGACGACCTGTATCTACCCCAGCGCTTAGAACAGTGCTCGCCACGTAGTAAGCGCTTAACAAATACCAACATTATTATTACTGTTAGGGGCTCCACGAATACTACTGATTGATTAATCGATGGATTGGTGAACCTAGAATCGGTGTCTGTCCCCCGGGGCCACGTCCACCCCGCATCCTCTGGGATATCTTGACCAGGGGAGTCGAGAGTCCCGCTCTCAGACATAGGGCCTCTCTCCCTCCCGGTGGCACCGATGCCCAACTCCTTTGGAGACTGAGCCCTCCCACGCCCTGGGGCTCTGTTGTGAGCTCCCACACCGGATGTGGAGCTCTGTAAGGCTCCACACAGATTTTTAATTTTATTTTATAGTATTTGTTAAGCGCTTACTATGTGTCGAACACTATTGTAAATTGCCGGGGTAGGTACAAGTTTATTAGGTTGGACACAGTCCCTTTTCCTCTGGGGACTTGCAGTCTAAGGAGGTGGGAGAACAATATCCCCATTTTAGAGTTGTGGGAACCGAGGCACAGAGCGTTAAACGACTTGCCCAAGTTCACACAGGAAGCTATTGAGAGAACCGAGATTAGAACCCAGGTTCTTCTGACTTCCAGGCCCATTCTCTATCCACTAGGCCATGCCGCTTTTCAGAATGAGAATGGGGAAGACCCTCCCCATGGCCTCTCCCCAAAGATCACCTAGAAAAATGAGGCTGAAAACATGAGGCAGAGGGAACTATGGCAGTCTTCAACCCAAAGGGAGATCTGTGTCAGCAACAGAGACCCCTCGGGGTTCCCCAAAAGACTCAGATTCCCCTGTAATGGGCGGGGCTGTGTCGCAGGAATGTTCGTGGTCCAGGGGAGCCTGTTGGAGTTCCAGAGGATGATTAAGCAGGTCACCGGGAAGAACGCCGTGCCCAACTACTCTACCTACGGCTGCCATTGCGGTTGGGGCGGAAAAGGGACGCCCAAAGACGCCACAGATCGGTGAGCGACGGCTACTCACGGGCCTCGTTCCGATGGGGTGAGGAGGAGCCGGTGAGACGGCCCTGCGCACGGCCCCCGCTGGCCCCAGAGAGCGAACCAGCGGAGACCGGAGGGGCCCGAGCCAGAGGGAGACTAGAGCCTGTCAGGGCTGGGCGTTTGGGACAGTCTTCTCTCTCCTCTGAGGGACGGCCAAGGGTCAGACTTTGTTCTCCCCCCCGCTGCAGCTGCTGTGCGGCCCACGACTGCTGCTACTTCAGGCTGGAGAAGAAAGGGTGCCGCATCAAAACCGATCGATACAACTACTCATACCGCTCCGGCACCGTCACCTGTGGTAAGATAATAATAATAAATGCTGGTGGTATTTGTTAAGCACTTATTACATGCCAGGGACTGTACTGAGCGCTGAAATAGATACAAGGTAATTGGGTTGGAAACAGTCCCTGTCCCATATGGGGGCCACAATCTTAATCCCCATTTTTCAGCTGAGGTAACTGAGGCCCAGAAAAGTGAAGTCACTTGCCCAAGGTCACCCAGCAGACAAGTGGCGGAGCCGGGATTAGAACCCAGGTCCTTCTTACTCCCAGGCCCACGCTCTAACCATTAGGCCATGAGACGGCTTGCCCGCTAATCCCCGAGCCAGCACCCAAGGGCCTCAGTTTACGGGACCCTCGCCGAGGACTAGGATGGCAGTGGTTCTCCCAAGTGTTTATTAAAGTGCTCTGCACATAGGATACGTTCAGTAAATAGCTGGGTCGCGTCTCAGGATCGCCAGGCCCCAAATGGCCCCGACTCCTATGCTCTGTTGTTTTCTTCTGTGACCTCTTTGGGCAGGGCTTGTAGAGGGTGGGACCTCTGGGTAAGGCTAGCAGAAGTCACGAGGTGGCAGAGGTAAATCTTCCCACCATTTGGGCCACCATCTTGGAAGCTCCTAAGCATGCCAGATTATTCCTCTTGACCGTGTGTGGTGAACTGCTCCAATTCGGCCTAGTGGACAGAGAACGGGCCTGGGAGCCAGAGAACCTGGGTTCTAATTATGCCTCCACCACTGGTCTGCTGTGTGACCTTGGGCAAGTTACCTAACTTCTTTGTACCTCGGTTATCTCATCTGTAAAATGGGGATTAAAGCTGTGAACCCCACGGGGGACATGGAATGTGTCCAACCTGATTATCTCGTATCTCCCTCAGCACTTAGTACAGTTCCTGAGCACAGCAAGCTCTTAACAGACAGCATTAAAAAAGCAAAATCTGAGACTCTAGCTTTCTGCCTCCTCTCATTCTCCTGTTCGACTGCTAGATTTCTCTCTGCAAATTCCAGCATTTATTACTGACCTGGCACTCAGTGGGTATGCATATCTGGTTGTGGGCAGGAAATGTGTCTGTTAATTGTCACATTGAACTGTCTCTCAAGCACTTAGTACGGTGCTCTGCACACAGTAAGTGCTCAATAAATAGGACTGAATGAACGAATGAATTCCTACAGGACTCTCTGTGTTTCAGGTGGGGGATCCTGGTGTGAGAAGATGCTTTGTGCTTGTGACAAAACAGCTGCCTATTGTATGCGGAGCAACCTGAAGAGCTACAATGACAAATTAAAATACTTCCCAAACTGGAAGTGCTCAGGAAGAAGTCCCCAGTGCTGAGAACATCCTCTCCGGGGAGTTGAGAGGACTAGCTGTCATAGGCCCCAGGTTCCGGCCTGATCTGCGCCCTCGAGTATTTCCCATTGGCGATTCCCCATTGGGAAGTCCGAGGATTGAGTTCTACTTCAACCAGACTCCCCTGAAGTCCAGTCTCACTCCCTTCTTTCTGTGATTGTATTTGGAGCCAAGAGATTTGCCATTAGGGGTTGAGGTGGTGGGGGGATAGCACAGGAGACCCCAGACCGGTCTCCGAGCCGGGACCTGAGGAACAGCCTTGCCACTGGGCCTCACCCCCACTTCCTTCTCCCTTCCCCCTCTACCTCTCTGTACAGTGTCCTTTCTCTAAATAAAGTCACAGAGCAGCAGTCCAGGTCTCTGTGTGTGTGTGTGTGTGTGTGTTTGTGTGTGTGTGTGTGTGTAGGTGGGTGAGGAGGGGGGGGATTCACGCTCATTCGGCATCATTTTCAGATCAAAGCAGCATGGCCTAATGGGTAGGGCATGGGCCTGGGAGCCAGAGGTTCATGGTTCTAATCCTGACTCTGCCACTTGTCTGCTGTGTGCTGCGTTGGGGAAGTCACTTCACTTCTCTGGGCCTCAGTTACCTCATCTGGAAAATGGCAATTGAGACTGTGAGTCCTACTTGGAACAGGGACTGCATCCAACTTGATTTGCTTGTATCCACCCTAGAGCTTTGTACAATGCCTGGCACATAGTAAACGCTTAATAAATACCAACATTATCATTATTATTATTATGAAAGTGCTGGGGGGAAACCCGTACCTTATTGGAGGAGGGTTCATTCATTCAATTCATTCAATTGTATTTATTGGGCACTTGCTGGGTGCAGAGCACTGTACTAAGCACTTGGGAGAGTACAATACAACAATAAATAGTGACATTTCCTGCCCACTAGCTCACAGTCTAGAGTGGTGGAGCCAGATATCAATACAAATAAATCAAATGACAGATATGTACATAAGTGCTTTGGGGCTGGGAGGGGGAAAAGCAAAGGAAGCAAGTCAGGCGACGCAGAAGGGAGTGAGAAATGAGTAAAAGTGGGGCTTAGTCTGGAAAGGCCTCTAGGAAGAAATGTACCTTCAGTAAGGCTTTAAAGGCAGGGAGAGTAATTTTCTGTAGGAATAGAGGAGGGAGGATGTTTCAGGTCAGAAACAAGATGTGGGCTAGGGTTGGGAGGTGAGACCAGTGAGATGGAGGCACAGTGAGAAGGTGAGCACTAAAGGATCAAAGTGTGTGGGCTGGGTTGTAGAAGGAGAGAAGTTCATTCATTCATTCAATAGTATTTATTGAGCGCTTACTATGTGCAAAGCACTGTACCGAGCGCTTGGAATGTACAAATCGGTAACAGATAGAGACAGTCCCTGCCCTTTGACGGGTTTACAGTCCAATTGACAGGCTTACATTCTAATCGTGAAGTGAGAAGTGAAGTGAGGTAAGCGGGCAAGGTGACGGACTGCTTTAAAGCCAATGGAGAGGAGTTTTTGCTTAATACAGAGGTGGATGGGCAACATGGAGGGCGAACAAAGCAACCTTATTTTCTGGGGCTCAACGTTGGGTGACAGGAGGCATTTTTAGGAGTCCTGTTGTCAGGTCCTCTAGACCGTGAGCTTGTTGTGGGCAGGGTTGTGTCTGTTGTTATATTGAACTCTCCCAAGCGCTTAGTACAGAGCTTTGCACACAGTAAGCATTCAATAAATATGATTGAATGAAGTCAGAAGATCAAAATTCAGGAATCTCCAGCAGTGCTTTAAAGCCAGTGGTGAGGAGTTTTGGTTTGATGCGGAGGTAGATGGGCAACCACTGGAGTTTTTTAAAGCGTGGGGTGACAGGTCCTAAACGTTTGTTGGAGGTGGGACCTGGGAGGTGGCAGATGAGAGCAACCTGCAATTGGAGTGGGTAATAGGAACAGATGGGCTTCAAAGAGTGGGAGTCCTGCAGAGTGGGAGAAGATGAGGTGCCCCCGAGAGAGAGTGAAGGAGGAGATGATGTCGACTGGGCGAGTAAGTGGACAGTAAGGCCTCTAACTGTTGGTGTCCCTCAAGGTTCAGTTCTGGGTCCTCTGCTATTCTCCATCTACACCCACTCCCTTGGACAACTCATTTGCTCCCATGGCTTCAACTACCACCTCTATGAGGACGATTCCCAAATCTACATCTCCGGCCCTGATCTTTCTCTCTCCCTCCAGTCTCGCGTTTCCGCCTACCTGCAAGACATCTCTACTTGGATGTAATCCTGCTTTATCGAAGGCACATTTCCTCCAAGAGGAATTTTCTGAATGAGCCCTCCTTTCCTCTTCTCTCACTCCCTTCTGCGTTGGTTGCCCTGACTTGCTCCCTTCCTTCACCTCCCCCTTCCAGCCCCACAGAACTTATGTAATGATCTGTAATATATTTATTTATATTAATTCCTGTCTCCCCCTTTGGCCTCTAAGCTCACTGTGGGCAGAGAGTGTCTGTTTATTGTTGTATTGTACTCTCCTAAGTGCTTAGTACAGTGCTCTGCACATAGTAAGTGCTCGATAAATATGAATGAATGAATGAGTAGTGTGGAGCGAGCGGGAAATCCTCAGCCCAGCTTTTCCTAGGTGACTAATCGCAGGATCAGCCGGGTGTCCCAGTTGTGTACTCAGTCGGGTGGCACAAATGAGGGGGAGCGGGGGTATGGTTAGGTTCTGGGGGGGCATGGCCTTGGCTGTGGCTGCTCTGGGGTCCAGACGTGTGGAGTTTGGCCGTTCCAGGAGCTTGCAGGCCCTATAACGACTCAGGCCCATAATAGCCGCTAGGTCTGCTGGAAGCTCTCCAAATGTCTCACCCATCTAGATGTGGAGTTGGGGACTCCCTAAAGGGAGACCATCCATACCTCTAGCAGATTGGCCTAGGGCTAGCTAGATTGTTGCCGAGGGTGACAGGTAGTGCTCTGGAAACCCAAGGACAGATCAAAGCAGCAGCGAGGTCTAGTGGATAGAAACAGGTCTGGGAGTCAGATGACATGGGTTCTAATTCCAACTCTGCCACTTGTCTGCTGCGTGACCTTGGACAAGTCCCTTAACTTCTCTGCACCTCAGTAACCTTGTCTGTAAAATGGGGATTAAGACTACGAGCCCCATTGGGGACATAGACTGTGACCGACCAAATTATCTTGTATTTACCCCAGTGCTTAGTGCCTGGTACATAGTAAAGGCTTTACAAATACCATTTTAAAAAAAAGGGCTAGCCAGTCAGCTGCCCAGCCATAATGCAGCTGAGCATGGGCTTTCCAGAGTGAGGGCAAAGCAGATGGAAAGTGAAAACAAGATGCTAACAAGCAGATACCAGGGTCAGGTGGCAAGCACAAGTGTGATAGTGGAAAGATAGGTAAGTGGCCAGGTAATAATAATAATAATAATGTTAGTATTTGTTAAGCGCTTACTATGTGCAGAGCACTGTTCTAAGCGCTGGGGTAGACACAGGGGAATCAGGTTGTCCCACGTGGGGCTCACTGTCTTAATCCCCATTTTACAGATGAGGGAACTGAGGCACAGAGAAGTTAAGTGACTTGCCCACAGTCACACAGCTGACAAGTGGCAGAGCTGGGATTCGAACTCACGAGCCCTGACTCCAAAGCCCGTGCTCTCTCCACTGCGCCACGCTGCTTCTCTATAGGAGAAACAATGGACTGTGTCAGCATCAACAATAGATAAGCAGGTATTAACAGGAAGCAGAGAACCTCAGATGAAGGGCCCAGGCCACTTATAAATGCAAAAAAAAATCCTATTTATTGAGTGTCCACTGTGTATGGAGCACTGTGGTTACCAGCTTGGGAGAGACAAGAAGTAGCGTGGCTAAGTGGAAAGAGCACCGGTTTGGGAGTCAGAAGATGTGGGTTCTAATCCCAGCTCCTCCCTATCTGCTGTGTGACTTTAGGCAAGCCACTTAACTGCTCTGTACCTCAATTACCTCATCTGTAAAATGAGGATTAAGATGGTGAGCCCCAAGTGGGACCCCCTGATTACCTTGTATCTATCCCAGCACTTAGAACAGTGCTTAGCACTTAGTAAGTGCTAAACAAATACCATAATTATTATTATTACAAGAAGCAGCATTGCCTAGTGGAAAGAGCACGGGCCTGGGGGTCAGAGGATCTGGGTTCTAATTTCAGCTCTGCCAATTGCTTGCTGTGTGACCTTGGGCAAGTCACTTCACTTCCCTGTGCCTCAGTTTCCTCAACTCCTACTTAGTGAGCACCACGTTGGACTGGGACTGTGTCTAACCTGATTACTTGTATCTTCCCCAGTGCTTGACACATGATAAGCACTTAAAATAATAATAAATGGAAATAGCCAACAAGACTTCTGCCCTCAAGGAGCTGGACACTAAAATAATCTATACATAGAAGAAGAAGGAAAAGTGGGTATGCAGGAGTTAAGCCCTACATCACAGGGTATATAAAATTTGTCTAAAACACCACTAGAGGTTGTCAGGTTGCAAATGTAGTGCAGGTGGGCTAATTGGCAGTGGAGGGATGTGCATCAGCAGAAGAGATTAGAAATTGATTGGAGAAGGCCTCCTGGGAGAGATAGGATTTAAGAAGCGCTTTGAAAAGGTGCACCTTCTCAGAATCCATACCAGAAGAGTTTCTAATACTCTAGTAGTCTCGATTAGGGGAGGGAAAGTCAAGCAAAGGCATATCCATTCCTAGCTTGCAAGTGGCTAGGGAATGGAAAGCAATCTGCGATAAGTCAAGACTCCCCAGGGCTGGGAAGCAACAGTATAAGAAAGAGTGAAGGGCGGAGACTCAAGTTTACTGCGTGGAAGGAGACAATGGTAAACTGCTTCTGTGTTTTTACCAAGAAACATTCAGGCAGAGATGTGTCCGTGGTGTCACTAGGGGGTGGAGATGACTCCGCAGCATAAGACACGAGACACTGAAAAGGGGAGACCTGTGGTCTGACAAGGGGAGGGAGGGCAATGGCAAGAAGTGATAAAAGAGGCAATAAGTAGATAAATAGGAGGCATGATGAGTAGACTAACTTGAGAGGAACAAAGAGGGAGAGTTGAAAGAATCCCTAGATTGTAAACTTCTTAAAAGCAGGGTCATGTATGCTAATTGTTTTGCTTAATATATTACCCAAACCCAAAATGGGTTATGGAATAAAAGAATTAAGCTCATTGTGAGGGGAAAATTTGTTCATTATTGTATTTAATTTTCCCCAGGCCTTAGTACAGTATTCGGCGCCCAGTAAGTACTCAATAAATACGGATGAATGAATGAACAAATGAGTGAATGAATGAGAAGAAAGTGGATAGGTAGAACTCAGGGTCTCAGACATGCAAGTATAGCCGTGGGAGGGTCACGTAAAGCACCTCATTCTAATAATATTAATATTTTATTAATATCTGTAGTATGTGTCAAGCACTGTACTAAGCAGTGGGGAAGATACAAGATAATCTGGTCCCACATGGGGCTCCCAGTCCAAGGAGGAGTCAGTTGTATTTATTGAGTGCTTACTGTGTGTAGGCCATTATACTAAGTACTTGGGAGAGTACAATATAACAAGCACATTCCCTACCCATAGTGAGCTTATAGTCTAGGAGGGAGAACAGTGATTGAATCCCCACTTTGCAGATGAAGGAACTGAGGCATGGAGAAATCAAGTGACTTGCCCAAGGTCACAAAGCAGGTACTGGCAGAGCCGGGAGTAGAACTCAGGTCCTCTGACTCCCAGGCCCGGTTTCTTTCCACTAGGCCACCATTGCATATGTCTATGGGTGGATTCTAATGCCAACCTTCTCACTGGGCCTCAATCTCGTCTTCCTAGCCGCCAACTTCTCACCCATATCCTGCTTCTGGCCTGGATATAATAATAATAATGTTGGTATTAAGCGCTTACAATGTGCAGAGCACTGTTCTAAGCGCTGGGATAGATTTACAGGGTAATCAGGTTGTCCCACGTGAGGCTCACATTCTTAATTGCCGTTTTACAGATGAGGTAACTGAGGCACAGCGAAATTAAGTGACTCGCCCACAGTCACACAGCTGCCAAGTGGCGGAGCTGGGATTTAAACCCATGACCTCTGATTCCCAAGCCTGCGCTCTTTCCACTGAGCCATGCTGCTTCACACAGATAACTGCTCTCCCCCACTATTAAAGGCAGATCTCCTCCAAGAAGCCTTCCCTGACTAAGCCCTCCTCTCCTCTTCTCCCACCCCCTTCTGCTTTGCCCTGATTCACCCCCTTCATTCATCCTCCCTCCCAGCCCCACAGCACATATGTATGTACCTGTAACATTTATTTATTTTAATGTCTGTCTCCCCCTCTAGACTGCGAGCTCACTTTGGACAGGGAACGTCTGTTGTTGTACTCCCCCAAGTGCTTAGTACAGTGCTTTGTACACAGTAAGTGCTCAATAAATATGACTGAATGAATGGATTCATCAGACAGGGGATCAGTCTACCGATGCATTCCCTGAAGCTCAGCTCCCTTCTTTAAAAAAACAAAAAACAATTGTCAGTGGCTAATCGACCAATCAGTCGGTCTTTATTGAGTACGTACTGTGCGCCGCCGAGCTCTGCACTAGGCGCTTGGGAGAGTACAATACAATAGTATCAAGTCTGCATGGCCCTGAATCCATACGACTCTTAAGAGCAAAAACAAAAGTAGCTTTGTTCTAAATACCTCGAAGGAGAGTTTACAAATGCAGTAGCCCATTAGTAAACCCAGCATGCTTTTCTGAGCAAGCTCACGCACATGCGATAGGAAATATGGAGACCCTTTTTTTCACGGGACTCCTGCATTCTCTTGGTCACGGTATTTGTGCTTCAGCTGAAAGCTTGAGCCCAGAATGACAAGAGGTATTTGTTTTGGAATGGAATTCTGCCTTTTTAAAAGTGCATCTCCCCCCGTAGGCCTTCGCTGACTAAACCCTCCTTTCTTTTTCTCTCAATCCTTCCTGCGTCAACTTTGCACTTGGATTTATTCCCCGGAACCTCAGCCCCACAGCACTTATTTACATATCTGTAGTTTATATTAATGTCTGTCTCCCCCGTTAGAATGTAAGCTCGTGGTGGGCAGGGAATGAGTGTACTCTCTTAGATTGTACTCTCCCAAGCCCTTAGTACAGTGCTCTGCACCCAGTAAGCACACAGTAAAATTGATTGATTGGCGTTTGATGGCCACCTAACTGATGTCTACCAACTCTACTGCATGCTCCCAAAAGCTTAGTACAGTGCTCTGCGCAGCAAGCGCTCAGTAAATACCACTGGTTGAGTGGCCGTGGATACCCACAGCAGCACGACCCAGTGGCTAGAGCCTGGGCCTGGGAGTCGGAAGGTCATGGGTTCTACTCCCAGCTCTGCCACTTGTCTGCTGTGTGACCTAGGGCAAGTCATTTCACTTCTCTGTGCTCCAGTTCATCTGTAAAATGGGGATTAAAACTGTGAGCCCCGTGTGGGGCAGGGACTGTGTTCAACCCTCTTTGCTTGTATCCCTGGCAGTGCTTAGTATAGTGTCTGGCATGTAATAAGCGCTTAACAAGATCAATTATTATTATTACTGATCTTGTCACCCTATTGCCATCCTGCCTCAGTCTAGGACAACATACCCAACTAACAAGAGATGGTCTCCGGTCCATGACCCTCGGTGTTTGTCCTGTTTATATAATGTGGCGGCCGCAGACTCTGAATCTATCTGGATCACGCGAGCCAATGCTGCGTGGTTTCCAGGGGGATCCACCTCTTCCTGAATCAGAAGGTGATGGGTTCTAATCCTGCCCTGCCACTTGTCTGCTGTGTGACCTTGGGCAAGTTTTCTGTGCTCCAGTTCCCTCATCTGTAAAATGGGGATTCAAACTGTGAGCCCCATGTGGAACATGGACAGTATCCATCCTGATTATCTTGTAACTACCCCAGCGCTTATCACAACGCCTGGTACATAGTAAGGACTTAACGAACACTATAAGAAAAACCCCAAAACGCTCTTAGTAGTAGAATTTCAGTAATGATATTTATTATAGAGAAGCAGCTTGGCGTAGTGGATAGAGCATGGGCCTAGGAGTCAGAAGATCATGGGTTCTAATCCCGGCTCTGACTCTTGTCTGTTGTGGTACCTTGGGCAAGTCCTTTCACTTCTCTCAGTTACCTCATCTGTAAAACGGGGATTGAGACAGTGAGCCTCACGAGGGACAGGGACTGTGTCCGACCTAATTTGCTTGCATCCACCCCAGAAGTTGGTACGGTGTCTGGCACGCAGTAAGCGGTTAACAAGTAACACAATTATTATTATTATTATTATGTGCTTACAGAATGGAGAACGTAATAATGTTGGTATCTGTTAAACACTTACTATGTGCAGAGCACTGTTCTAAGCGCTGGGGTAGACACAGGGGAATCAGGTTGTCCCACGTGGGGCTCACAGTCTTAATCCCCATTTTACAGACGAGGTAACTGAGGCACAGAGAAGTTAAGTGACTTGCCCACATAGTACTAAGCACTGAGAAAACTTTAGCTGAAGATTAGATCAGGCTCCTGACCCCCAAGGGGCTTACAATCTAAGAATGAGGAGGGAAGAAGGGATAGGTGACAGACACAAAAGGAAATGGAAACAGTAAAAACCCAAACTCTTTCCGCTAGGTCTGAGCACCACAGAAAGATCATGGCCTTTATATGGCAATCTTCTACAAGTCGAAACTCAGCCGCTCTGGGCAGCAGCGTAATGGGAGAGAGTCAAGGGTGAAGAATCAAGTTGACTGCGTGGAAGGAGGCAGTGGTAAACCACTTCCATATTATTCCGAGGAAACTCTATGGATACACTAGCAGATACACACTATGATACACGCTTTGCTCTACATGGAGAAGCAGCGTGGCTCAATGGAAAGAGCCCGGGCTTGGGAGTCAGAGGTCATGGGTTTGAATCCTGGCTCCGCCACTTGCCAGCTGTGACTTTGGGCGAGTCACTTAACTTCTCTGGGCCTCAGTTACCTCATCTGTCAAATGGGGATGAAGACTGTGAGCCCCACGTGGGATGACCTGATCACCTTGTATCGCCCTAGCGCTTAGAACGGTGCTTGGCACATAGTAAGCGCTTAACAAATACCGCCATCATCATTACTAACAATTGCGGGCAGAGGCGGGGCATTCTGGGGGAGATGTATCCATGGCGTCGCTATGGGTCGGAGATGACTCGACAGCATAAGACAAGACAAGCTTATTTTAACATCTCTTCTCCCTGTAGAAGCAGAGAGAGACGGACATTTGTGAGCAGGGATTGTGACTACCAACTCTATCGTATTGGACTATCCGAAATGTTTAGTGCAGTGCTCTGCACATGGTAAGCATTAATTGATTGATTAGACTTAGCTCCACCACTTGTCTGCTGTGTGACCTTGAGAGAGTCACTTTGCAGTGCCTCAGTTTTAATAATAATAATAATGTTTTTGTTTTGTTAAGCGCTTATTATATGCAGAGCACTGTTCTAAGCGCTGGGGTAGATACACGGTAATCAGGTTGTCCCATGTGAGGCTCACGGTTAATCCCCATTTTACAGATGAGGTAACTGAGGCACAGAGAAGTTAAGTGACTTGCCCACAGTCACACAGCTGACAAGTGGCAGAGCTGGGATTCGAACCCATGACCTCTGTGACTCCCAAGCCTGGGCTCTTTCCACTGAGCCAGTTTTCTCATCTGTAAAATGGGGATTAAGTGTCTGTTCTCCCTCTTAGAAACAGCATGGACTAGTGAGTAGGGGGTGGACCTGGGAGTCAGAAAGTCATGGATTCTAATCCCAGCTCCACTGTTGTCTGCTGTGTGATCTTGGGCAAGTCACTTCACTTCTTGTGGCCTCAGTTACCCCATCTGTCAAAAGGGGATTCAGATTGTGAGCCCTATGTGGGACAGGGACTGTGTCCAACCCTATTATCTTACACCTACCCCAGCATTTAGAACGGTGCCTGGTACATAGTAAGTGCTTAAGAAAAGCCATATTATTATTCCAAGTGGAACTGAGACTGGTACAAGCCCGTTGTATTGATCCCAGCACTTAGTACAGTACTTGGCACATAGTAAGTCTTTAGCAGATGCCACAATAAAAGATGATAATGTTGGTATTTGTTAAGCGCTTACTATGTGCAGAGCACTGTTCTAAGCGCTGGGGTAGATACAGGGTAATCAGGTTGTCCTACACAATAGGGATGATAATGATAATCGTGATGTTTATTAAGCACTTACTATTGTACCAAGTGCCGGGGATAATAGAGGATAATCAGATCAGACGCAGTCACTGTCCTGCATGGAGCTCATAGTCTAAGGGTGAGGGAGATCAGGTATTTAATCCCTATTTTACCACTGAGGAAACTGAGGGCCAGAGTCACAGAGCAGGGACAGGGCAGTGGCTAGAGGAGCAGACTTCCAGGCTTCTTGTGGATCAGAGTCCAGAAAATTCTCCTACATAGGTCCTCAGGAAGCAATGTGGCCTACCGGAAAGGACATGGGCCTGGGAGTCAAAGGATATGGGTTCTAATCCTGGCTCCTCTACTTATCTGCTGGGTGACCTTGAGCAACTCAAATCACTTCTCTGTGCTTCAGTTCCTTCATCTGAAAAATGGGGATATGATACCTCTTCTCCTTCCTCCTTAGATTGGGAGTCCCATGTGGGAACTAGTTATGTTGTATCTGCCCCGGCACTTAGTACAGTGCTTGGTACAGAGTAAATGTTTAACAAATATTATTATTATAATTATTATTAGAATTTGACTTCAAGTGTTTGCCTTCTAACCTCCATCTCAGGGCTCCATCTCAGTTTTAAAGTCAGGACCACCTAGCTCCATGCCCACCCACCAGGCCCCATCTCAGGGAGGGAAGGCAAACAGATAATAATAATCATGCTATTTGTCAAGCACTTAGTGCCAGGCATTGTACTAAGCGCTGGGGTAGATTCAAGCAAATCAGCTTGGACTGTGAGTCCCAATCTCCATTTAAAGATGAGGGAACTGAGGCCCAGAAAAGTGAAGTGCCTCCCCTAAGGTCACACAGCAGACAAGTGATGGAATCAGGATTAGAACCCTTGACCTCGTGACTGTCAGGCCCGTGCTTATCCACTACGCCATAGCTTAGAACAGTGCTCGGCACATAGTGAACGCTTTTGGAAAGAGTGTGGGCTTGGGAGTCAGAGTCATGAGTTCGACTCCCGGCTCTGCCACTCGTCAGCCGTGTGACTGTGGGCGAGTCACTTCACTTCTCTGTGTCTCAGTTACCTCATCTGTAAAATGGGAATTAACTGTGAGCCTCACATGGGACAACCTGATTACCCTGTATCTCCCCCAGCGCTTAGAACAGTGCTCTGCACATAGTAAGCGCTTAACAAATACCAACATTATTGTTAGTATTATTATTATAGCTGATTGCTCCAGGGAAAGCAGCCAGAGCTGTTGATGAGTCGCAGGAGTTGTCGGGGTGAAGGAGGGAAACATATTGGGGGTGGGGGGAGGGTAGGGGAATGGATGTAATGATGGAATTCCAATCTCTCCTCCTGCTCTGAATCTGCGTCTCCAAATCCAGCCATTCCCTGACAGCGCATGTAACCCGGCTGTGACCCCGCTGGGAGTTGTATTATCCAAGCAGATTCCTTTCCCCACCCCGAGAATAGGATTGATGATGGAATTCATTGCCAAAAAATCTCCAGCCTCTGTGAGCCTCTGTGCTGTCTTCTCTCCTCTCCGCCTCCTCTAGCACCTTCAGGGGTCAGGGCTCCAGGCACCACACCAGGATGATAAGCGTTAGCGTTATAGAATTACGCTATTCTTACAGTATTTGAAAGTGGTTTCAAGTACTATTAAACACAGGTAACACTAATAAGTTAAAGGAGGGGAATTTGAGGCAGAAAGAATCAAATCATTTATATTTTTAGTGATTACAAATAAGTGGCCATGTGGCACCCCCTACTGATCACATGATGTTTAATGGAAAGAGCACGGCCTTGGGAGTCAGAGGACGTGGGTTCTAATCCCAGCTCCGCCACTTGTCCGCTAAGTGACCCTGGGCAAGCCACTTAGCTTCTCTGTGCCTCAGTTACCTCATCTGTAAAATGGGGATTAAGACTGTGAGCCCCACGTGGGACAATCTAATTACCTTGTATCTACCCCAGTGCTTAGAACAGTGCTCGGCACATAGTAAGCGCTTAACAAATATAATTATTATAATTATTACGTTGAAGCACCCCTGGTCTGATTGGCTTCCTCCAGGTGAATTTACTTGACCTGTGTGTATGATAGACTTTTTTTTCAATTGTTAACCCCATCTTTGTGCCAGACACTGTACTAAGTGCCGAATTAAATACAAGATAAATGTCTTGGACACGGTCCCTGTTCCCCATAGGGCCCACAGTCTTAGTCCCCATTTTATAGAAAAGTGAAGCCACTTGCCCAGGGTTGCATAGCAGAAGGGAGGCAGAGCTGGGATTAGAAACCAAGTCCTCTGACTCCCAGGCCCAAACTCTTTCCACAAGCCCACTCTGCTTTTCTAAAAAAAGAATTAGGGATCATTTTTCAGTGCCCTAGGATAGGGAAACAGAGGGAACCAATGGCAATTCATAAAAATTACTGAAACAAAGAAGGAAAGAATGGAGAAACATCAGTCACTGGTCTAAGTTTCAATAAATCAATCAGTCAAACTCCTTTATTGAGAGCTTACTGGGTGCAGAGCACTATATCAAATATTTTTTAAATGGTACTCATTCTAAGGGCAGGGGTAAGTACAAGATAATCAGGTTGGACACAGTCCATGTCCCACATGAGTCTCTTAGTCTTAATCCCATTCTACAGATGAGGTAACTGAGGCACAGAGAAGTTAAATGACTTGACTAAGATCACACAGCATGCAAGTGGCAGAGCCAAGACTAGAAACCAGGTTCTTAGGACTTTCAGGCCCATGCTCTCTCCACCAGGCCACGCTGCTTCTCATGCTGCTTGGAAGTATGCAATAGAATGAAGAGAATAGAAGGGTGCGAACTATCTCAGGGCTCTGAATGGCCTATCTGCCTTTCTATCTTCTTAGCTGCCTTTGTGCGGGTGGGTTGGGGGAGTTCAGGTAGGTTGGACTCTGAATTGCAGCTCTGTGCACCCCAGAGACCCCACCCTGGGCACCCTGTGTACCCCTGTCTCAGACGCCCAACTTAACCCCCCCGGAAGCCCAGCCCAGCCCCCAGGTGAAGAGAAGCTCTGGGTCCCACGAATCACTTTGAGGGGAGACACATAAGCGAAAAAATGTCAAAGTTCTTAAAAGGTTCTTATATTTCTGAGAGAGGAGAAGCAGAGGATTCACATTTTTTTAATTTGTTAAGTGCTTATTATGAGCCAGGCACACTAAGAAGTGCTGGGGTAGATCAAAACTAATCAAGTTGGACATATTCCATGTCCCACATGAAGCTCACAGTCTTACTCCCCACTATGTGGACGAGGCATAGAGAAGTTAAGTGATTTGCACAAGGTCACACAGCTGACAAGTGATGGCGCCGGGATGCGAGCCCATGTCCTTCTGACTCCCAGGTCAGTGTTCTATCCACTAGACCACACTGCTTCTCCAAAAATAGAACTAAAAAGGACTTTCACACATGCACAGAGAAAGAGTCCGGAGCAGTGCTGACTCTAGGCATATTGGAAGGCCTTTTCAAGGAGGTCTGATTCGGGCGCCATCTGGAAAGAGCACGGGTTTGGGACTCAGAGCTCGTGGGTTCTAACCCCAGCTCTGCCACTTGTCAGCTGTGTGACTTTGGGCAAAGTCACTAAACTTCTCTGTGCCTCAGTTACCTCATCTGTAAAATGGGGATTAAGATTGTGAGCCCCGTATGGGACAACCTGATAATCTTGCATCTACCTCAGGGCTTCGAAAAGTGCTTGGCGCATAGTAAGTGCTTAACAGATATCATCGTCATCATTATTATTATTATTGTTATTGAATGTCCCAAGTGATGGCCATCTTGGGAGGGTTGGCGTTGTTACGCTGCTCCTGTTGTGGATCAGGCTGCGGTGATCATTTACCTTACTTGCTCTGAAGCCAGACCTGGCTGGGATCCTTACGTCCTCAGCTCTGAGTTCTCACCCCCTACGAGGAAGAATAAGTGCAGTTCATTGGTCCCCAGAAGACAACTTGACCACAGCTCCTGGAGAGACTGATGGACAGTTGGATCAGGTTGGGGTGTGAGGCAGTGTCCTTTCCGGGTTGAAATTTGAGTTGGAGCTGATGATATTTCTCTAGGGAGTTGGCATGGAGGAGGCTCTATCGTAGCCAAGCTTCCTAGTGACGCTGCACCTGCCTGCGGGCTGCTGTTTAATATCAACAAACTCACATTACAAAGCACACGAAGCGAGAGGGCAGGGCTGGCCTGTTGATCCACCAGTTGGGAGAGTTATGTCTTCATGCGTCTATCTGTTGCCAAATTGGACATTCCAAGTGCTTAGTACAGTGCTCTGCACATAATAAGCGCTCAATAAATACTAATGAATGAACGAATACTTCGAAGGAGACCCCAGAGCCCCAGGTGGGGGCCAGCGACAGGGTCCCCATTTTCTCACACTAATGTCACTTTTCCCAGATCTTGAGGGCTGGCAAATTTCTCTTTGCTCAGTGGGTGAAGACAAAGATTCCTGCTCCTCACCGAGTGTGTGTGTGTCTGTGTGTGCATGTGCAATCGAGTGTGCTCTTGACATATGGGCCTGTGTGACCCATTTCCACACGATCACTTCAACTTTGGCATAAATGCACACACAATAATAATAATAATTGTGGCATGTGTTAAGCGCTTACTAGGTGCCAGCCACTGTACTCATCACTGGGGTGGATACAAGCATATGGTGTTGGACACAGCCCCTGTCCCATATGGAGCTCACAGTCCTAAGCCCCATTTTACAGAGGAGATATCTGAAGCACAGAGAAGGGCAGTGACTTCCCCAAAGCGACATAACAGACTAATGGCAGAGCTGGGATTAGAACCCAAGACCTTATAACAACTCCCCGCTCACCACACCAAGCTTCATAGCTGTGCTATTCCCTTACTGAGCATTCATTCAATCATTCGATCGTATTTATTGAGTGCTTTCTGTGTGCAGAACACCGTACTAAGAGCCTAAGAGAATACAAAATAGCAATAAACGGGCACATTTCCTACCCAGAGTGAGCTTACAGTCTAAAGGGGGAGACAGACATTAATAAAAATAGAGATAAGCAACCTCAGACGCCAGGGTCCCGGCACTCGGGGACTCTGCTCCCGCCGGAGGCTTCCACAGGGCCACTATCTGCGTCTCCAGACCCAGAAGGCGTGGCCGTCCGAGGAGACAACAGGAAGGGCCAGGTTGGACCTTGGATCTTGACTCCATACGTAGGTTTTGGTATCCACTGCGAGGACGTTTACCCTGAGACTCCATTTGTGTTCATTTTGTTTCTTCTCCAGAACCTGTCATCATGAAAACTCTCACCAACCTTGCCGTCCCGGCTGTCTTCGATAAGTGTGGATCTGGACACCTCCGCCTCTCCGGACCCTCTCCCTACCACTGACCCCTGCCAGAAAGGAGTAAACGCTGATCGGATCAAGTGCCGAGGCTCTAAACAGTGCTCTACATACTGGTAGGGGCTCTACAGATATGATTGATTGATTGATTGATGGACTAGGATGGGATACCATCCCCCGGGACTGTGTCCACCCGCATTCTCTGGGACATCTAGGCCGGGAGAGGCAACAGTCCAGCTCTCAGACGTGGAGACTCTCACCCTCATGGTGGTGCTGGTGCCCTCTCCTTTTGGGACTGAGCCCTCCCTTGTCCCTGGGGCTCGTTTGTAAGCACCCACTCTGGATGTGGAGCTGTGGGGAGCCAGAAATAATAATAATAACGACAATTAAGTGCTTACTATGTGCCAAGCACTGTTCTAAGCGCTGGGGCAGAAACAAGGTAATCAAGTTGTCCCATGTGGGGCTCACAGTCTTAATCCCCATTTTACAGATGAGGTAACTGAAGCAACAGAGAAGTTAGGTGACTTGGCAAAAGTCACACAGCTGATAAATGGTGGGATTAGAACCCACAACCTCTGACTCCCAAACCCATGCTCTTTCCACTAAGATCCTCCCCATTGGCCTTCCCACACAAACCACCTGGGAAAATGAGGCTGAAAATGTACATTTTGTCTCAATTATCCTGATATTTCACATTTAAAAAGTCTTTCCCCTTGAGATGGGGAGATAATTGAGGGCAGTAATAATAATAATAGTGGTATTTGTTGAGCACTACGTGGCAAGCATTGTTGAGCACTATGTGGCAAGCACTGGGATCGGTACAATACGATCAGATCAGATACAATCCCCGTCCCACATAAGGTTCAAGTCTAAGAGGGAGCGATAACTGGTATCTTATCCCCCGACGAGGAACTGAAGCATAGAGAAGTGACTTGCCTAAGGAGGCAAATGGTGGAGCCAGAAATAAACCTCAAGTCTCCTGACTCCAGGCCTGGGCTCTTTCCACTAGGCCATGCTGCTTCCCAGATTGAAATAGACTTCAATTGAAATATATCCTGGGCTCCTGAATTAACCCCAGAAGTTAGGAGTGTAATTAGAGCTGCTAGGTTACAACGTACACCCCAAGGGAAGTCCCAACGTGGGACAGGGACTGTGACCAACCCGATTTGCTTGTATCCACCCCAGCTCTTAGTACAGAGCCCAGCACATAGTAAGCGCTTAAAAAATACCACAGTTATTATTATATAATACTAATCCAAATCAGAAGGGCCACGGACTTCCACCAGCTCCACCCACACTTACCAAATCCATTCCACACCCTCTAAGGTCTTCCCTGCCCTCTCCCACTCCCCACTATTGGAGTCCTGCAGATTCTGGCCAGGATCCCTCGGGAGGGTGTGTGGGGGTGGGTTGGGGACGGGGGTCTGCCGGGGTCTGACCCTTCTTGTCCCTCCCTTTCCCCACCCTAGGCATCCCCTCTTCCTCCTGGAGTGCCATGTTAACCAGCTGCTCAGGACTCTTTCTCTTTCCTTTTGAGGGATGATGTGGGGCAGAGGAGCCCATAGCAGAGACACAGATTCTCCTGAAAGGGGTGAGGCTATGTGCAAGGCATGTCCGTGGCCCAGGGGAGCCTGCTGGACTTCCAGAAGATGATTATAAGCAGCTCACCGGGAGGGACGCCATTCCCGATTACTCCACCTAGTCTGCCACTGAGGCGGAGGCGGCAAAGGAACGCCCAAAGACGCCCCAGACTGGTGAACGGCTGGTCCTCACAGGGCCCTGTTCAGATGCGGGGAGGGATGAGGAGGAGCCGGCGAGGCTGCACCGGGCACAGCCCCCGCCGGCCCCAGAGAGCAGGCCTGCAGAGACCGGAGGGGCCGGAGCCGGGGGGAGACTAGAGCCTGTCAGGGCTGGGCGTTTGGGATAGTCTTCTCTCTCCTCTGAGGGATGGCCAAGGGTCAGACTCTGTTCTCCGTCCACTGCAGCTGCTGTGTGACCCATGACTGTTGCTACTTCAGGCTGGAGAAGAGAGGGTACCGTATCAAAACCCACCGGTACAACTATTAGTACGGAGCCGGCTCCGTCACCTGCCGTAAGATGACTTCCCCACAAGACCCCGGTCCAGGGGCCTCCCCGAGGATGACGACGGCTAGGACGAAGGACGGCATGCCACCTCTCAGCACCTCCAGGTCCAGACCGGCCCCGTCTTCTTCTCTCCGTTGTTTCCTTCTGTGATCTATTTCCTGTCTTGGCTTGTCCAGTGCCGTCAAGTCTTAACGCGACCCGTAGCGACTCCGTGGAGATATCTCTCCCAGAACGCCCCACCTCGTCTGTAAACATTCTGGTTTTGTATCCATAGAGTTTTCTTGGTAGAAATACGGAAAGGGTTTACCGTTGCCTCCTTCCGCGCAGTAAAACTGAGTCTCCGCCCTCGACTCTCTCCCGTGCCTCCGCTGCCCAGCACAGGTGAGTTTTGACTTGTAGCAGATCGCCTTCCACTCGCTCGCCACTGGCCAAGCTAGGAATGGAATGGGTAGGCCTCTGCTTGACTCTCCCTCCCATAGCTGAGACTGGTAGGGTACTGAAAACTCTCCCGTGTGGTCCTGAGTGGGGTGATCTATTTCTTACCTCCCTAACAGTAATAAACGGCAAGGCGTAGTGGATAGAGCACGGGCCTGGAGGCAGAAAGTCATTAGTTCTAATCCTGACTCCACCACAATACCATTTAAAAAAATACCCTGAAGCAACATGGCCTAGTGGAAAAAACATGGACCCGGGAGTCAGAGGATCTGAGTTCTAATCCCAGCTTCGCCATCTGTCTACCGCGTGACCTTGGGCAAGTCACTTCACTTCTCCGTGTCTTGGTTACCTCATCTGTAAAATGGGGATCAAGAGTGTGAGCCTCATTTAGGACAGGGTCTGTGTCCAACTCAATTTGCTTGTATCCATCCCAGCACTTAGTAAGCCTGGCACCTAGTAAACGCTTCACAAATACCATAATTATTATTAATGTCGTCAATGATGGTATTTTTAAGCACTTACTATGTGTCAAGCACTGGAGTAGATATAAGCTAATCAGGTTGGACACAGTCCCACGTGGAGCTCACAGTCTTAATCCCCATTTTACAGATGAGGGAACTGAGGCCTGGAGAAGTGAAGTGACTTGCCCAAGATCACACAGCAGGCAAGTGGCAGAGCTGAGACTAGATGTAAGCCCATCGATGGGCAGGGATTGTCTCTATCTGTTGCTGAATTGTACATTCCAAGCGCTTAGTACAGTGCTCTGCACATAGTAAGCGCACAATAAATACTATTGAACGAACCCAGGTTTTTGTGACTTTCAGGCCCTTGCACTATCCACTGGGCCATGCTTTGCATTCTACCCTCTTCCCCCCCCCCCCCCGGGGCAGAGTGGGGAGGGGTGGGGCCTTCAGCAAGGCTGGCCCGAGTCAGGAGAGAATGAGGGCTGAGCCAAGGGACGCAGTGTGTCACTTTCCTCTTCAAATTCCCCCCGGAGGGAAATTCACCCTTCTCCCTCGGGCTTGTCCTTGTGAGGCAATAAAATCACCTCACTGAGACCCAGTCCCCATCTTACTGTAAGACCTCCCAAAAGACCCAAAGAGGACAGGTGGCTCAGTGGAAAGAGCACGGGCTTTGGAGTCGGGGGTCATGGGTTCGAATCCCAGCTCTGCCACTTGTCAGCTGTGTGACTGTGGGCAAGTCACTTAACTTCTCTGTGCCTCAGTTACCTCATCTGTAAAATGGGGATTAAGACTGTGAGCCCCACGTGGGACAACCTGATTCCCCTGTGTCTACCCCAGCGCTTAGAACAGTGCTCTGCACATAGCAAGCGCTTAACAAATACCAACATTATTATTATTATCTCACTCCATGGCCTGTTAGAAATTAGAGAGCCACTAGTGGAGGGAGAAGATATTCAATCAATTAATAACTGTATTTATTGAACTCTTAGTGTGTGCGAGCACTGTACTAAGTGCTTGGGTGGGTACAATATAACAAGATTATAGACGAATTCCCTGCCCATAATGAGCTTACAGTCTAAGGGGTATACAGACATTAATGGAAATAAATAAAATTACAGATATGCACCTAAGTGCTATGGGGCTGGGAGGGAGGTTGAATAAAGCAGCGTGGCTCAAAGACAAGAACCTGGGCTTGGGAGTCAGAGGTCATGGGTTCAAATCCCAGCTCTGCCGCTTAACAGCTGTGTGACTTTGGGCAAGTCACTTAACTTCTCTGTGCCTCAGTGACCTCATCTGTAAAATGGGGATTAAGACCGTGAGCCTCGTGTGGAACAACCTGATCACCTTGTATCCTCTCCAGCGTTTAGAACAGTGCTTTGCACATAGTAAGCGCTTAAATGCCGTCATTATTATTATAAAAGAAGCAAGTCAAGGCAACACAGAAAGGAGTGGGAGAAGAGGAAAGGAGGACTTAGTCAGGGAAGGCCTCTTGGAGGAGATGTGCCTTCAATAAGGCTTTGAAGGAGGGGAGAGTATGTCAGGTGGTCAGTTGTGATGCAGGGGTAAAGGAAGAGGGGTGAGGCAAGTAGGGTTTGTTGCAAAGGAAATGATCATCTGAGAGTTCTTACGTGGAGGGTGAACAACATGACCAAATTTTCTGGGGCTCAAAGTGGGGTACGATGGGGATTTTCTGTTCGGGAGGTAGGGTTAGGGACCCATGAATGGGGTGAGAGATAAAGGACAGGAAAGGGAAACAGAATGGACAATGAATAAGATGGAGCAAAAAACACAAAGGAAAAGAGAGAGGTAGGTGGAGAAAGGGACAGTTAGCTGGACAGAAGAAGAGGCAGGGAGAAAGACAGGAAGAGATACAAGGAGAAATAGTGAGGCGTAGGCAGTGGTGGAGAATGGGAGGGGGGAACAAACCAGAAACGCACACACACACACCCGAGATCCAGGAACCCTCTAAATAAGACCAGCAAGAGGAAATCAGCCAAATATTGAGTCAGCCTGTCCGTATCAGAGGTATTTCTTGAACTCTACTATGAGCAGAGCACCGTACTGGACCCCCCAAATGTGGAGCCCTGGGGTCGAGTTTTGGAGAGCTACCCAGGAAAGAATCCTTGCGAGGCCAAACGCAAAGACTTTGAAAACAATGATAGAAACCAAAGAACATAAAGAGATGTACAAGAACCCTTGGGGGACTCTCCTATTTGCCAGAGACAGGTGGCACCTGGGGCAGCTCTGGATGGCATCCAGGGGTTTTCTAGGTGGAAAGTCTGGAGAGTCCAGCTGGGTCTGAGCCAGGCCTGGACACTGCCTGTCTGCCTCAGGACATTCCATTAATTGAAGGTTCTATGCCCTCTGCCCTCCCCACCATTTGGGGGGGGATTTCTCAGTTGGAGAGTTCCAGTGTTACCTGCCGTGACTCAGGGATTTGAAAAACTATTCCCCATCGTATCGATGGCCCCGAAGTCTGAGCTGAGATCAATTAATAATAATTGTGATATCTATTAAGCGCTTACTATCAAGCACTGTAATGACTGTGCTATTTGTTGAGCATTAACTATGTTGCCAGGCACCGTATTAAGCTCTGGGGTGGATACAAACAAATCAGGTTGGACAACAGTCCCTGTCCCACATGGGGCTTACAGTCTCAATGCCCATTTTACAGATGAGTCAAAGGAGGCACAGAGAAGTGAACTGACTCGCCCAAGGTCACACAGCAGACAAGAGGTGGAGAATCAGGTGGAGAAGCAGCGTGGCTCAGTGGAAAGAGCACGGGCTTTGGAGTCAGAGGTCATGGTTTCGAATCCCTGCTCGGCCTCATGTCAGCTGTGTGACTTTGGGCAAGTCACTTAACTTCTCGGTGCCTCAGTTACCTCATCTGTAAAATGGGGATTAAGATTGTGAGCCCCACGTGGGACAACCTCATTCCCCTGTGTTTACCCCAGCGCTTAGAACAGTGCTCGGCACATAGTAAGCGCTTAACAAATACCAACATTATTATTATTAATTAGAACACATGACCTAGTCATTCCCAGGTCCAAGTGCTATCCACTATGCCATTCTGCTTCTCACACTGGAGTCTTGTCTTATGATGTCAAGTCGTCCCCAACCCATATGGAGTCCATGGATACTTCTCTCCCAGAATGCCCCACCTCAATCTGCAATATTCTGGTAGCGTAGCCATAGAGTTTTCTTGGTAAAAATAAGGAAGTGGTTTACCACTGACTTATTCAGCGCAGTCAACTTGAGCCTCTGCCCTTGACTCTGTCCTATTCAGCTGCTGCCCAGCTGAATAGTTTTGAGTTTTGACTCGTGCCTTCCACCCGCTCACCACCTCCCAAGCTAGGAATGGAATGGATAGGCCTCTGCTTGACTCTCCCTCCCGCAGCCAAGACTGGTAGAGTACTGGAAACTCTGCAGGCGTGATCCTGAGAAGGGTCACACTGGAGTAGACACTAGATAATAAGGTCCCACATGGGGTTCACAGCCCGAGTAGGGGAAAAGGCAGGTATCGAATCCACATTATGAAAATGAGGGAACTGAAACACAGAGAAGTGAAGTGACTTGTCCAAGGTCACAGTAAACAAGGGGTGGAGTCAGGATTAGAGCCCAGACTCCCAAGCACGTCTTTCCAGTAAGCCATGCTGCTCCTCAATTAATGGTCTTTATGGAGCAATCACTATATGCAGAACTTTATACTCAATTCTTGGGCGGGTATAAAAGGCATGACTCCTATTCCCAGAGTGAAGATTCTGCTATTACATCTGCCAACCCCTTTTCCCTCCTCTTCCCTCCTAGAGGGGAAGAAAGAAGAAAAATATCCCTGGAGAGGACAGGGAATTCCAGATTCTCAGCTCAGAACCGGGAGGATCTGCGGTTAAAACGTGGACATTTCTGAAGGTTGTAATGGCAGTAATACTATTTATTAAGTGATTATTATATGCAATACACTGTACTAAGGACTGGAAAAGTATACAGAGGTAGGAATCGGACAAGGTCCTGACCTTCAAGGGGCTCAGGATCTGAGAGAGGAAAAAGCCAGGGTAAAAAAAAAAAGTCTCGGTTTACTAGCAGCTGAACTCACAGGCAGGTTTCCCTGTGTCTGAAACCTGATGGAAGATGATTTTTCAAGGACCAAAAGCAAAACTATGACAAAACGGGAAGACTTGAGAGTCACAGGAAATAGGTTATCTACAGTCAGGGAGGAGAAAATGAAGAATTGGTGGGTGTGGGACTGAAGGAGGTAGGAGATAGACTTTGGTTTCTCTTCTCATGGCTGAACACATTTCTGGAGCTGAATAATAAATAAATGAAATGAAATAAAAATGGCATTTGTTAAGGGCTTACTATGTGCCAGGCACTGTTCTAAGCACTGGGGGAGATACAAAATAATCAGGTTGTCCCACATGGGACTCACAGTCTTAATCTCCATTTTACAGATGAAGTAACTGAGGCACAGAGAAGTGACTTGCCCAAAGTCACACAGCCGACAAGTGGCGGAGCAGGGATTAGAACCCACAACCTCTGACTCTCAAGCCCATGCTCTTTCCGGTAAGCCACACTGCTTCTCTTGCAACATAATAATGATCATAATATGTAAGCCCGTCAAAGGGCAGGGATTGTCTCTATCCGTTACCGATTTGTACATTCCAAGCGCTTAGTACAGTGCTCTGCACATAGTAAGCGCTCAATAAATACTATTGAATGAATGAATAATAACAATAATCATACTTGTGGTATTTGTTAAGCACCTACTATGTGCCAAACACTGTACTGAGCACTGGGGTGGATACAAGCAAATCAGGTTGGACACAGTCCCTGTCCCTCATGGGGCTCACTGTCAATCCCCATTTTACAGATGAGTGAACTGAGGCACAGAGATGTGAAGTGACTTGTCCGAGGTCACACAGCAGGCAAGTGGCAGATCTGGGATTAAAACCCAGGCCTTCTCACTCCCAGGCCTGTACTCTATCCCTAAACCACGTTGCTTAAGCCAATGTATAATTGTAATTATTTTCAAGCATATAAAGAACTTAAGGTATCTAAGGAGAGCATCTTAGTCCTATCCTCTCAGTGTACTTTGTTGAGCATGGGAATTGTGTAAATAAAGATATCTAAACAGCACCTTTGTTAGGTAGGGTTGGCCCTGGAAAAACTTCAAGTTCTGGGTTGGAGTAGGCACAGGTAATGAAGTTTGTTCTCAGTGTCCCTCCCCTGAACAAAAAAAGTACCTTCATATAGAAGTAAAATAATCGTGTGGGTTGGAGTTAGGAAAAGACTTGGTCTTTTCACTGCACTGTGGAAGGTAAAGGGATAATATTGTCAAGAGGAAAGTCAAAAGCAACCAACAGATATTGAATGTAAAGTTAAGGATTAACCTGTCCCTGTTCTAATTTGTGTATTTGTATCTTCATGAATTTCTCCCCGATCCCCTCCCCTGTTGTTCTAATGGTGCTTTTGCTCAGTACCGAGGTAGTACCAGGAAGATTATGTTCATAAAGCAAAGCCAGATAACAAAAGAGTGATGACTCCTCAGCAAATTTGATTAAACATAGCTTGAATAAGGAAGAAATATTGTATAAAAGACCGGGGTGCTTTCCTTTGAAAATGAGTCATTGTAACAGTAAAATATTTGTGCAACAAAAAGGAAGAACATCCCACAGCATATACGGACTTACCTGCAAATATATATATATATAGATATCTATATAGATATCTATATATATGTTTTTCCAAGACAAGATATCTATATATCTTGGAAAAACACGGTGCCCCTAAAACCCTTACTACACACAAACACACACACTTTCCTCTTCCAAAGGTCCTTTGATATCAAATTCCTTTCCCAGAAATATATCCTCAGTTGGTGATCTGCCCTGCAGCTCATGGCAAATAGAGGGGGAAAAAATACATACATCTGAGTTCCGCTGATAAGGACCAGTTTATTGTGAAACCAAGGAAATTCAGAGAAGGCCGGCAAGCGAAACGGAGAGAGGGATAGTCCAGAAGGCTTTGGGGATGGGGCCCTGCTGGATAATAGAAAGGGGGACAGTCAGGAAGCTCTAGGTTGAGATAAAGACAGATAAACCTATAGAGGGGTATACAGAGTTAGATGATAGTCAGATAAACGGCATAGAGAGACAGGAGGACAGGTTGGCATCGCACCCCAGTACCACCCCGGTCCTTCATAAGGGTGGGCGCCCGGGTGGAAGAAAGCACGGCTTGCGTTCTGTCTCTGCAACTCCTCTGCCAGGTTGTTGCACTTCGGGGAGAAGGAGGAAGAGGTTGAGTTCCCGGAGTCCATCCTTCGGCCCCCCGGTCAGAGCCGTTGACTGGTCTGGCTCAGCGCCATGCGGACTTTCTGGGGCTGAGCCAGGGTGTCGTTCTGGCAGCTTGGCGTGTTGCGCCCGCAGCCAGGCTTCCAGTGGAAGCGGTACCGCCCTTTGTAGGAGTCCAGATGGTGCCGGAAGCAGAGGGAGGCATCCATGTCACACTGGCAGATATGGGTTTCACACCAGTTTCCCGGACCTGCTCATCCATGGGGAGAAGCACGGGGCTCAGCTTCTGTTCTTGGGAGCTCTCCCAAGCACTTAGTACAGTGCTCTGCACGCAGTAAGCGCTCAATAAATACCACTGAGTGACGGAAGATTCCGGCATCTCGGCTACCTCTGACAAGAATTGGCCTGGAGTTGGCTCTCCGCAAGTCCCCTCTTCATTGGCCCCAGCTGCCATTTCATTCCCACTTCCCCTTCCCATTCACCTTTTCGGCAGTGTTGAGCCCCCCCGGAACTGGTCTGCTTTTTCCCTCCTGACCTCTCTGGGAGGTATGAAAATAATAATAATATTAACAATAATAAAAACTGTGGTATTTGTTAAGCACTTACTATGTGCCAGGCACTGTACTAAGCACGGGGGGAAGATTCAAGTTTCTCAGGTTGAACACAGTCCCTGTCCCACACGGAGCTCACGGTCTCAATCCCCATTTTACAGATGAGGTAAGAGGCCCAGAGAAGTAAAGTGACTTGCCTAAGGTCACGCAGCAAATGGCAGAGCCCCGATTAGAACCCATCACCTTCTGATTTCCAGGCCCATATTCGATCCACTAGGCCACACTGCTTCTCATAATTATTATAATTGTAATATGTGTTTGTTTATTATGCACCAACCACTGTACTAAGCGCTGGGGTAGGTACGAGAAAATCAGGTCGGACACCCTCTAATCTGTAAGCTCATTGACAGCAGGGATCGTGCCTACCAACTCTGTTGTATTGTACTCTCCCAAGTGCTTAGTACAGTGCTCTGCATACGGTAAGTGCTCAATTAATACGATTGATTGAGACAGTCCCTGTCCCACATGGGGCTTGCAGAGCAGTGGATGCAGGTCTCAGCCTTGAGGATTTATAGAAGGAGAAGCGAGTCTGACTAGATCAACACAGGAACCAGAACTCTATGAATTGTACATCGCCTCGATTCTATTTAGTTGCCATTGTTTTTACGAGATGTTCTTCCTCTTGACGCTGTTTAGTGCCATTGTTCTCGTCTGTCCGTCTCCCCCGATTAGACCGTAAGCCCGTCAAACGGCAGGGACTGTCTCTATCTGTTGCCGACTTGTTCATCCCAAGCGCTTAGTACAGTGCTCTGCACATAGTAAGCGCTCAATAAATACTATTGAATGAATGAATGAATGAACTCTAGCCCCAAAACCCTTCAGATGGGGTAAGATTGTGTCACTGTAAATGACAATAACACAATTACAATAATAATAATAATCATGGTATTTAAGCACTTACTGTGTGCCAGACACTGTACAAAGCGCTAACCATCTGAAGAAACAGTGGCACTATGCATTTGCCTCAGTGCTGGCTGGAGGTGCCCCTTTCCAACTTTCACACTGATGAGAATGTGGCTTAGTAGAAAGAGCACGGGCTTGGGAGTCAGAGGTCGTGGGTTCTAATCCCAGCTCTGCCACTGATTAGCTGTGTGACCTTGGACAAGTCACTTGACTTCTCTGTGTCTCAGTTACCTGATCTATAAAATGAAGATTAAGACTATGAGCCCCACGCGGGACAGCCTGATTACCTTGTATCTACCCCAGCGCTTAGAATAGTGCTCGGCACCTAGTAAGCTCTTAACAAATGCCATCATTATTGTTATTGTATGAGAGCTCAGCTGAGAAATCAATAATTACAATATAATAATAATCATAATAATATTGTGAGCAACATGTTGGATAGGAACTCTGTCCAACCTGATAAACTTGTATCTACTCCAGCATTTGTGGAATAGGTCCTTGACAATTAGCAAGCATTTAACACTAATAATTATGGTAAGTGCTTACTATGTGCCAACCACTGTATTAGGTGCTGGAGTAGATCAGAAATAATCAAGAGACACTGGATTCTGTTTTTGTTCTACTTGGGATTCAGGCCTGGGGTAGGGGACTGGAGGGTGGGGGAAGCCCCCCTGCTTCTCCTCTAGACTAGGGACGAATGTGTCTGTTGACTCTGTTATACTGTTCTCTTCTAAGCACTTAGTACAGTGTCTCGCACACAGTAAGCACTCAGTAAATATAGTTAATCAGTCCTAATCAATGCCTGCTGATGCTCCGTTGTCTTCCCGCTGAAGTTCTGGCCCAGCCCCATGAAGTCAGGAGGAAGTGAAGCCTTAGCCCCCTACCTGGCCTTCAAAACTTTATGGAAGGCCCATCTCCTCCAAGAGGCCTTCTCAGACTAAGCCCCCCTTTCCTCTTCTCCCACTCCCGTCTATGTAGCCGTGACTCGCTCCCTTTATTCATCCCCGCTCCCAGCCCCACAGCACTTTTGGCCATTATCTGTCATTTATTTACGTGTATTAATGTCTGCCTCCCCCTCTAGACTGTAAGCTCACTGAGGCCAGGCAATGTAAATGTTTACTGTTACACTGTACTCTCCCAAGCGCTTAGTCCAGTGCTCTGCACATAGTAAGGACTCAATAAATAGGACTGAGTGAATGCAATGAACTCACCACAGTGGAACTTCCCCTCCACAAAGCTGTACTTGTACGGTTTAAATTTTGCCGAACACTGGTGGTGAACCCTCAACCTCCAGTAGCAACAATCATGTTTGTGGCAGCACCTGAGGGGAGGAAGGAAGATGGAGGTACTTACTGTACCTCGATGTCGTCTATCCCGCTGCTGACGCCTTGCCCACACCCTCCCTCATATCAGGAACTCCCTCCACCTTCAGAGCTGACAGGTGATCACTCTCCCCACCTTCAAAGCCTTATTAGAATCACATCTCCTCTAAGAGGTCTTCCTTGATTAACCTCTCATGTCCCCTACTCCCTCTCCCGTCTTCATCACCTTTGCACTTGGATCTTTATCCAGCAAACACTTGATATTCACCCCACCTTCAGCCCCAAAGCACTGATGTCCATCTCCAAAATGTATTTTAGCATCTGTCTTCCCCTCTAGACTGTAAGGTCTTTGTGGGCGGGGAACGTGTCTACCAAATTGGTTATTTGGACACAGTCTCTGTCCCACAAGTGGCTCACCGTCTTAGTCCCCATTTTACAGATGAGGTAAGTGAGGCACAGAAAAGTTAAGTGACTTGCCCAAGGTCAAACAGCAGACAAGTGGCAGAGATGGGATTAGAACCCAGGTCCTCTAACTCCCAGGTCCATGTTTTTTCCATTAGGCCATGCTGTTTCGGTTTTTTTTTTTAAACGGTATTTGTTAAATGCTTACTATGTGATAGGCACTGTTCTAAACACCGCTAATCAGGTTGGACATAGTCCCTGTCCCATAAGGGACTCCCAGTTTTAATCCCCATTTTACAGATGACGGAACTGAAGCACAGAGAAGGTAAGTGACTTGCCTAAGATCACACAGCTGACAAGTAGCCGAGCTGGCATTAGAACCCAGGTCCTTCTGACTCCCAGGCCCCTGCTCTATCCATTAGGCCATGCTGCTTCTCTAAGCAGTGGAATCCCACCACAGCTGATAGCATTTACTTGATTCCCCTGCCGTGGGGCAGGTTAGTCAAACCTTCCCGGTGCCTGGTCAGCGTTCATTATCCACCCCGACGTTCAAAGCTGCCCCTTTGCCCCTTCCCCCGAAGAGAGCGTTACCAGTCTGTGGCATCTACGGGCTGGCCTCGGCCCCCCCAGCCACAGTGGCAGCCGTAGGCGAAGTAATGGGGGAAGGCCCCTTTCCCAGTGGCTTGTTTGATCATCTTCTGGAACTCATAGAGGCTGCCCAGGGCCCGGATCACACCTGCCGGCCAGCAGAGGGGAGTCAGCAGAAAGCAAGACACAATCTCGGCCGAAGCCCCTCACCCACCACTCGGTGAGGGTAAAAACCCCCTCCCCCTCCTCCACCGGCACCCCTCACTCCCCACCTACAGTCCCCACGGTCTCTTCTGTTGCCAAATTGTACTTTCCAAGTGCTTAGTACAGTGCTCTGCACACGGTAAGCGCTCAAAAGACTGAATGAATGGTCATAATAATAATTGTAGCAGTTAAGCACCTCCTATGTGCTAAGCACGGGGGTAGATATGAGGTAATGGGGTTGTCCCACATAGGGCTCACAGTCTTAATCCCCATTTTAGTTGAGGTAACTGAGGCACAGAGAAGTTAAATGGCTTGCCCAAGACCGCACAGCAGACGAGTGGCGGAGCCGGGATTAGAACCCACGTCCTCTCACTCCCAAGAGTGTGCTCTTTCCACTAAGCCCCGCTGCTTCTCTACTAATTATAATACTTAAGTGCTTCCTAGGTGCCAAGCACTGTTCTAAGCAGTGGGGTAGACTACGAACTAATCGGGTTGGACACAGTCCCTGTCCCTCATGGGGCTCACACTCTTAATCCCCATTTTTTACAGACGAGGTAACGGAGGTCGGGAGAAGTGAGGCGACTTGCCCAAGGTCACACCGCTGACAAGTGGTGGAGCCAGGCTTAGAACCTCTGACTTTCTGGTCAGAACTGCCCAGCTGCCCCACAGTATAACCGTTGGGGTTCTTAGGCCTGGGTTTTCTGGGGTTCCCTCATCGTGGGGGGGACCTGACCAGCCTGGATTGGGGCCTGCGGGACTGGCATCCCCAGCCTGACCTTTAGCCCCAAGACTCCCTTCAGATTGGGCCCAGCCGACCACAGAGCAACAGAAGTGGAGGCCGGTCAGAACCGGGCCACCTTCTCCCCGATCCCCCAAACCCCCCAGTCCTCCTCCGGCCACCCCCCGCCCGGCTCCCGGCACTCACAGCAGCAGGCCATCAGCACCGCCAGCGCCCACCGTAACCTCATTTTGGGACTGGACCTGGGAGAAGAACCCAATGCAGAGCCGTTGGGATCCCACTCTAAGTCCAGGCTGGGCTGCCCGGGGGGGGGGGGGGGGGCACGGGGGACAGGAAGGAAGGGAGGGAGGGGAGGAGAGGGGAGGGATGGAGAGAGGGAAGGAAGGGGAGGGATGGAGGGTTGGAGGGAGAGGAGGAAGGGGAGAAGAGGGGAGGAATGGAGGGAGGAGAAGGGAGGGAGGGAGGTGAGGAAGGAGAGGAGAGGGCCTGAGCAGCTTCAGTGCTAGCGGGGCCTGGAGCAACGAGCCTCTCTCCAAGTCGCTTTGGTCCCTGATGGCTTTTATGGCCAAGGGGGATGGGGTGAGATGGACAGGAGACCGGGGTCTTGTATCTGCAGGACTGACCCCCTGAGGGGAAGAGATCCAGCCCTGCTCTCCCTGCAGCGGGGGTCCCGGGCCCTGCTCTCCCACCGGAGGGGGTCCTAACCCTGCTCTCCCACTTGTGGGGGATTCCCAGCCCAGCTTTTCCTTCGGAGGGGGGTGGATCCCAACCCTGCTCTCCCTCTGCCGGGGGTCCCAGTCCTGCTCTCCCTCCGGTTGGGGGCTTCCCAAGGCCTGATCTCCCTCTTGCGGGGGTCCCAAGTCCTGCTCTCCCCCCGACGGGAGGGCTCTCCTTTCCCGGAGCTTTTGGCCCCAGGAGTCCGGTGGGTGGACGCTTGCCTCCTGGCATGTTTGCAGAGAGGAGAAAATCAGGTCGAGCAGCGGAGCCCCCAATTCACCCCCTCTCGGATCTAACAGGATCCCAGCCTCATTCCCCAGGAGAGAGAGAGAGACCCCCACCCCCTGCAGCGAACAGCGTGGTCGGGGGTCTGACAGTGTCCGGCCTGGGGGGCGCGTAACAAAGGCACATGACGAGGCAGGGGGTTCCGAGAAGAAGGAATCCTGGACTCGAAGAATCTTTTGAGCCACTCCAGGCCTCCCTCCCTCCTCTCCCCACCCAGGCTGCTGAGATCCCCCGCCCGGGACTTCAAATTTCAGCCTCTCCACCTTCCTTAGACACTGGCAAGGTGGTCAGCGGTCACCCATCCGGGAAGCCAGTTGGAACTTCGATGCCTGTCCCTGCCCCCGGCTAATACCCCATTTTCAGCCCCGAGGAGTCAATCGATCGATGGTGTTTATTAAGTGCTCAATTAGGCACAGAGCACTGTACTAAGCACCTGGGAGACTACAGTACAACAGAATTAACAGACCCGCTCCCTGCCTCTAACAAGCTTACGGTGTAAATTATAATAATAATGTTGGTATTTGTTAAGCGCTTGCTATGTGCAGAGCACTGTTCTAAGCGCTGGGGTAGATGCAGGATAATTAGGTTGTCCCCCGTGAGGCTCACAGTCTTCATCCCCATTTTACAGATGAGGGAACTGAGGCCCAGAGAAGTGAAGTGACTTGCCCACAGTCACACAGCTGACAAGCGGCGGAGCCGGGATTGGAACCCATGACCTCTGACTCCCAAGCCCGGGCTCTTTCCACTGAGCCACACTGCTTCTCAGTGTAGAGTCTTGAGGTTTCCAAAGAAGGAACGGGGGGGCCCAGCCAAACCCAGAAGCAGCATCACCTAGTGGGAAGAGCACAGGCCTTAAAGTCAGAGGATCTGGGTTCTAATCATGCCTCAGCACCAGATCGGGAGCCCCATGGAGAGAGGGAAGGAAGGGGAGGGATGGAGGGTTGGAGGGAGAGGAGGAAGGAGAGAAGAAGGGAGGGATGGAAGGAGGCGAGGAAGGAGAGGAGAGGACCTGAGCAGCTTGTGTCCAACTTGATTATTTTATATCTACCCCAGGACTTAGTTCAGTACCTGGTACATAGCGCTTAACAGATATTATTGTTGCTGCTGTTATCAAATACCACAATTATTTAGAACAGAAGTGATGGGGAGACTGGAAAACTAGGAATGATGATTTGAAAAGTTGGGGGAGAAAGAAGCGCAGGAAAAGGGAGAAGGGGAGGGGAGTGAGTAATCTTTGGAGGTGGTAATTAGTTGGGGGTGATGAACTCAAAGAAAGGATTTGGTGTTTCCTAATTAAAATTTCATCCTGTTTGAGCAAAGATGGGACAAGGTAAGAAGGTGAAACGCCCAGGGGAGAGATAATCCTCCATTGTCTGGTGAGGGATGTTTCCCCCTCCCTCCTGAAGTGGAAGGGAGGGGACAATCTAGGCGTTATCTACAGAGACTGGGGCTGGGGCTACTGACTGAGCTCCTGCAGGGTAAGGTTAAGCCCAAACCCAGGGGGCTAGAGGTGGCCTGACCCCCGGAACTCTCCTTCCTCCCACCACCCCCAGACTGTTCAACCCTGAACATCCTGGAACTCTGACCCCCAGCCCCCCTCCCCGGCACCAGACCTGCTTCTCTTCCCTTTCCACTCCCCCGTCCCCAGAACAACCCCAGTCCTCCTCTGCTCCTGCCGGTGCTAATCGAACCCTGGACTCGGGCATCATCTAGATAATAATAATGTTGGTATTTAAGCGCATATTTAACTATGTGCAGAGCACTGTTCTAAGCGCTGGGGGAGATACGGGGTAATCAGGTTGTCCCACGTGAGGCTCAGGGTTAATCCCCATTTTACAGATGAGGTAACTGAGGCACAGAGAAGTGAAGTGACTTGCCCACGGTCACACAGCTGTCAAGTGGCAGAGCCTGGAGTCGAACCCATGACCTCTGACTCCGAAGCCCGGGCTAGATGGGAAGCTGACAGAGATGCTCACCTTCCCCGCTCCCATCCCCATTTCATCCTCTTCTCTCAAAAAACTCATTCCACCCCACTGAAACCAGTTGAAACCAGACTCAGAGCCACTTGGATTTTGCTATTTTTATTTGGAATTCATAAAAAGAGGCAATTGGTAAATGGCGGGCACTTCGAAATATTCTGTTTTCCCAACACATCATGGAAAGAGGGCTTGGAATCTCCTTTGGCCAGCCTTGTGATGATGATGACGATGACTGTGGAATCTGTTAAGCGCTTACTATGTGCCAAGCGCTGTTCTAAGCACTGGGGAAGATACAAGATGATCAGGTCCGATACAATCCCTGTCCCATCGAGGGCTCATGGTCTAAGCTGGAAGGAGAACAGGTATCGAATTCCCTATTTTACAGATGATGGAACCCAGGCACAGGTGACAGCAGGTACGTGGCGGAGCCGGGATTAGAACCCAGGTCCTCTTACTCCCAGGCCTCTGCTCTTTCCACTAGGCCATGCTGCTCTTCATGACTAACCTTATGACTAGGGAAGACTTTTCCCCCTATCTGTCTGGGTATTCTAGGTGTAACCCCTTGTGGAGGCAGGGGAATAGATATGATGACATCTGAGGATGGTGTGATGATATTGAGGGGAACATTAGTCCCAAACTTCACAGACAACCTCGGGCTCAGCTCGGTCTGCTCAGTTTGGATAGAAGCATAGTGGAGATTCCTGGTTCTGCAGCTTGTCTACTGTAGGTCCTTGGGCAAGTCATTTAACTTTTCTGGGCCTCAGTTAGCTTATCTGTAGAATGATTAAGACTGTGTAGGACAGGGATTGTGTCCAGCTTGTATCTACCCCCAGCCCTTAGCAAAGTGCCTGACGCATAGTAAACGCTTAGCAGACACCATAAAAAAAGGGAGAATAACAGAGAAGCAGCATAGCCTAATGGAAAGAGCATTGGCCAGGAAGTCAGAGGACCTGGGTTCTAATCCCAGCTCCACCAATCACTTGCTGTGTGACCTTGGGCAGGTTCATTAACTTCTCCGTGCCTCAGTTCTCCTCCTGTACTTAGACCGTGAGCCCCATGCAGGGCAGGGACTGTGTCCAACCTAATTAACTTGTGTCTACTCCAGTGCTCAGAACAGTGTTTGACACTTAGTATGAACTTAACAAATGTAATTAATGATAACGTTGGTATTTGTTAAGCTCTTACTTTGTGCAGAGCACTGTTCTAAGCGCCGGGGTAGATACAGGGTAATCAGGTTGTCCCACAAGAGGCTCACCGTCTCAATCCCCATTTTAAAGATGAGGTAACTGAGGCCCAGAGAAGTTAAGTGACTCGCCCACAGTCACACAGCTGACAAGTGGCAGATCCGGGAGTCGAACTCATGACCTCTGACTCCGAAGCCCAGGCTCTTTCCACTGAGCCACGCTATAGCATTTCTGCTCCGAGCCCCCGGATCCTGCAGATCTCCTGCTTAATCATTTAAATCAATCATTCAGTGGTATTTATTAAACACTTACTGCGTGCAGAGCACCTTAGTAAGAGTCAGTCAGTCCGTCAATCGTATATATTGAGTGCTAACCGTGTGCAGAGCGCGGTACTAAGTGCTTGGGAGGAGACAGTGGAACAATAAACACATTCCCTGCCCATAACAAGCTTACAGTCTAGAATAGAGTTTAGAGTCTACAGTTAAAGCTTGGAAGAGTACAGTAAAATAGAGTTGGTAGATATGTTCCCTGTCTACAGTGAGCTTACAGTCTACTCCAGGTGTCACCATGAAGTGGGAGTGGAAGAGAGGGAGAAATAACCTCCTTGAAAGGTGGTGTTCCCGGTGCAGAACTGGTTTCTGGATCCGATTCTTTTTCATGCAGGTGTGGAGAAGTGTGCAGGTGGGGAGGGAAAGCCTTCCCTTAGCAACGCATAGTCCTTCCTTTGCAAGAGAGTTGCGAGTAAAAGCGTAATTTTGGCTGGTAAGTACGGAGGTTGCGCTGCAGGCAGAGAGCCAAAGCCTTGTCACACTCACAGAGGTTTTTCTCACACCAGCTCCCAGCACCTACCCGCGCAAAAAGCAAATTCCCAGACAGGTCACTGAGTGATTCACAGCTAAGATTCCTCAGAGAAGGTGGGAGGTGGTTTCCGTCACGGCCTCTCTTTCCCCTTTCCCTTCAGAACTCATAGCACAGTGGATAGAGGTTGGACCTGGGATTCGAAGCAGCGTGGCTCAGTGGAAAGAGCCTGGGCTTCGGAGTCAGAGGTCATGGGTTCGACTCCCGGCTCTGCCACTTGTCAGCTGTGTGACTGTGGGCAAGTCACTTCACTTCTCTGGGCCTCAGTTACCTCATCTGTAAAATGGGGATTAACTGTGAGCCTCACGTGGGACGACCTGATTCCCCTGTATCTCCCCCAGCGCTTAGAACAGTGCTCTGCACATAGTAAGCGCTTAACAAATACCAACATTATTATGATTACCTCAGCGCTTAGAACAGTGCTCTGCACGCAGTAAGCACTTAACAAATACCAACATTATTATTATTATTATTCGAAGACCATGGGTTCTAATCCTGGCTCCATCGCTTCTCTGCTGTGTGACCTCACTTTACTTTTCTGTGCCTCAGTTACTCCTCTGTAAAATGAAGTTTGAGATGGTGAGCCCCACGCGGGACAGGAACTGTGTCCAACCTGATTCGCTTGTATCCACCCTCATGCCTGACATATAGTAAGCACTTAACAAATACTATAATAATAATTATTATTATTAGAACCCTAAGCCTCAGCTCCCTCTTTGAAAGATTTGGGGAACTGGTGGGTGCTTTCTCATTGGGCCCCATTCTCAACTTTCCCACCTCCGCCTGGAATTCCCTCCTCCTTCCAATCCACCAGGCCAGAGCTCTCTCCATCTTCAAAGCCCTTCTGCTCCCCTGTAGACTGTAAACTCACTGTGGGCAGGGAACGTGTCTACCATCTCTGCTAGATTGCACTCTCCCAAGTGCTCGGTACAATGCTCTGCACACAGTAAGCGCTCAATATATACAAATGATTTTTTTCTACGGTATTTGTTAAGCACTTACTACGAGCCAAGCACTAGTCTAAGCACTGGGATGGATACAAGCTGATCAGGATGAGCACAGTCCCTGTCCCGCACAGGGCTCACAGTCTTAATTCCCGTTTTACAGATGCGGTAATTGAGGCACGTAGAAGTGAAGTGATTTGACCAAGGTCACACAGCAGACAAATGACGGAGCCAGAATTAGAACCCAGATCCTCCTGACTCCCAGGCCTGTACTCTATCCACTAGACCACACTGCTTCTCCAAGCAGTGAAATCCCACCTCCTCCAACAGGCCTTCCCAGGTCTTATCCAACCAGGAGCCTCCACTAGCAGCTATATTTGCACAACTGCCGAAAGTGCTTATGCATATTCTTGATTTACATGAACTAAAACTTATTTATCTTTTTATCCTTCCATATACTTGTTATCAACAACTGTAGTGTTGTCTCCTACTCCATCTATCTGTGAATGTCCTGTGTCTGTCTGACTCTTTGATTGTAAGCTTCTTGAGAGCAGGGAGAAGAGCTTGGCCTAGTGGAAAAGACACGGGCCTGGGAGTCAGAGGACCTGGATTCTAATCCCAGCTCTGCCCTTTGCCTTCTCTGTGACCTTAGGCAAATCACTGAATTTTACTGCATCTCGGTTTACCCAACTGTAAAATAGATATTAAAAAGCCGTTCTCTCTTCTTCTAGGACTATGAGCCCTAAATAATGTTGGTATTTGTTAAGCGCTTACTATGTGCAGAGCACTGTTCTAAGCGCTGGGGTAGACACAGGGGAATCAGGTTGTCCCACGTGGGGCTCACAGTCTTAATCTCCATTTTACAGATGAGGGAACTGAGGCACAGAGAAGTTAAATGACTTGCCCACAGTCACAAAGCTGACAAGTGGCAGAGCTGGGATTCGAACTCATGACCTCTGATTCCAAAGCCCGTGCTCTTTCCACTGAGCCACGCTAAATGAGATGTGGACTGTGTCCAACCCGATTGCCTTGTCTCTTCCCAGTGCTTAGAACAGTGCTTGCCACTTAGGGTGAAAGAAATATAATAATAATAATTTAAAAAACTGTAGTCCTCCAACTTCTATGATACAGTTCTCTTTAGCCGCAAGCCCTCAATTAATACCGTCGATTTACTCATTCATTCATTCAGTCTGAGCGCTTACTGTGTGCAGAGACTGTACTAAGTGCTTGGGAGAGTACGACAACATTCCCGCTCCACAATGAGCTCACAGTCTGGATTATTCCCATATTTATCTGTAGCTCCGTGAAGATCTCAGAACACTCCAAGGACATTCCCTCCAAAATATTCTTCCCTCTGTGCCTCAATAAGCAGGCGACATGGTAAAGATGAGGCTTTCATGTGTCAGTTGGGAAGATTGAAGTACAGAAAGGTTAAGAGATTTACCCAAGGTCACACAGCAGGTCAGCGTTAATCAAACAGTAGCATTCCCATCCCCGTACTGATTGGGAGAGCAATCATAGAGTCTCCCTTCGAGAATGACAGATAAGTCTCCATCCTTCAGGAACCAGAAACTGTATAAAGAGCAGCATGACCAAGTGGAAGGAGAACTGGCCTGGCATTTAGAAGGACTTGGGTTCTAATCCCAGTTTTGCCACTTGTCTGCTGTGTGATCTCAGGCAAGACACTTCACTTCTCTATGCCTCAGTTACCTGTAAAATGGGGATGAAGACTGTGGGATAGGGACTGTATCCAACCTGATTGGCTTGAATCTACCCCAGCACTTAGTAGGGTGACTTTGCACTTAACAAATTACCATAAAAAAAGTCTACTCTTTCACATGCCTGCTGTGTGACCTTAGCCGAGTCACTTAATTTCCCCTGGCCTCATTTTCCTCAACTGTAAAATGAGGATTCAAAACCTGGCCTCCATCCTTCTTAAAATCAGAGCCCAAAATGAGACAGAGACTGCATCTGACCTGATGATCTTGTATCTACACCAGTGCTTTGAACAGAGCTTGGCACAAAGTGAGCACTTAACAAGTGTCGTGATTATTATTTCATTATTAGAACCTGGGTCTCCTGATTCTCAGAGCCGCACTTTTTTTCCGCCACACAGTACGGTCCAGTGAATAGATCACGGTCCTGGGAATCAGAAGGACCTGGTTTCTCACCCCAGCTCTGACACTTGCCTGCTGTGCAACCTTGGGCAAGTTACCTCAGTTACCTCATCTGTAAAATGGGGATTGAGACTGTGTGCCCCATGCGAGACTTGGACTTTATAGTAATAATAATGTTGGTATTTGTTAAGCGCTTACTATGTGCCGAGCACCGTTCTAAGCGCTGGGGGAGATACAGGGTAATCAGGTCGTCCCACGTGAGGCTCACAGTTAATCCCCATTTTACAGATGAGGTAACTGAGGCCCAGAGAAGTGAAGTGACTTGCCCACAGTCACACAGCTGACAAGTGGCAGAGCCGGGAGTCGAACCCATGACCCCTGACTCTGAAGCCCAGGCTCTTTCCACTGAGCCACGCTGCTTCCCCAACCTGATAAACCTTTAACCAACCTGATAAACTTGTATCGACCCCAGGGCTTAGAACAGGGCTTGATATTCAGCAAGCACTTAAAAAATAACATTATTATTACACCAACAGCAATATTACCATTACTGGGACAGCTCAACAGAAGAAAAGACCCATCCCTGCTCCGCAGGAGCTTAGCAAAAATAAGATCTCCCGTTTCCAAGGTTTCTGGTCTAATCCTCAAGGATCAGGCTCAGTCCCTCCCATCCCATAAAAAAAGCTGGAATTAGAATTGTTTCCCTTTGCTGATAGCCATCCCTGAGCCCTGGGGTCTCTGTTTTGGGGAGCTCCAGCTCCCACAGGCCCAGGCGACATGCCTGCCGGATGGAAGCCGGGGGAAGAAACTCTGGAATCTGGAAGCCATTCCGACAGGACCTGAGGCCTCGGAGACGTGATTTGACTCCCTGCCGAAACCGGCCCAAAACCATGACTGCCTCATCCGAGCCCGGTAAGTTATTTGTTGTTGTTGTTATTTTATGGCATTTAATTCATTCACTCAATCATATTTATTGAGGGCTTCCTATACGCTGGGCACTGTACTAAGCACTTGGGAGAGTACACTATAACAATAACAGACACACGCTCACTATGTGCCGGGCACATAGTAAATGCAGGCTAATCAGGTTGGAAGCAGTTCACGTCCCATAAGGGACTCATGGTCTTAATCCCCATTTTGCAGATGAGGTTTCTGAGACCCAGAGAAGTGAAGTGACTTGACGAAGGTCGCCCAGCAGACAAGTGACGGAACTGGGATTCATCCATTCATTTAATTATATTTATTGAGTGCTTACTCTTTTCAGAGCACGGTACTAAGCGTTTGGGAGACTCCAATATAACAATTAATGGACACATTCCCTGCCCACAGTAAGCTTACAGTCCAGAGGATTAGAACCCAGTTTCGAGAACTAGCCCCAGCCCGCCCCTGCAGCCCTCCCAGAAATGGGTGGAAGCTGAGGTTGACCCTTCGGGGAGACCTTCCAAAGGGGAGGGAGGCGATGATCGGGGAAGCCGGAGAATCCGGAAGGAGGGAGGAAAAGGGATGCGGGGGGCAATGGAGACAGCACTGTGCTCATTTGTATATATTTTATTGCCCTATTTATTTTGTTAATGAAGTGTACATCCCCGATTCTATTTATTGCTATTAAGTTGTCTTGTTTTTGTCCGTCTGTCTCCCCCGATTAGACTGTGAGCCTGTCGGTGGGCAGGGTTTGTCTCTATCTGTTGCCAAATTGTACATTCCAAGCGCTTAGTACAGTGCTCTGCACATAGTAAGCGCTCAATAAATACGATTGAACGGATGAAAGAGATGGGCCGGGGCTACTGCTCTGGGTAGGAAGAGAGGAAGGCGACTCACCACACCGAATCACCCCGCGAGTGTAGCTGTATCTGTAGCGGTCCCAGAAGGTCCAGCAGCGGTGCGAGATGAGTCCACCGTAACAGCAGTCATGGGCCTGGCAGCACCTATAGGGGGTCAGGGAAGAGGGGAGATGGGCTCCCATCCTGCTGCTCCATAATAATAATAATGATAATGACTGTATTTAATAATAATGATGATGATGGTATTTGTTAAGTATTTACTATGTGCCAAGCACTGTTCTAAGCACTGAGGTAGATACAAGGTAATCAGGTTGTCCCACGTGGGGCTCACAGTCTTCATCCCCGTTTTACAGTTGAGCTAACTGGGGCACAGAGAAGTTTAGTGGCTTGCCCAAAGTCACACAGCTGACACGTGGCAGAGGCAGGACTAAAACCCACCACCTCTGACTCCCAAGCCCGTGCTCTTTCCACTAAGCCACGCTGCTTCTCTATTTGTTATGTGCTTACTATGTGCCAAGCACTGTTCTAAACACTGGGATAGACACAAGGTAATCAGGTTGTCCCACGTGGGGGTCCCCGTCTCAAGTCCCCATTTTACAGATGAGGTAACTGAGGCACAGAGAAGCGAAGTGGAAAGAGCACAGACTTGGGAGTCAGAGGTCACGGGTACCGGCTCCGCCACTTGTCAGCTGTGTGACTTTGGGCAAGTCACTTCGCTTCTCCGGGCCTCAGTTACCTCATCTGTAAAATGGGGATTAGGACTGTTAGCCCCATGTGGGACAACCTGATTACCTAGTGTTCCCCTCAGTGCTTAGAACAGCGCACATAGTAAGCGCTTAACAAATGCCATCATTATTATTATTAAAAATTTTGCCTCCCACTGGGGGAATCGAACCCCAGTCTCCTGTGTGACAAGAGGGGTTATTTACCACTATACTAGCGAGGAGAGGTAGAGCCCTCGTGTTGGAAGAGAGGGGGCCGACACCCAACACGGAAGAAGGACTGTGAGCCCCTCGTTGGGCAGGGATTGTCTCTATCTGTTGCTGAATTGTCCATTCCAAGCGCTTAGTACAGTGCTCTGCACATAGTAAGCGCTCAATAAATACGATTGAATGAAAGGAGCCTCCTTGGGTCTGCCCAGACCTTTTTGTGGGTTGGTAACTGTGGCCAGGTGCTTTGGTTGCTGGCTGTGCTTCCCCTACCCGTGATTTATTTTAATGTCTGTCTCCATCCACTAGATTGTCAGCTCCATGAAGGCAGGGATCAAGAATACGGCTTCTATTATATTATTTTCTTCCAAGCTCTTAGTAGTGGTAGTTGTAATGCGGTAGAAGACGGTCCAGCGCTTAGTACCGTGTCTAGCACGTAGCAGGTGCTTAACAAACATCGTAGTTAGTTGTAGTAATCAATCAGTCAGTGGGATTTATTGAGCCCTCACTGTGTGCAGGTGATCGCACTAAGCGGTTGGGAGAAGCCGCACGGCCTAGTGGGAAGAGCACGGGCTTGGGAGTCAGAGGTCGTGGGTTCTAATCCCGGCTCCGCCACTCGTCTTCTCTGTGACCTTAGGCAGGTCACCTCGCTTCTCTGTGCCTCAGTCCCCTCATCTATAAAATGGGAATTAAGCCCCATGTAGGACAACCTGATTACCTTGGATCTACCCCAGCGCTTAGAATAGTGGTTGGCACATTGTAAGCACTTAACAAACACCATCATCATTATTATTCTTACAGTACAACGGAGTTGAGAGACACGTTCCCTGCCCACAATGAGCAAATGGTTTAGAGGATAGGAGTAGAAGGAGTAGCACTGCGTAGTGGATACGGCCCAAGCCTGGGAGTCAGAAGGTCATGGGTTCTAATCCCTGCTCTCCCACTTCTCTGCTGTGTGACCCCAGAGGAAAGTCACTTCACTTCCCTGTGCCTCAGTTACCTCATCTGTAAAAAGGGGATTGAAACTGTGAGCCCGTTGTGGGACAGGGACTGTGTGCAACCTGATAAACTTGCACCTAGCCCTGCGCTTAGTACAGTGCCTGGCACTTAAGGAAGAACTTAGAATAATGGATAGGCCAGGGGCCTGGGAGTCAGAAGGTCATAATAATGCTGGTATTTGTTAAACACTTACTATGTGCCAAGCACCATTTTAAGCACTGAGGTAGATACAAGGTAATCAGGTTGTCCCACGTGGGGCTCACATTCTTAATCCCCATTTTACAGATGAGGTAACTGAGGCACAGACAAGTGAAGTGACTTGCCCAAAGTCACACAGCTGACAAGTGGCAGAGCTGGGATTAGAACCCGCAACCTCTGACTCCCGAGCCTGTGCTTTTTCCACTAAGGCATGCTGCTTCTCTTCTAATCCTAGCTCTGCCACGTGTCTGACATGTGACCTTGGGCAAGTCACTTCACTTCTCTGGGCCTCAGTTACCACATCTGTAAAATGGGGATTGAGACTGTGAGCCCCATGTGGGACAGGGACTGCGTCCAACCCGATTACCTTGTACCTACCCCAGTGCTTTGAACAGTGACTACCACACAGTAAGTACTTAACAAATACCACATTTATTATTATTATTATTAGGAGCTGCAGTGAGAGTAGGAGTAGGAATAGAAGTTTAGTAGTAGTAATAATATTTATTAAGTGCTTATTGTGTGCAGGGCACTGTACTTAGTAGTTTAGTTCAGTGCTCTGCACACAGTAAGTGCTTAAGAAATAAGATTGACTTATTGATTGAGAGAGCAGCGTGGCTTAGTAGAAAGGGCACAGGCTTGGGAGTCCGGGGTCGTGAGTTCTAATCCTGTCTCCTCCACTTATCAGCTGTGTGACTTTGGGATAGCCACTTAACTTCTCTGTGCCTCAGGCCTCTCATCTGTAAAATGAAGATTAAGACTGTGAGCCCCACCTGGGACAACCTGATTACCTTGTATTGACCCCCAGTGCTCAGAACAGTGTTTGGCACATAGTAAGCATTTAACAAATACCATCATTATTATTGTTGTTGTTTAGGGGCTCTGGTGACAGGTATAGAGGTCTGTGTCGCGGAAGGTGATTTTCCTGTCTGTGCTGCCCCCAAAGTCTGTACTGTAGGTCCCTCCGAACAAGGAAATGGCCTTCTGGGACGTCAAAGTCTTTCTACTCCCACAAGTATTCTCATTCGTTTATTCAATCCTATTTATTGAGCGCTTACTGTGTGCAGAGCACAGTACTAAGCGCTTGGAACGTACAATTCGGCAACAGATAGAGACAATCCCTACCCCACAACGGGCTCACATTCGAGGAAGGTCTGAGAATCGGCCGGTTCCTTCTAACTCGAGGACCAGTGAACACAGACTGACCTGGTCCCGAACCCAAGTCTCAACCCTAACCTTTAACCCTGACCCTAATCTGAACCCCAATCCAAATCCGAACCTGAATTCAAAACCCACCCTTAACAGAAACCCCAACCCAAACGCAACCCAAATCGACCCAACCCAAGTCCAGAAAGCAGCCAGCCCGGACTGGAGTGGGCAAAGTGGATTTTCCCCAACTCGAGGGGTCAGGAAGGAGAGAGGGTTACCTGTCCGTTGCATCTTTCGGTTCACCTTTCCCCCCAATTCCACAGTAGCATCCGTAGAAACTATACTGGATGATGGGGTTCTTTCCCGTGGTTTGACGGATCATTTTCTGAAGCTGCAGCACATTCCCCTGGCCTGGGATCACACCTGAGAAACGACAAAGTGAACTGGGAATGCCGATCCCGAGAGAACGCACGCTTCCCGAGAAGTAGGTTGGGTACTCGGTCCTTTTTCAGGCCTAGCCCCGATGCCATTGGCCCTTGGGCAAACCAACAGACCTCTGTGGACTGCCATTTCTCCTTCTAGAAAGAGGGGATAAAAATTTCTTGCCTCTCCCTGTCTCTCAGGGATGTGTCAAAGATTAGATTGTGAGCCCGTTGTTGGACGGGAATTGTCTCTATCTTTTTCCAAACTGGACATTCTAAGCACTTAGTTCAGTGCTCTGCACACAGTAAGTGCTCAAAAAATACAAGTGAATGAATAAATGAGATATTACTTATTCGTTCATTCATTCAATCATATTTAATGAGCGCTTGCTGTGTGCAGAGTACTGTACTAAGCACTTGGGAGCATATACTACAACAGTTAACAGCTTTAATCTCTTAACAGCAAAGCTGACAGAAACGTTTGGTTTTTACTACGATTATTGTCTGGGCAGTTGGGGGTTGAGGGGAAGGGCCTGGTTCTTGGTTGGTTCATTCATTCATTCAATAGTATTTATCGAGCGCTTACTATGTGCAGAGCACTGTACTAAACGCTTGGAATGTACAGATCGGTAACAGATAGAGACAGTCCCTGCCCTTTGACGGGCTTACGGTCTAATTGGGGGGGGACAGACAAAAACAATAGCAATAAATAGAATCAAGGGGATGAACATCTCATTAAAACAATAGCAAATAAATAGAATCAGGGTGATGTACATCTCATTAACAAAATAAATAAGGTAATGAAAATATATACAGTTGAGCGGACGAGTACGGTGCTGAGGGGAGGGGAAGGGAGAGGGGGAGGAGCAGAGGGAAAGGGGGGGAAAAGAGGGTTTAGCTGAGGAGAGGTGAAGGGGGGTAGAGGGGGAGCAGAGGGAGCAGAGGGAAAAGGGGAACTCAGTCTGGAAAGGCCTCTTGGAGGAGGTGAGCTTTAAATAGGGCTTTGAAGAGGAGAAGAGAAATAGTTTGGCGGATGTGAGGAGGGAGGGCATTCCAGGACCACGGGAGGACGTGGCCCGGGGGTCGACGGCGGGACAGGCGAGAACGGGGGTCAGTGAGGAGGTGGGCGGCAGAGGAGCGGAGCATGCGGGGTGGGAGGTGGAAAGAGAGAAGGGAGGAGAGGTAGGAGGGGGCAAGGGGATGGACAGCCTCAAAGCCTAGAGTGAGAAGTTTTTGTTTCATGCGGAGGTCGATAGGCCACCACTGGAGGTTTTTAAGAAGGGGAGTGACATGCCCAGAACGTTTCTGCGGGAAGATGAGCCGGGCAGCGGAGTGAAGAATAGACTGGACTGGGGAGAGAGAGAAGGAAGGGAGATCAGAGGATGATCCTTCTCATGTTGGGGGAGAGGGCGGGGAGGAAGGGGAGCCCAGAGGTAAAAAGTGTCCCTGAGTTATGGGTTCGACGGCTCCTAGTATCAGCAGGGAGCCTCCTCGGGGAGAGACGCCTCCCACCCCCCCCACTGTACAGAGAACCCTGAGATTGGCAACACTTACAAATGGCAAACAGCATGACCCACACCTGCAAAACCTCCATCCTCAGATTGAGCCTGGGAAGAATCAGTCAATCAGTCACATTTGTTGAGAGCGGAGCACTGTACTAAATGCTTGGGAAAGTAGGGCATAATAATATAACAGAGTTGGTAGGTGTGCTCCTTGGCCATAATGAGCTCACAGTCTAGAGGGGGAAACAGAAAATAATATAAATAAGTAAATTACGGATATGTACGTAAGTGCTCTGGGACTGAGGGAGGGGTGAATAAAGGGGGAGAATCGGAGCGACACGGAAGAGAGTGGGAGAAGAGGAAATGAGGGCTCAGGCAGGTAGAGAAACAGAAATGGAGGATGGAAGGGGTAGAAAAGTGACTCTCTAGTTCTGCGGCTATGGCCCCTGATCAGTGAGCTGGTACCAGGATTCTCTACGCTTAGTACAGTGCTCTGCGCACAGTAAGCACTTAATGAATACGATGGAATGATCGAATTCTCTGTGTGTTTCTGGACAAGGACTGTGTCCAACCTGATCATCTTGTATCTAAAATCGATGCTCAATACAGTGCTTGGCACATAGTAAGCGCTTAACAAATGCAGGGCCCTGCAGGCTTGGGGAACACAGGCTGGAGGGTGTGGAGTGCTGCGAGGTTGGAAGCTGGAGGAGATGGGATTTTTAAACCAGTCAGTCACTGGCTTTGATGAGAGCTTAGAGTGTGGAGAGCACCGTATTAAGCTTTCGTGGGAGCACAGTAGAATTACTAGGCACGATAGCCGCCCTCGAGGAGCTTAGTAGTACTAAGAGAGAAGCAGCATGGCCTATACTTCACTCTGCTGCCTGGATGATCTTTCTACAGAAACGCTCTGTACATGTCACTCCCCTCCTCAAAAATCTCCAGTGGTTGCCTATCAACCTTCGCGTGAAACAAAAACTCCTCATTCTTGGCTTCAGAGCTCTCCAACACCTGGCCCCCTCCTTCCTCATCTCCCTTAACTCCTTCTATAGCCCAAGCCACCCACGCCACTCCTCTGGCACTAACCTCCTCACTCAACCGCTGGCCCACGTCCTACCTCTGAGCTGGAACGCCCTCCCTCCTCAACTCCGCCAAACTAGTTCTCTTTCCCTCTTCAAAGCCCTACTGAGAGCTCACCTTCTCCAGGAGGCCTTCCCAGACTGAGTCCCCTCTTATCTCTGCTCCTCCTCCCCTCCCCATCACCCCTGCTCCCTCCCTCCGCTCTACCCCTTTCCTCCCCTCCACAGCACTTGTGTATATTTGTACATATTTATTACTCCATTCTATTTATCCCCTTGATTTTATTTATATCCCCTTGATTCTATTTATTGCTATTGTTCTTGTCCGTCCGTCTCCCCCGATTAGACCGTAAGCCCGTCGAAGGGCAGGGACTGTCTCTATCTGTTACCGATTTGTACAGTCCAAGCGCTTAGTACAGTGCTCTGCACATAGTAAGCGCTCAATAAATACTATTGAATGAATGAATGAATATATATCTATAATTCTATTTATCTACTTTGATGGTATTGATGCCTGTCTACTTGTTTTGTCGTCTGTCTCCCCCTTCTAGACTCTGAGCCCGTTGTTGGGTGGGGATTGTCTCTGTTGCCTAACTGTACTTCCCAAGCACTTAGTACAGTGTTCTGCAACAGTAAGCGCTCAATAAATATGAATGAATTAATGAATTAATACTGGATAGGCCACAGGCCTGGGAGTCAGAAGGATCTGGGTTTTAATCCCGGCTCCACCGCTTCTCTTTTGTGTGACCTTGGGCAAGTCACTTCACTTCTCTGGGCCTCAGTTACCTCATCTGTAAAACGGAGGCTGAAGACTGTGAGTCCCACATGGGACAGGGACTGTGCCCAACCCGATTTGCTTATATCTACCCTAGTGCTTAGTAGAGTGCCTGGCGCATGGTACATGCTTTAAAAGTACCACAATAGATAGTCCTAGTAGTTTAGACTGTGAGCCTGTTGTTTATTAATAATAATAATAATGTTGGTATTTGTTAAGAGCTTACAAAGTGCAGAGCACTGTTCTAAGTGCTGGAGTAGATATAAGGTAATCAGGTCGTCCCACGTGAGGCTCACAGTTAATCCCCATTTTACAGACGAGGTAACTGAGGCACCGAGAAGTGAAGTGACTTGCCCACAGTCGCACAGCTGACAAGTGGCAGAGCCGGGAGTCGAATCCATGACCTCTGACTCCGAAGCCCAGGCTCTTTCCACCGTGCCACGCTGTCAGCCAGTCATTGAGCAGGGATTGTCTCTATCTGTTGTCGAATTGGACATTCCACACGCTTAGTACAGTGCTCAGCATATAGTAAGCATTCAATAAATACGATTGAATGAATGAATAGTAGCAGAAATTGTAGAAGTAATAATATAGGTGTTTATTGAGAACCCACCGAGTGGAAAGCACAACTGAAGCCTGAGTTGTGTTCCCTTCCCACAAAGAGCTTATGGAGAGACTCATAAAAATATTTAGTCAGTCGTTCGTATTTATCGAGCACTACCTGCTATACATGTATACATAATAATAATAATAATGTTGGTATTTGTTAAGCGCTTACTACGTGCAGAGCACTGTTCTAAGCGCCGGGGTAGATACAGCCTAATCAGGTTGCCCCACATGAGGCTCACAGTTAATCCCCATTTGACAGATGAGGGAACTGAGACACAGAGAAGTTAAGTGACTTGCCCACGGTCACCCAGCTGATAAGTGGCAGAGCCGGGATTTGAACCCATGACCTGTGACTCCCAAACCCGGAGTCTTTCCACTGAGCCACGGGAGTCTACAAATAAACAAAGAGGTCCAAAGAGGAAATGCCGTCCATTGGAAGGATTGAGGAGAGGGGAGATGCACGATGAGCTACGTTTCAAGAAGTTGATCCGTGCAGCAATTTAGAGACTGGATTGGAGCGGGGAGAAGCTGGACGTAAGGAAAACAGTTAAGGAAGCCGGTACAACTGTCCAGTCACGATATGACAAGAACTTGGATCAGAGTGGTAGCCTTCTGGGTGGCGAGGACTGGGCAGATGTGGGATATGCTGCGTAATAAGAACTGGTAGGATGTAGAAGTAGCTCGAATGGGAGAATTAAGGATCACGAGGAGAGGCGAATGACATTGAGTTTGGTGTCTTCTGGAATGGGAAGGATGGTGGTCTCATAGATAGGGTTGGGGAAGTTGGAAGGAGGAGAGGTTTAGGAGGGAAGATGAGTCATTCAGTTTTAGGCAAACTAAATTTGAGGTTTTGGACATCTGAAAGGATTAAGGCTGGGAGGCAAGAGGAAATGCAGAGATGTACGTTAGTTGAGATGTAGGGGATGGGGAGGGAGATTTGGAGATCATCTCTCTAGAGGTCATAGTCAAAGCCATAATAATAATAATTATTATGGTATTTGTTAAGCACTTATTAGGTGCCAGGCACTGTTCATTCATTCATTCATTCATTCAATAGTATTTATTGAGGGCTTACTATGTACAGAACACTGTACTAAGCGCTTGGAATGTACAAATCGGTAACAGATAGAGACGGTCCCTGCCCTTTGACGGGCTCACGGTCTAATCGGGGGAGAGGGGCAGACAAGAACAATGGCAATAAATAGAATCAAGGGGATGAACATCTCATTAAAACAATAGCAAGTAAATAGAATCAAGGTGATGTACATCTCATTAACAAAATTAATAAGGTAATGAAAATATATACAGTTGAGTGGACGAGTACAGTGCTGAGGGGGCGGGGAGGAGCAGAGGGAAAGGGGGGAAAAGAGGGCTTAGCTGAAGGGAGGTGAAGCGGGGGTAGAAGGGGAGCAGAGGCAGCAGAGGGAAAAGGGGGAGCTTAGTCTGGGAAGGCCTCTTGGAGGAGGTGAGCTCTCAGTAGGTCTTTGAAGAGGGGAAGAGAATGAGTTTGGCGGAGGTGAGGAGGGAGGGCATTCCAGGACGGCGGGACAGGCGAGAACGGGGGACAGTGAGGAGGTGGGCGGAGGTGAGGAGGGAGGGCATTCCAGGATGGCGGGACAGGCGAGAACGGGGGACAGTGAGGAGGTGGGCGGCGGAGGAGCGGAGCGTGTGGGGTGGGCGGTGGAAAGAGAAAAGGGAGGAGAGGTAGGAGGGTGCAAGGTGATGGAGAGCCTCGAAGCCTAGAGTGAGAAGTTTTTGTTTTGTGCGGAGGTTGATAGGCAACCACTGGAGGTTTTTAAGAAGGGGACTGACATGCCCAGAGTGTTTCTGCACTGTTCTAAGCGCTGGGTTGGATACAAGCCAATTGGGTTGAACACAGCCATGTGAATGGATGAGTTCCCTGAGGAAGATGGGGTACGGCAAGAAGAGAAGACTTAGGACATAGCTTTGTGGAACAGTTTAAAATTTAGAGGGGGAGACAGACACTGAAACCATGAATAGCTTGTATCTACCCCAGCGTTTAGAACAGTGCTTGACATGTCTTATGCTGTCGAGTCATCTCCGAGCCATGGCGACGCCATGGACACATCTCTCCCAGATCACCCCACCTCTACCTGCAATCATTCTGGTAGTGTGCGTATCCATAGAGTTTTCTTGGTAAAAATGCGAAAGAGATTTACCGCCTTCCGCACGGTAAACTCGAGTCTTTGCCCTCAAACTTTCCCCTGCCGCTGCTGCCCAGCATAGTTGAGTTTTGACTTGTAGCAGATTGCTTTCTGCTCTCTAGCCATTGCTCAAACCAGGAATGGAATGGCTATACCTTGGCTTGAGTCTCCCTCCCGGAATCGAGATGGGTAAAGTACTGGAAACTCACCAGGTGCGACCCTGAGAGGAGGCTTGACGCATAATAAGTGCTTAACAGATGCCATCGTTATTATTATTTACAAATTGGAGGAAGAGGGGAAAAGTGTTATGTAAATGAGTTAGTGCTTTAGTAGATTAAGTAAAATACGTACTTATGTGCTACAGGAGGTTATGAGTGCACAAGTACTTGGGTAGTACAGAAATACTGAAGAGTTCAGTGAATTAATAAGGAATTAATTGGGAGAATAGGAGAGAATAAGAATTAATTGAGGAAAGCTTCCTGGACATGTGATTTCAAAGGGCTCTGAAGATGGGAAGAGCTGCGGGCTGCTGGAGTTTAGTTCAGTACCTGGTATAAAGTAAGCGCTTAACAAAGACTGTTAAAAAAAGTCTCGGGGTCAGAATTGAGAAGGTAGGGGAGGATTTTCTTTCTGCTGACCCTTCCCTCATCCTCCTGAGCCTCCTCATCCCCTTGCATGCTGCAATCTCTTAATCCGAGTTAGGATTTTTTTATGGCATTTGTTAAGTACTCACTATGTGCCAGGCACTGTACTGAGCGCTGGGGTAGATGCACCTTGGGTATCGGGTTGGGCACAGTCCCCGTCCCACATGGGTCTCACAGTCTTAATCCCCATTTTACAGATGAGGTAACTGAGACACAGTGAAGGGAAGTGACATTCCCAGCGTGACACGGCAGACACGTGGTGGACTGAGGATTAGAACCCAGGTCTTTCTTACTCCCAGGTCCATGCTATAATAATAATGACGGTATTTGTTAAGCGCTTACTATGTGCCGAGCCCTGTTCTAAGCGCTGGGATAGATACAAAGTTATCAGGTTGTCCCACGTGGGGCTCACAATCTTAATCCTCATTTTCCAGATGAGGTAACTGAGGCACGGAGAAGTTAAGTGATTTGCCCAAAGTCACACAGCTGACAAGTGGAGGAGCCGGGATTAGAACCCACGACCTCCGACTCCCAAGCCCAGGCTCTTTCCACTAATAATAATAATGTTGGTATTTGTTAAGCGCTTACTATGTGCAGAGCACTGTTCTAAGCGCTGGGGTAGGCACAGGGGAATCAGGTCGTCCCACTTGGGGCTCACAGTCTTAATCCCCATTTTACAGATGAGGTAACTGAGGCCCAGAGAAGTGAAGTGACTTGCCCACAGTCACACAGCTGACAAGTGGCCGAGCCGGGATTCGAACCCATGACCTCCGACTCCAAAGCCCGTGCTCTTTCCACTGAGCCACGCTGCTTCCACGCTGCTTCTCTATATCCGCTATGCTACGCTACTTGTCAAGAGAGCAGTCGCCAGATGGAGAGAGTGAGTCCCTGCGGTCCCCAAGATGGAGAATGATTTGAAATAACCTCTCAGGTCCTAGGGAGCACCTCCCTCCTCCTTCAAGCTCTCCTGAGAGGGAGACAGAGAGATGGATAAAGAGAAAAGGGCCTTCTCACCTGGGTGGGTCTCTCTTCCCCGGGCCCGGAGTCCCTCGTGGCCGCCGTGGTGGGGACCAGCGTCTTTATACAGCTAGGCCGGCCCCGTCCCGGCCGCCTTTATGCTGTCCTAGCTCTCGTCAAGGATCGCTGTGACTAAGAGAACTTTGGTTCTTCCCCTTTCTGGGGTTTCCAGGGACTTTTGCTCCTTCCTGCAGCTGTTACCCAACCCAGTCAGGTGGCTCCCTCCAATCCTGATGTCCAGGGAACAGAATGGAAAAGGGAAGGACACCTGGGGCTCAGAGCACCTAGCGGCCCACAGGAAGGGCTCCTTCCACTAAGGGAGCATCGTGGCCCAGTGGAAAGGACACTCACCTGGGAGTCAGAGGTCCTGGGTTCTAATCCCGGCTCCGCCGTGTACCTGTTGGGTGACCTGGAGTAAGTCATTCATTCATTTATTCATTCAATCGTATTTATTGAGTGCTCACTGTGTGCAGAGCACTGTACTAAGGTCTTGGGAGAGTACGATATAACAGTAAACAGACACATTCCCGGTCTACAACGAGCTTCACTTCCCTGTGCCTCAGTTCCCTCATCTGCAAAATGGGGATTCAGTGCCTGTTCTCCCTCCTGCTTAGACAGTGAGCCCTATGTGGGACACATGGGGGACCTGTGTTCTAATCCTGGCTCCACCACTTGTCTGCTGAGTGACCTTGAACAAGTCACTTCACTTTTCTGTGCCTCCGTTACCTCATCTGTAAAATGGGGATTAACTATAAACCCCATGTGGGACAGGGACTGCGTCCAATCCGATATCTCTCCCAGTGCAGAGTACAGTGCCTATTTATTATTTATATCAATGTCTGTCTCCCCTTCTAGACGGCAAGCTCACTGTGGGCAGGGAATGTATTTGCTTATTGTTAGATTGTACTCTTCCAAATACTCCAGTGCTCTACATCCAGTAAATGTTCAGTAAATACAATTGACTGACTGAGTGCCTGACACATGGTAAACACTTAACAGATACCATAATTGTTATAATTATTATTATGATAGAATAAAAACAGCCCCAGAAGTTGCAAACAACAAGCCTGATCTGCCCGATGGAGTCATAATTTGCCCAGTGCGGTTGGGACTGAGGCTCCCACGTTGGCTGCTTCAGTCTTACATGCACTCATGGGTGAATTTCACAATTGCTGATGTGGGGGTTTTTGAGCATGAAGGACATATATGCGCTCACATCACTGACCACAATGTATCACTCTTCCCAGTGCCTTCCCGGAGACACATTCATGACCTCGGCCCTGCCCGGAGTTTCCCAGAAAACTTCAGAGTTCCTTCCGGAGGCTTTCATGGACAGTTTGTTCTGGACCCCTCTCCAGCACTTTAGCACCTTCCAGGGAGTCGGGGAGAACTCAGCAGTGCTGCAAATAGCCCACGATCTTGAGATTGGATTGACACCCTTGAAAATGAAAGGCTATGGGACGTCTTTTAATATTTGGATTCTACCAACGTCATCAATCGGTGGTATTTCTCAAGGGTTTACTGTGTGCCGAGCACTGTTCTAAGCACTTGGAGAGTACAGTACACTGGTTTTTGATCTGCCCACTTCATGCAGTTCCCACCCCATCATCTGAATGGCATCATTCCCCCCTTCCCACTCCCCACTGGATCTGATCGCTGCAAAATCTGCTTGTTGAGACCCTGTTCCCTTCTCTGAAAGCCTGTTTGACTGCCACGATACCTAAAGAGCTGATGAAAGGGCTGGGAAATCAGATTCATGATCAATCGATGGATCGAGAGGATTTATTGAGAACTACTCTGTACGGAACACTAAACTAAGCACTTGGGAGAAAGTACAGTAAAAGTCTAAAGCATGATCACCGCTCTAAAGGAGTTTTCAACTAACGGGGGAGACAGACCCAAAATAAGGTGCGGTTGGGAGAAAGATTGTTTAAATTGTGGAATGTGTAATTAGATACCGACAAAAGTGCAACTAAAAGTTTTGAGATCATAACATTTGGGAGGATAACACTTGGAGAGAAGAAAAATTCATTGGGGAAGATCCCATGAAACAGATGGAATTTCAGAAAGGCTTTGAAGATGGGGAGAGCTGAGGTCTGGTAGATTTGAAGAAGGAGGCAATGATAGAAGGAAGGGACCAAGTAGGGAGACTCAAGAGGTACAGTAAGAAGGAGATCTTGGAAAGAATGGAGAGTGTGAGCTGGGGTTCATTAGGAGAAAAGAGTGGATAAGTGAGAGGGAGAGATGTGATGTAATTCTTTGAAAGCAACAGGAGTTTCTGCGTGATGTGGAGAGGAATGGCGAATCACCGAGGGCTCCAGAGGAGTTGGAAGATTCATGCAGGACTAGGTTTTAAAAAGATGATCCAGGCAGCAGAGTAAAGTGTGGACTGGAGAGAGGAGTCTAGCCGGGATATTACTTGTCTGGACCAGGGTGGTGACCATTTGGATGGAGGAGGAAAGGGTGGTTTCAGGAAATGTGGACAAAAAAAAATCAACAATATCTAGAGACAGATTGAATGTGAGATTTGAGAAAGAAAGAGAGATGAATCCAGAATAATGCCAAGGTTGCAGGCTTCAGAGACAGGGAAGATGAAGTCGCTGCTATGATGGAAAAGTTAGAGGCTGGCGTGGATTGGAAAGGGAAGATATATTCAGTTTTAGATGGTGCCAGCAGGACCAAAAGGTAAAGGACCTGGGATTACTCAGCTTGGAGAAGAGAAATGAATAACAGTATTTCAACTAACCCTGCTACTCATCAAGTATCCAAAAAAATAGTCAGGTATTAACTACAGCATGAAGGATTTCAGATAGACCCAAAGAAGTATTTCCCAACTGTAAGAAGAGGCATGGCCTAGTGGAAAGAGCACAGGCCTGGGAGTCAGTCTAATTCTGATTCGGTCGACTGTTTGCTCTGTGACCTTGCACACGTCACTTCACCTCTCTGTGGCTCAGTTCTCCTGTTCTCCCTCCTATGTAGACTCTGAGCCCCGTGTGGGACAGGGACTCGGTCGAGCTTAATTCGCGTGTATCTACCCCAGTGTTTAAAACAGTGTTTGACACATAGTAAGTGCTTAACCCATACCATAAAAAAATGACCGAAGGAAACTCTGGAACCTTTTCCTCAGAAGAGCTGTGACAGAGTCTGTGACGGTTCGAAGGTGGGGCTCTTCTATGAGTTTGGTGAGCTCCTTGAGAGGCGGGACCACGTCTTCCAACTCTTTTGTGTTGTACTCTCCCTAGCTCTGAGTACAGTGCTCTGTACAGTGCTCAATAGATACCACCGAAAGATGGATTGATTGACACTCCCTGGACTTGAAGCAGCATGGCCTAGTGGATAGAGCCCGGACCGGGGAGTCGGAAGACCCTGGGTTCTAATCCTGACTCCACCGTTGTCTCCTGTGTGACCTAGGGCAAGTCATTTAACATCTATGTGCCTCAGTTCCCTCCTCTGTAAAATGGAGATTAAGACTGCGAGCCCCATGTGGGACACAGACTGTGTCCAGCCTGATTAGCTTGTATTTTCCCCGGTGCTTAATTCACTGGCTGGTGCATAGTAAACGCCTAACCAATACCATAAAAAAGGCATGCGATGTCAGGCCCCTGAGGTAGGGTGGAGAAGGTGGCACTCAGTACGTTCCCAAGTAATAATAATGTTGGTATTTGTTAAGCGCTTACTATGTGCAGAGCACTGTTCTAAGCGCTGGGGAAGACACAGGGGAATCAGGTTGTCCCACGTGGGGCTCACAGTCTTAATCCCCATTTTACAGGTGAGGTAACTGAGGCCCAGAGAAGTGAAGTGACTTGCCCACAGTCACACAGCTGACAAGTGGCAGAGCCCGGATTCGAACCCATGACCTCTGAAAGTAATGGACTGCATTGGCCAGTGACAGTACCTGCTAGGGTGATGCCCTCGTTGGTAAAAGTTTCCAACCAAAGAATCCCCATGGGCATCACATGTGGGGGCAGGTTCAACTGAAGAGCTACGTGGTCTAGTGGATAGAGCACGGGCCTGAAAGTCAGAAGGACCTGGGTTCTAATGCCGGCTCTGCCGCTTGTCTGCTGTGTGACCTTGAGCAAGTCACTTCACTTCTCTACCCCAGTTCCCTTAGCTGTAAAATGGGGATTAAGACTGTGAGCCCCGTGTGGGACGGGACTGTGTCCAAAACGATTACTTTCATTCATTCAGTAGTATTTATGGAGCACTTACTATGTGTAGAGCACTGTTCTAAGCGCTTGGAATGTACAAATCGGTAACAGATAGAGACAGTCCCTGCCCTTTGACGGGCTCACGGTCTAATCGGGGGAGACGGACAGACAAGAACATCTCATTAAAACAATAGCAAATATTGTTTTAATATTTGCAAATATAGCAAATACTTTCTATCTACTCCAGCGCTTAGAACAGTGCCTGGCACGGACTGAGTGCTTAACAAATAAAAACAAAAACTGGCTACCGCGGGTGGGAGAGACCTCAGTGACTCATGGTGTCATGGCTTGGCCTTGACTCTCTGTGGCTTCACTTGGGCCGTAAATACAAACACCATTGTAGTGGTGCTTTGCTTGATTAGAGGTTGTTTGTGTGCAAGCTACCCTGCAGGGCTGGATCTTCATGCCCTTCTAAACAAGGGAGGCGCCTCCCTGAATGTCCTTATTCACGTGGGATTAGACCCCCGACTACCCAATCGGCTTTAGGGATTGGGCAGCTTGACCTCCACCCAGGCGAGGTTCCCGAAAGGCTGGCCTCAAACATAAACACGGTCAATTGCAGTCCATTGTTCTTTATATTTACTGATTACCAGGCCTTGCTAATAATGTTGGTATTTGTTAAGCGCTTACTATGTGCAGAGCACCGTTCTAAGCGCTGGGGGAGATACAGGGTCATCGGGTCGTCCCACGTGAGGCTCACGGTTAATCCCCATTTTACAGATGAGGTAACTGAGGCCCAGAGAAGTGAAGTGACTTGCCCAAAGTCACACAGCTGACAAGTGGCAGAGCCGGGAGTCGAACCCATGACCTCTGACTCCGAAGCCCGGGCTCTTTCCACTGAGCCACGCTGCTTCCCTATCTGTATCTGTTAATACAGATAATGGGGAGGATGAGGGTGATAATGGTGGTGATGATGACCATAATATCCTTCCCCAAGATACCCACCACACTTGATAACAAACTAGCTCAAACTGAATTCAAAGGAAGAAAAAATCAACACTGTAAACTCCGTGCAGGTGAGGTTTGTACGGATACAGCTTTAGATTCTGATTTCTGGACTATCTTAGACTCTTAGGTCCCAGAGGGCAGAGCCCAGGGGCAGCAAAAAGCAGATCTCTCATAGAGAAGTGGCATGGCCCATGGCCTGGGAGTCAGAAGGTCATGGGTTCTAATCCCGGCTCCACCACTTGTCTTCCGTGTGACCTCGGGCAAGTCATTTTGCTTCTCTATGCCTCGGTTACCTCATCTGTAAAATGGGGATTAAGACTGTGAGCTCACTGTGGGACGGGAACTGTGTCTAACCCAATTTGCTTGAATTCCCCCACCCCCAGCACTGAGTACAGTGGCTGGCACGTGGTAAATCCTTAACAAATAAATACCACAATTATTATTATTCAGTGAAACATTCCCACAAATCCAGAGTCTGCACAGCTCGATTGCCCAGCTTTGCACGGCAGTTACCCCTGTTTCAGGAGTGGCAGGCACTTTCTGCAGGATAGATGTCACAGGGTCACATAGGGTCAGCTCCCCAGGTGTTGGCTATTGAGCTAGGTTCACCCCTGGATGTGAGGAAGTGGCCACTGGAAGCTGCATGACTCTTTCAGGGCCCTAGAAGCAACACCTGCTTCGTTCCCCCTTTTTAAAAAAAACGGTATTTGTTAATAACAACAGAAATGGTAGTATTTGTTAAGTGCTTACTATGTCAAGCACTGTCCTAAGCACTGGGGTAGATTCAAGGTAATCAGTTTGGGCCCAGCCCATGTCCCATGTGGAGCTCACAGTCTTAAGCCCATTTTATGGATGAGGTAACTGAAGCACAGAGAAGCTAAAACCAAGGTCACACAGAAAGACATGTGGCAGAGCAGAGATCAGAACCAAGGTTCTCTGAATCCCGGAACCGGGTTCTTTCCACTAGGCCTTGCTGCTTCCCCCGAATAGGTTCCATGGTCTCTGGTCTGAGGGATGCTGCTCAGAACCAGCTGATACCCACACCCCTTCAGGACTCGCTTTCAGGCCACCCCAAGAAGACAAGGGAAAGGGAGAAAGCTAACCCAAGACTTCGTGTTGTCCATTTTCTCCATGAGAATCTGGGTTCAAATCCCAGCTGCGCTACTCACTTGCTGGGGGACCTTGGGCAAGTTGGGGCCAGTCTGCTTCCTAGTACGGATCTGGAATCCCCCCTGCCTCCACCCCTGTTTCCTTTCAGAGTCTTGTTTTCCAAAAAGAGTTGGGCCAGGGATCCAGCATGCTTGGTACTTGGTGGAGATTATGACCTGCCAAGCCTACAATATTAATAATAATAATAGTACTGGTGTTAATCGCTTACTATGTGTCAAGTACTGGGGTAGATAAAAGCGAATCAGGATGGATGAAGTCCCTGTCCCACATGGTGTTCGTGGTCTTAATCCCCATTTTACAGATGAGGTAACTGAGGCTCAGAGAAGTGAGTGACTTGCCTAAGGTCACACGGCAGACAGGTGGTGGAGCTGGGACGAGAACCCGGGTCTTTCTGATTCCCAGGCCCATGCTCTATCCACTGGACAAGGTGTTTCTCTATCTGACGTGTCCCCTGAAATTTGCCTTCCCCTTCAGATCTTGCTGGGATTATTATAACACGGTCCTACAGCAGAGTTCGAAGCAATGTGGACAGGGTCCGGGCTTGGGAGTCAGAGAATCTGGGTTCTAATCCCGGCTCTCCCACTTAACTCCTAAGTGACCTTGGGAAAATTCACTTCTCTGTGCCTCAGTTTTCTCATCCGTAAAGTGGAGCTTCAATACTTGTCAGCTGACTGTGGGCAAGTCACTTAACTTCTCTGGGTCTCAGTTACCTCATCTGTAAAATGGGGACTTACTGTGTGCCCCACGTGGGACAACCTGACTACCCTGTATCTACCCCAGCGCTTAGAACAGTGCTGTGCACATAGTAAGTGCTTAACAAATGCCAACATTATTATTACCTTCGCCCTCTTCCTTAGCCTGTGAACACTCATGAGGACAGGGATAGTGACAGAACTGATTATTTTGCATCTATCCCAGTGCTTAGTACAGTGCTTGGCACATAGATTAACAAATATCATCATTTTTCTTATTAGAGTCTACAACCTTTTTTTTAAGGGTATTCATTAAGCCCTTACTATGTGCCAGACACTAATCCCTGGGATAGACACAAGCTAATCACGTTGGAAACAGCTCCGGTCCAACGTAAAGCTCACAATCTTAATCCCCATTTTACAGATGAGGTAACTGAGGCAAAAGGGAAATTAGGTGACTTGCCCAAGGTCACACAGCAGAAATGGGGGCAGGGATCGTCTCTACCTGTTGCCCAATTGTACATTCCAAGCGCTTAGTACAGTGCTCTGCACATAGTAAGCGCTCAATAAATACTATTGAATGAATGAATGAATGAAATGGCGGAGAAGAGGCAGATGGTCATTAGAACCCAGGTCCTTCCGACTCCCGGTCCCCTGGTCTATCCACTGAACCATACTGCTTCTCTGCTACCTTTCACCCAGCTCCTCAGGCTAAAGCATTCCCTTCACAGTGGTCCTTTCCCACCATCATTCCAAATCCCTGTTCCCAGTGGAAAGGGCCTGCATTTTACACCGGGCAGCTGGCATCACCTGCTTCATCAATGGCGCCTCTGCCCCTAGGATCAGGAAACAGCTACCTCCCGTGTAGGGGTTCCCTAGGGCACTATATGCTCAGGTTTTCCTTTTGAAAGTTGCGGGGTTAATTCAATAAAATAACAAAGAGGAGAAGTCAGACATTTGGCGACTAGAACATTTGGCAACTAGAACATTTAACAAGCCCAGATAGGATGTCAGCTCTGCCCAACTCTGGACGAAGGCAATAAGGTAGGAAAGATAATCCGGATCAAATCCACAGGCCAGACCCCTCTATTCTTTTGCTGCATCTGGGACCTTGAGCAAGTTGGGGCCGGTCTCTCTGCCATCATGGAGCTCGTTTCCCCGCGGCCCCAACCCCACTCTCCTGTCAGAGTTGTGTTTCGAAAAAAACAAAAACTTGGGCAAGGGGTCCAGCAAGCTTAGTACCCAGATGAAATTATGACATGCCTAGCTGACTATAATAATAATAATGGTGTTAAGACAACTTGAAATGGAATTTTCAGTCCTAGGCACTTTTCCATTCACACCTCATAGCCACAAATTAGCTTTGCCTCATGCCCCCGTTTCCTGGTGTGCCTGGTGGAATTGCTTCGTTTTCATTTCCCAAAGAGGTCTTCCCTGACTAAGTTCCCCCTTTCCTCTTCTCCCACTCCCTTCTGCATCACCCTGACTTGCTCCCTTCATCCCCCGTCACAGCCCCCCGGCACTTATTTTCAAAGCTGTAATTTACTTCTATTAATGTCTGTCTTCCCCTTAGACTGTGAGCTCATTGTGGGTAGGGAATGTGTCTGTTTATTGTCATCTTGTACTCTCCCAAGCGCTTAGTACAGTGCTCTGCACACAGTAAGGTCTCAATAAATACGACTGAATGAATGAATTAATTTTATAGGAGAGAAGGGGAGAAAGCAGGTTTTCAAGCATGGTGTTCATCCCAGAGGATAGGACTCTGGGCCAGCGGCTACAGGAAACAATATTGGGTGCCAAACAGGCCAGGTTATTAATAATAATGATAGTGGTGTCTGTTAAGCGCATAATATGGGTCAAACACTTCACTAAGTGTCAGGTAGCAATAAAATAATCAGGTAGGACACAGTCCTTGTCCTACAATCTAAGGGGGAGGGAAAACAGGTATTTCATTTGACAGATGAGGAATGAGAGACATAGAAAAGTTAAATGACTTGCCCAAGGTCACATAGCAGACACGTGGTAGAGCTGGGATTAGAACCCAAGACCTCTGATTCCCAGGTCCCTACTCTTTCCACTGGTCCATGACGCTTCTGTAATGTAAAGAGGTAATGATAACTACTAAATTGTATATTGTAAATGATTTATATTAATATCTGTCTCCCCTGCTCGTTAGGTCAGGGAACATGTCTGCTAGTTTTGTTGTTTTGTACTCTCCCAAGTGCTTAGTAGAGTGCTCTGCACACAGTAAGCACTCAATAAATACCACGGATTGATTATTACCAGCTGGAAGTCCCGCAAGCTCTGGTCTGAGGGAGGAGGCTTTTTTTACATTCCCTCTAGACTGCAAGATCCTCCTCAAGACTATAAACTCCTTGTAGACAGGGAACATGAGAAGCAGCATGGCCTAGTAGATAGAGCATGGGCCTGGGAGTCAGAAGCATCTGGGTTCTAATCCCGACTCTGCCACGTGTCTGCTGAGTGACCTCGAGCAAGTCATTTCACCTCTGGGCCTCATCGTCCTCATCTGTAAAATGGGGGTTAAGATTATGAGCCCCATGTGGGACAGGAACTGGGTCAAACCTGATTTGCTTGTATCTGCCCAGCCCTTAGTACGGTGCCCGGCACATAATAAGAGCTTAACAAATACCACAGCTGTCATTATTGCTCTTAATCAATAGATTCCATTGATTGATTAAATAAAGTCAGTGGGGAGTGGGGTCAAGGTGTTCAGCTCTGCTAAAGGCTCCATCTCTCTAGCGGGGTCTCCGGTCAGTTGTCCTTTTTCTGCCCTACTTGATGTCTCCTCCCACTAGACTGTAAACTCCTCGAGGCCGGGAATCACTATGGGAAACAGAATGGCACTGTGGACAGAGCACAGGCCTGGACGTCAGAAGGTCACGGGTTCTAATCCCGGCTCCGCCACTTGTCCGCTGTGTCACCTCGGGCAAGTCACTTCACTTCTCTGGGCCTCAGTTCCCTCTTCTGTAAAATAGAGGTTGAGACTGGGAGCCCCATGTGGGACAGGAACTGCCTCCAACCTGATTTGCTTGTATCCATCCCAGTGCTTAGTACAGTGCCTGGCACATAGTAAGTTGTTAAACACATACCATAATTTTCATTATTACCAACAATATCGTAGTGCTCTCTCCCAAGCACTTTTACAATGTTCTGCACACAGTAAGTGCCCAATAAATACTACTGATGGGTTGATTATCCTGTCCCAGCCCAGGACACAGTTGCCCCTGGGCCACTCAAGCCAAGCCAGGAACAATCCCTGACCTCACTTCTGACTAACACACTGGGGACTACTGGATTTGTAGTCCCAGTAGCCTGCGGGTATACGCTCTTGGGCCTGGACCAAAGCCACGCATTATTGTTATATTCTACTCTCCCAAGTGCTTAAAAGCACGGCCTCGGGAGTCAGAGGACGTGGGTTCTAATCCCGGCTCTGCCACTTGTCTGCTGTGTAACCTTGGGCAAGCCACTTGACCTCTCTGTACCTCAGTTCCCTCATCTGTAAATCGGGGGTGAAGACTGTGAGCCCCATGTGGGACAGGGCCTGTGTCCGACCTGATAACCTTGTATCTACCTCAGCATTTAGAACAGGGCTTGACATTTAGTAAGCACTAGACAAATGCCATAATTATTATTATTATTGTAATTATTACAGTGATCTGCACACAGTAAGAGTTTAATAAATATGATTGAATAAATGAAAGAATGAATGAATAGTAGTGGCCCAACTGCTGGACCTGGCTTCTCATCCAGGCCCAAAATGGCCCAAAAGGGAAGGGTGTATGGGGCCCAGCCTGAACTCAAAGAATTTGCCTCTGACCTGCCCCAGACCGACCTACCCCAAGCAGAGCTCTGGCCCTTCCATGCTCTGCTCTAGCCCAGGCCAATAAAAAGGACTATTCTGCTCTTTACTCATCATTTTGGGTCCGCTCTTTACTCATAATTTGGGAATCCTTTGATGTTCATGAGCAGACCCTTAGTCAGGTGCAGTGGGAAGCAGGAACACTGATGGAGAAGCCGTTGGCCTAGTGGAGAGAGCACGGGACTGGGAGTTTTCATCCCAGCTCTGTCAATTGCTCAGCCAGTGCTTGCTGTGTGACCTTGGTCACTTCTCTGGGCCTCTGTTTCCTTAACTGTAAAATGGGGATTGAATATCTGCTTTCCCTCTTACTTAGACTGTGAGCCCCACGCAGGACAGGGACTGTGTCTGAACTGATTAAGTTGTACTTACTCAAGCGCTTAGTACAGTGTTTGGTACATAGTGAGCCCTTAACAAATACCAAAAAACCTAAAAAACCACTTGCTCCTTCAGGGCAGGGAATGCACGTTCTGCTTCTGATGTTCCCTCTCAAGCGCTGCCGCTGGATAAATACCATTAATTGATTAAATGATTAAGACGCATCCGGCTTCACCCCGCTACGGATCATTTCCCCTGTGAAACAGGGCTCATATGCCTCTGTTTACAGTCCCTCCTTGGAATCAACCCCTTATAACCAAGTCCCCCTTTATTCAACTACAGACAGAGACCACGCTTCCTCCAATAATAATAACTGTGGTATTTGTTAAGCATTTACTATATACCAAGAACAGTACTAAGCACTGTGATAGATACAAGATAATCAGGTACCACACGGGGCTGGCGGTCTAAGTAGGAGGGAGAACAGGTATTGACTCCCCATTTTGTAGATGAGGGAACCGAGGCACAGAAAAGTCAAGTGACTTGCCCAAGGTCACATGGCAGATGAGTGGTGAACCTGGGATTACAACTCAGGTCCTCTGACTCCAGGCCCATATTCTTTCCACCAGGCCACATCCCAAGCCTTGGTTGGGGTTACCAGCCCGCGTGACCCTGATGAATCAATCAGTCGATCGTATTTATTGAGCGCTTACTATGTGCAGAGCACTGTACTAAGCACTTGAGAGAATATAACAGAATAAGCAGACAAGTTCCTTGACAATAGTGAGTTTACAGTTGAATGAATGAATGAACAAGCGAAAGAACAAATGAATTACTGACTATCTCTTCAACTCTGATATCTGGCCCAGTCTTCCCAGGTTTCCTGCCTACACTGGGCATTAGATTACACTACAGGGAAGCAGCGTGGCTCAGTGGAAAGAGCCCGGGCTTGGGAGCCAGAGGTCATGGGTTCCGATCCCAGCTCTGCCACTCGTCAGCTGTGTGACCGTGGGCAAGTCACTTCACTTCTCTGTGCCTCGGTTCCCTCATCTGTAAAATGGGGATTAACTGTGAGCCTCACGTGGGACGACTTTATTACCCTGTATCTCCCCCAGCGCTTAGAACAGTGCTCTGCACCTAGTAAGCGCTTAACAAATACGAATATTATTATTATTATTACATTAGAGAAGCAGCGTGGCTTAGTGGAAAGAGCCCGGGCTTGGGAGTCAGGGGTCATGGGTTCGAATCCCCGCTCCGCCACTTGTCAGCTGTGTGACTGTGGGCAAGTCACTTCACTTCTCTGTGCCTCAGTTACCTCATCTGTAAAATGGGGATTAAGACTGTGAGCCTCACGTGGGACAACCTGATTACCCTGTACCTGCCCCAGCGCTTAGAATAGTGCTCTGCACATAGTAAGCGCTTAACAAATACCAACATTATTATCATTATTATTATTATTGGGGTGCCGCTCTGAGTCATCCTGGTGATTCACCCCAGCTTCATTGCAGAGCTGAATGTTTCTCCATCCCCGTCCTCAGTTTTTCCTGCTGCAGACTGCCTGCTTGCTTGCTGAGCCTGCTTGCTATTGTGACACCCTTGGCCCTATAGTTGAAAAAGCCTTACCTCTCTCACGAGAAGCAGCATGGTGTAGTGGTTAGAGCACGGGCCTGGGAGTCAGAAGGTCATGGGTTCTAATCCCGGCTCTGCCCCTTGTCTGCTGTGTGGCCTGGGGCGAATCACTTGACTTCTCTGGGCCTCACTTACCTCATCTGTAAAATGGGGCTTGAAACCGGGAGCCCCACGTGGGACAAAGACTGTTTCCAATTCGGTTTGCTTGTATCCACCCCAGCGCTCAGTACCGTGCCTGGCACATAGAAAGCGCTTAACAAATACCACTGTTATTATTATCATCATTATTATTATTATTATTATTATTAGATTTCAGTCCCCTGCCCCAGTCAACCTGACCAGCCTTTGGAAAGACTTATCCTGATGATGGATCGAGAAGGACTGTAGTCTTCAGGAAGTGTGGCACCTAAGACAGAGTCAGCAAGTTATCCTTTGGGCGGGAAGGGTCATGAAGGTTCGAATTTCCCTGCAGTCCTCTGGGACTTTGAGTCCCAGCAGCCTGAAAAGGCAGTCGCATCTGCCCGCTGTACCAAACCCCTCTCAGTTAAGGGAGGGAGAGTCAAGCCGAGGCCTATCCATTCCATTCCTAGCTTGGGCAGTGGTTAGCGAGTGGAAGGCCATCTGCTACAAGTCAAAACTCCCCCATGCTGCGCAGCAGCGGCGCGGGAGAGAGTCGAGGGTGGAGACTTGAGTATACCGCGTGGAAGGCGGCAGTGGTAAACCGCTTCCGTATTTTTACCAAGAAAACCCTATGGATACATCTACCAGAACGGTTGCAGATGGAGAGCGGCGACTCGACACATAAGACGAAGACTGTACCAAAATGTAAAAGCCGGTCGGTTTTCCCCTTTCTTCAAGAAGCAGTGGAAAGAGCACGGGCCCGAGAGACAGAGGATCTGGGCTCGAATCCTAACTCCACAACTCGCCTATTGTGTGATCTTGGACAGGTCACTTTAATTCTCTGGGCCTCAGTTTCCTCATCTGTAAAATGGGGGTGAAATACCTGTTCCCTCTCCCACTTAGACTGAGAGCTCCATGTGGGACAAGGCTTGATTGTATTGTCTCTACCCAAGTTCATGGGATGTAAGTAAGCACTTTTACAAATGCTAGAATTATTATTCTTTCCTTCCCCGGCATTGGTCCAGCCAGACCAGTCCAAGGTTTGAGCCCCATTACTAGATTAACCTCACCTACTTGCCAATCATTCCAGCAATTCTTCAACATTTGGGCATATTCCTGTGGAAATTGTGCTCGATTAATATGCCTCTGCAACCTCGAGGATATCTTCGAATATTGAGACATCTTTATCACTGGGGCTCCGGGCAACTTTACTCATGGTTGTATGTTTGCGACCGACCTGTCTCCCCATTAGTAATAAAAATAATGATAACAATAATTATGGCATTTGTTAGGCGCTTACTATGTGCCGGGCACTGTACTAAGCACTGGGGTTCATACAAGCAGCGTGGCTCAATGGAAAGAGCACGGGCTTGGGAGTCAGAAGTCATGGGTTCGTATCCCCACTCTGCCACTTGTCAGCTGTGTGACTGTGGGCAAGTCACTTAACTTCTCTGGGCCTCAGTTCCCTCATCTGTAAAATGGGGATTAAGACTGTGAGCCTCACGTGGGACAACCTGATGACCCTGTATCTAACCCAGCGCTTAGAACGGTGCTCGGCACATAGTAAGCGCTTAACAAATACCAACATTATTACAAGCAAATCGGGTTGGACACAGTCCCTGCCCCACTCGGGTCTCACGGTCTCGATCCCCATTTTACAGATGAGGGAACTGAGGCACAGAGAAGTGAAGTGACTTGCCCAAGGTCACATAGCAGAGAAGTGGCAGAGCCGGGATTAGAATTCATGACCTTCTGACTCCCGGACCCATGCTCTCTCCACAAGGCCACGCTGCTTCCGTGAACTAGACCCTGGGTCCCGAGCCCGGGACGGAATCCCTGACTCACGGGTCCTTGAGACAGCCTCTCTTGGCCTCAGGTTCCTCCTCTATAAAATGGGAGTAATGCTACTTGATACCTACCTCCCTGAAACAGCCAACTAATGATTGAGAAATGTTTGGGAAAACATCAATGCTCCAACCAGGAGGCTAGAGAAGGCCCTCTGTGTTAGTATCCTAAAATTGTTCAAAACAGGCCTGCCAGCGACCTTCCCGGTGCAGAGGAACCCACCCCCTCCCTTCAAGAAGGGTCTTCCTAGGGGAGGGGCGTTCCCCAAGCCACCCAGGGACGGCTGCTTCGGCAGAAGCCAGAACGCCAACGGAGTCTCCATCCCTGATCATGTGACTGCTGTTATTCTAATGTAAGATTTATTTTCACATCTGCACTGATATTTCTTGAACACCCACTGTGGGCACGAGTCCAGAACAATAGTCTCTGCCCTTGAATGACTCCCACTCTAAACGTTGACTACCGGACAGAACAATTTATGTCCTTTCCCATGTCTGACTGCTCTCAGGAAAGAGCCGGCAGCTACTTCTGAGTGCATATAATCAGTCAGTCAGTCAATCGTATTTATTTAGTACTTACTGTTTGCAGAGGACCGTGCTGAGCACTTGGAAGAGTACCACCGAGCAATATAATGGATACGTTCCTTCCTCGCAACGAACTTATAGCCTGGACAGGGACACGGGCATTAAAATAAAGAAAGAAATTACAGATATGTAATGAATGAATGAATGACGATGTACATAAGCGCTGTGGGGCTGGGACGGGGGATGAATAAAGGGAGAAAGGGTGATGGAGAAGGGAGTTATTCAGGAACACGGACTGTCCAAAGAAAGGGGGAGTAAAATCTCAGGGATCTGGAAAACAACAGACCTGAAAGCCTGGTTGGTCTGGATGCTGGAATTCATTTTGTTCCTGTCATTATTAAAGACGAAGAAGAATAATGATAGTATTCGTTAAGCACTTACTATGTGTCGAGCACTGGGGTAGACACAAAATAATCAGGTTGGACAAAGTTCACATCCCACATGGGACTCACCGTCTTAATTGCCATTTTATAGATGAGGTAACTGAGGCCCAGAGAAGTCAAGTGATTTGCCCAAGGTCACACAGCAGACCAGTGCTGGAGCTGGGATTAGAATCCAGGTCCTTCTGACTCCCAAGCCTGTGCTCTATCCGCTAGGCCATGCTGAGAATCTGCTGTACCCAGGAAAGATATAAATTCAGCAGCAGGACAGGGAGAGAGAGCCAGTCTCCCGGAGCTCTAGGGAAGCGCGTCAATGGGCCGAGACTCTTCCAGCTCAGCAGAGGGGAAGTCTTTTTTTTGAAATGGTATTTCTTAAGGGTTTACTGTGTGGCAAGCACCATACTACGTGCTGGGGTAGATATAAGATGATCAGGTTGGATATAGTATCTGTCGCACTTGGGGCTCAGCCTTAATCCCCATTTTACAGATGAGGTAACTGAGGCCCAGAGAATTTAAGTGACTTGCCTAAAGGCACACAGCAAGCAAGTGGGGGAGTTAAGATTAGAAACGTGACCTAATGGATAGAGACAGAACAGGGAGTCAGAAGGACCTGGGTTCTAATCTCCCTCTATACTGTAAACTCGTGATGGGCAGGGAATGTATCTGTTATATCGTTACATTATACTCCCATTCGTTCGATCGTATTTACTGAGTGCTCACGGTGTGCAGAACACTGTACTAAGCGCTTGGAAAGTACAATTCAGCAATAAGGAGAGACAATCCCTGGGCCAAACGCTTAATCCAGTGCTGTGCACACAGTGAGCGCTCAGTAAATAGGATTGATGGATCGTATCTATCCTAGCACTTAACACAGCGCCAGGCACATAGTAAACACTTAACATGTACCACTTAAAAAAAAACCCAGGTCCTCTGACTCCTAGACCCATTGCTCTTTCCACTAGGCCACACTGCTCCTCTGCCATAGTTGTAAACTTCCTTCCCGGGCTGTAGGATAGCACAGCCTTCTCTCTTTCCCTTTTTCCCTTCCCCAGCCCCTTTTTCCTCCCCCAGCCCCAACCTCCTGGCCCTTTCATTTGTTGACACTTGGGTAGTAGGGAATAATAGACTGTTTATTCATTCACTCATTCGTTCATTCGATCATATTTATTGAGCACTTACTGTGTGCAGAGCACTGTACTAAGCGCTTGGGAGAGTACCACACAACAATAAACAGACCCATTCCCTGCTCACAATGAGCTTACAGTCTAGAGGTGGGGAGACATATATAAATATAAATAAATAAATGACAGCTATGTACATAAGCACTGTGGGGCTGGGAAGTGGGGAGAAAAGGGAGCAAGTCGGGGCCGCAGAAGGGAGTAGGAGAAGAGGAAAAGGGGTGTTAAGATAGGGAAGAGATGTGCCTTAAATAAGGCTTTGAAGCAGGGGAGAGACACTGTCTGTCGGATTTGAGGAGGGAGGGCGTTCCAGGCTAGAGGCTGGACGTGGGCCAGGGATCGGTGCAGAGATGGGTGAGAACGAGGCACGGTGAGAAGGTTAGCATTAAAGAAGCAAAGTGTGCGGGCTGGGTTGTAGTAGGAGAGAAGTGAGGTGAAGTAGGAGGGGGCAACGTGATTTTAAAGCGCCAATGATGAGGAGTTTTTGTTTGTTTTTGTTTGATGCAGAGGCGTATGGGCAACACCGAAGTTTTTTTGAGGAGCAGGGTTGACATGTCCTGGGCATTTTTGTAGAAAAATGATCCGGGAGGCAGAGTCAAATATGGACTGGAGTGGGGCGAGAGACAGAGGCCGATGCAGTAATCCAGGTGGGATAGGATGAATAATTTTATTAACTTGGTAACAGTTTGGTTGGAGAGGAAAGGGCATGTTTTAGCGATGATGTGTAGTGGGAATGACAGCACCTGGTGATGGATTGAAACTGTGGGTTGAATCAGAGAGGAGTCAAGGATGACACCAAGGTTACAGGCTGGAAGGATGGTGGTGCCGGAAACAGTAATAGGAAAGTCACAGGGAGGACAAGCTGTTGAGTTGGTGACTTTCTTTCATGGAGGAAGAACAAGGACAAGTTAGATAAACTGATTAGATTATAAGTTTACTGAGAAGGCGAGGGAAGATAAGAGACATTCATTCATTCAATCGTATCTACTGAGCACTTACTGTGTGCAGAGCACTGTACTAAGCACTTGGAATGGACAGTTCGGCAACAGATAGAGACAATCCCAGCCCAACAACGGACTCACAGTCTAAAAGGGGGAGACAGACAACAAAACAGAACAAGTAGTCAGGCATCAGTACCATCAAGATAAATAGAATCATAGATATATACACATCATTAATAAAATAATCAATAACAAATACAGATATACACAAGTGCTGTGGGGAGGGGAACAGGGTAGAGCAGAGGGAGGAAGTAGGGGGAATGGAGAGGGGAGGATGGACAGAGGGAAAGGGAAGGCTCAGTCTGGGAAAGCCTCCTGAAGGAGATGAGCTCTCAGTAGGGCTTTGAAGAGGGGAAGGGAGTTAGTTTGGCAGAGGTGAGGAGGGAGGGCGTTCCAGGACAGCAGTAGGACGTGGGCCAGGGGTCGACGGCGGGAGAGGCGAGAACGAGGCATCTAGAGGAGGTGAGCGGGAGAGGAGCAGAGTGTACGGGCTGGGCTGTAGAAGGAGAGAAGGGAAGTGAGCTAGGAGGGGGCCAGGTGATGGAGAGCTTTGAAGCCAAGAGTGAGGAGTTTTTGTTCCATGCGAAGGTTGATAGGCAACCACTGGAGGTTTTTGAGGAATAGGGTGACGTGCCCAGAGCGTTCCTGTAGTAAGATAATCCGGGCAGCGGAATAAAGAATAGACTGGAGCGGGGAGAGACAGGAGGGTGGGAGATCAGAGAGGAGGCTGATGCAATAATCCAGTCGGGATATTATGAGAGCCCGTACCAGTAAGATAGCCGTTTGGGTGGAGAGGAAAGGGTGGATCTTGGTGATGCTGTGAAGGTGAGACTGGCAGGTTTTGGTGACAGATTGGATGTGACAATCAGATGAGACCCATACTTTCTGTTCCACATGGGGCTCACAGTCTAAGGAAGAGGGAGAGCAGGTACTGAACCCTTTTTATATAGGAAACTGGAACACAGAGAAGTTTAGTGACTTCCCTGAGGTCTTACAGCAGGTAAGTGGTGGTGTCGGCCTTCAAACCCAGATCCCCTGGTGCCCAGATCCGTGCTCTTTCCACTTTTATTGGATTTTAGATAAAGGACTTATGGACATATCCATAATTTATTTATATTAATAATAATAATAATAATAATGTTGGTATTTGTTAAGCTCGTACTATGTGCCGAGCACTGTTCTAAGCGCTGGGGTAGACACAGGGGAATCAGGTTGTCCCACGTGGGGCTCACAGTCTTAATCCCCATTTTACAGATGAGGTAACTGAGGCACCGAGAAGTGAAGTGACTTGCCCATAGTCACACAGCTGACAAATGGCCGAGCTGGGATTTGAACCCGTGACCTCTGACTCCAAAGCCCGTGCTCTTTCCACTGAGCCACGCTGCTTCTCTAATGACAGTCTCCCCTTCTAGACAGCTCATTGCGGGCAGGGAATGTGTCGAACCACTCTATTGTATTGTACTCTCGCAAGCCGACAGTACTGGGCTCTGCACACCATAAGCACTTGGTAAATACCACTGATTGACTGATTGATTCACTGACTCTCCCAAGTGCCTATTTCAGTGCCCCGCACACAACTGGTCCTCAGTGAATGCAGACTGCAAGTTTACTGTGGACAGAGACTGTCTGCTGCTGTACCGTCCTCCCCCAAGCTCTTAGTACAGTGCTCCGCACATAGTAAGTGCTCAATAAATATGAATGAATGCAGAGAATGATTGTTGGAGAACATACCCGGGGGGTCAGTGATGGTCAGCCACCTGGCCCTGACTTCTGAGTCCCTGCAACCCCGATGTTGGGAGCAGTGGGAATTAGGGGCGCAATTAGAATTGGTCCTCGGTGGAGGTCAATAGCATGAGTCTGAGAAGGTTTTACCATAATTCTTCTTCTTATTATTATTACGTAGCCAGGGGCACAGTGTCAGATATGGACGGGAGCACTGTGACAGATGTGAACAGAGTGCACAGAGTCCCTATCATGTGCACAGAGTCTTCCTAGCAGATTCAGGTGAGGGCACCAGTTAATAATAATTACGGTATTTGTTAAGTGCTTATTATGTGCCAAGCACTGTTCTAAACACTGAGGTAGACACGAGGTAATCAGGTTGGACACAGTCCCTCTCCCACATGGGGATCACCATCTTAATCCCCATTTTGCAAATGAGATCACCATGACCTTCTGACTCCCAGGCCCGTGCTCTTTCCACGAGGCCAGACCTGCTGCCCCTGACCAAAACTGAGAAGCAGCGTGGCATAGGAGTCAGAGGACGTGGATTGTAATCCCAGCCCTGCCACTTCTCTTCTGTGTGACCTAGGGCATGTCACTTCACTTCTCTGTGCCTCAGTTACCTCATCTGTCAAATGGGGATTAAGGCTGTGAGCCCCATGTGGGACAGGGACTGTCTCCAACCCAATTTACTTTTATCTACCCCACTGCTTGGAACAGTGCCTAGCACATAGTAAGCGCTTAACAAATACCACAGTTATTATTATTATTAGGTCCGGGAAGGGTTCAGTTCCTAGGGTGGGCAGGTGGTGGGCACGTCTCTCTCCGGGGGGGGGGGCGGGTCAGTGGGAGGAGCTTCCTTAATAGGACATGTGTCACTGGGGCCTCTCTCTCGCTTAGAAGCAGGTTCTGTCAGTGTGAGAAGAGGAGCAAACCTGGGGCCTGCTCCCCAGAGACTTCCTAGTGGATTGTGGACTGAGCGAGCCCTATGTTGCTGGCCCCCCAGAACCCAGAAGATGGAAGATGGGGCGCAGGCCAACCCCAAAGAGTTCAGGAAGAAGGAGCCGGTTAGCCAACCGGCCCGGAAGGCTCTGGGACGGAGGAAGGGAGCCCCAAGTCAATACCTCCCTTCTTTCTGGAGGACCACCAGGTACGTGCCCGGCTGTGCTGGCGGGAGATTCTGATCCTTAAAACGTGTGCTGCCCTTATACCGTGCCCCCTTCCCAATTTTCCAGCCACCCCTATACCCACCCGATTAGATGAGTCTCGAGGGTCCCTGTTGGAACAGGGGGCGATCCTCCAAGAGTAGAGCTTGCAGCCCCCCCCCGACACCAACACCATCCTCCTGCTCCTCGGAGGGTAACCTCAGTTGCCCCCATCACTCATCACTGACGTTGGGGATGGGGTGCGGGGGAGGCTTCGGAGTCGAGCCCGGTGGAGGGGGAGGAAGGAGGAGAGATCACGGGAGTCTTTAAGCGCTATTGGCAGGTTGCAACAGGCTTGGGCTTTAGCCTGGAGGGGACTTCACGGGGGATATCGGTTTGTCTCTCAGGTCCATCCCAGGCATGAAGAAATTCTTTACGTTTGCCATCCTGGCGGGCAGTGGTGAGTGGAGGAGGGGGTCCCCGGGGGGAGGAAGAGGGGCAGGAGCGGGCTTCGGGGACCATCCTCAAATACCCGACATCACCCCAAGCCCCGCTCTCGGCTTCCTCCTGCTTTCCCCAACTGTTTACACTCACACCCGGGCTGTGTACAAACACCGCCAGGCCCCTGATCGGCCAGCATTTATGAGAGTCGGGATCGCCCGGGAGCCGGGGCTGAGTAAGAGCTGTCAAACTCGGGGTTTATAGAGCGTCTCTCGGCCCGTGACATCCACGCAGGGCCTTCCTGGGGGCTTGTCAAAAAAAAAATCACCAGGCAAGGAGGCGGTGTCCAGCCCAGGGCTCCCTTGAGGCGCTTCTTTCCCCTGGAAAGTTCTTTCCGAACCCTGAGGTTCATTGCCCGGCTCGAGTGAGGAGGAAGATTGGTCCGTGCTGACAAGTGTAAAGTTGCTGGAGCCCTCAGCCCAGTCTCAGAGCCTGCCCCAGAATCCCTGGGATTAGTTTATGTGCCTGGCAGAGATGTTCCTGGGCTATTCCATCCCGCCCACAGCAAACTCACCCCAACCCCTGCTCTGTCCCTTTTCACACTGCCGCCTCAGGTGGGTTCGGAATAATTCCCCGAGTCTGTACCGACCACAGTCGGGTTAGAAGGTGGCTCTAGAAGACAAGTGGAGGAGCCGGGACTAGAACCCAGATCTGCGTGATTCCGAGACCCGTGCTCTTACCACTTAATACATAATATTACGGCTACTATTACTGCTATTACTAATGATAATAATAACTGAGGTATTTGCTCAGCACTCACTGCTGGAGTAGGTACAAGATAGAAGCCCCCCTTTTCTCTTCCCCTTTCCTCTGGGGGGAAATAGATTTTAGATGTTGTGGGCTGAGGGGATGGAGGAAGCTGGATATCCCCCAGCACCACAGCAATGAGAAGATGTGAGAGAATTTGGGTCCCCTTGCGAGAACGCAAAAATATCCCTGAACTTCTCTATGCCTCAGTTGCTTCATCTGTAAAACGGGGATTAAGACTGTGAGCCCTATGAGAGACATGAACTGCGTCCAAGCTGACATGTTTGGATCTATTCCAGTGTTTAGTACAGTGCCTGGCACTTAGTAAGCCCTTACCAAATACCCTAAAAAATGGGGCTGCGTAGTTTAATCAATCAGTCAGTTAATCCATGGAACCGATTGAGTGCCTACTCCATACAGAGCACTGTACTGAGCACTCGGGAAAGGGTAATAGAATAAGCAGATACAATCCCTGCTCTGCAGGGTGGGGTAAGTGCCCCTCGGGGTAAGGGGATGCACAGGTGACACACGATGGGGAGAAAATAGACTTGGAGGGAATGAGAACTTAGTCAAAGAAGGCTTCCTGAAGATGTAATGGTAATAGGACTTTAATGAACTCCAAGGATTTTTTATGGGTGTTTGTTAAACACTTGCTAGGTGCCAGGCACTGTAAATGCTAGGTTAGACACAAGACAACCAGGATGGCCACAATCCCTGTCCCACATAAGGCTCACTGTCTTAATTCCCATTTTATAGCTAAGATAACTGAGGCATAGAAAAGTTAAATGACTCACCCGAGGTGCCACAGCAGATGAGTGGCAGAGTCGGGATTAGAACCCAGTCCTCTGACTCTTCAGGCCGATGCTCTTTCTACTAGGCCACACCGCTTCTCGCTAGGCCATCTGCTTCTATATCCTTTAGGCTTCAGTTGCCGTAGAAACCAAATTTCAATTGCGCGTCTGGAAATGTTTAGCAGTATTCCACCCCAAAGCAGCTACCAATCAGGCAGATTTCGGGATCAATCAGGAGCAATCCTGGACTACTAAGCAGGCAGGTTTCCGGATCAATCGGGAGCAGTACTGGAGAACACAGTCTTTGAGAAGAAAACTCTGGGCCTGACCTCATGTTGTGGGCTGAGGGGATGGAGGAAGCTGGATATCCCCCAGCACCACCGCAATGAGAAGATGTGAGAGAATTGGGGTCCCTTTGGGAGAAAGCCAAAATATCCCTGAAGCAAACCAGCATGGGATTAGTAGAATAGTAATAATAATAATAATAATGATGATGGCATTTGTTAAGCGCTTACTATGTGCCAGGCGCTGTTCTAAGCGCTGATAGCTTTCAAGGTGAAGAAATACAAATAGTAATAGTATAGTATTAATCTTCTAGACTGTAAGCTCATTGTGGGCAGGGAATGTCTATTTATTAATAATAATAATGGTATTTGTTAAGCCCTTACTATATGCCAAGCACTGTCCTAAGCGCTGGGGTAGATTCAAGGTAATCAGTTTGTCCCACGTGGGGCTCACAGTCTTAATCCCCATTTTACAGATGAGGGAACTGAGGCACAGAGAAGTGAAGTGTCTTGTCCAAGGTGACACGGCAGACGAGTGGCAGGGCCGGGATTAGAACCCTCGACGTTGCATTGTACTCTCCCAAGTGCTTAGTGCAGTGCTCTGCACACAGTGAGTGCTCAATAAATGTGATTGCTTCATTAATTGATAGAAGAAGTGATAAAAGCAGCACAGAAGCAACGTGGCCTAGGGGAAAGAGTGTGGGCCTAGGAGTAAGAGGACTTGGGTTCTAATCCTGGTTCTGCTACTTGTGTGCTGTGTGACCTTGGCTAGTGATTTAACTTCTCTGTGCCTCACCTCATCTGTCATATGGGGCTTAAGACTGTGAGCCCCATGAGGGACAGTGACTCTATCCAACCCGATTATTCACTCATTCGATCGTATTTATTGAGCGCTTGCTGTGTGCAGAGCGCTTTACTAAGCACTTGGAAAGTACAATTCAGTAATAAAGAGAGACAATCCCTGCCCACAACGGGTTTACAGTCTAGAAGGGGGGAAATAGATATTAAAACAAGTAAAAAGGCATCAATAGCATCAATGTAAATAAATAGAATTATAGATGTATTCATATTCACATCAAAACAAGTAAACAGGCATTAATATGAATAAATAGAATTTTAGTTATGTACATAATAATAATGTTGGTATTTGTTAAGCGCTTACTATGTGCCGAGCACTGTTCTAAGCGCTGGGGTAGACACAGGGGAATCGGGTTGTCCCACGTGGGGCTCACAATCTTAATCCCCATTTTACAGATGAGGTAACTGAGGCACCGAGAAGTTAACATATATATACACGTGCTGTGGGGCGGGGAGGCGGGGTAGAGCAAAGGGAGCGACTTGGGGCGATGGGGAGGGGGGGAGAGGAAAGGGGGGCTTCTATCTTGTATCTGCTCCAGCAGTGAGTGCTTAGCAAATACCGCAGTTATTATCATTAGTAATAGTAATAGTAGCTGTAATATTATTTATTAAGTGATTATTATGTGAAAAGCACTGTACTAAATGCTGAAAAAGAAATGCATGGTTGAGACATAGATACAGTCTCTGGCCCTAAGACAAAGTCATCAAGCAATAAGACTAAGCCCCCCTTTTCCTCTACTTCCCCTCCCCATCGCCCCGACCAGCTCCCTTTGCTCTTCCCCCATTCCCCCCACAGCACTTGTGAATATATGTTCATATTGATCATTCTATTTATTTATATTAATGATGTGTATTTATCTATAATTTTATTTGTTTATATTGATCCTACTGATGCCTGTTTACTTATTTTGACGCCTGTCTCCACCCTACTAGACTGTGAGCCCGTTGTGGGCAGGGATTGTCTCTGTTGCTGAATTGTACTTTCCAAGAGCTTAGCACAGTGCTCTGCACACAGTAAGCGCTCAATAAATACCACTGAATGAATGAATGACTGAAAGTAGTAGGATTTCAGGTTCTTCATTACTCAGACTCACAATCCCCCAAATCCCAGAGCCCCGGAGCCTTCCAGATGCTTGAAAGTTGGTGTTTCGGCTCCTTCTGGGCTAAAGCCAGGGCTGATGGGAGCAGCAAGAAGGAGGAGGAAGAGGAAATTGTGTTTCGGATTGAGGAGAGAGCAACCTCAGGGACTCCCCAGAAGTACAAAGATAGTGCACGGCTGCTCATACATCTCTGCCTGGAGAAAATCCATTTTTGCACATTCATCCGTTCATTCAATCGTTCATTCAATAGTATTTATTGAGCGCTTACTATGTGCAGAGCACTGTACTAAGCGCTTGGGATGAACAAGTCGGCATCAGATAGAGACAGTCCCTGCCGTTTGCCGGGCTTACAGTCTAATCGGGGGAGACGGACAGACAACAATGGCACTAAACAGCGTCAAGGGGAAGAACATCTCGTAAAAACAATGGCAACTAAATAGAATCGACGCGATGTACAATTCATTAACAAAATAAATAGGGTAACGAAAATATATACAGTTGAGCGGACGAGTACAGTGCTGTGGGGATGGGAAGGGAGAGGTGGAGGAGCAGAGGGAAAAGGGGAAAATGAGGCTTTAGCTGCGGAGAGGTAAAGGGGGGATGGCAGAGGGAGTAGAGGGGGAAGAGGAGCTCAATCTGGGAACGCCTCTTGGAGGAGGTGATTTTTAAGTAAGGTTTTGAAGAGGGAAAGAGAATCAGTTTGGCGGAGGTGAGGAGGGAGGGCGTTCCGGGACCGCGGGAGGACGTGACCCGGGGGTCGACGGCGGGATAGGCGAGACCGAGGGACGGCGAGGAGGTGGGCGGCGGAGGAGCGGAGCGTGCGGGGTGGGCGGTAGAAAGAGAGAAGGGAGGAGAGGTAGGAAGGGGCAAGGTGATGGAGAGCCTCGAAGCCTAGAGTGAGGAGTTTTTGTTTGGAGCGGAGGTCGATAGGCAACCACTGGAGTTGTTTAAGAAGGGGAGTGACATGCTGAGTGCTTACTGTGCGCAGAGCGCTGTACTAAATGCTTGGGAGAGTACAGTATAACAGTAAACAGCTCCCCACAACAAGCTTACAGTCTAGAACTTCCCCTCTTGGCTGCTTTGTGACCTCACTCAATTCACTTCTCTGTGCCTCGGTTATCTCATCTGTAAAATGGGGACTGAGGCTGTGAGCCAGGGACTGTGTCCGACCTGATTTGCTAGTATTCGCCCCAGCACTTAGTACAATGCCTGGCACTTAACAAATATCATAATTAACAGATATCATAATTATTCATTAGAGGGAGAGACAGACATTAATATAAATACATAAGTTACAGATCCATATGTAAGTGCCGTGGGGCTGGGAGGGGGGGAATAATAAAGGGAACAAGTCAGGGCGACGCAGAAAGGAGTGGGAGAAGAGGAAAGGAGGGCTTGGCCAGGGAAGGCTTCTGGAGGAGATGTGCCTTCAATAAGGCTTCGAAGGGGACGGGGAGTAATTGCCTGTCGAATTTGAGGAGGGAGGGTGTTCAGACCAGAGGCAGGACGTGGGTGAGAGGTTGGAGGCAAGAAAGGCGTGACAACCTCCTACCCCTGCTCTCCAGAAGGGCCACGGTTCAGTGCCCAGAGGAGAGGCAAGCAAGGAGAGAGTGGAGTGAGACGGGAGTGGGGGTAACACGCGGCCTTCAGTACCCCCAGGCAGCAGGTGCCAGTTGGTACTATTTTGCGAAAAACAGGCCCTGCCAGTACCAACCCAACCTACCGATCTCCAGTTCTGAATTGCTACCTGATCTTGTAGAATCTTGTAATGTCAGCTGGCTCAGATAGGGTGCAATCAGTGAAAAAAACACGCGTGGACTCCATGAAATTTCTTTCCGTGATTTTAGCAATGTGGTGTTTACTAAGTGCTTGCTACGTGCTAAGCGTTGTACTAAGTGCTGAGCAAGAGTAGACAAGTGGGAATAAGACACGGGCTCCGTCCCTCGAGCGGCTCACCGTCTAACGGGGTTTGTAGCCGGTGTCCAGTCTCTACCTGCTGTGGGCTAGACCGACAGGAGCCAGTGGCCATTTGGGCATTTGCCCAGTGAGCTACGGGATTCATTCATTCATTCAATAGTATTTATTGAGCGCTTACTGTGTGCAGAGCACTGTACTAAGCGCTTGGAATGTACAATTCGGCGGCCGGGGGGTCGAGACAGAAAAGGCGGGGGCAGGTATTCCTGCCCCAAATGCACACATTCTCACTATGAACCACCGTGCCACACATGCTGTGGGGCGCAGGGGACCGGGCAAGAGCGTGGTGCATCGCGCATTGCAAGCCTTCACTACTCGTACAAAATCAACTCACATAAATGCCTCGCTGGTGGCAAGACGTGACTTTCCCCTGTGAATCGTCGGCGTGTGAGCAACACGCACCCAAATAGCGAGAGGCCAGGAAAGGTATACGGATAAAGTGTGCAAGTGTGGGAGAAATTTTCTGTCACAGACAACCACGCTCATCTTGGAACCAAGGGACAATCTTACTACTATCTCTGTCTGATTTTCGGCCCCTCCCGCCAGGGATGTCAAACAGGATGTCACCCATCCCTAGAAATCCCTGCCAAGAAAGCCCGTCCCACAAGGAGCTCTGCCCACAGGCTTGGCCTACGGCGGAACTCCGCCCAAAGCCCACCCTTCAATCAATCGATCAGTCATATTTATTGAGCGCTTACAGTGTGCTGAGCACTATACTAAGCTCTTGGGAGAGTATAATGTTACACAGTTGGTAGACACACACCCTGCCCACCACAGGCTCATGGTCTAGAGGGAGAGACAGGCATTAATATAAATAAATAAATTACGGATATGGACATAAGTGCTGTGGGGATGAGGGAGGGGTGAAGAAACGGAAGCAAACCTAAGTGCAAGAGATGAGGGCTTAGTCAAATCTCACTGACATTTACGTAAATCAGTCGATCAATTTATTGAGCAGAGAACTGTACTAAGTGCTTGGGAGAGCACAACATAACAGAGCTGACAGAAATAGTCCCTGCCCACCACGAGCTTACAGTCTAGACAGGGTGATCAAGTGGGTGTCCGTCTTTACCCTATTTGTGCCTTTAGTTTTTTTTAGGCCATCTCTTTAAAGTCACTATTCCTTTTCTATTCTATTTCTTTTCTATTCCTTTCTATTTCTTCTGGGTTTTTTTGCATTCCTCTCTCACTGTTTCCTGCCCAGGTGGTAGCACTGCCTCCGTTGTTCTCTCCCAAGTGCTCGGTAAAATGCTCTGCACAGAGTAAGCATGCGAAATACATTATTAGTTGATTGTCTTGGAGCCCCTTATCTCTCTTTGACTCCCACACTGGGGAAAGCCCTTAAATCTCAGAGAAGCAGTGCAGCCTAATGGTCAGAGGCTCTGGGTTCAAGTTCCAGTTCCGCCACTTGCCTTCTATGTGACCTTGGGCAAGTCCCAACTTCTCTGTGCCTCAGTTTTGCCAGCCGTAAAATGGGGATTAAATACCCGTTCTCCCTCCCCCTTTGACTGTGAGCGCTATTGGGACAGGGATTGCTCCCAGCACAATATTTAGTACATAGTAAGCACTTAACAAATTCATTCATTTATTCAATAGTATTTATTGAGCGCTTACTATGTGCAGGGCATTGTACTAAGCGCTTGGACTGTACAAATCGGTGACAGATAGAGAGAGTCCCTGCCCTTTGATGGGTTTACAGTCTAATCCCACAATTACTGCCATTACACTAAGCACTGTGATGTTTCTGAATCCCTTCAACGAACCCACATTCAGAATCCCAAAAGGGCATCTTCTACCATCTCACTTGGCCTTGGCAGAGGACCTGGGGGCCTGTGTTGGTTCTGGGAGAGAGCAGCAGGAGGGAGGAAGCGGGCTTCGGAGAGGCCCGAAGTCGACGCGTCCCTTCCTCCTTTGCCAGTGTTTCCAGTGGTGCACGGGGGCCTCCTCAACCTGAAGTCGATGGTGGAGGCCATCACGGGGAGAAACGCCATCCTCTCCTTCGTGGGGTACGGCTGCTACTGTGGCCTGGGGGGCCGAGGGGTGCCCATGGACGAAGTGGACTGGTAAGTGTGTCTGGAATATGAGTTTCTGAATCCGGTGTTGTGGTAGGAATCTGGATGTCCTCAGATATGGGAGGCTATTCCCAGAGTCGCTGAGTCAAACCGACTTCCTCTCGAGACTGTCTAGGGCCACTTTGAGGCTCGGGGGACTGATCGACCGGAGCCAATCTGGCTTGGTGTGGCTTCAGTGGAGGGGGAAATCTATCTCCAGGCCGGCCCAGCCCCGGTCTTGGGACAATCCAATGAATCTCAAAGCTATCTGGGTGACTGGGGGGTGGAGGGTCTTTAATGAGGGGGCAATCCCCTGAGCTGGCCAAAGGGTCAGCTCCTGTTCTTACAACTGTCCCTACAGGGAAACTCCCCAGGATACCCAGAAGATCTGATCTGGGGTAGGGGGTTTTGCATTCATACTATATCCTAGTGGCCTCCTTCCTGACCCCTGACCCCCCGGACTGTAGTATAGCAAGTGCTGCCTGCCACTGGGCCAGAAAAAGCAGCCGTTGAGTCAGTAGTTCCTCCAGCCAGTACCATTCCAGGACTGAGTGTGCCACCTCACTGCCCAGAGGGAGAGACAGGGTCCAGGCGGGGCAAGATCGGGGCACCAACCGAACGCCGGCACCCCCTTCTTCCCTCAAGTCGGGCATGAACGTCTAAGCTAGTGACCCCAGCCCCAATCTGCGGAAACTCTTCGGCACGGTTTCCTCTCTCTTACCTCCTCAATGGGGCTGCCACACAGGAAGGAGGCCCAAGAAGGTGGGCGACGTCAGCAAAACCTGCTGCCGATCTCCGGCCTTGGACTCAGAAAGATTTCCGGCTGGTCGGGTGTCTCCGGCCACTCCGGGAGGCGCGGGCTCTGGGAAATCCACTCTGTGTTGGCTCTGTGTAGGAGAGCAGGCTTATGTTAAAAGAACTTCTTAGTAGAAAGCTCTACTTTAATTCCAGCATCACAGAGGCCAAACCGAAATCCAGCCTCTTCCTAACCTCAGTTGGGGAGAGAAGAAGTACTAGGAAACGAGCAAACTGGTCACTCCTCCTGCCCCACTGTAGGAACCTTCACCCCTTTGCCTTCCCTTGATTGACAACAGTTGGAGGGAAGGGAGGGAGATCGGTACCACTTGGCATTAACTGTCGATCACGAGCATTCTTAAGCCAATCCGGAGTCCACACATGGAAGCTATTCCTCAGACCCCCTGCCTCGTCTCCACAAGTCCCAACTGGCACTTTCAAAATGAATCGAGACAGATGCCCCACACCCGTACCCCCCGCCCTATCTTTTCATAGGCAGCTCGAGCTAAACTCTTTTTATTTATTTCAAATTGCCATGTGTTTCACCCGTTATAGGCCCGATATATCTTTGTCTTTCAAATCACATCTAAGGGAAAGAAAATATAGCCCACTTGATTCAGATGCCTGGATGTTCAAGCCTTCAAAGCCACATTGGGAGCTCTTGGTATCAGTTTGGGGAGAGTCAGGCATTCAACCATTATTTATCAAACCTACAAGGGGCACGGCACTGTGCTGGACTTTTGACGTCTGCATTAAAGACATTGTATCCTGCCCTCAAGAGCCTTACGTACCAGTAAGGAAGATGAGGCTGGTACCTAAGGCAATCAAAATCGGTATGGACCTAAAGAAATAGGAAGTGTAAGAATGATTCGCCGGGGAGGAGCGGGGAATGGATTATGCTGGAAGGTGGGGCTACGGATGGGTTTAATCGTGGAAGGCTTCCTCGAGGAGAGGGGGCTTGAACTGCGGCATTAAGGATGGCAGGAAGAGGAAGAGGGAGAGAGGGTGTTCCATGCCTGAGGGCCCATCTAGGGAAACGCTCGGCGTGACAGTGGAAGGATCGAGTGCAGAGAGAGCCTAGAAGCTCGACGGGGCGGAGGGCAGAGCGTGCAGGCTGGGGTAGAGACAGAGAAGGGAGGAAACAGGCACGTAGGTGGAGCTGCTGGTGGAGAGCCCGGAAGGCCACGGTCTGTGAACTGGAAGGCGATGGGAAGCCGCTGGAGAGCTGTGAGTAGAGGAGTGACGTGGTCAAGACGACGGGCCCGGTGGGATCTTTTTCCTCTAAACAGGACTCTGTGTCTTGTCTTGACTCTGGGAGCTGCCCTGCTTCTCCAGGACTGACTAGGGCTGATGATCCCTCTCTCTCAGTCCCCACTCAGCCCGGCCCTTCTGGGCCAAGCACACCCCAAGCCCCTCACCCTCTCTCTTGGCATCTCCACCTGCACCGACGTCCAGGACCAGAGCCCCGGGTGGGGGGTGGGGGAAATTGGGGCTCGGCCTGTTCCTCCCACCCCGTCCTGCCCCCTTGCTCCTGTCTCCCTGAAGGTGCTGCCATGCCCATGACTGCTGTTACCAGAAGCTGTTCGACCAGGGCTGTCACCCGTTCGTTGACCACTACGAGTATACCATCGAAAACCGGACCATCCTCTGCAGTGAGTCTTTTCCCCCATCCTTGGGCTTTTCGTTCTTCATTCAGTCACTTCACTTCCCTAGGCCTCCGTTCTCCCTCCGACTTCAACTGTGAGCCCTCTGTGGGACAGGAACGGTCTCACCTTATTATCTCGTATCTACTCCAGCACTTAGTACGGTGCTTACTACAGAGTATGCACTTACATATTATGATGATAATTACTACTACTAAGTTCCAGGCAGAGGCAGGAGCTGTACTAGGAAAATAATAATAATAATACTGATGATAACTGGGGTATCTGTTAAGCACTTATTAGGGGCCAAGCACTTGTACTAAGCTCTGAGGTAGACACGAGATAATCCGGTCTCACAGGGGACTCACAGCCTAAGTAGAAGGGAGAACAGGTATTGAATCTCCGTTTTGCAGGTGAGGGAACTGAGGCACAGAGAAGTGAAATGACTTGCCCAAGGTCACAGCAGGTAAGTGGCGGAGCCCGGATTAGGACTCAGGTCTTCTGATATCCAGGACCGGGCTCGTTCGGCCAGGCCACATTGTTTTTCTGTAACCACGGTGACCTAGGCTGGGGACAGGGTTGTGAGTAGGGTCGGAGACAGGGCTGGGGACAGGACTGGGGACGAGGCTGGGCAAGAAAGACGGCTGAGGGAGAAGGGGAAGAGTGAACTCCTTTCCTCTCTCTGACCTGAAGAAGTCACCCACTGTCTCTGCCACCCCCAGAATCAAAAATTGCCAACCCCTGGCATCTCTATGCCTGTCATATTGTCACCAGGGCAAGAGGAGGGGGGGACCGGTATCTGAAATCCCGGGATCCTCCAAGAGGTATGAACTCAGCATCCCTGATCCCTCAAAGGAAACCTCATTCATTCATTCATTCATTCATTCATTCATTCAATAGTATTTATTGAGCACTTACTATGTGCAGAGTATTGTACTAAGCACTTGGAATATACAATTCGGCAACAGATAGAGACAATCCCTGCCCAGTGATGAGCTCACAGTCTAATCGGGAGAGACAGACGGACAAAAACAAGACAACATAATCACGATAAATAGAACCACATCCCCTTTTCGGTCAGTCATTCAGATTTATTGAGGGCTTACTGTGTGCCGGGACTGTACTAAGCACTGGGGAGAGTACAGTATAACAATATCCCTGCCCACACTGAGCTTATAGTCTTGGGGAAGCTACCTGGGGTCAAAACTTGGACATTGCGAGGTGAGCCCCAAAACTGAGATGAGATGAGATGAGATGATGCCGGGAACTATCACAGCCACTCTGCTTCCTGATCTCAAGAGAATTGCAACTTCCTAATTCCTAGGGACCTTTGTCCTACTTGCTCTATTAGAGTGATTGTGCATCAATCAATCAATCATTCGTTTACTGAGCGCTTCTATATGCAGAACACTTTACTAAGTGCTTTGAGAGTAAAATACAACAGAGCTGGTAGACGTATTCCCTGTCCATCAGGAGCTTATGAGAAGCAGCATGGCTCAGTGGAAGGAGCTTGGGCTTCGGTGTCAGAGGTCATGGGTTCGAGTCCCAGCTCTGCCACTTGTCAGCTGTGTGACTATGGGCAAGTCACTTAACTTCTCTGTGCCTCAGTTACCTCATCTGTAAAATGGGGATTAACTGTGAGCCTCACGTGGGACAACCTGATTCCCCTGTATCTACCCCAGTGCTTAGAACAGTGCTCGGCACATAGTAAGCGCTTAACAAATACCAACAGTAACAGTATTATAGTCTTTATACTGTTTATGTTGGTGGACCCTCTAACTATAAGCTCCCTCTAAACTGGAAACACATGGGCAGGAAAGGTGTCTGCTAATTCTGTTGTATTGTACTCTCCCAAGCGCTCAGTACAGTGCTCTGCACATACCAAGCGCTCAAATAAATACAACCGATTGATTAATTGATTGATTGTCCCACCCTCCCTCCCCCAGTCAGCAGTCAACCATCCACAGAGCTACCACAGAGAGCTTCGGTGGAGCAGCATGGCCTAGGAGTCAGAAGGGTCTGGGTTCTAATCCCGCCTCTGCCATTTATCTGCTGGGTGACCATGGGCAAATTATTTATTTTCTCTGTGCCTCAGTTGCCTCATCTGTAAATTGGGGGTTAAAACTGAGAGCCCCAGGTGGGACAGGGACTGTGACCGACCTAATTAGTTTGTATCTACCCCAGTGCTTAGTACAGTGCCTGGCATATATTAAGTGCTTAACAAATACCATAAAAAAGTGGGGATGGGGAGGGAGGGTGGCGGATGGCGGTTGTCAATCTGGAGACCTTGGTGGCACCCACAGAGGCAGGGATGGGCCACAGGATTGTGGCTTGGTGGCTAGGGAAATAGTGGCCAGAAAGTGGCCAGACTGGTATTCTGAGGGGGTGGGGTTAAGGGTTAAGTCTGGGGAGGCCAGATGGACCGATCCCAGACCCCGAACCACCACCACCACAAAAGGGCATAGTTGGGAAAACGGGATGATTCGGGAATTCTCTCTTTTGCTGTTCTTAGAAAGGTCCCATTTAAAACAGCAATTCTTGCCCGGAGGGAAGACCAGGAGCGGAAGAGCCCTGTCGGGGTGTAGGGGCCGAGTAACCGCTGCCGGCCCCTCCCCAGGCAACTGACCCCCCCATCAAGCCCCTTCCCGCACCTCAGCCAGATGCCGTTGCTCCCCACAGGTGAGTTAAACGAGACGGACTGCGACAAGCAGACGTGCGAGTGTGACAAGAGCGTGGTGCTCTGCCTCCGGAACCAGACGTACAATGAGGAGCATCGCAGCTACCTCAACATCTACTGCAAGGGAGACACCCCCAACTGCAGCATCTACGACCCCCCCAGCATCGAGATTGCCTGCAGCCACATCACCAGGCTTCCTTCCCCGCCAACTTAAGGGACGCGTTCCTTGGCCCAGAGCCAGCCTCCTGCCTCTCCTGGGACCCAGAGCCTGCCGCCCGGCGAGGGAGTCCTCGGGGGGGGGGCTGGGACCCACCCTGCCTGGCCAGAAGGCCCCCGCTGGGGATCATTTAGGGTCTCCAGCTCCTCTGCCTACATCTTCCGAGATGCTCAGGGCAGGCACGAGCTTGGCACTGATCTCCATCAGAAACAAATTTTCCAAGGAAAAGCAGGAGAAAAGCAGGAGGAAAAGCACTGCCTTTTGGGCCGCCCGGCCTGGTCCACTAAATCCCCGGCTCGTGCGAGCTTCTGCTCCCCAGTGGCTCCCGGTCATCCTCCCCCTGTGTCCTCACTGGCGTGACCATGGCCGACATCTTTAGAAGTTAGACGTCCGCACAGCGACGAGCATGTGCGGAATATGATTTCATTCACTCAGATGCTCCTCGCCCGCTCTAGGAGACCCTGCTTGACCAGAATCCCTGGCTACATTCGGGTTAGCGGCTCTCGGGTCATAAATGTATGGATAGATGGGTAGCATTTTCCTCCTTTGGGGGTTTAGGGGATCCAATAGAAACTTTTCTTTTTCTAGTGATGATTTGAGTAATAGATGAGAAAGTCGGTGAGGTTTTTCCAGGGGACATACGTAGTAGGGTCAGAAGATGAACCCCGTGGCCCTAACAAGGGCACAGCCCTAACGGACTGACAAAGTCCCAAGTTGGGCTAGGAGGGGGAGTCCGGAAGAACCTGTCCCAATCTCTATCTCTCCACCCCGGTGGCCATATAGACACCACTTCACTATCTTTCCCTCTGCCCACACACCCTTTAATCACCAGACATGCCCACACATGCACACACGCGCACACCCACACGTCCCCCAACCCCAGACCTGTGCTGGTTTACCAGCCAAATCCCACACTCACCCACCTCCACCCCACTTTCCCACCGGAGTTGCACCCGCATAAGACTGGTGGCCCCCACCTGAGCAATCCAGATCACCCTAGGAAGCTCTATTACCGATGGTTCCAGAACAATGGAAAAGGCTCCCAGGCCTCCCGGGAAAGGCAGAGGAAGGACTGGAGATTCCTTAGGATCGTGGAATCTCGTATCTGGTGTCTTTAAGTGGATCTCCTTTCTGTGTTGCTTTGGGGAAATAAACTCCCAGCTAATCTTAGAGCAGGACTCAAGGAAGAATCAGAATCAGCCTCTTTCCCTTATAGTCCCTGGCTCAAGGGTCTGGATTGATTATCCTGTATCTACCCTAGTGCTTAGCACAATCCTTGGCCCATGGAAAGAGCCTAACAAATACCCTAATTTAGTCTTATTACTCTTGATGGGTGGATTGTCAGCCCCACATCTGGTCCTTCCGGCCCACAGCTCTGCCCGTCCCCTCCACCTTCAACGCGAGAGGGTTGACTGCAGATATCAACCAGCCTCCAACAGTCCAACCCTTGTCCAGAAAGTCCATGGTCTGGGAGCCCTCTGGACCCCGGACAACTTCTGGGAATGTCTCCATTTGGCCTCCATTCCTCACTGGCAAAGAATCTAGGAGGAAGGGGATGAGTCTGGTGGCGGAGTTGGAAAATTCACTCAGAGCTGGGCAGCCTCTCATGAAAGGCTCGGCAACCTTGGTTATCTGGGCTGGTCCGGTGCTGCCCAGAGAAAGGGGGAAGAGGACCTAGATGCCCAGTGGGGAGGCTTTCAAGGTTAGGGTCTGCCAGGGGAATTCTTAGGGCAGAGAGCTGTGAAATCCTGGGGCCCTTAGACTCCCTGGTGTTGTCAGTCCTGGACCCACCGTCGGAGCTGTCTTCCACCTTCCCTGGGCCAGAAAAATAAAAGACTCACTCATTCATTCAATCATATTTATTGAGCGCTTACTGCGTGCAAAGCACTGTATTAAATGCTTGAGAGAGTACCCTATAACAATAAACAGACACGTTCCCTGCCCACAACGAGCTTACAGTCCCAAATCTTATCTTTCTCTCCTCCCTCTCTTCATTCATTCATTCATTCAATAGTACTCATTGAGCACTTACTGTGTGCAAAGCACTGTACTAAGCACCTGGGAGAGTACAATACAACAACAAACACTCCACCAGCTGAGCCCTCAAGAGAGAAACTCATTCTCGGTTGAGCATCTGGAGCAACAAGTCAAAGTTGGGAGGAAAAATTGGACTGCCCAAGGGGCCCTGATTTGGGGAAGCCAGTTCATGGCTTCCACCTTTCTAGACACCATACAAGCCTTCAGACGATCAGTTCTGGCCCTGCCCCGGATCGCAGATTCATGGGCCATTCTCTGCCCAGGCACCAACTCCCTGGGTGACGTCAGCTGTCTTGCGGGCAGAGGGGTGAGTCAGAATTGGTCAAGCTCTTTGAGGGGCCTGTATAAAAGTGGAGATCCGGGCATGGAATCTTCTAATGTTGCTTTAAAATAGCCCCACGCATGGGCAACTTCTATGGGTCAAAGCCACGTGGGGTCATACAGCTCTGGACGATCCCGCCAATTAGAATGCCCTCTTCAATAAACCTGCTGTATTCCCTTCCCATTCTGTGTTCTTGTCTGTCTGCGTGCCACTGTCCATCTTGATACTCCAGGGGCAGCCGGCGGCTGGGAGAGCGGGCCGCCAGTGGCCGGCAGTCACTTGGCTTCTGATCCCGGCTCCTCCACGTGTCTGCTGTGTGACCTTGGGCAAGTCACTCCTCTGTGCCTCAGTTACCTCATCTGTAAAATGGGGAGGAAGACAGCGAGCCCCATGTGGGACAGGGACTGTGTCCAACCTGATTAGCTTGTATCTACCCCAGCACTTATGCTGGACACATAGTTTTTGCTTAACAAATAACCATCATCATCATCATCATCATCAGACACCTCCCAGGTAGCTCACGGAGTCGGCCGAGACTGGGCAATGTTGTCTTGGGCAACTTTCGGGTTGAAACCTCCGGGGGCCTGGAATGAGAATGTGTCTGTTTATTGTTGTATTGTACTCTCCCAGGCACTTAGTACAGTGGTCTGCACTCAAATATGATTTAACGAATGAATGAATGCACTAATTGTCATTTCAACCCCCTCCCTCCCTCACCCAGCTCCCCTAAACCAAGCAGGACTTGGAGAGGCCCGGAAAAACGGGTGGAGGAACTGTGAGAGGTCCGCAAATGTTAATCAAGCCACATTCCTTCTGCCTCCTTCTTTGCACGCGTGCCTAAGCTCTGCTGGGTGTGTGTGCCACATCCCGAAGGTCACGGGCACAGCTTGGCAGAGCACCACGGGGGCAGCTGCCTGCTTCCTGGCTTCTGGAACGAGTTCCAAGAGGCTGGCTGCCTGAAGGCCAAGCTCCCTCTCTGTTCACAAACTCTATGGAACGCTCTCAAGTGCTTAGTGCTCAGTCTGAGTGCTCCCAAGTACTAAACAAACACCACTGATTGATTGATCGTTGGCACCTCCACCGGGTTGGTTTTCCAGATCTGAGAGGCTTCCTTTTGGTCCTGCCCCTCACTCAGTCAGTCAGTCGTATTTTTTAGCACTGTACTAAGCGCCGGGGAGAGTACAATATAACAATAAACGGACACATTCCCGGCCCACAGCGGGCTTAGTGACTAGAGGATTGATAGGGTTTGGGGCTGTGGAAGAGACACTCCCGGGCCTACAGGAAGGGTGATCTGTACTGACCCAGGACCCCTTTGCCATTTTAATGCCTGGAGTCTCTCTTCTCCTTCTGGGCCCTCCTGGATGAAGCGGGGGAAGGGTTGAGGGCAACCTCTCATCTTTTCCTTGCTCTCTCTTCCTTCCTTCTGAATGTGCGAGGCAACCTCTGCAGCTGATAGTGGGCATTTCAGCCCAAGGAACAGAGGGTGATGGGGGCAGCTGAAGATGGTAAAAATAATTATTGTGGTATTTGTTAAGCGCTTACTATGTACCAGTCACTGTATTAAGCACTGGAGTGGATACAAGCAAATCAAGTGGGTCACAGTCCCTGCCCCATGTGGGGCTCACAGTTTCAAATTCCCATTTTGCAGATGAGGTAACTGAGGCATGGAGAAGTGAAGAGATTTGCCCAAAGCCACCCAGGAGACGTGTGGTGGAGTCGGGATTGAACCCATGACCTTCTGGCTCACAGGCCAGGGCTCTGTCCACTACTTTATGCTCTCTGGGTTCTGGACTGTGTCTCAAGGGGCCAACTGCTCCATTCATTCATTCATTCAGTCATTCATTCATTCAGTCGCATTTATTGAGCACTTAATGTGGGCAGAGCAAAGAGAGTACAATATAACAATATACAGACTCATTCCCTGCTCACGATGAGTTTATGGTCTAGAGGGACAGGCTTACAGCCTAGAGGTCAGTCCTTCTCTGCCTTCACCTCCCAGTGACAGTTTTCCAAGACTGGGACTCTTGTTTTATAATTTATTCATTCATTCAATAGTATTTATTGAGCGCTTACTATGTGCAGAGCACTGTACAAAGCGCTTGGAATGTACAAATCGGTTACAGATAGAGACAGGCCCTGCCCTTTGACGGGCTTACAGTTATATTAATGTCTCTCTCCCACTCTAGACTTTAAGTTCGTTGTGGGCAGGGAATATGTCTGCCATTTCCCTCCTACTTGGAGTGCTTGGGAGAGTACAGTACAACGGAGTTGATAATAATGATAAGAATAATAATGGCATTTATTAAGTGCTTACTATGTGCCAAGCACAGTACTAAGCGCTTGGGAGAGTACAACAGAGTTGGTAATGATAATAATAATAATAATATTGTGGCATTTGTCAAGCACTTACTATGTGCCAAGCACTGTACTAACCACTGGGGTAGATACAACATAATCAGGTCCCGCGTGGGGCTCATAGTCTAAGTAGGAGAGAGAACAACTATCTAATTCTTATTTTGCAGATGAGGGAGCTGAGGCACAGCGAAGTTAAGTGACTTGCCAAGTTCATACAGCAGGTATGTGACAGAGCTGGGATTAGAACCCAGGTCCTCTGACTCCCAGGCCTGTGCTTTTTCCACACTGCTTCTCATTAGGACAGCCGCTGGTCTCAGGATCGCCCAATCAAGGTATTTATTCAGCACTGACTTGGTGTAGAGCACTGTACTAAGCGCTTGGTAGACACAATATCCTCTCTTCAATTGGTAGGCACGGTATCCTTTTTCTGTGCCTGGTTCTTTGTTTTGCCCTCCTTAAAGTGCTGACCTTTACTCTGAAGCCTGCAATCTTAATTATCCTGACTCCTTCCTCTTTTTCAACCCCCATATTAAGCCCGTTGCTAAATACTGCTGGTTCATCTTCAACAACGGCCACTACCTCCATCCAGGTGCTCATCAAATCCCAGTTAGCCAGCTTGGAGCAATCTTCTCATTGGTCTCCCTTCCTCCAGTCTCTTCCCTCTCCAGTCCACACTTCAGTCTGCTGCCCGGATCATTTCTCTAAAAATCGCTCTGAACGTGCCTTCCCACTTCTCCAAAATGGTTCTGCACTCCCCTCGGCGTCGAATAGGTACTTCTGACCAAGGCACTCCAACGGCACTCTCCCTTTTTCTTATCCCCTCTCTTGTTAATAAAAATAATAACAATAATAATAACTGTGTAATTTGTTAAACTCTGTATGCCAAGCACCATTCTAAGTGCTGTATCAACCTGATACGGTCCCTGTCCCACAGGAGGCCGACATTCTTAATCCCCATTTTACAGATGAGGGAACTGAGGCCCAGAGAAGTGACTTGCCCAAGGTCACACGGGAGACAGGTGGCAGAGCTGGGATTAGAATCCATGTCCTCTGAATCCCAGTCCCGTGTTCTTTCCACTAGACCACACTGCTCTTCTCCCACCACCCCCCAGCTTACAGCCTTCGTTTCTCTCAACTCACTGTCCCACTGTACCTCATTCTCAACTTTCCCACCTCCCACCCTTTGCTCGTGGCCTTCCTTCTCCCTTCTCCTTCAGCTCTGCCAGATCACAACTTTCCCTCATCTTCAAAATCCTGCTGAACTCCCACCTCTCCCTCCAGGAGATCTATCCCGATTACTTGTTCTTCTCCCCAAGTCACACCCTCCCAGCTAACACCCCAGCACTTTTCTCCATCCATCTTTGCCATCCAACAGAAATTCCTTACTAGTGGCTTTAAGGAAGTCAGTCAGTCAGCTCTATTTATCGAGTGCTTACTGTGTGCAGAGCACTGTACTAAGGGCTTGGGAGAACAAGAGTACAGTGGATAAGAGAAGCAGCATGGCGTAGTGGAGGGAGCCCAAGCCTGGCAGTCAGAAGTTCATGGGTTCTAATCCCGGCTCCGCCACTTGTCTACTGTGTGACCTCGGGCAAATCACTTCACTTCTCTGGGCCTCTTACCTCATCTGTAAAATGGGGATTGAGACTGTGAGCCCCACGTGGGACAGGGACTGTGGCCAACCTGATCTACTTGTATCCACCCCAGCACTTAGTACAGTGCCTGGTACATAGTTAAGCGCTTAACAAATACCATAATTAATTATTATTACAGTATAACAATAAACAGGCATAGTCCCTGCTCACAACGAGCTTACAGTCTAGAGGAGGAGACAGACATTAATATAAATAAATAAATTATAGATATGTATATTAGTGCCATGGGGCTGGGAGTGGGGATGAATAAAGGGAGCAAATTAGGGTGAAGCAGAAAGGAGTGGGAGAAGAGGAAAGGAGGGCTTAGTCACAAAAGGCCTCTTGGAGGAGATGTGCCTTCAGCGAGGCTTTGAAGGGAAGGAGAGTAATTGTCCGTCGGATATGTACCATACTATACTTGGGAGAGTACAATATAACAATATAACAGACACATTCCCTGCCCACAACGAGCTTACGGTCTAGAGGGGGAGGCTCACAATCGGTTCTCTCCCTCCTACCTCCTCTCCCACCACGACCCGGCCCACACACTTGGCCCCTCTAAGACCAACCTACTCACTGTTCTTTGGAGTCGTCTATCTCCCCGTCGATCCCTCGCTCACGTTCTCCCTCCTGCCTGGACCTTCCTCCCCCTTCCTACCCAACAGACCACCACTACCTTCACCAACAAGCCTTCCCTGACTAACTTCTCATTTCCCCACAAGCGCACTTGGGTATGTACCCCTCGAACACTTCGGTGTTCACCCCACCCTCAAACCCACAGCTCTTCCGTTCACAGCCTTGTATTCTGATGCTTCCCCCCTCTGTCATTTATTTTAGTGCCTGTCTTCCCCTCAACTCCTTGAAGTCAGGAAGTGTGTCTACCGACTCTATTGTACTGTAATTATCCCGGCACTTAATACGGAGCTCTGCGCACAGTAAATGCTTAATACCATCGATTGATGGACCGCAAATATTTTCAGCTGCAATGATCCCCGCCTCCCTCCCTCTGTGGTTTTCCCAGTCTTTCCTGTTTCATCATTTCATATTCTAGACACACTGCTGAGATCTTCGGGCAAGTCATTTAACCTCTCTGGGCCATAGCTTCCACAACTGGAAAAAGGGGATATGACAGTTCATGAATGAGCCTCAAGTGGGAAGAGACTATGTCCGATCTCAGAGCCTTGCATTTACCCCAGCGGTTAGCACAGAGTAAAACCTTAATAAATGCCATAATTATTGTTATTATTATGCAGTCTGGCCCCTCTTGTTTGCCTGATGAAATAGCACCTGACTCGCTTGTCTCTCTCCCCGTGACTCCGATCCACAGTCTTGCCTGAATCCCGTTCCTGGTCTCTTATCTCTGCTTCTTTCTTCCCTCAGACCCCCTCAGAGAAATCACTGTCTCAGTCACCTAACTTCTCTATGCCTCAGTTTCCTCATCTGTAAAATGGAGTTTCGATGCCAGTTCTCCCTCCTTTTTGGATTGTGAACTCCATGTGGGGCAGGGACTGTGTCCAAATTGATTAGCTTGTATCTACCCCAGTGCTCTGAATAGTGTTTGATGCATAGTAAGTGATTAATAAGTATAGTAAGAATAATTATAATTGTGATATTTAAGTGTTTACTTATACACCAGGCACTGTACTAAGCACTGGGGTAGATACAAGATAATCAGGTTGGACATAATTCCTGTCCCACATTGGATTCACAGTCTTAATTCCCATTTTCCAGATGAGGTAACTGAGGCCCAGAGATATTAAGTGACTTGCTCAAAGTCACACAGCAGACAAGTGATGGAGCCAGAATTAGAACCCAGGGCCTTCTGATAACAAGGCCTGTACTCTATCTACTGGGCCATGCTGCTTCTTAAAAATAATAATAATAATAATAATAATGTCCTTCAAATCTGCTCTGCAATCTCATGACAGCCAACTGCTGGCTGGGTCAGAATTCCTGGTCTGCCTTGCTTCCTGCAGCAAGGGCAACTGCAGGGAACACTAAAAAGCATGTACTCTAGTGGAAAGAGCATAGACTTGGGAGTCAGAGGACCTGGGTTCTAACTCTGACTCCACCATATATCTGCTGTGTGATCTCGGGCAGGTCACTCCATTTCTCTGTGCCTCAGTTACCTCATCTGTAAAATGAGGATTAAGACTGGGAGCCCCATGTGGGACTTGGAGTATGCCTACCCTAATTATCTTGTATCTATCCTAAGGCGTAGTACAGTACCTGGCACATAATAAGTGCTTAACAAATACCATTAAAGAGAAATCAAAACATTCCCATCAGCCACCCTTATTGAAGGTACATGTCCTCCAAGAGGCCTCCCCTGACTAAGCCCTCATTTCCTCTTCTCCCACTCCTTTCTGCATCACCTTGGTTTGCTTCTATACTCACCCCTCTGCAAGCCCCACAGCACTTACGTACATATCCATCATTTATTTATTTATTTACATTAATGTCCGTCTCCCTCTCCAGACAATAACTCGTTGTGGGCAGGGACTGTGTCTACCAACTCTGTTACATTTTTACTTCATCTTCTTCCTTGTGCTCAGTTCAGTGCTCCGCACAGAGTCAGCACTCAATAAACCACTCAATAAATAGAAGTAGCGTGTCTTAGTGGAAAGAACATGGGTTTGGGAGGCAGAGGACGTGGGTTCTAATCCCAGCCCCGCCACTTGTCTGCTGCGTTACCTTGGGCAAGCCACTTAGCTTTGCTGGGCCTCAGTTACCTCATCTGTAAAATGGGGATTAAGACTTTGAGCCCCACGTGGGACAACCTGATTACCTTGTGTCTAACCCAACCTCAAGTGAGGAGGTGAGGAAGTCTGAACGACGAAGTCTCTCCCTTCCCTCACTCTCAGTGGCTTTCCCAGGAATAATAGTAATAATAATAACAAGCACTGTGGTATTTGTTAAGAACTTCCTATGTGTCAAATTCTATATTAAGCCTGGAGTAGATACAAGATAATCAGGTCAGACATAGTCCCTGTCCCACACGAGGCTCACAGTCTAAGAGGGGGGAACAACAGTGTTTTAATCTCCATTTTTTCAGATGAGGAAACCAAGGCACAGAGAAGTTAAGTGACTGGCCCAAGGTCACACAGCAGTCAAGCAACAAAGCCAGATTAGGAGGCAGATCTCCCTTACCTTGCTATTTCTCTACTCTGCACATAAAGCAGCCTCAAAGGGCAGAATACTTCCCACACGTGCTCACTGAGCCCCTACACAAGCTCCTCTGGAGTCTTTTGGACCCCAGCAGAGAGTCATCGGCTTTGACTCTCTAGACTGTGAGCTTACTGTGGGCAGGGAATGTATCTGTTATACTGTACTCTCCCAAGCACTTAGTACAGTGCTTTGCACACAGTAAGTGCTCAATAAATACGATGGAATCAATGAATGAATGAAAGGGAGCGGGGCTGGAGAGGTGGGGAGGGTCTCACAATCAGGCTTAGTACTCCCGCATTGGATCAAGGACCCCAGGAACTCCAGGATAAGGAGAGGAGTCCCCCGTACTTTCCCTTTGGTCAGAGAAACGTTGATATCTGTGTGGGTTCAAAAGTATATGGTGGTTGCCTAAGCCAGGATGGTGATTACAGGAAATGACTTTACAGCCAACCCTCAATTATATACGCTCACGGAAGGTAGCCGTGGCATTCAATAATATCAAACTGGTAAGCTATTTTGGAGCCCAGCTGAATGGCTGTGTGAATGATGGGAAGAGTCACTGAAGCCTCAGGGAAGCAGCGTGGCCAAGTGGTAAGAGCGCGGGTCTGGGTTCTAACCCCGAATCCTCCCCTTGTCTGCTGGGTGACCCGTCTTCATTCCCCCTATGGTCGTGATCTCATCACCCAGGTTACAACTGATCTCCCTTCCTCTTGTCTCTCCCCATTCCAGTCTATTCTTCATTCCGCTGCCCGGATCATCTTTCCACAGAAACGCTCTGGGCATGTCACTCCCCTCCTCAAAAACCTCCAGCGGTCGCCTATCAACCTTCGCATGAAACAAAAACTCCTCACTCCTGGCTTCAAAGCTTTCCGTCACCTTGCCCCCTCCTACCTCACCTCCCTTCTCTCCTTCTACTGCCCAGCCCGTACACTCCGCTCCTCTGCCACTCACCTCCTCACGGTCCCTCGTTCTCGCCTGTCCCGCCGTCGACCCCTGGCCCACGTCCTCCCGCTGACCTGGAACGCCCTCCCTCCTCACCTCCGCCAAACTAACTCTCTTCCCCTCTTCAAGGCCCTACTGAGAGCTCACCTCCTCCAGGAGGCCTTCCCAGACTGAGCCCTCCCTTTCCCTCTGCTCCTCCTCCCCTCCCCATTCCCCCTTCTCCCGCCCTCTGCTCATCCCCCTTCCCCTCCCCACAGCACTTGTGCATATTTGTATATATTATTTATTACTCTATTTTGTTAATGATGTTTATATATCTATGATTCTATTAATCTTGATGATATTGATGCCAGACTACTTGGTTTTTTGTTCTGTTTTGTTTTGTTGTCTGTCTCCCCCTTTTAGACTGTGAGCCTGTGGTTGGGCACGGATTGTCTGATTCTGTTGCCAAATTGTATATTCCAAGCACTTAATACAGTGCTTTGCACATAGTAAGTGCTCAATAAATACGATCGAATCAATGAATGAATGAAAGGGGTAATTGAGGCACAGAGAAGTTAAGTGACTTGCCCAAAGTCACACAGCTGACAGGTGGCTGAGCTGGGTTTTGAACCCATGACCTCTGATTCCCAAGCCCGGGCTCTTTCCACTGAGCCACGCTGCTTTATTGAACCCTCATTCTGTTCAGGGCACTCTACTGAGCCTTTGGGAAAATACAATCGTTAGTAGCTATGATCCTGCCCTGGAAGAACTCAAAATCTAATGGGGCATACAAACACTAAAATAAATTACAGGTAATGATAATAATAATGTTGGTATTTGTTAAGCGCTTACTATGTGCAGAGCACTGTTCTAAGCACTGGGGAGGATACAAGGTGATCAGGTTTTCCCATATGAGGCTTACAGTCAATCCCCATTTTACAGATGAGGTAACTGAAGCACCCAGAAGTGAAGTGACTTGCCCACAGTCACACAGCTGACAAGTGGCAGAGCCGGGATTCGAACCCTTGACCTCTGACTCTCAAGCCCAGGCTCTTTCCACTGAGCCACCCTGCTTCTCTGAGGCAGCAGTACAGTATATTGCTGAGGTAGGAGGAAGCAATCCAGTATAAAGGCATTTACATATGTGAACTGGGTATATGTATCCAAGTGCTCGAAAAGGCAGGTGAGGGATGGCATAAGGTGAGAAAATAGAGATTGACAAGGAAAGGCTTCCCGGAAGAGATGTGATAAGCATTGATAAGGGGGAGAGCAGAGGCCCACTAGATGGGAAAGGAGAGGGAGTTCCAGGCAGGAAAGAAGATATGAGAAGCAGCATGGCACAGTGGTTGGAACATGGGCATGGGAGTCAGATGGTTTGGGGTTCTAATCCTGGATCTGCCACTTGCCTGCTGTGTGACCCTGAGCAAGTCACTTTGCTTCTCTATGCCTCAGTTAGCTCATCTGTATAATGGGGATCGAGACTGTGAACCCCACGTGGGACAGGGACTGTGTCCAACCCGATTTGCTTGTAACCACTCCAGCGCTTAGTACAGTGTCTGTCACACCGTAAGCGCTTAACAAAAACCATCATCATTATGATGATGAGGAGGAGCATGAGGCTGGCAGCGAAAGAGAGAGCAAAGCAGACTAAGTGGAGCATCAGGGGATGTAGTGGAATTAGCACCATGGGGAAAGAGTTGATCGACTGCCTTAAAGCCAAAAATCAGAAGTTGCCGTTCGATGTGAAGTAGTGTATGAGACCACTGGAGGTTTTTGAAAAATAGGGAGATATGCACAGAATGATGTTTTAGGAAAATGATCCGGGCAGCCTGGTGAAGTATGGGATGGTGTTAGGAGAGCCGGACTCAACAGTAAAGTAGAGATATGACAAGTTCTTGGAACAGCGTAGTGACCGTTTGGATGGAAGGGAAGGGGTGGATTTTGGGATTGCTGGAGAGGAAGAACTGGCAGGAACTGATAATGGTGAAGATAAGGGTTGAGAGAAAGAAGCTGAGGATAATGCCAAGATCATGGGCTTGAGAGAGGAGGAGGATGGTGGTGCTGTCAACAGTGATGGGAAAGTGAGGTGGAGGAGACGACTTTTCTTTAACAGCACTGTGACCCTAACCTAGTCATATTTCAGGCCTAAGATGTCTAATTCTTAATTACCAAGCACTTGGTTAATGGACAACGCTTGAGAAAAATGAAGTAGAAACTACCTTCTGAATTTCGTCTTAGAAGCCAGGTTAAATCTGATCTCTAGACTGTAAGCTCGTTTTGGGCAGGGAACATGTCTGCTAATTCTGGAGAACTCTCCCAATCACTTAGTACAGTGCTCCGCACATAATTAGGTCTCCATAAATATGGGTGATCGATTGATTGACATCAGTGAGCTTAATTTAGTTACAGAAAAACTGGCAGCAGCAGGATTTCATTGAAATTTAAGTCTAACGTAGTGTTTACCAAGAAAACTCCAATCCTGAAAGATGATGTAGAATCCCCGGGGAGTTTATTAGGATTGGGGGTTTTTTCTACTGTCTGCCATATTCTTTTAACCTAGTTAGTATTGGGATGGCATCCAACACAACTGGTCCTTATGTACCCGAAGATTTCTTCTTCCTCTGCTGGAAAACTTCAATCCTGAAAGATGATGTAGAATCCCCTTGGAGTTTATTAGGACTGCTTTTTTTTTCTGCCTGCCATATTCTTTTAACCTAGTATTGGGATGGCATCCCACACATCTGGTTCTCATGCAGAAGATTTCTTCTTCCTCTTACTGTATTATTGTTTTGAAGAGATATATGCTAATTTGGAAATCAGATGTTTGTATTATAAGGAAAGAGGCAGGGATGGGAAAGGTGATGACATAAAACAAAACCAACTAAAATGCATAAATGCAAATAGAAAAAAGTGATGAAAACCTCACTACTGACTTCAAAGCTCTCCACCACCTTGTCCCCTCCTACCTCGCCTCCCTTCTCTCCTTCTACAGCCCGGCCCGCACACTCCTCTCCTCTGCCACTAACCACCTCACTGTGCCTCCTTCTCGCCTGTCTCGCCGTCGACCCCCGGCCCACGTCCTACCTCTAGGCCTGGAAAGCCCTCCCTCCTCACATCTGCCAAACAAGCACCCTTCCTCCCTTCAAAGCTCTACTGAAGGCTCACCTCTTCCAAGAGGCCTTCTCAGACTAAGCTCTCCTTTTCCTCAGCTCCCCTTCCCTTCCGCGTCAACTCAACTCACTCCCTCTGCTCTTCCTCCCCTCTCCCCGCCCCATAGTGTTTATGTATATGCATGCATACCTATGATTCTATTTATTTATATTGATTCCTGTTTACTTGTTTTGATGTCTGTCTTTCCCCTTCTAGACTGTAAGCCCGGTGTGGGCAGGGATTGTCTCTATTGCTGAATTGTACTTTCCAAGTGTTTAGTATAGTGCTCTGCACACAGTAAACACTTAATAAATACGAATGAATGAATGATTGAATGAATAATGATAATAATAATGTTGGTATTCGTTAAGCGCTTACTATGTGCAGAGCACTGTTCTAAACGCTGGGATAGATACAGGGTAATCAGGTTGTCCCACGTGAGGCTCACAGTCTTAATCCCCATTTTACAGATGAGGTAACTGAGGCACAGAGAAGTTAAGTGACTTGCCCACAGTCACACAGCTGACAAGTGGCAGAGCCGGGATTCAAACCCATGACCTCTGACTCCCAAGCCCGGGCTCTTTCCACTGAGCCGCAGCTTGGGAATTGGGAATTGGGAGCGTGGTCTAATGAAATGAACACTGTACTGGGAGTCAGTTAGCATCCAGACTCTGCTGCTAATTTAATTGTGGTGTAAAACAGATTGTTAGCTCCTGAAGGGCAAGGACTCTGTCTATTAACAATCTTGTTGTCTCCCAAACACTTAGTACAATGTCCTGCGCAGAGTAAGCACTCAATACACTATTTTGATTGATTGATTGCTGACCTTGATCAAGTACTTCTTGTCTCTGGTCCCATCTACTCATTTGTAAATATAGTGAATTATCCTGTCTCTCCCTTCCTCCCAGGGAAGTTGTGAGAACAGATGAGGTCGCTGATGTCAAAAGCTAAGAGTTGAAAACTAAATGTGTCAAATGTGAGGATTGAGGGTCTTAAAAGCGTCACTTTATTTCTGATACGTTAACAATTAATGAGAGGGCCAATAAGAAGGCTTGTCCTGAGTCTTGGGTCCTCCTTCTAGCCCTCACTCTGTAGGAGAAGCCGCATGGTATGTGGACAGAGCATGGGCCTGGGAGTCAGAAGGTCATGGGTTCTAATCCCTTCTCTGCCACTTGTCTGCTGTGTGGCCTTGGGCAAGTCACTTTACTTCCCTGTGCCTCACTTACCTCATTTGTAAAATGGGGATTGAGACTGGAAACTCCACACGGGTCAGGGACTGTGTCCAACCCTATTTGCTTGTATCTACCCCAGTACTTAGTACAGTGCCTGGCACACAGTGAGTGCTCAACAAATACCATAATTATTATTACTATTATTTCCTCTCACTTACCTCCCATGGCTTCAGCCACCACAGCCCCTGTATCAGCCCAATCTTTATGAAAGGGGAGCAGAAGTATTTGGACAGAACTTGTTCTTGTCTCACTGGCCAACTCTGACCAACACCTTGGTTTGACCACTGGCAGCTGCCCCAACTTCCCTTGCTGGCCACCACCCTCACAACTTTCTTCTCAGGTTTGTTTCCACCAGACTCTGAGCCTGGGTTTTCCACATCCGGGTGTCCTAAAACAAGTAAATTTTGAAGCAGTATAACTTAGTGGAAAGAGCACGGAATTGGCAATCAGAAGACCTAACTTCTATGTCTTCCTCTGCCAATTTGCTTGCTGAATTAACTTGGGCAAATCTCTTAATGATGATGATGGTACTTGTTAAGCACTTATTATGTGCCAAGCACTGTTCTAAGCGCTGGGGTAGATACAAGGTGATCAGGTTGTCCCCCATGGGGCTCACAGTCTCAATCCCCATTTTCCAGAGGCACAGAGAAGTGAAGTGACTTGACCAAAGTCACATAGTTGACAAGTGGCGGAGTTGGGATTAGAACCCGCAAACTCTGACTCCCAAGCCTGTGCTCTTTCCACTGAGCCACGCTGCTTCTTGGGGGGCTTCTTAACTTCTCTGGACCTCGGTTTCCCCATATGTTTCCACGCCCCACCCCCATAGTACTTAGGTACAAATCTTTATAGTATTGCTTCCGCTTCCTGTAATTTATTTTAATGTCTACCTCCCCCACTAGATTGTAAAATCATTAATGTCTGTCTCCCTTGCTGAAATGTAAGCTCCCCAAAGATAGGGTTGGTCTACTTACTCTCCTGTATCCTCCCAAGCTCTTAGGACAGTGCTCTCCACAGAGTAAATGCTCAGTAAATCAATCAGTGGTATTTATTGAGTGCTTATTATGTGCAGGGCATAATAATAAGTACTTGGGAGACTACAAGAGAAGTAGCAGAGTATCACTGATTGATTGTAAAACGGGGGCTAAATACCTGTTCTTCTCCCTTAGATAGAATCACATGTGAGACAGGGACTATTATCCAGTCTGATGATCTTATATAATAAGATAATACATATCTTATATAATAATCTGGCTTCCGTCCCCTCCAGTCCACCGAAACTGCCCTCTCAGAGGTCACTTCCTTCTTGCCAAATCCAATGGCTCCTACTCTATCCTAATCCTCGTCGACCTCTCAGCTGCCTTTGACACTGTCGACCATCCCCTTCTCCACACCTTATCTCACCTTGGCTCAGAGACTCCGTCCTCTCCCCATTCTCCTCTTATCTCTCTGGCCGGTCATTCTCGGTCTCCTTCGAGGGCTCCTCCTCCCCCTCCCATCCTCTAACTGTCGGGGTTCCTCAAGGGTCAGTTCTTGGCCCTTTTCTGTTCTCCATCTACACTCACTCCCTTGGTGAACTCATTCGCTCCCACAGCTTCAACTATCATCTCTAATAATAATAATGTTGGTATTTGTTAAGCGCTTACTATGTGCAGAGCACTGTTTTAAGAGCTAGGGGAGACACAGGGTCATCAGGTTGTCCTAGATGAGGCTCACGGTCTTCATCCCCATTTCGCAGATGAGGGAACTGAGGCCCAGAGAAGTGAAGTGACTTGCCCACAGTCACACAGCTGACAAGCGGCAGAGCCGGGATTCGAACTCATGACCTCTGACTCCCAAGCCCGGGCTCTTTCCACTGAGCCACGCTGCTTCTCTATGCAGATGACTCACAGATCTCCATCTCTGCCCCTGTCCTCTCCCCCTCCCTTCAGGCTCGTATCTCCTCCCGTCTCCAGGACGTCTCTACCTGGTTGTCTGCCCGCCACCTAAAACTCAACATGGCCAAAACTGAGCTCCTCATCTTCCCTCCCAAACCCTGTCCTCTTCCTGACTTCCCTATCACCGTGGACGGTACGACCATCCTTCCCGTCTCTCGGGCCCTCAACCTCGGTGTCATCCTTGACTCGGCTCTCTCGTTCACCCCACGCATCCGATCGGTCACCGAGACCTGCCGGTCTCACCTTTATAATATCACCGAGATCCGCCCTTTCCTCTCCACCCAAACGGCTACCTCACTGCTACGGGCTCTCATAATATCCCGGCTAGACTACTGTGTCAGCCTTCTCTCTGATCTCCCTTCTTCCTCTCTCGCCCCGCTCCGGTCTATTCTTCATTCCGCTGCCCGGCTCATCTTGCTGCAGAAACGCTCTGGGCCTGTCACTCCCCTCCTTAAAAACCTCCAGTGGTTGCCTCTCGACCTCCGCACGAAACAAAAACTTCTCACTCTAGACTTCGAGGCTCTCCATCCCCTCGTCCCCTCCTACCTCTCCTCCCTTCTCTCTTTCCACCGCCCACCCCGCACGCTCCGCTCCTCCGCCGCCCGCCTCCTCGCCGTCCCCCGTTCTCGCCCGTCCCACCGTCGACACCCGGGCCACGTCCTCCCACGGTCCTGGAACGCCCTCCCTCCTCACCTCCGCCAAACTAACTCTCTTCCCCTCTTCAAAGCCCTACTGAGAGCTCACCTCCTCCGAGAGGCCTTCCTAGACTGAGCTTCCCCTTTTCCCTCTGCTCCCTCTGCTTCCCCTCCACCCTCTGCTCCCTCCTCCCTTCCCCCCTTCACCTCCCCTCAGCTAACCCCTCTTTTCCCCCCTTTCCCTCTGCCCCTTCCCCTCCCTCAGTACTGTGCTCATTTGTATATATTTTTAATTACCCTATTTATTTTGTTAATGAGGTGTACATCCCCTTGATTCTATTTATTGTGATTTTTTGTTTTGTTTTGTTTTTGTCCTTCTGTCTCCCCCGATTAGACTGTGAGCCCATCACTGGGCAGGGATCGTCTGTATCTGTTGCCGAATTGTACATTCCGAGCGCTTAGTACAGTGCTCTGCACATAGCGCTCGATAAATAATTTTGGTATTTGTTAAGTGCTTGCTATGTGCCAGGCATTGTTCTACCCCAGTGGTTAGCATATAGTAAGTGCTTCATTCATTCATTCAATCGTATTTATTGAATGCTTACTGTATTCAAAGCATTGTACTAAATGCTTGGAAGAGCACAATATAAAAATAAACAGACACATTCCCTCCCCACAACAAGCTTACAGTCTAGATGGGGAGACAGACAAGGACATAAATAAAGAAATTACAGATACATGCAAAAGTGTGGCGGGCAGGGAGGGAGGAAGAATAAAGGGAGCAAGTCAGGGTGAGAGAGAAGGGAACGGGAGAAGAGGATAAAGGGGGGCTTAGCCAGGGAAGGCCTCCTGGAGGAGACGCGCCTTCCGTAAGGCTTTGAAGAGGGGGCGAGTAAATGTCTGTCGGGTTTGAAGAGGGAGGGGGTTCCAGACCAGAGGCAAGACAGGGGTGAGGGGTCGGCGGTGAGATGGACGAGCTGGAGGTAGAGTGAGAAGGTTGGCATTAGAGGAGCGAAGTGTGCAGGCCTGATTGTAGTAGGAGAGTAGCGAGGTGAGGTAGGAGGGGGCAAGGTGATTGACTGCTTTAAAGCCAGTGGTGAGGAGTTTTTGTTTGCTGCTGAGGTAGATGGGCAACCACTGAAATTTCTTGAGGAGCTGGAAAACGCATCCTGAAAAATGAAAAATGATCTGGGCAGCAGAGTGAAGTCTGGACCGGAGTGGGGAGAAGCAGGAGGCTGGGAGGTCAACGAGTAGGCTGATATGGCCTACTCAAGGCGGGAGAGGATAAGTGATTGTATTAATGCTGCAGCGGTCTGGATTCTGGTTGTTATTATTATTCACACCAAATTTACTTTGATATCCTGTTCTGGTGACTGTTCCAGTGAGAAAGTGGACTTCTATGTGCTCAGTAGCCACTGTCTCTGAGGATTAAGAGGGTGGAAGGTGAGGACAATAAAGAGAAGCCATAAATGGAGGGGATGGAGGGGGCAGAGTAAATCAAAAATGAAAGTCAACTGTGGGAAAAGGTTTCTTGGGGAGTTTGGGGAGTGGGTTTTTTTTTGTCGTCGTTGTTTTGTATTTAAGGAGCACCTACCACGTGCCAGGTACTGTGTTAAGCACTGGGGTAAGAGCATGGGCTTGGGAGTCAGAGGACATGGGTTCTAATCCCGGCTCCGCCATTTGTCAGCTGTGTGACTTTGGGCAAGTCACTTCATTTCTCTGCACTTCAGTTCCCTCATCTGTAAAATGGGGATTAAGGCTGTGAGCCCCAAGTGGGACAACCCGATTACCTTGTATCCACCCCAGTGCTGAGAACAGTACTTGGCACATAGTAAACGCTTAACAAATACCATCATCATCATTATTATTACTATACAAGTTAATCAGGTTGGACACAGTCCTTGTCCCTCATGGGGCCTCACAGTTTTCATCCCCATTTTCCAGATGAGGGTACTGAGGCCCAGAGAAGTAAAGTGACTTGTCTAAGGTCACAGAGCAGACAGTGGCGGGACCGGGATTAGAACCCAGGTCCTTCTAGCGCCCAAGCCCATGCTCTGCCCACCAAGCAACGCTGCTCATTGAGCTGGGGCAAGCGGGGTTTCGGGGATGGGGAGGACACTAGCCACTGGGCAACTAGGATCCTCAATCCAGCTGCCCAAGGCAGGGGATCACATCACGGGAGTCGAAGGAGGGTTCAGGACCCGTCATTTTGGAAGCTAAAGATTCCCCCCACCCCGCCCTCTGTGACTTTACCCTGTGAGCCCGTTATTGGGCAAGGATTGTCTCTATCTGTTGCTGAACTGTACACTCCAAACGCTTAGAGAAGCAGCGTGGCTCAGTGGAAAGAACACGGGCTTTGGAGTCAGAGTTCATGGGTTCGAATCCCGGCTCGGCCACTTGTCAGCTGCGTGACTTTGGGCAAGTCACTTAACTTCTCTGTGCCTCAGTTACCTCATCTGTAAAATGGGGATTAAGACTGTGAGCCCCACGTGGGACAACCTGATTCCCCTGTGTCTACCCCAGCGCTTAGAACAGTGCTCGGCACATAGTAAGCGCTTAACAAATACCAACATTATTAATACAGTGTTCTGCACATAGTAAGTGCTCAATAAATACTATTGAATGAATGAATGACTTGAGGAGACAGAAGGAAGCAGCGTGGCTCAGTGGAAAGAGCCCGGACTTGGGAGTCAGAGGTCATGGGTTCTAACCCCCGCTCTGCTGCTTGTCAGCTGTGTGACTTTGAGCAAGTCACTTCACTTCTCTGTCCCTCAGTTACGTCATCTGTAAAATGGGGATGAAGACTGTGAGCCCCACGTGGGATAACCTGATCACCTTGTATCCCCCCAGCGTCTATAACAGTGCTTTGATCATAGTAAGCGCTTAACAAATGCCATCATCATCAGAAGTAGAGAGAGGGTCCACCTCTGGGAAGAGTCGGTTGCCAAGGGGAACGAGCAGCTTGGCTCGGTGGAAAAAGCACGGTCTTGGGAGTCAGAGGTCATGGGTTCAAATCCCAGTTCAGCTACTAGCCATGTGACTTAGGGCAAGTCACTTCACTTCTCTGTGCCTCATTTCCCTTATCTGGAAAATGGGGATGAAGACTGTGAGCCCCACGTGGGACAACCTGATCACCTTGTATCCTCCTCAGGGCTTAGAACAGTGCTTGGCACATAGTAAGCGCTTAACAAATGCCATCATTATTATTAACGAGGTGCATCCACTTTCGCGAAGCGCCGGTCGTCAAGGGGAACGAGGCGCATCCACTTCATGGGTTCGAATCCCGGCTCTGCCACTCGTCAGCTGTGTGACTGTGGGCAAGTCACTTCACTTCTCTGGGCCTCAGTGACCTCATCTGTAAAATGGGGATGAAGACCGGGAGCCTCACGTGGGACAACCTGATGACCCTGTATCTACCCCAGTGCTTAGAATAGTGCTCTGCACAGAGTAAGTGCTTAACAAATACCAACATTATTATTATTATTATTATTAAGAGCCGGTTGCCAAGGGAACGAGGCGCATCCACTTTCGGGAAGCGCCGGTTGCCAAGGCTCATCCACTTCTGGGAAGAGCCGGTTGCCAAGGTGCATCCATTTCCGGGAAGAACCGGTCGCCAAGGCGCATCCACTTCCGGGAAGAACCGGTCGCCAAGGCGCATCCACTTCCGGGAAGGCCCGGTCGCCGAGGCGCATCCACTTCCGGGAAGAACCGGTTGCCGGGGGAACGAGGCGCCCCACTTCCGGGAAGAAGCGGGTGCACGTGACGGCGCTGCCGGTTGCCAGGGGAACGAGGGGCTGTTTACGGGCAGAACCGGGGAGAGGCCGCGGGCTGCGGATGGAGCCGAGGGCGAGGTGAGAGCCCGTCTTGCCCTCTGACCTCAGGGGTCTGCCCCGGCCCCACCTGCCCTCTCCTCCCCTCTCCCCAGCCCTCCTCCGAACCCCCCTCCTCCAGGAGGCCTTCCCAGCCCTCCCCATCGCCTGTCCTCCTCCCTCCCTCTGCTCTTCCCCCTTCCCCTCCCCACAGCGCTGCTGCGGATCTCTCCATCTCATTTATTAATTAATTAATGTTGGTATTGGTTAAGCGCTCACCAGGTGCAGAGCACCGCTCTAAGCGCTGGGGGAGATCCAGGGTCAGCAGGTGGTCCCTCGTGAGGCTCCCGGTCTTCATCCCCATTTTCCAGATGAGGTCACTGAGGCCCAGAGAAGTGAAGTGACTCGCCCACAGTCACACAGCTGACAAGGGGCAGAGCTGGGATTCGAACCCATGACCTCTGACTCCCAAGCCCGGGCTCTTGCCACTGAGCCACGCTGCTTCTCCTGACTACTTGTTTTGTTTTGTGGTCTGTTTCCCCCCCCCCCCCCCCCGTTTAGACTGGGATCGCTTAGTCCAGTGCTCTGCACATAGTAAGCGCTCAATAAATACAATTGAATGAATGAATATTAATGATGTGCATTTATCTATGGTTCTATTGATCTATTTTGATGGTAGTGATGCCTGTCTACTTGTTTGGTTGTCTGTCTCTCCCCTTCTAGACTGTGAGCCCGTTGTTGGGTAGGGATTGTCTCTATCTGTTGCCGAATTGTACTTTCCAAGCGCTCAGTACAGTGCCCTGCCCACCGTAAGCGCTCAGTAAATACGATTGAACGAATGAATGAATGCTTCTTAGGCGACCTGTCCTATCTCCTTTCATTCATTCAATTCATTCGATCGTATTTATTAAAAGCTTACTGTGCGCGGAGCATTGTACTAAGCACTTGGGAAAATACAATACCGCAATAAACAGTGACGATCCCTGCCCACAACGAGCTCCTAGTCTAGAGGGTTGGAGAGGGGAGGGGATGGAGAGGTTAATCCTCCCCCGATTATTATTATTATTGTACTTGTTAAGCGCTTACTATGTACCAGGCACTGTAATAATAATAATAATTATGGTATTTGTTAAGCGCTTACTATGTGCCAAGCACCGCTCTAAGCGCTGCGCTCCACTAAGCGCCGGGGTGGATACAAGCAAATCGGGTTGGACACAGTCCCTGCCCCACCGGGACCTCACAGTCTCGATCCCCATTTTACAGATGGGGTGAGTGAGGCCCGGAGAAGTGAAGTGACTCGCCCAGGTGTCAAGTGGCAGAGCTGGGATTAGAACCCAGGTCCTTCTGATCCAGGCCCGGGCTCTAACAACTACGCCGGGCCGCTCCTCTTGATTGCCGGGGGAGGACCCGGGGATACCCGTTGGTCCATTTCTCCCTCCAGACGCCCTCTTGGCTGCTGTCGCCCTCCCTACCCTCACAGCCCGCCCGCTTGTTTGCTCTGTGACTTTGGGCAAGTCACCTAACTTCTCGGGGCCTCAGTTCCCTCATCTGGAAAATGGGGATGAAGACTGTGTGCCCTATGAGAGACACGGACTGCGTCCCACCCGCTTTGCTCGTACCCACCCCAGGGCTCAGTACAGTGCCTGGCCCATAGTAACAAATACCGTGAGCTCGTTGTGGGCAGTGAATGTCACTGTTTATTGTTGTATCGTACACTCCCGAGTGCTTAATACAGTGCTCCGCACACAGTAAGAGCTTAATAAATACTATTGAATGAATGAATGAAATACCGCAATCATTATTTTTATCAGCTTCCCTCCAAACTGTGGTGAGTTTCCAGGCCCCCCTGAGCCCTGGGGATCTTTTGGGGTCTGCCCCGGCCCACCCTTGGAGACTCCCCACATTCAGGGAGGTTCAAGTCAGGAGTCAGAGGGCAGGCTAATTCTGTTGGATTGTACTCTCCCGAGTGCTTAGTACAGTGCTCCGCACTTAGTAAGCACTCAATAAGTTCCGCTGATTGATTGCCCTGCTCCTAAAACCCTCGCTAACTTCTCCGTCCCCCCCACCTTCCATCAGAGCCCCACTCTGTAAACACTTTGCGGAGCCTTTCTGGATAGAGAAGCAGCGTGCTCAGTGGAAAGAGCGCGGGCTTGGGAGTCAGAGGTCACGGGTTCTAATCCCGGCTCTGCCGCTAGTCAGCTGTGTGACCTTGGGCAAGTCACTTAACTTCTCTGTGCCTCAGTTACCTCATCTGTCAAATGGGGATTAAAAAACTGTGAGCCCCACGTGGGACAACCTGATCACCTTGTATCCCCCAGCGCTTAGAACAGTGCTTTGCACAGAGTAGACGCTTAACAAATACCACAATTTATTTTATAAAGTAGGATTCCAAAATGACTTAGAAATGTTAGTGAACCCGGGTCATTTTATCCCCATTTAACGCCTGGTTCTGTGAGGGAAAAGCATTGCCCAAAATAATCCAGAGATTTGTTTAGTCTTCAAATTTAAGAGGTTCTTCCCAGTGCCTAATTATATTCTTTCTTGATGACATCTCCCCCTCGTTCTGTCTTCTAAAAAGGTAGAGAACCTCTGGTTAGAATCCTTAAATGACCATTTTCTGTTCCTGAAGACAGTTGCGTTACCCCTGGCCCTCTCTTCTCAAGATACAGCAGCTCCAACCTTTTCTCACCCACCCTCTTTGCCAGCACTCCGTTTTTCTCCGGACTTGGTCCTCGATTCTTCTTCTTAAACTGTGGAGCCCTAAACCAGCACCTTAGGGTATTCCTAAAACCAACAGCGAATCACAGTTGGGACACAAACTATCTGTAGAAAGAAGTTGCCTGGTTTTTCAGCTCTGGACTCTACCCTAATAAACGTTTCAGGCTTAGGTTGCACAAGAATGTTAATTTAAAAAAAAACAAAACACTTTAACAAGCCGAAATAAGATGGTGCATCCTCAGGCTGAACAAAGAAGATTGTGTGTAGGCGGCCTCTCTGCTTCTCCCCTCCTCCCTTCCCCTCCCCTCAGCACTGTGCTCGTCCGCTCATTTGTGTATATTTTTATGACCCTATTTATTTTGTTAATGAGATGTACATCCCCTTGATTCTATTTATTGCTATTGTTTTTTTCCATCTGTCTCCCCCAGTTAGACTGTAAGCCCGTCAATGGGCAGGGATTGTCTCTATCTGTTGCCGAATTGTATATTCCAAGCGCTTAGTACAGTGCTCTGCACGTAGTAAGCACTCAATAAAAAATATTGAATGAATGAATTGCATTTTACTGCAAGTGAATTTACAAGCCGTAGGCAGAATATCATTGATCAGAGGCTTTTTGCAGAGCAGACTCCTTGTTTCAACTAACTTTTCTTTCTTGAGGGCATTTGACGACTGCGTATACCCAAGGGACGCTCAACTGCCATTTTAATAGCTCCTTGGAAACGGGTGTTTGTTTCCTAATTGTCAGCTGTGTTGTACCTCTGCTAGGCATAAGTAAACTTTTTGGCAGGCAGCCTGATTGATGATTACACCTGTGTCCCTTTGAACATCAGCCAGGACTGTGCCTTGCTGTTGTGAAATTTCCTGAGCCCAGATCATCAGTTAATCAACGGGAAGCAGCGGAGCCTAGTGGAGAGAGCACAGGCCTGGGAGTCAGAAGACGTGGGTTCCTCTCCCGGTTCTGCCGCTCGCCTGCTCCGAAATCTGGGGCCGGTCACTTAACTTCTCTTTGCCTCAGTTTCCTCAACTGTAAAATGGCGATTCGATCCCTAATCTCCCTCCTACTTAGACTGTGAGCCCCGTGTAGGGCCCGATGATCTCGTCTCTACCCCAGCGCTCAGTACAGTGCCTGGAACATAGTAATCGAGAAATCTGCAGCGTGGCATAGAGGATCAAGCACTGGCTGGGAGTCAGAAGGTCATGGGTTCTAATCCCAGCTCCTCCACTTGTCTGCTGTGTGGCCTGGGGCAAGTCACTTAAATTCTCTGGGCTTCAGTTACCTTGTCTGTAAAGTGGAGATTAAGACAGTGTCCAACCTGATATACTTGTATCCACCCCAGCACTTAGTTCAGTGTCTGACACATAGTAAGCTCTTAACAAATACCATAATCATTATTATTATTATCACCATTATAGTTGTCATTGCTTACATGCTTATCCACCCCAGTACTTAGAACAATGCCTGGCACATACTAAGCTATTAAAAAATACCATATTTATTATTATTATTATCACATCGCTTATGTGTTTTGTGCAAAGCACTGTACTAAGCCCTGGGGAAAGCAACAAGGATAATGAATCAGAACCCATCCCTGGCCCACAGGAGGCTTATAGTCTAAAAGGGGGGGGGGATTAACAGCTCCCTCAGGGAGAAAAGTAACGGGGTGCATTCAGTGAAAGCCTGGTAGCCACAAAAGAAACATCACGTTCCTACTCTAGGATCTAGTCCTCGGGCTCGTCACCGCTCCTGGCAGGGCCGTCCTTGTTGTCACGATGACTCAATATTGGACAAGTTGGGAGGATATTTCTCTGCCCGTCCCATTTCAACAGGACAGGCTTTCACCCAAGTCGTGGTGGGCCGGGACCCATCTCTCGCTGGTCCCCAAAACTCTGAACACAGGAGTGTTGGGGGTGGAGCATTTGAGGGACTCCACGCAGGACAGCTTTGTCCCAGATTTTGAAATAACTGAGTAGATGGAAGGAGTTCTCAGTCATTCACCATGCCCCCTTCCACCTGACCTCTGACTTTCTGCTACAACCCAGCCCGCACATTTCGCTCCTCTAGTGCCAACCTACTCACCGTATCTCGATCTCATCTATCTCCCACAGTCCTCTCACCCGCGTCCTTCCTCTGGGCTGGAACTCCCTCCCCCTGCATATCCCACAGACGATCACCTTCCCCACCTTCAAAGCCTTATTAAAATCACATCTCCTCCAAGAGGCCTTTCCCCACTGAGCCCTCATTTCCTCTTCTCCCACTCCCTTCTGCATCACCCTTGCTCTTGGATTTGCATCCCTAAATTCACCGCTCCCTCAGTCCCACGGCACTTATGTATTTATCCTCTAGACCGTAAACTCGTTAAGGGCAGAGAACGTGTCTGCTAATTCTGCTCAATCGTACCCTCCCAAGCCCTTGGTACAGTGCTCAGCACCTGGGAAGTGCTCAATTAATATCACTGATTGTTTGATGTCCCTATCTTATTTATGTATATTAATGTCTGTCTACTTCTATAGACAGTATAGTGGGCAGAAAATATGTGGACCGATTCTGTTTTATTGTACGGCCCCTCATCAGGAGGAGAGGGGAAAATCAGCACTCCTCCTCGCTGACCGAGAGCAGTAGTCAGCTGACAAATAGGATGCAGGATTGTGCCCATTTCGGTTAATACTCAAATAGTTGGCAGACAGAAGGGAAGCACATCCAACTGGGCTTACATTTCTCCTAGAAATAACAGAAGTGCAAATGATCTCGAACAGTAGAGTGGCTATTTGCGTTCGAATCTTTCTGACAAAGCAAGCGTCTAATCGTTACTTTGATTTCCGGGCTTTTCATTCACTACTCCCCAACTCAGATTCTTCACTACTCTCCAGCTCGTCTCCTTACTGTCCCTCACTCTCCTCTTGCTCTTGCCATTCCCTCTACTTGTCTTTCCTCCTACTTCGATTGTGAACTTAGTGCGGTGTTCTGCACACAGTAAGCACTGAATAAATACGACTGAATGAATGAACCTCACGTAGGACAGAGACTGTGTCCGGCCTGATTCATTTTTATCCACCCCAGTGCTAAGAAGAGTGCTTGACCTTCTTAGTTAGTAAGTTAGTTAGTAAGCACTTAACAAATAAAGTAACAATAATAATAGTCTCCCAAGCGCTTAGTACGTGCTCAATAAATAAGATTGATGGAGTGCCATTTTGTACTCCCAGTTTGGCAGGCCGCCATATTTTGCATGAAGCAAATTGTAAATTATCATATCACTTTACATATGCGTGGAACTATTCTAGAAGAGCAAAACACATTTCAGTCAATACAGTACTCACAGTGTCCTTGGAGGAAGTCGTGGGTGCGTTGGGGAGGAGAAGAGTGTAGTGGGTTTAATTCTTCCCAAGAGCCTTGGGCTAAGGAGGAGGAGGAGCAGTATTTACTATTCAGGAAGTTCGGGATATCTGCTATTCAGAAATAGAGAAACAACGTAGCCAAGTGGATAGAGCATGGGCCTGAGTCAGAAGGACTTGGGTTCTAATCCTGGCTCCCCCACTTGTCTCCCGTGCGACCTTGGGCAAGTCTTTTAATTTCTCTGGGCCTCAGTTCCCTCAACTATAAAATGGGGATTAAGACTGTGAGCTCCATGTGGGACATGGACTGTGTCCAACCTCATTAGCCTGTATCTACCCCTGTGCTTAGTACAGTGCCTGGCACCTAGTTAGCATTTATACTGTAAAAGAAATTCAGGAAATCTATATTCTGCACCCAGCTGTGCCTCTTACTATCACCCTGGGACTCAGTTTTTTCATCTCCAGACTCAAAGCAGAGCCCCATCACAGGGCTAGGGTTGATGTTCAATTTACCAGTCAATTACTAGAAACTCACCAAAAGAAGGTATTGCAAGCATAAGGTGGTAAAAATGAAAGCGTGGTAATGTTGAGTGACTTGCCCAAAGCCCAATATTGGGGAGATGATTTAGTTTTTTTTTTTGTTTTGTTTGCATTTTGGGCTTTTGGGTTTTTTTTTTAATGGTATATGATATGTGCATACTGTATGCCGGGTGCTATACTAAATACTAGCATAGATAATCAAGTTGGACGCAGTCCCTGTCCCAGATGGGGCTTACAGCCCAAGTCGGAGGGGGGACTCCTCAAATCCCCATTTTACAGATGAGGTAACTGGGGGGGCAGAGAAGCGAAGTGGCTTTACTTGCCCAAGGCCACACAGCAGACAAGTGGCGGAGCCGAAATTTAAACCCAGGACCTCTGACTCCCAGGCCGATGCTCTTTCCACTGGACCGTGGGACTTTGTGGGTAATAGAATCAACATTCTCTTCTGACCCTCATGTTTCAAGGGTCATGACTGGAGACAAGGCGAAAGAAGCAGCCAAAGAATGTCAAAAGAAGAGTGTCAGGAGAGAATTGACTGGTGGATTTGGAAAAAGTTCATTCAGGCCAAGGGGACAGTGTGGCTTAGTGGAAAGAGCAGGGGCTTGGGAGTCAGAGGAAGTGGGTTCTAATCCCGGCTCTGTGGCTTGTGCTGTGTGACCCTGGGCAAGCCACTTAACTTCTCTGTGCCTCAGTCACCTCATCTGTAAAATGAGAATTAAGACTGTGAGCCCCAAGTGGGACATGGACGGTGTCCAACCTGATTATCTTGAATCTACCCTAGCACTTAGAACAGTGCTTGGCACTCAGTAAAGAGCTTAACAAATACCATAATTATTTTTATTAAGGTCATACCTACAGGAAAAAAAGAATCATTGCTAAAAGAAATCTCTAACCCTCTGCTTAACACTTGCTGGTTCTTGAGTGACATCTAAGGGCCCACCAGATGATTTTTTTGGTCCCTAGAATGGCAGAGAGGAGACTCCTTTCCCCTCTGGAATTGGGTAGGAGTGGATGAAAAAGAGTAAAATTGGCAGTGGTATTTATTGAGCATCCACTGTAGCAATACACTATACTAAGCTCTTGGGAAAGTTCAGACCCTGTCCACAGGAAACTTAGATGCTACTGGGGTAGAGAGATGTAAAAAGGTTTAAGAATAAAGTAACAATAATAACAGTAATGATATTTGTGGTATTTGTTAAGAGCTTACTCTGTGCCAAGCACTGTATTAAGCACTGGAGTTGATATGAGATGATCAGGTCCCACGTGGGGCTCGGAGTCTAAGTATGGGGGAAAACAGGTATTGAATCCCCATTTTGACCTGACTGTCTCGTATCTACCCCAGCATTTAGCACATAGTAAGTGCGTAGCGAATACCATTTCGAAAAGAAAAATACCACGCCATCTTTGGCAGTAAATAAAAATGAAGCCATTTTAGGGATTTTGGTTTTCTCCTTCCTCTGCAGGTCTCTTGGCAAGCAATGGCCACAGAAACCCTCCTGAAGCCAGCACCGTTTGAAGGCGGAGCGGCCGCGGGTCCGGTAGAAACCTCCGCCGGGCCACCCGACCCCCTCGCTATGCACGTCACGCGGCCCAAATCTGCCAAGGGCCGCACGAGGACGAGCGTGAACTACTCCGCCGGCCCGGAGGCCTGTTCCGCTCCGGTGCCATCCTCCCCCGCTGCGGCGGTCCCCTGCGAAGGCCCGAGCCGTAAGCAGTCGGTGGGATCGCCCGCGGCCCCGCCGCCCAGCCAGGGGGCTCCGGGGGAAATCCTCGAGCCCCTCCAGCAGCCGCCCTTACGACCCTCGTCTACCCTCAACAAGTATCGCGTCCTCCCGTCCATCAACAGGAAGAGCCCGGCCGAGGGGCCGGCGCCCACGGTGCCCAGACGGACCGGACAGCTCCAACCGAGCGCTACCCGGGAGCTCCATCTCCAGGGCCTCTGCGGGGAAGAGACCGCCAGCGGGCCGTCGAAGGAAGGATGTTCGAGACCCCCGGCCCTCCTTCCCGGGGAGAAGCCCGTCATCCGAGCCGGGACCCCGAGCTCCCCTGACGTCGAGAGCCAGGAGGAACCACCGGGTCGAGAACCTCAGTTGCTCCTCGCCGTCAGGTCTCCTTCCGGCCGAAGGTTCGTCCACCATTTCCGGCCAACCGACAGCCTCCGGACGGTCCTGGCCGTGGCCGAGCGAAAGAACATGACCTCCTACAGCCACTGCAGCGTCGAGACGATGGAAGTGCCGAGGAGGAGCTTCTCGGACCTCACCAGGTCTCTGAAGGAGTGCAGGATCCTCCACAAGTCAGTGCTGTGCATCTTACCGAAGGAGTGAGAGGGGCGGCTGTGAGACTTCCGGGATTCGATCCCGGCTCTCGTCCCCCACCCGCCCAAGTGGGGAAATGCCACCGGATACCATGGACTCTCTGGGCCTCTAGGTCTGATGTAACGAGTGGCTTCGAGGGGTCGGTTCGCCTCTTTTGGCGGAGGGTCTTCCCTTCCAGTTAGGGTGAGGAGCGGGACGAGTGCCTTCGCCGGGGATTGTAAAGCGGTTCGCATCCGTTCCGTACAATCGCAAGCGATCGATTAGGGACCCCCCAGTCGGCGTCTCGATCCCCCGTGGCACTCCTGTGCTGGGTCCGGAAGGACGCGATAACCAGGGAGAGGCTGCGGGTTTCAGTCGGGTGACGGGGTTGACTTGGGACTTGGGATATCCCCATGTAAATCAGTTCCCCGAGCGTCACTGGCTCGAGAATCCCGGATCGGCTGACTTGGGATTTGCCTCCTGGGAAGAGTCCAGTACAGCTACCGAGGCCTTGCTTTGCATCTTCCCACTGCTGACTAGATCAAGGAAACCAAAGAAAAGTCCAGGGGTCATTTGAATTAATTTCCCCATTAACACTCTCAGAAATCAAAATGGAGCTAATTCCGGCCTCGGTGTCTCTCCGGGAAGACGACGAGAGCAATCCTCGATCCTCCCTTAAACAGTAAGGATGCCGAGACGCTATTTATTCACTGGGGCCTTGGTATAGCTGTGGCGTAGCTAAACCACGGAGGCTCTTTCAGAACTGCTAAGGAAACCCTCCTCTTGACAGAGAGTCTGCCATAGTCAAGTTTTCGGGCTCGGTGTTAAACTGCTGTGCACACGTGCTAAACAATCCCTCTCATAATTTCTGCTAGGACAGCGTAAAGCCCGGGCATCATCTGTCGATCGGGCCCAAAGAGTCGTGGTTTTCCACTACAGCAGTGGCCACCACGGACCAGTTGCTTAAACACCTTCTGTATTACCTGAACCTCCCCGGTTATTTTGCCCCATGAAAGCCAAATCTCCATTTTGAAATACTGGGAGAAAGCTGTTGAGGATCCTGGCCTTTGTGTTCCGGCCTTGAGCTGCATACCGGCCAGTCACCCTCCAGCCCCAAAAGGACATTTTTTTCCAACAGATATTAATGTCTGGATAGGAATTCGCATACCTAGACCCGAATCCCGAGGGATGTAAGTCTGCCATTACCTCTGCATGAACCACGTTTTACACCGATGGAGGATGCTGTCAGAGATGTTCCTAGCGGGGAAATTGGAACTCTGGGACGGAGAGAGATTGGCTCTGGCAAAGCGCCTCTGCCCACCTTCTGGGGGTGGCGAACAGCTCTCACTAAGATCTCTTGGAGGGGGCAAGCAGTCCCGGATCGCTGCACCCCTGCCGGTTGGCAGATTATTTTCCAGACGCAGCTAGAAAAATGAGGAGCGGCTCCTTGGTTAATCTGGGCCTGGAGGTGGGAAGTCCTCCGTGATGCAGCTTTCTTTTCCCTGGGGAAAACTGGACCGGGGAGGCGGCCTCCAACCCGCTCTGCCAGCATCCCGAACTCTCTCAGATCTACAGGCATCCAATGCAACTTTTGCATCACCTCTAGGGAGCTGGAGAACCACTTGTGAAACCCACCTTCTCTTGTGGAATCGAAGGAGAAAGCCTGGCTGAGCCGGGCTGGAAAAACAGGGCATTTCCAGAAAGTAAGCCGCAATAAACTTCAGTGAAAGAAAGCTGGAGAGATGACTGTTTTCCCAATTCTGCTCTGCGGGAAGGGGCTTTCTCTCCTGCCGATGGGTGGCAAGAGGAGTCTTAGATGGTTGGGGGGAACCTTAAAACCACACAGTCTGGAAAGCTTTTCATACTGTTTTGAGGTAAAGGAACTTACATTTAAAAAGCACTTCAATCCTTTTCTAACCAAAGTGATCTTTTTTAACAATAAAACCTTTCTGTGTGACATCATCATTAAAAGCACTTAGCATGTGTTCAGGGTTTTAGGCTATTGGGATTATTTTTATCCAGTTATCCTTATCTTCCCCCCCAACAACCCAGCTTTCACTCTTTCTTTTCTCTCAAGCCAACCTCTTACTCTCGTCCTCCCTCCTATCTGGGACTCCCTTCCCATTCACATCCAACAGCCCGCTGCTTTCCCTATCTTCCAAGCCCTCCTGAAATCACACCTCCCCCAGGTGACCTTTATTTTCCTCACCTAACCGTAATTTATTTTAGTGTCTGTCTCCTCCGCTAGACGATACGCTCCTTAAGGACAGGGACCGTGTCTACTAATTCTACTCTACTCTCCCAAGCGGTATTATTGCCGTGCTCAACCTACAATAGGCACTTGAAAAATACTACTGATAAATTTCTCAGTCAATCAGTTGTACTTATTGAGTGGGGTGTGCGGAGCACTGCGTAGTGGTTAGACCACAGGACTGGGAATCAGAAGGTCATGGGTTCTAATCCTGGCTCCACCACTTGTCTGCTGCGTGACCTTGGGTAAGTCACTTCACTTCTCTGGGCCTCAGTTTCTCAGCTGTAAAGTGGGGATTGAGACTGTGAGCCCCACGGCGGACTGGGTCCGGGTCGATTTGCTGGTATCCACCCCAGCGCATAGTACAGTGCCTGGCACATAGTAAGCGCTTAACAAATTCTATCGTTATTATTATTAAGTGGGTGGCTGAATCTGCACTTCCACCCTATACTCATGAGCTCACTCATAATAGTAATAATGATATTTGTTAACCGCTTGCTATATGTCAAGCACTGTCCTAAGCGCTGTGGTGCACACAAGATCAGGTTAGACATAGTCCCTGTCCCACATGGAACTGACAGTCTTAATCCCCAGTTTACAGATGAGGGAACTGAGGCACAGAGAAGTGAAGCCACTTGCCCAATGTCACACAGCAGACAAGTGGCAGGGTGGGATTAGAACCCAGGTCCTTCTGACTCCCAGGCCCACGCTCTATCCCCGAGGCCATGTTGCTTAATAGGTTTTAAAAAAAACCAAACCAAACACGACCCAGAATACAACAACTTCAGAGTAAACATTTGCCACAAAACCTTTATTCAAATATAAAATTTATAAATACACTTTAAATCCTTTTTTTAACTTGGTAAAAGGATTCACACCCCTGTCTCTGAACAGAACAACAGCCAACACTGCAAAAAAAAATCTTCATTTACAATGTTTACGTTTATTCTGAAGTGATTCCTGTGCTGAATGAAATAGAACACATTCCTGCTGCGCTGGAGAAGTCTAAGGAACACAGAGTTAAAAAATCTCCTAGAAACCAGAAGAAATCTAAAACCCACAACTTTAAACTTGTGAGTAAAAAATGAGTCCCGCCTAGGGGAGAAAGGAAGAAAGATCCCGACATTAGGGTCAAGCTCTGCGGAAAAAAATTCCTCCCTCCCCTCGGCACGGCCGCTCACTTCTGGAAGATGGATTCCTAGCAGCGTATTAGTCGATTAACGACCCGCAAGACAGAATGAGCTACGCAGCAAGAGGCTTAGTTGGTGTTTTCTTTTTCAGTCAACAGCGGCCTACGAGTTTTGATGTTTCCGTACCAAACTCCATCATTAACCAGCTCTGAAATGTACTTGCAAGACTGCTTGGAAAGTAGCAATGTTTCCCACTGGAATCAGCCTCTAGGCAAAGTAATTATAAAGCTAATCCCTCTTTTTCCGTCAAGATGCACCATTGTAATAACTTGCAAAGGCGGGGTCAGACATTATTCAAAGGCTTAGGAGGAGGTTGGGAACAGCTGTGGCACTCAGGCGAAAGCAGTGGTTACCCTTCCCTCTCCTTGCCCTTTCCCCACCTGGCAAACCACTGAGGAAGTCTAAGATGCCCCATAAGGGCTCACGTGTGCGGATAAATGCTGTGGAACAACCCAGATGCCTCTCCGGGCCCCGGCAGGGAAGCCAAGAGCTGGCGAGAAAAGGATCCTCCATAATCATCTTATTCCCCGAGGAGGAACTAGACTTCCTTTCAAATAGCAGCCGGGAGGAAAGGAAGTCCCGACGTGATCCTCTGGCTCCTTGGAGGCTGAAGCCTCTCACCTAGCCTTCTCCCCGGCCCCCACTCCAAATCTTCCCGATGACAACAGTCACTTTCTGGGAGCGCCTTGGCTTCCAGCTTCCTCTGAAGGGATGAGTTCCTGAGGTTGCCAGGACAGGGCAGGGATGCGCTTAGTATTAGCCAATCCCCGGTCCTCCCCCGAGAGATTCATAACTGTGGGAATCGCGGAGGTAGCCTCGTTTTATTAATTAATGAACTCAGCTCCGTCATAGGAGAAATTGTGATTTTTTTTCCAAGCGGATCACGGTCAGCTTCCGTTAGCCACGTTGCCCCCATGCTTTCCATCAACGCCCTTACCTCAAAAATAGGTTGCCCATCCAAAACACTCTCCCTCATGATGAGCGGATTAGTGTGGAATTTCAGCGAAAGATTTGGCCAGAGTGAACTAAAAAAACCCTCGGAAAACTGAATAGTAGATAAAAGACAGAAAACTAAAGAGAAGAATTTACATCTAACCAAAAAACCCCCAAAACAACCCAGTTGCTCCATTTGGACTTGATGTTTAGAGACAGAAAGGAAGCCCTGTCTTAATGAATTAACAAATCCACTGTTTATTGCTTTCAGAAGTTAAACAAACGGAATTTCTTGGCCTGTTGTGAAAAATGTTTTTCAATCCTAAGACTAAACTAAGCAATCCTAAAATCTTACATATGTAAAGATTTTCTCTTTCCACTTCCCTGTTATCGGTCATTTGAAGTCCAACCACGATTTCAAATGAGGTCATTTCTGGGTATTTACATCATAATCCTTTCCGTGACCCGCGTCAATCCGTACCCCAACCAGCCTGACCGGTGCACAAGAAACCCCCCGGGGAAGGGATAAAACCGGTCCAGTTGTTCCTTTTCAGTTGGTTATTTTTTCAATCTCATCCAAATCATCTGTATCCAGTCTGTATATTTTCTTATCTGTGAAGAAATTAGATCCAAGAGAATCAGAGTTAGCAGCGATCACATCAGAATCTGACACCTTACAAAGTATCCGATGTTGGGGGGTGGGGGGTTTAAGAAGTAATGCCTCTGTGGGCAGCAATACTATCGATATCAATGTCAGTGGTATTTATTGAGTGCTTACTGCGTGCAGAAAACCGCACAAAGCACTTGGGAGACTACCACACACGGACCGGTAGACACATTCTCCGCCCACAAGAAGTTTACAGTCTAGATGGGAAGACAGATTACACTGAATCACGACTAGGCACGTAAATACCACGAGGCTGAGGGCGGAGTGAATATCAAGTATTTTACGGATATAGATTCAAGCGAAGGGGTGATGCAGAAGGGAGAGGGGGTAGAGGAAATGAGGTTCTAACTGTGGAATGCTTCGTTTAAACAGCTCCAGCCAAGATATCAACAGGTTGTCTGCTTACACTCTGACACGTACACACACGCACACGCAAACCTACCCATATGGTGGATTGAAAAGGGGTACAGAGCAATTGAACGGGCCTCAACAGTGATCTGGGAATGATGCCATTGTTTCCAGGTCATTTTATCGAAGAGGGCAAACGTTCTTTCCGAGGGGCCACTAGGACAACTTGGAACAGCCGCATTTCACAATAACCAGGAGACGGAGTATTAATCTGCTTTTGCAATAGCTCTAGAAGACAATGCCTGGAACGCCCTCCCTCCTCATAATCCGACAATTACTCTCCCTGCCTTCAAAGCCTAAATTAAGGCCCATCTCCTCCGAGGCCTTCCCTGACTAAGCCCTCCTCTCCTCTTCTCCCATTCCCTTCTGCGTCGCCCTGACTTGCTCCTTTTATTCATCCCCACTCTCTGCACCATGACACTTATGGACATATCTGTAATTTTATCTGTTTTTATTAATATCTATCTCCCCTTCTAGACTGAAAGCTCTCTGTGGACAGCCAGTGTGTTATATTGTACTCCCCCAAGCACTTAGCAGTGTGCCATGCACACGGTAGGCACTCGATAAATACGACTGACTGACTGACGCAGCCACTATTTACTGGATCCTTTCCCATGTCAAAACAGGGGATTATGGATAGCTCAGAGTCCAGAGGCAAGTCCCCCGATTAGACTGTAAGCCCGTCAGTGGTCAGGGACTGTCTCTATCTGTTGCCAATTTGTACATTCCAAGCGCTCAGTACAGTGCTCTGCACATAGTAAGCACTCAATAAATGCTATTGAAAATGCTACTGAAGTCCAAGGTCACAGACAATGTACGGGACGTAGTTTCCCCTCCTCCACTAAATCTCCCCGCCTTGCCGTTTCATAGAAGCAGCATGGCTCAGCGGAAAGAACCCGGGCTTAGGAGTCAGACAGAGGTCATGGGTTCTAATCCCAGCTCCACCACCTGTCAGCTGTGTGACTTCAGGCAAGTCACTTCACCTCTCGGGGCCTCAGTTCCCTCATCTGTAAAACGGGGATTCAGACTGTGAGCCTTACGTGGGACAACCTGATTTCCCTGTATCTACCCTACGCTGGGGAAGCAGCGTGGCTCAGTGGGAAGAGCCTGGGCTTCGGAGTCGGAGGTCATGGGTTCGACTCCCGGCTCTGCCACTTGGCAGCCGTGTGACTGTGGGCGAGTCACTTCACTTCTCTGTGCCTCAGTTACCTCATCTGTAAAATGGGGATTAACTGTGAGCCTCACGTGGGACAACCTGATGACCCGGTATCTCCCCCAGCGCTTAGAACGGTGCTCTGCACATAGTAAGCGCTTAACAAATACCAACATTATTATTATTACCCCAGTGTTTAGAACAGTGCTGGACACACAGTAAGCACTTAACAAATACGAACATTATTATTATTATTATCATTATTATAGAAGGCCAAGCGAGAAAGGCTTCACTGAAGCTTGAACTCACTGAAATGTTCCTGGATGCGGTTTAGGATGTTCATGCTGTGCTTGCTGTCGATCATGTTCACCGCCAGGCCCCGCTTGCCGAAGCGTCCGGTGCGCCCGATCCGGTGAAGGTACGTCTCGTTATCTGGATTCCCGTCCTTGTCCACTGGGAGGTCAAAGTTGACCACCACAGACACCTGCTCAATGTCAATTCCTGGCGGGGGGGTGGGGGGTGTGCAGAAACAAGTGAGGTCAAGCTCAAGAGGAGATCTGCCTTCTCTCAAAATGCACCCCCTCCACCCTCCACCTGCACATCTGACCCCATCTCGTCACACCTTATCCCCTTCCTTATTCCCTCCCTAACAGCCATCTTCAACTGTTCACTCACCAGTTGCTCACTTCTTTCAAACATGCCCTCTAATGCTCCTAGAGGACATTCCTCTAGCGGCTCCTCTAGTGCCGACCTTCTCACTGTGCCTCAATCTCACCTGTCTCGCCACCGACCCCTGGCCCACATCCTGCCTCTGGCCTGTAACGCCCTCCTATCTCAAATCCTTCGATTTCTTTCCCCCCCGTTCAAAGCCTTATTGAAGGCAAATCTCCTCCAAGAGGCCTTCTCAGCTTCAGCTTTATTTTTCCTCCTTTCTGCGTCTCCCTGACTTTCTCCCTTGGCTCTTCCCCCAGCTCCCAGCCCCGCAGCACTTATGTATATATCTTTAACTTTATTTTTTTGTATTGCTGTCTATCTCTCCCTTTCTAGACTGTGAGCTCATTGTGGAGTGGAAAGGTCATTGTTTATTGTTGTTCCGTACTTTCTCGAGCAGTTAGTCCAGCGCTCTGCACTCAATAAGCACTTAATAACTGATTGAATGAATGAATAAATAATGCCCCTGTCTCCCCTATCCTAAAAAAAATCCTCCCTTGACCCAGTGAGCTCATGTGGGACATAGACTGCATCCAACCTGATTAGCTTGTATCTACCACAATTGTGCTTGTGCCTGCCACAGAATAAGTGCTTAACGAATACCATTAAAAAATTCTGATTCAGTGACAATTCTCATATTATCGATCATGGAGTAGTTGCTCAAGGAACGTTATAATAATAATTAAGGTATCTGTTAAGCGCTTACTATGTGCCAAGCACTGTTCCAAGCCCTGGGGTAGATACGAGGTGATCAGGTTGTCTCATGTGGGGCTCACAGGCTCAATCCCCATTTTACAGATGAGGTCATTGAAGCACAGAGAACTGAAGTGATTGGCCCAAGGTCACAGAGTAGACAAGTGGCGGAGGCGGGATTAGAACCCACGACCTCTGACTCCCAAACCCGACCTCTTGCCTCTAGGCCATGCCGCTTCATGTTATCACATGAAGATCTGTGGTTAGCTGTGAGGGCTCCCTACCTCAGCTCTCTCAGGGCCACAGCACAACCTACCCCTGGCACAGACGTTGGTGGTCACCAACACTTTATCTTTGCCCACTCGGAAACGCTCGATCACCGCGGCTCTCTGCTCCACCACCATCTCGCCACTTAAAAGTGCCACCTGATGGCCTTCCCTCGACAGCTCTCCCGCCAGCCAGCTGGCCGTTTTCCGGGTCTGGATTAAGAGAAAAAATATTTGTTCATAAATCGCCACGATCAAGTGGCTCTCCAACTAAACCAGAGGTCTACAACTAAGAACTGGGAGTCCTGAAAGCACTCCCTGAAGCTGTCTTCACAGGCCACAGAAGCATGCGTTTGAAAAACAAACTGAAGAGTTCCAAGAGTATATAGTAATAATAATAATGGCATTTGTTAAGCGCTTATTATGTGCAAAGCGCTGGGAGGATACGAAGTGATTCAGGTTGTCCATGTGGGGCTCACAGTCTTAATGCCCATTTTAGAGTTGAGGTAACTGAGGCACAGAGAAGTGAAGTGACTTGTCCCAAAGTCACACAGCTGAGAAGCGGCAGAGCTGGAATTTGAACCCATGACCTCCGACTCCCCGGCCCGTGCTCTTTCCACTGAACCATGCTGCTTCTGCTAAGAGAGTCTTGTTTTCAGCCAGTCGTACTTACTGAGCGCCGACTGTGCGCAGAGCGCTTGGGAGAGTACAATATAGCAATATAACAGACACATTCCCTGCCCACAAAGAGTTTAAATAAATAAATTGTGGTATTTGTTAAGCGCTTACCTGTGCCAAGCACTGTTCTAAGCGCTGGGGGGAGATACAAGGTGATCAGGTTGTCCCATGTGGGGCTCACAGTTTTAATCGCCATTTTACAGATGAGGTAACTGAGGCACAGAGAAGTTAAGTGACTTGACCAAAATCACCCAGCTGGCAAGTGGCAGAGCCGGGATTAGAACCCACGACCTCTGACTCCTAAGCCCGGGCTCTTTCCACTGAGCCATGCCGCTTCTCTAGTTTACAGTCTAGACGGGGAGCCAGACATTAATATAAATAAATACATTTTGGATCTGTGCATAAGTGCTGTGGAGCTGGGAGGGGGCGGTGAACAAAGGGGGCGAGTCAGGGTGACGCAGAAGGGAGGAGGAGAAGAAGACAGGAGGGCTTAGTCAGGGAAGGCCTCATGGAGGAGGGGTGCCTTCAATAAGGCTTCGAAGTGGGGGAGACCAATTATCAAGCCCGTCAAAGGGCAGGGACTGTCTCCATCTGTTGCCTTCTTGTACATTCCAAGCGCTTAGTACAGTGCTCTGCACATAGTAAGCGCTCAATAAATACTACTGAATGAAGGAATCTGTCTGATATGAGGAGGGAGGGCGTTCCAGGCCAGAAGCAGGACACGGGTAAGAGGTCAGCGACAAGACAGAAGAGATCGAGGTACGGTGAGAAGGAGCCAAGTGTGAAGAGGCTGGGTTGCAGTAGGACGGTATTGAGGGAAGGTAGAAGAGGGCAAGGTGATGTGGTGCTTTAGAGAGGTGATTGAGTGCTGTCACAAAGGGAGATTGGATGAATTAATGGTATTTATTATATTTATTGAGCTCCCCCAGGATCCAGTGCACTGTACCAAGCACTCGAGAAAGCAGAACCCAAAGAAGCGACACACATTCCCTACCCACGAACAGCTTTCACTCTAACGGAAGACGGGCTTAAAAATATTTATAACTAGAGCAGTGAAAATAAATCATCGAAACACGTATATGCACAAGGGCCGACGATGGGGGTAAATCAATATAGTAGTGCGAGAAATGGTTGATGAATTGATTTTGCCTGAGGTGTTGGGACTCATTCGGGGATAGAGGTGAGATTTTAGGAGGGCTTTTAACGTGGGGAGACCTGTGGTCCGAAGGGATTGGGGAGAGAGGGAGGAAAGGAGGGAGGGTGTTTCAGGATGGAGAACCTTATGAGGGGATGGAGATGGAAGAGTCAGAGTGAGGTCAACTTAGTTTGGGAGAAGCAGAGAGAGTGAGGTGGACAGTAGTGATTCAGTTGAGAGTCAATCGATCTATCACTGAGTGTTTACGGTGCGCAGAGCACTGTAGGAAAAACAGCATGGCATAGTGAATACAGCACGAGCCTGAGAGTCGGAAGGTCATGAGTTCTAATTCCGGCCCTGCCACTTGCCCGCTGTGTGACCTTGGGCGAGTCACTCAAGTCTCTGGCCCTCAGTTCCCTCATCTGTCAAATGGGGATTGTAACTGTGAGCCCCAGGCGGGACAGCACTGTGTCCAACCCGATCTGCTTGTATCCAGCCCAGCGCTTAGTACAGGGCTTGGCACACAGTAAGCGCTAAACAAATGCCATAATTATTATTTTTATTATTACCGAGCGCTAGGGAGAGTACAATACGACATTTGGTAGCCACGTTCCCGGCCCACAAGGAGCTTAGAGTCTAGAAGGGGAGACATATATTAAATTACAGATATACAGAGAAGTGCTCCGGGGTTGAGGGGGGAGTTGAATACCAGCATCTCGCCAATGACCTCTCGCCCACATCCTGCCGATGGCTTGTAATTCCCTTCCCTTTCATATGTGACAAGCCATCACTCTCCCACCTTCAAAGCCTTATTAAAATCACATCTCCTCCAAGAGGTCTTCCCTGACTAAGCCCTCATGCCCGCTATTCCCTCCCTTCTACAGCACCCTTACATCTGAATCTGTGCCGTTTATCCACCCCACTCTCAGCTCCACAGCACATATCTGTAATTTATTTTACTATCTCCCCTTCTCGACTGCAGGCTCACTGTGGTTAAGGAACACGCCTGTCGACTCTGCTCTTCTGTACTCTCCCAAGCGCTTGAGAAGCAGCAAGGCCTAACTGATAGAGCACGGGCCTGGGAGTCAGGAGGACCTGGGTTCTAATCCCACTCCGCCACTTTCTGCTGTGTGACCCTGGGCAAGTCACTTCACTTTTCTCTGCCTCAGTTACCTCATCTGTAAAATGGGTTATTAAGACTGTGAGCCCCATGTGGGACAAGGGCAGTGTCCATCCTGATTACTTTGTATCTACCTCCAGTACAGTGACTGGCACATAGCAAGCGCTTAAAAAATACCATAAAAAAAGAGCTTAGTTCAGTACTCTGCACACAGTAAGTGCTCTAAAAACACCACTGACTGTGACTGAGTGATCGATAACTGCTCTCCCTCTCTCTTAGAGAGGGAACCCTGTACGGAACAGAGACTGTGTCCAATCTGATTATCTTGGATCTACCCCAGAGCATACTGCAGGGCTTGGTTTATATTGATTTCATTATTATTAATAAAAAGAATAATAATCGTGGGTTTTGTTAAGCGCTTACTATGCACCAGGCACTGTACTAGGCGTTGGGGTGAATTCAAGCAAATCAGATCGGACACAGCTCCTGCCCCATCTAATATTTCCTGCTAACAGTAACGTCTCCCTGCAGGATAGCCTTCCTTTTTGCACAAGTTTACCCCCGAAAAATACCTTTTAAATAACATTCTCGCAAACCAGGCCAGGCTGCAATTCCATACTTCCAATGAAAGCTTAAACTACGTGGGACTGTTGAGAACCTTTTTTCCTCTCCTCTTTTCTGGTCCCTCCGATCTCACTTTCACTTCCTGAACCAAGTCTTCAGGATTCCCATCCTGGGCTTCCTTCCCTAAAAAAATCTCCTAAATCTAGTCAGCACCGTCAATAGCATTTTATTGAGCACTCCTTGTCAGCAGAGAAGCAGCGTGGCTCAGTGGAAAGAGCCCGGGCTTGGGAGTCCGAGGTCATGGGTTCGAATGCCGGCTCCACTACCTGTCAGCTGTGTGACTGTGGGCAAGTCACTTAACTTCTCTGTGCCTCAATTCCCTCCTCTGGAAAATGGGGATTAACTGTGAGCCTCACGTGGGACGACCTGATTACCCCAGCGCTTAGAACAGTGCTCTGCACATAGTAAGCGCTTAACAAATACCAACATTATTAATATTATTATTACTAAATAAATACTTGGGAGAGTACGATACAACAGAGTTGATGGACGTGTCCCCTGCTCGAAAGGAGCTTAGTCCGCAACAGAGCTAGTTGATCCCCCGGATTAGACCGTAAGCCCGTCAAAGGGCGGGGACCGTCTCTATCTGTTACCGATCTGTACGTTCCAAGCGCTTAGTACAGTGCTCTGCACATAGTAAGCGCTCGATAAATACTATTGAATGAATGAATGAATTCCTGGCTGAAAGAGAGAGGGAAAAGGAGGGGAAAGGAGGAGAGGGAGACACGTGGTAACATTTTAAGCCAACACCTCCCGGGCTGACGTTGCAGCCCTGCTTACCTGGCAGAAGATCATGGCTTGTGCGATAGTGATGGCCCCGTAGAGATTACAGAGCGCCCGGAACTTCTCTTCTCGATTTCGGCAGAGCATGTAACACTGCTTGATGGTGTCCAGGGTCTCGTCTTCTCGCTTCAGTCTGATGACGTTCGGGTTGGGGACCACTTTCTGGGCGAACCTCCACACTGAAGGTTCGAAGGTCGCGGAGAAGAGCAGCATCTGGCAGTCCCTGGGGAGCATTCTTCAAGGGGAGACAGGATTAGGGTTGGGTGATGCAGCTCTTCCGGCGGGGTCCTTAGGTCAAGGAGGATTGGGGGGGGAGGGCGGAATGGGCAGCAGAAATCATAATAATGTTGGTATTTGTTAAGCGCTTACTATGTGCCGAGCACTGTTCTGAGCGCTGGGTTAGATACGGGGTAATCAGGTTGTCCCACGTGAGGCTCACAGTTCATCCCCATTTTACAGATGAGGTAACTGAGGCACAGAGAAGCTAAGTGACTTGCCCACAGTCACACAGCTGACAAGTGGCAGAGCCGGGATTCGAACCCATGACCTCTGACTCCCAAGCCCGGCCTCTTTTCCACTGAGCCACGGGACTCCTCTATAGATTAAAGGGGAGGGGAGAAAAATTTACAAAAGGAGAGGGTACCCTGAGTCCAGGAGGACAGTGTGTTGATTCAATCTATTTCCCCTCGGCCCTACAAAGGAACACCACAACTTCCTGCCTCACACAGGTGGATGATAATAATAGTAGTAAGAAGACGAAGAATTATGATTCTTGTTGAGCGCTTACTTTGTGCCAAGCACTGTTCCAAGCACTGGGGCAGGTACAAGCTAACCAGGTTGGACACGGTCCCCGTCCCACAATGGGCTCCCACTCTTAATCGCCATTTTTTACAGATGAGGTAACTGAGGCACAGAGAAGTTAAGTGACTTGCCCAAGGTCACCCGGCAGACAAGTGGTGGAGCCGGGATTAGAACCCAAGACCTTCTGACTCCCAGGCCAGTGCTCTATCCACTATGCCATGCTCCTTCTCTACACCATTACTAGAGGTATCAAGCAGCCACGCAGCTGCCAAAGTGACAGGACCATGCTAGTAACCAGGACAAAATAATCGGAGTGGGAATGAGAAGCAGCGTGGCTCCGTGGAAAGAGCCCGAGCTAGGGAGTCTCGGGTCATGGGTTCGAATCCCGGCTCTGCCACTTGTCAGCTGTGTGACTGTGGGCAAGTCACTTCACTTCTCTGGGCCTCAGTGACCTCATCTGTAAAATGGGGATTAACTGTGAGCTTCATGTGGGACAACCTGACGACCCTGTATCTACCCTAGCGCTTAGAACAGTGTTCTGCACATAGTAAGCGCTTAACAAATACCAACATTCTTATTCTTCTTATTAAAATAAGAAGAAGAAGGATAATGATCTGTTAAGCACCACGTGTCGAGCGCTGTACTAACTGCTGGGGTAGATACAAGAGAATCAAGTCCCACATGGGGCTCGCAGACTAAGTAGGAATGAGAACACTATCGACTTGTCCAAGGACCAACAGCAGGTAAACCGAGCTGGGATTAAAACCCAGGTCTTCCGATTTCCCGGCCCTGTGCTCTTTCCGCTAGGCCAAGCTGCTTCTCTACAGATGCGACACTATGCATACACACACACTCTTTCTTCCTCTCTCTCCTTCTGTCTTTCTCTCGGAGCCCAGATGGAAGCATTTGCTTACACTCCCACGTAACCCAGCCCGCCTTCAAGAATGATAATAATAATAATGATGTTGGTATTTGTTAAGCGCTTACTATGTGCAGAGCACTGTTCTAAGCGCTGGGGGAGATACAGGGTCATCAGGTTGTCCTACGTGAGGTTCACAGTCTTAATCCCCATTTTACAGATGAGGGAACTGGGGCACAGAGAAGTTAGAGCCATTCTGAGTCCACGCTCTTTGTAGAGCTTCACAGAGAAGATCCCACACCTCGCTTCGAATCTCGCTTCGAATCTCGCTTCATGTCCACCAACTCCTGGGGCCAGAGAGGTCTTCAACGTGGTCAGGATATTGAAGCAAAAGTTCCACCGGGGAGAGGGAAGAAGGCATCAAAGGGGAGAGAGGAGTGAACCAAACAGAAGCAGCGGGGCCTAGCAGTTAAAGCACGGGCCTGGGAGTCAGAAGGACCTGGGTTCTAATCCCAGCTCCGCCACTTGTCTGCTGTGTGACCTTGGGCAATTCATTTCACTTCTCTGCGCCTCAGTTACCTCTCCTTTAAAGTGGGGATTAAGACTCTGAATCCATGAGGGACAGGGACTGCGTCCAACCGCATTATCTTATATCTACCCCAGCACTTAGAACAGTGCCTGGCACATAGTAAGCGCTTAAGAAATACCATTTTAAAAAAAAAAGAAGAAAGAGGGTCAAGAATGGCCCGGTCCCCCAGCCCCCAGGCGAGTGACGGGCCAGGATTCCCGGTGCCAGAACCGCTCCTCCAGCCCGGCGGGACTCACCGCTGGATGCGGATGCTCTGATCTTGGTGGCCTTGGGTGGCGATCATCACATCTGCCTCGTCCAGGACGAACACTTTGATCTTCTTGGGGTCGATAAACTTCAGCTTGGAGCACCAGTCCAGGACTGTCCCAGGAGTCCCAATCACAATATTCTCTTTGATTTTCTGCCCTCTCTCCACTGTTGAAACAGCAAAACACTGCCGATGAGGATTTCCAGCTAGCGGGGGGGCTTTCGATTATGCTCTCTGTTGAGAGTCATCTCATTGGCCACCCACAGCACTCAAGTGCACTATGAAATGGGTTTTTACTTCATAGTTTGGCTATTATGAGATGGGAATCAATCATATTTATTGAGCACTTACTGTAATAATAATAATGTTGGTATTTGTTAAGCGCTTACTATGTGCTGAGCACTGTTCTAAGCGCTGGGGTAGATTTGCAGGGTAATCAGGTTGTCCCACGTGAGGCTCACAGTTAATCCCCATTTTACAGATGAGGTAACTGAGGCCCAGAGAAGTGAAGTGACTTGCCCATAGTCACACAGCTGCCAAGTGGCAGAGCCAGGATTGGAACCCATGACTCTGACTCCCAAGCCCGGGCTCTTTCCACTGAGTCACGCTGCTTCTCTGACTAAGCGCTTGGGAGAGTACAACACAACAGAGTTGGTAGATATGTTCCCTGCCCACAAGGAGCTTACGGCCTAGATGGGGAGACAGACATTAAAATAAATTACAGATGTGTACATAAGTGCTAGGGGAGGGAGGGTGGGGTGTATAAAGGGACAAATCCAAGAGTAAAGGTGATGCGGAAGGGAAGGGGAGTAGGGAAAATGAGGGCTTAAATGGGGAAGGCCTCTTGGAGGAGATGTGATTTTAATAAGGCTTTGAAGTTGGAGAGAGCGATGGCCTGTCGGATACGAAGAGGGAGGGTATTCCAGGCCAGAGAAACCGGACAAGAAAATGTCCAGGGAACTTTTGAGAAACTGGATGAGAAAATGTTCAGGGAACTTTAGTCGGAGAAATTCAGGTCTGTGTGGACCCTGAAGGCTCTGAGGCCCCAGTGAAGTTTGAGAGAAAGGTCTACAGGGTCCAAATTTTAGGATACTAAATTAGGAGCTTCTCTCACTCAAATTAAAGTTAGGCAAGAGGTGAGAGGAATATAAGACTGCATCATAACTCAGTTCTTAGGCCCTAAATGAACAAAATCTTTTCACTGCAGCATTTTCATCCCTGCCTGAGTGCCCAATTTTTTGAACTAAGGAAAACAATATCTTCACATAATAATAATAATAATGTTGGAATTTGTTAAGCATTTACTATGTGCAGAGCACTGTTCTAAGCGCTGGGGTAGATACGGGGTAATCAGGTGGTCCCACGTGAGGCTCACAGTCTTGATCCCCATTTTACAGATGGGGTAACTGAGGCACAGAGAAGTTAAGTGACTTCACATCCAGCCCAGTCTCCCATGCCATGAGTAATATTAATTCAAGTGCTTAGAACACTGCTCTGCACATAGTAGGTACTCGATAAATACCACTGACTGATCGATTCAATCAATCGTATTTTTTGAGTGCCTACTGTGTGCAGAGCACTCTACTAAGCCCTTGGGAGAGTACAATATAAAAAGACTGATAGACATGTTCCCTGCCCTCAAGGAGCTTACAAAGCAGAAGGGGAGATGGACAGCACTTACGTACATATCTGCAATTTATTTTTATTAAAGTCTTTCTCCCCCTCTAGACTGTAAGCTTGTTGTGGGTAGGGAATATGTCTGTTATATTGTTATACTGTACTCTCTCAAGCGCTTAGTACGGTGCTCTGCACACAGTAAACTCTCAGTAAATGTGATTGATTGATCAATTAAAGTGCTGTGAAAGAGTGGGGTGAATAAAAGGAGCAACTCCAAGAGGAAAACGGTGATGCAGAAGGAAGTGGGAGAAGAGGAAATTAGGTTTTAGGGGAGTCTTCTTGAAGATGGGCTCATTATTATCTTATAATCAGCACGCACGTTAGCATCCTCCCTCCGGTACTTACATTTATTGCTGCGGATGGCATAGGCAAGCTTGAGTTCAGGAGAGAATCTGCTCATCTGTTCGATGACCTTCCCTGTCTGGAGAACCAGCTCGTACGTGGGAGAGAGGCACAGACACTAGAAGACACAATTTGCCATTTGAGGCCTTCATGGAATTTCTTGGTGCGCACTGAACGGCGGGGTTTCACCCCAAGTTCTGAGCACGTATTAAAGGCAGGATTAGGTGTCCCGTTCATTATGTTTCAAGGCTTTTTTTGTTGTTATTCTTAAATATTCCTCCCCTCAGCACTTAAATGGAACTGACCTAATGCAGGGCGTGAACCAAGACACAAACACGGAATCCTAAACTAGAAGCCAGAATATAACGGAATTTTATAAGATGTGTGGGGGCGGAGGGGAAGGGGAAGGGAATGTTCTGCCGGGAAGGGAATGGTCCACTCCTTCTTCTTTTTCTTTTTTCAGATTACAAGGGCAGGGGTCTGAGAGGCTCTTGGGGTCCCAAGATTAAAACCTGCTAATGACGTAACAACAGACACATAAGAATAATGTTGGTATTTGTTAAGCGCTTACTATTAGATACATGGTAATCAGGTTGTCCCACGTCAGGCTCCCAGTCTTAATCCCCATTTCACAGATGAAGTAACTGAGGCACCGAGAAGTTAAGTGAATTACCCAAAGTCACACAGCTGCCAAGTGGCGGAGCCGGCATTCGAACCCATGACCTCCGACTCCCAAGCCCGGGCTCTTTCCACTGAGCCACACATGCCCTGCCCAAAGCGAGCTCGCAGTCCAGAGGGGGAGACAGACACTCTGATAGACATGAATTACAGATATGAACCTAAGTGCTTTGGGGGTGGGGATGGACGAAGGGTGCAAGTCAGTCGATCGTATTTATCGAGCACCTACTAGGTGCAGGGCATTCATTCAATCATTCCGTTGTATTTATTAAGAGTTTACTCTGTCCACAGCACTGTACTAAGCGCTTGGAAAAGTACAATACCACAATAAACGGTGACAATCCCTGCCCACAACGGGCTCCCAGTCTGGGGCAGAACCGGGGGGAGGAAGCGTGGCTCAGTGGAAATAACACGGGTTTGGGAGTCAGAGGCCACAGGTTCTAATCCCGGCTCCGTCACTTGTTAGCTGTGCGACTTTGGGCAAGTCACTTAACTTCTCCGTGCCTCAATTACCTCATGTGTAAAATGGGGATTGAGACTGTGAGCCTCAAGTGGGACAATCTCATTAGCTCCTATCTCCCCCCCCAGAGCTTAGAACAGTGCTTGGCATATAGTAAGCGCTTAACAAATGCCATCATCATTATTATCATTATAAACAGGCATCAGTACAATAAATACTGTACTAAGCGCTTGGAAGAGTATGACAGACAAGAGAAGAGACACATTCCCTGCCCACAGCGAGCTGACGGCCTAGAGGGGGAGACAAGACATTGAAAGAGATGAATGAATGACAATACCATGATGATAATAATAATAATATTGGTATTCGTTAAGCGCCTACTATGTGCCGAACACTGTTCTAAGCGCTGGGGGAGATGCAGGGTAATCAGGTTGTCCCACGTGAGGTTCGCAGTCTTAATCCCCTTTTCACAGATGCGGTAACTGAGGTACAGAGAAGTTAAGTGACTTGACTACGGTCACACAGCTGACAAGTAATAATAATAATAATGTTGGTATTTGTTAAGCGCTTACTATGTGCCGAGCACTGTTCTAAGCGCTGGGGTAGACACAGGGGAATCAGGTTGTCCCACGTGGGGCTCACAGTCTTAATCCCCATTTTACAGATGAGGGAACTGAGGCACAGAGAAGTTAAGTGACTTGCCCACAGTCACACAGCTGACAAGTGGCAGAGCTGGGATTCGAACCCATGACCTCTGACTCCCAAGCCCGGGCTCTTTCCACTGAGCCATGCTGATGATGATTATCATTACCGTCCCACCTTCCATTAGTAATGGGGATTTTGCCATCACCTAGACGGCACTGTGCTTCCAATGAATCCAATGTGCTTCCAGGCGAATCCGGGTATTCCTAGCCCTTATCCAAGAGGCTCCAGCCCTTCCCCAGGGGACCTCGGCCCTTTCTCGGAAGAGCCAAGCCCTTACCTGTGGGAAAGTGTTCGAGGGTTCCACCTGGCTAAGCATAGCCAAGACGAAGGCGGCTGTTTTACCGGTACCAGACTGAGACTGTGCAATCAGGTTCTGTGGACTGGATCGAGATGAAACAGAAAGATATCAAGAGTTTAAATCTCACGCCATAGGAACTCCCCCTCCAACACACACACACGCTCAACTGGAAAGACCGACGGTAGGTCGGATTCACCGGAGGACACAGAGGCGGATTTTTATGGTATTCATTAAGCGCTTACTAGGCGTCAAACACCGTTCTAAGTGCTGGGGGAGGTACAAGTTAATTGGGTCGGACGCGGTCGCTGTCCGGCATGGAGCTCTGGAGTGAACACGTTTACCAGCTCCATCATATCGTCGTCTCCCAAGCGCTTAGTACACTGTTCTGCATATAGTAAATGCTCAATAAGTACGATTGATTGAAAATAATGTTACTCACGTCACGGAAGACTGGGGCAGATGTCTACGTTGGAGGGAGAACAGGTATCCCCATTTTACAGCTGAGGTAATAATAATAATGTTGGTATTTGTTAAGCGCTTACTATGTGCAGAGCACTGTTCTAAACGCTGGGGCAGATACAGGGTTGTCCCAAGTGAGGCTCACAGTCTTAATCCCCATTTTACAGATGAGGTAACTGAGGCCCAGAGAAGTGAAGTGACTTGCCCACAGTCACACAGCTGACAAGTGACAGCGCCGGGATTGGAACCCATGACCTCCGACTCCCAAGCCCGGGCTCTTTCCTCTGAGCCACGCTGCTTCTCGTAACTGGGCACAGAGGAAAGACATGATGGTATTGGTTAAGCGTTTACTACGTGCCAAGCACTGTTCTAAGCACTGCAGTAGATACAAGGTAATCGGGTTGTCCCCTGTGGGGCTCACAGTCTGAATTCCCATTATACAGATGAAGTAACTGAGGCACAGAGAAGTTAAGCGCCTTGCCCAAGGTCACACAGCGGGTAAGTGACGGAGCGGGGATTAGAACCTAGGTCCTTCTGACTCCTAGGTCCGCTAGGTCCTGCTGCTTCTCAGGATCTCAGCTGCTACCGAGATGTGAAATCATTGAAACCTGGGCTTGGCTGAAAAAGAGACAAAGTTGACAACTGGCCACAGCCGCTTCTCATATGACTGAGCCTAGCTCAGCTACATTTCACCGAAAGGCTGAGGCCTACGTTCAGAAGCACAGAACCACCCGGCAACCAAGACTTTGAAGCTGAGATGTGCCCATGCATGTGATTCTTGCTGAAATCCTTTCCTAGAACCCAATCTCTCACTGCTGGGCTTTTTAGCCATGACAGTTCTTCAGAAAGAAGGCAGGTACTAGTTAATAATAACGTTGGCATTTGTTAAGCGCTTATTATGTGCCAAGCTCTGTTCTAAGCGCTGGGGGAGATTCGGGGTCATCAGGTTGTCCCCCGTGAGGCTCGCGGTCTTCATCCCCATTGGACAGATGAGGTCACTGAGGCACAGAGAAGTGACTTGCCCACAGTCACACAGCTGACAAGTGGCGGAGCGGGAATTCGAACCCACGACCTCTGACTCCCAAGCCCGGGCTCTTTCCACTGAGCCACGCTGCCTCCCAGTGTGCTTCCTACTAGTTGCCTCAACTAGATTTTTTTTTAACGGTATTGGTTAAGTGTTAACTACATTCCAGGCACCGTACTAAGTGCCGGGGTAGGTGCGTGTTATTAGGTTGGACACAGTCCCCGTCCCACGTGGAGCTCACAGTCTTAACTCCCATTTTACAGGTGAGGGAACTGAGGCACAGAAAAGTTAAGTGACTTGCCCAAGATCACACAGCAGGCCAGTGGTGGAGTAGGATTAGAACCCGGGTTCCCTGACTCCCAGGCACGGGCTCTTTCCATTATACCACGCTGTTTCTCCAAGCTCTCAACATCTGTACGGCTTTCAATCAATCAACGGTATTTACCGAGCCCTCACGTGTGCTCGCTAACCGACTGGGAGAGTACAATATGAAAGATTCGGTAGACCCTCTCCCTGCCTACAGTGGGCTTCCATTGCCTTTCCTGAAGGCGGTCGGTGACGCTCACGAGACACAAGCTCACACACTCACAGAGAAGCAGCATGGCTCAGTGGAAAGAGCCCGGGCTTGGGAGTCGGAGGTCATGGGTTCGAATCCCCGCTCCGCCACTCGTCAGCCGTGTGACTGTGGGCAAGCCACTTCTCTGTGCCTCAGTTACCTCATCTGTCAAACGGGGATGAAGACCGTGAGCCTCACGGGGGACAACCTGATGACCCTGTATCTCCCCCAGCGCTTAGAACGGTGCTCGGCACATAGTAAGCGCTTGACAAATACCAACGTTATTATTATTATTACAAGGGACTCCCAGGCCCCAGTGAATGCTGGCTGGAACATCGCGCCCAAGGAGGCTTCGGAGTAACATTCCTCGGATGTTGTGAACGATCCTGGAGAGACCGTAATTTCTAAGACAGCTTCCTTCGTTCAAGAGCGACGAGGTTTCCGGGCAAGAGGCGTGAGGACCCCGGCCAAACCCCGCATCGGCATACGTACGGTTCCGAGAGCATCATGGGGAGAGCGTTCTCTTGGATCTTAGAAGGTCGGTTGAAGCCCATCGCGTAGACTCCCTGCAGAAGCTGCGGCTTCCTGAAAGGAGGAGGGCAGGAATGCCGTCGTCGGAGGCCGCGGTTCCGTGAAATAATAACAACGATGGTATTTGTTAAGCGCTTACTATGGATCAAGCACTGTTCTAAGTGCTGGGGTGGATACGAGGTAATCCTGTTGGACGCGGTCCCTATCCCACATAGGGCTTACAGTTTTAATCCCCATTTTACAGATGCGGGAACTGAGGCAAAGAGAAGTGAAGTGACTTGCCCAAGGTCACAGAGCGGGCGAGTGATAGAGCCGGGATTAGAAACCACATCCTCTGACTCCCAGGCCTGTGCTGTTTCCACTAGGTCCGGCTGCTTCTCAAGGATTTTAGATGCTAAAAAGCCGCGAACTCGTTCCAAGCTGGGCTTGGCTGAAGAAGAGACAGAGCTGACAATCGGCCATAATGACTGTGGCCACAGATCCCAGACTAAGCCCCCCTTTTCCTCTGCTCCCCCTCCCCTCCCCATCACCCCGACCCGCTCCCTTTGCTCTACCCCCCACCTGCCCCACAGCGCTTGTGTATATATGTACGTACTCATAATTCTATCTATACTAATGATGCGCTCACATCTATAATTCTATTCATTTTTATTGACGCTATCGATGCCCGTTTACTTGTTTTGATGTCTGTCTCCCCACTTCTGGACTGTGAGCCCATTCTGGTCAGGGATTGTCTCTCTTTTTTGCCGAGTTGTACTTTCCAAGCGCTTAGTACAGTGCTCTGCATGCAGTAAGCGCTCAATAAATATGACTGATCGATTTCCACTTTCTTGCTCATGGTCCGCTCCTCTAGCCACAGCACTCTATTGATAGTCTGTTTTTATTATGCGTATTTGTCCTTTATGTTGTTTTAGAGTTTTACTGTTTCATCGCACATTGTGTATGCATAGCCAATTTTTTTACGGTATTCGTTAAGCACTTGTTATACGTAAAATTCCATTCTAAGCTTTGGGGTGGGTACAAGTTAATTAGGTTGAACACAATCCCTGTCCAGCATGGGATTCACAATCTAAGTAGGATGGAGAATGGGTATCCCCATTTTATAGTTGAGGAAACTGAGGCACAGAGAAATGAAGTGACTTGCCCAAGGTCACACAGCAAGCAAGTGGCAGAGCTGGGATTATAACTCAGGTCCTTCTGACTCCCAGGCCCGTGCTCTCTCCACTGGGCCATGCTTTCTCAGTTCCCTCCCTGCTTATGTTCTAAGATTGTCGGGGCCCTTGAGGTGCGGGTTCTATGTCTAATTCTCACCTCTGCGTTCTTTCCTGGCGCTTCGGAATAATCGGAAGAATTGTAATAGTTGTTACGTGCTTACTATGCATCATCCACTGCATTCAATGCTGGGGTAGATAAAAGATTAAACACAGTCCCTGTCCCACTCAGGGGTCACAGCCCAAGGAGGAAGGACAATAGGTATTGAAACCCCATTTTACAGAGGAGAAACCTGAGGCACAGGAGTGAAATGATCTGCCCAAGGTCAGACAGCAAGTAAGTGGCACATTCAGTGAGATTATAACTCAGGTCCTCTGACTCCCAGGCCTGTGCTCTTTCCACTGGGTCTCACTACTTCCCTACCGTTCCGCTCACCGTAAACCCTTAATAAACACAACTACTAAGTCAAAATGACAAGAGGAGTACAATTCGGACATTATCCTGGATCTCAAGCAATTCTCGTTCAGAAAGAACGTAAGGGGAAAATCCACGGCTTCAAGCACAGGTAGCTCTACAAGTGGGCATATAAAATCAACCTGAGGTTAGGAGGGAAACACGATTCGTCAGCTGTCATGTAAATGACTCTCTAAAATACACGTGATTCCTCTAAATAGTAGATCACGGACCCAAAGATGGAGTGTGACCTAATGGAAAGCGTGCAGGCCTGAAAGTCAGAGGATCTAAAGTCCACCATTCATTCATTCATTCATTCATTCATTCATTCAATAGTACTTATTGAGCGCTTACTATGTGCAGAGCACTGTACTAAGCGCTTGGAATGTACAAATCGGCAACAGATAGAGACAGTCCCTGCCCTTTGACGGGCTTACGGTCTAATCGGGGGAGACAGACAAGAACAATGGCAATAAATAGAATCGAGGGGATGACCATCTCATTAAAACAATAGCAAATAAATAGAATCAGGGTGATGTACATCTCATTAACAAAATAAATAGGGTAATGAAGATATATACAGTCGAGCGGACGAGTACGGTGCTGAGGGGAGGGGACGGGAGAGGGGGAGGAGCAGAGGGAAAGGGGGGAGAAGAGGGTTTAGCTGTGGAGAGGTGAAGGGGGGGTAGAGGGAGCAGAGGGAAAAGGGGAGCTCAGTCTGGGAAGGCCTCTTGGAGGAGGTGAGCTTTAAGTAGGGTTTTGAAGAGCGGAAGAGAATTAGTTTGGCTCAGGTGAGGAGGAAGGGCGTTTCGGGACCGCGGGAGGATGTGGCCCAGGGGTCATCGGCATTGCCAGCTGCATGGCTTCCGGCAAATCACTCAACTTCTCCGCGCCTCACTTTCCTCACTGGGGATTCAATACCTGTTCTCCCTCCTACTTAGACTATGGTGGGACTATTTAAGTCAGAGACTCTGTCCAACCTGATTATCTTCTCTACCGCTCAGTACAGGGCTTGGCATGTAATCAGCACTTTAGAAATTCTACAGTTATCATTACAGAAAACTTTCACTGAGAATGAGTCTGGTGAGGCAATCCAGTTATCAGTGAGCCAACATAAAAATTGTTCACAGAAGCTAGCATCCTCATCTAGACCAGAAGTTACCGATGGATGATGCTGCGAGCATCCGAAACAACAGTGAGAGCAGGGAGCGGGTTAGAAGCCGCTTTGGGGTTTAGGAAACAGGTTCTGGAAATTCTGGGATTTTCTTTTTTTGGGGGGGGGGGGGCTTTTGCCTTTTGCTCCCTTGCTGGGATCCCTTTTACACACGAGCAGCCTTTGGAGCAGTAGCTCTCGATGGAATGAAACCATTTCCCTAAGATGTGATGAGGTTGCTTGGTTGAAGCAATATGAGCTATAGCGGAAAGAGCATGGACTTGAGAGTCAGAATCAATCAATAGTATTTACTGAGCGCTTACTGTGTGCAGAGCACTGTACTAAGCGCTTGGGAGAGTACAGTACAACAGTCGGGAGATACGTTTCCTGCCCGCAACCATCTTACGATCTAGGGAAGACCTGGGTTCTAATTCCAGCTATGAAACTTACCTGCCGTGTGACCTTGAGTAAGTCACTTAATGTCTTGGTGTCTCAGTTTCCCCATCCATAAAAAGGGGATACTCAATCTTCCCCCTACCTAGCCTGGGAGCCCACGTGGGTCAGGAACCCTGTCTGACCTGATTATCTTGCATCTTCCCCAGGGCTTACTACAGTGTTTGGCACACAGTAAGTATTTAACATGTACCACAATTAATATTACTATATTCTTATATGAATACATATTCATACACCAATCAATTAATAGTATTTACTGACCACTCACTATGCACAGAGCACTGTTCTAAGCACTTGGGAGAGTGCAATGTGACTGAATTAGCAGGCCCGTTCCCCGCCCGTAATGAGGTTACCGTCGAGAGGGCGAGTCAGACATTAACGTGAATAAAATAAACATAGAAGGTTCGATTACTTTTCCCGAATAAGATATACAGATACAAATATCTTCTATTTCTCACTAACATCTTGAAGTGCTTTGTTCCACAACAAAGAGTCTCGGTCATCACAGGGGCCATCTGTAGCTCATTCATTCATTCATTCAATAGTATTTATTGAGCGCTTACTATGTGCAGAGCACTGTACTAAGCGCTTGGAATGAACAAGTCGGCAACAGATAGAGACGGTCCCTGCCGTTTGATGGGCTTACGGTCTAATCGGGGGAGACGGACAGACGAGAACAATGGCGATAAATACAGTCAAGAGGAAGAACATCTCGTAAAAACAATGGCACTAAATAGAATCAAGGCAATGTACAATTCATTAACAAAATAAATAGGGTAATGGAAATATATACAGTTGAGCGGACGAGTACAGTGCTGAGGGGATGGGAAGGGAGAGGGGGAGGAGCGGAGGGAAAGGGGGAAAAGAGGGTTTAGCTGCGGAGAGGTGAAGGGGGGGTGGTAGAGGGAGTAGAGGGAGAAGAGGAGCTCAGTCTGGGAAAGGTGACGCTTTATAGATAGGAGGGTATTTAATAGGGTAGAGGGCACTTACAGTTTCAGCTCTTCGAAAGATTTCACGGAATAGAGGGGGGACTTGGGATCGCGTTGTAGTATATCCACCTGGATTGCGCTGTCGACGAGGTTGCTGTGGATCAGCTTGTTTAACAGTGACTGAGCGGCTCTGTCCTCTGTGGGAGACACAAAGCAGCGCTCACATGCAATGGCTGATCCGTGGAACCCAAAAGCGAGAAGCGGCGCATCCCAGTGGATAGAGCACGGGCCTCGGAGGCAGAAGGACCTGGGTTCTAATCCCGGCTCCGCCACTTGTCTGCTGGGTGACCTTGGCAAGTGGCTTCCCGTCTCCGTGCCTCAGTTACCTCCTCTGTAAAATGGGGATTGAGACCGTGAGCCCAGTGCGGGCACGGACTACGTCCAGTCCGATTAGCTTGTATCTACCCCAGCACTTAGAACGGTGCCTGGTACATAGTAAGCACTTAACACATACCATGAAACAAAAAAATTGAGAAGAGCAGTCTCGGTGGAATGAAAGAAAAAGAAGCTGGATTATAGAGGGTCAAGAAGGGAGCTGGGGAAAAAGAAGTGACGGCAGAAGGTGTATTGGCATATAACTCAAAATTGAGGAGCTAGGACAGGAATGAGAGAGGAGGGAGATGGGGCAAGAGCAAGATGGTGCAGGAGGATCCAAAATTGTTTTTGTTTTTTAAGGATAAGAGAAACACGGACATATTTGAAGGCAGAAGAGAAGGAGCTATCAAAGAGTGAGAGGATGAAGCTGATGATGATAAGGGAGGGAAGAAGCGTAAGGTGCAAGTGCTTTTAGATCAATCAACGATATTTATCAAGTGCTTACTGTGTGAATAATAGTAATGATGATGGTATTTGTTAAGCTCTTCCTGTATGTCAAGCACTGGGCTAGATACAAGACAATCAAGTTGGATACAATCCCAGTCCCAGATGGGGCTCACTGTCATAATCCCCATTTTACAGGTGACGTAACTGAGACACAGAAAAGCCAAGAGACTTGCCCAAGGATACACAGCGGACAAGCGGCAGAGCCGGGGCACAGAGAACTATACTGATCACTTGAGAAAGTACAACACAGTCGACGTGATAGATGTGAAACCCGTCCACAAAGTGCTTACAGTTTGGGACCAGATTTTGAAACTCTGTGAGTCCTGTCTTCTTTTGAGAGATGGCCGAGAAGGATGGGAGAGTGACTCTGGGATTTTCAGGACAGAGTTAAAGATTTGGAATAATTGGTGAGAGTAATGGCCGTGGGAATCTAGGACGGAGGAGGGGATGAGATCTTTCTGAGGGGAAAGAGAGGGTAGAATTATATGAAGTAAGGATGAAGTTAAAGCGTACAAAGGCGTTCTGACGCATGGGTTTTCACTAACAGCACAACCTGAAGCACAAGGACAGGAATAAAAGGAACACACTGTGCGCGTGTGGGCTCAAGGTGGACGGTGTGAGATCGGAGGGGCCGGAGGTGAGGCAATTCCCTTATCTGTGATTGATTTTAATATCTGTGTCCTCACCACTAGATTGTCAGCTTCTTGAGAAGAGGGATCATGTCTACACTTCTATTGCACTGTACCCTCCCAAGAATGTAGTATTTAATAGCAGTAAGTGCTTAATACCATTGACTGATTGATTGGAATTGCATCTGACAGAGAGGGGGGTGGCTCTGGGCCTCAAAATAATCATAATAATTATGGCATTTTTTAAGTGCTTACTCTGTGCCAGGCACTGTACTAAGCACTACGGAAGTCAGGCCTAGTGGATAGAACACAGGCCTGAGAGACAGAAGGACCTAGGTTTTAATCCAGGTTCCGCCACCTATCTGCTGTGTGACCTTGGGTAGTCACCTCACATCTTTGTGCCTCGATTACCTCATCTGTAAAATGGGGGTTAAGACTGTGAGGCCCATGTGGGACACGAACTGTGTCCAAACTCATATCTAACCCCAGTGCTCAGAACCGTGCCTGGCACATAGTAAGCGTTTTACAAATACGTTAAAAAGGAAAAAAAGAGGGAAGTTCAAGTAGGGCATGATGGCCAGGGATAAGTCGAGGAGGGTCTCGGGTTCAGAGTTCTGGGTTGGGGGAGAGAATGATTTTGCAGGTGGGAGATAAAAGTGGATTAGGCGGTTCTGGTAGGAGAGTCGGATTCTGAGTTGGTGAGTTATCAATGCTATGATCCAACAAATGTTTATTAAACACATACAGAATGTCTGGCACTGCAGGAGGACATCAAGTAGTAGAGTCATAAACTGGGGAACACGTCAACAGTCTGAGATTCTAACAAATTCAAGCTAGCTCATCCTGTTTGTTTGTTTTTTCTGCTCCTTCATCTCCACACACAACTTTTAAATCAGACCCCTTCCACGAGGAGCGTCACACAGTTAGGGGGAGGCAAGCTGGTTCCACAATTCCCTCATCCATAATCCATCAGTGGTATTTGAGTATTACGAGAAGCAGCGTAGCTTTTTGGAAAGAGCCTGGGCCTGGGAGTCGAAGGATTTGGGTTCTAATCCAGGCTCTGTTACGTCACTGCTGTGTGACCTTGAGCAAGTCGTTTCACTTCTCTGTGCCTCTGTTACCTTGTCTGTAAAATGGGGTTTAAATCATACTGCCTCCTACTTAGACCGTGAGCCCCATGTGAGACATGTATTAACTCCTATCTACCCCCAGGTCTTAGAACAGTGCTTGGCACATAGTAAGCACTTAACAAGTGGCATAATTATTATTATTATTCTACCCCCAAGTCTTAGAACAGTGCTTGGCACATAGTAAGCACTTAACAAGTGGCATAATCATTATTATTACTATTATTCTACCCCCAGGTCTTAGAACAGTGCTTGGCACAGACTAAGCATTTAACAAGTGCCACAATCATTATTATTATTATTGAGTGCTTACTTTTCTTGACATTAGGGTCTGTTTCCTTTTAAATTTAAGAGTGTGTTCCCCTTCCCCCCATAGTATTTGAAAGTTATAATTACCTTTCTCCTCCTCATCAGTCGTCTTGACATTGCTAACAGTTCTGGTTGTAGGATCTACAACAGATTCAAAGGCTACTTAGCATGGACTCAAACAACCGGCTGACACCATCTCAGACCACAGATAAATTTATTTCAGTCCCCAGAAAGGACACGTCTCCTGTTCTTAAGACTCCTCGATCAATCAACAATCAATGGTATTTATTGAGTGCTTACTGTGAGCAGAGTACTAAGCGCTTGGGAGAGTACAATAGAACAGAATTGGTAGACACATTCCCTGCCTAAAACAAGCTTAAAGTCTGTACAGGGAGACAGATGTTAGTCGAAATAATGTATAGATATGTACAGATTGATCATTCTTCATTTAAACTTACTGAGCACCTATTGCATGCAGAGCATTATACTCTGAGCTTGGGAGAGTATAATTAAACTACAAGCAGTAATAGTATTTATTAAGTGCTTACTGTGGTCAGAGTATAATACTTAAGGACTTACAATCTATGAGGGAGACGACAGGCATAAATTGAACATATATTGCATTTATATTTTACTTTCCCAAGCGCTTAGTACAGTGTTCTGCACACAATCAATAAATACCAACTGATTGATTATTACGTATAGTAGGAGCAGGAGGAAGAGAATAAACGTAACGGGTAATGGCAAGAATATGGAAAAATAAACGGGACAAAAATCACTTCAGGAACTTTCTGGTTAGCTTTATTGGCTCCACAAAAATTGAATGTTAAGCAAAAGAATGCTAAACAAAGTATTGATTTCCCATCACGTTATAATTGGGTGGCTTGTATATGCATAGCAGAGCCTAAAATTCTGCCTTCTAGCCAAGGCATCCTACTGAAATTTGTCTTTATGTTTCATCTCTCCTTATGTATCTGCCAACAGTCAACAATCATCAATCAGTGGTATTTATTGAGTGCTTCCTATGTGCAGAGCACTGTACTGAGTGTTTGGGAGAGTACAATACAAGGGAGTTGGTAGACATGTTCCCTGCCCCCACAAGCTTACAGCCTCCTCTCCCTCTTTGTATTTTTGATTGTGAACCCCAGAAAGGACAGGACCGCTTCTAACTCCCACTTGCATATTCTTTCCCAGCCTTTAATAAAGTGCTCTGCACACAGTAAATGCTTTTTTGTGGTATTTGTTCAGTGCTTATTATTCTAAGGGCTGGGGTAGATAAGAGCTAATCAAGCAGGACACGGTCCCTGTCCCACATCAATCAATCAGTGGCATTTACTGAGCATTTATTAAGTGCAAAACACTGTACTAAGCACTTGGGAGAGTACAATAGAGCTAACAGTCCTAATCCCCATTTTAATAAATAATAATAATTATGGTATTTGTTAAGCACTTACTATGTGCCAAGAACTGTTCTAAACACTGTGGTAGATACAAGGTAATCAGGGTGTCCCACATGGGGCTCAGCCTTAATCTCCATTCTACAGATGGGGTAACTGAAGCACAGAGGAAGTGAAGTGACTTCCCCACAGTCACAAAGTGGACAAGTGGCAGAGAAAGGATTAGAACTCAGGTCCCCTGACCCCCAGGCCCATGTTCTTTCCATTAGGTCACTCTGCTTCTCAAGCTTATTAAATATTATTACTACTAATAAATGCAATTCCTACTAATAAATACTCTATTACTATTACTACTAAGTACTTCTAAGGTGGCCACTGGGATATGGCCAGGGCTTCCCTATCCCATATTATCCCGTTACTGGGGAATTATTCACTGGATTCAGTAGAGCGCAAAGCAGTTAACATATGTGCTCTGCACACAGTAAGCACTCAATAAATACGACTGAATGAATTTAGTGCTAAGTGTTCAGTATAGTGCTCTGCACACGGTAAGCGCTTAATAAATACCAGTGATGATGGACATAGTGAGGGGACAGAAAGAATCAATGGTCAGGCCGCAAGATTCCCATACTCTATTTTGCCTCCACTAGATAGAGGGGAGAACGCTTAATCAAGGGTCAGAGAAGTGGCTCCAAAATTAGCTCAAGAGAAGCAGTGTGGCCTAGTGGAAAGAACACGGGCCTAGGAGTCAGAAGACCTGGGTTCTAATCCCGACTCTTCCTCTTGCCTGCTGTGTAATTATCGCAAGTCGCTTAATCTCTCCATGGCACATTTTCCTGAACTGGAAACTGGAAACTCATTACCTTTCCTTCTTACACTGTTAGTCCCATGGAGGACAGGGATTTTATCCTGTACTTACTTCAGTGCTTGGTATATAGTACCCACTTAGCAAACATAATTATTATTTTTATTAGATCATGGTAAAATAGAGTTAAAATGTTAACGTTCACCAAGGGTTGCCTTTAACTGAAAGCAATATAGAGCCCAAGAAAATGTGAAATCACTCTCCATTTTAAAACTCAATTTTAGTCACTGGAAACTCACCCGTGTCTTTTGGTTCGGTGCTTTCTTCCTTGAGATGCAAGTTGCTCAACTGCAAATGAGAAACACAGCAAAAGGTTAGCCCCAGCTCTTAGCCTGACAAAGCGGCCTTCTTTTAGCCAAGAATCTCCCTAGGGAATCCATTCATAAGAACAGTTCAAACCTAGCGTTCACCACAATTTTTAATTTTTGTTCTCTTGGAGCTGTCAGTCTTTCGTTTTCATTAAATACATGTGAGGAGAAATCGGCCAAGATCTCTTAAGGCAGCTGAAGGAATTCATTTTTCCTTTGGGTGGCAAGAAGAAGCATCGTGGCCTAGTGAATAGAGCACAGGCCTGGCTGCCAGACAGACCTGGGTTCTAATCTCGGCTCTACCACTTGTCTGCTGTGTGACTGTGGGCAAGTCACTTCACTTCTCTGGGCTTCAGTTATCTCAACTGTAAATGGGGGATTAAGACTCTAAGCCCTACGTGGGACAGGGACTGTGCCCAAGCTGATCAGCATGTATCTATCCTGGAGCTTAGTAACCAGTCAAATTTATTTATTGAGCATTTACTGTTTCCTGCGCATTGAATTTAGTGCTTGGGAGACAACAATATTCATTCATTCAATAGATTTATTGAGAGCTTACCATGTGCAGAGCACTGTACTAAGCGCTTGGAATGTACAATTCGGCAACAGATAGAGACCATCCCAGCCCAGTGACGGGCTTACAGTCTAATTGGGGGAGACAGATGGACAAAAACGAGACAACATAATCACGATAAATAGAATCAAGGGGATGGACACCTCATTATCAAAATAAATAGGGTAATAAAAATATATACAAATGAGCACAGTGCTGAGGGGAGGGGAAGGGAGAGGGGGAAGAGCAGAGGGAAAGGGGGCTTAGCTGAGGGGAGGTGAAGTGGGGGGCAGGGGGAGGGAGCAGAGGGCGGAGGGGGAGCTCAGTCTGGGAAGGCCTCTTGGAGGAGGTGAGCTTTCAGGAGGGCTTTGAAGAGGGGAAGAGAGTTAATTTGGTGCTATAATATAACAGTTAGTAAGCACAGTCCCAGCCCACGATGAGTTTACAATCTAGAGCTTAGAACGGTATCTGGCACATAGTAAGTGCTTAAAAAATACCATGAAAAATGTAAAAAAAGTGGACTAGCCTGCTTTGAAAGACAGATCATTTGCCAAGTAAAAGACCTCAATTCAGCAACACTGAGAGGTGGGTATGGTGGGCCAGAACATTTAGCCTCAACTCTGACTGACTTTAACCATGGAATCAATCAATCGTATTTATTGAGCACTTATGATGTGCAGAGCCCTGTACTAAGCGCTTGGGAGAGTACAGTACAACAGAATTAGCAGACACAAACCCTTCCCATAACAAGCTTACAGTCTAGAGGAGTGGGGTGGGGTGGGGGCGACTGAGAAATGAATGTGGGAAGGACTCCCATAGGAGGGATGGTTGCAGAAGGGTTTTGAAGATGGACAGGTCAGAAGCAGAGTGGCCCCGTAGATAGAGCACGGGCCTGGGAATCAGAAGGACCTGGGTTCTAATTCCAGAACCCCCACGTGTCTGTAATGTCACCTAGGGTCAGTCACTTCACTTCTCTGTGCCTCAATGACCTCATCTATAAAATGGGGATTATGATGGGGAGCCCCATGTGGGATATGGAATGAGTCCAACCAGATTAGCTTGTATCTACCCCAGCGCTTCCTACAGTGCCTGGCACATAGTAAGTGCTTAACAAATATCATTAAAAAAGAAAAACGCCTGAGGAGCGTGATCTGGTATGTCTCAACGTGGAAAGAGGTTGTCTACTCCGAGCTTCTTGCACAGTCCATAAAGACCGACAGGGTCTGGAGTGATTTGGAGTAAGCGCGAAATGGGCCTCAAGAAGAGGCGATGACCGTGCCCCAAGGATTTCTTCCATTTTTCTAACGTCTTCTGAGAGCTTCTTCAACTCTTCTCAAGTCTTCTAATTTCAACCCTCCCACTTCCCACCTCACTCTCCGTCTTCCTCATCCCCTTTTCCCAGGGACCCCATCAGTTCCCCCATTAGCCTACTGCCAGCCCCAAGCTCTGCTCCTCCAGGTTAGACTTTCCCTTCTCTGGAGCCATGTTTCCTTCCAACAGCCTGCATCTCCCTCCCTCCGCCCCACTCCCGGGCACTTGCTGTTGATGCCATTACCCACCCACCACTGTTATATAAAATTAGAGTGTTCAATTTGTTAGAATCCACAGAGCGGAAGAGAACCCTGAAAAATCACAGCCCTTATTCTCACAGAACTCATATTCTGTAAATATTCTACATTTTTTCATTTCCCAAGGAGAAATGAAGAAGATAGCAGATCCAAGCGGCTTTAAGCAAGCCCCCAAAGCACCCGAGTACACCGGCTCAAAACATCCAACTTTTGGTGTTCTACAATTATAAAAAGCTCAGAACAGATGTGCAATTTGGACACTAAGAAGTGGCTGCCCCAAATGAACGGTAAAACGCAAGCATCCGAATTTCTTCAATTAAACGAGGTGGGATTTTTGCCAGTTTTTTCACTCTTAAGCTACTCATTCATTCATAGTGACTGGAGCTGAACAGCACAGCATGAGTCACCGAAAATTTTAGGAACCGTTTTTTAGCGAGTCGGAGAAATGAAATATATCGAGCACGTATTAAATGCAGCGCACGGTACGACGTACTTGTACGATAGAAGCAACGACTGAAATCTGAAAATCTGACCTTACAGCACCTACAGAAATTTCCCATTCTTTTCTGAACAGCATCAGAAACGACAGACTGTAGCTTCAGAGAAAGAAAAGTGTTGAAGCATCACAACCGGGTCCACCTGATAACGGGCGGCTCCGAAACCTCAGTAAACAGAATGCCTGCATCACAATATGCCTTGTGTTGTGGGGATTCATTCGGTCATTCAATCGTATTTATTGAGCGCTCACTGTGTGCAGAGCACTGTACTAAGTGCTTGGAAAGTACAATTCGGCAACAAATAGAGACAATCCCTACCCAACAACGGCCTCCCATTCTAGAAACTGTGATGTAAACAGTATGGCCTTGTGGAAAGAGCCCAAGCCTGGAAGTCAGAGGATCTGAGTTCTACTTTTCTGTGCCTCAGTTTCCTCATCTATAAAATGTAGATTAAATCCAAGTCCCTCCTACTTTATGTTGTGAGCCCCATGTGGACAGGGACTATGTCCGACCCGATTATCTGGTATCCACCCTAGCGCTCTGTACCGCGCTTAGCACTTAGTACAGTGCCTGGCACATAGTGAGGGCTAAACAAATACTACAATTATCTAGTAAGTGCTTAAAAGCTATTATTATTACTAATAATAATAGCAAGTAATAGTATTACCGTGGTTCTACTCCCAAAATGAAATAAGTATAATGGAAAGGGTGAGGAATGTGTCCTCTTTCCAGTCAAACACCATGTGACGTGGGGAAATCACTTGCCCTCAATCAATGGGAAAGAGCATACAAGAATTCAACAAACCTTGAGTATAATCTAAGTTTTGGGAGGGAAACTTTCCCCTCACCACCATTCGCCGACATTTCGGTTTAGCAGCTCTATAGCCGGGGTGGTGTCTGTTTCCAGTTTGGGGAGTGTCTCCACCGCCTCTATTCGTTGAACTGGAACTGGATTAAAGATGGCTCCCCCAGGTTGCAGAATATAAATAATAATCCACGGTGGACAGGGAACGTGTCTACCAACTCGTCCAAGCGCTCGGTACGGTGTTGTGCACACCGCGCTCAATAAATACCATTGATGATGATAAGGCCCCGTGCTAAACCAGGGTGGAGGACGTCTTGCTTTTGTCCGTCTGTCTCCCCCGATTAGACCGTGAGCCCGTCAATGGGCAGGGATTGTCTCTATCTCTTGCCGAATTGTCCATTCCAAGCGCTTAGTACAGTGCTCTGCACGTAGTAAGCGCTCCATGACTACTATTGAATGGTCTTTTTTTTTTTAGCCTGATCTCCTCCGCCGGGTCTGAAAGCTTGGGACATGGGTTCCCGTCGATCAATCGATCGATCAAACAGTAGCATCTCGTTGTGGGCAGGGAATGTGTCTATCATTATATGGTACTCTCCCAAGCGCTTAGTGCAGGGCTTTGCACTCAGGCTGGGGAGTCAGAGGATGTGGGTACAGGCCACGGTCCCCGATACGGGGCGATGGTGACGCTGGCCACTGCCCCTGGCACAGGCCACGCCCACCCCTCGCCCCCTCGCCCCCCTCGCCAACTTGCCAACTCTGCTGCTCTTTCCGGCTCGTCCGTCGCCAAGGGGCGCCACTCGGCGGCCATGGTCGCCCCCTCCTCGGGGAGAGGCTGGCACACGTACCCACGGGCACCAGGCACACGTTCCAAATGGGCACCAGGCACACCTACCCACGGGCGCCAGGCACGAGCCAATGGACACCAGACACACGAGCCAATGGGCACCAGATACGTGCCAATGGGCACCAGGCACACCTACCCACGGGCCCCAGACACGTGCCAATAGGCACCAGGCACACCTACTCACGGGCACCAGGCACACGAGCCAAGGGGCACCAGGCACACGTGCCCAATGGGCACCAGGCACACGAGCCGATGGGCTCCAGTCACGTGCCAAGGGGCACCAGGCACACCTACCCACGGGCACCAGGCCCACGTGCCCAATGGGCAGCGGGTCCACGTGCCAAGGAGCACCAGGCACACCTACCCACGGGCACCAAGCACGAGCCAATGGGCCCTAGGCCCACGGGCCAATGGGCACGGGCCCTCGGGCACCAGGCCCACGGGCCCAATGGGCACCAGGTACACGTGCCAACGGGCCCGAGGCCCGGTTGGTGGGCGGCCTGCAGGTCGAGGCCCCGGGCAGCTGAGCAGTTGCCCCGCAGGCGGCCCAAAAGGCGGGAACTGGCCTAGTGCGCAGGCGCTGCAGAGTGGGCCTCCCCTGCCCACCCACCCACGCCACGCCCCTCCCCCCACCCCTTGGGTGCCCCCCGAGTGGGAACAGCTTGTCCGGCCCCCTGGGCTTCCGGAACACAGTTGCACTGACGGTTGCGGCCCTCCCTGCCTCCTGCCAGGCCTCGTGCCAGGCCTCGAGCTGCTGCTGCTAATAATAATAATGTTGGTGTTTGTTAAGCGCTTACTATGTGCAGAGCACTGTTCTAAGCGCCGGGGGAGATACAGGCTCACCAGGTTGTCCCCCTTGAGGCTCACTGTTAATCCCCATTTGACAGAGGAGGTCACTGAGGCCCAGAGAAGTGACTCGACCACAGTCACCCGGCTGCCAAGTGGCAGAGCTGGGATTCGAACCCGTGACCTCTGACTCCCCAGCCCGGGCTCTCGCCACTGAGCCACGCCGCTGCTCTGCCCTGCTGAGCCCGGGAGCCCGTCGTCGGGCGGGGAGGGTCTCTATCCGTGGCCGAATCGTCCATTCCGAGCGCTTAGGACAGTGTTCTGCACATTGTGTGAGCACAATAGAGAGGATCGAATGAATGAATGAAGGCTAGATGTTGGTCCTTCCCATTCATTCGTGGATTAGACTGGGAGCCCGTCGTTGTGCACGGATGGTCTCTATCCCTTGCCGAATAATTGAGAATGGAGTAAATGGAGTAATTGAGAAGCAGCGTGGCGCAGTGGAAAGAGCACGGGCTTTGGAGTCAGGGCACATGAGTTCGAATCCCGGCTCTGCCACTTGTCAGCTGTGTGACTGTGGGCAAGTCACTTAACTTCTCTGTGCCTCAGTTCCCTCATCTGTAAAATGGGGATTTAGACTGTGAGCCCCATGTGGGACAACCTGATTCCCCTGTGTTTACCCCAGCGCTTAGAACAGTGCTCGGCACATAGTAAGCGCTTAACAAATACCAACATTTTAAGCCCACATTATTCTTTCTTTCAAAAGCAATTTGACAAAATATCCTCCATTTCATGTTTTTATGGTGTTTGGTAAGCACTGATTATGTGTCAAGCACTGCTATAAGCACTGGGGTAAATACAAGATAATCAGGTTTGACACAGTCCCTGTCCCACATGGAGATCACAGTCTAAACCAGAGGGAGAAGAATTGGATCACAAATCGGGATAACCTGGAGGGGACGAAGCATGGAAGGACTGTTGTGGGCGTCTCTGTGGCTGTTAACCGAAAGGTTGGTGGTTCGAGCCCACCCAGGGACGGTTTAGAGAAGCAGCGTGGCTCAGTGGCAAGAGTCCGGGCTTGGGAGTCGGAGGTCATGGGTTCGAATCCCGGCTCTGCCACTTGGCAGCTGTGTGACCTTGGGCAAGTCACTTAACTTCTCTGTGGCTCAGTTACCTCATCTGGAAAATGGGGATTCACTGTGAGCCTCACGTGGGGCAACCCGATTACCCTGTATCTCCCCCAGCGCTTAGAACAGTGCTCTGCACATCGTAAGCGCTTAACAAATACCAACATTATTATTACCCCAGAGCATAGAACAGTGCTTGGCACATAGAAAGTGCTTAACAAATACTATTATGATTACTCTTATTATTATCATTATTGTCAAGTTTATAGTCGATTCAGAAGGGAGAGTAAATAGGGGAAATAAAGGGTTGAGTCCGGGGAGGCCTCTTGGAGAAGCTGTGTTTTGGAAGGTGGAAGTTTTCGAAGGGTTTCGGAAGGTGGAAGTGGACTGTCGGATGGGAGATGGGAGGGAATTCCAGGCCCTAGGGAGAACGCGGGCCAGGAGTGGGCGGCGAGATCGACGAGATGGAAGAAGGGAGAGTAGGTGAGAAGGCATTCATCATGGAGTCCGCTTGGAGAATCTCCATGCACCTGAGGGAAGAGTCGGCCTCTGCAAATGGACTGAGCAAAGGCGAGGGTCGTCGTCCCCCTACCCTGCCCACCGGAGGCACGGGATTGAACAGAAGAAAGAGGCATAATAATGTCGGTATTTGTTAAACGCTTGCTATGTGCTGAGCACCGTTCTAAGCGCCGGGGGAGATACAGGGTAATCGGGTGGTCCCACGTGAGGCTCACAGTTAATCCCCATTTTCCGGATGAGGTAACTGAGGCCCAGAGAAGTGAAGTGACTTGCCCACAGTCACACAGCTGACGAGTGACAGAGCCGGGAATCGAACCCACGACCTCTGACTTCGAAGTCCAGGCTCTTTCCACTGAGCCGGCCCCCCTCCATCCCTTCACTGTGGGGGGCCTGGAACCGATGGAGGGGACAACGGCATCCTCATCCCCCAGCTCTTGTATCCCTAGGATTTGGGACTGCACGAGGAAGGAATCCCCCCCACCCCCGACCCCGTCGAGCCTTAGGACTCCAACGCCCCGCCTAAAAAGCGGGACCAACGACTCACCAAGGTGATAACAACGAAATAACAACTGCCCATCACATCTAACGACTTGCTACCTCTCGCCCGTTCACTACAAACAGCGCTATAATGACTCGCTAATCGCAGTTCAGGATTTGTGGATTCCCCCCCGGCTGGGAGCTGCGGAGTCGCCATCTACTAGCGGAATTTGCCACGGCCACTAATCCCGGCTCCGTCACTTGTCTGCTGGGTGACCTCGGGCAAGTCACTTCACTTCTCTGGGCCTCAGTTCCCTCATCTGGAAAATGGGGATTGAGAACGTGAGCCCCGGGTGGGACGGGGACTGTGTCCAACCCGATTTGCCTGTATCCGTCCCAGCGCTTAGTGCCCGGCACATAGTAAGCGCTTAACAAATACCACAGTGTTGTTGTTTATTATTATTATTGCTATTCTTCTTCTTCTTCTTCTTCTTCAAGCGCATCCTGTGGAACCCCGGCTCCGTCATGAGGAAGCTCCCCTTCATCATTTATCTGTGCCTGGCCCAATTCACCGCTCATCGTCGCTATAATAATAATGTTGGTATTTGTTAAGCGCTTACTAGGTGCAGGGCTCTGTTCTAAGCGCTGGGGGAGATACAGGGTCATCAGGTTGTCCCACGTGAGGCTCAAACTCTTAATCCCCATTTTACAGATGAGGGAACTGAGGCCCAGAGAAGTGAAGTGACTTGCCCACAGTCACACAGCTGACAAGTGGCAGAGCCGAGTTTGGAACCCATGACCTCCGACTCCCAAGCCCGGGCTCTTTCCACTGAGCCACGCGCTATCACTGAAACTTGGCTTTCCCCAGTGACACTGTCACCCCTGCCTCTCTTTCTGGGGGAGGGCGGAGGTGGGGGGAGAGAACTCATAATAGTAATAACGATCATGATATTTGTTAAACGCTATGTGCCAAGCACTATTCTAAGCGCTGGGATAGATTACAAGGTAATCAGGCTCCCAGTCTTAACCCCCATTTTACAGATGAGGTCACTGAGGCCCAGAGAAGTGAAGTGACCTGCCCAAGGTCACACAGCTGACAAGTGGCGGAGCTGGGATTAGAACCCACGTCCTGTCCGAGCCCGGGCTCTCTCCTCTAAACCAGGCTGCTTCGTGTTCTTCCACTCCCCCAGATTCACTGAATCGGCTTCCTTCTTGCTCCCCAGCGCCTCTTTCGCACCATTCCACCTCCCTCATCCCTCTCTTTCCCTTCCTCTGAAGCCCATATCATCCGCCTTTACCACCCACTCCAATTACTAGTCACGATCACCTATGGCTCCCCAGGCCCCTCCTCCAATTTCCTTAAGTATTTTGATCCCTTTCTCCCATTTCTTCTGTCATTCTCCATTCCTACGTTGATCCTTAGGGTCTTGGACGTTCATGTGGACGTCCCCAGAGATCCTTCCACTATCCACCTCCTCTCACTCCTCTCTTCCAGCGAGTTCCTCCTCTACCCCACCTCACACACTCACCGACCTGGCCTCACGCTTGCTTTTATAATCTCTAGTAACTGTACGGTCTCTACGCTCATCGATTCTGATATTCCTCTATCAGACCCCCAGCCTCCTCCCTTGCTCTCTTTCCCATAACAGTTGTGATATTTGTTAAGCGCTTACTACGCGTCGGTCACTGTACTGAACGCTGGGGGGCGTACAAGTAAACTGGGTTGGGCACAGTCCCTCTCCCACGTGGGGCGCTTACTATGTGTCAGTCACTGTGCTAAACGCTGGAGTGCGTACAAGTGAGTTGGGTTGGACACAGTCCCTCTCCCACGTGGGCAGTTTCGATGCCCGTTTTACAGATGAAGTAACTGAGGTAAAAAGAAATGACTTGCCCAAGGTCACACAGCAGAAAAGTGGTAGAGTCGGGATTAGAACCCATGACCTTCTGACTCTCAGGCCCATGTTCTACCCACTATTCCAGGCCATGCCTCATAATGATAATAACAATAATAATGGTATTTAAGTGCTTTCTAGGTGCCAAGCACTGTTCTAAGCGCCGTGATAGACACCAGGCTATCAGATTGTCCTACGTGGGGCTCACGGTCTTAATCCCCATTTTACAGATGAGGTAACTGAGCACGGAGAAGTTAAGTGGCTTGCCCAAAGTCATACAACTGACAAGTGGCGGAGTCGGGATTAGAACTCATGACCTCTGACTCCCAAGCCTGTGCTCTTTCCACTAAGACGTGCTGCTCGTCCCCCACGGAGACCTCTTTTGGCCCCCTCCAATATTCTACAGACATCCTACCCCGTTTGGTTTCCATACCCCACTCCTTATCTTCCAACCCGAACCCTTTACTCTCCCTGTCTTTCCCATCAACTGAAGACAATACCACTATCTTCTCTGTCTCACAAGCCCATAATCTTGGCGTTGTCCTTGACTCATCTTTCTCAAACCACCCACAAGTTCAATCTGTCACCCAGTCCTGTCGGTTTTAATAATGTTGGTATTTATTAAGCGCTTATTATGTGCAGAGCACTGTTCTAAGCGCTGGGATATACAGGGTAATCAGGTTGTCCCACATGAGGCTCCCAGTCTTCATCCCCATTTTACAGAGGAGGTAACTGAGGCAAAGAGAAGTGAAGTGACTTGCCCAAAGTCACACAGCTGACAAGTGGCAGAGCCGGGATCCGAACTCATGACCTCTGACTCCCAAGCCTGGGCTCTTTCCGCTGAGCCACGCTGCTTCTCACCTTCACCACATTTGCTAGAGTATATATTATATATTATTTATTACTCTATTTTATTAATGATGTGTATATATGTATGATTCACCAGGAGGCCTTCTTCCCAGACTGAACCCACCTTTCCCTCTGCTTCCCCTCCCCTTCCCCCTCCTACGCTCTGCTCTTCCCGCTTCCCCTCCCCTCAGCACTGTGCTCATTTGTATATATTATTTATTACCCTATTTATTTTGTTAATGAGGTGTCTATCTCCTGGATTCTATTTATCTTGATGATGTTGTCTGGTTTTGTTTTGTTCCGTTTTGCTTTGCTGTCTGTCTCCCCGTTTAGACTGTGAGCCCGTCACTGGGCAGGAACTGTTGCCCAATTGTCCATTCCAAGCGCTTAGTACAGTGCTCTGCACATAGTAAGCGCTCCATAAATGCTACTGAATGAACGAATAATTATCTTGATGGTATTGACGCCTGTCTACTTGTTTTGTTTTATCGTCTGTCTCCCCCGTTTAGACCGTGAGCCCGTTGTTGGGCAGGGATTGTCTCTATCTGTTGCCGACTTGTACATTCCAAGCGCTTAGTACAGTGCTCTGCACATAGTGAGTGCTCAAGAACTACGATTGAATGAATGAATGAATAAAGTCTGCCCTTTCCTCTCCATCCAAATTATTACATGCTGATCAAAGCACTTATCCTATCCCACCTCGATTACTAAGTCAACCTCATTCATTCAGTAGTATTTATTGAGCGCTTACTATGTGCAGAGCACTGTACTAAGCGCTTGGAACGGACAAATCGGCAACGGATAGAGACAGTCCCTGCCCATTGACGGGCTTACAGTCTAATCGGGGGAGACGGACAGACAAAAACAACCTCCTTACTGAGCTCCTGGCCTCCTCTCTCTCCCCACTCCAATCCGTACTTCATTCTGCCGCACGGATCATTTATCAACAGAAACGTTCAGTCCATGTCTCCCCACTGCTCGAGAATCTCCAGTGGTTGCCCGTCCATCTCCCCATCAGACAGGAACGCCTCACCATTAGCTTTAAAGCACTCAAGCACCTCGCCCCATCCTAACTCAGTGGTCTCCTGTTACACCCCAGGCCTTACACTCTGCTCCTCCAGAGCCAGTTTATTCACTGTGCCCCGTTCTCGTCTAAGTCCAGTGCCCTGCACATAGTGAGCGCTCAGTAAATACGATTGAACGGATGAATCCTCCCCCTAGCCTGGAACTCCCTCCTCCTCCATATACGCCAGACCACCTCTCTGACCACCTTCAAAGCATCATTAAGGTCTCTTAAAGACCTTCTTAAGTCCTCTTTTCCCCGGCACCCTCTCCCTTCTGAGTCTTCTGTGCATGTGGGTCTGTGACCTACGGGCATTTGATGTTAATGTTGGTATTTGTTAAACGCTTACTATGTGCAGAGCACTGTTCTGAGCGCTGGGGTGGATTTACAGCGTAATCAGGTTGCCCCACGTGAGGCTCACAGTCTCAATCCCCATTTTCCAGATGAGGTAACCGAACCCCAGAAAAGTGAAGTGGCTTGCCCATAGTACACAGCTGACAGGTGGCAGAGCCGGGATTCGAATCTATGACCTCTGACTCCCAAGCCCGTGCTATTTCCACTGAGCCACGCTGATGTTAGCATGATCCCCATCCCCATTAAGTACATATCTTTAAATTACTATAAATTTCTTATTTATTCATATTAACGCCTGCCTCCTCCTCTAGACTGTAAACTCTAGAACCTAGAACAGTCCTCTGCGCACAGTAAGCGTTCAGCGTGGTCATGAAGGTCATGACCAGAAGACCATGGTCATGACCAGTCAGAAGGTCATGGGTTCTAACCCCTGCTCTGTGATTTGTCTGCTGTGTGATTTTGGGCCAGTCACAAAACTTCTCTGTGCCTCAATTCCTTCATCTGTGAAATGGGGATTAAGGCTGTGAGCCCCGTGTGGGAGAGGGATTGTGTCTACCCCAATTATCTCGTATAGAGAAGCGATATGGCACAGCGGATAGAACACAGGCCTAGGAGTCAGAACGTCGTGGGTTCTAATCCCGACTCCGCCACTTGTCTGCTGTGTGACTTTGGGCAAGTCACTTCATTTCTTAGTGCCTCAGTTACCTCATCCGTAAAACGGGGATTGAGGCCGTGAGCTTCATGTGGGACAGGGACTGTGTCCAACCCAATTTGCTCGTACCCACCCCAGCGCTTAGTCCGTTGTCCGGCGCATAGTAAGCGCTTAACAAATACTATTTTTATTATTAAGTGAATTGTTGATTGATGGCCTCGGACCTCTCGTGGACTCGTCCGCTCGGTCGGGGAGCTGTCCTTGGTTTGGAAAGTGGAGCGGTGAGTTAGGCGGAACTTGGAAGCAACTTCGCTTCACCAGTGACAGACACCCCGAGCGTTAGTTTTCTCCATCAGCGACTCCAAGGCTGTAGAAAAGGATAAGAGAGAAGTTATCTATCTCTCCAGACTCCTCTTTCTCTGCCGGTCAAAACCTACTGGAAGAAAACGCTCTCCCAGGCCCCGTTTAGCAGTTTCTCCAACTCCATCTCTGCCCCCGGATTCATCTGGGGGCATTAGATATTCCCCCCTCCGCCTCGATCCCACAGCATTACAAACCTATAAATCATAGATTATAAATTATTTATTACACTAACGTCCGTCTCCCTCTTAAGACTGTAAACTCGTTGTGGACAGGGACGGTATCTACCAGACATACTGGAAGAAAATGCTCTCCCAGGCCCCGCTTAGCAGTTCCTCCTACTCCATCTCTGCCCCTGGATTCATTTGGGGGCATTTGATATTCGCCCCTCCGCCTCGATTCTACAGCATTTACGTATATATAAATCATAGATTACACATTATTTATATATCTATAAATCATAGATAATAAATTCTTTATGACATTAACGTCTGTCTCCCCCTTAAGACCGTAAACTCGTTGTGGACAGGAAAGGTGTCTACCAAGCTCTGACGTGTTGGACTCTCCGAGTGCTTAGTAGAGTGCCCTACACACAGTAAGCACTCAGGAAATATGATTGATTGAGTGATAATAACTGTGGTATTGTTAGACCCTTACTTGTGACAAGAACTATACTAAAAATCTGGGGTAGAGTCAAGACAATCAGTTCGAATGCAGTCCCTGAATCAAATGGGGCTCACAATCCAAGGGGGAGGAGGAGTGGAGAAGCAACGTGGCCTGGTGGCTAGAGCATGGGCCTGGGAGTCAGAAGAACCTGGGTTCTAATCCCGGCTCTGCACTTGCCTGCTGTGTGACCTTGGGCAAGTCACTTCACTTCTCTGTGCCTCAGTTAACACATCTGTAAAATGGGGAATGAGGCTGGGAACCCCAGGTGGGACAGAGACTGTGTCCAACTCGATTTACTTGTATCTACCCCAGTGCTTAGTACAACGCTTGCCACGTAGGAAGAGCTGAACAAATACCATATATTATTATTGGTAGTAATAATCCTGGCTTCCCCACTTGTCCGCTGGGTGACCTTGGGCAGGTCATTTCACTTCTCTGTGCCTTACTTACCTCATCTGTAAATGGGGATTAATTCTTTGAATGCTATATGGGATATGGACTGTTTCCAACTTGATTAGCTTGTATCTACCCCAGCGCTTAGAACAATGCCTGGCACAAGGGAAGTGCTTAACAAACACCATGAAACTGCAGGCTTTGAATCCCCATTTTCTAGGTGAGAAAATTGAGGATCAGAGAAATGAAATGTCTTGTCCAAGGTCACACACCAGGTAAGTGGTGGAGCCGGGTTGAGAACCCAAGTCCTCTGACTCCCAGGCCATTGCTCTTTCCACTTGGCTATTCATTGTGGCATTTCTGTGATCAATCATCTCACTTTGTAAATGTTTTTTAGCAAAACGTGACTCTCTTGGTAGAAGCCACAGAGACATCATCCCCAGTTTCAGGAGTTTATAATAGAGGCTTCTGGAAATGACAAGAGACCTGGCCGCTGGGCTCCTTGGGTGAGTCTTGCAGCTACCCCAGCCCTTAGTACAGTGCTCGGTACATAGTACGCGCTTAAAAAAAATACCATTTAAAAAAAAACAGATTTGCTTTGGCCCCAGAAGCAACTCAGTCAAACTAGCATTTTGGTCTCAGGGGAGGAGGGAACAGGCCTCTCACAGCCCCACATACATTGATCAGGAAAGGGCAGGTGGAGGAGTGTCAATTTACCATTCGATCAATCAGTGGTATTTATTGAGCATTCAATGTGTTCAGAGCTCCGTCCTAAGCACTTGGGAGAGTCCAATACTGCAGAGTTGGAAGACACGTTCCCTGCCTATAACGAACTCACAGTTTAGAGGGGGAAGTCCTCCTCCACCATTAATAATAATAATTGCAATTATTATTATTATTACATTAACATGGCAGATGCTAAGAAAGTACCATGATAATAATAACAATTATTATTATTAAAGGTGGAGGAGGCCTGTCCTCTAGACTCTTCTAGAAGGAGGCCTTGCCCCGCTAGACCGTGAGCTCATTATGGGCGGGAAACATATTATTATGTACGCGTTTAGCACTTACTATGTGCCAAACACTGTTCTAAGCACTGAGGTAGATACAAGTCAATCTGGTCGGACACAGTTCCTGTCCCAAATAGGACTCAGAGTCATAACCCCCATTTTACAGATGAGGGGACTGAGGCCCAGAGAAGTGAAGTGATTTGCCCAAGGTCACACAGGAGACAAGTGGCAGAGGCGGGATTAGAACCCATGACCTTCTGACTCCCAGGCCCGTGTTCTATCCACTATGCCTTGCTGCTTCTCCTGCCTTCTCTCCCAGGTTCGGAAGCAAGAGACTCAGATTTAAACTTCAAGACATCTGGCTGATGGACCTGTTAGAAAAGGACCTCGTCAATCAATCATTCAGTCAGTCAATCAATCGAAGAAAATAATAACTGTGGCATTTTGAAGCACTTACTATGTGCTGAGCACTTTACTAAGCCCTGGGATGGAAAGGAGATAATCAAGTCTAGTCTGTAAGCTCTCTGCCTCTAGAATGTAAGCTCGTTGTGGGAAGGGGATGTGTCTGGTGTTGTACTCTCCCAAGCTCTCAGTACAGTGCTTTGCACAACGTGAGAGCTCAATAAATACGATTGAATGAATGTACGCATGAATTGATTGATTGATTGATTGATTGATTGATTGATGGAATCAATCATCCCGATGGCCATTAGGTGGCAGCAAAGCTCTACACTCTCCCGCTCCTGGGCCCCGGTTAGACTGGAGGGAGGCGGGGAAGGGAGGAAATAATGATAATAATAATAACAATAATAATAATAATAATGGTATTTGTTAAGCGTTTACTATGTGCAGAGCACTGTTCTAAGCGCTGGGGTAGATACAGGGTCATCAGGTTGTCCCACGTGAGGCTCACAGTCTTAATCCCCATTTTACAGATGAGGTCATTGAGGCCCAAAGTAAAGTGACTTGCCCACAGTCACACAGCTGCCAAGTGGCAGAGCCGGGATTCAAACCCATGACCTTCGACTCCCAAGCCCGGGCTCTTTCATAATAATAATAATAATAATAATAATGTTGATATTTGTTAAGCACTTAATAGGTGCCAAGCACTCGTTTAAGAGCTGGAGTAGATACAGAATAATCAGGTTGTCCCAGGTGGGGCTCACAGTCTTAATCCCCCTTTTACAGATGAGGTCACTGAGGCCCAGAGAAATGAAGTGACTTGCCCAAAGTCACATAGCTGACAAGTGGCAGGGGCGGGATTAGAACCCACGACTTCTGACTCCCAAGCCCGCGCTCTTAATAATAATAATAATAATGTTGGTATTTGTTAAGCGCTTACTATGTGCCGAGCACTGTTCTAAGCGCTGGGGTAGACATAGGGGAATCAGGTTGTCCCACGTGGGCCTCACAGTCTTAATCCCCATTTTTACAGATGAGGGAACTGAGGCACAGAGAAGTTAAGTGACTTGCCCACAGTCACACAGCTGACAAGTGGCAGAGCCGGGATTCGAACTCATGAGCCCTGACTCCAAAGCCCATGCTCTTGCCACTGAGCCACGCTGCTTCTCCTAAGTGACCCTCACTGAGTTGAAGGAGAGTGTAGACTGTAAGGTCGTTGTGGGCAGGGGACGTGTCGACCGGCTCTATAGACTCTCCCCTTGCCCAGGACGGTTTGACCCTCTTAAAGCCAGAGGGAGAGATACATCCAATAGACTAATAAACAGATGAAGAGCTAGGTGTCTTAAACGATGTCACAGTTGCTCGACATGGACTGAAGCTGCCTCAGCTCCTTCCCCCAAGATGAAGCTCTTAGGGCAGGGCGGGTGGAACGGTGAGGGGATGGAATCCGTAAACTGGGGATTGAAGAGGTTGGTATTTCTAAGGGCCTCCAGAACAGCCCTCAGGGAGGCCTGGCCATCCCGGTGCCCTGCGGGCAGAGAAACACCAGAAACACCAAGCTCTTAACACAATGTTTCGTACACGGTAAGCCCTCCTTAAATACGATCCATCCATCGATTGATTGATTGAGAGGTTCCCCTCTTTGCTTTGTACAGACTCCATCTCCCTCTACTCTCTCCAAGCATGGCTTTCCATTCCCCTATCCGTCAGTCTCTGAGGATTTGAAAGTTTTCCCTCCCCTAACCATTGCCATGGGCCACAGCTCTGACGGAGACTGGGGAATGGGAAGGGACTGCGCACCAACTCCTCCAGTCAGAAAAACCCTCCTTGCTTTCATGAATCCTGGGGAGTGGAGAGATCTCTACTGAAAGCTCACCTCCTCCAGGAGGCCTTCCCGGATTAAGGCCCCTTTTCCTCTGCTCTCCCTCTCCTCCCCACAGCACTTGTGTGTATTTATGACCCTATTTATAATTCTATTTATTTTACTGATGCGTACATATCTGTAATTCTATTTATATTGATGCCTGTTTACTTGTTTTGATGTCTGCCTCCCCCTTCTAGACCGTGAGCCCGTTGTGGGCTGGGATTGTCTCTATTTGTTCCTGAATTGTACTTTCCAAGTGCTTAGTACGGTGCTCTGCACACAGTTAGCCCTCAATAAATACTATCGAATGGATGAAAGATCTCTCCTCCCTCCCTTGCATCCTGCCAGCGATGAGCTCCAAGGGATGCCCTTAAATCAGTCACTCGGTAGTTTTCGCTGGGCATTCACTCTGTACAGAACACTGCACTTAGTGTTTGGAAGAGCCTCAGGAGAGCGGACTTGTGTGGATGCCTCCCGGAAGGTTAGGACTGTGAGCCACGGTGTTAGGGGCACTGAAGCTGTAGCAAGAGATGGGCGGGACCTCCGCTCCCCAATTAATCTTCCTCTAAAATGTGTCCCAAAGAGCCATCATAGGTGTTATCTCCCCGGGAGGGATGGGAGATGATAGTTTCTGGCTCCCAACTTTTTTTAATGCTATCTGTTAAACGCTTACTAATGGCCAGGCTCTGTAAGCACTGGGGTAGATAAAAGCAAATCAGGTTGGACACAGTCCATGTCCCACATGGGGCCTCACGGTCTTAATTCCCATTTTACAGATTTGGTAAATGAGAGCCAGAGAATAGAAGTGATTTGCCCAAAGTCGCACAGCAGACAGATGGCGGGGTCTGGATTAGAACCCAGATCCTTCAGAGTCCCAGGCTCGTGTTGTAACCACTAGGCCGTGCTGCTTCCCAGCTGCCGTGACAGTGGGGGCTGGAGCTTGCCTGGTTCCCAGCAGTGGAGGCAAAAGTTATTTCACCACAGCTGTCTGCACTGGACTTCTCCCTTTCACTCACCCGGTGTTCCCGTCCGGACCTAAGGACTAGAAAGATCTCAAATCTTGTGTCTAGTTTATTTACTCTGCACAGTCAGAGAGACTACCCCTCTCTAACCCCGACATTCTCAGTGAAGAGCAGGCACTTGCGAGTGTCTTGTCTCCTATCGACCTTAACCCCCTTGGCAAAATAAATGAGAGTGTACTTTACTGGGCTACTCCAAGCTGTCACTCCCCAACTCTCCCCTTGCCCAGGGTCACTGACCCTCCCCTCTGCCGACCCACCTTAAGATACACCCAAGAGGTTGAGAGGCTCCACCGCTTGTCTGCTGGGTGATCTTGGGCAAGTCACTACACTTCTCTGTGCCTCAGTTGCCCCATCTGTAAAATGGGGATTGAGACCGTGAGCCCCACGGGAGACAGGGACTGTGTCCAACCCGATTGGCTTGTATTCACCCCAGCGCTTAGTGACAGTGCCTGGCACATAGTGAGAGCTCAACAGATATCACAAAATTGCTCGGCCCAAGGTAAAGCTTCCTCGGATCCTTCCCCCAAGGTGAAGGCTTTTGGGTACGACAGATCGAAAGGTGAGAGTCTGCCAGCAGCGGGTGGAGTCGGTGGGCTGGGGATTAGAGAGGTTGGCATTTCCAGGGGCCTCCAGGCGCCATGTGGGCAGAGAAACACCAGACAGAGAGGGTTTTGCACATCAAAGCACTTTTATTCAGCTTTACCAACGCATCTGGTACAAACGCACAATCGCATACACAGTATGCACTCCCAATCCGCCCGGTTAATAGCCCGGGCCATTCCCCGTGTCAGCTGTCGGGACTTCAACCCCCGAATCCAGAGTCAGTCAGTCACCGTGGCAACGGTGTTCTCACTTAACTGCCGGAGACAGCTAGACACTTCCAAAAAAAAAAAAAAAATGTATAACATTCGAACCTCCCAGCTCCCTCTTAATGCCTTTAATATAAAGCAGTTTCATCCGGCCTTTTTCATTAACAGAAAAAAAGTAGCCCCGTCATAGAAATGTTCCATACACGGGTGACCTAGCCTCTCTTGGCTAAGCCAGCCTCTACCTTGGCAGGGCTTTAAGGCAGCAAAGAGCGGGGGTGGGGGGCAGACTACTGAATTACTGAAATCACTGAAGCCAGTAATTTCTTCCAGCCCCCCCCTCCCACCCCCACCCAACCGAGTTGCCCTCCGGCCTGCTCCTTTCCACTGGCCCATCCAACCAAACCGGTGGCAATTTCCAGCCAATGCAAGTCACCTGCGGCCAAGGTCTCCAAACTGCCTAGATGCACAATCTTACCGTACCACTGTAACATACATAACACGCAACGCCCCACGAAGGCTCCTTCGACGAAGACCCCCCCTCCCCCACCCCGTGGGCATACCCCCAACCCAATGCTGCATTGGTTCACACCAACCAACAGAATACTCAGCCCCTCCTCCCCCTGCCCCCGGGAGCCTGAGATTTTAGTAGTATTCCATTCTCCTACATAAATAACAAGGGGAAATAATATTCCCTACTGAAAAGAGGAGGAGGGGGAAGGGGGAAGGAATCAAGGAAGCCCCCCCTCCTTCCTCTGGATTTGACATTTAGAACGAAAGAGAGGAAAACAGCGTCCAGACGTCCAGCCAGCGTCCCGGTCTACCAGGGTCTCCAGAGAGGACCGGGGGTCTTCAGAGCGGCCTGCTTGGGCGGGTTTGGGGGAAACAGGGGGTAGAGGCCCTCGGGGGCAGGCACGGGGGTCTTCTGAAAGTGGCTCAGGAGTTTGGTCTGGGTCTCCGTCTGGACTTTGTGCAGGGAGAGGAAATGGAAAGCCTCCTGCAGGCAGCGGGAGTAGCCCTCCTTGAAGTCCAGCTGGGAAGTCTTGTGCAAGGCCCCGGCAGCTAGAGGAAGAGGAGAAGGGAAAAAAAAGCCCGCATTTAGACCGAAGCAAGAAACAGTCCTCAACGTTCTGACGCACACACAACTCCCCCTCCCCAATCTTCTCCCCCCCTCCCTTCCTCCCCCTCGGGGCAGGGGGGATGGGGTGGGGGGCCTTCTCTCACCTTTGACCTGCAGGTGACTTTGCTGTTTCAGGTAGCTGACGGTCATCTCCAGGATGTCTGCCTTTTCCAGCTTGGAGTGGGGCTGGCGCCTCTGGAATTCGGTCTCCAGCAGACGCTTCAGCTGCTCGATGCTGCTGTTGATGCGATCCCGGCGCATCTTCTCCACCACCGGCTTCCTCAGCTGCCCGAGGAAAGGGAGGGGAGGGGGGAAAAAGAGAGAGAGAGGCCCGTTAGCCTCGTCGAGGCCTGGAGCTCAGGAGGCGTTGGGAAGGGGGGACGGAGGAGAAGGGGGGTGCCTCGACTTACTTTGTTCTTCTCTTTGGGCGTGAGCAGAGAGCCGGGTTCCAGGAAAAGAGCGCTCGGAGCCATGGAGGTTATCCGGGGCTGGGGGGGGAAACGTGTCGTGCGGGGCCGGGCCGGGAGGCTGCTATTTATGGGAGAAGGGCTAGCTGAGAAGCTGTGGGGCTCGAGTTGACCGGCGGTTCCCACAGTCGGTAGCCAATGGGAGGGCCAGGAGGGACAATGGGCAACCACCCATTCTTGCACGCTCCACCGGCCGTGAATAGCCCGGGGGATAATGACCTTCTCCCCGAGAGCAGGTGGGGATTGGGCGGGGGCCCGGCCCGGCCCCGGGGGAGGGGAGACGCCGCACCGCGATCTGGGAACGCGCCGGACCTCGGGCGGGACGGGCGCGATGATCAGAAGAAGAAGAAGAAGAAGAACGGTACCGATTAAGCGCTTACTGTGGGCCAGGCACTGTACCGATACAACAGATCGGGCTGGACCCGGTCCCTCTCGTTCATCATTCATTCAATCGTATTTATTGATAAGAACGATAATAATGTTGGTATTTGTTCCGCGCTTGCTTACTGTGTGCCGAGCAGCGTTCTAAGCGCCGGGGGAGATGCAGGGTCATCAGGCTGGCCCCCGTGAGGCTCCCGGTCTTCGTCCCCAGTTTACAGATGAGGTCACTGAGGCACGGAGAAGTGAAGCGACTTGCCCACAGTCTGACTCCGAAGCCCGGGCTCTTTTCCACTGAGCCACGCTGCTTCCCATCATAACGATGATGATAATGGTATTGGTTAAGCGCTTACAAGGTGACAAGCTCTGTTCTAAGAGCTGGGCCAGATACGAGGTGGTCAGGTTGTCCCACGTGGGGCTCACAGTCTTCATCTCCATTTTACAGATGAGGTAACTGAGGCGCAGAGAATAATAATGATAGCCATCGTGGGATTTGTTAAGCCTTTACTGTGTGCCAGCCACTGTTCTAAACGCTGGGGTAGATAATCAGGTTATCCCAGGTGCTCACAGTCCTAATCCCCATTTTACAGATGAGGTAACTGAGGCGCAGAGAATAATAATGATAACCATCACGGTATTTGTTAAGTACTTACTATTTGCCAACCACTCTTCTAAAGGCTGGGGTAGATAATCAGGTTATCCCATGTGCTCACGGTCCTAATCCCCATTTTACAGTTGAGGTACCTGAGGCCCAGAGAAGTTAAGTGACTTGTCCGAAATCACAAGGCTGATAAGTGGAGGAGCCGAGATTAGAACTGACGTCCTCTGACTTCCAGTCCCGTGCTCTTTCCACTAAACTGCTTCTCTTATGAGCGTTTACGGTGTGCAGAGCACTGCATAAGCACTCGGAAAAGTACTTTACAGCAGGAAAGAGAGGCTATCCCTGCCCACAGCGAGCTCACAGTGTAGAGGGGCAAAGGGCTCACAGTCTGTCCCAACTGGGGCTCACAGTCTTGCTTCCCCATTTTACAGAGGGAACTGAAGCACAGAGAAGTGAAGTGATTTGCCCAAAGTCACAAAGCAGACAGGTGGCGGAGCCAGGATGAGTACCCGCGACCTTCCGAGTCCCAGGCCTGTGCTTTAGTCACTAGTCCACGCTGCTTCTCTACGGCGTTCTTGGCATCGTTTGAGAAAGCCCTCCGAAGTGGGTAACCGGTTGAGCCCGGCCACTAAGCGAGGGCTGGGACGGGACTCAGATTGTTATTATCGTGGTCGTCGTCGTCATTATATCATATTAGCTTTGAATTTCGAGGAAGCAGCCTGGACTAGTGGATAGAGCCCGGGCACGGGAGTCAGAAGGATCTGGGTGCTAATCCCAGCTCTGCCACTCGTCGGCTGTGCGACTTTGGGCAAGCCTCTTCAGGTTCTCTCATCTGGAAAATGGGGGTTAAGACTGCGAACCCCATGTGGGACAGGGACTGTGTCCAACCTGAGTAACTATATCTACCCCAGCATTTAGTAGAGTGCCTGGCACACAGTAAGCGCCTAACCAATACCATAAAACCCCCTCAAAAAAAAAAAACTCGACACTGTAGCGGGAGATAATAATAATGTTGGCATTAGTTAAGCGCTTACTATCTGCCCAGCACTGTTCTAAGCGCTGGGGTAGATACAGGGTAATCAGGTTGTCCCATGTGAGACTCACAGTCTTAATCCCCATTTTACAGATGAGGGAACTGATGGGGAAGCTAATGCCTTGCACTTCTCTGAGAGCGCTGGGCTCCTGGGTTCCCTGATCTGTCTGAACACACTGCCTCTCGCCCCCATCGACCCCAGAATAGGAAAGGTTTTCAGGGATAGTCCAGTCCACCCAGACCTGTCCACTGAGTCAGCACCCCAAACCCGGATCCTGAGGGTTTCCATTTGAAGGCCGGTTGGGGGAGAGAGGGGAGCCCGTGGGACCTGGCTTATTCATTCATTCATTCATTCATTCATTCATTCCATAGTATTTATTGAGCGCTTACTATGTGCAGAGCACTGTACTAAGCGCTTGGAATGAACAAGTCGGCAACAGATAGGGACGGTCCCTGCCGTTTGACGGGCTCACGGTCTAATCGGGGGAGACGGACGGACGAGAACAGTGGCAATAAATAGAGTCAAGGAAAGAACATCTCCTAAAAACAATGGCAACTAAATAGAGTGAACTGCACAGAGCTTCAGCTCTGCTGGGAAACTCTCAGGCTCTTGCCCTGACGGCAGCCTGGTATTCATTCACTCGATCATATTTACTGAGCACTTACTGTGTGCAAAGCACTGTACTAAGTGCTTGGGAGAGTACGATATAACAATAAACAGACACATCCCCAGCCCACAACGAGCTTACAGTTTTAGAGGGGCCCACAAAATAAGCCCACAAGATTTCCCCCTGTATTGGTGACCCTCCCTCTCTGTCTCCCCATTCTTCCCCTGGGCCACTAAATGCTGAATCAATCGTGCTTACTGTGTGCGGAGCACTGTGCTAGGAGGTTATATTTATGTCCCACTCACTTGGCATTAAAGTGAGCCAGCCTAAGAAATAGCCAGAGGTCTGGCCCCTCAGCACCTAGTCTCCAGACTGGAAAGGAGCTCGGAGAAGCTGTTTCCTGGGGAAGCCAAATGTCTGTCGACATGAGACGGAGATGCATTTGATAACTCTCCCCATTCTACAGATCTGCGCTCTGTTCCCGCGACTCCCCAGCTCACACTCTTCATTCCTCCCAAGATTAGCTTCTAATGAACTCTCTCCCTTGACAAACTGTTTATGACAATCCAACAGAGTCAGAAGTACCTGATTTCTAATCCTGACTCTGACACTTGTCTGCTGTGTGACCTTAGTCAAGCTACTTCACTTCTCTGGGCCTCAGTTACTTCATCTGGAAAATGGGGGTTAAGATTGTGAGCCCCAAATGGAAGAGGGACAGTGTCCAATCTGATTAGCTTGTATCTACCCCAGTGTTTAGAACAGTGCTTCACACATAGTAAGCACTTGACAGATGCCATCATCATTATTATTATTATCATTATCATTATTATTATTACCCCAGGGCTTAGAGCAGTGCCTGGCATATAGTAAGTGCTTTAAGAACTGCCATAAAAAAAACAAACCTGATTATCTCGTAGCTATCCCAGAACTTAGTATAGTGTTTGGCATATAGTAATTATCATGACATAGAGGATGGAGCAGGGGTCTGGGAGTCAGAAGATCATGGGTTCTAATTCTGCCTCTGCTACTTGTCTGTTGTGTGGCCTTGGAAAAGTCACTTAACTTCTCTGTGCCTCAATTACCTAACCTGTAAAATGAAGATTAAGACTGAGAGCCCCACGTGGGACAGGGACTGTGTCCAACCCAATTTGCTTGTAGCCACCCCAGCACTTAGTACAGTGCCTGGCACATAGTAAGTGTTTAACAAATACCACTTGTTGCTTTGCGGTTGCTTAACAAATACTTCCCCCCAAAATGGCAGCACTGGCAGGATCGCCAGTACTGAGTGGATTTCCCCAGGTCTCAGCGAGGTCACCCCATCGGCACCCCCGGACTGTGCCCTCTCCGGCCACCCTGGCCTTTCCCAGCCACCCAGGGTGGAACTCTCTATGCCCACGGGGTGGGAAACAGGGTTCACAGTCATTTCTTGGGACTGGCCCCCTCAGGGCTATGAGCTGAATCATTCAGGAAAAACCTGCTTGCCCAACATAGATTCAGGGAGAGGCAGGTCCCTGCAGGGTTTGAGAAGGGCAAAGCCCTAGACTGAACACACCCTCCTCCCTTCCTCCAACCCCTGCCTGCTCTCTGCTTCTTCCCCAACCCCCATCTTCCATGTGCAGAGCACCGTACTGGGTGACGACTGCGTGCAGGGTATATAGTGTGTAAAGTGTTGAACCGACAATTACTGGGCTCAGAACCATACAGTGTGCAGTAAACTTTTCTTGGCATCTACTGAGTGGCAAGCACTTTAACGGCCTCCTTTCTGTGGGCTGAGCACTTTACTAGATGACTGGAAGGAGCTTCAATCTAATGGAGGAAACTGGAAGACGCAAATTTAAAAATCTTGTCTATAAGATCCAAATAATAATGATAATTGTGGTATCTGTTAAGCTCTTACTATGTGCCAGGCACTGTATTAGGTGCTAGGGTGGATACAAGTAAATTACGTTGGACATGTGTGGAACTCATGGACTGCAGAATTGAGTCCCAATTATCCTAATAATTCAAGGATAATTAGCATGGCCTAGTGGCTAGAGCACGGGCCTGGGAGTCAGAAGGTCATGGGTTCTAATTCCGACTCCACCACTTTTCTGTTGTGTGACCCTGGGCAAGTCACTTCTCTGGACCTCAGATATCTCATCTGTAAAAGGGGGGTCGAGACTACGAGCCCCACATGGAACTGTGGGGACTGTGTCCAACTCAACTAGCTGTATCCACCCCAGCGTTGGAAACAGTATCTGGCACGTAGTAAGCGCTTAACAAATACCATCATTATTAACAGTGCTCCCAAAGACAAAGAAGAAGCCTAACTGTGCAGAGGGGGGAAGAGGTGGAGCCAAGGAGCCGGCTGGAGAAGTCTCTACAGTCTCCTCTCCCCTCCTTGAATCTGACCTCTCTTCCTGAGGAAAACCTGAGCTCCTGACACAATCTTCTGAGAAGCCTAGGATCAAAGGTCCTACTGGAACTGTGTGTTTTAAAGGACAAAACAGCAGGCCCCACAGCCCGCGCACTGTGACCGAAAAGACCCGGAGAATGGAAGGGGTGTCATTATTCCTTCAAAGGCATCCATACAATCATCTCAATGGGCTTCATCTTTGGCAGGGTTGAATTTTCCTCAGTGGACCCAATTTGAAATTAACAATTAATAATAATAATAGTATTTTTAAGCACTTACTACGTATCAAGCACCGTTCGAAGCGCTGGGCGGACACAAGCTAATCAGATTGGATCCAATCTCTGTGCCACATGGGGCTCACCTTCTTAATTCCCATTTTGCAGATGAGGTAACTGAAGCCCAAAGAAATGAAGTGACTTGCCCGTGTCACACAGTAAAGTGGCGGAGCCGGGATTAGAACCCAGGGCCTTCTGACTCCCAGGCCCGTGTTCTACCCGCCAGACCACACTGCCTCTCTGCCTCTGCCTCCCCTTTCCATTCTTGACTCTCCTTCCAGTGAGCCTGTTTGACCCATCCAACATCCAGCTCTCCCCTCTCCAACTTTGACTCACGGACCACCCTACACCCTGCCTCTCACTTCTCCAAATCTGACTCTCCCTCCAGTAACCCAACATGTCCCACCGACAACCCCGGTTCTCCTTTCCCCATCTTTGACTCTCCCTCTACTGACTGGACCTGTATCAATCTGCCTCAAATCTATCTACACCCATTTGTGTCTTCTAAAAGCTTAACTTTCCCTCTTAATAGTAGTAGATCTCATCAATCTGGCCCAGACCTCTCCCCCACACCCTGCCTCTGACCTGGAACGCCCTTCCTTTTCATATCCGACAGACAATTATTTACCGTCCCTATCTTCAAAGCCTTACTGAAGGCACATCTCTTCCGAGAGGCCTTCCTTGACTAAGCCCTCATTTCTCTTTTCCCGCTCCATCTGTGTAGCTCCGCCCCACAGAGCTATGGATATGTACATACCCATAATTTATTTATATTAATATCTGTCTCCTCTTCCAGATTTTCAACTTGCTGTGGGCAGGGAATGAAGCCGTTATATTGTTGTGGCGTATTCTTTAAACGCTCAGTACAGTACCCTGCACACGGTAAATGCTCAATAACTATAATTGATTGATGATACCAGTAGTAGTAATATTTATTAAGTGCTAATTTGTTTAATGGGATTTGTTAAGCACTTACTATATGCCAGGCACTCTATTAAGCACTGGGGTAGATACACGATAATCAGGTTGGACATAGTCCACATACCTCATGAGGCTCACAGTCTTAATCCTCGTTTTACGGGTGAAATAACTGAGGCATAGAGAAGTTAAGTGACTTGTCCAAGATCACTCAGCAGACAAGAGGAGGATCTGGGATTAGCACTCAGTCCCTCTGAGTCCCGGGCCCATTCTCTTCCCACTAGGTCCTGCTACTTCCCATGTCTTTCTGTGCTCCTTGCCTTCAGGGAGTTTATAATCTTAAAGCAGAGACCGACACTTATTGTTTTCTAACAGTGGGATCTGGGGGAAGAACAAGGATATAACAGGTAGTGATGCAAATATGCAGGGATGATTTAGGTGAATTAATAATATTAGTAACTGTGGTATTTGTGAAACATTTACTATCTGCCTCACACTGTTATCAGTGCTAGGGAAGATACAAGGTAATCAGGTTGGACACAGTCCTTGTCCCACATTAGGCTCACAGTCTTAATAAATAAATAGTTATATAAACTCTACATTTGTAAAAAAAGTGTTGAGGATAGGAACATACTGCCATTTAACTGGAGAAGCGAGCACATGTAAAGCAGATGAAAGGAGGATAAAAGTTGCCTTTAGGGCAGTCCTTGAAGCCGATGTGCAAGCAGGCCCGCTCTGCCCAACTAATCGTGAGAAATTTTCCCAGCCCATTAAATGGACCGTGTCCCAAAACTAATAATACCTTGAATTTGCATAACGGCACGCTTTTATTTTCCAAAACACTTCCACATCGCTGACCTCATTCAATCCTGGCAACAGCCATGTGAAGTAGGAAGAGGCAGGGATTTTTCTTCCCAATTTAGAGATGGGAAAACTACAGCTCAGAGAGGTTGAGTGACTTGTCAGAGCCATACAGCCCACCACGGACAGAGCTGGGACTAGAACCCAGGTTTCTTGACTCCCAGAGCCATGTCTTTTCTGAGAAGTTTCAGCTCCTTGTGGGAAGCGAATCTCTGTTTTGTAGTTTCCAAGCACTTAGTATCCAGTGGGTACTTAATATTACTACTCTGACTCTATCTAGTATAAATGAATATTACAGCTGGCACCCTTTCTTTAAAACCCAATTAAAAAATACACCTCCTCCAGGAAGCCTTCGAGATTAACCCCACCTCACTGGTATATTTCCTGGCCTTTCTAACTTATCACACATATCTGTGTGCATGTTAACTTCCCAGAATCCACTCTTTCCACCTTTCACATACAATCCTAGAGCATGTTGAATAATACTAATGATATTTGTTAAGCGTTTACTATGTGCCGAGCACCATGCTACATGCTGAGGTATACACACGATGATCAGGTCGGACACAGTCCTGGTCCCTGATTGGGCTGATAGTCTGAGTAGGAGGAAGAACAGGTATCCCTCATCTTGCCTACATCCTATCTCTGACCTGGAGCGTCCTCTCTCTTCACATTTGACAGACTATAACTGTCCCGCCTTCAAAGGCTTATTGAAAGCCCAGCTCCTCCAAGAAGCCTTCCCCAACTAAATCCTCATTTCCTCTTCTCCCTTCCGCATCATGCCTAAACTAGGATTTGCACCCTGTATTCTCCCCACCCTCAGCCCCATGGCATTTATGTAGATATCTATTATTTATTTATTTATATTAATGTCTGTCTCCCCCTCTAGACCGAAAGCTTCTCGTGGGCAGAGAACATGTCTGCCAACTCTGTTATATTGTACTCTTCCAAGCCCTTAGTACGGCGCTTTTCACATACAGTAAGCACTCAATAAATATGATTGCTTGATTGATCGATTCAACAGGCATTGATCCCCCATTCCCAATTCCTGACTCCCAGAGCCACATTTTTTTCAAGGAATGTAAGCTCCTTGTGGGTAGGGAATCTCCATTTTGTACTTATTATTAATAATAATAATAATAATGCTATTTGTTAAACACTTACTATGTGCCAGGCCCTGTACTAAGCGCTGGGTTGAATATGAACAAATTGGGTTGGACACAGTCCCTGTCCCACACAGGGCTCACAGTCTCAAATCCCCATTTTGTAGAGAAGGCAACAGAGGCCCCAGAGAAATGAAGTGACTCGCCCAAGGTCACACAGCAGACAAGTGGGGGGAGCCAGGATTAGACCCTATGGCCATCTGACTCTCAGGCCGTGCTCCAGCCACTGCACCGTGCTGCTGCTCTTCCAAGCACTTAGTACAGTGCTCTGCACATAGTAAGTGCCCAATAAATACCACCGATTGATTGATTGATTGATTTTCATTAGACCGTGCTGCTTCTTGAACCCTCGAACTCCTCACCCCCTCCCCCGACCAGGTAGCATGAAGGGGAAGACCGCTGCAGAATCTGTCAGCGCAGCCCCTTTTGTAGGAGTTGAATGGGCTTGTTTCTTTTGTACAGCCCCGCAGCTGTTAAGCTCCGACTCTTTTATGTCAAGTAGTGGGAAAGTTTTTGTGACCGCCTCTCACATGTTTTTTCTCAAAAGCTCCTGGATTATCTCTGGGCCTGTGTAACTCCATCTTAAAACCCTCCCCCAATCTGTTGGCATTATTATTTTCCTTAAAGGGCCCCTTCCCAGGTGGTAAAATCGTGCCCGACTTGATGAGGAAGGTTTCAGCTCTTACAGGTAAGCCTGGAATCACAGAAACCAGCTACAGTGGGTCCTGAAATTCCAGTTAAAGAGGTTGAACTCTATAGGATCCTCTTTGTAATGCCCGAAACTCTCCCAGGGTGACAGAAACTCACACCTCCCTGGGATATCTGGTTCTTAAACTCTTGGGGGAGGCCTCTCTCCCCTAACCAGCATTGACCCTGAAAGTTTCTGGCCCATCAGAAAGTTACTGGAGGTGGGGGTGGAGGGGAATTTAGGCTTCCTTTCTCTTCCTCTCTCTTTCTCTCTCTCTCTAATCCTCCCGCCCAGTGAAGAAACTGGGAGACAAATGAGCTGTCAGGGTGAAAGTGTGTTCGCAATTTAAACTCACGAGTTCACACATACGCTCTCCCATAGTCTCACACACAAAATTGGAATTTCTTTCCATCACCCCAAGTGGCAACAATCCACTAGCCCCCCTTTAAACTCATGTAGGAAGAGATCCTGTCTACCAACTCTGTTGTAGTGCACTTTCCCAAGTGCTTTGTACAGTGCTCTGCGCTCAGCAAGTGTGCAATAAATATCCTTGTTTGATTAGCACCAGGGTATACCCATCCTTTGCACTTACGAACACGTAGGCCTTACACTTCCCTTTAGACTGTAAACTCCCTGTGGGCAGAGATTGTGTCTACCAACTCTACTGTATTGTACGTACGTTTCTCTGAACACAGTAAACACTCAAAAAATACCACTGACTGACTGATGTACACTCAATAGGACACTTCAAATGTTATTCAGTTACTTAGGTCTGATATTGTACTACTCCCGGCCTATTTTACTGCTCTTCCTCCTACCCCCACTATTTGTAGAAAATTCCTGATTGCTTGTCTCCGCCATTAGACCCTAAGCCCTCTGAGAGCAGGGAGTGTGTCTTGCTTTTATCGTATTCTTCCGAGTGCTTGACACGAGGTTTTGCACTCGGCAGGCACTCAATAAAGTATCTTATATTGAATGATTGATTGATTCGTTGAGGGGCCACTGCAGCAGATGGTGATTAGAGACTGCTACCTGGCAGAGATGGGGGTCAACTTTCCAAAGCAGGGTTCCCCCTCCCAAACGCAAGTCGGGGGCCAACAGGGGGTCCCTTCTTCAGCGGAGCAGTCGCTCCTGGCAGGCCGAATGAGAACCTGGAGGTGTGAGGCTGTTGGCACCAGATGTGCCTGTCCTGAAGCAGGCCGACCGCCAAGTAGGCTGGATGGTTCTCTCGGGCTGCCCCAGGCCAGTGAGAGGGCTGGACGGCAGCTTTGGCTTCTGGAGGAATCACGGCCCAGGCACTGAAAGTGGACCTTTCCCAGCTGGGCCCATTCCACCGGAGCTTGACACCTCCAGGAAAGTTGTCCCTTCCCAGAGTAGGCTTGGACTGGGCCCTACCGCCAGATTTAGAAGACCCCTCCACCCAGTGCTGACCCCCTTCTCTGCTGGTCCCCATCCCTAGAAGACCCCATCTTCCAGTTAATCTTCTCTCACTGACTCCCTCCCCTGCTGAACTCCTGTCCTTTCCGACTTCTCCCGCTGCCCCCCTCCCCCAGCTACTCACTCCCATGCTGCCCTCCCCCGCCGACCTCCTTCCCTAGCTGAGTCCCTTCCCTAGCTGATCCACAGTGCTTACTATGAGCTAGACACTGTTCTAAGCACTGGGGTAGATACACGGTAATCGGGTTGGACACAGTCCCTGTCCTACGTAGAGCTCACAGTCTTAGCCCCCATTTTACAGATGAGGAAAGCAAGGCACAGAGAAGTTAAGTGCCTTGCCTAGGGTCACACAACAGACAAGTGGCAGAGCTGGGATTAGAACCCATGATCTTCTGACTCCCAGGCCCGGGCTCTATCCACTAGGCCATGGTTTATTGCTGTATTGTTCTCTCCCAAGCTCTTAGTACAGCACTCTGCACTCGGTAAACTCTCAGTAAATACAATTGAATGAATGGTGACCCCCTTCCCCCAGGTGACCCCCTCTCCCGCTGATTCGCTCCCCCACCGACCCCCTGCCCTACTGACTCCCTTCCCCACTGATCTCCTCCCCATCTGATTCCCCTTCCCCACTAAACCCCCTTTCCCCGCTGATGTTCTCCCCTGCTTTCCCCCTCCCCCTCTGACTCCTTTCCTCACTGGCCTCCTCCTCATCAGATCCCCTCACCTACTGACCCCCTCCCCATCTCCCCCCATCCTCATCTCACCCCCCTCTCACCGATTCTTTTTCCCGAAGACCCACCTCCCCATATGACCCCTCCCACTGATTCCTCTCCCCTCTGATCCCTTCCTCCCATTGCCCCCCTCTACTGCTGACCCCTGAGCAATATGGCGTAATGGATAGAGCACGGGCCTGGGAGTCAGAAGGTCATGGATTCTAATCCCCGCTCTGCCACTTGTCTGCTGTGTGACCTTAAGCAAGTCACTTCACTTCTCTTTGCCTCAGTTCCCTAATCTGTAAAATGGGGATTTAAGACCGTGACCCCCCTATATGGGACAGGGACCGTGTCCAATCCGATTACCTTGTATCTACCCAAGCGCTTAGAACAGTACCTGGCACCTAGTAAGGACTTAACAAGGTCATAATTATTATTATTGTTGTTATCATTATTATTCTCCATCTGACGCCCTCCCCTACTGATCTCCTCCAATGGACTTTTTCCAGGCTGACCTCTTTCTTGAGCTGACCCCCTCCCCCATGGATGTCCCCCCCCCAGCTCTCCCTTCCCTGGCTGTCTTTCTGGCCCCAATTTCTCCTGCAAGGGGGTGTCTTTCAGAGTGGGGGGAGGGACTGGAACCCCACGAAAACGATGCACTGGGCCGGATGTTAAGCCTTGCAGGGGAAGCGAGGTCTAGGGGGAGCTGGGGGTGGGCGGGGGTGGAGAGATGGCTGTTTTTCCCAGGTCTTCAAAGGCAGAAACGGGGTCGGGGGCTCGGCGGTTTCCCCGGATTACTGTCGCCCGGGCGTCCTCTGCGAGCAGAAATTCTCCGGGCGCACAATGCGCAGTCAAGGACCATTGCTAATGCGGTTTGGAGCAGGGCACACGCCTTTTGTTGCCGGGGATGAATGGAGGGAAGAAATGGTGTGGGAAACTCGGAGCAACACAAACCCCCCCCCCCATCCCCCTTTCCTCCCTTCCCTCATCTCCCCTCTCCCGCCATTCGGCGAGAAGCTACTTAGCATGCGAGGGTGCCCACCCGGGATGGGGCAGACTACCAAGGGCACCCGTGACCCCGATCTGCCACTGAACCCAGGGGTGCGTGCTGTGGGAGAGGGGGTGTGGGTATCCCCGTGGGCGTGAGCTCAGGGGGACGGGCCCAGGACCGGAAAGAAGCCAGGCAGTGGGTCAAATCAAAACCAGGCGGCGGGGCTAGAAGAAATTTCACAGGTGACCTCTTCTCTCTCTTCCCTTCTGTTGGATTTCCAGGAGAATCTGGGAGGGGGAGAGAGAGAGTTCGTGTGTTCTTTTGAGTGCATTTCATTCATTCAATCATATTTATTGAGCGTTTACTGTGGGCAGAGCACTATATTAAGTGCTTAGAAAGTACAATTCAGCAACAAATAGAGACAATTCCTGTCAACAACGGGCTCATAGTCTAGAAGGAGGGAGACAGACATCAAAACAAGTAAACAGGCGTCGATAGCCTCAATATCAATAAGAGTGCATTCGTCGTCGGCCTGTGGTGACGGAGGGAGGGAGAAGGAGAGGCAGGCCGAGGCCTCGGGAATGGATGGTGGGCGCACTGGGAAGACGGATTTTTTTGCCTCTTCCTCTTGGTCTCCCGGCTTTCCGCTGGCCAAAGGAAGGGGCGTCTCTAGAGGCCCGCATGCAGCTGCGTCCTTTCCGACTGTCGGATTTCACCTGTCTTTAAAGCAGTGAGTCGTTCAGTCAGTCGTATTTATTGAGAGCTTACTGCGTGCAAAGCACTGTACTAGGTGCTTGGGAGAGTAGGATATAACAGTATAACAGATAGAACAATATAACAGCCCACAGTGAGCTTACTGTCTAGAGGTATGAGCTTACAGTCTTCAGTCATTCTGTCCTCTCTCCTTACTTGGGTCTGGTTACAGGCTGGGGATGTCCATCTGCAGCCCATAATAATAATAATAATAATGGTATTTGTTAAGAGCTTATTAAGTGCCAAGCACGGTTCTCAGCACTGGGGTAGATACAAGGTAATCAGTCTGTGCAATGTATGGCTCACAGTCTTGATCCCCATTTTACAGATGAAGCAACTGAGGCACAGAGAAGTTGTGACTCGCCCAAGGTCACACAGCAGACAAGGGTCTGTCAGGATTAGAACCCATGACCTCTGTCTTCCAAGCCAGTCTATCCTTTTCACAAGTCTGCCCAGTGAGGACAAGTAGGATGGCCCAGTGGAAAGAGCCTGGGCTTTGGAGAAAGAGGACCCGCATTCTAATCCAGGCTCTGCCACACGTCTGCTTTGTGACCTTGGACAAGTCACTTAACTTCATAGTGGTTCGGTTGCCTTATCTGTAAAAATGGGCATTAAGTCCTCTTCCCTCCAATTTAGACTGTGAGACAGGGACTGTGTCCAACCTGATTATCTTGCTCTACCCACTACGCCATACTGCAAGAAGTTAATTGGTCCAGGCTCCCTGCTTCCAAGACAGTGGGCTGTCTACCTAATTATTATTATTGTTTTTACATCTATGCCATTAAAAGTGGCACGGGACACCACCACAGGTGCAGAAAATCCAAAACCTGGAGAAAGGGAACCCCTTCTGTGTTGGAGGAGATTTGTGACAATTTTTCTCAGGAGAATTAATGTTCTGGGCCTCTAACTGTAAAAGGGCTTTGAGGTTGTTGTTTTTGGCAAAGACACTTCCAGCCAATCTGAGGACCCGGCCCTCCGGGCAGATGCATAAAGCTCATCTCATTTCATGCTTAGAGAAGCAGTGTTGCCTAGTAGATAGAGTACTGGCTTGGGAGTCAGGTCATGGGTTCTAATCCAGGCTTTGCACTTGTCTGCTGTGTGACCTCGGGCAAGTCATTTAACTTCTCTGTGCCTCCGTTCCCTCATCTGTAAAATGGGGATTAAGACTGTGAGCCCTTTGTGGGACAGGGACTGTGTCCAACCCAATCTGCCCCAGTGCTTGGAACAGTGCCTGGCACATAGTAAGTGCTTTACAAATGCCCTTATTATTATTATAGAACCTGGGTCTGGGCTCAGAAGGACCTGTGCTCTAATCCTGGCTCTGCCACTTGTCTGCTGTGTGACCTTGGCAAGTCAATTCACTTCTCTGTGCCTCAGTTACCTTATCTGTAATATGAGGATTAAGACGGTGAGCCCCATATGGGAAATGGAGTGTGTCCAACCTGATTAGTTTGTATCTACCTCAGTGCTTAGTACAGTGCCGGGCACATGGCAAGTGCTTCAAAAGTACCATTAAAAAAAAAGGATCTCAGAAACGTTTCCCACTAGAATCAGCAGCGTTCCCAGATTCTGAAACTTCCTTTCCTTCTGCTTGACTTCCCCAGCTCATCCGACTTTCCTTTTCTTTCTTTCCTGCCTGGGCTGGGCAGATGTGGGGCCGAAGGCGGCTGTGTGAGAGAGAAAGAGGGAGATAGAGAGAGAGAGAGAGAGAGAGCTGAGCTTGGACCGTGTGAGTGTGGAGTTCGGTGGAGTTTCCCACACTTTCCCTCCCATTCATCGCATTCAGCCTGGCCACAAAGGAAGTGTGCCAGCCTACAAGCTGAATTAGCCACGGGGCTCGGCTCTGCTTTGTGCCGGGGAGAGAGGCCCCACCCGGGGACGGCCATATGGGGAGTCCTGATGGATGCGCCCGCCATCCGTCCGTCAGCCCCTGCCTGGGACCGGCTGGGAGGATGTGCCCACTGCCCACCCGTCGGCCCCTGCCCGGGGCCGGCTGGGCCCATGTGCCCCACCGTCCACCCGTCAGCCTCCGCCCGGGGCCGGCTGGGCCCATGTGCCCCCGTCCGTCTGTGGGACCCTGCCCGGTGCCGGCCGGCTGGGCTGGGGCCACCTGAGAAGTCCCATCGGCTTGGGCAGCCACCGTCCGGCGGGGTTGAACGTCTGTCCCAAAGACAGAGACGCAGTCACCCACAGCCTCCGCCAACCTATCGGCAGACGCAAAGCGCTCTGTCCCTGGGGACCGCTGGTCTCGGGTCTTCCGTTTTGGACACGTGGAGAAGCAGTGGGGCCTAGTGGAGAGAGCACGGGCCTGGGAGTCAGAAGGTCTTGGTTCTAATCCTGGATCTGCTACTTGTCTGCTGTGTGACCTTGGGCAAGTCACTTCACTTCTCTGGGCCTCAGTTACCTCGTGTAAAATGGGGATTGAGACTGTGAGCCCCACAGGGGACAGGGACTGTATCCAACCCAATTTGCTTGTATCTTCCCAGTGCTTAGTACAGTGCCTGGCACATTGTAAGCACTTAACAAATACCATCATTATTATTATTATTATTATTATTATTGTTGAGGGCTTACTAAGTGCAGGGCACCGTACTGTCTTACATGAGGTAGGAGGGAGTTTCAGGCCCCAGGGAGGATGTGAGCAAGGCTGGGGTTTAGACACCGAACTTCTTCCATTTCCGCCTTCCAGATGTTTCCTCCTCTCCTCATCCTGCAGTCTCCCTCCCCAGAGACAGGGTGAAAATAGAGTCCGGCTCCAGTCACCGTCTCGCTCCCGCAAGTTCTTCCCGCTGTCCCTTCCACCGCCCTCGGACTTGGCCGCCCGGGGAGTGAGGTCTCCCATGGCCAGCGGGAAGCTCCATCGCTTTCCAAGGAGCTGGGGTGAAGTGGAACGGGGGGAAGGGACATCTTGGTGGAAGGGGATAACTGGAAGCTGGGAAATACAGAGTTTTCAGGATGATGGGAGGATTCTCAGAGTGGCCTACTGGCAAGAGCATCAGTTTGGGAATCAGAGGATGTGGGTTCTAATCCAAGCTCTGCCACCTGCCTGCTGTGTGACCTTTGAGCAAGTCACTTAACTTCTCTGTGCCTCAATTACCTCATCTGTAAAATAGGGATTAAGACAGTGAGCCCCTGACGGGACAGGGACAGGGTCCAACCTGATTACCTTGTATCTACCCCAGCACTTAAAAAAATGCTTGGCACATAGTAAGCACTTAACCAAAACCACAGTAATAATAACAATTATTCTCTTGTAGGCAACTATAAGTCCCAGTACTTTGGAATGTGGGGGTCTTTGCCAACCCTCCACAACTTCAGGCTGACTAACATCCTTCCTGAACCTTCTGCAGACAAATTGTGGAGTCCAAATTAGAACCCAGGTCCTCTGACTCCCATTCATTCATTCAATCATATTTGTTGAGCGCTTACTGTGTGCAGAACACTGTACTAAGTGCTTGGGACAGTACAGTACAATAATAAAGACACATTCCCTGCCCACAGCAGTCTAGAGAGGCCCAGGCTCTTTCCATTAGACCCTGCTGCTTCTCCTTCATCACAGCTAGGGGATTACAAAGTCGGTTTTGGAACTTTCTGAAAACAAAGGAGGCATGGAGAAGTAGCGCGGCGTAGTGGATAGACCACGGGCCTGGAAGTCAGATGGTCATGGGTTCTAATCCCTCTCTGGCACTTGCCTGTGTAACCTTAGGCAAATCACTTCATTTCTCTGTGCCTCATCTGTAAAATGGAGAATAATAATAATGTTGGTATTTGTTAAGCGCTTACTATGTGCAGAGCACCGTTCTAAGCGCTGCAGTAGATACAGGGTAATCAGGTTGTCCTACATGAGGCTCACAGTCTTAATCCCCATTTTACAGATGAGGGAACTGAGGCCCAGAGAAGTTAAGTGACTTGCCCACAGTCACACAGCTGACGAGTGGCAGCGGACTGTGAGCCCTATGGGGGACGGGGACTGTGTCCAACCCGATTTGCTTGGATCCACCCCAGCGTTTAGTACAGTGCCTGGCACATAGTAAGTGCTTAACAAATATCATTATTATTATTACTATTATTATTCTTATCTGAAACATCTTAAACCCGCAGGACGCGGTGACTTTCGGAGGAAAATCAGGGGCAGTAAAGCCGGGGAGACAAAAGTGGCCGTCTGGACCACCGGGTGGCAGAAACCGAGCCAGCCTGCCTCTCCGGGACCATGGAAGACCCTAAAGTTCCCCAAAATGTTTATATTCCGCTGCCACGGAGACCACCCGACCTCCCTCATTTCGAGGGGACGGGGGTTATCTCCTAGATCAGCGGACCTGACCGTCCTCCGAGGAACCTGACTTAGGCTGCTTCTGGATGGCTTCAAGTTAGACACAGAGAAAAATTTTCTGATTGTGGAGATGGTTATTATTAATAATAATGATGGTACTTGTTAAGCACTTCATTCATTCATTCATTCAATCATATTTATTGAGCGATGACTGTGTGCAGAGAACTGTAGTACAGAAGCAGCGTGGCTCAGTGGAAAGAGCCCAGGCTTGGGAGTTAGAGGTCATGGGTTCTAATCCCAGATCCGCCACTTGGCAGCTGTGTGACTTTGGGCAAGTCACTTAACTTCTCTGGGCCTCAGTTACCTCATCTGTAAAATGGGGATGAAGACTGTGAGCCCCATGAGGGATAACGTGATCACCTTGTATCCCCCCAGCGCTTAGAACAGTGCTTTGCACATCATAAGCGCTTAACAAATGCCAACATTATCGTTATTATTATTACTAAGCGCTACTAAGCGCTTCATAGTACAATAGAGCAATAAAGAGAAGCGCTTACTATCTGTCAAGCACCGTTCTAAGCCTTGGGGTAGAAACAACCTAATCGGGTTGGACACAGTCCCTGTCCCACATGGGTTCACAATCTTCATCCCCATTTTGTAGATGAGATAACTGAGGCCCAGAGAAGTTAAGTGACTTGTCCAAGGTCACCCAACAAACAGTGGCAGAGCTGGGTTTAGAACCTGCGACCTTCTGACTCTCAGGACCTTCTGACTCTCAGGCCCCTGCTCTATCCATTCCACCACGCCGCTTCTCTAATCACCCAACCATAGTTTAGGTTAGGTCCGTTAGGGAACTAAAGCAGAGATAGAGAATTGGTGTCATCTACTGAATACCTGTTGCGTGCCAGACACCGTGCTGAATGCTTGGGAGAGTTCAAAAATGCTCTGGAGAGCTCTGATCCCGGAAGAAAAAGAACTCCTCTCCTGAGATGATACCTGGAAATTTTGGAGTACCTTTATTTTTCCAAAGCACTTTTTTTCCAAAAAAAAACCCAACAAAACCCCAAAACAAACAACATTACATTTCTCAATTGATTCTCTCCACAATCCTGTGAGGTGGGGAGAGCCGGATATTATAACCTCTATTTTACAGCTGCGGAAAGCGAGCCCCAGAGAGGTTAAGTGACTTGCTCCAGGTCACGCAGCAGGCCAGTGGCAGAACAGAGGCCAGAAATGAATCTCTCTTGGCTCTTCTCTTTGGCCAAGCCCATTCTGTGGGGAAACAGAGGCATTAAGCTCCCAGGCCTGCCGCTCTTAAAAACCTAGGGACTTGGGAATTCATTTCAAAGGTGGAAAGGAACCCACCTGCTCTTTCCTGGCTGAACCTGCTGATGGCTCTAGGGGCCCTTCCTACCCCTCACCCCGCAAGGGAGGATGTTAACAAACCCCTCTGCCCAGTGCGATGTGCTTCTTTTGAGTCGTAATTGATTCCTGCCTTCCAGCACCAGCCTGTTCTCCCCGAGGGTCGGCACTTTCTCAGATCCTAACACATTATCCCACAGCCCCTGCCTTTTGGGCCTCACACTCCGCTTATTCATGTGCAAAGCAGCTGCAACCCTCAGATCTTCACAGTCAATATACCAGGAAATAATAAATCCCCCCTGAGCACCCCTCAATGCCCTGAAATTTACTCGTGGGAATTTCCACAGGGAAGGAAATGAGCCGGCTGGTACTTTCTATGGACGGGCAGTCTGTCGGGCGAGAGGTAATAATAATAATATAAATAACAATAATAATAATTGGGTAAATTGGATAGATGTGTTGGCAAGTGGTCCATCATTATTATCATTATTATTAAGATAATAATAATAATAATTGGATAGGTTGGATAGATTCGAGGGCAAGCGATCTGTTATTATTATTATTGTTGTCACGATGATAATAATAATAACTGGGATAGGTTGGATAGTCGAGAACAAGTGTTCTGTTATTATCATTATTATTATAATATTTGCTATAAGCTTACTATGTGCCAAGCGTTGTGGGAGATGCAAGATAATCAGGTCAAACAGAATCTCTGTCCCACATGGGGCTCACAGTCCAAACAAGAAGGAAAACAGGTATTGGGTCCCCATTTTGCAGATGGGGAAACTGAGTCACAGGGAAGTTAAGTGACCTGCCCAAGGTCTCACGGCAAGCAGGGGCTGGATATATTATTGGAACCCAGATCCTCTGACCTCCAGAAGAGCTCGCTTGCCACTAGGTCAGGCGGCTTCTCTAATTATGCCTGGGCCGGGATTACCACCCACCCTGCTCGCGAGAAAAAATGACCTCGTCTAGGGCCAACTGGGGAAGAAGAGGCTGAGTTTATTCTTAGTGAACTCTTTCACATTCCTAAAATCCCAAATATCTCCAACACCTTCAGCCCGGCCTAGTGGAAAGACCACAGGCCTGGGAGTCAGAAGAGGACCTGGGCTTATTCCCAGCTCTGTCGCTTGTCTGCTGTGCGACCGTGGGCAAGTCGCTTCGCTTCGCTGTGCCTCAGTTCCCTCACCTGCAGAATGGGGGTTCAATACTCTTCTCCCTCCTACTTAGATTATAATGATAATGGTATTTATTAAGCGCTATGTGCCGAGCACTGTTCTAAGCACTGGGGTAGATATAGGGTAATCAGGTTGTCCCACGTGGGGCTCATCCATGTGGGACCTGATTACCTTGTATCTTCCCTAGTGCTCACTACTGTGCTTGACGCCTAATAAGCACTTAAACGTTACTACAGTTATTATTATTCTCCCCCCTGCTTTCTCCTGAGCTAATCCAAGCAGTCGATTGGCACAGGGACGGTAGTGATATGAGTCTTGGGGATTCATTTGCAGCTGGGGTCGGGGCGGGGGAGCTGAAGGAGGAGCAAAGGGGAATAATGAACTGGGACATTTTTATACTCTGCTGCTAGCATTCCTCGTTAATCAGAAAAACGGGAAGGCACAACATTAGGGCAAGAGGTTTCAAACAAACAAAAGGAAACAGTTCTTGACCCCACAGGGGGGTGAGCATATGGAATTTGTTCCCACAGGAAGCTGGTCTCAGGAGAAGATATTAGCAGGCTCCAAGGGAATTGGATAGCTCTGTGGGCATGTGAGTACTCCACCGAGCATCTTGTGTTTCTGTCAGAGAGGCTCCTCTGCTACTGTACTGTACTGGTTGGAGTGTGGTGCTCATCCCGAACAGCACCACGGGCTTTAAAAAGCAGCTTAGTGGCTTAGTGGAAAGAGCCCAGGCTTGGGACTCAAAGTTCATGGGTTCTAATCCCGGCTCCGCCACTTGTCAGCTGTGTGACTTTGGGCAAGTCACTTGATTTCTCTGTGCCTCAGTTACCTCATCTGTAAAATGAGGATTAATACTAATGTCGGTATTTGTTAAGCGCTTACTAGGCGCAGAGCACCGTTCTAAGCGCTGGGGTAGATACAGGGTAATCAGGTTGTCCCACGTGAGGCTCACGGTTAATCCCCATTTTACAGATGAGGTCACTGAGGCCCAGAGAAGTGAAGTGACTTGTCCACAGTCCCACGGCTGACAAGCGGCAGAGCCGGGAGTCGAACCCATGATCTCTGACGCCGAAGCCCAGGCTCTTTCCACTGAGCCACGCCGCTTCCCATTAAGACTGTGAGCCCCACGTGGGACAACCTGATGACCTTGTATGTACCCCAGTGCTTAGAACAGTGCTTGGTACATAGTAAGAACTTAACAAATACCATCATCATTATTATTATGTTCTTTTGAGTTGGCTAGCTATGCTACCCTGGCTTAACTAGAATGGGTGTTTGAATCTTCTAGCTGCTGAACTCATAAGGTTTAGAAAAAACAGTCAAGCCAATTTTTTTAAGCTATTTGTTAAGCACTTATTATGTGCCAGGTACTGTATTAAGCAGTCAGGCAATCATATTTATTCGGTTTTTGGTATTTGTTAAGCACTTTACTATGTGTCAAGTACTGTTCTAAGTGTTGGGGTAGGTACAAGCTAACTGATGATGATGATGCCAAGCACTGTGTGTGCAGATCACTGTACTGAGCACCTGGGATAATACAATATAATATAACAGACACATACCCTGTCCACAGTGAGCTTTGGGTCTAGAGGAGGAGAAAGACATTAATACAAATAAATAAAATTACAGATGTGTAAATAAGTGGTCTGGGTTAGTTTTAAGGTAATCAGATTAGAGTCCCTTAACGTGGAGCTCAGTTATTCTTAATCCACATTGTAGCGATGAAGTAACTGAGGCACAGAGAAATTAAATGACTTGTCCAAAGTCACACAGCAGACGAGTGGCAGAGCAGGGATTAGAACCCAGTTCCTCTGACTCCCAGGCCTGTGATTATTCCACTAGGTCACATTGCTTCCTACTAGACCACACTGCCCACATCTCTCTAAAGGAGGTAAACCCCTGTTATTTTAGTGTTCTGTCTCCAGGCGTAGACTGAAAGCTCCTTGAGGGCAGGAATCATGTGTATTGATTGATTCTACTGTACTCTCCCAAGTGGTTACACAGTAAGCACCCAATAAATATTACTGATTGACCGACTAGCGAAGGGGTAGAGTGGCTTGTCCACAGGAACCCAGAAGGTTTAGTTGGAAAAACCATCGTGAGTATGCAGTTGGGTGAATGGGTTAAAGCCAGAGCTGGAAAGGGAACCCAGGGATGCTGGTCCTGGTCCTTGTCATCATCATCAAAATCACACGGGTGCTCACTGCGTACAGTGCACTGTCCTGGGCACCTGCCATTTGGAGAGCATAGTATTGGGTACCCACTGTGTACAGAGCACTGTACTGGGCACCTAGATTTTGGAGAGCATTGTATTCGACACCCACTGAATACAGAGCTACTGCTACTGCTTGCCTACTATGTTCTGAGTGCTGAAATGGGTGCCTCCTGGCTGCAGTACAAGGCACAATCAGTGGGGAGAGCACTGTACTAGACATATGTTGGATACAAAGCAGTATCCTGGGCATCTACTGGGCTCAGAGCAGCCTGATGCCTATTGGGCACAGCACAACGGCAGGGAAAAGAACACTGAATTTGGCACCTTGGGATAGAGAGTTAGTGTAAAGGACAGGCCCGAGCCCGAGGAGCTCACTAAGATCTTTCTACCACATCCTCTCATTCAGCCCCTCAAACAGCTCCTCCTTGCTCAGTGCTGGGGCCGGCTGGGAAAAAGGGCCAAACCAACTGCCCGAGCAGGAAGCCTTTAGCTGGAGAGACGGATTAAGGTTTTAGTGCCATTGGTCTTGTCTGTCCGTCTCCCCCGATTAGACTGTAAGCCCGTCAAACGGCAGGGACTGTCTCTATCTGTTGCCGACCTGTTCATCCCAAGTGCTTAGTACAGTGCTCTGCACATAGTAAGCGCTCAATAAATACTATTGAATGAATGAATGAATAAGGTGCGAGATCCCGAGTAGTCGAAGGCGGCCCAGTATTCATTCATTCATTCGATCGTATTTCTTTAGCGCTTACTATGTGCAGAGCACTGTACTAAGCGCTTGGAATGTACAATTAGTCGACAGAGAGAGACAATCTCTGCCCAACAACGGGCTCACAGTCTAAACAGGGGAGATGGACAACAAAACAAGTAGTATGGCGTCAATATCATCAAGATAAATAGGATCATAGATACGTACTCACCATTAACAAAATAAATAGAGTAATAAATAACATATACAAAGTAGTAGCACTGGGAAGCAGTGTGGTCTAATGGAAAGAGCACGGGCCTGGAAGCCAGAAGACCTGAGTTCCAATCGCTGCTCCACGACTGTTCTGCTACCTGACATTGGACGAGACAGTTTACTTCTCTGTCCTTCAGTTTGCTCATCTGAAAAATGGGGATTCGATATCTGTTCTCCCTCCTACTGTGACCTTTGGACATTTGATATTCACCTCACCCCCAACCCTACAGCATTTACGTATATCGTCTTTAAATCATATATTGTAAATTACTTATTTATTCATTAATGTCTATCTCCCCTTCCAAACGGTAAGCTGGTTATGGGCAGGGAATGTGTCTGCTCTGTTGTGTTGAGCTCTCCCAAGCGCTTGGTACAGTGCTCTGCACAGTGTAAGCACTCAATAAATACCACTAATTGATTGATTGATTGATTGATTGATACTTAGGTGGTGAGCCCCAGGTGGTACCTGATTATCTTCTATCTACTCCAGCATTTAGTACAAGGTAAGCGCTTAACAAATACCACAGTTATTATTATCACTACTCGTATTACTATTAGTTACTTACTACTAGTTAATTACTATTACTGAGAAGCAGCGTGGCTCAGTGGAAAGAGCACGGGTTTGGGAGCCAGAGGTCATGGGTTCTAATGCCGGCTCTGCCTCTTGTCAGCTGTGTGACTTTAGGTAAGTCACTTTAATTCTCTGTGCCTAAGTTACTTCATCTATAAAATGGAGATTAAGACTATGAGCCTCATGTGGGACAACCTGATAACCTTGTTCTACCCCAGCGCTTAGAACAGTGCTTGGCAGATAGTAAGTGCTTAACAAATACCATTATCATTATTACTGCCCAGGACGCACGAGCACTGGTCTTCAGGGGTGCTCACAGGGTTGGGAATAATCATGATTTTTTTTTTCATGGTATTTGTGAAGCGCTTCCTTTGTACCAGGCACTGTACTAAGCTCTGGGATAGAGACAAACTAATCCAGTTGGACTCAGTCCATGTCCCAGGTGGATTGCGTTCCTCTAATGCTCACCTTCTCACTGTACCTGGATCTCCTCTATCATCTCGCCTCGGACCTCTCGCCCCCATCCTACCTCTGTCCTGGAATGCCCTCCCTCCTCATAGCAGACAGATAATTGCTCTCCCCCAAGTCCAAGTCTTCTGGAAGGCACATCTCCTCCAAGAAGCCTTCCCTGACTAAGCCCTCCTCTCCTCTTCTCCCTCTCCCTTCTGTGCCTCTCTTACTCCTTCATTCATCCTCCCTCCCATCCCCACAGCACATATGTATATACACCTGTATGTACCTGCATTTTATTTATTTACCTATTTATTTACATTAATGTCTGTCTCCTCCTCTAGACCGTGAGCTGGCCGTGGGTAGGAATGCGTCCACTGTTATACTGTACTTCCCGAGCGTACGGTGCTTTGCGCACAGTCAGAGCTCGATAAATACGATTGACTGAAAGTGGGGCTCACCGTCTTGCTCCCATTTTACAGCTGAGGTGACTGAAACACCCAGAATAATAATAACGTTGGTATTTGTTAAGCGCTTACTATGTGCAGAGCACTGTTCTAAACGCTGGGATACGTTTACAGGGTCATCGGGTTGTCCCACGTGAGGCTCACAGTCTTTATCCCCGTTTTCCAGCTGAGGTCACCGAGGCCCCGAGAAGCGAAGTGACTTGCCCACAGTCACCCAGCTGCCAAGCGGCAGAGCCGGGATTACGAACCCATGACCTCTGACTCCCAAGCCGGGGCTCTTTCCGCCGAGCCACACTGCTGCCAAGCGCTTAGAGAAGAGGCGTGGTACAGTGGAAAGAGCGCGGGCTTGGGAGTCCGAGTTCATGGGTTCGAATCCCGGCTCTGCCACTTGCCAGCTGGGTGACTTTGGGCAAGTCACTTAACTTCTCTGTGCCTCAGTTACCTCCTCTGGAAAATGGGGATTGAAACCGTGAGCCCCACATGGGACAACCTGATGACCTTGTATCCCCAGCGCTTAGAACAGTGCTTTGCACATAGTAAGCGCTTAACAAGTACCACCATTTACTTTAACGAATACCAACGTTATCACTGAGCGCTTCCAGCGTGCAAAGCACTGCGCTGAGCGCTCGGAATGCAGAATTGGGCAACAGATAGAGACAATCCCCGGCCGACGACAGTCTGGGACGGGGAGGGGGAGGAGGGCACCCCTTCCGGCTGGACCCCTGACCTCCTCCGGGCCCGGTGCACGTGTTCCTGGACGACGACCCCCTCCCCCTCCCCCCGGCTTTCCCGCCTTCCCCACTTTGGGATTTGGACGAAGCCCCGCGCCCCCAATCCGTCCTCGTCCCCCCCCCCTTCCCCCCCCGCAGCCCAGGGGAGCCGGACGGGGTCGGAGGGGCTGAAAAAGGACCCGACAAAAGGCTGATTAGCGGCGGGCGGGGGTGGGTCGGCGTTCGGGGGAGTTTCCCACACTTTCCGGCCCCGGCGGGGACAAAGCAAGCGTGCCTCCCCTCTGCGGACCGCCTCGGTCAGGGGCTTCGACGCCGAATGAATTAGCGAGGGGGCGGGGAGGGGCGGGACCCGACTCCCAAAAGACCATCTGGCCGGCGGTGATAATAGAGCGGTAAGGGTCGTGGGGGCCTGTCAGGGCCCGGGGGGCCGGGGGGGAGGGCGGGGAGGGGGTCCCTGGGGTGGCCGGAGACCCCCGGTTGAAATCCCCCTCCCCCTGCACCTCAGAGCTGGGGACCCAGGAGGGGAAGGGAGAGAGGGGGGCGAGGGGGAGGCCTGTCGTCGACCAGAGGGAGGGGAGAGGGAAAGGAGGGGAGGGGGTCCGGGCTGTGCAGCTCAGAGCATCGGTCGCTGGCTGCCTCCCTCTCACGCGGCGGCCTAATCCCTCCCTGCGCCCCTGAGACGGCTGGGCCCCGGGCTTTCCCACCACACCAGCTCTAAGGGCAACATCTGTCCGGAACAAAGAGCCGGGCCCATTCACGGACGGACAATGGACCCCTCGAAGCCAGCTCTTGCCCCGTCCCCCCTCACCCCGACAATAAACCCCCACCCCTCCGTCACCACCGTCACCCACATCCACTCCCACCCTCCACGGTCTGTTAGACCGAGACGCGGGCCCGCGTTGCTCTCACGGAGCCGGGACGCCCACGCCGTCCCAGGCCTGCCCGGGGACGTCCAGGTGGCGAGGACACCCCTCCGTCCAAGTCTGGGTGGCCCCAGAAGCGCCCGGCCTGGTCGGTTGTTGTTTTTTAAGGTATCCGTTAAGCGCCTACTAGGTGCCGGGCACCGTACTGGGCGCCGGGATAGATGTAAGACAACCAGGTCGGGCACGGCGTGGTGTAGTGGATCGACCGTGGGCCCGGGAGTCCGGAGATCGTCTGTCCAGCACTTGGAACGGTGCTTTGCACATAGTAACGTCTCCTTTCCCCACTCTGTACCCCACAGTCGTGACTTCAACCCTTCTGCTTCACCCGGGCACTTGAGTACTTACGTTCCCCACCCCTGTAAGATTAATGTGTATGTGTATAACTGTAATTTTAAATGATTACTTTTTTATCTTTGAAGCACTTACTATGTGTCATACATTGTTCTAAGCACTGGTTCAAGTTAATCAGGTACCTGTCCCACATGGGCTCACGGTTCAAGTGCCGCCGGGGTCGGGGAGAGAAGAAAGGGCATTGAATCCCCATTTTACAGATAAGGAAATTGAATCACTGAGAAGTTACGTGACTTGCCCTAGGTCACGCAGCAGGCAACTGGGAGAGCCGGGAATAGAACCCGGGTCCTCTCTCTTTCCACTAGGCCAGGCTGCTCCTCTGCTATGGTCTGTCTCCTCAGTTAGATTGTTAATTCCTTGAGGGCGGGAATCATGTTTATTTCCTCTCTTGTACTCTCCCAGACACTTAACAATGGACTGAACATGGTGGGCACTCAATAAATATTATTGATCCACTGAGCTTCATTGGTGCATTCCCAATAAAAGAGCACCAGGGTGAGAGAAAACAGGGATGAGGGCTCTCCTCTGCTTTTTCATGCCTATTAATAATAATAATAGTAAGTATTATTATAGGATTTGTTGAGCACTTACTATGTGCCAGGCACCAGGCAATGTACCAAGGCAATGAGGCGGATACAAGCAAATCGGGTCCGACGCAGTCCACGTGAGGCTCACGGTTTCAATCCCCATTTCACAGATGAAGTAACGGGGGCCCAGAGAAGTGAAGTGACTTGTCCACAGGTCACGCAGCAGACAAGTGGCAATGGTGGAATTAGAATCCATGCCCTTCCAACCCCCAGACCCTTGCTCTATACCCTACGTCATGCTGTTTCACTGCCCCTTGGTTGGGCTCGAAGCAAAAGTACCGGTGTGAGAGTCAGAGGACATGGGTTCTATATCTGGCTCTACCACTTGACCATAAATAGGCACCGCTCTGGACACAAGCCCAGGGATCCCGGGTTAAAGACCTCCTCTCTCCCTCAGGGAAAGAGTGGGGTAAGCGGAGCATAGGGGCCTGGAGAGATGGGGAGGACGAGAAGGAGAGAAATGCGGAGGAGAGAGAGGTGGAGAGGACAGAGAGAAATGGGGAGGAGAGAGAAAAGGAGGAGAGAGAGAGGAGGAGGGAGAGGACAGAGAGAAAAGGAGAAAGAGAAGGAGAAGAGAGAGAAGGAGGGAGAGAAGGAGGAGGGAGAGAGGAGGGTGAGGGAGAAGAAGGAGAAAGAGGAGGAAGAGGGAGAGAGGAGGAGGGAGAGGAAGAGGGCAAGATGGGGAGGAGGGGGAGGGAGAAGGAGGAGAAAGAGAGGAGAGAGAGAGAGAGGAGGAGGGAGAGGGCAAGATGGAGGGGGAGGAGGGAGAAGGATTCATACAATCGTATTTATTGAACTCTTACTGTGTGCAGAGCACTATACTAAGTGCTTGGAAAGTGCAATACAGCAATAAAGAGAGACAATCCCTGCCCACTACGGACTTACAATTTACAGGGGGTGGAGACAGACCTCAAAACAAGTAAACAGGCATCAATATAAATAGAATTATAGACATACACATAAGTGCTTTGGGGAGGAGGGTGGGGACAGAGTGAACGGAGTGAGTCGAGGTGATGTGGAAGGGAGGGGGAACAGAGGAAAATGGGGCATAGTCTGGGAAGGCCTCTTGGAGCAGGTACACCTTCCGTAGGGCTTTGAAGCGGGGGAAGAGTGATTGTTTGGTGGATTTGAGGAGGGAGGGCGTTCCAGGCCAGAGGTAGGATGGGGGCCAGGGGTCGGCGGTGAGACAGGTGTAATCGAGGCACAGGAAGAAGGTTAACACCGGAGGAGTGGACTGTGCAAGCTGGGATGTAGAAGGAGGGAAGGGAGGTGAGGTAGGAAGGGGCAAGGTGATGGAGAGCTTTAAAGCCAATAATGAGAGGTTTTTGTTTGATACGGAGGTACATAGGCAACCACTGAAGACTTTTTTTGGGGGGGGGGGGGGGGGCGGTGACATGCCCTGAACGTTTCTGTAGAAAGATAATCCAGGCAGCAGAGTGAAGTATAGACTAAAGTGGGGAGAGGCAGGAGGTTGAGGAGAACAGAAAGGAGGCTGATGCAGTAATCCAGTCGGGATAGGATGCGTGATTGTACTAACGTGGTAGAGGTTTGTACCCACCCAAGCACATAGTAGAGTGCTCTGCACACAGTAACTACTCAATAAATACTATTAATTGATTGATTAGAGGGGTTAAAGGAGACAGGAGGAGGGGTTGAAGGAAAGGGGGAAAATGAGTCCCTGTAGATATGGTGCAGATCAGAGCAAGCCCCGGGAGTGATGGTGCAAGAGGTCTTGTCCACAGCCTCTCTGAGGAGAGGGCACATGTCCACAGGTTGACCGGAGGATTCTGGCCCCTCAAGAGTGGGGTCACCACTAAAAAACCATTCCTGCTCTCTGAAGTCCCTTCACCATTCCAGAGAAAAAAGCACAGTAACCCACCTATACACAATTAGATCAACTTCGGGTCAACCAGATGCAGTAAGGGCTCACAACCCCATCGTAGAGCTGGACAGAGTAATGACGGGAAGGAGGGCTAGGAAGGAGCTCTGGACAGAGGCCCCATTTCAGAATGGAGGCAATTACCTGGATAATTCAGACAGAAAAGGGAAAAGTGATACATTTGGGAATTTGCCTGCAAGCACCTGATTCCACTGCCTACATTGGTTCATTGGTGCCGACAGTTGTTTAGTTCTCCTCAGCGGTACTATTAATTTTGTAATTAATTTTTTAAGTGCCAAGCCCAATCCAAAGCACTGGGGAAGATAACTATTCAGATCAGACAGAGTCCCTATCATACCCAGGGTTCACAATCGAAGAGGGAGGGTGAGTGGGTATTTTACCTCCAGTTTGCGGGGGAGGAAAGTGAGGACCAGAGAGGTTAAGTGACTGAGCCTAGTTCACACAGCAGGCCAGTGGCTCAGCTGGGGCTCAAATTCAGGTCTTCTGACTCACAGCTCTATGCTTGTTCCACTAGACTACACTGCCTAATAATAATAATAATGATGTTGGTATTTGTAAAGCGCCTACTATGTGCAGAGCACTGTTCTAAGCGCTCGGGGAGATACAGGGTAATCAGTTGTCCCATGTGAGCCTCACACTTAATCCCCATTTTACAGATGAGGTAACTGAGGCACAGAGAAGTTAAGTGACTTGCCTACAGTCACACAGCTGCCAAGTGGCAGAGCCGGAATTCGAACCTATGACCTCTGACTCCAAAGCCCGGGCTCTTTTCACTGAGCCACACTGCTTCCCACGCTGCCTACCTGCCCCTTGCCATATAGATATTGATTTAAGTAAGCCTGCCTCCCCCCCGCCCTCACCTACAGTTTCCCTCTCTGGATTATAAGCCTGTTGTGGGCAGGGAATGTGCCTGTTTATTGTTCTATTGCACTCTCCCAAGTGCTTAGTACAGTGCTCTGTACACAGTAAGTGCTCAATAAATATGATTGACTGACTAAGCCCATTGCAGGCAGGAAATGTGTCTTCTAACTCTATTATACTGTACTCTCTCAAGCGCTTATTACAGTGCTCTGCAAATAGTAAGTGCTCAGCATGGGTCAGTGGAAAGAGCACGGGCTTGGGAGTCAGAGGTCATGAGTTCAAATCCCAGCTCAGCCGCTTGTCAGCTGTGTGACTTTGGGCAAGTCACTTAACTTCTCTGTGCCTCAGTTACCTCATCTGTAAAATGGGGATTAAGACGGTGAGCCCCATGAGGGACAACCTGATCACCTTGAATCATCTCCAGTGCTTAGAACAGTGCTTTGCACATAGTAAGCACTTAACAAATACCATCATTAGTATTAATAAGTATGATTGAGTGATTGATTGACCAGTGAGACTTCTGTATCCTTCCCTGCTCAGCTGTAGCCCCCAAACCTTTGGCAGCCACTAACCTCCACCCCTACCCTCTATCGCTCATGAGCCTGCAGTTCATTACTACAACCTCTTCACTCCTTGGTTTGGCAGGTGAAGAAGCCAGTGGTAACAACTCATGAGAATAATTTTGGTATTTATTAAATATTTACTATGTGCCAAACGTTGTACTAAGTGCTGGGGTGGATACTAGACAGCCAGGTGTCCCTCATGGATTCAGAAGAAAAGAAAGAACAGTTATTTATTGCCCTTTTACAGATGAGAAAATTGAGTCGCAGGGAAGTGAAATGATGTCCCCAAGGTCACACAACAGACAAGTGTCGGAGCTAAGATTAGAACCCAGGTCCTCTGACTCCCAGGCCTATGCTCTTTCTACCAGGCCCAACTGTGGTGGTGGAGAAGAGGCAGAGGAAAGCAGCAGCAGAGAGCCATAATAACAGTAAGAATAATAGTTGTGGTATTTGTTAAGTGCTTACTATGTACCAGGCACTGTACTAAGCACTGGGGTGGATACAATCAAATCGGGTTGGACACACTCCCTGTTCCACATGAGGCTCACAGTCTCAATCCTCATTTTACAGAAAAAGTAACTGTGGCACTGAGAAGTAAAGTGACTTGCCCAGCGTCACGCAGCAGACAAGTGACAGAGCAGCAGCAGTGGGGGAGCACTAGCATGGAGCAGGCCGAAGCACCTGCCAGACACAGAGTTCTAGCAACATTCATTCATTCATTCAATAGTATTTATTGAGCGCTTACTCTGTGCAGAGCACTGTACTAAGCACTTGGAATGTACAAATCAGTAGCAAAGAGAAGCAGCGTGGCTCAGTGGAAAGAGCCCGGGCTTGAGAGTCAGAGGTCATGGGTTTGAATTCCGGCTCTGCCACTTGGCAGCTGTGTGACCTTGGGCAAGTCACTTAATTTCTCTGTGCCTCAGTTACCTCATCTGTAAAATGGAGATTAACTGTGAGCCTCACGTGGGACAACCTGATTACCCTGTATCTTTCCCCAGCGCTTAGAACAGTGCTCTGCACATAGTAAGCGCTTAACAAATACCAACATTATCCTCCCCATCACCCCTACTTCCTCCATCTGCTCTACCCCCTTTCCCGCCCCACAGCACTTATGTATATTTGTACATATTATTCTATTTATTTTATTAATGATAAATAATTCTATCTATTTTGATGGTTTTGATGCCTGTCTACTTGTTTTGTTTCATTGTCTGTGTCCCCCATGTAGACTGTGAGCCCATTGTTGGGTAGGGATTGTCTCTATCTGTTGCTGAATTGTACTTTCCAAGCACTTAGGACAGTGCTCTGCACACAGTAAGCGCTCAATAAATACGATTGAATGAATGAATGAATGAATGAATGAACAAGAGTCAGGAGCAGCTTCAGAAGGAGACCCTAAACCACTGGCTCTCCCTACCCCGATCCTCCAGAACTTTGCTTGGGCCTAGCTCTGTCTCCTCGTGTCCTTGTTGGAGACTGTAAGCTCGTTATGGGCAGGGAACGTGTCTACTAATTCTGCTGTAATTGTACTCTTCCAAGCACTTAGTACAGTACTCTGCACATAGTAAGTAGTAAATAAATACCATTGGCTGGGGGTCCAGGGGCCCACTCTGAGGGGTTTGGGATGGCAAAAGCCTCAGATAGGTGGGTTCTGATCCCTCCTTCGTCTTCGGGCAGAGCCGCGGATCAGGAAGAAGGGGGAAGGCCTCGGAGAGATGAAGCACCACACTGGACGGTGGTGGTGCACTCTTGTCAGCGAGTCTGATCTGGTTTCCCATCAACCTCTTCCGCCCTCCTGGGAACCCTGGAATCATAGATCTCCTCTTACCTCTCTGGCCGGTCATTCTCGGTCTCCTTCGCTGGAGCCTCCTCCCCCTCCCATCCTTTAACTGTTGGAGTTCCTCAAGGGTCAGTTCTCAGCCGTCTTCTGTTCTCCATTTACACTCACTCCCTCAGTGAACTCGTTCGCTCTCACGGCTTCGACTACCATCTCTACGCAGATGACACGCAGATCTACATCTCCGCCCCTGTCCTCTCCCCCTCCCTTCGGGCTCGCGTCTCCTCCCGCCTCCGGGACGTCTCCACCCAGATGTCGGCCCGCCACCTAAAACTCAACATGAGCGAGACCGAGCTCCTCATCTTCCCTCCCGAACCCGGTCCTCTCCCAGACTTCTCTATCACCGTGGATGGCACCACCGTCCTTCCCGTCTCTCGGGCCCGCGATCTCGGTGTCGTCCTTGACTCGTCTCTCTCGTTCACCCCACGCGTCCTATCCGTTACCGAGACCTGCCGGTTTCACCTCTACGATATCGCCGAGATCCGCCCTTTCCTCTCCACCCAAACGGCTACCTTACTATTACGGGCTCTCGTTATATCCCGGCTAGACTACTGTGTCAGCCTTCTCTCTGACCTCCCTTCCTCCTCTCTTGCCCCGCTCCGGTCTATTCTTCACTCCGCTGCCCGGCTCATCTTCCCGCAGAAACGATCTGGGCGTGTCACTCCCCTTCTTAAACAACTCCAGTGGTTGCCCATCGACCTCCGCTCCAAACAAAAACTCCTCACTCTAGGCTTCGAGGCTCTCCGTCACCTTGCCCCTTCCTACCTCTCCTCCCTTCTCTCTTTCTACCGCCCACCCCGCACGCTCCGCTCCTCCGCCGCCCACCTCCTCGCTGTCCCTCGGTCTCGCCCATCCCGCCGTCGACCCCCGGGTCACGTCCTCCCGCGGTCCCGGAACGCCCTCCCTCCTCACCTCCGCCAAACTGATTCTCTTTCCCTCTTCGAAACCCTACTTAAAACTCACCTCCTCCAAGAGGCCTTCCCAGACTGAGCTCCTCTTCTCCCTCTACTCCCTCTGCCATCCCCCCTTCACCTCTCCGCAGCTTAACCCTCTTTTTCCCCTTTTCCCTCTGCTCCTCCACCTCTCCCTTCCCATCCCCACAGCACTGTACTCGTCCGCTCGACTGTATATATTTTCGTTACCCTATTTATTTTGTTAATGAATTGTACATCGCCTCGATTCTATTTAGTTGCCATCGGTTTTTACGAGATGTTCTTCCCCTCGACTCTATTTATCGCCATTGTTCTCGTCTGTCCGTCTCCCCGATTAGACCGTAAACCCGTCAAACGGCAGGGACTGTCTCTATCAGTTGCCGACTTGTTCATCCCAAGCGCTTAGTACAGTGCTCTGCACATAGTAAGCGCTCAATAAATACTATTGAATGAATGAATGAATGAATGAATCTCCAAGTCAGGACTGCCAGGAACAGGAAAGTGTGTATGATCCTCTCTGGGGGCCAGAAGCAGCGTGGCTCAATGGAAAGGGCACAGGTTTAGGAGTCAGAGGTCTTGGGTTCTAATCCCGGATCCGCCACCTGTCAGCTGTGTGACTTTGGGCAAGTCACTTCACTTCTCTGGGCCTCGGTTACGTCATCTGTAAAATGGGGATTAAGACTGTGAGCCTCATGTGGGACAACCTGATTAATCTACATCTACCCCAGTGCTTAGATCAGTGCTCGGCACATAGTAAGCGCTTAACAAATGCCAACATTATTATTATTATTGTTTTTATTTCAAGCGTCAGCCCCGGGAGGGAAGGAAATCCTCTGATGGATCGATTTATAACGTTTTAAATCAACTGTGTGGGGCATGAGGAACTGCACGTTCACCACCAGAGGGTAGCATGAAGCGCAAGCAGACAACGGGATGCATTCATTCATTCATTCATTCATTCACTCATTCATTCGTATTTATTGAGCTTTTACTATGTGCAGAGCACTGTACTAAGCGCTTGGAATGTACAAATCGGTAACAGATAGAGACAGTCCCTGCCCTTTGATGGGCTTACAGTCTAATCGGGGGAGACGGACAGACAAGAACAATGGCAATAAATAGATGCAGATGGAGAGTACAGGTTTTGGGACAGTGCAGAGACCGGTGGGCTCCCAAATCGCCCCCGATGGCCCCCTACCCCCTCATCCAACTAACCAATGATCATCAAAACAGGGGATCCCTCGAACTTGGTTTGTCTAATCAGCCAGCCTGGATATGGTGGGGAGGGGGTGGGAAGAGGACCCTGACTGGCTGGCACTAGATACCTGTCCAGCCCAAGTTCCCTGTATATTTACTTAAAATTACACACACACACACACACACACACACACACACACACAGAGTCAGAATAAATAAATAATAAATAATTATAGTATTTGTTAGGTGCTTACTATGTGCCAAGCACTGGGAGAGATACAAGGTAATCAGGTTGTGCCACATGGGGCTCACAGTCTTAATCCCCATTTTACAGATGAGGGAACTGAGACACGGAGAATTTAAGTGGTTTGCCCAAGGTCACACAGCAGACAAGTGATGGAGGCGGGATTAGAACCCACATCCTCTGACTCCTGAGCCTGTGCTCTTGCTACTAAGCCTTGCTGCTTCTTTAAGAAGACCTGGGTTCTAGTCTCAGTTCTTCCACTGGCCTGCCGGTTGACTTTAGATAATTAATAAATAATTGTGGTACTTTTTAAGTGCTTACTATATGCCAGGCACTATACTAAATCCTGGGGGTAGATACAAGGTAATCTGGTTGGACACAGTCCCTTTTCCAGAACCTTAATTGCTATTTTACAGATGATGTAACTGAGGCACCTTTGAGGCAATTGAGGCAACCGAGGCTGAAGTAACTGAGAAGTTAAGTGATTTGCCCAAGGTCACACAATAGACAAGTGGCAGAACCGGGATTAGGTCCCAGGTCCTTCTGACTCCCAGGCCCGTGCTCTAACCAACTAATAATAATAATAATGTTGGTATTTGTTAAGTGCTCACTATGTGCAGAGCAATGTTCTAAGCACTGGGGTAGATACAGGGTAATCAGGTTGTCCCACGTGAGGCTCACAGTATTAATCCCCATTTTACAGATGAGGTAACAGGCACAGAGAAGTGAAGTGACTTGCCCGCAGTCACACAGCTGCCAAGTGGCAGAGCTGGGATTCGAACCCTTGACCTCTGACTCCCAAGCTCGTGCTCTTTCCACTGAGCTGCTTTACTTCTCCATCAATCATTGGTACTTTTTGAGCACCTACTGAGTGCTAGATATTGTACTAAGTGTGTGTGAGAGAACAATAGTAAGGCCCATTTCCCCTTCTCTCAAGGAGTATACTCTCTAATGGGGGTAGACAAAATTTATTTTTAGATAGTGAAGCAGGAGGAAGAACAAGGATAAAGCAGAAAGCAGCACAAACTCATCAGGACAAATAACCAATAAGAGATAACTCTACAAATAAAATGTATAAAAGATATATATTTACATAACTGATGAAGCTATGCATTAAATACACAAGGCTAAATGAAATACACAATTTGTTAGGCTGACTCACAACACTGGGGTGTTGTAAATTAACCAGTGAAAGCTTCTTGGAGAAAGTGAGATTTCAGGAGAGCTGTGAAGATGGGGAATGCTGTGAAAATTAATTTCCCATTACTGTAGACAACACCGTTTTCCTCCCTGTCTCACAAATTCTGGCATATCTTCAACTCATTTCTCTCATTCAACCCACATACTTAATGTCACCAAGTTTTGTTGGTTCTATCTTCTCAACATTGCTAAAATCTGCCCTTTCCCCTCCAAACTGCTATGGTATTATTCCAAACATTTATCATATCCCACCTTGATTACTGCAGGACCCTCCTCATTGACTTCCCTGCCTCCTGTCTCTCCCCAATCTAGTCCTTTCTTCATTCTGCTCCCGGGACCATTTTTTAAATAAAAAGTGAGTCCACATCTCCCAACTCTTCAAGAACCTCCAGTGGTTGTCCATCACCCTCTGCATCAAACAGAACCTCCTTACCGTTGACTTCAAAGCACTCAGTCAGTTCTCCCCCTCATCCCTTACCTCACTGATTCCCTATTACAACCCAACCCACCCTTCACTCCTCTAGCACCAATTTACTAACTGTATCTCCGTCTTGTCTATCTCATCGCTGACCCCTTGACCTTGTCCTCCCTCTGGCCTGGAACTCCCTCCTCCCTCTAATTTGACAGACCACCATTCTCCCCACCTTCAGAACCTTATTAAAATCATATCTCCTCCAAGAGCCCTTCCCTGATTAAGTCCTCATTTCTCCTATACCCTCTTATTCCTACACAGTCGCTATAAACTTGGATCTATACTCTTTGTGTGCTTGATATTCACCCCCACCCTCAGTCCCACAACACTTAAGTACATATCTGAAATTTATATTAATGTCTGTCTCCCCTCCTTATGGGCAAAAAAATACAGCTGCCAACTCTGTTGTATTATACTGTCATTTAGTACAGCACTCTGCATTCAGGAAACATTCAATAAATGCCACGCATTCGTTGAATGTGGTATTTTGTTAAGTGCTTACTATGTGCCAAGTATCGTACTGAGAACAGGAGCAAATACAAGATAATCAGGTCAGGCAAAGTTCCTTGAACCATAATGTAAACTCACAGTCTTAACAGGTATTTCATCTTCATTTTAAAGAGGAAGAAACTGAAGAAGGTAAGTGATTTGCCTAAAGTCACACAGCAGGAAGTGACCCTTATTTCCTCTTCACCCACTCCCTTCTGTGTTGCCCTGATTTGCTTCCTTTATTTACTCCCCTTCCCCCCCTCCTCTCCAGCCCCACAGCACCTTATGCACAGATCTGTAATTTATTTATATTAATTTCTGTCTCTCCTTCTAGACTGTAAACTGGTTGTGGGCAGGGAATGTGTCTACCAACCCTGTTATAATCTGCTCTCCCAAACACTTACTACAGCTCTCTACAACCAGTAAGCGCTCAATAAATTGTAGTGATTGATTGAAGTGGCAGAGACAGAATTAGACTGAAGGCTCACCTCCTCCAAGAGGCCTTCCCAGACTAAGCGCCCTTTGTCCTCAGCTACCCGTCCCTTCTGCAGCTCCGTGACTCGCTCTCTTTGCTCTTCTCCCCATCTCCCCACCCCGTGGCACTGGGAATATATGTATATATCTATAATACCATTTATTTATATTGATGCCTGCTTACTTGTTTTGATGTCTGTCCTCCCCTGTCTAGACTGTAAGCCCGGGGTGGGCAGGGATTGTCTCTCTCTGTTTCTGAATTGTACTTTCCAAGCACTTAGTACAGTGCTCTGCACACAGTAAATGCTCAATAAATACAATTGAATGAACGAATGAATTAGATCGTAAGTCCTCTGACTCCCAGATCCATGTGCTTTCCACTAGGCTGTGTTATGGATGGATTTGGGGGGAAGCATGAAGGAGGACAGAGCTGGGAAAGTGGAAAGTGAGGCATTTAGAAGGTTAGTTTGGAAGGTGCAAAGAGAGTGAGCTGGGCTCTAGTGGGTGAAGAATAATAATAATAACGTTGGTATTTGTTAAGCGCTTACTATGTGCCGAGCACTGTTCTAAGCGCTGGGGTAGACATAGGGGAATCAGGTTGTCCCACGTGGGGCTCACAGTCTTAATCCCCACTTTACAGATGAGGGAACTGAGGCACAGAGAAGTGAAGTGACTTGCCCACAGTCACACAGCCGACAAGTGGCAGAGCTGGGATTCGAACTCATGAGCCCTGACTCCAAAGCCCATGCTCTTTCCACTGAGCCACGCTGAAGAGTTGCTAGGTAAAATGGGGAAAGCTGGTAGAGAGAAAGCCATTTAACATTTCTGCCTCAATTTTCTCCACTGTAAAATGGGGGATAACACTTGCCTCGTGGGGCGAGAGAGGTCTAGTGGAAAGAGCCCGGGCCTGGGAGTCAGAGGATCAGCTTTCTAATTCTGACTCTGCCAACTGTTTGCTGTGTGATCCTGGCCAAGTCACTTTATCTCCCTGTGTCTCAGTTTCCTCAACTATAAAATGGGGACTAAACACCTGTTCTTCCTCCTAGTTAAACTGTGAGCCCAAATGTGGGTCAGGGACTGTGTCTACCGTAACATGTACCCACCCCAGTGCTTAACATATAGTAAAGGCTTAAAAAATACCATAAAAAAGAGATCGTCGCTGTGAAAGTCCTAAGGGAAAAATAAGAGTGCTCTCCCAAGTGTTTAGTAAGTGCTCTGTGCACAATAAGTGTTCAATAAATACCACCGATTGATTAATTAAGAAAAAACATGGAACACACAAGCTCTGCTAGTAACAAAAAGTCCAGGAAAAATCAGCGCATGGCAGAGCGAGAAGGAGAGACTGTATCAGTAATAGCAAAGCAAAGAAAAAGAACAGTGGTTTGATCTCCAATTTAGCACCCCTTAAAAAGGGGGTGGGGAGGGGGCTATGTGGGTGGTGTGTGTCTGGAAGAGAGAAGGAATGTGTCCGCTTATTTTTAGATCGTACTCTCCCAAGCGCTCAGGACAGTGCTCTGCACACAATAAGCGCTCAGTAAATACGATTGAGAGAATGAATGGAGAGACGGAGACTGAGAAAGACAGAGAGAGACAAGAGAGCCAGGCAGAAGGAGAATGTGTGTGCGTGCACGCGTGCGCGCCTGAGTAACTCTCATTTCTAAACACTTCCTGCGCTTGAAGGGTGTGATGTTTGTCAGGCAAGTATCCCCAGCGTTAGCATAACAAAGCCCCTATTAACCTCAGAGTGTGGGCCCGAGTTTCTCCGCGTTTCCCACACTTTCCTCCCTATTGATGGCATTCAGCCGGCCTACAAAGGACGTGTGCCTTCCTCCGCCCTGCATTAGTGACGCCGTTTTGGCTCTGCTTTGGGGCCCCCAGCGATTTCGGGCCCGGTCCACCATCTGCAAGGGCTATTTTCCCCAAGAGCGCATTGATCCTTCTGCATTATCTGGGCCTTTGAAAACTTGGGAACGGCCTGCTCTTTGACACTAAATAGGTTGTTCGAAGAAAGATGGGGAGTTTGTTTTTAAGCCGACTAAGGTAGAGAGGAAAATCGAACTTAATTGTTCCTTTCAAAAAAACCTCCAGTGTCCTCCCGTTTATAATTCAGAGTTCTCCACCCTCGAACACCAATTTTTCCACCCAGAGACTTCTCTCGGGGCCGATCGGCTTTCTTTAACTCACTTCCATTCATTTATAAAACCCGCCCTCCCTTTTCTGTATCCTGTTAGACCACCTATATATTCTAGCTAGTAGTATTTATTAAGCACTTCCTTTGGGCCAAGCGCGATAAAAGCTCATCATATTAGACATAGTTTATGTCCTACAAACGCTCTAAGAGCTAGGGAGAGGCAGGTATTATCAAGGCCCAGAGAGGTCCAGTGGCTTGCCCAAGCCTACACAGCACACCCATCGCAAAGCTGGGGCTAACAGCCAGGTCTCCAGATTTTCCAAACCTGTGATCTTTCACGTAGGTTTCTTTTGCCCATGTTTCTCTTTGGTTCCACAAACAGCTTCTTACTCTTGCTCCCTCCCCACTAAAAGCATTCCTATAAGTCTCTTTGCTTCACCAGTTCCAGTGGGCTCTAGAGTGAAAAGCAGGAAAAGGTAGGGGGCGGGTGCAAGGAGAAGACTAAAAGGAGTTGGATGGTGTGTGCTGGTTGAGTCAGGGATGAGAGGGGAAAGTGAGTGGTGTTGGATGGTCCATACTGGGTCACTGGGTGAGACCCTCCAGGGTGTGGAGGGGGGAAGCGGGCCCATCGGAGAAGCGGTGTTCCCTCATGGTTAAAGCACAGGCCTGGGAGTCAGAAAGATCTGGGTTCTAGTCTCAGCTCTACCACTGGTCTGCTGTATGACCTTGAGCAAGTCACTTAGTTTCCCTGTGCTTCAGTGACCTCATCTATAAAACGGGGATTAAGGCTATGAGCCCCATGTGGGACAGGGAATGTGTCCATCCTGATTAACTTGCATCTTGTCTTATGCTGGCCATTCGTTTCCAACCCTTAGCGACGCCAAGTACGCAACTCTTCCAGAACGCCCCACCTCCACCCGAATCGTTCTGGTAGCACATCCATAGAGTTTTCTTGGTAAAAATCCGAAAGCGGTTTACCATTGCCTTCCTCCGCACAGTAGACTTGAGTCTCTGCCCTCGACTCTCTCCCATGCCGCTCCTGCCCAGCACAGGTGAGTTTAGACTGGTAGCAGATTGCCTTCTGCTCACTAGCCACTGCCCAAGCTAGGAATGGAATGGGTAGGCTTCTGCTTGACTCTCCGTCCCATAGCGGAGACTGCTAGAGTACTGGAAACCCTCCAGATGCGATCCTGAGCGGGGTAAGTTTTAACTACCCAAGAGCTTAGGAAAGTGCCTGGCACATAGTAAGCACCTAACAAACAACATTAAAAAAAAAAGACAATCCTATTGGATACAGTCACTGTTCCTCATGTGGCTCACAGTCTAAGGGAGTGGGAGAACAGGCATTTCATTCTGTTTTACAGAAGAGGAAACGGAGGCACAAAGCAGTTAAGTGACTTGCCTAAAGTCACACAGCAGCTTAAGTGGCGGAGCTGGGATTGGTACCCGGGGCTCCTGACTCCCAGGCCCGTGATCTCTCCACCAGAGATCTAATCCCGGGACTATCCAGTGGCCGAAGAGCTCCGGTAGCTCAAGGAAAAGGAGTCTGGAGAATGAATGAGGAAAGGGAAACTGGAGGTGAATGAAGAAAATCCTGACCACGCTTGTGACCCACCCAGAATCAATCAATCAATGGTATTTATTGAGCACTTTCTCTGTGCAGAGCACTACTAAGTGCTTGGGAGAGTACAGTACAGTAGAATGAGCAGACACATTCTGTGTCTCCCATAATGTGCTCCAGTACAGAGGAGGAGCTGACAGAAGGCAGCAGTCACCACGCCCCTAATCGCCCAACACCCCAATTTCTGCTTGACATGTGGGCAAAAGGAATTTTCACTTTCAACCCTGGTTCAAGTCGCAGCTCCGCCCCTGGCTTGCTACGTGTCCTCGAACCTCTCTGAGCCCCTCTGGGCCTCACCTTTCTCATCTCTAAAATGGAGGTGGTAATCGATCAATGGTATATATTGAGCACTTACTGTGTGCAGAGCAAAATACTTGAGCACTCGGGAGAGTACCGTACAAAAGAGTTGGTGGACACGTTCCTAGCCCACAGGAGCTTCAGTCTAGAGGATAAAACCTGCCTCTCCTTATCACTTAGGTGATCAGTCCTATATGGAAGAAGGGTAGTGTCCGGTCTGATTGTCGTGTATTTACTCATGGTTTAGCACGGTGCTCGGAGCTGGAACTGACAAACTCACTCCAATTTGATCTGCAATAGTGGAGCTCCTGTTGATGGGAGCTTCATGGATCAGGTGTGCAGATCCAAGGGGAGTTTGTGATTCTCCCTCATCCTCCCTCCTCCCTTCTCCCTTCTCCTTCCTCCTCCCTCCTCCCTTCCTCACTCAGCTCCCAAGGGGCATGTCTGAGGATGGAATTCCTCTTCTGAGACCTACTAACCCAGCTCCATTCTCACAGGAAACATTCCCTGATTCCCCGGTTGGCCACTCCTTGTCACCCCCACCCCTTCCCGCCTCCATTGCCCCCAGCCCTTAGAAACAGGTCAGAGGAAGTGGCAAAGATTAACGCAGTCATAGAGTCCCGCAGAAAGAACTCAGACCTGGGAGTCTGAGGACCTGGGTACAAATCTTCACTCTGCCATTTGTCCTGGGCAAATCATTTAATGCGCTCAGTAAATACGATTGAATGAATTTAACCTGTCTGTGCTTCAGTTTTCTCATCTGTAAAATGGGGATTCCATAGCTGTCGCCCTTATACTTGGACTGTGAGCCCTATGTGGGACAGGGACTGTGTCCACGGCATAGTGGATAGAGCACGGGCCTGGGAGTCAGAAGGTCATGGATTCTAATCCCAGTTCTGCCACTTGTCTGCTGTGTGACCATGGGCAAGTCACTTTGCTTCTCTGTGCCTCGGTTCCCTCATCTGTAAAATGGGGATCGAGACTGTGAGCCCCACATGGGACGGGGACTGTATCCACCTCGATCTGCTTGTGACCACCCCAGAGCTTAATACAGTGCCTGTCACAGAGTAAGTGCTTAACAAATATCATCGCTGTTATCATTATTATCTTGTAACTACCTCAGTGCTTAGTACAGTGCTTGGCACATAGTAAGCACCTAATACCATTTAAAAAAAAACCCCAAACTGAACTTCTAAATGCCTCAGATCCCCGAATCGTAAAATGGGGATTAAATGCCCGTTCTGTGACCGTGAGCCCCTGCTACCAAATTCCAAACGGATTATCTTGTGTCCATCCCGGTATGTAGTAGACCGCTTGACATATAGTAATGATGATTGTATTTGTTAAGCGCTTACTGTGGAGAAGCAGCGTGGCTCGGTGGAAAGAGCACGGGCTCTGGAGTCAGAGGTCATGGGTTCGAATCCCACTCTGCCACTTGTCAGCTGTGTGACCGTGGGCAAGTCATTTAACTTCTCTGTGCCTCAGTTACCTCATCTGTAAAATGGGGATTAAGACTGTGAGCCCCACGTGGGACAACCCGATTCCCCTGTGTCTACCCCAGCGCTTAGAACACTGCTCTGCACATAGTAAGCGCTTAACAAATACCACCATTATTATTACTATTATTATGTGCCGAGCACTGTTCTAAGCGCTGGGGTAGATACAAGGTGATAAGTAACCACTTCGTTCATTCAAATACCGTTATTATTATTATTGGGCGCTTACTGTGTGCAGACCACTGTGCTAAGCGCTTGGAAAGTACAATTAGGCAACAGATCGAGACCATCCCTTCCCAACAACGGGCTGACAGTCTAGAAGGGGGGAGTCAGACCACAAAACCAAACGAGAAGACAGGCATCAATAGCATCAAAATAGATAACTAGAATGATAGAGATATACCCACCGGTAATAAGATAAATAGGATCATAAATATGTACGACGGGGGCTGTGAGATGCCACAGTTATGATCATTTCTTTCCCCAGTGCCAATTTCAGCGATGGCAGGGGAGGGGGAGAGGAGGGGAAAGGGAGGAGAAGGGAGGGAAGAGGCACAGGCTCGGGGGCGGCACTGTCCTGGCCCGAAGCAGCATATCGACTGGTGGATGGACGGTCCGGCGCCCGGCGCCCGGCCCAAGTTGGCATCCGCGGAGGGCGGCCCCTTTCCCACGCCCCCCGAGCCCCCCTCCCGTCCACCTGTTCCTCTGGTTATTCCCCCCCGCCCCCCGCCCCTCGCCTGATCGTTCCCAGTCCATTTGAGCTGCCGTTCTGGACCATTGTCCCCCCTGTCCCCCGCCCCCGGCGGGCCGGCCGGAGCCCCGATTGGCCGGACACGGTGGGAAAGCGGAGGAGGGTCCGCACCGCCCATAAATGCGGGACCCCCGAGCACCCCCAGTCACAAGCTGCCGGGCCCGGCCCGGCCCGGCCCGGCCCGGCCTGGGGACCAGGGACGGCAGGACCCCCCCACGGAAAGTAAGCACTGCCCCCTTTTCCCCCCAGACCCACCGTCCACCCACCAGACCATCCCTCAAGCCCCCCCACGGGGGGACAGAGGAGGTGGGTGGTCGGGGAAGGGGAAGGGAAGGGAAGGGAGGAGGGAGAGAGGAGGGAGGGATGGAGGGAGGCAAGGGGAAAGGAGGAGAGAGAGGGAGAAGGGAGGAGGAGGAAGGGGAGGAGGGAAAAGGGAGAGAGAAGAAAGGGAGGAGGGAGAGAGGACACAGGGAAGAGGGAGGGGGGAAAGCGAGGAGGGAGAGAGGGGAGATGGAGAAAGGGAGGAGGGAGAGAGAGGAGAGATGGAGAAAGGGAGGAGGGAGGGGGAAGGGAAGAGGATGGCAGAGGTGAGGGAGGAGGGAGAGTGGGAAGGGAGGAGGAAGAAAGGGGGAAAGGAGGAGAGAGGCAGGGAGGAGGGAGAGATGAGCAAGGGAGGAGGAGAGAGGAGAAAAGGGAGGAAGGAGAGAGGGGAAAGGGAGGAGGGAGGGAGGGAGGGAGGGAGGAGAAAGGGAGGAAGGAGAGAGGGGAAAGGGAGGAAGGAGAGAGGGGAAAGAGAGGAAGGAGAGAGGGGGAAAGGGAGGAAGGAGAAAGGGGAAAGGGAGGAAGGAGAGAGGGGAAAGGGAGGAAGGAGAGAGGGGGAAAGGGAGGAAGGAGAGAGGGGAAAGGGAGGAAGGAGAGAGGAGAAAGGGAGGAAGGACAGAGGAGAAAGGGAGGAGGGAGAGAAGAGAAAGGGAGGAAGGAGAGAGGGGAAAGGGAGGAGGGAGGTGGGAAGAAAGGAGGAGGGAGGCAGGGGGAGGTTAAGAAGGGTGAGGGGAGAGGAGGCAGGGGCACGCAGCCAGCCTTGACCACACTGTCCCCCCTCCCTTCTCTGGGCAGCTGAGGAAGCCGATGGTGGAGAAGATGCCCTGGGACCGCATCGACAGCAGCATCGAGCAGCTGAAGCACCTGCTAGACACGGAGTTCCTTGGGACCCAGCCCCACTCCAGGCTGGAGAAGGCCAACATCCTGGATACGACCGTCAGCTCCGGGGAACACAGGCAAGGTGAGCGCTCGGGGCCCGTCATCGAGGACGGGCCCCTCCAGAAGGCCGCGATGCTGCCCAGAAAGGACAAGGGGCTGGCAAGAAGGACGCTTGGTTTCCGATCCCGGTTTGGCCACGGCCTGCTGTTTGACTTTGAGCAAGTCACTTCATAATAATAATAATAATAATAGTGGTATTTTACTATGTGCCAGGCACTGTACTAAGCACTGGGGTGGAACCAAGCCAATCAGGTTGGACACAGTCCCTGTCCCATGTGGGGTTCACAGTCTCAATCCCTACTTTACAGATGAGGTAAATGAGGCCTAGAGAAATGAAGTGATTTGCCCGAAGACATACAGCAGACATGTGACAGAGCCCTGGGCTGAGGCCTCATCTGTAAAATGGGATGAGGGCATGCATCTGTGATCTCTCTCTCTAAGACAAGCCCATGTGGAACAGGAACTGTGCTGTATTTGATGATCGATCAATCAATTAATGCTATTGATTGAGCACTTACTGTGTGCAGAGCACTGTACTAAGTCCTTGGGAGAGTACAGTAGAATGAGTAGACTTGATCTCAGCCCTTAAGGAGTTAAACAAACAAAGCTATCGACTGAGTGCTTACTGTGTGCAAAGCATTGCACTAGGTGCTTGGGAGAGTACATTAGAATAAGTAGACCCTTCTGTCACTGCAAGGAATTAATAATTATGATGATGATGATGGTATTTGTTAAGTGCTTACTAAATGCCAGGCCCTGTGGATACAAACACATCGAGTTGGAGCCAATCCTTGTCCCACGTAGGGCTCACACTCTCAAACCCCATATTGCAGATGAGGTAACTGAGGCACAGAGAAGTCAAGTGACTTGTCCAAAGTCACACAGTAGGCAAGTGGCTGAGCTAGGATTAGACCCCTTGGCTTTCAGACTTCCAGGCCCATGCTTTATCCACTAAGCCATGCTGCTTCTCACATAGTAAAATACCATAGTGGTTATTATTAATCAATCAGTGGTATTTGTTGAGTACTTATCGTGCGCAGCGTACTGTGTTAAGTACTCGGAAGAGTAGACATGACCTATGCCCTCAAGGAGTTAATTGATCAAACAGTGGTACTTATTGAGTGCTTAGTGAGTGCAGGGCACTGTATGTAATTGGTAGACACTTCAGCTGGTTAAGCTGGTAGAGAAGCAGCATGGCCTAGGGGAAAAAGCACAGGCCTGGGAGTCAGAGGACCTGGTTTCTAATCCTGGCTCTGCCACTTATGAGCTTTGCGACCTTGGGCAAATCCCTTTACTTCCTTTGTGCAAATGGGGATTGATACTGTGAGCCCTATGTTGGGCAGGACTGTGTCAAACCCTTTTTTCTACCCCAGTGTCCAGCACAGAGTAAGCACTTGACAAATACCATTAAAACAAACAGAAACCCATGTTACCTGCCTTCAAGGGGTTTCCACTCTAGAGAAGGGTTTACAATCTAGCAGAATGTTCTGTACCAAACACTGGACTGGATGTGTACTAAGCGCTTCATAAAGACTAACCCCTCCCCCACCATTTCTTCTTTGCTCTTCAGTTTTCGGTCGCCGCTCCAAAAGCCCGCATCAGGACTACAGAGCTGGTATCACCCATTGCCTCACTGACTCTCTCCTCTACCTGTCCCTCCACCGGACCAGCGCAGACGTGCGGCTGAGAATGTGGGGTCACTTCAGGAAGACCCCAGCCAGGGTGCTGGCTGCCCAGAAGAACCCCCCTTACACCCTCTCTGGCCGGGTCCTTCACATCCAAGCGGCCACTCCGGAGGGACCCCAGCCCCCGGCAGGCCCGGTTATCCGGTGGGGACTGGCGACGAGGGGCATCTCTGCCCGTGAATCCAGAGGAGAGTCCGACTGGTATCCACGTCTTCCGCTCCTCTACGGTGTAGAGAAGGGTCCTTCCCTCTTAGGAAGCATTTCCGTGCTCGGACTCCCGCTCCTTCAGCTCTGAGGAGGGGCGTCTCCCTGTCTGATGGCAGGAGAACAGTTCTCAGAGAGAGGACGAAAGGGCCTCGCTGTCCTGCCTCCTCTGAGAGCTGTGGAACCTGGCCAAACGTGAGCCTGGGCCGGGACCTGGCCTGGTCTGCCTGAGCCACTTCCAGGAAGTGCCAGGAGATGTGATAGAGGCCGCTATGATATTTGTAGCTTATTTGGGCAAGAGGGTAAGCTCCTTGTGGGTAGGGATTGGGCCTCTCCTTTGTGGTGATTCTCCCAAGTGCTTAGTACAGAGCGGCATGGGCGCTCAATAGATACCACAAATCTTCCTCAAATGGGAGGGTCTCGTTCTTCAGAGGCATAATCCCATCTGAGTAGAGGGGGATGGGCGAGGTTTGGGGTGGTGGCCAATGCCTTTCATAAAGGCGAGAGTTGGTTTGGTATCCTAGTAGGACAGCGAGTACCAGCTCGGGCTGGCATTAAGGAATGTTTATTGCCAGGATCGCAGAGATGGCAAAATGTATCAATCCTATTTATGGGTTCTCTTTGTTGTTGTTCTTCTGTGAGAAGAGCCGTGGGGGGGGGGGGGGGAGTGTTTGCTATCGTCCTTGAAGGATTCTGATGGGTTAACATGCGTGCGCGTGACATTGATTTCGTAACTGTCGATGGAAACTGTTTGCGGTGGGGTCTGCGGCATCACACTGGAGGCTGAGAATAAAACTTTGTGTGTCCGGTGTTCATTCAGACTTGTCTTGTGTGTTTACATCATTGGTGAGGGGCTTTCAAGTTGGGGAGGGGCTGGAGGGATGCCCTATTGTACTCTGGTCAGTACTCTGACCAGGGGATCGGTCAATTAAGTAATCAACGGTTATTACTGAGTGCAAATTGGGTACAGAGTACTACTCTTAGAACTTGTCTTATGCAGTGGAGTCATTTCCGACCCACATCGACTCCATGGACACATCTCTCCCAGAATGCCCACCTCCACCTGCGATCATTCCGGTAGAATATCCACAGAGTTTTCTTAGTTTACTATTGCCTTCTTCCACACCGTAAAATTGAGTCTCCGCCCCTGACTCTCTCCCATGCCGCTGCTGCCCAGCACAGGTGAGTTTTGACTGGTAGCGGATTACCTTCCGCTCGTTAGCCACTGGTCAAGCTAGGGATAGAATGGGTAGGCCTCTGCTTGACTCTCCCTCCCATAGCTGAGACTGGTAGAGTACTGGAAACTCTCCAGGTGCTGTACTTGGCGGGGGTACATTAAGCATTTAGGAGAATATAATATATCAGAGTTGGTAGGCATGATGATGATGGTGTTTGTTAAACACCTACTTTGTGCCAGGCACTGTCCTAAGTGCTGGGGTAGATGCGAGCTAATCAGGTTAGACGTAGTCCCCGTCCCACAGGGAGTCTCAACCCCCATTTTACAGATGAGGTAACTGAGGAACAGAAAAGTGAAGTGACTTGCCCATGGCCACACAGCAGACAAGTAGCAGAGCCAGAATTAGAAGCTACGACCTTTCGACTCCCAGGCCCGTGCTCTATCCACTAGACTGTGCCACTTCTCTATGGACCTGCTTCCTGGGAGACAGGCACGAAAATAAATTATGGATGTGGACAGAAGTGTTGGGGGGGTGAATATCAAGTGATTAAAGAGTACAGATCCAAGAGCAAGGGTGATGAAGAAGGGAGAAGGAATAGGGGAAATGAGGGCTCGATATGGAAAGGCTTCTTGAAGGAGGTGTGTTTTTAATAAGGCTATGAAGGTGGGACGCTCTGTCGAATCTGGAGAGAGTTCCAGACCAGAGGGAGGATTGGACAAGAAGTCGACGGCGAGGTAGATGAGGTTGAGATACAGTGAGTGGATTGGAGGGTTGGGTTTTTTGGGGTTTTTTCCCTGAGACCCTCTAGCGAGGAAGAAGGTTCTGGGATCGCTGCTGAATCAAGGATGGCATCGTCACCTTATTGGCTGTCTTACGATTCAGGCAACCTGGTTCAGGGCCATTGGGCTAGAGAATGTGGATGGCTCGCTGCAAAGAATCACCACGTCTGCAAAAAACTACTCAAGCAAATGACATACTGAGAGGTGGTACATAACGTTTTCCCCAGTTAACCATTCGTGGTTAAGCAGAGCTCGCCCGAATAACAAGGGGCCAGAATTGAAAACCCCCTGGGTTTTCATGGGCAGAGGGTATGACAGGGTAAAAGATCCCCTTCTGGACTGTGAGCCCACTGTTAGATAGGGATTGTCTCTATTTGTTGCTGAATTGTACTTTCCAAGCGCTTAGTGCAGTGCTCTGCACACAGTAAGCACTCAATAAATACGATCGAATGAATGGATGAATTCTCCCGCTAGGACACAAGTGTGGATGCTGTGAGCAGCCGCTCCTCAAACCTGCAGTACCACGTAGCGGTTAGAGCACGGGCCTAGGAGTCAGAAGGACCTGGGTTCTAATCCAGACTCCACCACTCGTCTGCTGTGTGACCTTGGGCGAGCTAATTCACTTTTCCGTCCCTCAGGTATCTCCCCTGTAAAATGGGGATGAAGACTGTGAGATCTATGGGGGATGTGGACGATGTCTAACCGGATTAGCTTGTATCTACCCCGGTGTTTACATCAGTGCCTGACACATAGTAAGTGCTTTACAGATACCATTAAAATATCCTTCAGGCTCATGGGTGGAGGGAAGAGAGGAAACCAGATGGGGCCTGGGTCTGGGACCTCTTTCGCTGTGACTGTTCCAGGCCAGGGGGAGGGTTGGAGAGGGGCATGGGAAGGGTTGATTTTAGTTGAACTGATCCCGGTTGAACTTCCAGCCTGTCTCAGCCTAAACCTTGCAGAGTTAAAGGTTGGAAGTGATTTTCCTCTTCTTTCCCCTCCAGGCCTAAAATCCCAGTGATTGACCTCTGACCCCAGCCCCTGGGAAAATGACCAAATAATGAAAGGAGGCCTGCTCAGCTCTGGCCTGGGGGAGGCACGAGCAACTGGGAAGAGTGAGTGCTAATTGAGTCAGTGGGTTTTGGGGGGTCTGACCATACGACCCTCGCCCTGTATTACAGGCAGACCCCTGGGAGATGTGGGGGGCAGAAGAGTCTCTGCCCAGCCAGCTGCCCCAAGATAATAATAATAATAGTAACAATAATGATAATGGTATTTGTTAAGCACTTACTAGGTGGTCAGGTACTGTTCTAAGCGCTGGGGTAGGCACAAGATAATCAGGTTGGATACTGTCCCTGTCCCCCATGGGGCTCCCGAGTCTTATTCCCCCTTTGACAGATGAAGTAACTGAGGCCTAGAAGTGAAGTGACTTGCCCAAGTCACCCAACAGACAAGTGTCAGAGCTGGGATTAGAATCCAGGTGCTTCTGACTCCCAAGCCTGTACTCTATCCACCAGGGCACACTGCCTCCCAGCTGCTGCTACACCTGCGGGAATTAGGGATGCCCCTGGTTGATCGGTTTGAGGGGTTCCCTGCCTCCATCATGATCAGCATCCTTGCTTCTGCCAGGAGGTGGGCTTGCCCTCTGCATTTCTGCCAGGACGTGCAGGGAGAATCTGGAAACGTTTTTGCCACGTGGGCGCCCAAGTGGGTATAGATCCACAGGGAAGCAGTATGGCGTAGTAGACAGAGCACGGGCCTGGGAGTCAGAAGGTCGTGGGTTCTAATCCCAGCTCCCCCACTTGTCTCTTGTGTGACCTTGGGCAAATCATTTTACTTCTCTATGCCTCAGTTACCTCACCTGGAAAATGGGGATTGATTTTCTCCATATGGGACAGGGACCGTGTCCAGCCAGATTTGGTTGTTCTTACCTCAGCGCTTAGTACAGTGCTTGGCACCTAGGAAGTGCTTAACAATTATTGAGAAGCAGCTTGGCTCAGTGGCAAGAGCCCAGGCTTGGGAGTCAGAGGTTGTGGGTTCTAATTCCGCTCCACCAGTTATTAGCTGTGTGCCTTTGGGTAAGTCACTTAACTTCTCAGTGCCTGTTACCTCACCTGTAAAATGGGGATTAAGACTGTGACCCCTCACGTGGGACTACCTCATTGCCTTGTATCTACCCCAGCGCTTAGAACAGTGTTTGACACATAGTAAGCACTTAACACATTATTATTATTATTATTCCTCAGGTCTTGCAGCCTCCTTGCTGGAATGGGGGACTTTTCATGTCAAACCCAATGCTGTCACCTTGTGGGGGAACTTGGGAAATTGCATTATTATTATCAAATGCCGTCGAGTCGCTTGCCATTCGAGGCCGCTCTGTGGACATATTTTCTCCAGAACGTCTTATCTTCTCCCAGATGCTTAATACAGTGCTCTGCACACAGTAAGCACTCAATAAATACCATTGATTGATGATTGGTAGATAGTCCATGCTGGGTCACGGGAGGGAGAGTCAAATCAGGAGTGTCAAATGGCAGGTGATCGGCGGGAAAAGCCACTATCTCAAGCTCCTTCCTGGCATCCTGGTGTCTCTGTCAGAGAAAGAGTCGTGAGTAGACAGCCCCTAATGGCCTGGACAACTATTTGACTGAAAAAATTGAAATCATCAAGGACGATCTCCCTAAAATCTCCCCGATACCTCTACGGTCCCAGCTTCCTCCTGCCCTCCTTCTACTCTTCCAGCTTTCTCAAAAGTATCCAAGAGGAAGTGTCGCACCTCCTCTTAAAAATCTACCCCTTCCACCTGTGCTACCAATCCCATCCCTTCGTACCTTAGGAAAACATTTGCTCCCTCCCTTCTTGCCTCCCCAACTGTCATCTTCAACTGTTCAACCTCCAGTGGTTCCTTTCCCACTTCTTTCTAACGTGCCCATGTAACCCCTTTCCTAAAAAAAACCCAACCTTCCCTTGACCTTTTGGCTCCTTCCAGCTATCACCCCATGTCCCTCCTAACATTCCTCTCCAAACTCTTGGAGTGAGTTGTAACACTTGCTGTCTCCACTTCCTCTCCCTTCAATTCTCTCCTTGGGCCTCTGCAACTGGCTTTTGCTTCCTTCTCTCCATGGAAACTGTCCTTTCAAAAGTCACCAGTGACCCCCTTCTTGCCAAAATCCAGCAGCCTCTATTCCACCCTAATCTACCTCTACTTCTCATTCTTTCATATTTATTGAGCACTTACTGTGCGCAAAGTACTGTACTAAGTGCTTGAAATAGTGCATTATAACAGACACATCCCCTGCCCACAGAGAGCTTACAGTCTAGAGGCCTTCCACACTGTGGACCACCTCCTTCTCCTCAAAGCTTTATCTAAGTTGGCTTCATAGACACCGTCCTCTTCTGACTCTCCTCCTATCTCTCTGGCCGCTCATTCTCAGTCTCTCTTCGCTGGCTCCTCTTCTAGACTGTGATGAGCCCATCGTTGGGTAGGGATTGTGTCTACATGTTGCCGAATTGTACTTTCCAAGCGCTTAGTTCAGTGCTCTGCACACAGTAAGCGCTCAATAAATACGATTGAATGAATGAATGCTTCCCACCCCTTAACCGTAGAGTCCCTCCAGACTCAGTCCTGGATCTACGCTCACTCCCTTGGAAAACGCATTTGCTCCCACAGCTTTAACTATCATCTCTGTATGGATTATTCCCAAATCTACCTCTCCAGCCCTGACCTTTCTCCTTCTCTGCAGTCCGGCATTTCCTCCCGCCTTCAGGACATCTCTACCTGAGTCTCCCATCAATCCCTCAAATTTAACATGTCCAAAATGGAACTTCTCATCTCCCCACCCAAACCCTGTCCTCCCCAAGACTTTCCCATAACTGTAGGCAGCACCACCATGCTCCTTGGCTACAAGCCCATAACTTGGCATTATCCTCAACTCATCTCTTTCATTCAACTGCATATTCAGACTGTCAACAAATCCTGCTGGTTCTACCTTTACAACCTCTCTGTAATCCTTCATCTCCATCCAAACATTGATCTAAGCAATTAGCCTATCCTGTCTTGACTTCTGCATCAGTTTCCTTGCTGACCTTTCTGCTGCCTGTCTCTTGCCTGAATCATTTTCTGAAAAACCAGTCTGTCACATCTCTCCTCTCCTCAAAAGCCACTAATGGCTGCCCCTCCACCTCTACAGCAAACAGCTTTACGGCACTCCGTCAGCTTTCCCCTGCCTATTTTACCTCGCTGATCTACTCCAACCTAATCCACGCACTTGGCTGTTTTATTGCCAAGCTACTTTAGTCTTGCCTTCTGCAGCGCCTACCCCTTGCCCACGTACTCCCTCTGTCCTGGAACTCCTTCCTACCTTATACTCTAGACTGTGAGCTCATTATGGGCACTGTTTATTGTCTATTGTACTTTCCCAAGCGCTTAGTACAGTGCTCTGCATACAGAAAACCCTCAGTAACAAATAAATATCCAACAGACTACCACTGTCCCCACCTTCAAAGCTCTACTAAAATCACATCTCCTCCAAGAGGCCTTCCCTGACTTATTCCTGTCTAAGATTTCCCTTCGGCATCACTTTTGTCCTTGGATCTATATCCCTTAAGCACTTTGATATTCACTTCTTCCTCAGCCCCACAACATTTCTGTGCAACCCACCTGTCCTATATTTTAATGTCTGACTCCCCCTCTAGTCTCCTAGCTCCTTATGGGCAGGGGTCATGTCTATCTACTCTTCCAAGCATTTAGTTCACTGCTCTGCACAAAGCACTCAATAAATACCACTGATCGATTGATTCTGTTGCGCTTTACCAAACCTTAATACAACGTGTCACACTAAGTAGATATCATGAGTAGTATTTCTACCATTAATTAACTGGAAAATCCAGGAGTCCTCCCGAACAGGGGGCGGCTGGAAGCGGCAGGTCTGGTGGTTCTTTTGGAATTTTCTTCAGCCTCCTGGGGGTTGAGGGCGACGGTGACCTTTCCCCTGCCCACACCATGTCCCTCTGCCACCAGAAAGCGGTGTTGACGCACGGATGTCATTTCTGAGATGCCAAGTGCATTCATTCCCTCTGACCTTTTTGCTGTAGGAACATTTTCTGGCCCCAGGAACAGCGTGGGGGAGGGGTCTCACACATGATCTCCACCTAAAGCCTCTCTGTCAGCAAAGAGTTCAGCAAATGGTCATCCCCCTGACTGAAAGTCAGGGCCAGAAGGATCTGGGGAGGTGATGTTCATTCATTCATTCATTCAGTTCATTCAACTGTATTTATTGAGCGCTTTTTGTGTGCAAAGCACTGTGCTAAGTGCTTGGGAGAGTATAATACAACAAGAGACACATTCCCTGCCCACAAAGAGCTCACAGTCTAGAGGGGGAGACAGACAGGACTGTCTCTATCTGTTGCCGACTTGTTTATTTCAAGCGCTTAGTACAGTGCTCTGCACATAGTAAGCGCTCAATAAATACTATTGAATGAATGAACATGAATATAAATAAATAAATACATAAATAAATCACAGATATATGCATATATGCTGAGACATATACATCTCCTTCTGACTCCACGGAGGGGAGGGGAATCACCCAGTCCATCAAGCATCCCACGCAGGCCGGACAACTCTTTTTAAATTCTGTTGTGTGATTTCTCTGCCAATCAATCAATCATATTTGTTGAACACTTAGTGCAGAGCACTGTACTAAGCACTTGGGAAAGTACACATAACAAAGTTGGTAATAATAATAGTGTTTGTTAAGGGCTATGTGTCAAGCACTGTTCTAAGCGCTGGGGTAGATACAAGCTAAGCCGGTTGGACACAGTCTCTGTCCCGCATGGGGCTCGCAGTCTTAATCTCCATTTTACAGATGAGGTAACTGAGTCACGGAGAAGTGAAGTGACTTGGTCACGGTCACATAGACAAATGGCAGAGCTGGGATTAGAACTTGGATTCTTCTGACTCCCAGGCCCGTGCTCTAGCCACTGGGCCGCATTGCTTCCACACTGTCTGTCTACAAGGAGTTTACAGTTTAGAGGGGGAGGTAGACATTAACTTGGAGTGATATATATAAGTGATGTGGGGCGAATTTGGGGTGAATAAAGGGTGCAAATCCAAAAGCAAGAGCAGTTGAATGTCCTGAACAAACTGGGAAGTTCCCCAATTTGAACAATCCCAATTCCCTTTCCATGCAGGTCTTAATCCTCCCAGAATCTGTAATAACTATAACTTGGATGGGCAAAGGACTTTTGCTTCCTAGAACATTTTCCCATCAGTTGTCTCATTATATTTCAATATCATCCTTATGAGGTAAGGATGATTGCTATTTCACATATGAGGCGATTGGGGGCTAGAGAGATTAAATGGAATTTATCTGCTAATCCTGTTGTAGTGTACTCTCCCAAATGCTTAGTACAGTGCTCTGCACATAGTAAATGCTCAGAAAATACCTTCGACTGATTGATTGCCTATAATCACATAGCAAGTCCACGGCAAAACTGGCACCAAAACTCAAATCGCCTGACTCCCGGACTAAACTGGCGTTCATTGGTAGACCACACGACGCTTTTACAAAAACGTTCAGGACACGTCACGGCCCTCTCAAAAAATTCCAGTGGTTGCCCATCCACCTCCGGATCAAACAAAAACTCCTCACCATTGCCTTTAAAGCACTCCATCAGTTTGCCCCCTCCTCCCTGAGAAGCAGCATGGCACAGTGGCGAGAGCACGAGCTGGGAAGTCAGAGGAGGTCGGTTCTAGTCCCAGCTCTGCCATTTGTCTGTTGTTTGACCTGGGTGGGACAAGTCACTTAACTTCTCAGTTGCCTCATCTGTCAAATGGGGATGAAGACTGTGAGCCCCACGTGGAACAACCTGATCACCTTGTATCTACCCCAGCGCTTAGAACCGTGCTTGACACAGAGTAAGTGCTTAACAAATACTATCGTTATTACTTTATCACCTCACCTCGCTTCTCTCCTTCTACAACCCAGCACACACACACACTTTGCTCCTCTGGTGCCGCTAACCTCCTCGCTGTGTCTCATTCTTGCCTGTCTTGCGGCCGACCCCGGCCCACATCCTGCATCTGGTCTGGAACGCCCTCCCTCCTCTCATCCGCCAGACAATGACTGTCCCCATCTTCAAATCCTTATCGAAGGCACATCTCCTCCAAGAGACCTTCCCAGACTAAGCCCCACTTTTCCTCATCTCCCACTCCCTTCTGCATCACCCTGACTTCCTCCCCTTGCTCTTCCCCTCTCAGCCCCCCAGCACTTATGTACTTAGCTGTCATTTTATTTATCCCTTTGCTTCCCCCCCTCCCAGCCCCACAGCCCTCATGCACATATCTGTCACTTTGTTCATTCATTCAATTGTATTTATTGAGCGCTTACTGTGTGCAGAGCACTGTACTAAGCACTTGGAATGGACAATTCGGCAACAGATAGAGACTGTCCCTGCCCAACCACGGGCTCACAGTTTACAATAATAATAATAATGTTGGCATTTTTTAAGCACTTACTATGTGCCAAGCACTGTTCTAAGCAGTGGGGTAGATACAAGGTCGGGTTGTCCCATGTAGGGCTCACAGTCTCCATCCCCATTTTACAGATGAGGTAATTGAGGTACAGAGAAGTTAAGTGAGTTGCCCAAGGTCACACAGCTGACAAATGGTGGAGCCGGGATAAAAACCCATGATCTCTGACTCCCAAGCCCAGGCTCTTTCCACTAAGCCACGTTTTATTTGTATTGATGCCTGTCTCCCTCCCCTCTAGATTGCGAGCTCATTGTGGGCAGGGAACGTCACTCTTTGTTGTTGTATTGTCCTCCCCCAAGCGCTTAGTACAGTGCTCTGCACACAGTAAGCGCTCAATGTTTGTAAATATTATTTTTCTATTTATTTTGTTAATGATGTGCATATATCTATGATTCGGCAGCGTGGCTCAGTGGAAAGAACCATGGCTTGGGAGTCAGAGGTCATGGGTTCTAATCCTGGCCCTGCCGCTTGTCAGCTGTGTGACTTTGGGCAAGTCACTTCACTTCTCTGTGCCTCAGTTACCTCATCTGTAAAATGGAAATGAAGACTGTGAGCCCCACATGGAACAATCTGATCACCTTGTATCCTCTCCTCAGCACTTAGAACAGTGCTTGGCACATAGTAAGCACTTAATAAATACCATCATTATTATTATATTGTCGCCAGACTACTTGTTTTGTTTTGTTGTCTGTCTCCCCCTTTTAATAATGATGGTATTTTTTAAGCCCTTACTATGTGCCAAGCACTGTTCTAAGCACGGAGTGGGGGGATACAAGGTGATCAGGTTGTCCCACGTGAGGCTCACAGTCTTAGTCTCCATTTTACAGATGAGCGAACTGAGTCACAGAGAAGTGAAGTGGCTTGCCCTAAGTCACGCAGCTGACAAGTGGCGGAGCTGGAATTGGAACCCACGAGCTCTGACTCCCCAGCCTGGGCTCTTGCCATTGAGCCACGCGGCTTTTAAGGATGGCATTTGTTAAGTGCTTACTAAGTGCCAAGCACTATTCTAAGCGCTGGGGGAGTGTGCGGGGTACAAGGTAATCGGGTTGTCCCACATGGGGCTCACAGTCTTGATCCCCGTTTTACAGATGAGGGAACTGAGGCCCAGAGAAGTGAAGTGACTTGCCCAAAGTCACACAGATAACAAGTGGCGGAGCCAGGATTTGAACCCAGGATCTCTGACTCCCCAACCCCGGCTCTTTCCACTGAGCCACGTGAGCCCGTTATGGGGCAGGGATGGTGGCTCTCTGTTGCTGAACGGTCCATTCCAAGTGCTTAGAACAGTGTTCTGCACAGAGTAGGTGCTCAATAAATAGGACTCAATGAATGAAATGCGACTGAATGAATGAACGACAGCATCCTCCAGGGCGAGGCCTCGTCCTTGGGCTTCTTTGGGATGGGTGGATAATAATAATAATGTTGGTATTTGTTAAGCGCTTACTATGTGCAGAGCACTGTTCTAAGCGCTGGGGGAAGATACAGGGTAATCAGGTTGTCCCACGTGAGGCTCACCATCTTCATCCCCATTTTACAGATGAGGGAACTGAGGCCCAGAGAAGTGAAGTGACTTGTCCACAGTCACCCAGTGGACAAGTGGCCGAGTCAGAATTCAAACCCATGACCTCTGACCCCCCCCCAAGCCCGGGCTCTTTCCACTGAGCCACGGTTCTTCTCTTAAATAAATAGGACTGAATGAATGAAATGCGACCGAATGAACGAACGACTGCATCGCCCGGGTGGGGGCGAGGCCCTGTCCTTGGGTTTCTTTGGGATGGGTGGCTAATAATTAATAATGTTAAGCTTTTATTATGTGCCGAGCACTGTTCTAAGCGCCGGGGTAGATACAGGGTCATCAGGTTGTCCCCCTTGCGGCTCACAGTTAACCCCCATTTTCCAGATGAGGTAACTGAGGCAAAGAGGAGTTAAGCGACTCTCCCACAGCCCCACAGCTGACGAGTGGCAGAGGCGGGATTCGAACCCATGACCTCTGACTCCCCAGCCCGGGCTCTTGCCACTGAGCCCCGCTGGAGGAGGTGTGCAGCAGGGCAGGGAAAAGAGCAGCCAAGGAGTTTTCGGAGGAGCTTCCCAGGTCACCTCCGGGCCCGCCTCATTAGCATAACGCACGCGCCTCCTCTTTAACAGGCAAATTGTATGCGCATACATCTGCATGCTTAATGAGGCCGGCCGGGCACATTCAAGATGGCGGAGTGCGGAGGGAAAGGCGGCGGCGGGGGCAGGAGCGGGCACACCCTGGACAAGAGCATCACCCTCCCGCCCGACGAGATCTTTCGCAACCTGGAGAACGCTAAGCGTTTCGCCATTGATATAGGTAGGGAGGAGGAGGAATGGCGGGGGGCTGAGGGGAAGGGCGGCCGTCGGGGACCGCTCTGAGGGGAGATGGGCGGCGGGCGGGGCCGGCGAGGGGGGGGGGGCCGGCCGAACAGCCTTCTGGGCTTTGTAGTTCCCCGGGGCCGGCCGCCTTGGGGAAGGGCCCGCGGCGGGACTCCAACTCCCGGCGGCCCCCGCGTTCCCCGCGGAGTGGGGCATGCCGGGATTCGTAGTCCGGCCCGCCGCCCGGCCCGAGCGACAGGAGCCTAAACGGACTACACGTCCCAGGAGGCCGCGGGGCAAGGGCTGCGGGGGGGGGGGCAGGAGAAGGGGGGGGGAACAACCCTCAACCTGACCCCCCCCCCCCCAAGGGGCCCGGTAGGGGAGACCGTTGTGGGCAGGGATGGTCCCTGCTGGTTGCAGAATTGGACTTTCCAAGCGCTTAGCGCAGTGCTCTGCACACAGCGCTCAATAAATACGACTGAATGGATAGAGAAGCGGCGTGGCTCAGTGGAAAGAGCCCGGGTTTAGGTGTCCGAGGTCGTGGGTTCTAATCCCGACCCCGCCGCTTGTCAGCTGCGTGACTGTGGGCCAGTCACTTCACTGGGCCCCAGTCAGCTCATCTGCAAAATGGGGCTGAAGACTGGGAGCCCCACGTGGGACAACCCGATCACCCTTTAGCCCCCCCCCCCCCCCAGCGCTTAGAACAGTGCTTTGCACATAGTAAGCGCTCAACAAATACCAATATTATTATTATATATGGGGAGGGGTTGTGGCAGGACCAGCTTCGTCCCCTCTCTGTCCCTGCAGATGGAGCAAATTGGGGGGTCGGAGGAGGCAAGTCAGAGAACGGGGCGACCCCAGATCTCTCCCCCTTGTCACTCATCATATTTTTGGGGAGGGGCTCAAGCCCAAACCCCCTGAGGAGCTACTATTACCTTCCCAATTTGAATGAGGTGGCAACTCCTTCCCCCCCTTTGAGAAGATGAGGAGGCTTGAAAATGCTTCATTTGCCCCGGGGAGGTTCTGCTTTAGTTGTAAAGGTTTCTGTTTTTCCCCCGAATGAATAGAAATCGGTTGTATCCACCAGCATCATCGTGTTGACCTTGCTCGGGCCACCCCTGGGGTGAAGAGAAAGCCCCCAATGTGGGGTGGTGCTGAGACACTGAACTGGCTGGTTTGGGTGACCCTTTTGGAAATTTCCAAGACGGGGCTAGGTTGGGAGCCGTTTTTGCAGCAATCGGTGGTATTTATTGAGCACTTACTGTATCCTGGATACTGTACTAAGCACTTGGGGGAGTACAATAGAGTTGATCCCAGTTGCATTTTAGTACTCTGGCTCGAGGTCCAAGCTGGAAAAAAATGAAGCCTAGACTTTTCTTTCTGGCTCCATTAGGTTGAGAGCCAATGCAGATCCAATAGGATTTGGGCACGGTGCCCGCCAGAGCCACCAAGCAGGTTGTCACCTTCACCTGGCACCCACTGAAAATATAACCCGCTCTTATGCATTTGCATGCTCACCTACAGTGTAGAAAACTGGAACAGAGGGCACAGGGTTTAGCAGCCTAGGTTGGGGGTCCCTAAAGGAGTCAGCAATGCAGACTTGGGTTGAGGGGTTTGTCAGCTTTATTTCAGGGAGCCCCACTTCTTATCAGGTTTCTGCCTTTATGGCCACAGGGGTGTGGCTCAGGTCCCGTTTTGGTACTTCACTTGCTGTATTTGGTGGACTCTGTTCTGCTAGGAAGTGCTCTCTTCCCTTTTTTTCCTGTCACTCTCCTTTTTGTCTGCTTCTCTCTTCTTGCTCTGCCTCTCTCCTTGCTCTGTCTCTGCCTCTCTCCTTGCTCTGTCTCTGCCTCTCTCCTTGCTCTGTCTCTGCCTCTCTCCTTGCTCTGTCTCTGCCTCTCTCCTTGCTCTGTCTCTGCCTCTCTCCTTGTTCTGTCTCTGCCTCTCTCCTTGCTCTGTCTCTGCCTCTCTCCTTGCTCTGTCTCTGCCTCTCTCCTTGCTCTGTCTCTGCCTCTCTCCTTGCTCTGTCTCTGCCTCTCTCCTTGCTCTGCCTCTGCCCCTCTCTTTGCTCTGCCTCTGCCCCTCTCCTTGCTCTGCCTCTGCCCCTCTCCTTGCTCTGCCTCTGCCCCTCGCCTTGCTCTGCCTCTGCCCCTCGCCTTGCTCTGCCTCTGCCCCTCGCCTTGCTCTGCCTCTGCCCCTCGCCTTGCTCTGCCTCTGCCCCTCGCCTTGCTCTGCCCCTCGCCTTGCTCTGCCCCTCGCCTTGCACTGCCCCTCGCCTTGCACTGCCTCTGCCCCTCTCCTTGCACTGCCTCTGCCCCTCTCCTTGCTCTGCCTCGCTCTTGCTCCTTGCTCTGTCTCTTGCTCCTTTCTCCTTGCTCTGTCTCCTTTCTCCCTTCCCTCCATCCAGAAGTGGTGGTTTTCTCTTTATGGGCTTGTAACCGTTGCTGCTGGGTTCTGCTGACTAAACACAACTCAGGGTTCCAGACTTTTTATTTTTTGTTTCCCCAGTATTCTGCCTACGGAGGGAAGCAAAGGCAGAGCACTGCATTTTGCATTTCTCTCATGCTGCCGGAGCAGTTATGTTGGAGAATGCAGTAGCCCTGGGTTCTTTTGACTAATTGAATGTGCTGCCAGGATGGTGGTGTAAAATTAGTGACTGTGTTTAACAGGTCAGCATGGAATCAGAAGGGGATTATGGCTAATGCCTGTGCTCACATGCATAGTCATTGGGGTGGCCAAAACAGGATTTTTTTTTTCAATCTTCTGTGCAGGGAAAGCAACACAGTGAGATATTGGAAAGCCCTTTGCCTGTATTTCAGAAAGAGCGCAGCCAAGTTGTTGGAGGTTTTTAATCATCATTTTAAATGTAGAGGAAAAGTCAGGTGTTTCATTTTTCTTGGTTCTGAATGTAGGTCTCAGAATTATTAATAATAATAATAGTATTTGTTATATCCTTACTGTGTGCCAGGCACTGTACTAAGCACTAGGGTGGATACAAGCAAATCGGGTTGGACACAGTCCTAGTCCCCTGCGGGGCTCACAGTTTCAATCTCATTTTACCGATAAGGTAACTGAGGCACAGGGAAGTGAAGTGACCTGCCCAGGGTCACACAGCAGATAAGTGGTGGAACCGGTATTAGTAACCATTGACTTGACTCCCCCTACACCGTGCTGCTTCTCGATTGATTTACGTCCGATGGTTCTTTCAGAGCAGGATGACTTGCACTCATGTGTATTCCTCTCTCCTTGGGTCTTTTCTTCACATTTTAAAAAATGGTATTTAAATTTAAATTGCCCGGCACTGTACCAAACTCGGGGATAGATCCAAGATAGGTTGGACACAGTCTCTGTCCCACATAGGTTTACAGTCTTAGTCCCCATTTTACAGTTGTTAGCTGAGACACAGAGAAGACTTGCCCAAGGTCACACAGCAGACGAGTGGCAGAGCTGGGTTTAGAACCCAGGTTCTCTGACACTCAGGTCTACGCTCTTCCCCCTAAACAACACGGCTTCACTTCACACTGCTATTATTAACCTTTCCAGACACACCGCTGTCCTGTACTACTAGTCGCAGGTTTCACAACTGGGTTGGGATGGAAAGAACTGTTTACAAATTTCTGTCCTTTGGGCCAAAGCTGATAAAACTGGCTCTCTTTGAGGAGCGTTTTTTGTTTAATTATTGTTACTTGATTTGTCTTGAGGCAGATGTGCCATAATCTTTAACCTAGGATCTAATTTCCACTAGATGTGCACCTGAATTGGGGTTAACAAGCACCAACAGTTCCGTGTTCTTCATTAATGACAATATCGGGTCCCTCACTTTCAAATGGGGACGTCGGGAGATGGTCCACTGTCCTCCACCTGGGCGTTCTGGGTGACACCGGTGTCTCGGATGCATCTTAAGCACTTGTTTTTATTCAGTAGTTTCATTTTGGATTCCATGGTTCGTCTCTCAACCGTCTCCTACAATTCACCTCGTGTCAACTCCATTAGATTTTAAGTTCCTTGTAGGCAGGGAATATGTCTCTTGCTTTGATCGTTCGTTCCCAAGCGTTTAGTACAGCGCATCACACCCAGGGGGCTCTCAGTAAATACTACTGCTGGTAAGATTGGCCATCTCCCCTGTGAACGTGCTCTGTTTGTTTGTGCTGTTCAGCTTTGTAAAGCACAGTGGCACGTGGCAGGGAAGACCCGGGGGAAAAAGAAACCACACATGCGCAATATTTAGGAAACTTCTAGCACTGTTTCCAGCTCCCCTCTGCATCACCCAGACTTGCTCCCTTTCCTCTCCCCCCCGCCACCCAGCCCCAAAGCATTTATGTACCTGTTTGTAATTTTATTTATCCCTTTGCTCTTCCCCTCTCCCAGTCCCAAAGCACTTATATACAGATCCGTAATTGTATCTATTTGTATTAATGTCTGTCTCCCCACCTCTAGATTGTGAAGTTGTGGGCAGGGAATGTCACTGTTTATTGTTTCGGACTTTCCCAAGTGCTTAGTACAGTGCTCTGCACTCAGTAAGTCCTCAATAAATGCGATTGAATGAATGAAGATCTTAAAGATCCAGTGGCAGTGGCCATTTCCTAGCCCGGGGCCCGGTGGGGGAATGGCTGTCTCGGCCCGGCTGGTGCCCAGATGGCAGCTCTTAATCAAAAGAGACGCTGCCTTGTGTAGCGTTCTTTCTGTGGCTTGACGAAAATGGCACCCTTGTGCTTCAATGGGCAATTACTGATGAAAGAATTCCTGCAAACTCCATTCACAGCAGCCATAGGTCAGCGGGGCTCTTCCCAGGGTCAACCCTGTTGGGACAGGGAGGAGGTGGAGGGAAGAGCTGGCCTGCCGAACCCTCGACCTGCCATGAGAGGAAGGGCAGGGGGTGGGATTGGGGCCTCTGAGACCATATTTTCCGCGGGAAATGCCGTCTTAGCTTCGCTACGGGAGGCAGCGCCTTCCCTTATAATCCGCAGGCTGAGAACGTCCTCACGTCAACCTCTCTGTGGCCCGGGAAAGTCGAACCCGGGGACTCACCGCCACCGTTTTCAGCAGGTTTCCATCCTCTCCCCTGACGACAACTCGTGCACGGGGGTGATTCTGCCGGTCCCAGTCGGCCACCCCGCCTTGGACTTGGAAACGAATTCTCCCCTTCACACCCTCCCGAGACCTTTAGGGGTTGGGGTGCCGAGCTCCCGCAACAGTCAGTGCAGCCACACGTGCCAACCGAGCGGGAACTTCCAGTCTCGTTTTAAAAATACATTTCCTCTCCCTACGCTATTTTTACCGCAGATCTGGCCAGCTCGCGTCAGCCTCTCATGTTCTCGCCTAGGCTGTTTTTCTTGGACAGGGAGACGGGGTCACCAGAGTTGAATCGCGTCTCCGGGGCAGGGGAGAGAAGGACAAAATAAGGCCGTCCTGCTTATCGATAACTCTGCGTTATGTCTCCTCAACTTGTTAGAAGCTCGTCATGGGCAGGGAATGTGTCCAAGCAGTTAGTATAGCGCTCTGTGCACAGTAGGCGCTCAATAAATATGATCGGGAGGGGTGGAAGGTGGCTTCTGTGGCTTTGGCATTTTTCCGAACAGAAACGTGAGCTGAGAATTGACTGTCATGGGCGGTCTGTGGTGGCTTTCCTCGTCAGGGGCAAGTAGAGAACGTTCGTTCAGTTGCATTTTTTGAGTGCTGTGTGCAAAGCGCTGTACTAAGCTCTTGGGAGTGTACAGAATAACAATAAACAGAGACTCTCCCCACCCACGATGAGCTTACAGTCTAGAGTGGGAGACAGACATTAATATAAATAAAACAGACGATGGAGTCTCGCGGGGGAGCTTCGACCTGTGGCTTTAGGCCTGAGAACCCCACGGAGGAACTGACGAGAGGGCTGGTCTTGTCCCTTGAGCTTCAGGCAAGAGGGCATCATGTGGCAGAGGATGTGCGTGGTCTTCGCTGACATCAGCCGGCTCCCAGCAGAACTGGGACTGGAATCCGGATCTTCTGATCCGCAGAGCGTTGTGTTCTTGCCACCGGACCAGCGGCGAGGCTAGGGCAGATGGAATCAGGTGAGCTCGCCCCTTCCTCCTCATCCTCAAAGACCCGGCCGAGCCCAGCCCAGACAGACCCCCCTATTCCCCTTCCATGTATCCTCCCCCACCCGCCAGGGTCCCAGAGTGCCTTTGATCCCCTTGGGCAAGTCGCTTCACTCCTCTGCGCCTCTGTTACCTCATCTGGAAAATGAGGGTTAAGAGTGTGAGGCCTATGTGGGACTGGGACTCTGTCCAACCTGATCAACTTGTATCTACCCCAGTGCTTAGAACTGTGCTTGACACATAGTAAGCGCTTAACTGGTACCACTATTATTGTTATAATGACCATATCCGTGGGGGGCTGTAGCGGCTCGCCCGCCCCCACCCCCCAACACGGAAGAGTGAGGAACCGGAGCTGCCTCTGCTTGTGATTGTGTCTCCCCCTCTAGATTGTAAGCTCGTTGTGGGTGGGAAACGTGACTAGTGACTCTGTTATATCATACTCTCCCAAGTGCTTTTCCATTCAGTCGTATTTGAGTGCTTGCTGTGTGCAGAGCACTGTACTAAATGCTTGGGAGAGTTCAATACAACAATAAACAGGCACATTCCTTGCCCACAATGAGCTTACGGTCTAGAGACACTTACAGTCTAGAGTGCAGTAAGCGCTCAATAAATACCATTGATTGATTGCGTCAAGCTTTCTATGGTTGAGTTTTGTCAGGGGCTGGTTCTACAGCAACTTCTGGGTGGGCTGCTGTCAACCCCGCATTTGCGTAGGTGGAGGGGTCAGGGGGCCGAGGAGGGGACGTGGCTCATTCATTCATTCATTTAATCATACCTATTGAGTGATTACTGTGTGCAGAGCACTGTTCTAAGTGCTTGGGAGAGTACCATATAACAATAAACAGATACATTCCCTGCCCACAACAAGCTTACAGTCCAGATGGCTCACCTCAGAGAAAGAGCTGGAAGAGCCTGGGAAGACTCTGTGCAAATTTTGTTTCCGTCCCGGGTGGTGACCAAGAAAAGCATGTAGGATGGGGACCCTGAACTCAGTGAATACTGTGAGTGGACTGAATCCGCACTCCAATTTCTAATGTTTCATAGGTCAGTAGGGGCGGTTGGAATCTTTCTCTTCAGTTAAGGGTGGTTGACTAAAAAGATTTGTCATTTTTTAGCTCCTGAAAGAGGGACTAATTGACATGAACAAAATTTTGTGAATGGAAAAGATTGGATCCTGTGTTGATTCAGAAGCCCTGTGGTCCAACTAGAGGGAACCTTCCCTATCCTGCCCTCCTGCATCTGGATATTTTCCCAGTTACCAAGAAAGAGCATTAAAATCTTACCCAGCTCCTTACTGAATATGAAATTTGAGTCTTGCTAAATAACAAAAGGAATCTTTGCCTTAAGCAACTTTGGAGTTAATGAGTCTTTAGCTTCTGGCTTGTGTTGGCCAATTTTTCCATTTCAGAATCGAGACAAACTCTGAATGAATTAACCTTTAATGCTTCTGAGTCTCTCTCTGTCTTTATTTGAACCTGCTCTTTTTTGGCACCATCTTTCTGGCCTTAACTTCTGTAGAGCATCCTCAAAAATGTCTCCCACACTAATCTTGTTTATGCTCCATGACGTGTGTTTGATTGTAAGCCCGATGTGGGCAGGGATCATCTCTCTTTATTGCTGAATTGTACTTTCCAAGCACTTAGTACAGTGCCCTGCACACCGTAAGCACGCAATAAACACAATTGAATGAATTTACAACACAGTTGGCTCCTGCAAGCAGCATACTAAGTTGAAACATTGTGAGTAGAATTTTCCCAAAGAAGCAATGTTGTAAATGGGAGATTAGTTCCTGAACCCAGGTTAGCTACTGTATTTTTACTAAAGTTACCCAGAATTGTTTATCTGTTTATCCCCCACCTAATTTGTGAGAGCCACAAATCGGGGTGGATTGAGACTGATCTATTATTTGTATCATCATCATCTGTTCCCCCTCTAGACTCTAAGCTAACTGTGGGCATTGTGTCTACCAACTCTGTTATATTGTAATAATAATAATGGTGGTATTTGTTAAGCGCTTACTATGTGCAAAGCACTGTTCTAAGCGCTGGGGGATACAGGGTGATCAGGTTGTCCCACATGGGGCTCACAGTTTTAATCCCCATTTTACAGATGAGGGAACTGAGGCACAGAGAAGTGAAGTGACTTGCCAGGAGTCACACAGCTGGCAAGCGGGGGAGCCGGGATTAGAACCCATGACCTCTGATTCCCAAGCCCAGGCTCTTTCCACTGAGCCTCGCTGCTTCTCTGCTCTCCCAAGCGCTGAGTACAGTTCTCTGCATATAGTAAGCACTCAAATACGATTGATTTAATCATCTTCAGTGGCGTTGAGCACTTATTTGCAGAGCACTGTACCAGTGCTTGGGAGAGAACAATACAACAGAGTTGGAAGACAGGTTCCCTGCTTACAACGAACTTAGAGTCTAGAGGGGGAGCAGACAAAAACATAAATAATTTGTGTTTAGAGCTTACAGTGCTTGGTACATAGGAAGCGCTTAACAAATGCACTATCTAACTAATCTATCTACATTCCTGTATTTATATTGTCAGAGGTTCCACAGTAAGTTAGCCAACTTGTGCTTCATCAATCAATCGCTGGCATTTTGAGTGCTTTACTGTGTTCAGGGCACTGTACTAAATACTTGGGAGAGTACAAGTTCTTAAGTAAAGTGAACATTTTGATTCTGTTTTGGTGACTGCTTGGTAATTAGGTGATTGTACTCTCCCAAGTGCTTAGTGCAGTGCTTTGCACACGGTGAGTGCTCAATAAATATGATTGAATGAATGAATTTCCCTCTCTCTTCCCCCTCCTCCAACCCCATCCTCCCATCCACCTTATTGTGGCTTTTCAAATTTTTTCCTCATTTTCCTGATGCTCCTCACCCCTCAGCACCCGTGCTTCTCCATAAAGGCGGCTAGTGTTGTAGAGTCCAAAGAAAGGGATTTGAGGCTAAAATGGTGTAAATTTAGAGTAGGAAGTATATATTGTACTTTGCCAAGTGTCTAGTACAGTGCTCAACACACAGCAAGCGCTCGGTAAATACCACTGATTGCTGATTAACTCTACTATTCTACCACTCTACCAATTCCCTCATCTGTAATTTATTTCAAAGTCTGGTATCTCTCCAATAGACTGTAAATTCCTTGTGGGCAGAGGTCATGCCGACAAACTCTGTTTTATTGTACTATCCAAGTGCTTACTACAGTACTCAGCACATAGTGTTCAATAAATAATATTAAGTTGAAACAATTTAAGTCAAAGGCTTGGGAAGCAGCATGGCCTAGTAGCCTGGGAATCAGAGGACCTACCTTCTAATCCCAGCTCTGCCACTTGCCTGCTGTATAACCTTGGGCATGTCACTTCACTTTTCTGTGTTTGTTACCTCATCTGTAACGGGGATTAAATCCTACTCCCTCGTACTTGGACTGTGAGTCCCAAATGCGACTGGGACTGTGTCTACCCTGATTTATCTTGCATCTATCCCAGTGCGTAGTACAGTGCTTGGCATATAGTAAGTGCCTAAGTATCACAAAAACAAGGACTGCCTATCCTGCCCAGCTCTTTCCTTCTTCCCATTGTATTTCCTTGCTGGCAAGGGAAAACTGACAGACTTAAAAAAAAAATTTGCTTTGACTTTCTATCTGGGGTGAAGTAGAGAAGCAGCGTGGCTCAGTGCAAAGAGCCCGGGCTTTGGAGTCAGAGGTCATGGGTTCGAATCCCGGCTCTGCCACTCGCCAGCTGTGTGACTGTGGGCAAGTCACTTCACTTCTCTGTGCCTCGGTTCCCTCATCTGTAAAATGGGGATTCAGACTGTGAGCCCACGTGGGACAGCTTGATTCCCCTGTGTCTACCCCAGCGCTTAGAACAGTGCTCTGCACATAGTAAGCGCTTAACAAATACCAACATTATTATTATTATTAGGGAGAGAGGCATTTACACCCACGTCCGTTTACTCTAGTTTGCGTTGGTGTGATCTTTCCAAAGGGTTGAAAGGCTTCTCTGGACTGTAAGCTCTTTGTGGGCAGGGAACGTATCTACCAACTCTGTTGTTGTACTCTCCCAAGTGCTTAGTACGGTGCTCAGCACAGTAAATGCTCAATAAATGCAAGTGACTGATTTATTTATTTATTATTTTGGAAGATTTTTCCATTGAATTCTGGCAGCTCAAGGGCATTTCATAAATGCTTGCTTGCCCCTATGGCAAAAGCTGAATTTTTCTCTTTGACTGTTGTCACTGCTCAAGCAAATAAGAAGGGCAGAGGGCAGGGTACCACACTTCCAGTTTCAGCTTGTCAGTCTCTGTAAATAACTTAACTTAAAGCAGCACCCCTCTCTCCTCCCCTCCCCACCTTCCCCAGTCTTTGGAGAGCCGGATCTGTTCTTCAGTCCACAGAATTAATCCAGTTAAACCGCCAGTTAGGGAGCCATTTACACTTCAGAAGAAAATCCTCTTGAAATATCAGATCGTTGCTTTGGGATTGCAAGTCGTGAGGTGGTACTAGAGTGGGTGCCTAAAGTCAAGCCATCCCTCCTCTCCCACCCCCCCATTTCCTTCTAGTGTCTGATGAGCAAAATCCAGAATTTATCTTTGGGAGAAAAAGAACATAAAGGGTTTGCACTCCTCCCATCTCCCTATCTCCCCTGCCCCTCCAGTCAATGAGGCAGGTTCATCCCTTTCATTCATTCATTCAGTTGTATTTATTGAACACTTTCTATGTACGTAACACTGTACTAAGAGCTTGGGAGAGTATGGTACAACAATAAAGAGACACATTCCCTGCCCACAACCAGCTTACAGTCTAGAAAGGGGGAGACAGACATCAATACAAGTAAATAAATGACAGATATGTACATAAGTGCTGTGGGGCTGGGAGGGAAAAAGAACAGAGGGAGCAAGTCGGGGCAACACAGAAGGGAGTGGGAGAAGAGGAAAGGAGGGACTTAGTCTGGGAAGGCCTCTTGGAGGAGTAATTGTCGTCAAATTTGAGGAGGGAGAGCCGGGGCAGGACGTTGGTGAGGGGTCCGTGAGATAAATGAGATGGAGGCCCAGGGAGAAAGTTAGAATTGGAGGAGCAAAAGTGTGCGGGCTGGCTTGCAGAAGGAGAGTAGCGAGATGAGGTAGAACTCAGATGTGCCATCCACCATCCTGCTGCCGCTGGCCCAATAGGAGACGGCGACCTTGGGCTGGGGGCACCCTCGGCCTGGCCCAGGGTGGCCGCGCTAACGTTCCCGGTGCAAGACGTGACTCCGAAGGAGGCGTGTGACCAACTCTGCCTACATTCATGCTCCCCGCTCAGTGTGGGCTTCCGTTCGGAACAAGAGTGATATTCAAAACCCTGCCTCTACAGCACTGACCTAGAAACAAGAAGGGTTTTTCCAAGCCTCCTTTCTGCTTTGGTTCTGAGGTTGTGTTTTTTGGTTTTTTTTTTCCTATTTCTTTTGTTTCTCTCTCCCACTCCCCCGCTAGGTGGATCATTAACGAAGTTGGCTTATTATTCAACTGTGCAGCACAAAGTAGCAAAAGTGAGATCTTTTGACCACTCAGGAAAGGTAAAAGTTTTGTTCTTTCCCACTTAAGGGAGAATTAAGTATGTGAACCTAGAAAGGCAGGAGGCTGGTGGGCGGGGAGGCTGTGAAAATGTCTGTGTGTGTGTGTTGTGCATGGACAGGGAGATTGGTGAACTATGTGTGAAATGAATCAGTTTTTTTTTTTTTTGACCTTTTGCTTTGGTTCTGTGTCTGTGTTTTTCCCCTTTAATAAACACTAAATCTGAGTGAAGGGTTTAGCTTAAAGGAGTATGTTTATTTTTGATGAAAATGTTTGGGCCCAATGAATTTTAAAAGGCATTCGAGTATACTTTAACCAAAAAGTTGGTAAAGAGATTCAGGAAATCCCATCTCCCATTAGACTGTAAATTTCTTGAGGACAGAGTATATGTCTTACTTCTGCTGAACTCGCCAAAATAAGTATTCTGCAGTAAGTGGGTGTTCAGTAGATACGGTTGGTTGTTGGAAAATGGGGTGTCCAGGCTGAGGCTCCAGGGGGTTCCCTGCTAAAGTGGGGTTAGTATGAAAAAGAGGGGATTGGAATATGAACTGGAAGGGGGAATGGGATGGATTTGATTGACAACCCCGAGGGAGGAACCGTGTCTCTTGCTTATTGTGTACTCTCCCAACTGCTTAGTACAGTGCTCAATAAATACCATTGGTTGGCTGATGGGTGGGCAGAATCGAAGGGTCTGGGACTGGCTAACGGAAGACAGAGAGTAGGAAGGGAATTCTTTTGAGCCCCTCAGACAAGACCCCAGAATTTGGGGTATATGACGTAGCCTGGGGGCATTGGGTGGGCTTTGGGTTTCCCTGCCAAAAACCTGCCCGTATTCTGTCTTCAAACTTTTGCCCACCTCCTAGTTTTTCTCCCCTTTCACCTCTACCCTCTTTCAGGAGGTCAAGGGGAGGGGAAAGGCCTTTGCCTTTGGTGCTTCTCCCCCCTACTCCACAATCATCCCTGGTACGTCTTTCCCTCCTTATGTCAGTTTGCAATCGATGGTTAAATCATGTCCCTTTTTTTGGTCCTCCACATCATTTCCAGAATCTCCCGTTCAGTCATATTTATTGAGCACCTGCTATGTGCAAAGCACTGTACTGGGCTCTGAGGAGAGTACACTACAACAAACAGACACATTCCCTGCCCACAAGGAGCTCACGATCTAGAAGTCCCCTTTCCTCCCCTTCGAAGGTCACCATTACCGGTCAGATCCCGACTTGCTGACTGCATCAGCCAGTTCACTGGTCAAATTACAGAACTTTTTAAGTGCTTACTGTGTGCCAACCACTGTTCTAAGCACTGGGGTAGATACAAGTTGAGCAGGTCGGACCCAGTCCCTGTCCCAAACGGGGCTCACACTTTGTGCTTCCACTCTTTTCCCTCTCCAGTCCATACTTCACTTGGCTGCCTGGATTGGAAAAACGTTCCAAGAAACACCATTCCGCCCACATCCCTCCACCCGTCAACCACCTTTCAGTGGTTACCCAGTCCTCTCCACATCCAGCGGAAATTTCTGACCAGCGGCTTTAAGGCACTCAATCAGCATTCCCCCTCCTACTTATCCACTGTTTTCTCCCAGCGACTCCAGCTGGCACTCTTTGATACTCTAGCTAACTTGCTCACCGAACCTCCGACCCCTTGCTCAGACCCTTCTTCCTCCTGGAACTGCCTCCCTCTTCATATCTGGCGAACCACAGCCCTTCCCATCTGTAAAGGTCTTCTGAAATCACATCTCCTCCAGGAGACCTTCCCTGATTATTTCTCCTCTCCCCAGACTCTATCCCTCCAACTATCAGCTCAGCACTTCTGCATCAATAATGCACTTAGGTACTCCACATTCACTTTTGACACTTATGTACATACCGACCGATTTAAGCACTCATTAACCTACAGATCCCCTTTTCCTCTTTCCTCCTATCTGTGTTTATAGTGGTTGTCTCCCCATTAGGTTGCAAGATCTCTGAGGGCAGGGATCATGTTTAGGAACTCTGCGTACAGCGGGGCTCAGTAAATACCACTGATCGATTAGATTGAAGACCAGCAGTCCTGTGAGCCAAGAACATTCCCGTGTTTCACCCCCTACCCTCATGGGACCTTCTCCTTCAACCAGTCAGTTCTTGCCTCAAACCGTGGATTTAGGAGGTTGCACATTAAGAAATGAATAATAATAATTGTGAGAAGCAGAATGGCTCAGTGGATAGAGCACAGGCCTGGGAGTTAGGAGGACCTGGGTTCTAATTCCAGCTCTGCCACTTGTCTACTGTGTGACCTTGGGCAAGTCACTTCACTTCTCTGTGCCTCAATTCCTCATCTATAAAATGGAGGTTAAGACTGTGAGCACCACTTGGGACCGGGACTGCGTCTAGTCTGATAACCTTGTATCTACCCTGGTGCTTAGAACAGTGCTTGGCACATAGTAAGTGCTTTAGCAGATACTATCATCGTTATTGTAATTGTGGTGTCTCTTAACCATTTGTTAGATACCAGGCTCCACACTAACACTGAGGGTAGACCCGAGGTAAAATGGTCGGACCCAGTCTCTGTCCTCCAAAGGGCTCAACTTGTCACAGCTGTGAGGGAGGAAGGGTACGGAGACCCCAGAGCGGGAAGGCAGTTGGTCAGCCTTTTGACTCCATTGCAGGACACGGATAATGAACCTCCCTACGAAATCACCGTCCAGGAAGAGATCACTGCCCGGCTGCACTTTATCAAATTTGAAAACACCTACATCGAAGCCTGCTTGGACTTCATCAAAGACCACCTCGTGAATACAGAAACAAAAGTGATCCAGGCCACGGGGGGTGGTGCGTATAAATTCAAAGACCTTATCGAACAGAAGCTGCACCTAAAGTAAGTGGAAACCGGTTGGGCCAAGAAAAGAACTTGATTCCAAGCGATTGGGGTGGACTTTGCTCTTTGAGGCTGAACGGGCGGCTGGTCCCAGGCTGCCGTAACCTCAGCCGGGACGAGGGTTTGGGGCTGTGGAGCTGTTTATATGTGCCTGCTTTCATCCTGGGCCCAGTCAGCATGTGGGAGGGGGGTTCTCTGCCCTCAGGAGAGCTAGGCATGGGAGTGGGCCTCTGGTTTAACCCTGTGATTCTGGCCAGTGGTGGCCAGTGCCTGGTCAGGTGGGAAGAGTCAGGCCGTGGGAGAGGGGCCAGATTACCAGCAGGCAGGGCCACCAGCATCCAACCTTTGACACAAAGGCAAAAGCCTTCCAGGAATCATTTAAGCCTTGGAATGGTTGTCATGATTCCTGCTGCTCCATGAAAGTCACTTCCCCTTGGACTGACTCGAGAGCACACGTGCGAGGCCATTTTCTCTGGGAGATTCGTTTTCTGTTCTTTCACACTTCCTGTTGAAGCTTCCTCACGTTAGCCGTTGAGGCGTGGCCGGCTGCGTCCCTCCCCTCCTGCCGGCGGTGACTTTGGGTGTCCCTTTCCCTTCCAGGGTGGATCGGGAGGATGTGATGACCTGTTTGATCAAAGGGTGTAACTTTGTCCTCAAGAACATCCCCCACGAGGCCTTCATTTACCAGAAGGATGCCGACCCCGAGTTCCGGTTCCAGACCAATCATCCGAACATCTTCCCCTATCTCCTTGTAAACATCGGCTCCGGCGTGTCTATAGTGAAGGTGAGCGGATTGGCTTCCTCAGGATCACGGGTCAGGCGGCAAGAAGCCTGGGCGGTGTGGGAACGGTGTGGCGGGATCGAGGGAAGCCGCCGGCCCCTGGCTAGCTGTCTGGGAGGCCTCTCGCGGCCTCTCCGCTTCAGTTTCACACCTCTCTGGGCCTGGGGATGGGGTCGGCTGCCGGTAGGCAATGGGTCAGATTCTCCTGGCCCTTCTACTGTGCTCGTTTGCTGCTCCTTGCCCTCTCTGTTCTCCCCCTTCCCGAACCAACCCTCATTTCCCCTGCTCTGTCTCCCTTCTGCGTCGCCTTTGCACGTGGATTTGTACCTTCTGTTCACCCCTCCCTCAGCCCCAGAGCACTTAGGTAAATATCTGTATTTAATTTAAAGTTAATAATGTTGGTATTTGTTAAGTGCTTACTATGTGCAGAGCACTGTTCTAAGCGCTGGGGTAGACACAGGGGAATCAGGCTGTCCCACGTGGGGCTCACAGTCTTCATCCCCATTTTACAGATGAGGTAACTGAGGCACAGAGAAGTTAAGTGACTTGCCCACAGTCACAAAGCTGACAAGTGGCAGAGTGGGATTCGAACCCATGACCTCTGACTCCAAAGCCCGTGCTCTTCCCACTGAGCCACGCTGCTTGTTGCTTGTTGTGGGCAGGGAACGTGCTTACAAATTCTGTTGTATCGTACTCTCCCAAGTGCTTAGTACAGTGCTCTGCACACAGCAGTCTCTCGATAAATAATAATATTGGTATTTGTTAAGTGCTTACTATGTGCCAAGCACTGTTCTAAGCGCTGGGATAGATACAAGGTTATCACATTGTCCCACGTGGGGCTCACGGTCTTAATCCCCATTTTACAGATGAGGTAAGTGAGGCACAGAGAAGTGAAGTGATTTGCCCAAAGTCACACAGCTGACAAGTGGCAGAGCTGGGATTAGAGCTCAGGACCTCCGACTCCCAAGCCCGTGTTCTTTCCACTAAGCCATGTGACAGACAGGTGGCTTTGGCGGGGAGCCGAGATGGTGTCAGGTGCCAAACTGGCACCCTCACCCACCTCAAGGGTCTGCGCTCCCTTCAGAGGTACAGCAGGGCATAGTGGATAGAGCACGGGCCTGGGAGTCAGGAGCACCTGGGTCCTAACCCCCGTTCTGCCACGTGTCTGCTATTTGACCTTAGGCAAGTCACTTCGCTTCTCTATCCCTGTTACCTCCTCTGAAAATGGGCATTCCGACTGTGAGCCCCACATGGAATAAGGACTGTGTCCAACTCGATTATGTGGTACCCACTCCAGCGCTTAGTACGGTGCCTGGCACATAGTAAATACTTAACAAATGCCATCGTTATTATTCAGCGAGGTGAATCTGTGATCCAAGTCTGCACATTAAACGTCACCCGGGGCGTTGGCAGAGCGTCCCTAAACTGTGCTGTTTCTTTCCGTCAGGTGGAGAGCGAGGACCGGTTCGAGTGGATCGGCGGGAGTTCAATCGGAGGTGGTACCTTCTGGGGTCTCGGCGCTTTGCTCACCAAAACGAAGGTATTTTTAGGGTTGGCCGTGGAAGACACTGGTCTGCCGGGGCTGAGGAGGTTTGAATTAGTGAGGGTCTGAGGCTCAGAGAAAGCTTTATGTAGGCTCTGCCGTTGATCCCAATCATCTATTGATAATGACTCCAGGGCCCTCCCCTCCCTGGCCCCATAACTCCAGGTTGTGCTGAATCTTACGCCAAAAGGCTCGCTCAGAGCACACTGTATTTTAAGGCAGCAGTGTGACCTGGTGGAAAGAGCACAGAACCGGGCATAGGGAGGCCCAGATTCTTAAACCCAGCCTTGTCATGGGCCTGTCGGGCAACCTTGAGTTAATCACATACCCCTCTCTGGACCTCTTCTTCATCTGTAAAATGGGGGCAAAAATACCCGTTCTCCTTCCCTTTAAGACTGTGATCCTGTGGGTGGGGCTCCTCTGTCTACCTTAACATTTAGCACAGAGCCTGGAACCCAAGAAGCTCTTAATAAATATAATAATAGGGTCAGGGATGCCCCACACTTATCCGGACGTGATCATGGGAATCAGAGGGTATCCAGAGAAGGGTTAGTTCCCAAAGAATGGTTAGTTCGGGTGCCTGGACTTGGATCTGAGGCAGAAGAAAAAACCACACCACCTAGACTGTGAGCCCCATGTCATGCAGGAAATATTTGACCTGATGATCTTGTGTATCTATCCCAGCCCTTTTTCTTTTCTCCTCTCTTTTTCTCCTCTCTTTTTCTCCTCTCTTCTTCTCCTCTCTTCTTCTCCTCTCTTCTTCTCCTCTCTTCTTCTCCTCTCTTCTTCTCCTCTCTTCTTCTCCTCTCTTCCCCTCCTCTTTTCTTCTCCTCTCTTCCCCTTCCCTCCTCTCTTCCCCTCCCCTCTCCTCTCCTCTTTTTTCTTTTCTGGTACTTAAGTGCTTACTATGTACCGATCACTGTGCCCTGGAGTAGATACTGCTTCATCAGGTCAAACACAGTCCCTGTCCTACATAAAGTTCACAGTTTTAATCTCCATTTTACAGAGGTGGAAACTGAGGCACAAAAGTGAAGTGACCTATCTGAGCTCACGCAGCAGAGAAGCAGTGGAGCTGGCATTAGAACCCAGTTCCACTGACTCCCAGGCCTGTGCTTTTTCCACTAGCATACACTGCTGTTCATTTAGCACAGTGTTGGGCATACAGAAAGCACTTTTGCAAATTCCATTGGTGGTAGTAGTAGTAGTAGTTATGTAATAATAGGACTTGGCCTTGAGCCCTGGGTGGGTCAGGGACTGTATCCTACCTGATCGTCTCTAATCTACCCCAGTGCTCAAGACAGTGCCTGGAATGGCCTAGTGGATAGAACATGGGGATGGAGTCAAAAAGTCCTGGTTTCTAACCCTGGTTCCTCCACTTGACTTTCCCAAAGTCACAGAGCAGACATTGAACTCCTCTACCTGTTACCTCATCTGTAAAATAGGGATTAAGACTTTGAGCCCCACGTGGGATATGGATTGTGTCCAACTTGATCAGCTTGTGTCCACCCCAGCTCTTAGTATAGTGCCTGGGACATAGTAAGCACTTAATAAATAACATTTAAAAAAAAAAGGCTTGACAGTAGTGTGGTTGAAAGCCTCTTGATTTCTGTCCCTCCATTTATGGTTCTGAAATATCTCAAGTCACCTCCCTGCCTCTCTCCCTCCAGAAATTCGATGAGCTCCTGCATCTCGCCTCCAAGGGCCAGCACACAAACGTTGACATGCTGGTGCAGGACATCTACGGCGGAGCCTATCAGACGCTGGGGTTAAGCGGCAACTTAATAGCAAGTAGTTTTGGAAAGTCAGCCACTGCTGACAAAGGTAACCACAGCGAGGTCCTCTCTTCTAGCAACGCTTAGGGAACAATCCAGCCTCTCCTGACCTGCCGTGTGATGGCAGTCAGTTTTTTGGGATAGCCCGTGGATGAAGTCGAGAAGGGGGCGTTCTCAGCCAGCAGGAGCAATTCTCTTTCCAGTCCCTGCTTTTAAAATTGAACCCAATTTGCGCCTCTCTCGATATCTGCTCTGGCCTGTGGGTTCCCTCCCTTGGGTTACGGGAGGAAGCAGCTCTTACCCATTTTCTCATTGTCATTCGTGGCGGTGCGATTTTCCTCTCGGGTGAACGTACCTTTCCTTAGAGGCTGCGGCGTTTCTCACTCCAAGGGTCTTAAGGTTTCCCCTACTTTGGAGTTGCTTCTTTCTGCCACCGAGAGAAGGAATTGAGTTCAGTCAAGGGTGGGTGATGGAGCACCCCCATTCCCTCATCCTTCCCTCCCCATTGCAGGACGAGTGGCACTTGCTTCTGGGAACGGTGCCTGCCCCCACAGCGATGTCTCTGTTCCTCCTAGAGTTTTCCAAAGAAGACATATCCAAGAGCCTCCTGCACATGATCAGCAATGACATCGGGCAGCTTGCCTGCCTCTACGCCAAACTGCACCACCTCGACCGCGTCTACTTCGGTGGCTTCTTCATCCGGGGCCACCCGGTCACCATGCGCACCATCACCTTTAGCATCAACTTCTTCTCCAAGGTAAAGGGACCCGAAGTCCCGAAGCCCCCATTTCTCCCCCTTCCTCCCGCCGCACAAACCCATCCGCGCTTCAGCTGGCATTTCCTCGGTCCTGGAACTTGGGGGCAATCGCCGCATCGTCCGGGAGTGGACGTGGGAGAGTCGCCACCGGAAGGCCGTAAGGGGATGGGCTTTGACTCGTTTGGTCTGAGTCCTTTAGCGGGCTTCTAACCGGGAGAGCCAGAACCGTTTGCAAGACCCACAGGGAGTCTGTCGGCCCTCTTCCCTTCGCCATCCCGGCCACCTGTGGTAGAAGTCACGATAGTATTCATTCATTCAGGTCAGTCGTATTAAACGCCTACTGTGTGCAGAGCACTGTGCTAAGCACTTGGGAAATTACAGCACCACAATAGAGAAGCAGCGTGGCTTGGTGGAAAGAGCACGGGCTTGGGAGTAAGAGATCGTGGGTTCTAACGCCGACCTCGCCACTTGTCAGCTGTGTGACTTTGGGTAAGTCACTTCACTTCTCTGTGCCCCCAGTTACCTCATCTGTAAAATGGGGGTTAAAATTGTGAGCCCCACATGGGACAACATGACTACTGTATATCCATCCCAGTGCTTAGAACAGTGCACGGCACAAAGTAAGTATTTAACAAATACCAGCATTATTATTATTATTATTAACAATAAACAGTGACATTCCGTATCTGCAGAGTGAGGCGTTCTGTACTGAGTCCTCGGGAGAACGCATCAGGCTCGGGTTCCCTGCCCACAAGGAGTTTCATTCAATAGTATATATTGAGCGCTTACTATGTGCAGAGCACTGTACCAAGCGCCTGGAATGTACAGAATCAGCCTCAGATAGACACAGTCCCTGCCCATTGACGGGCTTAACAGTCTAATCGGGGGAGACAGAGTTTGCACTTTCTATGTTCTCGTCTTTATTTTCCATGATGCCAGAATTATCCTAGGGCTTAAGGAGGTGTGGCTTTCTCCATTCCAGCTCCGAGAGAGGTGGGTAGGCATTGGGGTGTAGATAACCCCAGGGCCGACACATCCCTTCCCACCAGAAGAAAAACTTCCCGGAAGAGGAGCCCGTGGGGCTTGCAGCTCTATCCTCAAACCTACAGTGGGGTGGAGTTGAAGACACCGAGTGACACCGACTCCACCCCACTGGTCGTCTCCATCCCGCTCAGAGGCTCCAGGCTGTCCTCCCACGATGCCGGAGTCACTGGGTCCGATCTGATTTTTCCCGTATCGTCCCCAGTGCTGGGTGAATCTCCAGCAGCGATCTTCTCGTGGCTTAGTGGAAAGAGCACAGGCTTGGGAGTCAGAGGTCGTGGGTTCTAATCCCGGCTCCGCCGCTTGTCTGCTGTGTGATCTTGGGCAAGTCACTTAACTTCTCTGGGCCTGAGTTACCTCATCCGTAAAAATGGGGATTAAAAAATGTGAGCCCCAAGTTGGACAGTCTGATTACCCTGTATCTACCCCAGCGCTTAGAACAGTGCCCTGCACATAGTAAGCGCTTAACAAGTACCATAATTTTTTTTTTTTATTCTGAGACTACTGTTTGGCATCCCAGCACCATTGGTTGTGGGTTCTAATCCCCCGTTTGTCTGCTGTGTGACCCTGGGCAAGTCTCTGGCCTTCATTTCTCTCATTTGTAAAATGAGTATTTAGACTGTGAGTGTTAGCCCTCTGTGGGACAGGGACTGTCGACTTGATTTGCTTGTCTCCACTTCCACTGCTTAGTACAGTGCCTGACACTTAGTAAGCGCTTAGCAAATACCATTATTATTATCATTATTATTATAAGTCTCTGAGTTCGATGTTGAACTGCACTTCGGTTGAGTCATTTAGGTCCCCTTGGTGAGCAGGGACTATCCTATCTGTGGTATCTGAACCTGCCCCGGTGCTTAGCACAGTGCCTGACATTCAATGCATGATCCTATAATTAACAAGCTACCTCTATACTGTAAACTTATTTTGGACAGGGAATGTATCTGTTTATTATATACCGTTGTCGTATATCGTGAGACTGAATGCACACAGTCAGCCCTCAAATCTGAGTACAGTGCTTAGTACAGTGCTTTATCACACGGTAAGTGCTTAATAAATGTGATTGAATTGAATGAATATAATTGAATGAATGAAAGTGCTGAACATCCCTTCCCAGCCTGATTGAGTCATTGTAGCAGTGAGGAGGCTGGTATTGCAGTATTCCGACAGGAGCTGAAAGGCAAGTTGAGGCATGGAGGCGCCCATGCCTGTTTTTTTGTTCTTGTCTCATTTCTCCTGCCCTTCCTACCGTCCCCCAGACGTACTGCTTCCTTTGCTGTCGTGCGAGCTGGTAGCGGGCTCAGCCTGTGGTCGCCGAGGCCCCCCTTGGGTGGCACTGCCCAATAAGGCAGTCCGGGGTTCAGCTCCACAGAGCCGGTTTAGACGACTGACAAGTTTCAGGGAAGCGGCCACCGGTCATTTAAAGGTCGCTCGGAACGGGCCGGGGCTGAGAGCATGGGGCTCCTGTGTCCTCAGGGTTTGTCCTAGAAACCGCTGCTGAAGGTCGATTGGGACCGTGGGATTCCTGGGCTGGGCGTCCTGCCTTCTTTCTAGACTTATTATGGGCAGGGAACGTGTTTGCCAACTTCGTTGTACTCTCCCAACCGCTTAGTGCATGTAGTAAGCACTCAATAATGCTAGCGATGGGTTGATTTCCCTTCACTCACCTTTCTGACAGCTCACTCCCCTCCCCTTGCGGGTGTTGGCCGAACACTTGCCATGAGCGGCTCACTGAGCACGCGGGGAGCAGACCCAAGTCCCTGCCTTTGGGGAGCGTGTAGTCTTGTGGGGGAGATGGGGCATGAACAGACTAATCCGGCGGGATCAGCTGTAACAGGAACAAGGAAATGAATGAGTCCGCTACAGATCAAGCCATGAAGGCGTAGGTGGGGTTAATCGGAGATGGCTTCTTAGAGAAGCAGCATGGTGTAGTGGATAGAGCTTGGGCCTGGGAGTCAGAAGGTCATGGGTTCTGAATCCCTGCTCCACCACTTGTCTGCCGTGTGGCTCTGGGCAAGTCACTTCACTTCTCAGTGCCTCGGTTACGTCATCTGTAAAACGAGGATCAAGACTACGAGCCCTATGTGGGACAGGGACCGTGTCTAACCCAGTTTGCTTGTATCCACCCCAGCGCTTTTTACAGTGCCTGGTGCATAGTAAGCACTTAACAATTACCATGATTGTTAATTATTATTATTAGAGGAGGTGGCTTCCGAGGCTGACTCAGCAAGCTGCCAATTTGCCGCTTTTCCACGGCGGGACCTATGAAGAATCAATCATATTTATCGAGTGTTTACCTTGTGCAGAGCACTGTACTAAGTACTTGGGAGAGTACAATATAGCAATAAACAGTCACATTCCCTGTCCATAACGAGCTTACAGTCTAGAGGGAGCCGTTCTGAGCTCACAATGGCCCCGTGAGGATGAGAGGTGCAGGGTGACACTCGATTATGCTCGCGGAGATGATAAAGCCATAAGAGCAGCACGTGCTGTCGGGGATTTTCCAAACGCTTTGTTTCTTGTTGTGTCAGGGAGAGGTGCAGGCGTTGTTCCTGAGGCACGAAGGCTACCTGGGAGCCATCGGGGCATTTCTAAAAGGAGCCGAACAGGACAGTGAGTACTGCGCTGCCGGGTCTGGAATGGTCATGTCACCTTGAGCAAGTCGCTTCACTTCTCTGTGCTTCAGCTACCTCACCTGTAAAATGGGGATTGAGAGTGTGAACCCTATGTGGGACAGGGACTGTGTCCAACTTGATTACTTTGTGACTACTCTAGTGTTTAAAGCAGTGCCTGGTACATAGTCAATGCTAAGCGAGTAACACTCTTATCATTATTATTATTATTATTAAATACCATAAAATAAAAAAGACCGGATGTCAGGCCCACACTTGTTGCCGGGGGCGGTAACCCAGAGGAGTGGGGTGTATAGTTTTGCTTTCTTTCAAGTGCAGAGTGGGAGACTGAGGAAAAGAGTTGAAGGGCGGGGAACATGTCATTCAAAGCCCTCAGAAGGACATGGCTGGCTTCCCTCAGGAGGGCAGGGAATGAATCTGACCAGCCAACATCCAGGTCAAATTAATCGACTCCAAAAATAGCCCTTGGGATAACTAGGGAAGGACCCCCTGCGATGGTGCCTCTCGCTGTACAGGGAAGAGTCCCCTGACAGTGCCTCGTTTTTGGATTTTCCACATCAGTTCTCTCACTTGGACCTCATGACACCTCCATGAGGTAGGGAGAGGCTGGTATTGCTATTTCCATTTTACAGATAAGGAAACTGAGGGCCAGGTGTTTGAGTGTGTTTTGGGCTTGGGTAGGGGTCTTTCTGCTCAGATCCCAGTCCTGGGATTTCGCACACTGGAGTCAGGCTCAGCAGAGGGCTGTCTTGGCAGGCCCCTTGTCCTTCCAGAAACAAGAAATTGGAGAATAGTTATGGCTTTCAAACTTGGGCCTTGGGGTGGGGTGAGCATCCTAAGGATCTCCAGAGGGAACGGCTTGCTTAACTCTCCTCTCGCTTCCTAACCAATCCGACGAGGGCCTTCCTCGGTTTCTTTCGGCGAAGGCTTTGACCTCAGCACAGCATGGCTGGTTGGAATTCTGCTGGCTGTCCATCACTCCCCAGAGTGAATCCACCTGCCTTCTGCTTCTTTAGTTCTCGGGCTTTTCTTCTGAGATAGTGAGGGCTGACCTGGAGAGCTGCCCTGGAAACGGCTGGGGAAACTGGGTGACTTTTAGCCGGGAGCACTGACCACCCCCTGGGTTTCCTCCTTCCAGATCCCAACCAGTACAGCTGGGGTGAGAATTACGCTGGTAGTTCTGGGCTGAGGAGTACATCCCCCGACGACCTGAACCCCCTGCAGAGAGCCAGGAGCGGCACGGTGAGTTTTACCTGCTGTCCCAGACAGCCCAGACACCCGTCAGGAGAGGAAGTAGGGTTGCCCGTGGCAGCTCTTCAGAAGTGGTCCAAAGCTTCGGGATTATATCGTACTCTCCCAGATGCTTAGTACGGGGCTTTGCACACAGTAAGTTCTCAGTAAATACAAATGAATTAATGAAATGACCTCTCTCCTCTCCCTGCCTGCCTCTTTCCTTTTCATCCTCTCCAGTGCAAAGATTTCCAAACATTAATTTTTCTTCTCTAGGCATGCCTTGGTGCATTTCCTGTTATCTTGGCACCACGTTTGACCTTTACCCAAAGATCTGGATTGAGCTCTGGAAGGACTGTCTTTTCTTTTTTCTTTTAACTCTAAAGACGTAGTGCCTTACAGTGTTGCAATCTCTTTTTGGACAGCAGAATCCTTTTTCAGTAATTTTGACATCTTTTCCCACATTCCTTGAACTTCTGCAGCTCTGCCTAATGTTCCATCTCTCAGAGACGTTTGCCCCTTCTCCTTTCTCTCCCCCCCATGGTATTTCTTAAGTGCTTACTTCATTCAATAGTA